>NC_081256.1:728143-3128143 GCF_030490865.1 Poecile atricapillus | reverse complement strand
GAAGAGCTGAATCAGTGCCATTTGCAGACATCAAACCATGAAAAACCTCACATCAGCTGTATGCTACAGATTCCTATTAATCCTTCTCTCTATTCCAAGACAAAGAGGGCATTAAACTGGGACTGTGTTTGAGAGCAAGCATCAGCAGTTTAGAGCTATAAACACTGGTGGGCAATTGTTAATCCAAAACTAAGCATTACAAACCCAGGAAATCCAGTTTAGATTACACTTGGAAGTGCACCACAAGAATCCCAGCCATTCCAGGGTAAGTATTAACTTTGTGACCACAAGTAAAGCCACCTCCCAAAGCCCAGCATTTAACCTGGGCCTGCTTGGCCTGCCATCCCTACTGAGACAGTGAAGGACTGTCTGACACAGCTTTTATCAGTTTAAAGAAGAGCTTAGGAAAGAAAACACAAGAAGTTGCAGACAGCAGAGACCTGACTGACTTCATTCATACTGATAGGAAGTGCTGTGGTTGAAAAAGTCACAGCTGGAAGGGGGCAGAAGAAAAAAGGACTGAGACTTTTGCCAGATCCAGCTCGGCATAGCAGTAAAAGCCCTGCAGGTAGGTTTGTTTCCTTCATGCAGAGCAAAATAACTTGGTATTAATAATAAACATGCTATTTAGGCCTTTTTGTTTGGGCAGTGGGAAGACAAGAGGAAGCCTGAGGTATCAAACACTGTTTCACTCTGAGCTGCTGCTCCTGCCTGGGACTGCACAGAGAGCTTGGGGTGGGACCCTGCTGTGTGATGAGGGGAGTTTGTTCCCTTTTGAGCTGCCCTGTGGTACCCAAACCAGCCTCCAATGGAGAATTGAGCAGGGATGACTAGTCCTGGTCCATCTCACTTCTGCCCATCTCTCACGGCAAAAATCACACAAAAGGAGCCAGATTACCCCTAAATCAAACCCACAGCCTGACACACTGTTGCCTTAGAATTCCTCAGAAAAACCACACGTAGGCCATCAGGAAAGGGAGGAGGTAAAGCAATGCCATGGACACATTTGCATTTGTAACCCACTCCGTGCTACAATGGTAAGAAAAACCTCAACACACTCTCAGCATCAGTGAGACCTTCAACACCCCTTCCCTTTGCAACACAAAATACTGAGGCTGGAATGTTACCTTGGTTTGGAACAACAGGGCAGAAACCAAGCAGTAGCAATGACTTATCCCAGATTTCATTTCTGTACATAATCACACCATTCAGATAACTTTTATGCTCTATGCTATTATGGGTTATTGCTCTCTCAAATTAGCCTGTGTCATTTGCCTTGGGATGCCCACATACACCTGTCACAAAACATCTTTAGAAGATGTCCCAAATCTCTCTCCCACTTTTTGCCAATCAAAAAACCAATGCTGTGGGTAAATACACCCATTCTAACTAACAGGCTATCAGATTGTTTAACTTGAACATCACAGCAGCCAGACTCCTGTACTGAAAACTATTTTGTTTGCGTTAGATGAAGCATTTATTTTTCTAGAGCTCCACTGCATGTGTCCAAGAACCTTATCCCTAACATTCTTCCCAGTCACATTACAGGTTTACAATCATGTCTGTTAAACACAGATTAAACAAAGAGAATCACGTAGGTCACAGTCTCTCTTATCAAAGTTTGGGCAAAATTGCTCAGGATTAAAAAAAAATTGTTTTCTTGGTTATATACAAAATGTCAGAACAGCAAAGCTTGAATGTCATTCTGTCAGGGAGCCAAGAGGAAGGATGGAATTTGCTGGTCAGCTCAAGGACACCTGGAAGTCTTGTGATGTTTTGAGTGTTAATGAAGACAGCCAAAGAACCAAGGAAAGTTTCTCCAGTCAAACAAGATGAAGCAGCAGCACCACAGACAATTGCAAGTGACAAAGCAGCCCTGGAGCCGCATTGCAAGTGACCCACTGGAACAAAGGGGCAGCAGATCAGGTGCCCGCAGCTCCAGGATCCTCAGCCCCCAGGGAAAGAGTGGGATTTCAAACATAGCTGGAAACAACACAAGAAAATTTAATTTAACAGATACAGTTGGCCCTTGGAGGACTCTGGGGAAATTCCTGTCAGCAGGGTATAACTTCCACTGACAGAACTTTCATCTGTGGTATTACTGCACCCCACTCTCCATTACAACCACGTTCGCTCAGCCTCTGCTGCATACTTAATCCACCTGAAGTGAGAAACCCTTTCCTATATCACAGTCAGATGCTGTGGAAACGAGCCCAGTGTTGCAGAGGATTAGAGTCTGGAGCAGCAGAGTTAATTGCACTCTCTGGACAGACTCAGGCTCCAATGGTCAGTGTTCAAATGAGGAATAAGTAGCAGGGATGGATCAGCTCTTCAGAAAAAAAAGGCCCCATTTTCATGCAAATAGCATTCACTAGGAGGACAATGAAGGAGAAGTAAAGAGAAGTCAGACAAAGCAACAGAATCCTAATGGTCTGAAGTTTTTTAGGAGGTCTCAGCTGCTCCTTAAACTATTAACAAGATTTCAGAGGGTTTTTGTATTTGCTTTTGCATCCCTGGGTAGGAGTTGCTAGATGCAACCAAAAGCAAGTGTCCAATTTGCTTTGTTTTTGCCACCTAGGTCCTATTCAAATCCTCAGATGGGAACAAATTTCAAATTGTTACCAAACTTCTTAAGGAGAAAGAAAGAATAAAAAAAAAGGAGGAAAGCAAACGGCTGTGAAAAGCAGAAGGGTGGCAGTGCCAGCAGCTCTCCTTGGCAGGTGCTGACTGTGAAAGGGGCTCCTTGGGAAGATCTTGGCAGCAAGACCCCAGCAAAGGGTGGTGGGAGACAAGGGAGGGCTAAGGGAGCCCCTGGGCACAGGCACAGAGAGCTGCAAGCGGTGGGACAGCAAGGGGTGACGCCTACAGCCCTGCTACATCCCTGGGGAAAACTCCAGCCTTCAACTATCACACAGGGAAAGTGTCAGGAAAAGGTGCATGCCGTGGTAGTTCTTAGAATAAATCATGATTAATCAGGTATTGCTTTGTAAATTTTTCCATGCTAAGCCTTGGTGACAGAAGACACCTTTTTTTTGTTTATTTGTTTGTTTGCTTTTTGGTTTGGTTTTTTGTTGTTTTCTTGCTCCACTGACACCAGAGTGCTATAAATGAAACCAGAATTTCGACAACTAGGTCCTTTGGGTTAATGGCAGTTTAATTAAAAATGAATACAATTTAGTAAATTGAATAGTAATTTGGTATAAAAGAATACAGTTTAGTTTTTGAATATAATTTAGCAAAAAATTACAATTTATATATATAATCTGACAGTAATTAAGTATGATTAAAGCACAAGCAAAACCAACTGGGGTATGGGGAGGGCTTCTCACCCCACCTCATGTACAAAACTGACTGGGGTATGGAGGGGGTTCCCCACTCTGCCTCACATACAAAACAAAGCAATTCAAGTTAAACTTATATATTATATGTATAAACATACAATATATAAATGAAATTAGACATATGTATAAACATATTCATTCATGTTTCCCGTATGTTTCCTCCTATTTCTGATTTTTCTGACTTGACATCACTTTTCTTCACAGCACATGCTTCATCTGTTGTTAGGGGGTCTTCAGTCTTCTTTGGGGGGTCTTTTGGTGAAGGCTTCTCCTCTTCCTCATTGTCCTTTGGATAACCTTACAGGTTTGCATGTGCATACTAAGCTTTGTGTTATGTAAGTCTACTCATTAGTCTGATATTTACTGATTTTTAGACCCAATGCTTAAAGTCATTCTAATTTTGTCCATCTCAAGGCCATTTTCATCTTGGGACATCACTGATCTTCTAAACTCCATCCTGTACCTCAATTTTAACATGTAATATCTGTAAAGGTGTACATCTGCCTTGTAACACTGATTCTTTTGATTACTTCTAATAACAACTTTCCAGATAGTTACAATTTAGTTTCATTTATTACAGGAGCACACCAAGAGCACATCACACCCAACACATGAAGGGCTCACTGCTGCCCAGCATTTGACTCCAGCCATGCCAGTCACTTTTACTACATTTTATGAAACGACAAAACAATTACAATGCCACCCTTCATGATGCCACACATCCCTGAGTGCAATCTGCAGCCTAAGCCCTTTCTCCTCCATCTCCTGCCACCACGGTGGGACAACCCACCCTTAAGATGCATCGTTCCCCATGATGTGGGTCCAGATGTGGCTCATCACACACAGCTGGTTTGAAAAACAAAACAAAACCAAAACCAAACCAAACCAAACAAACAAAAACCTCAAAAAAACCCTCCACCCTCAAATACTGTCCTAAATTCCCCACCACATGCAGGATTCCAACTCCACAAGGTGTCCCAGGGTCCTGTTTTGCAATGACCCAGGAGCTCTGGGGATGGTGAGGGCACCCCCAGCTGTGGGCAGACTCAATGCAGCAGCATATATTAAAAAAAAAACAAAAAAAAACCAAAAAAACATTAAAAAGTTTTATTAAACATGGACAGCAAAGGGTATTTAACTTCCTCCTCCTCAAAGCCATTTGCCAAATTGTTTTGGTCAGAAAAGCAATGTTACTTTTAAATATATCTGGTGGCCTGGGAGGATTTTGCACAGAAATAGTCACAGTCCAGAGACAAAGCGCTGCCTGTGGCGCCTCATCTCTGTGAGGGAAAAACACATGTTGGGACATTATTAATTGAAGCTTTTGACACTTCCCATGTGTTTGGTGTTATGAATGGGCCAGGAGACCAGCTCCTTTTAAAAAGGCCTTTATTAAACAGGACAGCTCTGGGGTGGGGGCCCGAGGGGTCACACACACCGCCACTGCTCCCACTTGGACACCGCAGAAGAGGAGGATCCGTGCAGCTTTGGCACCAGGACAGAGCTGGGCCTTCCTTCCTCACGGGAGTCCCCAGGAAGACTCCTTTTCTTGGCCTCGTAGCCTAGGGTGTCATCCCAGTCGAGTCCCCTCGTGGTTATGTCGGCCTCTGGAGGGAAGTCAGGGGACTCCTCTGAGTCTTCCTCGTTCGATGGTGCTGTTTTTATTCCTTCCTTTTGTGTGGCTCGTTGTCTTGGGGTGTTTTATCAGTCTGGGTGTGTCCCATGAGTCTCTGGTTTCTCTCGTTTACATGAAAGTCCTTATGCCATCCTCCTCCTCCTCAGGGCCCAGCTGAACAGGGTACAGCAGCTTGGGGCAGGGGTACAGTGTTGGCATATGGGAGTCTGGGAGCAGTGGGGACACGGCCTGGCTGAACACGGAACATGAAACACGGGTACAGCAATTTGGGACAGGGGTACAAGGTAAGGGGTTTACAAACTGTAACTGTAACATGGCTAACAATCTTCTAATTATTCTTAACATTTGGGTGAGTGCCAGGACAGGCCACAAGTGAGAGCAGGCCCCGTGTGAGGGGGACGTGCAGCTCCTGCCTCCCCTCAGCGCTGCCACCCTCGGCCATCGCCCAGCGCCTCCATTGCCTGCCTGGGGCGAGTGACAGCAGCAGGGCCACGAAACCTGGGCTCCACCATGAGATAACAACAGGGAAATTCCAGCAGGAACCCTGGCACTCGCTGGTACTGGGCAGCCCTTGGCCTCACTGGCTGAGGAGGCCTGGAGCCACCATGGCAGCAGTCACCGTGGCCTCAGGAACAGGCAGAATGATGATTTAAGATTTTAACCTTTATGTTTTTCAAATCCTCTGTTGCATTAGTGCATAACTCTGAACTTCATATAAAGTGTTAACTACTGTCTTCACAGTTTGGTCAGATAAAACAATTCCTCTGGGCCTGGAACCCAAGGACACCCCACAGCCTCAGGCCCTGAAAGAATAAACAAAAGTGAATTGGGGGGAACAAACTGGGGGTAAATGACTTCATCAGCTGAAGCTGGAATTGGAGCATCAACCCCTGAGATGGAAATGGACCAAACTTGTAATTGTCTGAGAAACTTGTGACCATCTTCCAGCTTGGCTGCAGCCTCTGGGAAGTTTCTGACTGCCCAAGGTGTGCCTGTTGAAGGCCTTCAATAACTCCCCACTTTATTCTCTTATTTATTCTTATTTATTGTCTGGCCTCTGTTCTAGGGAGCCACCCCAAGGCACCAAGCAGACACAGAGCCTTCTCCTCACCTGGAAAAAACACTCTTTTTGGCCATGCAGGTGGATGTCAGCAGTGCCAGGACACCCCACTACAGCTGTGTGGGGCCAAGATTACCCTGCCCACAGGGTCACTGTCACTAAAGGACACGAAATGATTCACACAAACGCCTCGCAGTGTCAGAACAGAAAAGCAGCACCTTTATTTTCTGACTCCAGTATTTATAGATTCTCAGCAATGACCAGGGATTGGATAATTAAGTTACCACCTTCCCAAGCACACTGGTCATGCAAAATGACCATCAAAAGACATTTCTTAGAAGGAATGTGATCAATAACTTATGTTTATAGAACTTTCATGGGAAAGAAACTAAAACTATGAAAACATTATCAGAAGGCTTTAATTTTCAGGGCGACAGGTCACAGCACACAACGGAATGTGCTGAGACACACAAATATTAGAAGGTCTTAGTCAGTTTTACAGCTCCTGCAGACAGCCCTGCACGGTGCTGCCTGTCCAGCAGTCAGAGTGCAAGAACAGTGGCTGTTAATGAAAAATCATGGGAAAGAGGCAAACTGAGGATGTAAAGCCTCACCAGCCCCCATATGGATGAACACAACATGCTGCTGTGGCAGAGGCGGTGCTTCAGGAGCAGCTACACCAGATGAACTCAAATTGTCAAGGAGATTAATACCAAATATTTACCTTTTAGTGCAATTAAACAATTTCATCAAAAGTACTGAATGAAAGCAAAGTACATTTCCTTTGCAAACCTTATTAGAGAATGGTCATGCTTTCCTCTTCCCACTTAACATTTCAGCCAGCCATTCGATATTTGGTAGCTGCTGTTATAAAGGCAACTCGGTTTGAGTTTACTTATTGTTGGCTTATGCATTTCATGGGCTAGTACTAAAATACTGGGTCAGGGAGAAAGAACAAGCATTTCTATCCATGACATCTTAATTGAAACTTTTTTTAAAGCTATTATAAAGCGCAGAAAGAAATGGTCCAAAAGGCTTATTGCAAACCTGCTTCATGCTTCACAGGGGCTCAAGCTACGTTACAAGTGTCTGTACTTCTGCAGCATTCATTTTTCTTGGAGAGGGGGATGAGTGTCAGTTCTAAGAAGCTCCTTTCCAAATACAGCAAAATGCTTCTCAAAGCTCTTTGATCAGACAATCCTTTTTCCCCAGCCTGCTGCTGCCAAGAGAGGAGCCCCTCCTTGCAGTGCCGGGGACCTGGATGTCTTCAACTGAATGGAGACCTGAGACCAAAATAGGGCAGCAGACAGAATATGCTTAATTGGCCCTCATTTCCTTGCCAAGTCCTGGGCTCAAGCTGAGGCAAGACTGACAGCTGTGACCCTTCAAACAGGCAGCTGTCCCCAAAATACAGCTAAGAGCTTGATAAGGACCTACTTAGAGCAATGTCTGCCGCTGGCAAGAGGTAGCACAGAGACAGACAAGGCCTGGGGGCTTGGGATGGAGCTCGGTGCTCATTCCCAACAATCGCAGTCCAGCATGACAAAGGCAAATGTGCCCCAAATCTCCTGGCCATCCAAACAGCTCCCAGCTGGGGGCTAACCACATTTCCCCTGACCCAGACCCTGACCTGGGGGACAGTTTCACAACTGCCCTGCCCACAAAGGGAAACACGGCACATTTAAACAGTTCCTGCCAGAGGTGGGTGTGGGAAATCACCTGTCTGCTGTTCCCAGCCACATTCATGACCTGCCGTTCATTGTCTGCCACATTCACACCACAGGTGCTGCAGTGGTGCCCTGGGACTTCTCCAGCATTGCTCAATAACTGGGCATGCTGTTGGAAGGAGAGTGTTGTGTTAGCCTCTCACACATCAGTGAGCAGCCTCAGAGGCAGCTGCTGCAGCCCTTCAGCAAGGACTTGTGCCCCATGGCAATTGTGTGCAGACTGTGCACAGCCAAAAGCCCATCTGCTGTGGAGGCAGATGAGCCTGTAAAGGCTTTCCCTTGGAGAAATGTGCCCTGAGGGACCTGTAGGAAGGTCTAAGTATCTCAAGGCTCTTCTGGAGAGGTACCTCTTGAACAAGACCATCCTCTGTTGTCATGGTGAGAGCTCCAGCTGCCCCACCATGCTTTGATGCCTGTGTTGATTCTTTGTAACCCATTGTTTTTTCCCCCTTGGTACCACCCTGGCTTTCCCCCATAAAAACCCCAGCTCCTGCCTGGTTCTGGCTCCCCTTTGCAGAGCTGCTGGACAATAAAGGCTGTTTCTGTGGAACTGCCACATGGTGCTCCTGGCTCTGACTTGGCCCAGGAGAACCTCACAGGGTGAGCTGAAATCACTCACAGGCCACAGGCTGCCCCTTGCTGAGGTTACCCAGGGGCCAGGGATTGCCAGAGACCCCTGAAGCTGTCTCTTGCAGGGGCCAGGGATTGCCAGAGACCCCTGAAGCTGTCTCCTGCAGGGGTCAGGGATTGCCAGAGACCCCTGAAGCTGTCTCCTGCAGGGGTCAGGGATTGCCAGAGACCCCTGAAGCTGTCTCTTGGGGACCTCTCTCTAGGAAGGATGTGGCATCCTGGGTCAGACCAATGGACCTGGCCTGGCCCACCACAGTCTGGCATATGTATAAAGCTCCTTATAATCCAAGAACTCTTCAGTAGCCTTGGAGAAGGCCAGGGATGGGCAGTGCTTTCAGAAATTTGGAGTCAGCATCCACCCCAACACACTGAGCCCCCTCCTGCTCTGTCCCCACAGCTGATCTGACAGCTCCATCTCACTCCGAGGCCTCGTGAAAGTTATTACAAAACCAAAAGCAATCAGCTGCACAACCTGAGACATGAACATGGGGCTGCCAACCCACACAGCCTCCCCTGCCTCCCTGCCTAGGAGCTGGGGCTGCAGATGGCCTCTAAATCCAGCCTGTACATGTGGGTGTCTGTGCATGCTTTATTCCATCCTGGGATTTTTGGTTTTTTATTTTTCTGGATGTTTATGCAGTGACCTCCAGTGTTTATTCTTAGCTTGTATAACAACAATACAGCAGTTTACTAGGCTGCTCTCAAATGTTTGACCTACAAAATGATCAGTCTAATTTGGAGAACAAAGCTGAACTCAAAGTCATAAAATGCTGTCTCAAGTTACTACTTTGAGCCCTTCAAACCCAAACCCACAGCTGTGTCAGGTCCAAGCCTTTCTCTAAAGGGTAACTGCCTTGGCCTGTATTTTCCTACACACCCCCCAGAGACCATTAACACCATGCTGCTGGTTTAATTGCTGCAATGTCTCCTGTACATTTTAAACCACTGAGCTGTAAATCCTTCATTTCTCAAATCCAGCTGGCCAAATTTCATTGAGCCACTTCTCACTTGCCCACAGGTGCTTCCCAGGCCTCCTCAGCTCCTCCAGAGCCAGGCACACTGCAGGAGAAGGTACCGAAGGGCCAGGCTGCAGCTCCCAGAAGCTCTGCAGCAGGTATTGCTCTGACAGCACTGCTGACACTGGGCATTTCCAGATGGCAGCTCTGGGCATCCCCAGTACCAGAGCAAGTCAGCTTACAAATGCTTCTCTGAGTCTTACTTGCAATTTTTGGAGAAGGGAGAATGACTTAGGGGATTGACTGTCATTCTGGCAGTGGCAACCACATAATGACCATTTGAAAAAGGGAAGAAATGAGATGTGGCCTGATCCAAAGCCTTTCCTGTTACTTCAAGGAGAGCAAGTCACTCCATGAATAACAGTTGGGGGATCAGAGTGACATTCCAGAGAAATCTCTTGAAAAGAAGACAAATTTTAATTTCAGAGGTTTTCTTCAACATAAAGTTGTCTTCATTTTGGAAACTTCTTTCCCCAGTCAGACCAGGAGAACATTCAATCATTGCGTAACATGATTTTAATTCAAATACAGATCTAAAAGTTCAAGTACGAAATTACATACTTGGCCTTTTCACATTAATTAATCCAAATGAATAGAGTAACACACTGGCTTTCACTGGAGAACATCTTTGTGCTAGTGAGAACAGTTAATTAGAGCTGGCACAAACACCTTCCATATCCAGCATGAATAATAATATTCCCAGAGCAAATTTTCTCAGCAAACTTAAGGAAACAGCTGATTCTTGATTCTTCAGCCCACCCACTTCTTCAAAGATTTTAATAAGAAAGAAGGAGTTAATTGGTAATTGATGAGCAGCCCCTGTGCTCTTTCCTGCCCGGTGCACCAGCTCCAGCTCCTCCTCTGATGTGAGCTGCAAGCACGAGAGGAGCCTGAGCCTGTAAATCAGTCCTGGTGCCAAGGCTGCCCTGCACATTGTGTCACCTCTGCAGCATCCTCCTGCTGCCTCCAGCAGGAATTCACTCACAGCCAGTGACAGGCTCAGGGCAGGGGCTGAGGCTCTGGGATGTGCTGCACTGCTCTGGTCTCATCTAGAACTGGGAGAGCTCTGCCACGTGAGACCCATGTGAGCCATGAGCACCTCATGGGAAAGGGAACAATATATGAAAGGAGATGATGGGGAAGGTCACAGTCATCAGCTGAAACTGCTGTGGAGGTAACTCCAACCTAAATCAAGAGATTTTCCTTTCATTCAATAAAGACCAAAAGCAGCAGCCACACAGGGATGCCCATTTCTGCTCAGCACTCCCCTCCTTACCTGCAGACACAGCAGCTCAGAGCCAGCTTCCTCCTGAGGAAGCAGAGAAACACAACAAGGGGCTGCGTACACAGCAGCCAGGAGAAGCAACAGCCAGTGTCACCCTGGCCTAAAGTCAGTCTTGTGTTAGAAAATTCCACTCATTCAAAGTACCTGACACACGAGGGTGTTCATGTTGTCTGACTTAAGAGACTCAGGAACTCTTCATCTGAGCACTCAAAGGCATCCTCAAGAGATGTCCTTACTCTCCAGAAACAAAGATTCCTAAATTAACTATGACAAGTTGGATGGTCCAAAGGTTGCTTCAAGCTCCAGTTCCCTTCCCAGTCTCATAGGGCCCTGCTGGCAAGTAAGGCTGGACAGTTTTGTAGACATTTCAGTCAACACAAATGTTTCTTTCAACACAAAATAAACAGTGTTTCATTTCTTCACATTCCTTCACCATTTTAATTCAGCATTTTTGGATAAAAATTGTTTTGAAACAAGAAATTACAATTTAATTACTCAAATGTTAAATGCATTAGCTTAACATCAGGAAGTTTAGCTGCTTCCACCCCTTTTTTGCTATGACTTTTTTTTTTTAAAGCTCGACCCATATGTGTTAGAGACTCTGTTCCCTCACACTCTGCTTTTTGTTCATTTAATTCAGCAAACATTCCCTGTGATGGAGCTGCAGCACCTCAATGACTTCACTGGGACATCAAGAATTGTACTTGCCAGAAGAGCAAGAGACAGGCATTTACCTGAGACCTGGGAAGCTATTTTTGTTGTTCACACAGCTGTCCAAACATGCCTTTTTTTCTCTGGGAAGGTGTGACAGCATCCACAATACTTGTTCTTATAACACTCTGGGTGGAATTCAGAAGGAGAGCAGCAAAATGCTTTGGGAACAACTCGCACATCCTAAGGCACATACACGAACGAGCATGTAGAGGATGGAGAACAGGCTTTCCTTAGCTTGGAATCACAATATCACAAAAATCACAAAAGAGAGCTGTTCCTGCTGGGCTCCTCTCTGGAGCACCTACATCGTCCATCAGGGCCTGAACACTCTTTGCCCCAAGGCTGCAGAGATCCCAAAGGGCTGCACATCATGGGATGGGACTGTCCCTATATGGACCTCGTGGTTGGGTTCTTCTCCCCTTGAACTGAAGCTGATGAGAGGGAGGCTGTTTTTTCTCTCTTGTTCAGACTTGGTTGTTTATTCTTCTCTTATCAGCCTTACATGGATACAGGGTACAAGGAGCTATGTGCACTAAGATAGAAAGGCACAAAATGGCTAGCAAGGATTTTCTTCAGGGTCTTTTATATGTCCATTTACCCAATTAACAAGTGCCAAGTAAATTATTTTTCTTAGTGACCCAATGACCCATCACCTGTGTGCTGCACTGTGACATTCTCTATCCAATCACCTACTGCTACCCAAAAACCTCTAGGAGAAGATGATGAAGAAGAAAGGACAAGAGACAACACCCTAAATTCTCCATCTTGTCTTCTGTTCTCTAAACCAGTTTAAACTCCAAACTTTTAACTTTTTCACCCAGTGACATAAGAAACTCTCTAATTTACACATTTACACTCCTAGCTTTTCTATTTAACCTTAACAGTTGTTTTCAGGGTGTTCTGTGAAATTCAGAGCTTTCTTGGATGTCAGAGGCAGGTATCAGAGATAAGGGCACACTCTCTGTGCCTCTGACTCCAGCATGGGACTAGACTGTAAATGCAACTGCAGAGAGCTTTTAGCAAATAAAAAAATTCATTTATGTTTTAGAGGAGACTCTGAGGTACCCACCCCAACTGCTAAGTTAATAACTTTCCAGCAGTTTGGTTTTGTTTTTTTTTTTTAAAAAACAATAACAAACCCAGAGCTTGGAAGTGAATTCTCCCAGAGTTAGACCAACTTTGATTTATTGTGCACTGCCTGGCAGAGCTAAACAACTGTCTGAGCCATGCTGTGATATGCAAGTATTAGAAAGGAAATTATCTTAGATGCCAGCCATTATCACAATGACCCATATTTTAGGGTTTCAGCTGCATCTCTGCCAGTCTTCCTAAAGCAGGTTTTATTGCCAAGCTTTTATACGTGCCACTATTCAATCAAATAAAGCAGCCTTCTGGCAGAGTGTGAGCAGGATTAGGAAGAAGAACTGACTTAAGTTCTCCTAAGAGCAAGGGACAACAAATACAACCTTAGAAAATGAAAAACTAAACCAAGAGGGAAATTTTGAAAATGCAAATATTTACAACACAAGCTGGTTTTCTTTGTAGTGGACAAGTCTCAGTTGGCTGATTCACTGCTAACTGGATTTACTGGAATGCATCAATCACATTATTAATATCAGCATTTCAGCCTTCAAAAGGCATGTCTGAAAGGTTCAGGTTTCCCACAGAGTGGTGCAGAGTTGTTTCCTCAGCCCAGAGCTGATGGAAGAAGAGGGCAGCCAGGCAGAGGCAGCTGGGCCAGCCTGGCAGAAGAGGCTTTGGCAAACACAGTCACAGAAAGTGCAGCTCCCTTCAGAACCCAGGGATGGAAAGAGCTCCCATATACTGAAGAGTTAAATGCAAAATGCAGCAAAAACTACTGTAAAGAGGGAAACATGAACCTCCTCCCTGATTAATCAGAGACTAATTGTGGAAAGAGGAACAGTCAAGTTCAGGAAAAATATTATTATATTCTCTGCCTGAATGATGAAACAGGGAGAAAGCCTGGGAGGGCAGCAAGGGACCCCCTTTGCTGTGTGTAGTGAGGAAAGGAAAAACCCCAAAGGCCAGCCCTGCAGAGCCAGCCAGAAGGTAACTGCAAGCTTAGGACACACTGGACACATTTCTGTGTAGAAATGCAGCAGCTGGAGAAGCAAGGCTGAGCACAAAGATCCAATGGCCACGAGCCACCCAAGCAGAGGAGGTTTCTGGCTGCTTCACAGATCTCAGCTGGGCAACTTCCCCACACAGGCGGCCCTTGGGTGTCCCAGGGATGTGCAAGGAGAGGGGAAGGGCCCTCCAGAGCAGGCATGGGCAGCTCCCCGCTGGGTCAGCCACATCTCTGCCATCCCTGTGGGGAAGGATCTCCCCACTGCAGCATCCTCCTGCTGCTCAACTCCTCCATCCCACTGGGCTGGACTCCCCAGCTGCTGCCTCCCATCAGCAACTGCTGGGTGGAGGGCACGTGCTTCCCATTCCAAACAAACACTTCACAGGTCAGAGGTAAAAGACTTTATTATCCCATGGGTTTTTCCTAAGAAGTAAGATTCCCACCAGACAAAATATACAAAGCATCTTATGTTTTCTTTCTAGACAACTGCATTCTCATCCTATGGAACAGCAACCACATTAGTTGACCCCAAAGAACCAAGGTTTGTCCTGACAGCTGCGGGATTGCACAGGTAGCATATCCAATGACCAGTTAAATCATGCAGAACCAGAGGGGAGGGCAAGAGGCCTGTATGGTCACCTGAGTGCAGGCTCAGGCTTCTAGAAATGAAGAGAAACACCGGGCTTAAATTTACCAGTTACTTCCATGAAGTGAACCAATTCTCTGATCCACTTCTTGTCATCCTCTTGGCAATTAAAGGCTGGGGCTAGCAGCAAGTTATTGCTGGGAAAACACAATGCTAGAAAAGTAAATACCCATCTGGCAGTGGGAAACTTTCCACACCAACCTGCAAGAAGTGCACATAATTCTTCATTTTACATCAAGCTTAAAGCAGAATGAAACTGAAGTGTCCTCCTCTACTTGACAGAAATTGATGTTTATAGCTGACTATGTTTATATAAACTAATAATTACTCAGTCTCTAAGGACATACTAATTCCTATTGCATTGCATGACCATCCTGAGATCCTGTTTTGTTTTCACATAACCCACAGAATGAACACTCAAAAGTTTAAAATGTATGAACTTTGCATTTTGGTTCTGCTGAGTTAATGATTGTACTTGCATTTACTTTATCCTTCCTCTTCCAAAACAACAAGCTCATTTCAACAGATGGTGAACAAGTCCAGATTTGCTGGAAACCAATTAACAAGAATGTGCCAAGTTGAAACTCACCCCATTCTTTCAAGCCAAAAAACTGCCTGCATTTCAAGAACCTAATTAGTTTTAACTACATTTATGGAACAGAGGGAAGCATATTTAATTACTCTGCAATTCTTCTGTCTGATGCTCAATAGAAATGCAGTTTTGTTCAAGCAATTTCTCTGCAGTATATTGATCAGCTCAATCTTGCCTTGTATCAGTATCTGTACTCCACTGGTGCTGAAGATACACAGCTGGATTACAGTGATTACTGTCAGAACAGCTTTCACTGGAGGAGTTACACATGAACACACACTGTTAAAAGATTTCAAAAACCTGCTTCTTCACTTGCCAGTAACTACCAGTTCTGCTGCTGACACCACCTTGCCTCTGCTGAGCTCTCAAACTGCCCTGTCTGTAGCCTCACAACTATTCCTTTCCTAAGTGCACCTGGTTTAGGTCATTACATCTGCACCAAAATGGAAATCCTCCTCTTGTGCATACACCCTCTGTCCCAGTGCCAAGGCAGCCTCAGAGCAATATCCCAGCCTGAAACTGCTCAGCCAGGAAAAGAGCACCTATTTCCAGCATTCCTATTTCTCAGCCATCCCTTCTACTCAAACCTGCTCCCAACAGAGATTTCCATCCTGTGGTGTGGAAGAAGCTGCATCTACCCCCAGTTATCTTTGAGCACTGTGTAAATTTAAGCCCAGCAAATGTCTTGGGTAGGTAGCAGGGAAGAAAAGGCCACAAAGGACCCCAGAGATTAGAGCTGCACAAGCTGAGGGGAGTATAAAAAGTAGCCAGATTACCATGTCTAAAGAGAGGGCTGAGAGCATGTGTGTGCATGTGTGTGCAAGCAAAGCCAAGGAAGGTTACATCTGGAGAGTGGCTTCATGATTTTTGGCAGATAACAGTTTCGACCACAAAAGTGTTTTCAAAGTGACGAATACGATGACAGTTTCCAGCCTCACGTCGACTGATACCTAGAAGTGATTTAAAGAGAGGAGAGAGGTGAATCAACAAATGATAATCTGTAAGAACCAAAGCAAGGAGGGGAAGGAAAGCAGATGAGATGCAACTTCTTAACACTGAAATGCAAGGACAAGAAAGCAGCATTATCTGGTCTGTGGAAGAATTAATAATCTCTAGGATACAGTCCTGCACTAAGAGCTGCTGTGGGCTGAAGGAGTCACCTGGAAACAGCTGGTTTCACCTGACAGCATCTCAGTGTTATCTCAGGGACCAGAAAGGCTCAAGAAATCAGCAGAAGTCACAGGCTGGCACAGAGCACAGCACTGGATGAAGCAAAGAAGTGCTTAAAATATCTACTTCCTCTCTGGCTGTTTGTATCCCTGCATGCGTGATCCTGCTGTGGCCTCAGCCGTGGGTAACACTTCTCTTTGGGTAATACTTCCCCATGCCCTTCAAATGCAGCTCCTCAGCTCTGGGCAGCTCTGCTGGCAGCTCCTGCCCCCTTACAGCAAACCCATGGTGCCCCAGTGACCAGCAGGACCATGCCAGGGCCCCAGGGGAGCAACTCCCAGCGTGTGCCAGCAGCTCCTCCTGTCAGTGCAGCTCCCATTGGGAAAGTACCATCAGCTACAGCCATGGGGACCTCTGCACCCTGCAGCTTCCCCAGAGATCCAAACCCAACTGACTGCAGGTCCATGTTCCAGGTGAGCCTTTAAGTATATCTTAAAAGCAAATTAATACAAATACTGGTATTAAAGAGCATTTTGCAGCAAAATGCATTTCAATATAAGGTATGTATTGCTGATTTCCATGAAATCGTTTTTACACAGTCCAATGTTCCCTCTTCACAACATTTTCCATACTATTAGGAATTTAATTAATTAAAGGCAATTTGCAGATCTAATCTGCTCTGAATAGCTTGCACTGAATCGGGTGCCTTCATTAGGGAAATTTTCCAAACAGTTCCCAACAGCACTGCTATTAGTTCAGCCCCAGGAGCCCACGTGTAAATGAATTGCTGGCTCCTGCAAACATTTTTACAAAGTTTCTGCCAGGCTGATGGATGACAGAAACGAGGCAGTCAGCATCCTGGAGTTGTGTTTCCATCAACTGGATGGGAAATAGCTCAAGGGAAACCTCCAGAAGGAAACCCCACTCTGGCCATAAGGAGGCCAGCACGGCTGCACCAGGCACAGAACAGGGCTGTGATGGGTTCAGGAGCACAGAACAGGGCTGTGATGGGGTCAAGGAGCACAGAACAGGGCTGTGATGGGGTCAAGGAGCACAGAACAGGGCTGTGATGGGTTTGAGGAGCACAGGCAGGGCTGTGATGGGGTTCAGGAGCACAGAACAGGGCTGTGATGGGGTTCAGGAGCACAGAACAGGGCTGTGATGGGGTCAAGGAGCACAGAACAGGGCTGTGATGGGGTTCAGGAGCACAGGCAGGGCTGTGATGGGGTCAAGGAGCACAGGCAGGGCTGTGATGGGGTTCAGGAGCACAGGCAGGGCTGTGATGGGGTTCAGGAGCACAGAACAGGGCTGTGATTGGTTTGAGGAGCACAGGCAGGGCTGTGATGGGTTTGAGGAGCACAGGCAGGGCTGTGATGGGGTTCAGGAGCACAGGCAGGGCTGTGATGGGGTTCAGGAGCACAGAACAGGGCTGTGATGGGGTTCAGAAGCACAGGCAGGGCTGTGATGGGTTTGAGGAGCACAGGCAGGGCTGTGATGGGTTTGAGGAGCACAGGCAGGGCTGTGATGGGGTTCAGGAGCACAGGCAGGGCTGTGATGGGGTTGAGGAGCACAGAACAGGGCTGTGATGGGGTTCAGGAGCACAGGCAGGGCTGTGATGGGGTTCAGGAGCACAGGCAGGGCTGTGATGGGGTTCAGGAGCACAGGTAGGGCTGTGATGGGGTTCAGAAGCGAGGGCAGGGCTGTGATGGGGTTCAGGAGCACAGAACAGGGCTGTGATGGGGTTCAGGAGCACAGAACAGGGCTGTGATGGGGTTCAGAAGCGAGGGCAGGGCTGTGATGGGTTTGAGGAGCACAGGCAGGGCTGTGATGGGTTCAGGAGCACAGGCAGGGCTGTGATGGGGTTCAGGAGCACAGAACAGGGCTGTGATGGGTTTGAGGAGCACAGAACAGGGCTGTGATGGGTTTGAGGAGCACAGGCAGGGTTGTGATGGGGTTCAGAAGCGAGGGCAGGGCTGTGATGGGGTTCAGAAGCAAGGGCAGGGCTGTGATGGGTTTGAGGAGCACAGGCAGGGCTGTGATGGGTTCAGGAGCACAGGCAGGGCTGTGATGGGTTTGAGGAGCACAGGCAGGGCTGTGATGGGGTTCAGGAGCACAGGCAGGGCTGTGATGGGGTTCAGAAGCACAGGCAGGGCTGTGATGGGTTTGAGGAGCACAGGCAGGGCTGTGATGGGTTTGAGGAGCACAGGCAGGGCTGTGATGGGGTTGAGGAGCACAGGCAGGGCTGTGATGGGGTTCAGAAGCTCATAACATGGCTGTGATGGGGTTCAGGAGCACAGAACAGGGCTGTGATGGGTTCAGGAGCACAGAACAGGGCTGTGATGGGTTTGAGGAGCACAGGCAGGGCTGTGATGGGGTTCAGAAGCAAGGGCAGGGCTGTGATGGGGTTGAGGAGCACAGGCAGGGCTGTGATGGGGTTGAGGAGCACAGGCAGGGCTGTGATGGGGTTCAGGAGCACAGGCAGGGCTGTGATGGGGTTCAGAAGCACAGAACAGGGCTGTGATGGGGTTCAGGAGCACAGGCAGGGCTGTGATGGGGTTCAGGAGCACAGGCAGGGCTGTGATGGGTTCAGGAGCACAGGTAGGGCTGTGATGGGGTTCAGGAGCGAGGGCAGGGCTGTGATGGGGTTCAGGAGCACAGGCAGGGCTGTGATGGGGTTCAGAAGCTCATAACATGGCTGTGATGGGGTTCAGGAGCACAGAACAGGGCTGTGATGGGGTTCAGGAGCACAGAACAGGGCTGTGATGGGGTTCAGGAGCACAGGCAGGGCTGTGATGGGGTTCAGGAGCACAGGCAGGGCTGTGATGGGGTTCAGGAGCACAGGCAGGGCTGTGATGGGTTTGAGGAGCACAGGCAGGGCTGTGATGGGGTTCAGGAGCACAGAACAGGGCTGTGATGGGGTTCAGAAGCTCATAACATGGCTGTGATGGGGTTCAGGAGCACAGGCAGGGCTCTCACGTCGGCGGGCGCCGCGCCGCCGCAGCCGGTACGTCTCCTTGCCGCTGCACAGGCGGTAGATGAAGGAGCCCAGCTGCTCCATGTCACTGACGTGCTCGGTGGCGATCATCTCCTCCTGGATTATGTACGTCTGAGGCAGGTATGTCCCTTTCTGAAACAAAAATAAAGCACAAACACTGCCACCATCTCCTCCCTGAACAGAACTGTTTAATGCAGAGCACCATGGACAACCAAACCACAGAAAATTCATTCGCTCTTGAGGCTCAAGCTCCACTTACTGAGGGCAGTTAACACGTGCTTGTCCTTGCAGGAAACTGTCCCTTGCTACGAACACAGTGCACACAAAACAGATTAGATCCAAAAATGGAATGTTCACATAAGGGGTGAAGTCAGTGTAGGATCAACCCTGTTATAAACTGACCCAAATTTTACAGCAGGATGCCAAAAACTGTAACTCTGAGAGTACAACAAACCCATCTGGAAGGAAATAAAAAGCTTAACCAAAATTCCAGGAACTCCACTGAAATGTGCACTCTACATTTACTTCAGAAGGCAAACCCCAAAACTACCAGCCCAGCTCAGATTCCAACATTCCCCTCTCCTCTCTGGTCCATTCAGCACAGCCACAATGATTTCCTGGCCCTACTGCCCACAGGAATGGGGACTAGAGATGGGTCATGGGCAGCACATTCAGAGAAGAACTGGGCTCTCCACACACATTCATTGCCCCATGAACATCTGGGGCAGTGACATCCCTGCTGTTGGCATAGAGGCCACTATGCAGACCAGGGTGATGAGTGAGGTAGCAGAAAGCTACCAGGGGATGGAGAAAATGGGGTTTCTATGTGCCCCCCAAGAGATGGAGGCCACATCTTTCCCTGCAGGAAAGAGTTCAGCTCAGCACTGGAGATCCTGCAAACTCATTCCCAGATGCTCAGGGCATCTTTCAAGTTTGGACATTGCTGTAGCAACAAAAAGCTGTGTAACAAGTGCAGCTTGGGTCAGAGGGCACTTGTGAGTAGATGCTAACTAGATCATGAGGTAAAGAATCACCTCTGGTCCCTTTTCCTTAAGAAGAGCCAAAGAGATAAAAGAAGTATCAGACCCTGGGGCCAAGGTAAGCATAATCAAGGTGAAAAGCAAGCAATAGCAACACCATTTCAAATATCAGCTCTTCTGTTTCCCAGGACTGGTTATCTCCACAGAGACAAACATGGAAAGAACAGTACTTTAACTCAGTGCTATGCTGCTGGGCTGGCACAGCCAGGTGGGTCAGTAAGGCTGTCCTTAGACAATTAGAGCCAGTCTGTACTGCACTAACACAACAGTTCTGCAAGAAATTCCATGATTGATTCTCAGGGGGGAAGGCAGGGGGGCTGTGAGATACGTGCAGTTCCTGGCAGGGGCTGTGACGGTGGCAGCCAGGGCTGGGGCTCAGGATGTGCTGTACCCTTGGCCTGGTGAGAGGGCTCAGAGACAGACAGGAGCACACAAGGCACCTTCTTCACTGACTCAGTGAAACAGCTGTGGCAGGTGAAGGGGGAATCACCTCTCCTCCATTGCAGGACTGTGCAACAAGGACAATACCTTCAAGTCTCTGCCAAGAACTTTCAGCAAGCTACAGCACCGAGCATCTTGCGTTCTGCAGGAGATGTGGATCATCCATCATTTAACTGGGTCACCTCCAATCTCCTGCTGCTGCAGGGGGGAGCATCCCTCCATCCTTTTATGTCAGACACTGATGCAGGCCTGGTCACTGAACTGTCACACCTGCCCAGAATAAAGCCTGAAAGAAGCAGATGCAGGGCATGTGGCAGCCACTCTGCAAAGGAGCACCCTGGCACCAGGCTGGCCTGGAGAAAAAAGTAAAGGAGGCTCCCAAACTCCCTGTGCTGCCCCTGTCTGCTGAAGCAAACCAGTGGGGTTAATTGCTGGACTGTGATTTGATTCTAGAAACAGGACTGCAGTCACTGAACTGCTCCAAAATGAAACTTTCTGCTGGAAATTGGTCTCATTCATTAGGAACTTGACTGCATACAGAGATGCACAGAAGGCAAAAGTCTCCGAGTCCAAGGACCAACAAAGCTCACCCAGAATCCAAAAAGCAACACTTATGAGCAGCAGGGCAAGTAATAAGGTCATAAAGATCCTCCCTGCAGCAGGAAGAAACTTGAGCTTTCTGCCTCACCAGCAAGGCCATGAAGCCATGAAGATCACAGGCCCACAGGATCACAGCTGGGGAGGGACCTCAGGACTTTATTCCATCTGGTCTTGAAACCTTCAAGAATTTCAAGGAGGCAGCACAACCTCCATGGGCACCCTGTTCCACTGCTTCACTGTCCTCGTGGTGAAAATCTGAGCTCAAAACCAAGCTAACCACTTTAAAACATTGTCTCCAAGGTACAGGTTAAAGCCTCCACAGACAGACTGGACACTACTGGACACCCATCTCAATACTCAGGAGGTTATTTAAACCCACACCTGCTTTGGGCTCTTCAAGCACGTCAGACAATTTTAATTGCATTGTTATCCCCATTTTATATTCAATGACAGTGCATCATTTTCACTGACTGTGAGTTTTTATCTGTTATTTTAGGATGTGACCAGCATTCCCAATCTCTCAGTTGTTTTTTCTCATTGTTTTTTCTCAGCTTGTGCAATTCTGCCTTTTCCATTTCCCTGAGGAGCCCTGGGGACTGGTCACTGCCACAGTCAGAAGCTGTGACAGGTCTGGAGCGAGTTGTAAATGTGTGTTGTACCCCGGTGGGGTTCCCAGCACATTTTCCAGACAGTCACTGTGCATGAAACTGTGGGGACTGCTTGGTAACACTCTGGGAGTTTGACAGGGACTGGAGATCAGCATCTCTCCAGCTGTAACTGTTTGCCTCTGAGCTTAACCACTGCAAAGTTCACCACACTGCACGTAGCAGAAAGCGAGCACAGGAAATTGAAGAAAGAGTAACAATTAGACTGTCTTTTTTTCCCCTTTCTTTTGAACAGACCCTCACAGGAGTGATAAAAGACCCAGGCTCAGTGCCTTGATTTACCTGCAGAAGACTGAGACAGATATGTACCTTTTGCAGTCTGAAAAATCCTGTGTTTTTTTCCTGCTGTGAAGATTAAATAGTATTCTATTTTAAGATGACTGTTTTCAGCAGCACAGGCTTCTGAACTGAACAAAATCGCTGGTACTAAACCTAAATTAATGCTGGCTGTGAGCACAACTGCATGAGCCCAAGCCTGGTGCTGCAGCACAGCAGGGAGGGCAGCAGAGATTCCCCCCCCAGAAAGGTGAATGCTGAAGGCCTGCTTCTTCCCAAGGGACACTGAGAGCTCTGCAATTGGCAAAGCACAGTGCAAACCACAGCACAGTGAAAGGAAAGAATTTTTTCTTTTTTCCCTTGATTCTTACAATCAGTAAACACCAGAGGGAAGGAATCTGCTGCTTCTTCTGGTCAGGCTGACCATCATGCCAGCATTACTGTGCTGTCTGCACAATCAGTATTTCAGCCAAACCTGCTGAAGCCTTCACTCTACATGAAGACTCAGGGCCAAGGCTTACTTCCCCAGCAGTTTTGATTTCCCAGGAGCTGCCAGCTGGCACCCAGGAGCCAACTCAAGGAAAGCATGCAGAACAAGCAGGGCTGCAGCTGTACCTTCACATTGACCAGCAGCTCCCACAGGTTGCGAGGAGGCATCACGATGGTGGTGTTCAGCTCGATGACGTAGCACTTGTCCAGCGTTATGTCATGGTACGCTGTCAGACCCTGCGTGCCAAGCACAGGAATTACCCAGCTGAACCTTCTGCAACAAACTGTGACTGTGAAAATGTGTGAGAAGAGGGAATTCAGGGAAGATGGGACACTGCATTAAACAAACCTCCTGCCCCATGCAAGGAGAGAGGGTTGGAAAAACCCAGAGAGGGCCTTGGGCAGGAGCACATCTCAGGAATAGACCACCATGGATGTGTGTGACAGCAGTGACAGTGCTAGACCATGAACACGGAGCTGGTGCACCCAGCTCTGCCCCATGCTGTGCCCCCAAAGGCTCCAGGAGCTCCTTACTCTCTGGAAATCGTGGATGATGTCTGCAGGGTCGCTCCCTCCAAACTGGGGCACCGGGACATTGATTTGCTCGTAGTTCTCTTCAATGTAGATCTTGACATCTTCGTGCAGCTCCAGCTGCCCTTTGAAGGGCGAGTACAGAGAGTCTTCGTACAGGACACCGCAGTGGAACACGCTCTCACGGGGCAGCTGTGGGGACAGAGCCAGGCAGGGTACAACACACACACCCCAACAGCCACAGCAAACATGGGCAGGGTGAAACATCAGATGCTTGAAGGTATTTTAAGATCAATCTTTTTACCAGGAAACATTCTCAGTGAACCTAGTGCAAACTACCCTTGTGAAATGGTCGCATCTCACTTCATGCTAGGCAGGTCCAAAGTGAATAAAGAATTCCCTGCTGGTTTTCATGAGGAGTAATTCAGAAAGGCAAACTGACTGCCTGCAAGCTCTGATATTTCCTTACCAGGCTGTTCACATCCCTCCACAGCCATGGCTTCCAGAAGCTGCACTTTTCTACAGGAGGCATAGAAGCTTGGGCTGAGCAGAGCGTAATTTCTAGAGGCCCTTGTAGTTTGGAGTGCTAAATACAGCAAAACAAAGTGGATTCACCTCACAGCAAAACAGGAGCTGCTGCTCTCTGAGCAGCCTGGAAGATGTCCCTGCCAGGGCCTCCCCTCCTAGGGAAGTGTGTCCACCACTGTGACAGGTACCCTCACCTGGGGCTGGGCTGTGTGTGAGGGGGAGCAGCATTTCCAGATCAGGTGTAAATTAGAGCAGGTAATAAAGCACTGATGATTCTTGAAACAAAGACTGCAAATTAATTTGACAGCAAGGAAATTTATGGAGAAAAGGAGTACATAAAAAGACTGTTCTGCTGAGTGGATAAGTGCTGGCTGCAGAGATGAAGGTAGCAGAAGTCCTGGGAGAACTCATTCACTAATAGCCACTCCACAGCACAATGAGAGCTCCGTTGCAAATCAGTGCTCTGGGGTTTCTTGGCTAAACAGTCAGCAAGCCAGAACTCAGCAGTTTCCTCCTTAAAAAGCAGCCTTGCCTTGTCTTATTCCCTGTATTCTGACCCTCCACAGTTCTGCCAGCCCAGTGCCTTGGCCAGGCTAGGCCAGGCTTTGCAAGGACTACATGGAAAAAACGGTGCTGAATTTCATAGAGGTTGGTTGAGGGCTCACTTTCTACATCATCTCCCACTTAGTTCTTACTTCTCTGCTTGCTTTATTAATAGCAGCACCTATTTTTGTCACACCTACAGAGTTTTTCTGTGCTAGAGCCTACAAAACCTAATGCAAAAAGCTTCTCCCTTGCCTGTACCCCCCTGTTTTCTCCAGGTTTGTTCTCCCCTCACAAGCCATGCTTTCAGACTCCAAAATGTACCCTGGACAGCAGTGATGTGGGGGTTAAAAGGTACAACTGGCAGGCTATTTTTATGCAGTTAAAAAGAAAGTAAAACAAAGCCATAAGGGAAGGGGAGGGTTTCTGGAATGCCCTTCCTGGCATGGGGGATGGAGGTCAGCCTGAGCCTACCACTTAAGAAATGCCTCATCTGCAGTGCCCCCCATCCTGGCTCCTGAGTCACCACAGTGCAGGGCAACAAAAAGCAGCAGCACCTCTCTCAAAGGCAGTCTGGCTGCTTGGGCTGATGGAGCCAGAAGTGCTCCCCAAGTGACTCCTACCTGGGTGATGAAGAAGTATCTGTACACGTACATCGATGCGAAGACCAGCCCCAGCAGCAGCACGAGGAGGCCCATGGTCAGGTAGCACACCCCGCTGAGCGATGAGCGGCGGCCCTGCACCGCGGGGCCCGCTTCCTCCTGAGGGACACAACCACAGCACTGTCAGCTGCTGCTCCAGGGCACCAGCACCCTGCTGTCCTGTCCTGATCTGCTCCAGGGCACCAGCACCCTGCTGTCCCATCCTGAGGGTGCTCCAGGGCACCAGCACCCTGCTGTCCTGTCCTGATCTGCTCCAGGGCACCAGCACCCTGCTGTCCCGTCCTGAGGGTGCTCCAGGGCACCAGCACCCTGCTGTCCCATCCTGAGGGTGCTCCAGGGCACCAGCACCCTGCTGTCCCGTCCTGAGGGTGCTCCAGGGCACCAGCACCCTGCTCCTCCATCCTGAGGGTGCTCCAGGACACCAGCACCCTGCTGTCCCGTCCTGAGGGTGCTCCAGGGCACCAGCACCCTGCTGTCCCATCCTGAGGGTGCTCCAGGGCACCAGCACCCTGCTGCTCCATCCTGAGCTGCTCCAGGGCACCAGCACCCTGCTCCTCCATCCTGAGGGTGCTCCAGGGCACCAGCACCCTGCTCCTCCATCCTGAGGGTGCTCCAGGGCACCAGCACCCTGCTGTCCCATCCTGATCTGCTCCAGGGCACCAGCACCCTGCTGTCCCGTCCTGAGGGTGCTCCAGGGCACCAGCACCCTGCTGTCCCATCCTGAGGGTGCTCCAGGGCACCTGAACCCTGCTCCTCCATCCTGAGGGTGCTCCAGGGCACCAGCACCCTGCTCCTCCATCCTGAGCTGCTCCAGGGCACCAGCACCCTGCTGTCCCATCCTGAGGGTGCTCCAGGGCACCAGCACCCTGCTGTCCCATCCTGATCTGCTCCAGGGCACCAGCACCCTGCTGTCCCATCCTGAGCTGCTCCAGGGCACCAGCACCCTGCTGTCCCATCCTGAGGGTGCTCCAGGGCACCAGCACCCTGCTGTCCCATCCTGAGCTGCTCCAGGGCACCAGCACCCTGCTGTCCCATCCTGAGGGTGCTCCAGGACACCAGCACCCTGCTGTCCCATCCTGAGGGTGCTCCAGGGCACCAGCACCCTGCTGTCCCATCCTGAGGGTGCTCCAGGGCACCAGCACCCTGCTGTCCCATCCTGAGGGTGCTCCAGGGCACCAGCACCCTGCTCCTCCATCCTGATCTGCTCCAGGGCACCAGCACCCTGCTGCTCCATCCTGAGGGTGCTCCAGGGCACCAGCACCCTGCTCCTCCATCCTGAGGGTGCTCCAGGGCACCAGCACCCTGCTCCTCCATCCTGAGGGTGCTCCAGGGCACCAGCACCCTGCTCCTCCATCCTGAGGGTGCTCCAGGGCACCAGCACCCTGCTGTCCCATCCTGAGGGTGCTCCAGGGCACCAGCACCCTGCTGTCCCATCCTGAGGGTGCTCCAGGGCACCAGCACCCTGCTGTCCCATCCTGAGGGTGCTCCAGGGCACCAGCACCCTGCTGTCCCATCCTGAGGGTGCTCCAGGGCACCAGCACCCTGCTGTCCCATCCTGAGGGTGCTCCAGGGCACCAGCACCCTGCTGTCCCATCCTGATCTGCTCCAGGGCACCAGCACCCTGCTCCTCCATCCTGAGGGTGCTCCAGGGCACCAGCACCCTGCTGTCCCATCCTGAGGGTGCTCCAGGGCACCAGCACCCTGCTGTCCCATCCTGAGGGTGCTCCAGGGCACCAGCACCCTGCTGTCCCATCCTGAGGAGTTGTGCTATGTGCAGTGAACAGGGCAGGCACTGCCCTGCAAAGCTACTGCACACCTGGTGACAGTAAAACACTTCTTGTGCATTTTGCCTCCCTTACCCCAGATCCATAAAATACATACATTATATACACATATATTTGTATGTATTGAAAAATGCGTGTGTGTGTGTGAACATACACAGACATGTATCATCAGCTTCCCACCAATGTTCAGAACTAAAACAAGCTTTTTATCAATGGGCCTTAAAGACTGACCAAAAATAAAAAATAAAATCAGGAGGTGAGAATTCCTGGCTACCGAATGTGACAGCATTTATGTATTTATAGTCAATTTTTTTGTTGTTGTTGAAATGCTGTGACTCATGGCAGAATCTCTCATTGGAAATTTTAGTGATGGGAATTACTGGTCCCAGAGAGGTACCTCCTGGCCCTGCTGGGGTGAGCTGACACAAACAGATGCGCTGATCCCAACTCCATTTTCAAGCACATTGCAGCACAGCTCCCAGGAAAATGGACAGAGCATCAAAAGGAAACACACCTGTCCTTTTCAGCGTGCTGTCCAATCTATACAGACAGTAGCCAGCTCACCTTGTCACAGCCCTGAAAACAGAGGGCAGTGCAAAGGCAGGGTTACCTCCTGGACACAGCTCATCCCAACCTATGATGCTCTTGTTTTTACTACCAAAATAACCCTTCAAAACGTTAAGCAGGATGATGTAAGGCCTTTCAGAAGCAGATGAAAGAAGCTGGTTCAGAGATGCCCCAGTTTCCACACACAAGAGCTGAAAGCTGCCCTCAGTTGAGCAGGCAGGCAGAGGAGAGAGGCAGCAGGGAGGGCTCTTGCAGATTAACTCCCTCTGTGCAGTTTGGGATCTGATGTGTTTGACTAGACAAACACTCTCTCCACAGCTGCTTGGAGACTGCTACAAACAGGAGGAGCAGACTGAAAAGCAAACATCAGCCTCTCATTTCCAAGGTTTCTCACTTCATAAAGGAAGAGATGTTTCTCCAGAATAACATGGCCAACACCCACAGGGTGGTGCCAGTGCTGAAACCCAAACGGGAGAGGCCCTTGGGCCCCTGCCACCCTCTGGTGGCATCAGACCAGCTCTGCCCAGCCCCTCTGGCAGCAAACACCTCTTTCCCCTTTTCCCCTACCTTGGAGCAGACCTTGGGAGAGCAGCAGTTCAGTGCCAGGCTTGGAGGTATCCTTGCTGTCCCAGAGTAGGACACAGTCCCCAGACTGTGGGGACCCTGCCAGGTGAGGATTCCCTGCTCCTCCCCTGCACCTGAGCTCCACTGAGATGCAGGAACAGGGGCAGGAGCCTGCAGCCCCTCTCCTACCTGCTCCACTCCTCCAGATACTGACTTTTTTATTCCCAGCCACATTCAGCCAAGAATGGTAACTTGGTAACTGCCAAGACCAAATTGCTTTGGGGGATCTACAATTCCCGCACACCTCCAGGAGAAATTAATCCACATTTATTTCTCCTTCATCCCAGCTGCTGAAAGACCCAGAGCACCTCGATTCACTGCCAGCTCCCTGCACTGAAGGATCACTGTAATCAGTTTGCTGCTGCTCCTCCAGCAAATAAAGGGATGAGCAAGCTGAAGAGTATCACATTTTCCTCTCCTTCTGCAGACAATGGGCAGCAACTCTGACAAGCCACAAAGAACAGAAAAAAGAAACAAAAAATCACATTACTAGAGGAAGTTTAAAGGCTCTCTGACATGAACTGCTAGGACAAGAAAGTCATGCTGGATGTCAAGTGTTTCACAAATACAGCTTTCCCCAGATACTTGTCATCACTGGAGGAGCGCAGATGGTGGGGGTGAAGAGGAAGGAGATCTCCTGACACTGAAGCAAGGCTGAGAAAACGTTTCATGCTCAGCAAGTGAACCATATCCGAAAGGTGCCAGGTTGCTGTGGCGGTTAATGCACTGCTGCTCCCACCCTGGGCTGCCAGTGCTGACTCCAGGGAGGGCTTGCAGACAGGCTTCATGAGGACACAGCAACTCAAAGGGCAAAGAAAATACTCCCACTAAAAGAAAAGCCATGTTTGAAGAATGCCAGAGAGGGCAAATAAACCCTCAGTGGTTTGCTACTTGTTAGGGCAGCTCTATCTTCTCTGCATGACCAAGGACACTGTGAGACATCCCACCTCTCACTGCCAAAGGTGAGTTCTGCTCCCTACAAAACATTGCTGGCTACAGGAAAAATGCCCAAGCTTTGCACTGTGGGAGAAGGTGGGAGAAGCAAAGCAGAGCTTTGCTCTGGAAGAAGTTATTAAACAAACCCCCAGACTCTGAGGGAGGAAAGAAAAAAATCAACAGCAAGCATTCTGATGGAGCAGCAATTTAGGCAGTGAGGTTAAAAATGCAGCCAGTCAGGCCAGGAGGAACAGTTAGCACAGCCCTGCAAAATACTGCATAAAAATCACCTGGAAAAACCTGACCAAAAATGTGTCTCCATCCCCCAGCCCAGCAGATGGAAAGGCCACCAACCCTTATCACTGTGAATACTTGACAATTTAAAAGCAGCTACGTCAGTCTGCAGCTCGGCTTGGGGCTGGAGGCATCCTCAGCATTGAGAGCCCACAGATGGAGCAGTGCTCTAACAGCTCTTCACCCAGGATAACCAATCTGCACCAACCTGGAAAAATCCAAGAAACATGTTCCACAGGCTGCTGCCCTGCTCATGCCACTACACACCTCCTTTCCCACAGGACCCCCACTCCCTGCAGTAGAATTGTTTACAAACAGGGTACTCTAAAAAACCAGAAATTCCATCACAGCTGACTTCCATCTCTTCTTGCCTAGGAATGCCTGGCTCCCCAGCAAGGGGAGAATCAGACTCAGCAGCAAGGTTTTCCTGAAGAGCAGTTCATGCCTTCAGGGTGTGCATTTCCACATGACAAAAATCAAAATATTAAAACACAAAAATGCTGAATATTCCAAAGAATTCATTAACCAGACACACAGCTTGCAACAAGCCATCCTATTAATTTTCTGCCTTGATCAAGCTTGGGGTTTTTTTTGGCCAAGAGGAATGGAAAAGGTTGGGGTCAAAACCATTCCTGGGCAGAGGCAGGGACAGGTATTTCAGCTGAGTAAATGGGCTTTCCTCTTTTTGTCGTTTAAACACAATATTCCAAAAGCTGGATGTATTTTACACAAAAATAAACATAAGGCCCTTCCTCCCCTCCCTGGGCTGAGCAGAGGACAAACATTCATTTGCTTCTCCATGAAAGAACAGAAGGAAAAGCACCAGCAGTGGCAGAAGGGCAGCATGGCACAGGCACTACAGACGTGCACGCAGGGAGGATGCACAGACACATCCCCAGCTCTGCAGAGCATCCCACTGCCACTCCACGCAGTCAGCTCAGTCATCTCTTCTTTGCTCCATTTTCCTTGGCAGTGCCACTTTGCTGACCCTACAGAAGGGGCTGGGCCAGCTCCCTTTCCAGTGGACTGTTTCAGAAGAGGCCAT
This sequence comes from Poecile atricapillus, assembly GCF_030490865.1. Classification (NCBI taxonomy): domain Eukaryota; kingdom Metazoa; phylum Chordata; class Aves; order Passeriformes; family Paridae; genus Poecile; species Poecile atricapillus. The sequence continues at coordinate 3,098,217 of NC_081256.1, read as the reverse complement.
GGGTAGAGTTCCTTATGCTCTGTAACCCAGGGGGAAGCCCCAGCTTGCTCTTCCCCTGTGTGGGCAGTGGAGGAGAAAGCATCCACCATCACAAAGAGCACATGCACATCTTGATTTTTTCACCTGGCATTGTCCTGCTAGTCCTTCATTCTGCTGGGAGAGTCAGAGGCAGCTCCATGCACAAGCCTGAGCTCCCAGACATGCTGACTCTGCTCCAGTGTGCAGGCAAGATTGCTTTCAGACACTCAGCCCAGTGCCTGGAAGCAGACAGGACACTGGAATATAAAAAGGAATTCCTTTCCTTGGATAAAACATGCTCTTCACTGTGACTCAGTGCTCTGCTGGCTCACGGGGCCAGCACAGGAACAGAGCTCAGGCAGCAAATACCCAGATGGGAAAGGATGGAGGTGTGATACAGACCATGGGGTAGAGGAGGCTTGAAAGGAGCCTGAAGGGTGGGGAAAAGTCCTAATTCAGTCTTTGTGGATTTTCTTTGGAATTTCAGGTCTTGCTGAGGACATGACCAAAATGGCTGGTGTCCTGTTATCCTGTTTGGCACTGAATGGTTAAGGAACAGTTCTACAAGGGGGTGGTGGATAGAAACCTGGCTGGGCATAATGTCTGGTCTGAGGTTTTGAAATCAAGTTCAAAGGCCACAATATTCCAAAAGCTGGACATATTTTACACAAAAATGAACATAAGGCACTCCCTCCCCTCCCTGGGTTGAGCAGAGGACAAACATTCATTTGCTCCTGTGAGTCAGAGCAGGGAAACCTCCCAGGCACCCATGGCTGAGCCAATCCCCCCAACTTCACAGCACCAAGCCTTTGGACACAGCACTGGAGGAGCTGTTCACAAGAACCATACCTGGTGAGATCCTGCCTCTGGAATTTCTCATTAATACAGGAGAAGGTTATAAAAATAGAAATGTAACATTATTGCTCCTTCATCACCCATGTCTTGCTGAAGATGACAGAAGTGAGAAAATAAAAGGTGTTGTGTCACGCCTCGATCCCTTCCTGAGTCGCACATTGCCTCAGCAGAGATGGGCTCAGCTCAAGGCCTTTACTGCTTCTTCAGCTTCAGAAACAGCTCTGAGTCCTCCAAAAACCCTTTTTCCTGCATTTCTGAAACACAATCTTTCATCTTAGGTGTAGCAGGGCCTGACAAACAGGGTACAGAGATTGGCAAGTGTCTAAATATACACCCCCAACAGGAAAAGAAGCGTGGGGTGACTAAAAATAGTAGATGTGATTTCGATGACTGACAAGTGAGGAGAGAAATGCAATGCAAAGGGATGCAGTTTGGAGAGCAGTGCCATCTAAACTATGTCATCACTCTCTGGGACACTGTTCAAGGGAGCAGCAGCCTGAGCTCTCAGTGTTTGATGCACTGACATAACTGCAGACACTGCCATGGCCTCCTCGAAGGATGCAGGCTCCAAACTTAAGAAACTTTCATCAGAACAATCTAACTTGCCTTGCTGTTTTTTCTGGTAGCCAAAAGCCAATATGGACTATGGGAAAACTAAAAAAAAAAAACAGTTCAAGGTTGCTACCTCCAGCACATCAAGTCCCATATTCACAGCAAAATCAGTTACTGCTTTATAAAACATAAAGACTTGCAATAGTGGCATCTCTACTGACTTCAAGTGGAAAAACCCCTCAGCTGATTGCTGGAAAACTGCAGCAACTTAGAATCAGTGTGAGCTGGAAGGGACTGACCTCTCCTCTGATGTGATGGCTCAGCTTTGAGTGTCACCTCTTGGGAAAGTGACCCCCAGGCCTGTACCAAGAGCCTGCTCTTTCTGCAGGTGAAGAAAAGCCCTCTCACCCAGCCACCCACTGCCAGCACTCCTTCTACCTGGGCACTGCCAGCACTCACTGCTGCTCCCCTGCTCCAGGGAAAGCACTGGAGAGTCTGTGGGATAAGCTGTAAGGTGAAGAAATCCAGATCTGCCTCCCAAACAGAACCATGTCTGTAGTCAGGAATTCCAGCACAGGGGGGCTCAGTGGTGCAGAGCCCCCAGGGATGGCCCGAGTGAGCTGGGTGGGCAGGCAGGCTCCAGACTGGAGCACCTGCCAAGCTCTGCAGAAGGGAGGTGAGAGACTACACACAGGAAAAAGGCAGACAAAGGAAGACAAGAAGAGGGAGAGGAACACAGAGATAAAATATCACAGCAAAGGCATCTTGGCATCCATCAAAGCACCCCCAACACTCCAAAGAAGGCTCCTGTGCCAGATGAACAAAAAAATGAGTCCTGTCCTCAAGAGCAGTGATGCTTGGAGAGAGAAGAGGAAGCAAAATGAGGAGAATACCAGGTGAGCCTGTGGGGGAAGACTGCCCTGGCTGAGAGGGGTCAAAGCTCTGCACTAGCAATGAGAGGGCTCTCAAGGAACTCACACATGGAAGGAGAGTCCTTCCAGGCTGAAGGGCATTTCTGATGCTCTAGGTCAGAAAAGGAAACATGTGCATGCATAGACAGAGAAGAAAACACACATACACACACAAACACACACACACACACACACACACACACATATACACATATATATATATATGTATGTATGTATGTATGTCACACAGTTTCCAAGGCAACCAAAGTCCCTGCTCACAGTCCTTGAGCAGTGCTTGCACTGGCCACCCAACAGCATTTCCACAGAGAACTGATGACTTTTGGACTCAAAGATGCCTGGAAGCAAAAAAAAACAAACCCACAAGCAAGCCTGTAATTAAGAGACTATCACAGCTGAAGGCAAGAAAGTTGCAATAAATGAATCTAATCGCACCTTAGAGCGACACCACAGCACGTGACCAGCAACAAAGCCACCTGCCTCAGGAGTCACTTCACAGCACTGGAAATTAGAATATCAAAAACAACTGCTGGCTAATTAAAACCCCCAGCTTTGTTGCTATACGACAAAGACAGCACGATGTTAAAAATGCAGCCTAGCATGTGGGAGCTCCTAAGCACTCAGTGATCATATTTTCCTTCTCCCTCATCGGCAAGAGAGATATAAATCCCCCTCTTTTCTCTTTTTTTCATCCCTTTCTGGAACTAAGGGGCTGTTTCTCCTCCCTCTTTCCACAGGGGTGAGGAATTAATTTCCATATTTTTTTTATTTTGTTTTTTTGGCAGAGGCACAACAACTTCCAGCTGGAATGATTCCAGCCTCCCTCTCCTTTTTCCCAGGAGTACAACCATTCAGAGCATTAGCAGAGCCAACAAAGCCCCTGGTAAAAACAAGGCTGTTCTTACCACGCTCACAGCTGAAGTCCCGAGCATCATGTTGAACAGAGAGGCAGGCAGAGAGAAAATAAACAGCTGTGACAAAATGGCAAAAAAATATCCCAACGTGGGCATTTAACAGCCTGACTGCCAAAACACTGATTCTGATAACACAGCCTGATTTCCAGGCCACTCACTGCAGTGATGGGGAAAATCAGTCCCTGCCATGGAGCAGCTCCACAGCTAAAAGGCTCTGGAGCAGCTGGGCAGACCTCACCTGGGAGAGGGAAGGAGCCAGCACAGCCACGTGAAGGCCACGGGTTGTTCAGGGTTTTTTTACAAAAGACTCCCTGAAGTGGGAGGTAGCATTAAAAGAATGGGAATTTTCCCCAGGAGAAGAATGGAGGTTAAGCTTTGGCACTGGGTCTCAAAAGGTCTCCAGAGCGATGAAAGGCAAAAGGCAGCTCAAGCAAGAGTGAAGCAGAGCAGCTGCTCTGGGAACAGGGGAAGCTCTTAAACTGAGAGGTTGGCAAATTTAAAGAGAGCCTTGACTCAAAGGTAAAGACATATGCAGGTGGGCAGGCACCTGACTCCTTAAAAGACCTCTCACAAATGCCAAAAATATTCCAGAACACTGCAAAACTGAGGTAAGGAAATGCCAACAGCTTTCAGCTTGCTCTCGATGTAGCTGAGTCTTCCTCCTCCTCCCTGGTGAAGGGAAGAGAAGCTACTACCAAAAGCAGTCTGTCTGCTTCTACCATCATGCAGGGCTTGGAAGAAGCAAGCCATGAGCCTGTGTCCTCACCAGAGCACTGAGCTGTCCCTCGGGACACACACCCCTTTTCCCAGCCTGCAATTGTACAACTGCTCCCATGTAAAACAAACCCACCTACCGACCCAGGCAAGTGGCCCTGGGCACAAGCCAAGAGAGACAGAGGCTGATTTTGCAAGAGGTGTGAAGGATTGGGTGCTGCAGTAACACATCTGAAAGCACAAAAAAAAACACATCAAAAGGTTTCAGGTTTTCACCTGAAGATTTTCACCTCTAGCGATGCCTTTGGATGCTAATGAAGCACCAGAGCAGAGCAACAGCTGGGCCCAGGACTCACCTGGACACTGCCACTGGGCTCTCACACTGCTTCCCCCAGAAAGCTCCATGTCTGGAGAGCTTTTGGGTCAGTGCAATATAAAATCACAGCATTCATCTCAGAGCTTGCACAGTAAAGGCAGGCAGAGATGGTCAGATCAGCCGTTCTGGATTGTCACCAAGAACAAACCAAGCACTGCTGGTCTGCCTATGGCCAATGAAGCCAATACTGTCCCTCCTCACTCTCCCTCTAGATGTGACTGATTCCCAAAAAGCTGGAAGAAAGGACAAGCCATGCCCAAGATGCTCAAGAACACCCAAGGTCCTGCCTTCTGCTGGCTCTGCAGACAAGAGGGGCAGCCACAGCCAGAAACCTGCACTGATCACTCTGAGCAGAGGGGCAGAGTCCAGTATCTCCTGGAGGGCAAGTTCAGTCATCTTCAAGGAACCAGACTTCAGGTTACAGTATTTGCTTCTTCCCTGAAAATCAGGACTTGCACAGTGTCACACCATAAAATGAAGTCACTGCTCCCTTCTGGAACACTGACAGCTATTATCTCTTCTCCCAGCAACAGCATAGGAAAACTCTGACAGTCAATCCTACACTTGAAAATTCACCACAAAGAAAAAGTGTCTAGTTTAACAACAGCAAGAGAGAGGAGGCAAATTTACCCTTCTCTTTGTTGTTCAAACTGACTTCAAAGGAAGGGCATGGCACCAAAGAAAACTCTGAGAAGCAAGTGCAGAGAGATGAATGAAAACAACCAGTACCCTCATACTGTCCTCCCTCAATGGTAACACTGGCATTAAAACAAACCCCAATCATTCCTAGGTTCTCACACATCACTTGGGCAGAAAATACAAGTCTACAAGTGAAAATGCCTTTTCCATCTCCTGTAAACCTGGTAATCAGCAAATATGTGGTAGCACAAAATCAGGAACTACAGAGCAGCATGCAAGGACTCTTCCTCCATCTCTTCCTCCATCTCTTCCTCCATCTCTTCAGACCTGGCTGCAGTGCTGTGCTGGATGCAGCTCCCTTCTTCTGGGCTTCTGTTCCATACTTACTTTGGGTTCATTTGCACCCTTTAAAACTCTTCTTTTTAAAGGTATTTCTTGGTTTTCTGTGTTTCACCAAAAAAAAAACAAAACAAAAACCATCAAAACTGCTGTGCTCAAAGCAGGTAAATGCAACAGGCTCTTCCCAGGTGAAGAGCTCCCCATGCAAAGCCAGGCTGGCTCCAGTTCTCCCCCAGCTTTGGGAAAACACACACCTCTAGACAGATATTTCCAGTTCCTCTGTCTCCAGCTCTTCAGTCTACATCTCTTTGGTGAAAGACAGCTACATGTTTCAAAATTCCATTGCATTTATAACGTTTCTGCTTGGAATAGATATTCTCTGTTCTAATCCCTCTGCCAGTTTTAGCCAGATCCTTTGTCATGCTCAGCTGGAATATCAAATATTCATGTCTGGAGGCCAGTAAGACACTGAAGTCTAATATTTCACTAGAGCAGATCCTGCAAGGGGCCAGAGAATTATTTTTTTTCCGATTCAGACCTTCTCCTCTGATTCCAAGGCATCCCCAAACTACAGAGAACGAAAACCAAATGACAATGCTTCTCTTTAAGCTGACAACTCCATACAGGCCACAAAAAAAGTCATCACTTCAGTCCATGTGGTTATAAAAGGGTTGAGCAAAGACCAGGAGTAACCTTCTGTTACAGGAGGCTGCTTCTTAAAATTAGGATCTACCATATTCAGCTAAGCCTAGACATGGTGAGAGCCCCTGCAGATCAAGATCCTCAAGCCTGGACTCAAGCCTGCAAACATGTCAATGAGCACAATCAATCAATCCACGCTGCTGCCAGCGAGGTTTTCCTTCCTCTCTCTGAATTTACAGCTTGCTTTGTGAAAAAGCCTCTTTCAAAGACTCTTCCTCACATCCCCTTCCCTCGCCATCTGTCTCCCACCTCACAACATTCTGCAAAGAAGTCGCTCACAAAACCCAACACTGCACTGGCACGGCAGTGTCCACAGGCTGGTGTGACTCTGCTTTATGTGGCCAGAGAGCCACTGCTCCTCCACCTGCCCCGTGAGCTGGAAGCCAGCTCTGGAGCATCAGAGGTACACCAAACCCCAGAGAGCCACAAGTGGCACTGCTGTCCTGCTGCCACCATGAAGTGCTGATCCCTTTGGGGTCACTTAGGCAAATGCAAATCATTCCCAGCTCACCGCGGCCAGCTGAGCATCAGGAAAGGCAGGAGGGCAGGGACACAGCACCAGCCCCAGCAGTGAGGCACTATCTGCCTGCTTGAGAGCTCCACATCCACAGCAGACGTGCTCCTCACTGGGAAGATGTGCAGTCACAGGGAACAGAGCTTCCTGGGCACCAGAGAGGCCCTCAGGGAATGTGCTCCCCACAGGTTTCCAGGCTTTTCCCTGCTCTTTCTGCCAAACAGGGCAACCACGCTGGGTGTGGGAGCTGTGGCAACAGGGAGGAGGCTGAGGCAGCTCAGCTGTGAGCCGGGAGCTGAGGCACCCACCAGAGAGAGGTCCTGAGGTGCAGCTACAAAGAGACCACACAGACATGGAAGGGTTGGATGGATCCGGTTACAGGCAGCAAGCAGCTCCTTGTGGGAAACTTCTCCACACAAGCAGGAAGGGTGTGATCCAATGTGGTAGTGCATATTAAGGGAAGATTGCTTCAATCCAAAGACCACTGAGTCTTGTCAAGACTTTGGGAATGCAGATGGGATGAAAAGCACAAAAATCAAAGCCTGGTATTACTGCAACCAACCAGGAGCAAAACGTTGGTCACACCCTGCAGACACCATTGTGTGCACCCTGGAAAGCCCCTCAGCCCCCGGGTCTGTGAGCCACTGCCAAGGTGTTTCCAGCAGGCTTGCCAGGCCTGTGGATACGGAGAGAGCTCTTCCAGTCCTGCTTGGCCCATAAAACCCTTCTCTCCCACCAGCCAAACCTGAGCAAACACTGCCCTGCCTTCAATGCTCATCCTGCCAGAGACAAGCACGAGCTGCTTCCTTTCCCAGAGGCAGGACAACAGGTTTCTGTGAAAGCAGCCCCTGGATCACACGGATGTGTTCCCACTGCCTGAAGCCCCTGTCCCCAGCACCAGCCTGTGCTGCAGTGTTGGTGTAAGGCACCATTTCCCCCAGCCAGCAGCACCGAGTGCGGACACAGCCCTCGGCCAGGGGCAGCCAAAGCCCACTCTGGACAGAGAGAGGGCTGAGAGGTGCCTCTGCCCTCCAGCACTTTCATCTACACCAGGTGAGGCAGAAGATTTTGGTGAAACCCTTTCTCCTCTGGCTCTTCTGCCAAAGGCTCTTCTGCTGTCTCTTCCAAATAATGAGCAATTACTAGAAGGGTGCACAAGGGATCAAAAACCCCAACCCATGTTTTGACTGGAGAGCTCCAGCCATCAGTTTTGTTTGGTTCCTGTGGACTTCAACATCCATCACAATCACAAGGAGCGTATTTCCCAGAGCAGTCTAAGACACAGCCTGTGTATATATTTCCATTTCAGACTGCAAATATGGAGTTCAGTTAAAACTCACTGAATACTATTTTGCATCTGAAAAAATATTTTCCAATGAATACAACAGATTATTTTACTGGATGCATAACCTCAAGCCGCCTTCTGCTCAAGGCTGCTACATCCCCACAGCTCCTACTAATGACAAGATTGTTTCTTCTATAAGCTCTTGAAGTCTTGCAACAGTATCAAAATTATGTGGATTTTTCTGACAGGAGTTTAAATTGCATATTCTTCCCGATTCAAGCCAAGCTGTGCAGGGGAGAAACAAGGCTCAGCACATGCAAGCTTGCTGTCACGACTCCTCACCTACTACTTTTCAGGACACATTAGCATCACAGACATCTTCCTGCCTGCCGCATCTTTGCATTCACCCAGCACCTGCCAAAATTCACAGGCTGCGGAAGCTGCCGCTGAATCATTTCCCAGCTCTGGCTCCTATCACTGGGATTGAAGTTATGAGATCAAAGAGAACAGGAATGCAGAGCATCTTGTTTGCATGTCACCAATGCCATTTTGCTGCGAGGCAGCTAGAGAAAGACACACACAGACAGAAATTATTGGCAGCAGGAGTATGGCAAGAAAGTCTCGCTACGGAAAGACCAACGCCACAAGTTGGGTGTTTTACAAAGGTAAAGGTCCAGCTTAGCCCAAGCACACCAAAGAATCCACTGTCATAGTGTGAAACACATCATCAGGAAGAGGCCACCTGATGTCAGTGGATGTGCTGCTCCCTGGACATCCTCATGCTGCACAGACTCACTGTAACCTGTTCCTTCCCCTATTTCATGGGTCTCATGTGGATGTTCTTACATGTCTGTCTGCTGGAATTGAGAGACTGTTGAGGAGTCTTTGTTCTAAATTCATGTTTTTAGGTTCCTTTGTAGCTCACAAAGGTGGGCTTAAAAGAACACCACCAAGCCTCCCAGGAGTCAGAGAAAGGCCTAAGGCAACATAAAAACCTCAAAACTTATTATTTGCTACCTAAGCCAATTTCATACATCTGGCAGGACCTGAATCAGAATAATTTTGACTGCTGGGATCTGGCAGCACTAATGATAGAAATAAGCTTCTGTTACTTTTTCAATTTTTAAACTCCTTTTCTCACAGTGCTTATGAGAAATAGATGGATCCTGCCTGAACTCTTGCAGGATCAACAGAAGAATTGAGTTTCTGGCTGTGGAAAGCTGGTTTAATGGCAGGATGAGCTGGAAGTCCAGTGTGATAGTCAGCTTCCAGGGCTGGACATCAGAGGCAGGAAGAAAACTAGCACCTTAGTTTGTAATTAGGAAATAGAGTCAGGAAATCACCGAGGTCACAGTCGGCCTCACACCAAGGAGCTTTGCAGAGACCCAGGGGAATGAGATTAACATCACAATCACGACAGACTGAGCACAGCCAGACTCTGGCAGCACAGGCGAGAGCTTCGAGCACATTGTGTGTGATGGGAGAGATGATCACGGTGTGACTCCCTGAACTCTGCAGAACAGAGCAGTCTTCTGAAGCCCCTGCTGCAAAGCACCTCCAGGGCAATTCCCACTCGTTTGGTGAGGCACACGAGGAGGAACACTCTGCACTGCTGCAGGAACAGAGCAAAACCACAGCTCCCAAATCGTTTTTTGAGTCAGAGAGATACTAGAGTTCAATAAATGATCAGACCACATGCACAGCCTAGGGATTTGTGAGGAATACAGAAATGCCATTTAGGACTCCTCCTCTGCAATGGGAGCCTGTAACGAGGCAGAGTCGATGCCATGGGTCAGGCCCAGCTCAGGACAATACCTTCACATTACAGAGGGTGGAATTCACCCAGCAGGTCCACCCACGCAGCAGGGCTGGCAGATGGGGCTCTCCAGCACCAGAGACTTCAGAAACACCCAGCTCCTGCCAAACACAACAGTGCCTAGCTCACTGTCCATACTCGAGAGAGGCACTGGATGTGCCATCCCTGGTACGTGCCCAGCACTGCCCAACAGCGCCTGGCCACAGCTCACACAGTCCGGGAGCGACCCACACATCTCCACCCAGCCCCAGCCCATATTCTGCATCTGCTGTGGATGTTCCAGTGCCTTCGTTCCCCTGGTGCCTAAAGGGTTCCCAACCCCTGCAGCCATGAGCACTTGTCCCCTTCTCCTACCCATCCCCTGAAGCCAGCAGAGGAACTCCACATCACTGTATTAACTCCCATCTGCAAAGCATCTAGAGCTGTGCGCTCTTAGCCCCTCGCTTCTCATCTTGCTCCAGCACCATCTGTTTTCCTCCTCTTGCCTCTTCCCCATGCCAATCCGAAACCCTCAGAGATGTCAGGATTCGAAATCCCCCCATGCGTGACCAATCCGAAATTGCATTCCCGCAGGCTGAACCACCCAAAGGGGTGAGTTCTGCTGCCACTGTGAGCGCTGGACATTCGCTCCCGTGCCCAGGGACGGCCGCTCGCGCCACGGCGCCGCTACCCTGCCCCATCATCCCCGCTCCTCTAAACTTCGGCTGCCCACCAAGCCCCCGAAGCCGCCGGTAAAGCCGGACACTTCTGCCGGTGCCCGTCCGAAGCAGCATCACACCCCCGGCACCCCTCGTCTCCCGCCGCCCCTCGCCCCCGCCCCACTCACAGCGCCCGGGGGCAGCAGCACGGTGCCCGCCGCCCCATCGCCCCCCGCCGCCTTCTCCTTCTCCTTCTCCTTGTCCGGCTTGAGCGCCGCGGGCGGCTGCTGGACGCCGATCTTCACCATGGCCCCGCTCCGCCGCCGCCAGCCCCGGCACCGCCCCGGGGAGGGGCCGCGCCGCGCCCGCCCTCAGCGCACCGAGCCCGCCACGGGCACCGGGCGGGCCCCGGGCACTCAGAGCCCTCAGAGCCGCCCCGGGTCCCCCGAGCCGCCCCGGGCCCTCAGAGCTACCCCCGGTCCCCAGAGTTGCCCCGGGTTCCCGGAGTTGCCCCAGACACTCAGAGCCCTCAGAGCCGCCCCGGGTCCCCAGAGCCGCCCCGGACCCTCAGAGCCCTCAGAGCCGCCCCGGGTCCCCAGAGCCGCCCCGGGCCCTCAGAGCCCTCAGAGCCATCCCGGGCCCCGGCTGCCCCAGCACGCCCCGCTCTGCCCGGCCGGGCTGCGGGACACGGAGCGGGGTCAGCGGCACCTCGGGGATCTTGGGCTACAGCACGGTCAGTACTGCCCGCGGCACTGCTGACATCGGGTCAGCAAAAGGCAAAAAACAAAAGAAAACCCAACAAGCCCCGAGCCTGAGGATGCATCAGCCTGCAGCAGATGTACAGAGAGCAGGGGTTACTCTGGGGAAAGCTGGGAGATCCCAGCCGAAGGCCACAGAGCAGAATCCGTGGAGGAACAGAGAGATTTAGGTGGCCTTTCCCCAGGATCAGGCACAACAGATGGATTACCTTCATCTAAGAGACAGTGATCCAGAAAATGCCCTGTCTGCCAGAAGCAGAGTGTGGCATACAGAAGAGAATTTGGGGGAGGGTTGGGTTGCCTTTGTGCCACCAGATGATGGCTGGGGAGCAGCAGGGAGCACAGCAAGGAGTAAAGAACACATGTTGACAGTTTTGTTAAGTAACAAAATGGAAAAAAAAAAACATTAACAAAACCCTCTCTGCCAGCTACAGGTAATAAGGAAAGTAGGAAATTGTCAGTGGATAAACGGAGCGCTATCCTTACATTGATTTTGTCCACTTAAACATAGCATTTATTTATAATAAAGTTGTTTCAAGCATTTTCTTTCAATCCAGACAGGTTCATTATGTACTGAGTGCTTTACATCATATTTTGAACTAACCCATTGATAAATTAGTGCTAAATTTTATTTGTAAAAGGCATCTTTGGCAAGGATTCAACATTGACTCACAACAGTTGCTCATAGTGCTGACTTACATTGTTCAGTATTTGGAGCTGTTTGGTCTTCCCAGCCTCCCACCCTGTGGATAGAAGTTACACAGGGATTGCAAGTTTTATCTCACACAGAGATAAGGGGCTGCATATCCACAATAGCCTCTAATTTCAGGAGCTCAAACTGAGCCAAGATGGTCCTGAGGTTATGGAAATGGGAGTGTTTACAGCCAGATTCAAACATCTCACACTCAACATGCAAACCGGGAGACAGCCCGCCAGGGTCTTCCCTGACTAAAGCTGTAAGGCAAATTCGAACTCTTCTAAAAACATTTATCCTGTTTCATATGTAGCCTTAGAGCAAGGAAATGTCCAGAATAGGGCAGAAATCCCCTTGTGTCCCTCTCAATCCACCAGATCAACCTGCTGCCCAGACTGGGCCCTGCCCTGCTCTTTTTTAAGGTTGTTTAGCTCGCTCTTCCTCAGGGGTAGCCCTCTGTGTGACAAACACTGTGTCACCTCCTCTCCTCCAGCCCAGGACCCACTGGGCAGCTCTTGTCACTGAGAAGAAACCTAAAGGCAGGATGCAGCTGAGGAGAAGTGATTACAAAGTCTTATCCCTGATACAACCAGAGAAAGCTTGACACTAAAATCTTCAGTTTAAAGGCAGAAGTTAAAGAAAGTTGGGGCTTGTTCTTTCCATTTATGTCTAATGTGACTCTGGCCCTCACCCTCAGTCAGTCAGTCTGTGGGAGTGGTGGGACAAGCCTGCAGTCAGGAGAGTAAAGGATCCTCTCCTAATATTTAGATCATTTGTGACAGATAATGAGAGAAATAGGCGCAAGGCTCTTGATGTTCAGCAGGGCTCCTGGCAGAACTTGTCTATTGATTTCCTCAGAGTCCAACAAATGGAAGAGAGCATCACACCATTGCCAAGCCAGCAGCGAGCAGCAGGCAGCAGTGACAGTGTGACTCTGCCCTTTCTTGCATCAGGTCAACTGCTGAATCAGCCTGGGTCCTCTCCAGGGCACAACTGATCTCCTGTTTCAAGTGGGGAGAAATACTGATCAAATATCTGAGACTGCCATTGGAGTGTAGGTGTCGGGGTGTCCCCTGCCCACAGCTGGGCCAGCCTGGCTGTTGTCCAGCAGGAAACCTCACCTGGCAGCCACTGCCCTCCCTGCAGGATCTGCACCTCGTGCCCAGCACAGCCTGAACTGCAGCACCCTGTGCAGCATCAGCCTGCCCCCAGGACACGCAGAGCTGTGTGCAGGGAGAGCACAGAACCTGCAGGATGCTCTTAATGTTCACGTGTTCTTTAGAATATTTTTTTTTCTTTTATATATGTAATATGCATAAGTGCCTCAAACAATCTTCGAGTTTGCAGTATTTGTGAGCATAGCTGAAATACTGGAATATCACTTCTGCTGTACCATAAAAATACTGCAGGATTGACAAGGAAGGCAAGTTATTCTCAGCATAACAATGAACCCAAAACAAGTAGAGGAAATCGTCAAAATAATCATAAAATGGGTCAACATTATGGGTGTAAACCGTTAAGCATCTTTACTTATTTAATATTTCAAGATTGGGTCTCAGTCACAGCCACAGCGTTCTGTGGCATCTCTGGATTTCAATTACATCCCTGGATAAATGGCTTTGCAAGCATTAAGAAAAATCACCCAAGTTATCACAGGGCGAGTTTCAGACGAAAAGATTTCTCAGTTAGAAACCTCCAGCTCCAGGCCCTTCAGTCAGAGGCTTAGGGGATAAACCCTGACAATGAACTCAACGTTTCTAACACAGCTTAAAACCATCTCTCTTGCCCTGCAGTGGAGAACTGACATGCTGCTTACAGAACATCTCGCTCAAATCTACTGTCTTTTCTATTTTTAAGCAAGCAGGTTTCTATTTAAAACTGCCACCTTACCGACTTCCTTAAAGCCATCTGCTGCTTTATTAGTCTGTGATAACAAAGCTTCCATCTCTGAATGTAATTAAGTGGAATCCCAGGGACAATTTAGTTGACTGACCTTTCATTAAGAATAGCAGTGTGATAGCACTTCTCAAGTAATGAAGAAGTGGGACCTCTATAAACCTTTATTAAACTGCCCTCTGTCTTGCCACTTCTCACTTTTCAAAAAAGCACTTAGGTGAAAAAAACACAAACAAACAAATATTAAAGAGAGAGCACAAGATAACTGCTTTAATATTTTCTGAGCCAACCAAAATGTGTTTGTCATGTATTAAGCTGCATCTATTTCTGAGGTCTGCCTGGTGTCTTAGCTGTCATTCCTCATTGTATCAGACTGCAAGGAAATGAGAATTTCAGAGTCCTTAAATCATTCTGCTTTTCCACTGCAGTTCCAATAAGGTCTTGTACTAGAGAGCGTGCCTAAAAATGAACAGAACTCTGTAATGTGCTGAAAATATACTTTTATTTTTTCGTTCTTATGCTTCATCAACTAAACAGAAAGAAAGAGACAGGTTGGGCTAAAAAAAAGAAACTGTTAAAAAAATCATAATCACTCTTAAAGAGACAGACCACAAACGCAGAGGATGTAGTCATGGTTTTTGCTATTCCTTACACAATCTACTTCTAATTACCACACATAATTGCATGAGGTAAAGCAATTACCTGTAGCCAAAGGTAGAGAATCAATCCAGTGGTTTCCATGGAAAGTTACAACTTTCATCTGCAGCTGAACTGAGCTGAATTTCTTGTCACTCCTGGGCACCTGCCACACCAGCCAGGGCAATGTGTCAATCCCTGGAACAGCTATCAGGGACCACTTCTTTTGTTCCTTCTTTGTCTTGCTTTGAAAAAAAGCCCTGATGATTCAGCAGCAGCAGGAAGCCTTGGGCTACCCAGGAGGGTAAATGGAAAACTATTACCATTATGTACTTCAGAAACAAGAGAGTAATTTTCTCCTAATAGTAGAAATTATCCTGGATTAGTCTCCCTCCTGGAAACTAGCAAGCTCCAGGTATCTTGGTTTTCTCTCTTTTACAAACTCTGGTGTATAAAAGGCCAACACTTGGCATCCTTCAGTCAGTAGCTGATAAAAAGCATTCACATTTCAAAAGGTGTGCACAGACCAGATGTACAATGGCTTTGACCTGAACAACGTCACTGGTGACAGGACTGCTGAAAGCCAGAGCCAGGGGCTTGTTAACATTTGGGTGCCTGTTGTGGCACCTTCACACCATGTGCCAGAAAGTGGGGAGGGATGGTGAGAACAGGAAAGGAAAATGAGGCTTGGAGACAGCACCCAAAATACCCAAGCTGGATTTTTATGTCATGGGATAAGAAGGGAGCATACCCAAGACAGCAAAATTAACAGGACTGTTGTGCAGTTTATACCTTTTTATTGATTTTTTTATTTAGAGGGAGATTTTCTATAGAAGTATCCAAAATTTACCTGCAAACTTGTTAGGGGTTCCACGAATCAAAATACTTCAACTTTATATAATTTCTGGAACCAGCAGGGAGGGCATTCGAGTTGGTGGGGAAGCACTAGTGAGAAGAACAGGTTACCAGCCTAAAAAGCCAAGAAAACCCAATAAGTGGGAAGGGCCCTATTTCCTACCTTTACATATGAATGCAAATGTTAAAACACAGCTTCGGCACAAGGGGAGAAAGGGAATGTAGGGGAGATGCTGGTTTAGGATAAAAGGCTGGGGCTGGAGAAAGTGGGAGTGAGGTCTGAGCCCCACGGAATTCAGCTGCATCCTTGGCCCATTGCCCGAGGGCCCCAGCGAGGGACAGAGCCCCAGGGACACGAGAAGATGGAACCCGAGCTCTCCCTGCCCCTTTCCCTTCCGTCACCTCATTTCTAGTTCTGTACTCAGGAACTGGGCTTTTTGCTGTACTTGCACCAACCTTGAAATATTCTGACGTTGAAAGAGGCCAAAGGATGTGGAAAACCACAGACTGAATCAAAGCCCCCATCCTGCCTGCCAGGGGCCTGCAGACCAGAAAGCTGGGAGGGGATCTGGGGAGGCTGGCTTGTGTTCCCCTCACCATAAGGACTGTTATCTCAAAGTCATTAGGCTTGGCAAAATCCATCTTGTGGCAGGTGCAGGGAAGTGTTCCCTCACCATGAGCTCTGCCAGAGCAGTGTCTGAACCAGCAGAATCATCGTGGGAGGCTGCTTGGTGCAGAGGCAGCACAGCACCAGCCTCAGACGTGGGGAGTGAAGCACCACGGGCTCCTTTCTGTGGTGTTGGGTGCCCAGCCCCGAGAAAATGTGCCTACAATTACAGTCCTGAGCACAATGCGTGTTCCAGTCAGAAAAGCCAGGGAGTTTGAGGAGGATTGGCTTACACCAGCAGGCCCCAGTTTTCACCAGCTCATGCCCATCCATCATGCAAACAAGCGATCGTGAGCAAAGGCCCCACCTTTTTCTCATTTCTCAGCGTTCCTCTTCTTCAATAGGGACTGTTTACAAGTGTATGGAATTACAGGACATGGCTTCAAACAGACAGAGGGCAGGTTTAGACTAGGTATTAAGAAGACATTTTTACTGTGAGGATGGTAAGGCATTGGAACAGATTGCTCAGAGGAACTCTGGATGAGCCATCCCTGGCAGTGTTTAAGGCCAGGTTGGAGGAAGCTGTTGTCCAGTGGAAGGTGTCCCTGCCATGAAAAGGGGGTTGGAATAAGATGATGTTTAAGGTCCCTTCCAACCAACACCACCCTGTGAGTCAGGATTTGTTAAGAGTGAGTGATGACACTCAGCCTGAATAAAATGCTTTCTGACAAGAGCAGAACACACTGAAGAGAAAGGAACATGACACTGGAAACCAGCACCAGCTCTCCAGCAGAGTTTGGGCTGGGAAGAAGGAAAGAAAGTGTCATCTCTTGCCAGCAGTTTGAGTGTTGAAGAACTGCTTTGAAAGCTCAGATATAATAACTGGTGTTCCATGACAGCCACATTCTCTGAGCGAGTCTGCTGTCTCTTTTAATTAGCACGCCTCCATGAACATGTCAGGATTTAATGTTACACTCCTAGAGAACTATCATTACCTTGAACCCAAGAGGAATGAGTATCACAGGACAGTGTAACAATACTAATAATCCCTAGGAGATGGAGACCTACATGTTAACCAGGTGCAGGACTGTGAAAGGAAAAGCCTGAATCTCCTCTGCCCTCTTTCGCTTCTTCTATCTCTGTTGAAATTTCTGTGTGATGCTCCATGATTGCCCAAAATATTTGCACAGCAGGCACCCTCCTGCTTGCCCTGGCACCTTTGATTTGGTACTTCAGTGCTTTGCCCAAATGCACTCCTGAAAATACACACCAGGAAGATGAGAAAAAACAAGAACAACAAACGCACAGCCAGCACATTAAACAGAGGGGCAGACTGCAAACTCCTGCTTGGACATCCTCAGTTTTGGCTTCTTCTTTAGGAGGGGGACTCGGTGAACAAGCCTTTTGTTCAGACACCTGGTTTGTCACACCCAAAACTGCTGCAATCAGGTCACAGGGAAGGAACCTGCCACCCCCCCAGTAACTTGTGACATCCTATCATACCCATAACTCAGCTAATACCAAACAAAATCTGAGTATTGCACGGCTGACAAAGAGTTTCAGAGAAAGACAGAACCACTTTTGTTTGCAGCATCAGCACATCATAATACAAATTCAAGCAAGCTTGGAGTCAGCAGCTGGCAGAATTGATCTAACCTTGCTGTGTAAGAATCCTCTGCTTCACAGCCCAAATGAAATAAAAACCAAAGCAAACAAATAAAACTGCATCCAGTAATTGCCATGCTCCTGTTCAGAAGGTGCCAGGGACAAGGGAATGAAGATGACATCTGTGATGATGTTCAAGGATGTGACTTGGAGGAGAGCTGCCCACCAGAAGAGGCTCATGGAGTCAGTTGGACTCCAGCACATTTAGAAGTCAATAGTGCAAATGGACAAGCAATGAAAAAATACACTTGGATTAGTTCTGCAGCTGATTACATGGGCCCAATATTGACACAGCTGAAACAAGCTCCCTACACTCTCTTCTTGTCCCCTACACTGCTTGACACCTTTCTGCCCAGGAATGAGGGCAATCCAGATCAGAAGTAGATGCCCCAGTTCACCAGTAAATGCCCAAACTACAGCACAATTTTTCTCTAGCCACCCTCTCTTTGGAGCGTAGGCACAGCAAATCCAGATGACTTCATGCACAGAGCATCCTTTAACTGCAGCTTCCATTCCCCTCTTTTATTATCTTCAAGCCCTACCAAACTGTATCCCTGCCCACCAACCACCCCTGTTCCTGGGAATGTGTATTCTACTCCCATCCCACACATGAGAAACCATCAGCTGGCAGATCATGTGGACACGGCTTGTGCCTGTTCTGCCAGCAAAGGTGCTGGTCTGTAGAGCAGCTGAAGTCCTGTCATTGCCCAGAGGCAATATTTTCAGGTTGATATTACAGATATTACAGCTGGAGTGCCATGAACATAAACTCCTCTCGTGCTTTTTCAAAACACCCAGCACAGCTGCATCAACAGCTGCACAGCTGGTTGTGCCAAGGGCAGGCAAAGCAGTTTCAGTACGGTAGGGTGGGACACCAGAACACTCTCCTGAATGCTTCAAGTGTAACTGGGGTTACTCTTTGGGGTATTGCCACAAATTTGCTTCTAAGAAATGGGCTGCTGTGTGCTGTGGTTCCAATTTATATTGAGATTTGTCTTGGTGCAGTCCTGGGGTGGACATGTTGGCCCTGCTCTGCCTTCATGGTAAACCTGCAGTGCCCTGTGTGAGGCTGAGAAAGCTGGCAGCCTCATTTTTAATCACTTGTGGGCTTGAGTTCATCAGTGTTTTCCCAGATTTTTATTTATGCCTTGTAAAATTTTCCAGAAAGCAGAAAATCTGTTCAGTCAGGTCACATTGTGAAGGATACCAGTTTGTCCCTCCACAAGTCATCATGACATACTCCCCCTTGTCCCATCCTGCTCTGCCAAGAGGAACTGAAAAATCTCTTGATTTAAGGAATTAAAAAGATATACAAATTAAATATATATATTATATATATTTTTTTAATTCCTATATATAAAATATATAGGAATTAAAATATCTCCTACTACCAATATTGTCCAAGTGGAAAAGAAAACACACTGTTGGACTCCTGAAAACACACAGTCAACTCTTTTATAGTGACAAAAAAGAAAAATCCCTACTCTTAGGAGCTGCTCTCCCACTCTGTGCCCTTGTGACTGTGACCCACAGCCCATAACGTGCTGCTGTATGAACCCATGAAAATCTCCCCCACAGCAGCGTATCAGGTGGATCCCTGGATGAACATACTGCACTATTCATGAGCTGAAAGCACTGTATGGATTAAAAATCCTTCTTTTCTGGGTCAAGAGAGACGTTGCAGTGCCTCACAATGCACACAAGCAGAATATCCAGGTTCCAGACATGACCCTGGCACTGCACGTGGCTCCAAGCTTGCATGATGGCACAAGAATGTGAGAAGCCCACGTGGATGCCCAGGCCACATATATTGAATTAACTAACTCCTCTAAAACATTATCTTCCATGGTGAAGATGGGCCTCAGAGGCAAAACTTCTGAAGGTGAAAAACAACAGCATGGTTGGTATTTTTTTTTCAAACATCTCTATCCTAAGTTCAAGGCAGCATTATTCTTATTCTTATTCTTATTCTTATTCTTATTCTTATTCTTATTCTTATTCTTATTCTTATTCTTATTCTTATTCTTATTCTTATTCTTATTCTTATTCTTATTCTTATTCTTATTCTTATTCTATTCGTATTATTCTAAGTTTGGGCATTAGCATGATGTGTTTTTCAGGACACAATTTCAAGGAAAAAATTGAGAATAAAACCTGTACTCCAAAGTCTCATCTTACAACTCACATCAATTTTTTACAAGGGCAACAGACAGGGCAACAGCACCTTAAAACAATTCTATTTGTAAAAATTTGTATTTGATGAGCAGTGCAGCCTGCAGGTTACTATGGCAGCCAGATCCATCACCTAGGTGACCAAGCACCAGCAATATCAACATTAACCTATCCCTCCACACAACCTCACACTGTGCACATTATCAGCCTTGCATTTCTTGGAAGTTTCTCTTCATAGCAGCAGATGGACAGGAACAGAGCATGTGGGCAGTCTCCAGGAGGGGTGAGCTCTCCTCACAGCACCAGGCTGCCTTGCTAAGGAGGATTATTTCCGACAGCACCACCTGTGGAAGTGCTGGGCACTTGAGGCAACCAACACATATAACCTGATTTACTACCAGAACAGTAAGCAGCAACTTGCCTGAAAGCTCTTTGGAAAAGCTTCTGATGGCCAAAGAATCCATTTAACAAAGCAGAGGGTCTGAAGCATTAATCCACACAAAGCAGAGAGAATGTCGTGAGGCATTGGCAAGATCTCCCCCTAATGAACCATTATTTTTGGGAAGCCAAACTTTGAACAAGGAACACCAAATCCAGTGAATTCCCGAATCATTACCTTACCTATTCCATGGGAATGACCTGTTCCAAATAAGGCCAAATAAGATGCTTCTGTAATGTTTCACTGATGCTGTTTAACTCTGGGTATCTGAGGACACTCCTGAGTACAGAAGTGTTTGTTTACAACCAAGTAACACATCACTCTGATTACAGGGACAGATCCAGCTCCAGACTCCTGGAAAATACTTTTTTGTAATGTTACATAATTGGTAGCTTCTGTAGTCTAAAGGGATTTTGGTTGCTTGGGCTAAAGGAAATTAAATGGAATTTAGATTTGATTTTTTCCCCCGTTTTGTTAAAGGCTGCCTTTATATCCCATGGAGAAATTAACTGAGACAGAAATCTCTTTCCTGCACTTTGATAAATAGGGATGACTCATTATTTCCTCATTTTGCTTTAAATATCCTGTCATCCTTGTGGTTTGCTTTGTTCAGCTATTCTCTCAGCTTCCTCCAGCACCTGCTGTAATGACACAGGAAGTCCTCTGTGGTTCTTCTGCCCTTTCAGTGCATCCCCTTATCAACAGAGCGCTCTGACCTTCACACATCCCTCACTTCACTCACCCAGCAGACACTTGCACCCCCTGGGACAGCCTTTCCTTCATCACCACTTCCTGGGCAGCAGGAAAATCTTGGCAGTGCTGAAAATCATGTCATACCTGTCCAAGCTTTTACCCTCACTGAAGCACACTCAGATTTGGGGTTGCAGTTTAAATTTTTGACGTAGACTGAGTTGTTACAGCTTCTTTGACACTTCAGGAGGTGGGGAAACTTCTTCAATCAAATGTATTTGTTTGAAAATTAATTGTTTGCTTCCTTGTCTTCCCACCATCTTTCACTGCCCTATTTCCCTCTGTTCCTTGTGCTCAGTAAAGACAGTGGAGTCTCTGAGCTGCTTATCCATGCACAGGTTGAGTAAAGACCATTAAAGCCAAGCCCTTTGTAATCCTGGAGAACAAAAGAATAACTGTCTTCCTGATAAAGCCAGTTTTCTTGTCTGTCTCTCGCTGGCTGATGATGGGATAACACCAGCAGAAGAAAACAAGATCAAAGTCATAGTGCTGGATCTGAGAAGATAAAAGAAAAAATTTCAGCAAGAAAGGAACCTCGGGCAGATGAGAGAAATAAGAAACACATTTCTGCAGCAAAGGATATTTTACAATGAGGCTAGACAAGGGCAGAAGATTTTAGGAAAAAACAGGGCCTCTGTTCCAGGGAAGGCATCTATTGGGGCCTGAAAGATTCAACCTCCACACAGAGAACACTTGAGCAGCGGAAAACAAAAAAATAGGAGCATGGAAATGAATAAATGTTTTATTGTTAGATGAGAACTGTACATTCTTTGTTGTTGACAAATGCAGCTTGAATTTTGCAGAGCTTTTGTATCTGCTTGCTTCCCTCGTGGAGATGCCCTTCAGAGGTGATCCAGGAGTGCCCAAGGGCTCCCACCCTGTCCCAGCGAGGCTGGAGCTGCCTGGGGAGCTCAGGTTCAGCCCTGGTGCAAGAGCCAAAGTCAGGATTCGGGGAGAGGAGGACACACCTGCCTTGACTGGAAACTTTCAGAGGGACTAGCAAGGTGAACACATGGATGTAGACAGCTGCTGAGGAAACTCTCCATATTTTTTGTCTGTTAATTATATGAAATAATGTTTAATTAGTTCATATCCCTAACAGTCCTCTTCAGAGCACTGGATATCCAAGGTCAGCGTGTCTTTCAGGACAACTCGGTACCTTTAATGAATAACTGCACTTTAAGCAGTGAATTTAATTAAAATGCATCACTACACTGGAGGAAATGTCCAGCCCTTGTGACATTATGCAATAGTGCACTCAGTGTAGAGATACAAGATAAACAAGGAACACTCTGAGCTTGTGTATCATCCTGCATGACTTAACTTCCTATTACTTTTTACCTTTTCTCTTTCTCAATTCCTATTTATATTTATATATTTAGAAAAGATAACAGGCTAAGTGAACACTGCAGAACTGCCAACAGCTGGTCAGGTGGAAATCTTGCCATTATGAGGTTGAAACCGTGCTCAACTGTGCAGAAACAAAAATTCCTCCATGAAACATCTCGTTGGTCTTTCCTGGAGGAGCAAAGAAATGCTCAGTGTTTCCAACTCCACGCCTCTGAGAAATGAAATGGGTCCTAAATGCTGTAATCCCATCCTGACTTCCATTTTTATCACTCTAAAAACCAAGATCACAACAGGAGAAGGCGGTAGGATTTTGTCTGTTGTTGCAAAGTGCAAAGAGCAGCTCAAGATGGCACCTGAGAGCCAGGAATGCTGAGATTTGTATTTTATATAATGACAAGAGAAATTTTATTCATCTGTTTCTTTGGGGGGAAGGCTCACAGTAGAGAAAACCCAAAAAAATCCAGGAGAGAACTGCTTGAAGATACCATGAAAGGAGACCTTCAAAGGCACAGGGCAAAGAACCTTTGGATTACTCTTTTTATAATGCATAAAGGATACGAAAGAGGTTTTTCAGTAGTTCTTTCTTATTCTAAAAGGATTTTTTTTGGTTCTTGCTTCTCTTTTACATTAAAAATTCAAGTCTTGCCTTGAATAGAAGGCTCTGAGGCAAACAGCATCAAAGACAGGCACAAGTCAGGATCAAGTACATTGGTAAGGACATTTGGTTAGTGCCTGTCTGACATTGGATTCTTAGGGATGCAGATAAAAGTCAACAAATTTGAAGATTCAAAAACCAAACCAAATTTATTTCAGCTGCAACAAATACTTTTAGAATAGTGAAAAATTAACATCTTTAAATTACTAATAGTTTAACTTTAAAAAAAAAAAATAAAATAAAATTATGTGCCCCCAAAAATTCACAGCTGTGTTTGAGCAGAAGAAACCTGTCCTTCGTACACAAAGTAAAACTACTGATAAATAAAATGCCTTTTCATTGCCTCTGTGTCGTGGTGAATAGGCTCTAAGTTACCTTTTGAAACAGACTTGTATCCCACACCCCTTTTCTGCTGAAGGGAAAAATACTTTCTCAGCCAGCTGGTCTCTTTTCTGAGGAGGAAAGCAGCAGCAGAGCTGTTGGAGAAGGACTGGAGACTCTTTCTTGTGCAACAGAACAAACTTCAAGCCTCTTGTACCTACAAAATGCCAGATAATTTTCCCCACTGCTTGTAAGAGCAGGAAACCTCCCAGACCGTAGGGTAGTGAAAATATCTGCTAAAAAATAAATAAATAATAATTATAATAAATAATAATAAAAAAATTTAATAATAAAAATAATTAATAATAAATAAAAATAATAAATAATTGCTAAAATACAAAATAAAAGCAACTCCTTGGAACATGAACATGATGGATTTTGAAGTCAGAGAGAGGAAGCAGAGATGGTGCATCTGATGACATTTTCCCAGTTTCTTTCTCAGGGCAGATCTGAGCTTTCAAAACTGAAGTGTTATTGGAACACTTTTTCCCTGTTCTGCATGTGGGGTTTTGGTGGATTGCCTACTGGATATTGAGTTAGGGATGCTAAGAGCCTGCTCGTGTTCTCAAATTCCTGTGGCTATGTTGCCCTAGTCAGAATTAAATGATACATTACACCCTGAGTCACCCTCTGCTAATGCCTCCTAGATGTTTTCTGGCACCAAGGTTTAGAATTGGAGCTCACTGGAAATTTTCCATAGGGGAGATTTTCTGTTTCTGAGAAAATGGGAATTTTCCATGAGGGGAAAAAAAAATCAAAGGTTGTTTCTGCCAAAAAAGATTGAAAGGTTTGTTTGCAAAGAGGATCAAAAAATAGTATTTCATTTTGAACTGGACAAACCAAACTGCACAAGGGCCCAGATGATCTGTGTGAATTTTGGATTCTTTCTGATGGATTCAGTCCAGCCAGAGCCCAGCCTCAGGCAAAGCAGGGGCTGTGAGTACAGTTCTCACATGGCTGAGTGTGAGTGCTCATTTCTGACAGCCACGAGTGTCAGGGGTGGCTGCTGGGCAGGGCTGGGGATCAACAGCCCCAGTTATACAGCAGGGTTACACACAGGCACCTCCTGCAGCAAGACACAGACAGGCTCTCCAGTAATCCCAGTAATCCCAGTAATCCCCAAATGTTTCCTGAGCTACCATTGCCATCTCCACATCCTTTCCTCTCTGCTGGAACCACTTCTCTCCACTCTTCCATCCCTATTCTCTGTCAGCTCCCATTCTTGCTTCCTCACCCCTCAAATCCCAAGTGCCACTGCACAGTATCACCCCTGCTGCCCCTCAGCAGCTCCACACTGGGAATCCCTGGAGCTCTCTCCTCCTTCCCACCCCACCCCACCCCACCCCACCTCCCTGGCTGGGGCACAAACTCTGCCAGTCACACTCCAGAGCTCCAGGGGCCACCTCCATGCTGCTTCCCAGCAGGAACATGAATGGGAGACAAATCCATTGATGTTCTCCAGTCCTTTGCCCCTCCAGCAGAAGTTTCTCCTGCAGCTGAAAATGCTCCCAAAGCCTGGTTTTCATTTGTGTTTCTTTTTGTTCTAAAAACAAAACCCCACAACCTCTGGTACTTGTCTAAAAGGAGGCCTCTCCTCTGCCCTCAGTACTCATCAGGAATGTCCTGAGGTCTGGAGTGGCTGGACTGTCAAGCCAGCAATAATCTTTCTTTCCTTTTTCAGTGGGCTCTGGGTCAGGCCAAAAATGCAGATAAACACCAAGGAAACCAGATCCCAAACCTGAAACTGATGTCACCATCAACAACCAGTGTGTGGCCCAGATCTGGTTCTGTGGCTTTGCTGCTGGAAGGGCAACAAGGAATGGAAAACTGCCCACTTTGGAGCCTTCTCTGAAGTGTGGAAAACCTCAGAGCTACCAGTGCTCTGTTTGGGTAGAGACCTTCTCACTTACCTTCTGCCTCCAGAAATTAAAGGCCACACAGTAAGACAAGAACATTCAAATTAATATCTTCTGGCTGTCACAGACTTTTGTCCTTTGATCTTTGAACTTTCTTCAGCCCCCTCCAAATAATGCAAAACCTCCCTGTACCATGGATGTAACCCTGTAGACACTGCAGACCTGTCAGAAGAACACCACACATGTCCAGAAGTTCAGGAAGGACCTGAGGGAAGAGTTTTCCGGGCAGCACTTATTTCCAGCAGCCTTCAGGCAGCTCTGAGCTGTGCCAGAGGGTAAGGCTGGAGAGGTGTGGACATGTTGGCACAAAACCAGTTTGTATCAAGCAGCAGATGACAATGACACAGCTATCATCCCCAGATGCTCTCCAGGAGAGGCTGCAGGCCAGTCCTGGGAACAGCCTTTGTGGCAGGCCATGAAGTCACTGTTTGGGTAACTCCTGGGGCTCATTTGTCCTTGTGCTGGACCAGCTGAAACGCTGTTGGATTTGCAGTTGCCTTTTCTCTCTCTGGAGCACTGGTCAGTCAGGCACACAGCACTGCAGGGTGCAGGGTCTGCCTGATACTGGTGCTGCATGGAGATTGCAGGGGGCACGAGGGGCAGAGGTCACTGTCACTCCTGGTGGCAGCACAGTGCATCAAACAGCTGCAGCAGAAAGGCTTTTAGGACAAATGGACTGAGAGAACAGAAGCAAAGCTCTGATCTCTGCTGCTCATCGTGTCACAGGGTGGCCCTGGCAGTGTCTGACCCTGCCTGAGATCAGGGGAGTGTCCCAGGCACCACCTCCAGCCCAGGAGGGACAGGACAGACTGCAGATCTCACTGGCAGAGCCCATCCCTGCCAGCAGAAACCCAAAGCTGAGTGTTCATGCAAACAGGGCAGGTTTTGAAAGCAGAGGTTTCTGAAGCACCAGCTGCTTTATAAATCTGTTCTCAGCTGCAGGTACTGCGAGCCCACAGAGCTGTGTGTGGGTGTTGGGAACACCTGGCCACCAAGCACACACCAAACCTGTGGCCTCTCCAAGTCACTCTGGTCACACTGTGCTACTGCTGCTCCCATCCCTCTCCACATCCCCAGCAACATCCTCCTGTGCCAGCCAGTGCTGAGCCCCCTGTGTGCAGTACCTGTGATGACTCTCACTCCATTCTCTATTTTCTGATAATACACAACCACTATTTCCCACAGGAAATCATGTTACTTGCAGCAATGATACTGGATGATGAACTCTTTACACCCAGAATAAAAATTTTCAGACAACTGACTGCACTTCTTGCATCCAATTACAAAATAGTTCCCCCAAAATACAAAGAGCCCCTTGAAAAATGAGCTGAAAAGACAACTGGCAGAAATCAGGGAAAGGCAAGAGTGAAAGATGTGATTTGCCAAGAGGATTGGGTTTTTTACGTGTAGAATCAGACTTAGAGAGAAATTAACTAATACAAAACAGAAGTGCAGAAAATACCCTTTATGAACTTGGAATTTCAGAAGCAAGGAGTGGGAGCACCAAAAGAGATAAAGATTTACATCACCTTACAGATGCAGAAATGGCTCATGAGGCTGAGCACACACCTGAGTAAGGACAGGTAACACAAAGCTGCTGGGTCACCAACAGCTCAGCATCTTTTCTGAACCTGTGCTTCACTGCCTATCCTGCTCCAGGCTCTTTCTCCTGGAGGTTTTAAGCTGATCTGTGGGGTGAGGCAAGAGCCATCAGGTCAGCCAGGAGCCTGCAGAAAGCTGCCTCCACAGCAAGGCAGCAGCAGAGCCAACATTCTCCTCCTGGGAGCTGGCAGAGCCTCCCCAGCCGCTGGGAAAGAGGCAGAACCCCAGGGCACACAGCAGTGTGGAACCTGGGCTGGGATCTGCCTGACAGCGATTCTTCACTAGTGTTGTGGTTTTAAACTAGTAACAAAAATTACTTATTTTTTTGTTGTGAGATATGGATTAAAATAAGAGCAAAACAGGCTTAAAACTTAAAAGGAATAAAGACAGTTTATTAACAAACTATTAGAATAAGAATACCAAAATAAACTTTCAGAAAACTCTTTTTCTTTTCACTACTTGACTATTTCTTTGTACACATAACAACATAGAGACAAAAAAAATAGTTTTATAATCTTGGTGGTCAAAAACAGTCTCAATTTCTAGAGTCTTCTCATCAGTCCTCGTAGAGAAACAGAAGTCTCTTCCTGCTAATCCATGGAGTTTCTGGAGTCCACTCCTCCCATCTCACACTATTCTGAGGTGTGCAATGGGTCAAATTAAATCTAGGGATGTTATTTTTAAGGATAAGTGATTCAAAGGTAGAAATCCCCTTCAGTTGTTTCTGTGAGCCCTCCTGGAAAACAGCCATCTCCCTGGCTCCTTTAAGACTTTAAAATCTTCACTTCACTCGCAAGTTCCAGCAACTCACAGTATCATAACCACCTTTAAAGTCCACACTTTGAATACTCTATTCCTCCCATACTCTAGTCATGAATTAAAGGAGTCTTTAAACTACTGTCCATCTCTATAGCTGTAACAGAAAGACTTTTCAGCAACAAGCATCTTCTTTTTTCTCTCTTTCTTATTTAAACTTAACTCTTTTCTTCACTGTTTTTGGTAGTTTTATGATGTCTTACATGTTAATTGTCTCTCTTTCTCTGTCTGTTCTAAGAAAAAGGAGTAATTTGTTGTTTATCTAGGTAGTAAAGGAATTAAAAGAAGAAAGCTACAAAAGTTCATAGTGTCCGGTTTCAGTCTAGCAGCAGACTTTGAAAACTAAACTAAACTGCTAAACTCTGCTTTTCTCTCCTTCCCCCCCCTCCCTGCGGCCTTGTCCCGGGCCTGGGAGGGGGGGGAAAAGCCAAGACAGAGCTTGTTACCTCTCCAGAGCCAGAAACAAAAGAGAGCGAGAGAGCTCTGAGTGTACTTCTTAAGGGGGTGTTTACAAGTTGAATTCACTTTTTAATGGTCAGATCTGCTGTCAATTCTTGGAAATGACTGATAATTGGTCAGGAAGAAAAACTCCCATCAGTCACCAGTAGCTTCAATTTCCTCTTTTTTTACTCGGTCTTAAAGGTGAAGCTAACCCATGACAACTAGACTCGAGTTTACTGCTCCTTGTGAGAATCATCAATGCAATCATTATCAATTCCTAGCTTCTGCATGCCTTTATTAGTAAAGTTAAGACTTCCTTTTTGAAACTGGGATGTTTAAAATTGACAATAACTCACTGTAGGAATGAATTTAATCTACTTGAATTTTTCCCACGTGAACTTTACACCAGAGTACCCCACAAATGTGACACCAACTGTGCACTGCAGTCATGTGTTACTAATTACCAACCTGACATGTACATCAAGGGAAATTTAATTTACACCAGTCAAGGCTGAAAGAAAAAGCATTGCTCAGAAGAAACATTCAGCTAAAAGAAATAAATCATAACTTAATGCTCTCTTACAAGTTTCTGCACAAAAATTTAAATTATCCCAATCTTAGCTTTCAGGTTATTCTTGTATCAAAAACATAAAGGGAAAATCTTTCAAAATTGCAAATCAGCAGTAGGGAATGACTTGTGTAGTATTTTAATATGTTCATTTTTGTCACCATGTCTCTCCCCTTCCACCTGCAGGTTTCACCCAAACTTGGTGAACACACAAGAGACAGACTGGCAGTAGAAATGTGAGAGCTGGGTTCCTGCTTCCCAAGTAACACCAACAAGCAAGAACACTTTCAGCATCTGCCCATCATAGCTTTTTCACACTTTGGTCCTTGTCAAGTACCTGGTTTTTCATATTAGATAAACTGAAGCTAAAATTCCAAGCCTGCCTGTATAGTGTGTAGCATATTACCATTTATTACATTCTGATGGTCAAAAACACAGCATGGCATGAAAAAAAAATCACCTTTTAAATTACATAATAGATATTTTCTATTCACAAGCTTGAGTGAACTGATCTTACACTTTTCCATAGGTCTGTACCTATTCCTGCTGTGTTTGCTTTTTTTCCTTCTAGAACACCCCTCTGATACAACTTAGAGCCAAGACTCAATCCTAACCTGCAAGTCTGTGTGTTCTAAGGGCTCCTCAAACCTGCAGCACGAGCAGCATCACCAACCTCAGCCCAAAGGATTTCCCTGCTGCTCCAACAGCCTGAAGAAACATAAAAACCCTGCTTTGCCCATACACTGGGTTTGTGAGATTGTTCTCCTACTTCAAAACATGATGTCCTGGTTTAGGGCAAATTTGGAAGAAAACCTCCAACAGAGGGTCCCTCCAGAAAGAAAATGTAAGCTGCCCCTCCCCCAACCAGTTTGGGAAAAATATTTCCTTGGAGAAAAGTGGGAAAAAACCTGTTTATTTAACAGAAATTGAATAATATTAAACAATAAGACCTCTCGCTGTTCAGTGAGATGGCAAATCCAGAAAAGTCCTTTTCATGTGGTGCAGCTCAGCTCACTCTGGTGCTGGAAAGTGCCGAGGCCCAGGCCCCGGTGGGCCACAGGCCTGAGCTCCCGGGGTTTGGCTGGGTGTTCAGTCCAGAGCAGGCTTGCACAGATCCAAGAAAAAAGGAAAAAAAGTCCAGGGAACTCCTCTGCCTCAGCTAGCTAAAAGTAATTGAAAGCAAAGGAGAGCTCTGTCCCTCTGTCTGTCCATGGTGCAGACACCACAGTCCAGGAGCAGGATGTGGGGCAGTGAGTGCAGTTTCTGAACACAAACTGCGGCTTCTTCTTCCCCCCTTCGCTCTCAGAGCCAGTCTTCAAGGTGCAGAACTTAATGTGGAACATAAACAAGGCAATGGGGGATACAAACATCATAAAGTCACCCCAGGACATTCCACCCCTTATCCCCATATTGTCAACTTATTACCAAAACTAATACATATTCTAAATCTACAACACATACATTATATACATACACATATATATCCAGATAGACAGACAAGGGCAGTGACATTCAGCAAACAGTGATATTTACCCATGGTTCTCACCCAACAATCAGATCTCCCTGAGGTACACATTGTGTAGTTCCATCTTTCTGCATTATCCACCATGTACAGCCTGGTTCCTGAGCAAAGACAACTCCACAAATGGGTTTGTCTGTACTCAAAGCAGAATTGATCCAAACTTTCTTTCCTAACAAACCTCTGACATGTACCACTGGGGCTTTGTCTCTGTTTACTGTATGCTGGGGCTCAGATTGGGCAGGGCCTGCTCGGTTGGTGGAACCTTGGGTGTTAACTATCCATGTGGCCTTTGCTAGATGCTGCTCCCAATGTTTGAGAGATCCCCCACCCAATGCTTTCAGTGTGGTTTTTAACAGTCCATTGTATCTCTCCACTTTCCCAGCAGCGGGTGCATGGTAGGGGATATGGTACACCCACTCAATGCCATGTTCCCTAGCTCAGCTGTTTATAAGGCTGTTCTTGAAATGAGTCCCATTGTCTGACTCAATCCTCTCAGGGGTGCCATGCTTCCAAAGGACCTGCTTTTCAAGTCCCAGGATGGTGTTCCGGGCAGTGGCATGAGGCACAGGGTAGGTTTCCAACCATCCTGTGGTGGCTTCTACCATGGTGAGCACATAGCGCTTGCCTTGGCGGGTTTGGGGCAGTGTGATGTAGTCAATCTGCCAGGCCTCCCCATATTTCTATTTATAGGTGTATCCCCACCATACTTCATACTTCAACTGCTTGGCCTGCTTGATCATAGCACGTCTCATAGTCATGAATAAACTGAGAAATGCTGTCCATGGTTAGATCCACCCCTCGGTCTCGTGCTCACTTATAGGTGGCATCTCTGCCCTGGTGACCTGAGGCATCATGAGCCCATCGGGCTAGGAACAACTCTCCCTTGTGTTGCCAATTTAAGTCTGTCTTTGACACCTCTATCTTTGCAGCCTGATCCACCTGCTCATTGTTTCGGTGCTCTTCATTAGCCCTACTCTTGGGGACATGGGCATCTACATGACGGACCCTCACAGACAGTTTCTCTACTCTGGTGGCGATGTCTTTCCACTCATCAGCAGCCCAGATTGGCTTTCCTCTGCGTTGCCAGTTGGCCTTTTTCCACCTTTCCAGCCATCCCCACAGAGCATTGGCTACCATCCATGAATCTGTGTAGAGGTAGAGCTTTGGCCACCTCTCTCTTTCAGCAATGTCCAGGGCCAGTTGAACAGCTTTGAGTTCAGCAAGTTGGCTTGATCCACCTTCTCCTTCAGTGGCCTCTGCGACCTGTCGTGTGGGGCTCCATACGGCTGCTTTCCACTTCTGGTTCATCCCTACGATGCGACAGGAACCATCAGTGAACAGAGCGTAGCGTGTTTCTTCTGCTGGCAGCTGGTTATATGGTGGAGCTTCTTCAGCCTGTGTCACTTGTTCCTGCTCCTCTTCATCAGTGAGACCAAAGTTTTCACCTTCAGGCCAGTTTGTAATTATCTCCAAAATCCCAGGGTGATTTGGGTTGCCAATACGGGCGCGCTGCGTGATGAGGGCGATCCACTTGCTCCATGTAGCGTCGGTGGCGTGGTGGGTAGCAGGAACTTTTCCTTTAAACATCCACCCCAGCACTGGCAGTCGGGGTGCCAGGAGGAGTTGTGCTTCTGTGCCAATCACTTCTGAGGCGGCTTGGACTCCTTCATAGGCAGCTAAGATTTCCTTCTCTGTGGGAGTGTAGTTGGCTTCGGACCCTCTGTAGCTTCGGCTCCAGAATTCCAGTGGTCGGCCTCGAGTCTCCCCAGGCACTTTCTGCCAAAGGCTCCAGGACAAACCATTGTTCCTGGCTGCAGAGTAGAGCACGTTCTTCACATCTGGTCCTGTCCTGACTGGGCCAAGGGCTACAGCATGAGCAATCTCCTGTTTGATCTGAGCAAAGGCTTGCTGCTGTTCAGGGCCCCAGTGGAAATCATTCTTTTTTCGGGTAACCAGGTAGAGAGGGCTCACGATCTGGCTGTACTCAGGAATGTGCATCTTCCAAAAACCTATGGCACCTAGGAAAGCTTGTGTTTCCTTCTTGTTGGCTGGTGGAGACATTGCAGTGATCTTATTGACGACCTCAGTGGGAATCTGACGCCGTCCATCTTGCCACTTCACCCCCAGGAACTGGATCTCTCCAGCAGGTCCTTTGACTTTGTTCTTCTTGATGGCAAAGCCAGCTTCCAGGAGGATCTGGATGATTTTCTCTCCTTTCTCAAACACTTCTAATGCCGTGTTCCCCCACACAATGATGTCATCAATGTACTGCAGATGTTCTGGAGCCTCACCCTTTTCCAGTGCAGCCTGGATCAGTCCATGGCAGATGGTGGGGCTGTGCTTCCACCCCTGGGGCAGTCAGTTCCAGGTGTACTGCACTCCCCTCCACGTGAAGGCAAACTGAGGCCTGCATTCTGCTGCCAAGGGAATGGAGAAAAATGCATTGGCAATGTCAATAGTGGTGTACCACTTCACTGCTTTGGACTCCAGCTCGTACTGGAGCTCCAGCATGTCCGGCACGGCAGCGCTCAGCGGTGGAGTCACTTCATTCAATGCACGATAGTCCACAGTTAATCTCCATTCTCTGTCAGACTTGCGCACAGGCCAGATGGGGCTGTTGAAGGGTCAGTGGGTTTTGCTGACCACCCCTTGGCTCTCCAGTTCTCGGATCATCTTGTGGATGGGGATCACAGCATCTCGATTTGTCCTATACTGTCGCCGGTGCACCGTCGAGGTGGCAATTGGCACTCGCTGTTCTTCCACCTTCAGGAGTCTTACTGCAGATGGGTTCTCTGATAGTCCAGGCAAGGTGTTCAATTGCTTAATGTCCTCTGCCTCCACAGCAGCTATTCCAAAAGCCCACCTGAGTCCCTCTGGGTCTTTGAAATACCTGCTTTGGAGGTAGTCTATGCCCAAAATGCATGGGGCCTCTGGGCCAGTCACAATGGGGTGTTTCTGCCACTCATTTCCAGTCAGGCTCACATCAGCTTCCAGTAAAATCCTGTGATCCCCCTGTCACACCAGCAATAGAAACAGATTCTGTCCCCACATGTCTTGATGGGATTAGTGTGCATTGTGCACCAGTGTCAATCAAGGCCTCATATTTTTGTGGCTCAGATGTGCCAGAACAACAAATCCAACGAATCCACAGAGTCCAAAAAACACGATTTTCCCTGGCCTCTACCTGGCTAGAGCCAGGGCCCCTCTAAGCCTGGTTATCCTTCTTTCCTTGGGTATATGTCTTGGAGGTTTCTTCAAGGGGATCAGATGTGGTGCCATCATCATCATACCTGGCAGTTTGGCTACTGGAGCTGCTTTCTTTCTGGAGTAACTTCCCCTCTGAGTCTTGCTGTCTTCCAATTCATGCACCCACAGTGCCAGAGCCGCAGCAGATTTTCCATCCCATCTCCTCATGTCTTCTCCACAGCCATGCAGGAGGAACCACAGCTCAGCTCGTGGGGTGTACTTTCCCTCCCTATCTGAGGAACTTCTGCACTTGGTACCAGAGCTTCTGATCTGTACTGCCAAGATTTGGAGAAGGTCCTCTTTAATCTCCTGCATCATAGTCACCCCAGGACACACAATTTCTAGGGAAAAGTATGTTTTACAAAAGGAGTATTATTGTAAATCCTTAAATGTTGTTTTCATGTAATTTGGATATGAGCTGGCATGACTCTGTTAATTCCAGAGACAGAAGGTGAGGAAACTCAGCAGCTGCAATCTGAAGTTTCATAGCCAGGTGAACATTTGCACCTTTTAGTCTCTCCAGACTGGATTTCTCAATCTGTCTAGATGCCCAGAAACCTGAATTACAATCTGATTTCTCAAAGTGACACTTCTTTTAATTCCATACAATCTGGAAATGCTGTTGAAGACCTGAGGCCACAAGCCTGGCTGGCTCACACCTCAATTGTTTTAACACTGTTCAACACTGCATGCCTTATTCAGATGCCCTGAATTATAGTTACAAAGGCTTATTTATTAATGTTACAATATACAACATTCTTAAAACAGATCTAAGAAATCTATACAGCTTTTATTCTTGTTTTATGCTCAAATAAATGCAAATCTTTCCCTCAAGTCTCTGAATAACACTAAGCATATTAAATTCAGTTCATCTTTTAATTGTAGAACCTTGTTAAGCAACACTCACATTTTTATGACACTGAGTTTCTCCTTGGTGGGATGTGAGGCACAATCCCAAAGGCTTCCACAAGAGAAAGAAACAAGTCTTAATGGGATCCACCATGACAGCTCAGTACAAGGAATTTGCTAGGGAAGAAATGGAAAACCACCTACTGATGATTTAATTTTAGGCAAGGAGAACAGACAACTGCAGTCATGTATCTTGTTTTTTCCAAACAGATCAACTCACACTAAAACATAACTAAATTGTATCTTTGTATTACTGCACACTGTTTATGTTCCTTCATTCCAAGCATTCCCTCTTGATAAATTCTGCAGTGTTGCCAACATAAGGAACACCTCAGGCCAGTGTCACCCAGGTGGTGTCACCTCCAGCAGTGGGACACTCTGCCTTGGCGGACATAATCCTGCATACTGGAACTGC
This sequence comes from Poecile atricapillus, assembly GCF_030490865.1. Classification (NCBI taxonomy): domain Eukaryota; kingdom Metazoa; phylum Chordata; class Aves; order Passeriformes; family Paridae; genus Poecile; species Poecile atricapillus. Next base: position 3,063,633 of record NC_081256.1, on the reverse strand, counting down.
ACAGCCCCACCACAACACAGCTGGAAAACTCCCCTGCAGTGGAAAACCTTTAACCTTAAGGGTTCCTCTATGGAAAGTGAGAGCATCAGTTCTGGCCAGGGCATTTCTGAGCAGGGAAACAAAACACCCTTACTTGTGCATATCAGAATCTCTAGTAGGAGCCCTCTAAAATAGACCTTGCCTTTATTTTCTTTGTGGATACAATACACTCACAAAAATCTAGTTGGCTGTGTAACTTGGGCTTTGTGGTGGCATTTTTTAAACAGAGGTGCATCAACAGATATTTCAAAATAGGAAGCAGAACACAGGATCACAGAATGGTGTGAGTTGGAAGGGAATTTAAAGATCACCTCATTCCAGCCCCCCACCTAGGCAGGGACACCTTCCATTAGTCCAGGTTACTCAGGGCCCCATCCAGGGATGGGGAATCCACAACTTCTCTGGGAAACCTGTTCCACTGCCTCACCACCCCTACAATAAAAAATTTCTTCCTGCTATCTAATCCAAACCTGCTCTCTCTCTCAGTTCAAAGCTATTCCCCTTTGTCCTGTCACTCCATGCTCTTGCAAGTAGCCTCTCTCCATCATTCCTCTCTCAAGAAATAATCAATTTCCTTCAAAGAATGCAATATTATTGATGCATACCACTGCTCCCTCCTTTCAGCTTTTTTCCAGGTTGTGATTTTTTGGATGTTTTGACCTGCCTCTAGTGACATGAGATTTAAACTGGATCTCCCCTGGTACACTTGTAAATATAGATGATATATGCCAGAAACAACAACTCACAAGTTCAGTGTGCTCAGATTAAGCTGAACACTGATTTAAAGAGGTAACATGTAAAAGAACCAAGTAATGTTTTTCTCAGGATACTAACCATCACCTTAAACTGCAATGTGCTGAAAAGGTAAAAGAAACAGCACTTAAAGACTGCATAATGAAGGCCAAAACCTTTGGAGAAAGGAATACAGATGTATCATAAGAAATAACCACTAAGGTGACAGAAAATAAAGGCACTGCATCCAGAGATGGCACCAGTGAACAGCCACGGGAAGAAAAGCAGCAGAGACAAGGAAATAATTCAACACAGCAGCCAGCAAAAATCTAAAACAAAGAGGGGAAAAAAGGGGAAGAAGCTAAAGGTTGAAGTTGGGTGCTGGGAATGACCTGGCAGGACACAAACAGAGCAAGACTTACTGACAGCAGTTTTGTCCACAAGCTGATCCCACGGCTCCAAGGACAGCTCCTGCTGGGGTTCCTGGAGGTGGCAGCTCAGGAGGCAGGTCCTGCTCATCAGCCCTGTGGGGAAAGCACATTTTAAGAAGTCAGGGCAACACCTCCTTGCATTTTGTGTGCTCCCTCCCACTGGACATGTTTCAAACACCTTGTCAAGTGCCCAACTTGTCCACTCAATTAAAATTTGCCATTTGTCTGACTACGAGTACAAATTACTCCTTTCCCCTGTAATCTGTGATCTTCCTGTCTGTGAGGAAAAGAAATGTCAACATTTTCTAGAGGCTCAGAGAAGTGTGGTCTCTAGTGGGGGCTACCAAAGACCAAATATTTCTGTCTGCAAAATAATTATGCTCTTGAAGGGCAGCTTTTTGTTCAGCAATGTTGCTGAACAAAACAACCTTCAGAATCTGCATAAAAAGCTCCTTAATGCTGTTTAAAACATGATACTCTCCTGATGTTTGCCACACAGCATCAGCTGGGGGGTTACCTGTGACAGCAGCTTCAGAGGCAGCGAGGAGACCCTGGTGACCAATTACAGACTCAGCTCCTGAAAATCAGAGAGAAGTGAAGGGCCAAAAATTTATCAACCAACCCTATCAGGTCCTGTCTCCAGCCACGATGCAGGAAACAGCATCTCCTCTTTGCCCTTGCTCATGCCAATAAAAATACAACGAGGCAAGGGAGGCTACCAGTAATTAATTAAAATTGATTGCATTTTTAATACAGCATTTTGTCTTAATTCTTTAAAAATGTCTGTGCAAGCCAGAGTTCTTCATGATTTAAAATGATTTCATATTTAAAAGGGAGAAAGCTGAGCCACTCTAAGGCAGTAAGGGAGACCTGACACACATCCACAAGAAATGGATTCTCTTCAGTAACACAGTAAGGAACACACAATTTTCTTCAAAATTTTATTTTAATTTAAATTATGGGGCCAGCCAGATTTTTTTTTTGGATACCAAACGCATTTTCCTCAAGAGACATGAAATACTACCATGGAAACAGAATTACAATTGTATACACCTCTTATTAACAAAAAAAAAAAAAAAAAAAAAAAAAAAAAAAAAAAAAAAAAAAAAAAGTCAAACAAAATATTGCTTGCATTTAAATGTGTTTTAGTAATACCCTTAAGCCTTCAAGCAGATAAGAAACCACTTCCAGAACAAGTTTAATATGAACAGCACATCGAAGGAGCTTTAATTTAAATACAACTTCTTTCCGAAATCCAACATTCAAATGTTTCCACATATTAAAAAAGTCACCATAGCCATGGATTCCAAGGCCTAATATAGAGGAACCTCCATCCCAGTCCAAATGCTTTCACTTCTTTACACACAGAAATCTTTAGCACATCTACATCTTTCTAAAGAGGAAGCCTTACATGTGATGGTAACTTTGCAAATAATGTTTTCTTCCACTCAGCTATGATAAACCAAAATATAACAGACTGTTAGTACTCAACTACAACACCACCTCAGTGCCAGCTCTGCCTGCCATCTCCAGAAGAGTCAGCTCTTTTCTTTCCTGTAATCAAAATGATTCTGTTTGCAAAGGACACGTCGAGAACCTTTAAAAGACCAATTTTAATGCTAAGAGCAGTTTTAAACAACCGAGTGAAAACACTCAATTTTCTTGAGCTCTCGGATTTCCCCTGTGAAGGTTTTCAAATCAGCTCAAACGTCACTGATTGTGAAATATTCCAAGTGGGAAGAGGACGGGAAACAACGAACATTTTCTGCAGCACTCCCAATCTTTCAGCCATGCAGAATTGGAACTCTCACACCCCAATCCACGAGTTTTGGCTTGGTTGCGATCTTAGCGTTACTATATGATGGATAAATACAATTTTAATAACATCATTTAGCTATATTTAGTAGATTCCTTTTGTATGGTCACAGTAACAAAAACATGGTGCAAAATCAGTTGGGTTTTTCTGTTTTTATAAATACTGATAGTTTGCAGCATTAAAGAAGAAAATCAACAAAAAAATTAGATCATTTCGTTATCCTAGGACACCTATGAAATTGTTTCTTGAGGTTGGAGGGAATTAAATCATTCACTTACACAGCTACTGTACTGAGTTATTTACTGTAAGAAGTGACGCACTGCAGGCTCCCCAGAAGTCAGAGGAATCGATATTAATTTAGCATAATCCTTGCCATTTGCAGAGCTGGTGAGCACAATGCTAGCTTAATTAAATAAGGCCAGTATCATCTGGTAAGAACACAGCAGAAAGGGTTCCAGTTCTCTGTTTCAGCCTACCCTAATTGATGGCACCCCACTGGATAAGTGAATACAAAGAATTTGTTTGGGTTTGGGTTTTTGTTTCCTTTTAAATGCTGTGGTACTTAAGATTGTTAAATCAGCATTTCCATGTGATCTGAATTATTCAATTACATATGAGCATTCATTTTGCAAAATTCAATATTAGGTAATAGTTACAGACTAATACAATAACATTCCTCTGCTGTACAAATTAAATCATATTTTAAAGAAATGAGCAGCCTAGGAGTTATATACAAAAGAAACCAGCAAGCATTGTTGAAATGAAATGCAAAATGTCATTGCCAGGTCTACTGTCTGAAATACCTTTAAAGTAAAATTAACAAAAACCCTTAGAACATATTTCCAAGTTTACAAGTCAAGTCTCAGAAAAATCAAATCATGTCAAAAAAAATTCTATAAAGCAGTGAAAGGCATATATACATTTTCCTTATGAACCTTGAGATTTCACTCTTTTAAAAGTTGCTAAGTTTCAATATCAGTTTATTTGCAAGACAACTGTTTATCCCAATAAGCTCACATCTTAGATACATTTCCCCTTTGATTACAAATAAAGCACTGCACATTTTTTTTTTTTAAATCAAGGCATATAATCTTATACTATGGTGCCAGGTATGCACAGGTCACGTTGTGCTCATTATCTCAAACAAGGTAAGTGCAAACATACAGATTTATTCAGATTTGCAAGCATGCAACCTGTTACTTAACTACATGAATACCTTCTCTCCTAGACCAAACTAGAATCTATATGTTTGCTTTCACGGACCTAGAATCTTTCTTTTCAGGACTCCTAAAACAAGCAGTGTCTTTGAATTCTGAAATGACACAAATATCAAGAAAGTCCACATTGTGCAAGAAAGCAGCAGCTATGTTTCTCAACTTGGACTAAAAATGAAAAGAGAAAAACAAAAACCGTTCACTGAACAGCAGATTAGCAGTAATGTTCCTCATGAATCGATAAGAGTGCCTGATGCTGAATATCTAACAGCAAATGCTGAATTTGGGTTTAATATTTTAAAGGTTTATTGGAGTTTAAGCTTCTTGCTGTGCTGGTCTCTTCAAATCCCTGATCTGTTTAACTAAATAGGTCTTCTCATCATTAAATTGTTCATCCTCGGTCCTGTCATTCTGAAACTTGCTGAGGAATTCAATAAGTTTGGTCTGGTTCTTTAGAAGGATGTCTAATATAGGCTGTGTCTTGTTAGGATTGGCTACAAACACCTGCAAGAAAATAAAGAGGCATTGAGCACAATAGTAAGAAACAAAAGGTTAAGTTAAAAAAAAAAAAATCTAACAAAATATGATGATGATGATGATAAATTAAAACTGTGTTTTAACTATTCCAGTATCCCACAAAAAAGAATAATGGGGTAAATGAAAGTTTTTAAATAAAATTACTTTTTTTTTTTTTAATCTGGACATAACCTGAGCAGCAGTACCAGAGTAAATTTAGTTTGTGGGAGGTGACCAGCCAAAACAGCCTCTGCAGAAACCACTGAAGACACTTCATAGTTAAATTCTATGGCAAATGCGTGGTTTCATATCATGTGCAGCATCTGATGGGTATCTCACACTTCACTGCAGATTTTTAGATCTCAAGTTATAACTCTTAGCTGCCTGTCTGCTGCAAAGTCAGAAGCCATCTGTTATAATGTTCAAATTACAATTCAGGTGACTTGAGTGAAATACTGATGTCCTTCAGAGATCATGCAGTGTGATAAAACCACTTTTGAACTCCATGATTTTATATGGAATCATGCATTCCTCCTGATCTTACTGTATTTAATTCCACAAGTTTTTAAGAGACATTACTCTGACAATCACATGGAAGTGCCTAAGACATTTCTAAATGGTTTTCAAAAGATAACTAAGATATCTATTTGTAAAGATGGATCATAATAAAGCAAACAGCAGTGCTCCCTTTATTTAGTCACTTAGCAGATGTTAAGATGTTAAGATAATTTAGGCTCAGCTAAACAGTTTACTCAATTAAACAACTTCTGGTCAGATTCTTTCTGTTTCATGGTGGGGTTTTGTAACATACCTTGAACACATGGAAGGCCTCAAACTGAATGTTACGACTCTTGTCTCGAAGAAGGTTCATCATTAGTTTGAGATTTTCAGGTTTACTGATGTACTTCGTCATAATTGTGAAGTTGTGTCTGTCCAGTAACAATTCACCAAGAAGCTGAAGGCAGAAAAGAAGCCCAAATGAAAAAATTACTACCACTGGACATAAGAATCAGTTTGTTTATAGATGCTTTCAACCCCCTGGGGTGGTGCTCTGTCAATGCAGTACCAGGGGTCAGTAAAATTAAGTGCCCTGAATTTTAAAGTGCAGGTGCATTTTCCCCTTATTTCAACAAAAGCATTTCTCCTTTTCCTCAGAAAGTGAAAAATCACACTTGTTCCCCTTTCTTATGAATTGGAAAGAGAAGTCTTTCATTTTTTCCTGCATGACTTCATTTTTTTTTTCCACTTATACAGAAGCTATTCAGCATAGAAAGAATACCTTTGTAAAAGAACCCAAAAACCCAATAAAACAGGTTAGCACATCAAATGAAATATTGACACTTCTTTTGCTACCTAAAGGGTTTAAAAGGATTTTTCCCACAAGGATCACCTCTGCTGCAAGCTCTGTATTACATTTATGTTCATTATTTCTAACCTATATGAATTTAAGATCAGCATTGCTTTAGGCACATCATGTGAATCTTTGTTAAACTATTTAAGTGTAACCAGACTTGTGGAAGGAAAAAAATCAACAAAAATAAAGAAACTTGAGGAGCCATTTCTTCATAGGAAGAGAAATTACTTTGGTCTGTGCTGGACACTAAATAATGTAAGAACTAGACTTAATAAAAGTAGCTGATCCCAAGAATTAAAATGTACAGAGAATTAAAATAAATACTATTCAAGGCTGTTACAAAAGTAATTTCAAATAAAGTTAACTCACCTTGAAAATAAAGGGAATCTCTTTGCAGTTAAGAAGAAAAGAAAATTGCCTTACCTTAAGTGACTGTCTCTTTGTCACATAATTTTCTGAATGAAGCAACTTCTCATATTCACTGAAGAACTAAACACAGAATAAAGAGAAGGGTTAGGACTTTTCCAAGTGTCACAGGCATCTTCTTCCAAATTATTGCAACAAAGTGGAGGAGATTCAAAACCCTAATAAAACCAAACTAAATCTGCAATCTCAGTAGATTCCTGTAAGTCACTATTTATGCTTTTAAAGCATATACAAAGTCAAACACTGAACATGCTTTAAAAAATACGTATTTACCCTTTCAAGAGACTTTAATGTTTGGATGACAGGGTAGTGGGAAGAGTTTCTCATTTCATTGGCAGAGCAGCTGTGGCTGCCCCATCCCTGGGGCTGTGAGCACTCTGCTGTCCACGTGCCCACGGCAGGGGTTGGGAGCAGGGGGTGTTTGAGGTGACAGCTCCAGCCTGGCCACTGCTCCCCAATTCCCCAATCCCAGGGATATCCTGGGAAGCGCAGCACGGGCTCCCTCTGGAGGAGGAACCAGGCCTGGCTCCCACAGGACCACATTCAGTGCAAGGCTTCGATGTCTTGCACTCACCAGATCAAACATTTTCATTTGTGGAGGGTTTTTTACAAATTCCCAAGTGACCAACTGGAGTTGCCATTCAGGGTGTCAAAATGTGGGGATGTCACTGAGTCAAGCAGGACTAAAATAAACATTTACCTTGCACACTCTTCAGGTTTTTTAATATTGCCAAGTTTTACTATTCATGACCAGTCTAAGTTTCACAGCTGTAACACTGTTAAATACAGTTTCACTGTGACTTTTCTTAGAAATGCATTTATCAAATCTCTTCATGTTTCAGATACAATGTCACAGCAAGAACTTTTCTCTGAAGTAGATGAAGAGGTCAGCTAAGTATTGACCCTGCATACCTAATTTCTCAGAGCCTCTTAATTCCCAAACAGTGCCTAAAGCATTATTCAGTAGATATTTCAGGGCTAAAGCAACTAGTCAAAAGGGAATAATGCTTGTTGTCTCCTGGATAAAGCTCAGTCACTCAGAGGACATATTTGTGATTTAGTGAACGTGCCTGGAGACAAACCTTTAAAAATAAAGTGAATTCCAAGTTTGTTTGTTGGTTTTGGGGTGTTTTTGTTGTTTTTTTTTAACTGCTTGGGAAGTCTGGGAGTTTTAATCAGAATAAGATTTAAACATTTAAGTATCTTTGTGGAACTTGTTCTGAATAATCTGCTGGAAGGCAAAAGGATTGGAGTCATGTTGCTGAAAATGTCGGGATAAATGAAACCCTCTAACACTATTTGTTTTGGCACTGAATGGGAAAACTGAACCCTAAGTTCAGTTGATTTAATATTCTGTGGAAATCCCCAAAACCAGAGCTAAACAAGGAATAAAACCACCAATTTCTTCAAATAAGGTACACAGCACCAGAGAGCTCTAAATATGAAAAGGTGTCTGCTCACCCTATCGTAATGTTGTTCCAAAAATTCTGCACTTAACAACTTGTGTCTTGTAAGCAAATCCTGTAAAAAAGCACAAACCCAGTACTGTCACTAAAAAGATTTAAAAGTACAAAGTCATTCTCACACACATAAGACATTTAATCCAAAATTCTGCTATTTCATTAAACACAGTAATTTAGGACATGAATGCAATTACCTGGACACTGCTCAGGATCTTGGCATCACTTAGGAAAGATCTGTGTTGAGTTACTTTAATTCACAGAGAAACAGACTGTGAAATTATCACTGAAGAGTGCTATTTATGGATCAAGGCTATACTCTGCACACTACACACAACTGAGGTTAAGACTCACCATTTAGTATTGATTAATATTATTCTTATTGTCCCCATAACTGATTGGTTTAGAGACACAAAAATTGGGCCACAAAAAATTTCCCCAGACCAAGCAACAGCATCAAATATCCTCAGGAGGAGCAGAGGAGTTGCAGACACAGATTTAAAGCCCCTGGCATGGGAGTACAGCTGCATTCAGGTAATGCATGATACAGCTTGCTCTCCAGAACAAAATTTTGGGGAGCAAATGCACTACATGTATTTACAGGTGTGTCTGGCATTCTGAGAAATAAGGAAGAACAGTGTCCAGCTCACCCATCTGCATCACACCTATTTTATTCCCCTCTCCCAAGGCTTGTTTTGCCAGGAGCATCACACACAGCACTCCCAAAGCAGAGGACTGCAGCAGTAACAATTCCAAGGAAACTACCTTGAACGTGGCAAAAGCATCGGAAGCGATGTCAAACGTTGACATTTCCACGTATCTGAAGAAGTCGTAGAATTGTTCTGACCACAAGATGATTTTAGCTAGTGGCTCATGCCGGATGCATTCTCTAAGCATTATCCCACAATTTAGAGCAATTTCTGGAGATTCGTACCTATTACAAAAACCCAACAGAGATTCTTTATAAATTTATAAACTTTCACAAGTTAACACTGCAGCACCACATTGCTAATTACAGTGTTCTGTTCTATCAAGTAAATAAACCCATAAAAATTAGAGGTACTTATTGCTGCATTAAACTCCATTTTAAAATATTCCTACAAAATACTACTGAAATAGCCAACAGTTACAATTATAGCAAATTCAAAGGATCTTCACAAACTGGAAAACAAGACTAAATAAAAATATTTTCTTTGCTCTCAAAATCAGTTTTCTTGTTCCTTATTGGTGGGATTGCAGACATCTGGAAAAGCAGTAAATCATTTGCCTTAAACATGACAGCAATTTCCATAAAATGTTCCATATGATCATGAGGGGTTAACAATACTGGACATAAATTCAGATCTCCTCTTTCACTGAACTATTTTTCAGCATCACTGGCTGATCTGCACATCATGGGGTTCCAGCTTCTGGAGCAGTCACAGCCTCTCACATGCCTTCCTGCCTCACACCTCCAGAATCCTCCCTCCTAAACAAGTGGAAGCTAATTGAAATTCCCCAAAATTTCAGGAGAAGAGTGTCATTGTGCAAACTGCATGAACTGTATTACCCTACCAAAAAGCTGAAATAATTTTCATGAAATCCTGCAATATTCTCCCATTTAACCTGTTGTGGAGATTTGAAATCTACTGAACTTTTTGCAATTCATGCCACAGTTTAAATTCACATAAATTTGTCTCAGTTGGATACCAGACATAACATGTAACTTGCTAAATGCCAGTTTCAAACATCTTGACTTATAAATAGGAGTTTCAATAACCCCTGTGAGAATAAAGCTCTCTAAAGTGTGACAACACAGACTAAAAGTGACCACCAATGTGCTGCAGCCCTCATAAACCACTTACCATGAGAACAAGCTGAAAAAGCAGTTTTATCCCTCTGCACCTCCAATATCCTTGCCTTCTTTTGTAAATTGTTTTGAAGATGCACTGAGTCAATAATATTTTTTGCATTATGCCACAATTAATATTTTTTTTTGTCCCTCTAACCTTTAAATGACATTACAGGCAAGTAATGCTACCAACAGGCAAATATCCCACTGAGATGAGTGGCTCTTTCATGCACCCTTGAGTTATCCCAGTAGGTGGAATAAGTACTCCTCAACCACAGCAAGCTCACCCAGAAACTGCAGCCAGATTTATAAATAGCTGTGTTTTTTTAAATTGTTTATTAATGTTTGATGAGCTTTTCTGTCCCAAAATAACACAGTGGAATTGACATTTTCAGAACTTTCTTAATTAATGTTATTAGAAATGCAAGCAATTATTTTTTGCTTTCATGTTCTGAGAGCTGCAGGTCTCCATGCTCAACCATGGATTCAGTATGGCATGACCCTCCAATATCCAGCACACCAGACACTACAAGAAGAGAGGAAGAAGCAGTTGTTTGGCATGCACAATATGCCAAAATTGTTCTCTTTTTTTGGTCAGGTTTGTGTTGATGTGTTTGTGTTAATATAGGAATATAAATCACTATGAATAAGAAGTCTAAGATAGACCTGCAAACTGGAAATTACTGTGGTTAAAAGGAAAAAGAACAGCCTTCAACTCTTTATGAGTAAATTCACAAGAGAATAGTTTAAAAAGGCTCAAATATCTTTATTTGAGCCTTTTTAATGTATTAAATATCAGTATTTCCTTTCAATACTGAAAGCAAAACATCTTACTAGCCCAGTAAGAGTATTTCAGAGTACTAACAGTTCTCAATTTTCAGTTTTATTTCATGCAAAAGTCGATGGTTGCTGTTCTGTTTCTCAATTTTTCCTTTGCTTAGGAGGATTACAGACCCCAAAACCAAAGAAAAAGAAAATAAAATCAAGCATACTGCAAAGGAAGAATAAACATGTCAGAACTCACTGCTTTTCCACGCATTTAAAAAGCCCTTACTTCATGGAACAACATATTTATGCTTCACAGTGCACATACCCTTTTAATAGCATGAATAAGATATTCTGTTGAGTGCAGATGTATTCAACTGTGGGAGTTCTTGTACCAATTTGTCTTCTGAGAATGTTGTTGAAAATTTGCGCAACATCTTTCTTGCCCTGTCAAAAACATCAGCAGTTAAACACAAAATATTGAAGTCCACAGGCAAGTTAACAATTAAACATTTATTGTCACCTCGTGCAGCTGTACTGGGGGTGTTCTGCAGTTCAGGCAGCCTCCATGATCTTGAGCAGATTCAATATTGTATTTATTTTTGCCCATTTCAAATATGCCAAACCACTCAAAACTTGACAGCACACTGCAGCCAGACCATGGGGAATTTACATTCAGAAGTAAAACCATCAGATATTTCTATGTAGCATCAATCTCCTGGGCTTATTTGATATTTGATTTTGCCAACATATAACAGTTTTTAACTGTGCTCTTGCCTGGAAGTGTATTTCTTCAACATTCCATTATCCTTTCCCTTTGTCTAGGGACACACAATGCCACCATTAAGAGTGTGCAGAGCATTTCTAACTGCAGTGTTAACATCCAACTTAAAACTGCAACTTATCACAGTGGAATGAATAAATAACTGAATGAATAATACACACAGAAATCATCCATTGACCAAAAATGCAAGTCTCACATTTTTCAATGCACAAAAGAAATATAAATAAGACCAGGATGCTGGAATTCAGCACAAATTATACACAAAAAAAATAAATAAGCATAGCACCAGACAGTGTAAAAAGAACTGGAAATGTTCTTTGTTGAATAAATACACATCTCCTGTTTATTTCTTGTCAGACCACAGCTGAAGATGACAAACTGGTACAGACATCTAACAAAAAGCTGATTATATACATAAGCACTTTTCACTGTAATTCATATGAACCATTTAAAAGCCAGATTTCTGCAATTAACTGTCCATTCTGGACTGCACAAAGATACCTCTTATAGGATTTATGTGTTATCAGATCTATTCCAGAAAAAGACCACGCCAGCTTGTACTAAGATTGGACCTGCAAATAAAGGCCTGTTGAGCAACTCCACCTACAGGTTCCCTGAATGTTCCACACCAAATCTAGATGCATTTACTGTTTCTTGCCAAGCTCTAGCTGCTCTGTAAATCTCCTGAGTAGCACCAGGAAGCTTTTGAGTAAAATGCAGGGCGTATTTAACTAGCAAGGATTTTAAAAACAACATCAATTATTTAAAATTCTTTCCATTTTCTAATCAGTGTAGAAAAGAGTGAGTGAGAGAAAAATGAAATGTTTATGAAAACGTAGGAGGACTGGAGTTTTACAAATGGCATGTTTGTGAATTACCACAGACTGTTTTGCTGGAGTGTTGTTTTCAGGATATAAGAGATTGTTTGTAAATGCTTGTTTTCTCAATTACAATTCCATTGAAAGCCAGCCCAAAGCAACACCAGAACTCTTTGTTCTGACATGAGTAGAGCACTGTTTGCAGGAATTGCTTTACTCAAACTCCACATAATATAATCATCAACTCCCATTCACCAGCGCTGCCAGGGCTGCACTGGGTCGTGGCGTTTGCCTCAGCAAGAACAGCATTTCCTTATTATCCCATCCCTGAGCTGCAGTGGCACACAGCAACTCCACAGCCAGGTTTTGTCACTTTTTTGTGCCTTGCCAAGTGACCTCATGGCCCAACAGCCCTCGACTCTGTGCCAAGAGTCACGACAGCCAGAGGTGAGAGGGACACTGTGTATTGTCTTCTCAGCAGAAGGATTCAGCTCCCCTGGGCAAAAGCCAGTTTTGCTTTGGGGTTTTGTTTTTTTTATTATTATTTTTTATTTGAAAAATCCCAAAACAGAACAAAAACCCCAGTTTCACCAGGGATACCACCTCTTTCAGTACAAACCAGCGAGGAGATAAGTGTTAAGATTGGTAAGGTTGTGTTGACTGCTTTATTGGAAAGCAAGCTTCCAGAGAAGGGCAACACTTTAAACAGGCCTGGGCACAAGGTAAGGGCTGGACAATTACAGTTTTCTTCATTAAAACATCAAATTTGTTGTTTTTCTAGTTTGCACTTCTTACTCTTCTATGGGTTGATTTTACCATAGCAATTCAGATTCAGTTTGAGATGAGTTAAGAGTCACAATGAACAGTCCCTGTCTATTAATAAGCTGTTCCTGTTCTACGAGGAAACCTCCCTCAGAAGTGAGACTGAAAGGAAAAAAAAAAGTTTAGTTTGTCAGTGAATAATCTCCAGCTGTGGTGGGAAACCAGGAAGAAAAAACTCTAGACCCACTCTTCAAGTTTAAAAACCACCAGAAAATCAAATACGTATTTCCATCAGTAATGGAAAAATCATTTAAAATGCAATAAACCCACACAGACATTTGAGATATCAAATTTGCTTTTTAACAGCTGGGAAGCTGGAGCACATCTGGAGCACAGGTGTGTTGACATGAATTCTAGGTAACAACAATAGCTGGACAATCTGCCAGCTCCCAGCCATAAAAAGCAGCCCTGGTCCAGCCTAGAAAGCAGTGAAAGATTTGTTCTCTCTCCAAGGAATACCATCACATCCTTGTGAAACAAAGCAGCAGAAGAGCCACAGGCAGGAAACAACTCACAATCCTTCCATGTCCCCTTAGAATAAAAAGCACAGTTCTCCTTAATGAGAGCAAGCCTGTGCAAATCGTTATCATTCTTCATTAGCAGCAGATAATGAAGGTTTCCTTTGCTAATAACTGGGCTGAGTAAACACCAGGCTGATACCGATCTAGAGGTCAGCAGAATTCAGTTGACGTTTCATGATTTCCTTTCTTCAGCAATTAAAGGCCATCCCATTTCAGCATTCCCTCTCAGCTTTCCCAGGTTCTCTTGCTTATTTAACAACCTGAATGTTTTATGTATGGTATAAACACTCGTGTGGGTAGGGGAAAAATACCACTGTATTACAATTAAACACAAATCAGAGGGAGTTATGGGTGGGGTGGAGGGGAGAGAAGAAAGAACAGGGAAGAAAGCCATTGTTTTTGGAATGTCAAACTACAATAGGACTTTAAACTGCTGTGTTTGTATCCTGAGCAGCTTGTTTATGAACAGTCCCATTTTTAACCAATCTTAAGGGGGATGATCATTATGGTTGAGGCTGTGGAGTGAGACTGGCTCCTTCCCTAGACAGCCACAAGCTCCTTGTGAGACCTCAGGGAAAAGACAAAAATCCAATTGTACTGCAACATCTCAGAACTAAATAGGATTTTTCTCTATGGTGCTTGCAAGGTCAATTATTCCATGTGACGTGGTGACAAATGCCACAGAGGCTTGTAGAGAGATACCTTTAAATATAAGTAAGTTTTGCTATTTTGAATTGATCAGTGAAAATTTGGGTGTATTTTTTTATAAACAGAAAAAAAGACGAGGAAAAGCAAAAAGGTTGCATCACTTGTTTTTAAAAAGAGAGAGAAATACTGGACTATTAATAAAACTAACAGCTTTAAATTATATATTTAAACTTCTTCATAAATGTTACAATAATTCTATTACTTCTCCTAGTAATTTGATGTAGCAAGATGAGCATATAGATACATCTTGCAGTACTAAGCTTTGCCTTCACTATGGGATTACTACCAAGATGTTAACCCTTCTGTGTACACAACAATTCAGAATTCTTCCATAATCCTTAGAACTGTACCACCATTAGAGGTTTATCTGCTTCAAATTTGTGTTGTTTATATGCCTAAACTCACAGATTTCATATTCTATAGCTGCTCAATCTTCTATATAGTTTGGAATAGTGAGTTCTCTTTCTAATGGATGTGTCATAACCACAAAATAAAAGCTGAAGACTGAAACATCTTAATCAATTGAAGTGGTAGGAATTCAGATGTGTTTATTTTAACAGACAGAATAGAAGAATTGTCAAACCTCCTTTCTTACCTCAAAATCAATGAGCTGCAAGTCAGCTACTAGGGTACTAAGAAGACCACTGTTGTACAGCTCCTGAGCAAGCTGTGCCACAGCTTCTGTCTGGGGTTCTTTTTCATTTGTGCCATACAAGATTTCTTTCATGGCAACAAGGTTTTTTGAGACCTCCTCCGTCGCCTAAAGAAAATTGGAAAACAATAGTTAGAGCACAATGCTGTTTGTCTTTCTAACTGCACACTCCTTTATTCTTAACGTCTACAAACTTCCACTGGGGGTGGGAATAATCAGGAAATGACAATCTGCTAAAAAAACAATAGATATTCTTTCTGCAAATAAGACTGTTACGAGACTGGTATTTAAAAAAAAAACAACAAAACAATGAAAAGCACAGGCAAGACATACACAACTTAATTACCAAAGGTAAAAAACTCTTCCTTTTTACTGCCTTTTAATTTCCTATTCAAAAATCCCCTAAAGAACAGCAATAGGATGAAAAGACCCTGACAAAATTTCCATTCTGTAAAAGAGTTGTGCAGGGTCAGACTGGAAAGCATGACATGGAGCCTCATGCCTCAGAGACACCACATGTATCCCTCCTGTAGATTTTGCACACAGCAGGTTTTGCCAAACAGTAGGCTCCCATTCCACTTACTGTGGGTGAAGTTTTTCCAACAAAGAAAGAACCAACTTTAATTTTCAGGTTATCTCAGCACACAAGAACAACCTGGCCAACAGACCCAGAAAGAGATATATTCAAAAGGACAAAACTGAAGGTCTAAAAATCCTTCCCTGCTTGAAGTCCACTCTATAGAAGACAGACAGGTCTGACTTGTCACTTGTGAGGAATTCCTAAGTTGCCAGGATGAGCTGGAGCAACATTCAGCAGTGGAAACACAGTTATCTCACAAAAAAAAATATAAATCAACAAGAATACTTCTAAACACCCACTTCTAAATCTTAAAACCTAGCTGTATTGGACCAAAAAAGAACTACTCCTTTCAATATGTATGTTTACTGAACTTGGGGGGAAAATGCTAAAAATAATCATCATAAATAGATGGTTTAATTATAATGGTTCTTCATATGCCTAAGAAGTCTGAATGGTTTGTAAGTGCACTGATTTTTAGAAATTAGATGAACCTGCCAACAAAGTGTACGTACACTTTAATGTAAAGTATTTCTAATAGATGGACCACGGAAAATTAACAAAAGTGAAAAAAATATCACTTTCTGAATACTGCCATTCTTATAAAGGGTATGTAAAAAGATTTCTCATTTGTGCTTTTTATCCAGAGAGGCTTAAGATCAGCATGACCCATGCACTATTCAAGCTAAAGCCATTCCAGCTTTGCTAGGTATGCAAGCAAGGATTCCATGACCTTTAAGGAGGCTCCGTATCATTTTTAGCTCCTGCGCAACTTTCCACTCCCTGCTGCCTCCCTCTTCCTGCTAACTCCAGTTCCTAGTCCCAGTTGTCTCCTCCTCAATCGAAATCCCAAAGGATTTCTGTGCACTGTTAGTGAGACAGCAAGAAGCAGGTGCTTGGTAAGACTACTTCGATTCATGCCAGCTCCTGAAGACGTGAAATGGGAACAGCAGCTCACCATACCAGAGCAGAATTACACAATTGTTCTCTGAAATTCACAAGAAACAGCTCTTTCATAGGAGAAGAACAGGAACATCTGTCAGGCACAGAGATACGAAGGGATATCCTTGATGCATGGCTGCCAAGGGAAGAGGAAGCAAAGTCTGTCCCCGCACACTAATGTAGAAAGCAAGATGAAAGAGGAAGAAAGGCAGCTCGAGTGACTATTTTAGCTAAAAGATGGCAGTATTGAGGACATGCCTGTAATTAAAAGGTGAGTGGAGAATCTGTCCTACCAAAACCCCAGGAAAGAGAACAAGCCTCCCAACCCCAAAACTTTAATAACCACACTTGAGGACTCTCCCTCACCACGAGCCCAAGACAGCCAGCAGTAATGGAAATGCTTGCAAACCAGGCAGAAAATAATGCTGTGTTTCCAAACACCGAGTGCTTTAAAAAAACCAAAAAGCCTTCTAGCCCAGCATGAACATCAATAAGAGAACTTCAGTAAGAGACAGTTGGACTTCAGTGTTCTTCACAACTGTCAAGAGCACCTGAATGTGCTTCACTGAACTTGGCATGGCATGAAGCTTTAGTGGGAAGCAGCAGTTAGAGACAAGGAATTGCTGAGGTTGGAAAGGACCCTTCAGCTGAAGGCTGCCACTAACCACACCTTTAAGAAGGAGCAGAGCTCAGACTGGAAGGTACCTCAGGAAACCATCAGGATGCAACCACCTGCTGGAGGCAGGGCCACCTCAGTCCTGCCAAGCTGAGCAGGCTGATGGCCAGCCCTGCTCCCAGCAGCTCCGTGGATGGACACTCCATCACCTCTCCAGGCAACCTGTACCAGGGGCTGACCACCTGCAGCACCAAAGCCTTGCCTCACTCCAGCTATCATCTCTGGGATCTTCTGGAAATAGAACTATGAGGTTTTCAGGAAGTATTATATCAGTAACCAGTGTCTTTCGATGCACTATTTTCATAAAATGCAACACCCTTATACTTCTAATCTAAAATACAACATCAAAAGGACTAGAAATTGTCTGACAAATTTCTAGAGCCTCCTTACTCTTATGTATTCCATGAACTCTCAAACATATTCCAAATACAAGATGTGCAGACTTATTTTTGCCATTTCAGATGCAGAATGGAATTTAGATAGTTACACTGAAAAATATAATGCTAAATTAAATATTGATGTGAAGAGCTAAGAAAAAAACCACTAAAAACAAGAAAGATAAGAGAAGGTTGGCTAGCATCACTTGCAAGATTTTCTAAGATACTGAGATCTAAATGCACTGCTTTCTTTTAAAACAGGGGAAAAAAATCTCAAGAGATAAAGATCAAAATACACAATGAGGTTCATCCAAAAACCCGTGATCAAAAGTGGAACTAACAATCAGACACCATATGTATCAATACATAAAATATATCCCATTACAATGTATGA
Source organism: Poecile atricapillus (assembly GCF_030490865.1). Taxonomy (NCBI): domain Eukaryota; kingdom Metazoa; phylum Chordata; class Aves; order Passeriformes; family Paridae; genus Poecile; species Poecile atricapillus. The sequence continues at coordinate 3,045,778 of NC_081256.1, read as the reverse complement.
GGATTGCTGTATTTTATATATACAGAATATCTATACTCTCTATATATTTTATAGTCTCTAAGTATATATATGTTAAAATTTATATTTTGTTAAGTATTAACATCTCTATTAATATGCTCTCAAAACTGAGAAGGAGCAACTTGAATTTTAGAGAAAAATTTCATGGCAAGTCATATTTGAAATTCAATGGTGCCGGAAAATCAATACTATCTGAGGACAAGCCACACTATAAATGTAAAGCAAGGAAAATAAAGTACTCACTTCTCTATGTTGAAGAAGGACAGGAAGATACTATTTTAAAATAAAAGCAGACACCATGAAGTCACACATATCATTGTTACACCAGAATAGCTGAATGTCTTTATAGCTATGGTTTATTCCAGTTTCTGGAAAGATCAGTGAAATACCCTAAAATTTAGTAGATATGGTCCTTTAATGGTAAGCAGTGCAAACCCCAAATACTCTATCTTGTTGTACAGCTGCATTATTTGGGGTTTATGAGCAGTAGAAAAAGATAAAGAACATATGGCCAGTCCTGAAATATTTCCAAGTGAGCTTGGCAGTCTCCAGACCTACGGAACCCCAGTGGCTGGGGGTTCTCTGCACATGGATAATGCAGTTACAGAAACTGCACTATTAATGAAAACATCCATCAAAAAGATAAACCAGACATAGCTTTGAGCCTGTACTGGTTGAATAATTTTACTAGTCTAGAGCAGTATCTATCACAAGTAAAAAGCATCATTTTAATGACTATTTAAATTGGCCAGATTTCAGAATGCTTACAAAAACATACAATTCCATAAATGTATCAGTAACTACATCAGTGCAGTAGTACATTTAAAGGCCAAAAACGACTGTATGAGTTTCCAGTAAACATTTAGCACGCAGACACCACAGAAGAGTTAAGTTCCATTAGAAGAGAAGCATGTCCTCTCACCTTCTATTTCCTGAAGAAGCCTAATCTTTACCCCTTGAGTAACAGCCCCACACTGGAGGCCAGGCAGATTACTTAACCTTCAGCCTTCTTTCAACCACAGATTAATGGTACACACACATGCGTAACAAATCTAAGATTCTACTGCTTTATGAATGACAGCATGAACTCCCTGGATGAAATGTGACCTATGGCAACATGGCACAGCATCACCCTGGGCCAGCTGAGCCAAGCAGCTCACGGTGCAGCCCCATTCCTCAAGGTGCTGTGACGTAAAGGAGAGAGGCCAACCTGCCTGGGATAACAACAGGGCTCAAACAATCAATCAATCACCCAGCAGCCCCAAGGGAACTGCTGGGACCAGCTCAGCCCAAGGTCAGAGGGTAGGGAAGAACAGCTTGATTGCATGAGTAAATATTTACCTGCATGACAGTAAATGTGTGCCACACACCAAGTGAACTGTAGTATGAAAAAAATGCTGGGATCAGCCAAAGAGGAGGAAGGGATGTGAATAAAGACTAACTAATGGACTAGATCATGGGTAGGTCCAGCTTACAGGAAAGGAGGTTTCCTTTCCCTTCCCTTTAGCCCCCCTTGGAGAAAGCACCAGCAATGGAGAACAAACAGCATCAATGATGAACATTTCAGCTATAAAGCACCTGACATCTCATTTCCCTTCCAAAATACTGACAGACAGCGAGCCACTGTGCTAAGCAGAGCATGGCAGCCAGCAAGCAGCAGAGCTGTGGCACACAAAGATGGGAGCAGTGAGCCACAGCCCAGCTCCCCCAGCACAGCTCCAAAACGAGCACCACACGCTTAAAGGACATTTCAAATGACCTGGAGAAACAACTACCTGGTTAATTTTTCCCCAATCTTCACAGAGCTCTAAAAGGTAGATTAACATGTAACTAGGATATACCTGAATTTCAGATTTTTGGTTATAAAACCAATTTTCCAGTATTACATGGCAAAATGTTTCATAATTGAACAAGATATTTCAATTGTTTTACATCTTTTACTTTGAAGAATATCTTCCATTTGATTATAATGAATGGATAGGAACACATGCTGTCCAAGACTTAAAAATCTTTGTTACATCCTTTGATTTTTTTTATTTTTGCTCACAAAACATTAATGATTTTAAATTTCAGCCTAAGCACTGAAAAAAAATAAGTGTTTCTGTTCAAACATAATTGTACTTACAACTTCCAGGGAAAATGATTTATCTAATTTTCCTATAAATCTGTATTTCCAATTGTGCAACGAAATTATTACAGAGCATTCTCAATGTAGTAGCAGTCTCAATATCAAAAGAAACAAAATAGTGTAAGAAAAGTAGGTAGTCCCTTAACCCAAATGGGTACTTTTACAAGCAATATTGAGAATTTAGCATGCTGACCCAGCACTGAAATTACACCGTGCATACCCCTGCATCAAACAGCAACAAAGACAAAATTACTGAGACACACCATATTTTATACACATCTGATCACTAATAAAATGAAGTCATAAAAACAAGAACAACTTCTGCATCCTTCTCCCCTTTTAGTACCAGGGAGCAATTTTTGTAAAGTGCAGCTTCATGTAGAGAGTGAGTTTTTCCACTTCTGTTCCACTACCAGTCACAGAACCCACCCTGCCACCAGCACAGAATTCTCCAAAGGCCAAAAAGTTACCTTGCAGAAAGGATCATCATAATAAAAGGGACAATGAAAGAGAAAAAGATGCCTAAATACAGAGATATGGGCATGAAGAAATGTTTCTTCTTTTCCAATAAAGGCTACTGCTCAGACTCCTGTCTTTTAACTCCAACTTCACTCCAGTCATTTCTACAGCCTGGACAGGAAGAGGGCACAAACTCAGGGTGTCTACTCAGAGCTGTGCCCTCAAAGATCTGATGATTGGTCCATAAGATATTGAAGAACTTTCTCTATAAAACCAGCAAACCAGCTGAGCTAAACAGTCACAACCAGAATCCCCTTCCTGAAATCTTGGCTTGCCAAGGAAACAAATACTTCCTGGTAATCTCTGCATGGAGATGTGGGCACTGGTGGTGTGAGTTCAGATTCATCAGCTCCTTTGTGAATAGCAAGGATGACAGGGAACAGAACTACCATACCCAGGCTCATTCCCCTGCATGGCAGGATTTAGCCCCCCTCACACTTAACCTAGTGAATGTGGGCTGCCTTTGCTCTCCTGCAGGCACCATGTGTTACCTTCTGTATGACACAGGAAAAACCACTCCACAGGCTTAGCACATTACTCCTTGTCACAGCAGCAGCCTCACATAAATGAGGTCTTTGAAAAAGATGGAGGTGTGGGATTAAAGGCCAGCAAGAAGAAATGGTACATACCAACCTTCAGCTACAGCACCAGGAACACAGGCATGTGCTACAGTACACAGCTACACACAATGGCATGGGCTGCTCTGGACCCCACTAGGGGTCTCAGCAAAAAAAGAGGACACAAAAGAACACACATTTTAAGATCAGGCCACATCTCCAGTTACTAATAATGAGGCTGAGATACAAGAGGCAGTGCCAAGTCTCATCAGAGACTCTTCAGAATGCACCTATCCCTCCTCTCCTGATGGAAGGCTCTTTTAGAGAAAGAAAAAAAGCAGCAGCAAATGAAAATCCTCCCAACCTTCACACAAGCCTCCATAACAGAACGTAACATTTTCCTCTCCAACAAGAGAGGAAAAGCATTAGAGGATCATACACTTCAAGACACCTGGAACATACCACATGATGGCAAAGGGGTAGAAGATGCTGATTATTCAAAATATCAGAATTAAGATGGCAATTTAATTAAGACCCTTAGAAGTAGTAGTGCCAAATCTAGGTGAAGCTGAATGCAGAAGAGATGGCCATACTCTGCTTAAAAATATTGGTGAACATGAATAGATTGTGACTATGGATGCTAAAAAATAGCATATAATAGTAAAATAATGCTGGGAGAGGCTCCAAGGAGGGTGCTCATCTAAACCTCTGCCACACAATTCACTAGGTGGGATGCAGCTGCACACAGGCTGAACTTTGAGGCCAGTTCCTGTAAAGCTGTAAAATCAAGAGTGCCAGCTGAGACGTAAATGATTGCGGACAGATACAGAGCCTGATGTAGCAAGACATCTATCTAAAGGAAACTGCACTAGCACAGGAACTTACCACATCTACTGTGGGCTGAAGAAGAGGCAGGAAAACCATAATATATTCTCTATCTATGAAGGCAAAGTTCTTCAGCTGCAATAAGAGACACTCTGCTCTGTAAAGATTTGCATGGACAAGCAGAGACAGAACTACCTGTGCAGTAGTGAAGGCACTCTGATGGTCACAAGCACCAGAACACTGTACAGCTGTGAGCTGCTTATTAAAAGAATGCATTGTCCTACAGTTCCAAATAATTTTAAATATCATTATCAGCTGCCAGGGCCTAAGCCAACCACCAACAGCACACACACCTGTTCAAAGGTACATAAATTACCCTTTATCAGAGTATAAACCACCAAAATAATTCCTAATTGATTCAGTTTTAATGGCTGTAAATTCCCCTCTCCCCCACTTTCAAATACAGTTTAGCAACTGGAACATCACAACTGTACCTTTTCTGCCTTTTTGTCAGAGATGTCTTGTTTTTCTAGAACTGCCATGCTCTCCTTCAGGTTTTTCACTATGTCTGCAGGAGACTTGTGGGACTTGCCAAAGGGGAATGGCATGATTGCAAACCACAAGGTCTTCCTTCTATGGCTCCTGCTTCACCTGGAAAAGGAGGAGAAAGAAAGCACATCAAGAATAGAAACTTGAGCTCTGTATAACAAAACACAAAAATCAAGAGAGAGCAGCAAGGTATTCATACATGGAATAATGATCCTTGACAGGTGAACTAGAGCCTGCCATGACAAATATAAATTCTTATATTTCTTTTTCTTTTAAAACACAAGATACACAATCAAAGAACTCACATTAAAATTGTCATATTTCAGGAGCAAATTAAAGAGTACATTAATTATATCCAAAACCACGTAATCCACACATGCCCCATATGGGCAAGACTTACAAGGATTAATTATTCCAATTAATGCTGTCAAGCAAAATGCCTTCCCACATGAGGTGTTTGACACAGAGCTCCCCAGCCCAGGTACGTGCCTTTACCCAGATTCATTCCATAATGAATAAATGCCAAAGAGACCCCAAAGCCTACACCTTACTGCAGGACCTACAAACACAGAAAGCAGCCTATTCCTGTCACAACACCTGGCACTTCTGTATCTGTAACAACACTGAAATACAGTCTCACCCTCACACATTTTATGTGAAATAAAATTTGACACCTAGCAGGGATATATACAACACTTGAAAACATTAAAAACAACACCTGATGTGTATCTTTCTCAAAAATATAAAACATGTCTTAAAGGAGAAAGTTTTCTTCCCTAAAAATATCTGGCTCTTGAATCAAAATGCATTTATTCCTCTGTATATTTACATGTATTTACTTTTACACACACACACATATATATATATATATATATATATATATATATATATATACTCTCTTGTACAAACCAGAAAAGTACTACTGGAATAAACAAGTGTACTGAAGCTTTTGTTACTAAACACATACACCCCCATTTAAACAATAATAAAACCTTATAAGTGAATTCCATAAAGCATATTTCTACAACTCTAATCTAGACAGAAAAGAACAGGAAATCCTCCATTAAAAATGCTGACAGTGCTACTTCTGCCGGACACAAAAGACAGCTGAAACTGTCAGAGCAGAGCAGAGCCTGCATTGTCATTTCAAAGAAGGGGTATTACACTGAAAGTTGAATTTCTGTCTCCCTGCAGTGTCTGTGTAGTGAGTAATAAATCAACTCTAAGCAGTACATGTTGAAGTTTCTTATCTGACACAATGCACTTTGCTCCTTGGTTAAAATGCCAGCTCATCCACCAGGAACTCCAGAACATTACTCCTGATCTCATTCAACAGAGTTTTGATCAGGGATGAAAAATCCCAATGTAATGCTATTTCTGAGTTATTTTTATTCTTTTAACAAAGAAGTTTGCCTGGCCCAAGGGCAACAATTCAAAGGGTAAGAACAGAAGTTGGATCTTTAGCCAAGTAAATTTCCATAAATAGAGATTTCAGGTAAGCAGTACAGAGATCATACGTTCACTGTTCCATGCCTGGAACACAGCATAAGGTAGGTAATTTTTAATTACATTGCTTCCAGACAAAAGTATCAGCAGGAAGGCTGAAACAAGACCTTCCACCAGTCATTTCCATTCTTAATATATCACAAGGACTTTCTGCTGCATTTATTTTGTAGTATGTGCCATTATAGTAATCTCTCATTCACAATCTGTGCAAAGAAGGGGCTGTAACACTGAAATTACAAATGCAGGAGATAGAAAGAGATCAAAAAGTGCCCACAGGTCATTTGTTTGACAAGAGAATTTTATGCCTCAAACTTTATCACATCTAGTGGAACAGAAACCTACAGCCAAGAAAAGCACCACTAACTGACTGTTATTTAATGAAAATAACAATGGCATTTAAATTATATTTAAGGAAAAGTATGATATTTTCTCACAGGATTTTTTTTTTCCTAGAAAGAGACAGTGTGAAAATAAGCACAATTTCCCCACAACAGAAATGACAGACCTCGAGCATCACAGCAACATTTTAAATGTTCTCTTTATCTCTTCCTTTGATTACTACTTCTGCCAAATTAAGATGAGCCCTGAAAACAAATCTGGATTCTTTCATGTTTGCATATCATCACTGATAATAACAGTATTTAACAACTACTTTTCCTATTCATCCTGGAAGATGGCTATACCCATGTAACAGAGGACTGGCTCGAGAAATTGCCAGTTCTAATTCCTTGGATCATAATCCATTAAAACAGAAGCAAATCCATTAGGAATTAAAACAGCTGAGAGAACAAAAACATATGGAACCACAAAATCTGGTATGACAGCATTATACAAAGAAAATAATTAAAACCAAAGAAAAAAGCTCTGCACACTCATATTTTGGATCAGAACTATGCTACTCCTAAAGTCTAAAAGACTACATGGACAACACAAAACCTATGGAAATGTAGGAGATTGATAAACAACTGTTCTCACGTGCATCCAAGGTCTAGGTTTGCAAAATTTGCTTTTGCTCTGGACAGTGCCAAGTTTTTTCTTTAAATTAACAATAGTCTGTAGCTTTGATCCATTCCTGAAACCTTGCAGGTTCTGTGGAAATCAGCTACACATTCACTCACACTCAAGTCATACAAAGCTTCACTCCATGTACTAGCATATCTAGTAGAAAATAATCAATTAATAACAGCTCACTAGCATACATTTATATCAAACATTTTCTCCCAATTCAGGCAAGTTCCTGTATGAACCTCTCATAAGCAATTTAGAAAAATCAGGAATGACTGTCAGCACCTCTAAGAAGGAAATCTACATCCTTGATTACTGAAGGTGACATTTTGCTTCAAAGTATTTCTTTTTTTATATAAAATGGAGTAAATACACTGTTTATGCCATTTCAATTTTATTACTGGAAGGAATGCAATGGCACTGCTGGGAACATCATCTGGGGCCTCAAAACTGAAGATCCCACAAACCCTGAAGCAAAATTCTGTTACTGAAAAACCTGTGCCACATCCTGCCAAAAAAAAAAAAAGAAAAAAGAAAAAGGAGGAGCAGCACTTTGTCTCTCAAAGCTGTACTTCATGCAGGGGAACATAGACAGGCTGTTCCTTTTTCAGCCCAGCAAAACTACCCCCAGCAGCACTCTGTGCACAATGGACAATGACAACATCTGTGTGGGATCGGAAAGAGCTGCCACCACCCACATCTGCAACACAAGAAAAAAGGGAACAACATCAAATGACATTCTCTGTAAATAAGAACAGGCCTTACATCATGTCAAATGATAACTGATTCACAATACTAGCACCTGGTTGACTTGCAAATTCCGGATAAAACACTGATTGTGGCTAAACAAAGGATCACAGGACTCCCCAAGAGTTAAACTGCAACAAGTACATGGACAGCTCTGTGCTCTGCTTTGCTTTATCCCCCCAGAACTCCCATGTTCATCCATTTGTTAAAAGAGGCCATGGACAATATTATACAAACCCTGGCCTTTCTCAGGTATGCATTTCATTTCACTAGAATTCAGGGAGACCAAAGGTAACAAAATGTGAGGTCCTCAAAGCACTGGGGTCACAGGCACAATGAGAAATCTGAAGTGACATTATCAATCCCACTGGACCATCAAACAACAACGTGGCACACGGCCAAACACCCAGAGACTGAGGTTCCACTGACACACTCAGGCACACTGGGACATTTGGCCTTTTGAGATAAGCACAGATAGTAGCCTCCCTGTTTCAATATATAACTTCCACTTCTGTCAATGCACCAGGCATCCATGCAGTTTGCTTTATCTGTAAGGCTTTGTATTTTTTTATTCACTGGATTGACTGCACAATCAATAATGTCCAATTTAAATCTAATGCATTCCATGTATAAGATTTTAAAGTGTATGCAGAGTTAGAAGAAACCCAGCATTTCTCTGTGAGGACAACCCTCCTGCAGAAAAAAACAAAACAAAACAAAACACAGGAACAAGTATAGAAGCATGATACACAAATTCCTTCCCTTTAATTAATTTAAATTCTCTAAAGAATCGATACACTAGCCTGGACTATGGTCTCTCATGTAGCTGCGTTTTTTTAATTTGAAGGGTCAGGAAAAATGCTACCTCTAAAACAGAAGTGTGTGCCACAGTTTAAAACCTAATTTCTAACTAGTAAAAGTGTTTTTTTCTGTTGAAGAAAGTACATTTTTGTTACTGTGAGATGCCTTCACTACTGTTTTCAGAACAAAATTGGTACAAGAAATGGTACAATTACACTCCTGACTGCACTAACATGTGTAGAGTTATTCCACTGACAAATGAATTTGTGGCACCAAAGTCTCACCAGCACAGACTTCTAAAGGCAGGAAAGGAAAGGGATTAAATTGAATGGAAAGCCATACCAGCAGCATAAACAAGGACACAAAGGCAAACTTAAGCCTTTCTACTTTAGACATACCATGAATTTACCACAACATATAGTTTAAACTTTTTTGTTCTCTGCACAGAAGTATAATACATAAATAAAGCACAATTTAGGTATTCACACTATTCCAGCTCCAGAGAGCAAAGCACCACCCATCCCCATGCAAACCAATGCACAAAATCCCTACATTTCCAATTTTGTGAAACAAACAGGAGCAATGAACTTAATCCTTATTCTATTATGGCTCTCACCATTTCATTGCACTACATTAAGTCCTCAGCTGCATCTTGCTGCCCTGTTTGTACACACCAAGAATTTAAGGTGACTGCTTTTGCAAGCTCCCAATGAGGAAAAGAGGAGGAAAAAGCCCTTCAGCTATTTCCTGGCTGCAACTGCACATGTTAAAAGAATCCCAACTCAGTGAGAAAGCCCATGTAACATCCATTTAATGTGCACATAAGAAAACTGCTGCAAATCAAACAAAACCAACATAATTTTAGTAAGGCCAAATAATTACCAGTAAGATTCCCCAGGGCGGATGAGCCAACCCCAGAGCTGGCCACTGCTGATGGGGAGGTCCCATTGTCCCTCTGCTCCCAGCACCACCACAGCCCTTCCCCCTGTTTTATGCCAGGACCAGCTGACCCATCCATGAGCTGAGCCACTCACCAAGCTACCAGTAAACTAACATATAAAAGGAAAATAAACTATGAGTAGTATAGGGAATGTAGAAAAAACATCCCTTTGAGAAGCAAGTAGTTCTCAATCAGCTCCTGGTGTCTCCAGAAGAACACTTCATGGTAAGGCTGGAGCTGAACCAACAGCAGGGTGGGAGGGGCAAGGTCACTTTCCATCAGTTATTTTGAGAAGCCTGATATTTGTACCAGTGCCCAGCTGACTGAACCAACCAAAATGGTAGAAGACAAAGCCAACAAAAATGAGAGACAACAAATAAAAAAAAAAATTCTGAAAGGTTCTTAAATAAGGCACCCTGAGTTGTGAGCCAGACCCAGCCCAAGGAAGGGAGGAGGAGAGGGCTGAGGCAGTCAGGAGGGAAGGGCACACCAGCTTCTCCTCCTCCTCCAGGTAGAGGGAAGCTGCCAACTTCTCTCCTGAAATCATATCATGTGTCAATTACCTTCCACAGTGCCAATGACACCTAGGAGAATGGCTTAGGCAAATACACTTAGATAAACTAATGAGTCTACAAAGGTAAAATACCTAATTTCAAAATAAACAATTGGGGCTGCACTGCATTTTTTATTGAATTTTAAATTGACAATTTATCAGCCTATTGCTGACACAACATGTTGCATCTTGCTAAAAAGGGGCATATTGTTATTAAAAAGATATAATGCAGCAAGCTCATGTTTGTCTTGATAGACCTGATTTCCCTCAGAAATCTTTTGCTTCATGCTTCTTGGATTAACAGGGACCATTAAGCCAGTAATGAAAACAATAACATAAATCAGTTTTCTTCAGGTGTAATTGCTACAAGCGGCTGTTAGCTCAGCTAGAATTCACCACTGTGAAGTCTGGTTGGAATGATAAAACCAGAAACAGGTTGAGAAATTATACATTTTTAAAAGCACTGTCTCACTCTCAGACATGCCCAGCATCCCAAAGAAAGACTGACAGCCATGCCTTTGATCCAAGAATCATTTTTTATGCAAGCTACCATGCTCCTTGGGAAAAAAAATCCCAGAACTTGAGTACTTCAAAGCCAGAAGCGGCACCTTCTTAGCTATTCAACCCTCCTGTACAAGATTCTGAAATGTCACCAGTTACCAGAGTATTTAGGCAGATGAAGTTGCTGCCTGTCCTTTCTGTGAGCGTGGTTTGTTCCACACACGTGGAGCAGCAGCTGCAGCACGGCAGGACAGCAGCCAGGTGCCACTGGGAAGCATCTGGAATATTGCTGCCAGCTCATCACTGCAAATTCCTGCCTACAGCACATCTTCCTGAAAGGCCTTACCCCTTCTGACTGCACACACAGAATGGCCAAGGGCAGCATCCATCATTTCCTTCAGTGTGTTCTTTAAACTGAGTACTCACAGTCCTCATTAAAAGACTCTTGCACATTTTTCGTGTGCTGTGTCAGTATTCTCATTCTGGATATATGGCTTCTCACTAGATTAAAAGATTTTCCAGAGCTTCAGTATTGTACCAAAGCAGTTCTTTATTTTTCTTTTGGATACGTTAAACAAACTGAAACACAGCAGCCTCTCATCCAAAATGTGTGTCTAAGTAGTGTGGTTTATTAACACAAGCTCACCTGCAAACCTTTCCTATCACAAAGGAAATGAGACTGATAAAGAGCACAACAGAGCACAATACACCACAATGGATTTCAGGGCTCTAGCATGAACTATTCAGTGTAACCATGGCTCTGTGGCAGAGCATGGCTGTGCTTGTAAATGGTAATTACTGGCAAAATTTAAAGGTATAATCCAGGTCTAGGGCATTTTTGTTATCCTCTAAATACTCCCACACACCTTTTCAGTAATTCTTTCAATGTAACTTTAAGATGGGGATAAAAGAATTACACCAATGATCTGTTTGGATCTGTTGTGATGATTTTGTGAGGAATATAATTCATACATACAAGTTTTCTTGAAGGACAGGCATGTTTATCTCAAACCTCACATGACCCACCCAGCACAGAACACTAGCATGTTTCTTAAAATTCACTATAAATTTGTTCTATCAAGTTTGCAGCATGTAAAAGCTTTAATGTGATTCAAAAGCAGTTTCACAACTCCACATCACAGAATTGTGGTGTGACCCACTCAATGATTAAAATTTTAAAAAAATCCCCTCCTTAAAAATGGCAACTTAATTCAGGGAAAAATGAAAATCATGAAGGAAAAAAAATTCCTCCTGTAACACAGAAGAACAGTGAAGTGAACAAAAAAAATTAATTCATTGGATTCAGAACAAAAAAGGGTAAAATTGGAAAATTATTTTCTACATAAAAATGAAATTAATAGTGACATAGCTTCTTACTTTCTGAAAATTTCCAAGCAATTAGAAGCCTGGCAGTTCATAGCCCTGCTTGTTTTGTTAGCACCAAATGCCATCTGATTCATTAAGCAGGCTTCTCTCTTGCCATTCAATCAATTTACTGATCCTTCTGCCTCTTCAAGAGCCTCCTTCTCCAGCAGACACCTGAACCACACTGGAAAAGAAAACTACATTGTACTCTGTGACTTGTCCATTATTACAGAAACTGCAGTTTAACTCACAGCTATAGAAACACTAAGTAGAAATTGATTTTAAATAGTACAGCTGCTTTTAAGGGGCTTCAGAGATCCAGCATGAGCAGAAATCTTGCTAATACCAAAGCTTAGAATGCGAGATCCCAGCCTGTCTCCATGTTGAAGGAAATCTTCTGACTCAGCCTCTTTCCCTGGTGTGCTGTTCAGAGTTACCCCACCCATCCATTTCCCCACAAACCTTACTGCTCTACTGCAATATGGTATACAGACAGGCATGTGAGTGCCTCACCCACTCCTTGGGAACTATACTTAAAAATTAATGAAAACAATAATAATCATCACTATTTCAACAATAATTTCATCACTAAAAGCAACTACTATCTCTAGCACACTGTGCACCAAAAACCAGAGAACTTACCTGAAGCTTCAAGAAAAGTTGTGAGACAATATGCCCACTTGTGCCCAGGCAGAAGCTGAAATCATTTGCTCCTGACCTGGTGTTACAGTCAATCCCCTGTTGGCTCAGTTGCCTGTACTGCATCATCACAAACCTCAGAATATTTGTTACATGACAAAAAATGCTGCAATTCTGTACGTGCCATTCTAGCCACCCCGGAAACAAAAATGCAAAGCAGGAGTCTCCTCTGTAACTAGTCCTAGTCCTTTGCATATATTATTCCCATTCCTTTCCAGAGGTTCTCTTTATACCACATTTTCTGTTATATTTCTAAAGGTCAATTTTAAGAGTGAAGTAGTGGCAAAAGTGAAGGCACAAGGACACCGTAGTTTCATTTCTGATTTATTTCACATTGTGAAATATGACCTAGAGTTCACACATTTCAGAAACTCGAATCAGCTGAGTGTGAGAAAGCACCCAGGTGAAGGACAGGAAAGCCCACCAGCACCACAACATCAGCAGTGAAGCAGAAAGGTGGTGCAATGGGCAGGGGGAAAACATCACTTCAACACGAGTTGGTTACGTAAGGAAGGAGGATGAGAATTCCAAGTACCAGCACAAGGGAAGTGCGTGTGCGCTTTCGGGTGTTTTGTTTTGAACACAAGTTGAGACCAATTAAACTGCAAGGATGGCTCTGGGACTGCTCCAGCCACAATCTTCTTTAGAGAATATTCTCTCAAACAAAAACCTACACTCAGAAAAGCCATTCTCTAGTAGTACAAAAAACAAAGCTAGGAAAAAAAAAATCAAAATTAATGAAGTATTTACCTAAATACAATTTCAATGAGAAATGTATCACTTCTAAAACTAACTTTAAAAAAATTCAACAATATTTTTCCCATGGTTTCCTTACTCTCTTTGGAGACCATATTTTGTGGCCTGCTAAAAACTTCTAATGCTCAACCTAAGTTTATCAAAGTTCAACACATTTCATCTAATTTACCTTAAGATCAACAAATTTTTAACAAACATAACTTACAAAAGAATAAGATCACTTAAAGAACAACAACATTAAAGCACTATGATTCTAATCAGTAAAACAGTGACCTTGACATAGCTCAGGAACATCCTGAAAACACTGGCCTAGGAACTGGGAAGACACAGCAAGGAGTATCCCTGTCCCCATAGTGATTACAACTGGCCCACGCTCTCCATCCATCTCTGCTTTGCCACACTGCACATGTGGAGGCTTCCCCTCCAAAATAATCCATTTGGGAGCTCACAACTAAAGACTCTTGATGTTAGTGGAGTTCACCTCAGTTCCATAAGCTTTACAAACCAGCTGGCATGACAGGAACTACTTGGGTTCACTTTTGGGCATCAGCTGGGCAGAGGCAGGGCTGAAACTGAAACCCAAGGAGCACAGCAAGCTGCACTACAAAGAGCAAGTCACACTCCACAGAGGTGGCTGAAACCACAGCTGACACCTCTGTTCTGCAACTGTCACCTCTGCTGTGACATCCCTGGAGTGTGACACAAAGATTAAAATGTAAATCGCTGGGAGATCAGTTCTCATGAATCCGAGCTGATTCTTGCTACAGGAAACCAAGACAATTTGGTGTGTGATCCAGTGATCCACACATTCCTCCTCTACAAAAGGGAGCTGCTGACAAATAACCTACAGGAGTTATGTACTGATTCACAGAGAAAGCAGGAGAGGACAATCAATAAATGACAGAATCATGACACCACCATTACTGGGAATCTTCTCCCTCTAGTTCATTACACCCTCACCCAGTAAAGGAAAAGAGCTGTTCAGGGCTTTTTCCCTTAAATTGTCTCTTATCCAGCATTAGCAGCTGAAGCACAGGCAATATCTGTGCTGATCCACAGGTCATTATCCATCTGACAAATTTGCTTTCTCTCACACTATTTTTATTTTTTTTTGCCATGGTCCCTGGCACTTAAAAGACAGTTTTGATGACAATACAAAGGGTTTACTGACACAGCTCTGCTAGCAAATCCTACCAGTGCAGATACAGCTTGGATTAGTAAAACCACAACCTCTGAGCATGATAACTGCAGCTGTGCTAGGGCTTTACTGGGAAAGTACTTTTTATAAAGAGTGCTCTTTCCTTCACACTGCCAGCACCCATCAGTACACCAGCAATCAAGTGTCCAATTCTCCCCAAGTCAGCTGTGTGGAGGTGCCTTTAGTACAGAACTCTCACTCAGCTCATTCTCAGAGGAAACTCCCTGCCTCTTCTCGGGTATGCTGTACTGAGGACAGTGTAGCAAAGGGGAACACATCACAGAGAACAGCAAAATCAGAGGCTAGCCAGGAGAAATTTTTCCCTAGTTACTCATGACCAAGAATTAATTTCATGGGCATCACTTGAAAGATAAAAGAAAAAAAAAAGTCAGTGCATTACAGGCCATAACACATCTGTGATATTCAGGTACACATCTACCTCACTGCTATCAAGACACCAGAGTGAGAAATAAACTAATGAAAACCAGCTGGCTCTATCCCTGACACCCCAGGCTCAGGAAAGAGACAACACTTTGATAATGTGTTATCCCCCACAAGGAGTGGTGTTCCTCAGGGCTCACAGCTGGACTGGCACTGCTCAGATGGCTCTGCACAGAGTGAGATGTGGGCTCGTGGAAGCCTAATGAAGCCCAACAAGCTCAGCAGCTGCAAGGTCCTGCCCTGTCCTCTGAGCACAGACACAGTCTGGGCAGAGAGCGGACTGAGAGCATCCCTGCCCAGAAGGATTTGGGGATGGTGACTGATGAGAAGCCCAACATGATGTGGCAATGTACACTGTAGCCCAGAAAGCCAGCCACGTCCTGGGCTGCATCACGAGTGGTGTGGGAAACAGGGAGAGGATTCTGCCCCTCTACTCCACCCTGCTGAGAGCCACCTGCAGTGCTGCACCAGCTCTGGGCCCCCAGCACGTGAGGAACATGGACCTGCTGCTGCAGCGAGCCCAGCCCAGACATAAAGGTCATCAGCACCTCTGCAATGGAGACAGCATGAGAGACCTGGAGCTGTTCTGCCTGGAGAAGAGAAAGGGGGAGGACCTTAAAGCACCTTCCAGTCCTCAAAGGGGCTACAAGAGAGCTGCAGAAGGGCTTCTGACAAGGGGGAATGGCTTCAAACTAAGAGCAGTAAGGTATTAGGAATGAATTCCTCCATGTGAGGGTGGAGAGGCCCTGGCACAGCCTGCCCAGAGGAGCTCTGGATGCCCCATCCCTGGAAGTGTCCCAGGCCAGCCTGGATGGGGCTCTGAGCACCTTGATCCAGTAAAATCTGTCCCTGCTCATGGCAGGGGGCTGGAGCTGGACAGTCTAAGGTCCTTTCCCAATCCAAACTATTCAATGATTCTGTGGTAAATTTATCTCCCTTTAAAATTAAACAGCAAACCATTAATGAATAAGTGATCAGATTTTGAGCCAAGATAATAAACAAACAAGCAAGAACCCCTAGATCTTAAAGGATAATTCACTTTGTTCTCCCTAGAAAAGAACAAGCCATTGCAATACAGAAATTTCACATAAATAATTTCAACATCACAATATACCTTAAGTGGCTGTAGAAAAGTGTACTTTGCACAGTTCCCCTAAATAACCTCTCTTTCCAGTGCCAGTTTAAATATTTTGGTCTAAATCTTCAAAGTCACTAATGGGATTCAATTCCTGGTACATAAACTGCACCACATCTCAACTGCCAAGATAGGTGTGCTCCTTTGGGGCAACACAGAGCATAGAAAAAGAGATTTAATGGCAGAGGTGATGCATCCCAGGATTATGAGAACTATCAAAGTCACAAACCTTCAGGAGAGATGAGGTGAGAGTCATAACATTTAACACCATGCCATTTTACTTTACTTTTATAGATTTGAGGCAGAGGGAGAAGAGGTTCAGCTAACCCATGAACTCCATGTTATGAAATGCTCTGCAGCACAGGAATCAAAAAGGGGGAATGATCTAGATTGCTCCCAAAATGTGCTCAAGCTCTTGCCATGGCAACCTAATTAAGAGTCCTTCTGATAACTCACAAGAACCCAGTCCCAAGATCTCTGTTACAGCAGGATACTTCAGCATACACACTCTGAAAAGCCAGCCATTCCCGAAAAACCCCAGTCAAATCAAAATCCTTTTCCCTCCTGACAGCACCCCAGAGTTTCAGTTGCACAAAGTTATTGTATATTAAAGAAAACAGAAGATAAACAATGTGTCAGATGTCTGTGCTGATACATGCTACTTTCCATCTGTCCTTCTCTTTTCAGGCACACCTAAGTTCTCTTTCCAGGTGGATCACATTGTGCTAAACAAACTTCTCTGCTTCGATGAGACTAACAAATACAAGAAAATAACAACCTTGGAACAGACAGGTTCTTCCAAAAGTCTTCATAAAACGTTTAACATTGAAATTTATTACAGCCAAAACTCACAAGACAGTACCTTACAGTTCCTGCTTGCTGTTGACCAAAAGTTTCTAAAAGGATGTTTGCATTTAAAGGAAAAGGAGGCTGGAGGGAACACCACAGCACAAAACCACCCTTCCAAAAGAACCACTTCCCAATTGATTTGACTTCAAAGCAATCGCAATAGCTGCTGAGGATATGACTGTCCAAGGCAGCAGAGCCCTGAGGGTTCACAAATGTAACAAACCAGCACTGCTGATATGTCCCATCCAGGAGTCAGCACCTCCCCTAAAACAGACAGGGCCACGGGTGAAAAACTGGCTGGGAGCTACCTGGCCACAGACAGCACGTGAAAAACAAGGTTTGGAACAAGAAATGACTAAGGGGACTAATATTAGGTCAACTATGGTGGGAAGCACCTCTGAGGGACAGTTTCCTTAATTAATCTGATAAGACTGGACTGGAAAAGGGAACTAACAAATTGTTTCACAATACTAAAATAAGCACTCCTGATTCTCCTCTAATGCAAGTACTTTGCAATGCTACCAAGAAAAATTTGAACACTGCAAAAGAAGTTTCCCTCTCTACAAGTTTACCCAAGGAATGATCACACATCATATCTGAAATGACTGAAAAAAATATTCTGCAGGACAGTAGCTCTTCTAAAGGGCTGACACCAAGCTCAGGTGAAACTACTTGCATTTTAGCTGACATCTATACTCCTAACATTGTGCATTTTCACTTATTTCAGCTGTGTTGGTAAGTGTCTGTATCCTATGGGGTATGTGGAGAAACAACAAAAACCCCACAATCCTTGCAATTATTAATCGGTGCACGAGCTTAACATAGTTTTATTTAATTAGGGATTACAAAAATTACTTAAATAGGAGTATCATCACTTTCAGTATCACTAAGGGGCTTCAACTGAACAAGAGCTCTTAAATCAAATTAAGAAATGGTCAAGAAATCAAAATTCCCTCCCTCACCGCTTGTGATGCAGCCCATAAACTGTAATCCAACCTTTACATTCCCCAAAAATTACAAAAATAAAAAGCATGCAGTGAGAATTTTGGAACCTGACCAACCATCCATTAGAAACAGAAGTAAATAAGGGGATTTCACAGAATTCAGATGTATTGAAATCTATTAAAAAAATTCTTCACTATTAAGTCAAACAAGATTTAAATAAACAATGTGAGAGACACTGTAATTTATGGATTTTCAAGGTATCCCTTTTAGCTCCTAAAATATAGATTTTAATTTTCCCTTCACAGTCATTTTGAAATTAGTTTAGCTTGGTTATCTAATTTAGGGACTTGCTCAAAGTCTGGATTTTCTGAGTTTTGGTAGAAATCTCAGAGGCATCAATCCACAACACTGAAAATTAGAGTACCATAATGAATACAAGAGACAAGGTGTAGAAATTTCTGTTGTGCTTACTAACATTTCTCAATGCTTGCTAGTAATTCTGAAATTAAAAACATCCTATTTCAAGAGAAAAGCTTCTGTATTTCTGGCCAACAATTGTTCTCCTAGTTCACTAAAGAGCTCAAGGACAGCTACTTCTGAAGCACAGATTTGACATCTCTTCCTACATTTGATAGTTTTAAGTCCTCAGCCTGCATCAGCACAGGGAGTGACTGCCAGTGCTCAAGGGAGAGCAGAACTACTCTTCAAACCCCACCAACTCTGAGACCTTACCCAGTACAATTCCTAAGGGAAGCAAAGAGCCCTGCACGGTCAGCCCCAGAGCAGAAATCTAATCCATCTTTGCTGGATGTAAAAGATAAATCCAGTCCCATATGGCTGTTAACATTTTTTTTATTTTTACATATACACACACATACAGAAGTTCCCGAGCAAGAAGGAAAACTCACTAAATGGAGTTTATTTATCTTTCTGAGAGGAAAAAAAAATGTATATACAGGCAGGAACTAATAACTACAATCACAAATTCAGAAGCTGGGGAGTTGAAGGTTGTTTGGTTTTTCCAGGTTAAAAGAATGAAGAAAATTGACACAAAATTCTCTCAGAGAATTTAAAACTTAAATACATTCATAAGTTTCTCAGCATGCACAAATGCCCTTTAGTTTTTGTGACTTTTTGGGAAAATATTCCATAACCCTGCAATGAAGAGGCTCTTTTGGATCTAATGATGTTAAATCCATCACTATAACAGGAGTTAAGGGTAACGCCAGTCAGACAGCACAGCTATGCCAGGACTGCCCAAAATGCTCTGTGAATGGATGCAGCTCCTCAGAGAAAAACTCTTTACTCCAGCTCCACCCTATTACAGAGTTTGTAGTTTGGATATTGCTCAATGTCAATTACAGACATAAAACGGAACTATGTTAGTCAATTCTGATGAGTCAATCTACTGCTTTTCGTAGAGATTACAAATCTAAATAATCAAGAACAGTGCTTGTTTAGCCAACATAGACTATTTTCAATAAACTGTCTTTGCTGTCAGTCATTACCTCTGTAATTCATGGAAAAAGACTGATTTGCCCTGGTGACTGGAGCTTGTGTTTGCTTTCAATCATATTTTAAGACAAGCAGAACTTCTCAAGTTCATATTTGAACCCTCAAATCCAACAGCCAACACTTAAGGTTTTCCAATTATTTTGATTATTTTAGGTTTTCTCAGTTATACTTAACAGAAGCCTTCACTCATTCCACTGGTAAACTATTACTAGATTACAGAAATGAAAATTTCTGTATGAACTTTTCCCTTTTTAAAGCTGGAAAGCAGGCAACACAGCAGCAAAACCAGGTCTCTTGGACAAGACTGGGGCAGCAGAATTTGATCCCAAATCTTCCTTTCTCATAAGGCAACACATAACCCAGGTACCTCTAACGTGGTCACTGCTTGAGTGTTCATCCTCTTGTGGAAGGCCAAAATGAGATTCCACAGCTAACAACCAATCACAGCATCAATTCAGGCACCTGATGGATGAACCCCACTGTGAAAGCTCTGAAACAGCACAGCTGGTCTCCACCTGCCCTTTCAGAAAATCACAAACCTCTAGGGCAGGTGCCTTTGAGCATCTAAAATAAAACTAGATATCTATGTTTAGGCAACTGAACTGCACACCACAAATGGGTGTCACTGGAAAAAAATGTTTATGAAGTGTGTGTTTGTCAAGTCCTCCAGCAGACAACACGCACAACAAATATCACATACTCAAAGAGTGGACAAAATTCTCTGTGTGTAAGCATCATTCCCTGAAAAAAGGGAAGCTGCTGCTGAAGAACACTGAAATGTATTGTCATGAGTATCTGTGAACCAAAGAAAAACCCCCAAGGACCTGGATCCTCCTGTCTTCTTTTGCAGTAAAGCAAAAGACCAAATACACTGCAACTAAACAAGTGCATTCAAAGGATGTTACGTGCACCAAGCTGAAAAACAATCACGCAAGGTTTTTGTACCAAATCAGCACAAGCAAAGCAAAGTTTGGGATATTTGCTGATTTTTGAAAAATTAGACAAATGTTGAGAAAGCAAAGCTAATGTAGTACCAAGCACATACCAAGTCTTCATCAAGAATAATGCCTCAAGTGACCTCCTTCAAGGTACCTCTTTAAATTCTCCTGCGAAGTTTCTCCATCACTATCAAACTCCAGTCAGAAGAAACTTAGGACTTGAATAGCAGGTGTGACAGGTTAGAAGAACCATGCATTCATAAACTATGTGGGAGAGACTTCTCAGACATCCCTGTGTTACACTCAGTGCATGTCTGCATCACTCTTTATTGTAAAAGGTCTCTTTTACAATAAAATCCCCCACATTTTCTCTGCTAAAATTTTGTCTCTGTGAACAGACTTTACTTTTGCTTATTCTTTGTATAGACATGATATTCAATAAATTCATAATGTTATGTAGTGGTTAATTTGATGGGTAATTTTATAAATTATTGCAATACATTAAAAAAAAAATAAAAATCTTCTGACATCTATTAAAACGGGTATCATCTGCCAGAGCAGTAACTTCAGATGTAACAGTCAAAAGTAAAATATGATGACACAAGTAACTTTTGTCTCATTTCAACAAGTGTAGCAAAACCTCCTGAAACTGCTTAGCCAGGGGAAGAGCCCAGAGGCTCCACTGCAGCAGGGTGTTCTGAATGGGTGTGAGCAGCACACACATTTACCACTCCTAACTCGGGGTCTACAGACTTTTTCTCAAAGCAAACTCCTTAGCAGATGAGCTGAGAAGCTGCTGTGGCTCTGAACGAAATTTAAATATATCCATGAGGAGCTTCCCAGGTACACGTGGCCAGGAGAGTAAAGAGAAAATGACAGAGAAAAGTTGCACAGTCAAAGCAAGACTGGCTGCAAGAAATGGCTGGGGTGTCACAGGGACCTTCTCCAACTCTGTGCAGCTGCCTGTCCTCCCAAATCTATGCACTGCCATGCTTTACTCAAAAGTCAGTAAATAAAACAATGAAAACTTTTCAGAAAGGTGTTTCTTCAGATGTCAAGCTGTTTGTCTGGGCAGCTCTAGCAGCCAGAAAATGATCACACGTTCCACATTTCTGGAAATGCTTCTCCATTTTTTCATTCTGTTTTAACACAGATAAACTTCAAAGGAGATAAGGCATTTCTCACATGAGTGACTGAACATAAGTACTGCTCTCACAGATTACATTACAGCATACATTCAATTCCCTGAAAAGCTGACAAATTAATTCTATTTAATTTATAGCCAAGTTCTATCTCAGCTGTTTTTAAATCTCACGTTTCAAATCTTGCAGGGTTTGCAGTTAAAACAATTTGTTACATCCTCTTAGTAAGAAAAAACAATTTGTTATCAATAAAAGACTGACTGAAAAATACACAACAGTGCAAGGATCAAAAGCAGCACAGTGTAATTTTTCACTGATGCAGCCATTTCCCACACTTGGCAGTATACCTGAATGTTTTAAAATATCCAGTGTTTTAGACATCTACATAGTAACTCATAAATATCTTCATCCAAAGATGTTTGTGAACTTAGAAAAACATCTTACACTAACACTACAGTTCTCTACAAATTATAACTCGCCAGTTTTTGAACTGTCTTGCTATATTTAACTTTTTAGTGATGAATTCTCTAAGTGTTTGAAGGGGAGGGAAGGATTACAGAGGAAATGGATCTTTAGAAAGGAACTTGGAATTTAACTACAAGTATCAGAATTTCAATAAACAGAAAGATTAGCTACAACATTCAGTAATACCCCCAGAATTTTATGTCCTTCTGGATAGGATTAATATTTATTTCCTTTTAGCAAATTTGAAGTCAACAGTCAGGAACTTTTTGTAGTGTCTTTTGATTATATCAAGCATAGCTAGAATACTCAGACCAAGGGAGTTAGAAAGCAAATTGCAGTTGTTTATTTAACCTAAGCCATTTACTTCCTAAATTAACACTGTCTGAAAAAAAAAGAGGCCACAGAGGCTGTTGAGGAACGACCACAGTTATTCCCATAAACACACAGAATTTTGGCTGCTTCCAGCTTGGATCAGTCCTGAATTCAAGCTTTTATAAGGAGTATTTAAATAGGGGCAAATGAATGTGTTATTTTATCACAAGGTGCAATAAGGAAAGCACATAAATCTGCTCAGGCTAAAGAAAGCCCAAACTCACATGACACCACAGTAAGCCTTAGGTACTCCCAATCGTGCATTTAACAGCCCAGCTCAAGTCCTTTAAAATAATTCAAGACAGCCTCATCTTCTAATTTAACCTTTGTGTTTGCACTTGGGGGGTGGGGAGGGATCTTAGCATAAAGTTTCACCTTCTCACTGCACATTCAGCTTCCTTTTGGCTCACACCTCTGCACCTCGTGCTGCCACAAGCATGGTATCAAAAGAAAACATGGGCAAAGAGAGAATTAAACACACAAAATTTCAACTGTACAATGCAAAAATGATAATATTTGAAAAATATTCAACTCACATTTTTGCTTTGTGCATTATTTACATAAATAGCTGCAGGCTGTTGTGGAACTATTAATTTTGAAGGAGCAGATGAGTCAAACCTTATTTTTGATAGGTAACTGCAAGATGCCTCCAATTAGACAAAGATAATCATACTTTAATAGCTGCTCTTGTCATTAAACCATATTACACAGTGTCACAAGTATAGAAAAGCAGGGCCAGAAGGGATTTCAAAAGGCCACCAGGCTTCTTCCTGCCCCCTGCTTCAAAGCAGCACCAGCTATTACAGCCCCTTTCTGAAACTCCACCAAAAAAATCATTATTTTAGCAAGTGTCTAAAGCCTCTAAAATACATACAGAAATGGTGAGTTTTCAGACATAATTTACATAAAAAATTAGCCTGCAAACAATTAATGTAAAAAAATCAGCAAAATCTGAACAAAGAAATGACTCAGAAGGGAAGACACTGGCCAGTAATTCTCATTTTCACCAAAATGCCATAAAAAACCTTATGAAGTTCAGCACATACAGGGCAACAGTGAAGTCTCATTCAACTACCAGCCATTAATTAATAAGAGCTACATGATAAAATGCAAAATAAATACCATCCCCTCCTGAATAAACCAATCAAGGAATTCCAAGAGGTGCAGTTTTAATATTATCACACCCCACTGGGAATATTCATTTGTCTGGGTTTGATAATACCCAAAAGAGCATAATTATCTCTCAAAGACATACTGTCAAAAAGTATTACTCAACTGCTACTTTTATTTGGTCTCCTTTTCTATATAAATACATATATTTTTAAAAATATTAATTCTGTTTTATACAACTGTGCGTTCAACACACACAGAGCATATCAAAATTTCAGAACAATGTGTCAACATATAGAAGAGAATGTCACTAAACTTAGGAGAAAAATAAATCTATGCTGTCAGCATTCAGAAAAATTCAGCAGCGTGCTAGTCCATATGTACAAAGTCATGTTCTAAGATTATTCTGCTTGGTCCCAACACCACCAGACACGACCTCCTCCTGTCCCAAGGTGCTTCTGTCTGACCAAGGGAAGCCCCAACAACAGGGATATTACACCACAAATGAGATCCACGCTAAATACAAATAAATTTAAGCCAAGTGCATGCTAGCTGGCCAACCCAACAGTTTCTCACACCACAGGAAAGCCATGAAGCTAGCTGTGAAATACAATATTCTTACAACAGTCCAGGCAGGCAGAAACCTATCGAGACATCACCATGCCACTTACAGATCACGTTAGCTGCCAATTTCTACAGGACAACTGAAAACAACAAAAAAATCAAGTTACTCCTGCACCCACTACAGGAACCATGATTATTCTACTTCACAAAATATTTCGTGGCCTCTTTTTTATCTCTGCAGTTAAAGACATGTGCCACATCAACAGGTATTAGGTAATCGCTATTAATTAAAGGTACACAGTGTTTTAAATAGTAAAAAAATCTATTATTTAAAAGCTTCGATAAAAAGGTGCAAGCTCAGGATGTTTAATTTCCTCTGACTACATGAACCCTAGGTGCTAGAAAGTAAGACTCACTTCCTGATGAACCACACTGCTGAGGATCTTGAATTAAAGAGTTTCTGACAGGTGAGTTTCAAAAAAACCCGCGTGCAGGCAAAACTTCTCAACATTTTGATGTTAATCAAATTTCATTTCTGATCTACATTGAAACTGTTCTTCCACGCATTGTTATTTGCCTCACTGAAACTGAAGAGCCTAGGTCATGTAATTTAATCTTTGACTCATCATGCAAATTAAATCACACCATTCCCACAAGACAGCATATAGGTTTTAAATAAATCCTGGGCACCTACATGATCCCTCACCAGAAATTAAAATGTAAAAAATTTAAAGAACACCAAAACCGGATACATCCTAGTCGCAGTACCGGTATCAGTCCAAGGATTTTCAGGGAAAAAAAAAAAAAAAACCAATGTCAAAACTTTTCTTTTCACACAGAACAGAGAGATCACGCTGCGTTAGCTGTCTGTGGGGCAGTCGGCAAAGCAAGCAGGCTCTGAGCAGCCCTCCCGCACCGCCACAGCTGCGGAGGCCTATCGGGGCTCCCTACAGGAACAACAATTGTAGGAAGAGGCCTGGGAGCCGGACCCCGCGAGGCCGCCGAAGGCAGTGCGGGCTCCGCAGCTCCGGCCGCTCCGTGCGCCCGCGGCCCGAACAAAGAGCGGTGGGCGCCGGCAGCGCCCCCGGCCCGGCCGGGCCCTGCCACGGGACAGCCGCTGCCCCTCCGCCCTCCTCGGCGGCGGCCCGGCCGCTGCGGTTCGCTCCGGGGCGAGCCGAGCGCCGCTTTACGTTGATCGTTCCCCGGGCTCGACGCTCCAGGAGCTCGGGGACCGGGGCGCTGCCGCACGGGAAGCGCGGCCCCGGCCGTGCCCTTCCCCTCGGGCTGCCCGGCTGTGCCGCACGGCACCCCCGGAGCGGCGGCTGCGATCCCCGGACCTGCCCTCTGCCCGGGCCGCCGGGACTCGGCCGGTCCCTCCCAGCGCCGAGCGGAGAAACGGGCCCGGTGCGCGGCGGGCACCGGCCGGGCCGCGCTACCCGCGGCCCTCAGGGCACGGCCCAGCCCCGCGCCGGACAATGCCCGCGGCTCTCGCCCCGCACAGCCCCGGCCGCCCCGGTACCTGTGCGTCCGGCGGGCCCCGCCGGCCCGCTGGCGGCTCTCGGCTCCGGCGCTGCGGCTGCGGCAGAGGCGGCGCGGCCCCGGCTCGCCCGGCCCGTCCCCCCCGCCCCGCGCTCACGGCGTCGCACCGGCCCGGCCCTCCCGCCCGCGCTTCCGCCCGCGCCCGCGCCACAGCGCCCCCTGCCGGCCCGGAGGACCGGGGGCGCCGCCGGGCCCCCCTCACGATTTCCTCATCTCCCCTTTTATTGTTCACGGCGCTTTTTAGCGTTGTTACAGCCGTGGAGTCACCGAGGTTGGAACGGACCTTTCAGATCATCCGGTGCAACCATCACCCCCTGCCACTGTACCGCTAAGCCACTAAACCCCATCACCAGCCAGCCCCAGGTCTGCATGCCTGCTGAGCACCTCCAGGGAGGGGACACCACCACCTCCCTGGAGCCTCTCCGATGCCTGACCTCCCGAACAGGGAAAAATATGTTTCTAATATTTAATCTGAATGTCCCACCTCAGCTTAAAGCCATTTCCTCTGGTCCTTTCACCGCAGACACGGCAGAAGAGACTGGCCCCATCTCTCTACAGCCTCCTGCCAGGGAGCTGTACAGAGCAAGGAGGTCCCTCCTGAGCTCCTGGAGACCAAACAGCCCCCGCTCCCTCAGCCACTCCTCATAAGACAAGTTTTCTAAACCTCTCACAAGCCCTGGTGCCCTTTGCTGGACAGGCTCCAGCACCTCAATGTCCTTTTTAAAATGAGGGGCCCAAAACTGCATGCAGAACTCGAGGTGCAACCGATTCTTTTATTCCTGATTATTTCATTATTATATTATTATTCTTTATTATTTTACTAGTATTTATAATTATTATTTAAATTTTATTTTTTGGTATTTATTCATTTGTTATTTGTACTTAATATTCTTTTTTATCATTTTTACCCCCCCTGCCCCTCTGCAGACTCTTTACACCCTCTGTAGCATCACAAAACTTTTCCATGCTGTGACCCTCAGGGTTTCAGTGTGGGGTTGGAACATGCCTTGGACATGGGCTGATTGTCCTGATGCATCAGGTGCTTGTGATTGACAGGAGGTTTTCTGCAGTTCCCAACATGGCATGGAAGGACTCCAGACTGGTTTTCTGTCCCTGTACATAATACTCATCTATTATTTCATTATTGTCACTGTGACAAATGCAAATTAGCCTGGATGGAGAAAAGCCCACACCTCTCCCAGCAGGATCAAGCTGATACTGTCCATTAGTGCGGTACAATACATTTAAAGCAGAAAATACACTTTTAATGGAACAAGTCATGAATTTCTTACAAGCCACGAGGTGAAACCTTGCCCAAGGAGGTCTGATGCAGTACTGCCATGCAGCCAGGTGAGACCTGCTTCCCCAAAATGTCCAGAAGCTTTTCATGAGCTGACAGCTTCTATCTTCAGCTTCTTTTTGATTACGTGTCTCCACATCCCTCTGTTGCACTTCCTTGTCTCACTGCTGGGGTGGGTTTGGGTTGGGTTTCTTGATGTTTTCCTGTAGCAGAGTGTTGCTGCTCTCAACTCCACACGTCACAGTTCCCTGGCTGGTGAACTCCAGATGTCGGTGCTGCCTCTTGACCTCTTGGGAGTCTTCATCAGCCGTGTGCTGCAGCTCAGACATGGAAAAATGCAGCTGGGCACACTTGCAGCCAGCCCAGCAGGGGAGCACAGGGCTGCAGCAGCACTGGGGCTGAAGCAGGAGGGGTCACTGTGCCTGTGCGAGGTGACAGGACCTCGTTGGTCACCTGGACCCACAGAGTGTGGGCAGCAAAATTCTGGCAGTTCCCAAATTCCCTCCTGTGAGCTGGGAATAGTTGATGTCAAAGCCAGCATGGAAAGGGTGAAATCTGAGTTCAAATTGTTAACCCATACTTAGGCTAAAACCATCTGAGTTTAAACATATAATAATCAGGGTACTGAGAAGAGAGGAGAAGGAGCTAAAGGCAAGCACTGTTAAAGGAATTCAATAGCAGCTCCTGGAGAATGGACACCACTGCTTTCCAAATGACCATTGGAAAATAGATCACACAAGAAACGAGTTCAGTGCAATCACCATCCCTGCACACTGCAGGGAAACCCCTGAGTAGAGAGAGCATGATTTTTCTAAGCTCTTAGAAGCAGGATTAAATACAGCATGTGAGAGAGCTCTTAGCACACTAATGATTCACTAATTCACAGCCATGACTGAGAGATCCATTGTGAATTAATTAATCCTTGCAAATTAGGAAGTGAGTAAACATTAAAAAAATCCAAGTTACTTCACTGGGGGAAAAAAGAAAGTATTTAGAAAGGCAAGCATGCAGGTGCTTTGCTGAGAAAGGACAGAGTTGAGTGGGATCCTGAGACTTTCTGCTGTTGGTGGGAGGCCCAGGGAGCCCCTACAGCTCAGCTCTAACTCCTCCCATCACCATCCCACACTGAAAAATAGCAAAACTGGGGAAAAACAGCCTGCAAAATTAATCCTCCTTCAAGCAGCTCTGTTTTGGTGCCTCTCTTCCCCCTTCAGCCCTTAGCTCACCGAGGCAGGGTGGCTGTTCCCTCCTGGAATGCCATGGCAGCTCTCCAGGGCTGGCTGCCCTGGGCTCAGCACACTGTAACCACTGCCTGCTTTATCCTCTCTTTTCCACGGGACACACCTGTCCTTTCCCTTCGTGGGTGCTTCCTCCTCTCCCCCCAGTGCCTCTCATGTCCCACACAGTGTTGTGGGACAGCTTTTGCAGCCAGCCAGGCACTTTTGGGGGTCAGAGCCCAAAGTTTTACTGCTGCAGTCACACCTGAGAGCTCCCCAGCAGGAGCCCCAGTTGTCCAGAGCTCAGACTGTGTTGGGAGCAGGGCAGGGAGCCCTGCAATAATTCCTGTGCTGTGGATGTGTCACCCACGCCATGGGATGGGGGGGCTCTGCCATCCCCAGGGCCATCTGACACAGATCACCTCAAAAAACACTCCAGGTCGTCTGGCCAGCTGTCTGGAGAAACACAAGGAGAGGAGAACAGAACCAACACCCAGTTCATGTTTTAACTGGGCATGGACTGGTGTGGTTCACAGAGCAGAGCCTGTCCGTGTTCCTGGCTCCTGACTGGGCTTCAGGGAAAAGGCTTCAGGGGGGAAATATCAGAAGTAGGGACAACTGCAGTTATGCTGAATTTCTTCTGTTTAAAGTTCAGCAGAAGAAGAATCCTGGGTCTTTCCATGGACTTTGAACCAAGTTGTGGTGCTGAATTTAATCACCAGGTTTCACAAGCGACAGTTCCTAAAACTGCGTTTCACCTGTTACTGCCTGGAGACATTCACTGCAGACTCCTAAAGCTTTTTCTCAGAGAAACATCTGTGGGTGAGTATTTTTTCACCTTTCAGTTCATCCAATTAATACATAATGAGCAGACTCACACCCCCAAAATCCTATTTAAAGTAGGAAACACAATTAAATGTAATTGTCTTTCATATCAGTTAGGGTTTTTTTCCTCATGGAGATTCCATGATCTATCTTTAATTCAAGGTTCCATTTCAGAATTAGAACATATTTTAAAAACATTGTAGCAAATCACTAACTATGGGTTAGCATGTAAACATTGTCAGAAAAGAAAAACAATTACCTTAAAAATAATAATAAAAAAAAAAATCTGTTGCAAATTCCTTTCCTGGAGAGCAAGTAATTTTAATAAACTTTTTATGACTGTGGAGCAATTGAAAGTTATCTGTAAAGCACAGCATCCATGCTAGGGAGGGTCTACAACTAAAGCCAAAACCAGGTTTCCACCAGCACAGTAAACATGAAAGGAAGTAACAGAAGTCACCCCAAGAAACATCTTTGCTGTAGAATATATTTCCTGAACTAAACAACAACAACAAAAACAAAACCAAAACAAAACCAAACAACAAAACAACAACAAAAAAACCCACCCAAAACACCATATACAAAAAACCAGTCACATACAGCCATTAATTCAATAGAACTGGAAGCAAATACACGAAGAATCCCAAATCATTCAGAAAGACACAAGGCTGTGAACACTGCTGAAAATTACCATAGGGTTATTTTTTAAGACACTTTCCCTGCTCTTTTACATTTTAAAGAAATTACAAAGTGACAGACTTGGTTCACATCTAGGTAGTGGCTGTTAAACTCTGAAGCTCACAGCCTCTGGATAACGCTGCTATGCACTTGTATACCCTTTATCCCTTCAAAGGGCTTTGGGGCTTTACAGAAACTAAATAATAACACAATCCAGGATGGACTTGGCTCACACAGACCAGAGACCTTGCAGCTCATGCCTTCCCCTTCTAAACCCTCCTGTTTTCCACTTGCCACAGCAGCAGCCAAGGCAGGACCACAGTGTGCCAAGCACCCAAGAGAGCATTTCCCCACTTCCCCGGGTGCTGCAATCCCAACCCTGCAGCAGCAGCAATGGGCAGCAGGTTGGCAATGCTGCTGCTGAGGCCAGTGGCCCGTGGCTGGCCTGGTGGCCCCACTGGTGCTGCCAAGGTGCTCTGTGTCAGGGGCTCAGGATGTGGTGGCAGCACACATTTACACACAGGCTATAAAAAGCGAGTGTTGGCGTGTGGCCAGGCTGGCACAAAAGCCACGTTTACTCACAGAAGAGATATTTTTCTCCCAAAGATGAATCTTAACCCACATCACTCTGCAGCCTCAAGAGCAGAGAAGCTCAGAAGAAACAGGCAGTGTGGGAAGTGCAGGGGCTGCAGTGTGGGGTGTGCAGGGCTGGGGTACAGGGTGCTGAGCCTGGGCTCCAACATGTGAGGAGTGAGGTGTCCATGCTGCTGGGAAAGTGAAAAAACCAAACACTTGCTCCATTACAGATCAGGCTTGTTAGACATCTGGTAACATCTCATACAGTAGAGTGTGAGAACACCCAGCACTGTCCTGAATGAAATAACACAGAGTGTGAGAACACCAGCATTGCCCTCCTGAATGAAATAACTCAAGGCATGCTGCATAAAAAAAGTTCAAGTATTCTCCCTGAATGGTCCCTCAAAGTCCCCTGTGCTCTCCTCATGAAGCTTGAGTCTTCTCTCTTGTACACTTCTTCAGCACAGGCAAGGGGCTAACCCTTACAGCCTGCCACCACCCACACAGCTTATCAGATTTTCTGCTTCCTATAAGGTGCTTTTGGGCCAGGAGCTGTGTTTCAAGCATTCTGGCTGAGAAACAGCAGAGAAGATTTCCTGTGGGGCCTGGAGTGCTGCTAACCTGCCAGGCAGGAGACAGCTTGAGCAATGACAAGAGCATCAGCTGATCCTTAACAGGAAGGCTGGATGGGGGTGTGTGAAAGAAAAGCTGAGAATTACTCAGCTGGTACCAGCCTTGTAATTATTTCCTACCCCAGGAGTTCACTCCTGAAGATGGTAGAGCCAGCTGGTACCCAGGAGGCTGAGCTGGGGCCAGAGAGGTGTGGTGCACTTGGTAAAGGAGATGGATTTAGAGATGTTAACAGAATTTCCAGACGTTCAGTGCTACTTTTGGAGCTGGACTTTTTCTGTGATCAAAATTCTTCATGTGGCAGTGTCCAGTGCCATATATGACCTCTGTCTCTCTCCAGCTGGAGCAGGAGGAGCATGTGAACTCCCAACTGCACTCCTCCCCTGCCCACACCACGGTGAATTCACAGGCTTTGATAAGCCCACCACTCACCACAGACATCAAACTCATCTGCCAGATGCCCCATGCCTCTTCCCCACTCAGCACACAGTGCTCACCCATCCACAAAGGCCATTGCCTCCCAGCCCTCTGCCAGGAACCCGGTACACACAGTGTCTCTCCATCCCCAGGGATCCCAACACCAAGGGTGTCTGGAGCAGCCTTCCCCAGCACAGCCTCACTCACTGCAAGCTCTGCTGCTGCTCTTGGACCCAAATCCCATCGTGGGTGGTGTCTGCTCACTGGGGCTGTGCTCTCAGCCCATCCCAAGAACAGATAAATCATTCTTTGCTTTTCTGACCGACTCATTTCCAGCGCTCTCCTGGACTGCAGGACACGGGGCTGCCACGGGACACGGCAGGTCCCACATCCTGAACCGGGGCCAGGCTGGAGGAGCAGCCCTGGTGCCCCCAGGCCACCCAGCCGTGAGTAATCCCCGAGAGAGGCGGCTGAGGAGCCGCAGTGCCGGGAGCCTGCCTGCCTGCCCAGGCACCGCCTGCACCCTCAGGACCCGGCGTGTCCAGTCACCGCGCTGGCACGTCCTGCTGCTCCTCACGTTCCTCCCTGACGGAATATTCCAGCAGAAAAACAGCCCTGGTGAAGCAGGGCTTCAGCACAGGCTGCTCAGGGTTACAGCTACTGAGAAACATCCAGATTGAAACGTTCTGAAGGAAAGATTTACTTCTCATTTTAAAACCTCAACCTTGAGCCAGAATTGACCTCCTGAAAAAGCTGGACAAAACCCTCTTTATTCAGGGTGAGTAAAGCCCCTGTAAAACAGCCTCTCCTTGGAGAGTGTTTGTTCATGGTAAGGCAGACCTGAAGCCCGACCCAAGGGAGGGAGCACAGGGTGCAGAGGGTGCCCTGTGGTTGCACATCAGGGCCACCCACCGCCCGTGGTGGCAGCAGCCACTGTCCCCACCTTACCCTGCCCACTGCCACGCTCTGCTCCTGGCTTCCCAAAGCCCACCTCAGGTGGTGAAAGCACAGCTGCTGCCATAAACCAGCCCCAGCAAAGCCACAGACACCTGGGGGTGATGGGCTGGCAGGAGCCCTGGAGCAGGACCCCTGTTCCTTCCCCTGAGACCAGGTACCCACACCCCACACCCAGCCAGAGGACACAGCTGGGCACAAATCCACCCTGGATGATCTCCAGCCTGGAAAACAAGGGGGACCACACTTCTGTGACCCACACTGCAGGACTGAGCTCAGGAACACCTGCCCAGCTCTCCTCCCACTCTCCCCCAGCAAATCCATCCCTGCAAAAGGCTGAGCTGCCTTAACGAGGCCATTCATTAACCAGCCAGGGATGAGGTTGGGCTTGGGGTGGCCTCAGAACTGCACAAGTCTCCTTGTTAGTCCTGCCAGGTTCTGAGTTGACATCTGCAGTATCACCCTGAGCTGCAAGAGGCAGGAGGGACCAGCCTGGGTGGGTGCACAGGTCCCTGTGATGTGCAGCATCCTTCCTGCAGCGTGGAGCTCCTCAGGCCAGCTGAGGTGCCTCCTGCTTCCAGCTGCCGTGCAGGAGGGGCTGTGCCACCAGGAGAAACACAGCTGACACCCCCAGCAGGGCTTTGGGCTCCTTGCCCTGTGCTTGGCCTCCAAACACAGCTCAACTCACCTGGCTTTCCCCTCCAGCCCTGAGCAGGGAAGAGAAGAGCTGTCCTGGCACATGGCAGCCTGGCTGGCAGGAGCAGTTCTGCCCTACTGTCTTAGTTTAGGGCAAATTAGGGAGAAAAACCCCAAATGGGGATTTCCCCAGGGAAATGCCCCCTCTCCACTAACTGGTCCGGGAAAGGGGAAAAAAAAAAAATTCCTTGGAGAGAAGTGGAAAAAGCTGTTTATTTAACAGAAAATTGAATAATATTAAATAATAAAACCTCTTGCTGTTGGATGGGATGGCAAGTCTAGGAAGAAAAGTCCTTTTCATGTGGTGTAGCTCGGCTCACTCAGGTTCTTATCAGTCCCTCTGGCGCTGGAAAGTGCCAAGGCCCAGGCCCCGGTGGGTCACAGGCGTGAGCTCCCGGGGTTTGGCTCCTGGGGGGTTCAGTCCAGAGCAGGCTTGCACAGATCCAGAAAAAAGGGAAAAACAAAGGTCCAGGAAACTCCTCTGTCTCAGCTAGCTAAAGCTAACTAAAAACCAGAGAGAAGCTCTGTCCCGCTGTCTGTCTGTGCTGCAGACACCACAGTCCAGGAGCGAGATGTGTGGGAGTGATGTTTTTCTTTAACACAAACCGTGCGCTTCTTCTTCCCCCTCTCTTGCTCTCAGAGTCAGTCTTAAAGGTGCACAACTTAATATATAACATAAACCAGATGATTGGGGATACCAGTATCATAAAGTCACCCCAGGACACCTGCCCAGAACCCAGGGAAAATCCACAGAGATATTTTGGGACAGAGATGAAGCAGGCTGAAAAGTGCAGGAATTAGAGGGACAATCCCAAAGCTCCTCAGCTTTAACATCAAACTGGAATTAATTACTTTCTTATGTGAATTCTTTTGGCTTCTTTTTTTCTGGGCTTCTCACTTGTTTCCTATGAAGTGCCTAAGCAGAAATATTACCAGCTTTCATGGCTAAGTCTTTTAAATCATTTTATCAGCCAGAAAGAAGGGAATGAAAGGTTCTCTCAAGATTTTTGCTTTCATTAAAATCAGCTGTTTTTTTTCCTACCCAGGTCAGTTTCACGAGGCTGTTTCAACTAATCGTAATCAATAGGATTGGAGGCTTTTTATTATCATTATTATTATATATATTATATATTATTATATATTATAATTATATAATAGACTAGATATTATAAATACATTGTTAATTATTATAGTTATTATTATATTGTTATTATATTATTATTGTTGTTTTTATTGCTATTGTTTTATATTATATTTTACATTATTTATATTTTATATATAAGCATATATTATTCCTATTATATCATTCATATTATAGTTTATATTATAATAAACATTATAACTTATATTATAATTTATATTATGAAATATTATAATTTATTATAATAATTAACTACAATTTAACTATTTAATATAATACTTATTATTATAATAGCTATTATATGTAAATATAATTTTAAATTAATATATAAATATAATAAATATATAAAATAATAATTATTTCTATTGTTTATATGTTTCTACTAATTTATTTATATATAAATATATGAATATTATAAATATAATAAATATATAAAATAATGATTATTTATGTTAGTTATATATTTATACTTATTTATTTATATATAAATATAATAAATATAATAAATATTTCAAATTTATTTATTTATTTATTTATTTATTTATTTATTTATTTATTCTCTTGGCAGAAGCTCTTTTATAAAAGCCCAATCAAAGATCCCCCTGCTGTCCCACAGTCCATGCTCAGGGTGCCCGGCAGGTCCGTGCCCTCCATGGCCTGTGCAGCTGCCTGGGACACGCAGAGCACCCGGCCCCTCGGGGAGGGTGGAGGGTGGAGGGTGGAGGATGGAGGATGGAGGATGAAGGATGGAGGATGAAGGATGGAGGGTGGAGGATGGAGGGTGGAGGATGAAGGATGGAGGGTGGAGGATGGAGGATGGAGGGTGGAGGATGGAGGATGGAGGATGGAGGATGAAGGATGGAGGGTGGAGGACGGAGGATGAGTGATGGAGGATGAAGGATGGAGGACGAAGGATGGAGGGTGGAGGGTGGAGGATGAATGATGGAGGATGGAGGATGGAGGATGAAGGATGGAGGGTGGAGGATGGAGGATGGAGGATGAAGGATGGAGGGTGGAGGGTGGAGGATGGAGGATGAAAGATGGAGGATGGAGGATGAAGGGTGGAGGATGGAGGATGAAAGATGGAGGGTGGAGGATGGAGGATGGAGGATGAAGGATGGAGGGTGGAGGATGAAGGATGGGGGACAGAGGATGGAGGATGGAGGATGGAGGATGGAGGATGGAGGATGGAGGATGGAGGATGGAGGGTGGAGGATGAAGGATGAAGGATGGAGGATGGAGGATGCGGCCCCAGAGGGAGCAGGCAGGGGACAAGGAAAGGACGCTCCCGCTTGCCGCCCGCTCAAATTCCCCGGTGCCGTGGCCACGGGCTGCCCCGAAGGCCTCCCTGGCGGGCCCGGGGGCCGCTGACCATTTCTGTGCTGGTGATTCGATTGTTCACGGCTCTGAGGTTTGTTTGAATAAGCGCCTTTGTCGGGCGGCGCTTTCCCACGTCCCCCGGCCGGCCGCACTCGCGTGTCCCGGGGCACAGCCCAGCTCCCCAAAGCTCCCTCCGAGCGAGACATCTGCCGGGGGAACCTGCCAACATCTGCCACACTTGCCCCCTTTTCAAGAGCCTGTCCTCGCCTCTTAAAAACCGCAGGAACAGATGTTAAAAGTTGTTTTCTTTCTCCGGGGTGTGAAATGTAGACAAATAGCAAAAAAAGAAAACTCTAAGTAGCGCTCACCCCTCTCTCTTTCCTTTTCTTCCTTTTTTTTTTTTTTTGGGGGGGGGAAGCCTAGGAAAAAAGAGAGGCTTTGTTTACAAAGGAGAATCCCCTTTTCAGTGAAACCTGGCAGTGGCGAAAGGAAAGCGGGAATTCGCAGAAATCTCCTGTAATGCTCATTTGCATGGGGCTCTTGGGTCCCTACAATCCCCGGCACAGATGTCAGCCTTGCCCGGAGCCAGGGCAGCTCTCCCGCCTCCCAAATAAAGCCTTTGGCCGTGACTGAGAGGTGTAAAATAACTATTTACAGCGAAAGCTGCTCTTCTCTTTCAGCGCCGTGCTGTCTTACAAACCAGCCCTGAAATGAGCTCACCCGCATCAGATGCCCCCGGGCGAGCCAAGGGCTCCGATGCCAGGGCTGGGCACCCGGGGCCACCACGCTGCCCTGGCCTCCTGTGGCAGCCGCTGTCCCCTGGCTCCGTGCTCCTGGAACAGCCCCGGGGCTCGGGGGCAGCTCGCAGGACCGAGGAGGCAGCGGGAGGGTGAGGCCGAGGATGGGAGAGGGTGAGGAAGGAGGTGATGCCACCACAGACACCTGAGAGATCTTTCCTGGAGGCACTGGGGGCTGGCCGGCCCCTGAGGCCACCACCGTGGGGGCACACACTGCGCTCTGCAGCAGCGCCACAGGCGCTGGAGACCCTTCTCAGACCCTTCTCAGACCCTTCTCAGAGCTTTTGGGCAGCTCTGAATTTGCTGAAATCCCTGCTGTGCTCAGCTGGGCCAGGAGCTGAGGTGATCTCAGCTTCCCCCGATGCCCCGAGTGCCTCGGGAGGGTGCTGCTCTCTGCACAGGGTGGAGGAGATGGACAAGCACGGCCAGGCTGGCCAGAGTGTCGCCCTGAAAACTCAGCTTCTGAGCTTGCTGACATGGTTTTCTAAAGACTTTCCCAAGACAGTAACTGTAAACATAGATATGTGTACATTCTTTCTGTTACACATCTTGTGATGGACATCTCTCATGGCCAGTGCTGTGAGAAAGTGTTATCCTGACCATCCAATGCCTGGCCGTGGTCAGAAACCTGTAAATCCTGGGAGGAAAAATAAACTCTGCTCTTTCTTTCACCACACCTGGACCTGTATCCGTGTGATCTATTCATCTTCAGCGGTAACACCAGAGCGCTGCCCAGAGCCAGGGCTGTGCTCTGTGCCCGCCGCCTCCTCCAGCCTGAGCACCTGGAATCGAGGCCTCAGCTACACCTTCTACAAATATCAGCAACAATCCTCTTCCCTGGGCTGGAAAAAGGTTGGAAAACCAAAGGAGCCTGGGATGGCTGATGGGAGGGTCTCCTGCATGGGGTGGTGGGATCTCCTTTTGCTGAAGACAACACACCAGAGATAAGGATCCCGTCCCTTTACCTGGCACGGAGGATAAGTTATTAACCTTCCCCTCCCAACCCTCCTCTCCCAGCACAACAACCACCCCAGCTCGTCCCAGCCATTGCCAAGTAGGACATTATAAAACCGAGTAAGGGCAGCCCAGCTCTGCCAAACAGCCTCTGCCTGCCAGCTGCCAGGGCTGGGGACAGGGTTTGGGGCCGAGCCCAGGCAGCAGGGCGTGCTGCAGGTGTGTTTGCATTGACACCGGCAAACACACTCACACCCACACGGTGCTTGAGCAAGGAACAGCGTGATGTCCTGGCTGCTGTCACTGAGCTGCGTCCCCACCCAGAGCTGGAGGGGCAGAGGGCTCTGCAGCCATGGAATTATCTTATAGATATGTTTCCTTAACAGAACTCTGGAAGAAATCTGTTCCTGTAAGTGTACTGAAGGCCAGGGTACTTCAAGCCAAATTAAACCTGTGTGCAGCCTGCATTTTAGAGTCCTGCTATTATTTTTTTTTAATTCATTTTAATAAAAATATTTCTTTTTCCTGGGAGCTAGAAAATCCCACCAGTGCATTGGGAAGGCTTGCAGTGCTTCTGAACCGCTGCAGCTGCTTCCTCTCCTCTTCAATAAGGTGACACATTTGACACCAATCCGAAGGGCTTCACCTGTGGGACTCAACAGGACACTGCCAAATCCTGCTCATTAGCAAAGCAGCTTCAGAAAGCAATGAAAAACACCTTCATACTCTCCCCCAAGCCAGGCACAAGTGAGGAAGTATAAAAGTGCGTTCTCACCCCACACCAAGCCCCCTCAAAAGGCCTCTCTTCTCCTGCACCAGCATTCCAGAGGAGCAAACAGACAAACCCCCTTCCCCACAAAGCCACCCAGGCCTTGCTGCAGGGGGGAAAAAAAAATCAAAGAAGTAAAGCCCCCACAGGACTAACTCACCTTTGGATTTGTTTGTATCTTCAATACTCTGTAAATGTAATATTAGATTCTGCAGAGTGGCCCAAAACTAGAAGAGTTACTTATTTCCTACCTCCTCCCAGGTGCAACAGATAATTCAGGTTCCCAGGAGGTAAATAAAATTCCCATGTTTTCCCTAGAGGATTTCTGTGATGGAAACAACCTTCCTTCGGGTGTCTGCTGTCAACAGTTTTTAATCGATCGCCATTTCCTTGTAATAATAATCCCTGGGAGCAGGAACTGCTGGCTGAAGTACTCTGTTATTAAATTAAGAAGCTGTTGCAATGATGTGAAACGACTGGGGGTCAGCAGGTAAAAATAGGCATGGCTTCCAGGAGATAGAGGAGAAAAAGATGAGTAAGAAGGCATTTTCCCAGGTGTAATTCAACCGCTTCCCCGCTATTGTGTCCCTCCCTGGGAATCTGTGCAAATTGAACGAGGAGCTGTGCAAGCTGCTCCGAGTGCGCCCATTTTCCTTCCCTTCTTCCTGAACAAAAGATCCCTCCAAAGCACAGCGTCGGAGGCTGGACATCTGTCGCCGTTTGGGGGGGCCGGCGTGGCCATTGAAAAGAAGCAGTGACCTGTCAGCTTTGATTGATGGCCACAAACCTCCGGGCTCGACCCCTCGTGTGGGAAAAGAAATCCCGCCAAGGAAAGTTGCCTTTCAGATGCTAATTCGGGGTTATAAATACAGCGAGGAGCAGCCGAGCTGCAGAGCCCATCTGGAAGGAGAGCGAGCCACTGCCTGAGCCTCCTTCCCATTCCATCCCTTCCTATCCCATCCCTTCCCATTCCATCCCTTCCTATCCCATCCCTTCCCATTCCATCCCTTCCTATCCCATCCCTTCCCATTCCATCCCTTCCTATCCCATCCCTTCCCATTCCATCCCTTCCTATCCCATCCCTTCCTATCCCATCCCTTCCTATCCCATCCCTTCCCATCCCATCCCATCCCATCCCATCCCATCCCATCCCATCCCATCCCATCCCATCCCATCCCATCCCATCCCATCCCATCCCATCCCATCCCATCCCACCGGAGCCAGGCCGGCTGCCTGGACCAGGATGACGGCGTCGGCCACCGCCAGCACGCACAAGGTGGCCAGCAGCAAGGAGGAGAGGAAGGTACGTGTCCCCTGGGGATGAGGGGTCCCAGGCCTCTGCTCGCAGGACACAGCACGGGGACAACGCTTTTTCTCCTCCTAGAAAAACGTTTTCTCTGAATTTAACTCATGTGGGTGTTGTTCTGCTTCCTTTCTGTGCCATCATCTCTCTGTTTGGGTCAGGTGAAATGAGTTTCTCTCTTTGAAATGATTGGAAGTGGGAGAAGGGAGAGGTGATGCCGCCTCAGGGACAGGCCATGGCTGGAGCTGGCACACTCTCCATCCTCACCTTGTCCTGTGTCACCCTGCGCTGCCATCACACAGGGGAGGGCATCTCTGGGAACAGCAGCAGGGAGAGGAAATGAAAATACCAACTGCAATTTTCCCTGCTCCTTTTCTTTGCCAGCTGAGGAAACCCCTCATTGAGCGGAAGCGAAGGGAAAGGATTAATAACTGCTTAGACCAGCTGAAGGAGACTGTTGTGGGTGCATTTCACCTGGATGTAAGTGCTCATTTTATGCTGCTTTTTGTCCTTTTGCCAGAGGGAAATCAGGTTGTGGGGGTGGGGAGGAAGGGAAATGCCTCATCTTTAGAAAAGCTGGGCACGGTGCAAACCCTTCTTTGCCTCTAATTGCTGCTCTCTTTCCTTATCAGCAGTCTAAACTGGAAAAAGCAGATATCCTGGAAATGACAGTAAAGCACCTGCAGAACATCCAGAGCAGCAAGATGCTGGGTGAGTGCCTGTTCCTCACCCTGCTCCTGCTCTTCACCCTGCTCTTCACCCTGCTCCTGCTCCTGCTCCTGCTCCTTACCCTGCTCCTGCTCCTCACCCTGCTCCTCACACTGCTCCTGCTCCTTACCCTGCTCTTCACCCTGCTCCTGCTCTTCACCCTGCTCCTGCTCCTGCTCCCTCACCCTGCTCCTGCTCCTCACCCTGCTCCTGCTCCTCACCCTGCTCCTGCTCCTCACCCTGCTCCTGCTCCTGTTCCCTCACCCTGCTCCTGCTCCTCACACTGCTCCTGCTCCTGCTCCTGCTCCTCACCCTGCTCCTGCTCCTCACCCTGCTCCTGCTCCTGTTCCCTCACCCTGCTCCTGCTCCTCACCCTGCTCCTGCTCCTGTTCCCTCACCCTGCTCCTGCTCCTGCTCCTCACCCTGCTCCTGCTCCTGTTCCCTCACCCTGCTCCTGCTCCTGCTCCTGCTCCTGTTCCCTCACCCTGCTCCTGCTCCTGCTCCTGCTCCTGCTCCCTCACCCTGCTCCTGCTCCTGCTCCTGCTCTTGGTTCCTCCCCCTGCTCCCGGTCCCTTTCCCGATGCCAGCAGGTTTGATCCACTGGCACCAGCATCTCTCACACCCTCCGAACTGTTTCACCCAGGCTGCTGCCGGGGTTTGGCTTTCTCCACTAGATGGGGAGATGGAGCTGGGCACGGTTTTATCCACGGGAAACGTTTTTCCCTTCCAGAGCCGATTTCTGGTTTCTGGCACAGTTTCTCCTCGGCGGTGGGCAGCAGGGCACAGGGATCACACCCTGCGAGAGAAGCATCTCGCAGAGCCCATGGCTCTGGGTGAGCATCCCCAGCCTCTCAGCAGCTGCTCTTTGTCTCCTCCCGCTCGCAGCTGACTCCAGGCTGGGTCTGGAGGCCCAGCAGAGGTTCAGCACCGGCTACATCCAGTGCATGCACGAGGTGCACAACCTGCTGCTCACCTGCGACTGGATGGACAAGAGCCTCGGGGCGCGCCTCCTCAACCACCTGCTCAAATCCCTGCCCAGGTCTGGAGAGGACACCTGCAAAGCAGCGCTGAGGCCTTTGAGCCCTTCTCAGCAGCCTCTCCTGGCACAGAAGAGTCCCCAGAGCCCAAAGGGCAGCGCTCGAGGCACAAACCCTGCCCAGGAGCGGCTCTGCCCTGCGGAGAACAAGCCAGCTGCCAAAAACACCCTCCCGCTGCCCTCGCTGGCGCTTTCCAACCACGCTGACGCTGCACCCCCCAGACAGGTTCTGCAGCCAAACTTTTCCCGTAACAACCCCAGAATGGGTTCATTAGATATGTGGAGACCGTGGTAAAGTGTGTTTTCAATTTTTGTCCTAACAGTAGACACTCTTACGTATGTATCTTATAGATATGTTTCTTTAAAACACTCGTGGAGCAGATCTGTTCCTGTAGGTGTACTAAAGACCTGGGTACTTCAAGCCGAAGTAAACCTATGTGTAGCCTGCATTGTAGAAGGCTGCTATTATTTTTTTATTTATTTAATACATCTAAATTATTGTATAGAATCCTCTCGTGCTCTTTAGTGTATAATAATGATATAGTTCTCTTGTCTTACGTTCTAAAATAATTAACTTTCTATTAATAAAAACACAAGACGACAAGCAACGACCCTCTCTGGCATCAAATTTGCAGTCAGATCTCACATAAGCCATTTGTTGGGTAAAAGAGTAAAGAACTGGTCTCCTCTGCTTTTTATTTTTATTATCATCCCTGTGCAGTGTAGGAGCATCCAGTGTTGAGTCCTGTAAAAATGCTGCAATTATAAGGAGGAAAAAAAAATAAAGAGAAAAAAAGGGAGAGACTTGGTCTGGACTTTTTAGGCTGTTTAAAGATATTCTCTGGGTTGTTCACCCTGGCTGTTCCCAGCCATGCAGACATCCCAGCATTGCTCTTTAAGCTTGTGAGTACATATATATATATATATATATATGTTACATATAGTTATATTTAGGGATGTTTTTTGTTCCCATAACTAAAAGTTCTAAATAAACCCTTTGAAGGTAACGACTGACATTTCTCCCAGCCTTGTCCCATGTGCTCTGAATAAAGCGTGTTTAAGCCTCTGCTTTTGTTTGCTTCTTTCACAATTTTTTTCCTGGGTGCAGCTGCAAGAGCTGGTTTGGGGTTTGCCCCTGATACTTTGT
This sequence comes from Poecile atricapillus, assembly GCF_030490865.1. Classification (NCBI taxonomy): domain Eukaryota; kingdom Metazoa; phylum Chordata; class Aves; order Passeriformes; family Paridae; genus Poecile; species Poecile atricapillus. The sequence continues at coordinate 3,003,628 of NC_081256.1, read as the reverse complement.
AGGAAAGCAGCGCTCACCTGGCAGCATTGCCTGGATCACAGGAACACTTTAAAAGTCAAGAAGGAAACAGGGAGTTGGGTTTATCAGCCTGGATCGATGCTTGAGCTTTTACTCATAACCCAATCACAAAGATCATCCGGAGGGCAGAAGGTAAAACTCCCTGCGAGCTGTACCAAGGAGATTGGGACAAATCTGCTCTCTTGCTGGCAACATTTGGTGCCCGTTTTTCATCTCAAAGGCAGCTAAAAGTGGCTGGCAGCAGAAATAAAAGAGCAGGGAGCTCTAAAACAAACAGGGCGCATACTAATGAGCGGCCCCGCAGCTCAGAGGGGCTCATTATGCAGCGAGATCTATTTGATGAGGAGCTGAAGGAGTGAAAACCAGCACCTCCGGCTTTAGCATCTTCTGTGGAGCTTTCCCTTTTATCCAGCCCTCTCCAAGAGCCTCTAGGAGCAGTGGCATGAGGGTGGGAGGAGAAACAAGTGGCTGCGAGGAGGCAAGGCAGGTCAGATGCCAGGTGAAGACCCAGAATCGCACAGACCGAGACCTGCACGAACCTCAACCTCAGGTTCCACCTTCTGCCTGAAAATGATGACTCCCTCCTTTCCTGGGGCCCTTTGGAGTGATCAATGTGTGAAAAATACACATCATCATCATCATCACCATCATCATCATCACTATCGTCATCATCATCATCACCATCATCATCACCATCACCATCATCATCATCCTCGTTATCCCACTGCAGAGGTCCAGGGGAGGGTGGGAGGTGGGACCACCCCAAGCAAACCACAGCAGCGAAGCCCCACAGAACACTCGTGCAAAGTTACCAGGCAAAGAAAACCGAAAAATCCCAGCAGAGAAAAGACATTAAAGATCTTCCTTATTAAAATTATTCCTTATTAAAACAAAATTAAAGTTTACTGTCACAAACACTGCTGGGTTTAGATAAAAACCCCATCCCGTGAGAGCCCCAGTGTGACCAGCAAGGAGAGCAGCTCTTGACCCCTGATGGGGCCTGAAGTGCTCTTTTAGCTCTGGATGGTGACAGCAACGCATCTCATGGCACTCGTGGCCACCTTATTGCTGTGCTGGGAGAGACTGAGATGAAAATATTTGAGTACAGTTTGACAGCATCATCTTAAAAGCATGCATTCCCTCTAAAAGCTGTAAATCCCCAGTGACTGTAATTATTAGCTATGGTTACTGTGCTGAAAAGAGATCAGTGGGAAATATCCATTTCTCACTATCTCTGCTTTGTTTATTTTGTGTCTTTGAAAATACTTTGTGGTTAGTGAGTTTTATTATTTCCTGTTTCTAATCAGTAAGGGCTTTTTCTGTTGTGGGTGTGGAGGGAAGGGTCACATCACAGATGGTGAGGGAGTTTTAAAAATAGGAAAGTGAGACTGCAATACTTGGCCAACAATCTCCAGTAACACTTTCAGTACAAGACACTCATTTTTCATTGCCTTCATTTCAAACCAAGGGTGAATTTTGATACAATCTCCTTGTCCTTTATCCAACCACTACTGCAGGAATCCATTGCAAGTCACTACTTTTCAGCTAAAAAAGAAGGAAAAAAAAAGAAAAGATGTTTCTTCAGAAAGGCAGTGGATTACTCATAGCATTTCAAACACATGAATTTCAGCTTCTAATTCTGTTTGACAAAGGAACTCTGTATTTACTTCAAACCTGCCTGGTTTCACCAAGGCCAGGTCTGTACAAGAGCAATAATTTGCTCTTCAATATAAGCACCTCTCTACTGACAACCCAAAAATGCTTTGCCATCTGTTCCCATCTTCTCCCCAGGAGAAGGAGCAGAGCCAGCTGGCCCTGCAGAGTGGGGAGCACAGTCCCTGGCAGCTGCTGATGCCTGCTGCCCTCCCACGGGCTCTGGACACAGCACAGAGCCCAGACAGATGTTTCCTCACATCTGCAGCAGGCACTGTGCCTCTGGACTGGCAGAGGAGCCCCAGCCCAGGGATGGATCCCCCAGCAGCCACATCTGTGAGAATCCAGGAATGGAGAAACATTTCTCTGTTTGTCCTGTTCTCCAGAAAGGTATTGATCTTGTCTGTCACTGACAGAAAGGCTTCCAAATATCCCTGGGTAGATCAAGATTTATAAAAAAATAAGTAGAAAGTAGTAGAATGTTTAGTATGTCACTGAAATAAAAAATATAGATTTTAGAGTGTTTAATACATGGAGTAAAGATGGAGGGGGAAAAGTGTGGTTTATAGCTCTCCTTCTTCCTTCTCCGTGATTCTGTAGTTTTTAGGAGCACAAAGAGTGTAGTTGAAAGTTAGAGACAGTTTTAGTTATGTAAGTAGATACAGAAAACTCATTTGTTAATATATAAAAACAATACATGTGTCTATTGTTAATTGGGTAAAAATGGATATAAAGATGAAACAGCCTCATGGTTTGAGGCCATTTTGTGTCTTCAGAGCCAAGGTGAGCCAGGTTATGGTGAATTGAACTTGTGCACAAAGTCTGGGATGGCCTGCCAAATCTTTGATAACATCCTAATAAACGTGAGAAACAAGATCCTAATGAGCTTTGGAGTTTTCATCCTGACCCAGGGAACTGAGATAAACAGAGTTCCCCTGAAGGAGTGTCCCAAAGGAGCTCGGCTCAGAAGAGACCGAGAAATCCATTTTGAGAAGTGCAGCGTCAAAACAGAGAAAAACATTTCAAGAGCAGCAGGCAGCACCCCATTCCCAGCTGGGGCTGGGTGCCCAAGGCACAGACGGGCTCTGGGGGCACAGACACCTCCGTGCAGGCTGGAAACAGCCAACACAAGCACCCAGAGCAGATTCCTGGGCTCAGGCATGGCCAGACTGACCTCTCTGCTGGATTTCCCCAGCACATGCAGGGCTGGGACAGCAGCAGAGCTGGGCTTTGTCCCCTGCCAAAGTGCTGTTCCAGGTGTCTATTTGTGAATGGAGAATTAAAAAGCAGAGATCAGTTGCTGTGTACACAGGGATGTGGGGAAGGCTGGGCCTGAGTCTCAGGACCCTCACATGCCTCCAACACAAAGCAATTACTGATTTTAATAGCAACATAAGCTCAGGTGGACAAAACACCCAGATGCACAACAGTCCCCTTGATAAAACCTTCACTCCCAGACCTGCTCTCATGGAAACCAAGAGGGAAACTCTCAGTTATTTCTCAGAAAACAGGACCAAACCGTTTCCCTCTAGGACAGTACAGAGCTTCATCAGTATGTATGAGAAACTGGGTCCCTGCCATGCTGTCTTCCCCCTGACACAACCCCTGGGGCCTCTGAGCATCCCTGCCTTCTCCCTTGCTCCTCCTCCCAGCCTCAGGGTCCCACAGGCACCCTCAGTGACGAGGCCAAAATGCTTTAGGGATTTAGGAGTCCCTGAGTCTCTGGACATCACTACTGAGGGGGCAGAGCAGAGCGCAGAAAAAGGGAACTGCATCTTCACTTGACCTCTTTGCTGAGTGCTCACTTTGGCAAAAAGGAGACTGTGCTGCCAGTGTGACCTCTCCAGAGGGCCTGGAGGGCTCCTGAGCCTCTGCACTCCCAAGCAGCCTTGAAAAACCCTGTGCAAAAGCAATTCAAATGTTTTCAAACTGCTCTGAGCCACGATGCCACGGCTGTGAGTGCTTGCAGATCACTGGCAGTGATGCTCTGGGGAGGAAAGTGAAAACAAACCCACCATCAGCAGAACACCAAAAACTTCACTTTCTCTTTGTATATGCCATTATCCCCCAGCTTCCAGTGTGTGCACTCCTGTCTCAGAGGGACATGCTCACATTTCATCTTCTGGGAAGTGCTGAGGACCTAACCCCAGAGCTTTCACACACTCATGAATAATGCAGCAGAAGCTGAAGGCAGCCCTGGGTCTGTTCAGCACTGATGAGATATTTCATCTCTCAAAGTCCTGGTGTGAACTTGGCTTGAGGGATGACCATGGACCTACCAGAGCCTGGGAACACTTTGCTCTGAGACTCTCCTATGGTTCCTGCATTAGGTAGCATAAATTGCATAAATCCTACCACATATTTGGAATTAAAAAGTGTATTAGAACATTTCCACCAAGTTTTCCATGGCTAACACCACCAAGCAAATGGACTTCTTCAATCAATCCCACATCTGCTGCCACAAAGAGATTGGGTCCTCTGGAAACAGCTCAAAGGGCTTTTCTTCAGGGCTGAAGGACTGTCCATTCTGCTCTGCAAAATGCCACTGAGGAGAAGTTGGGACCATGCCTCCTCTCCAGGGTCCCTTCCCAAGGAAGCAAGAGGAAATGGCAGCACAGAAGCTTTGGAGGCTATTGGAAAGCTGCTCAGCAGGGAATGACTTGCTGGGGTAAGAGAAACCTCTGCCAAGCTGGCCCTTCCTTTCCTAGGAGGTTTTCCAAACCATCTCCTCTCTGCCTCCCTCCCTGCCCAGCCTCCTCCTCCTCCTCTGTCACAGCAGCAGGAGTCTGCTCTAGGACAATTTCTCAGTCCCCTGGCATAACCTGAAAGCCCCAGGAGCACCTTCCCATGTTTGTACCATCTCCCACTGCTCAGGCTGCTTCTCTTCCACGCAGATGAGAAGAACAAATGTTAGGCAGGATGGGCAGGGGAGCCATGGCTGGGTTCCTTGGGACAGAGCAGCTCTAAAAACAGAGAATCCCTGTGTGGGAGCTGGGACTTTCCTGGGTGTCTCTGGACTGTGGGAAGAAACCACTCAGGAGCAACCTCAAACCTCTCTGTCCCCTGCCCTACCCTCCTTAGCCCACGTGGGTATTGAAGTACAAAACAAAGCACTTTAAAAGATGTTGTCTTCCCACTGGAGAGGCTGTGAGAACAAGAAATCCACATGGGATAGCAATCACATCACCTCAGGTACTCCTCAAAAGTGCTGAGATGTTATTTTGATAGGTGTGATAGAAGAACAGTCCAGCCCCTGAACACAACGAAAGCAACGCCTGCACAGACAGGTTCTCCAAACCAGACACATTGCTGTCAAAATCCTCTGGGAAAAGGAGACCATGGCCCCCTGGCATCTCCCATGGCTCCCACTGCCCTCATGAACACACCTGCTAGAAAACCTCTGCCTTTGTCCTGCCTTCACCATAAGAATCCACAGCAGAGGATTCCAGCACAGAGCCAAGAGAGCAGAGGAGAGCCCTGAGTTTACCAGCACAGCCCTGGGCTTGGTGTCAGGAGCCTTGTGGTTCTCAGAGCAGACACAGAGTGGGGCAGCTGCTCTTGTTTTACTCCCAGCTCTCCCCTCCACCTGCTCTGCACCTGAATCTTTCCAGCCTCTGCTTGGGGGTGATGACTGTGTTCACCTCAGAGATCTCTAGATGAAAAGCACCAGCGAGATGCCAGGGATTACACAGATTAAAGAGATGAGGCAGGACTTGAAAAGCACCTTTCCAACCAATTGTCATATGAATCACTTCTCCACTGTCTCCCCAACTCCAGCACTGGCCTCTTCCCTGTCCCTCTGTGCAAATACACCTTTGCTACCACTGGAGCCTTTCCCCCAGGGCAGGCAGTGCCTGGCCCAGCCTCCCCCCTGCTCCCAGCTCTTGCTGGAGATTTTGGTCTTTTCAGGGCTGAGCTCCTTGGGATATTCTTTTATGGGGAATTACTTTATTTCAGTTCTGTTTTAGGAAGGCTTTTCTAAAGGTTTGTTTGTTTTTTGTTTATTGTGTTTATTAATATATATCAAAAGACTTGGCAGGTCTAGAGAAGACTTCTGCTTAAGTTCAACTCACTATCACCTGGCTCAAGTTGGCTTGAAAGGCACAAAATGGCCTTGAAATATGTAGCTTTTTTATCTTTATACTTATTTTTACTCAATTAACCATAGACACATAAATTATTTTTCTTAGTGACCCAATGACCCATCACCTGTGTGCTGCACTGTGGCATTTTCTATCCAATCACCTACTGCTACCCAAAAACCTCTGGAAGAAGAAGATGAAGAAGAAAGAAGAAGGAAAAGAGACAACACTTTAAACTCTCCATCTTGTCTTCCGTTTTTTAAACTAGCTTAAACTCTAAACTTTAACTTTTTCACTGAGTGTTTTAAGAAAACTCTCTAATCTACACACACTTTTAGTTTTTCTATTTAACTTTAACAGTTGTTTCCATGGTGTTATATGAAATTTAATGTTTTCTTGGATGTCAGAGCCAGGCATCAGAGACAAGGGCACATTCTCTGTGCCTCAGACTCCAACACCCAGCCTTCTCCAAGGCACATTCCTCACCAGGCTTGGGACACCCAGTGTCTCCTGCCATTCTGCCCCTGTGTTGGCACTGCCAGCCCAGGTGTCCCCACCCAACCCAAACTGCCCAGCACCAGCCCTGTCTGAGCTCACCCCACCCACGAGGAGCACGTGCCCCCACACCAGCCATTGCTTGTCCCACAACAGCAAACACAAAGGTGACATCAAAGCACCAAGCTGTACTTGGCAAGATCACTTTGTGGCTGGAGATGCCTTGGTTTTGAGGAGTGACCTTCTGTCGCTCTATTAGGAACGGCGAAATGAGCGACACAGACTCTCTCAGGAATCCATCAGGAGAATTTCTCCCAGTTTATTACTTCAGGTCTTTTTTATAAACCGATATGTGGAAAGTACAGAAAGGAAACTCTTATTGGTCAGTGAACTAACACATCACCATCATTGGTCAGTGGGGTACCCCACCCCCCAACCTTCTCTTGCCAGAAAACCAGGAACAGACAAACAGCACCTGCAAGGCTGTTTTCTGTCTCTGAGGATTGTTTTAAATCCTCCTTATGAATTCCCAGGCCATTTTCTCAGGCAAGACTGAGAAAGCTATGTGGCCTGCAGTTTCACATGCTCTCTGTTTCAGAGTTAGCATCCACAACCTTGTGCTGCTCTCATAAGAGCTTTTTCCCTATCCTGGCCCCTTATCAACCGGCTGGGAGGGGATGGATGTCCCTATCAGAGCAGCAGGCTCTGCCCCTTCCTGCTGGAGGTGCTGCCTGGCCACCCCAGGCACCAGTGATTCATGCAGGAAGAGTGTGGGCTGAGCTGATAGCCCAGCTTGATGAGGAGGAACGGGAAACTTTGGCATTGAGCCTGAGAAGAGCCGCTTTCTGTTCCAGCTGTTGCTCTGACAGCTGCAGGGAGCCTGGCACTGCTCTGAGCACTCTTCATGTGCTTCTGCTGCCCTGCCCAGCTCAGAGCCTGAAGAAGGTGAGCTTGGAAGTGCTCCTGGGGATATTCCCTGGCCCAGTGCATCTCCTGGTCAGGTTGCTCAGCCCAGTGCAGCACAACCAGAGCACAGCAGCCAGCAAGCTCTGCCCCTACCAGCAAAACACCTCCAGCCACCAGCCCAGCGCCTCCCACACCCTGATCTTCTCCAGCAGAGGTGCTTTTACAGCTGCAGAAGGCAGAAGGGGCCTCCCTAAGGTGTCCCAGGATGGCTGGAATTGCTTTGCAGATGACAGGGACCCCAGGGAATATCCAGGATCTGCTCTGATGGAGGTCTCGGCAAGAAGTGGAGGAAGAAAACAATTCTGGCCATTCTCTCAGACACCTACTGTGTAAAACAGCAGCCAGTGCTCTCCTGATGGCCCATGCTGACCCCACCCCAAAGTGAGGATACTCGACCCTCACCCTGGTAGAGCACAGCCTGCAAAACCTCAGCACAGGCCAGGCTGCAGCTGTGGCTGTGGGACACAGGCGAGGTGACCCCTGCTCCCTGCAGAGCTAAACTTCAACACCCACTTGAGGCCACTGCTCACCAAGGGCTCAAGGTCACATAAGCTCAAGGGCAGTGTGTACATGAGCGAAGAATTGGGTGTGAGAGAGGAGAGCAGTGGGCTGAAGCAGTTGGTTTTGAGGCTCCTACACCTGCCATGTGTTCTGCTCCAGGATGGTGCCTCCAGCTAAGCTGAATCTCCTGGACCAAGCCCCTGGACATGTGTGTCATTCCAGCTGCCCAGAGCACCGGCTGCTGCTTTTATCCACCACATCCTCCTCCACAGCTGGAGAATATCTGCTGCAAGCTCAGGCAGAACTAGTTTCCACCAAAATGAACCCAGTTTGTATGCAAAAAGCTGCACCACCAACCCATGGGGCGTACAGAGAGGGAGGACAATTAGGAAATTTGCTTCAAAACCACACTGCTGCTGCAAAATGAAGCAGCAGTAGAGTTAGAGCCTGTGATCAACTCCCCCTGGTCCTGCAGGGAATGTGGCTACCCCAGCTGGAGCCTCAAGTGTTCCCATAACACTTCTGGTTTCATGGCTTCAGTCCCAGCCCCTGAGGGGGGATTTTACACACCTTTCACCTTTCATCCAGCTGTCTGTGTGTGCAGCCAGCTGCTGGCATGCACATCAGAGAGCCTCACCCAGCGTGCAGACAGCTCTCCTGGCCTGGGCCGGGCCGGGCAGCGCTCCAGCCGCGTGTGGAGATGAGTCTGGGCAGGAGGAGCTGCCTACCCGGGCACAGCCCGCCCTGCAGGGCCACTCAGATGGGTTTGGGCAGTGCCCACCTGCCATCAGCTGGCTGTGCCACATGCCCATGGCCAGGGAGCATCCCCAGGGAGCACAGACACCAAAACACCCACGGCCAGCGTGGGCCTCCCCTCACACTGCTGCCAGCTTGAGGACAAAAAACTCCATTTACGTGGGAAATGATGGTTTTTGTGGCTGCCATCAGTCAAAGAGGAAATAGTGGGAGTAAAATGGACAACCAGGACAGCAGGCACACAAGCTGGGTGTGCTTGTTTTACAACAAGAGCAGGTTCACTCCAGCACCAAAGTGTCTCTGCCATTCCCAAAGGTCCTTCCACAGCTGGGACAGAAACCACAGCAAAGTGGGCAATAACCACCACCTCAAAGCAAGATTCCTTGTCTCAGAGGTCCTTCATAGCTTCAACAATACTCTTTTTGACCCTGTCACCTCTTCACAGGGAGGAGGAGTGGAGTCAGGCTGCCTCAGAGCCACAAAATATCTGTGGCTGAACTGAGTTCCAGACACCTTCACTGCTGTGTGGTGCTGGGCTGACCTGGTGGCTGTGCTCAGCACTGCTGCACTGCTGCCATCTGGTAAAACTCCTTCAAATAGGTGTGAAAACCCCTCTCAATAAATAAGGGAACACACACTCATTTTCAGGGACACTGCAGTAACTCAACAGCAATTTCTTTGGCCCACCATATATATATATATATATAAATATATATATCCATATGCATATATGTATATATGGGTGTGCATGCATTTAAACATACACATAAAGAAATATCTGTAAGACTTCTTGGGAGACAGAAAGATAAGGAGACAGCAAAACATGAGGAGCCTAAAGCCAGTACACAAAATAATTGCTTCTCTGAGAGCCTCCCTACATTTTTCCACATTAAAGTCAACACCACCAGGGGCAGAAGAACCAGCCCAAAGCAGCAGTGGAACCTGCAAGAGCAGAGCAGAGACAAACAACCACAGGCAGGGAAGTAAAGTACATAAGGCAAGGAGCAAATTGGCGTGTACACACTGCCAACAGAGTCCTGCTGTGGTGTTTTTTGTGAGTTATTCGTGACACTCTGGTTCCCAGGTACTGTGAAGGAATCCCAGCCCAGCTCCTGGTGTGCCCCTCGGACACACTGCAGAGATGGGAGCCTGGCACGGGTGGGAAACTTCATCTTGGGCTTCCCAAGAGTTACTGTGCCACAGGCAGGATGAAATGGTTTCCAGGATCATACAGCTTGTTGGCTGTGGAGAAGGAGCCTCCTTTTCTGAAGGGACATTTCAGAGATGTGAGAGCAAGAGAACCACCATTTTCAAGAAAAAGAAGGATAGAAATGCTGATTGTTTCCATGCTCCCCTCTGTCTCCAGCTCCCTCAAAACCATTAGCTCCTCTTTATGATCCCACTCTCCCCAGCTCCACAAAGGTAATTTCAGAAGGTTATTCCTAGAGGCAGCATGGTGTGTGTACACTGAATGAAGGCTGCATTCCTCCTGGGGAGATAAGGAGGTGAGGGGAGGAATTCTTTCCCCTGCGTGTCTGTGCATGACCCAGACCCAAAGAGCAGCAGTGTGTGACTGGCAGCTCCCCAGCAGATGACTCTGAAGAGTTTGAATGCAAGTCAAGGCAGCAGAAATGGTCAGGGAAAGGTTTTCCTCCAACCAGCCCATTCAGACCTCTGGGGCACAGCCCCATCTGAAGCTCCCTGCCTGCCTGGGGACCTGGGCTTTACAGAGTCCTCAAGCTTTGTGTGCTGAAATATCTTCCTTTGGGGTGCCCTGAGGAAAAACCCCTGACATCAGGGTGTGATGGGGTATGGGAATGTGGGCACAGACCCACAAACACATGCACACACTCCCCTGGCACACTCTGCTGCCAGTGATGGGAAGCCCACCACACGTTCTTCTAGGCACGAGCAGGGATCAGCCTTGCTCACAGCACACTGGATACTGGCTCAGGGAGCAAACAGCCTCACTCATCACATCCCTGAGTAGTGGTGAGCAGGACATGCAGTGTATTGGCTGCCAATCAATTGATACACATCCAGCTCCTGCCCCGAACCCGTCCTGCTGCTGCAGCTGCACTGGCAAAACTCCCCACCACAGCAAAACCCACTGGTGCCACCAACACATCAGACAAGCAAAATCAGCTTTGTTTACCCAGTGCTTTTATACTGGCATAACTGGAAGGGATTTTGCAGTGAAGCAGAATAACTAAAATCAAACAAAGAAACAAATCTTTGTCATCCGTGTCCTGCGCTGTGCAGCTGCTGGCAGTGTGAGGTGTCTGATTTGAGGTGCTCTGCAAAGCAGGCACAAAGGACTGTTCAATTCCTGGTGAAAAACTGCCAGCTCTGGGGTGAAGGGTGTGTGGATTTCACTGCTCTTTGGCTGGGCTAAGCAGCCAAAAATACTGTAGGCAGCTGGAAATGGAGCAGAAAAGCAGAAGAGAGCTCTTTACATGAGGCTTCACCATTACTGTGAGACTGATGTAAGTGGCCCCTGGCTTGAAGACCCTGCAAGCTGTGGGATACACCCACAGGAGTATTTGGTGTCTAACAGCCAGGTCAGAGACAGGAATTTCCCATGTTTGCACCATTGCTCAAAATACCTGTTACAAAACCAGAGCATAAGAATCTCTGGTTTTATATATCTCCTATAAGAATAGGAGCCCACCCAACACAGCATCCCACCTCTGATAGCCCAGGGAAGGAGTTAACAGAGTAAGCACAGAGCTGACACTCCATAGCACAGCCTTATTTTGCTTTTTTTTTCCAATGGTTTCCATTTGCAAATTGTCTAATTATAATGCCTGCATGTCAAAATCAGAATTAAGCAGGGCCAAAAAACGAAGCTTGAGGAGAGCTGGATTTTCAGAGAGCTGATTCTGAGGTTCTATTTTAAGTCCAGTCAGATTTAGGGCTGCCAATCAAAGGGTCACATTTGCCTTCAAAGGCTGCTGTGCTGGGAGGGATTTCCTGGTGCTAAGCGCCCTGGCTTAGCTGCCCACGGCGGGCAGAGCCCAATTCTGCCGACAGATCAAATACCCGGCAGCTCAGTGCTCTTGCCTGGGGATACAAAGAAATATTTGCCCTAACCCCATTTTCCAGGGGATGCTGCAGCCTCACTGTGCAGGAGATGCTCTGCAGAAGGTCCCATCTCTCCAGCAGTGCCCCTCCAGCTCAGCAGCCCACAGGGGAGGACACCGGAGCTGCTGGGGACCGGGTGGTGTTTCCATAGTCCCACTCTCTCCAGGGGAGAGGATTTTGATCAGCTGAGGGGAAGGAGATGGGTGAGTCCCTCATGGTGCCCCTGGGAAGGGGAGAGCTCGGCCTGAGGCAGCTGCAGCATCCACAGAGCAACCGGGGCAGGGATCTCCCCCACGCTTCCCCTCTCCTCCCATCACCCTGCCAAAGATTTTACAATTATTTTTATGAGTTTCCCCAAGGGAACAGAAAGATTAAGGCATGAGTAAGAAAACCAGAGGCATGTGGAGTCTGGCCATGGCACAAGGACCAGCCCAGGCTCCCATCTGCACAAGAGGGGATGCTTTGATGCCTGCAGCAGGCAGGAACTCCCATTTGGATTACTGGAGACCATCTTCTCCAGGAATTTCACCACACCTCATCCTCCCACTGTGCTGTCCTCCACTGCAAACCCAACCCCAGACATGAGCACAAGTCCCCTTGTCTGCCCAGGGATTGCCAGCTTCTCTCAGCTCACAGTGCAGCTGCTATTCATGGGGAGAAAAGATGTTTTCAGAGTTGGATTTTGGCACCCCACCCCTTCCCCAGCTGAGGGCAACTTTGGATTCTGGTCTGGTTCCAAAGTCTGCACAACCAGCCCCTTGACCAGAGCCAGGATTGCCCAGCTGCCTGTAACAACACAGGCTGTGGGTGAAACCCCCTTTCTGGGTGGTGCCAAATCCATGTGAGAGGAACAGAATGCTGCAGAGAGGGAGGTGAAGTGTCTCTGGAGGACACACAGTGCAGGCAGGCCAGGGAAGGAGAAATTCCATCTTGGTCTCTTGGAAACACCTCATTTCACCTGTAACTTTGGCATGGATGACCACCAAACCTGCTTTGAGGGGCCAAAGATAATACATGGACATCACACCTGTGGGAAAACCAGCTACAGGAATGAACTGCCATCGACAAAGACTTCCCTTTACAGGTTGTGCTCCACTTGGGAACAGCCTGCTCTGAGTGACTCCACATTCCAAGCTCAGAAATCAGAAATACCTGCCGAGGTTCTGAGCACAGGCAGCCCTTTCCAAACTGGGATTGGAGAGGTGAGCTGGTGTGCAAGCTCCCCACGCCTGCACGGATGGCTCACGGGGAGCCTCAGCGTGGGCAGGGTGTGCAGCTCCTCCCTGCAGGTATCTGAACCCACAGTGCAGCCAGGGGCTCTGGGGCCAGGAGAGCAGGGGAGAGCATTCCAGGGTGCTGTGACCATCTGTATTTACAGGAACACAATACCCACTGGGACTGGGGACTGTCCCAGCTGGCAGAACGGGGCAGCTCCTGCAATTACACTCGACACAGGAGCGAGAGGATGCCAGCCAACACCTGCCCTGTGTTTGTACAACAACACAATTCAACAGCTGCTGTGTGCCCCCCACACCTCCTGGAAGGTAAATGTACTGTTGTGGTTTTGACATGTACTGATACAGGAGAACCCCAAATTCTTGGCAGCCGGGGCACGCACTCGGTGTCATTGCTGGGCTCTGGAAAGGACAGGCACAGGGATTTGAAGCAGGTTCCCTAAGATGGAGCTACAAAAACACTGATGCCCACTGGTATTTCCTTCTCTGAAAGCTGCATCTCTTCCTCCTTTCCTTCAAGTGAGTGTGCTATTGCAAAAGCCTAGTGAAACTCTGAAATCACACTTGATGAGCTCTAGGAAACAAAGCCACAAGTTAGAAACAAACACTGATTGCAAGAGGCCTCTAACAGGCTGAGCAAAGCCAAATTGCAGCCCAGGTGAGCTGCTCTGGGGCAGTGTGGGCCCACACAGCCCTGTACAGAGCAGGAGCTGCTGTGGGTGCTGGAGGGGTTTCATCCAGGTGTTATTTCAGTGTCTGATCTGGGGAAATGAGACACACAAGAACAGAGCAATGATCAGTTTCTCCCCCATCCTCCTCTGCACTCTGCATGGGTGTGAGAGGCAATCTCACCTAGCACCAGACCCTTTCCTGGTTTCAGATGATCAAGGGACCAGCAGCACAGTTTTATTTAAAGAAAATGAGCAATAGGGAGAAATGGCCCAGGTTTGCTCTGAGCAGATGGATTCTGCCAAGGTACAGCACACAGCACTTAATCCACACAAAGCCCTGCTAAATTTAGTGAATTAGGCTCAGTGAAAAGCCAGGTAAAACTGCCAAAATCACACCCCTGGGAGGCATGACAGACACTGCCCACATTTCCATGGGACAACAGCTAATTTAAAGCCAGAACTTATGCACAAAGGTACCAAGAAGATCTGCAGATTTCAGTGTGTACCATCAGTGCACTTTCAGGAGACACATTTCACCAAGAAAAACTGGGATGAGCTGAAAGAAAAAAATCTCAACAAAGGGGTTCCATGAAGGGTGAAACCATCAGACATCCATGATGGTGTGGGGTTCCCTGCTGTTGGAACCCCAATGAGCACAGCAAAGCACCAAATGCCCCCACTCTGAAGCCAAGCTAAGAAACCAGCTCATCTCTTGGCTTTTACTGTGCTGCTATTACTTGTGTGGTGAATTCCAGGTGGGGAATGTAACAGCAGACAAGCCAGGAGTGCCTCACTGGTGGTAAAATTCAGGTGCAATGTGTAGCCCATGATGAAGAACCCTGTGGGGTTCCTTCCTGGGGTCACAGGGTTTGGGTGGTGCAGACACAGCGTGGGACAACTGACAGCATTTGTCACCTTTGGGGAGAAGACAGATTTTTAGCCCAGATCTGGAGATGGTAAAAATTTATTAAAAACCAGCCAAGTTTATTCCTGTTAACAGCTGGCTTGGCTGCTGAAATCCTTGGATGGGGTGTTGGTTGCAAGCAGGGGATGTTGTGCAGCTTTGCCTTCCAGATGGAACTCAGCAACCCAGACTCTTCATACCCATCCCCTCTCCACCTTGCCCCAGAGGCTGGAAGGAAGAAAGAACAAGGGAGGGAGATGTACAGAAAGGAATACTGTGGAAGGAAAAGTACAGGAGCAGTGTACTTTGGTGGGTAGGGCACCAGGAGGGCTGGGCTGGGCTCCCTACATCTGCCAGCTGTCTGCTGTGTGACTTTAGGGGAAGCTGTGTCATTTCTCCACCTAACTCCTCCAGTCTGCCCAAGTGTTTGGATGACAGTGTTTGCAAACCACAGAACAAAACTCCTGTGCATAACAGGCCTGCTCAAGCCCAAGAAACCAGTGTGTGCTGTATTCAGAAAACACACTGCTTTGTTTACAATGTGTAAATCCCAAAGGTGTGCATTGCTGTCAGTCCTGGTAATGCTCCACCACTGAAGCCCTCAGTGCAGCACAGAACAGCACCCAGAGAGGATGGGGAGCCTAAAACTCCCCCACACTACACCAACAAGCAGGTGATCAGTGAGCAAGCACGCAGCCTGGCTGTATGATTTGGGTCTGCTGGAATGTCTCTGTAAGGCAGTGACCTTAGGGACAGGCATCTCTGGAGATTTTTCAACAGCAGAGACAGGCCCTGGCACAACAAATCAGTCACCAGCTGAGATCTGGCACTGTGAGAACTACTGGGCAGGTGAACACAACTGAAGCAATGAACACAGGGAAGACACTCAGACCCTTCCTAAGACAGACTGTGGTCTCTTGATCCACCAAGACCAACACTGCCTGAAACAGCTGCAAATCTGTCCCTGCTTTGCTGGAGTGAAGCTGGGTAAGGCAGCAGGGGGTGCAGGGGGTGCAGGGGGTGCCTGGAGGCAGCCAGGAGTGAGTGCAGGCTCAAGCAGCTCAGCCAAAGCAGATCAACAGGCACTACATGGGAGGGTCCCCATGGAGAGCCACGGTGCACAGAAAGCTGCTGGAAGGAATGGAAGGTGCAGGTGAGCAGATTCCCCCAGATATGATCTGAATGAACCTGAAGCAGTCCCAGGCAGAAGCACCATCTGCTCAGGGCATTCCACGAGGACATCGAGGTGGACGGTGTCAGAAGCAGCAGACAGATCCAAAGGGGTTTAATGAAGAACACACCCCTGAGCCAGCTGGCAGGGAGAGGTCATGGAAGACCTTCAAAAGGGCTGTCTAAGGACCATGGCCCCTGCTTGAGCCAGACTGGAATTTATCAGTGGTGTCATATATGCAGAGGTGTGATTGCCACGAGAATGCAATGGCTCTGCAGAGGGGAGGGATGACAGGATGGACAGACAGCAGCTGACAGGTTACCCAACACAAGAGATGGCTGCAAGAAGGTGGACCATCACATTTCAGTGCTTGAACAAAGCAATGGAGCTGTACAGAAGCCCTGGCAGAGGTTGTGGTTTCACAAGTGTCATCGGTTCCCTCACAAGCAGAAGGCCACTCAGATGATAAGGGCAGCAATGAATTCACATCACATTTCTGGAAGTTCACCTACTTGGTGTGATCTCCAGGGAGCTCCCACAAGATGCAGGACATGGCCAATACAAACACACCCCTCACGAGTAGTTCAGGATCCAGGGGTGTTCCTGGCCCTGGAAGGCTCAGGTTACCTCCGATTTTCTTTTTCTCTTGTCTCCTGCAAGGACAGACACCATTTCTGAGAGCCTGTGGGCCAACAGTGCAGCTCCTGGGCCTGCCACAGAGAAGAGGCCATGGTTCTGCAGTGCCAGAGCAAGGAGAGCACCCAGGAGCAGCCAGCAGTGGGGCTGCCCACTCCTCTGAGCCTCAGCTCCCTGCACGCTGCTGCCAGCACAGCTCTGGACCATCAGCCCCTCAGGAAACAGCACACTCAGGTCACTCAGCACTCTGCCCACCACTGCCCAGGTGCCCAGCAGGCAGTGGAACAGTAAATTCCCACTGTTCACAGTCCCAGCACACAGGGATGAAGACCAAGGGCTTTTCTCTTTGCACCTCAGCTCCTCTGCATGCTTCACACACCGGGGTGCTTGTCTGAGGTAAGGGGAGAAAGAGAGGGAGCTGTAAGAGTTACATCTCTTTTCTTTATGGGATGGTTATATCAGCAACAACACGGATAATGGCTGAAACAGGCAGCTCTTGACATGTTTGCTGTATCTTAGGAGTAAGATGAGTAAGTGCAAGGAAAACAAACAAGCAAACAAACACACAAGGGCTGGAGGCCAACCAAGGGCTAATTAGCACTGCCCAGCGTTTGCCAGCAGAGCCCCTTGCTGAGCTACAGCTCCTGCTGGCAAAGGGAGCCGTCAGTCTGTCCAGACACATCACATCCCACAGCAGCTCCCAAGCAGCAGAGAGCCAGGGCTCTCCTGGGGGTGCCCCCACTGCTGTCCCCAGGACAGGCTCCACAGCACCCTGCAATGCCCTTCTTCACTCCCCTAAGGCCAGGCCAGCTTGTGAAAACAGGCTGGAGAAATGCAGTTCTGGAGGACAAATCTTTTGTGGCAACCTGGATTTTAAGAAAGAATCGTGGAAATTTTACAGGTCTTCCTGGAAAAGCTGGAATGTCATGAGCAGCAGAGCGAGGGGACACCGAGGTGGCTCGGTGCCACCGAGTGCAGCCCTGCAGAAGGGCTCAGCTGCTCAACATCTTCATGCTTGGCTTGTTCAGCTGATCTCAGTCATGTACAGAAACAAGGCAGTGTATTTACTGTGTTTGAGGTGCATTTTAAAAATCCAATCCAGCAGCATTAAAATTAAATAACTTGGCAGAGAGCCCATAAAAGAGACTGTATTTCAAGACTTACCAAGACATGAAGATGGTTCATACAATTATGCTGACAGTAAAGTGCTGAACTTAATTATGACTTCAGCAATGATGACATATTTGTGATGATTAAGTTTAAGATCTGCAAATAACAGGACGTGGATAAAATGCTGGATTCCCTGGGCTCCCTTTTTTACTCTCTTCCCCTCCTCTGCCCTGAGGAAAAAATCCTGCCACAAGCCTCAGTCAGTCCTCTCCCAGTAATGTTCAACTTCTCCAGATAAATTTAACAAAGGAACAAGGAAGTTAAAAAACTATGAGGAAATGAAGTTTCATGCAAATTCTATCAACATGGGCATCTGGGCTGAAGTGAGAGGTCCTGCAAGGGGGGTTTTCCTTTTGCTGCAGGGCAGAGCCACAAGGATGGGCACAAAGGAGAGAGGATCCAACCAGACAACACAAAGCTACAGGGAATCAAACTTCACCACTCCCAGAGAAGCTCCCTAGGTAACAAGTGCAGGAGGAGACTTTCTCCTGGAAGCTCACAGTACATCACAAAATAGATTAAAGTTAGTTTCATGTCACCCCCTCCTCTCTTTCACTGGCTGCTTGTGTTGCACAAATGCTAACAACAGTGTTATTCCTGCCCCAGGGTCTTCTGCACACACTGCACCAGGCCCAGAGAACCTTGCCTTGCTTCTATTCCAAA
This sequence comes from Poecile atricapillus, assembly GCF_030490865.1. Taxonomy (NCBI): domain Eukaryota; kingdom Metazoa; phylum Chordata; class Aves; order Passeriformes; family Paridae; genus Poecile; species Poecile atricapillus. Next base: position 2,985,623 of record NC_081256.1, on the reverse strand, counting down.
ATCCTGAGTGGGTTCAAACAAAATTCCAGCCACCTTGTCTCACTCCCCTCACACCCACCTCCTGGTCAGGGGGTGAAAGTGACTTCTTTCCACATCTATTCCCCTTCCTGGACCAATAATCTTCAAACTCAGATCATCCTGCCCTGGGAAACTGGAGCAGACAGCTTCCTTCCAGATCTGGGTTACTGTGTCAAACGAAAATCATTGGGTACTTTGATCCAGAAATTCTTGAAAACTCTGACAGTGTGCTGGCAGTCTTACCAAGGTGAACAGAGTGATGGAAAGCCTTTTGGAAGGGATGTGTGGAGGTCTCCAGTCCAAACCAAACCTCCTTGAAGCCCAGCCATTGCCAACAGCAGGTCAGGGTGTCTATAGCTTTATCTGACTGAGCCTCAAAAGCCACACAGGAGGGAGATTCCCTGACCTCTCAGGGCAACCTGTCCCTGTGCTGCACCAGCCCTGTGGCTGAGAGGGTTCCCAGTACCTGATCTGAGCCTTGCAAGCTGCACTGTGACCCCTTGGCTTGGGAGCTGTCCCTGATGGGAAGGAAGAGCCTGACTCCACCAACTCTGTAACTGCACTCCCAGTAGCTGTGGGATGGATCCTCCTGCCCAGACTAAACAAGCTCCCTTTCCCCAGGTCCTGACCATGTTGGTAGCTCCCTTCTGAACCCCTTCCTCCTCCCCTCACCACCCTTCTCTGCCCTGGGGCTCCAGAATTGGACATTCCTGCAGCTGTCATTGCACAAATCTGGAGTTCTGTCCCCAGCCCAGCATTTCTGGAGCTGTGAAGCAGCCTGATGCTGGGCAGTCTGATGTGGATAAATTCTATCCAGCAGGACCATGGAAGGAAGAGGTGCTGCAGTGAGCAGTGGAGGGTGAAAACAGACCTTTCAATAATTCATGGCAGTGAGCAGCAGTGAGCTGCTCAGTGTAAATCATGTGGGTGCCAGCCCTGCTCAGGCTGCTTCTACAAATATTGAATGAAGTTTGTCCTGCCCTCCCCAGGGACTCACCCCACACCACCATGGGGCTCATCTTGCCTTGGAGGGCCTCAGGTTGTGCCTCTGTCTGGAGAAGGAGCAGGAAATTCTGATTTAGAAGCTCTCAAGATTGCTTCCTCCTTCTGATGAATTCTGTGCAAATAACATTATTGACACAACAAAGAGGCAGATCACACTCGAGTAAATCATTCAGTTGCCCTCCCCACACAGGCCTGAACTCAAACATCGTAAAGCCTTTTCCTGGGACCCAACACAAACAGAATAAAAGCAGCCTTGTAGCCAGGACACGAAACCAGAGTTCCCCTCTCTTAACCCCTAACCCACAGTCCACACTCCCCTTCCCTCCTTGCTTTCACAATCCTAAGAGCTGGGTTTGTCTCTCCTAAAGGGAAAAATGAAAGCAAGTCTCTTGCTTATGCCAGACAGGGCTTGCCAAGAGACCCCAAGATCCCTTGTCCTGGTGGAAGCAGCGCTGCCACGAGCCCTGTGCGTGCCCATCCTCACAAGATGGGTCTAGATCTGGGATGGATGAGCGCCCATCTGAAGCCTTAAATCAGCTCCAGGAGTTGGGAAGGTTTCATAAACACCCACACAAGGTTTCCTGACAATTTCTAGATGGCTTCTTACTAAGAATATGGATTTCCTAGATCTCCCTTTCAAGAGACAGCTCTCAGGCACTATGTTTAGATGGTTGGTGTTTAGCTTCCTTCTCAGAGCTCAACTCTTTCTCCTTGTAACTCTTCTATAAAAAGCAGTAAGAAATTAATGAATACATAAAATCAAAAGAGTCATCATAACATAGGAACTTTACCTAGAAGAGAAAACCCTAGAAAACAGGAAGTATTCTACAAGAGATGACTGGGTCATCATAGCTGTGGGGAGATGCTGAAGGAAACCACATGCTCCAGCACTTGCAGGACCTGCTAAACACAACTCACATGAGAACCAAGAGAAACTCGTGACAGCTTCTTCTGCCCGCACTTTGGACTGCATTTATCACCAGAGAGTTTCTCCAAAAAGCACCACACACTTTTGGCAGTGTAGAGAACAGTAAGGAATATGTGAGTGTCAGGTGATTGAGGAAAAGCAGCAAAAGAGCAGGACTAGAACCTCCATGCATCTGTCTGACCCAGCTGCAGAGGGTGCAGAGCTGTTTGGGAGAGATGGGAGGAAGAAAGGTGAGAAAGGCATCCAAGATGCTGCAGGATGCTCCCAGGCAGAAACACCTTCAGAAGGCATCCCCCACTACCTCGTGCCATCCCCTGCCCTCCTGGGCTCACTGCTCCTCACCAGAGGGACAGGAGGGCAGGCAGTGGGGCAGGCACACATCCACTCAGACAGGAGGGCTCTCCTCTGGGGGAGGGCCACACCAAAGCTCCTATCTCCACGAGGAGCAGCTCCTGTGGGGACTCTCCCAGAGGATGCTGTGACCTGTTGCTGTGTCCCAGCAGAAGCCCAGGGCCCTGCACTGGCCCAGCCCAGCCCTGTGTTCTGCTGCCCAGGGGCTGGGCTGAGCCCTGCAGTGGTGCCACCCTGCAGCCCCCATGCCCCAGCTCCCTGCCATGCCCAGGGACAAGCCAGTCCTCCCCCCTGGGCGAGGCGAGGCCCAGGCTGCTCCCAGGGAGCTGCAGGAGGCAGCTCAGCCCTGCCTGCCCGGTCTGGGCTGGCTGATGTTCAGCTCTGGCAGGCAGGGGCTGGCACCATTGCCCTTGCTTTGCTTACTGAGGGTGCCCAGAGGAGCTGCTTACTTTGACATCCAGGGTGAAGCCTGAGGGCTGACTCCACCCAGCTTAAACCTGCCTCAGAGCTTGTACTGGAAACCATCTGCTCTGTCCTTCCTGATCCTCCAGACGAGCTCTTCAAGGAACCAGCCCTGCTTCTCCCGGGCTTGTCTGTAATTACAGGTGTTAGAGAGAGGAAGTGAGCTCTGCTGGAGACCAGGAACTCTGGGTGTGGTGTTGGCCTGTGGTTTGATCCCAGACACTCAGCACACAGTGTGGCACTAACAAGTGGATTTCTTCCCTGATCCTGAAGTCTGTCCAGAGAGCCTTGAAGAGCAAAGCCCAGGGAGGTGCCAGAGGGGATGGCCAGCAGGGCAGGAGCTCAGGTGTCTCTAAGGGCATTTAGTGATTTCCCCTTATGGCCTGACGCAATATTCCTAACAAAGTTTGCACCATGTCCCCCTATAGGCCTGGGCATTTAAAGACCAGCTGGGGCCACCTTCTGCACCTCCTCTGTGACCCTTAGGAAGCCACTGGCCACAAGCCCAGAGCTCTCCCTCCCCAGCCTCCAGCCGAGGGCACAGCTGTCAGATGAACTCGTTGAGGGGTCCAGGCAGCTCTGGGGATGAGCCACCCCAGCTCTCACTCAGCCCTGGCAGACCACACAGCACCCCTCTGAAAGGGCTGGAGGGAAGGAAGCAAATAGCCCAGGCAGAGCTGCCCACATTTTCAGTTTGGATGTTGTTTTTCAGACCTGCCCTCTGATGACAGTTTTAGGTCATTGGGATTTTGATTTGCCCCAGCAGTGTGCACCAGGCTTGAGTGGATCTAGTCCTACCACTGTGCTCAGAACCCCCTGTTTGTGCACGTGAGAAAATTTGCTGTTTGCTTTTCTATTAATTGCAAGGACACAGAAGCTATGGCTCATGCTAAGAAATTTTTACTGGAGTTTATACAACATTGAGTAATCCCTAGAAGCCACTAAAATGGCTTCACCCCCAAAACCAGCCATTTCAGAGTCCAGTTAAACTGGATCCTGAATTCATGGAGTAAATGAACCCCTTCCCAACATGCCCCATTAAACCAGGTGTACTGCAGGGATAGTGCTGCCCTCTCTCCAGACTTAAAAAACCCAACCAAACAACAATAAAATAAGGCACTTTTAATTCTCTATAAAAAAATATAATGGTTTAATATGAACTAGCATTTTTTTCCCCTTTTAAGTCACCCTGCCTATCATAAATAGGAGCCTAGATAGTGTTCCTGACTTTCCATGATTCCACTGTTCTCTCCTGAGTTTTTTTGCCTCTGTGATTTGTGACTAGTCAGGTGAGCTGGCTGCAATGCCCTGTGCCTGCTGACATGGGCAGAATCATGGCAGCAGCCCTCCTTTCTCACAGATTTTGGAGGCACAGCACCCTCTTGCCAGCCCTCAGAAGGTCCCTTCCATCAGCACCCCAGGACAGCTGAGAGGTGAGTGGAAGTACTGAGCAGTCCCACCTGACCAAAAGCCAGCACATGGAAAACAGCAGGAAGACATTTGGCATTTTTCTGCAAACACCTGAGTCCCACTAAAAATAAGTCATGAAGAAGAAATGATGATCCAGGCAGAGGGCTTGTGTTCTCCTCTGCCAGCTGTAATCCTGCATCGTGTTCCTGAGACCTCTCAGGCCTCTGTGCTCAAGTGCCAGAGCAGTTTCTTAGTCCAAGTATTCAAAAACATTATGTTCCTCTTCAACCATGCTAAGCTCCTCCAGAAAGGACAAATACATGTGGAGAGGAGAGAATGGCAGTGCTCACCTGCTCGCTCAAAGCTGCCTGCTAATCTTCCTTCACACCACCACCCATCAGTGCCTTCCAGCAGCACCTTACCCACGGCTCCTCACCAAAATGGACACAAGCAGCTCTTGCAGAGGCTTAGGGGACTCAACCATGAGCAAAAGTTAAGTGAGCACTGTGAGCTGTGCCAGGCAGCAAGGCTAAAATCTGCTCTCAACTTAGGGTGGTTAAAAAGCACCCTCTTCCATAGTACACAGCAGACCGAGCCCTCAGGTTCCTTTTCCCACACCACTGGAAGGCCCCTGGGTCACAAAGTGTCATCTCCTTGCAGAAACACCAGCTTAGAGCTGGAGTATGGCACAGTTAGGACAAGATCCACAGATATCTCTTGCTGTGGCCATGCCCCAGGTTGTTCATGGATACCTCCAGAAAACACATCTGTCCAATCTGAGGCACCTCCTGCAGCAGCATCAAACCCAGTATTTGTAAAAAATACAAAATGGGGTGTCAAGATTCTCCGTTGGTCTCAGCTGCTAAAATATTTTGATTTAGAAAAGATGTGTGTTTCTCAAAATTGACCATAAAATATATTCTGTCATTGCTAAAAAGGATCTCACAGACTCCCCCTAGGGAACAGGACTTTCCCCCGCCTACAGATATGCAATTTGTAACGTGAATGCAAACCTCTGAGGGACAGTGAAAGAGGGCATTTTCCAGAGCATTTCACAAAACACACAGGAGCGAAGTTCACAGCCTGATTATGTACATGTTAATCTGATAAAAATAAAACCTGTGTCCTGTCAACAAATGTGGAGTGTCACAGCCAGAGGTAGAGCTGGGAGTTACCCTGGGCACGCACTGCATGTCACAAGAAATACTCCCTGAAGGGCACACACTTTAAAAGCTATCAGCCCTAGTCAGAATTGTGTTTAAGGGATTCAGCACCTTCTCTGAAGCAAATGTACTTTAATGAGGATGCCTGTAAGGCATTTGGGAACTAATATAAATATCTTGCAGAGGAGGACTAGTGATACATGCAGCCCTGTTACAAACATAGCATAAAGCCTGTGATGAAGACAGCCCCATGATAAAGATAACTTTTAATTACTAAAAATATTAGAGAAATCATATACAAGAGGCTTCCCTGGAAACACAATGGAACTGCTCCCTGAAGCACCACAGGCACTGGGTGCTGGCTTTTTTATCCAACTCTGGTTTTTTAATCCAACTGAAAAAAATCCCTCCCTTCAGACAATTATTGTCACCTCCCTGAAATACTTTCCACCAATGTCATGTGCCCAAGTGATGCTATCTGTAGCCTCAAAGGCACAGGATCCTGTCACAGTCACTGAAGACAGACCACAGCTAAATGGCAGGAGCTGAAGCAGTTTGCAAAGCTTTAGGAGTTTAGGCTTCTCTTTGTAGGAGCCCAACAGGCTGACGAGGTAAGAAACGTGGCACAGAGGGTCTTGCTGGGGCAGTGCCCCCACTGGATCCATCATCCCATCCCTCCCTCACCATCAGGGAGAGGCTCTGCTCTCCTCTCTGCCTACTCAGCACAGCCCCTCACCATTTTTTGCATTTGAAAATCAGCACCTCAGGAAGGGCAGAAAGTCAAAGTACCTTTGACAGAAGGCTGGGCCCATCTTCTCAGGCAGAGGGGAACCCCAGCTTCCACAGGTACCAAACACAGTCTTGGGCTCTTCTGTGAATGGACATAAGACCCTTTTGAATGCTACTCATTAGTGTTTTGGCTGGCATGAACTGTTCCTCTGTGCCCCAGCTGATGAACACTAGCACTGCTGCCAAGTCTGCTGATAAATAAATAAGGATAGGAAAAGCCTTATGGTTTTTGAAAAGGGCAGCAGGAACTCAGCGCTCAAGGCAGCAAACACAATTTGCAGTAACAAACAGACTGGAGTCCAAGAGCAGCTCAGTGGTGATATTCAATCCTATTTTCCTCTTAAACATCAGCTATTAACAGCAGAGGAATCGATGGCACTGAAGGCAGCCAGGATCAAGCTGATGGGGAATGCTGCAGACTTCTCCCAGCAGCCTTCCTCATTCCCTTCATTTATCACCTACAGCCTCAGCTCCAGCCTCACTGCTCTCCTCCTCAGCTCTGCAGGCAGGACTCATTTTCATCAGTGACAAGGCAAGAGACTAATTACAGTACACATTTCATTTGTGAAGGGACCCCAGGGAGAGGAGGATGGGGAAGAAAGCTTTTTCTTGCTCTGCCACCTAAACAGTTTGTATTTGTTAGTGTAGAAGTAAGTCTGATGGCAGTGACCTGCTGCCTAAGGAGCAGCTCACCCATTAACCTCACACCCACAGTTCACACCCACCACCCTTTCCATGCACCATTAATATTTATAAGGATGACGTGTCTCTTTGACAGGAACTTGTGCCTCCAGCGACAACAGATGTTATACCATTTATGAAAGAAACTACTCAAGCATTTCCAATGGACCTTGTGCATGCTCATCATGTCTTTATCCCGTGCCCTGATTGTATTATCCTCCTGACTCCAGTCCAAGAGCATGGATGGCAGCACACTTGCCTGTCGAGTACTCAGAAATGTTTTGAGTTTCATTCCGCCTCTGTGAGTGTTCTCTGGCAGCTGGAGCCCTTCCAAATGCACCTGCCAACTCAAACAGAAGCGTGCGAGGCCTGACATGTCAGAAATGAGGATTTGCCACTTACCTGGGCCTCCAAAACACATGGCACACAGCTGAGGCTGCAGGATGGCCTCCCACAGCTGCATTAGTGCTCATACATCATCTAGAAAGAATTGAAACCTGGTTTATACACTGTGCTATGCTGCTCTACACACAGCCTTGCAGGAGAACACATGCAGCAAGGCCCAGATGCCATTGCCTCTGCTAAAACTATGCTGCTCCTTGGCTAAACTGCAATTAATAGCTTGTGTGGGAGCCTGTTTCTGGCAGGACAGAGCTCCCTGCTCCAGCAAAGGTTGAACTCCCACCCTTCATGCAGGAGGAGCACCCCCATCAGCAGGGAGCAGGATGGGCTTAACCTGGATGAAAGATAAGTCAATGGGTTTAGTGAAATCCTCAGAAACCACCACGCATGGACAAGCACCAAGGTATTGGACAAGGTATCTCAGGAAAGTTTTCTTTTACTAGATTGCAGTTGACATTTCCATTAAAATGCATGAGGTTACCATGATTCGCTTCACCTGATGTGATGGAACTTGTTTAAAGTAGCACAAAAATGTCACATTGTCCCTGTGGGCTAGAGGAGATAGCCTGCAGTGACTTCCTCCTCCAGAATGGCAGCTCTAGTGATGCCCTGATATTTATGGCACATACATTTTTAATGCCCAGCACAAACAGCTCCAGCATTTGTCAACTCATTTGACCTGCAGCTTTTCAAAGAAAATACAAGAAATGCTGCAGAACAAGAGCCAGCAATGGGTACAATGCCTTGCCATCAGCACCTGCCCTGTCAGAAAGGAAACAGGATGTTTTAGCCATGTTTTAGCCAACTCTCTCTGGCCATTCTTAGCCAAGATTTACTGCTGAAGTCTCCTCGTGCATCCAGAAGCGCTCACCTTGTGCCTCCAGCTCCTCACTGCTCAAAACCTTAGACTGAGGCTTGTGAGAAAGCATTGCTGTTCACAGCCACCAGGGTTTCACCACCCAGGTCCTGACACATCTGAGCCTCGACTGCGATGAATTTGGGAGCTCCTTCACGTCTCATACATTAACAATGCAGCATCTGTAACCCAAGTTATCTCTGAAACACAACTGCTACAAACACCTGCAGTGCAGAGGCCTGGCAGCTTTGGGCACTGCACACCATTTACACCAGTGTTAACCCCACTGTTTGAGCAGTGAATACATTAATATGGTGTGGTTTGGTTTTACCCCAGCCAGCAACCAGGCTCACCCACCTCCCCACACCCCCATTCCAGGAAAAGCTGAGCTTTGGAGAGAAAACAAGCTCACAGATGCTTGGAGTTCACCTTTTACCAACAATTACATACACTGTGTGTTACTGCACATTTCCCAAATGTGTGTGTGTGCTTTTGTGTGTTTTTATACACCTCTGATGACCATAGGTGCCTAGTTTTGGTTCAGAATGAAGATTGTTCCTTCAAAATTGTGACACCCATTACTTTGCTGCAGTTTGTTTACAATTGTGGCTTCCCCTGCTGCTTAGGTAGGCTAAGTATGCATCAGCCAGGCACAGAATGTCTCTACAGGTGTCTCCACTTGCTGAAATACAAAAGTGTTCTGTACCTGGCCTGGTCCACACAGAATTTCTGCTTAGCCAGCTGTGCTGGTTTTGCATTGATTGGCATTTGGGGAAGAAGTAAGAAACCACCCACAGAAGTGATTTCTCTGAGAGAAGCTGCTGGGAGCTTCCTCTGTGCCTGGGAAAGGCCAATAGCTAAGGCAAATAGTTCTGAGAAATGACAGCATTTTGAACCATTTAGAAATTAGATCCACCTCTGTGAGATCCACATTTTAAAAGCCATAAATCTGGGAAATCTCTGTCTTTGCTTTTGGACTCAGAAGGGAACGGAGCTGTGGTGAGACCATGACTGCTGTGGCCACTGCCAACAACCAACCATCTGCAGGCCTGGGTGAGATATTGACCCTTTGAGTGCTCAGATGAGACCTGCAGGCCACGATTCTCCCCTCAAGTGAGAGAAAAGACAAAGCAAGGACACGCAGAGGACAACGTGAAGACTTTGAGGTCAGTAAAGAAAGAGTCAAGCCCTGGATGGAAGGTGATGAGGAGATGCCTTAGTGTTGGGCTGAAAAATTCTTTTGGTAGGGCCATGGAGATGGACAATGATACACTGAAATATCTCCTTTAATTCATGAGAGTATTGGGGGGCTGAAGCATTCAAGCTGTAGATGTGAGCAGAGGCATCCACTGATGAAGCCAAGCAGATGCTGGAGTAGCTGTGATCCCATAAGAAGCTTGAACAGAGAGAGAGAGATGAGAGTGGATGAAGACCCTTTGCCCCCATGGAGAGAAGAAAACCTCTGTTCCCAGAGATGATCACAGAGACAGATGGAGAGAACCTTTGCCTTTGAACAACTCATCCTTAAAATAATACCCCATGAGTTCATGGCCCATGGACACATCTCCAGGAGGGCTGTGAAAATTGGAGGAGTTTCACAATGCAGAACTTTTCCCCAGGCAGCTGCTATTCATGGAAATGAAAATCCATGAGAAAACTGTTTCTTGTGGACAAGTCTCCATGGCATGACAAGAGAAAATGCCTCTCCCTACAAGGACTGATGAAAGACTATCGTATAGCTAGTACTGCTTTAACATCCCAGGTTTTATCTCTACATGGTCAGTTGGGAAAGAAGTTAGGCAGCGAGAGGAAAGGTGTTCTGGAGGTTTTATTCTGATGCTTCTTATTCTTATAGTCCTGTTAATAAACTTTCTTTATACCTTTTAAGTTTTAAGCCTGTTTTGCCCTCCTCCTAATCCATATCTCACAGCAAGAAATGAGTAAGTGCCCTGGTGATTTTAGCCAGCACCAAACCCACCACATTATTTGGTGTGTTGGCCGGGAAACTCAAATTGGCTAATCTAAACCACTACAGCATTAATTATTGAAAAGAATGAGCTGCTTTCCACATTGTGGTACACAGAGAATTCGGTGCATGGGAAGCAGAAGGACAGATTTAGACATCCAGCCCCCAGTACATCCCACCCTGCTCCTGCCTGGTACAGGGAAACTTGTCACCACCTGAACAGACTCTCTGGCAAAACCCAAGCACTGATGCTTTAACATAAAAGGAAAAAAACCACACCAGAAACACTTTTCTGAGGAGTAACACCTCCTGTCCATTGCGATACAAAAGGAAGCCTGCTCTCCTGTCGCACGTGGATTAGCACAGCGCAGGCCAGGAGGTTTACACGGCACTTTAAAGATGAAAAGCAGTGTTAAACAACTCTAACAGTGAGACTGCTGAAGTGAGAGCACCCCGGCCTTTCCCGGAGCGCCGGTGCCCGCTGGGCCACGCGGGACTCGCCAGGCACCGATCCAGGTGCGGATCCATAAAAACTGATGGAACCGGGCGTCCCACGGCTCTGAGCGGCTCCGGCTCACGCCAGAGCTCTCCGCAAAGAAAACCTGAGCAGCATGAAAACCAAAAGGCTTTGCGTGGCGAGGCGAAGCGGGAGAAGCTGGAGCAGGAGGGGAGCGATGCCGGACACGTTCGGGGAGGGGAGCGTGCGGCTCCGCGCCCGTTCCAGCGGGGGACGCGTTCCCGTTTCCTCGGGCGGTAAAAATATGACATGCATTAGCGAGGAGAATAAAAGCAGGGAAACAAAGGAGCGGGAGCGAACACCTGTCGCTCTCCTCGGGGACGAGCCCTAATGCTTTTATTTGCCTCAGTCTGCTGGGGGAACTGCAGCTGCCAACTGTCATCAGCATCAAGTTACCCGCACAAAGCCGCCCGGCCCTTTCAGCCCCTTTCAGGGGAAGCGGAGGGCTGCGGAGCGCCGGGGCCGGCACCGAGCGCTCCGGGCCCAGCTGCCCGCGGCCACCGGGCGGGCGAGCAGCCCCCGGGGCAGGGGATGCGCCTCGCACAGCCCTGCGACACCGCCGCCACCAGCGCGTCCTCCCGGGCTGCCTCGCACGCCCCGAGAGCCGCCCCGGCCGCTGCCACGGGGGCACGGCAGGACGGCTCCGTGCCGGCTGTGCCTGCCCAGCCCCACGGCTTCCCGGTCACGGCTTCTGGGTCACGGCTCTGACTCTTGCACAGGTCAGCGCTGACAGCTGGCCGGCCCCACCGTGCCCTCCGTTCCACGCACACCAAAGCCGCTCGCACGGCGCTCCCGAGGCTCCGGGCCCGGTTTGGGGCTCAGGGCCGCCCCGGGCCCCCTCACGCCGCCGCCGGGGCTGGGCAAGCCCCGCTCCCGAGGCCCCGCCCCCCGCGGCCCCGCCCCGCCCCGAGGCCCCGCCCCGCCGCAGACAAAGCGCGCGGCTCCCATTGGTCCGTTCGGCCAACGCTCGGCGCTGCCCGCGCGCCGCGGCCAATGGGCTCATTGACATGCAAATCGTGGGCTATAAAAGGGCGGCGCGGGCGGCAGCGGCGCGGCGCGAGCAGGGGGGGTGGTGCGGCCATGGCGCCGGGCGGGGAGCGCTCGCCGCGGGGCGAGGGCTGTGCGGAGCCCCGCGTCGACCGGAGGGTGAGCGGCGGGGGCCGCGGCGGGCGGGGCCGGGCCGGGGGGGTGGGCTGACGGCGCTGTTGTCCCCGCAGACGAGGAAGCCGCTGGTGGAGAAGAAGCGCCGGGCGCGCATCAACGAGAGCCTGCGGGAGCTGCGGCTGCTGCTGGCCGACAGCGAGGTGAGGCGGCGGCGCGGCGGGGCGGGGGCCGGCGGGGCCCGGGGCCGCGCTGACGGCCGCGGCGCCCCCGGTCAGTTTCAGGCGAAGCTGGAGAACGCGGAGGTTCTGGAGCGGACGGTGCGGCGGGTGCGGGCCGTGCTGGAGCGCCGCGCCCGCGGTGAGTGCCGGCCCGGGGGGCGGCGGGGGGCCCGGCCCGGGCCGCGCCTCACCCGCGCCCCTCTCTGTCCCCGCGGCGCAGGGGGCGGGCGGCGGCTCCTGGAGGCCAGCGAGCGATTCGCCGCCGGGTACATCCAGTGCATGCACGAGGTGCACACCTTCGTCTCCAGCTGCCCCGGTATCGACGCCACCACGGCGGCCGAGCTGCTCAACCACCTGCTGGAGTCCATGCCCCTCAGCGAGGGCGGCTGCCCGGACTCGGTCACGGACGTTTTGGGGGAGCCCGCGCTCGGCCCCTGGCCCGCCGGAGAGGCGCTGGCCCTGCCCGCCGGAGCCCGCCCGGGCCCGGCCCTGCCCGCCCCGGCGCTCTCGCCCTGCCCCAGCGAAGAGACCTGCTCCGACTCGGACGAGGCGGAGGCCGAGCCGGGCCAGACCCCCACGGACGGACTGGACGCGTCCCAGACGCAGGGCCTGGCCTCGGCCGGCTCGCCCAGATCCATGTGGAGACCCTGGTAAGAGCCGAGAGGAGTCAGCGCGGAGCTGCCTGTGGGGAGGGCAGGGCAGGGTGCCCGTGTGTGCAGCGTGTCCGTGGGAGCGCTGTGGCTGCGGGACTCGGGCACTCGGACGCTGTCACAGCCTGACAGCCTAATAGCGAACGCGGTAACATTTCATCCCTGTGAGCGTGCGTGTGTGGCATTTGGGAACTTTAGGGGTTGTTCTTAGGAGAGGATGGGGGGAGGAGGGAGTCGGTTTGTAGTAGCGAAGCTCTCCGGTGGAGACACAGCAGTTATTTTATAACCCTGTCTCTTTCTTCCTGGCCCTTAGAAGGGGCCTAAACACCACTACCCTTTAAGAAAAAGCCCTTGTACGTTTTAAATCACCATAGTCAATTCCAGGAGAAGCTGAAGCTACGTCTGCATGCACGGTTTTAAACGTTCTAGTGATAGCACAGACCCCTGAAAGATGTCAGTGGGGGTAGTGTCTGTACCTGGTAGCAGTTTGAAGTTTCACCTTTAGGGAAGAGAGAGAAAACTTAGATACCCGGTGGGATTATACAAGCATTTTTAAAGATGTTGGTGGCAGGGTGCCTTTTAGAAATGAGTGTCTTTATGCACATTTTGCTTTTAGCATACTTGAGTTTGTTGTGACTTTATGTATATTAGGGTGTCAAATGTTTTTTATTTTTAATCTTTAATAAAAAAAACCTGAATTCACAATGTGGTGTAGTATATTGTGTAATGTGTTGCGCTTCAAACCCGTTTAGAAACATTAAAAATACAGCTCCCTCTTGTTGGCTCTTGACACCAGTATGTGTTATATCATGGAAACAATGCTGGTAATTAAGCACTTAACTCTCGTACTTAAGCATTGTTAACTTAACTATTGGAATTCAAGTATTTCTTTTGTTCAATTCCAGTTGACACTTAAGTCTATTGCAGGAGCCAGGTCACACTGGTTGAGGTTGGTCTTGGGCCACAGAGTCTGGGGCTGGTTGGTCTGGATGCCAGTCTCAAACCTACTGTACTTGCTCTGCCATCGAAGGCACTGCTCACACATGCACAGCCCGAGCTTCACAAGTGCTAGGCAAATCCTGTCCTGGGGCATAACTTCACGGGGGGGGGGGTTTGCTTTTTGGGTTGATTTTTTTGTTTTGTTGGTGGAGAACAGAAAAGGGCTCCATTGAATAACAGTGTGCAGTGCATGTGGAAAGTGTTCTTTAATGTTTCTGGGGGCTTGGAGGGGGACCCTCAGCATTCTTATCCACGAGGTTTGACCCCCTCCCCGTTCCTGCTTTGGGGAGATGCCAGGTTATTTATGCTGTGATACAATACGTTTTCGTTGTGATGAGGAAAAAAGATTGTAAAGTGTCTTAATACATGGAAGTTTCCAAACACAGAGCAAGCAAGCAAGAAAGGAAGCAACCCAATGACCAAGGGACTAGACCTGTACCTTTGTTAGTAACCCCACAGAATGATAAAAATAGAAACTGAAGCACTGGCAATGCCTTTCCATTGTCATTTTCTTTACCTGAGGTGGGTGTTCTTGTTCAAATGTGTCCATCAGAATGCTTGGTCCTTCTCATCCCTTTTGAGTTAAATTCCCTTTGAGCCAGAGGAGAGGGGCAAAAATCAGCTGAGTGAGGGGAGTGCAGTGACCTTTGTGCTTTAGGGAGGGAGGTGAGGGGTTTGAAGTGTAAATGAAGCCTGGGACACTTGCACTAAAACTGACACCCCACACACCTTGAGAGCTCTGGGACTGAGGCTGCACCTCTCCAGCCCAAGTCCAGGTTTATTTATATCGATTTCCCTCAGGCCTCACATCTTGTTTGAGAAGTTATTCTCCCCTCTTAGCTCAAAGCTCCCTGTGACTCCAAGCCCAGGTCACACACAGCCCCTCACCCCATCTTGTGACCCTGCTCAGCCAGAACCCCTCATGTGCTGGAAAAGGCACTGAGAGGGGGCTGAAGCCACAGCCCAGTTCCTTAACGTGACAGCAGCAGCCACAGCTCAGCCTGTGGCTCACAGCAGCACTCAGAGCCTGCCTGAGCTCAGTGGCTTCAGCAGGGCCATCCAGGGCTGAGCCTGGCCCCAGGCAGCCTCTCCACTGCTGCAGGAGCACCAGAGGCACCTTGGCTTGGCTTCATCTCCATGAGAAGAAAGGCCCTTGTGTTAGGGCTCTCAGTGATGCTCCTGTGAAAGCAAGTGCAAATCCTGACACTTTGGTGACAGAAACACAGCCCAAAGTCAACATAAAAGTGCCAGGAATTGGGGCAGCTCGAAGCAAAGTCAACACTGCAGATTTGGTGCTCAACTTTCCCTCTGCTGGCCTTGGAGAATGGTCCAAACTCAAAGCTGGTCTTCCCTGTTCCTGTTGCTTTTCCCATTCCTGCTTGTGCTGCTGCCCTACCCAGAGCCAGGGGAACCTACCTGGGCACATCCCGTTCCCTCTGCTGCAGGAACAACAGTCAGTGGAGCTGTGAGGATGCCTGGACAGCTGCTCTCCCAAAACTGGACTGGTGGGGAGGAGCAGGGGCATTGCAGCCCTCTGCCCTGAGCACTTAGCTGTGCTGGTCTGGCTGACAAGAAAAGCCAGGTCAGAACAGTACTTTGAGGAGTTCTCCAATAGTGTCAAAAGTATTTTAGAAATGTGTTAGAAATAGGACTTTTTTTTGCTTTTTTTTTTTTTAAATCCACAAATTAGGTTCACAGAACATTTACGTCCCCTGATTAGGTGTTGCTGGATTTGTCCATTTGCATTTCTGTACCTTACTGCAAAGGTGTCAAATCTGACACTTGGCTGACAAAGGCAGGAAGAGGTGAGCATTTTGGGGGTGGCACTGGGAAAGGGGCAGCGTGGGGAAGGAAGGTTTCCAACAGCTCTGATGAAAAACCAGGGAAGCCTTTTCAAGTCCTTCTTTATAGAAACTGCCTTTATTCTTTTCCATTCCAAAGTAATACAAACAGACCATCTGATCTGACAGTGCACTGCCTTGTAAAAGGAGAGAGAGGCAGCATTCTAACAGGACTCCTCTCGTTTGATATGCAGGTGGAGAATAATAGAAAGAAGGGCTCGTTTTCCCCTCTCTTTGCATGTCAGTCACTCACACCTGTTACAGGGGAAAAGTGCTCCTTGTTAGACTGGGTCAGCTGGGAGGACTCAGAGTTCAAACCTCTTCCCAACATGTACCAGGTTTTTTATCAGAGCCTCTGGCCAGCAGACAAGATCAAGCTTTTAAATCACACCAATCAACTTACATCTTCTTTCATCTCCCACTAGTAAGGATCCTGCAGCTCTCTGCAGAGTCTCCCTCACCAAATAAATGTCTCAGTTTCTATTCCAATTAAAAGGATAGAAGAAAAAACCAACCCAGGCCTCAGCAGCACGTCTGGGGGATGCACAGATACCATGCAGGAAATCCCTGCTAAGCAGGCAATTGGCTCCTGTCTGTAACACAGTTTACATTTCTTCCCATCCAGGATGCTGCTGTTTGCAGAATGATACCAAAACATCACAAAAAAGGAGGATTTGTTCCTATGAGAGGTGCTGGAGTGAGTGTTGGTTAATCCTGGCAGCCAGAGTCCTGCCCCATTGTGCTAAACTCTCCACAGCAACAGCTCCACATCCCCCAGGGGCCACCCACCCACTCTTGACAGCTCCAGCTGCTGGAGCCCAGGGTCAGGATTGCCCCATTTTTGGGCCCATGTCCCAGCACAGGTCTGCACACTCTCACAGCAGCAGCAGCTCTCCAGCCCTGACTGCTCCTCCACCCTGCAGGGTTTTACATCTCCCGTGTTCAGATGCTGGAACACACCCAAACTTTTGTCCAAGTCACTTGCTCTTTTCTCTGGAGATGAGAACAGTCTCTTTTTTATTTTCTTTTTATTTCATGAGATGCCTGGTTCTAGTTGCATCCTCTAGCAAATTCCTGAGTCCACAGCTATCTAAATGGACAGTGTCTCTAAATTGTCCTCTTTAGGCCTCTCATAAGCCAAGATAAAGGAAAAGCAAAGGAGGAAAAAGAGTCTCTCTCATTCCATTGTATTTTAGCTCCCTACTCAATATTAGCATTTCATTATATACATTTATTATATATACATTTTCAGCAAGTGAAATTCATTGCACTGCATTTTAAAGAGGTTAAAAAAAAATCCAAGCTGGTTCAGAAAACACTCATACATGAAAATACACCTCAGAGCATGAGGCCTTAAGCTAATTCAGTTAAACAAGATGATGACTGAGGGTGATTAGTTACACTGCCAATATTGCATGACACATTCTACAGCTCAGCAGCTGAGGAACTCATGGCTTCAAGAAGTCTTTTAAGCCAATAAAGTAGAGCCTGAAGTGCCAAGACCTAGATAGTAGGTCCAGATTATCTGTAATGAGAATGAAAAGGATTGAAATTAGACTCTGGAAGAAGTAATGAATTTCCTTTCTTTTAATGTCAAGTGAGACAGAATATATTTCCAAAAGCAAATACAAGTTTCTTTGGTTACAAGCAAAAACTACTTAGTTACACAACATCATACGAGTAATTATATTAACTGATCCCTTCTGGCCTTGGATTTCTTAAATGTACAATTAACTCAGTTTGTGGTTTTATAGTTTTTGCATTGGTCTGTGCCTGAAATACTAGTGGAAAACAAGGAGAGTAGTTTTCTTTGTGTCTGAGAAAGCTCAGGCCAAGGCATCTTCGAGCCTGCATTCACTTCAGGAATTGCATGGATTCACTCACCCTCAGCTGAGCTCTGCAAAGCTCCTGCACCATTTAAGTACAAAGCAGAGCAGTCTAATTTAGAATCATCCCCAGAGAGGCACAGCTTAAAGCATCCTTAAAACGATGTAGCTGTGTCACCTGAGAGGGAAGGGACATTAGTGGCCATCCCCAGAGCCTGTGTGCCCAGCCAGGAGTTCCTCAGTGGGTTTCAGCTTCTCCCGCTCCCTGGGGAAGCCTGGCTGTGTTTTGGGCTTTGCACACAAATAAAATTTCAGACTTCCAATCTTCCTATCCTAAAATAAGTTCACCAGCCTGTGCTGAGCAAGGTCACTATGAAACCCCTTCCACTGTCACCATGCAACAGGTTTTGTAATCATAAATTCCACACATCAGTGGATCATCAGTTCCATCATGTTGAGAAAGGGGGGAAGCCCAGAAGAGACACATCAGCCCCATCAAACTCTTCCAGCAGTGGGGAAAGGTTGTTCACAGCACCCACACGTCTCACCAAGAACTCAGCCACACAAGCTGAGTGAATTTGCCTCCTTTGGGCCTGCAAATGTCACTTGATGTTTACAACCAGCCTCGGTGGCCTCATTACTCATGGCTGACCCAGTGTTGGTAATATCTACCTACACACTTCCACTTGCCAAAACAACGTGCTCGGGTTCCTTTCCTGCTCCACAGATCCTCAGCAGAAGCCTGCACAGTCCCAGGAGCCTGAGACTGCTTTACACACGTAATCCTGCTCCAGATTCTCTCTGTCACTCACAGGAGCAGATTCACGGGTCAGAAAATGGGTGTAATTGAATCCCCACATCCAGGCAGAGGGAGCACACAGCTTCTTACCAAAATCTGGGATTCTGGAGCGAATCTCTACTGAGGAGCTGCTACTCCCCAAGCAGCTGCAAGTCCCCCACCCATTAATCCCTCAACTGAAGCAGCATTTCTTACTAAGCCAACACATGCACTCAGTGAAGCTCAAGACTCCTCAGGAGCCTTAGGGAACCTCTCCAGAGTGCCCAGGATGTTCTTTGTTTCCCAGAAAACTTTGTATAAAGTGACAGAATTTGGAAAGCTCCCGAATGCACTTGGTCTCAGAGAGGTTTTAAAGAGCCCAGGGAGTCCCACATCACACCTGGAGGTGATGCCTTGGGATGGATCCCCAGAGCAGGGGCTGGACAGAGTTAAGAGAATAAAGTGGGGATTTATTGAAGGCCTTCAACAGGCACACCTTGGGCAGTCAGAAACCTCCCAGAGGCTGCAGCCAAGCTGGAAGATGGTCACAAGTTTCTCAGACAATTACAAGTTTGGTCCATTTCCATCTCAGGGGTTGATGCTCCAATTCCAGCTTCAGCTGATGAAGTCATTTACCCCCAGTTTGCTCTCCCCCAATTTATTGCTGTTTACATCTCTTGGGGCTGAGGCTGTGGGGTGTCCTTGGGCTCCAGGCCCAGAGGAATTGTTTTGTCTGAATAAATCGGGAGAACAGCGGCTGACAGGCCACGGAGCTTTAGGGTTACGCCCCAAAACAGTTCAGGGTCTGAAAAATACAAAAGCCAAAATCCTGAGGCATCAATGGGCTTGGCACCCCCAGCTGCAGTGGGATCACACAGTGCCCATGGTGGCTCAGGAGCAGAGGGACACTCTGCACTTTCAGCTGATGCAGGAAGCAGGAAAAATGATTCACATCCTCTCCGGCAGCACCGAGCCAGAGCGTCCCTCCTTGGCTACAAAACTCCAGCGGCAAAAGGGAAACACAACACAACCCCCCAGGCCCCTAATGCTGCTCTGTGCTTACTCAGGACTCAGTTCCCAGCCCTGTTCCTTCCCAGAAGCACCACTCCTCTGGTGCTGAAATTTTAATCTACTCCCTGAACCCCTTTAGAAAGAAAAGCAAACAAAAAACACCAACCAAATTCTTATCTGTCAGCTTTTTGCCAGAAGAATTGGCCGCATTTGCAGGGAGGACATGCAGCAATGTGTACCTGCATGCTTTAACACCTTGGGATTTATTTTGGCTTTTTAAAAGATGCAACGAAAGCATTCTGCTGATGTGCAACTTGTTATAATTTCAGCCAAGAGCAATTCACAGTTTGCTCTTGTTTAGTTCTGTCAAGAGCTATACAAAGAAGGGTGAAGTATTATCTCAGGGTTTCTTGGAGGGAAAGGCAATAAAAACAGAATTTACCAACAACTTCCATGTATCTTTTGTGGGTTTATACAGTCACACACCAATTTACAGCTGCTACAGTCAATCATTTCATAGCACAGAGATGCAAGGGGCAAAGGAGAAGGGAAGGGGACTAAAGAACTGTTATCTGGGCTACAAGGGAGAATGAATCTGTAAGGCCAGAGCATCTGCTGACCTCTCAGAACTGTCAAATCTTCCCTAAAATCAAGGCTCTTGCTGCCAGCCACTGCTGTTGAATCAAGCCAATGTTTTCTTGCACTTTAATTTGCATCATATATGAAATTCAAGTAAGGACATTCAAAACAAGCAAAATTTCAGTTTCCCAGGATGGAGTCTGCTGCCAGGCACTCCTCCCTTCATTCTGTATTCAGGCAGTGTGAATTTAACTCCAGAATTCCATTAAAGGACAACTGCTCACTTGTCTCTCAAGGTGATGTTTTACTGCCTAACTGGCCAACTCAACTGAAAAAGCCTCCCCAAATTCTACATTCTCAAGTCTCCTATGACTCAAATATGATGAGACCCAGGTACTGCATGGATCACTGAGGTCTTCCATGAAGAGCAAGTGTTGGTGGGTGAATGGCAGATGCACAAACTCTCCCTGCTCCATTTGGTCACCCAAACAGATTTGTTAAGTCCCACCCAACACTGAACACTTGAGGGAAGGGTTCTCCTTGGCCAGCCTAGCAATGACCACTCTGACTCAGCCACATACGTGCATTTAAAATAAATAGATGCAAATTACATGGGCCAGATGGAAAATGAAATATGCAAACAAACATAATCCATGTCATGCAAAATAAGTAGATCAGGGAAAGAAAAAAAAAAAAGTTGCATGTATTCAAGCATTCTTTGGTTTGGTTGTGGGTTTTTGTTCTTCCCCTTCCCTCACCAAACAGAATGCTTCCATCCCTACTGCCTGCCCTGGGAAAAGGGATTCCTGCAGTGCTGGCAACACCACGGGAATTCCCAGGTGTTACATCCCTCCTTGAACGCATTAGAGGCCATGCCAGGCACTTTTAGATCTTGTGGACACAGACAGGCGGATTCTTTGGTCTAGCAGTCGTTCTGTCACTTCTCCAGAGCAGCATCTCCAGTCACTGAGCTCAGGGTGACACCTGGGACACAGCTCCTCGCCACGAGAACGCAGCAGTGGCTGCCTGAGCAGGAAGAGCTTTAGCTGTGGATCCCAGTTTTCCCCACCATTTCTGGGAAAACCTCTCAGTTTGTGACAAACTCTCCACTGAGTGTGCTGTCTTCACCTTTCCTTCATTTCTTGTTGGTGAGGAACCAAACCAAAAGTGCTGCTCCCACTGCATCCCCCCTAGAAATGCAGCAGAATCCTCCAGTGAATGGGGAGATTTGGCTTTCTGGCTCAAATGAAAAGGTTCTGACCTCTGATCCTTTTTGGTGCTGAAACACATGAGCCTTCAACATTGCTGTATCTCCTGTTAGGATCTTGGTAATGGGCAGGGAAATGGGAACTGGAGAGGAGGGAGAGCCCAGCTGGTGCTCGGGGTTTGTTTTCTGCAGTGCCTGTCACCATGGCATCTGAGCAGCACCAAATCAAACACACACCTTCCAAAGAGGAAGGGCTCCACTTCCCCTGGCCTTCCCCTGGAACAAAGGAGGATCATTTTATACATGTTTTGTACTTATGGTTTTGTTTTCAGAGAACATTTGATATTAAGGAACTCTTTGGACAATGATATTTTAGACATTTTTCTGAATAATGCTGCAAAGAGATTCAAGCAGCCCAATTTATTATCTGGGGTTTGGTTTTCAAAGAACCCAAAATCTAAAGTGCCTGGACAGACAATTTTGATTTGCCTCATGCTGCAGAGCTCAGATCTGTATTGATCTGACAATTCAGCTTAGCCCAGACAAACACAGCCCTTCATGGGATTGGGTTCTGCAGCTGTAACTTCTTTTGCCAAAAGCTCTAAACATCACTTTTCTCTGTCTTGCTTAAATTTGTTCTGTTTTTTTTTGTCTAGACACAGGGCAATTCCAAAAACAGGGCATTCCCTGTTTTGACAGCTTTCTCGTTTGTTATGGTCACAGATTATAGATGCACACAGATTTAGCCCCGTGTCTTTCTTTTCTGCCTGTGTTTCAACAACTTCTCACTTCCATTCAATTAAACCGTTCCTAAATGTCCAAACATCCTCAAGCCTTAAGAGCGATTCATCTTTGTTCTTTCTCAAATTCTCTCTGACAAGGAGCCCTTGCATCTCATCCAAAGAAAGAAAAATCGTGTTTTGCTGTGGATAAAACTATTTTTAAAAAGGCAGTGTTAAGCAGTCTCAAAGCAGCAGTGCTCTTTAGAGCTGTTATTATCCTTTTCCTCCAATTCTTCCATGGAAGTCACAAACCAGAGTGCAAGAACCCAAATGTTCCCAAGAGCAGCAAGCTGCCACCTTCTAAATATAGCCCAGGTGTCACAGCTCAACTCCAGCCTTATCAAGCAGCCTTAGCAGCACAGAAACAACGCTTGGGAGGCTGGGGATACATTTAATTACAGCAATTTAATCACCCGAAGTTTTGGCAACCAGCTTCAAGTCACTGTGTGTGTGTGTATAAAGTCTGCAGAATTTGGGGAAGGCTCCTGCACCCACACTCCTGGGAACACTACAATAATACAGATTTCTCTCAACTGTCTCTGTAATGAGTGAAAAGTAACACCATAAACTTCACAGGCCTGTGAACACTAAATGAGGTGGTAAAGGCAGTCATATATCACTTCATCAAACTAATTCTGTCAGTAAGTGAAACCTGTAAAACCATTTCCAGTATGCAGTCTGTTCAATTTATATCATTCTGCCACAAAATCGATGTGAGGCTATAAATGGTTTTCTCAGATTGAGATACAGATACCTTTATTCCACCTGATAGCCAAGAGACTGTCAGACAAAAAAGAAAAAAAAGAAACAAACAAACAAAAAGGGGCCAAATAAACAAACAGATTTTCCTTAAAAATCCAAGCCAGAAATCCCTGAAAATTCAATTAAAATTTAAGACTTAAGCATCACCTCATAATGGTAGAGCACATACAGAGCAGGTATTTTAGGGGGCTGGCAGGACTAATAAAACAATGTTGTTAATATGTGTGTTCCTAATCAGGTCTTTATAGCTGAACTCATTTAAATTCACTGCTCATGTAATGCAAAGTAATTATTACTAAAAACTATGAAATTCACTGCCTGACTACATCCAAAGCTTTAAAAGCCTTTACTGAAGAGTTTAGTAACCATATTTTTGCATACTAAAAGACAGTGGAAGCCAAGGACAATGGAAGAATTTCCCAGTTCTTTGCACAATGTGGGAATCACTCATTATTGCCACGTAGCTTTGGCAGTTAAAAAATTTCAGCTCAATTCTAAAATAAATATATTTCTACTTGGCTTTGTCTCTAAAAGGGAGGGAGACAAAAGAACTTCACTGCAAGCAGGAGTGAGCAGAAGTTTTGCTGTGCTCAGGGATGTGGGGTTTAGGAAGAGGCATTTTCCTAGGAATGAGATGTGAACAGAAGGTTGTGCCCAGCTCCCCTCCCCTCCCAGCCCTGCTCCAGCAGCTGGGACAGAATCTCCCCTATTCACAGGCAGCAGCAGCTCTGCAGAACACAAAAAAGGAGGAGGCTTTTAAAGACAACTGCATCTAGAGCCTGGAAATATCTCCCGATGGCCACATTCCTGCCATTGTCGCTGCTGCCCGCTTTGTGGCACGCCAGATGCTTCATGCACATGCATTTATTGCACAAATTGCAACCCAGAACTGCTTGGCCCCAGGCCCTGCAGGCACAGGCACAGCCCCAGAGCTGGGTTTGTTACTCCAAAGCTCCTCCTGCAGCCATCCCAGGTCATTCCTGGGTTTTCCATGCCCTGAGGCAGACTGGTTTTTTGTTGTTTTTTTTTTTTCCAACTCCATTATTTCCTGGAGATTTTTTTTTTTAAGTAAATTGAAACCTCATTAAGCCTAAACAGGAAGAGAAACTACACTAGAAAATAGCTATTGCACTGAACAATGGAAAATACAAAATGGTTCACTTACACACCATTTGATACTGAAATACACTGGTTGGTATAGGAAATTACATGTGTTCTCTCACTGCAAGAGAAAAATAACACGATTTTATTTCCTACCATCCTGTATTGCTGCAGAAACAAACTATGTATTTTAGGGCTGTAAAAGACCTCTGCATTGCAGGTAGTGCTCAGCACAGAGTGTTACTCTGCAATTTAATTAACCATTTTCATCAGAAACCCTTGGTTTTTAATTCAAATTCAGAAATGCAACTGAAACATGAAAGAATAGTTTTCCAAAATATGTGAGGACAGATCTGCCAGTGTTCAAAACTGAGGCTGAAGTTTAAAGGAGGTGAGAGAAGTTTATTAACACAAGAAAAAGCAAATCCTGAGCCTATTTCATGTGTCAACCTCTGTCTTTATCCACTCCCGACAAAACTACAAACACTTGAAACGCTGGGGAGGAACAGAAGTGGCAGCAAACAGAATGGAGAGATGGCCCAGGTTAAATCATTGGTGTAAATTCTGTAAATTCTGCACTCACCTGGGACCTGCAGGAGCTCCAGCCTCAGGGCTCTCCAAACCAGAGCAGGGCTCAGCTCACACACCCAACCCTGCTCCTGGAGCTAAGCTAATTAAAGATTACAGCCAATTAGAGAAGTACATTGGCTGAATTTAGCCAGCACCCTGTGCAAAAAGGCTGCAGATTTCCAAGGGAGGCAGCTGGTGACAACAGAAAGGAAAGCAGTAAGACCTTACCTTAGACAAGCAGTGGTCAGGTTTTTTAAAAAGGAAAAGCATAGCAAATACATTCTTGGACAGAATTAGAATTTCTGAAGCAGGCAGTGCAACAGCAACACAAGCAGTTTACTTTTTGACCACTCTAACAATTTAAAGAGAGTAATAAATTCACTATATCCTGTTCTACTGCAGACTGAGGAGTGAGAAGTACCCCTTGACATATCCTGGAATACCGGGAAATTTGGATCCACTCTTTTGTCTCTAAAACATAAAAACAAATGAAGTGCAAAGCAGCACATCCCTCTAGGGCTGAGGGTGTAGTGGCTGCCCCACCAAACCTTTCACCCCAGCTGGAGCAGATGCTCATTTTCCCTCCCTGCACTACACAGCCAGCATTGTCCCCTCCCTGCACATCCCTCAGCGATGCCACCTGCCTCAGGAGGGGCCTCTTGCACAACGTGTCCTTCAGCTGAAAAGCATTTTCTCTCTGAGTGGCAAGTGTTTTCATCCTCTGTATTATCCACTGAGGTTAAACACTGTTCACAATTTCTCTGTCTGCGAGAGGCAGAAATGCTGGGCAGTGAAACCCCAGCACACACAGCTGGTGGAGCTCATGATTTATCAGCAGATACCAAGAGAAATATCTGGGATTTCAGAGTTCAGTTGCCTCAGTTTCTACCCAGTCTTATGTTGCTTTTCCACTTGGAAAGCCTGGAGAAGTTTGGGTTTAGTTTTTTGTTTGTTTGGCATTTTAAGTTGTTTCAGTGAAGCAGAGACAAAGCTGTTGGACACCTTTGTGTCCTGCCCCTGGAAACAAGGTCCTCTTCCACAGCCCCTGAGAAAAAGGAGTTTCTGAGCTGTTCAATACACTGGAAAAATTTCTTAAGCTCCTTGTGATCAATTCAACAGTGGAATTTCTGGAAGTTACACCTACAAACCTTATCCTCCTTCAAGTCATCTGTTTGTTACTTTGCCAGAAACATGCAACTCATTTTACCACATTCTTTTTTTGGGTCAGAGGTTTATCAATGCCTTGGGTTCTTTCCACCCTTCTTAGAGACAAAATAACCATTAAGGATCTTGATTCTCAGTAAGAACATCATCTTTTTTTCACCCCTAAATTCATGACAGCTGTTAAGTGGACTAAAACCTGATGCTTTCAGCAGTCTGTTTCTCTTTTCCAAGCAGAGCTTATGTTTCCATTCACTGTCCTTGGGCCAACAGCTCTTCAGTATGAATTTTCCCATCATCTTATTTGAAATTCAAGCCACAGAGCTTTCACTTCCCATCAAATAATGTCATGGCAAACTCACCAGCCCCAACACACAAGAAGCTGAAGAAAGACAGTGATGGAAATGCTGCCAAAGATAATCCCAGGACACCAGTGACATCTAGGGGCTGCTGAGGTGGGAAAAACTCGGACAAAGGCTCCTCCCAACAGCTCTGCAAGCTCTTGGCTCTGGTGCTGACAGAAGATACCTCACCAAGGAGGAGTTCATGAATGCCTGAAGCCACGGTTAACTCGTATTCTTATTACATTTACAGCTGAACAAAAAGAAATTACCCAAAGCAGAAATAAGAGTGAAACACCACCAGGTAGTTTATCCCAGCAGCAGCACCCAAGGCTCTTGTTATCAGAACTGGAATCCAAATGGCAGCACCTGTGGAGTGGCACAGGGGGTGACACTCAGCTTTGGAGCTCTGCCAAAGCTCCACCACACATCTCTGCGTGTTCCCCTGAGCCAGGAGCCCGTGCTGTGAGGACAGAAGTGTTTGCAGACAGACACAGAACTGCCCACAAATTTAGGGTTAATTCAGAGGACTGCAAAGGGGCTTGGATGATGTGTTCAACAAGTGTGTTTTAAACTGCAGGCAGTGAAGTGCACGACATTCTGCTCTTGGTGTGAAGGCAGCTCACCCATGTGCTGAGCCTGTGGGACCCAAACACCCCGACTGTGCAGCTCACAGAAGGTTCTGGGTCCTTTATGACCAAAGCAGGGCTTCTGCTAGCTTGCTCTATTTAAAAATTTCCACAAACCTCTCAAAACACAGCCATGGAAAAAAGGAGATAATGAAGGTCTGGTAAACTGAGTCCCTTCTGACCAGGAGGAGTCCAAGCCCTGAGCTCAGCACTGCTCCACTCTCCAGATAATTAAACACGAACAGGGAAGCACTCCAGCTTGGAAAGGTTCAGCAATATTCAAACACAACACCTCACACCTCGACAGAAGACTGAAAATCACTGTACAGAGCAAATCCAAGGGGCATAACTGGAATTCTCTGTCCCTAAGCCACCCCTGTAGAAGCTCACATGGAACAAAGCAGAAAGCACAAGGAAGATCTGCACTCTGGCAGATCAGAACAACACAGAGCCCGCTGCACGTGCTCTTCCAGGAAATGTGCACAAGCTTTCAGAACAACTCCTCAATATAAAGATTTAATCTTCCATGTGACCACTAAACTTAGAGGTCAGAAAATCTGGCAGCAATTTGACTCCAGGACAGGAAGCCAGAGTTTGAAATACCAGTTCAGCATCAGTACCATGAAATACCAGCATCAGTAGAGCGCATGTTCTGACTTCTTACTTGGAGTAGAAGCCTCAAGGAACAAAAAGGCAACTAAAAATATATCTGTTTTATTTACCAGTTTTCTAAAAAGCAAAGTCATAAAAATTAGTCACAAGTGGCAAAACCAAAATATATTGCACAGTGTACAGAAAACATTGTTGACATATTGACAAAGTGTCATCACAAATAAATCATCTTACAACAGTTTGGAAAAATTACAGCTTCAGAATCTTATCTATAAATGGAGGCATGTAGATTTAAAGTTACAGGAAAATATTTTAATACCACCCTGTAAATGCAAACACTTTAAGGATGCAAGATTAAGTCCATAAGTAAGCACATCCACAAAATGCTCTAAATATACTTTTCTCTTCCTTTCACTAAGTTATGGTTACAAGATGGTCATTGAAAAAAAATAATAAAAGAAATGAGGACAAATAAAAAAAGACATGGGGGGGGTGAAAAAAAAGCATGCTAAAGCAAAGAGAAGTTCAAAGTGGTTGAGAAGTCTTTGAAAATTATTTGTATAATTATGATGCACTCCTTTTATATAAAGCTTTTATTTTTCCCAAACCCTGGTCCATGTTTGTGTTTCCATGTAAAAATGAAATATATTTCATATGTTGGTATAGCTGCACTGTTCCATTTATGATTAAAACATTTAACACATTGGACGTGAACACCAACACCGGAAAATTTCTCATTCACTTTGTATTTACAAATATTTACGTTTGACCTTGCTGAACTGTTAAAGACAGGCATCAGATCTTGCTGGGTAGTGTTTCACACTACATTTAAGATATTTGTTTTTTAAAATCGTGATTCTGCTTGTTTCACAAGCTGACACACTTTACTACCTGCAGAACCTGTCTCCAGTGCAAATTTTCCAACTAATAACGAATTACTTGAAACAAATTATTTCTTCCACTAAGCAAATACCAGTCACTTTTGTGTGTTTTTGGTGTCAATGTAAATTCACATCCTCTCTGTATACAAATAGAAGTATTTGTATAGAATTAAAATAACCTTAATTTTCAGTGAATAGAAATGTTACCCTAATAAAAAAGGAAATGCTTCCCAAGAAAAATATTTAAGACAAACATATCGAAGTTAATTCAATTAACTTTCATCATTTTTCACCCCAGGACTTACAGCTGACATCTAGCAATACAGCAACTAAATGTCCTTTAACTAACCAACATATTAAAAGTTGTTCTCTCAGGTTCTCTTCCCACATCCAACAGACATAAACAGCACAAGAACATAAAGTACACATATTCAAGTCAATACAATCAGAGGCATTAAAATGAAATCTTTGACAGCAAAGGATTCCAGCCACACTAAATTTGAGATTATGTAAATCGAATAGAGTGAGTAAACACTATTCTCAGAATCACTTCTTTTTTATAAGAACTATCTTCAAATGACAAGACACATCTAATCCTCCCTTGCCACATAAAAATTTGATGTTTGTTTAGCCACATTGGAAAAACTGATGGCCAACCTCCTGACAGGACCAGTCAGAATAAAAGGTTAAAGTTACCCCAAGCTTTGTCTAACTGGGGCATGGCCAGACATCCTCTGTGGTCTTAAATTTTTTAAAACTTTAAGCATAAGGATTTCTTGAGTGTAAATTCTCAGAAATTATGCTTCAAGGTATTCAACAGTTCATGGTTTTGCAGTGTCCATTTAGATAAAAGGCTACAAAGTTGTCAGCACTCCTCTATACTTACACATCAACATGAACTCTAACCCCAGACCATCTCACAAAATCAGCTCAACATTTCTTAGACAGAAAAAGTTCCTACATTCAGAACTAGAGGAGACAAACAAAGAGGATGGGATCAACTGGTATGAGAAGGGCAAGTGTCAATTGATTTCCTTGAAGGTTATTTCTTCTACTATGCTGGACCACTTCATGTATTAAGAACAATGCTAAAGAGCCACTAAGCAAAATTGCTCAACAATTTATAAAGCTGAATCGTCACCAGGAGATTGAAGAACCTTATGTATGTGAGGAGATTTCCAGCACTTCTTAACCCATTCTACAAAAAACAGTAGGCATCAATGAAAGTTTCTAGAGTTCATAAAGAAATACTTGAGGCATGTAAGTGCAAAATGAGTCTTTTAAAGAAAAGTTATACCATCTTCAACAATGTCCTTACTGGGAAGAGATTGCCACCATTTAAAAAGAGATTCATTCACAAATGACTCTTCTAGAGCAAGAAAAACACATGTACTTTTATGAACTGCATTCATCCTGCTGGATAAAAGATTAAAACCTTTATGGATCCTTCACTGTCGTTTTGAAGCAATTTTCAAAACAACAGGCTCAAAGGCTATGTTTGTTCTTCACTGACTTGATTCAGAGAAACCAAATTGTTTTCTCCACTATCTTCAATCATTTCATTAAGGTCCATTTCATGGATTTCTTCATCGTATGAAGTATAAAAATTGCTCTGTATATTGTCCTCACAAAAAATACATTCCTAAAAAGAAAAATAAAGAATAGAAGCACTCATAAGTAAAATTTAAAAAAAGCTTTTCCAAGCATCAGTCCACCTGCATGCAATCCTTGATTCCAAGGGAACCTTTCCACCTGTGCTGTAGCTGCCAGATATATTTTACTCCACAACTTTTCCACACACCATGATTTTATAAAGTGCAGTAAATCAATGAAAGTACTTGAGAACTCTACTGGAAGGCACAGATCACGAGCTGGGTGCTCAGAGGATCAGTGCTGCAGTAACATTAACACCACTGCAATTCCTTCACACTGACTTTTGGAACACTCATGTGCAAACAGAACCTCTGTGCTTGACAGCTTTTGTGCAAAAAAGCCACAAATGATAGAAAACTTAGGGAAAAGGAAATGCAATCAGGTATTTGTGTGTGAACAAGTAAAATACACAGACAACAAGTAAAATTGCATGGATGCTTTGTTTTGTTGGGTTTTTTTCTTTTTTTTTTTTCCTTTCAAGCCATTAAACTACTTAGAAGAATCATGATCCTGAGTGAGAAGTCTGATAGGAAAAAGGATCAGCATATTGCCATTCATTTTGTACTTTGAGATCAATGGACATCCATTTCTGCACACAAACTAGAGATTTTCATGTAGTGAAGTTTCTGCTGTGAAGCACTTCAAACAGAGACATGGAAATTCAGAAACAGGAAGGAAATTTCTTATACTGTGTTCACCAGTACTTTAATTTCCTCCATTGGAAGGAGGATTTATGCTAAGTTGAATCAAGCTAGAAACCACTGCATGGAAGTTTGAATTTATTTTTTTTTTCCTATGCATAATTGACCAAGCTTTCATAGCAACAAGAAAGGAAGAGTTTAACACAGGCAGCTAATAATTTAAGCACTATTATACATGCAAAAATAATTAACTCATTACACTTACAGAATTAGCAACAGTTTTTGGCAGGCCACCTTGCTGGATCCATGGATGAACTTCAATAAGCTCTCTTTTTTGTTCTTCTGTAAATTTTGGCTGTAGTTTCTGCATTTGCTTTAATTTCTGCTTATCTTCTTTTAAAACTGTTTCCAAATCCCTAAAATAAAATGTATTTAGAAATTGAGCTTCAGCAGTTTCTGGGCTTCATGCCTATGTGAGGTTACACAGTCAAATACTAACATTTTTAAAGACTATTTTTGTTCTAGAATGTTATGCTTAGAAATCTTGTATTGGAAGAAGATGAAATGTGATTACTCCAGCTGCTCTCTGCATTTGCAGACATCTCTGCTGGCTCACTGTCTTTGCAAATCCCATCAGTGAGGAGAGTTTTCTTAGAGCCATTCAGGCAGCACCACCAGTGAAACCAGCAAAACCCAGTTTCCCTCTGCTGCTGCTGCAGTTCCAAGCCCCCTCCAGTGGGAGGACAACCCAAAGCAGAGACCCCTTGCACATGAGATAAAGCAGGAGTGTAAGATGTGTTTAAGAAGGTCACCAAGAATGAACTAAACTTTAGAAAAACAGCTTTATTTCAGCAGCCAAAATTCCCTCTCCCTCCAAATGCCCTACCTCCATTCAGGAACTTACAAAACCCCATCCCACAGCAACATTTACGAGCTGTATCTCTCTGTAAAACATGACAATAGAAAGCAAGACACCCAAAATAATTCCTATTCCTTACAGGGCACCTAAGAACAGGCTGGATTTACTTCTTGAGCATTACATTCTGACAATGAGCTTCACTCTTCTCATCAAAATACTCTGGTAGGCTTTGCTGCTTTTATGGGCTACTGGAATTCCCACCTATGGCTGTCAACACTTCAGACAGCAAAAATGGAGAAATGTCAAAGTATTTTTAAGACTAGAAAAAAAAAATCTTGAGTTCTTACAATGTATTCTTTACTTTCTCCATCATGCCTGTGCTTCTGTATTTTGAAAGCTTGTTTACCTTCCCTTTCAAAGGCTTGTTTTTACTGAAACCTCTTATTCTTCTCAAAACACCATTCACTGCTCCCAAGACATATAAACAAGTAGGTTGAAAAAAAGAATCCACAGACTTGTCACCTCTTCCTCCCCTGTATCTCCTGTCTGCTACTCAAGTAGTAGGTTTTTTATGGTTTTTATGTGTTTTGTGTTTTAAAAAAGTTTATTTTATTAGAAGCCTTATGATTTTTATTTTCTACTTCCTTATCCTGATTTATGAAGAATAATGAACATATGGAAGTTACCAACTCAGAAAAAAATGCACAAGTCCAAGAGCAGCATTCCACTGGATGTGGCATCTCAAGGATAACAGGCAAGGACTGGAGATCTTCCAGGCCAGACCATGCCTAGATCTAAGCACATTCACCAGGGATTTCTGGACAAGTAGTTACAAATCACTAACTATGAAACAGCTCCCAAAAAATACACACAGTTCATTTCAACTCAGGAAATTGACCTAAAAATACAGCCAAGCCTAATTAAATCATTTTTCCTTCTCGAGAAGTTCTTGGGTAGTATACAAAACAAAGGACGCAAGAATTTGTCTTGACACTAAGCTGAACAGTTTATTTCTCCTCAGACAGAGATTCCTACACATCTCCCCTCCTGTACATTGTGCCTCCCCTAAACACAGAATGTGTGAAGGGCTGTGCCACTGCAATTACCGTGAGGGGAGCTGGTAAGTCATCATCACTGTGTCATCTGTGTTAGCCATCAGCAGCCAGATGGGATCCTGGAGCACATATTTGATGAAGTGTTCACTTTCTTCCATTTCTGTCTTCATTTTGGTTTTATGGTGATTCTCTGAGGAATCAATGCTCCCAAAGTATTTGCTGGTGTGACTAGTTTCACTGCTACCTGTAAACAGAGATTTAACATTTCATTATCAATTCTCCAATGCTTGGATTACCTGAATGCTTTTGAGTGTAGAGAAGATTAAAGAGAACTGAATGTATAAATACAACCACTATTCTACTCTTTTTAAACTGAGGGAACTTTCACCCTTGAGTAACTGCATTAATCTTTTAAAAACTCAAATTCTTAAGTAAAGTCTCCATTGAATATCAGCAGACTAATTAGCTCACTTGAATTTAAAAGTTTTAAATGGAGGTGAAGGAGTATGGTCTTTATATTATTCCTTTATACCTTCATAATATCTTAATGCCTGTTTTACACACACTTAGAAAAGTTTCTATTCTGTAAATCAAGCACAACAGCAGAACATTTGTGCCATGCAGTAAGAAAGAAATCAAGGATAAACTATGCAAGGAGGAGTAAAAACAAAGCTTTTCATTTGCTGCTCATTTGCACCAGGAGGGTTCTGGCTGCCTGAGTTACCTGTTCTGCTCCCTGACATTCCACAGCCATTGGAGCCAGAGCCCAGGGACTCAGCAGCTGCAGACACACCACTCCCTGAGGAGGCTGAGCCAGTGCCTGAACACGCGTCCTCTTGCAGTAAAATGTCAAGCAGGACACTGGACATGGAGAGCTCATCGCTGTTTTGAGCATCCATTGGAGATTCAGCCTAGTGATAAGAAGAAGGAATAAAATTTAAAAATCCCAAATACCAAAAATCAAAGCTGTTTATTACTAAATATAAAAGCTTTATAAATAAATATAAATATATAAACAAATATAATAGCTTTATTACGTTCAATTAATAAATTCTCAGAAATTATATTTCAAGGTAATCAACAGTTCATAGTTTTGCAGTGTCTGTTCAAAGAAAAGGCTACAAAGTTGTCAGCACTCCTCTATACTTACACATCAACATGATCTCTAACCCCAGACCATCTCACAAAATCAGCTCAACATTTCTCTTAGACAGAAAACGTTCCTACATTCAGAACTAGAGGAGACAAACAAAGAGGATGGGATCTATGAGAATTGATGGGATCAATGGAATCAATATGAGAAGGGCATATGGGACTGGCTTTATTTATTAATGCATTTGTTATTAAATGTAATAGCTCTATTACTAATCATGTAAATGATTAGTAATAAATCCATTTCATTTCATATTCTAATGTTCACATAATTATTCAAAGGCAGTCACCAGTAACATATGCCAAGGAATAATGAAGTAGATTGACAGGCAGACAGGGGATCCTTCATTAATACCAGTTAAATTTCTCTTCAAAA
The DNA here is from genome assembly GCF_030490865.1 of Poecile atricapillus. Lineage (NCBI taxonomy): Eukaryota > Metazoa > Chordata > Aves > Passeriformes > Paridae > Poecile > Poecile atricapillus. The sequence goes on along the minus strand of NC_081256.1, from coordinate 2,952,287 downwards.
AATTAATAATATGGTTCCATGAGAAAGGAAGAAATGTATTTCCTGTTCACTTCTGACAGCACCTACTGTCCTGGAGAAGTCAGATTTTACCCAAGCCACTCACAGCATACAAGGAGTTGCTCCTACTATAGTCTACCTCAAAGGATTTGCATCTGCTCCATCTCCTTGAGATGAGAAGGAAGAGTGGCATTGAGAGCAGTAAGAAAATGTCCCCAGGTGCTTCCCAGGCAAGATCACTTATTTGTGTATTTTTAAAGGAAGGAGCATTAACTACACACATCTCCAACCTAATCAAAACCTGACTGCAGATCAGTTTGAAGATTAAATATTAGAAATTAAAGCTGACAGAACTTAGCAAAACATGTAATAATGGAAAGAATTTATTTTACCCTGAACACATTCCTGAATAAGGGAAGGAGGCAGCCGAAAAATATACAGGATGCAGCTCCATCCCATCAGCATTTATAATGATACTCTATGGTGCCTTTAGAAAGCACAAATAACAGTTTACATATTTCTACCATGGAAACCTTTACAGACATATTGCTCCACCTCAAGTTATTTGTTAGACTGATTTATCAAATTGAAATGAGCCAGGAAATAAAAAAAAACAACCCTGAAGTTACCAAATAGTTCAGCATAGTTTTATGCAACAAACAAAACAAAAATAAAGTTATGGTCTGCAAGAAATGATGAATTCTTAATTTACTTTGGTTGCTTGTTTGTAAACACAGATGTGATTTTAATTTAAATCAGCTTCTTTCAGACAACTTGCAGACTGTTTTTCCCATGCACACAAATTCACCAGCCCAAAAGCTTTTGCTAAAAATAAAATGCTCACATTATTTTACAGTTTATTTCAGTGGTTCTCAATGGGCTTATCCATATTATTTTCTTCAATGAAATGGAGCAAAACTCTTTCAGGATATATTTCCAAGCCTCCTAGTGTAACTTTAGAAGAATGGTGAGGTAGATTTAGCTTTTAAAGATTGAGACTACTCTAATGTTTGGACTTTGGGTTTTATGCAGTTTGCTGAAGTTTGAATTTACCAACTACAATTTTGAGTCAAGCTCCTGGCATTATATAACTTCTGTCTATGGTTAACAAAGAGGAAATGTTGGAACTGGAAGTGAAAGGAGTGAGAATGATGCAGCAGAGGCAGGAGAAGGGGGGTGTGATCCAGACTTACAGGTAGGGATTCCTTCCCACTGCCATTATCCACTGTCCTGATGTTGCCTATGGCTCCTTCCTCAGCCAGAGCTCCGTGTAAACCCGCAGGAGCTCCGCTCTCTGCAGTTTTGGTGGTTTCCTCCAGCTGTAGGAGATTCAGAGGAGAGCTGCACCTCGACTGGAACAGAGGTGGTGAAGCCTGGTCCTGAGGACCCAGCGACTGAGGAGTGCAGGAACGGGAGGGGTCGTTGCGTGGCTCTGCCCCAGGAGCCTTTTCAGGCTCTGCTGGGGGGTTGTACTGGAATGGCTGGGCTGGGAAAAAGGGCTGCTGTGGGAAGGGGCTGCCTGTGCCAAAGGGGGGCTGTGGTGGGAACACCGTCTGTGAGGAGAAGGCAGCATGGGCAGGGAAGCTGGGCTGGCTGGGGTACAGCGTTTGAGGTAAGTTATTGTTCATCTCTGGGTACATGTAGTTGGGGAGCACAAGAGCCACCACAGGGGTCATGAAGGGTGCAGGGAACTGGGATGGCTGCATGGGGCAGCTGTTTCCAGAGTCTGGCAAGTGATTAAAACCAGAGAGGGAAGTTTCAGGAGCCGGCGGCACGGTCCCTGCTGCTGGAAAAACAGGAAGGGAATATGCAGGCATGACAGTGGGGAAGGACACTGCTGAGTAGCTGGCTTGGGAAGTCTCTGATGGTGACCAGGCTGTGGCATTTAAACCTTGCAGGGGGAACCGGTGGGGGAATTTAGCTCCAGAAGTTGTGCTGTCTGAAGATTCCTGTGGTTTAATGCGCTTCGATTTCCTGTTCTTTCCACTTTTCTTCCAAGGCTGATCCATTCCAGAAGTGCCATTTCTTTGTCCACGACCACCTGCAAAAGGAATAATTTTAAGAAAGGTTATAAAAATGTAGCTATACAGGACCTGTATAACTAGTTAAATAAATTTAAAAAAAAAGGATAAAAATCTGAAACAAATGCTTAGCAGTGTCTGACTTCTGTTCCAAAATGAGAACAAAAATCATATCAAGCACTCCTGAAAATGCCATCCAGAGCTCCTAGGCCTAATAAACAAAACAATCTCCCTATTACTGCTAGTCTCTGCCATTTCCATCCTGCTGATCACATTATTACCTTAAAGGCAACCAGAAAATTATCAGATTGTCTCACTAATTACACAACAGTGGAATGGGGAAAACTGGAAAACAAAGGAGCTGAAAACAAGACAAAACCACAAATCTGAACAAAAGACAGTTGGCAAGACAGAAGGAAAAGAAAAACAAGGGCATACAAGCACAGATACAGTAAAGCAAACTTCCTAAAGCAGGTTTTTTTTGTCCCTTGAAAGTAGATGCATGACAGTAATAGTACAGAGAACAGACAAAAATCAAAATGTTAGTTACTAAAATGTCCATTATGACACTAAAAGCAATATTCCACTTTAAATCTTCTAGCAAGATTTGTCAGAAAATTTTTCTGTGGGTTTTGAAAATAGCATGCAACCGTCACTGTTCACACTGGCCCCACCAAACAACTAAAAATGGAAATGCCTTCCCAAGAGGATTTACTTTCTATATAAATACAAGTTTTATTGTGAAAACTAGTGCCATACCACGTTCAGCAGGTCGTCCTTTTGGTTTATCTTGTAAATAGTAATTGCAGTGTGATTGAAAGATATTAAATCTCTTGATTTCTTTGAACTTATTCAGGAAGCTCTGCTCCTCTTTTTGTGTATGCACTGCAAGGACCTCCTTCGTAAGACCCAATTTTTTAAATGGCTCCTTCTCTTGATTGATGTGTGCAGAGCTGGATGGAGGGGCGAGAAGTTGGCCATCTATGATTTCTGCTCCACTTGGACCATCTTCTATCATTTCTACAGGAACACAAGGCAAAATACTCAAGATGAAGCAAAGAAAGCCCTGTATATGTATTTTTAAGGTGTTACAATTCTGTAATAATTTTGCTGCAAGTTTAAGATTACACATTCCATCCCTATTTATTCCATTTCCCAAGACCATCTCGGCTGTAAGAAAAATGTAGAGTCACGAGCAGACATCAGCTGTTCACCTGTCTGAAATTTGAACTTGCTAGCACTTGCCATCTTGAAGAGAAAATATTAGCAAAAATCCTACCTAATTCAGGTTGTGTTTTTTTGTCTCCAACATGAACAATGGTGCTGCTGTAGCTGCACTGGCTGGTGAGAGACACAACACTTTCTGGCTTGCCAGGTAAAGCTAAAGATGTTAAGTGAGCACCAACCACTGGGGGACCACTTGATTTACCAGATGCCTTCAACACAGCAGGATCTGTTAAAAGAAATAAAAGTTGCAGCTTACTGAACATAAACAAGACCAAATTCAAGTTACACCCTGCCAGGGCTGCAAAGCAGCAAAGGGCAAACTGTGCCTGACAGGACAAAAAAGTGAACTTTTTATTTTATATGTTCCAGGAATAGAATGACTATGAAGCAACAAATGCAATCCTCTGATTGCACAGCCAAACCAAACCTCTTCATTGAAGGATAGCTTCCTCTTTTTCTGGTCTTTACTCTTTGTTCATGGCAAAATTTTGGCATTTCTAGCCTCTTCCAGCCCAAAAATAAGTTGTCCCCAGCTCCCACAGTGTTGTACACTGATTTCTTTCATTAGCTGGTTACTCTAAGAGCTTTGCTTTGAGCATACAGCTATTGAAAATTCTCTGCCCTGAAAGCTACACACAGTAATCCAGCAGAGGTCAGAGCAGTGCCTCACAACACAGCATTACAACATTCCTGCTTTCATAGGAATACTTCCAGAACATATATTTAAGATCTAAAGTTTGCCTTTTTCCTGACTGGTGACTTCATCTGTCTCAGACATCAGTGCAACAAAGAGCTGGTGACCCACATCATCTCCTGCCAACCACAACCAGAGACTCCAAATTACAGCATTTCAGCCCTTCTGCAGGACTCTTTGTTCCTGATCTACTGATACCTTCTAATTTGATTCTAAAAGCTACATTAGAAGAACTTCTTTTTGAAGCTCATCAAATAGCCAAGATCATTCTCACAACTTTTGAGAAACTCCACTGGACACTCCCTTCAGCCTCATGTAATGACAAGGAAGAATGAGAAAATCTCTCATTTGCATGCAGTTCTTTATCAATCTCACAATCCTTGTATTACCCAGTTACATTCTTCATTTAGCTCCCCATCCAGACAAGGGGCTATGGCAAATGCTACATCTAAGGCCTAAAAGATTAACTGAATGCTTCTGTCTGCAGGGACTTAGACAACTTGCCTCAGTAATCCCCAGCTTTTTGTTTTCATGGATTAACATTGTGTTCTAACATCTTACAAAACACAGGACAGTCCAATGCTGCATTTTACCTTCTCTTGTTCCTCCTTTTTAAGCAGAAAAATAACATGCATATTTTTGTTGCAATTAATTAGCTGCTAGATTTTTCAGCTGATTGTTCTTATTAGTCCTAACTGTGAAATATTTGATATTGATTCAAGTCCTGAACCTCAAAATCCTACTGTAATTATATTATATAAACTATAAATTAGTTTATTTCATCTGCAATCAGGATATACAATCAACTACTCAGTATTTTAATTGTAAGGAAGATACTAATGAGGAAAGTTAAATCACCAACATCAAACACTGAGAATGCAGCTATGAGGTCATGCCTAAGATACACCTGTCATTATTCTGCAAAGAAGTAGCATCCAACTGCCTGCCAGCAAAACTCAGCCATGAAAAAGCTGTAATGTAGAGTTACCTCCCAAAGGCTGGATAGAATTATCAGCTGCTTTTTGTTCATGAACTCCAGAACTCAGTGATGCAACACTTGTTGAAGGTTCACATTTTCTTTTTGCTGTACCAGGCACGTTACAACTCTCCAAGTACCTAAAATACAATGATTTAGCAATATTAGACATACTAGTCCTGTGTCCAGAGGACAAGAGTAATTCACTCACTGGCTGCTCACCTGATGACACTGTCCAAACAGCTGATCTGCTGATAGGAGTACACAGGCTGTTCTTTCCATGCCAACTCTTCAGTAGTCACATTTTTTGGAGCCGCTGTTGCTGCAGTATCCTTTCCCCCTACACCTTTCACCTGACCAGCAGTATTCTGTTTTTCTGTGGAAAGAGATACTGCTGTTATGCAATTAAGACATTAAATCCTTACAAACTCCCCTAAGAGCAACAGTAGTAAATAGTTTTCATTTCTACATATTTAGCAGGTCATAAATTAACCACTGTAATGCACTAATAAATGAATATTGTGTAAATATTTTCCTGTCCTTATGGGTTCTTGGAGTTACAAAGTTTAATTAGACTGCATATGAATCCAAAGGGAATAGACATGGTTGTAAGAGAATCATTAAGGTTGAAACACACTCAGGATCAGGACAACCACTTAAATTATTTCAAGGCAACAGTTTCAGGCCATGCCTCAATTGTGTTACACCACTATTGACTCACTACAGCCAAACACAATATTTTCCTGGGCACAGCAGAGAGACACAGAACAATATAATTTGAAATTATAAAATGCTGTCTTCATGCATTAATCAGAACCCAACTAGAAAAAATTCCTGCTGCCATATTATCCAAGGCAACAGCACAAGAGACTAGGAACTGCTGATGTCTTACCTGCAAAAGACTCTTTCTTATAGTCCAGTTTTGCTTTACTGTCAGTGAAAATACGCTGTCCTTTATTCTTGACCTTACGGGCGTACTGACAAACCGCCTGCAAGCAGTTTGGGAAGAACAGTTATTTCAAAATTTTGACATAAAACATCATACACAGTGATTCCTCATTAGACTAAATCTAACCTCTGTTAATCTATATCTTGCAATTAGTTTGATTACAGGAGAAGTGTGTATATATATATAATTTTATTGTGCAGTTGCAAAAATTTGGAATTGGAAAGAGAAGAAATTTAAAGTGTGTTTCTTGTAAACAATTGCTCTGTGTTTTGTTCAATCTGTTTGAATAACTTGGATAGGAAAATATAAAATACACATTATAAAAATGACTTCAGAAAAAAACCCCAGATCTATCACTTGGTAAAAAAACTAGAAGTGTAACTAAGCAGTGCCAGGATGTTACAGAACTGGACTGTAAAACCTTCCCTGTCTGTGGGAACAGTGAAGGAGTGCCAGGCATCCACTCAACAGGGAAGTCCCTGTTAAATAAGCAATCCTGAGACTTCATCTGCTTACTCCAGCAGTGTTTAAGAACTGAAAGCCAGGAAAGTGAGCACCTTGGCAAGAGCAGGAGTCTGCACAGTCTCAGCACAGAAACACAAATCAGATTTGGGAGAATTAGCCTACAAGCAATACCACTTACCAAGGAAAATTTTTTGCTTTCAGAATTAAACACAAAGTAATGTTCTAAGCACAAACTAGAAAAATTGTTTTATTCCATTCAATGTATTTCATTCTATATAAATGCTGGATTTTTACAACATTAAAAGTGATCAGGGTCCAGCTATCCTTTGGTTATGCAGGTATACTGCATTTAATCTTCTTACTTTCATTTGGGAAAACAGTAATTACAGACTTCCCCTCTCAAAAGAAACTGCTTTCACATATCCAGCTGGTTTTCCAAGAAACACAGCATATAACAGGTAACAGACATTAGTAATCACACTGTACAGATTTAAATTCTTTTTAACACTGACTTTCATGTCTATCACTGTACTTCAGTACCCTGAGGCTTCATCTACACCAGAAATGTTTATTCCCCCAGACAAAAGGGTTTTTCTCTACTAAACAAAAAAACCCCAGAAAGATGGCATTCTCTTTATACTTTCTCCTATTTCTAATTTGAAAACCTTATTCTAAAAATTAAAAATCCCCACTTTAACTAGTTTGTTTTGTGCCACATATTTGAATGAGAAAAATTCAAAACCTACTGGTTTATCCTTATGAGTGTCTTCATTATTATTTCCTGTGCTGTCACTGGAGGATGCCACACTCATCAAGTGCTCATGTGAACCATTGCTACCCAGACTTCCATAGCCACTGGATCCACTGTTGTGTACAGGCTGTTAAAACAACATAAAAATATAAATATATGTATATGTACACACACACCCCCCTCAGGACATCAGCAATTCCATGTCAGGAAAAGGGATTTTATTTTACACTGGGATTTTTGCTACTTGGTTTTTGGGGTTGGTTTTTTTTTGTTTGTCTTCTATTGTTTGTTTGTCTGGAGGACTCCATGACTACATGAAATTATTAAGATATCAACTGGAGCTTCAGTAACTCTTGTCTGGTAAGTGTGAGTGCAAGGAATTCCCAGGACTGTAGCCAAAAATTCCAGTACAGTAGAAGCAGCTAAACAAGACGTCACAGCAAGATAAATCAAATTGCCTTTCCTCAGCAGGAACTGGGGAGGGTAAGAGCAAAGCCCTGCTGTACCTGCAGTAAGAGCCGATAGATCTGCTCAGTGATCTCCTGAACACTGGGGTGAAGGATTCTGTCCTCTGTGTAGTTGGGAGCAGCAAAGACATCTTCATTTAAGGGACCCCTGCACAAAGCAAACGAACACCAGCTCACTGCAAATGCAAGTGTTTCAACCACAGAGACCACAGCTTCAATTTACCACCTACATATCCTACAAAGAATCTAATGCTTATTCTGTTCCCTCATCTTAAGGATCTCTATGTAAACCTGAGGGAAGGGAAAACAAAAATATATTTACTTACGTCCTAACTTTGTGTCTTCCAATAATAAACGAAACTTTGCGACTCCAGGGGTTGATGAAACTGGACCAGCTGGTGTCCATGGTGATATAATCTCCATTCCTAGTGCAAAACCTGATTGGTGAGTAGTCAAAAGGCTGCCCTCCATACTGAAGAACTGCAATGAAGCATTCAAACAGAAATTTCAGATTAATGTTTGCACAGTTCTACATAACAATTCAGGATTTTACAGTGAACTGCACATTCATGGAAGGAATGGACATTCAATGCACCTCCTCATCATGGAAGAAGATGCCACTTGAGGGAACAAATACTGGGTGCATTGATACATTTAGAAATACTGAGCTACCAGAATAAGAAGATCTTCATCATTTACTGGACTGTGGTCAAGAAAATCACCTTTAGAATACAACAAGCAAAAGAAGGCTGAAGAAGCAGCTTTACAACTTTGCCAGAATGGCTCCTATTTTCTTCTCTATGAAATAAGAAAGACTATCATGTAAGATACAACACTACTTCTATCACATCATTCTCAAGAAAATTTTCTTTATGTGTGAAATATTAATTTGCAGTCAATTTGTTTACAGTAGATATGTATGCTTCATAGAAAGTAAAAAAACTGAGTGATTTCTCATTTCCTTGCATTTGCATTAAGAATCAAGTTGTGCAGTAAAAGATTCAGTATTTATTTGTGGAAAAAAAAAATCAAAGTCACAATTAATTTTTTCCTACTACTCGTTGAGGAATTTGTAGTCCTCATTATTAAGTCCTAGAAAAAAAAATTATATTTCTGCCACAGTAGCAGGCTACATACTTTTTTTGTGAATTGCCAGCATTAAGGGTCTGTCATTTGGGTGAAGATGCACCAAGACTGGTGTTCCTATTAAATCCTGAGGTAGGTATCCCAGCAGAGGGACTGCTCTGGAGAAAGAGAGACAAAGAAAACATAATAAAAATCAAGTAGAATAAATATTTCTTTCATGTTTAAAATGTTTTCATTTTTTCTTTGCTGTTATTCCTGTGAAGAGAACCAATAATTTTAGGTTTACATTCGGTGAAAAAAGCAGTGCCAAGTAACAATAGTCATACACTTAGGGCAAGGGGGGCTTTGTTTGTGGGGTGGTGGTTACACCAAATCAAGGAGTCTGCTACAGTTCTGTCTTTTCTTTGCTGCCCAACTTTAGAGGATAAATACTTACCCTAATTTTAAAAGAGCATTAATAAAGTTTAATCTTGTAAAACTCTCATGAAGATAAATAGTACCCCAATCCCTTGGCTGGGAGCCATGGCTAAGGATCACAGGATTACCAGAGCTGAACTAGCACCGGGGGAGCTGACCAGCACTCAAGACAACTTTCTCACAGGCAGGTGAAGAGTTCAGCTCAGAGGAGCTGCATGGGAGCAAGCTTATTAACAAGGGAATTAAAAGCAATCCTACTGAATTCCTGCACATTACCCATGACCACATCTAGTGATATGAAACACTAATTTGTGTGACAAAGTAATTTTTATTAATCACTTCAAGCATTTGCATTAAATAGAAGTTCACAAATGCCACTTTGCACTTTACCCTGAAGGTTAACCACTGAAAATGTGCTTTGGGAAAAAAAAATGTACTAAGTCAACACCACTCAGTGATGTTTGAGTTGCCAGATGCCAACAAGTCATCTTGAAAGCTCAAAATGCTGCACATCTTCCCCCCAGCCCCACTGACTGCCAAAGGCCTGGGAGATGTCTGAGTATGACAGAGCTTGAATGAAGAGCTCAGCCCCAGTACACCAGACAGGGGATCTGTGTCAGGTATGAACTTCAAAGCATTATGCAGTAAATTCTCTCAACACTGCACTTCCAACAACCCACTGGCATTACATCAGTTCCCCAAAACATCAAACATACCATTCCAGCAAAGAGGCTGAGAGGGGAAAGAGGATAGCAACTAATGCCTTATTATCAAAGCAATTAATTTAATAATGAGTCTTAAAAGCTTGTAGATGAACTACAGCAACACAGCAGAAACTGGCATGGAACCCATACCAAACCAGAGCACTTTGACACATTGACATTTAGAAGTGCTGCCAAGTTCAAAGCACATGAGAAAAGCTGTGCTGCTAGAGGACTTTAAAATCTCAGTCAACTCCAAACAACTTCAGCCAGGCCTTCATCGAATAACACCACAAGAAGGATTTGCTCAGCACTATTCCTGTTCTTTGCCACCTGCTTTATGGAAGTCAGGGATCTAGAATGAATGTGAGACTGAGCTGCCCTTGCCTGCTCTGATGAAAAGGAAGCTAAAAGATGATCCAGGAGCTTCCCACACTGCTGGAAAGAGGAAAAACGGAGTTAAAATTTTCTTGATGGTGCCAGACAATAAAAGTGCAGGCAGTGATCCCAGACTGGAGTCTAGAAAGCCGATGCTGGATGTTAGGAAAAGGTTTTTAACAGAGCAGTGCAACACAGGAGGCCTCCCATACAGATTGTGTCATCTCTGCCCCTGAAGGTTTTCAGCATTATTGAGACAAGGCCACAGCTGACCTTGGCCAGGACTGGGCAAAGTTTCATTTCGAGCAAAAGGATGGAACCAAGATCCCCAGCAGCCCCTTCCAACCAGCCCTTCTGTGCTCATTTAATGCTCTATTTGAGAATGATGTCTTGGCATCATTATGCTTTCTCATAATGAGTAACTCATAAAAATTCAGAGGTTAGGTTAATAAATTAATCTTATGAGTGCAAATACACGCGTGGTATAAGAATGGCTGATGAAGAGATCCTGCCAAGTTTAGTTTGTGTTTCATAGAATGACATTTAAAGTGTCAAAAAAACATGAATAAGTCTCTTTATATTACTATTCTAAGTTACATACAAAACTACTTTAATTTACAAAGATCACTCCACTGTGAACTACTTGCACCCATTACATGCATGAAGTATCAAATACATTATGACAAATAATAATGATCCATTTAATTTCAAGAAAATATTTATTTTTACTTAATATACTCTGTGCAGAGATCCACCTGCAGAGTTCAGACAAATATGCATTTTTCCAATACATGAACATGTACTGATTACAGAAATTAACTTTATTTCATGCAAGTCGAGCTACAGTTTCAGGGTTATGTTATGAACAATGCTCAGTCAACAGCAGGTGCTCAGTTGCACATTTTTAAATATTAAGACTCTGCTTTCTTTAAGAATCTCTTGCTTTGTGTATTCCACCAAACCCTGGAGAGCTTAAGAGTAATCAACTGCATATGCATGTCTTGGTAAACATTTATTGGGCTCCCAATGCTCTCAGGAGTTAAATAATTGAAAGCAAAATCAACTACACTATCACAAGAACAGAAATAAATGATGCAAAGTCCTAATTTCAGACCAAGATACAATCAACCATCACTGGAAGTGTTAGAAAATGGTATTTGAGAACAGGTGGTAACATCAGACCAACAGGAAAGAAGCTGCCATAGGATCCACAGGGAAGGATTTTCTGGACTTGCTCAAGCCCAAGAGTAAGGGCAAGGCTGTGCACTCAGTAATTCTGCAGTTTCTGTTAAATGACTGCTGGAGATCACTGAGCTGTGGATGCACAGAGGAACAGAAGCTTTGCTCCGTGCCCTCAGCCTCTTTGTAAAGATAAACCCATTCTGCAGCTGCCTTGAAGTATGTGTGGAAATGAAGGAGAGAGAAAAAAATCCGTGAAGAAGACAGAAATACACTGGATTTAAGTAGTTCTTTTATCAACTTGAGCTGTTTAGAGACACTGTATGAATCACAGCATGGAAAGACTGTTTGTCAGCATTACACTGTCTATCCTACAGGAACTCAGCCACAGTGTCTGCCCCTCTACAGATAAAACTGGCTCAGAAGTCAGTGTTCTTTTTACCTGGGCTCCATCTTAGTCAAACATCTCAATAACCTCCTTTCCCCAATCCCTATTTTCTGCTGTCTTTAAGCATTTTGCTAAGAATTAAGTATTTTTTCAGAAGCAAGGTTTCCATCCAAAAAATATCACAGAATCTCAAAATTGTCCATTATACTCCTACTCTCTCTGAAGACATTTCCCCTCATCTCAACCTAAAAAGAAAATTTTAGCATTCTTAGAATGCTTAAAAACAAATGAGAGAATCTCAGCAGTCAGATGTTAGATTGTAGCTAACTTAGTTTCTGCTAAGGAAAAAAAAAAAAAAAATCTAAATTAAGTTCCATATACAGCCCAAATATCAGAAACCATCAGAAAGAAAATATCAAGGAGAGTAGAAAAAGAAGAGGAAAGGTAGTGTTTTCAACGTAGGAATAAGTGAATTGTTCTATCAAGTCAAGTCCTCATGGCTCAGGATTTGGTCCAGTTGTGTTTAATATTTTTATCCATGATCTGGCCAAGAGGATGGAGAGCACCCTCCATCAGTTTGCAGACAACAACAAACTGGGTGAGAGATTTTATTCTCCCAGGGAATAAGTGACAGGACAAGAGGAAATGGCCTCAAGTTACCCCAGGGCAGCTTTAGACTGGCTCTTGGGAAATGTTTCTTCATGGAACAGGTTGACATGGAACAGGCAGGGGTGCAGTTACCATCCCCAGAGGTGTTTAAAAATGTGCAGATGAGGAATTTAGGGACAGGGTTTAGTGGTGGACTTGATGATCTTCTGCAACCTAAATCATTCTATGAAACTTTGGTTTAGACCTCAGTTCTTCTGTCTTTATATATACATTAAGATCACAGGTGCCATTTTTGTTTCTAATTTAGAATGTAAATACTTACTCTAAGCAGTTTTCATGACTGTAAAAGCAATGTGAAGTCTTCAGCCAGTGCAAATTGAACCATAATACCTTTTTTTTTTTTAAAGATCTAATGTTTTATTGAAAAGCTGTACCTCTAGTTGTACCTGGGCCAGCAGAGAGCATCAGCAGCATTTTTGCTGAATTTGGTTAAAAAACCCAAAAACCCACACCTAGATGTCTCATACAGGTAATAATTGGCAGCACAGGAATTCTTCTGAACATGGGTTCATTGACTGAATTTATGTCCAGAATTTCTCAAGAGGGAAGGAAAGTGGAAGAACAAGTTGCTAGCAGGCACTTAAATACACTTAAATACCAGTGTAATGTGTTCTCATGCTTGGTGAAAATGGGGGATGTACTTTTCTTAGGTTAAACACTCTTCAGTAGTTGCATAATTTTTTAACCCCATACAGACACCTTAAATCCTGCAAAGATACTGGATAGCTTGCTCATCAGTAAATTGAAAAGCAATTTTTGGAAGTTACCTTTCATCTACATCCTGGAACAGACAGGTCGGTGTGTGCGTAGTTGTAAAAATCCTTTTGTCAGGAGGAATTCTGGGTGCTGAGAGAAAAATAAAAGCATTTAGCAACTGAGGGTTTTGCATATATACTATTTCAAGCTGCCAGTCCAAAATTCTGGCCAAGAGCATATAGGAAAGCAGTAAGGGCAGAGAATAGAAACAATTATCTTTCTCTTTACTAAAGCTTGAATTAGTTCTTACTTTTAGGAAAGCAAGCTAGACTTTGTGCACTCAAGGATTACCTTCATAGCCAGAATGGACTTTTTCTGCAAGCAACACACAGCAAAGCTGGTCTTCTGCTATTTCTGGATCTTGCACTTTGATAAGGTAAGGAGTCATCCGGAATGGGTGATAGCAAATCTCATTTTCACGCTCCTTTCCCGCACTAATAATTAAAGAGAGTTAATTATTCCAACAGATTACGCTAAATAAAAGTTTAATTTATCCACTGTATTTCTGTCATGACACAAGAACTGCATGTTAGCAGTTCACTGAAATAGTTTATTCACTAAAACGAAATAATAAACTAAAATAGTTTATTCATTAAAATAGCACCCAAGATCTTAGCTTGATTTTTATTTTAGTGGAAGAGAATCTAATTCTGATGGTGTCCTTTGCACACCAACTTCCATAAAGACTGTGCTGTTCTCTCTACTGTCTGAAACAAATATCCACAACAGCCTTACACAGCAGTTTGATAGAAAAACCCAGCTCACACAATAGATTAAGTTACTTTGTTGTCCTTTAGAAGGCTTTTTTATGAAGACTGCTATATCCCCTCAGTTAACACAAAGATCATCTTTTAATCAATATTTAATCCAGTTTAGAAGGAGTGAAGACTCAATATTTAATAACAGGTGTTTGCTTAACCAGAATGCAAACACAGTAATGAAAACAATAACCATTTACACAGTGACAAAAGAAGAATCAGCTGTAATAAGTTTATAACAGCGGAGCTTAATAAAAGTAATGCTTTTGAAACCAGTGTTAGCTGGACAAAAAAAATCTCCAGTAACACCAGCAGTACTTGTAGAGTACATCCAATGCAACACTCTGGAGCACTGCATTACCTCCAATTCATTTCAAATTTATTCATACCTCCATAGTAAGTATTTATTTACTAGAGAACTAATTAAATAATTGGATCTACTATTTTTGTTTCAGAAATGCTGCTAGAGAGGCAGTAAGCATCAAGAAATCAAACTGCACAAGAAAGAGCAAGCATGAACTAAGGTGCCAGCTTTTCCTAAACAAAAAAGTAAAAATAAACAAAACAAAACAAAAAAAACCAAACCAAAAAAAAAACTAAAGAGGAATGATTGTGGGCAGGAGAAGAAGTAAGAAAAGCAAAACAAAGAACTGTGTCCTCTATTAAGTGCAAAACAGACAAGTCAAGTTACCCTTGAGTATCTTGCTAGGGGATACATGAGATAAATTTAAGACACTGGTTTTCTAGAATGAGGGAAGGTGCTGAACAGTTCCATTGACATGAACCAAAAGCTTTCCAGAGCAGGAGATGCTGTACCACCTTCCTTTATGGAACAAAGGCCAATGTTCACAGGGATTAACTTCCAAGATGGAACCTCCCAAAATCAGATTGATTTTCTCTGTAGCTGCTACAATTAATCAACTCAAGGATGTGCATCTGTTTTGCTTTATGATCACATTATGAAAAAGCATGAAATGTACACACCACATGGTTCTTATAAAAGTCAAATACTTATGTAATGCTTGGTTTCATAACACAACACTAAGCTTTGCAATATTGTCTTACCTGATGCGACAAAAAAAAGATTTCTCTTCCATGCAATCCTGGGTGGAAGACTCTAGAAATATTAAGCATATTTCATAACAAGTTACAAATTACTAGAAGATGATGATATTTAGTACAGGAAGTTTTCCTTAGATAATAAATGTTGTAATCTTTTTTAAAAGCTTACGTTCCCTGAAGTCTCCACGTATATTGGTTAAACAATGTACATCATAAGCAACTAAATCTGAATATCACTCAGATTCTGAGGCTGGAGTGTCACTCACAGCTCCTTCTTTATCAAGTCTTTTTCCTAAACAAATCTAAACAACTCTCCAGTTTTATCTGCTTACTCTCACCAACTCTTTCACACTACTTAATGACCAAAAATGTTTGACTACCTAGGACCCCAAAATTTGGCCCTTTTCCTAGAAAGAATCTAGGACAGCTCCAACACCAAATACACTTCTTAGAACCCCTCTTGTCTCTTTTTCCTGAAGACTTCTCATGTTTTAAGCTTATTTCCCTCCTTTTCCAGAGTCCCCACACACAGATTTCCAAGGGAAGCTCTGGTATTTCAAAGGCCTCCAGTGCACAATATTTTGGATATTATACTGTTTGGCAGCTGATACATGACAGAGTGTGCACATTTCTACTTGTTGAATTTTTAAAATCTGAATCTATACACAAAGATAATAAAGCTACAGAAAATGTTTCAAGAAAGCAAAACCAAGAAAACTCCCATATAACTGAGTAATCAGGATTATTTATCATTTACCACTGGCCCTGTTTTGAGCCAGAGGTTGCACTAGAGACCTCACAAGGTCCCTTTTGACCTGCTTTATGTATGCATTGCTTAGCACATGTTTATTGCCAATTGTTTTTTCAGATTGAATTGGTTCACACCCTGCCTTTACTTCACAGGTTTAGTATGCAACGGATTGGAATTTCAAACATTTAGAGCAGACCTTGAATTCCAGGTCTTTAGTTGAAATAGTTGGTAGATATTTCTCAATGACTAACAGCTGTAGGTACATGAGTAAAACAGTCCTACCACAAACAAATATCGAGTACCCTGAGACATCTGATTCTTCACCATTAATTATGCCTAATATAATTTTTCTAAGGCTAGAAGAAGAGAGCTGTGATTACACTTGGTGAGTGCACAGTGATGACAGCTGAAACACATTTCTCTACACCATAATCAACGTGTCCAGTATTCAAATCATAACCATTTTAAAAGGAAGGAGACAGAGCACTGTCCCCTTTATACTTGAGGAAGAGAAAATGTGAAGAAAAACTCTTTTCATTTGACTGCTAGTACAAGTGGAAACTAAATTCACCATTCAACATGAATTCCTACTTTGTTTTCATTCATCATCTGGCTGAAAGGGGAATAAGAACTGGTAAATAATGACAGTGAGAAGACTTTTAATCAACAGACAAATGTTGCTGATTTATAGAACAGATTTGTACACCTAGTGTTGTTCAGAGGTCTTCAATAATGCCCCTGTGCTACACCCTCAAAAAGTGATGGGGAAGGATGGAAGGAGATTCAGAATCAGTGCAAGAACTTGCATTTGCATGACTGAAAGCAGGTCAGAGAAATATCTTCTGTTGAGACCACTCACCAGCTCTATTGCAAATGTTCCATGATGGTAATCTGTATGGGGTGGTGGAAGTATAGAACACACTGACATCCTGAGGTGCCAAGAACTCCACAAATTTGGCATTTTTAAAATAACCCCTCTTGCAGCGGAGAATAGAAGAAGCTTGATCAGAGATGTACAGAATTTTCCCAGTTATCAAAGACACAGCTACAGCAAACATATCCTAAAAACAAAAATCTCTAATTATTTAGACAGTTTGGAACATTCTTCAGTGCAGCATTTATTTCTGAGAAAAACAAGTATTTAAGATACAAAAACATGAGTAAGTTCAAAATGAGAATTAAGAAAATTTAATTTTATTACAGATGTTGTTCAACACAATGAATCTGCTCATCAAGTAGACACAGAATATTTTTCCATGATGTATTGAGAATAACACACTACTATTTACTGGATTACAAGCCCTAGATATCATTGTCTATGTTCTATGATGCAGAATGAATTTACAAATTAGGAATTAATGATCTTCCAGCTATATAACTTCACATTTTCCCCGTGCTTGTTACAGACATGATGTACTTTTATGAAATTTTTGAAAGGCTGCTTGTGTTAGGACTCGAAACCACTTGGTAAAAAACAATGAGTGCACAGGTGGGAAGAAGTGTCACACACTTGTATTGTTTCTCTTCCTGCCATACAGGAGCTCCCTGCACCACAACCTTTAGCTCTCCATTCACAAACACTGCACAGGAACTGAAGAGCTACCAGCAGAACACTGCATTCACAAATGCATATTCACATTCACTGAACAATGTTTGTAACATTTGGCTGAATTTCTCACTTGTACTCTACATTTCCTATTTATTTCACCTAGTGGGCAGCCTTTACTATTCACAGATTCAACAAAACCCACCTACTTCAACCTAAGGAACATCCCCCATCATGCTCTTGTTTTAGGGAATTCAAACTTCATATAGTCAAACAGAGGTTGCAGTTCAAAAAAGTAGTAGGAGGTAGTCTAATACATCTAGATGCCATTATTTTTTGAAGACTCCATAACATATAAAATACTAGTAATATGGAAATAAATATAATTTAAAAAATCATTCAGGTTATCATTTCACTGCTAGAACTATGGTCCTAGCTGTTTTCATCTCTGTGGGAACAGCATAACTGCACCCCACAGTTGCAAAGACCAGAAAAATCCCACAGGAAAGGACACAGTGATTCCAATACTTCTGTCACTCTTCAGTCACACTAACAGAAAGAACTGGTGAAACATCAAATAACTCAAGAATAAGCTGAAGTGATTGATTATGTGCCTCAGTTAAAATTTGGAAAGAGTTAGCTCTCCAACTTTTGCAGTGCTCTGTATCTCGTGCACACAGAGAGGTGCCCCAGCACCAGCTCCAGGCACAAGGTACAATTCAGAGGATCAGGGAGTTGAAGTCTATTTATTTCCCACCTAACCAACAGAAACAAGTTTGCCAAGTCTGAAAAGGTTCAGAGTTTCTCAACATCCCCTGGAAGGCAAAAGGCAGTTTCTTCAGCTTTCTGGCCTAGCAATCAACTTTCCCCTTGTGAGAAGAAGGCATGACTGAAAATTCCAGTTCCAAGAAGCATTTTCAATATGCACTGAGACTCAGGGCACCGTACTCACCGCATTTTTCACAATGTATTCTGAGGTTATAGTCTCCACTTCTTCCACTGTGTAAGATGATACATTGAGACCAGCAGGCTGGGATTCATTAATCATCAACAACTGGTAGTATTCCTCATTGGCTACATGACAACAACAACAAATTTATTATTAATATTAATAATACTATTAATATATTAATAATAGTATTAATATATAATATTATAATATATTAATAGTAATAATATAGTAATTATATAATAATACATAGTAATAAAATACTAATAATATATTATTCGTATTGGTATATTAATAATATAAGATTATTGATAAACACCCAGCCCAGGAGCAGTAAATGGCAAAAATATTTTTGGGCATAAATGCAGAAGCTGGGAAATCTTGGCACTATTCCAAGTACCTTGTTTTCCCTGGTAGGGCTTCCTCATCAATAACTCATACAAATGTACACATCTTGATCTACCCATATATGAATGGTCACGTATTTTAGCCTGACAGCTCAAACAGTATGAAACTGCAAATTGTTTTCAAATCAGTTTTCTAACTCAACCAAACAGCAGTAAAATATTAAGCCTCTAGAGAGCTGCTTCAGCTCCCAAAGGAACAAGTTAACAAAGCCAACAAATGAGAATAACAGGAAAATATCTGGTTAGAAAGGTTGTCAGCCATAAGACAGTTCTCTGTGTAGAGCTATGTTTATTTAAATTCCTGTTTTGAAAGTTTCACTTTAGCCAGGTTGCATTATCTAGGCAGAATCACACTTTATTACCTTTAACTTGTTTAATGCTCTTAAGGGCATATTTCAATGTCGTTAGGACACTGGATTTGCCTTTGACTCTCTTCTCAGAAGGAAGGTGAGCTTTCAGCTCCTGCAGTGTTTTCAGCAATTCCTTTTGTGTTTTGGCTTTAGTGGACTGCTCACTACTGTAAGATGAAAAACAAAAACCACAACATCACTTGAATGTTTGAAGTGACACATCATCCTATGAGAAGCCCAAACATACTCTGACACTTGTCATCCACATCCAATTTGTACCACCAGCCTCATAAACTTTGCTAGTACTCAGTATCAGCTTCCAGAACTTATAGAAATTCTTACATGACCATTTAAAATCCAAGATTTACCACCACGTGGAGTGTGATAGTAAAATGTACTTCATATGTGCAAAGTACATATGCCCAAGCACCACAGAATTTCTTTTTTTTTTCTTTGCCACAGTCCCCCTCCTCCCTTTTTAGTGGTATTTTCCTTAGTTCTTTTCAAAAATCAAACTCAAAAATGTTCAGGGACTTCAAAGGAGAGAAGCAGGAGGTCCGTAAAAGTCTTCACCTCCTGTTCAAGCAGGTTCTCCTGAGAAAGCTCCCTGAAAAGGGCATGGCAAGGAGAGCATCAAGTTAACAAAACAAATGGAGAAATCCTTTGAATAATGTGTCCCAGCTAAGCATGGCAATACATTAAATAAGATAAGGAACCTGCCTAAATTTGTAATGAAAAGAATCAGAGGAGGCTGGAGATAGAAGCTGCATTCACAGTTCTCGGGTGCTGTCAGGAGAGTGTCTCAGTGTAGAAGAACAAACTACAGAGATTATCAGCAGCAACATCAGAAAGTTATCACCTTCCTTTCCAGTTCCTGCTATTTCTTCCCATTATTGAGAGGTGCTGACACAATCAAAAAGGAGAAAGGGAGGTGAGGAAAGTGAGGGAGAGGACAGCAAAGGTGGATGGCAGACGAGCAGGAAGGAATTACAATGATAAATCACCTTGTCTTTCACATTGAAAACTTTAAAAGCTGATCATTCACAATGAGCAAGAGGAATATAGAGCTGTTCTTAAATATTCCTAAAAAAATTTCCCCTTCCAAAGGAAAGTCTTCTCTTACCACCTGATGGTCATGGCTGATAATCTGTAAGAAGTTACCCTGGGCACTGCTCTAGAAACAATAGTCCTGGCAACTGCACTGCCTGATTGAAGCGGCCAGAAAAGCAACTTCAGCTGCCAAGTAATTTTCAAGAGGATTTTTCTGAGAGGTTTTAAGAGCTTGAAAAGGTAGATAAATCATTACCAAAAATGCTTGCAAAGTGACAAAGCTGTACTAGAGAACACACATTGTTCTTGCTCCCATCACAATGCACTGTGAGAAACGCAGCATTCATTTACTCACTGGTCATTTTGTACCAAGAAATAATGGCAAGGGATCAAACAAAAGGCTATGGTACTCCCTTGGGAAACACTATGTTCATGCTGTGTATTAAAATCATGTGTACAACGTGGCTTGACAGTTTGAACTGCTGCAATCAAACAGGGCTTTGTTACCAGAGGTTCATAGAAGAACCCTCCACGCTGGCAGTAGGGAAAAAGAGAGAGAAGAAAGATTATGAAATAACTGAGCATACTGCTGATTTGTACTCTCAGAATACAGACTGCTTCATCAAAGTGCTCAGACTTCTGCAAGAAAAAAAACCTTTCCAAATTAGCTTACGGCAGCAGCAAATATAGAAGATGGACATTCTTGAAAATAAATTACACAACTCCAAAATGTTTTTTCCAGAGAGCAGTAGCTCAGCAGGCAGCCACAGGGAAGGTGGCACTTGCAGAGGACAGAATAAGCAAGCTCTATAAAGATATGAGGCTTTCATTTTGCTTTTTGTGGACAGTAAACTGGAAAGGTACCTACAGATACTAAGCAAGAGTTGTTGGTTGGCACTGATACTGAATGCAAATGCCAGTAGTCTGAATCAAAGATTAAGCCTACAAAGATAACTAGTTTATCAGACTACTTTAGTCTTCTCTTTAAAGACCATTCTCTAGATTTCTTCAGTCTCCCATTCTCAAATGATCATCAGGTTCTGCTGTGTCCTCTAGCACTGTGCCCGATGGCTGGGGAGAACACTCTACCATCTGGATTCCTAATTATTTCTAAGCAGAGAGCTATTAATAAAATTTAAAATTGAAACACCAAAAAAACTACAGCAAGTAACCCCTTCCAAGAACTCACAGTGAAGGAAACAGAATCAGTGGGAAACAAAGATAAGAAATGCCTTTGGTGCACTTCTTCACATTAAGTAACATAAACTCTAGATCACCATTTTCAATGGAAAATACAGCATGGAACAAAATCTCCAGGTGCCTGCAAGGCAGACACAGAAAACATGTTGAGTAAGCACCAAATGGTACCTAGGAATAATTTGAATTTGCCACTTTTCTAGGAACTGCATCAGGTAGAAACACATT
This sequence comes from Poecile atricapillus, assembly GCF_030490865.1. Lineage (NCBI taxonomy): Eukaryota > Metazoa > Chordata > Aves > Passeriformes > Paridae > Poecile > Poecile atricapillus. The sequence continues at coordinate 2,930,868 of NC_081256.1, read as the reverse complement.
TAGGTAGGCAGGCCTTAGATGTGGGTCTTATGCTCTAGCTAGATATCCTTGATCTGCTCAGGACCAGGCTTTGATCTCCTGATCTGAATTAAAAGTTAAGTTAAAAAAAGCTGATTTAAAAAAACAAGTGCAGCAGGGCACTCTGAAGTGTCTAAATATGAGCCTTCAAGCTACTAGGCTCTTGAAGGCTATGAGGGACAGAAGGAGAGTTCATACAGAGAGATTCATCCCTGCAGCTGGTGCCTGTGTATCCTTTATCCTTCCACCCTGGGGGTGTAATCCCAGCAAATGGAACACAGGAGAGGCAGGCGCTGCAGCTGCTGGACACCAGGAAAAACCCAATGGTGAATTCAATAGCTCAGTGGTGAATTCTGATGTTAACACATCACCAGGCTCAGACTAAATTCTGAAGAGCAAAAAAAATTTAAAAGCTACAAAACCCCATTGTAGCTGAAGCAGTATTCAGTGGGACCCACAAAAAAAAAATAATTACAGAGTTAAGCTACCAAATCAAAACCAAGTAACAGGACTTTATCACACAACTTGCATGGAACAGCAACCAAAAGCTCTAATTTAATCAAGTAGTTAATATGACACACTACATGACATACTGATTATGGACAGGAAGAAATCAAAGACAGGATTTCTTGTGTAGTCATCCACGTTGAGGCAAAACAAAACAAAAGAAACAAAATTCAACATTATTTAGTTTTCAGCATTTAGCATACATCTACATTAATGAATAATAAATGCCCACTAATTTACCTGCATCCACTGCTGGACTGATTGTGTTCAGAGTTTGCAATCATCAGACTAAATGCATTTGAACTTGAACTAGAATAAGGAAAAGAGAAAAAGATTAATATTTGAAAACCTAACAAACAACTTTTAGCTCATTGTAGCTTTTTATTTTCAATTAATTACTGTCTCCCTTAAAAAAAAAAAACAAAAACAACACAAAAACCCCAACCCTAAATTTTAAAAGCTTCTGTGTGGTACAACAAATGGGCATTAAGCTGTATACATTTATCTAAGCAGCAAAGAACAGCTTGAGTTGGAAAGGACCCATAAGGATCACTGAGTCCAAACACCCTGGTCCTCACAGGACTACTAGGGAGGTGGTTCTTAATATGGCTTTTCTCTGTAAACTATTATTGAAAAGATTAAAATAGCTCATCCTCACACCTTGACCAAGAGTCAATTGACAGGTTTTGATACACAATTACAGAAGTTGGTTTACAAGAAAATCAATAAATAAGGCAAGTTAAGCTCACGATAATAAGGAAGATGCAAATGATGAAAACACCAGAGACCTTTTCTTTATAAATTATATTAAATTACATTTTACATCACATGAGAGTAGAACTTATGTAGCACACTCAGCTCCATGCTGAAGAGGCTTTATGCCTTAGTTATTATTCAGAAATATTGATTCAAATGAAAAAAAGATTTTAGGGGCAAAAATAAAAGTGAAACATATTTAATAATAGCTACTACCTTTTATGACAGTCTGAAGATTCCATAAGCATTGCTGAATCCTTCCCATTTTCATCAGATTCATGACCATGAGAATCATGCCCACTTGAATAGTTTTCATTTGTGTCATTCCCACTGGAGTCATTTCCACTGGAATCATTTCCACTGGAGCCACTGCTCATTTCAATATCTTCCTGAAGAACTTCATGAGAGTGTTCAGGCTTTGCTTGAATTTCTGAATCTTCAGCAATCATCTGGCTGTGGTCACTTGGAAGTCCAGAATAATCACTCATCTTGAGCTGCTCTTTTAAGGAGAATGATGGAGAAACGCTTCTACTGATCCCAGGCTGCTGCTCAGGGCTCTGCTCCTCAGTGCTAGAGGAGAACCCCCAGAACTTGACAGAGTCCGTGGGACACTCATCAGAAACGCTGCCAAGACCAAGAGCAAATCAAGCCATATTCAGGATTTTCCCTCTTTATAAATTCTGTTTGGAAGTACAGATGCAGAAGTCTGAGGAGGAACGGAAGGAAGAAAAAAAAAATTATTTTCTTGTTTGCCTTGCTGACAAACTGGAATGAGCACTGATTGTAGAAAGTAAAAAATGACATTCATAGTTAATATATTCAGCATTTGAATGGTGAAATGTTTCATTTAAACTGAAAGTCTCACAATGGTTTATTATAAAAAGGTGTTTATTTTTTAGCAAAAACCAACACATAAGAAAGAAAGTTGAATAAATGTGGAAAAACTCCTGAAAAGTTCACATATTCCCTAGTTTTCTATTTTCCTACTTGTCAGTATGGCTGCCTAGATTTGGATGACAGCTGCTATGATTTTCAGGGAAACCATTCCACTGCCTTTCAGTTTACCTTGATAAAGAAAAGGACTCTATTCAGCCATCAGAGCATTGCTCATTTGGTTTAGAGGTAATTTGGGGTGGTGTTCTGTTTTATATTAGGGTTTTGGTGTTTTAAAATCAGCTGGGAGGGAACACTGCTGCTCTCTTCATTTCTTTGTACAAAAGCCATGGAGGTAGGCAGACAGAACATACAGCAGGAACAGGGAAACCAAACACACAAACACACCTCATCACCACCACCAAAAATTCTAAGGCATGAATAACCCTGAGAATCATTTTATCTACTGATTACCACTAATTTTGGGGGGATATGATAAAAATTGCTTAGAAAAGTAAGGCTAAAAAAACCAAAGCAAACATATCCCTGCTTTTAAACCAAATTCTAATGTATCAGGCTCAAAAATCAGTGTATACAGAGGTGAATCAAGGACAGACCAGTACTGAGGTACCACCAAATGAGTACTGGAGAGTAGTTCAACTTTATTTATAAAAAAATCATATTTAATCTGACTCACAACCTCATCCATTTCAGCAACTCAGACAATAGTGTAAAACTATGAACTAAGATTCTCTGTTAAGAATCTCTGTTGTTTTCAAGACAACAGAACAATGTGTGTTCCTTCCTCTTTGGCCTTTTAAAATATTCAAAATTACAATTATTAACTAATAAACCTCTGACAGGAATAAGTCAATAAAAAATTCACAACCCAATTTTGTTAATATTAACTACAGCAGTTTTGTCTTAAACACAAATAAATAAATATTTATGTTTTTTAGAAAGACTGTAATGGAAAACATTCACAGTAGTAATTTAAAACACACCATGATTCAACTCCCCCCAAAGCAACACCACATGGAAGCTATTTTCTTACACTCCTAAATGATGTTTTTGCAGACATTTTACATTTATTTTGCATTTTCCAGAAAGCACTATTTGTCTCTTCACTTGATCAAAATAATATGCAAGGTATCTGTTTTCATTTAAAAGTATAGTTTAAGGACATTCACTTAGGCTATCAGCAGTGGTGTAAAAATAGAATTTTTTTCTTTCCTTGCAAGTTTATTTACTGGTACTTTATTACAGGTGATAATAGAAAAACGCCTTTCAACAGAGTAAAATATACTTTTTCCCTCTGCAGGTACTTTAATGCAGATAAAATAGACCTGCTGATATGCTGCTGTATTGAACTCTACTATCCCAGCACTGAATTTCCCTTCAGGAGCTCTGACAGTTTTTTTCTGGACTAAGGTTAACCACTTCTGTCTTGGAAATTACATAACAGGAGCACGCAATAAAAGCGTATTTACTCTGAGATGAAACTGTAGGATTATGTCACAATGGCACATTCTGGTGGCCAATGATTAACTAGGTCAGATAGTTCATCTCTGATTTAATCTCTGAGACAGGACTTGCCCTCCTCAGGATGCCTGGAGTGAAGCTGAGTGCCCGGGGCTGCAGGGCACAGCCTGAGCTCAGCCTTGCCTGTAATTTCTCTTTCCTTGCCTCCTTTGGGCTCAATTCTCTGTGGATACAACATTTCTCTAGTCTCTCAGCCTCCTTTGGGCAGAATTCTTCTGGGATCCTCCCTCGTGGGGAGTTCCACTTATCTCAGTCTTTATGATTGGAAGAAAACTCTCGAGCTCGTTAGAATCTTGTTTCTTGTGTTTATTGAAGGATCCTTACAAAACTTAACAGGTCTCTCCAGGCTGGTTACAAGGTTAATCTTTGCAATTTGGAACATTTCTTTCTTCTGATGGTACAAACAAGGCCTTGTGGCACACTTCATGTCTGATACACAAAATGGCCCCGAACTACGCAGTTCTTTTATCTTTATACCTATTTTTACCCAATTAACAATAGACACGTATATTATTTTTCTCAATGACCCAATGACCCATCACCTCTGTGATGCACTGTGGCATTTTCTATCCAATCACTCACTATTACCCAAAAAACCTCTAGGAGAAGAACATGAAGAAGAAAGAAGAAAGGAGAAGGGACAACACCTTAAATCCTCCATCTTGTCTTCTGTTCTCTAAACTATTTTTTTCACCCAGTGATTTAAGAAACTTTCTAATCTACACACCTACACTTTTAGCTTTTTTCATCTAACTTTAACATTTGTTTTCATGTATCACTATGAAAACATGCTCATGAATTTCATGTTATATGAAATTCAGTGTTTTCTTGGATCTTAGAACTAAATATTAAAAACAAGGGCACACAGTCTGTATCTCAGACTCCAACATCGCCTGCCTGGCTGTGCCAGGGACCAGAACCACAGCACAGAGGCAGGAGGGACAGAAGGTGGCACAGGGAGCACCTGCACGGACAAACCTCGCTGTACCACACGGCTTTGGTACCTGGCAATGTGCTGATCCATTTGTACCCAGGGGATGCTCTTCCCACTGCTCTGTAAATCAAAGCATTCTCCTTAAATAACTGCAGCCACCCTCAAAAGCCATTTCCCAAGTGACATCTGTTACATCATTTCTCAGAGGACACCAAGGTTGTAAAGCTCTGTGAGAGTTCCATGAGTAAAGGTAATTAACCCCATCACGATTCAAATGAAGTTTTAAGAAAAAAGGCACTCGCAGCATCACCTTAAAGGAGGTCTGGGGTGTACAAATGTAAGGCAAGATGTGAAATTTCTCATCCTATATTCTGTAAGGTTGGAGTTTCTCCCTGTTTTCCTGACAAAATGCTACTTAGAAAGAGCTTTAGATAAATGAGAAAAAAATACTGCCATAATCAAAATACCACTATCTGTTAGGAAATTATGTTTTCTTTAGAGATGGTGGAAAAGAGGTCTCACAAATTAAAAAACTAAAAAAATAACAATTTTGGGCTGCTATATACATATACATTATATATATATATAATTACTCCTATAAAGAAAACTATGTAAATGACTACTGATAGGTTTATGAGCATGAACTACAAAAGACAGACTCTCAATTAGCCCAATGTCACAGTAATGTAGTATCAGTAAAATTGTGCCATTTATAGGAAGAGCAGTGATTGTGCCACAGCTTTCCTAGTCTGATGTAAATATTTTGTGTATTAGTCTTTAGGCATGAGAAACCTCTTCTGCTGAATTCTGAGGCCAGAGATGATTACATGCGCTGTAGTATTTCCAGCCATGAGAATTCTTCACAAGTATTTTTTCTTTACACAACCTTTCCCTGGAAAATTATTTTCCCAAAGTCTTTTTTGTAATCTTTAGAAGTTTAAGAGGCAATAAAAATGTGCAAAAAAAAAAAAGAAAAAAGAAAGAGTCTTAAGGTTTGAACTTCTGAGCTGTTAAATCACTGGTGAGTAATTTTTTCCACCTCCAAATATCCTCTATTGTCTCGTCTCCTCCCTTCTTTCCCTGACCCAGACTAGCTTCTGCCAGGTATCTGTAGGAAACTTCAGCAGAGTTTCCTTAGGTGGGAGAGAACTGTTCCCTAAATAAATAAACAAACAAATCTGTATGCTATCCAATAACTTTTGAGGAATTTCCTGTAATTCCTGAACAAGAGTTGATTGATTCAATGACAGTCAAGTTTTCAGGGTTTTAAAAAACATTTTTATTTTAAGCAATGAGTACAAATTAAGAGAGTCACCAACACAAAAGAAATAGACACTGACCCTTAGGAGATAACATGTGAATTTTATTCCTCTTGATACCTGGCAGAAATTTGTGTCAAGAAGCAATTGAGTCCTGTTACTTCTGGTTGTAACTAACAACATGCCAGAACTTCTGCAGCTTTGTCCACACCTAATAACTACATTACAGTGACTATGATTTGGATCCCAAGGACAATCATACCAGAGGAAAAAAAAAAGAAAAAAAAAGTATTTGACTAATAGAGAAAACACAAGTTTGTCATCTTTAGAGACGTATGTTTCCAACAGAACTGGCTCAGCCTGAGCTGGAATGGTTTTCTTAGGCAAGATTGGAAGATTAACGTCACTGAAAGTCTGTCTTGCACAAAATTTCTTCCGTTTCAAAATCTCAGAAGTCTCAGTGCCAGAGGCACATACCAGAGTAAGGAATACAGGAAGAGTAAAGAGAAAGGAACAAGAAAAATGTTATTATAAACTTGCAAGAGTTTTTCCTTTTCTGAAGAAAGAGAAATAAGCATTTCTAAAACAAGACCTTACTACTTTGGGGGAATCTTGGTGCTTTTTTCATTTATAATGTGATATTCATTCATGCCCTAACTTTGGAGATATTTTCTTAGAAGAGACTGGAGTAACTGTGAAAAAAGCTCAGGCTGGCAATAACCCTCCTCCATGCTCTGCAATTTAGATAAGAAGTGATGCAGCTGGCCAGACTTCACTCTCAGCAGAGAAAGACCTTTAAGTGGAACATCTGCATGCAGACACCAGCGCTGTGCAAACACTTCAGGAGCACAGACGGTCAGACAGCACAAAGAGATTAATTATCTTTGAAACTCATCTTAGGGAAAATGACATAATAAATTGCACATATTCATCCCACTCATATGCTTGAATAAATTCCCAATCACTAACCAAACAACACTGGAAGGCAAAAGCTTGCATGTTTCCCCAGACTGAGGTTCTCTCCTGTTACCAGTTTGAGGAAGGTAATTACATCCCATACCAAGTTCAGTAAGCATCTGAACATGGAAACACAAAGAGCTCTTTTAGGTTTGATCTTGAAAGAAGCCAGGTTTTTCTTTATTTCTTGCTCCATCCTCTAAACTTTTAAGGGATGTTGTCTATTTTGGCTCTACAAATAAAAACTTTTTTACTATTAAATTGGCACCAGTTAAACTTGATTTTAAGGTAACTGGCTCACAAAAAACCATTATTTTCCCTCTGGCAAAGACTAGAACTCTAAGACTGATGCAGTGTGTGAAAGACACTACAATTCCACTGAGCACTAAGGACAAACATGGGCATTGATTTGCCAGGTTAGATATGCAGGAAATGTCTTCTGGTTATTCATTACCTACAGTTGCTCCTTTATCTTGCAGTAAGACAAAGGAAACAGCCTGAACTTTAACATCACCAAAAAACACCAGACCAAAATATGTATGGACAAATGCTGAAAGAAGTAACTGAGCTTGTTTTTGAAAAACACTCTTAAGAAGGGTTGCAGAACACCAAGAAGGCAAATTTCTTCTGAAATTGTAACTTTAAACCCAAAAATCTTATTTCAGCAGAGATCTGGTTATATTCAGAGAACAGATTTTTCCAGATTTCTTTTCACACATAAACTATAATATTTAGTACTGGCATATAAAGGATGAGAAACTAACAATCCAGAGTCAAAATTATCCAGAACTGAGTAAGAGGCAAACATTTCATAATTTGAGTAAAAATTTACAACTACTATCAACTTACCAATATTCCCAACAGAGCAAGAGCCACACTACATTTTATGCCTATAGACATGTAAATGTTTAGGTACTTTTAAATGTACTAGAACCTATGGGAGACATTCCTAACAGCCAGGATTAAATTTTACTGAAGATCTTGTCAACAAGAAGGACTTCCAAATGTCTTCTGGATTTTTGCTTTGCAAAATTATAAAAGTTTTCTTATTTAGATGACAAATAAGTAGCAAGGGTTTAGTCATATCACGCAATTCTAGATATGATTGAAAATTAACATCTACAATGAATGCATTCTCTATGTGCAATTAGACAATAATTAAATGCTTGGGAGTTGAAAAACGTTAAGAGAAAATGTTGGAAAACAAGCAATAATAAAAGAAGTGACTTGTTCAACTGCACAGTTTCACCAACACTAAGAGCTTCATGTTTTCCTGGCAAGAACAATTAAAAGAATACCTTCACTGGGACTTTTCTAGGAAGGCGGAAAAAAAAGAGATGGCAATATTCTCAGATTATAGGAAACAATAACAACGATGCTCAATAATTTCTTGTGAGTTCTTTTTACTTAAAAAAAGAAAACTTTTTTACTAGATTACTTACTTACTCCAAATAATAATTAACAAGTTTTGCTCTTTTCCTAAACAAGCAATGAGGTGTCAATGTCTACAAAATTATCAAAATCTAGTATGCCACAAATACTCCCATAAAATCCGAATTTCACAGTATTTATTTCACAGCTCTTTGATAAGGATTCCCCTCTCAGCTCAAGAAAATCCTGAACACAAGACTCTTATTCAAGTAAGAATTACTAATAGCCTTATATTAACCACTTCATTAACATCTTCATTAACCACTGCTTTCAGCTGTCACTTTACAAGGGAACTGATCAGGACACAGCCTTGTTCCAGAACCATCTGAGTGCCACCCTGAATTTATAGCAGCACCTATCCAGGAAATCAGGACCAGATCAGGGCCCTGGCATCCACAGTGAGAATGCTTCCAATCAGATTGTTTCCTCACTGAAGAAACTCAAACTGAATTTAAGAATAAGTATGGGTTTAGGCTAAAAAATGTTTTGGCTTCAAATAAGGTAACTCCCAGTTTATACCCAAAATATTGTTCTGAATGAGTACATATATATATATATATATATATTTGTGTGTGTGTGTGTGTGTGACTGAAACCCCAGTTTAAATATAACACAAACACAGAACAATATATTTTCTGCGTAAACTCTAGAGGAGCAGGAGGGGAAGCATCTTTCTACTAGCATGAATCATAATAATTATGTGTGTTTCTTACCTGTTTTTTCTATGAAAAGGTGGCAAAAGTGTTTATCAAGCTCCCTCCCAGCTAGCATCGAAAGCATGAGGTGCCTAGGTCCAGAGTGTCCCACATGCATTTAATTCTTGTCTCATCCTCTTCTACTGGAAATCTTTGACCATTACAGAGTCCGGACACCTCTATAACTATAAAATATAAAAGAAATACCTGGGCCCCCCAACAGTGTCCTCTTCAAACAGATACCAGAGAGATGCTCACAGCTATGTCACTCCTATGCAGATAAACGTTGGTTAAGCATGAAACTGTCATACAGCAGAGGAAGAAGACACAAATTTGCATTTTTAACACTTTTGCTCTGAAATAACGTCTTTGAGAGTTTTAAAGCAATAGCATGTTCTGCTCTAGATAAAATAACCCTTAGGATTCACAATCAGAGTGGTATCACACTATGTCCAGTGTGCATGGGCTGACACAACCACTGGAACACATGGCACAGAGCCAAATGCCTGACGTGGTCAGCAGAGCTCCGAGTGCTCATCAGGTTTGGCTGCAATATCATTTTATGACTGTCTATCACAGTAGGATTGGTAAGAGCATTAAAGATTTTACCAGGCAGTTACAAAATTTCAATTTCCATAATGATTAAGATCAAAAGAGATTTCTGGAGGTACCATGTCCAGCTCCCTGCTCAGGCAGAGTTAGCCAAGAGCAGGCTCAGGACCACCAACAGATGAATTTTGGGTATTCCCAGAAATGGATATTCCATAGTCTCTGGGCAATCTATGCCAGTGCTCACTCACTCTCACAGCAAAAAAGTGTTTCTTTATCGTCAGAGGTCGCTACTAATGAAGTCCATTAACACTATTATTCTTTCTAATAAAAAGTTTCTCAAGAGAAACACTGGGAATTTTGATGAAAAACAAAGAAATTGAAAGTTCTTCTAGCAAATCTATGAAACTAATTCTGTTGGTGCATGCCACTGCCCTGTGGCACAAAGAAATGGGAGAATATGAAGTTCAGAAGAGCAGCATTTGTGTGACAGACAATTACATCATTCTAAGTGCTTCATCTGAATATGCTGAAGAAATGTTTGGAACAGTGTTCAAATCCCAGGCTAACCACTTTGGAAGACAGCCCATGCTAACATGCCTTAATTTAACATGCTGCACATCTACCAACTGTTAAAAGTACATTTGTGTTGGCCAGACTAAAGGAAGAATTTATTCACAACATTCCGTCCTGTGTGACATCATGAAGCCAATACAAGTTTTAAAATACTCATATTATGGTATAAAACTGTATGAACTGGTTCTTTAGATGTTTTGATTTGGTTTTTATCTTAAACTGATGATACATAATTTAAATTAAAGGCTTTATCTCTGACCACAAGAAGCGTTAGAAATTGCTGTAGCCAGAACTACTTGCAGATTTCAGTTTTTATCCTGAACATTGAAAATGTGCAACGTCTTTCAGCACCAGCTAAATCCTTGTTTAACAACAGCTCTTGCAATTCCTTTACACTAACTCAACTCCCTGTAAAACCTTCAATTAAAAAAAGTAAAAAAGGTTTTCAAAAGTCTAAGTTTGAAGATATATTCACAGTAATAGCATGTACCATTTTAATTGTGTATCATATTGGTTTCATGTATTTAACACATTTAAGAAGACATTAAAACATTAAGAAAGAATAGTCCTTGCAAACTACTAAAAATTCTCCTTCTAAGAATTCCTTTCTACAATTTAACAGAAAGTAAGACAAATCTACATCAAAAGGTTTTTTTATCTGAAACAAAGTGCCTGGTTTGAATGACTCATATTTAAACAGTCTGAGCAGAATTAGAGGCAGCCAATTCTACTTGTTCTCTATTATTTTTCAGAGGAAATGTACAGGTGATTGAGTATGCCCAATGGCATCTCCAATAAGGTATTTTGCACAGAAGGAAGTCTAATTTATTCCGTTTATGAAGAATACAGAACCTGTGATATTTCCTCATTTACTTCCATACTGATATATACATCTCTTCTAAGCACAGAAGACTTCACACAGTATAAAGGAGTGAAAACTCTGCTGTAGGAACACACCTGTGATACAGGAGGCAAACCAAGCTGAACCAGGTTCACTTTCTGTAGAGAACTGGAGTCACACCTGCAGCATTGAAAAGAGTCAGATTTTAGAATCTATTCAGATCACATTTTCCAGCCATAGAAAAACAGCTTGGTTTGGGATTTTTTCTCTTTTAGACTAAACAGACATTGGAGTGTTAATCCTCAAAATCTCAGTTACAATTCCATCTGTATTGCAATATTACTACCCAGATCAGCTGTCTTTCCTGTCTGGGGCCAATACTGTGGCATCATCAGACCACATTTATTGAAAGCACATTATAAATTTTCTGTGCATCAAAGATTACATTCCTCCACCATACTCCTTTAATTACATCTCCTTTTTTTGCTCCAATAACAATGAACTTTTCTTCATTTTCGAAGGAGAGCACAGCTGTTCAAAAAACACTGTTGGAAGTTATGATCTACTTTTTTAAATTCAAGTTTGGGAGCATAATATTTTCTCTTTTCTTCCTGGGCTATCATCCTGATTATCTAAGTAACAGTAGGTACTTGGTTTTCTGGAGCTCAAAATTTTCCTCATATTTTAAAGTTCCTTAACACCTGCACGAGCAATCAAAAAAATGGAAGCTATTAATAAACATCTGCACAGCAAACAACACAGATGATATCTTAATACTGACACTACACTAAATCCCAGTTTCATAAAGATTTAGAGAAGCCAGAGCATTTCCATGTACTTAATGATTTGTGCAACAGGCCTTTAGAAATGTAAAGCCCTGAAGATCTCTGGTTTTGGGCATTCTGACACTACATTTCAAAGGAAATACACAGATGAGCAATAACAAAATCACAGAGACACCTCCCACCTTCCCAAGTTCAGAGTCATTAAGAAAGAACTGATATCACAAATCACTTTCTTGAGTACAGCATAAAACACTCACCTCAATGAATGTACTAATCATGATCTTTCAAAATCTCAATGTGTCATCAATATATTCCTATTAAAAAAAAAAAAGAATATCAAGTTTTATTAGGAAGATAAAAATTTATTATAAAAGATAAATCAAGTACATTTCATAATGCAATACAAGTCCAACCATGTAAAATATCTCTTCCACAGGTGAAGAACAATTATAAAGACTATAAATACAAGATGAGAGGAAATGCAAGAAATTTTACTGATAAGAATATTTATTATTGTAACCTAACTTCTAAATTGGTTCCTTGAGCAATGCACAGAATAACTACCCACTGAATTCTGTTCCCTTTATAACCCTAAGAAGCCCCCTGCCCCCAATTCTCATGTCTGCCAGAGCAGAAATAAAGTCTATTTTACCCTTTCAGGTAAGTATTCCTTGCACTGTTAAACCCACCACCTGTGCTGAAAACTCCATAGTGGATCTGATCAACCCCAACAGCAAACAAACTGTCTCTCAAATTTATTCTTTCACCTTGAATAAGAGACTTGACCCAGAGTCAAGTTTAATTGCCAACAGCTTGGGTATTTGCCATTAAAAAACCCAGCCTGCTGAGACATCTTGTAAAGACACTAAACACCATCTCCTTCACATGTCCCATGCTAATTTCTAGACATCCTTCTTTCCAGCTTCCAGTCTTATAAAAGCTGCCTTCTTAAAGCTATGCAAAATTACTTGTATGCAGTGTGAATTAAAAAAACACTTTATTTTCTTTGTAACCAGAAAATACTACTGTCTTCCTGAGTCAAACTGGAGAGACTATTAAACACAACATCAATAGTCAGAACTCTTAATATTTCCATGTCAGGTCTTGCCCCTTTTGAAAAAAATGACAAAAATTATACATTTGAGGTTGCCGAGTGTTGTCACAGAAAGGAGGCAAAAATTATCATGTCCCACCATGCAGCCATATATTTCACCTTTATTATAGGTGAAGCTAGATCTAAAACTATCTAATACCATACATCAACTTTAGTATTTGTTGACATCTCCATTAAGCAGTGTATTTGTGTATCCACTACGTATCCTCTCCTTTCAGAAAAAGGACATACTTTCATCACATTTACTGTATTCCAGGCTAATGCTGCTCTTCAGACACTGCTGTGCTTCACACCCTGCCCAAAATTTCAGTCAGAATCAAAGTCCCCTTCTGGAAGACACTGTGCCAAATAAATTCTTGTCCCCATCCCATCAATAATCCACTCCAAAAACTGCAGCAACCTAACAAATACCATGTACTTGTCCTAGGAGTTGGATGTATTAGTGCTGAAATAAGAGCTCAAGTCACAGGAGAACCATGGCAGAGATATAATTGAAATCAATAAGTGCTTTATTCACTGAACATCTTTGTACAATTAAAGAAACTAAGCAGAAACATAAAAGTACATGTAATAAGGTCAAGCACAAAAACTGTACTAAGATACAAAAGCTGCAAGGAATAAGGAGGATAGGAAGTGAAACCAAGAAAAAAAAAACCAAGTACTAGACATCCTCACCACTTCATCTTGTCTCCCTAAGCTTCAATTACAATAAATTGCAGGTGTTATTTAACAGTGAATTGCCTCTGCTTCAGGACAGGATGTTAGAAAGGCAATGTAGCTTTGGTTCTACTTTTTAAAAGTCAGTTCTACTTAAAAAAAGGCCATCTATACCAGGAAATCTCTGCCCATCTCTAGCTATTCTACCTAAAAGAAAAATCAAATGTTAAGAATTACCATGGTATGCTCAAAAACAGGTGGAAGCAAAACTAAAGTCTTTCCCAGACATTTTGGCATACAGATGAGGTTTCTTTCCCAGCATCAAATCCTGTCAGGATCAACACTGGAATTGCTTGTACTGAACTTCTGCAGTCTGCTCACACCACCTGCAGAATCTCCACATCCTCTTCCCCCAAGAAATGCTTTCTGTGTATTTCAGTCCACTCGTGTAAACAGCATGTTGAATCACAACCCCTTCAGCATCCTCAATAAAATTTTCCTTCCTATTGGGAGAAAATTAAGGAAAAATGAAAACCATACTCCATGGTTATATATGTTAAGGAAAGTAAACCTGACTTCTGACTGCCTTCTACAAGTGAAATTGTCTAAATCAGACTCCCAAAAAAAAAAAAAAAAAAGAAGTCAGAGAACTCATGAGGCTTCTCTAGGACTACCACACACACTACTTCAGCAGCAGATCACCAGTCGCTGACAACATCTGTACAAAAACTTCTTGACTTCACAAAAGCTTCCACACACACAAATTCTCATAGCTTCCCTTTCATATTTGGATAAGCAGGAAAAAATGTGCCCTTTAGAACCACTGCCTGGGCAACTCACATGAGACTCAGTGTATTGCTGCTGCCCCCTGGTAACTCAAGAGGGACAGAGGGCCTCGAAAGAGGATTCTATACTGGTGCAGGCATCCAGACAAAGACCCCACTGACACCTGAAGGTAACCCTGGAAATACAGAGCAGGGGCACAGCAGCCTGCCCATGTCCCCTGGAAATACAGAGCAGAGGCACAGCAGCCTGCCCATGTCCCTAGAAATACAGAGCAGAGGCACAGCAGCCTGCCCATGTCCCTAGAAATACAGAGCAGAGGCACAGCAGCCTGCCCATGTCCCTAGAAATACAGAGCAGGGGCACAGCAGCCTGCCCATGTCCCCAGGAATACAGAGCAGGGACACAGCAGCCTGCCCATGTCCCCTGGAATACAGACCAGGGACACAGCAGCCTGCCCATGTCCCTGGAAATACAGAGCAGGGGCACAGCAGCCTGCCCATGTCCCCTGGAATACAGAGCAGAGGCACAGCAGCCTGCCCATGTCCCTGGAAATACAGAGCAGGGGCACAGCAGCCTGCCCATGTCCCCAGGAATACAGAGCAGGGACACACAGCCTGCCCATGTCCCCAGTAATACAGAACAGAGGCACAGCAGCCTGCCCATGTCCCTGGAAATACAGAGCAGGGGCACAGCAGCCTGCCCATGTCCCTAGAAATACGGAGCAGGGACACAGCAGCCTGCCCATGTCCCCAGGAATACAGACCAGGGACACAGCAGCCTGCCCATGTCCCCAGGAATACAGAGCAGGGACACAGCAGCCTGCCCATGTCCCCTGGAATACAGAGCAGGGACACAGCAGCCTGCCCATGTCCCCTGGAAATACAGAGCAGGGGCACAGCAGCCTGCCCATGTCCCCAGGAATACAGAGCAGGGGCACAGCAGCCTGCCCATGTCCCCTGGAATACAGAGCAGGGACACAGCAGCCTGCCCATGTCCCCAGGAAATACAGAGCAGGGACACAGCAGCCTGCCCATGTCCCCAGGAAATACAGAGCAGGGGCACAGCAGCCTGCCCATGTCCCCTGGAATACAGAGCAGAGGCACAGCAGCCTGCCCATGTCCCCTGGAATACAGAGCAGAGGCACAGCAGCCTGCCCATGTCCCCTGGAACACAGAGCAGAGGCACAGCAGCCTGCCCATGTCCCTGGAAATACAGAGCAGGGGCACAGCAGCCTGTCCATGTCCCCTAGAAATACAGAGCAGGGGCACAGCAGCCTGCCCATGTCCCTGGAAATACAGAGCAGGGGCACAGCAGCCTGTCCATGTCCCCAGTAATACAGAGCAGGGGGCACAGCAGCCTGTCCATGTCCCTGGAAATACAGAGCAGGGGCACAGCAGCCTGCCCATGTCCCCTGGAATACAGAGCAGGGACACAGCAGCCTGCCCATGTCCCCTGGAATACAGAGCAGGGACACACAGCCTGCCCATGTCCCCAGGAATACAGAGCAGAGGCACAGCAGCCTGCCCATGTCCCTAGAAATACAGAGCAGAGGCACAGCAGCCTGCCCATGTCCCCTGGAAATACAGAGCAGAGGCACAGCAGCCTGCCCATGTCCCTAGAAATACAGAGCAGAGGCACAGCAGCCTGCCCATGTCCCCTGGAATACAGAGCAGGGGCACAGCAGCCTGCCCATGTCCCCAGGAATACAGAGCAGAGGCACAGCAGCCTGCCCATGTCCCCTGGAACACAGAGCAGAGACACAGCAGCCTGCTCATGTCCCCAGTAATACAGAGCAGGGACACAGCAGCCTGCCCATGTCCCTAGAAATACAGAGCAGGGACACAGCAGCCTGCCCATGTCCCCTGGAATACAGAGCAGAGGCACAGCAGCCTGCCCATGTCCCCTGGAATACAGAGCAGGGGCACAGCAGCCTGCCCATGTCCCCTGGAATACAGAGCAGGGACACAGCAGCCTGCCCATGTCCCAGCAGTGTGGGCAGGCAGAGTACGAGCAGGCTGCACAAGCGTGCCTGGTGATGTGCTAAGCCACTTAGCAGAGGCTCAGATCCCGGCATGGCCAGCCAGGCATGTGCAGTCCCATGTGTTCGGTGCCTGCCTACTACACATGGCTGCTGGCTGCCGGCAGCAGGCCACAACGTGCTCCAAGAGGCACTGCAAACATCTCCACTCGCTTTACAGACGCTCAAATCATCCGGCCCTTCTTCATTCTGCTCTTCCCTGCCACACGATTTCACAAAAGCAGCCTGGGGCCGCAAGAAATCTCAGCAACAGATAGCAAAACTATCGCCCTCTGAAGTGTGGTTTTGACTGCTACCTTCTCTTTTCCCATGTCCTTTAAACATACTTCACAGAAAGAAGTCTAAAAAGAAACATCCTCATCCCCTCACAAACAAAGTGTCAGAAGGCAGAGTTCTACATGAAAAGGCAATGTAGCTTTGGTTCTACTTTTTAAATGTCAGCTCTACTTTAAGAAAGCTTTCTTTGCTGACCAACACCAATGAACAATGTTCCAGTCTGATGCCACAGCAGGGGTTAAGGTTAAGGCAGCACTTCCAGCAGGAAAGCTGACGGACATTTCTTACACAGGACACAAAACAGCAGCAGCATTACCTTCAAGACCAACAGTTTCTGCATCTGACTTCATCCGTAACCAAAAGAACAAGTAAAAGCCCTTTTGAGCAATACAACAATATCACAAAGAATAATGCAAGTATTAACTGACTCCTTTGCTGTTCAGTGCTTGACAAGCTAAGTTAACATAATGAATATTGAAACAGTTTAAAACTTGCACTACAGGGATATAACTGAATGTGGAAAGTATGAATGCAGTAAGACAATCCAGTTAAAAATCTCTATAATCCACCATCCTTATAGAGGCATTCTAGGCCATGCAATCAAAACTGGAGGCAAAAATTCCTTTTCAGAAACACCTGATTATCTAGTAATTATGATGTGGTAATGTTATGAGTATAATACAGTGTCTACAGGACACTCATGCCAGCTATTACACAAGGCCTTGCTCAGAACATGACGTTCCTTTTAACATAGGCCAACCATAGCAACCCTATGGAAAACACTACAGTTGATCTAGACTAGTGATAATTTACTTGTTTTACTGGCTACTAGTAATCTTCTTGCTCTTAAACCACAACAAATATACCTCATCCCATGGCAACTTGATCATTTCCTTATTCTTTGAGGGGTGAAAAAAGGATTTCCTGCAGTAAAGCATATTCTAACACTGTGAAGATGTTAGAGAAATAAGGGTGTGGCAAGAACCCAGGAAAAAGAAAACTGTTTATCAGTCTGTATCTAAGCCAAACACTTCCTGGTCGTAATAAACGTCTGAGGTAGAAGAAACATCCAGAACTCTACTGCAAATCACTTTCCCCACTTCACTGTATTCTTATTTGAGACTAAACTCCTTCAGCATCTCAGCTTACTAAAAAAACTTATTACTGTGAGAGTGTATTGCACAGGGAGAGGCTCAAGTAAGTTTATCAAATAAACTGTGTTGTTACATACTTTAATCTTATGATTGGAAGAAGAAAAAGCAGAAAAGGTATTATACAAAGAATATGCCGACTCTTTAATGCCTCTCTATGGAAATCCAAAATGAAAACCAGTAAATTGTAAAAATTAAGATTACTTAGTTTTTCACTAACAGAATTTGTTTGCTGGAAAAAATATAAGAAGTTTATAACAAGTCCCACCAATAAACAAAAATTCCAGCAAAACCATGCAGTTTTTGAATTATAAATGAAACCAAAAATTTGCCAAATTTGATGAAGTGCACAAAAGCCAAAAACCTGCTTTCCATGCCTTTGCCTTCTGAACTCCCTCAAGCCAAACCACTTCTTCACAGGACATACCATGCCCTTTCACTGCAGTGTTTGACACTTATGGCACCCAACTAAAGTATCTTCCTTCTGTCTTGAAATACACACTTGAAACAGCCAAAACCTCACCAAAACCTGAAGGGTATTATTTTTTTTCTACTACTCCAGGCCAAAGGCCATCTCTTTTCCTCTGTGTGTTACCAGTGAGGTAAGCAACCACACAGTCCAGAATCAGGACTCCACACCTCAGGACAGTGTCATCATCACAAGACTAACATTTAGCTTTGCATGGAGCAACAACACAGACCAGTCCAGTGAAACCTCCTCACTTTGCAGAAATAATGCAAGTTTCAGAGACAAAGGCAAAACAGAAAGATCACAAAAGCACTCAAACACATACAAGCATAAGCAAGAAGGAACTTGATGTTACAGTGCAACAATGTGGGCACTCTCCCTAACACCAATCAAACTGGCTGAAACAATACTGGCAACCTGGGAGGGTTTCTCACCATAATAATCAGGTTTTTACTCTACTTTTGACTTGACAGATACTCTTTCTGCTAGAATAATTAGAGAATTTCCACTTCTTTCCCTTTACTTGTGATAGCTATTCAATCTCAGATGTCCCAAGACAATAAATTTCAGTCTTGCACTTGGAAAAGAAAGATGTGAGCTTACAAGGAAGATGGAGAAAGACTTCTTAGCAGGGCATGTAGTGACAGAATGAGAGGCAATGGTTTGAAACTGCAAGAGGGTAGATTTAGATTGGACATATGGATGAAACAGTTGGACTGAAGGACCTCAGAGGTCTTTTCCATACTTAATGATTCTGTTTGTTTGATCAGAATCAATGCACTGTCCCAGTCAAGTTTACTTTTTCACTGGTATACACTTGCTAAGTACTGTAGTTTCCAAGTACCTGAGATCTCATACCGACCTCCTGGAAGGCCTTTTTAAGTTCCTATGGTACACAGAGAAACGCAATCCTTTATCCTACCCTGTTATGCAAAGTCAAATGTAAAGCGTCAGCTTGACTGTTACCATGCTGCTCATCTATTTGCATGAAACTGTACTTACATAAAGGGTTTTGTAATCATGCATGCAATAGTATGCACCTAATGTGAACAGCAGCACAGCCACACCGTCTCAAGGAACAGAGTGTCCTTAGAACAACAGGCAACACAAAAAACAAACGGACAGCACCTGTTGCCTACTCTACCTGTAACTCACGCATCTCATCGGCGGTGAGATTCCCTTCCTCACTGCCGCACGGTTGCTCCCGTGCACCATCCCGCCGGCCCGGTGGGACCCAGCCCGGTCCCCGCGCGGGGCGGGCGCGGAGCGGGGCCCGCGGTGCCGCTCAGCGCCCCGGGACAGGCGCGCTCCCCGCCGCTTCCCCCGCTCCGCAGCCCGGCGCTGCCCCCGGCACAGACGTGGCTGCAGCCCGCGGCCAGCAGGGACGCCAGAGCGGAGCCCCGCCGGGAGAGCCGGGCCCGGCCCCGCTGCCACCGGTGCCCGCCGCCTCCGCTCCGGGGCCAGCGCGCCTCAGCGCCCCAGCCCGCCCCCCGCAGAGCCCAGCTCCCGCCGCAGCCCCCGCTGGGGGTGGGTGTGTCTGTGCCCCCACGCCCGGAGGCTCTCCCGGTCCAAGCCGGGCGAGGGCCGCACTCAGCCCCGCACCCCGCCCACGGGAGCGACTCACAGCCGGCGGCCGCTTCCCTCGCTGCGGTTCCACGGGGAGCGGGGTGGGGGGGGCGTGTCACAGCCGCCCTTCAGAGGGAGCCCCGCGCGTCCCGTCCCCAGCGGGCCGGGGGCGGCAGCGGGCCGGACGCCGCGGCACAGGAGCGACCCGCGCCTCGATCGTCCCGGCAACGGGAGAGCCCGGGCGCGAGGGTTATGTAACCTCGGCCCGGCAGGCGGGGGAGGAAGGAGAGCCCCTGTGCCCCCTGCGGCCGCCACTCGCCGCCCCCTCCCGCCGCTCCCCGCGGGCCCCCCAGCCCCTTCCCGCCGCGGGGAGGGCGCCCAGCGGGCCCCCACTCACCGCGCGCGGCGCGTCCCGCCGGCCCAGCGCGTCCCGGCTCGGGCTTCATACGGGCAGAAACGTGACCGGCCGCCGCGCGCCCGCCCCGCCCGCGCCCCCATTGGCCGCGGCCGAGTGACGCCAGCGGGGCGCGCGGGCGGGGGCGGGGCGCGCGCCGCTGCCATTGGCCGCGCGGGCCGCCGCTCACTTTACATAAGCCTCACGTGTGGCACCATGTTTCCACCGACCGCCGCGGCCGCCTCCCGAGCCTGCCCCGCCGCCGGCCCGCCCCTCCCCTCCCCCGCGCCGCCGCCACCACCGGGACGCACTCACCGCCGGCTCCCGCGCCGCCTTCCGCCGAAGCCGCGGCAGCTCGGTTCGCCTCCACCCGCGCCTCCCGCCCGGCGCCAGCACCGCTGCGGGACCGCAGGGCCGAGGAGGATGGGGGGGGTGAAGGGGGGAGTGGGCAGGGTCACGTGACGCCCCAGGGAGCGCGGCTCCGCCCCCGGCCCGCTCGGAGCCGCGCGTGACGTGTCGCGCGCGCGCGCGGGGACAGACCGTTGGTGCGCGCGCCGGGCCGGGCCCCTCAGCGCCGCTCGGCCCCGCCTGAGGGCGTGAGGGCGGCGGGAGAGCCCCGCGCTCCGGGCCGAGCCCGGGCCCGCGCAGGCGGCACCGCGGCCCTCCGGGGTCACCCTGCCGCCGCTCGGTTCGCTTACATAAGGCAGTAGCGCCCGTATCCCGTTTCCTGATGCTGCCGCCCGCGCTCGGTGCACGCCCTGAAGTTTCGAAACTGCCCCCGCGTATTGTGCTGGGGACGCCGGGTCACAAAGCAATGGGCAGCGCAGGAGAGCGCAGGGCTGCAGCATCACGCTGAATAACTACAATAATGATCAAACGGAGAATTTCCGAGTTCTTCAACGTCTGTACTGTTCTCGGGAACAGTAGTTCTGCATATGGTAATGTTTTAACATACGATTGCTTTCCATTCCGACTATTTAAAGAAGCTTTTCATATTTATTAAAAAAAATAGTTTACTCTTCTGTTCAAGCAAAACATTCAGAGACCATTGACGTTTCCCATCTTCCAGTAACAAGGAATTAAATGAATTCTCGTCCATCGGTCACAGGTTTTCGCTGAGGCCCCTGCGCATCCATCCCACCCTGGTGAGAGAACCTGAGCTTTGGGCTGCTGCAGTTCAGTGGGATAACCCAATAGCCCATTGCTAAACCACCTTCAGCTCTGCTCCAGTCTCCACATCCCCAGGGCTAAGCGGAGCAATCAGCTGAGAAATTAATGTTACTTTATCCATATTCTGAGCTTCCTCTATCTCCACTATGGTACTTGGCTTTGCAAAGAAGGAGCAGAGTGTGCCAATGCCACTTTCAGGCTGACAGCATTTTTCACTCGCTGCATGCGTGCAGTTGCTCCATAGGTTGAAACACAGGACAGAGCCATCACTGTTTATCTGCAAAATGAGGTTAATGCCACTTCCCTCCCTCACTGCGGTGTTAAGGGTAAGTCCATTAGGTACACAGATATTTATGCTCTGACTGTTACAGAAACAGCCTGTGAGTGAAGGACTGTGGCGTATTTAACTTGTGGAGAGGAGAGGGGGTGGGCAGCGGAAGCATTAGGACCAGATTCTGCAACTGGATTTGTTGCAATGCACAAGTCAGCTTACCAGAGTACCATTCTTAGTATGCACTCCTCTGAGGAGTCTAATTTTAAGATTAATCCTAATTAGGTAGTCTTTGTGTAGTTTGGTCAACTCGTTGTTGGTAGGTCTTCGCATCCAGAATTTCATTGTCTATTTTTAAGTTCTCTGCTTTAGGGTTAAAGGGATGTACAATAATATTCTTGGTTTTCATGGGATGCTATTTTTCATGTTATGTGTCAAAAATATCTGTCCCTGGCTCTGTGCTAAGGGCTGTGGTCTCCTCCCACAGACCCAAACTAAGGCACTTCAACCAAAGCAAAATCTTGAGATCCACACTGCCCCCCACCCCATCTGATTACAAATATGAGAAGGATGGCAAACCATGGCAATGTGTTAGAGCTAAATGAGTTTCCTGACTTCACATTCCCTACTGCAGCAGGGCATGCCAGTCCTGGCAGAAGAGTAACCACCAAAACCACAAATAGCCGGTACCTTTCCCACCCTGGTAACTACCAGAGGCATTACTTGAGTTCTGCTTATTTTAAAGGGATACTAATTGGATGTATCAGCCAAGGTTATGGGAATAATTTTTAAGTTCTATTCATACAACCTTTTAGTAGTTACAGCTTTGTATTTAATGTACCAAAAACTGTGTTACTGAAAATGTGATTATGCACCCTGACCAAATTCAGTCCAAATTCTGTGACTTCCAGAAAATTGGCACAAGAGAAATCACATGTGTAGATACAAATTATTCCAGACACCTCCAATGTGAAGTAAAAAGAGCACAGGCTTCTAAAGGAGTGAATATTGCTATTGACTCAATGGCTCATCTACTAAGGAACAAAGCAAAATAAAGTTATTGCAAAATTTTACAGGTTCTACATGTTTGCTTTTAAAGTCATGCTGCCTGGTAAGTAGCTATAACATGAGAGCTTTTATAGCAGCAGGAGTAAAATACATATATGCACACACAAACGGTCCTAAAGAACACAAAGCTTGTAAGAAAAGCATTTAAATGGTTGTGGGTTTTTTTCTCCCCCACCTTTATTTTCTTTGTGTGTTCAGTTGTAACTCTTGGAGCATGGCGAGAACAAATCATTCGTATTTTACACGAGCCCTTAACGTGTGTGCCTGCCACGCCAGGTGCCCCACTGGCACTGCCCCAAGGCCGGGTGAGCTGGGGCACAGCTTGGAGCGCTGCCCGGCTCCCTCGTGCGGTCCCGCCGGGAAAATGCTGCTCTCCGGGGCTTTCCTATGGAATCCCGCTGCTTCTCACACTCAGATCAGCAGATTTTTAGCCACACACGCAAATGCCAAACCTTTTCCCAGTATACATAAAAAGTAGAATTTTTGCTTAACTGAAGCAATTCGGTCAGTTCTGATAAGCAGCGATGTATTGACAGTATGTTTTTAAAGAGGAAAAAATCAAGTCTTTTCAACATGGAAAAATAATAATTAGAGACCACCTGGAAAACTACCTGAGGACGGCTTGCTTGGATTTGCTAAGGAAATAAAGCTTCTCTTTTTGAATAACTCTGCTTCCCTATCCACTTGTAGAAGTTGCCTGTTCCAAGATACTCCACAGCACTGTTGGAACAGTATAGTATTTTTTAAAAATCAAAAAGTTAAAAAAAATAAATAAAAATCAATGTTTTACAGCTGGAGCCCACGTCTAATTCTTCATTTCCTAGGTCTAATTACTCACCATTTACAGTGACGCTGACAGTCATTGATTCTTGCAAAGATCCGGAAAGGCTTTTTTTGCTAATGAGCAAAAGTCGTCACTCTTATTCTCTGTACAGACAAAGGAGGAGGAAAGGAAAAAACCCACTTTCCTCATTACCGGTAAATATATGGACAGGTTTTTCTAAAAGCATTGAGAGTGTAGGAACAAACTGTAACAAATAGACAGCAATATCATACAGTTTTGAAAATGCTTTGATAAAAATGTAAAGGAATGTAAAAAACACAATAAAGAACTTCAACTCAAGCAGCAAATTCCTGAGATGTGCTGCAGTTCAAAAGTCTTTTGCACAAGTTTCTGCTTGTTGCCAGACAGAAAACCTTCACTAACAACTTCTGGTGAATGTAGTTTTTAATTCTGTCCCTATTCTTACTGTTTTCTGACTATTCTTATTAAATTCAGTTTCTGTTGGCAAATGCAGTGTAATTTTATGTTCCAAATATCTTGAAAAGTGACAGATGAAGGAGCCTTGAATTGTTCTTTTAGAAGGATACAAATGGAAGGGGTGTATTTCCCCACCGTATCTCCATGTGCTTATCCCCAAGCCCATGAGCATGATCTCAGAGGAAAACATCTCAGAGCACTCCAGGTCTGAGATCCTGCTGTTTGCTGTGTATTAACAACTCCTTTTCTGCAGCCAGCCTCACAGAAGGCTGAATGAAGAGAGCTTGAAATTGAATTCACAGTGTTGAAAAGGGGTTTAAAGCTTTCTGCATAACTCAGAGAGTGATAGTTTGTGATTTCACAGTCTGCCTAAGGTCATCCAAGTCCTTACACATCCACCAAAAGGAACAGTCCTGCCACCTCCACTGAGTTAAAAGTCTGATTATGCAACTGTACTCTTAGTCAGGTTGGGAAACCAATTGGGCTGAAAATATCCCATGAAAGAAGTTTTTGGTTGGATTGCATCACAGCTGTGGGAGCACAAAAGCCAAACCAAAACAGGATCAAAGAACATATTTTGAGCTGGAGCAAGGATCCAAGACCAAGAGGAACATCAAATTACAGAGTTAGGCACTTAAAATGAAATTCACATGTCATTAGATTAGCATAAGAGAGCTAATAAGAGATGCCAAGCAGGAAAGTGCACCCTTGTTCCTGCCTACTGTGTTGGACTTGTACATCCTCTTCTGCCGTGAAAGAAAGCAATTGCAGCAGGTTGGGCTTTGCCATTCAAAACCATCCATACTTTTATGCCAAAGACAGCTTTCACAGTATTTCTGAGCTGATCGAACATTTCTCTTTCATCAAGGTTGGCACCACTGCCACCAAGTACTCATGGTTGGGTGGTCTTTTCCTTTTCCCATTCTGCTATTTTTTTGGCCTCTCAGTGAGCCAGTTCAATTTGTCAGTCTCTCAGAAAGCCCCCTGAGTTTGTCTCCTGCCTGTGGGCTGCTCAATCTGATTCCTTGGTGAGAAAGTACATTCCCACATCCAGGTATGGCATGGACAGGGCATTGGAAAGATGTTTTAAGGGCAATGAGACAGCAGAAAATATTTCCATAGCTTTTGATACCTGAGGCGCACTCCTTTCTGGATTAAATGTGCCCGTATTTAGCAGGTGTTCTTGAGACACACAAATTCCTCCAGCCACCTGAGCATCCAGGCCTATGAAATGGTGCTGGACCTGTACCACACTGTGTTCCAACCCTTGCCTCGCCACTGGTTCCTAATGCACCCTCTTTGTATTGATTTCAACTCTGCATTTGCTGACCAGAGTCAGTTTACTGTTCTCCATCGTGTTTATGATCTGCTGCAGAGTGCAGTGTTACCAATGTCTTGCAGAAACAGAGTGAGAGACACACCTTCCTGTAAAAACTGAATAAGGGCAGAGAGACAACATCTGGCTACTGACTTCCCCACCAGTGAGCATTTATGTAATTTTCATTAAAGAATCATTACGTAAAGTGTTGGATTAGGTTTTGGCATGGGATTGGTGCTGGTCTCGTTCACAGGTAAGCTGACAATGACTGTGCAAGGGAGTGACACTGCTGCTCTCAGCTAATGGGAATCGAGGCCCCCTTCTTCCTGATTTTGTTCTCATTTTTAACAAATATGATAACATTAACAGATTGTAACAGAAACATTTGTAAGAAATTTGATGCTCAGTGGCAAACTAGCCAGAATCTGTTCCAGCACACCAACTGCCCTCCCTGTCCCAGCGACAGGCCTGACTCCAGCCAGACGCTCAGCCATTCCTTCCACTAACACTACTAATTATAGACCGGTGATTTGTACTTGTTGAGGAAGGAAGAGCCAAATTTTAAATGGGAAAGAGTGTCTTTCTGTATAATTCTGGAGAGTGTCTCTTAATTAAAAACACTTCATTTTCAGATTGAGTTTCCCATTACTCCTCTGTGTCAATTAATTTTCCGGCTTTAGTTCACACTTGAGCTGTTTTGAACTGCTCGTTGCTGCCACTGAAGTCAGCGGAAGCTTGGGTTTGTTTTTGGGAGAGGCTGTTTAGTGACTGGCTGAGTTTGCTTCAGGAAGAAAACCTGATGTACCTGGCCACTCTACTGAAAACAAAGCAGGGGTTTTCATAATCAGGCATTGCAGAAGTCCCTTGTACTAAGTCAATTCAAGAGATTTCAGTAAACAAAGTTTTACAGATGCTGTCAATAAATAGAAGTTTCTGATAGGCAATCAGAAATTCTTTTGGTTTAATTCTAATCAATTAAAAGGAAATGAGAAAGGACAGCTCATTTTGCACATTGTCATTGAAATATAGAACCAGGGGGTGAAGAACTGATACAAAGTGTGTTTGGACAAATCCCTTTGATATAAACAGCTTTGGCAATTTGCTCAAGAGAGTAACTAAACCAAAGAGGAAATCTTTTCCCATCTTTGTGGATTATCGGGTATCTAATTGGTATAAGCTTAACTACAGTCCTTTACTAAGTGCAGCTCTAGGGAGAAAATCCTCAGCTACCTCGTTTCCTAGGTGTAAAATTTCTTGACAATTATGTGGCTGGAATATCCTTGGGATTTCTTCTTATCTATCAGTAGCCAATAAATTTAAAATTACCATGTGAATGGGAGAAGCAAACAGGCAGACAAAATCAAAATGATCACATGAGCCTTTTTTACACAGAAACCCACTAAAATATAGTACTCATTACCATAATGAGACATATTTTATCCACTTGTAACATGTCATACTTCATTAGCAGTAGAGGAACTCTGGAATTCAATGCTTCTTTTGTGTAACTCCATGATAAAAAAAAAAAAATTAAACAAGTAGTTAAAGCCAGTGAATAGAAAAAAAAACCCAAATCAAAACAAAGCAAACCCTTATATTTCTTAAAGGAGGATGGTTAAAGGACATAAAAAGAAAGCAGGAATTAGTGATCCTAAGTAATATTAGCTAATTATTGTTCCTTAGAGGAAAGGCTGTGCTACAGGAAAGCAAAGGAACTATATTTGAGAAAAACAAATAGCTGGAACAAAACAGAAAGGCAAAATAAATCTTACCTTGCCAAGAAGCTGAGCTGTGAGATATGCCTTCCATGGGCATTTCTAAAAATGCTGTAGGGCTCATGGTTTCTTTGGGTCTGGACAGAGAACTAAGTGAGCATTGGCATGTCTTTATTTCTCATGGGTCTAAAAAACATCCAGGGACCTTTCATTGCTTTTATTGGTATGGGTAATTTACAATTATTTGTTTTCCCCAGCCCTGCTCTCCTACCAGCTGTTGTTGGTGACAGTGCTGGTAGCTTTTGCTGCCTTCACTGAACGCTGAGGGCTCAGTTTGGAGGCTGATCCCTCTCGTGCAGTGATAGCATTCTTGGTCTTTTTTGTGTGAATACAGCACAAGGAAGACTTGGGGCAGCCTTAGAATACGTCTGCACTGTGGAGGCAGCCTGGGAAGGAATACTGAAGGCAGCTCTGAAGCAGGGGCACTCCCTGGACAGGCAGAGCTCAGTGGATGATGAAAAGCCCACAGGGAAACAAGGAGTGGGTGACTGAGGCTGTCCTGCCAGAGCCTTGCTCCAGCTGGGGAGCACACGGCAGTGTGTGCAGCTGGGCTCCACTGCAGCCCTTACAGCTGCTGCCCACCTAACTCACAGTGCCTTATGTTTGCTGAACTGGTTCCTTATGTGTTCCCCCACTCACAGGACTGCTAGAAAGAGGAGAATTTTCCTCTGCACCTTTACACCTTCACTGTCTTGGTTTCCCTATGGTCCTATCTGGGATTCCCTATCAAGGGAACAACTCACATTAGGAACTCTTAACTCACGTTGAGCAGGTGTTTTCTAGGCTGAGACAGGAAAGGTGTAAATAGCTTGATGCTGTATTATACATTTCCTAGCAAAAAGGTGCTTGGACTAAACAGCTCTGGGCTAATCGACTTCAGCTGCATTTTGGCCTAGTCAGAGAGGATGCTGTCCTACTCTTCAAGGCACTTCAGAAAGCAAACCAAAAAAGGGAATGGTTTTTAAATGACAGATTTTAGACTTCACTGGAACCTAATAACCAATGAATCAGCTTTTGCTGTCATACACTGACTTACTACTGAGAAAACATCTCCTCAAGTTCTAATATGCAATTAAAGCACATGATGTCCCTATCTGTAAGCTATTACCTCACTACAAACTTGATTGTTAGAACTTGGACTCAGGTCCCTCAGAAATACAAATCAGTTCCCAATGTGGCACTTGCCACATCAGAGGCCATTACACCACACCTCAAATCATGAGATGGAGAATCTTACAATTCACACTGAGTTAATGTCAAATATCACTTCCAGAAGCCAAATCTATTTGAATGAAGTTTTTCCCAGCCACACATTGGATTACAGTACAATGAATTGTAAAAGGATATACAATATGTAATATAATTATTATTATTGTTAATATAATTGTATATTAACAAAATATACTTGAAAATTGCACTGAGCCTGTCCAAGCACAGCCACTGCTACTGAAGTGAATGCATTCCATTGTTCCCAGTTTGGGATGCCACAGCAGTCCTGGAGTATCAGCCCACTACAACCATAGTGAAACAGTAGGAGAACACCTACTATGAGGATTTCTGCATTCCACATTCAAAAATTACGTTACTATTTGCATACTTTGATAGCTTTATCTGAAACAAAGCCTCAGTTCCCCTTATATAATCAAGATTTTTTTCTTTGTTGTCAGTGGCATTGGTGGAGTTAAGATTTTATAATACCAAAAATATTTTACAAATAAAGCTCTCATTTTCAAAGTTTACCCTGATATATTGTAATTTCTATTCTCTACTTCATCAGAAAGTTTTATCAAAGCAGTAATTGATTTACTGCAAGGTGGAAAAGCAAAAGCACACCAGAAATTAATTTTGTATCTCATTGTTAAGAAAACTGAGTGTGAAAGTTGAACACTCTTGTATGTGAAGTTAAACAACCAAGCATTGATAGTCAAACTGGTCACAAATCTCCTTATTTTCAGAACTCTGTTCTCATCTCAACACCATCATTATCACAACCATAGACACAAAACCATCCATTCCTTAGTAATGGTATTGCTGTTGTTAGCATTGGTATGTCCATATCTGCTGCAGGAGCTGATTACAGTGGGAGAGCTGGGACACCAGCAGAGAAGATGGAATTGTTGTGGAGCTCTTGTTCCAAACGTGCTCCTGCAGCGCAGCAAGGGGTGTGTGAGAACACTGTGCAGAGCTCACTGAAGAACTCTTTGTTCCCCCTTCAGTTCTACTTTACTGACTTTGGAGAAACCAGTTATTAAAAAGTAAGGTAGGGAATGTTCTTACATGAGTCATGTTTGTTCTGTGGCTGTCAGACTGCATCCATAACTGGTTGAGTGGCTCCATTCAGCTGCTGAGGTCACTGCCATGCAGCACATGAGCCTTTGTGCAGCTGCAGGCAACATGCTTCACACTGGCTCACAGGTGGAGATGGTCCATGAAGGATCAACAGGTACTTCTCCATGTTAATGCAGAGTTTTCTGATGCTTGCAAGAGCACAGGACAGGCTTAAAACACACAGGAAACTCACATCCTTTCATCTGAAGACCAAGGTGCATTTATATTTTAAACTTGTTTTTAAACAAGACTTGAAAGGTTCTTTTAATGACAAACAAGACAACATGATCAGTCAACCTGAGCAATGCCAAAATAGAGAATGTCAGTGTGTAGGAAACAGCCCTGTAAGCATCAGGATAATGCAAAGATGGCTTAGGCAAAGTGTGCAGCTTTTGTGCCTAGACACAAATCATCTGATTACTTTTTTTCCATAGAGAAAGTGGGGAATTTAAGAGTTAATGAACTTAAGAAGTAATAGCTATTGCAGACAAGAGGAAGAACACTATTTCTGAAACAGAGAACAACAGGTGGGATGAAGCAGAGAGGAAGAATGAGACAATGACAAACCCACAAAGAAAAATGCTGTTACGTTTGAAAACACTTGAGAAATTTGAAGCCTCAGCTTAAAAAAACCTGATGTACAAGAGATGGAAAAGAGTTCTGAAAAACTATTGGAATGAATGCCAGTTACAGCAGAATGGCTAACCCAATGCAGTCTAATCCCATACACACAAACTGTGACCAAATTTATATTGCATTTGAGATTGAGTCTGACCCTCTTAGCCTATGTTGGCATCGTTTGTGAAATAAATTCCCTTGAGCAGTGAGCAGTGACTGGCAGTGCCCCTGCTGTCACAGTGCAGTGCTGCCCACACCAGCTGCCCCTGTGTGACATTCCCAGGCTGGGCACCATGGGGTGCTTGTGGCTCTGCTCTCTGGACACCTCCTGTGCCCAGCAGGGTCACTTCAGGGAGCTGCAGCAGGCAGGTGGCTGCACTGCTGGACAGCTGGAACCAAACAACATGGGATTTTCTGTTCTTTGGGGTTTTTCCCTCCATGAAGACACTTTTAAAACCAGTACAACATTTATTTTTAAATATTTACTTATTTATCTATGGGGAAAGAAAGTTTAAAAGCTTTAAATGCTTTCTGGCATTGCAGATATGTAGTCTTGTGCCCAGCCTTGGCAGGGTATTTTGAGGGGCAGAGGTGGTTGCAGAAATCTTTACAGAAACCTCCCAGAGACTGTGCTGTGGGCTGCAAAGATAAAATAATCAGAAATAGAAGCTGCTAGTTTGAGAGGACTGAATTTTGGCTCTTCCCTCATGTCTGGGCTGAATAGGAGCAGACAGGTTATATGCTTTTTAATGATTATGTGCCTTTGGCTTCCTCTCTTTTCCAGGCTCACACCATGATGTGTTGTACAAGGCTGAAGAAGTGTTCAGGCTGCATTTAACTGTGCACTAATGATCTACCCAAAGGCCATTTTTAATCAAGTCCAGACACAGGGATACCTTGTCTTAATGGCATCAGAAGACACTTCAATATCCTACATGAGAGCTGATAAATCTACATATAGGCAAGGGGAGCCCAAAATGGGAACAGCACCCCTACTTACACAGCCAAGCTTGGCTTTCTCACTCCATGGAGTTTCAGATTGTAGGCTCAGCTGCAGAGGATGTGAGCTGGCTCTTTGTCTGTGTTAAAGACAGACCTTGAGGATTCTTGTGCTTACAGCTATCCAAAGATGCCTTTTCTCCATCTAGCTGCCAACCCTAGGCATCCTGAAATAATAATATTTTCAACAGGCATTCAAAGAGAACAGAGATGCTTGAGTAGTCAAGAAATGCCTCCTCTGGCAAGTGCAGGAGGCAAGTTTTACATTTGGTATAAAAAACCTTTCTGGGGAGAAGAAGTCACACACACTGTGAGACTTCTGAGTAAAACAAAAGACAGAAATAAAGCTGTTAGGGGATTGATGGGCAGTGTCTCAGGTCACCTGGCTGCCATCTGGCTGGGCACTGGGTGTATCAATAGGATTTGTTTTGGTGATAGAGGCAGGAGAATTTGGATGAAATTTATTGTTGAGGATAGTGCTTACTGTTGATTCAGCAATCATAATTTTGTTGGTCCTAAGCTATAGAGGGAAGAAAAAGATATAAAAACCCCAGCAGGTGTAACAGGATGATTAGGGTGACTGCCATGGGTTTTGGAGGGTAAAGGCAGTTGTGAGAAATTCTAGTATGGTATTAAGATATTTCAGGTTTCTTCGATACAGACACCAAAACATTTGTGCCAGCACATACAGAATTTGGCAAAGCTTTACTCAGAGCAGAGAGCTGAGAACTGCAATGATCAGAAGAGATAGAGCTGGCAAGCCTGCATGGATGGACTGTCAGGATGCCTAAGGAGGACATGGGCGGTCCTGAAGAAGTTTCTTTCTGAAGAAAAACAGCAAACAAAAGAGTAAGAACTATACATTGTGCCCAGATAGTAAGCAGAACAATAAAAAGAGGTTTTGAGCCAGCCCAGAAATGAATCTCAGATTGAGCTTTCTGGAGGACTGAAGCATTCCAAGAGCATATGTGGTTATGAAATGATGACTGATAAGCAGGTAAAAGGATGGCAAAACTAATCCAGAAAGTTCCTGTTGATAAAATGATTGAACTTTGAAACTTGCAGGTGTCTTCAGAGTGAGACATTAAAAGGAGATTAAAGTATTCTTTGCCAGGGCAACCTGTGCATTGTAATTACTGGTTTGCATTCCCAGATCCTCAATCACCATTAACCCCAGTGCTCCTTGGGGCATGACAAATTCAGATGATTCCATTCTGCATCCTATTCAAAATGGAACTGACTCACTGGACAGTCTGACTTGAGAAAAGGAATCCCTCCTTGTCTCCCTGCTCCTTTGACTCAGACTAGTGAGAATTTTTTGTTTTCTCTTTTCTGTACCTTTCTTGGATCATTAGAAGGGAAGTTAAACAAACCCTGGGTTGTTGCAGGGCTGTGTGGTGCTGGCAACACCCCTGATCTAGGCAGCCCTGTGAGTGCACTGTCTATGTGGATTACTACAGATTATGTCACAGGAGCATGCACTGGAGGCTACTGGGGAGCCTTTCCAGCTCCTGCTGAAACTGTGTTTTCTAGGCTGAGCCAGGAAAGGTGTAAATAGCTTGGTGCTGTTTTGTACATTTTCTAGCAAAAAGAACAACCTGCCAGTCATTAGGTAAATACCAGAAGTCAAATTATCAAACCCACTGGCTACATTCTACAGAGTAAATCTGTGTTATGGCCAACAGGATGTAGAAACAGCAGGCTTTATTTTCCTTTGTAAAGTAGTCAGCCAACAGCTGTTAAATTCTGATTACACTGTTCAGAAGATAAGGGAGAAGATGAGGGTGTTACTTCTGCAGAATCACTCTAAAAACTGCCTTAAAAGTGTAATAACTCAGTGCCAGGAAATTCCCCTGGTGAAATGTAGTGTTTATGGTTAGCACAGTGTGGCAAGAGCTTTTGATGATAGCTGCCCAACCACAGGTAGTGTTACAAGGTTGTGTTTCCCTCAATTAGAAACCCTTAGGACGGCAAAGAAAGCTGCCTTGGCTTTACAGAAGTTACCACTGCCTCACTCTCATATGGAACTCAAGTAGTTTACCAACTTTTCTTCTCATATTGCAGTTTTGACCATCGTTAGTTATGTGAGATTTTTATTTTTTTTTTTTAATTTTAAAACTGTCAGGAACACAAGCACTTATTCATTCACTTACTTTCAGGTACTTCAGCTTACAAAGCAAAGTGTACAAGCAGTCACTCCAAGGACTGTTTTGTCTTTGAACTGTCTTGTATTAACATTCCAAAGCATGTCCCAAGAGCTCATCACCCCACATAAATTAATAATCCCTAGGAAGCAGTTCTTCTTTCTGCTCCCTGAACTGCCATGAATTATGCAAATCTGTCTGACCAGAATGAAAGATAGATTTTCCACAAAATCTTACTGATTCTTCCATATCCATCTAAATAGCTCCATTATTTTAAGCATAACTTCATTTTCACTCGGTTTTATCACTTGCAATTCTATATAAGCTCAGAAGTCAGAAATTGGGATTTTTTTTCAATAAAACTGAGCTAATTACACAACCTTGCTGTAAGAGTGCTAAGTGGAGCATCAGCCCATTGTGCTCCCTTAATAAGCCTCACTGGCTTTGATCAGTTTTCTGTGTTCTTTAATATCATGTTCACATGCACCAGTCAACATAATTCACTTTCTCACTTCATCCTTATGTGCTGTTTCACACAGACCAGAATGTGCAATGTATGAAATCAGTGATTGCTTTGTCTCCTTTTAGACTCACAAGTGTCTCCACAATTGATTGCCAGGTGCACTGTGTTACCAAGGACAAATCCATAGCTTTGCTAATAAAGAACCTTCTCTTAAAAAAGGCATCTTGACATTACCTGGCTTTGGGGTGGGGAAGGACAATAATGTGCCTTTTCTGTGTTCTGAGATAATTTGCAACAAAATTGGAGAAGTTGTTGAACAATGCCCCCAGTGCATTGAAGGTGTGGAGCTACCTGGGAGTTACTGTGATGCTTATGCAATTTAAAATTTAGGTGTAGGCGCTAGGAAGGGGAGAAAAGCAGCTTCCAAGCCTTGTCCCTTCAAAGGATTAATTGCTCATTAGGAATAACCATGGCAACAGTTACCATGGCCCATTAATCCATCACACAAGTGGCCAGCACCAGCTGCTTCAAGTCAAGGTAGGAGAGAGGACCCTGCAAGAGAGTCTGTATTCCCCTCCCTGAAAATCCTTCTTTCTTCATCTAAAATCTGTCCAACATACACCAAATTGATGAACTATCAGTATTTCATAGCATTACTTCCCTGAGTTCACCGTGCCCTATTAAAGGGAAAACCCACGTTACCATTAAGAAAATAAAGAATATGGTCAAATCCACTACATACATTTTCTCATCTGCTCCTGTTCACCATTTTTTAATTTTTGTATATATTTTGTAACATTTGTATATTTTTGTACAGGGTTCATTCACTGCTTATACAACAGAAGTGCTTTTTTTCTTTTCTATTCTGCTGAACATGTAAAAACTCAGTGTGAATTAGAAAATCTTCATTTCTAGAAGTCTCTAGTATTTAACACAGAGAGGGAATCAAAGCTGAAGCTGCTGAACTGTCCTAAAACCCCTATGTATTTGGAACAGAATGATACAAACTCAAACTTCTTAAAACAAGATTTATTGGCACAAACATACATGTTACAAATGTCTACGATATTCCTGGAAAATATGTTCACCACTTCAAAAAAATCACTGTTCACAAAAAAGTACAGTAATATCAAACTTTGTAAGTCATCACAATTTCAGCATCAAAATACATGCATTTTATCATTTATAAATGAAATTCCACTGACCTCCAGGTAAAGCACTTTAAGAAATGTCCTGGTCTCCACAACATTATTTTTTCCCTCTCCAGATCGTTCCAATAAGGTGCAAATGGGTTGTTTTCTGTAGAGGCACAAATCACAGCTCCTTGCTCAGTACAGCTGAGTCTGTGAGGTGAGAGATGCTGTTCTCAGCACAGACTTTCAGGTCCTTTCTGAGTGTGTTACTACAGAGCTTAACACCACGGTGTGGCCTTCAAAAGAATGCAATTAGAGATTTGGTCTGGAGTTTGGGCTTTTAAAAGGGCAACTGAAAGCTTATTTCTGATTATTCCCATTACAGGAAGTAAAGCTTGAAGAATTACAAGGAAAGAGGTAGAAGAAAGATTTTTATTTTGCACTGCAATTCCATCAGCATTTGAAACAGGTGTGGCATTGCCAAGGATACTTGTGAGGAGAAAGAGTAATCTCAGTAAATCCTCTTCTTTCTTTGGTGCCAGTTTAGTAACTTAATAGCCACTCAAGATTTTATCACTGACCTCAGATAATACAGAACAAGACTTCAGCAGAGGTTCTGCATCTGCTTCTATGCCTATTCCAGTTTGAGTGTCAGAGAAGCAGGCTTCACACACTCACACAGGGGAGAGAATGCACTGATGTCCTCAGCATCATCACATCTGCCTTCCTCCAATGGCAACAAGAACAAAGGAAAATTTCAGTGGGAATTCTTTGAAAAGAGGTGGGTTACACCTAATTCCACTAGGTCTGAATTCGATTCTAATCAGATCAGTGCACAACAGAACAAAAAGGCAAAACCATAAACCACGTGCACTTCCAAAGGTGTTTCCTGCACTTTATCAGCCTTGGTAGGGCACTGAACAAACCCAATGACAGAAATGGTTGTGGAGCCGTGGGCTTTGGAGATTTTCAAAGCTCATCAAAACCAAAGCTGTGTAACCAAAGCTGTCCAGCCCCAAAGGCAGCTCTGCTCCGAGCAGGACATTGGACCAGGCAGCCCCGGAGGGTCCTTTTCACCCCAATGTCTTTTATCATTCAAAGGAAAGCTTTTTCCACTTCTGAATTAGAACATGGCACAGATTCCATGCCAGGCCTGGATTTAGCAAGGACAAATGAGGGGTTTTTCTCTGTGTTAAACAGAAAATGGAAATTCACTGTGTGCTTGGGCACATGTTGAAGTCACTTCCAGAGCAGGACATGCCTCGCTCCTCGCTCCAGGCTGGTGAGCATGAGATACTGCAGTGCAGAAGTGATTGCACAAACACCTCCAGAGGCTGCTCTTCTGTGCTAACACTCAAGCACAAGTCATTAAGGAAAATACTAATTAGCTGGCTATGAACTCATTTCCTGCAATGAGCATAACAAGTTTGTAATAAGAGTTCATACCTTGCCACTTAGAGGACTTTTGATGCTGCAAAACGACTAAAGGTTGCTCACAGTAGAATGTGGCTGTTTCACCTCTTTCATCCTTGGAAGGAGAACACCTCACCCAAATGGCAAATGCCTGTCTACATATATAAACACTTCCTTTGGAAAGGGGAAGGAAAAAAGAATAGGAGCTGTCAAATAAAACTTTAACCTCTACACAGTTTGTGCTTCCCCCTCAGAATGTATTTTTGCAACAGACAAAGCATATTTTTGAGTCCTGCTCTTGAGTAGGAGGTGCTAATTTCTGATCTTTCAGTGATGCTGATAAACCTCATGTGAGTAATATTTTACCACATTTGTGGTTGGGGGAGGGAGGATGTTTCATTTACAAAAATAATGATGTTTTTAGTGGTAAGTAAACTATCTGTAACATTTTATTGTGCAGACCTGTGAGTGTGTCATAGCAATATTAGCATTTTATTGTCTGGGGAAAAAGTAGATGGAACATAGATTGAAGTCAGCTTTTCTAGTGAGAAAAAAAATGTTCTTTCATCCTTAGTTAAGCTTTGGAAACTAATTGTTTGACTATTTTTCTAGCTGCTAATTGCTTAAATAATATATAAATAAGTAATGGTTAAACTTTATACCCATAGTCTTTGCCATACATTTCTACTTTGGATCAGAATATTATTTTCCCTTTGGGTTTAAGAAAGGCTGAACTTGCATTATTTAATAGCTTGCTGGTGGCATGGTAGTCACACTGAGCAGTGAATTTTCAGTTCCAGCCAAGACTACTTTCATTAATAAAGAAATTTTAGCAAACATTCAGATGAACAATATAAATATTAATAGCTAAACTTCTGAAAAAAATTATGCATTGAGCATCTATGAATTTGTAGGTCCATTATATGCACTATCTCAATCCTTCATCTTAGAAAGAAAATAATTGCAGCTGCCATTATTTAGTTTTACTTTAAACAAACCTGCAGTGTATCAGGGGGAGAAACTGATTTAATCCTTCTAAACTTTTTCTCACAAAAAACTCAGACCACCACGTGTTCACATAAATATGACAGAAATATAAGAGATTCAACAAAGGGATTTTTTATCCTCACCTTAGACCATTTACAGGTGGACAGGCACAGGTACTGGCACGGATCAAGAGTAACCAAAATAATCGTGCTGTGTCAAAAAGGTTCTGTTACCGAGCTCAAACTGCTCTAGGACATTCAGGCTGGATCTTTCCTGCCCCAGGCACTCTGAAATCCTGATTTGACTGAAGCTGCCAGCAGCCCCATGTCCTGGGCTAGAATAGCCCAAATGGTGCTCTCTGCAAAGAGTGCTGCCCCATCCTTCCTGCACCCATCTCCTGCACTGGCCAGAAGAAACCCTACCATCTGTCACAGTTCATTCAGGTATTTGAATTTAATGGACAAGCACTGCTTAATTTTAATATGAAAAGGGTGCTCTCAGGTAGAGCCACTTATAAAAAGGACTTTACTGAATGTTAGCAATATTTCACTTGGACCACTTCCCAATTTATGGTATTGTGATTACCACAATATCCTTGTTTGGTGTTTCCTCTCTTTCCAAAAGAATTAATGAAATTTCTGTTACAAGAACTGTTAAATGAATGTAATTATAATTCCAGCATTGCAATTTAAAGTAGTGTAGTTAAAATGCTGTTGTTTAGCCTTCTTTTGTATCAGATCATTTTGAGGCAAATGAAGCCCCAGGAGCCGTGTTCTGCCTCAGGTGCTGTCAGGCAGAGGGTGGAGGTTTGAGGAGAGCTGGGCACTGTGGGGAGGAGGTTCTGCTTCAGCCAAGGCTCACCTGAGCTCTGCTGAGGGCAGCAGTGACACTGGGGCAGGAGGCAGGGAGTCAAGCCAGAGGGCAGAACAATGTTCTGTGTTCCAAATGCACCACGCTCCAAAACCACTACGGCTTTCTAAGAGAACAGAGACTTGAAGAATAATGGGTAAGCCAGACTGTGAGAAGAGCTAAAGAATGGAGAAGGTTTTTTTCATAATTGTCTTTGTTGTTGCCTATGTTTTCTCTTTGAGAACAAGCACATTGCCCTTTTAAACTTCTAGCACATGGCTTCTCTGGTTGAATAGAGTGTTATGTGCAAACCATGAGGCTGAATTCATGTTTTAAAGAGGTGCAGGTTCTGGGTTTGCTTTGGAGAGTTAGCAGATGTGATACACTCATGACAGAATGAGGTTACTGCAGGAGTGACTCATTGTTGAATAATCAAGTGTTTACTCCACCAAAACTGCATGTAACCAGACTGCCACAGTTTTTCTGCTTTATTCTAAGATGTAGCTTTTAAATGTCAGTGCACCAGGAAGGAAGGTAAACTCCTTGGGTGGCTCAGATCTCTTTTTATGCATGTGTTTAAAGGCAGAGAGTCTTACGGTTCTCAATGGAGTAGAAAAACTACTGAGCACATCAATTGAGACATACATTAATCAATTGAAGAAGGAAAATTAACTGAAGAGGAAAACTGAATCCTTTCCTGAAGTATTTCTGAAGTAGACCAGATGGAGAATGAACAACTGGTGTGAGGTTCTGGTTTGGTTGTTTCATACACCCCAATCTAGTGTCCCCCCTGACAATAATGTTACTGTTTGAGAAACCTCCAGCCAATCATTTCTCTAGCTGCAATTAATTTTTTTCAATCTACTTCCTTTTACCTTTTAATTTTGATTTTAAAGAAGCTAATTTGAGGGTGCTTGTGCTTTCTCTGGCTCTAAAGTTTCTTGTCTGGCAAATCAGGTGAGGAAGAACAGGCTGGAAGAGCATCCCAGCCTTCTGACAAGACAGAGGGCCCAAAGGTTATGATCTGTTACAGGTCTAAAGTTCAGGTCAGGATGCAAAGCCAGACCTAAGAGACTTTGAGGCCTTTTTCTAATACTCACTGTGTACACTGGGAGGCTGCAGGTTCAGCCTGCTTCCCTGTTTAAAGGGCAGGAGAAGCAGGGCTGAGATGAAAATCCTGGATCACACCCAAGTGCTCCCTAGGTTATTGGTGAAGGTCTCCCACCAACATGCAGTCAAGGTGCTCTCTTAAAAATCAAATAATAGATCATGCACATTCCCTCTGTGTGGATAATTCCCATGGAATAGAGAAAATTCACTCTGAAAAAACATGAAAGAGTTGAGCTTGAGCTTCTAAAAGTTCCTGAAGTTTATCTCTGCCATGGTCGATGCCCTTCTGGGAAGCAGACATCACATTTTGCAGGTATGCTCTACTACCAATGTCAAGTCAAGAACTTGCTCTTAAGGGCTAAAATCCTTGGTATTCAGACAAGAAGTAGTCCAGCTGCTCATAAAATGAAAGTTGGGTGAAGCCCTGTCAGAGGAGCAGTGACAGAAACAGTAGAATTTTAAAAGATCTTGCTACCCAGACAAAAGCACAGCAGATTGGGGCTGTTCTAATTCATTCCTTGCACAGTCAATGGTGTCCTGTTCTTCCATCACTGAGTGTTTCAGTCACTTATTGCAGATCACGATATAAAAAGGAAAAACCCAAATATTTTACTCGTCCAAACTGTTCCTGGGGCTAACCTCATGTGGATTCCAACCAAATGGAAGGGCCAGCTTTAGAAATCCAACTGACTACATTTCTAAATCACCCCTTGTCTTACAGGCCCTGGGTTCAGAATCCTTGTCAGATTCTCCCATCCTTCTTCTAAGAGCATTGGATTAGGTTTGACTCTGTTGGATTGACTGTGCTGTTATGGAATGCTGTGAAGATCAGGTCAAGTACCTCGTTAGGGTTTCCACACTAAGTTTTCCTGCCAAGTTCTGTGCAACGCTGTTTTGGGGTTTAGAGACACATCTGTGAGCTAAATTGGAGAGAAGGTGTAATGCCCAAACAGGACCTCA
Organism: Poecile atricapillus; assembly: GCF_030490865.1. NCBI lineage: Eukaryota > Metazoa > Chordata > Aves > Passeriformes > Paridae > Poecile > Poecile atricapillus. The sequence goes on along the minus strand of NC_081256.1, from coordinate 2,890,827 downwards.
GTAACCTGTTGGTAATGGGTGCAAGCAACACTTGTCCAAGCTCAGAAGCTGCTGTAGGATCATTGAGAAGATCCTTGAGAAGCCAAGCAGCAGCAGGGACAGGCATGGACCAGCTGTTAACCCCTTGATTTCTGCTGTGCTGTGCGTGAAGGGCATCTCCCTCTGTACAGCCTCTGGCATGTACAGCTGTGCTCCGGAAAGCAGAGGAGGAGCTTCTTGTGAGGATGGAATAGGCAGGTCTCAAACAGTGTCTGATTCTGGATAAAGCTATCAGAAGCATTGCTTGCAGCCAGGAGAGGCTGCAGTTTGGTCCCCAAGGCAGCAGTCAGAAAGCAATGGCCTTGGAGTGCCCTGAGGGTTTGCTGGGGAGTCTCTAAACAGGGGCCCTTTTGTGATGCTTTACCAGCCCAAGAGCTGAGGCAGCAGTCAGTGGTGCAGAGCAGGAGCTGAAATTCTCATCAGTGGTGACTGAACAAGAATAACTTAACCTTGCCATGGAAAACTTACAGGCAGGCAGTTGTAGCTGCACGGGCATTTAAAATGTGGAAGCAGCGAGTGGAAAACAATCAATCCTGGCTTCAACACAAATCAGATCTCCAGCTGTGTTTGTATAGATTGTGCTCTGCACCAGCCTGCACATATGTGATGCTCTTGCACAATCTATGACCCTGATCAGTCCTGTGTTACCATATTCTGTGCCAGAGTAGCTCTGGGTCTGTGCATCGGGGAAAGACACACTTGTTCATGCTTCCTGAATTAGAAAGGTTACACAGTTTATCTCACCAATTACAACCTACCACCACAGCACAAGCAGTAGCAAACATTGAGCATTCAAGAGCACACCCTGGGCAAACAGCTTTGGAAAGTTAAACACATTAATTTACCGTATTTCATTACCACACAGAAGGAAACAGTCTCTTCACAAACATTCTACAACCCACTAGAAGGCAGGTTTCTTAACTCTTCCTTGCAAATTCTCACTTATATTTAGCAGGCATCCCCATTAGTTACAGTTTTGAGAGAGAATGGGTCCACATTCCACAAAGAGCAGTTTCTATTCTCCACTCTCACCTGAAGGTATAATTTGGTTATTAACTTGCTGGAACTACATTAGCTGGGAGGATGCAAGCTTTGCACCCTTGTAGCACTTGCACTGCAGTTTCATTTGGGAGCTTTGTGTATTTGTAGAAAGAGGATTCAACCTCTTTCATGTGTGTTTGCAGTCCTGTCAGCTGAGCACCAGTTCAGCCTCCCAGAGGAGAAGGAACATCTGCATTAAGGCTCAGTGTCAGCATTTCACCTTCCTGATTGCACCAGCTCCAGCAAAAGCTATCTCCATCTCGTGAGGCTGCTCGGTAGAGAAGCCCTTTGGGGACACCACACTCAACACGGCTGTGGGTGGCAGGGTCCCACTTTTAGGAGAGGATTCCTTCATTTCAGCTCTCCAGCTATCTTAGCAGTTTAAATGGCTCCTGAAGTTGGATGGCTCATTCCTCTACCAGTGCAAGCTCATTTTCACACAGCCCTCACTTGTGTCACCTCACAGAGTCAGGCCTTTCATCGCTGCTACGATTTTTGTCCAGCCCATGAGGATTTCAGAATTGTTTGTGTTGTCACCCAGCTGAAGAACTGAAGTGATCAGGGCATTCCAGGGAATCCACTATCACATTAGTAACTTTGAATATTCAGCTTCATTAAGACTGGGGCCACTGATGACCTAATGATATGAAGCAGGACACATGACTATAAAGTGATAAATACTTCGGGGAAAATGCAACTGGAACCTTTCAATCGATTATTACTTATTCTCTCTGCAAAATTCTACTTCTGCACAATTTATCTATAGATTCACAGCAACAAACTGGCCAGGCTCTCTATTTTTTAAATCTAAAACCATGTCAGGAGAGATACTCCACAGTGGGAATATTTACACTTCCATTATCACTGCTTCTATTCCCTAATTAAATTGCAGACAAAAAACCCCAACCCATCAAACTATTATTTTTTTTTAATTCTATTAATTCTTCTTAGAAATTCTGAAGGAGTTATCCTAAAAAGACCCTTTTCTGAATTTCCTGGCTCAAAATTTGATTAATTAATTTTTAGTTTGGTTAAGGATGATTAAACTATTCACTGCTTTATAAAGAAAGAAACAAGAAATTCACAGGAGCATACAAGAACTTTCTCTCAAGCCACAACATATAATTTCTTTTAATTACATCAAATGTTAGTTTAAATTAATTGAGTATAATAGGTCTCTCAGCTGAGCACTTTACAAAGATGACACTACAGTTTATGAACTATCCACATGCACAAATTAAAGTATTTCTTTATAAATCCTATTAACACCACTTTGAATGGTGTTTCTGTTCCTTCCTCTTCTCCAGGAAAGCTTTGCTAGGCACCCTTCCCTTTCTCAGCCTCTCCCCACTGTTCCCCCTCTTTGTTCCTGGCTTTTGAGCGATCCTGGCAGTGGGGACCATTTCTGCAAACTGCTGCAGAGGCAGCACAGACATCACCAGCACTGCTCATGGCCTTTAAACCAGGCTCTGATTATTGGGGCTGGCATTCAATAATGCCAATTCATGTCAGGTCTGTGAAACCTGACAAATGGTGCCTTGAGTCTGCAGCAAGAGACTGTACCTGAGTCACTGGTGATGCTTGTATTACCACTCCTGCACTTCACTTGGCTTTTCCAGGACTGTGCTAGCTGGTGCTTTTTGGCTCTCACAGATTTTTGTTGCTTTCATAGTGAGGCCATCTTGGTTGTTCAGAGCACCATGAGGTGCTTTCCATAAGGACAAAAATTAAATCTGTAAAAAGATGATAAACCAGTCTCATTTATTTTCTGTGGAGTGTTTTTAGTTTTGGATTCTGCACCTAATCTCAAAAAAGGCTGTGTTTGGTTGGTTAAATTGAAATATGATATCTTACATGAATATTTATAGGAATCACTTTCTTCAATGGGAGCAACAGATACATCTGACAATGGATTTTGCCATCCAACTTTAGGAGCTCAGTTGAGAATTTTGGTCCTAATGTTTGCTGCAACCTTAGATTTGGGTCCAATCCACCTGCCAGTGTCCCTTTAAACAGGAGCTTCCCCACAGCTGCATTCTCTGGTTCTGAGATGTTTTAGGATGCTTTTCATATACTACAGTTTCTGAAGGTCAGTGCGCACACATTTTAAGACACAGTGATTAGACAGTGTATGGAACTACTTGGCAGTATTTAGCTGGTACAGTTTCTTGTGGAAACAACAGAATTCCAAAATACACCACACTGAATGCTTATGGGTTATTACAAGCAAAAATCCCAAGACGCCGGGAATTAAAAAGCGGAGTTCAACAAAGGAACACTGATACCGTCGGTTGATATGAACAAAGTTGTGCCAAGTCTTCCTTCTTCGCTCTTTCAAGTGGAGAAATAAACTGGGAAATGAAGCAGAAGGAAAGAAAGATTAAAAAAAAAGACAAACCCCACGAGTTATTACAGAGTTGCTGCCGTGCTTTATCTCACAGAGGTGTGTGATGTCAGAGCATTGCAAACATCTTTAGCACATTTTAGCTGGAGGAGCAGGACGTGTCTGGCACACAGAGTTCCTGTCTAGCAGACGTGGGGATGCTTCTCCTGTGACCAAAGGAATTTGGAGGGGAAACTGGAGCAGAGAGCAGGGAGACTGTGGCTCAAAGGGTAGAAAGGGCAAGGACTGGCACAGATGGCAGCTGCTCCCCCCAGCAACACCTGCAAAGCCTCCAGCAGGCAGCTCGGGCCATTCCAGCACCCATGGCAGCTTTTTTAATCTAAACCCATGTCAGGAGAGATACTCCACTGTGGGAATATTTACACTTCCATTATCACTGCTTCTATTCCCTAATTAAATTGCAGACAAAAAAAACCCCAACCCATCAAACTATTATTTTTTTTTTTTTAATTCTATGATTTCTTCTTAGAAATTCTGAAGGAGTTAGCTAGTGAGTTAGTGAAGAGTGGCTCAGTTTGTCTGCATCCACCCCTGTTGAGGGGATGATCTTGTTCCCACTCAGATCACAGACTGGAAAAGACATGCAGGCCTTGTCTAACAGCATCTGGATGCTTGGTGTCTATAGGATTTAAACATTTACTTGAGAGCTATGGTAAATAAATACAGCACTGAGTTAGATAGACAAGATCTTTCCTGAAGCTGCACCCTTTAGGCACTTATCACAGAAGAATCAAATAGACTGGAAAAATAATTTGAACAGCAGGTACACTCAAATCTCAACAGGTCCACTCAAACCTCTCTGACCTGATACTCAATCTCACTATGGTGAGCCACAGCCTGGGTTGAACAATGTGACACTCAAGTTTGTGATTAAATACCCTAAACTCAGCCTAACCCATGTCAAACCTGCACTGGTTTGTTTGTTTTGGTTTGGTTTTGTGGGTTTGTTTTGTTTGTTTGGTTGTTGTTGTTGTTTTCTTTGTTATTGGTTTGGGTTTTTTTAACTTACAACATTTTAAACCAAAAGCAAAATAATGTTCTTACTAATAAATGTTTCTGCCTAGACCTCTATGGAGGAGACAGGAGCTATCCTGACCACTTTTTACTTTCTTGTTAAGACTCACACCTTGCTCACTGAGGAATACATACCCAGCTCAGTGGCTGCACATCTTTTGTCTGGTTTTCTGCACCAGGCTGCAGAACAAGGGCTGGTCTTTCTCTTGAAGCCAGTTTCTTTGAGCTCCCAGTTAATATAGTTAATTAATATCTAACCACTTCCCACTCTTGATGTATCAGTGTTACGAAACCTGGAATTATTCTGGGTCACTCTGGTGCCAGCATTCATAAGGCTAATAAACTGTCACATGTATCTCATTCCATTTAGTCATGTTTACAGGTGATCCTGTAAGCTTTCTTTACAGGAGCAACAGAGGAAAATGGAAACATGCTGAATAGCAGGCATGTAACTCGAGAGCTGGGAATTAACTCACAGCCACAGTCTGGCCTTCTGCTGAGTCTCTTCTGGGTTACTACCTGCATTGTGTATCTGAAGAAATCCCCCTTTTAGGAGTCAATGCCATATTACAGTTATGTCACCTACCAGCTGCTGCTAACAGAGGGTTACATAAATGAAATGTTCAGTTCCTGTCATTACGAGGTCCCTGAGTCCCCAGCAGCACGACTGCTATTATTCATTCATTGCTAACTTCCCTACAACTGCGTGGAATGAGATGAGAAAGGAAATCAGTGAGACTTTGGGCCGTCTTTTAGCAATGTTTGGGCATTGGAGGTGCAAAAGGATCTTCAGAAACACTGACATCTCAAATTCTAGCTGGTATGGTAGAAACCAGCACCTACACACTTTTAAAAAATTCATCAGATGCCTGTTTGCCTGTGTGCCTTCCCCCTCTTTTTATAGGCATGAGGTGTTTCAGGAATTACTGCTCTTAGTAGAAAGCACCAGGACTGTGGCACTCATTGTAATGAAAGGAAGATCTCTGAGACTGCATAAAAATTTATTTAAAATGTAAAAAGGGAGAGCTTTTAATCCTAGGGAAAGTTATGTAACATGCTAATGTAAAAAACATTAAATGTCAACAAATTCTGCCGATGTGTCCAGGGAGTTTGCAGTAATTCTCACTATAAAGGCACAACACTAGAAGGGAAATTTCACAAATTAATCAGTTTAAATATTTTATATCCATTTTTTTGTTGCTTTGGTTTTTAATGTATCAGCCATTCTTAAGTCACAAGCTACTGAGATCATAAATAAAAGAGAAAACGAATTACTCACTTATAATTATAATGAGAATGACTGCGCATACTACACCAAGGATGATCATCATCTATAAAAAGAAAGTTATAAGAAAGACAAAGTCAGATTTTCACATGAAAGACATTAACCCGTCAATTCTTTTGCTTTTGCTTAGTGACTCATTCCTCATACTTTTCACTCTTGTAAAGACCTACAGCAACAGACATGCTAAGGCCCCAAATTTACTGTCAGTTTTAAAACCAACAATGGGAGTAGCTTCTTGTCAAAACTGGCCAGTTCTTGCCTGTGAGCTAAAGATGAAGTGACCAACCTCAGCCATTCCCAGCAGCAGAGAAAGCCTCAATTTCCAGAGTAAAACAGCTCCAGTGGGTTCCCAGCACACAGCACGTTATACCAGAGTCACCTCATCCCTTTCCCCGCGATTCTGGGGTCAGTGGAGAGGCAGCTGGAGGAGTCTGAAGCCCAGCAGCTGTTTGGTGCTGTTGAGAGAGGAAGCCAGAGCGGTTCCCAGCTCATTCTCCTGGAAGCTGCAGGTGCAGCAGAGACAGCTGTGCACACACCAGCACTGGGCTGACTCAGGGACCCCACCTGAGGCTCAGTGAGAACTAAGGAGCCCTCCAGGGATGCTGCAGCCCTGCTGCCATCATCACCCCAGTGAGCAGAAAGACTGAAAAACAACAAACACGGGGGTGGTTCCTCCTAACATGAGGATAGAGCCAGACATCAGCTTGCAGGAGGTTTTTTTATATTTTTTTTTAATTTCTTCCCTCTCTTTCCAGAATTTGGGAGCCAGAGGAAGGACAGGGAGATTGTTTGTCAGGATAAAGCAGGAAGGGACGATGAGGAAAGGAGAATGAGGGTAGGTTTGAAGGTCTGGTGTAGTGCAGTCACATGGGTGAACCTATGTCAAAATCTGTGTAGCTCCCAAAAGCCCTGCACTTCCAGGCCTCTCAGTTGGGCAGCAGCTGAAAGAGGCCCAGAGGACCTGCTCAGTTGAATTTCTAACCTAGATCCTTTTATTCCTGGAGTGTTTTTACGTATAGTTTACCCAGAATATTTTGTATTACTTTACATTTCGTAGCACTGGGGATTGAGGAGATAAAGCAGAGAACAGGCTAGCGAGGGATACACGTGGGATTCCCCCTTGGGAACAGGTGGTTTTGTTTTAGTGGACATAAGTGGTCAGCAGGAAAGTTGCTATTGAGGAATGGAAATGAAGCTGGACTTTTGGCACAGTGCTCATGTTGGTGGTGCATGAGTAAGAAGAAGCAAAGACATCTTAGAAGAGTAAGAGGAGATGAAGTTTCTGGGTCCAGAATCCACAAATACTGGAGAAGGTCTGAAAAAGCAGAGTGAGATTTCCTCTGCTCTTGGGAAAGGATTGGACAGCAGAGAAGGAAGCTGGCTGATGAAAGTCTTGCTCTATCCTAACCAGCCCCCTCTTCATAAATTTCCTCCCTTCTCACAGCAGTTTGTGGGACCCAGTTTCGGGTATTTTTTATGGTTTACCATCCTGAAGGAAAATCAAATCAAATCAATGATCCCCACAAGGAAAAAATCTTTTCTCTCACTGACAGAATTCGCTGCACCTGATCAGGTTTTGTGGTTCACACAGAGAATTGCCATGGAATTCTTTCCCATGCCTGTTTGAAGGCACAGATGAAGCAGCAAAAGCTGTATCTACATTTTATATACTGCAGAAATTATGGGCTCTAGTAAAGACCAAAGTTGCTTGACTTCTGGAGCCTCGAGGTCAAGGCACCTCTTTCTCACCTTGACTGGAAGAGATGACTCAGAGGTGCAATCCTACAGGCAAAGTCCCACTAAATGCAAGTGAGAGCAATTCCTGCCACGAAGCAATTCCCAGCAGGGATTTCTATTCCTTACCTTGCAATTTTTCCACCAGTATTTCCTCTTCAGTTTGGCTGCACTGGTCTCAAACTGCGAGGCGCCCGCTTGCAACGCGTCTGCCCGGTTGTCGAGCTCCGACAGCTTCTGGTCCCTTTCCAGCACCTTGTCCACGTTCATCCTCATGATGTCAACCACCTGTGAGGGCACAGACACACGTGGCACTGCTCCCACAGGAGGGACAGCCAGCTGTTCACAGCCTGCAGTGCCACAGCTCACCCTAAAGCCAGCCTTTGTGGTGTGTGAGGGCATTTCCCTGGGCAGTGCCCCAAAATCCCAGCCTGGGGGAGCAGCACTCTGAGCTACACTCTGTGGGTGCCCTTTGAGGTGGGAAATGAAGGGACATCATGAAATACCACATTCACTAAAGTATTTGATTTCTTTTTTACAGATACAAAAACCTGATGAAGATCTCTGCACCACAATTTGACATCGCTAAGAGCGAGCCATTATTTTCCTTGTACATTGAATACCTTCCTTACCTGAAGCAGAGAAACCAGACAAAGGCCACTCTAAAGGGGAACTTTATATAACTTTTTCTATATGTTTATATGTAAAACAATTTTCTCATTTTGCAGATCTGGGCAAGATGACTTCTCAGCTATAATTTGAAGTCTTGCTTGAAACTTGCATTTACTGGAGCAGATTCAGCCCAAGGAGTGGCAGAGAGCTCACGCCACCTTCATTGCAGAGCCAGCACACAGCAGGCAAGGGCTGCTCCTGCATGAATTTTATACATTGGTGTCATGGGGTGACTTTACCTTTAAAATAGCTTTGAGAATTAAGGAAGTTGAAGCTGCTGGTGGCTGATGGGAGCCTTTTCTCCTGACCAATTATCAGTCATTTCTAAGAATTGACAGCAGTTTTGACCATTGAAAAGTGAGATCAACTTGTGAACACCACCTTAAGATGTAAATCCAGAGTTCTCTTGCTCTCTTTGGTTTCTGGCTTTTGACAAGGTAACAGGCTCTGTCTCGGCCTCCTCCCCCGCTCCAGACCGGACAAGGCCGCAGAGGGTGGGGGGAGAGAAACGGAGCTGGCCGGCCTGGCTTGGTTTGTAGTTTCTGCTGCTGAACTGAAACTTGACACCATGAACACTTGCAGCTTTTCCAAGTTTTAAATCTTTTACTACCTGTATAAAATGTACAGATTACTCCTTTTTCCCAGAGAGACAGAGAGAGAGAGACAATCAGCACGAAGAAGACATCATAAAACCATCAAAGACAGTTAAGTTTTAGATGGGAAGAGAGAATAAGGAGATGCTTTATAAGCTGAAATATTTTTCTGTTACAGCTATGGAGATGGTTAATAGTGTTCTGAAAAAACTCCTTTAATTCATGACAGAGTATATTGGCAGGAATGGAGTGTGTCAATGTGTGGATTTTGAGCAAAAGGGAAAGTAATTGTGATACAGTGAGGTGCTGGAACAGAGTGAGGTGAAGTAATAATTGAAGATTTGAGGCCCTGAGGGGCAATGAGAAAACTGTTTCCAGTGGAGCTCACAGAAACAGATGAAGAGAACTTTTACCTTTGAATAACTCATCCTTAAAATGACATCCCTAGACTCATAGCCCATAACACACCTCAGAGTGATGTGAAATGGGAAGAGTGAACTGATGACAAGATTTAAGGGCAGCTGGCATCAGGAAAATAGAAAGCTATAACAGAAATAGTTTTCTTGTGAGAAACTCCATAGATTAGCAGAAGATTTCTGTTTCTCTACAAAGGCTGATGAAAAGACTCTAGCAGGAATTGGGACTGTTTTAAACACTAAAGTTCCAAAGTTTTTTGTCTCTATGTTGTCATGTGAACAAGAGAATGGTGGGTAGTGGGGGATAAAAGGGTTTTCTGGAGGTTTATTCTGGTGTTCTTATTCTTGTAGTTTGTTAATAAACTTTCTTTATTCCTTTTAAGTTTTAAGCCTGTTTTGCTCTTGCTCTAATCCATATCTCATAGCAAGAAATAAGTAAGTTTTCTAGTAATTTTTTTAGTTACTGCCTTAAAACCACAACAATTGGGTAAGGTGAAAATCCTCTTCTAGCAAGCCAATAACTAAATGGAAACCCTGTAGAAATTCACCACGAATGGCAGGCAGTGCCACAATCTCAGTAAAGCTGTGTCCAATTTTTCTAGCAGTGAATGAGGCTGATGGCCGGTTAATTCTCATGCTCTATAACAAGAAATTCCACATTATAAACATTTAATAAGATTTAATTATTACCTGCAAAAATCCAGAATTATTTAAAGGATACATTATTGAAATACAGTGAGATGAAATTGGTAGTGAAAGAGTCTTTAACAACTGGTCTCAAAAGATTTGTTTCACTTGTCTACCAAACCAAAACCAAAATGAAATCTTTTGGTCAATCCAAATTTTCTAACTTGCTTTTCCAACCCAAAACTTTCCAAGCACTTAACTTCATATAAACAATAATAAGTTTTTTTAAGTATTGATCTCTCAGCTAGTATTTAAAGTTGAATTTTACATTGGTACAATCATTTGTAGTGAAAATTTTAAATTATTTGAAAATGCTGAAATAAAATACTATTTCCTACCCATTCTCTTAGTTTTTTGGAATTTTGGTTTTTGTTGTTTTGGGTTTTTGTTGTTGTTTTGTTTCGAGTTTTTGTTTGTTTGTTTCCCCAGCACTGCCTATTGAATCTAACCCAGCTTCACTGAACACTTCTCCAGGTGAGATTTCATTTTCCTCAAATAAATAAATGTTTTCCTGGGCCTTAAAAAATAAGCTCTAGGATGTCTTGAGGAATCGGGTGGGAAAACCCAAGAGATGGATAACTGAAATACTCTGCGGGCATTGGTGTAGCATTAAAAATATCGGTGATTTTGTGCAGCCCCAAAGTTTCGTGCTCTGCTCGGGGCTCTGCTGCCACCTGCGGGTGACCAACAGGGAAAGAAAAGAGCCGGGAAAGATCGGGGAGAAAGGGCAAAGCAATTTAACTTATTTATTTAATTTTATTTATATATTATAATTTATATTTATTTATATTTAATAACTATATTTATGGTACAGATGCCTTAGGGTTGTTGCCTTTATATTTTTCAAACCCTGAACTGCTTTAGGGTTATATCCTAAAACTCCATGGCCTGTCAGCTGCTGTTCTGATTTATTCAGATAAAACAATTCCTCTGGGCCTGGAACCCAAGGACACCCCACAGCCTCAGGCCCTGAAAGAATAAACAAAAGTGAATTGGGGGAACAAACTGGGGGTAAATGACTTCATCAGCTGAAGCTGGAATTGGAGCATCAACCCCTGAGATAGAAATGGACCAAACTTGTAATTGTCTGAGAAACTTGTGACCATCTTCCAGCTTGGCTGCAGCCTCTGGGAGGTTTCTGACTGCCCAAGGTGTGCCTGTTGAAGGCCTTCAATAAATCCCCACTTTATTCTTTTAACCACCCCAAGGCGTCAGCACAAAAATTCACCAAGGTGGAATGTGCCAAAATGCACACACAGGGTAGATCACATGGATAAATTTACAGACCTTGCAAATTAGCATATAACAAAGATGATTCAATGAGAGGCTTAAATGAATGGTGTGATGTCTCCCTGTTCTAAAGTATTCCCCCACAGATGGGGCTAATTTTAGTTTACAGGATATGTTTTAGAGGAGGCTTTGGTATCACAAGACACTGTAAGGCTTTTAAGATGTTTGGTCTTCTGGCCTAGCAAAATACCAGGAGTATGTTAAGATATTATAAAATTACAAATATGCATGTTAAGGGTATTGAGAACACATTAAAAGTATATAAAAAATTTTTAAAAATCACCCTGGCATCAGCACAGTGGATCTCTCAGAGTTACAAACCAGTGTCACCCCAGAGACCTCACAGTGCTGGAAGGGCCAGTCTGCCTCCCTTGGCTATTCCTGGATTGTGATTTCCCTGTTGAAAAGGACCTGCTGACCAGGTGTTATCAACTCCAAACCCCTGAAAAATCCTTCCCTGAAAGCGATTGGGCACTGGAATTGTTTGCCCAGGGAGGGGTGGGGTCGCTGTCCCTGCAGGTGTTTTAAAGCAGCCTGGATGTGGCACTCAGTGGTTTAATTGATGAGGAGCTGGTCATAGGTTGGACTGGATGATCATAAACATCTTTTTCAGCCTAGTTCATCCTGTGACTCTGATTCCGAATCAACTCTCAAATGGAAGGCAAAACCCCCACAAATCCTGAATTTCACCCACCTAATCCTCAAATCCAGGAACTGCTCATTGTCCCCTCATACAGGGCAGGAGTGACTGCCAAAATTAAGTTATCATCTCCATGAAAAGATGGATTTTCATGGGTCTGAGTGAGAAGAGTCAGAATACAGAGTGTCTTAAACACTATCCCCACTGATGCCATCTCTGTTGAGCTGCTTGAAGAGCCCTATGTGATGCCCTATGACAGGCATCACTCATTTTAAGATAATAAAAGGTAATTTTTATCAACTTTTAGTTGCTTTTGCTGTCATTCACACGAACAATTACAGGACCACCATGATGTAACATGTTCAGGACAAGAAGGTTTTTTCATTATTCTGACCAAAGACAAAAGCTGAAATGTAACATTCCTTTCCCCACTGGAAGAGGAAATAAAGAGATAGAGAGAGAACCTAGCCTAGGCATTTCTGCAGGCATTTCTGCAGCCAGAGGATGCTGTGAACACTCTGAGCCCCAAAAATGGGGAGATAGAAAGTGACTGCTTCAGATTTTCCACAAAGAAAAGCTTCTCAAAAAGACAAAGCCCATTTAGACACATATATTTAACTCATTTAAGAAATGCATTTGAGTTGGATATTTTGTGGTTTTCTCTACTATCTTTACAGCATGCCCAAAGCTTTTGAAAATAGGGGCCTTTATGCATGCAAGTAGATATTTTCTAATGTGTATTTTATCAAATTGGCATTTAAGAATGACACAAGCTCTGCACACTCCACCACAGCCAGTTAGCAATGAGTGATTTCAGTCTTTGGAGGGGTTTAACAATATTCTTTCCGTAATAGCCAGCACACAGAAGCACAGAGCAGGTGTGTGAGGATGCTGCAGCTGCTCCTGTCCCTCTGGGACACTCAGGGGATGTGCCCATGAGCAGGGGTGTGCTCGCTGTTCCCATTCCCAGAGCAGCTGGATGGACACTGCCATTACAGCCAAGACAAGAATTACAGGATCCAAACTGGAACAGGCACATGGTCCTCCAAGATCAAGAGAAGGAGAGGGGATTGTTAAAGATGCTGTTATGACATCATGTGTGGGTGCCTTTCATTGGGAATAAATGGTGATGATTAATCAATAGAGCTCTTGCTAATGAGCACCGCCCTCGGCGGCTCAGTTCTGGTGGTGTTCATGTGCCTGTGAGAGGCTGAAGGTCTGTCTGTGACACAAACTGTGAAATTAGCAGCTAACCTTTAGGAGTGCAGGAACACACTACAAGAGCTGCTTCCACTGTGACATTTCCTCCTAACCAGACTGACTGGGGGGAATCCCTGAGCTGGCACCGATGCCCACATTTAACTTGCACAATTGTTCTTGGAACAGGGATGTTTTTATTCAGGATCTCTCTTGGACTGTCTGCCTCCTTTGACAAATCTCATTTCCTAGACCCACTGCTTTCAGATGAGTCCACAAGGGAGGAAGCCAAGCCCAGCAGCACCCTTGTGGCACTCACCTCATCCACCTGGGCTTGTGTCTGCTGCAGCCTCTTGTTGCTGGACACGTTGGTGGCAGGAGGGGGCCCTGCAGCCCCTGCAGCACCGCTGGGACCCTGGGCAGAAGCTGGAACAGACCTGGAACAAAATGAGAGAACCTAAGTGACCAAAACCATTTTTACTTCTTCACTTCCCCTTTTCTGGAGCTGGTTAAAAGTACCTATCTCTTCAAAGAACTTTTCAAGTTTCAAAGTAGCTTCTTCTTCTTCAAAGAGCTTTTCCACTGTTTCAATCCATGTTTTCCATTCCTTCCCATACCACAATCAGTTTTTACACTATTTCTTGATGGGACTTTATCAAACTCTTCCACTTCCCTTGCTGCTTTTTTAAACAGTTCAGATTATCTGCCCTAAATAAGGCCAATGGCCAAACTGACCACTGAGTAGCAGGGCAGAGTTTATGTCCCATAAGGAAATCCCCTCTGCTCTGTGTTTTAGTGCAGTACGAGATGGACTGTGACCCTGAGCACTGCCCTGCTCCTCGTGTTCAAACTTCACCAAGCAAAGATAAACGGAAGCAAACAACCAGAAACAGGAGATCAAATCCATCACAAACAGGAGGAGAAGAGGAAGAACCAGGGGGTGAGAACTGCACACAGTGTGGGCTCAGACATCTCTGGCATCCAGCAATGCTGACCCTCCCCAGTGCTGGTCACTAAATGTCCCACCAGGGCAGCTCCAGCATATCCACAGCTCCTGGATCAGTATTTGCAGCTCTGCTGTGAACAGAGCCCTGACCTTCTGCACAGCAGCTCTTTGCTTCAACACTGCCTTTCTCCAGGTTGCTCCATAACAAAGGACAAAACAAAACCTCCTGAAAATCCAGCAACAGATCTGGTCTGTCTCAGGGTACGAGTTTGTGCAGACAAATCACCCCAGCAGCCTGAGCAGGGTCCCTGAACCTCAGCCAGCCATCCTTCACAGCCACTCTGACCTGTGAAACCCCAGCTCTTCTTTCTAGGGACCCCTCTCACTCCTTCCCACAGGGAAATCAAACCCTTCCTGAAGCTGCAGGGGAAATCCCTGAGCATGTGAACTGAAAAATATCACAAATCCCACTCATGCATTACCAGTGCCTTCCCACAGTGACAGACTGAGAGAACACAGTGTTTCTCTGTGAATCATTCCCTTCTACATCCTGGGCTCTGATTAATGCTGCTGGAATTACAGCCTCATTAACACACTGTCAGAACGCCTGGGGGCACTACAGCTAGCTCCCCAAGGTACCTTAAACTGCAAAATTCAGTTTGCCAGCACTGCCTGAGGGCTGACATCCCTGGGGGCAGCCCTGACCCTCAGAAGCTCCCAGAGATGGAGCAGCTGTTTGCAGAGCACTGCTGTGGCTTACACTGCAATTCTTATCTGGGGTGACAACATCACTGGTGAGCTCAATGCTCATCCTTCGAGGACCTCACAGCCACTACTGAAAACAGAAAAAGCAGATGCTGCTGCCACCTGCAAGGGAATCACTGCACTGAGAGCCCTGGGCCAGCACCCAACAGGGTTTGAGCTGTCACAAAGGATCCAAAGCTGACTGTAATGTACATCACACAAAACAAGATCTCCCTGGAGCATCAACAGCCTCAAAGGGAGATCCAGGTACAACAACAGAGCTAAAATTGGAATCTTAAAACTTCTTTGCAGTTAAGGAAGTAAATTGGCATTTCCCCAATCAACACAAGCAGAATTTTTTCTGTGGAAACACTTTCTGTGTCACTGCTACAAACACCAAGAGAGCTCCTCTCTTGAGTTCTGCACTGTTGGAATCCCAGACACTGCCCAAGAGGAGTATGTGAGAAGAGTTTTTCCCTGCCACATGTTCTGCTGTAAGCAGAGCTTATAAATTCAGTGATGTTCTTGGTCAGAGGTACGAGATCACTCCAAAGTCTGGAGCTCTGCCACGCACCTTTTCTGCCAAGTAATTCTCATCTTTTTTATTTTTGCACCTCCCAGGCTGTCCTTAAAATGACTTGATGAACAGCAGACACTTTCAAGGTTGCTCTCTTGCAGCATTCTTAGTGCCATCTAATTTGGTTTCAACTGCATTTTCTGGGGCTTCTCTGCTCCCTGCACAAGGGAGGAAATGATGGGAAGAACGGGTATTTTTCCAGCTGCCCTGACCATCCAGCAGGAGTTACTGCAGCCACCCAAGAGAGATGACAATCTTTATGCTAAGGCATAGCAATTAACATAGCCAGCTTAATTAATCACCTAAAATTTAATCCAAGTTTTCTGGTAAAGAGGGGAACTGAAAGCCTGCATCACTTGAAAGCACAGACATCCTCTGTGATCTCATAGAGCAAAAATTCTAGAATTAAAGTCCAGCCTACATTTACATAATTCTTCCTGCATTTACATAATTCTTCTATTATTGCCTATGTACCATGTCATATCAGCTTATAATTTCTCAGAAGCGTTATTCAAAGAAATTCATGCAAAAATATTAGAACTATGTTGTAGAAGCTTCCTTTTGAAATACATGAAGCATCACATAGTTAATGTATAATTTCTCATGGTCTGGCATGATTTTAGGGACCCACAAAAGAATGCAAAATCCATATAAAAGCTCCATCACTAGGCCTCTAGCCATCAGACTTGTGTAGTTTTTTTAGGAAAAGGAAAAAAAAGATTACCATTGGTGCTGAGAACTGCCATTCCCAAGAACAAGTCCAATTAATTTTGAGGGAGGAACAAAATCCTGTTATTGTTGGTGAAAAGGGGAAGGAATCCCTAGCCAATACTCTTAAATGGCAGCCACTGTGTGACATCAGAGCACAAGGCAGATTTGGATCAGCCAGCACACGAGCAACCCAACAGAGCAGTGCAGGCTCTGTGTTTGCAGCCACCTCAGAAAATGCTCAGGGACTTTCTGAGTGATTCAGCAAAATGGTCTCAGCTGACTCAGACATCCTCAGCTCTTCCACTTGGGCCTGAAACTGGCAGGTCAAATTCATGACTAAGAGATTTGTCATCTCTCCGAGATGTTTTGGAAGCAACTTGCTATTTAGATCTGACAATTAAAGGCAGCTGCAACTCTTAATTAAAAGAGAATTGGAGATAGCCAGTGTTACTGTTTTGCATTTCAGCACTGGCTGAAAAAGAATTAAGGAGGATTGTGTGTCTCATATTTTGGGAAACCATCTGACAAACACTTTCATTTTTGTTCATAGTGTGAGCTACACAGCAGAATCTTTTCACTTGGGCCAGGGGAGGGAGATGCACGGTGCAGATTCCAGGAGGATGCCAGGCCACCACTGTGCCCTGGTACAGTTTACATGAGGACCTCCAAGGCTGCTTTCAGCATCTTCTTTTATCCATCCAAAGTGCTTTTTAAAGCCTCCAACTGCAGGACCTAATCCCTTCAAAGTCTTTATCCTAGCAACACTGCAGTAAGCTGAGGAAAAGCTGTTATCCCTGCATATGGCTGGAAACAGGTAGAGGGGGATGAAGAGACTTCTCCACACACAGAAAGGCCGTGGCAGAGCAGCCCAGCCCTCATCATTGTCCTCCCCCTGCTCCTCTCCAGCTCTGACTCAAGTCTAAGACCTATTTCTAACAGCAGGAGTTATTTTCTCCCCCTCAGACTTAAACCAGTGAGAAACACAGCTCCAGCTGATGGCACATGGAAAGTGAGAATCTCATCAGCTTTAGGGGTGTCAGCAGCTCAGGGGAGGGGCACTGAACGTGCATCAATGCAGCAGATCTCATTCATGACCCCTACCTAAAGTGAAACTAAGCAGGCAATTTTTTAAGAACCCCAGTCTGAGTCCTCTTTCCTCAAACCCTTTCCCCGTTGTTCAAATAAAACAAAATTGCACTGCCTCTCTTCCATTTCATTTATTTTTACTGCTCAGAGATCATATTTGTGCAGTACACATTCACTATTGTAACTTATGTATATTTATGACACTTTTTCCATGTGGACCCCTTCAAAAAGCACCCACCCATTTGGGCTTCCTGTGGAAGTACAATCTGAAGGTCTGTGGTTTCAAAGGTGTTTGAAAAATACACCACAAACAGTCCTTTGTTTAACTGTGAAATAAATCAGAACACTTCCACAGCTTTGCACTCCTGAGATGTAACTCCAAAACAATGATTAAAATTAGCTACAAATGCAAATTCATACACTACTTTAGGCATGTCAGTGAAGATTCTGGCCCAAGGAGTAGCTGCAGAAACAAACCCATCTCACATTGTCCCTAGTGCAGAGAAGGCTGATCTGTGATTTGAGATGCACTGGAAGGAGATTTGAGGCTCTGGAAGGAAATAAAGGAGCTCTGCAGCTCTGGGGGTTTGCTCTTAGCTCTGGACTTGCTTTGTTGATCCCTATGCAGTAACAGATAAAGCAATTTTTCCACTGATGGTTTGCAGAGAGGAGCTTCTACTGACAATACTTCTGTGTTCTGGAGGAACGTGCAGGCTTCCAGCTTTGTGTTAATCAGATGCTACCACGTGGGGTTTTATTTTATTTCTTTCTAGACTAGCTAAAAAAGCTTTCTAACCAATCACTGTGGCCATGGCAGGTTTGACACAACCCTGACAAAATCCAGTCTGGTAAAGAGAGCAGACTAAAAACTTCTGTGCTGGTCTATTCACGTGTCACCACTCAAGGAAATTGATATTTAAACTCTTTAAGATTCTGAGCCTTCCAGACTCGAGTCCTTAACTGTACAAACTTAGCAACAGCATGGGCCTACCACAGTCATGGCTGGACTGTTGTGTTTCTCTTTGTGTACAGGAGAGAGACATTAATTATCCATCCCAGCACCTCCTACAATATTTTTTGGTCTTCCCACAGTGAAATGGGATAGTGTCAAATGGCAGGTCCTTTTACTCTTTGAAAACCACACACAAATTCTGTCAGCAGAGGTGCAGAGAAACTTCTAGCACCCCTGGAAAATGAAGTGTTCTTCTCACAAGTAGGTAATGATGTTCTCTGCCTGCAGGGTGAGAGGATGCTCCAAAAAACAGCCCTGGCTAGAGACCATGACCTCCCACTTCTGAGATGCTCTCAGTGGGGTAATTTGCTTTTCAGTTCAGCTGCCCACTAATTGTAGTACGTATTTCAGACTTCCAGCTCATCTCTCCCCCTCCAGCTATTAGCCAGCCTGTTTTAGTAGGCCAGGTTTAGCTTTGTTTTCCTTCCACTGATCTCACTTCCACAGGGGAACCAAAAAATGGGAGTACAGAAAGCCATGATATCATGGAACTGGCTGGGCTGAGGAGATAATTAGCTGATTGACAGAGGAGTATCACTGCTGGGCCAGTGGACATTTGCACACTGCAGCTGGAGGGATTTTCAGGCTACAGAAAGATGTTTTGACCTCACAGAGGGAGTAGAATTAGCTCCCAACAAGAGCAAACAGGCTCCCCTCACAAGGGAAGCATCACTGCTTGAACAGAGATGTTCCTCTTCATTGTGCTTTTTTCTGTCTGAGCCCTTGTGTTCAGTGAAAATGTGACTATTGACAAGTAAATGGCTACAGACTTAGGCTAATTCCATTCTGGGACTATCAAATTTCAAATTATCCCTCGTGCTATTTGTAATAGCTGGGTAATGAGTAATAGTGAATTGGTGATGGAACAAAACCCCACATATAAAAGGAATTAGCATTTGAGATGTCTTCATTTTGTGAGGAAAGATCTGCTTTGAACACAGCTCTGTTCTCAAATGTGCTTTTCATGTATTACCAACAATATTCTACAAGGACTCTCCCTTATTGCCAAATATTTACTCTGATCACCAGCCAAAGGATAATACTCCACATTTAATGTCCTGGGAACACATTTAATTAAATATTCCCACTAGTTTATTATGACTGCATTAACCATCTGGTGTGCTAAATATGCACACAGAGGAAAAGGAGAGGAACCCTAAAGACATCATCTTTAATTTGATCAACATTTGTTAAGTTAGTAATGACCAACTGATTTATCTTCTCTGGTATCTTCCTTCAAGCCAAATGAATGTTGCTTACCAACTTTAAGGATTAGAGGAAAATTTGATCTACAGTGATATTTTTAAGAACATTCTTTCATCATTTTAAGCCCCTTGGATTTACATACCTGCACCTTGAAAATTTTTTCACAAACACTTTTTACTCTGTGTTATGACTGTGAGGTTCTTGTGTTTCCTTCCCTACCAACAACAGAGAAATATTTTTATTTGCACATCTTCATTTTCAACATCTATAATGCCTTGTTAATTTAGAAACATCCCAACTTCTGGACACTTTGCTGCTGGAGACAATAAAGAGGTGGATCTCAGTCTCTGTCCACATTGCTCAGCAGGACAGAGCTAATGCAGGTTACTGATGCTGAGCTCCTGGATCCCACTGCACCAGCCTCATCTCCACACCTGCAAACATGCAGAGCACTGAAAAAAAACCAACCCAACCCTAAAGTAAATCTCCCTTTGAGGTAATTTCCACATACTGACCTGTCACTTCAGCAAATTTTAGTCCCATACTATAATTTTTTTCTTAAAAAAGGGTTAATTCTCATTTGCTGATACAAAACTAATTATAATCTTTATATTAAATGAGATTTATTTTCATTAGAGAATGAAAGCAAACACAGGTGTAAGCAGTAATAAAAAACCTTTCTCTTAATACTTATACAGATGTTAACATTGTATTGTAAATAGAGACAAATGTGATTTATTGTTTTCTACATTCTGCTTGTTTCAATTCATAAATTGCTTAATCTGCATCAGGCTGCTTTCAGATAGAAATTAGTTTAGTAAAACATATGGAAAATCATTTATGGGATTTGTTCATAATAGTTAATAACTAAAATCTATCTTCAGTGCAATGTCTACCCAGAAAAATACCGAAACACTCTATTGCACTAAAGTCAGTTTTCAGAAGGAAGTGTTATCTCTAGTTCCTGGGCAATATTGATTGCACCTTCTATTAATTCTTACAAGATTTCAGAATTGGCAGGTTTCAGACTCCTGTAATAATTTCTCTTCACTAGCTAAAAGAACACAAACTTGTTTTTTTCCTCTTTTTATTTTTTTTTTTCATGCTCTTCATTTTGTTAACCTTCAGTTATCTGGGTTATGATGTGGGCTAAAGGCAATAAAACTGGCACAAAGATCAGGTCTGTGATCTAATTTTCTCTCAAAATGGTTACTATTTCAAACCAGTTCAATATAGATGAAATCTAGTGTATGTAAATGAAGACGCTGATACAAAAAAAAATCAGAATTTTCTTTTACAGAAGTTCCTTGTGCTCCATTACCCAGCAGTCCTTATGTGAATGTGGTTCATTTGAGCTGCAGTGCTCCTCAAATCCCTGAGAGCTCTTGGTTTTCAAGGTGCATCCTGTCCTGCACACTGAGGTTACACACCTGATAAAACCACAGCAAGAGGGGCACTTTCCTCCCTAGAAAACTTTATTAAAGCAATCTTAGTTTATAAATAGGAAAATGCTTTTACTGGGCATAAGAAGACACAGCCCCCCCTCAGCTCTGGTGACAAAACCCCAACAAACCAAAACAAAGCAGAGATCCAGCAGAGGAGTCAAACTCTGGATAACACAAAGCCTTTCTTTTCCTTGCCCTGAGTTACTGATGCAAAATTAGGGAAAGAAAAAAACCTGATTGTAAATACACAAGTCTGGATTAAAGCATAAAACACCAAAGTACAGCAGGCTGTGAGAGAGAGGAAGCCTAAGAGAACAAAGCTTCACTCGGTGCCTTGGTGAGACACATCTGAAACAAAGCGAGAATAAAACAATAAATGAGTCACTATCATTGCTGCCATTTCGTATTGGAAGCTAAGAAATGCAATCTGCCTTGATAACAAATTATAAATAGCAAACATGTTGCTAGAGAAATGTTTCATAAATTCAGGACTCTTAAAGCTAGAGTAGATTTGAAGAAGGTTTTTTTTTGGTGTGGTTTTTTTTTTGTTGTTGTTGTTTTGTTTCTTGTTTGCTTTAAAGTCCCAGAAATAACAAAACAGCTAAAGAAAGTCACATTTCCAGCAGCAGTGAAGAGTTTTTGTAGCCTGTCTATATATATGTGCTACTGCTGTTCAGTGGCAGCTTCATCACAGATAAACTTCAGAGGGTAATTACCACCTCTACTTATATTAAAGATTAATTATCAGGAGGCTTCTTAAGTTTAAATCTTGTCTAATTGCTTGGCCAAGAAAACTGCAGCGAATATTTTATCCCACCTATTCATTACTTAAATCTCAGTCTGTGCAAGAGTCAGAGAGCAGCCAAGGGATCTGTACAGAGAGCCAAACTTTCACCCTTATTTCTCCCAAAATGTCACCTTCAGTTCCATGAAGCACAGCTGTCATTTCCAGGTTGATCCTATCACAGGGGCTCCACCTCCCCATGGTGTCATGATTCACACACAATGTCCCTTCTTCCCAGTTTCAACATAACTGGGTTCCATTTAACCAATAAAATACATTAAAGCAATAAAGGGAAACTTCTCGTTTCAAGTTCTCACTGAATTAAAAAAAAAACCCACCAAAAACACAAAATATTTTGAATAAAACAAAGCCAGAGCTTTAAAGGCCTTTTAAAAATATTTTTGAGATTATTTGGCCAAATAAATCACCTGGTGAACTAATGTAAATTCATTAAATGCCTCTTAACAGAAAATGATGAACTGTATTGACACTTAAAATATGTAAAGTAAGATTGGTTTGTAACATTACAGCCACCTCTTCTGCACTCCCCATCCTCATGGGATCCCCAAGAGCCTTCTGGTTCCTCCTTAGGCTCAGCTCCCACCTTTATTTTACTGTCTTTCCCTCAAACTCTAATTTTTTAATGATTATCTTTGCTTTCCACAGAGATCTATGTTTAAATCACATTTCCAGAACCCTGGTGTGATTTCTGAAGCTCACAGCCACAATCTGTGGATCAATGCTGTGAACACCTGTACATTTGCAAAATGCCACAGTCCAGAAATTGAACTTCAATTTTGTTTTTCTTCCCCCAATAAATCCATAAACATCTACTAATTCAGTAAAGACCAGTTTACCCTGCTTGTATCTCTCAGTTTTGTTACATTCAAGATGCTGCCTTTTGCTATTTGTGAAAATGCCTGAACTTTTTTGTGCCTGAAAATCTGCAGTGAATTGCATCATTATAAGCAGCCCTTCTTCTGGGTTCTCTGGGAAATAGAAGGAGGATTTCTACTTTGCTCTCCATTCATCTGAAACCTGCAAGTTAATTACTTTTACAATACTTCAAAAGTAACCACTTGTTTCTCACCTCCCTCTTTGGAAATAAAAAGTCCTTGGGATTGAGAAGGAATATTTGAGTTTAAATTTATGCTTTAAAAGTCGAAGACTTCATAAAAATTTGAATTGTCGGTATGTTATTCAAGTGAGAAGAGGAACTGGTCACAATACAACACATTTCCAGTCAACCATAAACTCCTGTTTATATAAATAAAGCAGAAATCAGATGACTGAAACATTCCCATAGTTGGCATTCCCTGCCCTCAGAGCCACTGCTCTCTCTGTCTTTACATCCCTTGAAGGGCAAAGTATTTCCTCCTGCCACTACAATTCTGGTACAGATACATACTTTAAAAATAAATGTTATTCATGCATTTTATTTCCATAAAAATACATCATTTTCTACTGCTATCCCAGCTAAATATTGGGAGTCACAGCCCACCTGTCCACTATAAACTCAGCCTACCTACAGCAAGATTCAGTGCACTGATAGAGTTATTGCTTTTTTATTACAATTCATTTTTGTCCTCTGTGTCCTTGTGCAGTGGAGCCATCACTCTGGGGCAGGGCTGTGCTGTGGGCTCCAGACTCCCAGTGCTACTGGGAGCCCTGGGGAGGGGATGCCTTAAAATTTTTGCCTTTACCTTTTTAAAATCCTGGAGTGCATTAGTGCATAACCCCAAATTCCATACAGAGGGTTACTGTTCACACTTTGGTCAGATAAAACAATTCCTCTGGGGCTGGGACCCAAGGACACCCCACAGCCTCAGGCCCTGAAAGAATAAACAAAAGTGAATTGGGGGAACAAACTGGGGGTAAATTACTTCATCAGCTGAAGCTGGAATTGGAGCATCAACCCCTGAGATGGAAATGGACCAAACTTGTAATTGTCTGAGAAACTTGTGACCATCTTCCAGCTTGGCTGCAGCCTCTGGGAGGTTTCTGACTGCCCAAGGTGTGCCAGTTGAAGGCCCTCAATAAATCCCCACTTTATTCCCTTCAGCCTCTGCTCTGGGGAGCCATTCCAAGGCAAGGCACACCTGATGACAGGCAGGGAGGAAGGAATGTGCAGGGCTGCAGCCAGTTCCCTAGGTAACCAAGGGATGTTTGAAAAGGGAAAGTGGTAATAAGTAAATAAATGCACACAATAAAGGCCCACACACATGACTAACTTTCCTAGATACCGCAGACAATAGAGAGTGGCAGAGCATGGAAATTCATGGATCTGTGAGGAAACAGACAAATTTCTCCCCAGTGAGATGGTTAAATACCCCAATTCACTAATTCCTTATGATGCCTTGGGGTGGCTCCCTAGAACAGAGGCCAGACAATAAGTAAGAATAAATAAGAGAATAAAGTGGGGATTTATTGAAGGCTTTCAACAGGCACACCTTGGGCAGTCAGAAACCTCCCAGAGGCTGCAGCCAAGCTGGAAGATGGTCACAAGTTTCTCAGACAATTACAAGTTTGGTCCATTTCCATCTCAGGGGTTGATGCTCCAATTCCAGCTTCAGCTGATGAAGTCATTTACCCCCAGTTTGTTCCCCCAATTCACTTTTGTTTATTCTTTCAGGGCCTGAGGCTGTGGGGTGTCCTTGGGTTCCAGGCTCAGAGGAATTGTTTTACCTGACCAAATTGTGAAGACAGTGTCTGACCCTCTGTTTGGAGTTTGGAGTTACACATTAATGCAGCCCAGGATTTGAAAAATAGAAAAGCTGAAATCCTCAGGCATCACTTGCAGGCAGCCAGGAGCACTCTGCCCTTTTCCTTTTCCCTCACCATCACTTTCCCAGCTCTCACACTGCAAACAGCTCCTAAGCAACAGGAGGTTTGCAGAGCATGGGTGACTCCCCTGTGGCTGATATTGAGTGATGAAGATCAGTCACCTGGCAAGGCACAGCCAGCACTTCCAGCGAGCCACCACGGCCACTGAATGCAGCAAAACTGCAAAACTTCCCAAAGCAGAGGAGCTTTGGAAGGATCCAAAGCCACACCTGAAGCTCTCACACACAGATGATGCTGGCCCAGGGAGGAGACTGCTCCAAGCTGTGTGCACAGCTGACACATGGCAGTAAACATCTCAGATCAATAAAGCACCTTAAAGTTAATTTAACAACAGTTAAACTAGATTTAGATGGCAATAGGAAATCATTTGGCTTCGGACTGACAGTAAAAATTTTGGGAACCATTTAAGGTCAGTCAGCTCCCAATGTAAGCAACTGATTTTGATGTAACTGGGAGTGTTTCTGGCAGAAAATTTCCTTCTGAATGAGGTTTTACTTTTTTTTCTTCTCTCCCCAAAAACAACAATGGAAAAGAGAAAATTTATATGAAAAAGGAGTCAAGAGTTCATCTTGACCACTCCTTTATCTCCAGGCATGACTGAGTGGTACCTCAGACCCAAGGCAGGTTTGTCTGCCCCAGCCTTGGCTGGTTCTTTCCCCAGCAGTGTTTGTGTTGGGCATTTTGAGGTTCATTGAGCACTTTTAACTCATCCAGGCTCCTGAGGCAGCAGGGACATGAATCCTTGTGAGGATGCTTTGCCCTCTTTGGGCTGGGGTCCCCACTGAGGGTGCCCAAAATGCATCTGCAGCTCAGGCCCTGCAATCATCAACCTGCTGAGAGAACACAGCACCCAGAAAAGAAAGAACTGTGACCTGTGAATAGCAGGAAATCTTGGTGCCTGTATGAAAACCTTAAAATCAAGCTCTTCATTTTATCCATGAAGCCCTAGAGTGGCTGAATATCCACAGAGGAATTCAGTACAGAAATGAGTAGAAGTCATTTTTCTTGGTAGAATTTCCTTGCTTTAATCTTCTCTGGATAAAGTTGTAGCTTGGCAGAAGCCACATCTATTCTGGAGAAGTGTCCATGAAATCATTGGCAAAGTACATTTTAACCTGTTCTGTGCCTCCTCTCTTTATAACTGAGTTGATTCAATTCCCTAGTCTTAATTAGAATTAACTTGTTAAAATAATTTAATAATATACTCATAAAAATATTGAAATTTGCAGTCTGTGACCTGCTGCCTGTGAATATTAAAATTATTTAATTGACAAAAGTATTATCAGAAAGACAAATTACAGTGTTATTGGAAAAATAGATTTTGAAGTCAGTACAGCATTACAATGGAAGAGAAAATAACAGAACCAGTCCAGCCTAAATGAGCAGACCATATTCCCATTTTTACAGTGAGATTTTAAATAAACCAACAGCTTGTGAGTAGTCCATTAAATAGAAGTTCTCAAAGATTACTTTCAAATTATTAAAAAAAAAAAATAGATTATCCTCATAGGCAATTCTGAATTAAAAAGTGAAATAATAAACTGTGAAGTATTGATTCACTTCAAAATCACAGAAGTCACTAGCACAAGGGCTTGTTATGTTATTTGAGAACCTGGAGTAATTCCACAGATGTGTAAGCATGAATATATGTGCATGTGTATCTCAAAACCAGGAACCATCAGAGCTCAGGGGGATGTTAGATATTAGAATATTCTCCAATCTAGCAAACAAAACCATAATGATCCTGGATTTGTGGTTTATCAATTTCAATGGTTAAACAAAGGCTAAATTTCAATTTAAAAACTTGAACATTAACACACTAGTCCCTGCTGTAATTCAAAAAACTTGTAGTGGCTTAAAAAACTAAACTGTGAAATAATCTATCTACACAACACAATAAATCAGGATTTAATGGCATTTTGGCCTTAGTCTGTGTTCCAAGCTGCAGTTCATTTGAAAAAAAAATCAATTTCTAGCTGAATTAATTTGATTTTTATCAATAGCTGCTAAATTAAATTCAGATGAAGTATATATCTGGTGATTATGCTAATCTCTCCACACTGCTACATCCAGGTTATTCAAGTAAATGAAATGTAATCTGTAACTCGCAGAAAAAAACCAGTTTTGCTAACAATCTCATCTTCTGGGTTGTTGCTGAATTTAAAGGTTTTATTTTGCTCATTTACTGTTTATTTAGTCACTAAACACAGATCCTCAAATCCTTTTGGACCAAGAAGAACATCATTCATTTTCCAGTAATGAGCCAATAATTCCCCCAGTCTCACCAGCATCATCCAGCCAAGCAGGGTTAAAGCAAGTTCTCTTTTACTCTGTGCTCACACAGGGGAGAAAACATGATGAAAGATTTGATCCAACTTTTTTTTTTTATCAATGGATAATAAATAAATTTTTAGCAATGGACAATGAATTATCCAGTTTATTGGATTATTATTCTCTCTTGCATTCTGCTCTAGCCTTCTCTGGATAACATTGTACCAAGCTCCCAGCCTCCCTCCAGTCAGTTTCCTGAGGAATCAGGAAATAGATTACAAATATATATATATATTACAAATATTAGAACATCTGAGTGACTGTGTAATATCACAGCTTTTTAAAAACAAATGCAATTTCTTACTGCTTGCAACAATTTTGCTGTGTCCCAGCAGCCATCAGATGTAATGCACCCCTGGGCTTATGAGGATTAATAGCAATACTTCCAGGAGCTTCAACTAGCATAAAAGAATGGTTTGGAAATGGATATTGATATTTTGACTTCCATATACAGCCTTCTGAACAGCACCAGGATGATAAAGACACTTCTGACACTTTCCAGTGAATGTTTTTAATTAGGATTTTTGCTAACATTTCATGTGGTTCAATAGATTTGGAGGGCCCAGTTTTCTGAAAAAGACTCTTTTTTCAGAACTTTGTAGCTCCACTTTGTACTGGGGTTTGTTTGGTTTTTTTTTTTGTTGCTGGTTTGGGGTTTGTTTTTTGTTTGGTTGGTTTTTTGTTTTTTTTTTCTGGTTGGTTTGTTTTGTTTTGAAGGAACTTCAACTCAGCCTTCAATCTTGAACATGCAGAGTTCTACATCTGGGATTAATTAGGGACATTTTGTAACTCCCCACCTGATGGTTTGGGCAGGGAGTTCAGAGATTTTGCTCGAATTCAGTAAGATTTCTGTCCCAGCATTGTGGAGGAAGAGGGGCTAATCTGACACAGGTATTTTCCTGGTGAGAAATGCCTTGATGAATTGCTTTTAATCTGAAGAACTTTCTAATTATGCAAATTCAGAGCATTCTGTCAGCAAGTAGGTCTGAATCACACATCTTTGGTTTAACTCACACAGAAAAAGTGACAGCAACTTCAGCACCCTGTCATCCCCTTAAGAAAGCAATTATAGTAAAATATTACTGTCACAACTCCAAAGTGGATCAGGCAATGCCCAAGGAGCTTTTCACAGTGGGGTACAGCTCCATCCTACCACAAATGTCCTCTGGTGCAACTGCAGACAGCAATCAGTGTCCAAAAGGAAAGAATATCTTCATTTGATTATCATTTCTATGTTAGTTTGCCTGGAAATGAAATGTATCAAAGCAGGACAAATACTCAGTCCACTGGCTTATTTATTTATAGAACAAGCTCATGGTATGTTATCATACTTCATATCATACTTCATATCATACTTCATATCATACTTCTTCACTTTCTTTCAATTTCTGCCTGTTTTTTGTGGTTAGGGTCCCCCAGGGGTTGTTATTAATACTGAGCCTTGTCCCTTCTACTGGTCTAAAGCATCAGCACTGTTCAGAACGGCTCCATTTATTTCCTGCTTTATGATGATATAATTGTCAGCAAAAAGCAACCTTTGCAGGCTGTATTATGACCTGTTCCACGAGGATCTAAACCAACAAAGCCTGCCCTCACCTCCAGAATTGCTACACCCCTCCCCAGTCACCAAAACACCTTCAGCTCCCCTCTGTTACCATCTCACAAGAGTTGCTACCTGCAGGTCCTGCCCCACCCAGCAGCTCTGCTGAGGCTCCCCCACACCTGCACAGAGCAAGGGAAGGTTCCTGAGCTGCTCCTGCTCCCTCCTCCTCCTCAGCTGGCAGCACCCAGGGCCTCACCTCCACCTGCCTGCTGATCTCCCACAGCTTTCAGCAATCTGCAGCTGGGAGCTTTTTACCACTCCATCAAGTTGAGCAGGATGGTAAAAGGGCAGTCCCACAAGCTGTATTTCCTGGAAAGGCTGGCCAGAGCCAGCACCATTTAAAAGCCTTGCACATGGCTCTGTTTGGTCTCTGCTGTTGCTTTTGTTACTCAGCTTTCCACCTCAGTCACATCAGTGGCTCTCCAGGGGAGGACACTGTTCATTTTCTGTAGAAGTGCTGTAAGATATGAGCAATCATTCAGCTTCCAAAGAATGTTCTTGCTTTGCTTTTCTTCTGCATTCAGTCACTCAGCTGCCCTGAATGGAACAACATGAAAAACGTGGGGTGTTCTGAAAGTACAAATAAAAGAATCCACCACAAATGTTTGTATTGATTTCGGTTCAGAACAAAATTAAAAATGCCTGCCTGAAAATCCAGATGTATGGCCACTGAATATGGAGTCCAAGTGCATTTCCATTAAGAAAAATCCTGCTAGAAAAGCACGATGGAACAATTCAATTCTAAATACTCCAAGTACTTTGAATCTTCTTATAGAAGTCAATGCCAGTGGGCTTCCATTTCCACCAGAGACTCCCAGAGTAAAACAGCAGCCAAAGAATGTTTATTGGTTCATGTGTACACAAGTACATGCTGTTGTGATCAGCTTGATGATAGGTTTTAAGGGTTTAATTTGGAATTAATTTCCTAACAGCTCTTTCAAAATCATCCACTTGGTGGTACACATGAAAACACGTACAGACACCAACTGATTAACAGGATCAATGTTTCGTTTCTGGAACTTTGCATTATCAAGCCACTGATCACTCACCATTTCCCAACCTTATGCACATCAGCCACTACTGTACGTGGTTCCTTTGGTTTTTAAAATCTGTTAAGCATTTTAAAATCCCTAGGGAAAAAAGAAGTGGGTAGATCACACACAAGAAATCTTTAATTAGAAAAAAAGAAAAGTTGGGGCTCCGGAGTCACTTCTCTTTGTAGCAGCTGAAGATTTGTCTCAGAATTTATCCAGCAAAAAAGAATCTTCAAGCACTGTCATGAAGAGCTTTGTAATTTCTTTAAGAGCTTGTAATTGGGTGAAAGATAAGTAACACATGCCTTTTGCAGCAAGTTCAGAGGTTTACAGATGAGTAAATGAGCTTAAAAAGATCCATTCAGGATTTCCTTTAATCTATTGATAAAGTTGCTGCTTGAGTTTGTTGTCTAAATTGCACAAATATTTCTGAGTTATTTATTACAAAGAGTATTGGCTGTGAAATCTGGCCCTTATTCAGAGCTTGGGTATTTCACTCACTGCATTTCTCCTGTTACATTGCTGATACAGACAGCCCAAATGTGTTTCAACCCACAGCTCATTTATGATGAGGGGAAACCCTCAAAAATCGCTTTTTAACTTGTGAATGTCTGCTTCTCAACCAGATCAACCAGAGAGGAAATGTGCTTCCACAATTCCTTCTTTATAGTGAGATTTGCAGTCAGATTCCCAGTATTGCTTCGTTTGTAATCTTTGGAATTACCATTCATTCCCATTCAATTAGGCACAAGCTCTGAACAATGAGCTACCCTGGCTCAGGGTATCTAGGAGGCAGGTAAGAAGCTTAGTTAGTTACTTAGTTAATTAATAGCTAGTTAGTTAGTTAATATCTAGTTATTTAGTTAGTACCCTCGTTAGCTTGTAGGGACAGGGAGCATCTCCTCAGGATTTGTGCACCATCACATAAAGCACAGGCTCTGAACTCTCCTGTTAGAACCAAACAAGAACAGTTTTAATGTGGCTCTGATGTTCCTTTTAAGCAAATATGGAAATTAGAGGAACACCCAAAGCTCCATCTCAGCCACACTAATCCTGTGAAAGCAGTGACTCACTTAGTAATGGCTTTCCATAAATTAGGCAGCTAAAAATGGGTAGGATGCATGAAACCATTAACAGCTCCTGTAGTGTAAATTCTCTCACTGCATGTGAAGAAAACCATGGCAGTAAAAATAAGAGATGAAGGTGTCAGCACCCGTCATGGTTAGATATGCTGTTAATAATTCAAATCTTCCTCTCTTGGAGCGGATGGCTTCAGGATGAATCACTCCATTTCCTTTCTCAAATGAAAATTGAGGTTCTGTTGCTCACTAATTCCATGTGTTTTCTTCCCAAGTATGAAAAGAGAAGAAGTCAAGGTGGCCAGTGGCCCTGTGGACCTGCCTGCAGCAGCGCTGTGTGTGCTGTCACCCCCACCCTGCTGAAGTGACTGATGGAAAAGTGACAGCACCCAAAGGAAAAGCCACCCAGAGCTGGGTCCAACAGGAAGAGATGGAGGAGGATGGAGCATCTTTGGGAGTAGCTCTCCCTTTTACCAGCTGCTCTGGGCCTGGCAGGAGCAGAGTGTGCCAAAGGCTGCTTTGGACAAGTGCACTGTGGTAAAATAATTTTTTTTTACCAATGTATGTAATTTTTTTTTCCAATTAAATGTGGAAATTTAGGACCAGTGTCTAAACTTAGCTGCTGAACTAAGATTGTGTGGTTATACAAAAAGAAAAAAAAAAAACAACCCAAAAACACAACTGGAAAACCCCAAAGTGGTGCCAGACATAACAAAGTGGACAATTTTCTCATGGCACAGAAAGGACAATAACAGAACATCCTAGAAAAGGTGGGAACAGCATGGTCTCCTCCTGAGAGCTGCCAAAGGCCTCAGTGCTGTGACAGCTCTTGACACTGCCTCAGTCACACTGTGGCACCTGCCCAATTACTCACTTGCAATTCTGTTGGCATCCTCCTATCCAGAATCCTGAATATCAAATATTCAGCTCTTATATTCTCATTTCCAGAGTAATAACATTTCTAATCAAAACCATTTGTTCTATCAAACCCAGTCTTCCTGCATCTACTTCCCACAACTTCTTGGGTTTTGTTTATACTTCACCAAACTAAATAAGATCTTAAGAGAAAGAAGATAGCTGTGCTTTGCTATTAATAGCTGAATTTTTTGCACTCCTGTTGCTCCATTCCTTCTAGACCATGCAGCCACTGAGATCTATTCCTTTTATATCCTATATAATATCCTATTATTTATATTTTCTTGTCAGAGGGATACACGAGAGATTGCTCTTGCCGTTGCTCTTGCTTTAAAACGAGGGGAAACTGCTAGTTTAAAGTAAAACTGTCTACCCAAAAGTTTACAATTTTATCTTGAATTTAGTTAAATTATGTTTTCATTCAAAGTTGCCTGTGAGCTGGAAGCAACAAATGCTAGGTCTGTTCAGGTTTGTGGAGATGCATCTGGAGCCATGAACCAGGGGGTGAGCAGCAGCACCCATGGGTGGCTCTGTGGGGCTGAGGGTCCCCCAGGAGATCCAGTGCTCTGTGCCTCCTCCTTCAGGCACAAACCCCTGGGACTTCTGCTTGGTGGGAAGGGAAGGATGGGATAGAAATGGGAGAAGTGAGGTGCAGCTTCTGCTTGGCCACAGAAGCCCAGCAGAGCCTTGGACAAGGTCACTGGATCTCAGCTTCTGGAGGCATTTCAGAGGTTCCCAGTGATGTGGAGATCCTTGGGGCTCTGCCTCTGCTGCTCAGCTGCAGCTCCTGTTCCTCTGTGGCTGACACAGGAACACTGCAGGAGTGACCCAGGCCCACAGACTGCCCAGCAGTGCAGATGATCTTTGCTAACAATAACCTGAACAGAAGATTTTTATGGAGCTCTTTACCCATGAACGCCTCCTAGCTCACCTGATGGGGTTCTGCCTTTTTTCTGTGATGAATTCCATATATTTGTGAGCCTATAGGACCTGCTCAGCCTGTTAAAGTGACTTTTAGAGTTCCTAGAGTGACCCCAGTTCCCTGGCAGTGTGACAGGAGTTGTTTGCAGTGCAGGGTGCATTAGGCTGCAGTCCCCAGCACAGAGCTCTGCAATAGAGCAGCAGTTCAGGACTCCAAGGCTACCCTGACACCATGGAAGTGGAGACAGGAAAAAAGTCTCTATTTCCACTAATAACCCTTTAGCTACAACATATAATCTCAAGTACTGAGCCAGCCATCTAACTACCCTTTATCTCCAGCAAAAAAACCCTACTCCTTCCTATTCCTCTTTTATGTTTGAACTAACTATTTTCTCCAGGTGTTTTTTTACCTTGTCATAATCCATTACCTTCACATGCTTTGATCTTTCCATTGGGAATTTTTTTCTCCCTTCAAAGATCTTTTCTAGTCAGAAGATATTTTCCACAGGCTCTGTTCCATTCATATGTCACAACATGATGCTTTTCTTTCCCTGCTTTTTTTTTTTTTTTTTTTTTTTTTTTTTTAAATTTATGAACATTTAAGAAATCAAATTTCAGATTAGAACCAAGCCAGGCAAGTTTATTCCTGATGACACAAGATATGGCCTCTGATGAAAAATCCAAAGGACACACATTGTGTACACACTGCTGGAATAAATTCACTCCACAGAAGGTTTTGTGAGGCAAAATAGTTACAGGAGAGCAAAGATATTCAAAGGTCAGTCATAGATCAACAGTTGTTAATCTGAAGGAAAATAATCCATAAAATATATCCTACGTGGCTACATCTGCCTCAGTTTTCCAAGGAGATTTTAATTCTTCTTTGGTTCATCTGTCAATGTTTGTATTGTGTAAATCTGCAGTGCTGAGGTTACCAGTGCTGCAAGAATAAGTTTGCTTTACTCACATATACATTCCAGACTGGGGACAAGAAGCAAAGAGGAAGATGCCAGATGCATCCTCTTCTACCTGCTCTGGTATCACACAGCCCTTGATTTTCCTCTTCTGAGAACAGGGCCAGGTCAGTGGCCACCCACTGCCCTCCTGTGAAATAAACCCTCAATTTTTCTGGTGCTCTAGGCACAAATTTAAAATAATTGTTCTTGGTTTGTTGCCATTAAACTTGCTATGAATGATTCCTCCACATGGAGAGGGTGAGCACCAGCAGCACGTCCTGGGTAAAGCAAAATACTCCTGACAAGAAACAGATCCCCAAACTGGGACAAGAGACACCACAGTGGACTGGAGATGAGGCCCCAAAAACAAGATGTTGAACTCCAGCATTTAAATTTGTCAAGCAGCTTCTCCATTTGAGATATTCTGAACCACAAACAAAACAAATTTGCCATCCCAAAACAAGCACACACACAGGAAAAATACCAACCTCTCAGGGCTTTGTTTCTAAAGACAGAACAAAACACTGAATTGTCAAACAGAACATGCTTGAAATCATAATGCTCATATATAAAACAGCTCTTGCACAGCATCATGGAAACTTCTGAACTGAGCTTTCTTTATACAAATTTGCACAAAGCAACTGCCATTATAAACATTATAAACAGCAGCAATTTGAAAATAAAACATCTGCATGCTCCTGGGCAGAGGTGTTTGTTCCTGTGCTGAATATCTTCTCACCTAAAATCTCACACTTCTTGTGGAGTTATTAATATCTTCTCTCCTAATTCTTGTAAGCTCAATTTGTTTTTATGATCTCTGAGCTACACACCCATTTACCTGGACACGCCCAAGAGCAAGTTCTATGTAAAATCTATGTAAAAACAAATTCCATAGATATTTAGAAATACAAAATACACCAAAAGTAAAGTAAAGTAAAGCAAAGTAAAGTAAAGCAAAGTAAAGCAAAGTAAAGTAAAGTAAAGTAAAGTAAAGTAAAGTAAAGTAAAGTAAAGTAAAGTAAAGTAAAGTAAAGTAAAGTAAAGTAAAGCAAAGGTTTTAAGGCAAAGTAAAGGCCTCTCTAGAGGAACCCTGCTTTGGTTATGGCAATACCTATGAGGAGCTCCCAGTTCCAAACAAGCCCCCACTTCTTGGGCACTGGTTTAATAATTGAAGATAACCAAACAAAGTCCTTCAGTGTTTTTTTTTTTCCTCTTCCCTTTGTTGCACTTTGCAGACAGAAGGCCAGAGACAGCAGGAATCTCATTTTCTGTTCAGGTGAGTGATGCCTGATGTCACAGTGCCTTGGACATCCCAGTCAGTCTGTCCTGTGTTCTCCTCCCTCAGGCTCTCTGAGCTGCAGGAAAAGGGAAGCAGCAGCAATCTCTTCTATCCCCAGAGCCCCTGACCCAGCCCTGCTGCAGGTGGGCAGCAGCAAAGGCAAAGGAATTGCCCAGGTAAAGCTCCTGCATGCAGAGATTGATCTTGGCAGAACAGAAAATGCAAAGGCTTTTCAGAAATTCTAAAGTTCTGTGAGAAAGAGTCAAGGCCCTTACCTCAATTCCTCACATATTCTAAATAAAATTTCTCCTGACCCCAGCCCACATTCAGTCTGTTCTGTTACAAAAGAATGAGCAGAGTTTGCCTAGTTTATTCTCTCAAAGAGACAGCCAAGAAGAATAAATGCAGATTATTCTGCTTTGACCAAATTAAAGAAAAGCTGCTCAGAGCAGAGGGATTCCCTTTGTTTAGCTGACAAGACAAAGGAATTACTGCAATCCTGCCTCCTGTCACCACTGACAGGCTGTTGGATGTGTTTCTGTTGCTGTTCCTTCGTCATTTACATGCAAAATCCCATCAGCATCCTGCACAATCAGCTTCAAAGCAAAACAAAGACAACAGAAATAAATGTAAGCCATTGAGAAAAATCCTTTCCACTAGAGTTTTACAAATGGTTACATGTACCCAAACAGTGAAGCACAAACACTCTGCTCCACTTTGAGGAAACAGCTGCCTTTGCTGTAAATAGACAAGAAGTACTAGAACAGACCCAGAGACAAGCACCAGCACCAAAATACCAAAAAAAAAAAAAAAGTGAAATTTTAAATTAAATTAACATTTAGCTAGTCACTGTTTAGGTTTTGTTAAATGTTTAATATTTTGCAACATTTGGGGATTTTTCACGTTCACTCAGCAAATTAAATAATGTTTAATTCATTGGGAGTTACCTTCTGAACTACTCTTTGCTACCTTTTTTTAATGTTTCCCTTCCCATTATGCAGCACCTCAAAGTGAAAGCACCTTGTACGGGACGATTCCTACACAACAAATACTCAGCCCAAATATTCAGTGCTTGACTCTAATTGTTATGTTTTACTCCAAGTGCTTCTTTCTGCAGGGCAGCTTTCCCCATCCAGGCTGCCCATGGAACGGGAAGGGCTGGGATGGGCACACCAGGACTGGACAGGTTTTATTGCCAAAGCTGTGCTGCTGAAGGAGCTCTGCAGCAAACAGCAACAAGTAAAACACCAACTTAACTGGCTTTGCCAGGTGGGGGTTAAACAAGAAAAGCTCCTGTCAGCTGTGATTTCTGTTAGGAGATGGTTCCACTGCTGAGACATCTCAGTCTGCACACAAAGCTTAATCAAATCTGCTCATTCCTCCCTAGAGCCCAGTGCATTAAACTGATTGGCACTGCAAACATGCTGATAGCCAGGTCTTTGCTTTGACACTGCTGCTGCTGCTGCAGCCATGCAGCAGCCCCAGGGATGATGAAATGCAAGAGACCACATCGCTTTCATGTGCGTGAGGCAATGGAGACTGACATGGAAAATGTGATTCCTCTCAAGATCTGTGTGGGGCAGATTCTGCCTTTCCATTCCCTCCCCCCATCTCCCTAAAATGTTCAGTGCAAGGAAAGAAGCATCAAGGTGTTAAGTGACTTGAAGTATTTTTGTATTTGTATCATCTAGTAAACAAATTGCTGAAAAATGTCATTGTGTGATCTTCACACGTGTGTGGGAGACGGTGCCTCAGCTGCCAGGGAATGACTGTACAGCTCCCTGCTGGAAAGAAGAAGTCAAACATTTCACAAGCAGACTTTTATAGCCTGGTGGGATCTCTGCTGATCACTTGGGATATCCAGGCTGTCAGTGGAAGATATCTGCTGATTCATCCTGGCAGTCCCCACTCCCCAGTGAGCCGTCCCCAGATGCCAATCTGCAGAAAAGCTCCAGCCACAGCTCAGTGAATGCTGCCTTCAGATCCCCGGGGGAACCAGAGGGACAGGAGTCACCATCTGAGGGGCAGGAAACAACCCAACACCCAGAGCCTCCGGGAAGGGCTGTTCTGCCTCTCTTGGGGTGTTTTTGCTGCTATTGATTAAAGCTCTTTGTTCCCTTTCCCCACCTGAGCTGCCGGGTGCTGGGGGCAGGTGCTGGCTCTGCTGGAAGCAGACCCTGCTGGAGATGTGTGAAGGGAAGAGGAGGAACCATTCTCTGTCAGAGCTGCACTTCAGAAATCTTTCCCACAAACCAGCCTGAAAGAGCGACTGGGAGAGGGGATGAGAGTTTTGTCTCTTTTGTGTTGCTCAGGGTCAGTGGCAGCAATAAGGAGTGGAAAGGCTTAGAACCCCCCTCTAAACTCCAAAATAATGTCCAGAGCACTAAGCCATGCATTATTCTGTGCCAGCAGCTGCTGGGGGCCAGCAGAGCAGGTTTCTGCTCTCCAGCAGCAGTGCCCTTGGCCTTCCTGCAGCACACTGCAATTAAAGCCCTGCTCAGGGCCAGTCACCAGCACCATAAAGAGGAGCTATTTTTGTGTGTGAATTCAAATGCACAAATGCAATTTCTGACCATTAACCTCCTGAAGCAGATAACAAGTGGGTTTAGGGATAATCAATGATTTTTACAGCTCCTAGGAAAGCTTTATCAGGATGCTTATTTCTAAAATGCTGACACATCCCATGATCCAGGACCTCAGTGTCTTTTTAGCAAGGAGTACATGAGAGCACCCTCAGCTCCCAGAGCCAGCACTCCTGAGTTTCTGGGTGTGCAGGGGAGATGCTGAGAAGCCCAGGCAGCCAATTCCCAAGAGCTTTCCTTCATGGATGCACACTGGTTCTTACCTAGGCTCCCTGCCGCTGCAGAGCTGAGGACTTTGGGTGGATTGCTTGCTGCGAAGCTTCAGAGATTGATGCCAGCAAGAAATTCAGTTTGCATGGGAAACTCACTGCTCTCCTCTCCTCCAGAGGTACACAGAATCCAGTGTGAGGAAGGAGATCTGGAGGGGCAGGGAAGGTGCTGGGCTAGGGACCCACCCAGCTTCTGATAATGCCTTAGGATTTTATCTTTTCTGTTTTTCAGATCCTGTAGTGCATTAGTGCATAACTCTGAGCTCCACACAGAGTGTTAGTGAGCTCTCTTCACACTTTGGACAGGCAGAAAAACCCTTCCAGACCTGAGAGCCAAGGACACCCCACAGCCTCAGGCCCTGAAAGAATAAACAAAAGTGAATTGGGGGAACAAACTGGGGGTAAATGACTTCATCAGCTGAAGCTGGAATTGGAGCATCAACCCCTGAGATGGAAATGGACCAAACTTGTAATTGTCTGAGAAATTTGTGATCATCTTCCAGCTTGGCTGCAGCCTCTGGGAGGTTTCTGACTGCCCAAGGTGTGCCTGGTGAAGGCCTTCAATAAATCCCCACTTTATTCTCTTAACTCTGTCCAGCCCCTGCTCTGGGGATCCACCCCAAGGCATCACCTCCTGCCTCAGCCAGCACTCCTTGCCTGCTGTGAGCGATTCCCCACCTCTGCTGCATGTGGCAGGGGGATTTCCTTCTCCTCTGGGATGGACCTGAACTCTCCCACTTGGTATAAACACAAATGGTTTTATGCAATTGATCACTCTGCTCTACTGAGGCAGCATTTCCAGGGGAACAGCACTTCCCAAGTTTCCAGACTCTCAAGGTCCTGTGAGACACGCTGGAGAGAGCTGGGAGCTGACACCAGGCTGGAGAAGACTGCATTGAAGATGAAAAATGAGAAAGCTCACTTGCAGAGAATCTGGGTTTTGTTCTCTGTGGGAAGAACATGAACTTTTGCATTCAATCCAAATTTAATAATGCATTCCAGTGATCTACATTCTTCCAAGCTCCTACATTCCCTCCCTGCCTGAATACCATATGTTTTCCCATTCTAGCAGAGGTATTTCTGTGGCATCCACTGCCAATGGGTGGGAAGTCAAAGTTATCACGGATGAAACGTCAAGATCTTGAATGTTTGGGAAACAGGGGAATGTTAGTTTAATTAACTCCAATATATTCCATTTTGACTGACCTTTTCAAACAGAATCAGAGAAGCACTGAGGTTGGAAGTAACCTCTGGAGATCATCTAGTGCAAGCATCTGCTCCAAGCAGAGCCCATTAGATGGGCTTGCCCAGGACACCATCCAGTCAGATCTTTTATTATCTCCCAAAATGATTTTCAAAACATCTCTCCTAAACACAAGCACTGCAGCCCTTCAAGAAGTTAATTCAAACCAAATTTTGTAACTTCATTTCCTAGAATTCAAAGAAGTCTTCTGATAATTTTGTAACATGTTTTCCAGAATAGGAAATAAGAAAAACACTTTTGCTACAATGACTGCATTTTTAATACTGTTTGCTTTTCAAATTCCAATTACCAATTAAAAATTTAAAACTTCAATATAGAAATTCCCATCTGGGTCTTGTGCAAGCATCTTAAAAGAAAACCAGCATCTATCCAGTACCAAGCACTAAGAAGAGTTAATACAACACTCATCACTGGGTGTTTCTTCTCCTCAGCTCTTCTCCAGATCACAAATGGAGTTTTAGAAACTCTTTGGACACTTTTTTGCCTACTCAGACTCCAGCACACAGAAACCACTGTGTGAGACAGGACCTGGGGTGTTCCCACCACCCAGCAGCTCTGGCTCTGGCTCCAGCTGCTTGCAAAGGCAATTCTGTGTGGTTTTGACAGGTTTCAAAGTAATGAAACCTCCAGTGAAGGGCACAGCACAGACCCCTCACAAACCCAAACTTTCAGCTCTCTGCTGCTTCCAAATACACAGTGACCAGATATTGGAAACCATTACAATACATCTACTGCTTTACACTTAAACTGCACTGCAATAGATGAGAATGTACTAAAAAAACCAAACAACAAAACCAAACCAAACAGAAAAACACCAAAAACCCCTAAACAAAACACAACTCCTGAAACATTATGGGGTTTATCTTCTAAAAGGTGACCACAGGAGAATCTCTACTTTCCAGAAGAGTTCTCTTTTCATGCTGTCATACTGAGTCCAGGTGTAAGTTAAAACACCTGATAAATTACATTTTTCTCTCGTTTGTTCCCAAATATACTTTTCTTTTTCTCATTAAATTTTTCATCTGCAAGGAACAAGGAACTGGATCACATAATTCAGATCATTTGGTCAGAAACTTCCATTCTAATTATATCACCCAGTACAGAAGCAGCAATATAACTGCAACCAACAAAACACTTGCAAAGGTACAGACAGCTCTGTTTCAATGAGTTCCTTACTAATTTCCACTGAAAAAACATCAGGTTTTCATAGCTGAGCAGTTAAAAAAACCCCACCTTGCAATAATTTGATGGTTCTTCAGTGAATAATGGAAAAGGGTTTAGAGTGCTCAACCACAGACACCGGGATAAAAAGGGAATTGCATCATTAAAGAAACCCAGGCCAGTTAATTGCAGGTAATGGCTATGAATAATGACAGCAGGGAGTGCTGAATGACGTAGGAGAGAGAAAATTCTATCTCTGAGTTGTAATTGCTCAAAACAAACAGTTTGGTCAATCTGAACTGATTCCTGACTGCTGCTCCTGCTGGAACTGCAAAGGTTTGGTTAAGGCTGTCAGGGAGCAGCTCCCATGGGTTCTGCATCTCACAGATGCTGCCAGAGGAGCATCTTGGTTTTCAGTATTTCTGATTTCTTTGTCTGGTAATGAATGACTCGAGTGCACAGAGCTGATAATTTGTTGGAGTGGTCACTGTCTCTTTTTTCCTGCCTTCCACCCCTTTTCCCCTGGACGTGGCTGCTTGGTAGAAAGCCCAGGAGCAGTCAAGGAGAGGGAGAACATTGAATCCATTTCTGTCCTCCCCACCCAGGAACATTCTGCACACACGTGCTCACAAACATGGCTTTGCCTGGTGCCCTACAGCCTGATCACTGATTCCTCAGGAAAACATTAATTATGGAAATAGCTCCTAAAAAAGGAGAGGTGTTCCTCTGCCAGACCAATTCATCTTCTGCTGCAGCCACTCTCAGTGGCCTGTGAGTCACTCCACAGCTGGAACTTCCTGTGAAAAACGCCTGCAAGTCAAGGGGAACAAGTTATGGCTGATGCACAGGAGAATGAATGAGGGCCAAGTCATAAGGAAAGGGACCACCAAAGCACAAAGTGTATTTGGGTTTCATCTACTTCATGTTAGCCTGTTTGGAAGAATGTTCATTAGGACACAATCCTTGCCTGTACTTGTCACATATCATTCCCAGTAGCTCTGTTCCTGAGATTACTTTCTTAGCTGAGGCCCTCAAGATATCACCCAGTTTGATCTCCACACTTTCAAACACTCACCCCCAAAAGATTCACGACCTTCACTTCAAATGGCAAGTTGAATGTGTCAGGAATAACCCTTCATGTGAGCTGGAAGCATTTATTCCTACATGAAGGTGACCTGTGTCTGCATGATGCCACAAGACAGCAAGTGGAGGGAAGCAAACAGTGATCAAAACACAAGGATCCCTCTGGTGCTGTCTCCAGACAGCAGATCAAGCAGCAGCTCCTAATCCTAACACCCTTCAAGGCTCTTACAAAGAGCTGTGAGCCTCAGAACCAGCACACGAGTCAGGACAGGGCTGTGCTGAAAATGGGGAGCTTTCCACTTCTCAACATCCCCTTCTCTTGTAGCCAGCCCTGCTGCTCCAGTGCAGCCCTTAAACGAGAAGAGCAGCCCACTCCTCCACAGCCAGGGTTGTGTGAGCTGGTCTCAAGCCACCAGTCCCTCTGCCAGGCTGCAGGGGGAGGGAGAATGCCAAAAAATGTCACTGCTGCCCTTGGCTTGTCCTGGTCTGAGGCAGCTGGCCACCAGTAAACCCCCAAACCCCGGGGACTGCAGGGGTTTACAGAGCTCTTGTGGAACACATTCCCAAGGGAAGCCAGGCACAGCATGGAGCAGCTGCACCTCTCAGAACATGTTTCCCTCCAGTTCACACTCCTTGGACTTTCCTGGGACATGCTGTAGGCACTTCTGTGAGACCCTGAACTCCCTGAAAGCCGTGGATCAGG
Source organism: Poecile atricapillus (assembly GCF_030490865.1). Classification (NCBI taxonomy): domain Eukaryota; kingdom Metazoa; phylum Chordata; class Aves; order Passeriformes; family Paridae; genus Poecile; species Poecile atricapillus. Next base: position 2,849,280 of record NC_081256.1, on the reverse strand, counting down.
ACTGTGAAGAGGATTATGCTGAATTGTTTGTCTCTGCTGATCAGTGCAAGAGAAGGGCAGGGAGATTTTGACAAGTTTTATAAAATTATGCCCACAAAAGCAGGGCTGAGTACTGCTCTACAAACAACAGGAGACAATAGCCACAACATTCTTCTCATTCAGAGAAACTGAATAGACATTTGGCCAGAACAGACTCACTGCTACTGCTGGGACCATTTTAATCCCACCCATGCCCTCCTTGCTGCTCTAAACCAGGCAGAAAGGTGTTTTTTTAGGAAGCTCTAACTGCTACCCTAGGAATGAGATGCAGTTTTGCCCCGGGGGGAGCCAGGTGCTTTGCTGCTTGTCTCACAGGAGTTGTCCCCTGCAAGGGAGCCCATTTGTCCTGGGTTAATGCAATCAGAGGCACCCTGCTGTCTGGTCAGTGACCTGGCTGAAACAGCAGATGACACCCTGCCTTGAGCTGCTATCACCCACTGACTTGTGACCACTGGAAACAAAACACATCCATAAATTCACCTGCTGCTGTTGGCCTCTTTTCCAGCAAGGAACAAAGCCCAGAAGCACCTCAACTTTGAGCATCACTTTGTCCTTTGCTGCTTCTCACATCTCCTCCAAACGAGTCTGTGTGCTCTTCCTCTCACCTGGAACAATTTTCCCAGCTGTACTGGCAGGTCTAACCTTTCTCTGCTCTTGCTTTAAATTCCTTTCATGTCCTTCTCCTTTCACTCAACCTTTTGATGTTACAGCTTCCTCTCCTCTGCCTGGTTAAAGGTGAAAGTTGTCTGTTTCCTGAATGGATCTCACCTGGGTTGTGCTCACCCTGACAGGCCACGGGGACAGATTTCCACCTGATGTGAATCACACAGCTCTGCTGGGGTCACACACAACCATGGATCACACAACACACAGCAAATAAGGAGCACTGCTCTTTGGTTTCCAGTACAAGAGTGAGATCAGGCAGAACCTGCTCCCTGCCAGCTCCAAACCAACAGGAAGCTGCTTCCACATGGAATGGTCCTGCTGCAGAGCTCCTCACCCCAAACTGAGCAGCTGGACACCTCACTGAGAGAACAAAACCCACCAGGAGTCATGAAACACAAAGAGCTCTCCCCAGGTTCACACACTCCCAGGTTCACACATTCCCAGGTTCACACACTCCCAGGTTCACACACTCCCAGGTTCACACACTCCCAGGTTCACACACTCCCCAGGTTCACACATTCCCAGGCTCACACACTCCCCAGGTTCACACACTCCCAGGTTCACACACTCCCCAGGTTCACACTCCCCAGGTTCACACACTCCCCAGGTTCACACATTCCCAGGTTCACACACTCCCAGGTTCACACACTCCCCAGGTTCACACATTCCCAGGTTCACACACTCCCAGGTTCACACATTCCCAGGTTCACACACTCCCAGGTTCATACACTCCCAGGTTCACACATTCCCAGGTTCACACACTCCCCAGGTTCACACACTCCCCAGGTTCACACATTCCCAGGTTCACACATTCCCAGGTTCATACACTCCCAGGTTCATACACTCCCCAGGTTCACACACTCCCCAGGTTCACACACTCCCAGGTTCACACATTCCCAGGTTCACACACTCCCAGGTTCATACACTCCCAGGTTCACACATTCCCAGGTTCACACACTCCCAGGTTCACACATTCCCAGGTTCACACACTCCCCAGGTTCACACACTCCCAGGTTCACACACTCCCAGGTTCACACACTCCCAGGTTCACACACTCCCCAGGCATTTCCCTTTTCCTAAGCTGGAAACTGGGAAAGCATTCTGGGAATCCTTGGCACAGCCAGGCACCCCTTCCTGAGCAAAGCCTGCAGCTGCTGCAGAGGACAGGGCACTGTGCAGGGTGGGGCTGGCACCTGGCCCAGGGCAGCAGATCTTTATCCCAGCAGTGAAGTCACAGCTCTGTGTCAGTGCAGGTCTGCACAGGCACAGGAGGAGCCCAAAGCTGCCACGGGTGGAACAGAGGAGCAGGGATCTGCAGAGGGTTTGGTGCTCACCAGAAGCTGCTGTGAGGCAGTGGCTAATCCCCACTCACCTCTGCTGCTCATCAGTAACTCAGCAGTCACTGGGACATGACATTTGGAGGGATGTTCAAAGGAAAGGTTTCATTGCAATATCTGGCAGTGAAGCAGAAGCCAGCTGACTCTGCCAATGACAAGCTGCTTGTTTGTCTTGGTCTTCTTTCAATTATCAAACTGAAAGTCCATTTGGCCAAATTAGATAAAAACTGCTTTCCCGTTTTCCTCTATTTTTTTGTCAGAAGTCTGATGTAAAGCCCCTACAGAAGAAGCATGAGAAAGTTATATCAGTATCACCCTTTCTACTTCATTTACCGATGCTGTCATGAAAACCAACGTACACCAAGACAGAAACACACACAGGTTATGTTAAACATTATCTGATTATTGCTTAGTGTCAGAAAAGCTCAGATTGTATAAAAGTGCAGCAGCAAACTCATCTATTAATCATTGAAGAACAGCTCACATACAAATAAAAGTGTTTGATGTCATCATCTGGCTCAGTAGAAACACAGCTAGGCAACAGGAGCCTACAATGAACTGGCTTTAACTGGCAGACTTTGCTGTTTGCAAGGGGAATCTTCTATTGGAAAGAGGGTTTTTTGACTCCCAAGACACTCCTTGCTTTGGAAAACATTTTGGACAACACAAACAAAAGCTTCTTGTCTGAGATATTATACAGGAAACAGCATTAAAGACAAAGGCTAACATTTCAGAATATGTGATTGTAGACTCTATTTTGAGAATGCCTCCTGAAGAACAGTTGGTTATTGGAAATATTTTTGGAGTAATTTAATCATAGATTTCCAAGACAGTCTGCATTCCTCGTGTTCTCTGAATCAACCAAGCTCCAGTTCTTACAAGATCACCCAGTACCAGCACAAATGACTCTTTGTTTGTTTGAGACATCTTCTTGGGCTCTCCCTTAAGGGTCACTGGGAATGAGCAATGACTTGGGGAAACAGTAAAATGATGCATTCAGCTGCCTGAATCCTTTTGTGAATGAATGTGTCTGATCAATTCCCATTTACCCCAGCACACTCCTGCTTTCCGAATGGACTTTGGGGGTTTCATCACTGCCTGGCAGAGAATGTTAATGCTCCACGTGAAAACTTGGAACAGGTATTTGAGAGATGGGAACAAGAAGGAGCAGATGGTATCAAGCACTGCTGACAGGAAGCCATTGGCAGTGGAGAAGGTGAGGCTGGACTGATCAGACAGGCAGGTTTGAGAGAGCATTTCATGAAGCACTGACAACAAGCAGGACCCGCTGGCTGTGGAGCAGCAGCGCTCAGTGACTCATGCGATTGAACAGCCCTGACTCGAACCTGTTGAGGATCTTGGCCCAGCCTTCCCTTTTCAGCACGAATCCGACTCGAAACGTGTCAGAAACCCCCTGGGCTGCCGGATAAACACCGAGAGAGCCCATCCGTGCTCTCGGGTGCCCGGCAGCGGCAGCAGCTCCGGCGGGCGGTGCTGCCCGAGTCCCCCGCCCTGGGAGCCCTGTCCCTGCCCTGGGAGCCCTGTCCATCCCCTGGGAGCCCTGTCCATCCCCTGGGAGCCCTGTCCATCCCCTGGGAGCCTTGTCCCTGCCCTGGGAGCCCTGTCCCTGCCCTGGGAGCCCTGTCCATCCCCTGGGAGCCCTGTCCCTGCCCTGGGAGCCTTGTCCATCTCCTGGGAGCACTGTCCCTGCCCTGGGAGCCCTGTCCCTGCCCTGGGAGCCCTGTCCATCCCCTGGGAGCCCTGTCCCTGCCCTGGGAGCCTTGTCCATCCCCTGGGAGCCCTGTCCCTGCCCTGGGAGCCTTGTCCATCTCCTGGGAGCACTGTCCCTGCCCTGGGAGCCCTGTCCCTGCCCTGGGAGCCCTGTCCATCCCTTGGGAGCCCTGTCCATCCCCTGGGACCAGTGTCCATCCCCTGGGAGCCCTGTCCACCCCCCGGCCGTGTCCATCCCCCGGCCGTGTCCCAGCCCCGGCCACCCCCCGGCCATCCCCCAGCCCCGGGAGCCGTGTCCCAGCCGTGTCCCAGCCGTGTCCCAGCCCCGGGAGCCGTGTCCCAGCCGTGTCCCAGCCGTGTCCCAGCCGTGTCCCCGGCCGGCGGACAGAGGCTCCCGGGGCTGGGGAGGCAGCCCGGGGTTCCCGCAGCGCTCCGGCCGGCACTCACATGGCGAGGGGCTGCGCTGCCTCCCTCTCCTGCAAAGATGGCTTTCGGCTCCGCTGCCAGCCGGCTCCTGCTGTTGTAGGCACGGTTGTTGGGAGAGGAGGGGTAGGCAGAGCTACTGAGCATGCCTGCGCCTCGCATGACGGGCCCGGAGGAGCCGCTCCGCTCCCTCCCGGGGCCGGGGCAGCGCCGGCTCCGCCCGCACCGAGCGCTGCCCCTGCCCGCACAGCGGCTCCCTGGGCCTCGGCTGAAAACCCCCGTGTGCCCCCCTGAACACCTGCCTTCTGCCCCTCCTCGCTGGGAAGAAAGGAATTTAAACAGGAGGAGAATGACGGAAGGTGCTGCCGTTCAATCCCTGCTGTCGTGGGTGAAGACTTGCGGATGGAAGCTCGGGGGAAATCCAGAGACAGACAGACAGACAGACAGGCTGCCAGATCAAGCACTGGGCCTGGAAGGGTTGTGTCTCAGATGAAGTACAGCCAGTGCTGCTGGCTTAGATGTCACCTCAACCTCAACCCAGGCATCCGAGCTCGCCTCCGTGAACATCAGCACTTCCCTGTGCCCCATCCTCCTGTGCAGAGCAGAATTTACTCTGGAACAGCACAGGTTCCTCCCTATTCAAACCAAGGCCTTCCCATGCTCTCAACAGAGGTGAAGGAATAAGAAAGTTTGGGTGGTTTTTCAAGAAGTGGCATTTAACCCCTTTCACTTGTGAAAAGATGCTTCACCTGTTGCTGTCTTCACAGATTTTCCGGGGGTGTCAGTGGCAGCCAGCACTGGCCATTCAAACTGGGCATTTGGGTAAGGCAAGCAGCTTTTCTAAGTATCTAGACCTCAAATCTTGGGCTGCCTCTTGGGGTGCCTGTGCAGTGTCGCCAGATCAAATTTGTGTTTTCTGGTGTGGAAATCCAAGAAAAGGTGAATTGCTCCTCAAAGCAACAGGCACAGGCACCACTGGGGGTGAGCAAGGCACTAATCCCAATTTCTCAACTTGTTATCAACCAGCTGAGTATTTCCATGCAGAAAGGATCCAGGAGATGTGACAGCACCCACAGCTCAGACATCAGGACACTGAGCTATTGCCCAAATCTGGGCTCAGATGTTATCACAGCCTGGTTCAGATGTAAGCCATGGACTGTCAGCTCTGAAGGGATCCAGCTCCTTGGGAAATGTGGAATCCTCAGAGTGACAGTCACAGGAACCTCTCTCCTCTCCTCTGCTGCCTGAGAGCTTGCTCACTGCATTTAAGTCTCCTCACACCTCCTGCCACTGGAGAGTGATTCTGTCTCTTGTGCTGGAGCCAATTATCTGCATGAATGAAGAAATGTCACTTCAGGCAGCACTTCCAACCTTCTATTTTTTGCTCATATATCACACTCATAGGAGCCTGACCCTGAGAAACTTTTCCTGATGGAAGTAGAAAACACTTCAAACTGCATTTTCTCTATGTAAAGATGGAGTTTTGATCACTTGGTACGCCCTGATGACAATCAGGAGATTCCCAACTACCTTTATCCACCCACAGAGTACTTAGCACTTCTCATCTGGAATTCCTCAGTAACTCTTCCCTCCCGAGGAGAGTGTACTTTTCAGATACCCCAGACAAAGACACATTATATCATATATCATATATATGATTATTTCTGTGATAGAGTTATATGAATATTTATGGGATAGCCCTACAGCACCTCCTGCTACCAGGGACATTCTCACCTTCATCCTCAAACCCAAGCCACATCTGAATGTTGAGAAAGGGCCAGGTCATGCCTGGCTTGTGAGGTTGGGAGCTTCTGGGACAGAGAGACCTTTCCCCAGACCTTTCTGCCCGTCCTGTGGTCTCACTTCCAGTCATTGCTACAACTACATGCAGGGTGGAACTGATGTTCTGTACTACACCTAGTACTGATGCTAGGCCAAAGCTCACAAGACTCAAAAAAGGCCCCTGGAAGACTCCAAACCCAACATATTGAAATGTTTTATCATACAAACTTTTTTTATTATACAAACTATCCAGAGCAAACAGCAGTGTTTGTGCTGACCCCATATTTATCCTGATTGAAGTGGAACAGGAAATACCCACACAGGCATGAAGGTGAAATGGCAGTCAGGAAAATCAGAAATCAGAATTTAGCAGAAGCATTCCACGACAGGGAAAACACCTCAGACCTTGTGAGCACAGTGCAGAATGAGCTGAAGCTACAGCACTGCCCCACACCACATGGCCATGGCTTCCTGCAGAGTGGTACCAGAGAGTTCTCAAAACCAAATTAAACAACATCATCACACTGTAGCTGCTAAAAAAACAATTCCTCACCACCTAATGAAGGCATCACCATTGCAATCCAAGAAGGCTCATGATCCTGAGGAAAATCCTGGGGAACATTTCCTTTAGCCTTACATTCCCTGGAGCTTGCAGACTGCCATTAGAGGCCACCTCAGCCTTTGGTGTTGGAAGAGATGCAGAGACACCCTGTGGTGGCAAAAATAATACGACCAGAATCAGTACAAACAACTTAAATTTGATTTAAGTCACAGAAGTGAATCAGAAAATCTGCATCCTGGAGACACAGAGAAATTGTCCCCCAGTTGCTGTCCAGGTACTTTCCTCCCTCCAGACTCCTTTCCCATCCTTTGCTCTGTCTGTTTGCACTGCCACACGGATTTCCCCTTTATTCTGTTTGGTATAATAATAACAGCAGGATCAGGGCTGGTGCAGTTGGAGGGATGGAGATGGAAATGCTCCACTTTTGGAAAACAAGTTCCTGCACCCTCAGCCTGCCCCTCCTGGGTGTGCAAAACAATCATTCTGCTTTGTGAACTGTTGGGTTTTTATCCCATTCATAATTTGTATTTTGTCCCTAAGCAAAATTTTGTCTGTGAAGGCAGTTTCAGAGCCAGCTTCAGAGCCACTGCTGAGGAGGTTCAAGAACAAAAGCCACCAACAACCATCATCAGTGGAGACCAATTCTGGCATCTGGAGTCTTGCAGGTGCTAGAGCTTGCTTAAAATTATCTGGGGACAGCCTGGAGCTACAACACTGAGGCTCCTGAAAATGTTATGTACTGCTGCTGTGTGATCTTCACCTGGGGGAAATGTATTTTCTCACAGACCTGCAAGTAGGATCCCCATTCAGAAGAGTCATCATGTAGTCTGTAGTTTATGGAGTGTCCATGTAATAAATAGAGTAAATCTCAGGGCCAGCCACAGTAACACTGGTATCACTTGTTTTGGCTCACAAAACAAAACACTATTGGTGCTAAATAAGAAAGGTGAGAGCAGTTAATTGGTTTATAGAAAGCAATGGTAATTAAGTTTCACAAGATTTAAGCAGAAAACAAAAGCAAGGCAAATAAATCAATTATTCAAATGCTGCATTTTCAGATCCTCTGATCTGGCAGTCCATTTAAACAAAGTACAGGAGGAATTCCCCCATGTGGCACTGGAGACTCAGCATTGCCAGACAAATTCATCTTTAAGAGAGAAATTAAATACCATAAATGTCCAAAGTACAATTTTTCAAAAACTATTGAATTAAGTCTAAAAGAATTAAGAAAATATCTATTCTAAGTATCTTCTATCCTTTGTTACCAGGTTTTACATGTCTTTTTCAACGGCTTGTTTTCTTCTCTTGCCTTTTTAGACAAATGGAATTGGTGCTGAATGGCCCAACCTTTGCAGCTCTCAGAAGCAAGGCTGCCTGCCCAGCTGCTGACTTTATTACCCTCAGGTGGTTCTGCAGAGCTTCACCTCAGCACCACTGCCTGCCTAAAATGGGGCTTGAATTTGCAGATTATTTTGTCACAAATTAAAACCTCAAGCCTGTAATTGTGGGATGTGTCATTTTCTTTCACTCATAACTTCCATTCATTCCTCCACAGCATATCAGTGCTTTAGTGATGGAAGAGTCACAGTGAAGTGTTTGTGACTCCTTTCAGAAATTGTCTTTTCTGCCATTTCTCTGAGAGATCCAGGTCCAGCTTACCTGGGTTCTGTTAAAACCCTGGGTGGTTCATTACCAAGCCTGAGTAGCAAGATGTGATGCTCTGTGCTCCTCGAGGTATTTACAGCTCCTCTATTAATGTATTATACATTATTATATTATACATTATTACTATTAATATAATGTATTATACATTATTATATTATATGTTATTATTATTATTATTAATATAATGTATTATACATTATTATATCAATGTACTGATATGTATATACTAATGTATTTACATTAATATACATTAACGTGTATTAATGGATAATTTTGGAATCTTTGCAGGTGTGGTCCTGCCAAGCATTTGCACAGTGAGGCCCAGTCCCTCCTGCCCCTGTGTGTCCCTTTGGTAAAATCTGGGTACAGGGAATTCTGCTTAAAAGCCTGGGAGGGGCTGAGGAGGGAGAAGAAGAGTAAAAGAAGTTAAAAGTGGTTGCCAGTTTTGTTTTTAAGCCTACAAGCTTCGTGTGGTTTGTTTTAGGAGATTTGTGGGAAATATTTGTAGCAGGCAGGAAGCAGAGAACAGACAGAGGAGGGGGAGGACATGACCCTCCAAGTCAAGCAACCAAAAGTTAACACAATTAGCAAATATCAAACGTGGAGCAGAGGGACTAATTCGATCAGAGAGGCCAAAGGGATAATTCTTGGAGACAAAGCAGCACAACGCGGAAATGCGGGCTAATCAACTGCTTTATCAAAAGAAAAAGGAAACAATTTCCAAGCCTTAACTAAAATCCCCAGTTGGTTCTTCATCTTCCCAGGAGTCTGGTTTTTGCCCAGCAGTGTTTGTTCCAGCTCACATTTATCTCACTGCTTCTGCTCCCTGCACAAAGCTGTTTCCTGGCTCCCCTCTCCTCCCGGTTCAAGGAACTCCTCAATCGCGAAAGAGAGCACGCAGAGGGAAATATTCATTATATTTAATGCCCAATCCTACTTTCCATAATTATCTGGACCAGAGCAAGACTATCCAGAGTCTTTGTGGCTGCAGGATTTTTCAGAGCAGGTATTTCCTTCAGCTGATGGACAGCGGCTGCTCGGTGATCTCCGCTGAGCTCTGGTGTGACCAGCACCGCTCACGTTTGTCCAGACTTCACCAGGCACAGCCCAGCAAAGCAGAGGCTCTCAAACACCCAGCCAGCCTGCTCTAAGCAGGTGCTGTTGGTAGGACAGATAAAATGAGCTGGCACAGAGGAAAGAAGGAACTCAAAGAAGAAGTCCCAGGAGATGGAAAGCACGGCCGAAAAAAGCAAGAGCGGCTCCTCAAGAAGAGATTTTCTCGACTGAGCCTCTTCTCTGGGTCACCCAAGAATAAATTGTAAGTACATCCAAGATTATATTTTGCATACATTTTCAAACAAGAAATTTTGTATTTCCAGAGCAGCTTTGGAAGAGCCACACCTCGTTACCTCTGCTGGATTAACTGTTTAACAAAAGAAGAAACAGAGGCTAATTAAACAACTTGAGCTAAAAGCTATTAACACTGGCAGCACTAGAGATGAAATTAAGTGCTCCAGGCTGTGTGTCTGTGTGTTGATCTTTTATCCATCTCCCTATGCTCCCAGCAGGAGATCAGCAGGGCCAGCTTCTCTGTTTCTCCAGGTACAACACCAGCACTGCCACTGGCACAGCCCCACTGCTCCCAGCAGTAACTTTGCTGCAGATTCTGTTGCACCAGAGCTGTAACTCCAGGGTGCAATGGAAAGCGTAAATGCAGCAAAAATCACTGCCCAACAAAGTTAATGATAGTAAATTTCTTAAAATTCATAATTAATGCTTGTGTTCTTGCAGTAGTGCCTTGGTATTTACTCATTTTGGTTAGGAGGAGAAAAAGGGAAACAAAACAAAAAGACTAAGTAATAATAACTATTCCTTTTTTAACCAAAGTAAGCAAAGGCCAAAATGATTCTGAGCTTGCTGCTTTGTGAATGTTTTGCTTTTGAGTTACTGTAATCATTCTCATGGGATTTGAAATTCTCTCCTTGGGTCTTTCTCCCAGGTATCATTCTTCTTTAACATGAAGTAAACTGAGTGTATGCTAAGATCAGGAGCAGTTTCCAAAAAGTGTCTTTCCTCATCCAAGAGATGTTTTCCCTACAGATCTCCTAAAAGGAGTCTGTCTTTGGTAATTATCATGAAATTACCGTCTTAGCAGGAAGTGCACGCAAGTCTCCACAATTACTCAGCTAACTGCATTAGGCTTGATGGCCACAGCAGCTGCTTGCAGGCTCCACAGAAGATTCAAATACACGAGCAAGAAATGAACCTGAGAGCCAGACTTCTCCCTCAGAGTGATCCAACTGCAGCACAGCTGATACCAAGGGCTTGGGTTTGGGGTTTTTCTTGCTGCACTGCTGAGGAACTGGACTAGAAAACATTGTCAGACATCCAAGTGAATTACTGCTGCAAATGTTCTGTGTTGTTCATAATTTCACTGAAGAGTGCATTCAGGAGGCAGACAAATACTATTGAAACAGTAAAATCACGTTTTCTGAACACTATTTGTAAGTGATAAATACGAATTTTACCCAGTTTGAGTTAAAAGAAAAAAAAATTAAAATGTAACAATAATCTAGTAACGTCCCATGGTGCTCCCACCTTAATGGAGAGAGAGTCGGCCTTCAGACTTCACAGAAGGGCTGCGTATTGAAGCTCCCACCCCGTTAGCTGATGCCACTCTTTCATGGTTTTGTTTAAATGATGGAAATACTTTAATAATTCTGTGCTCTAAAACGAATGGCTTGTCACTGCCACCACAGCCCCAGACTCTCCTTTCTGCTCCATCCCTGCTTTTTCACAGGGCACCCAGAGTGTGTCACAGGTACAGCCTGTGGAAGTGTTCATGAACCACAAACTGCTGCCCTCATCCATCCATCCAGGAGTGCACAGGCTGAGCTTGTCACCTCTCTGTGTGTGCCTGTTCCAGCTGTCACCTCTGTGTGTGTGTGCCTGTTCCAGCTGTCACCTCTCTCTGTGTGTGCCTGTTCCAGCTGTCACCTCTCTGTGTGTGTGCCTGTTCCAGCTGTCACCTCTGTGTGTGTGTGTGTGCCTGTTCCAGCTGTCACCTCTCTGTGTGTGCCTGTTCCAGCTGTCACCTTTCTCTCTGTGTGTGCCTGTTCCAGCTGTCACCTCTGTGTGTGCCTGTTCCAGCTGTCACCTGTGTGTGTGTGCCTGTTCCAGCTGTCACCTCTGTGTGTGCCTGTTCCAGCTGTCACCTCTCTGTGTGTGTCTGTTCCAGCTGTCACCTCTCTGTGTGTGCCTGTTCCAGCTGTCACCTCTCTGTGTGTGTGTCTGTTCCAGCTGTCACCTCTCTGTGTGTGTGCCTGTTCCAGCTGTCACCTCTCCCTGTGTGTGCCTGTTCCAGCTGTCACCTCTGTGTGTGCCTGTTCCAGCTGTCACCTCTGTGTGTGTGCCTGTTCCAGCTGTCACCTGTGTGTGTGCCTGTTCCAGCTGTCACCTCTCTGTCTGTGCCTGTTCCAGCTGTCACCTCTGTGTGTGTGCCTGTTCCAGCTGTCACCTCTGTGTGTGCCTGTTCCAGCTGTCACCTCTCTGTGTGTGCCTGTTCCAGCTGTCACCTCTCTCTGTGTGTGCCTGTTCCAGCTGTCACCTGTGTGTGTGTGCCTGTTCCAGCTGTCACCTCTGTGTGTGTGCCTGTTCCAGCTGTCACCTCTCTGTCTGTGCCTGTTCCAGCTGTCACCTCTCTCTGTGTGTGCCTGTTCCAGCTGTCACCTCTGTGTGTGCCTGTTCCAGCTGTCACCTGTGTGTGTGTGCCTGTTCCAGCTGTCACCTCACTCTGTGTGTGCCTGTTCCAGCTGTCACCTCTCTGTGTGTGCCTGTTCCAGCTGTCACCTCTCTGTGTGTGCCTGTTCCAGCTGTCACCTCTCTGTGTGTGCCTGTTCCAGCTGTCACCTCTCTGTGTGTGTGCCTGTTCCAGCTGTCACCTCTCTGTGTGTGTGCCTGTTCCAGCTGTCACCTCTCCCTGTGTGTGCCTGTTCCAGCTGTCACCTCTGTGTGTGTGCCTGTTCCAGCTGTCACCTCTGTGTGTGTGTGCCTGTTCCAGCTGTCACCTCTCTGTGTGTGTGCCTGTTCCAGCTGTCACCTCTCTGTGTGTGTGCCTGTTCCAGCTGTCACCTCTCCCTGTGTGTGCCTGTTCCAGCTGTCACCTCTGTGTGTGTGCCTGTTCCAGCTGTCACCTGTGTATGTGTGCCTGTTCCAGCTGTCACCTCTGTGTGTGCCTGTTCCAGCTGTCACCTCTCTGTGTGTGCCTGTTCCAGCTGTCACCTTTCTCTCTGTGTGTGCCTGTTCCAGCTGTCACCTCTGTGTGTGCCTGTTCCAGCTGTCACCTGTGTGTGTGTGCCTGTTCCAGCTGTCACCTCTGTGTGTGTGTGCCTGTTCCAGCTGTCACCTCTGTGTGTGCCTGTTCCAGCTGTCACCTCTGTGTGTGTGTGCCTGTTCCAGCTGTCACCTCTCTGTGTGTGCCTGTTCCAGCTGTCACCTCTCTGTGTGTGCCTGCTGTCACCTACGTGTGCCTGTTCCAGCTGTCACCTCTCTGTGTGCCCAGTTTGTCACCCCTCTCCATTCCCAGTTTGTCACCTTTCCATTCCCAGTTTGTCACCCCTCTCCGTGCCCGGTTTGTCACCTCTCCATCCCCAGTTTGTCACCCCTCTCCATTCTCGGTTTGTCACCTCTCCATCCCCAGTTTGTCACCCCTCTCCATTCTCGGTTTGTCACCTCTCCATCCCCCGTTTGTCACCCCTCTCCATTCTCGGTTTGTCACCTGTCCGTGCCCTTGCAGCCCGCAGGGAAGGAGCCAGCTGTCGGAGGAGCAGCGCCGGTGTTCGCCCAGGAAAGGCTCTCCGGGCCCGCAGGGGGATCCGTGCTCGCTCGGGGCGCTGCGGGGCTCGGGCCAGATGTGTCCGAGCTGCGAGCTCCAGCTGTGCCGGCCCTGCGGGACCCTGCACTCGAAGCGCGGCTTCATCGCGCACAGCCTGCTCGATCACTACGATCCCCCGCCCTGCTGAGGGATGGGGGCACCGGGAACCTCCGGGAACCTCCGGGAACCTCCGGAGCCCCAGCGCATCCCAAAGCCGATCCCCCGCCCTGCTGAGCGCTCTGCTGCGGGATGGGGGCACCGGGAACCTCCGGGAACCTCCGGAGCCCCAGCGCATCCCAAAGCCGATCCCCCGCCCTGCTGAGCGCTCTGCTGCGGGATGGGGGCACCGGGAACCTCCGGAGCCCCAGCGCATCCCAAAGCCGGGATCCAGCGGGAGGAGGATCCCGGCCCTGCCACCGCAGCTCAGTTCACTCCTTTAACCAGCAGAAACCCGGCAACACAGAGCTGTAACCCAAACATTTCTCAGCTGTTAAGGACAGGGAATTGTTTCAGAAATATTCCCCAGAGCTTTCCTCTTCCTCTCAAGGAAACAAAGATTATCCCATCGAGCTGCAAAGCGGGTGTGATTCTTACACGCAGAGCCACTTGCACTGCCTTTGTTCGCTTCAGTGTTGCTTGTGGTCTGGAATATTAAACGTTTTATTTTTAAATTAACTACCTCGGAGATGCACCTTTATGGGGGAAAGGGGCTTCTAAAAGCTGTCCTGGCCACAAGGATTGCTGTTCACATCCCAATTCCCTCCAAGAATTTCCAAACTTTCAGAGGCTTTAACATCTCACTTGTCATCCTGCACCTTGCCTTAAAAGGAGCAACAACCATCACAACTCGTGAAGTATTTAAGGCTACTTTGAGTTCTTAAACTGCATTTTTAAACAGTTCTTCCAACAGCTCCCGACATCAGGCCAAGGCTCTGGGGCAGGGGTGGGTGGCATTAAGGTCCAGGTATAAATAAAACTTTTAGCACAGTGGAATCCCTAAGTACAGGTGGAAGGTGGAAAGTGCCTCAGACACAGATGATCCCAAGTCAGGCAGTGAGCGCCTTTTCCTGCCATGCCAATGGGCACAAATCTATGTGCAGGATTAATTCCTTGCTCTTAGGGAACAGGCTAAACAGACATGGTCACCCACAGCCATTCATATTAAGGGTACTTTCATTTAGCCAAGCAGAAGAACACAGGCTGGGGTGTTTGGACCTTTGTTTCATCTCTCCTTTTCCTAAATTCAAAAGTAACAAGGCCATAGGGAAAATGACTCTGTCCTCCCCACTCCTCTTTTGGAGCTGTTCCATTTTTGTTCAAATGAATGTCTGGTAAGGTGACTGGAATCCAGATTTTTTCCTATCCCTAGGGAATACTTGGGCTGAGCCATGACATCTATTCTCATGTTTTGTTTCCACCCTCCCAGGAAAAGCATTTCAACAGGAGGAATTCAGAGCCACATATACAACATTGCTGTGCTCCAGAGTATCTTGAACAATAGTGCTCAGCTCTATTGTGGAATATCAGACACCCAATGCTCCTCATGCACGAGGCACAGAGACCATTTCAGAGACCAGACTGAGCTGCTGAAAGCTCCCAGGGCAAAGCCCATTAGGAATTTCACACAGGAGAAAGCCTTAGGCAGGATTCCCAAACTGGAATGAACCAGGTTCCTCCCTTCTGCCCACACTTCACAGGTTCTGCACACTGCCAGCAAGTGCCCAGACTTCCTCCCCAAATGCAGACTTCTGAAGCCAAAAATGAGATCTTATGAACATCCTTGTGCTGCAAGAGCCTTAATCCCTCCAAAACCACATTTCCATGGTGCTTCATTGTCACTTCATTTCTAAAAGCCAATCCCTCCAAAACCACATTTCCATGGTGCTTGATTGTCACTTCTGTTCATTCATTCAAGCCAACCTGGTCCTGACAAACCAGAATTAACCTTTCACATTTCTCTGCTATTCCTAAACTGGGAACCTTCACAGCTTTCCCAAGAGAAAGCCATACCACTACTTGAAGAAATATAAATTCAACCCCATCCTCTTCATCAAGCAATCCAGAGGAGACTTCTCCAGACCATCACCTGAGGAAGAGCAGGGTGACAGACTGAAAGGA
Organism: Poecile atricapillus; assembly: GCF_030490865.1. Lineage (NCBI taxonomy): Eukaryota > Metazoa > Chordata > Aves > Passeriformes > Paridae > Poecile > Poecile atricapillus. Next base: position 2,834,084 of record NC_081256.1, on the reverse strand, counting down.
TGAAGGACTAGCTCATCACAACAGCATTATTTTAAATCCTACAGTCCCATACTGTGAAATCAGTTCAAATAGGTCACACGAGGAAAGTTCTCTCAGCACCTGCCTGGGAGGATTTCCTGTGTGGCTTGCTGAAGGACACAAGCAGCTCCTCATGAGGGTTTTTGGGCTGGAAAGGCAGCCAGGTCAGCAGCAGAGTGCAGACCCAGCTGACTGAGGAGAGCAGCTCCCTCTTGTCCCCGGTGGGTGCTGCTGGGCTGTCTGCAGGAGAGCTGGCAGCTCGGGCAGGGTGAATCAGAGCTCCTGAGCACCTTCCCTCTCCTCCACCAGCCACAAAGTCACATTTGGGGAGAGTAACTACAACGTTTTTGTTACGTGCTGAGGCAGCACCAAAAGTTTTGCACTTGATTTTTCAGCAGCTGGCGAATTCCTGCACCTGTCCTGCACTGGCTACCAATCCCTGCTGCAATGTGTGTGCCATGGATGTCAGGCACTGGAAGCACAGCCTGAGCTTCCCTGGCTTTAATCCTGTCAGCCACACCACAGTGAGGCTGTCTCCAAAATCCAGAGCCCCGTGCAAACACTGAGGGCCAACAGCAGCAGGGCACTGTCCCCTCACAGGGCAGCACCTACTCACCCTTGTGCACCACAACAGCTCTGCTCCTTCAGCTCTTGCCAGACAAGGAATTTTTTAAATTATTATATCTTAGCAGAGGATTTCAGGCTTAGATTTTAAAGCTCAGACACATAATTGTGATGTCTGACTCAGACACATAATTACATTAATACACTGTATTGTGAAAGAGTAATAATAGAAATACTGATTACACAGTTACATTTAAAAGATTTAGGCTTGAAACCATCCTACAGAATAAAGCTATGATATAGCCTGACATATCAATTATTAAAAGCCTCTAATATTTAATTATCTGATTTCAATAGCTCTGGGAGATTAAAGAGGAATATTGGACTCTTTTATACTAAACACAGGAATGGGCTCTGTCCAAAGCATCTGCTGGAATGTGACTTGACAACCAACAACACCCCACTGCCAAAACATCCAACACAAGCGTGAGAGGGAAAGGAAGCAGCTCCACAGCTAAGGGGAAAATCCCTGGGAGCTCAGGGATCCCTGGAAATCCAACACAGGACAGGCAGGAGTGTAAAAGCAGCACTGTTTGTCACAAAAGAAATTATTCAAGGTGGAAAGCAAACTCATTAAGCAATCAGTAATAAACCAGAATAAATAAAGATCATTTATACACTGCATATACCAAATTTCAGATGTAGTTTTTAAAACAGCCCAGGCAGCTTTCCCCTCTGCCAGATACAATGAAAGCCTTGAGAGGGAAAAGTCATTTTTCCAGTGGACATATACAAAGAAAGATAATTAACATGAGACCATGTGAACTGAACGTTCAACACAAAATCTTTAAATTCTCTTATTATAATCTATTTGATGACTTCTGAATTCAGAAACTGGTCTAAAATACATTCCAAATCAACCCAAATTAACTTACCAATTTAGGATTAGAGCTGGATATTGGGAAGAAAGTACAAAAGCAATCAATGGACTGATGTATCAAAATCCAGTGTTCTCTTGAATGACAAACAGCAGAGGACACTCCCTCCTTTGACTTTTCACAAGGCACTTTATTTATTTGTTTGTTTGTTTTCTGAATGAAAGTCTGTATGCCACAGGCTGTATGTAGCAAGTATAATGAAAAGCAGGAAAGTGGTGATCTATTTACTAACACAATTCAGCAAACCAGGACTCTGCTCAAAACCTAACATGAAGATATATCACCAAACCAGCTTTGGTAAATGCTGCTTCCTGCCAGGTTCAGCTCGGAGAGGTCAGCCTGGGAAGCATTCCTGTGAGATGGGATCTCTTCTCAGCTATTTAAGATCAATTCACAGGAGGAAAATGCTTCATTGTCTTTGCTGCCATTCTCATTATTTAATTGCCAAGAATAAACATGGAGAAGGTAAAGACAACCAAACACAACAGAGCCATTGAAGGGCTATTAACCAACACAAGCAGTGAGCAGAAGTAGCATTTCCTAATCACCTCTAAATATTCCTCAGGGAACAGAGGCAACAGGATTTTCTCACCATCTCAAGTACTTTTATAACCCGCATTAAAGTCGCATCCAAAATCCCCTCAACCACCCAAAATCTCTTTGCTGAGTGCAGCAGCCTCGGTGGTGCTGGAGGCAGGGAAGATGTTCCTGTCCCTGGAACCTTGCAGCACCTGCTGGAGTTCCACAGGAAGCCTGGGGTGGGACACGGAGCCAGCTCCCTCTGAGCAAGGGAAATAAGGGAAATGGAGATGTCACAGCTCTCCCTCCTGCCAGAGCCCACAGCAGCCCCAGGCAGCCAAGGGGCAGCTTCATCTCAGTGCCCAGCTCTCCCTCAACAAGCAGAGGGAGCAGAGATGCCCAAGTGTCTCACAGAAAAACACAACATTGACAGGAACGGTTCCTTATGCAAATTCACATGCTGGGAATTACCTAAGGATGAGATTGCTTTTTTCAGAGCTGTCACCTGCAGCAGAGTTTATTTTGAGCTTGCCTGCCATCTGCTATAGAAGTAATAATGAAAATAAAAAAAGGACATGGCACACTTTAAATGCTAAGGTATTGTAGATAAAAAAAACCCCAAACCTAAAAAAAAAACCCTCAGCCTAAACTCAACAAAAGCAACCCACATACCACTTGTTACCTGTAGAATATTCTAGAAGCAGAAGCCTTTTCAGACAGAAAAGCCCACTGGGTGAGGACAAGAAAATCAACACCCTACACAGAGCACCACCCTGACTCCAGGTAAGTTCCTAACCTCTAAAATAAACAAGGAAACCCCAAACCAACAAAAATAAAACTCTCAACAAAGTAAAACCAACTTTAATTAAATTCCTACATCATCCAACATTTCTATGCAGAACAAGTGTTTAGTCAAAAAGTAAATATATATGTTTAATTCTCTTTCAAATGTCCACAAGAATCAAGAGTTACCAGTGTTCCTCAGAGAACAAGCAGTAGTTAAACCTCTCTTGCTGATGTTCAGGAACAGTTTGTCACATCTTTTAACCAGCAGTTCCCTATTGCACGTAACAAATTTGCTCTCCATTTAAGCACCTAAAAGCCCGGCACCTCACTAAATAAATTAAAACAAATCCAGTTTCTTCAGCAACCATCTTCAACATATATATCTTGGTAAAGCAACATTTCTGCAAGCTTTTAATAAATACAGAGAGAAGATCAGTGACTGCATTGGTGTTCTGTGGAATAACCTTTTCCCATAAACTCTTGCTTCTCCAACCAGCTGGGGTTTTTGGTATGCATGCTCTAAAAATCACTTTGTGTAGTATATTTAATGAAAACATCCCTTACACAGGTCAGTGCATTTTGCAGGGAAGGACTGATCTGAGATAGGAACTTCAGTGTAAGGCTGGAAGGAGCTTCTTGCAGGAACCAAACCAAACTGTGCCTCTCTGGGAGCTGAAGGCAAAGCCCCAGAGGCTGAGTGGGAGACTAATCAGTGAGGGAGTCTCAGGCATGTTTGGAATTGGCCTAACCTTCCTCATTCTGAAGGGTTTCTTTTGTGTGCTAAGTCAGAGGAACAAAATTGTGCAACCTGAACATCTGGATGCTGCATCACATCTGTAGGAGGTCTCCCCCACCCTTCCTTGGGCAGCAGCACAGACATGAAGCAGCTCCCTGCAGTACAGTGATACCATGGCTGCTATTTACAGTAAAATTAATGCATCTGTGCCAGCAGGGCAGAGGTCATAAGAAAAATATACACAATATGCTCATCTTTTAGCCAGATTAGGATACATATATATAAAAAAAATTTACTCTTCAAGTCCTAACTTTAAACAAAGAACAGTTCTGTCAGAGGTCTTCAAACCTCCTGAGGATATGTTAGAGCACATTACCCTAATGTATAAAAACAAATATTTACACCTCCATAAAGTACCAAAGAATTTTTAAAAATGCCTAGTAGCTCTCAGCGTGCAAAGTCAGCAGGAACTGATTATCCAGGATGTTCACTAACTGTAGAGACAGTCTTGGAATCAAGCATTCAGAAGCAGAGTGCAAAAGACATGGGAGTTATTTCAGTCCATTTGTTTTCACTGTCGTGTGACAGTGTTCTTGTTTTGGATCAGTTCATAGAATCACAGAATGTGCTGAGTTGGAAGGAACCCATCAGGATCAGAGTCCAACTGCTGGCCCTGTGTGGGGCTCCCCCAGAACCACCCTGTGCCTGAGAGCGTTGTCCCAGCGCTTCCTGAAGTTTTGTTGGTCCGTACGAAACTCTTTACAAACACTGATCAAGGTAACCTTCAGCTTAGTGCAAATGCCACAATCTCCTAGGACCTGTAATCTTTTCTGACAGTGTGAGCCATCCAGTTCACTTTAGTAGTCCAACTTTCCCGCAGAGCTTCATCAAACTTTTGCTTGAACTGTTTTAGTGCTTCTTCCTCGCTCTTCCCTAGGGCAAGCGAGTCCTAAGGCAACAGAGAAACAAGGATTATTAGGAATTTTAAAAAGCACAGTTAAAGCCTCCTTCACCTTTCAACACAAGTCACAGTGTGTTTTGCTCTCCTTTGACGCTTTTTTGCTTACTACTCACTGAGCAATACATCAGTTGGGTTAAATCATGCATCTTCCTGGCTTTAAAGATAAAACTGGAAGAGAATGAAGCAAACCATTTTCACCTTTCCAGGTCTATGCTTGTGCATGAGCCAGGATGTAAAATACCCCTGAGGTGATTCCATTTAAGATGCACAGATCCCGAACTCATCCTCTGAGCGCTAAGACTGACTACAGACCTTGTTCTATAGAGCTTTGAGGATTGTGGGGAAATCTTGACAGAAACGGAAAACAACTAAAATGTATTAATCTTGGAATCAAAAATTCACATTCTGGAAAATTGCTGAGTCCTGCTGAGCTGTAGCTCCTACTTTACCTTGAGATACTGGATGTCCTTGACAGAGGTGAGCTCTGGCAGCCCTGCAGTCAGCATCAGTGCAAAGAGGGTAATAAATAGGTTGCCGTGCTTGCGCAGGATCAGGTAGGCTTCCTCACAGTACTGCCGGAACCTGCGAGAGCCAGGCAGGGCAGGGAGCACAACAGGGACAGTTACACACATGGAAATGGCTGCAAGCACAATCTGTTACCTGCTCTGACAAATGCACACTGTGGAACGCTGCACAGAGGGCAGGAGCCTGCAGAACCCCCAGTGTGCTCTCACAAACACAGCCTGTGTCTCCCCAGCGAGCCCTCAGTATGAAACACCACCAGCTGCTCTTCAGAAAGAACAAAAGTGCCAGAGGTCACAGTCCCACCTCCCTGAGAATTTGTTAGGTAAAATGCCCTGATGATCCTATAGGGTGGGCTACAGTGGAAAAGCCAAAGCTCTGCTGCAGCCCCTCTAATCTCTGTCATTTCTAATTCCTTCCGTGGTCAAAACTGAACCAGCTGCCAGGGCTGGCAGATCACGAGCACGTGGCTCCTCATGGCCAAGCATCCAAGCAAGGCCAGCGTGGGGCAGCACAATGAACATGCCCTGATGGACAGGAGGGAACCTGTTCCTAAGGGCAGTCCTAATCTTGCTTGAACAAGAGAGCCCAGAGCTGCTGCAGGCAGAGCTGAATCTGGCAGAACCTGCCACCTCCTGCTGTGGGAGACAGGAGCAACTGCAGAGCTGCAGCTTCTGCTTCTGAAGTAATCTGTGACATCCCAGCTCAGGGACAGCAGCAGACAGTCCTGTAAATGTGTGATGGCACACTTCCACACAAGTGCAAATGAGCAAACCAACCCCAGGTACGTTGTGGTATGCTGGAAATTATCATCTCAATTACAAATAGATCAAAATAACACTCACCGGCCAAATTTTTCAGTGTTCCCTGTTTTTCCTTGTTGAATGACATGAATGAAATCATAGGTAAGTATGAAAGGTACCCGTTCCCTTTTAATTCCAAACTTGGACTTAAAGTTTCCAAGAATATGCCCAAAATCTATGTGAAACAGCTAAAAAAAAACCAACAAAAACCAAAAAAACAAGTGAAAAATCATCTCTCTAGCAAAAAGTGTCACTTTTTGAATATCTCTACAGGATGATGATATCAAGAACAGTTAACTCCTAATATGACTCTTCAAAGCTCTTTGGGAGTATTTGGTTCTAAAACACTTCAAGATTTAAAATAACATCCATGCACTTCTGAGTGACCACTGCAGCAAAAGATTCACTCAGGTTTAAGGTGCTGCTGCCACAAGACATCTTGGTGGCAGCACCACACAAAAATGAGCCCAAGGATGGGCCCATGAGGCTCAACATCATCACATCCAAGGCCTTCCCACACAAGGAGAGGCAGAGGTAGCAGAGCTGGGTTAATCTGAAGGACCCTGTGGTAGTTCCCCATGTTAGAATCAAGGATAAGGGCATTCCAGATTTCTTCCAGGTGTTACAACCTTAAGAGAATACTGCAAATGTCTGTAAAACTCTCAATTTTATAACCCTTGCTGGTTTTCCAGGCAGAATAAGTTCAATTAAATCAGACAAGTTACATTACAGAGTAACAATTAAGAAAACACATGTCTAGGAGCCCCCCAGGTTCTGAGTGCACAGCATTGTGCTGGTGCTGAGTTCCACTCTGAGCATTTCTGCAGGGCTGAGCTGCACAGACTCACGCCAGGGAAGCCACACTGCTTCAAAATGGAATGAATGGATTTTTAAAGACAGTCTTTTGCAAGATACCCTAAGACCACTTTTACTCAGTGAATCTGAACCATTAAAAGGCCTTCTGGATGTTCTGTAGAAGCTCTGCAGAACAGCCTCTGTCCATACAGAACTGCTGATGGACCAGGATTCGCTCTTTGCATCCCATTTCCTTTCCTTGAAGCTCTCTCCAAGCCTCAGTGAACCACAGACATCAGCTCTAACCATGTGTGGCTTTTCACCAAGGCACTAAAGCCATTACAAGTTCTCAAGAGAACTCTTGCATAGCAAAGACACCAAAGGCATTCTGCCTACAGAAGGGATTTTTACCTGCCCATTTTTCCTGACCATGATATTGTCACTGTGTCTGTCACCAATTCCCAGCACATACGTAGCTACACAGTAGCCAGCACAGGACAGAGTAAATTCTTCAATGGCTCGATCCAAGTCCTCTCTGCAACCACACAGAAAGTTGTATTAGTGCATTAGTATTGGTGTATTAGTGATGGAATTCATACCTTGGCCTCAAAAAGGACTTTTGCTTGTTTAAACCAGAAGTCCATCAGGATGTTGTAAACCCAGAATTACTTGAGAAACAAAACCTATAAAGGTAGCTATGGAGAACAAGAAATATGGAAGGCAACATCAAGGCTTGAGACACATGTAGTATTCTTGGGTTTGTTTGTGCTGCCAAATTGAATATAACTTACTCAACAGCACACAGCCAAAATGCTGCAAACACCAGGCCCAAGGGTACCATGAATCTCAGGCAGAATCTGACATGCTAGAAAAACAATTAGCAAGAAATTACACCTTCCTCAACACTGAAGGAGAAATTTCAGAGGAATTTTGTAGCTTATACTGTAGCTGAGAGAGTAACTGTAGAAATTACCCTAAATTGTATTCCTTCAGCCAGTTCAAGAGCGCATCCTTGTTGAAGGCAGCAGCTGCAGCAACGTTGCTGCTGTTTAACTGAATGTCAGCAATGGTTTCTGAACTAGAAACAGCCTCAATGAGGCCAGAGTGATCTCCAGTTGCTAAACAGCCATAGGGCAATATCCTGCAATGAAACACAGAATCATGTCAGAACCTCAAACAGCAAAATGTTTCTTTAGTGTGTACTCAATTTTTGGAGCTGGCTGAATACTCACTTGAACAGTAACATCTCAAAGGTTAACATACAGGAATTTTTTCTAAAGGTCAAAAACCAGCAATACATTTAAAACATCCATTTTTCCTATTCTGTACATAGATGTAAAAAAGAGAGACATTTTTAAAAGCCTAATTTTTCCTTTTTACTGGAACCCAGTTTCTTGTAATTTCCCAGGACAATCCACAGAGGGAGCCCCGTGCCTGCATTTGTGAATTCCTGCCTGCACAGACCCTGACCCACTCCAGTTCATTCCCCACAAATTATTGCTGGAGATGCAAAAGAGGATCTTATCCTTTTCCACCTTCTTCCTACTTCAAAGGAAAATGCTAGAAATCCTTCTAAATATTAACATAAAGAATGTTTTCCAGCTCTTACTAAACTGAAGCATAGAAACCCAATGGAACACAGGAATACATCTCTTAACTGGCTTGGTGTCTCAGAACACAGCTGTGCATTCACACACCAGTGAAAATAACTCCTACCATGTCACTGCATTGCAGTGAGACACAGTTAAAGATGGAAATCAAAGAGAGATGTGTACAAATAGATAAGTGTATTCTTTTCCAGTACATTTCCTCCCTCCAGATGCTTAAAAAGTTGATCAGAATGGCAACACCCCATGAGATGGGAGCTCAGCATGTGCAATGGAAACTTACAGCAAACTTTTCAAAGGCAATGCATCACAAATTGAGGTGTCTGCTCTTATGCCAGGCAGCTCAGGCCAAGAATATTATTTCAGTTGTGGTCATGGTCCTTGGGTAAGAGAATGGATACCAACAAAAATCTACACTGCAGCACACAAGGTTTACATCAGCACTCACTGACTTACAGAGCTGCATAAAACAATTGCAGGACATTAAAATGGATGTGTGTGCCTTCAGACATACAGACATACATACACACATAAAGGAGGAATACTGCTGGTGAAGCTGTCTTTAGTATTTATATATAAAGCTATATATAAATATATATATATTTTAATGTAAGATATTAAGTTAATATATTAAGTTTAATATAAGATATTAAGTTTGATTGCTAGAAACCATAACCACATCTCTTAACTGACACAACCTGTTATGCCAAGCCATGGAAGAAATAAAATTCCTTACAAAATTACAGACAACTTTTTTGCCTGACAGCTATCAGGGAACTGAGCAGTTTCTCCACCAAAGGGATAACACAACTGAAGTGGTGCAAGTAGTGATGCCTTGGGATGGCTCCCCAGAGCAGGAGCTGGACAGAGTTAAGAGAATAAAGTGGGGATTTATTGAAGGCCTTCAACAGGCACACCTTGGGCAGTCAGAAACCTCCCAGAGGCTGCAGCCAAGCTGGAAGATGGTCACAAATTTCTCAGACAATTACAAGTTTGGTCCATTTCCATCTCAGGGGTTGATGCTCCAATTCCAGCTTCAGCTGATGAAGTCATTTACCCCCAGTTTGTTCCCCCAATTCACTTTTGTTTTTTCTTTCAGGGCCTGAGGCTGTGGGGTGTCCTTGGCTCTCAGGCCTGGAAGGGTTTTTCTGCCTGTCCAAAGTGTGAAGAGAGCTCACTAACACTCTGTGTGGAGCTCAGAGTTATGCACTAATGCACTACAGGATCTGAAAAACAGAAAAGATAAAATCCTAAGGCATCAGAAGCAGTAACAATATAGGCTGGGATTCTTCCCTACTGGCAACAAAGTGCACTGAAAACCAGATTCAACAGGGTATTTCAAGAGCACTCAACTTCAAAAAACAGCAGCAGAAGTGCAGGCTCCCAACGTTCCTCCCGTTTCTGTGCTGAGCCCTGCCCAGCTCCAGCCCTGTCCAGGAGCAGGAGGGTGGCTGGGGGTGCCCCTGGGCACAGGGAAGCTCTGCCCATGCTTATCACCACCCCACAAATGGGAGCCAAAGCTGGCCAGGTTAAAGTGCACGCTGGCCTCCTTCCACGGCGCTGCAGCCCAGCCTGCTCGCGGCCGAGCCGGGCACACGGCCAACATCTTCCTCTTCAAAAGCAAGCAATGATGAAAGCCTCCAGCCCCTGGAGGGCCCTGTGCTTACAACTGCAGGAAAAAACATCCTTGTCAGAGAGACAGTTTGACAGGAGTCAAGTTAGGGACAAATCCTCTGGGCCCTTTCCATCTCATCCTGGTCTTTCTGACTTCAGCATCTGTCAGCAGGATATGCTCCCTGCTTTTTAAAGCCTGCAAAAGCCATGGACAGATCAATACTGAAATCCTGGGTAGGACAGAAAATTCTCTTCACTCCTTTAAAACTGTTCTTTATTTCAAGTGTTTAAATCACCAAAGCAGTGCCCTTCCAAACACACAAAATACTGGTGATTTATCAACACATTCTCTGTAACTTCAGGTCCAATAGTTTAAAAATGTTGACATGTTTATGAGTTGTAACAAATACATTTTTCAGTATCTGTGTGAACTCTGATTTCACTCATACACAGCCATTAACCTCAATTCTCACACACATAAGGGAGATGAAAATGAAAATCTTCTATAGACAGGCACTGAAACAAAAAAGTGTTTTGGAGAATGTCCTGCATCTGGTCAAAAAGTAACCAAGTATTAAATACTTTTATGACAATTTACCACAGCAAAAGTGACCTGGCATAGACCAAACTCCTCAAATTCATTATTTTCTGTTGCTGTTATTTTACTCATTTCTCCATTAACACAACTTCGATGCTGTAACAGAGTCAAAGCAGCTCAAACACTTTCTGACACAAGGATTTTCCTGAGAGGTGCAGCACCACAGACCCCACAGCATTCTTGGGAATACAGATGTTGTGCTCCTCTGCTATGATGTGTATTTGTAATAGGCCACCTATTTCCTGCTCAGTGCTCAAGTACAAGTTTGTCTTTGAAATTAAGGTGTGGGGATTAACTAAAAAATATACTTTTTGCTTTGTTCATTTCTCTCTGCTACTTGGATGATGTTTGAGGTGAACTGACCCAAGGCAGACTCCTCTAAGTGTCAGTGTTGGGTGCTGGTCCTGTTCTGGGGAGCAGATCCGTCCTACACCCCAGGAGAACTCAGGATGAAGGACCTACATGAGCACATGGTGCCATCCTCCTGCACACAGGTGTCCTCTCTGATACACCCCTGCCCTGTTTGTCACCCACAAAACAAATTAGTTGGCAATTAAACAAACAAAATATTTCTCCTCCTTCAGCTCCCAAAATCAATCTCTATTTGGTGTTCCTCTCTAGAGCTGAGAAATCCCACTGGGAATATCGTGCTTGCTTTAGACACAGACTGAGCTAAGGTTTCATTTTCAATCACTGCTAGAGAACTGAGTGTGGATTGCAGCTCAATTAGAAGGCAACTGACCCTGTCCCCAGCTCAGTGGTGCGTTGGCTGCATTTGTTCCATGCCTCATGGAAGATGGACAATCTGCTCATGGCAAAACATGACAGATGTGGGAGGAGAGGCAGCAGCAAGAGCTGCTCTGACACTGCTGGCACGAGTGACAAGCCCTGCTTTCACCTGGATGGAGTTACCAGACTCTCTGCAGTGGAAAAAAGTTGAAAAGTGCAAAATCCATTGTGCACCCACAAATGGAAATAACTTCAGGGAAACTAAGGATGATACAGGGCAAGAAGCAAAGACTGCACTCATTGGTGTGGGCACATGACAGTCTTTTTCAGGAAAGCAGCTCTTTGGTACAACTTTTTCAGCTGAGACTACGCCTCTCCCCCAGGCAAAAAGTAACCACTGAGTCCTGACTCATGAACATGGCAAAGAACTCACTCCACCATTGCTGGCTCACAGATTCTGGAGCTGTCTCTTCTTGAGAGATGCAGGCTATGAACACCGAGATGCCAAAGTCTCGCCCTCATGCTCTGGGTGTTCAGAGTGCTATTTTGTCCAATTCTGCTCTCAAGGAAGGTCATTTCAGAGCCTTCTCCTGGCAAGTGTCTGATTGATCTCTTTGACAGACACTAAACTGTAACCCTGCCTCAATTGCAGGATTTTATTTCATAATGGCAACTATGACAGAATGAATGGAAGGAAGATGCTCCCAGTTAAGCAAACAAATTGCACAGGCCAAATATAGAACTTCAATTCTCACGAGGAACTTCCCCTTTCTATTTTTTTTTCTTTGCAGAGTTTTAAGAAAAATCTTGGACATCAGAGCTACTTTTTGGTTTTCCTTTGTTGCTTTTAAAAAAAATGCCTTAGTCAGGAAAAGCATATTTGATGACTCTAATCACTATTCCTGTTTGCTAGGCACAGTGTGTGGCCCAGGCTGGAACCACAAACAACTTATGGGAAGGCAGCTACTGAGGAATGCCTCAGCTGGGATTCCACAGCTGCCAGAGGCTGTCCTTGCCCCCAAATGCTGGATCAGCCTCCTCACAGTCAATTTATAATGACATAAATGGCCTAAGGTTTCCTCAAGTCAGTGTTCAACTTCACACACACTCAACCATCTCATTACAAATGTACCTTTCCAGAAACAATTTGTAATTCACATTCCCACCTTTCCTTAAGCATTCTAACTGACAAGTTGATAGTTTTACTCACCTGTGCTGATATTATGTGTCTTATGTAGCTCTCACTACTATACTTGAACCATAAAAAAATTTGAAAAGAGCTCCAAGAATCTAAATGAAGTATTTCAGCCAATAGTTAAATATAAACACTTCTAGATTCGTAAACAACACTTAAACACAGAGGATTACAGCTCTTGCACAAGCATTCAAAATTTAAATTATGGCTAAAACCAGTTTCTAATAATGTACTTTCTTTAGGACTACTTTCCTAAACTGAAACTAGAATTTGTGAATTATATTACCTAAAACTGGTGCATAAATTTGGGTGGGAAAGTTTCCCATATACTAGAGGTTTGTGTGATAACACTGAGCAATGACTGACACTGTTGCTCTTAGGAACACTCCAGTATTTGTTCAAAGAAGTCATGTTTACCTTATCAAGCATATGAAAATAAGAAAGCTGCTTTGCAAGAGACTTTGGAAGATACAAAGGTATTTCTGGTCAGAAAAACACATTCTGGCATCCAAACAGTGTTTTACCAACAAGAGAAAGTGACTTCAGACTTGCAGGTGTTCCCAGTGCTGGTGTGAGCAGCAATGAGAGCTCTGCTCACAGCTGGAAGGAGAGGAGGTAATGCTTCCCACAGCCTGCTCGCCCTGGCCATGACAGCTGAAACCTCTGGGCACCCAGACAGATGTGTAGAAAGGGGACAGTGGGGAAGGTGCTAAAAACAGGAAAGCTTTATTTCTAAAAGCAGACTCTCCATCCAAACAAACCAGCCCTGGGGAGATCCTTACCGGAGATCCAGGCCAGCCTCTTTCCACAGAATGTCCATCAAGCGCAGAATCTGGAGCGTCAACATGTCCTGCCGGAGATCTGCAATGAAAGGTGACACCACTGCTTCCATTCCTCACACACTTCCTCTAGCTTCCAAGGCCTTCAGAAAAAGGGATCTAAAAATACTCACCCAGCCTAAGGGTTAAAGTGGCATTAATCAGAATTACACTGTCCTGACTGGCAGTGTCTGTGCTTTGAAACTCTGTCAGAAGATGCTTAATTTGTTTACTGATGTCAGAGTAACCCATGTTTACATTATGACAAAACAGAATAATACAGCTCAAGTACAAACATGGCAATGAAGAAAGAAAAGGAAAAATTGAAAGTTTCTAGCATTGCTTACCGTCACCATTCTTAAAGATGATCCCTACAAGATCTCCTCCAAACATTTTGTTGTTGTACACTATCCAGAGAGGCTTCATTTTTGAATCCATGTATCTACACTTCTCAACACTAGAAGAAAACATGCCAGAAGTTTTACTCAAATAGGAATAATTCACCTGAATAGATCTAAACATGGTTCAGAACATAAGAGAATATTTAGACTTCCAGTCTGGAAGTACTTAAATGTTCTCTCTGCTTTCTGCTGCTATGCCACGAGCACTCACCAAGCTATGAACACATTTGTTACATGTGGAATATATTTGATACAGACTGGTGAAACTATCTCTACTGCTTAAATCAATCACCCTCATCTTCAGAGAGAATTGTTTTCTTTATATCCTTTCCCATCAATTTTTAGACAATTTCAAGTAATGTGAAAAGTTTCAGTGGCCTTTGTGCTTATTGTTAAGAACAGAAGCCAGGAATGCAGTCGAATTTACTTTTAGGCTTACATTTAAATATGTTTAGTCATGGTAATGCATTGACTAAGACAGTTTCATAGTGGATTGCAAAAATCTTCTTATTTAACTGCTACCTTAAACTCAGAAGATGCCCAGCAGAGCCCCTGTCACTATAGGAGAAGTTTCCTGCAGGACTACATGCTGAATAATGCAGCCAGAGAAAGTTCAGACACAAATGTGCTCCTGCTTTACTGTTTCCATGCAAAGTTCCAGTGAAATTGTGCTCATTCTCTACTTACTGCAGTTCTGAGAGTATAACAGAAGGATTCAGAGGAGACTGGAGGTCAGAAAGTGCTTCTCTGTAAGCATTTTGTTTCAAACACGTATGCATTGCATCTTTGCCTTTTGCTTTGCTTTGCTTCATGGCATTCAGCTTAATTAGACTATTTAAAGTCTTCATCTTATTGAGGGCTTCCACCTGAAAGAGGTATTTTATCATTAAGAGTTATTGCTCTGATTTGAGATAAAACAATGTGAAATCCCATTTCATGACAAAACCAAGTATAAAATAATTCTACAACTTTTTAAAAATGGAAATAATGGACAGAAATTAAGTCACTCATGTTTCAGAAATACCATTTTCATGATCAACAGAGACACCAATGAGATGAAAGCTCCTAAGATTTGAGTCACTTTTAAAAGCATGACTTAGCATTTCCAAAAAAATGAACGAGGCATTTTAATGTATGACACATTAACACAAATTCCTTCTTCAAAGTACAATTTTTAGTTCCCTATTTCAACAAAACACATAACATAGGTGCCCCTAGGCATACTGGAGGAACAGAAATACTGATTCTTTCATACTCTAACAAACTTGAGACATTGCTCGAGATGAGCTGTGGATGTAGATACTTCAAAGAGCAAAGTGCTAAATGTGTGCCATCAAAATCCTGCTGAAGTCAGGCAGAACATGAAAGCTTTAATTGGCTAAGGTGTTTGAAACCATAGAATCTCAACTAAACAAAGTTTTTACCTTAGAAATGTGAAAAAAGTCAAGGTAATTATTTGCAATAATACAGGTGGGTTTAACTCCTTTTCCCCCTTCTGTTTTGCAAAGTTTTTTACTGTTTCAAAATCTCCAAAGAAACTGGTGATATAAATGTCTAACAACTGACAGAGCAAAGCCCTTTGACAAACCTAGATAGCACATGCAGCAAATACAACTTCTACATCTAAGCAACTTTTTCACCAAATAGTTCTTGTAACAATCAGCTGTGTTTGCAGCAGTGAGGTGCTGAGCAGTACTCAGATGCTCCAGCAAACAGCAGCAACGTAACAATTATGAAAGCTCTTTTCTATACAAGGAAGCTTCAGCCTGACTTACAAGGTGCTGAGTCAAAACTCATCCCTCCCACTGCCTGAACCCTGCCAGGCAGGATGCTGTGGAAATTGTATGGAGTTTGATTATAAAACTGGGCAGTGGAGAGCTGCCAGGTCAGCCATCTGTCAAAACCAAAAGTGCACTGCTTTTCCACTATTCTAGGAGCTGTACAAACATCAGTGACAAGAGAACAAAATGGAACCTGTGTTGTACAAACAGGAACTTTTTGAAGTATTTCTACTTTGAATTTCTTCCGTGTTTGCACAGTTGGGAATTTTTTTGCCCCTTCTTTGATTTTACTGACATTTGCTTCCTGTAAAGTGCACAAAAACTTCACTGACCTTACGTCTATTGCTTAAAGCATTTCACCACCTACTCTTTTCATGGTTTTGACAATGCTAACGAGCACACATGGAAGAAATGGTCTTTTCTACGTCCTGTGTGCTGCAGCAATAAAGAGCACAACAGACCATCCCTGTTCCATGTGTTCCCAAAACAGTTTCAATGCAGACAAACACTACCATCGGTTACTCATCCACTCAGTGACTCTCTTTGGCCTGATATAATAAAATACTTGAACTCCAAAGAGAGACCATTTTTCAAATATTTTTAAGATCACAGTCTAAATTAACTCACCAAAACTGCATTAGAGACTTCAAACATGAGTATCTCTTAATGATCTGCTGATACAATTATTAGTGCTTTCGAAAGCAAACATCTCATGTTTATTAGGGTATTTAAAAGCAAACATATCTCTCCTTTGTTCTTTGTGTGTATGTGTACATGACAGACCTATATTAACACTAAAATGACTATTTGAATGATTTGCACCTTTTAACAAAAGCCAAAGCTGCAGGAAGTAGTAATCCTGGAGTAATCTTGGTAAAATTTCAAACAAGCTACCATTACAGGGAGAAAAACCTGAAATGTACAAAGCCCTTCTTCAGTTAATCCAGAGAGTCTCTGTTGTGTCCAGAATACACAGACAGTGATGAAGGTGTCTCACAGGTCTTACAGCACTGCAAAACCAGCTCCCTGAGGCCCCACAGCCCTGGCTGCCTTCTGTGCCATGGAGGCTGCCCCATCATCAGCCCTTTTAATTCCCTTTGTCACTCACAGCGCCTACCTTTGTCAAAGCAGGCAATACCCCCCAGGAGCAATGGAATAAGGATGGGAGTTCCAGGCTTGGATAGGTCAGGATGACAGCAAAGGGAAGTCTTTACCTGTTTAGACAGCACCTTCATATGGGCCACGCTCCCCCTGCAATAAGCCTCCAGAATCAAACCAAACTGCACCGACACGGCGGGGATGTGAACCTCTGACCTGCAGGGGGAAAAGCTGCTCATCACATCACAGCATTTACACAACTTCACATTCCAGCCATTCAAAAACACAAAACAAACACAAAAACCCCCAAAACAAACACTAAAACACCTCACGGTCACATCAAACACTAAAACACCTCATGGTCATGTAGGTGAAACAAAAAGCCAGATTTCTTAGAAAATGCTAGAACCCCTCTGTGCTGGAGACAATGAGGACAGGCTGGTTTGGATGCAGGACCCTTGTTTCAAGGCCCAGGACTGCTCTGGGGGCAGCAATGTTCATGCCAAGAGGTGGTGACTGAACACCTGCTTCAGGACCTTTTATTCAGAGCAGCACTGAGAAGTCACTGAAGGGCTGACTTTAAATCACACATTCTCCAACCTTTGTAAGGGAAAAGCCCAATTTGCCTGAAGAAGAACACTTTGAAACCAACCACTGAACTTTGTATCAGAGCCAATTATCCTCCAAAACATTTTCATGTAACTTGCTCCTTTTAGCTAGAAATATTAAAATTAATTGTGTTCTAAAAGACAGAATCAACCTATCCAGCCTATTCCAGTCCATTCTGCCAAGGCTTCTGCCATTAATGAAACTGCTCATCAAAAGTAGCAAGAACACACAGAACAGCTTTTATTTTCTGTTAGACTGGCAACAATAATAATTTTTCCCAACTGTGAGGTATAAATATTGTGCTTTTACTGCACCCACAGCCAAAACAAACACATGGGGTATTTACAAACCTAACTCATCAGGTAGTCAGAGCTGAATGCATTTTGGAATACTTTCATGCAAGGGTAGATTACAGACCACTCTAATTTATTTTTAATGGGAAGTCTGATTTATAGATGCCAAAGATAAAGAAACAAAGAGGAGTTGTGGGGCACTATGATAATGGCTCATTTAGAAGAATCCTCAAGAAGTCATATTTGAAAGTCCAATTAGGCTCACCAGTTTCAGAAAGACGAAAAGGAAAATCTCCTACCTCAGGTGCCAGAACAACATCTGTCCTATTCTCCTGTTTCCAAGTGCTCTTTCCAAGAGAAACCTGGAGAGTGCACAATCCAGAAAAGGCTCATACTTCAGGACTTGCACAAGCTGGAGAAGATACTGAGAGAGCTCTTCATCACTAGAATAAGGTACATAAAAGCAGTTAGTGAGACAGTAGCTAGATTAGTGATACTCCAGAAATTCAGGTGCATATGACAAACCCAACAGTGACAGGATTTGGTTCAATAATAAGAGTGTCTCCCAATTTTTCTATCACACAGAGAAGGACAACACACAACTTAGTGCAACTTCCAGATGGAAATAATTCCAGATGCATTCTTAGGATAGCCCAACCGCCAAATTCCTTGTTTGGATTCGAAAGAAGTCAAAATAATTTATTTTTTTTACACCGAAAGTCTATCCTTGACCATTAAAAATTAATCACTAAACTATTCTCCACAGAGAATTCAGAATTCAAGGACAGGAAATGTGCAGTAATGATAACGTTACACAAGTCCTGCCCTAGATTACAGTGGAGAGCAAATGAAATGCAATAAGGGAAGATTATGCAGAGAAGGAAGGCTCCTGTGGATCAAAACCAAATCAGTAATTCTCTCATTATTTATTACATGCTGCAGCTCACATTCCTATTAAATGGTACAGCCAGAGTGGAGGTGGCTGGGTGCCAGGTGTTACAGTATTTGACTCCAAGAATATTTCCCCCTTTGTTATTAAAAGGTTTCTCAGAGTTTCTTGCTCTCCTTTGCCCAAGAAAGGGACGAACACCCAGTCCTCTCTGGGATAAAGGTGCACAGGTGCTCTCCTTGCATCATGGAAAATAATCATCATTTCCTGCAAGGTGTCAGAATAAGGTGCTTTTATTTAGCTGCCAGTGAGCCTACCCAGAAATCAGACTGCTTTATTTGGCCACCTATTCATGGCAGACAGTGTGTTCAGCTCCTTCCTCCTGGGGTTGTTTTATCCTGTGAGCAAACAGAATGAAGTTTGGCACCCCAGAAACCCTCACCTACCTCATCTGCCTCAAACACCCCACTGCATATTCCCTGACGTACTGGTCAGGATAATTGAAATCCAGCAGCTCCAAAGCCTCCCTGGGCAGCAGCTTGGGCCAGATCTGCAGGAGGGCCTGAAGCTGTTCCAAAAAAAAGGTGACAGGTAAGGACACAGGTGGGTCTCACTCCTCATAAAGGAAAGAAAGAATTTGGGTAACTGGGCCCACTTCTGATTAAGTTTCTCACACTTCAAAATGATGCAGATTACTTTTAGTCTGAAAAACCTGTTTCTCTACATGCAGACACAATGCACAGTAAACAAAAAATTAGGTAACACCAGGTATGTATGGCTTGAAAACAGACATTCAATAAAAATAAGATGTTTTGTAAGTGCTCTCATAAACATATAACCTATATCTTTATGACATATAAAAAAATATTTTTGTTGAGAGAGAGCTTTCTTTACCAAAAATATTTGTCCACCTCAACTGATGGAGCCTTTGTGAACATTCACTGTGAATAGTAATGAGCTTAAATTAAAAAAAAAAAAAAAAGTCAGGTTAGATATTAAAACAATGTGCTGGAAAAAAATTACAGAATACAATGATGCATAACTTTGGACTGCCAAAAAGAACAATGTTTAGATGTCTCACAAAATAAACTGATTTTATTGCATTGTTATGAAGCTCACAGCTAGCTGCTGAGAGCAATATGAGTTGTATCACTGAAACAGTGCACTATAAATACAAATGAACTCTTTAATGCACATTAATATAAATGCATATTAGTATAAATGCAGTGTATCAACAGCACAAGTTGTTTCTTTCTGTAGAACAAGCCATGATAATAATACCCTTCCCTACAAATTAGATAACACAGGTTATTTCATCTTTCAATAGCAACTTATAAAATCTGAATAAGATCTTGTTTTTCTCCTGGTTTCTTAATGACTTTACAGCAGTAAAAAATCTTTATTTCTACTCTGTCACACATCAACTCCTGCTTCCAGCAGCAGTATGACAAACACGAGTTCACATTCTCAGCCCACATTTAACAGGCATGTTCATAACACCATTTATTCACCTTGGGGGCAGATTCTGAATTGAGTCATCATTTTTGTGAAATCCAGAAGGCAAGAAATGGGCATGGATCACAGTTCAATGCCAGGGCTGTGCTGTAGCTCCAGAAGTGGAGGAAAGGATCAGCTAAACTGCTTCCATGGGCACATGCACAATTCATAGTGACATAAAGTAAAACTACAGGTGTTTTAAATATAGATGTCACATTCCCACAGAAAAATACAGTCAAAAACACTCCAAAATCTACTGACTCAACAAGTGTCAACAATGCCAGTCCTGATGTCAAGGACTGCAGCCACCAACATTTCCATAGCAGAAATGCTGCGACTGAAACTGTGCAGGAAATACTGACCCTGGTCAGACACTGAAAATGTGAACAGCAGCTCTGCTTGTCAGCCAGCCACAGACTCCAGAACCATCAGAATTTCTACACAATCTACTGTAAATCAGGTGCAGAAACAGCAAAAAATAGAGACATTTTGTTAATACTGAATGATTGAAATGGAGACCCTGAAATAGTCTGTAAAGGTGAGCTCAAGTGGTCCCACATGCCTCAAGTACCAGGCAGTGAAAGTCATGGCCCACAGTGTGCACATTTACTGAAGATGATGTGAAAATGCAGAGCTCCTCCCTTTGCTGAAATCATTACACAGGGGTTGCAATGAGAATGAACAATGTGTGTTTCAGAGAAAACTCAAATTTGGCCTTGGTGTATCAATATTTTTTTCTATAAAGAAATAACCACAACTTCTTCCCTAACAAGACTATATGAGACAATATAATTAAGCAGAGGCCAGTATTTTATTCTGGTTATTTCAAGTATTTCAGTTGTCCTTTCTCTACTTTCAGTAATGATGGTGTCACTTCACTGAGAGCAAGTGGATTTTTTTCATTTCTTAGAATTTTTTTTGTTTGCTTGTTTGAATTCTGCTTTGAGAAGAAATACTGTGTGTGTTTTCTCCTAACAAGTTCTGCCATCTTGCAGGTGGTTATGGCAGCAGTAAGGGCAATTCCTTCTGTGCAACCATTCCACTAAAATCCTGCAAATCCAACAAGGGCTTGGTAAATAATGGCAAATAATTCAGGAAAGCTGCTTGAATCCACTGGACATAACTTCATGGACCATTGAACTAACAGATTAAAGACAGTCTACAATCAAATATGAGAGACCATTTCTAAAAGAGCCTTACTATTTTTAAGCTGCATTAATAAAACAGGAATATAGTTATTAAGTCCAAACAGCTGGTGTTTGATTGCTTTTTCTTATGAACAGCTGGTGTTTGCTTCTTTGGGTTTTGTTGTTTCATGTTTGGGGTTTTTTAAACCTCTTGCTTGAGGTGTCAAGACTTTTACTGAAATACATCTAAAAATGGGCATCAAAACAACTTTTTGGTGAGACAGTGTGCACATTGTAGCAGGCAACAACAGCTAGTACAGCAAATATTTCATTTTAATGGGAAGTAAACTTTGAATCCTGATAATTTTGGAATTCCTGAAATTCATGAGGCTGTCTTTCCTTACCTGAACAGGTAAATCAGTAGGAGTACTGATAGATCTATGTACTACAGAAATATTCAGCATGTTTAAGGTAAGGACTCATTTTTCAGAGAGACTCTCCACACTGCCAAAACCAATATTATGATATAAACTGCACTTTTGTCTCTAGATAATCAAACATAAATACTATATTCCTTCCAGAAAGTACACAGTAACAAGGTATCATATTTTCAGCCATTTGTTTAAATAAAAAGGTTTATGTATATATAATACTTAATGTTTACAAATGTAAAGGACTTTGAGCTGTCAGCTAATATCCATCCTCCAAATAACTTTTCAAAACTGTCACCAAGGGCCATATTTCAAAGCCCCGGCACTCAGAATGCCTTTTCCTTCACATATTTTAAGAAGCAAACAAGCGCCTGCTTGTATTTCTACGGTTTTGATTTCTAGATAACTTTTAATAATGAACAATAAATTCAGAAGTAATGGAACTTTACTAGTAGTAAGGAACAGCATTCTTGCACATGAAAGAACACAAGTGAGCAAGGAATGTGTAGGTGTTCCATTTTGTTAGTGTAGTGTTCATGGCAAGGAGCTGGGATGAAATTCCATTTATTTTTAGAAGTCCACAGAACATATACACCTAGCTGGTAGGAAGGATGCAGCAGAAAATGAACTCTCTGCTGGAGCAAACTAAGAATCTGGCTGACTGGATAATCACAAAAATCACATCTTGGATAGACAGAAGATGGCTTTTCATGGTTGGCTGCCTTTTCCTCCATGAACACGTAGCTTGTAACAGGTGAAGGCCAGAATACTAAGGCAAAATAGAATTTTATACCATCAGTCATAACTCTTCACAGCAAATGCTTTTTAGTTCTAAGTTTATAAAAAAATTTTAAAAAAAGCTAGTTGAAAATTTTTAAAATGAGACTCAGAGAAAGACATAAATATTATCTCAGTGTAGTGGTCTGCAAGAAGCTGAGCATCATTTGTATCAGAATTCTGGCAGGAAGACCAGAACAATGTGTGGATCCACCCCTTGCAGCAAGTGCTGTGCTTGGTAATTTTGATCAGACTTTTTAGTTTGGCCCAAACTTCTCTGTACACAATCTAAACCATTTCAACACCAATCCAGAAACCTGTTATTTTATTACTTTTAAAATCAGCCTATCAAGCCATGATGGTCTTACTACAAGCTCATATAATTATTCCTGTAATAAAGTTCAATCTATTCCCAAAAAGTGTCCCAAGAGTTGGATTCTATTTGGGTAAATACAGCAGCAAAAGGCAGCTGCACCAACTCCTTTACAGTGTAGTGAAGTAACCTTGCACATCTGTACAGCAAACAAATGAAACTATTTTACTGAAAATGCACCTTGCATCACAGCACCAGCCTCATGCCCTTAAAAGTCATTTTGAAGAGGCTCTATTTGCTCAGAGACAGGATGTGAATGATGTGTTTTGCACATTGGTTGGGTCTCACATCTCTTTGAAAAACCAGTGAGGTTTGATTACGCAGTCTGAGATGTGGATTTTATAGTATTTGAGTAGCTTAACAATTTGCACAAGAAGTTTTATTTCAGATCTTGATTTCCAGAATCTTTTTTTTTTTTAAGAATAGCCTTATATTCTTGCTGTGAGGGTGGCCAAGCAGTGGGCTTTGCTGCCCAGAGCCTGTGGAGTCTCCACTGGTGGAGATTCTCCCACCCCAGCTGGACACAGACTAGTTCAGGCTGACCATCTTGGAGCACTGGGCTGCACTGGGCAACTGTGAAATTCATGCTTTTAACATCAAATTTGAGCACAAGGTTTTAACACTAGGCTCTATAAATCTCCACTGTGCTTTTCTCATCATTCAGAGGACCCTTGAAATGAATTTTGGTTTTGGATTATGGGGGGTTTTTTGAGAGAATAAGTTCTTCTTTACATATCCAGGCTGCAGAAGTCAGCCACTGAACTCCAGCTTGCACAACAGCACCATTTCAGACTGGCTCCATTTGGGAGAGAAATCCTATTTACTGATGGTTTAACTGAAGCTTTTTCCCCATCATTGTTGTCTTTTCCCTTACCTGAGCAACGTCTTCAAGTTTGTTCCACTTTAAAGAGAGCAGCAGTTTTGGCAACGATTGTGGGAAATTTTCACGACAGTCATATCGCAAAGTCCAAATGAGATCCATTTCATTTTCACAAAGCTGAGATAAAGGATCTCTTTCCATTATATCTTTTAGCACAACATAAAACTTCTTACCACCTCGACCCTAGAAAATGAGATGTAGAATGTGATAAACATTCAGTAAGATTCTGGTACAGTAGCTCAAATACAAGCTACCCTATAGCAGAAAGAACATCAGATAAAAACTCATGAAACACAGGGAAATGGCCACTGTGCCTTTCTTTCAGCTTCCTTACTGCAGGCACTGTAAGTAACATACTCTAAATCCAGTGTGCAGAACTTTCTGAAACAATAACTCAACTTTAGAGTTAAGGACACTAGATGGCAATATTTCTGTTTTCCAACTCCAACACAGAGCACTCTCATTTAGGATGAATATAGTTTCTTCTATTTTTCAAATGAGCAAACGTAGATACATGAATAACTATTGCTGTTCATTAGAAACAAAAAAACCCCAAAACTTTTGCAACAATCAAAATAAAACACAGTTGCCAAGTAGAGAGACACTTATTTTGGTCTTCTAGTCCTAAATTGTTTTCCAGCTGTAATGTAAATCTTAGCTCAAATATAGTCCAAAATATATGGGAAAAAGCAGTTATATATCTGAATTTTAAAGCAGTTCATCAAAGTGAATTATATAAGAAAACAGAGCCACTAGAATTGTTATTTGAGCAGTTGACTCATTTATTTCTAGATTGATACAGAAGACAAGAACTGAAAAAAACAGAAAATTAATTTTAAAATATTATTTTAAATTAATAAAATTAATTTAAAATTAATTTTAAAATAGTCTTTAGATGATGCTCACCGCCATTGCAGCATTGTCGCTGTTTCTTGCAATCTCAGCTGCCTTTTCAAGTATCTGCAAGAAGTTGGTTTTAAATACATTAGATTTAACCCCAGATCTGACTGCATTGCTAGAAGCAGCATTACAGAAATGAAGCAGATAAGGACATGTTGCTGTCTTTTAGGCAGTTTTGTATCTCCAGCACTATAACGCGGACTTGTGTGCAATGTTCTCATCTGCACCAGGGAAATCAGCAACAGCAGTGCTCATGATAATCTCAATTATTTCCTTTTTCACCACTCCTGAGCTAAATTAAACAGCCTTACTGATGACATCTTGCTTTCTGTTTCTGCATTTCCTCCTATTTTTCACCAAAATTCCTCAACTCTGAGTTATCCTTTGCTTTCTCACCTCTACTGGTGCAGTTTCCAAGGGCACTGTTTTCATGCCCATGGATCCATGCTTCCAGCCCTCAATCCCAGTAAGAATCCACAAGCCTGGTCCTTTCACCATGCTCTCAGACTGCCCATATGATCCCAGTCAGTACATCCAGGTACTTCTCTAGATCTTGGCTCTCCCCTCCTTTTTTTGTTTCGTTTTTTTAATTTCCTTTTAAACATTTTACTTGGTTTTTGAAGTTCAGTTCATAATGGAGAAATAAGTCTAGAAGTAAATGCAGTTCTTCAAAGTGCATTCTGCACATTACTGCAACCAAGCCAGGTGTTACAATGAAGAACTGTCTATCCACAGCTGCTTTGAGGAACAAATCATAAAATAAAATCTCAATAAAGAGAAAAGTCTAAGGAACTCCAACATCTCCTTGCTCTGAGAGCTCTGCCTCTCCTACAACCCAGGAATACAACAGCATCCCCAGCAAGACTTGTGTTGTTTTCACTCGGACAACACGAGAAACAACAAAAGATTGCAATAATCAGAGCATAAATACCCAGCAGCTAAAATCCTTAGAAAGGCATCCTAACCTGTTTTATTTCTTTTCTCTGTATGAAACTCTCATTAATATCATGGATTACATCTGCTACTTGGCTACAAAGCTTATTTACATACTCTGTGTGAAAACATGCATAAACAAAATCACAGTGTCCTAATTCTATGTTTGATTCTTGCCCCCCAGTGCTTT
Source organism: Poecile atricapillus (assembly GCF_030490865.1). Lineage (NCBI taxonomy): Eukaryota > Metazoa > Chordata > Aves > Passeriformes > Paridae > Poecile > Poecile atricapillus. The sequence continues at coordinate 2,808,702 of NC_081256.1, read as the reverse complement.
GCAGAGTTACTCTGTTTGCAAACAAACTTTCAAAGTCTTTGCAAGTCCAGCTTTGTTTGAGTGAACCCTGAGCCCCACAGTGTGCCTGCAGCACTGGCCATGGACCAGCCCCACACATGGCTCCTGTCTCAGACAAGTTTCTTATCCCTGGTCCAGGCACTTTTGCTCCCTCAGCACCAAACAGCTCCTCACTGTGCAAGCAGGTTGATGATATGATGGAAAAGATTGATCTATTTTTGCACATTATGTTTCCCCAAACAAAAATCTGGCATCTCATTCTTTGTTTTCTTGGCAGAAACAAGCAACAACACTGGGAAAATGAGAAGCAGCCATAGAGCAAGCAAGTCTCAGCTGGAGCACTGTGAGAGACAGATCCTCAGCTGATGTAATTCCAGCAGCTGCAACGTCACTCCTCATTCAACAGAACCTGCACCAAGAGAATCTTTAGGAGATTGAGTTGAATGTAGCTGAAAGCTACAAGGGATGAAGACCATTCCACCTTAATGTCACTACACTTTGTCTCACCCAGTCAAACCTACCGGCTGCATTCAGCCCAGGGTTTTAACTTTAACTTAAGTTTTAGCTTAACATGGTATTGCAGGGACAAAGAAAAGAAACATCAGAGCCAGAACAAATATGTGATTACTAAAGATAAACACTTCTACTTAGCCCCTCTGTAATATGTATGTCATTTTTTTTCTTTAGAAATTAAATACATGTAAGTGCAATGAGCAAAAAAATTAAAGCATAAGGCAATACCAAAATTGGATAAAATATGTCCACTATGAAGTGTTAACTGGTCAGCCACACATAAGGCAGCAATTGGTCAGTACTTAGCTCTTACTGCATTTCCAACGCTGTCTGAATAAAAGAGAAAGTACTGTGTTGACAAAGAGGGGGAAATACCATCAACCCAAACTGAAACAAAAGAAACCCTATCTTGTTACTTGATTTCATTTTTATGAACTTTAAAACCCAAGTCTGCCTTTGAACAAGATGATAAAACTTGGAAATTTCAGTCTTTTTGTTCATGCCACTCAAAGGTGCAAAATCCTCAAAAAAGAAAAAAAAGAAAAAAAAAAGGCAATTTCTCTGGGTTGTTATTGACTTTCCCCAAACCAAAATTCAGATTAATGTGTATATGAGTTAAGCCTGACTTTTACAATGTATTACTAGCAGTCTGTTTTAAGACTTATTTCATTACTTGTTTCCAGGTCTTAGCTTTTTTTGCAAGTTTCTGAACAACTTTTCATCTATCCTTCACACTACAGAAATAGCCACATGTATTCCAAATATTCTTATCTTCATCTGTAGAAAACTGCAGGGCCACTTCAGTGGATTCAGTCCCAGAGCAGACCTTCAGAAATCCCTTTGCACACAGTATTAAGAGTCCATTTATCCTTTAAAGGACTTGAGCTCATAGGGCAGTGTCCCAAAGAGTAGGTAACACATTTGTACCAAGAAAGAACAAATCTTTATAGATCACAGGCAAGCACAGTTTGAAGGTTTCCAGAACAGCAGATAAATTTAGCTTTTTGTAAGATCATTCATATTTTGGGAAACTGATTTGCTTTTGACCTTCAAAAGACCATGTACAGACCACTTTTAAAAGTGCACATCTTCAAAATAGACCCTGAAGTCAAGCACATACCAAACTGCAGTATGGTGACTAAAAGGCAGGGAAAGGGAAATTCACTGGAAAGGGCAGTGTTGAAAGGAAAGAAGGAACAGCTACTTCCACATAAGCATTCATGACTGCTCTTTAGGTCATCCCTTACCTTATCAAAGGGAGGGTAATTAATAGGCTGTTTTGAATATTCCTGAAATCTAATGTGCAAAGCTGTTGCATTCTCAGTGTAAGGGTTGGTCTGGACGGTTCCCATGGGATTCAACATTTCTTCAAGTTCATCTGAAACACAGACAGAAGAGTTAATATTACAGGCCAGGCATGCAGTAAGAAGTCACTTCCTTATAAAATGGACAGAGCATGTTTTGCTGCACAACACTTTCAGTGCAATGCTCTGTATTTCCAGCATAAACCACCTCCTGCATTCCCAAATGTTGGATTATCACCCCATGAGAAACTGATTTCCTTAAATAAGCATAATAGTCTAGTGAAGGTGAGCTCTCCCTACACTGAAACAAATCCTAAGAGATCTAAAGCATCTGCAAAGCAGGAGACACCCTCTGGATCAAATGGAGCAGAGCTTCAGGCCAGCCAGGCTGAGACAGTTCCTCAGGATGGGATCAAGAGTGACACAGAGGCTCCAGGTGCTCTCACTGATTGATCTCAATATCAGGGAGAAGACAAAATTCTACTTCACAGTTTTTGCTGATGCAAGTATTATCACTTGCATTATAACTATCTATTTAATTTGGGGTGCATGGCACAGGAACCAAATGAAGCCTAAACTGCACCTCAAAAGCAAGTAACATCAGATAATAAAAATGCATTTATTTTATGTGGTTTTCCTTCCATAGCAAATGAAACTTTTAGAACACTAGCTCCAAGCAGGCTCTTGCTCTTCCTCTTTCCTGCTAAACAATACTTTCCTGAAAGAGATTAAAATGTTGTATATTTATCCACATAAAAATTACAAGTAATAAAGAGATTATTACAAGAGAACTGAACATGCATACAATAAATCTTCTGCTATTGGGTCCCACACTCTGCCACACTTAAAGTCCAAATCTGAAAAGCTGAGGTTTACCAGGAAATGATGACCAGCTGTGCAGTACCAGTTCTCCAATCCTCAAGTGTCCTTTATAATCAAACACCATGGTATTTACCCAGGCTACAGGATAATGCTGCCAAAGGAAAGAATTGTCACATGGAAATGAAGATGCCAGCAAATGTTACTACACAGAAAACACTGCAATATACACACAATTGAGAGAGTGACTTGGGTTGTTTTTTTTTTCAAATGGTGATATCTTTCAGAAAAGCAATTAATCACCAAGAAGTATCAAAAGTTTTCATACCAAGATGTGCAATTCTTAATATATACGCTGTTTTAAGTACCTTTTCTTTTAATTTTGCATTCTTGAGCATTAAAATGAGGACAAGGAAAGACTTCTGGATGCTCATTTTGATATAATTAGGAGGTCACTCAAGAAAAACAAATTAAATAATTACCACTTTTCCTGCTTTCCTAATGGTTTGGTATTTGGAAGGATTCATTGCCTTGGTAGACTTTTTAGTTTTCATCTTATCCATGACAGCATAAACAGCAAAGCAGAGCCTTGCCATCCTTGGCAGATCACAGACATTGATTTCAAACTCCAGCACTTCATTCCAAATGTGGTCACTTCTCCCAGATATTTCTGTGCTCACAATTGTTTTACAAAGGAGCTCTGTGCCATGGAAAAGACCAGCCCTAACATGAACCTGCCATAAAGAAATGAGAGATTTTAAGCTTGTCACAGAACCTATAGAATTCTGCATAGAATAATATACAGAACACACATACCTATGAATTTCATCAAACAAAACTAAGCAGAATGAAGAAGTTAAGACTAATTTTCTGAATACAAATTAAAATATCCAGGTAGAAACAATTTGTGCTTCTAAGTGAGAAAGGTTTGGGGGTTTTATTCAGCTTAAGAAAAAACTCATTTTTTATTTAAACTATTTCCAAACAGTTTAGAGGGAACACTGCTGACCCTAACAGTGGGATTCACCACTGTTAATAATAATAATGTGTAATAATGTGTAATAATAATGACAATGTATGTGATTTCCAGGCTTTTTTGTCTTTAGTACCCAGAAACAAACAAAACCAGGTAGCTTGAACAATGAAAATAAGGATCAGGAAAGGAGAAGGACAACTAGAGAAAGAAGCTGGAGTTACTGGCACTGAAATTAAACTCATTTTCAGGTCAATGCTAAGATGCTTTCCTGTTCTTTCTTCACCTTTTTGTTTCATTTCTACATTTCTGTTCAATAACATATATACATAGAAAACCACACAGTGAAATGATACAACTTCTTTTCAAGTGGCCTTCCAAAATACCAGTGTGAAAAAGGGACACAGAGCAAGAAAAAACCCATAAATGTGATTTTTTGGTCAACACCAGAAAAAAGTTCTCAATGTTAAATATTAAATGTGTAAAAGTGCTCTGATGTTTCAGGTTCCCTCTGCTCCTGAATCAACCTTCCCCACATTCCCTTTGAGCTATCATTTTATTGCTGAGCACTGCAAGGGAAAGAGAGAGATATTAAATTTGATAGTGGTTTTGAGTCAAAAAAGAATTCACCTCTTTAATTCTATGGCTTCTGATCCTGTTAATGTAAGGGATTGGATCCCAATTTTTTTTCTTTTCATTCTGCCATGCCCCTTTTACAAATGAAATGGTGTGTACTGATGGGGTGGCCAAAGAGCAAGACAAAAGAAGAGCAATTTCCAATGCCATGTGTTTGGAAAATGGGGTGTTGGACTGCTGGGTGATGTCCCTTGTGCCCCAGGTGGATGTCCCCAGCCCAGCTCACACTGCAGCACTGCTACCCAGCTGACAAATGTTTTGTTCCCCACTACAAACACTGCATTTGTGAACCTTGGTGGTGGTTTCAGCAGAAATGGATGAATATTGGCTTATCCACGGCACAGTGGGGCTAAAGGAACAATGGCAGTGAATTAAACAGCCTTAGAATCAGGACTGGAAAACAAATACATTCTCAATAGTGACAATTTTGTAACACTGTAGACAGACATGGCAGGGAAACATGCACAGGTTTGCAGGGTCATTGCATTCATTCTCGTTCTGGGTTACCCACTGAACTTTTAATTTTTCAAGACTAAAAAACGCATCCAAAACAAACATTTAGATGTTGCCCACAGATGCCAATACGAAAGAACTGCACATTTTTCCTGTTTCTTCTCAAGCTGAGAGAATATTTTGATTGGTTTTCCCCTAAAAGCATACTGAAATTAACCAAAAGTCACTTTTCTAAACTTGAAAAAAACACCTTAGAAACTCCTGATAGCTACCTTGCTTGCACAATCCAATGGCTCTTTCATCTTTCGTTTTAAAAATGTAATAGTCTACAGAATAGAACTAAGAAGATATTGGAATTAGCTAAATAATGATTTAGACAAAGAAGAGGGAAACAGCTGCCATCCATTTCCACAACCACAGTGTGTCAGGTATTAAAATGTAACTATGGCTCATTTATCTGTAATGTAAAACTTCTTTTTGGTGTTGACCAAAATGTAGGATTGCTAATTCACAAGGAGGCTGTAACAACAGTTTTGAATGAAAAAAATGCACCAAGTATCCTGAATAAAGCATGAGAACAGCAAATATCAATGGTTAACCACGGGAGTGGCTACACAATTTACTGATTTCTAAACCAAATAAAGGAGTTTAATGCTGTTCTACCTCACAGGCAAGTGTTTTGTAAGGCATTGAAGTAGCTGTGCAATAAATTCCCATGTGTTAACAACTTGTGGTCTATACAGCAGTCAGTAACCCACTCATGTATATTTTTACAGGAAATGATAATCCAGCTTTCTTTCTTTGTGTTCCTTATGTGTAGAAAATAAAAGACATATTGTATAGAAGGACACACTCCAAGTTTAGACATACAGAATATATTCAGGACTACAAAAACACCACTTTAAAGCCTTTCACATTTAATTTACTCGTGTCAGGTGTTTATGACAATCTATTTTAAATGAGTTCATTTCACACCACTAAAGTGTGAAATGAATAATGTGCTGATCACTTTAGAGAAACCATGCTTTAAAAAATCAAATACCAATGAACACTTATGTCGTACTGTCACAATGATTGCAATTGGACAATATGTCCAATGAACATATCCAACTTCAGGCAATAAAGTAATATTTTAGCAATAAAACCAGATTTTGACTAATGATATTGGGAATAAATAAAAATGCTGAACTCTGTATGATTCTGAGTTTACTTAGCATTGAAAATCATTAAAATGATGAACAGGATGTCTTCTGACACCAGACACAATTACTTACTTTGGCATTTTCTTCTGTGTTTAGTTTATTACCCTTTAATAGAATAATCTTGAATGGGTTAGAAATATCCCACACACTCTGAGAAGAGAAACAAAGATACAAGTTCATTCTTCACCACTGTAACATTGAGACCTGCTTTGTAAGCTAAGCATTTTAAGCAAAAATATCAAATACAAACCAAAAAAATGCAGTTAAAAATATAAATTTAAAATCTTCAAAGATAAATTGGTTATCACAGCTACAAGAGCAGACAAAGTAAAAACTCAGCTGGAAGAGAGCTGTGGGTGAGAACATGTCGTGTACTACATCCTGACAATTCAAAATTGATTGTTCATTCTGAATAACTCCAGAGTGTGTAATAGAGCAAAGACCTGTCCACATTTCTGTTTCTGTTTAAATCTCTCAAGCAACAGGAGGCTCTGAGTCGACCCAGGTGAGCTACACCGGGACACAGCAGTGACAGCACAAATCCCAGGCACTGTGATTTATGTCCCCCAAGTTCCCTTTTGGTATCAAACGTTCTCCCTATCAACTCACAGTTGTTGCTCTTGTTTTTTTTGGTGGCAGAGGAAGAGGGAGGTTGGAGGATTTTCGGTTTATGGCAGCTTCTATGGCAATCATCTCCTGCTCACACATCTTCTTTATGGTGCAGCACTCCACCAGTGTCAGCTGGGGAAGGGTCCTGCTCATCACACAGTTGCGGATATACTGAAAGGCCAGGGAAAACAGCTGTTAGCAGCCAGCAGAATAGTTCTACAGCAACCTCCAAACCAAAGAAACAAAGAATTCATCACATGTGTTTTACAACTGCAGAGGGCTGCAGACACCAGGAGGGAGATGCTGCTGTTCAGTAGTGGGATGGGAGGGATGGGCGGAAGCACCTTTGGCCAAGGCAGCGGAGAATTGTTACATCAAGTTCCAAAAAAAACCTGTGTACCTGGAACTGAATTAATGGGTGATCACCAAAGACATATTCCAGCCTTCCACTAACTTGCAGTACATAATCAGCAGGATCGACTTCCTCATCTTCTTTTCCATGGATAGTCAAACGTTTTCGGATTGCCAGCTCATTCAACTTAATGGGATTCATGTTAGGAGACACCTGGAAACTAAATACATCCTAACAAAACACAAACAGAAATACTGAAGGTCAAAGTTGTCATAGGCAAACACACAAGGCTACGATTTCAGCACACATAATAAAACAGGTAGAAATAATAACCGTTAAATCGAGACTATTTTAACATTTAAAGTCTGATTATTATGACAATCAAAATAACAGACACCCTAAAAGCTGTTAGATGTTAATTCCAAAACTTTTATATTATCAGAAGAACTTTTTAAAACATTGGCCTTTATTTGATTTAGCAGTGATTTAAAGACTTCTAGAGCAATGTATTGTTGGAATGCTGAATGAGGGAGACAATAAATCACAATGCATTCCAAAGTATTCAGCAGTACCAGATGTGTTAATTTTTCATTTTTCTGGCCAGTAGCAGGTTATCCTTTTTCTAAGTATCACTGAACCCAGAAGAAAAAGCTTCAAGTAAGAAGGAAGAAGAAACTGTGAATGTGATTTATGTAGAAAACCACCACCACATTGGGAAGAGAGCAGAAAAGAGGAGTACCAGCCAACACGTGCAGCACTCTGAACACAACGAGGAACGACTGCATTTTTAAAGAATGTTTTTAATTAAAACCCTTAGAGGCTATTGACCTATTTCCAAAGGATCTCTAATTTGGTGTGCTCTAAAAATATTGAGGTAAGAAGTTACTCTCTTTTGTAAATTAAAAGGAAGCTTTAAATTAATTTCAAGTTCCTAAAGTACAAGATCTTCTGTGAAATCTTTTATTTCCCTTCATCTATCACATTATGATTTATACAGGTTTATTTGCAAAGGTTGATTCAGGAGATCCTGGGGTCTTGTTGTTTTATTTTTTTCAAGGGTTTTTTTGGTTTGTTGTTTTTTTTATTTACATGCCCAGTTCTGAAGATGTGAGCACCCTAAACCCAGCTATTGACAAATGTGAAGTGTTGTCTGCTTAGAGTCCTTTGACTTGTGCTTTATTTACACAGACTGGTAAGAAGCCAAGCTGCCCGAATGGAACAAGCAAACTCCACACACTCACACTAAATTAATTCTGTGTTTTCTCAGTTTCTGCCTGGCTCACAACAGCTTCCCCCTTTCAGAAAGCTGCCACAGTGTGAAGGCTTTCATCTCCTGCCATAACTGCTAGTGATAGACAGGGAACAACACCTTTTCTTCCCAGGAAGCTGGTGCTCTCTGACAGCCTTGCTGCCCACATGACCTTAACAGACATGTCACAGAGATGGGGAGCAGTGTCTCCTGATCCAGAGACAACCACAGAGCCCTTACAGCTCACCCACACCTTCCAGACAAAAAGTACTTTAATATTTCCTTCTCTCAATCTTGCAGCTGCAAGAGTTGACAGAACAGTCCCCACACCTTCCTCTTTAATTCTCCTGGGATGACTCCAGTGCTCAGTGCAAGTAATAAAGTCTGGAACAGAGTTTACTGCTCTAAAAAGCAGCTCAGATTTGAACTGTTAATAGCTCTGAAGGTCAGAGCTGGCAACAGAAGCATTTGAAACATTTGAAATGTCAGCAGCCTATGCTATTATAGTGGCAGGCAAATACATTCTGCACCAGCAAGAACTTTTGCACTGCTTTTGTCCTGTCAGCATATGCATATAGATGTAGTATTTAATCAAGGGCTGAAGATAATCTCACTCCTGCACAACTACAAGCTCTCTGTTAAGCTGAAGAGGACTGGAAAAGGTTTTGTCATAAAACACTTTTGCATCCAACATCAGCTCGGGTTACTGCTGACCAAATTTAGCTTTTACCTCTACATTTAATGTTTCCAGGGGCAGATGTGTGTACCATTTTAAACCTTTTAAGTTTAAAAAGATAGTGCTAGAAATAATTCAGCTTTGAAACTAAAATAATCTGAATCATTAGAAAATCAGACTCTTGCACCTGAGTCAAAATGGATATCAAATCTAGACTGAAGTATTTACACACTTGTAAGATTTTTATGGTTTCCAATGCTGATAATTCATGGTTACCCAAAAGAGCATGAGAGCAAAAAAGGGTAATGGATATAGTGGACTCAGGCAGAGTCACAGCAACTTCAACATCATAAAAACTCATGATAAAACATTTCAGGTTTTCCTGGTAGAAAATAAAGGGGGGTTTATTTTAAAAATAAGCTATGGTTTTGCTAGCCTCAATGAATAGCTAACTCTAAGTCTCAGTGTTTTGGTTTTCTATGTGCATTTCTAGTAAAGGGAATAACAATTCTTCTTTTTTAAAAAAATTATTTGTCAATCTAATTAGCAGATAAACCCCAAAGATGTTCAGTGAGTTACACACAGAGACAAGTGTGTTGAATATGGTGCCTCCCAATTACCAGCAATCTCTGATGAACTGAGCTTAAAACTGGATGTAAATGAAGCAACACAGGAACAGTTGGCCAAAAAAACTCCTGACAACTTTGAATCACATTTCACATTTAAACAAATGTGTAGTAATATAGAAGATACAAGTTGTACATTTTACCTTTAGAAGCTGAACTGTAATTAGACTTTAGAAGTTCAATTAACCATAGGGTCACATTCTCACTTTCTTTAAAGAATCAAGGATAATGGTGAAAGACTTTGCATTTTGAAGTGAACACCATAATGTAAGTGTTCTACTTCATTTATATCCATAAGCAATCCGTTCTAATTCAGACCTGGATCAAGAACAGCTCATGAAACATGATGAACAACCATTCCTACCTGGCAGTTGTCAAAATGAACAGCCACTACAAGGTTCCCACTGTAGAGTTTATCTTGGAAGCTCTCTGGGATAACAGGCTCCTGCTCTGGTGGGTAAGTGTGCTTCAACCAGTCCATCCAGGAGAGACCCACAAGAGACTGAATCTTTTCTTCACTGATTCTCCTCATTTTAGCTCGGAAGTCATTCACTTCAGGATCTTGTAAGGCATCGAACTCATGGAGACCTGAAAGAATTCAAGGAAGCAAAAGGATACACACAGCTGTACAAATGCTGCCCATCCCATTTCAACTTCTATCAGCTTTAAGTTCAGGTGACACAGGTGGTTTCCTTCAGATATCCCCTCCAAAATGGGTGCTCAGAGTTGAGCTGGGTTCTACACTGTCCTGGACAGCAGCGGACTTCCAAAGCTACTTGCACAATTCCCATGTAACCTGGCATGAGTGTTTATTTTAAACACCATGAACCATGTTCATGGGTTCATGGTGTTTAACCATGAACTTTAGGCATTATGAACTAGAAAATCCAACCTTACCCCGAGTTCAAGATAGTTTGGAACGTTTTAAGTCTCTCCTCACAAGAGAAAACTTAAAAAAAGCACAGTAAATGCAGAGCAGAAGTGCTTGCAAGCTATGGGGTGTTTTTAATCACTAGGAAAATGACATCATCCTTTTTAATTTTGTTTAAAAGTGAAAAAAAAAAGTCATCTACTCAAGTCAAAATGACATGACTGAAATTTCTACCAATCCAAGACCAGTAAAGTTCCTTTTCCAAGACATGTAACTAAAGAATACCCAGGGCAAGTCCTGTCTGACCAACTTGGTGGCTTTCTGTGATTCAATGACATCAGTGGACAAGGGGATGGCTGTGGATGTCACCTATGTGAACTTCTGTAAGACCTTGGACATGGGCCCCATAAAGGCCTTGTCTAAATTGGAAAGATGTGTTTGGTGGACTGCTCAGTGGGTGTGAAATTGGTTGGGCAGTCACATCCAGAGGGTCACGGTCAACATCTCAGAGTCCCAGGGGACACAAGTGACAAGCAGTGTCCCTCAGGGTGTGCTGGGACCAGTGCTCTTGAATAGCTTCTCTAATGACATGGACAGAGGGATTGAGGGCACCCTCAACAGAGCTGGAGATGGCACCAAACTGAGCAGCGTACTGGATGGGATGACAGCCAGAGGAACCTGGACAAGCACAAGTAGTGGGCACTTGGGAATCCCACTGAGGTTCAACAACACCAAATGCAAGGTGCTGCACCTGGCTCATGGCAACCCCCAGTATCAACACAGGCTGGGGGATCAGCCCTGCCCAGGAGGATTTGGGGGTGCTGGTGGATGAACTGGACATGACCTGGCCAGGAGCACTCGGAGCCCAGAAAGCCAAACGTGTCCTGGGCTGCATCACAAGCACTGAGGGCAGGTGGGCAGGGGAGGGGATTCTGCCCCTCTCTTCTGCTCTGGTGAGAGCCCACCAGCAGTGCTGCACTCAGCTCTGGGGCCCCCAGCACAGAGGGGACAGGGACCTTCTGGAGAGAATCCAGAGGAGGCCACAAAGAGGCTCAGAGGGCTGGAACACCTCTGCAATGGAGATGGGCTGAGGGAGTCTGGAGAAATGCAAGCTCTGGGGAGTTTCTAAACTAAAAGAGGCTAGGTTTAGATTAGATTTAAAGAAGAAATTTTTTACAAGGAGGGTGGTGAGGTACTGGCACCAGGTGCCCAGAGAGGTGGTGGATGCCCCAACCTGGACACAGTCAAGGTCAGTCACAGGGCCCTGAACAATCTGGTTCAGTTGAATGTATCCCTGCCCACAGCAGCGGGGTGGAACGAGAGGACCTTTACAAGGTTCCTTTCAACCCAACCCAGCCCATGTTCCTATGATACAATGGAAAGCTGTGACTTTTTGGTACTTCAGGATATGTAGGGCCTTCAAGTGTCTTTATCTTCACTCGTGAATTTTGAAGGACATTGTCCAAACCACACAAAGCACCAAGCACCTTTTGAGAAAAAAGCACTAAGTTTGGAAGCTCAGACAGGAACACATTTTTTTCCCTGCTACAGAATAGGGGCTGCATAAGGCAGGGTCTCACACAGCTCTGATAAACCAAATATTCAATCACAGAATGTGAGTCTCTCCAAATCCGTCAGGATCTGTCTGAATGGTTAAACTGACCAACTGTTCCCATTGTCAGCTCTAACAAATAGGCAGACAGTGTACTGCTGAAATCTAAACAAAACCTGCAGTCTTTGTAAGAGACCTAACAATGGCTCATTGTTTTAAAACAAGAGGTATGACCTCATATGACCCTGTCAATCTTGATTGTATAACCAAGCAGAGTAGATTTAAAAGCTGAAAATTCTGAAATAACATTAAGAATAAGTTACTGTGAAACCTTTAAAAATAGCTTCTCATTGTTTGATGAAAATCAGTGTCACAACTGAGAGCAAAAACAAGAATCATTGTTAACCAACTCAGACACCATGTATAATAAAATCATAATTTCTAATTCCTTCTGAGTATCCAATTTGCTGGTTATTTATTATAACACTGCTCAAGAATTATGCTGTTCTTCACTTAGTAATAATAATACATATTTTCTCCTCATCTACAAAATAAAATTTGTTCCTGATTGGTGCAGTAATACAACACTGAAATGCAATACAGAAAGTAGCTTTAAACAACTTTCATGTGTTTCATCTTGAGTATTTAAATTCTTTCCAACTATATCAGTATTTGTTTGACAAAGGGAAATACTGAATTTTTAATATATATTTTTTAAAAATCCACTCCTACTTACCCAATTAAGACCCTCACACACACAAAAAAAATTTCACCTGATTTTTTTAAAAAAATTAAATGGAATTACCTTTGCCTATAAGGACACCTATTTTGGAATCCAACTTTTCTCCTGGATCACAGTTCCTTGTCACTAGTTTAAGGACAGGAAGAAAGGGTCTAACATCACAAAGTCTCCGTGTTTCATCCTCTAATTCTTCATGCACAGCAGTCTGATTCACACATGAGAACATGTAAGAGTCAATCTCCATGAGGAGATGAAAGAGAGGGTAGGAATGTGCCTGCTTCCATAACAGCTGCAATGAAAACAAAGAAATAAATGAAAAAAGAGACAAAACAGAAAACAGGGTCATATCTTAAGGCCCTGAAGGCAACATACATTTCAATTTATGTTCCCAAAAAATAGAAACATGTTTGCTAACTTGTTTATTTTTTATCACTATATATCATTATATGTTTACTTTGTCTCACTTTTAGTCTCTATCTTGAGTGATTTCCAGGACAGACCTCTGTAGCTAGTATTTCATCAGTATTTAGTATTACATCAGTATTTCTTTCCTTTGGAAAACAGCTAAATATCAACAGTATGAGGTTATGGCATGTCAAGTTTCCATGTCCCACAAGGAGCAAAAAAACCAGACAGGGTTCAAAACCCTTACTGCTGTCACTTACACACTTACACTTTTGATTTTAAATTCTTTATCAGTTGAAATCACTTATTGTATTAGAAGTAGGTTAGTCTGTGCTGTAATTCATTCACTGGCTAATTCCTCAGTAACTTTTCCCAATGTCCTGACATGGCCATTATCTGATCAAAGGTCAGTAAATTGCTTTTTAGTATCTGTGGTCACTTCCTTACGTTCTCTCCTTCCTTTCACTTGGATATTCCCTCACGCTATAAGTGATGCCCCAATTTGTACAAAACCTTTAAGAAGTAGCAGACACAGTTTTTAAAGCAATTATCTTTGGTGCCAGTCAACAGAAGCAGGAGCCCAATCTGTGACTTCTGCACTAAAAATCTAATCAGAGAAGTGTTAGATCAGCAAACAATGGATTACCAACATCTTAGAAAAAGGTTTAGAGTAGCAATACAGTATTAACATAGAGCTATTAGAATAATCTCTGCTGATGCAAGAAGCCACTTTCCAAACCTTGCCATCTGCCCAAACCCAGTGCTAACCCCCCACCCACACACTTCTTTATCAATCCATCTGCTGGGCACGTGCCTTCAGTACCTCATTTCCTCATTCTCTGTCAAAATTCATGACTTGATTTGCCAGAGGGTACATCAAAATCAGAACCAGGCCTCATTCCAAACATCAGTTAACTGCCCATTGGTGTTACCTGTTTAATCTGAGATATGGTGGCATCTCGAGGGACATCCAGGTTGATGTAGATTCCAGTGGGCAACAGGAAGTCCACAGATATTGAGCCATCAGCACCAATCTGTGAATCCACTGCCCAGATGTCAAGGCTGTCTGTCACGGCAGGAGGCATTATGGAATCTCAATATCATAACCACATGGCCTTAGGGGAAAAAAAACCTTAAAATTCAGTATATTTAACCTCCTATAATTAGACACACATTTTAAAGTCTTTGGAAGGTTTATATAAGCCTGCTTTGTGCAGCTCAGCTTACAACTCTGAGGTCTCAAGTGCCAGTATTGCAAATACATAAGCATAGTTTTACTCATTAATGTTATTTAACAAAATAAAAGTATTTGCCCGGCAAAGCACTATCGTTGAGATGTTTATATCATTAAAACTAAGTAATAAGAGAAAAATCTAATTAGAGGTTAGCTGAAACAAAGTTAGAAATTCATTTCAAGCTGTCTCTAAAACTTTACCTGTGTAAAACACAATCAAACTAAACTTTTGGATGAAACAATATTTCATATGAAACCTCACGATCAGTTTCACTATTTTATTTTTTTGCAAATTTCCTGTTAGTTATTCATGAATGCAGCCAGCAACATTCAACTTGTAAATCTGTATTAACAGCAGGAAAAATTTCTTCAGCTCTACTAGAAAGTGCCATTTTCCTCTACAGACACTTACCTCAATTTCACCCTTAGAGAAGATGAATCACTGAACTCCACCAGCTGTGGGAACTGCATCCACGGCAGGGCAGGAGGAAACCCTGCCATGATCTCCCCCAGCTCACTCCTCTGCCTTCCTCACTGCCTGTCCTTTGTATTTCAGCACATTTTCATTTACTCCTAACGCTACCACCAGTTTTTCTGACCTTCCAAGTCTTCTTTTTTTCATTACCACTCTCTAAAGCTGAGTTTTCCCTTCAGCCACGGTTCATTTACCCTTCCCCTCATCCAGGCAATGCTCTTCAGCTGTCAAAGGGATGGGGAGCATTGAAAAACACTATTACCAAGCACTTTAATAGACAAGTTACCCCTACATCTTTTGAATTTCTGCTGGACAGCACAAGATGTGGGAAATCACCCTTTGTAACAGAAGATGGCAGAATATTCAACTCCACTTGCAGCTTTCCAATATTTCAATTAGTCCTTCCCCACAATGGATAATAGAGGATGCCAGCAGTACAAAAATCCACTTGCCAGTTCAAAGCTGGCTCAGGTATTTGACAACTCCATCCCACCACTAAGTGCCATGTAAATACACTGAATAACAGGACCCAAATCATTCCAACACCTTCCCATCTGGCCTTAGCAAAGCTGTGAGGACCAGCACAAGCTGCCAACACATCTTGTAACCACACCAATGCATGGATCACTCCATATTTTGTTTGTACTAGATAGAAATATAGCAGAGTTTTCATTAATGCCAAACAAAAGACCTCTAAATTTCAGGAAGTGTAAGTACATAAGGAAATTTTTTTCTCAATAGAAGCAATAATTAGGGAGCTCCTACCATCATCATCAAAGAATAGTTTTACCACCATCATGTCCACATTTTCCTCCAAGAAAGTCCACTACACCAAGCAGATTGAATTAAAGCAAAAATAAATGGAGGTTGTGATGTGGTAAAAATAACAAATCAGATATGAAGGTATTTTATATGAACTACTACAGTCTACAGATCCATCCGTTCATCATTGGATGTGTGAAGTTTAGCATGGTATGTGAGCTCTGAGCTGTCTAAAGGAAAGAAATAAAATGTTACCCCATCATTACACCCAGCACAGACTACATGATTGGAATAACACAGCATCTACCCAAAAAACACACCCAGACAAAATGTGAAATTCCTCATTACCAATCAGTATATTTTCCACAAGTTACTATTTTAATGGGATACTATTTGTTTTCCTCCATTCAGTTACTTGTATTCATAAAATGCTGGCTGCAATTCTGTTGTAACTGAAATTAGCAGTCACCAAAAAAATAATAATAATAATACACATTTTTCATATTTGGATGCACACATTTGCAGTTATTCTCTGTGGTCATGAGGGTAAAATAAAGAGGCATTTCCATTACAAAGCATTACTTGGACAGGTACAGCAATAAGGAAATCTGTTTTATATAGTTATTTTGTATATAGTACACCCCTGCTTTAATTCAGCATATCTTTTCTATTTTCATCCTCTTTAGGATGTTTTTCACAGTTGCAGTCATTGAAACCACTTCAATGCATTAACAAGAGTTTAAAATGTTCAAAGAAACAAGACTTTAAAATGCTGCTCCATATCCTGGATCCCAAACACCACAACACAGTTCTTGTAAGATTTGTTTATCATTACAGATTTCCAGCACAGACACCAGAATCTTTTAGAATTGCATCTGCATTTTCAATTAAAAAGGGAAGAGAAGCCATGTCGCCAATCTGAGCATGCTGAGGAGTTATTCTTGCTCTCAGGCACTTACTTAATATTTCCTTCCTCACGGAAGCGGCTCAGTGTGTTTTGCAGCCAGCACCCTGTTCCTGCCCCAGGAGCTGACATCACAGGGGCTGAGAGAGAACCAGTTTTTATCCTGAGAAACACAAGATTGCCAACCCACAGCAGCTCTGGGGTTGAGTCACAGCCCCATCTGGGACACGTGTGGTGGCACTGGTAACTAACCAACAATATCACATCTAGGAACTGAAACAAAGGCAAAAAGCCATCTGGATTGGGGGCAACAGCACCAGAGACATTTTAAACAACTTCCAGCTGAAGGAAAAAAACCCAACAATTCAAATAATAATAAAAAGCTATTTCAGGCTGTTAACCTCATAGCTATTCCTGCTCACTGTCACAGTAACAACAATCTCACTTACAAAAGAAGGAAGTAATTAAACCAGCACTTAACCTTGGCTCCTCAAGTGTCTAATCAATGACTTTGAATTTCACAGGAGCAAAGCCCAATATAAAATGCTTTTCTAAAGCACAGGTAGTACTGACAGCATTCAAACCTTCCCATGTAAAGTGTAAATTTTCTCTAAGCTTTGACCTGAAAATTTCAGATTCACATGTGTGTGTGTGTGCCCACACACTTGCCCTCCTAATCAATTTGTATTTTAATACACCAGCAGTTCTGCCAGAGCTGCTTATACTAATGGAAAGAAATGGAAAACAGAGGAGTAGAACACCTGCAGAAGAAGGAAATTATCACTCATCTTGGTATTATTTATATAATGTACACAAGAAGAAGACCTGAAACAGGATTTCTCAGTTGGGTTTTGCTGTTGTGGTTTTTAAAGGACTTGCCATCTCTATGCAGACAAAAAAATTTGCTCTGGTGCTAAACAGCCTAATTCCAGAAGCCAGGAGACCTTATAGCTTTCCCCTCACCTCTGAACAAAAGTACATCTCATCATTTAACCAACAAGACAGCTTGGAAAGGAAAAAAGGGAAAAAAAACAAAGAAAAAAAAAAAGTGCTACCAGAAGCAGGCCACTTCTTCACTGATTTCTAAAACAGTTTAAAGACAGACACAGTCAAAAGTAAGCTGCACATTATTTTTATGTGAATTTCAGCCCACTCATGTTTTCCCCCTAATCAAAACAGAAGTAAAATAATATGTGTCCTGGGTTATGCAGAGTAGGTACAAGACTAGTTTGGGAAAAAAAATGTAGGCAACACTTCCAGCAGGTGTTCTGCCACCAGCAGAACCACTGGAACATTGCACAGAACCAGTTAACAAAACACAGGTATTCAGAACATCCTCAGGAGTCCCACACTTATTCTTTAGACTAAAGGATCAGTAGGATTTCAGAAGCTGTGGTTACACGTTAGGGCTGTGTTCTCTTCCTAAACCACCCACACGTTTTCCTGAAGGCAGGCAAGACTATCCTGTGCCAAGCTGAAATCCATCGTGACTCCTTCAGGACATTGCTGAGAGCCCAGGAGCACCCAGCTGTAAAGGCTTCCCACCACTGCTGCCAGAGCTGCAGAAATCCATTCTATCTGTGCTGGGCAGCTAACTTGAACATGTACAGGAATTAAATCCAGAGGGTGCAAATATCCAACATCAAACAGTGCAAGGGACACAAAGGATAAGCATGGGAGGGAGTTTGTGAGGTTATCCTGAAATGAAGAGTGCCCAAGACCCTGCTCACAGAGTGCCTGTCTGGAGCACTGCAAAAACTGAGCCATGGAATAACAATGCAATGAACTCTCCTTTGAAAATCATTTGTCATATCAGCAGAAGACTTAGACCAAAAAGAAAAAGTACCAAATCCACTTGAATTGTCATCAACACTCAACATTTATCTGTGCCAGGTAAGCTATTCTAAAACTTTTAGAAGAATGTAGCAATTATGAAAACTCACACTGTGCCATTAAATCCTTTACTTCTGAACTCACCACAAACCCTCTACCACTCATCCTCTGAGATCTGTTTTTCTGTTGTTAAAAGAAGACCAACGTAAAATCCAGTATAACCTTCAATGTTTTATCTTGGCTATAATCCAGAAGAATACTAATAAAACACAAGTAAAAGTAGCTGCAAAAAAGGTACTAATCATAAACGCACACACAATGCAGTGTCAGAGGAAAATTTTGATGTCCCATTATCTCTCATAGCATTTATTCTCCTGAGCATCAAGTCTTTGGAAAAGCCTTTAGAAGAGCTGTCTTACATCTGAAATGATGTCACCCACCCCTGAAATGTGGTCAGTTCTCTCAGGATGAAATCAGCATGCCATCATCCCAAACAAAAAAGTGATGGCAAAAAGTTGGAGGGGAGAATAATTTCTATACTAAAAAGTAATTTTCCTTAAGAAGTAAGTTTCTTCTAAGTACATCATCTCTTCTAAACACAGGTGTGTTTTAAGGGCACATAAATATCTACAGCTCTTCAAGTTAAATATAAAGCTGGATTTACTCTTCACTAAGATCATGAATATTTACATAAAGGACAAATATCAGAAGCTGATTTCTTTTAGATATGCAAAAACTAAGGGCCCTCTGCTTATCCAGACTTTTGCTTTATGTAGTAAGTTTTTACAACTGTTGAGCACAACATCCAAGACAATCATCACTGTGATCACCACAGTTCTTCTGCTTGCTCTGTCATGTGGCAGCCAAGAGGCTAAAAAAAACCCAAAAGTCTGGCAGTACTGAAAAGGGCCACCCCATCCGGACACACAAGAAGAGTGTTTAAACAGTATCTTACTGTCCAGAACAGAAGAGATGACAATCTGAACACAGTCATTTTCTATGAAACAGCAGCAGCACATCACGTAGTCTAAGTAGGAGAAACACTAAGCACTTGCACAATACAATCATTGTAATGGTTCCTCTAGCCACGTAAACATCTAGTACTATAAAAAGATGAGCAAGCTATAAATGAAATATTTGAGAAGAAACAAGGGAAAAGAACCCAGTAAAAAGATGGAAAAGGAGTCTGAAAATGCAGGAAGACTTACGTCCCGTGAAACTTAGAAGGCCTTTAGAAAAAAGTTTTTTAAAAAACTTGAAAATGTCTGATTTTTTCTGAAGACACTGAAGATAAATATATGCATTAGATCAGGGTCCATTCACAGCTCTGTAGAACTACATCCTCTTTTATTTGTCAATCTGTACCAAATTCCCAGGAGCTGTTCTGCAGCCCAGGGCAGTGTCTGAGAGCTGTCCGGGACTGCACAGGCAGTAACAGGGGCACTTTGGGCACCAGCTTCACCCTCTCCCCTCATCAGTCCCATTCCATGTTACTGCTCCTGTTCCCTCCCAACCCATCCCCTCATCACTCCCATTCCCTCTCCTCCTCAGCCCTGTTCCATTCCCTCCCTTCATGGCTCCTGTTCCAGCCCCTCCTGGCTCCCGTTCCATCCCCTCGTGGCTCCTGTTCCAGCCCCTCCTGGCTCCCGTTCTCTTTCCCTCCTGGCTCCCGTTCCCTCCCCTCCTGGCTCCCCTTCCAGCCCCTCGTGGCTCCCCTTCCAGCCCCTCGTGGCTCCCCTTCCAGCCCCTCGTGGCTCCCGTTCTCTTTCCCTCGTGGCTCCCGTTCCAGCCCCTCGTGGCTCCCGTTCCAGCCCCTCGTGGCTCCCGTTCCAGCCCCTCGTGGCTCCCGTTCCAGCCCCTCGTGGCTCCCGTTCCAGCCCCTCGTGGCTCCCGTTCCAGCCCCTCGTGGCTCCCGTTCCAGCCCCTCGTGGCTCCCGTTCCATTCACCCCAGGATGAGGGCAGCCCTCTGAGGGCAGCCCACAGCCAGAGCAGCTCAGTTCAGCTTTTCCCCTCCATGGCCGTTCCCTCCCATCCCGCCGCAGCCACACAGGGAAAGCACCGGGAACAAACACCTCCAGTTTTCCATGGGCCTGGGAGTGGCCTGGCCCTGGGAGCAGCAGCCGGTGAGGAGGAGGAGGATGAGGTGAGAACATGGCCCTCACCCTACAGAACAGGCACAGAGTGACATTGGGGTTAACGAGGAATCCCAGAACCACTGGGCTGGAAGAGACCTTTAACATCATCCAGTCCAGCCCAGCCCTAACACCTCAATAAACCCTGGCACCGAGTGCCACATCCCATCTGTTTTTAACACCTCCAGGGATGGTGACTCCACCACCTCCGCAGGCAGATGATTCCAGTACTTGATCAGTCTTTCAGTAAAAAACCTTTTCCTAACATCCAACCTAAATTTCCCTCAGTGCAGTTTAAGGCTGTGTCCTCTTGTTGTGACCGACCCCCACCTGAGCACAGCCACCTTTCAGGGAGCTGCAGAGAGTGAACTGCAGCCGAAGTTTGGGTTAATGTTAAAGGTTTAATGTTACAGGAGCAAGCACCACCTATTCCAACAGTGCATGAGCTTCTAAGAGCTGTGTTTTCTGTTCACCCCTCCCCAGTCACACAGGATCAGTAAAAACCCTTCAAGAAGCAGAAGCCTATGCACTGGTAACTCAAATGCGGACTGTGTGCCACTGCAGACCTGGAAACCCCTGCAGACCATGCCATGGGAATTCTCATTTAGCCCTAGAGAGTGAACCTGCTTAAGGTTTGGTCTTCTACAGCTGCACAGGTGAATTTCCATCCAAACTGCTTCCAATTCTAAAAATAAAATACAATCAACTTGATGATAAATACAAGTGCCTAAATCAGCAAAGCAGATATCCTTCCACTCCACGAATATCATGGGTATCTATCTACAATAGCAAAGATTTTAAGAATTCAAGACATCTACAAAGTAGACTGGAAAGTTATTTTTAAAGATCATGTGGTACTATAAATATTTCCCAGCAGTTTAGGTCAACTGCCACATGAGCTGGCCCTATGGAATGGAAAATTAAATGTCCATTTAGTCAGGGTTCCTCTAGAAATCAGAATAAAAATAACACCATTTACTTTTCTAAAAATATCTATGTATAGAAAACATGAAAGGCCTTTTTCAAAGGTCTCCTTCCCTCACAGTGCTCACACTGGTACCAAAAGTGGTCTCTCAGCCATCAAGTCTGGGTTCTCTCATTCTCCTCATGAAATACAGCTAATTTTCCATAAACAATGATAATTTCATTAGGGCTTTTTATTCTAGATCCCTGATTATTTTTCCTGCTCAGCTCTTGTAGCTTTATTCCTCTGGCATACCCACAGCATTATGCACCAAGTTTTAAAAACTGAACTCAGGATTTCAAACCTGCAATGAATGCAGTTTCTATTCAGATTTTAAAAATAAATAAAAGTGGCCCAGGTTTCAAGAAATGCTGAGCACCTGCATTTGCAATTTTCTACCACAGGACTCAGAGATATGAAAAAAATGCAGACATGTTAACTGGTTACAAATTAAAATTTAATTTAAGTAACTTCATTTTAACAGATGGTTAGGTTAGATTAACTCTAGTCATCCCTTTTTATGAAAACTATTCTACAATTCAATGAAAGTACAGTTTAAAAACTAGCTGCGAATGAGATTGTCTTCAGAATTTTTTTTCCTGGAAAACAAGTCTACATGTAGAGAACAACACTACTGAAATGGTATTCCAGACTCAGAAGAACTTACAGACTTGGCTTGAACAATGAGGATAGAAGGAAGATCTTACTTCCTGTTAATTTATACTCAGGCAAATGCACACATCTGCTGCTCCCTCTTGAAGAATAGCCATGATGAGCTGAACAAGTGAAAAAACCTCAAGTCTCAGGCTTCTGATAGACTTCTGACAATTCACAGGCAGCATGTAATTCATGATGAACACAAAACCAGCTTCTCATAGCTAATTCACAGCCATCTTCTGCTCTGCCTTAAAATCACTGCATAGATACATTAAAATAGAAATAAAGACTTTCAGGCCATCCTTTTGAATTGTGCAAGTAGAATGAGTTACAGGAAGAAGAAAAACTCCTTTCACATTTCAATATTACTGTGTCAAATTGTCTTTAGAAGTATCCAGTCACTGGATCACACTGAAGCTGGGGACAGTATGAGAAAACATTCCCTTTCAGCTGGCTGGAACGCAGTTCTGCATGGTTGAGAAGGAAGGAGTATAAAGGAATGTAAAAAACCAGCAGATTAGAAAAGCACTGTCATATGAGTAACAGTTCATTTGACGCCTTGACCAACAAAGTCAGGGAGAGAAGGAGAAAAGCTCAGAGGAAAAAAGCCCAGGTCAGTTATTCAGTACTCTATATCAACTGCGCTGTGAGAAAACATCTGCTAGAATCACCTTTAGAAGCATTTCTAAACAGCTCTCTTTGATATTTTGGAAAGTATTCAATAGCAGCAGGCAGAGTGGGCCCTGACACAAGGGGCAATGCATTTGTGTAGCCTGCTCCAGGATAGAAAGGTGAGACTGAAGATTAGGGAAAAGATTAGAGCTGGTGATTTCACAACCCAGGTAACTCCCTTTTGATCCTGCTGTAGATACTTCATGAACTAGAGGGAGAGCTGCCTTCTTCCCAGCCTGGAAATGAAACTCAAGATAATTTTAGTAAGGAGATAATATAAGAGCAGATCTTTATTTGAAGGCCTTCAGGGGCAGTTATGGAAAGATCATGTAAAAAATAATGTAAAGAAAAGACAAAAAGGCAAAAACCAAACAGCATCAGGAAGCCAGCATGAAATGTCAGGGTATGTTGAGTTCCAAGAATAGACTAAACATTGCAACGATGGCACTGCTCACTTGGATATTTTAAACAAACAAAGCCAAGCTTAACAAAACAGGTGAATGGAGGGGGCACAAGGGAAGGAGGACTGGACAGTCAGACTGAATGGGAAAGGAGAAGGAGCTGAAGCAGAACAAAGATGTCATTTGAAGCCAGATGAGTCAGGTGTTTCCATAACGCTGCAGCAGTGCTTGTGCCAGCACAGTGAGGGTGCAGAGAGAAGCAGGAGTGGCACAGTGACAGTTCCTCACAGCCTCAGGGCTGCCTGGCCACTTGACAGCTCTTAAAATCATTTCAAAAAACCCAGGCAAAACTACAGCCTAAAGGCCTGGTTTTCTAACAGCCCAAGCTATTATTAGAACTACTATACAATGTCTCTGTCATGAATCTGAAAAGATGCATTCATGATCTGTGTTTTACTGATTTATTGTACTAAATAAACTGTAGGGGCCTTGTCCTCCAATTGCTAAACAAGAATTCTACCTGACTTCTTAACAGTCTGACAACAAAACTAGGAAATAATAAACCAGGATTAGATCTGCTCTCTGCGATTTCCTTGCCTGTTCTACCACTCAGTTTTTTATTCCACTGTAAACATGAAGGAAACATTCCACTTATAAGACATTTATATATACAAACAAACAGTTAATATTTGCTCTCCTTTGGAATTGTACAAATGGACCTAGACCATCAAATCTCACTGGCAGCTGACAAGATCTCACATCTACATTACATTCTACTATAAAAAAAGTTAGAAACTGGGGTTTTCCTGTAAGTAGATACCTCTTCACACAGGGACTACAAGATTTACCTTTTAATTATTTCTGGTACTTTGATCAAAACCTCTAGGAAAGCAGATTGCTGGAGACAGATTGCATGCATCTACAGAGGGAGGTGAAACAGTAAAATAATTAAAACCTGATGAATATCAGTGGAGAGTGAAATTTTCACCTACAAGGAGGGCACACAGACCAAAACACACAAGCAGACTGTTCTTAAGTCTCATACAGAGATGCCATGGATCCTGCAAGGGAGAAAGATGCCCTTTAATGGAAAAAAAATATAAATTTTACATATTTCATCAGGCCAGCCATTCTTCCTGGGGGTCTGTTTCTTACATAAGCTGGTGTTGGGAAAGATGAAAGTTTGGCAAGAAAGTTTCACAGATACATATGTTGGCAGAAAGCTCTCTGAATGCAGAGCCTGGAAGTGGAATAGAAATAGAAGCAAGTTTTGATATAGAAGAATAATAGATTTCTAAAGTAAGAATTGCTGAGCCGGTCATTACTGGACAACTAAGAAAGCAAAGGTTAAGTCGAGCTGGAAGGAGATTTTATGGCTAGAACAAAGGATATGTTGACCACAGCCAAAAAAGGTGTTTTTACTAAGCAGAAATAGGTTTTAGGAAAAGCAGAAGATACCATAGACAAACAAACATGCCGATGTAGCAAGTAGAAAAAAGGTCTAAGAATTTTCCACTGCAAGAAAACAGAAAAACAACTTTAAGCTTGAGCTGTAACATACTAACTCATGTGGTTGGATAGTAATGACCATAAGATGATAATGATAGTAGTTATGATAGGCTATAGGCAATAGTAAAGGTGATGCTGAATGGTTGCTATGCATTAAGATGCTCAGCAAAGAGAAACAGATAATGCATTGTACCCAGAACTAAAGGGGCTTCAGGTTTGCCTATAAGCTGGAGCTGGCAGCTTTAGGTGAGGCTCTGTTACCCCAGGAATGCTGTAAAATCATCTAGACAATAAACAGCATTTGGAAGTCCCACATCTCTCGTCTCAGCCTCTTACAGTCTAGTCTGGATTCTTGCAGTTGTTTTTCTTCCAACCCCAGCTTCAATGCCCCCATCACACAGACCCAGAGGTGGCTGCTCACAGCCACATGTTACATGGACAGGACTGGTCAAGGACCGACCAAGCACTGAAGGAAATCCAACAACTCAACCCTAATGCAAAGATTTAGATGTATTTTATATACCTTTTTCATGAAACTTATTTATGAAGACAAGTTGAAATACAATGCCATTTGATAGAAAAACACAGTCCTAAAAACCCCTTTTATCATGAAGTTAAAGGCAACAGAGCCAAAAATAGCTCTGGCCATTCATCACACAGATCAAAAATATTTAAGATTATGGAGAAATTCCAGACTGTTTTGCCTGAAAGGGCCTTCTGGGAGTCAGCTTGTCCCAAGCTCAGCTCCAACACTGAAGTTAAAGCATGTTGCTAAGGAGTCTGCACACATAATTTTGCAGGTCTCCATGGATGGAGGCTCCACAGTCCCAGAAATGCAGCAACCCTTGGAGCCTTCAGCATCCCTTCAGCAGTGCCTCACTGCTCCTGGGGTTACATTTCCCCAGCTTTGAGATTCAGCATCTGCTTCTAAGACTTCACAAGAACTCCACCTGGCTTTTTAACTGTGGACAGGGATGCTGCTTAGATTTTATTTTAATGCTCGTAGTACTTTAATTTAAAAATTCCAATTGCAAAATACCTTGTGATGCTGGAAAGGCACACAAGTACACACAAATGTCCAGCTGAAAACAAACAGGTTGCAAAACATTTCCCCAAAAAGGAAAAATCAGAATTAATTTTAAATTGTAACAATGGAATTCTCTGAGTTTCCTAATGCAAAAGGTGGGGGGGGGGGGGGGGGTAGAAACATAAGTTTACTGACTACTGAACACCTTGAGCAAGTTTTGTGTCTGGCATACGCCTAAATACAAGGATTAAAAATCACTAAAGCTGTCTCCAGTGGACATTCTTCATTTTATTTATTTGAGGAGCTCAGTTGCAACTTTACTGTTTATCTGTTTTAGTAACTTGATCACCAGGGTCCAGAATTAACTTGTCAAACTAAGGGTGCAGGCAGAAAACAGGTTGGCTTTTTGTTTGTACACTGTACACTGTGAACAGGTGCCTGTATTTCTACTGTGCAACCTAATAAGGCAGAAAAAGACAAATAACTCCACATAACACAGCTCCTGGAAACTTCCTGGGGGGGGCAGAATTCAGAATCAGGTGCCACAAGAATGTTGCACATGAGTATTTACCAGTTACTTGACATTTGGCCTAGATCAGGAACTGATGCAAATTCAAAAGTGCTGACTAAAAATTGTAACATTTCTTTCAAGTACTTAGAGAAAGGGAACTAGCACACATCAACTTCTTTAAATCCACACTGAATTGAAAATTTTATGGTATTTTTAAGGCAGAAAATAATTTCATCTAAACATGTTATTCTGCAGTTAAAAAACCACTTTGCTAAAAACACCAAGTATGAAAAGCTTTTCATGTCTGATTAGGTTCCATAGACATTTTTCTACCCAAATTATTACAGCCTCTACACATCCGTGTCTAAAGAAGAAGCTAAAAGGAGTCATTTCCTCTTGGTAATAAAGCAACATGCCAAAATACACTTCTTGTAAACTGAAGTGACTTCTCACCCCTTTCAGTTCTAATGGCCAGACCTTCTTAATTCCTAACCAGGCATCCAGGAGTATTTCCAGTGACTCCTGCAGAATTACATTCACACAATCACACAGCAGGAGTAAAATGCATCAGGCACAGGCAGTTTTTTCCCAGTTTCTAAGGAGAATATGTTTAAACATTGACAAGCCGATGCAAAGTGGTAGAAAAATGATTACATTTCTCATCTCATGCACATGAAGAATACAGAAATTAAGAATTACACTATATGAGGATTTAAATGTTTATTTATCTGGTAGCAAAAAGTGCAATCCACAGTCCCTGCACTAGGTAGAGGCTTCTTTTATCAGAAATGAGACACATGTGCCAGCCCAGAATTCACAGAAGCTGGAAGTGAACTACAAACAGTGAAGGAAAGATGTATCTGACATCCATAAACTGAAAACCTAAGCAAGTTTGATGAATGATGGAACTAGAACAGAGGACAAATGATAGTGACTACAGAAATACTAAAGTCACTCAGGAGAGCCGTGACTGGAGAGTTACAGACCCCCAAAAAAAGCATATTTTCAAATTCCTTGGAAAATACAAGCAGTGCTTTAACTGTTTCCAGCAAATAGGGGCTTATATGTGATCACATCTATACCAGACAACTCCCTGCTCAAAACCATAGCCAGTGTACACAGAGAAAAACCTGAAACCAGTCTCAATTTCACAAGATACAACTACTTCTAAGAGGGAAGATGGTTCAGTGAGAATCCATGAGTCCATTACCAGCTGATCAACTGAAATGAGCGTAGAGTCACACATTTATATTTCTAATATAATATAACAAAGTTAACTACAATAAAAGCCTAATAACCATGCTGACTTTACAAGCAAAATCTAATAGAAAACAACCCCAAAAAACCCCAGCCCTGTAATACTTACTCCAATGAACCTTTCCTGTTTCAGCTTGACTGTGTAGCGAGGATACTTTTGTTAAACATTTTCTTCCTATTACTCTTATTTTTTCAGAAGATTCCACGAGATGACCTCAATGTGATCTACAAAAAGCCAAACACAAGATAATGTAATTGACCAAATGAGAAAATCAGCAATTTGTATTTGGCTCAAAACCTGCACCATCTTTCTCTGCATAAATACCTAAATAATCACAATATTTTTTACTACCTTCAAATACTACAGCACCACGTTCTCATTACACAATGTGATTAATCTAACAATTAAATGAATGTCAAATCCACAAACACCCTGCTACCAGAAAGGAAATAAAGGAAGTAGTAATTTGAATATGCCATTTATTATAATAAGTTTAATTAAGAATGCTTTAGTAAAAAGCATTCTTAGCTGCCACAAATATTTTCAAATTTTTGTACACTCAATTTGGCTCAGAGGAGCAGATGTCCACTGCAGTTAAAGCTAAAAAAAAGAAAGACAGAGATGCCTTCATTATCTTAAGCACATTTTCTCTTTTTTCTCTGGGCTGTAAGCTGATTTCAGTGGAGGTTTTCTGTTGGTTTGGGGGCATTTCGGTGGTTTGGGGGTTTTTTAAGAGTGCATCATCTGTAGTTCTACTATGGAGAAGATGAGTTGACAACACAAGTGATCCCATATTCCTATTCATAGTTCAATGAGTGAAAGGATCAGAAGGTCTCTGACCAGCAAACACCCTGCAGAGGTACAGGGCAAAACATCTCCACAGAGCCAAGACATCTTCCTTAGCTCTACCCTGCTAATGGAGCTCCCAAGAAAGAGAAATAAACAAGAATTACTTCAACCCCCCAAGCACAAAGCAGTGCTGTTTGCACTGATGCTGCCTCCAGGTTTGTAGGCCAAGCCACAGAACACAAGACACGTAACTACACCATAAACTTCCCAGAAACGATTATTTTTCTAAACCACACCAAGCAGGTCCCACTGTGCTCGTGAGAGCTCAACACAGCACAGTGACCAGCAGGGAGGCAGGGCTGTCACTGTCCTGGCCCACACAGAGCAGAATTTCTCTGGGAATTGGCATGTAGAGCCCTCTGAAGCAGCTCACATTCTTCAGTGGCTTTGAGGGATAAATACTTATTGCCCCACCTGCTTAAGTCTGAAAAAAAAAAAAAGTTACTGCTTCATGAACAAACTTTTGGTGCATAAAGGTGTTGTTCCAAAATGGGTTTTCACCTAGTGTGCAAGAAGCCAACCCACACACATTGAGTTATTTATTTACAGAGGCATGAGCTAGTCCAGAAACTTCTCATAATTAATGACTAGGAGCCTTCAGCAGGGAACACACACAAGAAAAAGAAAAAAAGACTAGAGAAAAATGAAGACAGGATTATGTGATTTGGAAATTGCAAGGACAAAGCAATAGTGAGAATCTCACAGAAGCAAGGCTGAACTACCAGCCTGGAATTCATGTTTTACAGCCATGTCAGTATTTGTGCTCGTGGAATCAGAGAAATCCAAATCAAAAGCTACTGGCCAGCAGGCAGAATCTTAGGAGGGGGTGTGAAATGCATCCTTCTATAGCTGACAGGCATGACAACAGAACTTCCATGCAAGGAAAAAATCCTGCATGACCTGTGGCCCCTCAAACAAGGGGTACAATGTGTGACTGAACCATACTCTGTAGCAGGAGCAGGATACTCTTTGACTACAAGTTGGATATCCCAAATTTTAGAGGTCAGTGGCTAATTAGACACATGATGACAAATCAGATGGTGCCCAGAAATTACCCAGGGTCTATAAAATGTACAGCTTAAACAAACCACTGCATTGTGAATAGCTCCTGTCACAGTTCCTGCATTCACCCCAGTCTCTCGTTTCCCCACAGCTCCCTGCCCTGTTTCCCCTCTTTTCTCACAGCACTTTGAATCTCTGCAGCTCAGACACGACATTGACAACAGGCTGGTCCTCTACAAAGAACTGTGAGGGACCAGCCAGCCCTTGAGACCTTAAACAATTTCTAAAGTACACAAATAAAGCACCCATCCAGTCTGTTTGCCATCCCTGCACACCCTCAGCAGCCCTGCCACCCAAACTCAGCTTTCCACATCCTAAAACAGGCTGTGAGCCTAAATATTTGCTTCTGCATGGATTTTCATTACATCTAAAGCAGTATTTGAGGCCAGCGTAAGAAACAAACCCTTCATTAGAGGATGAGGGTGTGCAGTCCTATTCTTCCCACCAACCAACCTTTCCCATTTTCAGAGCAGCAGAGCAGGGGTTAGGAGACGTGGTGTTGATGGGCTGCAGATCACACCATGGCAGCCAGGACACTTTCCACGTCCACACCACGAGTGGAGAACTTTCCAAAGCTGGTTACACCCAACAGATGTGGTACAAGCTCTGCTGGCCTTTTACAGACCATGAACAGCCACTGAGAACTCCAATCACGTAAGAAACACAACAGCATCATCTTTGGGAACTCTAGAAAGATCAGAAAGACTGGAAGGAGCTGCCTCACAAACTGGACTCTCTAATGAGGACATCTCTTTTCCCCACTGCACCTCTCGGGGAACAGGGGAAAACTAGAACTGGCAGCTGGACATTACAAACAGAGGCTCTCTTCTGGGTCTCTTGGGTGTGAGCTCAGCCAAAAACAAACCACCAAACCAGCTATGTGACATCTTCTGACAGAACCCACCAGGGACCCTACAGAAATCCTTTTCCATTCCAGCTTGCAACTTCTGTGTGAGAAATTGCATTTGGCAATTTCCTTTAATTACACCCTCATTACATAGATACTGATTTAAACAGTAAATTTACTGATGTAAATCGTAACTTGGTTTTTCTAAAACATTAACAATCTTATGAGGCAATTCAGCAATCATAAAACTATGTGGTGGCAATCAAAATGCCTGTGACAATACAGTAAAACTTTCTACAGCTCTCCACCTACACTCCCTACGTCCAAAGAAACACTTATGAATGTATGACCAAAAAAAATTATATCACAAGGAAAGAAAGAGGGGAGAGCTACAAGAAACTTTTGCCTCAAACTCCTCTGTGGCATAATGTTCAAGATAAACAATTACAAGCCAGGGAAATAGGCCACTCACAAAGACAGAGAAAAGGAAAAACAGAAGAGAAAAAAAAAGTAAAAATCATTCATGAGCAATGTAAGATGTCAGATAGAAATTGCTGGGTTAATTGTGGCCCTATTGTCTCCTCTAAAGCAATTTCTAGGCCCATCAGACAGGCTGCTCTGTCAATACTTGCAGAGTCCACAAAAAATCCATTTGCTGGAGAGGATGCTCCAGGTTTACTTGAGGATAAGGACCTATGAGTGGGTTGAATGACACAATATAACAGTTTCTTGGGTGTCTTTTCTGTAATTAAACCTCTTACTCTGGAAGAAAGCACTGAGGCAGACATCAGGACAGCACCAGCAGATGTTTAGGACAGCAATACACAGCTGGGGCATTTTAGAGCTTTTGGTTTGGTCACCTCAAAGTTGTCTTGAGCATTTCTCATGCTCTCAGTAGTGCTGAAGATTGGACAAGTGAATACCAAACTGAATTAGCTGCCATAGCAATGAAGAAACCCACCATTTCACCAAGTCAGAGACAAAAAAAGTAAATATGAAGCATCAGTAAATACACCAAATATCTCCAACTTTAAAAAATACTGAAATATATAAAGCAACTCAGTCTTCCTCAGTCCTAAGTTCCAACAATAACAGACACAAAATTCTTCAAGAATATTCACTGCCAGTAATTAAGCCATCACAACTCAAGTCCAAGAACTAAAACAGTGAGCAAAAGAGAAGCTCACAGCAGTGCACATCTGCCTAAATGACTGCAACTTCCAGCTTTTACACACTGCACACCCGAGTGCACGGGCTGAAAATGCAGGTTAAAGCCTGGATCTGAAAGAAGCATTTCATATCTATTACCTGGTGTTGTGTGGCAGCTGATCCAGAGAGAGTGCAGGGAGCACACTCTGCCTCGTGCTGGAAACAGCCTCTGCACAAGCACTGTCCTAACAGAGCAGTGCCCAGAGCCTCTTCAGCAGCACAAACCAGTTCTGACCTTCTAAAGGTGCCATTGATTTCTGCAGTAACATCAAGAGACAGAATACCTTACTGCCAATGGACAGCACACTGTTACACACAGGACAGCACTCTTCTTTGTGTTCTACTTTCCCAGCTGTTGGTGCTTGGTCAGAAAACAATATCCTTTTAGAAGCCTCAGACTTCTCTGAAATGTGAAACCCACCTATCTTGTACAAAAATCTTTTAACCAAAACTGAAAAGCCAAGCTATGAGTTCCCATTGCACAAGAACAGCCACAGAAAAAGAAAGAAAGACAGACAGAAACTGCAGAACACCAAAGGAGCTCAAAACAGACATCTATGTCAGAACTGTAAGTTAATTTACATCCTTTCTTATTCCTGAAGATGGGCAAAACAGAGACTGCTTAGCATTTTCCAGTATTATTCTTTAAGTTAAACAGTTAATAGTTACAAACACGATTTGAAGCTGGATTCAGTTATCTCGTCATCAAGAACTCGATTTAACCATATTTATGTTTACGCAGTGGGTGACTGAGGGCAGGAGCCCTGTCCCACACGATGGATCACGGTGTGAGGAGGCTTTGCTCACTCTTCCCGAGCGCTGCCCCACTGAGCCCTGGCTCAAATCCCCTCTGAAATCCCCTTCTGTGCCCAACAGGCTTCCTTAAAACAAACTCATGCTCACACAAGCACAGACTAATATGCTTTACAATGAATCATTTTTTACTCTGTTACACACGCTGCTGAGCTCCCTTGCAGTCTAGAGCTGCAAGACAATATCAAAAAGATCTTGCAAGTTTTCACCACGTCTTTATTTCAAACACAGTGATTTTTTAACAGGGTGTCAGTTCCTGACATCTGAATTTTTCGGGGAGGGGGTAGGGTGTGTCCCTCCTTCACAGTGATGTGTCCTGCCTGATGGTGCTCAAGGTTCAGTAACCCTCCTATTAATTGTACCTTAGAACTCAATCTGATTGGAGTTTTGAGGCAAATAATCTTTTTTCCTTACAATGAAGTCAAATCTAAGAGTAAAATTTATGTCAGCACTTACTGGCACTGGAAAATGAAAGACTTTTCCAGCACAGAACAGATAGTTCCAGATGGGAAGGAATCATCTGCACTATTTAGGATGAACAAACATAAAATAATTTATTTTTATTTTCCCAGAATGTTTCAATTGTTTTTTTCCTGCTCTGTCACCTTCAAAAGAAACCCCTCTGGGCAAAGCAGAAAGGAAGCACATCACTGTTAAGGAAGCTTAACAAAAAGAGGCTCCTAGACAGCAAATTTTCCTCTGTCACTCTGCCAGGCAGGCAGTGATTCCCTGAGCTGAGGGCAGTGCTGAGATGGACACTGGCAAAGTCTCTGCTAAGGGAGAGCCTGCAATGCCCTCGGCACTGGAGGCTGCCAGTGCTGATCACTTCTAGTGACAGGTGCAGAATAATAAAACATCCCAGCAGAGGCTCTGGGCTGGAGGATGCTGTCTGGACTCCACGGTTCAAAAAGCACAAAGTTCAAGGTTGCATTTGACGGTGTTACACACACAGCAGTTTCTGTGATTTCAGATGATTCACAAACAAGCGCTCAGATTTCTTTCTATCGCTCCACAAACACGGAGTGAAGTGGGGAAGGCTCTCCAGCTCTTTCCCAGCTGTGATCCAGCACAGGGCACAAGTGATCACCCAGGAGCTCCAGGGCTGGGGACACAGAACTGAAGGGCTCTGACTGAACAGGCTCAGCCGTGTGAGGATGGGATCCCCCAGGGCTTCACCTGCACCTCCACCCCAGTGCTGCAGCTCCTAACCCTGCTTCACTCCACGAGCCTGACAGCAGGGAAGAGCTGGAAGCTGTGCTCACAGAGCAGGGCTCCTCTCCCCAAAAATTCTCACCTACACGTGAGGTGTGAGGCCCAAGGCTCACCCCTGACAGCAGCTTAGGCAGGTGCAGACAAACCCAGCACCCTCCACAAGCCCTGACACCTACAGAGGTGTTTGTCTGTTTGCCATCCCTGCACACCCTCAGCAGCCCTGCCACCCAAATCCAGCTTTCCACATCCTAAAACGGGCTGCAAGCAATAATAAAATATTTGATTCTGCATGGATTTTCATTATATCTAAAGCAGTATTTGAGGACAGAAGTTTCAGGGGCAAGGGCAGGGGAATTAGTTGCCAGCAGCACAGCAATTCCTGTACCTGTTCCTTTGGTCTTCTATCACAACACAATTACATCCTATACTTTTAAGCTGCTCCTGAATCCATAGTTAATTACAAAGCAGAACAAGGACTTGCTCTCAAAATTACCCTTCCACCATCATTTTTAATAAACAAATCTTATATTAGTTTAATGAGACATTTTCAGCCATTCTAAAGTTTATGACGTCCTTTTTCATTATTTCTCTCTGATTGCCTTTAACTCTGAAAGGCCCAAGGTGCACAACGGCTGATGAAGCTTTTCCTCCCAATTCAGGAACACCTCAACATGGCCCTTATTGCTGATGCATTTTCTACTCACTAGCTTGTCATAGATATAAAATCACTGAAAAACCCCAGCTGGTTCCACCAAAAAGTTACTACATGAATAAATATTTACCTGCACTTTAAACAGAGAAATAAAGCAGTGAGTCTTCATCCTGTTCCTGTGAAGATCCCATCATGATTACTGAGTTACTTGAAATGTTATTAGCAGCACTACTTGTGATTTCTGTTTCTTGTGATCTGCACAGTCTATTTTCTTTACTGCTTTCATGTCCCCACGTTTCACTTCCCAATTGCATTCCGTGAAATGCCTAATATCGTGAAACTATGCAAATTTACTTCTATTTAGTTCCCAAATTCTGCTTTTTGTTGTGCTCATATTTGAATCTATAAAACTAAGAACACAGAGTTAAAAAGCAAGACTGAACAATTTTTCAGTAATTAATTATTATGAGCCATTTTGTGAAGGTACTGCCCACCCTGCTCCAGGTATCACTTGAAAGGATTTGTTCTTTATGATTAAAATAAACTCCCAGGTGTGGATTGCAAGAGACTATGAACCAACACAGAAATGCCTAAAGTGCATTTTACAGACATGCTGCTGCAGTCCAACTTGCTGTTTGATTCCAAATATTACCACATAATAAATAATAAGAGAATTCCATCCCTAACAACATGTATGCAGTAAATACTAATTGAAATTAGAAGTAATCACTAAGAACAGTTCCTGTGCTGAAAAAGGAAAAATACAAGCATCTAATAAATGCAGTTTACCTCCAGTTATGTCCAACACTCAAAAGCAAGTCTATTAAGCTCCTTTAGATAATAGAAGTGTATGTTTTAATCTGCTCTTGTTCCCCACTCCCCTCCTCTTTCAGGTAGTGAGGTGTCATAGAAAAAATATTTAAAATATGAAGCATAATTTCAGCATGAAAATTTATAATTTATAATTATATAAGTATAATTTATTATATATCATCTCATGTATTATATATTATATTTATTACATATTATTATATAATTGTGATTTATAATTATATATTTATAATTATAATTTAAGAACTCCAAATCTGAACTAATCCCAGGCTAGAAGCAAGGGAGTGCTTGGTTGCAAAAAACAAAAACAAAACAAAATCAAACAAACAACCAAAACCCTAAATGCACCAAAACCAAAAACACACCACAAAACAAAATAAAAAAAACAAACACAAAAGACAATCCTCCTGTCATCAAACTAACAGATCTGAATCTGGATCCCAAAGTCAGATTTACATAGTATTCACATATGTTACACTGCCTTTGGACATAGCACCTAAAATACAGAATATTTGCTGTAAGAACAAACAGACCAACCCAAACCCTTCTGTTTCCCTCAGCTGCAGTGCTCAGCTCAGTAATTCAGACTACGCAGCATTTTCTGCCTGCCTTCATTAATGAAAGCTTTCAGTCCATTCACCAGCTATCTGCTCCACCTCAGGCTGATTCCCGAGAGAAGCAGAAGCGTTTTGTGGTGTCAGGAGCCCTTCAGAGAGAAATCCCCTGCAGGTTCTGAGCAGGAGCAGAGCCTGAGCAGTGCTGGAGCTGACTGAGCCCAGGGAGCCACACGTTCTGTGATGCTGTGAGATGCGAGGTGTGCGGGGATGGAGGAGAGGCAGCAGCTCCATCATGGTCAATGTGTTTATCCTCCTGCTGCCACTCAGTGATGACACCACTATTTACAGCACTTTGTGGCAGCAGGCATCCAAAACCCATCCTCTCCCTGAGAAATGAACATGAGCTCCTTCTTTTCACTGGAGGCTTCCTTTTGACAACTTCACTGCATTCTGCACCCCAGCCTGGTGCTTCACTCCCAGCCACAGAAGCAGTAGGACCCAAGGGATGTGAACCTGGGCACACAAAGGAGCTGCTGCTGCAGCAGCATCTGTATTTAGGAAAGCAATTATTAAAATATGGCAAAATCAGACACCAAAAAAGTGACTCTTGCAACTGAAAGCAAAGGCTTTTCAGTTTTCACACAAACAATGATGGGTTGACCAAGACAGAAATTTCTCAACACCACACTTGACAGCAGAAGAGTGATTTTACAAGATAAAGCTCACAAAATATTTACCTAAACTACGTTCAAATTTTCTCCCAAGATAAATGAGAAAGAAAACAAAGCTCCTCTCAAATTCTGTTTTACTTCTCACCAACACATTGCAAGAAAAAAGTACATCACAAAACCCAGAAAGTTTAACAGCAAATTATTTCATTTGCCACCACACCCCAATAAGCCAAGCTCTTCATCTTAACTGGGGCTGGTAATCACCAAAATGTAGATGCCTGAGCCAAAGATTTCAGGAATGCTGTTATTTCTGAAGAACCCTTCTTGTGTAAGGATCTAACCACAGCCTCTTTTGGAAAAAAAATTGTCATTACAGAGGTAGAAACCCTTTATTACTGCACAAATAGAGCTAAAAGCCACCCAAAGAGTCATGTGCTACTTTCCTAGCCAACAAATCCCAGTCAATAATGAAGAAGCAACTTAGGGCATCGAGGGAGTGGAAAACTTTCACAGAAATTGGTATATATTGTCTGGCTCTTTCAAGCTTTATCAGCTCAGCACACAGAGCCTGCATCTCTCGTTCTCCTGAGGCAATAACCCCAGGAATTCACCCCTAAGCAGTGATGTACCACGATTTTAACAACTGGCAAGTAGTGATGGGAAGGGAAAAGGAGGCACCAAATGCTGCAGGCCTCTATAAATCCTGCAGCTGCACACAATAAAAGTTGACAAGTTATCAAGTTACAAATAAATCTGAAAATTCAGCCATGGTTTGTGAAATTTGCGTAAAAAGAAAGTATCTTGAGGATACTAAAATGATGAGCTGCAGAGATAGACTAAGGCAAGAATTGCTCTGCCTTCTTGTAAAATTTACCTAGAAGTTAACTGGAACAGAAATAATTCTGAGAAAACAGCTATAAATAGAAAGGGGTTAATCATTCAAATTTCTATTCCCATGACAAGAATACACTAAAGAGTCTAACTTTTTAATCTTATGATACTTTAAAAATACTTCAGCTGCTGTATTACAGTATGCCTCTACCTACTTTTTATGAATAGTTTCTCCTTTATTTTTTTAAATGCAATAAAGGAGATTTTCTTTTGATGAAAATATTTTCACCAACAGTCATCAAAACAAGCCTGTGCATCAGCTGGAACAATTGTGGTCACTTAAATGGATCTTTTTTTAATGGGGCCACTTAAAAATACATTTACCTCTTCTCCATCCTAATATAAAGCACGTAAAACTTATTTGTCATTGATTTCAACTACCAGAGCTGCTATGAAGAATTTTTCAATTAAGTGTTTGCATTTATCCTAAAGCAGCAGAGAAATTTAGAATCATTAAGGTTGGAAGAGGCCTGTAAGATGATCAAGTCCAACTGTTCTCCCAGCACTGCCAAGCCCATCACTAAGCATCACATCTATTATATTTGTTCAAGGACATGAACTCAAGTTTACCATGCAAAGACACCAAAGAAAGAAACTGCCTCACCCTCGATGCACAGATAAAAAAACACCAACGTCTCTGAACTCACACAGAGCTTGTGACACACTTGGAAATAGAATCTAATTATTACAAATCCCCAGCCAGTGCTTTGCTCACAGTATTTCTCACCCAAGTAAATTAATGTTGAAGCTTTTAAGTTAAACCAAATGGAGTATGGGAAGTAAGAGAAAGAAGTTCTTTATTTTCAAAATATAGAAACAGATAAGGATTTTGTCATTTTGTGGGGCCCAACAAGTTGATTATAAAGTGAGTTGTGGTACAGCATATTTGCAGAGGCAGAAATTAGGACAGCACCCAATATATGCACTCAGCTTCAAAGGATACAGAGCTGCTGCAGATCTCCATTGATTACTCATTACAAGAAATTGTGAGCTAAAGACTTGATTGTGGTCTTAACACTACATCCAGCTTTTTAAGTGACATCTTCACATTCTTGCCAAACTTGCTTTTATTGAAGAACTCTACCAAACAGCCTTTCCTTTTTATGCAGAACTTTTCTGCTCTTCCCTTTCAACTCTTCATGCAATAGATTTATTTATAGCACCCAGAGGAAACAGAAGTTCCCAGTTATCAAAACAGACTGCAGAATGCAAATAAACAACTGTTATGTATTTATGTTAGCTGGACTCTAATTTGTGCAGAATGACGCCAAGTATAAAAAAAAAATGGTATCCTAACAGTTAAATCAACAATTTTGTAAGTAAAATGTTGCTGTTGGTATTATTACTCAGATAAAAATAGAGTTTGGTCATTATTCTGAGCTTACTAAGATTTTCAACATAGCTAGAGGTCACCTAATTCAAGTGTAAATGAACAATTTTATTAAAAAAATATTATCTCCCTCCATCAGTACCACTAGCAGCAGATGTAAAAGAGAACCTCTGAAGTGCTGGGGAAGTAAAACCAGCCAAGCATGAAGACTCTCAGTATTCTGCACATCTGAAGAGTGACATCTCTATCTTTAAACACATGGGAAATTTTGCACATAGCTTGTAAAAGTTCATAAACGTAATGAAATTATTTCAAGTTAGATATGCAATCAGATGCTGATTATCAGTATATTATAAAGTGTTTTTTTATTTTTAATAAAATATAGGACTTTTGTCAAAAGCTTTGTATCTGGCTTACATGGGCACTAAAAAGAAGCAGAACAATATTAGATACCAAGCACAGATAATCAGTCTCTCCTTATTTTTATTATTAACAACGGAAAGGAATGTCTCTTTTTTTGCTAGCAAGTTTTGTGCCAGAAATTAATGTACCATTTGCTGCTGACAGTCTGCCAGACTAATGATGTTTTTCTTCACTCCAGAGGGTTCAGAAACTACTACTCACTTTCCAGTCAGCATTCATCACAGATTCCTCCCATGGAAAGAAAAACAAGACAGCTCTTCTACAGACACACACAACCTCAGTCATTACTACAAGTAAATAATTTAAAACACTTCAGCAGAAGTACACAAGCGTTCTTCACCTCCTGCTATTGTGGCCCAATCCACAATTCCTCAATTTCACTTCTGGCAGAAGACAGAATAAAATCATAGAAGTATTTAGGTTGGAAAAGACCCTTAACAGAAAGTTTAACCTTTAACCCAGTGCTGCCAAGCCCAGCTATCCTCGAATCCACATCTGCACATCTTTTAATACATCCAGGGTTGGTGAGTGCACCACTTCCCTGGGCAGCCTGTTTCTATGCTACATTATGCTTTTGGTGAAGAAATCTTTTCTAATATCCCAACCTAAACCTCCCCTGGCACAGCTGAGGCAGTTTCTTCTCATCCTGCTACTTGGTGCTTGGGAAAAGGCTCCCTTCACCTGGCTGTAACCTCCCTTCAGGCTGCTCTAAAGCTACACTGCTGTAAAACTGCAAAGTGAGCTGTGGCTGCCCCTGGATCCCTGGAAATGTCCCAGGCCAGGCTGGATGGGGCTTGGAACAGCCTGGGATAGTGGAAGGTGACCCTGCCCACGGCAGGGAGTGCAGCTGGGTGATCTTTAACCTTCCCACACAAATCATATCAGGATTCTACATTGCAAATTTTATTTCCTACTAGGTTTGGACTTCTTGTTGGGGATTCAGTCTTGTCCATCTCCATTAATCAGAAACAGGGCTAACACTCTTGTGTGTCTGCTCATATTCTGCTGCTGCCGTTGCCTGTGCCCATAAGGACAGCACACACACATGCACTGTCTCTCTTTACACCAAACACTAACTCTTCTTTGTTTAGAGGATCCCTGCTTAGGACTTGAACAATCCTCCTTAAATATCTTATGTCTTGAACTGCATCCTTAGCAGGGCATACAGATAACCAAATAGTACATTCAGAAATTCTTTCCCTATATCAGAAACAAAGTAAATCCTCAGCACTAAAGGTCAGAAAGACAAATACTCCGAGTCCATCTGAGTTTCAAACCCCAATACACAATGTGTGTGGTGGTGTAAAAATCCCAAAGGCCTTCCCTTCCTCAGCAACACCTATTTATGTCAAAAAGGGAACTGGAAAAACAAAAAAACCAAACCACAAAAAGCCCCAAATGCAAAAAACGTCCCAACATTAGCAGAGAGTAAATAACATTGTCATGTACGATTAACACACTTAAATTCTTTGGGGGTTGGGAGGGAAATAATGGGGGATCTGGGGAGAAGGAGTAGTAAACTTAGTGCCAGACTGTACAAAGGGCAAAAAAAAGTAGAAACTGGGAATTTTGAAAGGTAGAGGAAGTGGAAAAAAGTATAGGCAAAAGGACCAAAGTACTCTCCAAAACCAGAAAAGGAATCTGAGCCTTGAATCCAGGCAGGAGGGGGATCCAGTGCCCCGTGCAATTTTCAAATAACATTTTATCTGCTTCTTTCTACCAGGCCAACTTTGTACTTAGCTTTTTGAGTTTCTGCTAGCAACACTAATCTTTGTTTACCTGGTTCTGCCCTGTAGCTGTGTCTGTACCAATGGTTTGTACACACAGACTACAGACCAACCTGCAGCTTTCTGGAGGCCTAGAGAGCAGTGCTCACACTGCTGGCTGAAAACTATCCTTCTGCAGGACTCAAAAGCAGGTTTTTTGGCTGTTATTTGTAGTGACACAAATGTTATCAGTTTTTTAAATCACACAGGCTTCATATTCTTCTGTTGTGAACATTCTATACTCATAAACATCAAATTGTTCACTGGAAATAACAGAACACTTCAAAACGTTACCTTTGCTGGTTAGAAAATAAAATGATCCAACAATATCAAAATGCATCTCTCAAGCACTGTATTTACCAAAGATAAAAAAGGTATTGCTCAAGAGATAGCTCCCATAAGAACCTCAAGCACTAAAAGCTGTTACCAGTTATTCTGTTTTCTAGAGACGTTATACAATGTTCTCCAAACCACCTACCTACTCTGATTTTAAAACTGCTTCTGGTACTCTGTAGCTGCATGCAAGCACAGATCTTCCACATTAAATCTGTCACAAAACCACTTGACAGCAGGACTCTGAGCCTCTTACAGCATCAGGTTAATGGTACAGACCATCAGCTACTGCACACAACAGCTTCCACAGACAACTGGCCATTCTTCTGCTTATTCTTAAACTTTTTCATTGCCCTGATACCTTCTGTGCACACCAAGGACTTTCAGAAACATCAAGAATTAGCAGACACTTCATGGCAACACTGTACTATATAACTAAAGGCACAACAATTTTTTACAAATTCTAATTAACAGACAACTTTCACCACAGAGTCTCACATGACTTCCACAAAACTCTTTATCTATCATGCCACACGAGCTCCTGCCCACATTCTGCCAGCTGATGCCAACTCCAACCTTACATCTTCCAATTCATCTCTGAATTCTCTCACAGAGTGGTTTTTTTAATCCAGTGGATATATGGTGCCTGGGGGCAAGGATAGGAAAGGAATGACCTAAAGTGGGAGCAAGCAGTGCAAGCCTCCACACTTCACTTAAAACTGTCCATCAGTTCCAAATCAATGCCTCTGCTTTCTGCTTTGCATACAGGAACTATGGGGGGGAAAGCCCCAGAAGAGCACAGTGAAAAGAAAATTAAAATCAACCTAAACCTTCAGTAGCCTCTAAAAGTGAACCCAAAGAAACAGCAATGAGAACACACTGATTACTTGTGTCTCATAAAAAGAAATCAGAAATAACAGTGCTGACACTGTTCCCTTACAAATAAATACATGCAAAGACAAAATAAAACATCACATACCAGCACAAAAATTAAACCCCCAGCACAGACTTTACTCCCAATCATCACAGTTTCTAGAAAACAGGAACAAAAATTGTATTTATACAGCCAGTAGTGAAGTACTAAAAGATTATTTATCAACCTAATATGGGAAGTAAAACTGTTCAGCTTTACAGCAGCATATAAAGCTGAGCTACACAAGCATAAAACTTGACATCAATACCTCTGATGGAGTTCCCTTAAGATATTTTGATGGGGCTATTTTGATGAATTCACAAAGCTATTCTAAAAAATCTGAGTAACTACTTTGCAAACAAAAGCAAGATTCTAGAAACATAAAAGCATCCTTTACAATTCCATTTCATAGGAAAAAATTTAATGCAACACTACTTACAAAAAATGCACATGTTTAACAAGCTTGAAAAAAACAAAAGCTGTGAGTAGCAAATATACATATTTTTGTCAGGAGGAAGTTATAGTACTCCTAATTCTTATGTTCTTTTAAAAGTAAATAATAAGCATACTTCTATGGACTTAGATGTAGCTCCAAAGACACAAAATTACTCCTGAGTTCAACTAATCCACAAGTTTAATTCAAGAGCACCTAAGGTAAGAAATTGATACAACTGCTCTTCTCCCTTTTTAATGGCCTGAAAAGGTTTGGCCAAAAGCCAAAGCAGGGAAGTAGCAAAGGTAGGAGAGGACAGCCCGGATGCTCTGTTTGTGTAGGAGCAGTTTCTGAAAGTCTGTGCCCTGTAGCAGGCTGGAATTACACTTTGGATGCCTAAAAAAAGACAAAATCTAACCGAGTAACAATGAACACACACACAAATTATCAGTGGGGAAGTAGAACTGCCCCAATCCCTCTTCTCAAAGGAAGCTGGTTTTGACACCTCGGTGTTACTCTTTGTTTCTTTAATCTTTGGAAGCCGGTATGTAAATTCAATTATGTTGGAACCTACATATCCACAAGCATTTGCACATGAGGGCCTCCTCTGCAGCTCCTAATGTATGTAAATAAAACCACATTCCTGAA
The DNA here is from genome assembly GCF_030490865.1 of Poecile atricapillus. Classification (NCBI taxonomy): domain Eukaryota; kingdom Metazoa; phylum Chordata; class Aves; order Passeriformes; family Paridae; genus Poecile; species Poecile atricapillus. The sequence goes on along the minus strand of NC_081256.1, from coordinate 2,765,922 downwards.
TTTCTTTCCACCAAAGGCTGAGATAAAAAGATTTACCCATGTAAATTTTATAGACTAACACAGACTGGTCGATGCTGCTTACAAAGAACCTGATACTTCAGGCATTATCCAGATCCATGTAACCTTCACCTTGAAGGCTCTCCAAATGGTGATTATTTCAAAGGTTACCTGCTGTTAATTCCGGATTGTAAGTACACACATTACCAACCCGAAATAAAACTGCTTGCTAACTAAAATAAATTACAAAAAAAAAAAAAAGAAGTTGAATTTCTAACACAAGATGATCTTTGCCCCCAGACGTGATTTAATTATCAAAACAAAACACATTGAAACTTTCACACACGAGTGGCTGGAAGGACAGGCAGCACTGCCACAAAACAAATTGTTTCATGCACTCAAGCATCAGTACTAAATTTCTGGTCTCCACGATTTCAAATTCTCCTGCTTTGAGGCAAACAGTTTGAGATGTAGCGTGTAACACCACATGTGTCAGCTCAAGAGAACTGGTCTGAGGAAAACACACATTCACTACAAAACAAACAAACAAAAAAGCCCCACCAAAACAAGCAAGCCAGCTCTTCTATGCAACTGTGTGAATGATGCTTATTTCAGATTTTTCTGTCCTGGACTGCTTCCACAGAAAGTGCCAGCTGGGAAAAGGGACAAACTTCCTACGTTAGTGCTCTGCTGCTCCCAAAAGTGGCAGGTCAGAAAGTCCAGCTTAAACCAAAACAGCCCCGTGGCCTTTGGATAAACACAGCGTCACATTTTACAGCCCAACAAGCCCCGCATTTATTTTCAGGTAAGTTAACTGATGGCAACCTTTGAAGAACCAAGGGCAACACTTCCACTTGTATCTTTAGATCTGTGAAAAAGCACTTAAACTGCTTGACCTGCATGCCCTGGTCACTGAAACACAACAGCAGCTTCCTAGCTAAACAGCCAAAACAGCAGCCTGCATTTCCAAATAACAACATTCCTTCCTCTGCACCCTCCTCGCATATACAGCTTGGATTTTTACTGCATTTTGGGTTTAAGTTATTTGCAAAATAGAGCATATAACAGACATATGCAAACTTTAAAGGGAAAGGAGCAGTGGAACAGGAGATGTTCTCACTTCACTACATCACTAAAGTCAAAGAAAGATTTTGTTTTTTCTTAAGAAGGCTTTCCTACACTAGAATTTGGAGTTCTGCCAAAACTCCATAGACAATTGGAGAACCGGTGAATTCATGACATCAGATATTCCAAGGAAGTGAAACCTGGCTGAACGGAAGTGATTTTTACTCAAGAAAAATAGACACTTAAATAGATGAACAACAAAAATACTTTCAGACCACGTATAGAAAGGGGTCTCTTTTATTTAAAGAAAAAAAACAGACAAAAAAACCCCCACAAAACATTTAATCGATGTTAAAAACCCCACTCAAGCACGTTTCTAAGACAATATGCATCAAAACATTCTTGATGCTACCAATATCCCTGATATTATTTCTAAAAATGCCAGTAAACCAGTTACCAAAGACTTTTGTTCAGGAATCCTTTCCTGAATCCCCACTCTCCTGAGAAGCATTGCTTGCTGCCATGAAACTCCCAAAGCCTGGAAACCACCAGCAGTCTGCACTGAAGCTTCCAGATCAAAGTTTCCAGGTGACCTGGTCATTGATTCCCCAGCCACCTTCAGGCATTCCACTAAACCTCACAACTCCTTGCCAAGCATAGGGGTGTTTAATACTCCTTTATATGCAATTTCCCTAAAAGCAAGCATGCTCTGAAGTTTTATTCCACCTTTCAGTCAATCTTTGAAGGGGTACAGCTGTGGAAGTCTCTAGTGAATACTGCAAAACACATGCCAATCAAATTTCTTTGACATCCTTCATGCATTCATCTTACTTCAAACCCTGAACTATAGTCCTGAAAACACAACATCATGCTGGGGTTTCCAGCTTCAGGAACTTGCTGAGCCTGAATGAAGTTCAATATTAATCAAATAATGGCAGCACAAACTTAGTTAGTACCTAATATTTAGTTATGGCTACACTTTGTGTACTACAATTCCAAATGAGCGAAACTTGTCAGTGTATCCAGTGACAAGAGAAGACTACAAGCGGGTAAAAACAAACACCAAAACATACAAAAAATCTCTCCCTACACCCCAATAAAAATTCAGCTTTCCGGATTTTGGAAAGCGTCCAGCATGAGTCTAAGCACACATGTGTTAGAGCTAGACAAACCAGCAAGTCTGGCATGAAAGGTTTCCGTTTCTCTTTCAGGAACTCTTTGGGACTAATGAAGATTTATTTCCCCCTTCCACAGAAGCAGCTCCTCGTCTGTGGCAGCCTGGCTGTCTGCTCGGAGAGCACCCGATGACAGCAGTGCCAAAGCCATCGCTCCGTGCGCCGCCCTGCAAACACATTTCCCAAACACTGCTTTGCCATACAAATTCCTGCGGTTCCGAAGGAAAACAACTCTCAGAAACCTCAGCTGAAAACGACCGGGAGTATCGAGTAATAGAAACGCCACTTAAAATTCACAGAGCAATCACCCGCAGTTCTCAGCTGGGGGGAAAAAAAATAGGAAGCAAGCAGCAGGCAGAGCGCAAAGCTCGTCCGGGGATCGCTCGCGGTAGCAGGCAGGGACCGTGCAGGCTGTGCCGAGCCCGGGCCAGCACGGGAAGGCGCCGAGGCAGCGCCGCTCTCCCCGCCCGGCCGGCCCGCACCGGGCACTTGTTGCGGGGCCGCCGCTCCGAGCCCGGCCCTGCCCCGAGTCCCTCTGCGCTGCCCCGAGCCCCTCTGCGCTGCCCCGAGCCCCCTCTGCGCTGCCCCGAGCCCCCTCTGCGCTGCCCCGAGCCCCCTCTGCGCTGCCCCGAGCCCCCTCTGCGCTGCCCCGAGCCCCCTCTGCGCTGCCCCGAGCCCCCTCTGCGCTGCCCCGAGCCCCCTCTGCGCTGCCCCGAGCCCCCTCTGCGCTGCCCCGAGCCCCTCTGCGCTGCCCCGAGCCCCTTCTGCGCTGCCCCGAGCCCCTTCTGCGCTGCCCCGAGCCCCCTCTGCGCTGCCCCGAGCCCCCTCTGCCCTGCCCCGAGCCCCCTCTGCGCTGCCCCGAGCCCCCTCTGCGCTGCCCCGAGCCCCCTCTGCGCTGCCCCGGGCCCCTCCTGCGCTGCCCCGAGCTCCCTCTGCCCTGCCCCGAGCCCCCTCCTGCGCTGCCCCGAGCCCGGCCCTGCCCCGGGCCCCTCTGCGCTGCCCCACGGCCGCCGAAACCTCCCCCGCGCGGGCTTGAGCAACCGCGGTGTCGCAAGCGGAGCGCTGCCCCCTTCCTGCGCAGCTCGGCTCCCGGGCCGGACGGGCACCGCCAGCAGCGAGCCGGAGGCCGAGAGCAGCCCCGCCGCAGCCGCCCCGACACCGAGCGGGTTCCGCCGGCCCGTCCGGTCCCGTCCGGTCCCGCCGGGAGCGCGGGCATGGCCCAGCCCCTCACACCCAGCCCCTCACACCCACCTACCCGGGCAGCGGCCCCGCCGTGTCCGCGCCGCCCCAGCCAGCGCGGCGGCGCCAGCGGGGAGCGCTCCCTCAGCCGGCCCCGGGCCCGGCGCTGCGCTCCGCCGGGGTTACCAAGGCGATGGCTTCGCCCTCGGGCCGCCGCCGCCAACCCGGGCCGGGCTTTCGCTATCCGAGCGCGGGGGACGGCCAATGGCGCGGTGTGCCCGCCCCTGAGGGCGCTCCCTGCCCGGCCGGGCCGCGCCTCCGGCTCTGAGGGCTGAGGGCTGCCGGCCGGCGGGCGGGGGACGGGCGGCTCTCCCCGGCCCGTGGTGAGACCCCGCTGGAGCTCCGGAGCGCTCCCCCCGCTCCCTCGGGGGCTCGCTGGAAAGGCTCAGCCTAGAGCACCTTTCCCTGCTGTAAAATCAGCAGGGAAGAAGAGCTCGTTTTAGCAGCTTCTTGACTTGCCAAGGAATTCCCTGATACATCCTCATTTCAAGGCTCTTGGCGCTGAGCTGTCAAATAATTGCGTGGAAACTAGTACCTATAAAAGGGGCTTTTCTAAGGCTGGAAAGAAGCAGTCCAAGGAAGGCAAGGCAGAATGTAACCGGTAACGAAACAACTTTGCATGCAGCGGGCCCGTCCCCACCCACTGCAATCAGCAGCAACATTCCTGCCGCCCTCAATGAACACAGGGCGAGGCGGAGCACAGCCCTGTCCGCAAAGAGCACGATCCTACTACGCGTATTTTAACATCCCTATGTTAATAATCATGCTGTGTCATTAAGCTTCTCTATTTTAGTCTGTTCATTTTTCCAGTTATTCCAGTTTTGCAGATGGATGGATGGATTTATTTCCTCAACTTCCCTTGCCGATTCTCAAGGCACTAAAAATCCATTACATTTGGATTAGAACGTACCAAGGAAATGCTTTGTTGTTTTTTCCAAACCACCCATCCAACCACAGCATGGATTAACTGGAAATCTCTGGGAAGGACAATGATCTCCCTTATTACTTCAGCAAATGGGATTTTTGCATGAACGGTGATCATGCAATACTACCTCTGGGCAAATCTCAGTGGAAGGGCAGACGTTAATGAGAAATCTTGCCTACCGTGTGTCATGTATCAATTAACAGCTCCCCTTCCTGCTTTTAACCAGTTCCTTAAGTCTGCTCAGTGCCACAGGCATTGCTCCTGATCATGCTGCTGCTTCACACCGCAGAATGTAATAACGTCACTTGACTTCCCTTCTTCCTGGGGGGGAAAATAAAAGAGCCAGTAGAGTTCAAATGAAACTGTTTTATCAGGGAGATGTGCAGCTCATACAAATGGATTGTGTAAAACAAAGTTTAGTTCAGCGTGTTGAGCCACTTGTTTCTTCTGTTTAAAGTTTACATTGCAATTGAAATACATTTCTGAAGAAGGTATTAATGAAATCCAGTAGTGTAAAAAGTCCAAGATGTGCAGTTTTCCAAATCATTCTGATACTTTTGGTTTTGACATTAAATATTCCACATGGTCTTGGCTTGGACACGGAAACCTTGGCTCAGTAGTTGGCCTCACTGATGACAAATGGGTTTGTGATTGGAAAGGCTCAATAACGTTGTTTTAAAAAAAGCTGTTTATTCTTACACCACACAGGTGCTTGTTCTACAGGATCCAGTGCAGTCTTTGTAAATCATAAGCCAAGTATGATGTGAGTGGTTTACTGCACTGAGCAGAGGGCTACAATCCAGAGCCTTAAAAATCTTGTTTACTGTACTGCCATCTTTTCAAGTGAATAATGATGCCTTGAAGTGTGTATCATACATAAATCCCCAGGCACTTCCAAGCTGTCTTGTATAGACAATTTCTGCGAATAGACTTCAAAGAAACCTGACCACACCGAGTTTTTCTCCAGGATTTTAATCCCTGATTTCAAATTTTCTTTCCATTTTTTTGAATTATGCCTCCAAATACAATCTCAGTATTTAGCAGGGGGAAATAAAGATATTTCAATCGGCAGTTATTAACATATTTCAGATTATAGTTGATCAGCTTGCATGATATTCATGTCCTTGTCATACATGGAGTTGTTACAAACAGTGTGAGCAATGTGGATACGGAACTTGCCTTGAAACATCTTAAAGAAACATTTTTATATCCTATGTGGCATGTAAAAAAAAAAACAAAAAAAACCCAAAAAACCAACCTACCAGACTTCAAATATCATTTTAATTTTCAATTTCCTTATCTTTAGATTCCTTTCTCACCCCCCTTCACAAAACAACAAATGTTCTATTATTCTACCCCCCCAGGCTATTGTTATATATGTTCTCAGTATAACGAAAGGGGTTTGTCTAAAAAGGCTGGATCTGACTTTTATATCTGTGCATGTGAAACAGCTGTGCACCTAGGGCACATTCCTGGTTGCTTGAAAATGCGTCATTTTCAGTTTTTTGGGTTTACACTCTTTAAATCCTGTGTCACTGCAGTGATCAGAAGAAAGGAACTAAGTTGTCTCTGTTATTTGCAAACATCACAGAACCATGAGACATTAGAAAAAGGCAAGTGGAAATGCCATGTAAGGGTGTTTGGCCTGAAGCAGAAAAAGCCATTCTGAAAAAAATTAAGTTATTAAATCCAAGGGACAATGATCCACACCACAGTAAAATACTGGGCAGGAGATGCTTAGAAATAATTCATTAGAAAATTTAAACAGAGCAACTTGCTACTGTCTGGCACTGTGATACAATCTACAAACCAAATGAGCTCTGCTCAGTTAATGCACAGGAATGTTTTCTGGTGAATACAGAATGACACAAGAATCTCTCATCAGTAATTCTTTACTTTAAAAAAAATAAAAAGTTATATTCAGAACTGTGTGAGCAATAGCAGAGAGAATAATGGTCACTTTACACTGCATGGTCATCCCTTTGTCAGCTTGCTGCCGACTGCTGTCCAAATAAAAGGCTTTAGAACATCTTGTGTATGACAAATAACATGTCACTCTCCTCAGCAGTCACTAGAGGAAAGCCAGTTTGCTTTATAAGATTCAAAATATAGTTTATCTGTTAACAAAAGTTTCATCTCCTGTCTAAAGGCCCTCCTTCATCTAGACTAGAAAAAATATGTTCCCTGTTGCCTAAAGTAGCGGGTTATTACCATTTGGAAGATAGAATCACTAGTCACTGAAATTATAAAGTGTTAATAAACAAGTGGATAATACTGGCTGTGACTATTTCAAACCGTGGGTTTAGCACAATAAATCCCAAGAATCAGGTTTAACTGTCAAAGTCTATATTTAACATCCTGTAGGAAAGCACTAAGGGATTCCTAATACATGATTTCATGCCCTGGGTTAAAGTACTGCAGCACATATAAATGATATGACAGAGGGGATGAGCTATGTGGGTAGCATGGTCTTGTACCAGTCTCAGCTGATAAATAAAAGCTGTCCTCCTTGACCTTCCCCATCCCTGCAGTTTTTAGACAGCCCAGTCTGTGAAATCCAAGCTGGCCACTGCCACCAGGGCCTGTCTGGTGCATGGAGAAGTGCTGATGGCACAGGGAGGGATGTGGTGTGCTGTGCCACCCCAGTGCTGGGAGCAGGACAGTCCCCAGAGGTGCCCTGGGCAGCGCTTTGTCCCTGAGCCTTGCTCCAGGCTGGGTGTCCACAGTAGCTCCCGTTTGTGTCTCAGGCTGGCTCTGGGGCAGGGGAGGCAGCAGCAGCAGCAAACAGCCCGAGTGATGCTCGGTACCAGACTGCAAACACTCTGCTCAGACAGAACACATTTGGGTTTGGCTAATGAAGCAGCAGCCTGCAGAGGGAATGGGCAGTGCTTTGCTAAACAGAGCAATTTAACATGAGCAAAATTCAATAGAAAAGTTCTCAGAGAACCTAGAGTGTACGTACAGGAGCCAGAGAGGCAAACCCCTCTGCCAGCTGCAGCAGCCCCTCAAATCCAGCTGCAGCATCCCAGGCACCATCCTGGCACTTCACTGTTCTGTTCCCCCCACTGAATTCCTTCACCGAGGCCTCTCATTTTAAAATTTTAAGCCTAACTTAAACAACACCGAGCCACCTGAAACACAGGGCCTCTTTCTCAACCTCGCTGAGCTCGCAGGCTGCTGTGCCCCAGCAGAATCAGCAGCACATCAGCTGCTGCAGCAGCAGGGCAGACACAGCCCTGCCATGAGCTGCTGGCCTCAGCTCTTTCCCCGCTCAGAAAAGCTGTGGGAGCTGCTGAGCTGCAGCAGATCCGAGCTGGAGGGAGGCCTGGCCCCCAAGGCTGCCCTTCTGGAGCTCTGCTGATCCCACAGAGCTTCCCTGGGGCTCTGCAAACCTGGGCAGCTGCAGAGCCCCTCTGCATTGAGGCTGCAGCTGCTCTGGGAAGGGGGAGCTGAACCCCAACATGGAAACCCATGGTCCTATTGCTGCACAGCACAGAAACCCCCTGGGCAGGAGATCCTGGACAGGCATTTTTCAATTATGATCAGTTTATGCAAATTCTATTGTAATAAAGCAGCAAATTTTTAATAGCACTAATCTGTAGTCAAACTGACTGAAAATACTCATTGTCACTAATTCCATAGCCAGTATATCTTTCTCTGTGTCTGTTCTGGTTCCTGAGTATGGTCACACTTTACAAGACAGCTTTCTCATCAGGTATATGGGCCTGCATCTGTATCAGCAAGTGAAGATGAAAAAACCACTCAGAATTAGGAAGAGTAAGGCCTTTACAACAATCAGCAGCTTCCTGAAGGGTCCAACTGACCCTTTTCTCTATATACAAATTCTCCCTTCATATACAAATAACTCTACGTAGCCTTTCATTTTTCCAGTTTCCTAACACAGATTTTGTAAAAATAGTTCCATCAATAGAAAACAAATTCTTTCATCCAAAAGGCCAATGCCTACTAGAACAGGACTTCTGTCCACATGTAACCTCACATCCCACACAGACAAATCTCCCACCACCTATCATTTCCTCTGCCTACTTTATGGGCCTGAACTCATAACCAATATTAACATTTTATTAACATAACTGGATTGTTGGAAATGCCAGTTTTTAGCACTGAGTTCCCTTGTGTTATTTCTACCAACTTTTCTAATCAAATACAAAAATCCCATGACACATTTTGACAAAAAGTAGGGCACAGCCAGCTTATTTATTCTTTTACTAAAAATAGGCTTCAATGTCCAGCAGGTTGTGATGTGTGAGACAGCACTTCCAGTGTAACAGCTGCTCTACCTGCCTCCATGCATCTGTGTTAGCAGCCTCTCTTTGCAATCTGCTAATCACCAAAATCAAACATCAGCTTTCACAAGGGGTTCCCTTTTGCTGAAATTCTTACTATCATTAGGCTAACCAACAATTGGAAAAGCAATAAAATATCTTCTCATCCTTACAAGAGGAATTTCTGACACCCTTCCAAGCACAGCACAGCATGTTTTACATCTCTTAGGTTAATGGCATATTACTATTCTCAGCCAGAGGCAAGGACTAGAAAGAGATTCATTACAGGAAATCTGTCTCTCTCTCAGCCTCTTTGCATATTTATTTTCTAGCTGGCCTTTTTGTTAAGGCAATTCTGATAACAGAGCAGATGTGACAACTGTGAAAACCAGTAATGATCAGGAGTATTATTGAGGCTGTCACACTTTTAAATGACTGTGGGCATGAAAGACTGTATTATTTCAGAATTTCACCTTGAGGAGACTTTCAACTGATGTTTTGTCAAGTTTTCTTAGAGGAGATCACTGCCCAGCCACAATGGTGTACGTCATGGTTAGCAAGACTTTGTTTTGTCAGAACTGCCACAAGGGAGAAAACATCCCTCCAAGTACACTGATGTAATTCTCCTTTGGATCAAAGACATTTACTGACCTGCAGGGCACAGTGGGCATCACCCCAAAACTTGGCCATGACACTCTGCAAGCCATGAAAGGCTTGTCCAACCCAAATCTTCCTTTACCTTGCACAAGTTACACGTGATGTGCAAACCAAAGAAAAAGATAAAAACAAATGTGATATATTGCTGCATAAGACACAGGTACTTCATTAACAATGCTTTAACCCATGGAAAAGCAATAATTTAGTTGCTTATCCCCACTACAAATACCTACGTAGCAGGGGAAACTAAAAAAGTCGTTGTGAAATAGAAAAAATCCCTAAGCACTAGAAAAATGACAAATACTACATGCATCAGGAATTCCTCAAAAACATCAGTTTTAACTACAAATGGACTATTATTTTGAATCTCTATCTAAAATCTCAGATTCTAACTTCTTCCCTCTTGTGACTGTGTTGTAATTTTAATACTACTGCTGTGTTTCTATTTTTAAAAGGACTACCAAAAATATATATATATCCAGCAGATAGGCTTTCAAAAGGCATTTGCTGATGTCTTATTAATGATGTTTCAAGTCTAATACTAATTCATGTACAACCAAGTTCAATGTTTATTTTTCTGTAAAAATGTCCTACAGTAAATCAGGGTAAACAGAGTCACAAGCACACAAGAAACAAGAATGGTCAGTTCCTTGCTTCATTAGACAGAAATAATTTCATCTCACAGTTCTACTAAATTTCTGACAATCCAGAGCCATGAGTCCCATCCAAAGCAGCAAAAAGCAGCACTCTGACACATTTCAGAGCAGTGTTACTCAGGGGCACTGCACAACCAATGCAGGAGAGATTCCTGGAATACTCCTAAAATGCCAGTACATTTTTTGAAGCATTGTTCTGACAGCCTTTTGTTGTTAGATGATCCAGACATCCTCAATCAGGAAGACTCATGCTATTTCTAGGAATTATATTTTAGACATTTTCTTTGACCTACAGACACATCATCATCATTTTTAGTCTGTAAGAACTAAAATTACTAAGTCTGGCAAGATGCCATCACAAAAAAAAATTAGAAATGGTTGCAGTGTAAGAATACAAGTATATTATTATTGTTATTCCTTTCAAAACTAGAAATGTAGCCTGCCTAACTATTTTGGGAACTGCAGGCTTTGTGCTGAATCACTTTTCCAAGGTTTCCAGGTATTGATTAACCAAATCAAAACCAGTGTTTCCCCCACTCTGCCCAGCAGTCTATCACAACAAGTCGAGAGTTTCATTTATGTGACTCACACGCCTTCAGATTAAACAACTGTGCAAACGATGCCAAGTCTTTGTTTATCGCAGCTTTGTCAGCAAAACAAAATCTCCCAGCAGGTGAATCATGAAATTACTGTGTGGATGAGGGAAGCAGAGATGCCAGCTGAACTTCACGCTTCCCAACCTATTTCTCCTTCCCCCGTCCTTCACTGTGTGACTGCAGCCCTGTTGATGTGAGCAGAACTCTCCCTGCCTTTTCCTCAGCACAGCTCACTTGGCTGCAGATCAGAAAGTCCTTTAGGCACATCAGGAGAATTGCAGTTTAAGTGTTTTGCTCAGGAGACTGCACTTGCTGCCTCCCTCTGTGAGGGAAACTGGGGTTTGTTTCCAGAATGAGAAGTGCATCCATTTCAATGGCTCCACCGTTCAGAGTGATGCTCCCCTGCCTGGAGAGGGCTCAAGGGGGCTTTTTTGCAATTCTGTTCCACTCTGGAGCAAGACTGACAGGGTGGCAGTGCTCAGGGAAGGAGCTGTTATCTGGATAAGGTTAGGTCGCCTTCACAAGAGAGCACATTCCAGCAGCTCACAAAAATGTGGCTCAAGAACACTTCTGTTCTATTCCTGGAATGTATCTCATTGCCAAAGAAGGTAGCTACGACCAGGAAAATATTCCATGGGGAGCAAACAAATTCTCCTGCCAAAGCCATTCCTCCCTGCTCCACCCCAGCCGATACTACACAAGCTGAATAATGCATGTCAAGGTATTAAGTAACATGTAAACACTTCCAGTAAATGTTTCTGCTGCAAGCCTTGCCTTAACTGGTATTGCTTCCCCCACTTTGATAATGGAAGAACGTCTTCCTCGGTTCTCCTGCACCCAAAGCTCATTATTAATGGGGCAATTCCCACCAAACACTGGCTGGTACTCTTCCTCTTGCCCCATCTCCAAGGCAGATTTTAAACCTCTTGAAAACTTGGCTGGTTCAGAGATGGCCTTCTCTGAAAGCCTCTGAGTGGCCTCACAGCCCAGGCAGTGGGGAAAGCTGATGTCTCAGGAGTAATGCAGTTCTGGTAATTCTCTGACAAACAGATGACAAACTCCAGTGGAAGCACGTTGGGGGTTTTCTCTTCCTCACTTTTTATATCAGCTTGTCTTCCTGTCATGCATTGCCCAACAGTGTTCTCCACCCCAATTTTGAGAATATCTGTTTTCACATCTTTTCCCAAGAGGAGCTACAGTTCTTTTCAATTTGGTAGAGGAAATCTCCTTGGAATTTAGTGTCACTCTAGGCATGCCCACTGCTTGCACAGCATGTGCCAGTAATTCCTTCTGTTTTACTGTCTGGGACACTCCACAACGGGGCAAAGGCTGTTCTGAGCCAACTGACCAAAAGGGAATGTGGTTAATCACATCACTGGGATGAAGGTGGGCTCTTGAATCACCTCCATGAGACTGAGAATCATTAGTCCCAAGGAAGAACTGCCCAAGGAAATTTCTGGGATTTTCCACAGGCATTTGTACTTTCATGAGGGTTTTCTGTAGGAGAGACTGATTTAGGGTTGAGTATCCAAGGAACTCCCAGGGAACAACACCAAATTCCACTCTGAAAAATGCCTGGGCAGTAAGTTTGAGCAGAGCTGTTAAGTAAGAAGGAAACCTCATGCATTTTCTATAACTTTTTCCAAGTATAAATGATTTCATTTAATGTCTGTTAACTGCACAGGGCTGAGAGCTGTGGATTGAGTTGTATTGTTTCCTTTTCATAATTGCTTTCCTGGCAATTGAACTTGCAGCCCAGCTGAGGATGTGACACCAGCAGCACTAAACACTACCTAGATCCAAGGGTCTAAGTCACTCCATTGGTAAGAAATATGCTCCTGTTTGGGCAATAAATGGAAAGCAGAAATACCAGTGAACAGCCTCTTCCAAGTCTTCTCTGCCCCCTGCTTACTGCAGCAGTGTTTTATGCCTGCTCTCCCACATCAGGAAAAGAAGTAATGGGAATATCACAGCTGCCAGCGGCAAGGTCTCCCACCTCTGTCTGCAAGCTGCAACATCAGCACCAGTCAGTGCTCAGGGGAACTGAAATAACACCCACCATGCCAAAATCAGCTCACAATTTCATGACAACATCACATCTCAGGAGCTTATTTTTTTGGGCTTATTTTTTTGTCTGGGCTGATCAGGACAGGCACAAAGCAAAACCCAGAGGAGCCTGTCCTGCTGAGAAGATTGTTCAGGAGATGGTTAATGACTGCATTACGGCTCTCACAGAAATGCCAGTGCTCAGTAAAGAGTGTTTTGAAGAAGGGTTTCCGAATTCTGCTCCCTGCTGCTTTTAGTTCTACCACAGAACTATTGGAAAGACCAAACCATCCACAAATACCTTTGGAGGAAGCTTTGGCCAGCCACTGCTGCTTTCCTAAGGGTAACTTACTGCAGCCTTAACTCTGCTTTATGCTGGGAAATAACCTTTTTTGATGAAAGACTAATAAAACTACTGTTTTTCAGACTTCTAAAGATGTTAGGGCTAAGTGGACACTCAGAAGGACCAGTGGTGTCTAGACTTCTCAAGACCTGAAGAGTTCACCTGAAAAGCTGTTTATTCTTCAGCCAGGGCACTGAGGGCACTAAAGCCCAGGTATAAACTCCTGGTTCAGAGAGGAATGTGATGACAGCAAAGGAAATGCATCTGCACTGTCCCTTTTCCCCTCCACCCACCCACCCACCACCTGCAAAGCAGAGCTGTGCTGCCCAGCTCCTGCCTGGATCCCTCTCCACAGGCACAGGGGAAGAGGGACAGGGACAGGGGAGCCTTTCACAGCCTCCACAGCAGCAGCACGTGGGACAAAGCAGGACACACAGTGTTGTAGTTTAAGGCCTGGCAATCTGAAGATTTCGGGATGTAGTGGAAAGTTAGCAGACCCCCCTCTCTGTTAGGATAGTAAAACCTCCTGCAATTAGCCAATAGCACCTAAGTGTGACATAAGCAGATGGGAGTAACACAATGACCCTGGGTTATAAATTGTTAAATTCCCCTGCAATAAACACCATTGCTTCACCATCCATCACATTGATGTCTTGTGGGTAGAGTGGTCCGAGTGGCCAAGGGGGGGCCACCGTGCTGGCTTCTGAACCAGGGTGTCTGCCTTGCTTGAAAAACCTACAACACAGCCAGGAGGGGCTCCTTGGTGTGCACAGTGCACACAGCACAGGTGTACATAACCCACACCTCCTGCACCTTCACAGCAGCTTGGCTTCCCAGCTCTCAGCTCATGCAACGGATGTCAGACCTCAGCCTGTCACACACCATAAGTTTGTGGTTGTGAAGCAGTGTCTGGCACCTCCCAGCCCTCTCTGCAGATCCCCCAGACCCCAGCAGGGAGCTGGGAGCACACCCACCCAGCAGGAAAGCCGAGAGTGGATGGAATGCCAGCCTGTACACATTGAGCATATGGAAATGTTTCCAAACCTGACTGCACACAGGTCTGTATCCTTATTGCTGTATTACTCTGGCAAACCTGCTCCAGCTGCAGTGATCCACGCAGACCTCACTCACTGCAGAGCTGCTGAAGCAGGGCTGTGATGGAAGGCCACTGCAGGAGAGCATCCCACACGAATCCTTTCTAGTGCCCCCACACAATGGACACCAACACTGAATCACTGAAACTGAAACTTCAAGTACATCCTTACCATGTCATTAAACTATATTTAGAATTCCTTTTGTCAAGTGCAATTTTCAGTTACGGTGACTCACTGAGGACCAGACACGTGTTCCAAAACAGCAAAAAAAAGTATCAAGTATCAGCTCTCAAGCACCTTTTTTCTCAAGCACCTTTAATAACAGAGCAAATACCTGGAGCAGTCACAATACAGGAAAAGAAATCTCTACATCCCAGTGAAAAAAGTCCCAATTCATGAAATGGCACCTGTAAACTTCCAAACTATCCTGTACAAATTTCTTCATATAATAAATGCAAAGTAACCTCTTAAAACACTGTTGTTAAACATCAGGCTTTTCCTTCGATAATTTAACTTAGAGATACTTATTTAACTTTTAAACCTTGACTCTTATGCTAAATATTCCTCTGAGAAAAAGTCTGAATAAAGTATTAGAGAGAGGCATACTTCATCTCTTTTAATATTAGTCACATCTGAAACTACCATTATCACAGATACATGTTAAAAAGAAATACACACAGATGTGAAAAACAAGATCCTGTTACAGCAAGTCAGGTTTTCTATCAAAGAACATGCCATTACACTTTGTGGCTTAATCATTTTCAAACCTAAGAAGTGATGATGCTCAGTTAAATTACCCATAAAATATGCCTTGAAAAACATCATGATTTTGTTTTGCTGATTCTTCTCCTTCCCCTACAACAACAGCTGGGGGAACAGTTGTGCAGTTCTATGGTGGCTTGGCCATATGAACTCTATTAAAAAACTGATTATTTCAAGTTGTTAAAGATCAGGTGATAACCTCTCTCAAAAGATGGAAAATGAGAGCAGACTCTAATTAGTATCTGATAGAAGTGGGGCTGTTGCACTGTGGAAATGCTGAATTAGAAAGATGATGCAGGGAGACTCAGCAAGAGCAGCTTTGTGTTTCTCCCTGCAGGGGCTGTCCCCTCCAGCGTGCAGAACGCTGCAGGAGTGGGACACTGAGGTTCCCACACCCTGCTCAGGTGTGTCTGGCAAGTGCTCCCTGTGTCCTGTGCTGCACATCTTGTCTGGGACAAAGAGGTTTGAAATAAACCCTTCTGGGCTGACTGACAGCCCAAGGTGAGGTAACTCTTACCTCTCCAGCTCACCCACCTGCTGCTTCTGTGGCCCTGCCTGCAGGAACCTCAGCTGGCCCAGCACTGCTCCTCCCTGCCTTTACCCCAAAATGGGCTCTGGCCCTGCCTTTCAGGCTGATGGGACGTGCTGCAGGTGCCACAAACCAGCAAACAGCAGCTCTGCACATCAGGGATGGGCTTTGCCTCCAGCAGGGCTGAGACACCAACACAGCGGGGTGACCCTCGAGGCTGCAGGAGGCACAAGGCTGCGGTGAGTGACTGCATGGCAGCTTCACCACCAGCTCTGAGCCGCTCTGCTCGCCCCATTCGGGCTCTCTGACAGACACTGAGCTCTTGTCTGCCTTTTTAATGGCCAGAAAATCACTCTGTGTTTGGTACTCTGGGTCTGCAGTGGCTGATCCCACATGCTCACACCTGCAACCTTACACGAGAAATCCTGCTGAGTCCAATGCTCTTTCCAAGCCCCCAGCATATGTCAGCTTCTGTACATTTTGCCTTTTTCCAATCCACCCCACCTGTTCATGGTCTTTCCATCTAGTTAAATATGATTTTCCAAGGTTTCCAACTCATCTTTTTCCTCTTTTTTTTTTTTTTTTTCTATCTCATGTCCAGGTAATGATATTAAAGGGAAATTTATTAAAGAACTACCTTAGCTCCATTTCTTTCCACATTTTTTCTCCCAACTGGCTGAGTGTGACCTTTGCAAAGGTATTTAGCAGAGGCTTGTCATTTGTCAAATTATTTTTCCAATTTTTGTCAACATGAATTTTGAAATCATTATCAGATTATTTTTGTTACATCAAATTAAAAAAAATAGTTCTCTAGCTAAGCTGACATGTTTTAGTCTAATTCCTTAAAACTGAATGAGATGAAGTATGCAGTGGAAAAAACCTGCAAAAGTCTGGTTTGTGGCCAAAATTCCACCTTGACATAAAACAGAAGGGGGAGAAAAATTAAATCTCTTGGCAAGTAGTTCCCAAGTACTTCTTAAGAATTGCTTTCTTTCTTAGTCTCACATCCACAGTAGTCTCAAGTCAATGATGCCACGTCTGGGTTTGATGAGGTCTGTTGAAAATCTGTAGGAACAACCCCTGATTCTGCTGCCCTGCTGTCACCAGTGGGTTTTGCAGCCCAAATTGTTTATTTCCCACAGCTCCCATTAACCTCTGACTGCTGTGTTGGCTCTGGGTGCCAGGGAGGAATCAGGAGATCAACCCAAATATCTTCTTACAGCTGCTGCTAAATTGTGACTGTTTGAAAAGATTAAGTGTGGCAGGTCACAGAGAGGAACAAAGAGTTTTATTCATGGAGAATCTTACCAGCCTTCAAAGCAAGTCATATGAGAAATATATGAATACATAAGTTTTTATAGCTTGTGCCTAAATTAGAAACAAGATCAGAAATCTCAACATCCCTCATGAACTCCTTCCTGTTTCCCCATGTTCTCCTATTCACTTTGGACAATCCTCTTTATTCCTCTTCCTCCTCTTATCCCTCCTTGTCCCTTGTCACCCCTCTTTGCTCATCCTGCTCCGTGACTCTGGGAAGGGTGAGCTGCACTCAGAGATGCAACACCCAACACCTGCTGCTCTGGAAATCTGGGAATTTCCAGCTGGGAATTTCCCATCTTGCCTCCACCAAAGAAGCCAAGTGAGTATGAAGCCAGACTCTAGTCCTGCTTAACAGGTGATGTTCAAATACACTTCACAGCAAGGTAAGAAACAAGGAATTTAATGGAGTATGTGACAGAAAAACTGCAAAAGCAAAATTCCTGAGGCAAAAGGGCATTTCCTCACCCTCTGTCTTTGGAACTAAACCAGGATAAGCTGAGTGGCTGAGGCAGAAGTTCTGGCCATTTGACCAGAACTTCACCTCAGCAGCAGGAAAGAAAAAAGGGGGGAAAAAAGAGAAAAAAAATGAAGGAAACAAGTGAAAGCTGTTTGCACATGGATCATTAGGGCCATCCAAACTGGAATGTTAGAAACCACTTCTGCTTGCAGAATTAAAGTTTGGAAGTCAACCAGAGCCATCATTTTTGGAGATACAGTAAAATATAGACAGAGCCTTTTAACTAAGAGAGAAGAGAGCAAGAGGCAAACTTCTGGCTGGACAAAAAACTCTTCCTGCAAGAACAACCATTTCTAAAAGAGGTAAAGAGAGCAACAGCAGCTGCTCAGATTTACATTGATGTCACAGAACAGAATTGAAACCAGCCAGAATCTCTAACTGGTACCAATTGCTACTTTGGTGGGTCTGAACAAGTTTACAGCCTCAGATGACTGCAATCTCCCTTCCACACAGGAAAGGAAAATCGTTTCTTTTAGAGGAACTCAGAATTGCTCAACTCTAATTCATCTTCTAAACCAGGAAATCCCTGCCAGCACAGGTGGAACTGTAACACACTGGCTGTGCAGCTGGGGAACATAAAAAAATGGGATTTCCGTGTTCCCATCTCAGCCACCAAAAACAAAGTAAAACAGGCAGCTGAAACATCTGAACAGAAGAATGGGAGTAAAACAACTGAGAGGGGAATTTAGGAAGTCACTAGGTCATTCCTGAGAAAATTCCCTACAGTGCCAAGGATGGTTTGAGCCCTTCTGAGGAAGCTGCCATCACTGAGAGTTGAGTTTTAGGGCAAAGGAAACTCATCTGAATCTGTATTTTAGGAACCAAAGTGGAGGACACTGCTGCCTTCTGAAAGAGCCCTGTAATGTGCATGGACAAGTCCAGCTTCCCTCAGCAATCCCTTTGTTCTCTGTAATTGCTATGTTTAAATACAGTTTACACTCTTGCTCACTGGACCACATCACAAAAGATGAATGTTAGGATAAACATTTCTTTGCCATTGAAATGTTACTTGATTTAAAAGTCAAGAAACAGACATTTCTTTTTGATATTTACTTGTCTGCAGCATTATAATTGTGGAGGCATGTAGAAAAGAGGGATATAAGCAATTATTTACATTGCTACACATTTCTGTCTGTCTAATTGAAGCCAAAAGACTTAGGGGCAGGTGGAAATGACACAGGTACTTGTAGGGTATGCCCTGCACTCTGCTCTGAGCACTAGGGCTGTGCTTAAGTTCAGCTTAGGATGAGCAGTATTTTCCATGACAGCTATTATTTTATTTTATTTTATTTTATTTTATTTTATTTTATTTTATTTTATTTTATTTTATTTTATTTTATTTTTTAAATTTAATTTAATTTAATTTAATTTAATTTAATTTAATTTTATTTTATTTTATTTTATTTTATTTTATTTTATTTTTTGAACAATCTGGTCTAGTGGAAGCTGTCCCTGCCCATGGCTGGGGGGTTGGAACTAGATGATTTCTAAGGTTCTATAAAGTCCCTTCCATCCCAGACCATCCTGTGATGCTGTGATTGGATGACATCAAGCACCACAAAACCATCTGTATCAGAAGAAAGAGCAGATTTCAGGTAAAATCAAATAAAATTGTGCCTCAAACAAAAACAACTAACACAAATAGTAGCAGCAAAGCTTTGTCTAGACTGGGGGAAGTTCAGCAAGGGCTGTCAGGGTGGGGTGCTGAGGGGTGTGCATCCCCCAGAAGAGCAGCGCTCCCTGTGAAACAGCCTGAGTGCTCCCGGCCATAGGAAGTGACACTCACTCATCTGATGTGCCAGACCAAGCAGGTGACAACCAAAACCAGATTAATGTCATTTAACTACAAGTACAGCCTCAACACTGGCTCACTGGGGGGAAAGATAAATATGCTTGCTATTAATGAAAATGACACTGAGGGAGCATATCCTACAAACACTCCCAGGTTCTCTCTGTTTACACTATTAGAAGGGTAACTTTCCTCACACACACATTTCAGCCAATATAACAGGTATTTGCACTGTTATGTTACTTTTTAATGAATTTCTGTTTCATTCCTCCATTTCCAAAGGCCACTGAGTCCACAGGACACTGTTGCAGTCAATGTGGTTTTGTACTCTGCAGTAAACAAAGGCACGCTTGGAAATGACCCAAACACATGCAATGGAGGCAGTAAAATGAGCAAGGTGCTCATTTCAGCCTGGATGCTGTGTTCCAGCAAGAAAGCAACTCATATTCTCCAGAACAGATGGAATCAGAGCCACAGAACCTGGGTTGCTCACAATTCAATGTTTTCCTGGGTGTTCCCATGTCAGAGCTGTGAGGAACCTGACACAGCAGGTTGCAGGTAGATCAGAAGTACAAGCTGGTCCAAAATGAGAACATGGCCTTCACCAGCCTTACAGCCATTCTCAGCCTGACCTCTGTGGTCCAGGGTGCTACACTCAATATTGAAGGTAAATATATAGGAGCAACTGAAAACTGTTTTCCTCCTGGCCTATCAGTAAAGTGCTTCACTGGAGGAGAAGACAAAGATTCCACAGACATCTTGTACCTCTTAAGATGGATTGGTAAAACACAGAATTTAATGTCAGGTAACTGCAGAACTGAGATAATGTCACCATGTTTTGCTTTCTACAAGACAAAAGGAAAACCCTGGTTGCTATATTAAGAGGGGAAATTATTTTAAATAAATACCTTAGCTTCCTGGCAAATTACAAGGTTTAGGTCGGCTCTAAAAGGAATTTGTGTCAGCTGGAATAAGGCATCTATGTGGAAGATTAATAATAATGAAAACCAACCTCTTAAAAAAAGTAGAAATAATGCTTGTTGAATTTATCATCACCTGTAAGACTGGTTATGTTAATAATCCTTCATGTTATGCCAAGTAGACTGAAAATAATTAATAGTTCACAACCTTCCCACAGAAGTTTCAGTGCCAATGATGTTTTGACTGTTGAGAATAAAGACAAAGTATAATCCCAAATATTTCAGCCTTTGACATTAATTCTTTATATCTGAGCAACTTCCATGAAAAGTAATAAGAAATCTACCAGTCCAGAAATCTAGCAGCTCCCTGTGAGCTCCTGGATCACAGACTCTCTGGGGAATTGCAGCCCCGCTGCTCCCAACTCTTCAGTGAAGCCCACTCTGGCTCTGCTGAGCCACCACAGATGCCCAGGAGTCAGAGATGAGAAGCAGGGCACTACCAAGGCCTGGCTGATTGTGCTGCTCAGGGGGTGCTGTTAAACCCTGAGGACTCTTTGTCTCACTCCTTCCTCCTGGTCTGAAGTAGCTGTGGAACGATGTTCACCTCAAACCAGCAATAAGGAACATCTGCAAGGACACAGCACCGTGAGAGGATGGAGAGGAAGAGAAGGAAATGGAGAATAAAGCAAAAGAAGGAAGGGAGGAAGGTCAGAAGGTTGTTTATACGCTCACAAAATCTCTAAAATAAAGTCACACCCCAGAGAGATGCAGGTGGCAAACTGATCTCATCAGAAAAACCACAATGTTTCAGAGACAGGGTTGGTTTCTGCCAGGATCCTGTTTCCAGCACTGCTCATACCCAGATGTGGCAGAGGAAGGTTCCCAGCCACACTGTTTGACAGACTTTAATGTGATTCCTGAAGGACGAGCCAGAAATATTTGGCTAAAAGTCATTGCCAAGTTAGAGAAACACAACACGAGGAAGAAATAGAATCCACTAGTTAGAACAGGATACCCTTGGTTATCAAGTTTAGACCCTACTCATGGCATTTTTCCCTGGAAACAGCACTTGGAGCAGCACCCAGCATCCCTACAGAACTTCCACAGCCAAAAAACTCTGATATGGGCATTGAAAGTGTGAGAAATCAACCTGGCTGCTCACTGCTCTGTTAGCCCAGGAACTGGTGTGCAAACAGCACCAAATCCCCCAAGCTGTGAAAGGACTGCAATATCCACCTGCACCATGCAGACTTTTGGGGCAAAGCAGAAAGATTTACACATCCACCTACTCTCAGGGTAGACTCTGTGCCACCAGGACAACGTGGAAGTGTTTCACTCATGGATGCTGTCAAGGCAATAAATGGACAAGAGTGACTGCATTCATTCCTCATCCCACCATTAATATTGGATCTTAGGACCTGCTGCCCAGGGCTAGTCAAAAAACTCCCTTCATCATGTTTTTCTATTGAAAATGGTGTCTTTCTCCTGGAGAGAAAAACAAAAAAGCTTTCCATTAAAGGCCCTCACTCTGTCTAGTATTTAATTTCCAAAAACACCAAGACCTACTATGTTTTTGTTTTCAACAAAAACTTGTTTTTGAAGTGGTGCCTCACCGGAGCTGCGGTTCAGCTGCCGGAGCACACCTCCCACGAGGTGTGAGATCACTCAGTGATCACTCACTGATGACACCTCTGGGGAGATGCAGCCTGCCCAGGGAAGCCAGGCTGCAGCTGAGTCAAAGCTGTCAATCAAAAGGCATTCACGATTTTAGAAAGTCTACTGCAAATATTGACAAAAGTAATGTGCTTCACTTGGAATTTTTCTGCAAAATAATATATTTGGTGATTGTGTCTGTTCCTCATCATTTCTGGGCACTCCTGAAGCTGCCACTCACAGCAGTGGAGTGGGCAGGACAGCACTGCCAGGCTCCTTCCTTCCATGCAAGGGACTCCTTCCCCTCCTCAAACATCCCAGCTCCAGCATCTGGCCAAAAGGGACTGAGCTCCCAGGGAATGCTCTGACAATGGCAAAGATTAACTCACTGATCCTCATGGTTAATGTACAAAAACTCTCACTGGAGCACCGAATGCAAGCCTTTAATACAGACTCTGATCCGAGGGCAATGGACAATCCTAATAGCCAAACTTGGTGCCTCGGCAGCTGAGCTCTCTGAAGGGATGTGGAGCCTCTGGGAAGCAACTCAAGAGCACACAAGCAACCAAGGCTCTGCTCTTATCGGAGCCCTCCCAGTCTGCTCGAGCTTTAACAGATCACTGACCTGCTCCGTGTTAAATTGCCAGTAAAATACAATAGCCCGAAACTGAAAACACCTCCGGTCTACCAAGAACCAGCTCCGAAGGACAAACTCGCCGATAATGCTGAGCCCAGCTCGCAGGATGAGCCACTGATTGTCTCAGTGCTGTAAGTGAGCAGCTTAATTGGAATAGAAAAACAGGGCGATGAATCACAGCTAAGGAAAGCACCTTGCTGAGGAGGACAGACAACATCAGTGCTTTACATCATTAAAAAAATTGGAGGTGACTCTTTAGACAGCACACGTGGAAAATATTTCAGGGGGAAAAAAAAAAAAAAGATGAAATGTTGTTTAATTGGTGAATTCTTGCCATTAACACCCTAAACGATCTGACACATGCTGGCGGGCAGGAGGCGTCAGCCTCAGCCACGCTGCCAGCCACACTTCCCCAGTCCCAGCAGCTGCCAGAGCTCGCTGAGGTTTGAAAGTTTCCCAACTGGAGGCCCTGTTTCCTTTGCTTTCTGGTAAATTAGCCACTGTAGTCACATCTCCTCGCTGTGTTTGCTTTTATTTTCTTTTCTTTCTTCTGCTTTTTTTCCCCCCCGGTTTCTTTTCGATGCAGTAGCATCTGATCTTATCCAATCCTAACCCCTCTTCTCATCTCCTCCCCCCGAAAAGGGAAAGAGACCCCAGAAGCACCCTAGGGAGGGGGAATTCTCCCAGGACTGGGAAGCTGCCACTGCAGTGGGACTGGGGAGGTTTTCACAGCACGGAAAGCTCCAGCAGCGAGAGGAAGGGAACTGGTGTTCAATCCCGCCCGAATCCCCGCACCAGGAGCCGGCGAGGAGCGGAGCAGCAGCGGGAGGGGCTCGTTCTCACCCCGCAGCCAAGGGCAGAGCTCCAGGGCTGCCGGACCCTGGGCCCGGACAGAGCCCAGCGGGGACATCCCGGACCGAACAGATCTCAGCGGGGACATCCCGGACCGAACAGAGCTCAGCGGGGACATCCCGGGCCGGGACAGAGCCCAGCGGGGACATCCCGGACCGAACAGAGCTCAGCGGGGACATCCCGGGCCGGGAGGAGCCGGGAGAGCTCAGCCGGGACATCCCGGGCCGGGACAGAACCGGGAGAGCTCAGCGGGGACATCCCGGGCCGGGCAGAACCGGGAGAGCTCGGCGGGGACATCCCGGGCCGGGGCAGAACCGGGAGAGCTCAGCGGGGACATCCCGGGCCGGGAGGAGCCGGGAGAGCTCAGCCGGGACATCCCGGGCCGGGACAGAACCGGGAGAGCTCGGCGGGGACATCCCGGGCCGGGGCAGAACCGGGAGAGCTCGGCGGGGACATCCCGGGCCGGGAGGAGCCGGGAGAGCTCGGCGGGGACATCCCGGGCCGGGACAGAACCGGGAGAGCTCAGCCGGGACATCCCGGGCCGGGACAGAGCCGGGAGAGCTCGGCGGGGACATCCCGGGCCGGGCAGAGCCGGGAGAGCTCGGCAGGGACATCCCGGGCCGGGACAGAACCGGGAGAGCTCGGCAGGGACATCCCGGGCCGGGACAGAACCGGGAGAGCTCAGCCGGGACATCCCGGGCCGGGACAGAACCGGGAGAGCTCGGCGGGGACATCCCGGGCCGGGACAGAACCGGGAGAGCTCAGCCGGGACATCCCGGGCCGGGACAGAGCCGGGAGAGCTCGGCAGGGGCTCCCGCTGCCGGGAAGGGCTCGGGGAGCTCAGCAAAGAAGCGAAGCCGTACCGCGATCCGCGCTCCTACCCGGCCGTGCCTCCCGCAGCCTCGCACCGGCGGAGCGACCCCGGCCCCGCCCCTGCCCGGCCCGGCCGCCGCCTCTTCCTCCTCCTCTGCCCCGGGCCGGCCCCGAGCGGGGCTCAGGGACAGCCGCAGGGTGCTCGGGCTGCCCTGGGGCTCACACACCCCGCTCCCCTCCCGGGACTGCCCTTCTCCCCGGGCATCGGCGCTTCCCGGGGCTCCGCTGTCCACCGCCCGCACCGCGGGCACACACGGGCTGGCAGAGCCCCAGAGCCACGCTGGACCTTCGGCCCAGGCAGAGGAACAGCCTCAGTTTACAAGTGTAATCTTTCCAGCCGTGACTTTGCACTTACACTGAGTCACGCCAAACGTTACCCAGCTGTTCCTTTATCTCCTCCTCTGAGGAAAGGTGATTCCTGCAGTAAACTCTGCTGCTTTGTTCCATGCCAGCCTCTGTTCCCTCGGAGGAGCTGCCTGGAAAGCAGCAGGTACCGGGGGGCACTCAGGGCCCGGCTCTGCCACAGCCATCTGAGGCCACCGTGTCCTTGCCATCCCTCACCTCCTCCTCCTCCTCCCAGGCAGCTCCCAGCAAGGCCTTCAGCCAGCCACGGGTCTGCCTTCCTCACAAACATCACACCTGCCACAGAAACTGCTGTGGACAGCCCTGCCAGCCCCTCAGGGTGACACCGGGCATCCCACGGGCACGCCCTGCAGCACCGGGGGATGCTGTGGCCAGCACTGGTGCACAGCAGAAAGCAGCTGCCCACAGATGTCTGCCTCACCTCCAGCCACAAAAGCCTCAGAGCCTTCAGTCTCCTGCTCAGCACCGCCTTGTGCCAACCTTCCCTGAGGTTCAGGCCACTGCTCGGGAGATGGTGTTCTGATAAATCAAAAACTGTAAATTCAGGTGTAGTGCTGACAGATGTGCAAATCCATTCATCACATCTGGCAACGTGTCAGGTGAAGCACAGAGCTCTGCTCCTGAGGGCTGCAGCTTGGATTTGGGGGGAAGGCCAGGGCATCTGCCAGCAGACATGAAACAACTAGAAAGCTAAAAGGAGGACAGTGAGCAGACACCACAGAAAGAGTGACCTCAGCTGCTGAGCCAAAGGCAAGTGTAGTCTCTAAGAAAAGTCTGAATCCAAAGAATGTCCTAATAGGTGGCCTGGAACATCCAACAGGGCAAGCTGAACCTCGTATTCCTGTTTTATTGTCTGCCATAAACTGCAAGAGTGGTGTTCATCAGCAGAGGAACTTGAGTTAATGATCTCTTGTAAATTTTACTACTTGCACAAAAGGTTTAATAAGAATTTTCAAACCTGCAAATTTGAAATGTATGCTAAAAGCATGGCAACATTATATTTTTGAAGCCTGACCTTCTTTTAATGCATGGTATGGGCAATAATAAACAACAGCAACTCCAGACCCTCCCCTACAGCTGTGCTAGCCACAACTGAGGTTCTGAGCATGGCAGAAAAGCCAATGTCACGGAACAAAGGAACCTGAAGCGCTTTCCACCTGGAATTCCCTTTTCCAAGCTCCTCTCTATGCACATGGGTGTGCTTTGGGGATCCTCCGTACCAGATCTCTTCCCTGCCCTGTCCTGCAGAATGAGCAGAGCTGTGGCACAGAACAAAGCCCAGGTAGCAGCAGTTCCTTGCCATTTCTTGCAGGTGCTGGTTCCCCTCCCCTCGGACAAGCCATGGTTACATCAGCATATTGCAACATCACCCTCACCCTCAGAGGAGCGCTGGGGCACGCTGTGCACACAGCTTCCACCTGCAGTCCCAGAAACTGCAAAGCCAGAGTTCAGTCACAGCTTTACCTGGCACAAACCCAGAGCACAGCAAGACAGCCCCTTCACTCCTGGTGCTCTCTGCATCGCCCCTGCCTTCACACCATGCCAGCTTCCTTCCCACTGGACATGTGGGATGGGGGAAATCATCCAGGCTTCTTTCCCCAGTGTACTTGTGACTTCTTAACAACTGCCTTCCTCTAGGAAAAATGATATGGTTGGTTGACTTTTTCCTAAACAGAAGAACTTCTTCCTTACATCTGTATCTAGAAGTAGTAGCTGAATGCTCAGTCTAAACTGAGGCATCTCTCCAGGCACCTATCCTAACACCTGTATCAATCAATGGCAGATGTGATGAAAACTCAAGCAGCTGAGAAGGAGTAAGGAAGAACAGTCAGGACCTTAGCAAGTGTTTTGCACTGGTAACTCTTGGTGACTGTAGGTGCTTTTATCTGCATCAGAATTGGCAGATTTGGAGGCATAGTTCTCCACAAGTGACTTTTTCCAGCACTTTATCAGTAACTTTCATGGCATGTGTGGGTTAAACCCTGCTTTGAAAGGACTCTGCTTCTTTTGGACATTCTGCTATGGTATGGCCATCTATGTCAAGGGAGTTAATGTGTCAGATTTCAGAGAACAATGAGCAGCAAGGCACTGCTGGCTCTAATTCTTCACTGAGTGTTCCTGAGATAGTTCCTGAATCCAAATTTCCAATTTTCTCCCACAGAGCACAGCTAATACTTCACTTTTCCACCCTCCACAGCCATTCCTGGACAGATGATGCTGTCCAAGTAAGGCTGTTCCCCATGCACTGGACACAGCTGTGGCACCTAAGCAACTGAAAGGGTAAAAATAGCTGCTGAGGTACTGCAGAGACAAATCCCACTTGCTCAATTTCTTGCCCTTGCCATGAAGGAATCTTGTTTTGTATGTCCACTGCCACAGTTGGATTTTTCAGCCTGCAGACAGCTTGTCTGCCCAGCCTAATTTACAGACTCATGGCCAAGGTTTCATCTCACCTTATCAGTGTATTCAGCATTCTTCAGATCCTGACAACCCACGCCCCTCCCTCGCTGCTTCCCGGGATCCCTTTGTATTCTTGTCTTTATCTAGCGTTGCCTTTTATCCTTCTTGCTTTTTCTTTTTACTATCATTTCTCACCACACACCTTGAGAAGGGTGAGTTTCCTGGAAGAAGGCTTTTGGAAAAGATATCTGAGCAAGCAAGGGAGCCAGGAGCTATTTACATATTTTCTGATAAGCAGTGAGAATGTCCTGATGGTCCTGTGAAGTCCACAAAGAATTGGCTTTGTGCTGTTCTGCATTTTCTGCTTGTCTATGCTTGCCCAATTTAATGAACTAACAGTATTAAACATATTTTACATATTGTTATAGCATTATTTAGAGGAGAAAGCAGTATCCCCAGCTTGAATTTAGTTATTAAAGAGATGATATTGGCAACACATAGCATTTAAAATAATGAAAATAACTTTCAAATTATTATTAATATTAATATTATTATTAATAATAACAATAATAATATTATTATTAATATTAATATTATTAATTATCAGTTAATTCCTGCCTGATAGTATTAGGTTATGGCTGCATCTAAATTCTAATTTTTTTCATGCAATCATTAGGGCAAAAATAAGACAGGCTGGGCTAGGAGGTAACTGACTACCAGGAGAGACCTGTTTGCATGACCACTTCTAAAAACACAGCTGAAGCTCTCCCGGGGGCAGATCCTGAGATTGTAACTGTTTTCATTCAGACCATATTGAAATCAGCCTGTACTGCCAACAAACAGAGTGAAAGCTCAGCCAAGCCACAGTCTGGGGAGGAGAGGAGACAGGAGCAGCTGTGAGGGGCTGCCTGCTGCTCGCAGGGAACGTTTGTTGCTCTGGTGGGAACTCTCCTGTTCCCACTAATTTAGTTCTTTCATTTCGCATTAGATACTCAACCTGTAATGACTTTCAAAGCGGTTGATTCAAAGTTTCATCTTACTCACAGCACTTACCAAGCCCCAGCACTTGGCAAATACCTCAAAGACACCTGCTTTGAACCTGGCCTTAGATTACACTATAAAAACTACCCATTTGGTCAACTAAAGCTGGTTGGTCAGCTGGCAGTCCCTGACAACCACACCTATCCTGTCTCTGGCAGTCACCTGTTGCAGCATCTGCTGCAAGCAGAATAAAGGAACATCTATTAATTTTCACTTCTCTTAATGGTTACAACCAAATCCTGTGATGGTCAAAATTCCTGACTTTTGAAAAGGTTTTTCTATAGGTGCAGTTTGGCACAACACTGACTTTCAAGCAATACAGACCCACCATTTGCAAAAAAAAACATCCAGAAAGGAAGAAATCAGGCAGCAGGCTTCTTTCTAAAGAGCAAATTCCACCACCCCAATCTAGATGAGCTTGACCCTAACACAGCACCTTGAAAACGCAAGTGGAGGCCTGAAACACTCGACTCCATGCATCCATTTGCTGCCAGGCCAGATCTCAGCCAAAGGCTTACACGTGAAAATCCCTCTTGACTCGGTATTTGAACAGTTGTACTCATTCTCATTCTGCTAATCTGCTGCTGGCAACAGTGCAAGTTCTGCGTGTGATACTTTATTCAGCTCAACATTCCGGAGCTGTTCCTTCACCTTGCTGTGCCTGATGCTGGGGACAGGCAGCACGGCTGACAGAGGCACCGAAACCACATGAACTGTGCAGCTGCCAGGCAGGAGGAGCAAACTGTGGGGAAACAACCTTTCAGTGCTCCAGGTACTGCACCAGCATCTCGGAAATAATCACCCTGCGCCGTCCAAGGGGACGAGAGCGCTCCTGACAGCCTTGACCTTGAAATGGTCCCGAGAGCAGCGCTCAGGAGCGAGAGGCAGCAGCACTGAGGATGAGAGGCAGCAGCACTGAGGATGAGAGGCAGCAGCACTGAGGATGAGAGGCAGCAGCACTGAGGATGAGGCAGCAGCACTGAGGATGAGGCAGCAGCACTGAGGATGAGAGGGAGCAGCACTGAGGATGAGGCAGCAGCACTGAGGATGAGGCAGCAGCACTGAGGATGAGGCAGCAGCACTGAGGAGCAAGAGGCAGCAGCACTGAGGATGAGGCAGTAGCACTGAGGATGAGAGGGAGCAGCACTGAGGAGTGAGAGGCAGCAGCACTGAGGATGAGGCAGCAGCACTGAGGATGAGAGGGAGCAGCACTGAGGATGAGGCAGCAGCACTGAGGATGAGGCAGCAGCACTGAGGATGAGGCAGCAGCACTGAGGATGAGAGGGAGCAGCACTGAGGATGAGGCAGCAGCACTGAGGATGAGGCAGCAGCACTGAGGATGAGAGGCAGCAGCACTGAGGATGAGAGGCAGCAGCACTGAGGATGAGAGGGAGCAGCACTGAGGAGTGAGAGGCAGCAGCACGTTTGCAAGGAGCTGCACTCAGGCAGAAAGACAAGCCCGAGGCACGTCTGCCACAGCATCGCTGCGGCTGCACAATTCCACAGCTCAGCCAAGCACAAACCCTCCGGGAGCCGCTCACCGGGGCTGCAGTGGTCACTCAGCCCCCCAGGAGCCAGGGCTGCCTGCAGTGGTCACTCACTGGGGCTGCCTGCAGTGGTCACTCAGCAGGGCTGCAGTGGTCACTCAGCAGGGCTGGCTGCAGTGGTCACTCACCAGCGCTGGCTGCAGTGGTCACTCAGCAGGGCTGCCTGCAGTGGTCACTCAGCAGGGCTATCTGCAGTGGTCACTCACCAGCGCTGGCTGCAGTGGTCACTCACCAGCGCTGGCTGCAGTGGTCACTCACCAGCGCTGGCTGCAGTGGTCACTCAGCAGGGCTGGCTGCAGTGGTCACTCACTGGGGCTGCCTGCAGTGGTCACTCACCAGCGCTGGCTGCAGTGGTCACTCAGCAGGGCTATCTGCAGTGGTCACTCAGCAGGGCTGGCTGCAGTGGTCACTCACCAGCGCTGGCTGCAGTGGTCACTCAGCAGGGCTGCCTGCAGTGGTCACTCAGCAGGGCTGGCTGCAGTGGTCACTCACCAGCGCTGGCTGCAGTGGTTACTCAGCAGGGCTGCCTGCAGTGGTCACTCACTGGGGCTGCCTGCAGTGGTCACTCACTGGGGCTGGCTGCAGTGGTCACTCAGCAGGGCTGCCTGCAGTGGTCACTCACTGGGGCTGCCTGCAGTGGTCACTCAGCAGGGCTGGCTGCAGTGGTCACTCACTGGGGCTGCCTGCAGTGGTCACTCAGCAGGGCTGGCTGCAGTGGTCACTCAGAAGGGCTGGCTGCAGTGGTCACTCAGCCCCCCAGGAGCAGCAGCCCAGCCGAGCAGCCCCAGCTCTGCTCTCTCTGCCCTCAGTGCTGCACACAGCTCCTGCCTGGCTCTTACCTGCCAGCCCTCACCCAGCCTGCATCAGCGTTTTCTTGAGGCACGATGGCATTCATCCTGATGGATACTAACGAGGTGTTTCCCTGGAAAAAGCGAGGATGCTCGTGGAGTTCTACTTTAAGAGGATCATTGTCTGCAAAGTCACTGCAAAGCTTTCCAGAGTCCCTGGGATATTTTTATACTCATTCATTATAAGATCTACCAACTGCTACAAAATGGCAAGGGCTGCAATAAGAGCATTACACATTAATGATGGCTTTAATTATGTACACAATATCTATGCAAATGCAAGATAGCATCTTCTGTAAGAAAGGGTTGGTTTGTTTGCTTCTTATCCTCACAGTCTGGAATCTTAGCACTTCTTATGATGCAATATTAATTTGGTTAGACTTAATTGAATTACTTTGGTTGGTAATTAAATTAACACATCTTAAATTAAAATTACCAGTATCATCATGAAGTATTTCTGTCACAGTGGCTCCTAAAATATTACAGTGAAGACTAGATCCCTATTGTTCAAGAGGCTGTGAAAAAAAATGCGTAAGAAAACGGAGCCAGACAAACCCATCTGCCTCTTAATGTGAGGAGGCCACTGCTGAATGCCAGGCACCTGCACAGTACAGGTACCTGTCCAGCACCAAAAGCAACAATTTTCTCAATCTCATCCTAGCTTAAACACCTTGTCCTGAGTGTCATGTCCAGCATTACACCATAAACCATTAAAGCAGTGCTGGTTTCACTGCTTTTCTTTAGCTGTTTCAGTGTGTTTGGTTAAGCCCACGAGCACCAGAGAGCAAGTTCATAGTGATCATTTTCCTGTACACCCCAAGCCACTGAGAGATAAAGTAACTTGACCAAGACAGTGGTTAACTCAGAGCTTGCCCTTATTTGTGGTGCTGCTGTAGCTGGGCTCCTGTTTGAGCAGGAGAAAACAGATCAGTGACTCATTGAGACACTGGCACAATCAGGAGAGCTCCAACATCCTGCCACTGGCAATGATGCTTAAGGCACAGCACACCAGGCAACGGGGGTCTTTGGCTTTTCTGCAGGAGCAGCTTCCCCTGTCTGGCCAGCCAGGCTTTTGAGACAAAAAGCAAGCATTTACTCCAGATTAACACAGCACTCCTGGAACTACACTGTTTGCTTAACAGTGACTATTGCAGAGTATCGTGAACAAGGTGCAGCGTTACACCTACACTGAAGAAACAGAACCAACCCCCCAGATTGCCAGGACAAAGGTTACCAATACAACTCCAGCTCAGCCCTCTGCAGGCTGTGTGTCACAGTCTTGATTCCTTATTTCTCCTGCATTAATTCATCAGTGAAGCTCGAGCCCACTCTCTCCCTGCAGCTCTCAGGAAGAGGTTGCTTGCAGACTCTCTCTTTCAGCTGGATGACAAGGGAAACATTCAGCGTGGGCCAGGAGAACACATACCCAGCAGTGAGTTACACAAGCTGTTGTGAGACAGTACTGGAATGTCAGCAAACAGGATCTTTGGGTCTAGCTCCAGCTCTGGAGGCAGACAGCAGCCCAAGTCATCACAAACAAGAGGCCCCATCACACTAGCAGGTAGGCTTCCTGTGAAAGGTGATATGGCAAAGCAGATGAGCCCTGCTGCTCTCCAGGCCAGGGCTCCATCCCCAGCTCTGTACACGGCCTGCACGCTGCAGTTCATCTGCAGGACAGGTGCAGGAGCTCTGCCTCCCCCCAGCAGGGATAAATGTGTGTGTGCATGTGGGATCAGACATCATGGCCCTCTGGGCAGCAGCAAACATCATTGTGACTGTGTCTAACTTCTCCCCCTGCACTCGCCCTTCCCCTGCCATTGTGTGGGTGGCAGGCTTGCCAAATGTGTCAGAGCCACATGAAATGCATGACACTTGTGACCCTGCCCTCGTGGCCCCCAGGCTGACAGTCAAGTCTAAGACACAGACCAGCCCAAAAGGAAATGAGGAAGATCCTACCCACAACATAAAGGACTGCAGCACCAGTCTCAATGTGTTTGTTTATTCTGCAAATTTTAAAGTGGGAAAAACCCCAGTAATAACAACCAAGCTTGTGAATTCTGTTCTATGTATATCAGTTCTCTTATATGTGAACTCTGCATGTGCTTGTTGATGTCAATGCCCTGTAACCAAGAGCCACTGCTGCCTATCACACACAAATCCTCATTATGTTGCATAACAAATTACCTTTGTTGCCTCTCAGAATGGCACAGTAGATTTTGTTGTTGCCTCGTGTAAACTTTAGTCTTGCGAATTCCATTTTGCACTGACACACTGCTGCTGCCTGACAAGTGCTTTATTTCTGAGCTCCACGATGCGCAGGCGGCCACAGAGCCTGAAAAACAAGTCCAGAAATACATAAATACGCCACCACTATGTCTGCAAAACAATCAGCCACGTGGATCCTGGCTGCTGGAACACTGGGCTTAGAGGCTGCAGCTACACATGCTGGGAGGCAGCACCGCTGCACATTCATCCCTCGTGGTCATCTGATCTTTCCAGTTACAAGGAAAAAAACAGAGCATAAAGAAACAAAGAAAGTGGCAGAACAGCAAAGGAATTTTAAACCGACAAAGAATTCATGGTGTTGGCATTTTAATGTTATACTACTGCCTTTTTAATGGATTTATCCAACACTGTCTCCTGTTTTTAGTGTTTTGAGTACTGTTTCTAACTAAAAACCCTTAGTTACGATGTTCATCTATTAAAGAACAAAGTGTGAAAATGTTAACAAATTCATCCATATGATTGTAAAATGTTAAGCCTCACTAGACACCGAGTCTTCCTTCTTTATACATGTTCAGCACATATTTCAGGGGAAGGAAAACATTTACTGCCAGGCTTCAAACAGTGTTTCCTTTCTTAAAACGTTTTAGTTGGCAGCTTTTTCTGTTGGCATATGACCAATATTCTGGAAAAGTGGGAAAATAGCAGTGATATCTACAGGCCAGATTTTGCCACTTCTTAAAATGAGTAATGCTATCTTATTTTCATATGTCCTGGCCATTCCCTCTACTCAGAGCACTACTGGAAACTCACTGATAGCTGCTCCCTACTTTCCCTGGACAAAATCCAAAGAGGAAGAAAATCTAGGCATTGCAAGGGCAAATGTCAATAAAGTCTGAGAGCTGGCCTGTTGGGATAACCCTAAATAAGGATAATAAAATCTGGATGCTAGCTTATTTAAAAACACACATTTTGCTGTCCCCTCCTAGTCCTTTGAGAAATGTATGTTCCAATCTGCCACACACACTCATCTCCCATGCACTCTCCAAATTCTTTAGCTGCTTCTTAGTTGAACCTGCCCTTTCATCAGTGCTCCTGTCACCCCCCTGCTCACCCCATCTCCTCCATGGCCAAGCAACAGTCATCAAATAAATCACTGGAGACATTGCTGGACAATGGGTGAATGAATTACTGCTGAGGGATTGGGTTTTGCCTCTGTTTACTGGCTGGAGTTAGAAACACTTGAAGCCAAATTTCAATTACAGGGATAAAATAAAGGCCAGCCCAGTCTGGGCATTTTAAGAGATAATTGTATTTCAGTAAAGCACTAAGGCACGGCTGTTTTCAGACATTGCTGCTCACAGCTAATGGTGCTGGTACAAAATCCACCTCCATATGACTGCAAACAGCTTTGGAGAGCTGTCATGGGAATGAGTGTGGTCAATGGAGGCAGCAGGGTGCCTGGATGCTTGAGGTACAGGACAGAGAAACAAAAAAATCTTTGTAGGAACCTCAGGTATGTGAGCACTGTAATTACATTGCTATTATAACAACTACTCCTTAGCTCGTAGCAAAATATCGTGAGCACTGTTAAGTGGGAGGGAGGGAAGGAGGGAGATTACAGCCCTGCCTGCTCCAGAGTAAAACACCAGCCCTGAAGCTGTCAGCTTCTTCACCTGTGCTGATGACACAGGGCCTGGGAAATGTCACATTTCAAATGGCTGAAAGACCAGGATTTCCCAGGAGAGAGAAGAAGTGAGTCAAAGAAGACTTGGTAGAAGCATTCAGTACAGGAGATAGGAGCTTGGCTCTTCCTTCTCCTGATGTTTGAACACGGGGATATGGAAAGAAATGGAAAGGGTAGAAAACTCAAATCTGAAGGAAAGAAATACCTTTTCACAGCAAAATTTAAGTGAGTCCAGAGGAAGTCTGGACATTAAAAAGAGCAGGCAGTAACCCAAGTCCTGTTCATACACTAACACGTATTGTTTAAGTCCTGCTGTCAGCTCTGGGCTGACTGGTTCCCCTCTTTTAATAATACCAGAACAACATGACTTCAATGCAATTTGAAAGGCAATATTTTAAATTATAAAATCCTTTTCTACTCAGCACGTAATTAACCTATGGAACTTATTCCCACAGGATTTCAATTGAGTTGAGACTCCTCCAAAAACGATTTATTAGCTGGTGGATTTATTAGCTGGCCTGATTCCATCTCGGGCAAGGGTAATAAACATTCAGCTGGGTATTTGTAAATGATCCTTTTTAAGTCCCCGTGGAGAACGTGCCACAGCCCCACAGACCTCAGCTGTGGGAATGACACACTCAGGGCACGAATTCTCCAGGGCTCAACTCTGACACCTGATTTCTCCTCAACAACAGATGGAGCTGAAAGTTCAGCTGGGAACAGCACCCTGGGGACGTGAGCTGCAGCCCTGGCAGGGGGTGTGAGCAGGTAATGGTGACAGGGGGTGTGAGCAGGTGACAGTGACAGGGGTGTGCACAGGTGACAGTGACAGTGGCTGTGCACAGGTGACAATGGGTGTGCACAGGGGACAGTGACAGGGTGTGCACAGGTGACAATGGCTGTGTACAGGTGACAGTGACATCAGGTGTGTACAGGTGACAGTGACAGGGTGTGCACAGGTGACAGTGACAGGGTGTGCACAGGTGACGGTGACATCAGGTGTGCACAGGTGACAGTGACATCAGGTGTGCACAGGTGACAGTGACAGGGTGTGCACAGGTGACAGTGACATCAGGTGTGCACAGGTTACGCACAGTGGCAGCACACCCGCAGTGACACTGGCAGCACACCTGCAGTGACATTGGCAGCACACCCGCAGTGACACTGGCAGCACACCTGCAGTGACATTGGCAGCACACCCGCAGTGACACTGGCTGCACACCCGCAGTGACACTGGCAGCAGACCTGCAGTGACATTGGCAGCACACCCGCAGTGACACTGGCAGCACACCCGCAGTGACACTGGCAGCACACCCGCAGTGACTGCACACCCGCAGTGACACTGGCAGCACACCCGCAGTGACACTGGCAGCACAG
Organism: Poecile atricapillus; assembly: GCF_030490865.1. Lineage (NCBI taxonomy): Eukaryota > Metazoa > Chordata > Aves > Passeriformes > Paridae > Poecile > Poecile atricapillus. Next base: position 2,730,505 of record NC_081256.1, on the reverse strand, counting down.
GTGACAGTGACACTGGCAGCACACCTGCAGTGACACTGGCAGCACACCTGCAGTGACACTGGCAGCACACCTGCAGTGACACTGGCTGCACACCTACAGTGACACTGGCAGCACACCCGCAGTGACACTGGCTGCACACCCGCAGTGACACTGGCAGCACACCTACAGTGACACTGGCAGCACACCCAGCAGTGACACTGGCTGCACACCTGCAGTGACACTGGCAGCACACCTGCAGTGACACTGGCAGCACACCCGCAGTGACACTGGCAGCAGACCCGTCCATCGCTGAGGCTCCCTCAGCCCGGCTCAGCGGGCGCTGCTCCGCGGTGTTTTTGTCGCTCATGGCTCCAGCCGAGCCAGGGCTCCTGCACAGCCGCCACCTCCCGGAGCCCGATCCGCGGGGCCCAAACCCTGCCCGCGCTGCTCGTGATTCCGCTCCGCCCGCCTGAGGGGCATCGGCCGCCAGAGGGGACAGCCCGGACCGGGCCCCTCGGGGCTCCTCGGGGCTTCCACGGGCTCCTCCGGGCCCCTCGGGGCCGCTCCGGGCTCCTCCGGGCCCCTCGGGGCCGCTCCGGGCTCCTCCGGGCCCCTCGGGGCCGCTCCGGGCTCCTCCGGGCCCCTCGGGGCCGCTCCGGGCTCCTCCGGGCCCCTCGGGGCCGCTCCGGGCTCCTCCGGGCCCCTCGGGGCCGCTCCGGGCTCCTCCGGGCCCCTCGGGGCCGCTCCGGGCTCCTCCGGGCCCCTCGGGGCCGCTCCGGGCTCCTCCGGGCCCCTCCGGGCTGCTCCGGGCTCCTCGGGCTCCGGCCCTGCCGCCCTCCCCCGGCCCAGCGCCGGCGCCGCCCTCAGGCTCCCCCCGCGCCCCACGGCGACACCTGGCGGCTGCAGCCGGGATGGGCTGGGAACACCGGGATGGGATGGGAACACACCGGGATGGGATGGGAACACACCGGGATGGGCTGGGAACACACCGGGATGGGATGGGAACACACCGGGATGGGCTGGGAACACACCGGGATGGGATGGGAACACACCGGGATGGGATGGAAACATCGGGATGGGATGGGAACACACCGGGATGGGCTGGGAACACCGGGATGGGCTGGGAACACCGGGATGGGCTGGGAACACACCGGGATGGGCTGGGAACACCGGGATGGGCTGGGAACACACCGGGATGGGATGGGAACACCGGGATGGGATGGGAACACACCGGGATGGGATGGGAACACCGGGATGGGATGGGAACACACCGGGATGGGATGGGAACACCGGGATGGGATGGGAACACACCGGGATGGGATGGGAACACACCGGGATGGGATGGGAACACACCGGGATGGGCTGGGAACACACCGGGATGGGATGGGAACACACCGGGATGGGCTGGGAACACACCGGGATGGGATGGGAACACACCGGGATGGGCTGGGAACACACCGGGATGGGATGGGAACACACCGGGATGGGATGGGAACACACCGGGATGGGATGGGAACACACCGGGATGGGATGGAAACATCGGGATGGGATGGGAACACACCGGGATGGGCTGGGAACACCGGGATGGGCTGGGAACACCGGGATGGGCTGGGAACACACCGGGATGGGCTGGGAACACCGGGATGGGCTGGGAACACACCGGGATGGGATGGGAACACCGGGATGGGATGGGAACACACCGGGATGGGATGGGAACACCGGGATGGGATGGGAACACACCGGGATGGGATGGGAACACCGGGATGGGATGGGAACACACCGGGATGGGATGGGAACACACCGGGATGGGCTGGGAACACACCGGGATGGGCTGGGAACACACCGGGATGGGATGGGAACACACCGGGATGGGCTGGGAACACACCGGGATGGGATGGGAACACACCGGGATGGGCTGGGAACACACCGGGATGGGATGGGAACATCGGGATGGGATGGGAACACACCGGGATGGGACAGCCTGGTCACACCACACCGGGCTCGGTCACACCGGGATGAGGACGGGAGGCTCCATTCACACCGGGATGAGCACGGGAGGCTCCGTTCACACCGGGATGAGGACGGGAGGCTCCGTTCACACCGGGATGAGCACGGGAGGCTCCGTTCACACCGGGATGAGCACGGGAGGCTCCGCTCTTCCCGCTGCCTTAAAGCTGACTCTCCCCTGGGGAGGCCAGACCGGCTGCGGCTCCTCTGCAGTTCCTGTCCCAGTTTGTGTCTCAGGGGCACTGGGATGGGACCAGACCGCAGGAGGGGACACATCCTCCTCTAGCTCGGCCTGAGAAGTGGCTGAATTGCAGTGGAGAGCCCCTGGAAGCTGTGGGATTATTTAAAATGCTCGTTTTAGTTTCACTGATTAAAAAGTCTAGAGGTCTTGTGGGAGGAGAAAAGTGGTTCAACCTTGGAACCCCGCTAAGTGCAAAGGCAGCCTCAGCAGCCTGGGCTGGAAACAGATCCTGTCAGCACAGCACAGGGGCTGAGCAGGCAAAGGAACCCTGAAAGCTGATGTCACTCTTAAAAAAGACAAAGAGAGCCTGGGCAGGAGCAGAGAAATGAACCTAGGAAGGAAAGGTAATACCCAAACAAATTGATTGAGAAGTACAGGCAAGGAGGGGAAGATTTTACCGGTTTTGCCTCTGCAATTTATCTCTGTTTTTTAGGGCACAAATATTCTCCCTACACAAACCTACGAGGAAGGAGCTTCTGCACCTTTTGTAGAGGTGTTTCTTCACCTTTGGACAGAGCTCAATTTCTCTTGGGGTGAGTTGACCATCAGGCCCATCTCCCAAGACCCATCTTCCATGTCAGAAAGCAGAGGAGGATGCTGGCTCCTCACTGCTCCAGCAGTGCCAGTCTCCTGCAGGTGTCCCAGGCAGATCCACAGTGACAGGGCAGGGACCAGGTCACAGTGTCAGGCTGTGAGTTGGGGTCCAGACCTGGCACAGCTGTGACCACAGCTGGAGTTGTCACTCAGGTCAAGACCGAGGTGAGCAGAAGGAGGCCCCTGGGCCAGGGACAGAGGTGTGGCTGGAGGGCCCAGGGGAGGCTGTTTGGGCTGACTGGAGCCTGTTGGTGCCCTCAGGGCCATGACACATGAGAGACACACATCTACACCATCTGAAGGCTTGTGGTGACTCCAGGAACCTCACTGCATGGGCAAGGAGGGATCTAACAACAAATTCCTGAAAACATGGGGAGAGATCGTGCTGATGTGCAGTGGCAAGACAGGGCTGTCTCAGGGCCCTGCCAGGTCTCAGCAGGAAAACCTGGTTTCCCTAAAAATATCCCTTCTGAAGCCACCAGCCAGAGGGACATCACCCACAGCTGAGGAGGCAAGGGGAAGGAACAGGGTATTTTCAGAATAACTGCAAAAATCAAACACATCGTTTCAGTATTTTACAATGGTGTCTGTGATCCCACAATTAAATAGGGTTTGGAGAAGCAGCTACGAGTTTCTATGGTTTTCAGTTCCTTTTCAAAACTCCATGCATTTGCAGCCTGAAGTTTCAAGACAGCTCAAGGTTCACTGTGCTGGGTTTCCTCAGCCTGAACCCCTCTGGAAAACATTCCATGTGCACATTGCATCTCTACAGATTTCATTCTCATTCCAAATCTGCAAGTACAAATATAGTAACATTCCGTTCTCCTAATGCACACACACACAAGATGTGCTGAAATGTCAGATGCTAAACGATATAAAAAAGCACTTTAGCACGTTCCTGTAGATGTGCAGTGTAAGAGAGAAGGGAGAAATTACTTTAACATCTGCTGATTTATTAGATCTGAATGCTCCCCTCCTTTCATCTGGCAGCAGCAGAGCCACTAACACTGCAGCAGCTTCTTCAGAGCTTGCAGCGGAGCACGGGAGAACGGTCCCGTTGCTGTGGGATCTCACTCACGGCTCGCTCCATCCCAGCGAGAGCTGCCGGAGCAGGGGGACTCCAGGAAGGTGTCCCAGCAGAGAGGAGTGGGCAGGTAATGCCCTGCTGAGGGAGGAAGCAGGGCTGAGGCTGGAAAGCTTCCTACCGCTGGAGCTATTGTGTGCCTGCTTCCTCTGGATGCTTTCCTCGGGGAGAGCATCTCTGGGACAGGGATGGAGAGCACAGCCCGGCACTGCGGGGCTCTCCTGCCCCATCACAGCCCGCTCCTGACGAGGAGCACTGCTGAAACAGGGTCCTGCCTCCTGCTTGCTATTGTTTCTCATGCTGCTAAAAACAGCCGGCTGGCAATGTTCCTTCTGCATGTTTGGATTTACCCAGAAAACTCAGCTTGGCCAAAAAGGTTGAGATAACACGATTTTTTCCTGCTTCTGGATGGAAAGTTGAATATTTTAACAGATTAAGAGACTTCAAAATGAAAAAAAAAAAAAAAAAAAATCAAGGTTTTGTTCTGGTATTTTTGCATTTTCTCAGGAGTGGAGGGCCAGGGAATCACTTTGTTAAAATTTCCCAGTCAGCTTGAAGAATAAGGATGTGACCTTGTAAAAGTGACCTGTAACAAGAAGATTTTCTCATAACAGGAGACACAAGCACTGCTTTACTGTGGGTCAAGCAATGTGGCTGGTCTGTCTAGCAGAAAGGAGAAAAGGTGTGCTCAAATGGGAGCATCTTGTCCAAACCCAAAGCTCCATGTAAAGGTGGGAGCTCCATGTCCTTGCCCCACCTCTGGTCCTGCCCTGCCCTGAGAGTTGGAGCTTTCTGTGAATTAGGGACACTGCCTGCCTCCTCTTGGAGGGAATTTAAGAGAGGAATTGTCAGCCCAGCTGCTTGGTGTGCTGGCTTTTGTCAAACATCCTCCAAACTGGCCACTGCTCCCTTCCCTTCCAAGGCCCTGGGTACAAATCCTCTCTGAGCATCGATCCAGCAGCTACAGCAGCTCTCAAAAAGGTCAAAAAGCTGTGAGGACAAATTTGCTTGGAATCAAATTAGAACTTCACCGTGGGATAAGCATCAGGTTAAGCTGAACCACCTCAGGAGCATCCTTTAAACAAGCAGTCCTCAGTTCTTTTCTGCTGGCAGGAAACCTCCTGACTTCAGCATATTACTTTACCCAAATACACTCATATTTTCCTAATATTGAAATTATAAACTGCCAGAGAAGATAAATAACAAAATTAACTACAGGAGGAAAATAAAGTTTATATTTTGTCTTTTTTGATTTTGTTAGTAATATTTCTTTCCTTTTTCTACAGTACCTTGCTGAGATGGAAAGAAAAAAAAATCCTAGCTGCTAAATATTTAATCTGATATTCCTTTCTATACACTTGTTTTAAGTTTTTTCCTTTTTTTCAGTCAAGGTTCCTATGTAAATGCAAGTTCTCCACAGTGTCCTAGTCAAAATACCTGCTGTATTAGTGGGAACTAATCTCTTTGGTACTCAAGGAGCAAATCTCAATGGATTTTTCTTCAGCAGAAGCTCTGTCATACCATGAGCACTAATACTGCAATTCACATCTCCATACTTGGTGTATAAAATTTAAACTTCTCACAGCTGCATTTCTGGCTGTGATCTCCATGGAGATGTCACTGACAATTCCCACCCCCTGAAGAGGGGAAAGGTGCAGCCACAGCTGGGACTTGTCTGGCTCTGGGGAGCTGCAGCCTCTGTTTCTGCCCTGAGCTGCAGTGCCTGACTCCAAAAACCGCCTTAGGTCAGGATCAATGTCTCCAGCTGCAGCATTAAACCTCTGGTGACCTGAAACTGGGGCACACAGCCCTGAAACATTTGCCTCCCTCTGCCTTTGTTAAGTCCAGCTAACTTTTGCCATCTTCTGGAGGAAGGGAATAAAATGAGGGTGCTCAGTTATATTTGTGCCTCATCAAAATTCAGACATTAAATAATCTGGGTTTTTTGCTGTTCTTACAAAGATCACTAAGTTTGTAGAATTCTTAAGGAGGTTTTAACCATTTCATCCCCAGTTCTCCAGTGTAGTTCTGATTCTGCCTCAGACTCTAGAGGCCTTGTGTTCTTCAGAAACACTCCCAAGGTACCCATACCTGGGCTTTCCTGACAAGTTCTTTCCAGCATTGCAGCCTGCTGAAAAGAACTGCTCAGTACCAGACCAGTGGTGCATTTCCCCTCGAGTGAAACAAAAATCTCCTTCACAGGAGAGCTGTGCTTTCCCATGGACAGTGAACTCACTTCCTCCTGTTTTGTTTATAGCCCTATGTCAGGTTTTTCTTCTTCCATTCCCTGTCCAAAAGCAGTAAGACAATAAGACATTGTTAAGTGTTAAACATCCACGTTTGTCTTTTTTGTCTTCATACTGGATTATTAGAATGGGAAATGAAAATGGAGATGATAAGGGAGAATGGCAAAATTGAGCTCAGATTTTTATACAAAGAAGCAGCAAAGACATCCAGAATTGGTCCAGCAATGGCCAGAGGCCTTTTTTGGTTTAGAAAAATTACAGATTAACCACGTGCTGTTAATGAACCTGGGATCCATGCTTGAGATAGAACACTTTGTACCCTGGAAAAGGTGAACAATGCCAGCTGTGACAGGGAATGGGAATGAAGCGTACAGGTCACTAACAAAATGCTGAAATGCCACTTCCAGCAGCACCAGGAAATAAAGTATCCATCACTGAACTACAAAATCCTGGGACTCCTCAAAAAGGGGCCCTCCCTGGAGGGGTGAGAGATAAACACAATCAAGGGAACACCTGAGGATACCCAAGGAGAAGAGGAAACTCTCCAGGGTGTGGGAGAAAGCTAAAGGAGTCTGATCTTCCTCATACCATGGGGAGAATATCAAATAGATAATTTCAATATCACTCAATGACTCTTGTAGCCCTAAAAAGCATGAAAATTATCCTATTTTACTAGCAGCTGGCATGCACAGGAACAGACAAGACAAAACCAATGACATTAATTCAATTAATAACTAATTCAACAATAAAATATATTTTGCATCAGTCAGTGCAAAATGACAATGTTGCCATGAGTATCAACAGGAGGAAACAGCAATTGCAAACAACTGTGATGCCTCAGTGGACAGCCCTGAAGTTTGGGGCTGCAGGACAGGACAGCCAGAAACCCCATTTCTGTCTCTCAGAGGGCAAAGCAGAAACAAAGAGCAAACTGAAACAGAAAGCCCTGGCTCACAGCATGGCATGGAGAAGGGCATTACTGCTGCTGGACAGGGTGGGAACACTGACAGTGTGGGGAACAGTGGGAGATCCCCAGCAAGACTGAAATTTCTGTGTCATTTTGTGTGTATAATTACATGGACACACACACACAGACACACACACATGTGTATATATATGTGTATATATATATGTGTATATATATATATGTATGTATGTATATATGTATATGTATATATATATAACCATGAAAAAAACCCAAACCCTTCCCACATACTGTCAATATGTGAGCAGTAACCTTTGTGCTCCAGGCTTAGTTCTCCTAAAGTAAAACCTGAGAGATTACACAATAAAGTGTTATTATTGATTCTCTCCTTCTCTTTCCTATCTCATATCCCCCTTAATTTTTTTTTTGTTCTCTTTAATTTCACTTTTTTCTTCCCCCCCTTCTCTCTCCCTACCTCCCCACATTAGCATTTCATCCCTCCAGTCATTCTTGCTCTTTTCCTGCTCCTTCTGCTCCTCTGTCTTCTTCCCAGTCATTCATTTCTTTCATACTGAATTAACTCTACCCCTGCTCTATGAATCCTGACAATCTATCTGGTTTTAATTGTTGCATTAAACTTTGCTGGACATTTCAGAGAGCCGTGTACATTTAAACTGAGGACCTTTCAAAGTCTTCATAATTCAAGTTGATTCCATGCATTGGATACAAGAGCCATCTGTTTCTGTGGATCACGTACTGCTTCGCACATGTGAACACTTAGGGAGCAGACCTGGATTGGGGTATCCAGTGCTTTTGCTTTCTGAGCTGTCAAGTAATTTTGGGCTATGTAATAGCATTGATACTTTGAAACATGCAGAGATTTTCTCCACACTCCTAAAAATACTCTTTGAAGGTACCAAATGAGAGCTCACAGTGCTGACTGGGCTGTGCTTTCAGGGGTGGAAAGGAGCCCTCCCACGCAGCTGCTGCTCAGGGCTGGCAGGGTGCTGGGGCTTGAGCAGCACCGAGACCACGATGCTTCTTCATCACCATCAGCCCTGGTAACTCCTGTCACAGGTGCTGCCACTGCTCTGAAGGTTTTCTGATTCATCCCAACAAACTCTCCAGAAATGATCAGTTCATCTGTTGCATCCTCAGAGCAGACCTAGTAGCCTTTACTCAGACAAAACTCCTGTGCCTCACCCTGGTGTTAAGTCTATAAAGAAGGGAAGAGGAGAGGGGGAATATCATAATGGATTCTGGCAAAGGCATGAGAGAATTGACATTTCCTTCTCCACATCTAACTCAGTAAACTGAACATTAAATCCTACCCTCGGTGTGGGTGTCCCTGGCACATCGTTGTATCAAATGTGTGCATCTGCAGGAAAAAGTGGACAGAGACTAGGAATGATCTAAATGGAGGGGAAAAGTTCTCACACTGATTCAATTAGAACAGTAGATGTTGTAATATAGCTTCAAGGGATAACTGAAACTTTTGGAGAGTTCTCCCATTTTTTTCTTTCCCTCTTTCTTTCCTTTGGCTGCTGCCACATGGAGCTCATTTCACATCTCAGCCATAATGTAAGTGATACAGAAAAGCAGTTCTCACATTGTGTCAGATCCACTGGTGCCCAATCCACAGACACCCTCCTCCAAGGAGTCTGAGAACACAGCCATGCTCTGAGGTTTGCCTTTTCCACCCTGCTCCTGCCACACCTGGGCTTTTTAAGTGGATGAGTTTTATTTCTGACTGCCAGGCAGAAAACACTGAGTGACCATCAGAAAACAATCCATCTCAATTCTCTGGGAAACAGCACAAAAGTGAAATCATGACAGGTGCTCTGTGCTACAGTGACATGAGGCACAGGACAAAGGACAAAGTGCCATTAGCTGACTGTGTCCCTAGAAATCCATAGTGACAGCAGGAGGGTGCACTGAGCTCATCAGTGCTGTGCTGCTTTGCACCAGGGGAACAGCGCTCCTGGCAAGTTCTCTGGGTGCAGGGCGCCCTTCGGTCTGCAATAGCCAACAGTCTGCAAACATCACACAGGTATTTTGTCTGGGGGCTCTCAGGAGCTGGGGCTGCTTTGTGTGCTGTGGTATTGCAGAAACGCCTCAATCTTGCATGAACAGTAAACAAATATAACCATAGCTACAAAGATAAACCACAAAAAAATTTCCCACTCCTGGAACTCCCAACACAAGGTGAGCACCTTCCTCCCAGAAACAGCCAGCACCTCATTTTCCCACTGTTGGCTCAAGCTGGGGGTGCTCAGCCAGTCCAAAATTCAGCTGTGCTCTAGTCCTTGTCAGAAGCTGAAAGATTAGAGAAAAAACAACCCTGGAAATGGAGGCAGACAGGTTTGCTCACTGAGGAGAACTGTGCCACTCAAACTCTCCTGCCATCAGATGTGGCACTCTGACACTGCAGCCAGGCTGAGCAGCCCAAGGGGGGATTCATCTGCAGCCTGCATTTCGGTGCTGGCACTGGATATCAGCTCCTCCTCCAGCTGGGCTGGCTGCTGAGACACCAGGGCCAGAGAAATCTTCATGATTCTCCTTGGCCACCTCAGCCCAGGGACTGTGGGGAATCCCTTGCACAAATCCCCGTGCCCAGCCCCTGTGCAGAACAGGAACAGGGCAGGACCAGGCAGGGAGCTCCCAGCAGCACAGAAAATCCAGGGCTTCCTTCTGCTGCAGCATCATTCCACTGCTCCTTACATTTCTCTAGATCTGCCACACTTGGGTCTCCTCAGCAAACCCTGTTTCTCCTAAAGCATTTTATAAATAGTTCCTTTTCAAACAAACGGCAATAGCTGATCATATAAAGAATATTAGAATTCATGTAGGATCTAATCAATTGTGAACTCTGTGACATTGGGAGCTACAGAACTTGGTGATTTTGTTGCATAAATTACAAACTGTTGCTATAATCTATCAACAATCCTGTGTCCATACATTAACAGATGCAAGTAATGTATGGAAAGGGATATTTCCTTGGCCCATACCCTTTTCTTTTTTTCTCATTTCACATTTTGCGATTACAAATGTCCTTTTGTTCAAGGTCAATGGACTACACAGTGATTTTTTGGGGTCTGAGTAATATGAAATGAAGGTTTACTACCAAAAATGTCATTAAGTGTGTACACAAGAATTTTCTGTATTTGTAAAGTCTCAATTGCCAAAGAAGGATTGTATCCTGCGTGTATTTACATGAAAATTTGGCTATGAAAATGACTTGACACCTTCTAGTTCTGCTAACCAAGTGCTGCTTTCCGTAACACCTTATTAAAATTTGTACAGGGCCACACTCCAAAACACAAGAACTCAGAACAATTTGTTACATGAAGGAAATTTTCCTAAAAGGAGAGATCAGCGGTTAAACACATGGAACAGCAGAGCCATGGTAAATCCTGCTGTCAGGAATGAGGGGAGAGAGGGAGAGCAGCAGCGCACGGGAACGGAGCCGGCAAAAGCAGAAATGTAGAGCAGGAATTCCCCAGATTGCGAGAGCGCACGGAGAACATCCCACAGCTGGGAAACACCTCCCGCCCCCGAGGCTTTGCTGCGCCTTTGCTGCCGCTCAGAGCGGCTGCGGTGACACCCACGGAGCCCCAGCGGGCGGGGGGACACTGAGCTGGGACAGGGAACTGGGACAGGGAACTGGGACACTGAGCTGGGACACTGAGATGGGACAGGGAGCTGGGACAGGGAACTGGGACACTGAGCTGGGACACTGAGCTGGGACAGGGAGCTGGGACAGGGAACTGGGACAGGGAGCTGGGACACTGAGCTGGGACAGGGAGCTGGGACAGGGAACTGGGACATGGAGCTGGGACACTGAGCTGGGACAGGGAGCTGGGACAGGGAGCTGGGACAGGGAGCTGGGACACTGAGCTGGGACACTGAGCTGGGACAGGGAGCTGGGACATGGAGCTGGGACAGGGAGCTGGGACACTGAGCTGGGACACAGAGCTGGGACAGGGAACTGGGACAGGGAACTGGGACACAGAGCTGGGACACTGAGCTGGGACAGGGAGCTGGGACAGGGAGCTGGGACATGGAGCTGGGACACGGAGCTGGGACAGGGAACTGGGACACTGAGCTGGGACACTGAGCTGGGACATGGAGCTGGGACATGGAGCTGCTTCCGGCGGTGTGGGGCCAGTAGAGGGCAGCGCCGGGCTGGGCTCGGACACTGGCCCTGACACTGGACCGGACACTGGACTGGACACTGGAATGGACACTGCCCCGGACACTGGACCGGACACTGGACTGGACACTGGCCCTGACACTGGACCGGACACTGGACTGGACACTGGACTGGACACTGGACCGGACACTGGACTGAACACTGGACTGGACACTGGACCGGACACTGGACTGGACACTGGACTGAACACTGGACTGGACACTGGACCGGACACTGGACTGAACACTGGACTGGACACTGGACTGAACACTGGACTGGACACTGGACTGGACACTGGACTGGACACTGGACTGGACACTGGACCGGACACTGGACTGGACACTGGACTGGACACTGGACTGGACACTGGACCGGACACTGGACTGAACACTGGACTGGACACTGGACTGGACACTGGACCGGACACTGGACTGGACACTGGACTGGACACTGGCCACACCAGCCCAAGTGCTCAGGGCGTGCTCCTGCCTCAAATCCCGAGCTGTGTCATGTGTAACATCGGAAACGCACACTGGTGAACTCCCCGCCTCTAATGGGAAACATTTGAGAGTTCTACCAAATCTGTCACTTTTTAAATGAAAACATGAAAAAGGGCCGAGATAAAACAAAATAACAGGGGAAAAAAAAAAAAGTTGGAATCATGCACTTTGATTCAGATACTGAAAAATGTTCCTCAAGGAATGGAAAAACTGATGGAAGGAAGGAAGGAAAAAAAAAGGCAAACCAAAATCTTCTGGTGCTTGCAGCAGCCGGAGCAGACATTCTTCCCTATAATCCCCTCACTCCCTTCTCGCTTCGGGAAGGGAAAATAAAACCCCAAACCCTTCTGTGATGGCTCTTAGAGATTTTGGGACCTTAAGATGTTTAAACAAGTGGTTCCTATTTCTGTTCCAAGGCAACTGGTGACTGTCCCAGACACCGCTGCCTGCTTTGGGCTGAACTGAGCTGTGGTTTATCGAGAAAGGCGAACCAAGAGGCTTCCAAAGCAAACTCGTTGATTCTGGGGAAGAGCAGGTTAAGAGGACAGTTCCCCGGGACTGGAACTACAACAGGCCGGGCAGGAGGCTGCTCTACAGAAGATATCATCACTGATGTGTATTGGAAAAAGCGTTACTGCTAACTTTTAAAACCTCCAGTTTCTCTTTTTTTTTTTTTTTGTTTTTTTTTTTGTTTTGTTTTGTTTTTTTGTTTTTTGTTTTTTGTTCCTGAAAACATCTCCGTATCTCGGACGCTTCTAGGGAAGCAGAAAAGCAGCTTGTAAGGCCGGGGACTGAGAGGCCGCTCCTGCCCTTTTCCCCGCCCTGGCTGCCCGGCAGGGTGGCCGCTGTCCCGCCGCCCCCTGGGAACATCAGATCCATGGCAGGATCCAACGGGGCCGTGGATTGAAGCCTCGGGAGCCTCTCTCCCGCTGGTACCAGCGGGGATCCCGGGGCCGCTCCCGGCCGCCGGCTGCGAGCTCCTCCTGCCCCACCTGGGGCAGCTCTGAAAGCAGCAGCTTTGCCCGGTGGGTATGGCCCCAAAACCCAAGGTCTTTTGGGTAAAAGCATCAAGGCAGAACTCCGGCTGCCCAAACCCCAGGCTGCCCAAACCCCAGGCTCCTGCAGCCCGCTCCCCCCCGAAACCTGTCCCTGCCTCACCCCGCTCCGGGCAGCCAGCGGCGGTGAACATTTCTGGGGATTTCGTTGTCTGGGCTGTGCGAGCCATTACCGGCACCGCTTCTGATTCTCTGCTGGGGCTGCCAGCAGCTCCTCAGAGGGGCTGGATAGGGGGCTGGATGGGCGGGTTGGATGAGGGGCTGGATGGGGGGGCTGGATGCAGGGTTAGGGGGGGTTGGATGGGGAGGTTGGATGCAGGGCTGGATGCGGGGTTAGGGGGGGTTGGATGCAGGGCTGGATGCGGGGTTAGGGGGCGTTGGATGGGGAGGTTGGATGCAGGGCTGGATGCGGGGCTGGATGCGGGGTTAGGGGGGGTTGGATGGGGAGGTTGGATGCAGGGCTGGATGCAGGGCTGGATGCGGGGTTGGGGGGGTTGGATGCGGGGCTGGATGCAGGGCTGGATGCGGGGTTGGGGGGGTTGGATGCGGGGCTGGATGCGGGGTTAGGGGGGGTTGGATGGGGAGGTTGGATGCAGGGCTGGATGCAGGGCTGGATGCGGGGTTAGGGGGGGTTGGATGCGGGGCTGGATGCGGGGTTAGGGGGGGTTGGATGGGGAGGTTGGATGCAGGGCTGGATGCGGGGCTGGATGCGGGGTTAGGGGGGGTTGGATGGGGAGGTTAGGTGCAGGGCTGGACGTAGGGCTGGATGCGGGGCAGCCTTTGTGCCACAAGAACCAGGAGCCATGTACCAGATGCCTTAAAGGTTGTGGCTGATAAGCGATATCACCGCCAAAGCCGGGAGCAGAGGAGGCGCAGGTCATCATGTGCCTGATATAATTTTTTTCTGAACATCTTGAACGCAACACCTGAAAAAAAAAAAAAAAAAAAAAAAGAAAAAAAAAAAGAAGAGAGAGAGAGAGATCAGTAGCTACTGACTTTTTTGTTTCTTCCCCCTTTTGATAACTCAGAACATCACGCCTCGTGTTGTGTTCAGCTTCGTCCTGTACTTTATTGATTGTTTGGGTTTTCGAGGAACAAAACGATAGTAACGAAAAGAATCACAGTTATCGAAAACGGACGACATACCTTTAACAATAGGTCAGTGACTCTTCTCTGCGGCGGCCCCGGCAGCGTCCCTCCAAACCCGCACTGCGTGCCCGAAGAAGTGGAGGGGACCCCGACAGCCCACAAATCACGAACCTTCTCCTCTCCCAGAGCCCATCTGCTGAAGCCCCGCGGTTTTCTTCAGACGCCTCTGCCCCGGGCAGATTCCCATCAGTGACATCTCCTTGGGGCCACTCCGTGCCCGAACTCACCCCGTGCTGCCTCATGGCATGGGAAATGGTCACTGTGAGCGAGAAAGGTGAAATTCCCGTTATTTCGTATTCTCTCCGAATTTGTTACTCACGTAGGGTGGGGGAGAAGTTCCTTTTGGAGAGAGAAAGAAATTAAACGAAAGTAGGCGAACAATTAATCTGCCAACAAAACCGTAGGGCTCACAGGACCACCTGGGAAGCCAGGAGCTTCCACCGGTGTCAGGAGCCACCGGTGCACCCGCACGTGTCCTCAGGGGAAACCGAGTTTGGCACCTCCGGCCCGGCAGGGCAGGGTGCCTTTCTTCCTGCCCGCATTTCATAACGGGAAAAGGCCTTACACAGCTCGCAAACCCTCTCTCGGAGGCAGAGCAGGGAGAGCCGGTGTTTCACTTTAAAATCGCACCTGATGAGATTTCTTAGGGTATTTGTTCACTGCGCAGCTTGAGGCAGAGCAAGGCTCTCCTTCCCTGCCCGATCCCTGCTCCTCGCCCGCCTCTTTCCGGGCCGGCGGGGGCCGGCGGAGTCCCCGGGGCTCAGCCCTGCCCGGTGCCCGGTGCCTGCGGCCGCAACAAGAACGAGCTTTTGTCGAAAGCCGAATTCTTCTTCAGAAAACATGCAGCTGATTTTAAACGAATTCCCACCACCCCACCAAATCCCGCAGCTGCTTGTTTGGCCAACAAAACCCCGTGTGGTTTCTAAACTTACGGAAAGAAAAAGGAAAAAGATGTCCATCCAAGTAAACTATAAGTGAAAACTCATTGATTACCTCCGCCTTCCTGTCTCTGATTTGATTAATCATATACCATCGTGCTTTCCGAGTCACTTCTGTGCTGGTTTCCCTCTGCCTGAATCCCGTAAGACTTTTCCAGAAGGGCGGCTGTGATGTTGAGACCAACATACTGTAAACAACCACAAGAAGCAGAGCGAATGTTTTCAATACAGCTCGAGGACTAAAATAAACTCATTGGATTAGGCCAGCGCTAGGGATTGTTTTGGTGAACGCTTCCAGCCCCACTGCTGAGCACATCCCCGGGGGTTACCTGGGCCGGGCTCCGAGCCCCCTGCCCTCCCGCCTGGCCTGAGCTGGGGCAGATGTTACCCTGCCCCAGGGCAGAGCCTGCCAGGGCGGCGGTGCCCGGCAGACCCAGGGATGGGCTTTTGGTGGATTTCTCATGGGTGGATGGAGGAGCCGCAGGGGAACCGCAGAGCCGGGAGCCCCGCTGAGGCCACTCTCCCTGCACCCCTCCAGGGCTGCCGGCGCCTCCCCGGGGCTCAGCCCCGGGCTCTGCAGCGCTTCTCGGGGCTCTCCAGCCCGGTTATCCCGGCCCTGCCCGAGTCAGCCACGGCGTCGAGCTTTTTAGCCCTCGCAGTAGCTTTTTGGCCGTCCTGTATTGACCGAAGCACCACGCCTGCTGCCCGTGCCCTCCTGCACGGAGCAAACCTGGCGTGTGAGGCCGGCCGGCCCCTGCTGCCTGGACAGGAGCGGAGCCCTCGGGGAGGAGGAACGGGGGTCCCGGGGCCTGCCCCCCTCCCGCCCCATCGAGGCCGCACGGCCGAGCCAGAACTCGCCGCGCTCCCGACTGTCACACACGCAGAGAGGAGATTTTTTTTTAAGTAACAAATGTACTTTTTTTATTTTTGAAACAAAAATATCGTTTTCGGTTTAACAATAGCCGGATCTCGCTGAATGAAGCCTTTGCATATTTTCCTGTTTTAATTGGTTGTATAATAAACAGTCCTGACCCCGCACTCTCTTTTCAATGAGTTCAGGGTGAAACGCGGACCATGGGACTGGAAATGACTTTTTCACCACTTAAAACACTGACAAGAATACCAGGAATCAGGCGGTATTAAACAGCCTCTCCGGCCGGGGCGAGAGGGAGGGCTCAAGGTAAGAGCTCTGTGTGTGTCTCCTCACGGAGCTTGGCTCTGCCCTGCCCGGGCCCGGCACGACGAGCGAGGCCGGGACAGAGCCCACGGTTCAGCAGCCGCGCTCCCGCCGACCCGCAGGCAGAGGGCAGCCGAGCCGTCAAGTGCCGAGCCTTGTCCTGCCGTGCCGAGCCGTGCTGATCCGAGCCGTGCTGAGCCGAGCCGTGCCGAGCCGTGTTGAGCCGTGTTGAGCCGAGCCTTGTCCTGCCGTGCCGAGCCGTGCTGATCCGAGCCGTGCTGAGTCGAGCCGTGCCGAGCCGTGTTGAGCCGTGTTGAGCCGAGCCGTGCTGAGCCGAGCCGAGCCGTGCTGAGCCGTGCTGAGCCGTGCTGAGCCGAGCCGTGCTGAGCCGTGTTGAGCCGAGCCGAGCCGTGCTGAGCCGAGCCGTGCTGAGCCGTGCTGAGCCGAGCCGTGCTGAGCCGTGCTGAGCCGAGCCGTGCCGTGCCGTGCTGTGTCCTGCCGTGCCGAGCCGAGCCGTGCTGAGCCGTGCCGTGCCGAGCCGTGCTGTGTCCTCCCGTGCCGAGCCGCCGGGGAGCGCTCCCGGCCCCCAGGGCTCTGCCACCCTCCGAGCCCGGCCAGGCTCAAAGGACCTTTGCGGCCTGCGCAAAGGACCGGAGAGGAAGAGAAAGCTGCGGTGGCAAAGCATCCCCCGGAGATGGCACTGCCCCGGGGGCTGGAGCAGCAGAGGGGCGCTGGGAGTCCGCTCAGCCTCGGGGATCAAACTCTGTCCTTCCCCGACAGGGGCAGGCTGCTTCCACACCCGCTCCGGCCAGGGAGGAAACACCCCTCGCCCTTCTGCTTTCATCTCTCGCCAGCGTTGCATAAAGCCGGGGCCGCTCCGACAGGGCAGTGGCGCAGCAGCCCCGAGCCCCCTTCCCTGGCTCTGGCCCCCGGAGCAGCCCCGCGGCGGCCCCGGCACCGGGGGAGGCTCCGTGCCTGGGTGCTGTCCCGGGGAGCTCGTCCCGCTCCGTGCTCCTTCCTCCTGCCGTCATTTCTATAACGGGGGAAGACCTTACACAAGGCGAATAGCCAGCGCTTGCCAAGAGTGCTGCCCTCGGCCGCTTCATCGTGTCAGGGGCCCGCGGGGCTCGGTGGCGGCGCGGCCGGGGACAGGTGGGAGCCGCGGGAGGAGGTGACGAACCGGGCCGAGGGAATGCTGAGCCAGCGCGGGCACCGCTTGGTCCTACGGTGGGGTTCGTGCCCACGGAGCTGGCTGCAAAGAGCTCTGCACTGCCCCTGATCCCGCTCAGCCCCTGCCGTCCCAAGCGCCGCTGGCCCGGCTGCGGCCGCTCCTGCACATCAGCCGGGCTGTGCCGGGTTCGGCTGCTCCTGCACATCAGCCGGGCTGTGCCGGGTTCGGCTGCTCCTGCACATCAGCCGGGCTGTGCCGGGTTCGGCTGCTCCTGCACATCAGCCGGGCTGTGCCGGGTTCGGCTGCTCCTGCACATCAGCCGGGCTGTGCCGGGTTCGGCCCATCCTGCACATCAGCCGGGCTGTGCTGAGTTCAGCGGTGCCGGGTTCGGCCCATCCTGCACATCAGCCGGGCTGTCCCTCGGGCTGGCTGCGGCCCGAGGGGAGGCAGAGCTCAGCCGGGACACTCGGTCCCTGCGTACCTGGCTGCTCGGTAGCGCTCAGTGCGGTTCGTGCCGGCTCCCCAGGAGCTGTGCCCGCTGCCGAGGCAAGCAGCTGCTTGCGGGGAGATGATGATGGGCACCCTTCCCCAGGCCTGCGGCACTGAACTGAGGCCCGGCTGCTGCCGGCAGGAGCAGCCCTGCCTTGGGCTGCCGCCCGACAAGCGCCCGGCGAGCACGGCCAGGGACGGCGGCCTGCCTCTTGCCGTGTTTTCCCTGAGAGTTTATATTCAGTGCAGTCTCTGTTTGCAAAATACAGAAAATGATTGTGAAAATATCCCACAGGCGCGACGGCCACGGCTGCCCCGGAGCGGCGCGGGGAGCCCGGGCCGAGGGAGAGCAGAGCCCCGGCCGGGCACAGGGGAGCCCGGCAGAAGGACAGACCCCGGCCGGGCACAGGGGAGCCCGGCAGAAGGACAGACCCCGGCCGGGCACAGGGGAGCCCGGCAGACGGACAGACCCCGGCCGGGCAGGGAGAACGGGAGAACGGGAGCACGGCCCTGTTGGCCCCTTCTTTCCCAACGCGCGGCTCCTGCCTCTCGCTGTGGGCTAAAGCACAGCGGGACCTTGGTGGAGACAACTCGGAAATTGGAATAGCTCCATCCGCACGTCCCTGCCCGGTCCCGGCGTGCCGCCTTCTCTCTCTGCAGCTGGCACGGTCAGGTACCGCTTCACTCGAAGCTGCTGAGCCCCAGCTGTTCCCGGGAGTGCGCCAAGGACGGCCCAGCCTTTGCTTCAGGCCGAACGACGGCACAACTCAGGAAGGAGCCCGGGGAGGGGCCCGTGGGCCTGTGAGGGGGTCCAGGGAGGTGCTCACACCCTCCCTTCACCCCGTGCCCACCTCCGGTGGCGGGGGTTTCCCTTTTGGCCTCAGCATACCCCGGAGGAAAGTAGCGGTATTGGCGGTACCTCTCTAGTAAGGAGAAAGCAGCCAAAGCCCTGAGCCTTCCTGTGCAAAGCCGCGATCCTCGGTGCGTGTGAGCGGTGCTACCTCTCCCCTCCACCGCCCGCTCCCACGCCAGGGCCCCGGAGGAGGCCAGAGGAGCTCGCTGCTCCCGCAGAGCCTCGGCCGGGCCCGGCCTGAGTCCCCGCCGCTTCCCCTGCCTCTGGCATCCCCGCTGAGGCCTGAGGCCTCGCGTTCCCCCGGTGCACGGAGCAGTGGCGGCTCCACTCGCAGCGACCCCACTTTCTGCCGAGCCCCTCGGCCGCTTCACCGCTCGCAGCGCCCTCCCCGCCTGGGGAGCAGGGCCGGGGGGCTCAGCAGGGCCCCAGGATGGGCCGGCGGGTTCCCCAGAGCCCTTCTGCCCTTCTGTCCCCGCCGAGCGGCAGAGATGCCAGCAGTCCCCACGTCTCGCATTGCTTTCTGTGACCAGCCAGGAGGCTGCCGCTTCCTGCCGTGCAGGGGAGCAGTCCCTGGTAGAAGGGAGAGCGCCGGGCCCCCGGGCAAGGGCAAGTGCCAGGCCCCTGGCTGCGGAGCGGAGTGCCAGCCCCGTTAGCGGGTTTCACCCCCGGCAGCCCTGTCCGCATCCCCGCTGCTGCCGGGGGGCCGCAGGCCCGCTCCAGGCCGGAGCGGAGCCGCTGGAGCCGGGCCGGCAGCGGGCGGGGGCCGCCTCGCATGGCCCATCCTGAGCCCCAGGCCCTCAGGGCTCGCTGCCGACCAGGACGGGCAGGGTCGGAGCGAAGCCCAGGCCGCTCCCGCAGGCACCGGCCCGGCGAGGGAAGAGAGACCCGCCTGCGGCTCCCGGGCCCGATGGGGCTCAGGCCCCTTCGTAGCGTGGCCGGGCCAGCCTCGGGGCGACACGGCAGCGCTCTTTTCCTTCCACGACCACGGCTCCGAAACGAAAACGGAGCCAGGGTCCGGCACAGCCCCAGGCGCTGCCCCGCGGCCCCGGGCCGGGCACACGGGCGAGGTGCCGGCAGCTGCCCGGCCCGGAGCCGAGGCGCTCCCGGGCCTGCGGAACCAACGCAACGGGCCCCGAACCTGCTCGGTGCCCCGGACACCAGGAGCTCTCCGCCGGTGCCTGGCGGGGCCAATGGAGCCCCCAGCAGGGTTCCCGCAGGCCAGCCCCGTGCGGAGCCCCGGGCAGGAGCGGTGCCCAGAGCCCCGGGCAGGAGCGGTGCCCAGAGCCCCGGGCAGGAGCGGTGCCCAGAGCCCCGGGCAGGAGCGGTGCCCAGAGCCCCGGGCAGGAGCAGTGCCCAGAGCCCCGGGCAGGAGCGGTGCTCACAGCCCCGGGCAGGAGCGGTGCCCAGAGCCCCGGGCAGGAGCGGTGCCCAGAGCCCCGGGCAGGAGCGGTGCCCAGAGCCCCGGGCAGGAGCGGTGCTCACAGCCCCGGGCAGGAGCGGTGCCCAGAGCCCCGGGCAGGAGCGGTGCTCACAGCCCCGGGCAGGAGCGGTGCCCAGAGCCCCGGGCAGGAGCGGTGCCCAGAGCCCCGGGCAGGAGCGGTGCTCACAGCCCCGGGCAGGAGCGGTGCTCACAGCCCAGGCCGGGAGCGGTGCAGCCCAGGCCGGGAGCGGTGCCCGCAGCCCCGGGCAGGAGCAGTGAAGCCCAGGCCGGGAGCGGTGCCCGCAGCCCCGGGCAGCCACAGCGCACAGCGCCCGCCCCGCTCCCCGCGCCGCTTCCCCATCCCCAACGCGGAGGAGCGGAGTGAAATAAAACGATATGGAAAGAAGGAAAGGCATTTTATTGGAGACTTTACAATGCTAGAAAGTACAATAAAAGTGCTAGTTCATTCTAGAAAAGTTGGTCCCAAAATGGTACTATGCCACAGCTTCTATCTATTTGTTTACACAAACATTTACAAAATCGCTACGAACTGGCCCCTGTTTTGAAATCGCTATTTTTTTCCACATTAATCTATGTAAAATTGAAGGATCGAAACCTTTTAAGAAAAAGGGTGAACATTCAAAAGCAGAACCTACCGGAAAAATCCATTTTGGGCCAGGTTTGGGGGCAAAAAAACTGCAGATAGTTTAAACTTTCATTATTAATAATAATATGCTCACAGAAAAATATCCCAATTTACAGGAAAGCGTCTCTCTCTTTTTTTTTTCTTTTAATAACATCAAAATATTTTTTTTTGACCTGTATAAAATTACGTTTAAGACCTCAGAGGACGTTGTCTCCTTTAAAAAATATATTTACCGCAGCCGAAACGTGCCACGAGTGACCCTGGCGGGTTCTGTTTGTCGGTTTCTATTAACCAGCAATATCGCACATCTGCTGTTACAGCAGTCCCCACGTAAAGTACTTTTTTAACGACAAGCCACAGCTCGGAAGAAGCGCAGTGCTTTGCAGAGCGAGGAAGAAGACAGAGGGGATGAAGAGAAGGAGGAAGACGAACAACACGGGCACACGGTGGTGTTTAGGCCCCGCCAGCCCCGCACCGCACGCGTGAAAATGCCTCCGCTATTTACAAATCTCCGCTTTACTCTCCCCATGGCTGAGCCCGAAAAGATTTCGGCAGAATTACAAAGGAGCATAATTTTGAGGGCTGAACAGCCAATTTTTGATTAGATGCATTTCCGCCCCCCACCAATAAAAAAAAACAAAACAAAAAACAAAAACCCGAAAAAAAACCCATACAGAAAACAACAACAACAAAAAAAACCAAACCAAAACAAAATAAAACAAAAAACAACCAAAGCAAACAAACCGAAACCAAAAAAACTCCCACCAAACCCAGCAACTCACAAAGCCACACAGACGAGCAGAGAAACTCCCGGTGAATCCCCGCTCGGCCGGAGCCAGGCGGCCGGAGCAGCCCCGAGGGGAAGCCCCACACTTACACTGCCTTCTTCTCACGGAGGGACGGCTCCTACACTGACACTACACGCGGGGAAAGGCTGCTATTTCCCCACGGCGAGAGTTTGGGCACAGAGAGAGGGAAGTCCGTGGCTAGAGAAGAGGAGGAGAGCCACGGAGCGCAGGGGAACGCGACGGGGTAGGAGAGGGGCAGCGGGGCCGGTGCATTTCTGTGACGGCGGCTGGCCGGAGCATCCCTAGATGTCTATGCGGGAGTGCAGGGCGCTGTGTTTGCTGTCATGCTCCCAGTACGAACAGTGCATCATGGACAGCTCGGCGGGCTGGCGGGCGCAGGCAAACTGGAGGCCGGCTCCGTTTGCCGCCGGGGCCGCGGGCGGCGCAGGGCTGGCCGGGCTCAGCTGCTGGGGGTGGTGGGCGTGCGGGTGGTGGTGGTGGTGGCCCATGCCGTTGTAGGAGTTCACCATGCTGGGCAGCGCCATGCTCTGCACCCTCGAGTAGGGGCTGTAGGACGCCGGGCCCGAGAGTCCTTTCACATTGACGGGGCTGACGTTCCCACCAGACATCTGGCAGGACGTGTAGGGCATGGGCGCGGGGGGCTGCGCCAGCGGCCACGAGTTGTTCATGAAGGTGGACTGCAAGTACTTGGGCGGGGACAGGTAGCCGTAGCTGTCGGGGCCGAAGAGAGTCTTGCCAGGCTGGAAGTGGGTCGGAGGCGGTCGGAAAGGCCGTTTCATCCGTCGTCTCCTGCGGTAGTTGCCCTTCTCGAACATGTCCTCGCAGGCGGGGTCCAGGGTCCAGTAGTTGCCCTTGCGCTCGCCGCCGCCTTCCCGGGGCACCTTGATGAAGCACTCGTTGAGGCTGAGGTTGTGGCGGATGCTGTTCTGCCAGCCTTTCTTGTTCTTCTCGTAGAAAGGGAACTTGCTGATGATGTACTGGTAGATCCCGGACAGCGTGAGCCTCTTCTCCGCGCTCTCCCGAATGGCCATGGCGATCAGGGCCACGTAGGAATAGGGGGGCTTCTGCGACGGGTCCGGCTTCTCGGGGCCCTTGTCCG
This sequence comes from Poecile atricapillus, assembly GCF_030490865.1. Classification (NCBI taxonomy): domain Eukaryota; kingdom Metazoa; phylum Chordata; class Aves; order Passeriformes; family Paridae; genus Poecile; species Poecile atricapillus. The sequence goes on along the minus strand of NC_081256.1, from coordinate 2,707,931 downwards.
AGCTCAGCTCCTCTTTGCCCCGATCCGGCTCCTTGCTGCCGCCGGTGTCATGAGCCAGCAGCGCCACCGTGTCCTCCTCTCCGTCCGGGTAGTTGCTCATCATGGTGCCCCGCGCCCGCCGCCCGTGGCGTCCAGCGCCGCGCGGTGCGGAGCGCTGCCCGCTGCACGGAGCCCGCTGCCGGCGGCCGTCCCGCTCCGCTCCGCTCCGCTCCGCGCTGGCCGGGACGGGGCCGAAGCCGGAGTCGAAGCCGGGACCCGGACGGGGATCGGGAGGAGCCTCTCGCGGCGCCGCTAGTCCGTGCAGCGCGGCGGCGGCGGCGTCCCTGCCCCCGCGGGCTCCGCTCCCCTCTGCCGCGGCGGCCGGGCTCTTTTCTGATTTGTATGGGCCCGGCCGAGTTCCGCTTTCGTCAGGAGCCCGCTCCCCTATCGCGGCCGAGCCGCTGGGCACGGCCGAGTTCAGGCTGCAGTCACGGCGCAGCGCTCAGCCCCGCGCACACGCGGCCCGACGTGGCCCCGCGGAGCGGAGCGGAACCGCCCCGGCCCGGCCGCGCCGCCGGGGGCGGGGGGAGGCGGGGGGCGGTGTCCGGGGGGCGCTGGGGGAGCCTCCGCCGCCCACCCCGGAGCCCGGCGGGGCCGCGCTCCCCTCCCGCCCGGCGCTGGGTGCGAAGGGGTGTGCCCGCGGCGCTCGCCCTGCCACGGCGGCTTGTCACACGTCCAGCCGCACACGCGGTCGCGTTTATATGTCTTGGCCGCGGGCCCCGCCAACCGATCGCGCCCGGGGAGCACAAGGAGGGCTCTCGCCGCTCCCTGCAAGTTGGTTCTTGCGGCTCTTATTTGCGGAAGGCAGAAAGCAAAAGGTGTCGGGTCGCTCCTTCTCCCTCCCCGCAGAGTACACGCGGGTCCCCAGCGCGGCTGCGAGGCTGACAGGAGCCTCGAGAGCCGGGGCAGGGTGGCGAGACGGGGGATGACAAACCGGGCAGCTTTCCTGCTCCTTCCTCTGGAGGGCTTCGTCTTATTTCACACTGTTCCTGGAGTAGAATATGTGGCACTGACATTCCCCTCTCCTTCCCCTCTCCTGCCTTCAGGCAGAGCCTCCCCGAGCAGCAGACAGGCAGCGTCAGCTGGCCCGAGCGCAAGAGATGCCGCTGTAACAAACCGGTGTCCGGGATGTAACAAACCTGTGTCCCGGGCTGTAACAAACCGGTGTCCCGGGCTGTAACAAACCGGTGTCCCGGGCTGTAACAAACCGGTGTCCCGGCTGTAACAAACCGGTGTCCTGGGCTGTAACAAACCGGTGTCCTGGGCTGTAACATACCGGTGTCCCGGGCTGTAACAAACCGGTGTCCCGGGCTGTAACAAACCGGTGTCCTGGGCTGTAACATACCGGTGGCCCGGCTGTAACGAGCCGGTGTCCCGGCTGTAACAAGCCGGTGTCCCGGGCTGTAACAAGCCGGTGTCCCGGGCTGCTGAAGCACGGGTACCGCGGCAGGATTTTACACCGGTTTATAGCGGACTCCTCGCTCCTGTCCCGGCAGCGGGGCACACCGGCCCCGTTTGACCCCTGAGCCTTTCCAGCAGACGAGGCTGCCACCGGCAGCAGCAGGAGCCGGGTCCGGTTCCGCAGGGCCGGGACCACCTGAGCAGGAACCTCCCCGGCCGTGCCAGGAGCATTTCGGGCTGCCCAAAGCCGCCCTGGGAGCAGCTGCACGCTCGCCTGGGCTCCCGCAGCTCTGCCCGCCGGCAGCTCACGGCCCTCGGACTCACTCCTGCCTTTCTGGCACGCGAATGTGCTTTGTCCCGACGATTTTAAATGCGACGTCGATTTTCGTAACCAAGCGTGAGCCCGGGAGCCTGGCAGCTCCCGAACGTGCGTTCCCGGGGAAGCCGGCCTCTCCCGTCGGGGCGCCCAGGGCTTCGGTGGCCCATGAGAGGATTTCTGCTTCCCCTGCCCGGCTACGGGTTCCTGCTCCCCTACCCGGGACAGTCTAAGATGTAGAAACGTATTTTAACCGAGAAATAAATTCGCTCTTCGAGGAACTATTATATATATATATATATATAATATATTTCTATATGTCCCAGTTAGAACACGTTTCTGCATCTTCGCCTAGAGCCATATAACCAATCCCTTATCTCCCGTCGGCGGTGGAACGTGTGTCCCAGAAGCCGCGCTGTGTGATTTCGGTCCCAGAAAGGAGGCTCATTTATTCCCGCACGCCGCTCCCGGGCACAAACGAAACGGGGAAGGGATGAGGCCCACAGGAGAGACCCTCTCCAGGGTTCCCCTCCCCGGGCAGCCCCCGGCGGCTCCCCCGCGGTTCGCTCCGCGCAGGGCGACGCAGCAGCCGGAGCCAGCTGTGCCTCGCCGTCGGGGCCGGGGCTGCCGGGCTCCCCAGGGCCGGGGAGAGCTCCTTTCTGCCGGCCACCCATGCTGCTCCCGGCGCTCCCCCTCGCAGGCATTTCCGCGGCGAGGGCCGGTGCAGGTGTAGCAGCACGGCCGCGTGTGTCATCACCTCCCCAAATGGCACATTCCTCCCTTCTCACTCCTAAACCGGGGCTCCTTGGCGGGGCTCGCTCGCTCCGAAGGACATTTGACATCCGAGGGTCTTGTTTGGGTTTTTTTGACAGCCCCACCAGGCGCGATTTCGGATGAACACCAGGGCAGAAGCTCAGGCCAGCGCTGGGAGCGGCGGTCGGGCGGAGCAGCAAAGGTGAGCGCGCAGCCCCGTGTGCGGCTACTTGAACGCTTGACACAAGGGCAGGCAGGGGCTGTCGGGCTCTCCCCTCTCCCCTTTCGTAATTAAGCCCTTTTTGGGACATGAAACAACTACCTGAAAGCGCAGGAACACGCCCCTGGCAGCTGTCCGCTGTAGCAGCGGTAAGCAGAGAGCTGAGGGTTTATCGGCACCCACGGAAATGTCGCGGCCAGGGGAATGCAAGCGACGGGGACGGGCAGCGAGCAGAGGAGCGCGGAGAGCCCCTTCGGGAGAAGGAGCGGGGATCCCGGCACGGCCCCGGGGAGCGGCCCGGGCCGCCCGTGCCCCGGCTGAGCCCGCCCTGCCCGGGGCGCTCTCGGGGCCGCTCTCGGGGCCGGGCAGCAGCCGGACGAACGCGGACAGGGAGAGAGCAGAAGGAGCCAGCGGAGCCGCTCCCGACCCCGTCCTGCAGCCGCTCGCCGGGAAGCAGGAGGGGAATTAGCAATGGAGAGGGCTCACAGTGCCGTGCCGGTGTCCCGGCCTGCTGAGGCGGGGAAAGGGCTCTCGCCTTCTGCACACGAGGGCAGAACAGCCCCGGCCGCGGCCCGGCTCCGGTGCGGAGAAGCCGGGAGGGAGGCGGGCAGAGCGGGACTCAATCCCGGCCGCTCAACCCCGCTAAGAGAGGCGACCCGAGAGACTCAACAAACTGCGGCTTCGCCGCTAGCGATCCGGACCGGGTTCCAGTTCCCGAAGGGAGCACAGAGCCCCCGGTACGGCCCCGGGGCGGTGGCCCCGGAGCGCTCAGCCCGGCCGGAGGGGACACGGGACACGGGGCCACCCCCGCGTCTGGCCCCGGCAGCCCGGACGAGGATTCCCTCGAAAGCCGTGCTGAAGCGCCGATAAGACCCGAGTAGCCCGAGTGCTTTGGGTTTTCTTTTCTACTCACCCTCCTCAGGCAGCAGAACCTACAAGGTCTGGGGTCGGTTTGCTTGAAAATGCGGCAGCCTTCCTCTCCCAAAGGTTGTCTTTTTTTTTTTTTTTTTTTTCTCTTTTTCTCTTGGCGAGGAAACGTGTCTCCGGCGGGGAGCGCCGGTCCGCCCCTGGCTCGGAGAGCCCCGCTCCCGTTCGGCTCCTGCCGGCACCGGGGCAGGGCTCTCGCCCCCCGCACCGCCGGGGACCGGCCGGTCCGCCCTGCGGCTCCTGCTCCGTTCCGCTGCCCGGCTCCCGGGGCCCGAGACGCGGCCGGAGCCCCGGAAGGAATCACCTTTCGGGACTGTGGAGCCCGCTGGGGCCGTGCCGGCACAGCCCGCGTTCATTCGGCTCCACACGGATGTGAAATCCGCCCCAGGCGTGCCTTGTTCCCGTTTTCCTGAGGAACGGGACCCGCGGCGGAGCGGGGCTCCGGGAGCCGGGGAGCGCCGGGCGCTCTCGGTCCCCGCTCCGTCCCCCCAGCGCTTCTCCTTCCCTCGGCACAGCCCGCAGAGCGGCCGCGACAAGGCACTCACCATTTCAAGTATTCCTAGTTTTTCTCTCTCTATATATTTATTTTAATGTTGTTTTCCCAGGTACTACCGGTCTTTAAGATCGTGGAGTATTTTTCCCCATAACAAACCCAGAAAAATTAGGGTTCGTGTTAAAAGCGGCGTGCGCGGATCTGTCTCACACCAGGGCGCTCATGAGAGTTAACGAAATGTACTGCGGGAAATAAACTATTCTGTTCTCAACAAGAATTCATCAGATTGAATCTGTTCAAAGGCTGCGAGGAGGGCGTTTTCCCGAGGTACGGGCGCGGGAGCTCCGTGGCCCCTCGGGCGGAGGGAGCGGAGCTGCCCCGGGACGCGGCTGCCCCGGTGCCCGCAGCTCGGAGCGGGCCGGCCCCGCTTCCTCTCCCGAGCCCGTTTCTCTCCCTTTCTAAACCACAGCAAGAGGCAGGGCTCGAACCTGGAGGTGCTTTTGTCGGCACAGCACCGATGACAAGGAATAAAAACTTTGCGACCTCAAGGCAACAATTATGTGAGACGAAACTGCGTGCGTGTCTCTGCCCTTAGACCCTAAACTCTCTCTCGGAAAAACTGGCGTTTTAAAAACCTCACCTCTCACTTGGTCTGCAAATCACCTCGCTCATCTAGGGGCACCACAAACACAGTTCCGCTATCCCCTCTGTTCAGGGTTCCCAGCAGCACAGTCCCCAGCATTTCATAAACGCTCTTTAATTCCATTACTCAGGGTGTGATGCCAGCACAAGGAAATATTCACCTGGAAAGTGTCTTCTTCTGCTTGAATGAGTCTCATTGTCAAAACCCCGAGCATATATAGGTGCCTATATGTTTTGCAGTGGAGAATTTAGTTTCTCATTTATACTGTACAGCTAAAAATTTTGGTAGCTTCAGGCTTGTTTTTACAAGCTCCCAGCTGTACAAGGATTTCTGTTTTTACAGGAAAAACTAAGCAATCCGTAGACCATGATGGCTGTACATCCATAATGTGAGCTTCATGAGGAACAGAGCAACTTTTTTATGATCTGGACTGAAATCACATTGAATAAAAGCCCATCTAACAGAGCCTGAGGGGCAGAGTTACAAATGGGCTCAATTCTCTACCAAATCCAACGGGAGTGAAAGGTTTTAGCATCCACAGAGTAGATTTCCCCCTTTCAGCTGATACTCTGAAGATATTTTCATGATCCCATTTAATTTTGAGCCTGGTCCTGCTGTCTCAATATCAAGGAAATCTATCTCACGAGAAAAGACAGCCCCAGCCCTTTTCCCTCATCTGTTCCTGCTTCCCATCTTTCCTCTTCTCAGCTTCTCTTCTGTAGCCTGAGCCCGAGTCTTCACTCCAGTATATTTGTTTATGCTTAGAGAACAGGCCTACAGGAAAACAAACTCTGTATTTCACCCCACCATTTGGTAGTTCCTTTCTTTCATCTGGAAACACAGCCTGATCCAGGGAAGGTTCCTGAATTCACACAACCGGTTCCATGATGAAATGCAAACAGTTTCTTGCGGTATTAAATGGCAGCCCGCAGCAGAGTTCAGGTTGCCTGTTATGGATTCAGCAGTCAGGGCTCTGCAGGATAATCCTGTGCTGCTGCCATCCTGCAGTTCGTGGCCTACAGCAACGCTGCTGAATGCTGCAAATAAAAACAAACAAGGCAGCCTCTGCTTTTTAGACAGAGCAGAAATTATGTCTTTTTAGGAAGCTCGAAGCAAAGATCGTTTGTATCAGTCTGACAGCCTCAAAAGCAAGCTGCTCTTCCTAGCACTTCAAAATTGATGCTTATTTTTCTACGAAGTGTGGGGAGGGGGAAAGAAGAAGGATAAAAAACCCAAACCATAAATACAAGTCCACTCATGTCCAGATCACCCCGAAGTTGCAAATTAATAACATTGTACAACAAAATTAGAGCCAAAGCAGGCGTCTCCCATTGTTGCTGTAGAGATACACAGCTTATCAGATCATTTTTAGGTAATAAAATATTTGTGTGCTTGTTTAGACCATTTGAAAATTGCTTAGCTAAATATTGAAGTAAGGAAAATTATACAAATTTCAGCTTTTTTTGAAAAAAAGAAACTTCAAGAAAAAAATCTTCCAACCAACCATAGACATCAACAAAAATTTGTTTTCTATTACTTCTCTGAGAATGTGGGTCCCAAACTGCAGCCATGATGAATTAACATAATCTCTCTGAATTTATTTAATCTACCCACTTTGCTGTGGGAGTTTTTGGGGATACTCCTGCTCTCTCTGCTGTCGGAGGGCTGGCCAGCTGGGGACATGCTTGCACACGTTTGCAGCTCTGCTGATTTCAGTTTCAGCTCCTGCTGACTCACTCACACCGCTGTGTTTGGGCAGCGTCTGCGGACTGAGAATTCAAGTTTTGTCTTTAGCAGCTCCCTGAGAATTTGTGTGAGGCATGGTCAGTGCTCTGTGTCCCCTCTCTGCAGGCTCCTGCAGAGGTGCTGCCCTGGGACAAAGCCAGCCAGACACGGCCACGTGCTGGAAAATCCGTGTGCACACTCACACTTTGCCATCTACATTGTGACCATCAAAGTCACGCTCCTCTTCCATTTCTGAGCAATGCAGAAGCGGCTGAACTCGGTTAAAGCTGAGTTGTCATGTCCCAGGGTCTTCCAGAACTTGCAGAAGGGGCTGTATCAGCCAGGAACAGGGTGCTTTTGTTTTAAATAACCTGTCCACACCGGGAATGTGTGTGGATATTACCCACCTAAACAATTTGTGAATAACTCTCTGTACACACAAGCCTCTCCCCTCCTGCTTGCTGAAGAGAAGCCCTGGCTGCAGCACCCAGAGAACGCCCTGCCAGATCCAGGGGGCACAGTTATGGTGAGGGAGGGCTGCCAGGAGCTCCTTCCCCCTCTCCCAAACCTGAAGGCTTCAGGAGGAGCACACCAACTGCACCTGTAAAGCTGCTCCTTTTTCCTTCTTCCCGGTCAGGGTGGTGCACTTGACAAAGCTTTCCCTCCTAACTCTAGCTGTGCCTCTCCCAAGTACAGGCTGCACTTTCAAACAGTTAGAAGCACAAGATTGTTTCCTTTTAAATGTAACTACTGTGCTTCTACAGAGATTATAAAATTGCAGGATAAATAACTAGGTTTGATCTGACAACAAATCTGTTTTGCTGAACCAAACCACATGCCATCTCTAGATAATCAGGTTAAAAGTGATGTGATAGAAGTAATTCTTTTCCTTCTGGAGGAAAAGAGCTAAGCTTTAGCCAAAGCCAGCTTCAGACTCCCCCCAGAACTTGAAAGCATAACCTGAAAGCACAAACTCCCTGGATCTGATCCTCAGGTACCTCTTAGGTCCCTGCATTGTCCCAACCAAACACTGGGCTTGGAAGCACAATGCAAACCCAAAATACTCAATTTCCCTTCGTGGCAAGAACAGAAACTTTGAAGAAGTTGAATATTTCAGTTTAAGCTTGGCCACCTAAAATCTGGTTGATTTTTGTCTGTACAATCAACTTGAGGTCTTTTAGTTTATCTCCATCTGGTTCCAGCCTTCTGAGCATGGAAACCTGAACTGGGAATCTACCAAACATGGGAATTTGCCTGACATTTCCAGCCTGTCCTACTTCTGACCTGGCCAGAAACAGCAGATCAGAGCTGCTCGCAGTTTTCTCCTCTTGGTCACAATGAGAGCAAGGAAATGCAGAGCAGACCAAACAAAAAAAAATAATTAACCAAACTTTCTTAGACTCTCAGAAGGGACTTGGTTCAAATCCAGTTGAAATGTAGATGAAAGTTCAGCCTGCTCATTTTATTACAGTTTGTTTACTTACATATAATTTAATTTCAATTTGTTTTCATTTTTTCATCCAGTTTGTAGCTATCCCTTGCAACAAATAAAATAGAGGCTCATTATGAGAATAGCTGTCAGGAGAAGTTAAGCTCTGAATCAGTCTTCATCTGCCTGGTGCCATCACACAAAGCATGGAAGAGCATTATTTGCACAGAAAAGCATGTGCTACATGCCTGAATATTGTATTGAGCCAGCTCTGTTTGATGGCTTCGTGTGGGGCTGAACTCTGGCACTGCTCACTGGATATGGAAGCAGGTATTGCACCAAATGCATGTTAAAGTCTCCACCAGATGCTGGGAACAACACTTCAAAAAATTAAAATTTATTATTCTCCCATGGTTCATTTTTAGCGGGCAGGGTGCAACAGTTGGGTGTTTTAAAGCTCTGATTGTAGCTGAATTAAATCAGTGGCAGGGGATATGAGGGAGGTTGGGTGTTTTAAAGCTCTGATTGTAGCTGAATTAAATCAGTGGCAGGGGATATGAGGGAGGTTGGGTGTTTTAAAGCTCTGATTGTAGCTGAATTAAATCAGTGGCAGGGGATATGAGAAGTTTGCCTGTTTCATTCTCAGAAGGGTTTTGCCTTGTGTCAGCTTTTGTGTATCCCTGCCCCCTTCCAGAGAGAGCTCTGAGGATGTGCAGGTGACCAAGGGTGACACTCCAGCGAGGAGACCCGGGCTTAGCTTCACCTGATAAGTTTATTAATTAACAATTACAACTTTTCTTACACTTGATGTCATGACTGGAATATTATACAGCATGTCACCCACCTTGTGGGCAATTCAGGTGTTTTACAAACAGCATCATTGCTGGAAGGCATAAAACAAAGCTCTGCTTGCTGCTGGGTCCTCCATCAGTCATCCCATTTCACATTTTTGTACATGTGGTTTCTCATGAATTAGGGTCTCATGAATTTAATTCTCACAAATTAATACTCAGGGTCTTTAAATGCATCTGGGAACCCACATTCTAAACCCTGACTGTGATTGTGTCAGACACCTCCCTTTGAAAATGTGCTGGGGCTTGGCAATAAGAAATATTAAAAACAATGAACACAGGGTGCTTCAGCACAGATTTTCCAGGGAGGCATTGTCCCATTGAAACAACAACAACAAAAACCCTACACAGAAAGAGAGGGGCAGCAGTCCCTTCATGCTCCAGGTGCTGAAGGAATGTTCCTGAGCAGGCTCTGCACTGCCCTGGAACCCAACACCAGGCTGGAAGGAGCTGCTTTTCCTGACTCTGGGACCACTGCAAAGGGATGGAAATGCTGGGGCTTTTAAACAGCCTCTCAGAATAATGCAGAGCTACATTTTGGTTCTTTTGAAGCTGAGAAGGAATTTCCCTCCTGATCTCGAGGGGAGCAGGATTTCCCCTACTGTTTAAAACTCCTCATAATGAAAAGGTTCTTTTCTGTTTCAGTTCTTGCTGTTGGTGAGGTGTTAATCCAGCACTGTCATGGCCTTGCAGTTATTTTGCACATTTGATGGGAATGAAGAAAAGGAGAAACTATGGTTTATCACCTCTTTAAATCCTAGTTTTTCTAGTAAAACATACATTTACAAAACAAGATTTTACAGCCACTTTGGGGATAGAAAATGGGGAAAAAAACCCCCCCACGTCCCCTTTCTTGCTCAAGTGTCTATGCATAGAGCCTTGCCTGCCTCAGAGGCTTATTACCTTTAAAAATACCTATATGGAGGGACTAATGTGGGGGATAACCCCATAACTCATTGATTCATGAAGCTGTTATAAATATATATTTTGAAAAAACATTTTTTAGGAGGCTCCCCCCTTTTCAGAGAGACTGTTAAATTTTCCTGAAACCAGAAAAGAACTTTTTTTTTGGTAAGAAAACAAAAAGTGTGGTTTTATAAACTATTATTTTCTGCTGAACAACATATCAAAAAAATTCCAGCCTGGCTTCAGTTTTTCATTAGAAGTACTGTCAATTTTTTGTAAAAATCAAAACTGTCTATTGGTAAAAATTGCCTATTGCCTTTGGCACAGCTCAGTTTCTTGTTTAAAACTGTTCTGATGAAAGATTTCTGATTAGTTTTGCACTGGGTCTCTGAAATGTCCAGCTGAAATGTAGCTGGGGCAGGAGCTGGGGCTGCCTTGGAGTGAGGCAGAGGAGGTTTGGTTGTCCCACAGTGCCAGGGAGCGCCTCTACTGCTTCACATCCCTGCCACAAACCAACCTCCACCAAAAACGTTCCAGGGAAGCTTTCAATCAGCAGCAAGTTTTGCTGCTATTGAACTGAGAGAGTGTTTTCAGAGGTTGGTTTAGTGTTTTAGAAGTGATGCTGTCGTGCAGCAGCTCCTGCTGTGGTACCTACAGTTATTTGCTGGCGGGCTGGAGGCTGCTCCTGCCTTACAGGATTTGTAAATGTGCATGATGGGGTGCTCATGGTGCAGGTAGTGGCATCATTCCCCTACACTGCTTCCTCTCCATCTCAGTGTGTCCAAAAACTGGCACAAAAGCCATTTATCAGGATCTTATGCCCACCACATGATGGCCACGACATCACCACAACCCTGATTAGATAAAACAGAAAGGGAAAATGGAGCTAAAGTGTTTTTTTCTACCTGGTGATAACTACAGTCCATGGATACAACTGCTGTTTGTGTGACTGAAATTGGCTTACTTTGTGCACCTCTTCCACAAAACCATTATGACAGAAGATTCCTAAGGGAGCTTGGTTCCCTCTTACCTCCTCGAGCTGCCAGGTTCTCCCACCCTCCTTCCCCTTCCTCTCAGGTTTGATTTCTCAAGCTCTGCCCAAGGCCTGTTTCAGCTCTTTGCTGCCTGTGTTAGTCAAACACACAGCAGATGTCAGTGCGTTACAAAACTTGGTCTGAGGCTAAAAAAAGAACTTAGAGAAAGTAAAATGGGAAAGCAAAAATTCAGGGAACTGCAAAGCTCTGAAGCCATGGAGGAGGAGGTCACCCCTCTGTGGCTGAGGTGTCTCGTTAAGCACCAGCACTCACAGCATTACTTGTGATTTTCCAGCCTCTCCTGACGAACCCTCCTGAAGCTCTTCAATCTCTCACCCACCCAGGTTTCCTGGGACCTACAGCACAAGCTTCCCAGCTGCCTGGGAAAGTGATGCCTGGGTATTCTTTCCCCTTCTGCACAATTCAGGCCGTGGAAGTGCAGCAGAGAGTGGAACAAACCGAGAGCACCTCTGCTGTACCCAGAGACGCTCTCCCTGCTCTAGCAAAGCCATCCCTAAGCAGAATATTCCCCTGGCCAGGGTGCCAGGGCTGAAGCAGAGGAGGGACATTGGAAGTCAAGGCACGCACACCCTGGAGCAGACCTTGGTGCTCCCGGTTTCTCTGGAGCTGCAGCAGCCCAGGAACAGAGGAGGGATCCAAGTAAAGGCCGCCCAGAACAGGGAGAAAAATAAACAGCAGCTCCCCTGGCCCGCAGAGAGCTCTGCAGGAGTGTGGAGGGACCCTTGGGCGATAAGGACATTCTCAGGAAGCCCAGCACAGGCAGCTGAGCCCAGAGGTTTCCTCGCTTTGTGCAGCTTCCCTGCAGGACACGCAGCATTGTGCAGCTCCTGCGGGCCAGGAAACCGCGCAGCTCCTGCTGCTCCTGCAGGAATAAAGCACCGTGTTTATCTTGCTTATCTCACATAGGAAACCTATGGGAAATGCTATGCCATACTCTCCTGTCATATAATTATAATGCATGACACCGAGCAAAACCTTCTGGAAAATCAGCAGGGCTGAGGAGAGGACGATCCCTCGTGAGAGGGAACTTTTCTTTCCAGATTCTGCAGGGCTCGTGTGAGCAGCCATCGGTTTAAAAACAAAAGATGAGCTAAATGTTTATGTCAGGAAAACACAACGCACCCGGAGAGTCTCATGGCATTAGGAGAATAATCGTTACACAAGGCAAATCTCTTTTCCCCAAATAAAGAACCTAGGCCAGATTTTTTTTCAGACTTCAAAGAGAGAACACAGGCAGTGGCCTTTCCACTGCCAAATGGCTAAGTGGAATAAAAAAAATTGTGATTTTGCCATTAAATACTTGGTATAAATTCAAGAGGATTTTTTTTTTTTAATTTTTTTTTTTAAGAGTGATGCTATTACATTCTATACTGGAAAAGGATAAATTAGAATTTCAAAAGCTGTAAATGGTCACTGGATGAGGAACTGTGCACACAAGGCTGCTGCACCACAACGCACAGTTTGCAGCACTTCCAATCCCAAACCCTGCTAGGATATGTTCTGTGTGTTAGTGAGGTCAGCACAGATTATACTGAACCAGCATCAAATGCCTTCCACCCTGCCAACAGGATTTTCCCTTGAAGATTTACTACCAAGCTCACAGTATTCCTCTAAACTCCACTGCTATAGATTTAAAAAAGGCCCTGAAATAGTTGGGAAGGCTGACATGAACAACATGTCTAAGGAACCTTCATTTTCTTAATGAAAACTCTAAATTAAAATTTGATGAGGAGGACACTGAGACTATGCAAGAGGTTGCTAACAATCCCAGGTCTGCAGCAACACAGCCACTGCAAAAGCTTTAGATTTTGAGGAACAGCCACCAGACCTAGGTAGGAACCAAAGTATTTTGGAGGAGAGTAAAATCCTCACTGGCTTCCATTTCTGCAGCATGTATTCCTCAGAGCTGCCTACCGACACACACTCAGGAAATTATACTGAATTTAAAGTGGATTAATTAATTACCCTCAGCCCTCAACTTACTCACTACCAAGAGCTTTTAGGTTAGCTAAGTTAAAAGCTGTTTGGAGTACTCAGATTCTGAAAGGAATTTCTGCACAGGATTTTAGTCCTGCTAAAGTAATTTGTTTTAAATTCACATCTTCACTTGATTTGTTGGGGGTTTTTTAGCCTTCCTATGTAAATGGGTGCTACAGCAACACAGAAAAAAAAAAAAAAAAGAGTTTGGATAAGTAAATTTGTAATTTTTAAAGTAAACAAGGAAAATGTTTAATCTCAGCAGATGTTCCAGGATCATTTCACGAGGGTTCTATGAACAAGCTCTGAGAATGTGCTGCTTATTGAAGCAAATGCCAGCACTGCAGCAATAAACTTCTGACATCAGGGTGTCCTCTGAAGCTCTTTGGCCCCAGTTTAAGACCTGAAACTCTTCGCAGGTATTCCAGGCTTTTCTGTAGTTTTAAGTGAAACTGAATGATGTCACCCGAAGAATGACAGTGATAATAAAGTAATACAAGATAAAAATAATGAGGATAAAGTAAAACAGTAAAGGGGAGCAGGGTTTAGCCCTGGCACTGTCTCCACAGGGGCCGTGACGTGGACATTTCCCTCCTGGCTGGCTGCAGCCAGCTCTGCAGGGAAAGAGCCTTGTGGGGAGCTCATTTCCCACTTTCCCCACAGAGAGAGGATGCAGTGCCCTTCACGAGCTGCCACTGAGTGCTGGGGGATCCTTTCTCTCACACACCTGGCCAGAACCTGACCAAAGGCAGCACTTAGCCCCCTACTCCCACTGGGAAAAAAAACCTCCTCTAAAAGATGCACAATTTTTCTGTGAGTTTCTAACTTCATTGTTTATTACTTTTCAATGGTTAAAAGAGGAGATAATCCAGATTTACTTTCTCTGGGAACAGGCACAGAAAAAGGCTGCCAGCCCATCAGTGATACCATGCATTCCCCTGCATGCACAGCACAACTCAGGGAGCTGCAAAAGAAGAACCCCCACATTATTATTTGATTTCATCTACATATGAATTTTCCTCTGCCTCTTCCTCATTTGAGAACAGGACTACACACAGACACCCCAGCCCTGGAATAAACAATGGCAATTATTTATTCCAGATAAATAGAGCCCAGAACCTGCACTCAGAAGAGTTGTAGTTACTACAGGGTTTAGTTCATGAAGGAGGAACTTGACACACAGAAAGGCATCTTTAACTGGCTGTGTTCTCCAGCTGGATTAGCTTTTTTAAAAAGAACACAAGCAGAACTAGAAGCCAGGAGAAAAGGTTTGCCACATCTCCTGGATATTCAGTACTCCATAGAAAGATTTCACTGGAGCCTTTAAAGCAGGATTAGGGCAAACAAAAAACAAACAAGAGTTTCTGTGGGTTAAACATCAACACTGGTTTTATCTCAAAGAAATATATCCTGGTCAAAAAGCTCTTTAGAATGCAACAGAAATGCAATGGAAATGTTATTTGTTACTTATGTTATAACAAAAATAGTATTTGCTGCCTTTCAGTGCTATGTATGCAAGCTGGGATGAGGAACAGGGAAACAGAAGCACTGAATTTCCTCACTGCCAGCTGTACTCTACTCCAGCCAGGGACTCATTACAAAGCTGTGTTCAGTGGGGGTTAAAATGTGTGAAGGGAAGCAAGCAAATATTCTTATTTGTGTTTGACACTCAGAGTGAAACACAGAACAGCACAAGGGGGGAAAGGCTGGGGACCCTCTGTAAACCCTCAGAGAAGTCTGAGCTCCATGTGCTCTCTGTAAGATGGATTTGGGGCTCTGTGAGGCACACAGCTCTGTGTGAGGTGTGTTTGGGGCTCTGTGAGGCACACAGCTCTGTGTAAGGTGGGTTTGGGGCTCTGTAAGATGGGTTTGGGGCTTTGTGAGGCACACAGCTCTGTGTGAGGTGAGTTTGGGACCCTGTAAGATGGATTTGGGGCTTTGTGAGGCACACAGCTCTGTGTGAGGTGTGTTTGGGGCTCTGTGAGGCACACAGCTCTGTGTAAGATGGGTTTGGGGCTCTGTGAGGTGGATTTGGGACCCTGTAAGATGGGTTTGGGGCTTTGTGAGGCACACAGCTCTGTGTAAGGTGGGTTTGGGGCTCTGTAAGATGGATTTGGGGCTTTGTGAGGCACACAGCTCTCAAAGGTGGGTAAGGTGGGTTATTGTCAGAGGGAGAAACAAATCACTTCATTCTCAATTTTCAAGTGAAAACTTTACCCTGTTAGAGGTTTTAGGAAGCCACAGAGAAAGGGCCATGTGCAAACAGGGAGGAGCTGCCTGTGGCTGATGCAGCTCCATTGAGGTGAGACAGAATATTGCTGCAGCTTCATAAAATCTTAAATCCTGGCATGGTTTTGGGTTTCCTCACACACCGTCTCCAGCTGCCTTCTCCTGCTCTGGTGTTTCCCAAAATGACCCAATCATCATCACCCAATTAGTGCTGGGGGGAAAAAGGGGCTTCTGTCAAACAAAACTCCTTAAACAAATTAGCACAGCTTTTGAGCTGGGCTTTATAAACTATTGCAAAGATTCATGCATCAAATACATTCAAACTCGTGAGACAACAGGAGTGGAAAATGAATTAACTTTATTTACCCCTGAAAAAAGTGAGGCTTGTGAAAATATTGGCAGAAGAAGTGTATAGTAGAGATCCTTATCACAGCAGTTCAATTGCAGGTGTTTCCCCATATTACTAGATTATCCTTATCCAGAATAAATATTTAATGTTAGTATTAACAAAGAAAAGCTGTAGCTCCAACAACAAGCTCTGTGTATTTAAAGCTCAGTGATGATTATCCACTTTAAAATCAATTGAATCGTGAATATTAAAGCATTTTTCACAACACAGCTTTTCAAACTGCAGGGAAAAGCTTCCAGTCCCAGAGGCACCACTTCACGAGCCAGGGCTGCAGCCAGTCCTCCCTGCTGGGATCCAGAAGGTTCAGAACGATGCTCCTGGCTGGTTTTTCTCCCCCACAGATGTGTCCCCACACAGGAGGGATGAGCTCCTGTAGTACATCCACCCTCTGCAGGAGAGGCTCTGAGCCTCTCTCAGGGGGCTGCACTTCTCCTCTCAGCCCTGCTGAGACCTCTGGCTGGGTGCTGGGTGCTGGGTGCTGGGTGCTGGGTGCTGGGTGCTGGGTGCTGGGTGCTGGGTGCTGGGTGGTCTCACAGGACTGCTCCTCCTGTCCTGGCAGTGATCTGTGCCCAGGGAGTTGGGAGCTGAGGTTTGATCCCAGCAGAGCAGGAGCTGGGAAGGCTCAGGAGAGCCCAGCTCAACACCCACAGAGCCTGTGACAGCCTCAGGTTTCTGCAGGGGCTGTCCAAGAATCCTTCTCCTTATGTTATAAACTCCCCAAAGTCCACCTCAACACAAATCCAGCTCCCATACAAAGTTCCACATTTTTCCCTAATTCTCTGAAGAAAAGCAGCAAAAATACAAGGCAGCAGGCACACGGGCTTCTCCTGCAAAACAGCTCCACTTTTCCTGAAATTCTAACTTTCAAAGCTCTCAATAGCCTTCTCATTTTCCTCACTTTGGTGTCTTTCTCGTGAGTTTTTCCTGACAAGTCTTTTATCACCAGCACATTCAGGCTTGCTGTTCCACCTGTGCTTGGCCCCTTTGCAGGTTCTGCTCACCTCCAGCCTTTCCTTCATTCTTCTTCTTGCACCATTCTTGTTCAAAATGTTGTGACTGGTTTGGAGAGGATGAATATTACCCCTCCCACTGGGACAACTCTGTTAGAGAGCTTGGGGCAGTGGAAGACCAGAGAACTCAACCTGTGGGGCTCATGAAGTGCCCTTGGGCCTCCAGGTGCCTCTGTCCCACCCTTGCTGTGCCCCTCCTATTCTTCCAAAGTCCCTTTTCCTGCTTTATTCTCTCACTGTTTCTTCTTCTCTCCTAATAATTCCCATCAATTTTTTGGTTGTTTGTTTTCCTTTTCCCTAACCAAGCAACTATTCTCCCTCCAAATAGTCCATTTCTGGAAAAACCTATCACAAATTGCCTTTCCTTGTTCAAAGCTAAGGTACATCTACCTGGATTTGGTTATTTCTTAGGGTGTTTTATTCCCTCTCCCCCCTTTTTTTTCCCCTCTTTTGGGAGTAAAAAAGATGACAATTTCTAGTATCTTTCACACTATTTTGGCAAAAAGAAAACCCCAAAAATCAAGGCTAAAGTTAAAGACAGAAGAAAATAAAATATGTTCAACAGAACACCATTTTGGACTTGAACAAAACTTTATCAGCATTTTCTTTCAAGCAGCCTGAGCTCATCTGCAGGGGGAGAAAGGAGGGACTAGGAGTGTGAGGAGGTGGTGTGGGAAGGATGTTTGGGATGGAGCTGGGGGCACCCTGGGTGCAGCTCAGGGCCACTCTGGATGCGTAAAGCAGCAACACAGGGCGAGAAACCAGAGCAGAATTCTGCACCAATCCTCCTGCTAGGGGCTCCTTCAGCAGCAACAGCTTCCTCTGAATGTAATCACCTTATCTCGTGGTTATAAATCCTCCAAACAGCAGAAATCCTTATCAGAGAGAGCTCTGGTGGCAGAAGCAGTTGCTAAAGATGACTGCACAGTTCCTATTGAAATGGTAATTCCTGCACAGCACACACCAATGTACAGCCTGCTGTTCCCTGCACTTTTGCTGTCTCCAGACATGGTTTTTCCCGGTGCTCCCGTGGGGTGCAGAGGGTGCAGCTCACCCTGGTGTCACCACAGCCCCAGCCTGGCTGAGAGGGCACCGTGCTGCTCCTCGCTTCAACCCCAGCTGCTGCCCCTGCCCTTTCCTTGCCACATCTGCATTCCCCACAGCCCTCAGTGCTGCTCGGGGGCTTGGCACCACGGGGGGAGGATGAGCACATCACCATGATGATGCCTTAAGATTTTAGCTTTTATATTTTTCAGATCCTATACTGCATTAGTGCACAGATCTAAACTGGGTATAAAGTGTTAGTTACTGTCTTCATGCTTTGGTCAGACAAAACAATCCCTCTAGGCCTGAGATTCAAGGACACCCCACAGCCTCAGGCCCTGAAAGAATAAACAAAAGTGAATTGGGGGAACAAACTGGGGGTAAATTACTTCATCAGCTGAAGCTGGAATTGGAGCATCAACCCCTGAGATGGAAATGGACCAAACTTGTAATTGTCTGAGAAACTTGTGACCATCTTCCAGCTTGGCTGCAGCCTCTGGGAGAGTCCCCATCTGCCCTTAACATACCTGAAAGCCCTTCATTAAATAAATCTGCTTTGATTCTTTCAGCTTTGTCTGGCCTGTGTTGCCAGATGAGCCCAAACAGGCTCCAGTGGGGCTGTTCTGTCCTGGAACCCATCTGTGAACAGCCCAGTGCTCCGGAGGGGCTGCAGCACCCTCGCTGCTCCCGAGGCAGCTGAGGTTGTCACCCATGCTCTGTGTGATGGCAGCAGCAGGATTGTCCCCAGGGAACCCAGCCCTGCTCCCTCTCTCTGCCCTGCACACGAGTGCCCAGAGCCAGGCCAGGATTCCATCCTCAGCTCAGCCAGAGCTGCTGCTCTTAATTGCCATTATTGACAAATGCATCGGATTTCTTATTCTCTTGTTTTAGTTAGCTCCATGAGCCACGGACTAGGTTAAAAAAAAATAGAAGGCTGGGGGCTTTTTGATTGGTTGGATCTCTTTTTTTGGGTAAGAAAACAGGGAGATTAAAAAGCATCTCCAAGCTTTCTGTATGCTCATGGGAAGGGTAATATCCATTAGCACAGTCAGGAAAATTGCCTTATGGAATCTGTTTATACAAGGCACAGTTAGAGGATGGTTAAAGATGGAAATAAGTGGTGCTAAACTCAGCCTTCTTTAGAGGATGCACAGCACTGTATCATTTTCTGATGTCATGTAGGATGCAAAATCCACTTTGTCTTCATGTAAGGTATGACCCTATTGTATTAAAAGAAAAAGTGTCAGGGAAACAGTGCTTTTCCCTATTGCCTCACTATACCTACACTGGAGGGTTCCATCTGAGTCTCTTTTCAAGCCTTGCACAAGTAAGGCTGTAAATCTGTGCTTTATTTGTGCTGAGGAATGCAGCATTAAAACCAGGCTTCTCTGTGGGACATCTCTGGGGCACCCAGAGGAAGCCCTGTGCAAAGTGCTTCCTGCCTTCTGCCTCTCCTCCCGGGAGGGGATTGAGATTAGGGCCCTAATTCCAGTGAACATCCTGGGTTTTTTTAGCTGCCCACAGAACTGGCTTCCTGCAAAGAGCCTGCTGGAATTCGGTTCCCCGCGAGCGGCGGGCGCGTGCTGTGTTATGGAATATCGACCTGCCGGCTGTTTTGGTTCTGCATAGCTGAGCTGGCTCTCCCCGCCGTGCCATCAGGATGGCACTGGGAGCAAAATGTGTAATATGTGGAATACAGGCACGCTGCCAGCAAATAGAGATGTTTCCTGTCCTTTCAGGGCTCCCTCACAATGTCTTCTCTAAAGGACTGAATGTATTCTGCAGCTCTAATAACAAACATTGTAACCTTGCAAATAGCGACGCTTGGAGTTTTCTTTAATATTTATACTTTTTTGACCCCAAAAGGGGAAAGAATTTACCATACTTAGGCTGGAAAAACAGCGTGCTAATTTTGCTTATCAAAGGCGTTCAGACCAAAGAGCCTGCCACTAATAACACTACGGTAAAAAAATATTCTGGGGCGCATCATGTGTTCCTGCGCTTTAGCACATGCTGGTACCTCGCTCTAAATGTCAGCATTTTCACAGCGTAATTCATGTCAGCTCCCAGCTCTTATGACATCAGAGGACGAGTTCAAAGGGACAGTTTTCTGCTTTATAAAAACAGTTTAAAGATAAAAGCCAGTTTCAACAAAAAAAAAAAAAAAAAAAAAAAAGAAGAAAAGAAAAAGAGAAAATGAAAGTATTAAGCTGTGCATTAGCCAAACAATTCTCTGAGAGGCAAATGCCAATCAGAAGAAGATGACAGTATCCTATAGTGAAACCATATTAGCAGAAATGATCAACTGCTGCTGTTTAATGCCTTGCACAACCCTCAGTGTCTTTCCTTCTTAACACAGCTGAGGAACAGGTAAGAATCCTATCAGCTATTGAGCAGAGGAGATGAAAACAGAATATTCTCCCTTGCACCACTGGCAGTTTTTAATACATGTAAGGTATCTGCTTTCCATGAAACAGCTTCTCTGTCAGTCTGAATGGGCAGAGCAGAGAAAGTGACAGAGTATTATTTTCTATATTCATCATTAAAACAAACAAATATCAATCACATGGCTTTAAGCATTTGGTTTTCTGCAGATCTTTCAAAACTTTTTTGACGCAGCACCCGGTGCTCTGGAGCTTATCAATGACACCAGGGGTCAAAAGTGTTAGTGCGACTAAAATTACTTGGACAAAGGCAGGACCAGGTCAGATCGCCATGGGATAGTCCCACAAGGCCTCCTGGAGGCTGCTGCCACCAAGGAGTTCTAAGGAAAAGAAAGGAAAGGCCATGAATCAAACATCCCAGAAAATTCACAAGCAAATGTGTTATTAATCAAGGAAAATAAAAACAAAGTTTATTAAAATGCCTTGTAATAGGACATTTCAAAACAACACAAAGACATCTTATGTGATGACCATTTTATCACCGAGGCTCATTCCAATTGAGTTACATTCTTCAAGCCCAAAGAGCCATAAGTGTGCCAGGAAAGAAAATAAACACTGGAACGATGTGTGCAGTCACACATCTAATTTGACGATTGATCTCACAATTTAAATAGACACTTTCCACCCCAAATAAATGCAGGAGTCTGTATCAATGGCACTTCTACAAACTGAAACTAATGGTAGGACTGGTACAATTTACACATTTCTTTCCATATTTAGCTGAGAAATTCAAAGTAGGACCTGAATGAAGCCAGAGGATAAGAAAACAAAGCAGAAGGGGTCTACTATGTTCTGCGTGATTGGGAACACCACATTAAAATATTTTTAAATTACTCCAATTTTCTCATTTTTTGCATAAATATTTATGAAGGGGATGAATCCTCATATGGTGCAAACAGTCCCAAATTCATTGGTTTCAGTGATACCAGTACAGCCAGGGAAGTTACAACAATTTCCATCAACCATGAATTTGCCCCAGCGTGTTTACACAGGAATTTCAAATTGAATTCTCTGTTGCTCCAGCTCCGGGGAATTGATGGAACTGTTGCAGCACAAGATTTAGTCTTTTACGCTCTAAATGGACATCAAAAGATGGATCCTGTTTCTCCCCTCCCACGAGCTCTTGTTTACCCGAATTTTGTCTGTGAAGCGGCTCCTGGGAGCAGGGTTGAAGTGCTGGGCCTGCCTTTGTGCTAACGAGCCTGAAACACTGGGATGTTTGAACTGGACTGAGTTTTTGAGCTAAAGATGGAGGTCAAAGTTACAATTTTATCAGTTACATTTTGGAGCCCTTCACTTGATCACGACGATGCCATGTTCATAATACAATTATTGTAATCATATTTCCAGTGTTGCTCTCCTTCAGTGGAAACAGATTGCGTTAGGCTCCTGAGTGGAATGTGCATTTCAAAGTCATGCAGAGGTTATGGAACAGGACCTCTCAATTCATCTGCAGACGATAATCAGGGCTTGATCACTGCAGCTGGCTTTGTGGATTGAACAATTCATGTAAAAATAGGTGTTCTGTGAGGAGGGGCAGAGCAGTTACCAGGTACCACCAGCTCAGTGATTGCACAGGTCTCAGCAAGGCTGTGGCCAGAGCTGGGGTGCTGCCAGGATTTATTCATGAGCACAATTTATTTGTTTGAAATTTGTATCAGGCAGCAGCTCATGTCCCTGCTGCTGCTGCAGCAGAGCTCTCCCCAAATCCCCAAAATCCCCAGCCAGGGTCAGTGGATCCCAGCTGCAGCCAGTGCCCACTGCTGCCAAGACAGAGCTGCAGTTCCTGTCTGAATTTCTGTTTTAGTAACATTTATTAATGAAGGCACTTGAAAAAAAAAATTAAAAAAAAAATCTACTTTGTGTACTCCTATCCTTGTTTTCTGAAGGGCTCTCCTTTTTAGCCTGTGCTGTTGTTCATGATCTCCAGTGGGTAACAAGTAATTATATTAGAATTAATTACCTCCAGTCTTATCAATTCTGAAATAGCATTATGTAAAAGTGGAGCTATTATATTACCAGGAAATGTAATATACAGAAAATATGTCTTAATTATTTGAACGGAAGCTGGACAAAGATTCATCACCTCACTAGCCCCAGACATCTGAATGCCCAGAACAAAAGTTTTGTTCACTGACTAAACCAGAAGTTTAAGAATGGAATTTTCACTTTTTTTTTTTTTTTTTCCCCAGCTCTTAGAAATTAATTTCTATTTCTAGAGTTGGTTTTTTTAAATTTTTTTTTTTCCTGGTTTAAATAAATCCTTTTGGCTGACCCAAAATGAAATCTTAACTGAATTTTGCTGGTTTTCCCAGTCTATAGGATTATCTAAAGTCATATTTTGGATTTCTAAATAAAAATGTAATTTGAAATAGGAAATGTAAACTTCATTTAAACACCTGATTTAAGCTGATTTTGTGTTTTCCTTTTTTTTTTTTTTTTTTAGATAGATTCACTTATTCCTTAGAAGCTTTGAATTTAGTAAAGTATTTTAGAACTTGCATTTCTTGTGAGTAACAACAGAACAACAGAGAGCTGCAAAGCATCACCCAGCTCTGGTTATAGCACTGCCCACAAACAGGGGAGAAATCCCAGACGTCTCTAGAAGTGCAGAAAGAGCACTGAAATGAGACCAAATATTGAGTTTGTATGTGGGATAATTTGCTATATTAGAAGCTTGGTGTTTGGGGTTTTTTCCCCTGATTTTTTTTATGTATTAACTTTTGTTCTTCTGAATGAAAAATGAGCCAGCTTCAGGGACAGCTCAGAAAGCAAAAGTTTGGAAATGAAAGCAAAGGCTTAGAAATAGAAGTAAAATCCTCATGTCCCTGGCTGTGAGGAGCTTCACAGAGATTGTCCCCACAGTGTCCCCACAGTGTCCCCACAGTGTCCCCACAGTGTCCCCACAGTGTCCCCTCCCTGCCCTGTGTCCCACACCCT
Organism: Poecile atricapillus; assembly: GCF_030490865.1. Taxonomy (NCBI): domain Eukaryota; kingdom Metazoa; phylum Chordata; class Aves; order Passeriformes; family Paridae; genus Poecile; species Poecile atricapillus. Next base: position 2,685,120 of record NC_081256.1, on the reverse strand, counting down.
CCAGAGCCCCAGGGCTGACACCAAACCTGAGTTTGGTGCTCCAGCAGTCCCAGGACAGGGTCCCCTGCCCTCAGTGCCAGGAACTGGAATATTGTATGAACTGGAATATTGTATGAACTGGAATATTGTATGAACTGGAATATCGCAGGAACTGGAATATTGCAGGAACTGGAATATTGCAGGAACTGGAATATTGCATGGACTGGAATATTGCAGGAACTGGAACATTGCAGGAACTGGAACATTGCAGGAACTGGAATATTGCATGGACAGGAACATTGCAGGAACTGGAATATTGCATGGACTGGAATATTGCATGGATTGGAACATTGCAGGAACTAGAATATTGCAGGAACTGGAATATTGCATGGACAGGAACATTGCAGGAACTGGAATACTGCAGGAACTGGAATATTGCAGGCCCTGAGCCTGCCAGGGGCACAGCACAGGGGACACAGGGGACACAGGGAACACAGGGGACACAGGGGACACAGGGGACACAGGGTAGCAGGGAGGGGCACAGCTCTGCACACCCTTGCACAGCCCCCACAGAGGTGTGAGCTGGACTCCAGCATTTCATTTTCCATGGATTCTGAGGTGATGGTGTAAGGTGCAGCCTGACTCCCTAAATAACACGGGCCCAAATAAGCTGAGAGCTCCTTTCCCTGCCCAGCAGCCCAGGCTCTCCTCACCCTGGGGCAGAACAGGAGTGTGAGCAGGCAGAAGGATGAGCAGAATGCTGTACCCTGGAGCACACCAGGAGTGTGAGCAGGCAGAAGGATGAGCAGAATGCTGTACCCTGGGGCAGAGCAGGAGTGTGAGCAGGCAGAAGGATGAGCAGAATGCTGTACCCTGGAGCACACCAGGAGTGTGAGCAGGCAGAGGGATGAGCAGAATGCTGTACCCTGGAGCAGAGCAGGAGTGTGAGCAGGCAGAGGGATGAGCAGAATGCTGTACCCTGGGGCACACCAGGAGTGTGAGCAGGCAGAAGGATGAGCAGAATGCTGTACCCTGGGGCACACCAGGAGTGTGAGCAGGCAGAAGGATGAGCAGAATGCTGTACCCTGGGGCAGAGCAGGAGTGTGAGCAGGCAGAAGGATGAGCAGAATGCTGTACCCTGGGGCAGAGCAGGAGTGTGAGCAGGCAGAAGGATGAGCAGAATGCTGTACCCTGGAGCAGAGCAGGAGTGTGAGCAGGCAGAAGGATGAGCAGAATGCTGTACCCTGGAGCAGAGCAGGAGTGTGAGCAGGCAGAGGGATGAGCAGAATGCTGTACCCTGGAGCAGAGCAGGAGTGTGAGCAGGCAGAAGGATGAGCAGAATGCTGTACCCTGGGGCAGAGCAGGAGTGTGAGCAGGCAGAGGGATGAGCAGAATGCTGTACCCTGGAGCAGAGCAGGAGTGTGAGCAGGCAGAGGGATGAGCAGAATGCTGTACCCTGGGGCACACCAGGAGTGTGAGCAGGCAGAAGGATGAGCAGAATGCTGTACCCTGGGGCAGAGCAGGAGTGTGAGCAGGCAGAAGGATGAGCAGAATGCTGTTCCCAGCACGGGGCCCTTGCCAGAGCCTGCTGCTGAAGCCAGCCCAGCCCTTGTGTGTGTGCAGGGCAGGTCCCAGCTCTGCTGCTGAAAGGAGTTGTTCAGAGTGTCGTGTTTCTCTGGAATCACGGCTTTGGGGGTATTTTCAGACACTCACAGCTGGGCTGCAGGGCCAGCGAGAGTCCCCAGCCCCGGGCAGGGCAGCAGCAGCTCCCTGGAGAAGCCTGGCTGCAGCATCCTGCGGTGCCAGCCTCAGAAACTGGAGTGTTCCAAGGGCAGGATGAGCACAGAGCCATCAGAGAGCTCCTGGAGCTTCCAGCAGCCTGATCCCAGCTCTGGAACCTTGGATTGCAGCTGCTTCAGGGCAGGCATCACGGCTTTGTGGTTTGCTGGTGAGACACACGGCCCCACAGCTCTCGGTCTCTGGAGCATGAAAAGCCCAGCAAGTTATCTGGAGTAGGTCCAGCCAGTTTAGAAGGATTTCAGTACTCCTTTCATGTGTCTGACTTTGCAAGTTCACCCCACCAAACCTCACTCCAGCAGGTAAAGCTGATCTGAAAAATAAAACACTGGGGAATCAACACCTTCCCAAAATGCTGGGAATTTCTGGGCAGAGCCTTGGTGCCAGGAGAGCCCCAGGAGGGAGGTGCTGGGGACACCTCAGGCTCCCCTCTAGAGAAATGCCAAGAGCTGAGAGGGGCTGCAGGTCCTGCCAGCCCTGCCTGGCACCAGAAGACACTGGGAATATCCCCAGCCCATGGTACCCAAGCTAACAAAGCCATGATGAGTTCCTAGATATTCAGAAGAACTGATATTAACACACATTTGGTTTAGATCAGATGTAAGTAGGACTTTTTAAAAGTTTTTTGTTTTGTTGCCGGTTTTAATTCAAGAGATGGGGAATAAAAGAGATTAAATGGTGTCTAAACTTGGCGAGTATTTCCCATAAGTGCAAAGATTAAAGCAGAAATGAGTGGTGGTCTGTACTGCAACCTGAACCCCACTTAATGCACCAAAATATTCACTTACTTGAACATTTAATGAAGGTTAAATATAACCCTTAAAGCATGAAAACAATTTCAGAAGTTTCCAAGAGCCTCTTAGCTGCACCCCCCAACCCCACTCTCAGGTTTTGGAGCAGTGATGAGTGATATTTCTTAGCTGCTTCAGCTATTCCTGAATCTCTCAGTAGAGATGTAGGAGGAAATTTTTCTGCAGTTCTTCTGCTGCATTAATGACTCTCAAGCTGGGGTTTTTCTAGCACCAACTGAGAAGAACATTCTCCCTGGAGCTTATACAGGTGTCATTTGTATGAACCTTCAGTGATTTTACACAGATGATTGCCCCAGGATTTTTAACAAAAACTGCCAAATGCCCTCCTTCCTTTAATATATTATTGAAGCAATAACCTCACTCTAGCCTCAGGCTTCCAATGCAATAATTAGAGCCAAACTAGCCATTATCCACAGAGATTTCTGTATTTAAATACAATGCAAATTCTGTATTTAAATACAATAGCAGTATGTAAGTAATTCTAATTCAGAGAACTGAAGGAGCTGAAGAAAGCAAGGAGATGCTAAGGGTTTTATCCCATTAAGGTTAGTCAGAAGGTTAGACTGGCATATTTTAGGGTTAATAACATCACAGTATAATGGCATAGGAACAACTTTTCGCATCAGCAATTGCAATGCTCACAGAACTGAAAGAGAAAAGGAAGAGAACCAGACTTTGAATGTCTCTTGGTGAAATATAATCTGGATAAAGCTGTCCAGCCTGTACCAGAAAAAACTTCATTTCTATGGGCAAACATCATTTTGTCACTCAGATCGATGGTGATTTTCTTCTCTCCCCTCACAGCTGACAATTTTCCCTCCTCATGTAAAATTTTAGTCCAACAGAGTTTCCAGAGCCTAAGGGGAAAGCTGAGACTGTGTCAACCCTCGTGAAGGAATTCCCTACCCATTGTGCACTCACACAGGGTGGAGAGCAGCAAAGAGTTACACACAGAGAAATCAGGAAGCTGCTCAAAGGTACAAGTCCTGTTCCACCAATTTGTTGTGTTTTACACAGCAAGGCACCCTGGCAGGTGAGGCTGGTGCCACACAGAGCAGCTGTCCAGGTATGGAAAGAGATCCTGACTGGTGCCAGCAGCAGAAACAAGAGCTCACCCGACCTTCCTAGAGAGTCTCTGGCAGCTTCTGGCTAAGCTGTACCACGGCTATCTCCTGCTTTTAACCACTGCTACAGCCTTGCCAAAGACAGCAGCTGTTTTAATCTATTTTAGCTATTCAAAGTTAACAACCCCCTTTTAAAAACAGCAACAGATTTGTATTAAGCTCGAGTCTTTTGAATCCCTTTAGTGAGACATCAAAACCACCTTTCTCCTAATGAGGACAAGATCTGTGTGTCTGGTTCCAAGCACAGCAATCTCTGGAGCTCCACTGGGGACAGTAGGCACCAAACACAAACAACAGAGCACCAGAGGTGTTTCTCGTTAGGAAGAGGCTCCTGCAGCCAAATTCCTGCCTTGCTAATTGGAAGCAGGGTGCTGCCTTCGCCAGACATGAGCCAGAAGGTGCTTGAGGGTGGCTGGAGTGAGCATTCCCAAGCAAATCCACGAGCAGCAGTGAGAAAAAGAAACGAGGTTATGAGGCAAATGGGCCCTTAAGGACTTTAGAAAGAGCAAAACTTTGAGCAGTCAGTAAAAATAATGCTGGAAGCAAACACTGGGGATGACTTTGTGATCTCCCTCCCTGCTCTGCTCCCTGGAGCATTAGCAAGGAATTTGGTAGAAAGTGGTCTTCAAATACTTTTTGTCTGCCACATTAATTTCAACCAAACTCCCTTTCACTCTGCTGAAGCCTGGAAATCTCTCTGGTGCTGCCTTGTCCCTGGCCCTGCTACAGAGAGCACGGGATGGAAAATACCTCCTGAAAGAACTGGAGTGCATCCATCACCAGTGGGGATGCACTGGAGAGAGCTTCAGCAGCACGGGGCAGAGGCTTTAAAGCAGGGATGGCCTCAGCAGCACTGAATTGTCAACTTGCTTGAAGTCAGTTCTTCCAATCACCCTGTTCTTGATGGGTATTTCACCTCATTTCTTCTTGAGCAGTACACTCTGTCCTTACTACTGCTCAACCTGCACCTATTCTGAAATGGTTCTTAAGAACCAGGAGCTGATGGGAATATTACAGAAAAACACACACAAAAAATATTTAAAGTACAAATCTGTTTTATTTGCATGGACAGACATTTTTTAGTTTGTATTTTCCAGACAGCAGAGGTAATTGTCAAGATTATTTTATTTTATTTTATTTTATTTTATTTTATTTTATTTTATTTTATTTTATTTTATTTTATTTTATTTTATTTTATTTTGTTTTGTTTTTTATTTTGTTTTATTTTATTTTGTTTATTTTATTTTGTTTTATTTTATTTTATTTTATTTTTAAAATTTTATTTTATTTTATTTTTTATTTTTTATTTTATTTTATATTTTATTTTATATTTTATTTTATTTTATATTTTATTTTATTTTATATTTTATTTTATTTTATATTTTATTTTATATTTTATATTTTATTTTATTTTATTTTATATTTTATTTAATTTTATCTTATTTTATATTTTATTTTATTTTATTTTATTTTATTTTATTTTATTTTATTTTATTTTATTTTATATTTTATTTTATTTTATTTTATTTTATTTTTTTATTTTATTTTATTTTATTTTATTCCTGTTACCTCTTTGATAAAAACCAGCCAATATGGATAATGTGTGTGGGGTCTCTCTCCTATTTGTTTTTGGTGGCCAGCCTTTTTGCTTTAGGAGGATTAGAGAAATAATGATTGAACCTTATTCGGGCAGCAGCCAGAGGATGTTTTCCTTAAGCTGCTGCAGACTGTTCCGAGGCAAGGCTGAAGCTCTCGGCTTTCCATGGCATTTGGAATGTAGGTGGTGAGTCAGAAAGGCACAGGCACAGCACAGGGAGGCTGCTCCAGGAGCACCAGGGTCACACAGAAGGCCACTGGTGGCACAGCAGGGACAGCAGAGAGAGGAGGATATTCAGCAAGGCTGCAGCTCTCCCACCAAATCCAGGGAGAGGCCCAGAAACCAGCAGGGCACTTTGGAATTGCACCAGGGGATCACAGAGCTGCTCGAATTCAGGGCTCTAATGCTGTGAATTTTATCCAGGAGGGAAAATCCTGCTGGCACTGGGGCTGCACAGGGAGCAGCAGCAGAGAACTGGGACATGGTGACAGCCAGGACAAAAGGGCAGATCCCGGCTGGGAGGCACCAGGAGCTGCTGCTCAGCGCCTCCAAAATACACCCCAAAAGCCAAGGGAAACAGCACAGGCTTGGGTGCAGGGCCAAAGCCTGCAGCAAGGATGATGACAAGGAGGGGGAACCATGGAAATGGAAAATGGGAGGAAGATCCCATCCCTATCCAAGGGAAGGCAGCACTGGTGTGACCAAAGCAAAGCCCAGCTCTATGGAAAATGCACATATTTATGTTTTAGATGTGGTTTCTGGATGTTTTATATCAGGTTTCTGGATGGCCACACCTGCAGACATTGCTGTACACAATGCATTTATTTGTGTGGCACCCAAGGAGATGACAAATGCTCAATAAAAGCAATGAGGAGAGACCTAATGACTTTGGGAATGTTAATTTTTTTAAATACATGACATTAAAATGAAATAATATCAAGGAACTCAAATGTTTACAAGTATGGGAAAACCAAAATCTTTTTTCAGCTTAAAGGAACATCCTGTGAGTGTTTTATTGGACATCACCAGAAATATCATATGAAACAGAAGCAGGAATTCAGACATTCCACTAGATTACATAACCAACTCTAGTGGAATTAATTTATGTTTTAGGGATATATAAAAATATTCAATTTTCTAATTTTCTCCCCTTCTGTGACATTCAAGGTGCACTTTACTCTCGAGCATCTGCCTGAATCTACAGTCAGGGAGGGAAATTCAGTGTTTTTGTTATTCAACAGGATTAGCAGCCTAGATTCAGGTTAAAGTGATACAGCAGGGCCTTAACTAGTTCTAAATAACTTAATTCCCTGAAAACAGTATTTTTTAATGTGCTGCTAATTAAAATATTTAAGAACTCACTGTAACAACATTTTGAAAACAAACCAGAAGAACCAATATAAACAAAATATCATTTTACAAACCAAACGGAATCACTTAAAATCCAATGTAATTCTATGTTCCAATAAAAATAAATATATATCTACAGGTGTCAAATTAAGATTGTCAAGCACACTCCCAAGATACCACCTAAGAATTAACTAAGAAGTCAAAATTAACCCCTCCTGTGGTTGTTCTTGCTCTTTGGGGGAGGCAATAGAATTTCCTGTGTAGCACCCACCTCTGAAGTGCCTAGCAGTGCCCAGAACACTCCAAAGGAGGAGCAGGAGTCACCAAGGAATGTTCTGCTGGAAGCTCCCCACACTTCTCTCTGCAGGACTGCAGTGCACTCTCACCCACACCCCGTGATTCCAGGCTTTTACTCAACATTCTTAAAACCTGGGGATCTTCTTCATCGCATTTGTCCTGTATTTTGATAGAAATCTGAGTATGGCAAATATGGATTTAAGGAATACAAGACATGTCAGGGCTCAGCAGCTTGGTTCTCTTAAAAATTAGCTTTTTTTTTGGGCAAATGATTACTCTTGCTCTTCCCCACTCCATTGTACTGACACAAAATTACATGGAGACGAAACCCTTTACAGGTTACAAATTTTTGTCTCATAAATTCAAACTCATTTTCCCTCATTCATTAGTTTCCTTGCCTTGAGAATGTTTTAGGTGCTGCTTAACTGTAGTGTGAGCAGCATGACAGCAAAACATTGAGAAATAATCATCCAAGGCCAGCTGCAAGAAACAAACCTTGTGCCTCTGAACAAGCTGATCCCTCCACCTGGAAACTGTTTCTTTACAGAGCTGGGATTTCAGACCTGTGTCTCTTCTTGCACTCAGCTCCTTCAACAGAGCTAACTAAGTAATTTCAGGAGAAAGGGAGGTGATAACAACTTTTTCCTTTTAATTTACCAGTATTTCCATGTAATTTCTGAGTGCTCAATTTCTGGGTTAGAAGAGATGTCCTTGGCCCTTACTTGGGGGAGCACAGCTCCCTGCTTCCCTTAGAATGTCACTCCTTGTGCTCACTGCAGACCAGCCTTTCCATGGAATTCTCTGTCCTGGACAAGATGTTGTTCTGGAAATAGTTTCATCCATGAAAAAAATGATTAGTAGCCAGTATTATCTCCTAGGATAACTTCCTACACTTTTCCAGTGCAAATAGTGCCCCACATCTAGATGAAGACAAGTGGGGGCTGTACTACTGCTGATCTCTGTAATCCTTCACTCGAGCCACTCTGTGCACAAGCCAGCATCAGGCTACTCACAGTGTAGCTAAGTAAGGATTCATTTTGGTTCCAAATTAAAAAAAATCTACATGGGATAGGTGAAAAGATCTCAGAAGTCTATTTTGGCCATTAATAGACTGCAGCTGGTAACTTCAGGACAGGAAAATAAAAAGTTGTCTTTTCCAGATAATCATGTCAACAAGCTCCCCACCCTTCAGGATGTTGGCAGGGACCAGTGCTAGTACAGGAATATTTCCTGGGTGACCTAATAAAACCAGAAAAACCTCATATCAATAAGCCATGTGGGGATATTGCTGATAAGCTGTTGCCACAAGCTGTGGACTCTTTCAAATGTCTCATCTTCCAGAGGCCAGGTTCTCATCTGTCAGTTCTCAAAAGCCAAAATAACTTGGGCATGCTATCCTTAACACGGTTAAATGCAGCACTACATTATGAATGTGATAATTGAATTATCATTAAACGTGAGAAATGTACGGGGACAAAGGAGAAGGTTCTGCAATTTCAGTTGTTGCCTCTTCTCCAGCTCTTAGCTGTTATCTTTGGTGATGAGAGGGCCCAGCCAGGCACTCCCTCTTCTCCTGAGGGCTGAAGGAAGCTTCTTCCAGGGCACTGGGAAGGAGGACTCACCATGAACCCTCTCTGGGCTTTCAGAGAGACACCAAAGTGAAGGAACAAGAGAGAAGGCACAGCCTGAATTCCTGCCTGTATTTTTCTCCCCTCTACTGGGAAGTGTCTACAGCAAGCAGAGATTTTTCAGGGATACTGCCAGGGCAAGGCTGTGCAGTCATAAAAGTGCCAATTCCACCTCCTTCCCCATCCAAACCAGCTCCTCGAGGTTTTTGCAGTAGGAAATCAGCCCCAAGTTTCTCTGCAGACCTTACAGGCACTGGCAAAGCTCACATGGGTACAAGATCCTCTGCAGATCAAAGGGTCAGATGGAAAAATAATAAATTACCTTCATGAGAGGGTCTTGAAGAGCTCCTCAAATGAAAATGAAACCCAAATATTATTTCATGTTCCTACTGCAGAAATAAGCCCTGTAGTCAACTGGATGCCAGCTCTTAGCCAGCTGGGCAGAAAGCCAGAGGGCCAAGAGGGTGCCAGATGGAATTCAGGCCAGGCAGGCAGGAAGCACCAAGAGGAAACACCAGCAGCAGCTGTAGAAGCAAAAGAATGGGCAGAGGCTCTAAGACAAATAATAATAACAGGCAGAGCAGCAGTAGCAGATGTCAGACTGAGGATTTCTCCAGGGGCATGGGATATGGGATGGCACTTGTGAAGAAAAAAGAATATTTTTTTTTTTAAACTACTTTGCATGAATTATCTGCAAAGGGATTATTCCCTGAAATGTTCTGAAACCTCGTTGTTTTGGATTAGTTTGTGAGGAGAGACTCGACTGAGCACCTGTCAGGGCCCAGGACAGGCACTGCTGCTGATCATGGGTCCATTCATGGGTCTGAATTCTCCCATTCCCTTGTGATTAAATATAATTCTGGAAATCATTTTGATGGAGGAATCCCTTATTTCTAGAGTCGTTTCACTGTAAGGCTTTCTGGACTTTTTTAGGGTTATATAAAATGGAACTATCAGGGAGAAGGAGGAATTCCTGGTCATTCAGAGGATGCTACAATGCTGCTTTTGTCAGGGCTGTGATTTATAGGCAAGCTGATACATTTAAAATCTTTTAATCACATCCATCACCTGAGTGATTGACTAGGAAGGGAGGAGGGGCTCTTGCATCACTGTGCAGGCTGTGTCCTGGTGATGTGTGTCACAGCTCTCTGTCACTCCTGAGGGATGTGTCCCTTTCCACAGTTCTGCAGACAGCATTTTACACTGACTTTTCTCTCAGGCTACATTCAAAAGGTTGTAGATGGGAGAAGAACTAATCAACCTTTCTCCTCAAACACCATCAAAAGGAGAGGAGCCACCTGGCCAACTTCAAACCAGCGGAGCACCAGGAACTGGGGAATGTGACTGCAGAGCCCCAGGAAAGAAATGTGAAGAGAAAAATCCAAACCCAAGTGTGGGAAATGGAAAAGTGGAAAATTCCACAGATGCTGAAGGGTTCAATCTGCAGCCTTGGAAAGAGCTTGGGTTAATGCAATGATGGAGGTGCACAGACATTGGGTAGAGAAATTATAAACTTACATCCCTATAGGTATAAGTAAGAACATGCGTTGAGTAAGTAAGAAATTATATTTAGTAAAAGAGTTTGAACTGTAATGATGTGACTCAGAGAGTAGGCTGGGGATCTGGAAGCTGAAACAGAGGTGTGTGTGTGTGTGTGGGTAAGTGACCTGACAGCTCAGTGAGGGACAGACACAGTGTGGCAAAATTAAACAAAGGTGAGAGGTTAATAATAGAAACAAGTTTTGTGTCTATTGGAGCAAAATGTGATATATTGTGGTGAGAAGGAGAAACCCATGGCTACCTTGAGCTATGGCTGACTTGTTGCTCCCCCAAATCTCACACCTTGAGACTGACATTTTACCTGGCTATTGAGCAATAAATCATCTCAAAGTAAGGTGGTCCCACGCCTCGTTCTTCACCTCCACACCCAAGTGAGGTACACTCATTGTATTATCTCTGTTTCAGCCAGGAAAAGTGTCTTTGCACAAGGCAGCACAGGGTACAGCTCAAACAGAGCAATGAAGGGAACAAAGGGGCTTTGGGAAGCCAATCACCCCAAATGGGATGAAGCCAAGGCACACATCAGCCCATGTGTGCTCAGGGGCACTGCTGGGACACTCACACCAAGCCACCAGCTTGGGGTGCCTCAGCTGATCCTCTCTCAAGCAAATGAATTTTTAACAAAGTATTACATCCCACTGATTCTTAATAAAAGATTTGTGTTCAAATTGTCTGTTCATACCAAGATCACCTTCAATTTTATCTTCAAGAAGCAACTTCTTGACACGAAAGTTAATAATTTTGTTTCACATAAGACCACTGTGTTGGGCTTTAAGGAAATCCATTTCAAGATTTTATTTTCCTAAATAAAAATCAAATTTTAAAAAATCAAGGTCCAACCAAGATTATTTTCTCACCCAGTTTTTCAGGACCCATCTTAAGACTCAAAAACATCATCTTAAAACTCTAGTTACATTTCCAAGTTTTCCTGTAAATAATATTACAATAAAAACCCCAAACATCCCTTCCACCCCAAAAAACTGCACAAAGCAGTTGGTCAGAAAATACACAAGAGCAGAAACAACTCTTCAGCTGCTCCTGAGCACCGAGATCAAAATGTTCCTAGCAGGAACACTAACACCCATGCTGTGTTCCTGCTTGTAGGAGGAGAAGATCCATCTCAGGAGAGCTTTAACTACAGAGTTAATTCTTGTTTAAAGAAAATTAAAAGGTAAAACAGACATTCTTGTATGTGAAGACTACAGGAATATCTAAGTACATCATGTCAAGGGGACAGAAAATGCACATTTATCAAAATAACCTCGAGCAAGACCAAGGAGATTGGGATGGCTAATGGGCTGCCAGAATTTTAGAGGCACAGGTTTTCTCTGAAAAGATAAACAAACACAGATATGGGTTTCTTACTCATATACCTTACTTACATTCCTAAAGAGCTCATGAGGAATTTCTTCTCTCTCTGAGCTTCGAGTTCAAACGGGAGAATAAACATGGTAGGTGTTCACATTCATAAATAACCTTCTAATAAACAGGGTGGGAGTCCCTTGCCACAGGAAACTGTGGAGCTCCATGAGAATCTCCACTAGAGCTTGTGGTGTCCAATGTGTTCATGAGTCTCTTAGAGAAGTGGAGAGTGAGATGAGGTTTCCTCATGAGATGCAGTTTTCAGTGAAATAAAAACTAAAGTCAGCCAGGGAGAATTACATGACAATATTATAACCTGTCACGACATGGCATGTGAAACTCAAGTATTTAAAAGTGTGAAGTGATCCACAAAGTGAAAAGAAGTCCTGATTTCATCCATGCAGTGAGGGACTGTGGGTCTCTCTCACCTCACAACAAAGATAATTTGAAATAATGAGTTCCATAAAAGCTGCCAGCTCAGGGAGCAGCAACAGACACAGTAGCAGTGGAATCTTATGAAGGGTAAGAAATTTACCTGAAAACCTTCCCGTGTCCCTGTGCACACCCATGGCTCTTTCATATCCTGAATATAACATATTGAATATATAATCCTGAATAGAAGGTGGTGCATCTCAGACAGGATGGGCTGGAGCAGACACAGCCACGGCAGAGAGAGCAATCGAGCCATGGAGCATCTCTCACAAACAAAATCACAGCACAGACTCATCACCAATCACAAAACACAACAAAACACCTCACTGAGCAGAAGACAACACAGAGCAAATAATCTTGAGCAGCACAGCAATGATGATGATGATGATGATGATGATGATGATGATGATGATGATGATGATGATGATGATGATGAGGATGGTGTGGATCAAGATCCTTGTGACCACACCTGTCTTCCTCAAGCCCCTGTCAGTCTCCTTGTGCACCTACTCCTGGTTTTGGACAAGGAGGGTTAAGAATTCTAAATTCAGTTTTCACCTTCCTTATTCCCTTTGATGTGAACATCTCTGAACATATCACTGGTTGCAGCACACCTTGCCTTGCACACCCAGCCTAAGCTGCCAGCTCTTTATTATTTCTGATCTCTTTGTCCATCCAAGTGTCTGCCCTCCCTCAGAAGCTGTGCACTAATCTCTGCCTTGTCCTCCAGCACAGCCCACAGCCCCTCTGAATTCAACCCTGGCTAACTTCTCTGTGCCACCTGGGTGTAGAGAAGCCCTTCTCCTGAAGCTCTCCTGATGGAAAGGATGTCTCTGAGGGTGGAAGTGACCCAAAGCTGGATCTAACCCTGCAGCCAGTCTGTGCAGGGTGACCAGCCCCCTCCCAGGAGTACAGAAACTCAGAGAGGTGGGGACACTCTGGGATCTGGTGACATCCACCATGCCTGGCAGATACCACCAGAGCCATCTGCAGGGACAGCTCTGCGTGCCTGGGCTGCTGGAGAGGACATTCCCTGCCCCTTGCATGCAGTGCTGAGCTTTTCCCAGCTGGCAGGGAGCTCCAGCGCTGCTCTCCCTGCCTGCAGCAGCCCCTGTGCTGTAAATCATCTGGCAGCAGAGCATCCTGCACGGGAGGAACCGGGACAGACAGGGGCCATGGCCCGGGGTCATGGTCTACACCGGCTGTCATCTCCCGCTGCCTCGGGAGGAAGAACAGGACAAGAGCTCCTCACACAGCCTGGGCCTGTTCCAGATCCCGCTCCCAGGACAAACCATCCTCTCTTCTGAAAGGATGAGCAGCCTGAGATTGGAAAGATAGCGAGCAGCCCACTGCAGGCGAGGTTCTCACTGATGTCACCCATTTCCTCTGCTCCTGTCACCAAACATCTGGCTGACACCAGAACCAGCAGGTCCGAGCCCTCAGCTCTGGGCTCTGACTTTTGTTATGTGATTTTAGATACCTGAAACGTGTCAGTGCAATGAGAGATTTCGGTGTGTTCAGCCCGCTGTGACTCGTTGTGCTGGGCAGGATTTGTCAGGTGTGTGATGGTGGCCTGTCCTCGCAGAATTCTGTCAGCTCTTGTCCACTCGTGTCCTCTTTGCCTTTCGTAGCACTCCAAGAGGACACAAGAGCCAGGGAATTTGGTTGTTGGCTGTGAGCCAAAGGAAAATAAAAACTCCAAGCTCTTAAATGAGCCAGTTGATTCTTACTGACAGAAAGCCTTCACTGAAGCAAGGATATAAATATAATGCCCTTTTATTATTGAAATATATGAATATGAAATAGCAGCAAGAAAAGAATAAGTTCTGAGAAACTATATAAAACCACCTGCTACATTTTGATATCTAATAATTACCTATAATTTCAAATTAAATTCATTAAAAATAAAAATAGAAATATAGTGCACACTGTAGGATTTTTATTTCTTATGCATCTTGCTTCAAATATGACAATAGAAATGCTTAGTTTATTTCCTTGAAGCATAAAATTACAAATCTGAGATTTGTTATATCACCTTTCATATGACTCGATCTCTTGAGATCCCATGATGTAAACCAAGAGAGTTTGGCATCTTTCAAACACCTCCTTTTTCACTTTCAGTCTGCACAGATTTGCATTTTTAAGCATAGAACCACTTTATTTCTGTATTTCCCATTTTTATAGCTTGGATAGCCATGTGTGCTAGAGGCTGTATTTCCTGATTTGACTCTTTCTATCATCCAGCCAAACTCCAAATGTGATCTTCTAATAAAACTTAATGAATACAAATTTGCTGCCTACTTGTGTTATCTCACACATAGAATCAAATTCCCCTCTAGATCATGTAAATGGCACTGCTGTTAACTGGACAGACATTTTCAGAAAGGAAGAAGTTAAATAAGTGTTGATAACTATTCTCATAATTACTGCAGCATATTAATATTACTGACAGAGTGCTAAGTCAGGGATTTAGGAACATTTGAGGATGTTAATTTGAAATTTACCTAAATCTTTGATAAATTAAGTTCTCCTGGACATCCTACTTATCTAATATAGCTAATATATACCAGCTAATATAGCTGTACTTTCTATAGTAATCTAACCCTACCAGTGCTCTAAATTGCCTAATTTATGCATTATGCATTGTTCAGTTTTCCTAAGAGCCTCTATCTTGCACCAGTAACAAAGACAGAACTAAACCAACTATTTTGTGTAGCATGGTGGTTTCAGTGTAACTAATTTACTATTCTGATGGAGCCTCAAAGGAAGTACTGTGAGATTCATGTCACAACTCAGAGCTTTTTTTATTCCTCTCCTCTCCCACAAGACTTTTGCACTTGTGACAGTTTAAACTCAGATATGGCCATTTTAATGGAACTCATGCAACCTTGTGTTTATTCTGGAAAACAGAGCAAATGAGATGCACAAAAATCCACCACTCCCTTTTCCACTGACAGACTCTGAAGGCTCTGACACATGTAAAGAAATCCAGGTAACTCTGCTGAACAAGGAGTTGGATTTCCTACAGAACCATGAAGCAATTCCAGCACAATCCATCAGGTACACCCTATATATCACATCTTGAAGAGCCTCAGCTTCCTGCATTCAGACAGGCTAAGTCAAGCCTATTTTTAAAGCATCTTTTCTATAAATTGCAAGCAAATCTTTCCTTCCTTTTGAGGGGTACACAGTGCCTCTTTTAAGGTACATGCAGCTCATGGCCAATTTAAAGCAGATTATAGGCAGCCAGAAGAAATAAGAACATGGTGCAGAACCTTCTGGTCCTTGACCATACACCTGTTTATGACTCAGCCACTGAAGAAAACAAAAAATTAAGTGTTCTGCTTCCCAGATAATCCTCCCTCTCTTTCCACTCCAGAGAGGAAACTGATCATTCTGGCACTGCTGTGGATGAAACACTCCCAGTACTCCAAGTTTTTTAGAGAATTACCTCACAAAGCACAATCTGAGTATAAAGCCTCCCTTTTATAGCGACTGTCATGACTTGCAACTGCCAAAACAACCTTATTCTCAAGAGCTAGCAGCAGACTTGGATTTATTTATTTTTTTTAAAGAGTATTCATTAGGAAAGGAGAGGAAGGAGGAGGAAAAGCGCTGCTCTCCCTTTAAGATGCAGTTTGAGGCCAGGTGGCTGGAGAGAAGCTCGGAGCACAGCTGTACTCCCAGAGAGGGGGATGTGCTGTGGGCAAGAGCAACCTGGAGCTCCAGCCCCAGTGCTGAGTTTTTATCTTGCATCACCTTGGTGAGATGAAAGCTGCACGCTGATAATGCTCTTGTCTGCTGGTGTGTGGAATGAACAGGGTGAAATCCTTCCAGCTTTGCAGGAGTAGCAAACACGACCCTGTTTAGGAGGAGGTGCCTATAGGGGAAAGCAGGGGTGAGGAGAGAAGAGAGCAACACACCTGTCCAGGTACTTGGGGCACAGGAGAGTTCAGTGTGAAATGCAGATGGCACTGCAGGGTCTGGGGGGCTGCACTACAGCTCAGGAGCTTTTTTCCTGACAAGTACCAAGAACTGCCAAAAGGCTTTCCTGATTCTTTCTTCCAGAGGATTTCTGAGATGAGAACTTGTTTCAAGGCATTGACGCTATTAGAGATACCCTGAGTGACTTTTGTAATTTTTTTTAACCTCCATTTCCTGTACAGTATGCAATTACTGGGAGGGTGGAAACTTCTGAACTCCCTGGGAGAGTTTGCAATGTCTCTCATTTCAGTTTAATAAAATATAATCTGCATTGCAGCATCTGCAATTCAGAGTTGTTCCTTATCCAGCTGTTCTAACTCAGGTTATTCACAGGATGATGAAGAAAGATTTGCTGGAGGGATGCTGGATTTATTTGATATGAATAGCACAGCTAAGTCTTTCATTTTAGTATTTTGGAAAGTTTCCCTTTGTCAAAGCAGTTAATTAAGAAGAATTTGCCACTATTGTGCCAATCCAGTTATTTGTTTTTTAGACAGTCTGCATTTTTACATCAGTCTTCACTTTCCATTGCCACAGTCTCTGTGTTCATGGTCTTTTCAGGCTGTCTCAGGACTTTCATGTTCCTGGAAAGAGGGTGAGAGCAGCACAGCCACCAGGCAGGGCATTCATCAGCAGAGTTAATTACCAGGCAGGACCATTTACTCTTCCTCTTGCCTGTGCTGAACCCATTTACCTCCTAAAAAGAGAGAAGATTCACATAGACTGAACAAAAAAACCATGAGAGCTGTCCAGGTAATTAACAGATTCACTTAATTAACGTGAGAGAAAGGGCAAAACCAGGGACACAAAAGTAGGGGAATCAGAGAAAGTCTGAACAAAGTGATTGCTCATCTCAGAATTTTTTCTTTTGCCAGTTAACTCCCCCAGATTATTTGCTGTTGATTACTGGCACAAAGGAAGCTGATCATGCATAGACACACACTGAGGTGAGTCCATTCTGAAGAGCTGAAATTCAACTTCAAGACTTTTTTAATGATAAATTCCAGCTCCTTATCAGATAGCTCCAACCAGGGCCAAACAGACACTTCATTTTTTTTTCTTGGAGTGAAACACTGGAGGTATCTTCCTTTTTGGCTAACAGCCCCACAAAAGGGAGGTGAAACTTTATTGATTCCCTCTGAATTTGTACAGTACTGTTCTTTCTCATCCTTAAAATAAAAATCCAATTAAGATCCTAAAAAATATGAAAAGAAAAAAAGAAAAACAAGAACTAAGGAATTAAATCCAGCATGACAGATTTCCACAGGGACATATTTGACCAAAGAGATTTTCCTGGGAGTTATTCTAATAAGTGCAGAAGCAAACTTTGAAACCCTGAATTATTAGAGTGCAAATAACAAATCAGATTTTGCCTCTGTTCAATATTTGATTTTTTAAAGTGCTTTAGTTAGCTGCATATATTTACTTTGCCTACATTAAAGATAAATAAATAGATTAATATTCATCTGGCACATGAGATATTTTCAGGAAAAAAATACATGATGGGATAGGAGAGAATTATGTATTTGCATGTATGAAATGACTATTTTACTGCTGATCATTCCACTTTTGTCTAAAGCAGATTTAACACCAGAATAATACATTTATTAAATGCACAGAATTTTTCTATTTTTCTATTATTATAGTTTGTAATAATATATTAGTAATAATATAATATATTATTATAGATAATAATATAATAATCAAATACATTAATATATATACATATTTATTAATATTTATAAAAATATTTATATAAAAAGATATTTATATATTTATAATAATATAATAATATATTCTAGTTTATAATAATATTATTATTATAGTTTTCTATTATTTACTTACATTTTTAGCCTCCTCCACTCCCCAAAATGCACATTAAATCTGCTCCTACAGCGAGCTCTGTTTCCCTGCTGGACAAAGGTCCAGTGGTACAGGAGCATCAGTCCCCTCGCACTCAGGAAACATCTCTCAAGCACACAGGGCAGAAGAAAGGTCTCCAGGCAGCAGGGAAATGCTTGTGGGCTTGGAGACAGGGACTCCTTTCTCTGTTTCCTGTTGCACATTTCCTAAAGGCATTTGCTGACAAGGAATTTGCAGATCTTGCTAAGGACGGTGCTTTGGTGGCACTCAGATACCATCGGGCCTGGAGCTGTCCGGGCATGGAGCGGAGCTGTGCTCTGCACTTCGGGTATTTATTGTTATTCTGCCTGTTCTCCCTCCCCAGGCTGGGTATTTATTGTTATTCTGCCTGTTCTCCCCCCTCAGGCTGGGTATTTATTGTTATTCTGCCTGTTCTCCCTCCCCAGGCTGGGTATTTATTGTTATTCTGCCTGTTCTCCCCCCTCAGGCTGGGTATTTATTGTTATTCTGCCTGTTCTCCCCCCTCAGATCAGGTATTTATTGTTTTTCTGCCTGTTCTCCCCCCTCAGACTGGGTATTTATTGTTATTCTGCCTGTTCTCCCCCCTCAGGCTGGGTATTTATTGTTATTCTGCCTGTTCTCCCTCCCCAGGCTGGGTATTTATTGTTATTCTGCCTGTTCTCCCCCCTCAGGCTGGGTATTTATTGTTATTCTGCCTGTTCTCCCCCCTCAGATCAGGTATTTATTGTTTTTCTGCCTGTTCTCCCCCCTCAGACTGGGTATTTATTGTTATTCTGCCTGTTCTCCCCCCTCAGACTGGGTATTTATTGTTATTCTGCCTGTTCTCCCCCCTCAGACTGGGTATTTATTGTTATTCTGCCTGTTCTCCCCCCTCAGATCGGGTATTTATTGTTATTCTGCCTGTTCTCCCCCCTCAGACTGGGTATTTATTGTTATTCTGCCTGTTTTTCCCCCAGATCAGGTATTTATTATTATTATGCCTGTTTTTCCCCCCAGATCAGGTATTTATTGTTATTCTGCCTGTTTTCCCCCCCAGATCAGGTATTTATTATTATTCTGCCTGTTTTTCCCCCCAGATCAGGTATTTATTATTATTTTTCCTGTTTTTCCCCAGGTCAGGTGTGTACCCCCAGCCTGTTTTCCCCCCCAGATCAGGTGTTTATTGTTATTTTTCCTGGTTTTCCCCAGGTCAGGTGTGTACCCCCCGCCTGCCGTGCCCTTCCCCAGCAGATGCTGCTCCTCCCGAGGGTTCCCCAGGAGCAGGAGCTGCTCCAGGGTCTCTCCCAGCCCAGATCCATCAGGGATCATCTCTGCTCCTCCTCGGGGATGGGCAGCACAGGGATCATAGTCCCCAGCAGGGATGGTTGTGGGGAGGAAGAGTCTGTTTCTCCACAGCATCCCTTCTCCAAAGCCCTCTCTGTTCATCCCTTCCTACACCTCACAGCCGGCTCTACAAACACAGATCTGCAAATATCCACAGCCCCTGCTCCCCAGCATGGCTGAACTTTGCTTTTTTTACATGAAAATTCTTTAAAAAAAACCCCAAAACTTCACACACCTCTCCCCAATTCACTCTCTTTGAGATCACAGGTGAGCGCAGAGAACACTTGAGCTCCCCAGCTGAGGAGATTTATCACCAAAATGATAACCTAGATTTTAACACAGCTTTAAAGGATTTGGAAATTAGAGGCTTTACTTCCCATGCTTCAAGTGCAATATAGTCCTACTTCTCAGGGATAAAATGCAAACCCACAGAATGTAGAGGGTGTAAAAGCAGCTGGGGAAACAACAAATGCTGAAACTCCTAAAGCTGCTCGGGAAATATCACATAATATACATAAAATAATATAGTAAACATAATATATATAATGTCACAAATATAAAAGGAAGAAAAAGGAATTAGACAGAGTAGTGACAAGGCTGGTGACAGAGATTTCAAGGTGTCTGCACAAGAAACCAGCAGCAGCATTTGGTTCAGTGTCTCCAGGGCAAGGGATCAAGGTAACGCAGCCAGGGTGATTCTCAGTGCTGGCACTGTGAAACAGCCAACACACCAAGAAGATTCATACTTTAGTTTTGGAGGGGGGAGGCCTTAATTCCCTGCAAACACGAGTTAGAAACATGCAAGAGCACATTTTAATGAACTGCTGACAAACACATCTGAAGTTTCCAGCAGGGTTTTGCATGGATGCTGTAGGAGTCACACTGCTGTGCTCAGGAGAGGGAAGGACAGGACATCCAGCCTTGCAAGCAGGCAGTTATTGAGGGGTGGTTTTATAGAAGTCATGAAAGAACAGCTAATATTGGTGGAAGTTATCAGATAACTCTAAAACAAAGCAGAAGACATCAGAGAAAAGGTGATTTGCTGAGTATTTTGCTCTTGCCAACATCCGGAGTGCTGCAAGATCCACAGTCCCTCACAAGAAGTCAGCCCTAAAAATCCTCCTTTTCTCAAGGTAAACCTGCCAGAGCAGTGCTGACAATGCAGGCTCCTGGCCCCCCACATTTGCATTTACAGCCAGAGGTGCAAGAGCTTGTTTTTGTGCCTGGTTGTTATTCAGACAGCTGGATACAGTTTTTGAAGGCATCTGAAAAATAAAAAAGCAATTATTTTCTAAGCCCAGAAGTGTTAATTTCCCAATAAGCCTGTTTGATTAACTAAACAATCCCAGAGGACAGGCTGACTTTGTCTTGTTTCTCTTCCCCCAAGCACATTTTTACAAAACTCCAGTGGAGTTTTAACCAAAACAATGTGCTGATAGGAGAAGCTGTCTGCATTCCTCTTTTGCAATTCACCTTACACTCCACATGTTGCTCAAAGATAAGCTCTTCTGGATGCCAAAAAACTCCAGCAAGAGGTGAAGGTTTCTGTGCAGCGGGTAGAATAGTGCTCGAGTTATTCACTGCATTTTTGCCTGTGGATCCCCACCCCGAGTGAAATCCCTGCAGTCATTCCTCTTCCAAGTGACCCCAGCAATATTCAGGGGTGGGAAAAGCCTATTTCAAATGTGATTATTAGGTAATCAACACTAGGCACTGTTTTAACTTCTTTACAGTCACACTCATCCCTCTGGATGGAAAGCTTTAACTTGGCACCTGCTCCTTCTTTTTCCTGCAGGAAGGAATATCCACAGGGCTGGACTCATTTCCAGGGAAGGACCTTCACATTCTGGGGTTTTTTTGAGTGGGTGAGGGAGGGGGAGGAACAACGCTTGTATTTGTATTATTTCAGCTTTGCCCTAGAGAGGTGCTCTCCATGAATAGCAAATAAAAATATTTTAAGAAGAGTAGAAGAGAAATTTGCTTTCCTGCAGACATTGACACGTGCACACACACCTCCCAAAGGAACAGAGGTGCACTGAAATCTGCACTCCCAAATAGACACAAAAATGTGACAAATGCAGTAAACACCTGAAGTAGCTACAGGAGAGGTGGAAAAGGAAAAATCTGGTGTTTTCTGACACAATTCAACCTTCCCTTGTGGCATGCACATTTCATGACTTTTCTACATAGAAAGCAGGTTCCCATCACCTTTCCAGAGCTGCTGATGTAACAAACCAGAATTCAGCTGCCAGAAATGATGTCAGCTAGAACTGATGAACCTGAGAAGAAAATCTGAAAAACCATTAGGAAGACAACTTACATTTAGTCCTAAAGCATCTCTTGGCTATTCCTGAAAGAAAGGCCCCTGGAACCTGGCTGAGGATGAAAAGTGAAGTTATTCAGACCCTTCTGAAACTCCCACCTGAGGCAATATTGGGAGTTTTTAAGGGAGGGATGACAATATGTAAATGTAGTGGGCAGCAGGGTCCTGAGTCTTTTCTGGAGCATATTGCAATGTTATTAATAAATATCTCTCATGGAATTAACTGTTCTTCTCTCAAGTGCTCCTCTGACCTGAGGGACAGGTTTTGTGCTCTGTATTCAGAAAGAACAATCAGCAAAAGGAGCAGATTTGAGGAAGAAGGTAAAGATGAGGTAAAAACACATCAGTGGATGAATGCAGAGAGAAAAATTGGGTGGACAAGACTGTCCTGTGAAATGCAAGTGCTTTGAGTGCTGACATGGAATAATATTCCATCGTTTCTGCCTTTTTTCAATGAACTCACATAACTGGCAGGAGATGCAGGTCCCACCACTTCCAAAGGAACTATCTGATTCTGAATTATAACCTGCTTCAATTACTCATCTGAGAAAGAGCAGAGTCATTAACTGATAATTAACTTGTGGAAATTTTCAGGCATGTGGAAATAGAAAAGGTATATGGAGACTAAATTCAATTAAATGTTAAAGCTCTTTAAATCTATTGGAATTTCTTCTACCCACTGCAAACTAACATTAATTCATAAAAAGAGCCCTGTCACCAAAAACCAGCCTCTTCTGCACTGGAATCTAAAAGCTGCTAAGAAAACAAAGCAACACTGCAAATCAATTTTTTTTTTTTTCCTAATAGCACTAATCTTTTATCTACTTATTCAGCTGTTTTCTCTAGGAAAAGACTAAAACTTCTCCAAACCACTTTAATATTGGAAAGCAACTGTAAATCAAATGATTTCTTTTGGGTCAGTTCAAGGGCTGCTCCAGGAGAGTCTGAAACTGAATTTGGTCATTTCCTCCTTTATTAACTCATGAAGTCAGCTCAAAAATATTACAAGTTCTGTGTTAGCAGAGTTTAATTCACATGTGCACGTGTTCCAAGAGCGTACAAAGCTTCTCATTAATAAATATTATAAAATTTATGTTACATAAGAGAAATATATCTGTGTCTGAAAGTTATGCTGGACAAGCTACCATTTTCCTTGTATTACTTGGGAACACAGAGCTGTTGAAAGCAACATAACTGAAGTCCCAAGGATAAAAAATGCAAACATTTATTAGATAAAGAGGCTGAATGTCACACATTTTTTAATGCAAGAATCAATGTGACATTGCTCATTTAATCTGAGCTCTGCTAATTGGTCTGTTACACAAGGAAAAAAAATCTTTGGGAGTCCTTCTGGGAATGTCTCACATCATTCCCTATCAGCTGTTGACATACAAATACTCTGGTAATGAAAATATTTTCATTCCTTCATAACAGCATTCCCTGTCCTGTTTAATCTTATTTTCTCTCTTTCTGAAAACAAGCTTCTGTGTGGGGTTTCTGAACTAACAGACCTGATGCCATGTATCAAAAATATCCCGTGCTGCTGTCAAACTTGCTAGGAGTCCACCCAAAAGAGAGCAAAAGGGAAAAAACCCAAGGATTTATAGCAATAACACAGGATTTTAAGCGCCATTTGAAATTAATCTCTGTTCTGCATCATTTCAAAGGACTCTTGAGTGCAGCTGGGCAATCACCCAGCACTGGCCAGGAAATACCCAGCCCAGGATCCAGGGCTGTGCTGGAAAGCAGCAGGTTCCCAAATCCCCAGAAACATTGCAGAGCAGAACATTTCAGCGATTTGTCACAATTCTGTCACTGTAATGTAAAAGGCCACTGGGGGCTGGAAAATGAGGGTGGCCTTCTTGGCCTCCAAGCAGGCTCTTCTGAAGCCTGGGCTCAGCCCCTGTAACCATGAGGACTTCAGGGACATGAGCCATCCATCACCCATCAGAGCCTGCCCTGCTCTCCAGTGGCACAGCAGCTCTGCCTTGGGATGCTGTTCACTCTCAATACCCCACTCCTGACCACTCAGATCCCCACTCTGTGCTCAGGCAATCAGCTTGGGAGATAAAATCATATTCTGCTGTGCATGAAATCCTCACAGCAGAGCCAGTGCTGTGCTCTCACAGCAATTGCTTTTGGAAGTTAAGCTATTTCAAAAATCACTGCATTCACATTGTGCAGGTCAACACCTCTCTTCCCCAGTAAACACCATACCTAAAAACTCTTAATTAATTAATAAAATAAATTAATAAATTAACTAAATTAGTTTCTTTCTCTTAAATTACTGTTATCAATATATCAAGTTCTTCCAAATCCAAGGTCTGAAGTGTGATGTGAGCTCCTGCTTCTTCCTCCCCCATCCCACTCCCCCCTTGGGACTGGAGCCTCCACCCCCATCCTGCTGCTCAGGTTGTAACATTCCTTTCTGCACCCTATCAGTGTCACACTCCCTCCTGGAAACAGGTGCAAGAAGATTAAAAACCCACTCATTCAGCTGAGCTTTTCATCTGTTTGCACCTTCCTCTCTGCCACTCCTGTGTGTCAACATCTCCTGAGGTGGTGGGAAGGAGCTGCCTCTGCCTGTTCTCACTGCTGTTTACAGGGAGGAACAGGAGTTCCCATCTCAGAGACAGCTATATCAGGACACAGGAGAAAACTTCAGATACAAAGGCTTTACTTCAATTAAGTTGGCATTTTTTTTCCTTAAAAAACACGGGTGTTTTGTTAAAACCTAAGGTCAATTTAAATGTCAGTGTTAACTGAACTTAAGAGGGCTGTTTTGATGAATTTTGGAAAAATACATTAATTCCATGTTATTCTTTTTAATTCCTAAGTTGTTTGTGATATGAGGATTGAAATTTTGCGCCATTTTTCATTTTAGTCATTAAATCATTTTATGTCAAGCTGCCATTGCAACACAAACAAAAGAGTTTGACCTAGAAGAGAGATCATTCCATGCAATTGGTAACTGCACTTAATATTGTAAAAACAAAGATAGTGCAGTGACCAAAACCTTCTTCCACAGTGGTTCTCTATCACTGCAGCTGATGTTGGGAAACAGTGATACAATCTTTGCATTGCATTTGAAAAAATCCAGAAACAATTCCACCGACATCTTTTTTTTTTCCCTAAAAGTCTCTAAAATTGAGGAATGTTTTGTGTCCTGTCTCTATGGCATTATTCCCTGCCCTCCCTCTCGATGCTGAATTAAAGCAGCCTGTATCCTCTCATCCATATTTGTGAATTGACAAGAGTTTCTGGGTTTTTATGGTTTTTCTTTTGCACTCTTTGCACTTTGCATCTGTGTTCCAGAAGTATTCACCTTTTTGGGAACTCTGTTTTCTGTGCAGCAGGAGCTCCCTGGAATACCGTGGAGGATAGGGATCAGTCTGTGTGCAGGTATTTCCCAGAATGGCCATTCCAGGAGCCCCTGGAGAGCCACCTGCAATCAGCACCCACAGCAGAGCTTCCAGCAGGTGATTCCTGCCGGGGTTTATAGGGACAGGCAGCCCCAAAACCCCTGCACAGGTTTATAGGGACAGGCAGCCCCAAAACCCCTGCACAGGTTTATAGGGACAGGCAGCCCCACAAGCCCTGTACAGGTTAATAGGGACAGGCAGCCCCAAAACCCCTGCACAGGTTTATAGGGACAGACAGCCCCACAAGCCCTGTACGGGTTTATAGGGACAGGCAGCCCCAAAACCCCTCCATGGGGTTTATAGGGACAGACAGCCCCACAACCCCTCCATGGGGTTTATAGGGACAGGCAGCCCCAAAACCCCTCCATGGGGTTTATAGAGACAGGCAGCCCCAAAACCCCTGCACAGGTTTATAGGGACAGACAGCCCCACAATCCCTGTACGGGTTTATAGGGACAGGCAGCCCCAAAACCCCTCCATGGGGTTTATAGGGACAGGCAGCCCCACAAGCCCTGTACAGGTTTATAGGGACAGGCAGCCCCAAAACCCCTGCACAGGTTTATAAGGGACAGACAGCCCCACAAGCCCTGTACAGGTTTATAGGGACAGGCAGCCCCAAAACCCCTGCACAGGTTTATAGGGACAGGCAGCCCCAAAACCCCTGCACAGGTTTATAGGGACAGGCAGCCCCAAAACCCCTGCACAGGTTTATAGGGACAGGCAGCCCCAAAACCCCTCCATGGGGTTTATAGGGACAGGCAGCCCCAAAACCCCTGCACAGGTTTATAGGGACAGGCAGCCCCAAAACCCCTCCATGGGGTTTATAGGGACAGGCAGCCCCAAAACCCCTGCACAGGTTTATAGGGACAGGCAGCCCCACAAGCCCTGTACGGGTTTATAGGGACAGGCAGCCCCACAAGCCCTGTACGGGTTTATAGGGACAGACAGACCTGTTCAGTGCCAAGGTCACATCCCCACACCAGTTAAACCTGGGCCAGGGCTGGTTCCCGTCCCTTTCCCAGCAAAATGTAGAAATGCACACAGCTGGAGCCGAGCCCCAGGGGCAGCAGCAGCAGCAGCGGGCAGGGATGTGGGTGATGCTCTCAGCTCTGACACTGCATCTCTCCAGCAGGAAGGGAGCAGGGCAGTGCAGGGATGTGGGTGATGCTCTCAGCTCTGACACTGCATCTCTCCAGCAGGAAGGGAGCAGGGCAGTGCAGGGATGTGGGTGATGCTCTCAGCTCTGACACTGGATGTCCCGGGCAGGAAGGGAGCAGGGCAGTGCAGGGATGTGGGTGATGCTCTCAGCTCTGACACTGGATGTCTCCAGCAGGAAGGGAGCAGGGCAGTGCAGGGATGCTCCCAGCTCTGACACTGGATGTCTCCAGCAGGAAGGGAGCAGGGCAGCCCGGAGCTGGGACACGGGAGGTGCTGCCCAGGCTGTTTAACACAGCTGTGTTTAGCGGTGATGAACAGGGGATGTGCGCTCCTGCATCACCTGGAAGGGGCTGCTGGAGAGGAACGAGAGCAAGAACAGTCACAGACACCAGACCCAAGTTTTCAAAGACACTCTGTTAATTTTTTTTTAAGGAGGAACTAATTTCTTACGTGATGCTTTGGCCGAAAGTGCACGGGCTGCCACACGGCTGAAAACTGAAAGCCAAATGTGCTTTTTACAACTTTTTGGTCACACACACACAAAGATTTCTAATGGATGAAATCATTCCCACGTCCAGTTCAGTGCATTTCTCACGCGTTCACAGGGCGCATTTGTGACTCGCAGGAGAGGCTGATGATGAGGGGGTGACACAAGGGGAGCTGGGCACGTCCCCGCACACCCGGCACACTCAAACTTCAGCCGACCCTGCCGAAGGAGGATTTTCCCGTGATGTGAGGCGAGGAGGGCAGAAGGGGGCATCAGTGAAACGGCGAGAGATGGAGACAGCGGGAGCAGCGATGCTCAGCCCCAAGGTGCGAGCCTGAGCATCCCCGCTGCTCCCCGAGCAAAAGAAGGGCAAAGCGCCCAGAAAATCAGAAGTACAGAGGTTTATCCCCTGAACAGCACAAGGATCTAGAAAAATCTGTTAGCATGCAGCAGAAGGAAATAATACGCTTGTGATGTTCAGAAAGATTTGGCATGGCTGTATATATGCATGTGTGAATGTAGCCAGTGATTTGGGGAAAAGGGTGTGTTATTGTCCTTGTCTAATCTTATACGCCAGGGAAAATAGTCATTAAAATTTCTAAAATTATAAAAAAGTTAAAAAAGAAATTATTATTTCAAAGTTTAGTCCTTCAAAGGTAAGCCAAGGAATTTGGGAAGTGTAAAATACTGGAAGTGCTGGCCACGTCCTTGCCTTCGCTCGGTGTCTGCTTTGGAATTCTGGGGTACATCACATCTGGGGTAAGGAAATCACTCTCCTCCACCACCTGGCCTCTCCTCAAGCACTTCAGGTGCTTCTTTCAAGTAAGAAAGTTCAGTGAGGACGTTGTGCAAGGTGAGTGTGAGCAGGACAGCTCCGAGTGACGGCCAGGCTGGGCAGCAGTGGCTCCTCAGCAATGGCCCCTGGCACTGGAGCAAACACAGAGCTCCCTCTGTGCTCCATCAGCTCCTGCCCACACCCCCATCCCCTCCTCAGCCTTTGTCTCCTGAGTCCCCCTCTGGCTCCTCCTTTCTGGAAATGAGAGCCAGGGCAGTGAGCGGGGCTGCCCTGCAGACACACAAACCCTGCTCAGACTCAGGCTGCATCTGCTCACATCCCCAGCTCCAACACGGGCACAGCCCGACCCTCAGCCCAGCCCAGGGTACCTGTGTGTCACCAGCAAACAGGAGAGATCGCCCTTTTCTCTTTAGCCCTGCCTGTGCACACTAATCCATTTACTAATTTACTAATGTGGTATTGCAGCAGAGCCACTCATATCCTCACAAGTGAAGCTTTTAAGAGGTTGGGTAGTATTTCAGGCTATAAAGTCACAGGGGTTTTAGTAAAAGGTGTGTGTCAGCCTCCCACAGTCTGAAAATCTACTCCTGATTAAAATGTCGCATTTTCCCTTTAAAGGAAAGAGGAAAAAAAATGTTTGCCCTTCACAATACTTAGATATTTTTCCTGATCTTTGTTGACCATTTTGTGAACTCAGAAGTCTGATGTCAGTTACTCTATAGAAAGGATACAGGCTGTTCTGCCATATCTGGAATTATTTTTAAACACTTCCCCCTCACAAACGAAATCCTTGGAGGTTAAGGGGGAAGGCAGACCAGAGGGTTTGTATTGAGAAGAGAATATCTTACAAGAATTTAGTTCAGGAAAAAATAAGGAAAGTGTGGTGAAAAAAACACAGGTTATACAAATCTGCGGTGGAGGTATTTTGATACTGTCATGGGATAAAATCAACAACTTTTTCCTGGATACAAAAGCTCAGGTCAGACATTTCAATCAATGGGCACACGTGTATATTTGTGTCCCAGCAAAAACTACTGGCAGATTGATACATCCTCATCTTTATGAATAATTATGTCTCTGGTGGGGTTCCCACAGCTATTTGAAATTACCACTCCAACCCTTGCCAGCAGAAGTTTCACCTCAAAAGTTTTCCTTTGCTTTGAAATTCCAGACAGAGCATCTCAGGAAGAAAACAGAATAAAAACAAGCAAACAAATCTGTCCCTGATTGAATAACTCAGCAATAACAAATAACAGGGGAGAAAATTTACTGGAATGACTGAGGAAAAAATCATGAAGGATGCACAATCTGTAACTTCTGAACAGCATGGACACCAACAGAAGCATATAAACCAAACAGAAACAGGCTTGGGGAGATTTATTTTTAATTGAAAAATGTTGATTTTTCAGGTGCTTTCCCTGTGCCCTCTTTTCCAGCTCCCACTGCCAGCTCATTGCAGCCACCACTGCAAGGATTGCCCCACAGTTCCAGCCTTACTAAAGAACACCAGGCCGAACTCTACTCATTTTCTCTTTTTTTTTTTCAATTTCTGGTACTTTATGTAAGTCTCCACTCTTAGAGCCACAGAAGACTGCAATTTCTAGGTTGCAAACAATCAATTATTTAACTTACAGGTGATGTTCTTGGCTCTTGTTAGAAGATGAAAAAAGAAATGCAGTAAAATATATTGCACTGAGATGCATTTTAGGTGAATGTCATGATTTTGGGGACTTGTAAAAAACTGGTAATGACAGCATAGAAATGCAGATATACAAGCCTACCACAATAAACACACCTGTCCTGGAAAGCAGAAGGAGAGCAAACATGACAATATACACTGCACCTCTGGCCTACCAAACTTCTCTTTCAGATTTTAAAGAGCACACAGTTGTAATCCTTCAGTGCTGTCAAGTAACCAGTTAGCAAAATT
The DNA here is from genome assembly GCF_030490865.1 of Poecile atricapillus. Taxonomy (NCBI): domain Eukaryota; kingdom Metazoa; phylum Chordata; class Aves; order Passeriformes; family Paridae; genus Poecile; species Poecile atricapillus. The sequence goes on along the minus strand of NC_081256.1, from coordinate 2,655,875 downwards.
CAAACAGCACATGGGTGTTCTGTGCTGCCCACTGCAGCACAAAGAACTGGACTCCCAGTGGAGACAGAGTTGCACACTCATGATTTTAATCAAGTCATCTGAAATTTGTTAAAGACCTCAATAAAACCGAACTCATCACTGACCCACAGGGGCCCTGGGTCACTGGAATCAGGCCATCCACCAGATGTCACATCTTGCAGAGCTTTGTCACATCCTTCCTCAGGACCCCTGTGAAATCTTGTGGTTCTGAGAGGTTCCTCAGCGTGCAGAGGATGTCTGCCCCAGAAACAAACACACACTCCTGTCAGAAAACAAATGCCATGACTTTAGCAAAGGACTTGACTCCACTTATTAAATAATACAATTTATGTACTTGGAAACACAGCTGAGTTGATATTTCTTTCCCTTAACAGTGCAGATTTAGTCAGTACCGCTTTTAACATGAAATCCTATCTAGTGAGGACTTTTAAAAACACACTACAGTTTTTGTGCAACTTTTCAGCAAAATTGTTAAAGTATTAAAAGCTTTAAATTTACAATGGGCTTCTGACAAAATTTATGTTTCCCGTTCACCCACTCAAATCAATAAAATGATATTTTTACACAACTTTAAAAATAAATACACAACTATAAATAAATGTATAAAAATTTATAAAATAAAAAAACCACACATGTTCTTTAGTGAATTCAGAAGTGTATTTTAAATATAAACATATTCAAATATAAATACAGTATTATAAAAATAAAATAAATATATATTATATTTAATTATTACATATATATTGTATTATATTCTAGATATTATATTATATTATATTATATTATATTATATTATATTATATTATATTATATTATATTATATTATATTATATTATATTATATTATATTATATTATATTATATTATATTATATTATATTATATTATATTATATTATATTATATTATATTATATTATATTATATTAAAAATAAAGTATTTCTCAAGGTAGAGAATAAGACCTTAAACAACAAATCTGGGGATAAATACACCAAAAGCATCAGTAAGAGAAATGCAAGTGCCTTATGCATTTTAGCTACGTGCAGAGCAGAATGGGGAGTGTGTGACCCCATTCCCCAGGGTGTGTGATCCCATTCCCCAGGGTGTGTGATCCCATTCCCCAGGGTGTGTGATCCCATTCCCCAGGGTGTGTGATCCCATTCCCCAGGGTGTGTGATCCCATTCCCCAGGGTGTGATCCCATTCCCCAATGTGTGTGATCCCATTCCCCAGGGTGTGATCCCATTCCCCAGGGGGTGTGATCCCATTCCCCAGTGTGTGTGATCCCATTCCCCAGGGTGTGATCCCATTCCCCAGGGGGTGTGATCCCATTCCCCAGGGTGTGTGATCCCATTCCCCAATGTGTGTGATCCCATTCCCCAATGTGTGTGATCCCATTCCCCAGGGTGTGTGATCCCATTCCCCAGGGGGTGTGATCCCATTCCCCAGTGTGTGTGATCCCATTCCCCAGGGTGTGATCCCATTCCCCAGGGTGTGATCCCATTCCCCAGGGGGTGTGATCCCATTCCCCAGGGTATGACCCCATTCCCCAGGGTGTGTGATCCCATTCCCCAGGGTGTGATCCCATTCCCCAATGTGTGTGATCCCATTCCCCAATGTGTGTGATCCCATTCCCCAGGGTGTGTGATCCCATTCCCCAATGTGTGTGATCCCATTCCCCAGGGTGTGATCCCATTCCCCAGGGTATGATCCCATTCCCCAGGGTGTGTGATCCCATTCCCCAGGGGGTATGATCCCATTCCCCAGGGTGTGTGATCCCATTCCCCAGGGGGTGTGATCCCATTCCCCAGGGTGTGTGATCCCATTCCCCAGGGGGTGTGACCCCATTCCCCAGGGGGTGTGATCCCATTCCCCAGTGTGTGTGATCCCATTCCCCAGGGTATGATCCCATTCCCCAGGGTGTGATCCCATTCCCCAGGGTGTGATCCCATTCCCCAGGGTGTGTGATCCCATTCCCCAGGGGGTGTGATCCCATTCCCCAGTGTGTGTGATCCCATTCCCCAGGGTATGATCCCATTCCCCAGGGTGTGATCCCATTCCCCAGTGTGTGTGATCCCATTCCCCAGGGTATGATCCCATTCCCCAGGGTGTGATCCCATTCCCCAGTGTGTGTGATCCCATTCCCCAGGGTATGATCCCATTCCCCAGGGTGTGTGATCCCATTCCCCAGGGTATGATCCCATTCCCCAGGGTGTGATCCCATTCCCCAGGGTATGATCCCATTCCCCAGGGTATGATCCCATTCCCCAGGGTGTGATCCAATTCCCCAGGGTATGATCCCATTCCCCAGGGTGTGTGACCCCATTCCCCAGGGTATGACCCCATTCCCCAGGGTATGATCCCATTCCCCAGGGTGTGATCCCATTCCCCAGGGTGTGTGATCCCATTCCCCAGGGTATGATCCCATTCCCCAGGGTGTGTGATCCCATTCCCCAGGGTGTGATCCCATTCCCCAGGGTGTGTGGCTGCAGACCCTTTGCTGCAGTCAGTTCCAGAGTGAAGCACAGGTCAGGCAGCTGCAGTCAATGCCCTGCTGGCAGGGAGCACAGGGATGTAATTCAGATATTCACTGCCTGCAACCGAGCTTGGGCATGCCCTGCTCAGCCCCTGGCACTCACACAGGAGCTGAATTTCTTGGCATTCATCCTGGTGTCTTGAGGATTGAAAGGGATAAAGGCCTTGTGTTGGCAGACCAAAGTAATGAAGGATTGGTAGTAAATGGTGTAAGACAAGACAAAGGTACATCAATCTGCATTGTGTTTTTTCTGTGCATTTGCAGAGCAGGCTTCACTTGAGCTTAGCTTGTCATCGAATGTCTGTGAGGCTCCAAATGGCCCTGAGGGTCTGATGCAGCCCCTCAGCCCAGAGCTAACTCACAGTCATGGCCTTGAAAGCACTTCCATTACACACAACTGCAAGAAAACTCAACTTATTCATCCTTTAAAAGGACTGATGGCTTCAGGGTGCAGCTGGGAGGAAGGGGAGCTCCATGAGAGGTGATCAGCTTGGGTAGATCTCCACTGTCAGAGCAGGACACTGGGGCTGGTGCTCTGGCACACTGAACTGCCTTCTCTTTTTAGTTCAGGAATGATACAGGGACTAACTAGAACAGGAAACTTCTCCCTCCCAGCAGCTTATTAAATGATTTCCTGACAATCCTTAGAAAAAGCAGCTCATTTCTTAAGAAGTTGTGAGTGGCTCACACCCAGGCTGGGAACAACAGGAAGGGAAGGATAAGCAGAGCTAATTGGACTTTTTACACTTTCCAGGGTAGCCAGCATGTTGGAGATAAGCTTTCTCCACCAGCAATACCCCACCAGCCCCTTCCCCTCCTTCAGTTTGCTTTGTGACCGTGTCAGATGTGGTCCTGGCCAGCACCCACGGGTGCCTTCATGACCTTCTCTGCATACCAGCACTCAGGGAAGCCACATTTCAATCTGCCCTCTCCACCATTTCCCAGGCACAATAGAAATAAGCCATTTTCCCCAGTGGCCTCATTCACATAATTAAAAAAGCAGACCAGATCACCTAGCGTGGATTTCTCACAAGACACACTTCTCAAAGTGATCCTTCTAAAACGATGTCCAGTGTTTATATATTTGTGCTGAAACAAGTGCCACCAGCAGCTTGGTGAGAGAACCCCACAGAGCAGCAGTTTGGCATCTAGAGCTCAGAGAAGCTGGTGATACAAACCAGGGTGTGTCCTTCCAGCCTCAGGCACATCTGTTTCTGGAGCTGGCCCTAAATGATCCTACAATGAATTAAGGACAGTCCTTTGACCACAACTGCACAGCAAATATTCCTTTCTGTTTCCAGGTTCTGCTGCCAACATGCAAGCATTAAAAAGTGCATAAATCACATTAACACACATCTGATTTACTAATAAGTCTGCATTAAAAAGGAACAACCCTCACTTTGATCAGATTCTAGGAATTACAACAAGTTAGTGAGCATCACTGCAGTGACTTTGGCCTTGAGTGACATTTCCAGACCCCCAAACATCCTTCACACTGAGTCAGCCCCTCTGGTGCTCATGCTCTGTGATATGCCAAGTCATGGCCAGGCTGCTACCTCACACTCATCCTGCTGGACCAGAATCCTGTCACCTGCACATTCAAACCACACCTCCCTCTTCCAGCTGTGTTTCTGATGGGAGAGCCATAGCCAGGATCTCTTAAATCCCATCCATGCACCATCTGAAGGGGAATTACTGATAACTGCTTCAACAGCTTTCCCCTGTGCTTCTCACTGGAGAAGCTTTGGCAGCTCCATAAAGATCTGAATTTTCTAGACTTTCTAGCCTCAAAAAACACCCGGAGTATATTTTAAAAAATGGGGGAAATTTACTGTTTTTCTCTGTTGAGCTGGCCTCTTACTTTTTCTTGTGGAGGAAACAAGGCCAACCTGGGCAGCAGAACTGGAGATCTGGTTGCAGCCCATCCTCTTTCCACCACTTGTACTTGCATTGAGCATTTATACTTCCTGTTCTACACTGCCTTTAGAGAAAAATTGATGGTATGTCCTAAAAACTTGTACTCTTGGAGGAGATGAAAACATTGCCATAATTCATGGCAAATAAAAAGATCTCAGTAGACTTTAAAAACCTTGCCATTACTTTAACGTGCAAAGTGTAAAAATAAAGATGAACACACTGATTTTGTTTTTTTACCTTTGACACATCCCACTTCTATCTCTAGTTATTTTAAAAACATATTTGTTGTCCACCCTGAAGAAATACTCTGTGCAATGTGTGCAATTGGAAGAAGGAAAGGGAAACAAAAAAGAAAAATCACATTTTTCTATTAATAATCAAACTTTTCAAGTAAAATGGTCCAATGGCTCTACTTCATCTAACAGTTAAAGATGTTTCATTCTGCATAAAAGACAGGCACTTTTTTTTATTTTTTTGTCTCCTAAAATATGTTTCTAATTTAAGTTTGAAAAAAATATTTCCATTGTGCCATATATGCGGTAACTCAAAACCAAAATGAAAGGATTAAAATCAGGGCTGCACAGAATGGTTTAAATTAAATTCAGGTAGTGGTGAAGACTGCCGTATCTGGCGAGCTCCCCACTCCCTGAGCTTTCTGGCCAAGAGGCAAGATGAAGCATAACAACCCTTACCTGCCAAGTCTGCAGCAATTTGGAGGGTTTTATTCATCTCTTAAAATAAAATGTTCATGCTCTTGGAAGCCTGCCCAGCCCTACAGTAGATCTCACCTGTCTTTTCCTTCTCCTCACACCAATGCACCGTGGGACGCTTCAGTAAGGACTGAAAATATTTTCAACCTTTTTTTCCTTTTCCTGAACTCACGGTATTTAAACTTCTCGCCAGTCACACCTCAGTGGAAGACGTGACTAAATCCTGCAGCTATTTTGAAAATCTCAGCTAATGCCTTACAAACAGGTGATGAGGAGCTGAAATCTGCACTCTGAATGTCCTCTGCTGTCACTCTTTCACACTTACAAAGCCTTTGCAGTACCCCCAGACCAAAAATTAAATCTGATTAAATCTGCCCCCTCCCCATGTGGCTCTGCTTATGATAAATCAGTTTTCACTATTTATGGTCAGCTAGAATGAAATGAGCCCCAAGGCTTCCCCAAATACAGTTGTGTCCCTCCACAGATTACTCTTGGCTAAGCACAGAAAGGATAAGCAGACCTCTGCCTTTCAGAAAAGGCAGCAAAGTGAAAGAATTAAAGTTTTCATAGGCTTCTTAGGAGATTACTCAAAACAGTAATATCAAATTATTTTTACAATCATTTGGGCAGGAATGAAAATATATAAATAACACACAGATCTCTGCGGAGCTTTCTGCCGGGCTTGTGTGAGGTTTAAAGACTTTCAGATGGCACCAGTAACAAAACAATTCACTGACAGCCTGGCCTGCTAAGGCCACAGTTCATCTGTGCAAACCATCTACCTCCAGGGAATTCTTTATTCCAAACCAGGGAGTTCCCAAACTTCCTTCTGCTGCATGTACAGCCATCAGTAGCTGCAAACACCTCCACTGGCAGCATCAGTCCTGTTTGTTTGCCGGGCTCTGGGCCATTTTGAATTGGTTTATGCCTCTCCCAGCAGCACATTCATCACATTGCCTAAGCCTCTGCCTTCTACAGCAATATCTAGAAATCATTATTTGCTGGAAAACCCAAAAATTCACAGCAACAGCACACCAAGTCACAGACACGGCTGATTGGAGAAACTGCTACCAAACCCAGTGTTTGAACAGTGCTTTTCACCTCCTTTGAGAGGGTTCTTTTAGGATATCTTGACTTGGACATTTTGACAATTTTGTCAAAAACCAAGTTTCTCATCTTACTTTTTGGGACCGGGGGCATCGTAACACATCAAAACCAAAAGAATTCTTTTATTGCATATCAGGATCATGAAATATCATATCAGGATCATATCAGGAGCTTATGGAGAGCTGTGAGTTCTGCACACCTTGGGGGAGACTGACAGCAAACAATGGAACTGCTCCTCGCACCGTGCATTCTGCAAACCAGAAATTACAGGGGAAAAAGTCACAGAGCTATTAGGGCTGGAAAAGACATTAAAGATCATTGAGGCAGTTTTGTTCTTCATAATTTGACAGGAAAAAAACAAAGGCATGACTAAGCAAGGTTGTAATAAAAGCTGTTTTTCTTAATAATTTCTTCTTTCTCGAACCCCATTGCATGGCATGGGTCAGTAATTCCTGGAAAGGGACACACACCACTTGCCACTGAAAGGAAAGGAGACAAGGATGCCCCCAGGGAAAGAGATGGTGCCCAACTCACCCTTCTGCAGGCTGATGGGACCCAAAGTGTGCAGAGCTCCCTGCTGAGGTCCCACAGAGCGGGATCTGCCCCATCCACTCTGCGGAACTGAGGAGTTAACACAAAACTTGGCAGCTCTGACCAGGGCTGAGAGACCAGGGAAAGAAAACTGCACTGTCAAACAGGAGGTAACTTTTCAGTCCTGCTTCAACTCGTGTCCCAAGTGCCTTATTTCATGATGATTTCAACTGCCACATCAGTGACCTCTGCTCAGAGTGTGTTTCCAGTACTGGCACATGCAGAAAGCTTTCTTCTTAAATTACAGAGAGTTCAAATAAGTATAATCCTAAACGGGATCTCAGCTTCAGAACAGAACCAGAGTCACTCATGCCATTATCAGATCATCTTCTCAGACAACCCGAGGTCAGGCCAACCTAGGCAATTATTTATAGTCATTTGTGTGGAACTCATGGCATCCACAAGCCTCGTGAAAGCTCGTCAGGCTGCACAAATTCCAGAGGTCATTTCTGTTCTTTCTCATTACAGCAGCTCTCAGCAGCGAGGGGATTAGAAAAACTCCTTCGATTCTAGATGGCAATATTTGGCTTATTAAGTAAAACCAGTGTACCAGAGCCTAAACTGGAGAGGAGATTGAGACCTTTGCCTGAACACTTCTGGCAAGGCTGATGCATGACATGAGACATTTCAGCAGAGTCAGGGATCCCCTCTGCAGGGGCAGAGGCTGTGACAGAACATGTGGCACCCATGTGGCAGGGTACAAACCCCAGAGCCTGCCAGCTTGCCCACATCAATGGATTTGGAAGGCCTTGACAATGACATGGACTTTAAATGTCATTAACAGCACAGCCAGGGCACTGCTGGAGCAGCACCACACAGAGCTGGGCTCCTGCAGGAGCCAGGATCTGGGGCTCAGGGACACAGCCCCAGCTGGATGTGCCAGGATCTGGGGCTCAGGGACACAGCCCCAGCTGGATGTGCCAGGATCTGGGGCTCAGGAATGTTGTAGTATGTTTATTCAGTTCTGCTAAAATTGTTATTATTTCATCTGTTTGGTATGTTCCTGGTTCTCCCCCATTTACTGCTTTGGTTGGTTCCATTTGTCTGTTATGTAAACCCCTCCCAGTTTTCCTGAATGTTCCCTGTCAATCACCTTTACCCTGCCCCATCATCGTAAACCCCACCTCTCCTTCCAGCTCCTTCCATGTACATCATCCCTTCCCCGACATGTTATTGGTTGTTATGTTCCCGCCTTCTTTGTATCCCCATTGGTCCCTGATATTGTAACCTCCTCCCCTTACCTCTCCCTCCATGAGTTCCCATTGGACCCTGGACTGTGCCCGCCCCTGAGATAAAACCCAGTGCACAGAGGTGCTCTGGGCTCTTTTCGGTCCTGATTTCTCCCAGCCCTGAGATAAAACCCAGTGCACAGAGGTGCTCTGGGCTCTCTTTGGTCCTGAATTCTCCCAGCCCTGAGATAAAACCCAGTGCACAGAGGTGCTCTGGGCTCTCTTTGGTCCTGAATTCTCCCAGCCCTGAGATAAAACCCAGTGCACAGAGGTGCTCTGGGCTCTTTTCGGTCCTGATTTCTCCCAGCCCTGAGATAAAACCCAGTGCACAGAGGTGCTCTGGGCTCTTTTCGGTCCTGATTTCTCCCAGCCCAGACCCTTGTGCTCATCCCCTCTCCTGAATAAACCTATTTCTGGCAAGTACAGCCCAGTGAGTCTCCTCCTTCCTTTTGCCACCACCCACGATGCCTGATTTGGCAGAGCCTGGCAGGATTTGGTGCTCTGAAGGTTCTGCAGTGGGATCACCTTTCCCCTGCAGTTCCCCACTCCTGGTGACTGCCCGTGCCGGAGTGGCACCGTAGAGCTGGCCCAGAGCTCTGGTGCGGCCAAGAGCAGCGTCACAGGAGCACAGCCCCAGCTGGATGTGCCAGGACAGGGACACAGCCCCAGCTGGATGTGCCAGGACAGGGACACAGTCCCAGCTGGATGTGCCAGGACAGGGACACAGCCCCAGCTGGATGTGCCAGGACAGGGACACAGCCCCAGCTGGATGTGCCAGGATCTGGGGCTCAGGGACACAGCCCCAGCTGGATGTGCCTCTGGAAGCTCTGCTGAAAAGCTGGGATTTTGCATTGCTGGTCTCTCTCTCAGCAATTCTCTTTTGCTTTCCCACACCTTGCTCTGGTTTGTAAGGAAACCCACGGAAATCAGATAAGGACCATCACAGTGCATTTGGGAAGTCTACAGACCCCACCTCCCATTTACCAAAATACCACTAATTATTCTGAAACTAAGATACCAAGAGGCATCCATGGAAGCAAAAGATATCCTTCATATTAAACAGAGGTAAAAGTACTGCTGAACTCATTACAAAAAGGGAATTTAGGGAATTTAAGCAATCTCCCCCTTTACTAAGTGCCATGAACTGAATGAAATGTTTTTACCCTGCTGGAAAGAAAAAAAATAAATTAAAAATTAAAAAATTTAAAATCTGAAAATAAATTAAAAAACAAGTTAATAACCAAGCTGTATTATTGCCAGAGAGGTGGCATCCTGTGTCTCAGCAAGGAGCCACAGCCCTTTGACTCAAAGCCAATTGTGACCATTTCAGCAGGAAAGCTGCAGCTGGCAGAGCCCCTGGGCAGGCAGTGCCTGAGCAGCTGCTAAAGCACAGCAGCAGGGGAACACAGCACACAGCACACAGGGAAATCCCACAGGAGCACAGGGAGCTCATCCTGCCCTGTGTCCAACACCCATTTTGGTTTGGAGCTCTCACAGGAAATACAAGTGCCACACTTTCCACAGCCCCTCACATAAATATGTATATTTACGTCAAAATAATGGAAAGAAGAGTTCAATTCTGTTTGGCAGCCACCTTTCTACTCCCCCTATGCAGTTGCTGGGAGCCATCCTTTACTGCTGAATAGACTTCAGTTTTCTATTCTGCCATTTATCACTCACTTCCCTGAAAATCATTCCCTTTATTCATGTGTGTGTGTTCATTCTGTCTGGCTACTGCTCTTTATTATTACATTGGTGCTGTGTAAAAGCAAGAATAATCAGCATGACCTGTCCACTCCCCCCACCCCCAATCAGAATTTAGAGATATTTAATATTAACTTTTGTTTATACAGCCAAGTCTCTGACAGTGGAGTTGCTGCTTTATCATTTTAATTTTGGAAAACCTCTTAGGAACCAACTGTTGCATTCCCTGCTCTAATATTGTTTTGCTTTTAGCATTTACCAATATGCTAAATGAAAAATATGAAGTGGGACAGCGTGCAAAGCTAAAACAACATGTGCAGCATGGCAGGTTTACACTGGAATTCATTACAGAGGGAAAGAAGGAGCAGCAAAACCTTCTGCCTGAGCTGATTTATTATTATTCTACCTTGCCTGTGCACTGTGTTAACAAGCAGAATGTATAAAGCTGTGATGGCTGTCATGGAGATACCATGGGCTGAAAACCATTTCCTAGAGCAGGTGGTGTAGGAAGGGATTGATTTGCCCACAGTCAAATATACTCACCTACTACTTAGAAATTTTTTTTAAAAATAAATTAATTTAAAAAATCAGATATTCCCACCCATATATCTATCTCTCAAATATTTTACTGGACCTGCAGAAATCCATTCATGCCCAGGGAGCATTTTCTGTCTAACATTACCACTGATTTCAGCAGCATCATTTTCCCCATGGCAAGGCACACAATCTACAGCCCCCACCCTGATTTTCACCATCCTGCTGCCAAGTTCCCCTCTTACCCTGTCTCATTTGGCCTACCATATCAAGAGGTTTGCCTCTCCAGGGGCTGTCAGCTCTGTTTCTGGACACAGTGGGGTTTTCCCTGCTCACAGCAATGTTGGGGTTGGATTGCCACCAGCTCCACAAGGGCTCCAGCAGCTGCCCTGCTGCACTCTGCAGCCTCCCTCAGCTGCCCCAGCACAGAAGGTGCTGCCTCACCAGCCTCAGGGGACACGTGGACCTCTCTCTGCTGGTGCCAGTATGTCCTGGGATCCCTTTCCACTGAGCTCCACCCTGCAGGGAGCTGTCACTGTTCCTGCCTGAACAGCTCACATCAGTTCAGGAGGTTTTAATCTCCTCCAAGGGATGATCAGCACTTCAGTAGGTAAGGATTGCAGCAGGAAACTGATATGGGGCTTCCAAATAGATCCATACAGGGCTGTAGATACTGATAAAAACTGTCACCCTCTCAGGTGATAGGTAAACAGGTGGTGAGAAATCAAATTGCAGACACAGGAAAAGAATTGATCTCTGAATGGATGCTCGTAGCACTGAACACATCCACGTGCAGAGCTCACTTCTCCACAACGAGTGCACCAGCAGGTGCGCTGGCATAGTACAACTGGGGGGTTTTTTAGGGACCCAAAAGAATGGTCACAGCTTCCCTTCTCTCTGTCTGGGGTTGTGAAGCTGTGAAGATGACCTCCCAAATTCCACTATGATCCACAAGTCAGTCTCAGGAAAGAAGATGCCTGCTGGGATCTGTTCCTCACCCTAAGGAGCAATGGGAGTGAATGTCTGCAGTGGGGTGGAAAACTGATCCCTCCACACACTGCTTGGGTTTTGAAGCCAGTTGGAGAGGGCAAAGCCACGTGGAAATGACCCATTTATAAAGAAACATGCAGCAGAGGATGCTCTGCCCAGGGCTGGAGCCTGGGAAAACAGAAGGTAAGGGATAATTAGAAATTTGTGATGCAGTTCAATTTAATGTAGAGGCAGAGTTTCCCTTGGGCTCAGCCAGCACTGAGGGAAATGGGGAGAGGTGGATCCAGTGCCCCTTTTCCTGCCACACACTCAATGTGCAGAGACTGCAGAGCTGCTGCCAGAGCAGCTTCACTGCCCTCAGTGGCTCAGGCTCAAGTTCAGAGCCCCTGCAGGAGGAACTTCTTTGAAAAATGCTAAAGCCATTGGGTATGTGCCTCTAAAGGCAGCTGTCTGCTATTAGGATTTCATTACTGCACACTGCTCATGATTTTGGCAAGGCTCTGTGACAATTAACATGAACTCTTCTGGGAGGGATGCAGCACATGACATCATGTAGTAAATTTTCTGATACTAGAACCTTTCATTTGTGCCCTACTGTACTTGTTAGGGTAACAAATTCAAAATGAAAAATGTAATTACCCAGCAGAGCTTTCAATTGTATCCTATATTAACTTCTAATACTCTGAGTATCCATTCTCAAATCCAAATCTGGCACAAAACACTTTGGAAGATGAAACTTGACAGATCTAATCAGGCACTAATCTGATTCTTTGACAGACACTGATTTCATAATGGGAAATCTCAAGTAAGATAATAGCAACAGTTGAAGAACAATTACCCTTGTCTGACTTAGTGCTGGGCTCTGAAAACCCACATGCTAACAAATGCTAAGCAAAATGCACAACCAAATAAAACTCTGGGAACAAGCAGCATTTTGCAGATCAATATTTCTGGGAACAGCTTTCTGCAAACATTAGTAATAATATTGGGAACCTGTGGTTTTCAAATCCTAATTTGTGCTCAAAGGCCCCCTCGGATGAAATGATTCTGAGTTTACAGGTAAGTAGTTTAGACAAAGATTAATAACTTCTTTTTCAAGAATAATCATCAGATAAAAGGGCAGGACAGGATAGGGTCTGTAACTTGATCTATGAGGCAAAAATGAACACATTGAGAACAGATCATTATGACAAACTCCACCTTAATCCCCTCTCTGCTCTATTAGTGCAGTCAATTACTTGACACAAAAAATAAACTGGTTTTCTGTATTTTTAGGCTAAGTCACCGGGTTTTAGGACTTCATGTGCTTTTACCAGAAGAATCATCATAGCAGAAGATCTAAACAACAACAGGCCAGGTCTCCCCACCAGTCTGAATCCCACTGGCATTAACTACTCCTTCTTTTGTCATCTCTGGTTAACTGAGTGAACAAGCAAATTTGACACTTATAGTCTTGTAATGTTAAGGCACTTTCCTATCCCTTTGCTGAAATTTAATTCTGCTTATTAATATACAATCCAACATTGTCCTGAATGGGCAGCAATGAGAAAAATTGAAAGCATACTTACTTTTTCTTTGGTAATTTATTCAACAGGGGACAAAGACATTCTAAAGATGTTCAGCCCTGGGTGTTGGTTCCTGAACAATTTCACCACTAGTTTGCAACAAAAGCAGAAAATAACTGGAATTTCCATGAAGACTGAGAGTGCATCTTGTTTCAACTGTTCTGTATTCTGCCAACATTATCTCTACCATCACAGAAAGATAAAAGCCAAAAAGACCCAGACAACCTACATAAAATATTGAAAATAAAGCTGTAAAATAGATCAAGGTGACTGCAAGGTATCTCAACCACAGAAGTGAAAATTCAGCGTGTGGTGTAGAATTATAAAGAAGGAGGCCTCAGAATGCTCAGAGCATTGTATTTGTGGTATTACACTAAACCCACAAGATTTGACTAAATGATCTTCTCTATCTCTTGCATTTTCCCCCATAACCTCATGTTTTACTTTCCAGTCTTTTCTTCTGCTCTGGTTTGTTGGGTTTCCTAGGAGCACACACATCTTCCAGCTGCAAGGCAAGGATAAATGAGATCCATGTCAGTGCTTGTCTCCAGAGTTATCTTTTGATACTCTCCTCAAAGCACCCTCACCTTAAAGCCAAGGAGATGGCTGATTGCCTGGGATAATTTCTACAAATGGAAACAGTAAATAGCAATTCCAGTCCATAACTGGATCCACCTCTCCTGCATATCTTGCAATAGAACTCTTTTGTCTATAGCAGACTACACCTTGAAAAAAACCCTTTATCTATATCTCCTCTTCTTGTAAAAACAACAGTTATAAATGTCTAATATTCAAAACCCTCTGTTCTGATTATTAAAAAACTTTTCCAAAAAAATTTTGCTTCCCAGCATTTTACATAATCATCACAGTCAACATTAGCTAGAGGCCTTCACTGTGTAAGATTCAAGAGCTCCTTAATTATTTTCATCAACATAGCCTGAACTGTACCATAAACCCAACATTCTTCAGGTGCAGAGGCTGAGCTGCAGCATGGAGCAGATGTTCCTCAGGTGCATGGACGGGCACAGAGAGTTTGCAGTAATGGATTGCATTCTGTATCCCCTCCTGCAGTGGAAATAAATTCAAGTCTCCACATCCTAAATGCAGAAAGCACCTTGGCAATGACTAAGCCAAACTGGTGAGACTTAGCCAGTGTAATTTGATAGAAAAGGGGGTAACACTCATTTTAAATAAAGAGCAGAAGTTGTGCTCTGGAGCAGGGGTTGTACTCCACATCTGCCTTGGGCATTGATCACACATGACACAAAGAACTGGGGCATTACAGCAAAAATCCTTCATACACTGCAATGAGGAAAACATTTGGCTTTGCAGCACAACTCTCCTGAAGTTGCCTAAAAGCAGCACTAGTTGTAGCAGTCAACCTTTACATCTCCAATCCTGGATGTTTTATGCCTCATTTTCTCCCTCCAGGGACAAACTGAGATGAAGTCTCTGAAATTATCTCCCTGTCCACACTGCTTTAACAACCCAGATAATTTTCCTACCAAGTGTTACTCAAAAGCAGGAAGCCCATAAAAGCTAAGTTTAAATAAAAATGAAGTTTTCATTAGAATATTATAGGATTGGCAGCTGCATCCATTAATTTCCTCCCTCTAGCTACAGAAAGGTACCAGAGAATTTCCAGAACAGGCTACTGCAGGCTTATGCTTCTTTCATGCACTCAAGAGCTGCTTCTATGGCAAACCAGGAGATTAAACTCTTAATTTGAATTTGAGACAGCTGTTGATACAGAGGCAAGTTAGGAAAAAACCTCTGACTTTTGTGGAGTTAACTGCACCCTGTGGCCCTCCAATCAGGAAAATCAAGTTACTGCTGTAGTGCTGCTGTGTTGTGACCTGAGCTCGTCCCAGTGACCTGCTGTTGTCTGCCCAACAAAACATCAGAGCTCTCAGACTTCCAAACTTTGTTCAAGGATCAGATCCTTCCATGTCCAGTACCTTCTGCCCTACCAGCTTACCCTTCAAACCAAAAGGGTGAAAATATCTCTTACAAAATCCAAGCTCTGGAGTTTCGGGTGTAGCTGTGGTTAAACACTCCCAAACCCGTGTACAGCTGAACATTTGGGGTTTCTGCCCAGCTGAACAGGTTTTTAATGCTGTCTGTCACTTGTAGGGTGGTCACACCAGAGGGTCACCTGAAACACAGCATCACACAGAGATCTTAGCTCACCTGGGAACCAGAAAATTCCATGCTTTTCTCTTTGGGGAGGCTTAGCACCCTCCAAATGCATCTGGGCCACTCCTGCAGCCCCTCATCCCTGCCCTTCCCAGCACTGGGGAGCTCAGTGGAAGTTTGCCCTGAGCTCTCCTGCTCATTCCAGACATGAGAATCCACATGTAGGAATCTCCCACCCCATTCAGCTCTGGATCTGAGGTGGCCTGGGCACTTTGTCACAGATTTATGTTGGTAATACCAGAGTATTACCAGAATGCCTCACTATTAGTAAAGCAAAATGTTATATAAAGGGTGTTCTACAGCAGTCAACATACATGAATTTTAAAAATGTCCTGAAGTTAATAGTGAAATAATGATTTTCTGTCTCCTTCCCCAGTAAAAGTCTGTGGAATGCACAGACTGAAGCAAGAAATTTTGCAGAACAGCTCAATGGGCAATTGTGACATTGAAGGTTTCCCCGAGATGCAAAGCCAGGGACCAGAACTCAGGTTACAGGAGCTATTTGGAACATGAACACTTTGTGCAGTGCCCTTTGCCTTTCCTGTTACCCTGGAGCTCTGGCTGCCCTTGCAGGTCTTGCTGAGCACAGGAACAGGGCTGCAGGGTGCAGGAGTGATGCACAGGTCCCACCATACCCAGTCTGAGCCTGGTGCTTCTCATCTGCTCCCCAGACTGAGCACCCACTTATGGCTGGAGCCATATTTCAATTTCAATATTTCAATTGCAGTTCTGAAGCACATTGTTCTGTTTGTTTGTGAACTCCAAGACTCATGGCCTGGGAATTGAATCAATGCAAAGTGAGCAGGGATGAGGGGAGACAATTCAGAAAAGTATTTCTGATCACACTGAAATGTGTGTGGACACCTCCTTTAGAGCCCAGCAGAGCAGCTCTGTGCAGGGGGTCCCCCCAGCCATGTGCAGAACACAACATTTGGGGAGATGCTGGAATGTGGTGTCCTGTTAGGATTGCTCCCTTAAAAATACACCCCTGGGGGAGACACCAAACTTCAGTTCTTAACTGAGCCCATCCATGGAATTGCTACAGGATGAGTTTTAAGACATGGAAGGAGCAGATATATATCATTATGGGTGATTTTTTTAATATAAAGTATGTCATAAACAAGTTAAATTAGGTAACTTTATTTAAAATGAAATATATGTAGCCCTACAACTTCTGAAATGTCTATTTTAGGAGTAATGTACCTACTATGAGGTTTAGTTTATGCATCTTGTCATAATGGTTGCTGTCTGGAATTATTGTACTATGAACCAATTGTTATTTATGTTACCACTGGAGGAAAGGATTTTGTTAGTGGAATTTAGCTTCCAGATTCATTTAATAATCCTATGCCTATCACTTAGAGAGAAGAAAAAAAGCACAAATCAAGATGACATTTAAAAAAAAAAAAAAAGGAGCCTAGGCTGGTCTTGTAGGAACATCTAAATCCTTTCCCATATTAAATACCTTATCTCAGCAGCCATGCACCAGCCATTTAGGAAAATTAAAGAGGGAGATAGCAAAAAAGAGACAGCAGATGCTAAAGCAGAGTAGTTTCTAGTCATGTAGATAATGAAGGGACTCGGCACATGGCCTTTCAGTTTATCCCTGATTCAGCTTATCCTTCATCTGCTTAAATTCAAATGGATCAGGCATTATTAAAATTATTTGGAAATTAGCTGCTCCAGTTTCATGTGACTTTTTGGTGTATCCTCTAAAACTTGGTAGCTCTTTGGGAAGATGGATGCTGTACACTTTTGCCATTTTAATTCAGTTTGGAACATGATTTCTAAGCAGCAGCTGGTAGCTAATAAATAAAATTGAATTGTACTCGCTAATACACACTGTGGGTCTTTTATCCCTTCCAGTGAGTTTTCTCATAAAAAAATATAGACTTCTTTGCTGAAAAACACCAAATATTTTGTGCAAGGTGCTGTGGGATTACAATTCTAAGAGATACTGGACCCTGAAACTGTATTTTCAACTAATTGTCTTTCCTTTATTATTGGATAAATATTCTTCTGACACCCTTGGAACTTTCTACTTGCAAATTCTGAGAAACACTGTATGTGAGCATGTATGCATGAGGCAATGTGAAACATTCCACCCTGTGAAACATTTCAAACCTGCCTCAGAGTCCTGCTGGATGTCATGCAGCTCGAGGCAGTGCCCAGCCTCAGGCTGGCATCTCCTGGCACTGCCCAGCCCTTGGGCATGGCAGGGCTCCCCATGCTCGGCATGTTTGCCTCCCCAGGGAGAGCAGTCTTTGAGAATTCTGCATTCCCGCTGATTTCTATAGAAACAAACACACATTTTAACAGCAAACACTGCATTTTAGCACATACAGAGAGATTCTTCACTCTGTTTACCCCAGTGGCTCATAACTTCTTTGTCATCCTAAACCACTCCACTGACCAAATTCACCATGGTCATCCATCTCCCCCTTCCTCCTGCCCAATTTAAAATCTGGCAACGGGGATCATTTAGGAGATTTTTGCCAACCTTGAGCATCTGAAGAAAGCAGTGTTGGTTCTTACCTTCCCATTTGGCAGCACTGCTGTAATTCTGATTTTGTGCCCCCTGGAATATTAACAACAGTCACATCCAGCATGAACACAGCACATTGAAGCAGCTGAGTGCTATGAGCTCCTGGCAGAAGGTGGTTTATGGCTTCTCTGCCTTTTGGCTGTCAGTGGCTCTTGGATGAGCAAGAGCTCCTAAATGAGCTGTTCTGCAGAGCTCCACTGCCTCTT
Organism: Poecile atricapillus; assembly: GCF_030490865.1. Lineage (NCBI taxonomy): Eukaryota > Metazoa > Chordata > Aves > Passeriformes > Paridae > Poecile > Poecile atricapillus. The sequence goes on along the minus strand of NC_081256.1, from coordinate 2,638,010 downwards.
GACCTCCCTGGCACCACCTTGCTGCACTCCACTGACACAATCCACAGGAACCAAGGATCCTGAACTACAGCTCAAGTTATGTCTAGAAACACCTGCCATTGAAGTCAATGACAGAGTTCTGCATTAATTTTTTAAACAAAATGCTGTTACTCCAGTTTAAAAAGGCTTAGAACCTACAGAACATAAAGACAGTAAGAGTCTTAAAATCCTTGACTTGGGTTTTGATTTGGGAAATGAATTAACACATCTCCACCATAGAGACTGTAAAAATATTTGCAAAAATTGGCTTTGTAGCAGAGTTAATTCAAGTGCAGCTTTGCCTTTCACCAGGCAGAGCAGCTCTTTGTTATTCTTGCACGGAGATGAAATGGATAGCTTAAACATCAAAACAACACAGCCTCACATTCTGCTCACACGCCTCTAACAATGCTTCTCCCCACCTGTAGGTCACCAGCTCAGAGGTGAACAGGTCATTTCTGTCACTCCTCCAAACCTAAGACAAGAAATCCTGGGTGCTTAAAGGTTTTTTAGATCAGCTTTTTGGAGTCAAAGTTCCCCACCACAGGTGCGTGCCTCCATTGTCACTAATTGCTGCAAAGTCGTGGATTTCTTCTTCAAGGAACAGTCTTTGAAGTTGGCTCAGGCACTTCCCTGCTGCCTTCCTGCAAGTGTATACTGAGGATTAAACAGTGACAACAGTGCTCCAGCGAATCCTCTGTACCAATTGATCCGGCAGATGCAAAGAGAGGAACAGCAGAAGTCACTGTGAATAATCACTGCCTAAAGCACTCTGTAAAAAATGAAATTGCACGAGTTGTCTGGGTTTTGAAGGAGAAAGCTATGAAGGGCACAATGCCTTTGTTAATTAGAAATGTGTGCACTTCACAAAGCTCTTGTAATTTTTACATAGTCCTGGGCTGAACAAAATAGTTTTAAGGCACTCAATTAGAATAGAAGGTGTTGCCTTACTGAAGTAAGAAGGTTATAAATGGTTCAAAGATTATAAAAGGTTCAAAGCTCTTCTCCTGCAGGCTGACACTGAACATTTTTGGCCAGCCTTGTGTAAGGGGTGGCAGCCAGCTGCTGTGTCCCAGGAGCTCTTGGGGAAGATCTGTGCCTCTGGCAATGCCCTCCCCTTTTCCAGGGAAAGCAGGATGAAGTCACTGGGTACTGATGTGGCAGGAGAAAGGTGAGACCAAGCTTTGCCACAAAGGCCTTAAGCTGGGGTTGCCCAAGAGTGGCTGCTACAAATTGTGAGTTTAAATAGGAGAGTATTTGGCTATTTTTCCTTCCTGTTTTCTCTCCAGTGAAATTGCCAGTGAGTACAGTAAGTACACTTCAGCTCTGTGAAGAGTTGAGAGCCAGCGTTTGCACTTCTGTCTCCAGACTTTTCCAGGGACAGGTCTGGACCTGACAGACCCTGAGACATTTTTAGTAACACCAACACCTCCATCCACCCTGTCCTCCTTTCTGTCTTCTCTTTCACCCGCTGCAGCAGGAGGCTTAGTGCCCTCAAGACCGTGCAAATGACTTCATAGGCATCACTTGAGATGAATGGAGCTGGATTATATTATAGCCCAAACAATGTGCTTTAGAGACAGAGTGATAGCAAACTGGAATATCACCTTTGGAGCTGCATTTCAAAATTGGTAAGTCTAGGTCAGATTCTGCCACCTTTCTGTTGTCTGCTTCTTTAGGATGTTGTAAGCCTTTCAAAAGGAATTATCTCAGGAGTACAGGATTTATAAAAAGAAGTTATTATTTATGTAACAGCTGTATCTTCAATACTGAATCAGAGGGAGCTTTAACACGTGTTTAGACACGCATTAGTGGGCTCCAGCTATGGTAGGCTTCCAACAGCTCTTCCCAGTAGCTTCTGACATTGCCTTGCACAGCAAGCTCAGCTCTGGCAACACCAGCAATGTGGGCTTTTATCAGCAGAGGATGTGTTCCCATCTCTTTAAATCAAACAGTCATATTACTGTTATTCTTCCTCTGACACTTTCAAGGCTGTAGTTTGAGATGCTATCAGCTCTCTTAAGCACTGCAATTAACTCCTTAAGTTGTATGCTAATGAGAGCATGATCCTTATCTCCCCTCTGGACACAGGCTCCACTTCACACTGGCAGAGGAGAAGCTTGTACAGTCCATATCCACTTTCCCCACTGCAAATGACAAGCTTTATGTGCTTGGCCTTTAAGATCCATACCCAGAACACCAGATGGAATTTCTTACTTTCAAAGACACAGATTTAAAGTATCTACAGAACTTAATTATGGGTATATAATTATATACTCAGAAAACCTCCTCATAATATGGTAGGTGGCCATAATATTTTTCATGCAAAAATTACTCAAGATTTGAACAAAGTAGTGTTTGTAGGATTCCCAAAGGGGCGTTTCAAACAGGCACCGAGGTACAGGCTGAACCTTCAGTGTCACAAAGCCCCTGACCTGCCTGCTGGGTCCAGCAAGCTCTTACCCCTATGGATGGAGGGAAATAGGTTTAAAAATAGGCCTGCTTTTCAACAGCAAGGCCACCAGAGTTCATCCTTCAATTCAGCTGGGATGTTATCTCCTCTCTTATCTCGGCTTTGCTGTAAGCAAGGAATGTGTGCGCCATTTGTGCAGTCCTTTCCAAAACAAGTAAGACTAAGAATCATTAGGGATTTTTATTCAATATGAAGCACTCATTCATCAAAGCCAGTGTGAAACACTCAGGAACATTTCCCAGGAGAAGATGGAGGGACTGGATGGAGGCAGAGGTGCGAGGAGCACTCACCGTCCCAGGGACCTGCTGCAGACCACAGCTTGTGGCTGCTCCTCTGGGACCCACAGCTCCAGGCACCAGCTGAGATTTAAAACCCCAGCTGGGATTGGAGCAACACGAAAAGAGAGATCAGAAAAAGACCCCCAAAGCCATTTACTGTCTTTGTTCCTAATCACTGCCCTCAGAAGGGAGGAGCTGGGGCTGGGGTTCCACCACAGTGTCCAAGTGGCTCCAGCGGCACCTCAGCTCCACACAGCCAGCACCACCAAACCTCCCGACACAAATCATGCTACAGCTCCCTCCTGACTTCCTCACTTCACTAAAAGTGACTTTTCCTAGAAATAATATGGCCAGACTAAAGCTCCCCACCAAAATGGTAATTTCACAGCTGTTCTGTTCAATTGATGTTTTGAAATGAAGACCCAGTTCTTCTGTTCAACATTGCCTCAAAGATTCAGCACCTTCAACCTGCCTGTGTTCAAAGCACAATTCTCAGTAAAATTCTCAGTACCAGTACAAAGAACTCTGAATGTACAAGTTATGCTGTGTTCCTCTCTTCATAGTCTTTTGAACTTTTATACCACACAAGGTAAGTAAAAATTTTGGTTCTAACTGCCTGAAAAAAATTGAATTTCAAATTTATAACTAAATTCCTAAGAAATGTGGGATGAATTCTGATAAATTTTTATCCTCCTTTGTAACCCAATTATGGAATAGCTTGGTTCCACAACATTCAAATCATAATCCATATTTCTAACACCTACACAGTGAAAAAAGTGAAGTACTTTATTGCTGTGACAGCCCACTGATTAACACAGGTAAGAACAAACAACAGCTCCTGATGTACAAAACCTGAGTGAATGAGATACGAATTCAACACCCAACTGAGTATTCAAAGTCAATAAAAATGATTGAAAAACCAATGTATGGATTGAAACAAACACACTGGGATGTAAATCTGTCCTGCATTCAAACTGGATTGCAAAACAATTCCTCATCCTATATCTCACAGTGAGTCAGCCCAACACTGCCACTTTTTTAGGAAATGTGAAACCATTAATTGCTTTATCTGATGAACTAGAGTCCTGCTAATGACTTATCAATTATCACAAGGCTTATCTTTCAGCTTCTTATTAACCAAAGATGTTCTGGAACAGACTGTCCTTGGAATTGCTTAACATAAGGACACCAGACCACTGGAGGGGAAGCAAAAAGCATTTTGTGTTCAAAACACCCAAACACCACAGCATTAACATTCCAGGGGAAAAAAAGAAAGCCAATGTGGTTATTTTTCAGCCACATCAGAATCACTTTTGTACTTAATTCTGCTTACCACCTTCACTTTTGGGATAACTGCTGCTAAGTGTGATTAGATACAGGAAAAGAGGTTTGTAGGAGTTGATGGTTCCTTATTAGCTCAGCCAATATCTCTGGAGCAAAGTGAGGGGCTCAGTAAAACACAGAGCTCTCTCCAGCAAAACTCCAAATGAAAACTTGTACTCCCTTGTGGAGCAGGTGCTTTGAAACACCTCAGGTTTGACATCAGATGGTTCCTTCCTCACACCAAGGGGGGAAAGTGCTGGAATATTGGTTTCACTTAGAAGCAAGTGCAGAAAGACTCCACCAGGTAAACAGACAGGCAATTGATGCAGCTGCGGGGTCCACACCTAAAACTGCTTTGAAGAGGAGTAACACAACGTATGGAGATAAAAAAATAACTCTAAAAGGAAGTTTTAATGCTAAATCTTGGATGCATTATGCCAAGAACTGGTGAATTAGACATCAGAAAAGGTACATGCCCTGTCAGGAAAATCAGCAATTAATAAATCTGAATTCCCTGGCTTTGCCCACTGCTGAGGCAGGCACTAGGAAAGCTGTGGTGCCACCAAGAGAGACTTCAGCTCTTCACACTGCTGTTTTCAGCAAGAGGGCTGCATAGATGAGTAGGTGCACAGGCAAGATTAACAATAATGAGGCCTTATTAGACTCCTGATATTAAATTAATAAATTAATCTAAAATTAGGTAAACTATTGAGCACATAGCTATGCTTATTTAGACCTTGTGGTCGTCAGGAAGTATTTGAGGACACTCAGAAGACCTTTACCTATTCTGGGTGATCCACATCAATTCCTTTTTCTCAAAAGTTCTTTCTCTTTGCTAAATAAAAACCCCAACCAAAAACTCCACCCCATAAAATTCCAGACCACTGCTGATGGGGACTACAGTTGTGATCTTTCAGATCATAGTTGATAGCCACATAAAAAATCAAAAATCCCTGGTCCAAGCTCCCCTTGCACCCTCTCAGGCCACTGCTCCAGTGACATTCCCTCTGAACCAAAGGCACACTGTTAGCTGGGGATGTTTCCCCAGCCAGTGCTCCAAATGTAATAATGGTTTTCACAATGTGCGGCTCTGGCTCACTTCAAGCGGTTTTGCTCCTTCCTTGACTCCAGCTGCAAACTACTAAACACATACTTTTTTAGGTCATTATGGCCTAATGTCTGTGGCATTACATTATTTCAGTGACATATCTTTGAACATACCGTAATTCCAAAAACTGCAGGTCATCTCTTGGGCTAACTAGAGAGCAGGATTTTATATTAACTCCATCCTTTGTCTCCATCTCCTTTTTTTTTAAAAAAAAAGGCAAACAAAAAAGGATCCCACTGAAACTTCCTTTCCCATTATTCCCTTCATGGTAATGAGCCTCATAAGCTTGCCCTATTAGGAAAAACCATTGCTAGTGGCAAAAAGCACAGCACCACTGGGAACATCCTCCATCCTGAGAAATCCTGGCCCAGAACCAGGCACCAGGATAACTAAAGCACAACATTCCTAATCAGAGATTCTCAGACAAAGAAACCTTGCCAAAGAAGACTTCTACTCCTCCCCTTAAAAAACAAACAAAAAGCTCCACACATGCACCCAGGCCAATAAAAGATGACAGCTGTCTTCAGAGTGATGCTTTTTATGGTCTTTTGAAAAAAGGAATCAAGGAATCAATTTTTCATTTCATATCCTCAGGTTAATCCACTGTTCTTAGCTACATATTTATCTGTTTACACTCTAATTAGCTACCAACTAAAATTCATCTGTGTCATTTCTGTTTGAGAAAGGAACTCTCAGAAGAGCAAAACTTCTCGAAGTTGGGTAGAGATTCTGCTGTGGTGGTGACAGAACTCCACAATAAGCTGTCAGACACACGCTCCAAGTGACACATTCAGTAAAGAGTGCACAGAACTCCAGTTAAGGTATGTCAGCTGTTCCACAGGGCCAGTTTCACCTCAATGGAAAGTGGGAATTCAGATATTTTGTCAACACAAGCTCCATGAGGTACTATTTCCTATGGGCTGAGCTCTCCCCAGAGCAGAAAATCACTGGTATTTTGCACTGGCAGCAGAAAAATCATCATTTGAACTGTGTATTGAAAGCTTCATTCTCCTTATTTTGTATTCCTCTTGCAGTAAGGATTTTTTCCAGCAGAAAGCAAGCAAGCACAGCATAGGGAGTTTTGTCTCCACATCAGTTTTTCATACCTCGTAGTTTTCACCATGCCTAACCATTGTCAGATTCTCCCAGACACAAAACTGAAGCTTCCTAATTTTAGTAAGGGGAAGGACATCAGCACTTCTTACATCCTCCAGCACCCAGCAAGGGGAGAAAACACAGCCATCAAACCAGTTTAGGGAAGCACCTGATCTGGGCAGGATTGGAAGGTCAAGAGAATTCCAGATTTTGTTCTCCACCATCCCTTTTCCATACCCCCATGCACATACACACACCTGAAAGGAAACCGAGGATAAAAAAATCCCATTATTCCAAAAGGGAAATTTCCATGTTGCCACCAAGGCCCAAAGTCCTGCAGAAGCCTCAGGGGGTAGGAGAGTCAGGAGAGGAGGATGTGGCAGAGAGGGACAATGGTCAGGACATGTCAGAGGGGGACAGTGGCTTCAGGAGATGTCAGAGGGGGACAGTGGTCTCAGGAGATGTCAGAGGGGGACAGTGGCCTCAGAACATGTCAGAGGGGGACAGTGGCTTCAGGAGATGTCAGAGGGGGACAGTGGCCTCAGGAGATGTCAGAGGGGGACAGTGGCCTCAGGAGATGTCAGAGGGGGACAGTGGTCTCAGGAGATGCCAGAGGGGCACAGTGGTCTCAGGACATGTCAGAAGGGGACAGTGGCCTCAGGAGATGTCAGAGGGGGACAGTGGCCTCAGAACATGTCAGAGGGGGACAGTGGTCTCAGAACATGTCAGAGGGGGACAGTGGCTTCAGGAGATGTCAGAGGGGGACAGTGGTCTCAGAACATGTCAGAGGGGGACAGTGGCTTCAGGACATATCAGAGGGGGACAGTGGCTTCAGGAGATGAGTCAGAGGGGGACAGTGGTCTCAGAACATGTCAGAGGGGGACAGTGGCCTCAGGAGATGAGTCAGAGGGGGACAGTGGTCTCAGGAGATGAGTCAGAGGGGGACAGTGGTCTCCGGAGATGCCAGAGGGGCACAGTGGTCTCAGGACATGTCAGAAGGGGACAGTGGCCTCAGGAGATGAGTCAGAGGGGGACAGTGGCCTCAGGAGATGTCAGAGGGGGACAGTGGCCTCAAGGAACCTCCTGCATGGCAGCAGAGTTGGAGTCAAGCTGTTCTCTACACCAGCACTGTGGAAAGCTGAGCTCTCTCCAAAAGACACTTTCAAAAAGCCTCTGTCCCCAGTTCCTAGTTCCTTTTCCAACATTCTGGCTGCTCTGGCACTTTTGGCTCCTGGCACTGGACGGGTCTGGCAGGGCTGCAGGGTGAGGGTGAGCAGCTTCAGCAAACACACAGGCTCCGGGTGCGTCTCCAAACCAAACCCAAACATCTCGAGATTCTTCCTTCCCTAACTCCAAACACATTTGATATGCTCAAACATGCATTGTATTCTGTCAGGGACCAAATGGCTGTTTTGCTGTTCCAAATAATCAGATCTATTTTGCTGGATGATTAACAGAAGTATTGCTCACCCAGAGCAATCAAACTTTCATTTCCATGTTTGAGAGCCTGATCTGCAGTCCCTGGAGTCTCTGGGACTATTTCCAGTCACTTTGACAGACCTTGGGTCTGTCTTTAAGCAATTTTTTCCCCTAGATATATTCATCCATTGAGGACTTAGCCCAGTACTGACTTTTTCACACTGCAGCTAAAGAATGAATAGACTGAAAGCTTCTTGTAAGGCCGGATATCACTAGGTAAATTGAACACAGAGGCTTGTTTTCCTTACATTTGGTTTTGATGTTCTGTTCATTGAGCCTATGACTGCAAAGGTTAGAGATGATGCAATTTATTTTCCTTCTGCTTTTTACCAGTAGAATACTGCTCCTCTTCCTAGATTAAACACAGGCTTTATTGCACATTTATCTCAAAATACATGTCTTTGAAAGGTCCAAAACCTAACAGCATGTTTCACATTTGCTAGCAGTCTCATTTTTATGCTGCTTTTCTAAGGAGTCTGCTTCCAAACCAGGTTTGCCTTTCTGATGTCAATGGTGTGGTAATCCAGACTTTCACAGAACTAAATGCTGATCTTAAAACCTTTGTGAGGATCCCATTCCTCCAGTCAGCACTGCAGCCATCACCATTCCAGCACAAACATGAAATTAAAGACATGGCAGCTATGCAAGATAATAAACTCTCTAAGTTTACAGTTGATTTTACTTTGTTTCTGTTCAAACTGAAGTTATGTACACTGGTTGCTTCCAGGGTTTATTTTTTGACTACCTGGGGGCATAAACCTGCTGGTTTTCTACTGAGGACTGCAGGGTGTTGAATTAGCTGCAGAATGCTGAGCACAATATTATGTGCTATGCTTGATTACACGGGCATTATCTTAAAAACACAGTCACACTGCTCCCTAAGTGTGCTGACTACACACAGCCACACAAACTGCACATCTTCATCTTCCCAGTGCTCTCTGTGCCTTTCTATAAATACAGAACTGAAGTCCAGTGTGTGCTGGCAGTCCCTGGGTAACCAGCAGTTTGCCCATGGGTTTCATAAACCAGACCTTTTTTGGTTTTGTGTCCACCAAACAGTTTCCTTTAAAAAAGAGGCTATTATACCTCATTTATTTTTTTCAGGGGAACCGGCATCTAACCAGTAACAGGTAATTTTATATAATTCTGACAATAAAATGCAGCAGGATCTGCATTAGGAAATCTAATTGACACTGCTCTTACCTCAGAAGCTTCCCAGTTAGGTGATTTGACCTCAGTTAGGATTTAAAGCGAGGGTAGATCTGCCTGTTCATGGGTGTCACGTTGCTGTTTTACAGACTGCTCTGACACCAGCCAATTACATGGATTAATTGCGAGCAAAACATCCCTGCAGTGCCCTGTCTTAGGCAGCCCCTCGGTGCTCTCCACAGCTCTGCTCTGAATCCATGCCTGCCCTTAGCTTTTAGCCAATTATCTCCCTTTTAATTGGCCAGTTATATGCCGAGTGCCTAATTATAAATGAAATTTTAATTTGTATATCCAGCATCTAGTTATAATAATTTTCACTTGTCAAGGGAATAAAGTTAATTGTGAGCAGTACAGCCTAAAATGATTTGTAGACTTTTGAATAATGGAAGTATTTTAGATTAATAATTATATTAATTGATTAATAATAATTAATAACAGAAGCTTTTTGATTATATGATAAAAACTTTGGAATGCTGCTTGCAAACACAACATGTTAACAAATATTTTGTTTTGTTGAAAGGGGACTTACAAAGCAATTTTTAATTCCCCCAAGAGGGACCCTCTTGTTCTAAGAAGTCTTCATCCAATGTACAGGACACCATAGCTAGAACAGGTTTTTTTCTGAAAAAAAAAGAAGGAGAATAATGGTAAGCACTGTACTTAATTTTTAATTACTCTTCCTGTTTAGAAAAAGCAGCAATGAAAACAGTTACTGATGTGCTCCCCCTCTTCCTCAATACACTGCTCAAAGTATATTCCCTTCCACGATCACACGTGGATTATTTTCACAGCTACTGCAAAGCAAAGCTTGTTCACAAACTCACTATTCCCACGTAAAAAATAAATGAATATTCAGATGTTCAAAGAGGCCAGGACTGAGAGCAAGCTTTTCATAGCCTTTCTACCTTGACAACAATAAAGCATTTACATTGATTTTGATGAGAAAATCAGGATTTTCTCAGTTCAGTCACATACATGATCAAGATTTGAAAGTCTAAGTTCAGAGGAGGTGGAAACACAGGCTATGGGCTGGATTCAGTTCCTAAAGAAAGTGATGGAAAGGCTCTCCTGAACCCAACAGTGCCTAAGAAGCTCCTCAACTTTTGTTCAGCACTGTACAGAAACATTTAAATCTTTAGAAATGGGCAAAATATTCAAGATTATTGTTTTACAATTAACAAAACACTGAAATAACACAATTTTTTATTACATTCAAAATTGAAATTAATAAATAGGTCAGAAATCTATTATTTCTATTTCTTAAGGAGAAAAAAGAACTGAAACTTTAAACTGCAGAAACACTTAGATGTGCTTAGAGAGTTAAGGACAAGGGGCAGTGTCTGATACTCTGCAAGATTAAATACATCCATCGCTTCTCCCACTGAACACAAGTCAGACACTGCTTCAAAATCATTTTCACAAGCAGAGAGAGATACAAATTCAGCTGAATCACTCAATAACCCTTAAAAATTAGTAGATAAATAGCTGAGGCACAGGAAAATTCAGATTCTTAAGGTGCTTTCCGCAGAACATTGATAAGTACAAAGATTTTATTCCCAATGTTTTTGAAACACCTTCAGATTTTTATAGAAAAGGACAATTACTAGCAATAATCTCTCAAGGAATCCCTGCAATATGTGAACAGTGTGTAATGAAGCTCAATTTAGCTCTCACTGAAGTCTCAGTCAGAATTTATTGAGTAGAAATGATCATCTGCTTTCCACTACAGCTGATTAGCAAAGGATGTCCTCATCACAAGCTGAGTAAAAGACACCACTTGTTCCCTGGAGGGGCTAAGGAAGGAAAGTGGGGAAGGGAAATAAAACAAGCTGCAGCCTCAGTGCTCTCTGAAACCACCGCCCCCCCAGGCTGACAGGGGACGAATTCCAGAGGAACCAAAACATTTGGTTGCTTTCTCTCTCCACTGCTCTCTTAGTAAATATTATCCCAAGTACCTCTTTGGTAAACACTGCTGTAAATAGCCACCTGTTCACTGCAGTGACGCTGAAAATCCAAGCACCAGCTCACCTCCTTCCCTGGAGTTTACATCGTCTTCAAACCCAATCTGCAAAGCTTCCTTTGCTAAAACACGGATTTGCTAAGTGCTAGACCTAAATAAAATGCACATCCTAATCACCATTAAAGTTGCATTTTGTTAAATGCCTTTCTGCATCTTACTCCTGTATTTAAGAATGCCTGGATTTTGTTTTTTGTGTGGTTTTGTCCAAGAGGACGGAGATGTCACTAATGCCAATCCTGACAAGAAGGGCAGCCAAAAGTTACTACAAGCCTTGAGGTCTGTGCTCTGTAAGGAAACATTCCAGGTTTAAGTTTTAGATACATATTTTATGACAAAGAGCACCAGGTGCCTTCTGTCCTACACAATTCATCTCAATTCAGTAGAAACACCAAGACTCCCATGGTACAAAAATGAGCTAATGCATTTAGCAAGCGGGGAGAAAAGCAACCTGAAGCTGTTACAAACACCAGACTAACAGCACTGTTGTAGTCTAGGGCATAGCGATGCGGAAGATTTCGGGATGTAATGGAAAGTTAGCAGACCCCCCTCTCTGTTAGGATAGTAAAACCTCCTGCAATTGGCCAATAGCACCTAAGCGTGACATAAGCAGATGGGAGTAACACAATGACCCTGGGTTATAAATTGTTAAATTCCCCTGCAATAAACACCATTGCTTCACCATCCATCACATTGATGTCTTGTGGGTAGAGTGGTCCGAGTGGCCAAGGGGGGGCCACCGTGCTGGCTTCTGAACCAGGGTGTCTGCCTTGCTTGAAAAACCAACACACCACCATCTAGCCAGCAATCATACACAATCCATGGAGATGCTTTCCTGAAAAGGAGAATGGAACATTTTAGAGGAAGGCTTTCAGACAAGCCCAGCAAGGGCACCACAGCTCAGTTACCGCAGCATCTCCCCAGGCAGTGGAGGCGCTGCCCTGTGTTCACCGAGCGCTCTTGGGTTATTTCTTGATGAAAGAGGGAACTGCTGCTCACAGCAGCTCCCAGGGAATCCCCAGAGCAGCGTTACTGGGGGAACATCCAGGTGTTACTGAGCTTGAACAGGAGAAGGGGCTGGGAATGAGAGGAATTCTGCTCCCCTGCCCACCCCTTTTGTTCCTCTACTTTTCTCTCAGCTACAGCCACATCCCATTTCTGAAGAAGTGACAGACAGCTCACAAAACTTGTCCACCTGGCCTTTATCAATGGGCATAACCATAAAGCCCCCAGGACCTGGGCCAGATGGAAAGAAATACTCAGCAACACTGGCAAACAAAAGCACTTACACATTAAAACCTTGCTGTTTCTCAGTGAAGTTTAGCGTTGTTTATTGACAGGTCAGCACTAAGAGTAAATCATCTCCTCTAGGAATCGGTGTCAACACTTCTCTGAGTGCTGCTAATTGTTACTCTGTATTTATGTCACTTGCAGGAAAACACAGCCAGTAAATTACTTCACCTTCACGCAGCAAAGCAGCACCTGAAGTCAAGCACAGTTTGCTCACTCAGCATTTTAGCAGGGCACAAAATGCGCTGCTCACGAGCAAGAACATTCAAATGAAAACTGCATTTACCTCATGGTTCAGTAAGAGCCAAGTTTGGGAGCTTTTCTCTTTGTTTTTGCATCTCAGCCATGCCAGTTGCTGAGAGGAAGCAAATTCAGAAACACTAAAATGTTTCCACTGAATTTTGTCACTTTTTGTTTGTCAGCCTCCCAAGCTACAAAGATTTCCTTCTTACCAAATGCTACTTACAGCTTTTTGATTATATGATAAAAACTTTGGAACACTGCTTGCAAACATAACAGGTTAACAAATATTTTTTTGTTGAAAGGGGACTTACAAAGCAATTTTTAATTCCCCTAATAGGAACAGAGGGATCTGGGATCTGGGAGTAGGATGGCAGGAGATGGCAGCAAGGACAGAAATCCAGGGAGAGCCCTTCATATTAGTGCTTATTCATGAAATACAATGAAATGACACAAATGTGAAAGATTTATAGGTTCCATCATCTGTGAAAGGGATGGCCTCATTCCACAGAAATAGGAAATGCTGTTGTTTACTTCAAAAGCTTTCAAGTATCAGTGGGAGATATTTTATTTTATTTTATTTTAATCAAGCCCATGAAATTCAGGCTCCAAGTCAGCACACATTCCTGTGCCTAATTTTGTTCTTTTTCTTAATTAAAAAAACCATAGTCTCAGGAAGGATATATTGCACTAAAAATTAACCTAATGTGTAAATGTTTAACTTTTCCCCCAAAATATTAGTTTAGGGACGAGTATAAAACAGCAATCATACAAAAGGTACAAATAAATATTTGAAGAATGCATAAAAAATTAACTGTTATAATGTTTGGGCTTTATAAATCAAAACAAAATTAGAATGCATTCTTTAAAGGTGTTGATGCTCACTAATCACACAGGTAATCTTTATGCTGCACATAATTTCAGACCCCAAAAGTATTTCTCAATAACAAAGGACCAATCTAGATGTTATTCGTGTGGTTTTAGCAGGAATTTCATAAGGCCAGACCACACCTCCATAAAGAGATAAAAGTGGATCATGTAAAAGCACTCACAGATTGTTAATCCCTGGCACTGAGGACACCAATCGAGCCTTGGTAACTTTCACTCTCAAAAGTGTCACGATAATTTTTGAAGAACCCAGAACAGCTTTGTGTGAGACTGGCTTTTCTTACACCTGATGATGCAGTTTTCCATCGCTGGAAGCTTTTGTTGTCCCAATGAAAGCTGTGAAGTTATTAGTCCTGAGAGTCTCTTACTAATCTTAAATTAGTGTAGGACCTGTAAACTTCACTTTAAAGGGGAGAAAAAATGGCAATAAATCTCCAGCTCAGGATGAATTCAGCAGGTGATGGTGCTGTGTTAGGAGCCCTTGTTAAGCTGTGCCAGAGAGGGGCCAAACAAACCCTGAGCCTTTGTGGCAGGGTGCCCAGGCTGAGCAGCTTTTCTGCCCCTCCTGAAATAAAGGTGCACACCCAGAGCCCTGAGACTGTTTGGTGGAGCTGGAGATCACAAAGGGCTCACCAGCTCCCAGGCAGCTGTTTGTCTGTGGCTGTTCTTCCCTGGAAGGCACCTCCAGAGCCAGGAATTCAGCAGCTGGGCAGGGATGCTTGGGAGCAGATTCACTCCTGGGGATGGGGAAGGTGCTCAGACACAGGGAACAGAGACCTGTAGCAGTGGAAGGACAGTCTCAGACATTCACTGAAGCTCTTCTTGCCTTCAAAAACAAAAAAAAAAAAGTGAAAAGCACACACAGGAACAGATCTTTACTTTGTTAAGCTGTTGCTCTGAACACCTTGCAAACTGAATTAACACGTTTTGTGGCTTGCCAGATTAGAAGCCATTCACTGCAACCATCAAACCCAATCCTTAGGTTCTTGCTGCCTTTCCTCCCTCGACTGGGCCCATGATCACAAATTCCCTTCCAGGTCCTGTGGCAGAACAGAGAAGGAGCTGGAAGGAAGAGGAGCTTCTTCACATTGTACTGCTGGGATTTAAATCTGTTTCACTCTCCTCACTGGTTTGAAAAGTTGTATTAAACTTTCATTTTAACTTTGTGTGGTAGCAGGAGCATTAGTATAAAACTGAAATATACACCTTTTCACTAGAAACACTCATCATTTCAAGTTGTTATAATTTCACATTTCTTTAGCACTCAGCATGTCTGAAATTTGTTTTTTTTGAGTCCATCATAGGTAAAAACCTCCTACTTTAGATAGATATAATGACATGACAAACTCTTTTTTTTGCTTCAATTGTTTCAAAATACAGCACTTCAGTTTATGTTACAGTGAAAGAAGCAAATCTTCCCTGTTACCTGAAAAACAGATGTTATGAACACACAGGATTTTGCTAGTGTACTAAAAGTATAACCACAATAATAAACTAACTGCATACCTGGAAAGGCATCTTGAATGCTTAATTAACATTGCTTCCACATCATAAGGTAGAAAAACTCCCCAAACGATTTTTGTATTTTAGAATTTTTCAGTTTGACAAGGGATAAATATTTTGATACATAAACAGGACTAAATCTAAAAATTAAAATGTCACCCTAAAACTTCAGTGCACTCACTGTAAGCTGAACAATAACTTAACTAAGAACCTCTGAGCTCCCAGCTAGCCTGATGAGGAACTGAAGCCATTCTTCACACACATGTGCCCTGGTTGGGCTGTGATTATACTAATTGGCCTTAATTGCCCTCACTGGCCAGAGATTTGCTGTAGGCTCAGGCTGAAATTTGGAAGATTTCTCTGGTTTCACTGAAGAACTGCCCTGGAGAGCTGGAGGGCTCTGTGAGCCTCAGGAGAAAATAGGATTTTAACTCCAAGTGAGAGACTGGCTCTCTCCTGCCAGCCAAGGCTCTGTGCAGGACCTGCACTGGGCTCTGATTCCTCCCAAAATCCTGCCTTTGCCTCAGGACATTTTTTCCTCCATGATCTGGGATCCTGGAGGTGCCACTGCCCTTCCTCTGCCTCTCTGCTCCTGAGATATGGCAGAGCTCAGCACATTTTCACTTCAGCTCACAAGTCCCTTTTCTTTCTCCTCCTGTGTCAAGTTCAATGTGTTCCACATTGAGAGACACTGATAACACTGACAGAGTGTGCTCTGCTGTTCCACCCACCAAGAGCTTTGTCTGGAAAGGAACCTTTCCCTCCGCACACAAAAGTGAAGGGCACTGAGAGCGAATGAAAACAGCTCTGTTTATTAGGGCTGCTGCTTTGAATGCCAAGTTCTCTGCACAGGATTAAGTGCATTTTGCATGCAGCTGGAATATGTCACAGATACATTAAGGTCTTTGAATTTTAACATTCCCAGGTGATTTTTTTTTTTTCTCCCTCTGTCTTAGTGCAGAAAGAACTCTGGATACATTTTAAGTTCTCTCAGTGCAAAAAAAAAAATAATTAAAATTAATGCAGTATTATTGAAAATAACATCTATTTTCAAATTTAATTATTATGAAGCAATGTCAGCAAAAGAAATGCTAAAAATTTCAGATCTTATATACGTTTTTTGAATTAAAGCATTTTGTCTTTAATGTCCCTTTGTCTATTCCCAATACAATGTTTGGTCTTGTAACTGTTTAAAAGAGTGCTGAAATTTACAAATTATTTTGCTCATATATGCCCAGTTCCTCACAACTAAAATGAGCAAAAAACTTCACCACTGCCTAAAGCTTTGCAAATTTTCTAAACAAAGAGGCAGCCATCTTCTTCCACGTGCTTTTGAAACAATACATTTGTTCCACACGAGGAAAGCAGGGCTTCTGCCTGCTGTAAATAACTGATACATTTCATAAAATCTGGGGCTCACTTATGGCCTGATGTAAATCTTAGTGAATCACAAAAACATCCCCATTTCTGGGGTCTCTGGGTATAGTCCTTAGGGAAAATAATTTCTTACAGTTTTGTTAAAGTATCCATTTGGGAATTGTCATGTTCTGCGTGTTAACATCAAGGGTTCCTTTATACGTATTCTGATTAAGTTGGTTTCAGACTTGTTTATTGAATAATATGAATAATGGTCACATAAGAATTTGTTTGGAGCAGTTAAATTAAGAGATATATAGAAAACTTTTTATAGGAACATACACAAAAAAGAACTGAATAAATTAATTGGATGTTTCATATATATAAACAATTCCTATGCTCATCCTCTGGCCTGCCACCACTCAAGACCAGCATGCTTTTATCAGCTATGTTTTTGTAGGAGATTAATAGGTTTGGGAAGCAGATCAAGATACTCGTTAGCATCTGATCATCATTACTGTGTTTGAGAACTCATTTAGTCAAAGAAATGCCCTGCATGCTCTTTCCCTTTATTTGCACGCTGGCCTGAGGATTTTTGGGCAGGAATGGTGTCTTGTTGTGCTCGTCCTCGGTGTGTAGCTGCTCAGAAACTGGAGGCTGTGTGCTGATAAGGACCTTAGCAGAGTTCCTCATGTCTTTGACACTTCCATGCTGTTTTACTGCCCTGGCCGCTATTTGAAGTCAGCCTTGAGGACCACCCAGAAGTACCAGCTGGGGCAGAGCTCTGCTGCTCACATTCTCAGCAGAAAGGAGCTGCTATCACCATAAAACAAACTGTGCTCAGTGTTTGGCTCTGCCTATCTCCTGCTTGGTGCTGCAGCAATGTGCGAGTTGTCCTGGGCAAGGCTGGATGCTCTGGCAGCTGGGAGCTGCCTCTCCTGCTCCAGCAGGATAAAACCTTCTTTGATAAAACCTTCGGGACCAGGGGTAAGGCACACTGAGGGAAAGATCAAACCCTTCCCCTTTGGCACTTTGTCAGCACAAGAGCTCGGTAGGGCACAGTGCACATTTGTTATGGCAGGTTTTTAATTACATCTTTGATAGAGCAGTGATAGGATTCCATATGTGAGGGTAAGGCAGCTCAGGAACTGCTGCATCAGGGTTGAAACAAATCCAGGTCAGATCCTCACCTGATGTAAATTAACTGTTTCACTGACTCGAAGGGAGCCCTGTGTACTTCTCATGGCTGAGTCTGACTCCTGGTGAGATTTTACTAAATTGTTTAAGCCATAAAAATCACAAAACCAACAGTCATTTTACATGAATGCACTTTTCCTCCTAACCCTGGAGCTGACGATGTTGCTAAACTGTTGGTGAACTTTTAGGAGAAGCAGACCATGCGTTGACCTGTGTAAAACACATGAAACCTTGAAAATATTAGAAGGTTGTGGACTTTGGAGCTGTGAGGCTCAGCTGGAGCTTCCTGGCGGCCGCTGTCCCGGTCAGGAGGCGTCGGGGTGAGTTTTGTGCTGTGCAGAGAACAGCAGAGCTGATCACAACTGACAGACTGATCCCACAGCAAGGACAGCGCTCCCCCTGCTCCAGGGCAGGGCTGGAAAAAGGCTCTGACTAAAGCCCATAGGGGGAACAGAATTTATCTATAATATAATGTTAATAACTTATTATCCATAAATGACAACAAATTCGTTTGTATGTGTGTGTCTGTAAATTTTGGTGAACTGTTCATTTCAATTTCAGTGAAAGGCATCATCACAAATAATTTATGTTTCTAAGTAGGGTTCTGTACCAATCTTTAATTATATAAATTGTGTGCTCTTCATATTATGCACTCATTTATATTCAGTAAGTGCCAATTGAATTTTATCCAGATAAAATGTTTGTGATAAGGCCATCCCACTGCAGCCTGCTCCCTGCAAAGCCTGGAGTCACACCCCAGCTCCACGCTCAGCTCCTGGCACTCACAGCTGCCATCACTGCTGGAGGCCCATGGCCAGTGCTCACAAGTTTAAAAGCCAGTGCTCACCAGTTTAAAAGCCAGTGCTCACCAGTTCAGGCTCTCACTGCTAATTTTAGGCTACGGAATGACTTCAGAGAAGGAGATCTTTACTTTGAATGTCTTTTACAGCTCTCCTCTTCTCTTCCTCTCTCCACCCCACTTCCTTCCAGCTATCTAAAGGTCAAATATTGAGGTTCTTTTCCAGTCATGCTGAACAAGATGATATGTTACTCACTGCCCCCAGAAGACAATAGGACCAGTGTTTTGTCAGAGAGGCAGAAACCAAAGTAAGAGCTCTGAGTATTATTCCCACTGACTTTCGTAGGTCCCAGCCTGGTGACAATGATGTGTCCATCAAAGGATCCTTAAAGCAGTGGGCTCTGTGGAAAAGTGATTGTAAATCAGGATCCCACAGGAAGAACCAGATAATAAACGAGTTTTGGCTGCTCCATTATATCCTGCTCTGAAATAAGATTCAGGTGTGGGCCTTTTTCCATCGCTGTTCCCACAGGAGCTGAAGGATCAGCCTTACCACGGAAGGGAGCAGGAGCCCACAGCGCTGCGCCGGCGTGGAGAGGAGAGACACAGCCCTGCCCTGCCCTGCCCTGCCCTGCCCTGCCCAGCCCAGCCCAGCCCTGCCCTGCCCAGCCCAGCCCAGCCCAGCCCTGCCCTGCCCTGCCCTGCCCTGCCCAGCCCAGCCCAGCCCAGCCCTGCCCTGCCCTGCCCAGCCCAGCCCTGCCCTGCCCTGCCCTGCCCTGCCCTGCCCAGCCCAGCCCTGCCCATCCCTGCCCTGCCCAGCCCAGCCCAGCCCAGCCCTGCCCTGCCCAGCCCAGCCCAGCCCTGCCCTGCCCTGCCCTGCCCTGCCCTCTCTTCAGTCCTGCAGCCAAAGGTCCAAGGGGATAAAATGCCCTTTTGGGTATTTTACCTATTTTGTAAATGACACAGTTTTGCATCTCTCTTCTCTGGATGTCCAAATCTGGACAGGACCATGGCCAGAAGTTTGGAGCAGCTGGAGGGAGGGATGATGGCAAAGCACATTCGACTGGTTTTGCTTCTATGACATTATAAATATGGGAGTTAGGGGGGACATCTGAACCTCAACAGCTTTCGAGGGACTAACCTCAGTCTTCTGGAGAAGTCTGGAAGGGAACAAAGTACCTCACGTGTGTTGGTCTTCTGCAGGGAGAACCAGCACACAAAAGCAGTGGGCACATGTGTGTGACAAGACAGGCAGACAGAGGAGACAGAATGGCAGATTCATCCTCTCATTCTTCATCTGTGAGCTCAGACCACGACTTAGATGCCTGAAAACATGCTGAGATTTTAGCCCAAGGGAAGAAAATGACAAGGCATTGACCCAAAAAGGGAATGTTCAAGTCTTATGAATACTTTTGTCCTGTTTATCAAACAGAATCTTCAGCTTTTCCAAACAGAGTATTTTCATTTCATGCTTCCATTTTCTATATCCCATGCACAGAGAAAACAACCAAAAATGTCCTACAAGGATCAACAGTATCTTGCAGTAAGGAGTAGAACAATTCACGCTCCATGCCATGATTTCCACCCTCAGGTTTGCATGGACAGGCAGTTCCTGTTGCCATGAGCACGAGGAATTAGTGACAGAAGTTGCTTTGTAGCTAATACAGCATTATTTTCAAACTGGAGTTTCTTATTCTTTATTTTATTTATTTATTGATTTATTGATTCATTGGTTATATGTGAATTTATCTCCTTGTCCTTACTGAGCTGCAGAGAAGTGGCCACTCCTCATCTTCCACTCATCTTTTCTGTGCTATTCACCTGTTCAAAACATCTCTTTAGAAGGCATTTCTCATCCTTTCCCTCCAAAGGAAGAGCCTGGTCCAAGTGCTACTGAATCAGTGGCAAATGTCCCACTGCATGGAGTTGGATTAAGTCTTTAATTCATAATAATAATTCATAATAATATAATAATTCGTATGATCATAATGTGTTTCATTATTATTATTAAAATAATAACAATAATAGTAAAAATAGCAATAATAATAGTAATAATAGAATTAATAATAATTGCAACAACAATAACTAACAAAACAACAACAACAACAACAACAATAATAATAATAATAATAATAATAATAATAATAATAATAATAATAATAATAATGTGTGTAAGCTGTTCCATAAGAGGGCAGAAGAGACAATAAAATACACTTTTCCAGAACATCTGTGAATTTTGCTAAGATCACAGGTGAAGGAGCACAATTTTTTAAAAGTGTAAGTAATAAACCAAGTAACTTCAAAGTTATTACTTGCCATGTAAAATTCACAATGTTGCTAAACCATATAAACAAATTCCCAGCTTTCACAACTTCAGCAAAGAAAGAAATCACCAGAAAAGAAACATTACAGGAACATTACAAGCCACAGGGGAGGGAAAAAATGTGTCTTCAAAGTGATGGCCCAAGGAGCAGCAGGACACAGGAGGGGAAGGGACACCCACCACCATTAAATCAATGGGGCTTTTGCTCTATCCTTATTTCATTAGAGGTTATCAACTTAATATTTGGCCAATAAACATGATGATAATGATTATTCATCAGCCTATAAGGCCTGGAATGTGGATTTTATACTGTGAAAGAATGTGTCTCATTTCACAGCTCATCAGTACAAGAACATGACTGAAAAAGTCTTAACCCAGCATTCTCTGAAGTATTCAGTGTCATTCACCACTACTTGCAATACCCTTCATGTTGGCTTCTTAGTGGAAAAATTCTTGAGTGATTTACAGTTTAAAATGCAAGTGGAATGAATAATATCATTTCTGTTATTATCAATACTAGCAGTATTAGAAATAATATCATTATAAAGTAATAAATAAACAAATAAACAAATGCATATTTGTGCAAAATTAGATCCTGTGTATCTAAAAACGGGTCATGAAACACCCTATCATTTGAAATTGAATGTGCTGTGAGATTGCCACACTGAATAAAACAAAGATTGCTGAAGTAATGCTGATTTATTGGCTTAAATGTGTGTTTATTTATCCCCAGTGCCATGATGATACACAAGCAGCAGCTCAGCATGAAAGTGAATTCCTCTGTGGCACAATAGAAGTGAAGGAGGTAGAAAGGATTAAATGAGATAGAAAATGATTACCTGCAAGCAGCAACTCTTGTCACTGTAGAAAGGAGAAGGGCTCAAAGCAGGGCCTGTGTTTGCCTCCAGATTAAAGGCTGACACTTTGGGAGGGTCCCCTTTTGGTCTGTGGGAAGGAAACAGGAGAAGGAGCCAGTCCTCATCTTAGATATTATCTCAGCCAGGAAGCACAGCCTCTACTGAAAAGTCAAGGGACCTCTCATTAAAGCTGAGCTGAAGACATAAAATAAATAAATAAAAAGACATTAAATAAATAAATAAAAAGACATAAATAAATAAAAATACATAAAAAGTAATTCCTTTGCTGGGATCCTCGTAAAAGGGCACTGAGCTCTTGCAGCAAGGTGTCCTCTTCCTTTGTTCTTACGAGGATAAAGAGTCCTGCTCGGTCCCCAGGGGCTGTGCTGGCTGCAGTCTCATGTGTTTTAAATGGTTAAAATGGCATTTTGTTGCAGATCCCAGGGTGCCAAACCTGTTCCTGCTGTGCTCCATCTCCTCGTGGCAGGAGCTGAGCTGCCTGAGGGGGGTCAGACCCATTCTCCTCTGGTTTGGACTCAGGTTCTTGCCCCCAGAGGGAGAGGAGAGGCTGCAGCAGCTCCTTCCCCTGCTCTCTGTGATGCTGGAACAGGGAAAAGCTGGAGCTCACACCCAAGGTGAGTTTGCACCCCCAAGGTGATGCAGCTCCCACCCTCACAAAGCCCCTCTCTGACACAACTTTTCCAGTGCATTCCAACAGACTGGTTTTGGTCTTCTTGTCAGCACTGCTTTGTTGAGGAGCAGAGGGGAAGATCAACATCAACATCACAATTGGGGGTGAGTCCCCAGAGTTGCCTCTGAATTACCCCAAATTCAGCAAACAACTGGTGCTTGTATTCTGGAGATCAACAACCACCACTGTGATGGGAACTCAGCTGTTTATATTCTGTGCATAATGGATAAATTACTCAAATGACAAATTTTAGATGATATTCCTCCAACACAGATTTCCCAGATTATTTAACTAGACATGTTCCCCAAATTTTTACCAATGGCAGTTCCTAATCCAACCCTCCAGTCCTCAGTAGCACTTTTAAATATTCCCAGCATGTAAAACACACCCAAAGAGCTCAAACAATTTTTACTCCAGTTCATCTTTTCTCCCTAGTATGATCAGGTGAAAGCATATTAGGGATGATAATTCTCTGGATTAAATATTTTAAACTAAATCACCAAAATGTTTTCAAGGATCATTGGTAAGAGAAGAAACAAAATGGAAAAAGAGGCAAAGCAAATGTTTGTAGTAACTCAGCAGTAAAGTTAAATATAGAAATCCTGAGCAAAACAGCTTGAAATCAAACTTCCCAGGAGATCATGACCTTTGCGTCCTGTGATTTATCAGAATAATAAGTCTTTAATGGAATTATCTCAGAAGACATGAATTTGCCCCACTGGCTCAGAGCATTAAACACAGAATGACACTGGCAAGCCCCCAGCTGGTGTGATCTGCTCTTCCAAATGGCAGCAGTGAGGGATTTCTGTGCTCAGAGCCAGTTATGCCTAATTGGTGTAATTTATGCATAATTGTTGCATAATTGTAATTTATGCATGATTGTTATGTACTCAAGAAAATCATCTACAGGTTCTTGGGAGCAAGTTGGTCTTTTTATTCCTGATTTCTTAAAGACTCTCTTCAGAGAATTCACCCAGCCCCTGACTGCTGTGATTGTCCTGATTCAAGTTTAGATTTTCTCTAAATAGTGGTATAGAAATGATAAATATTAGTGGGAAGTTTTGTGACTTTGTGTTAGACTGAAACCTCCTTTCTGGACCTTCCAAGGATAAGATCAGCACAGTCCCTGTGTCAGACTCAGATCTCCTCCAGTCTCTGGCCAGGGCATCCCCAGAGGAAGCTTCTGCCCAAATGTTCATTTATTCTGCAGCTCCCTGGACCTGACACACAGAGTGTTAAACTGTGCAGGCACACTGGGATTGGGAAAATGACAGGGAAATAACTTGTTCCCTATTTATTCACCTTTATTCAACCAAAGGTACACAGCAAAAGGACAAAAAATACAAGTTTGTGTGCAGACTGTGCTAAACCTGATCTTTCTCTGCTTTCTTTGCTGTTCTGTGCCTATGCTAAAGTTTCTGTGAAGATACAAATTATTTTACTGTAGCGTGCTCCTGGTGTTCTTTTCAGATGTTCTTCATTTTTCTTCTTTCCCAGGCAGGATTTTTGATGGTTTTGCTTTTCTCTGCTCCAGTTTAGGCACCAGAATCCTCTGTTAGATTGGTTAGAACCAGTTCCCCAGGAACAAAAGCATAATTTATGATGTGATAATTCATTGCCACACTTTGTTTTCTCCTTCCCAGGCTTTCTTAATGTAACTCTATGAAGCTGAGCAGGATAACATCACCTAAATAAAATGAGATGCATATAATATTTACTAAAAAGAATGTAAAGCCCCAAACCTGCAGACGTTTTAATTTCCTCATAAATTTTTCCTAATTTATGAGGAAGTGAAAAAAATGAAGAATTCCATTTATGGAATTTCAAAGGTCACTAGCTGAAAAGAGTTTTTTTAAAAAATGACAGATAAAATGACAGGACCTCATCAGGTAAAATGGCAGAATCCTACAAAATTTCTGCATCTGCACATCTTAATTTTTATTTAGCCATGAAAGGAAAGCTCAAAAGGAACCAAGAGGGCTCAGGAAAGCAATCCTCCTATGAAGAAGAAGCTGAAAGAGGGACAAGTTTTAGGAATGAGCAGAGAGAATGATTTCCCAGACACAAAAGATGTGATGTTATCTCATCTCATCCACACTTTAAAACACAGAGGGAGAAAAAGAAGCTTTCAGTACTCTTGGGAGGTCTGGCAGATTTTCATTTCTGGCTCCAATGAGATTTGAACTTCCCAGTGACACACTGACATTGGATAGACCACAACCACACAGAACTATTTTGCTTCCTCCAATATTAAATGGCATGTGAGAGTGGAAAGTAATTATAATGGCAGAATTAGTTGCCTGAAAGATTCACACCAGATGACCACATTTAAATGTGCTCCAGCTTGCTCCTTTTCATGTTTGTGGGGAATATGGATTGCACAAGATAGAAACACAGTGTAATTAAACACAAGAATATTTTAGCTTCTAAAAATAGATATTCCTCCTATTTCTCCTCATTCTCTGTGTTGTTTCTCAGTTATTTCTCTGGTTCCAAACATGCTGCCTGGAGGCTATAAAACCTTGTGCTGTTGTCTGGATTTTTCTGTAGTAATAAGAAATTGAGCCACCACAGATAGGATATGCTGAATCTGGCCTATATGGAAAGAACACGAAAATAGAAGTAAATTAAAACAGATGCATTTCACAACATACAAAAGAAAGCAAATCTAGATGTTTTTATGTCTATATAAACTGGGTACATCAGTTCAATAACCCGAAATTGCCTGGCAGCATTTACTCAGGGAGTTGAAGACAGCTTCAGATGATTATTACTGTAGATAAAGCTCTTGCAGCAGGTGAGCAGTCCAGCTCAGTGTTAGCCATGGATTAATAAACTGTAGGATGTGTGAAGACAGCAGTTTGCAGTCACAGTGGTGAATCAAACTCGTCTGTATTTTGCCTCACAAACATCAAGTGATGCCACAAAGTTTCATTTCCTGATGTGCATCCAGTCAGAGGCTATCTCAAAAGTTCTACTCAGAGACCCAAAACCAGCCACAGCTGAGGGATTTTGCTTGTTTTCAGCATTTCAAATACATTTCCTAAGTAATTTTTTCCAGCTACGCTGCACAAAGGACTCTAATACTCTTCTGCAACAAAGCTGACCTGTTCAAACTTAATAAAGACAATTTAATCCTGTCTTAGAACTGTTTTAAATACTCTTATGGAGATTAAACTAGGTCTTGCAGAATATACATATTCTGATCTATTTCTATTTCTATTTCTATTTCTATTTCTATTTCTATTTCTATTTCTATTTCTATTTCTATTTCTATTTCTATTTCTATTTCTATTTCTATTTCTATTTCTATTTATATTTATATTTATATTTATATTTATATTTATATTTATATTTATATTTAATTTATATTTCTATTTCTAATATAGTTCTTCATTGCTTCGATATAAGCTGAGCCATTTTTATTTGAAATGAACAGAAAAGCTTCCACTATGACGTGGGCTTTGTATGTGATTTTTTTCTACATCACTTCTGGATATTATTGATACAGAAGTAGACATTTCCTTCATGTCTTTCACCAAACTCTTAACTGGAAGGAAAATGTTGATATACACCCTAGGAGAGAATGTTTACCCTCTGCTTAGGAGCTCATGTCCATACTTGGTCCCCTAAAAAAATGCTAGATTTCAACAAGCTCCCAAAGAGTGTTTTTAAGCTCTGAGTATTTTCAAAAGTGATTTGGCAGTGTCTCAGAAAACAAGAGAATCAGTACAACCATAGAAATTGCTTCCATTTCCCCTTTTACTTTCCAAAAGAGCTCCCACATTGATGCTGTTTCCCTACTCAGTCCTTGCATCAGTATTAGGAATTCGGGGACTGGATTGGACTATTGGCTTCATTTAATTGTATCATAAGGCTCCTGTATTTAATTTCTTGTCATCATTTTGACAAGACACAAGATACCACAGAAGCAGATTGACAGATCTCTGATGTAACTCCTGGAGATTATCACTGTCAGCAGTGCACACAATTCTCAATGCTGTACACCTGCCAGTGGAATAAAGTTGAGGGACGAGGTTGGACTTTTTTTATTATTTGTATAGACTCTTACAATTTTATGCACAGGTAATTAAATCCATCAGGGAGCCAGGGATACACACAGCAGCTGAACCAGAGTCTGCTCAGATCAGGGACAAGAGTTTGATCAACTGCAATCCCATTGATGTCCTGTGCCTTTGTCTCAAGAAGTGCCTTGCAGAAGATACAGAATATAAAGAAAGATATAAATCTGGATTTGCTGTGTTCTCATCCTTTAGCCTGGCATTCCTGCAGTATTTAAGAGAGAAAATGGGGCTGATGTGTATTTCACATGGGAGGTGGCACACACAGTCAGCATGAGTGACAAAAGGATGGATAACCCAGGATAAGACTGAAAAATTGCTTCATTTGGGACCAAAAAACCTCTTTTTGTGTGCATGTGTGAATAAGGTTGAGTCACACAAGCATCTTTAAGTTTCCAGGGCTTGGAATGTTTTTTAGTTTTCCTTCGTTTGCAAACAGCTTTACAGTTGTTTATGAACCCACAAGAAGACCAAGGGAAAACTTTAAATATTGATCTCCATTACAGACAATTTTTCTCTCTGTTAAATTTATTTATAATCTGCTGATGACCCCTTTTGGTGTTAATATAATGAAATACAGTAATACTTCTTCTTTTTTCTATCCTTCGATTTCTTTTATCTCTGCATCCTTCACTCTCTGCCTTCCAGCTGAGGTAACAAAGAGAACCTAGAGACAACATTGCTTCTGACTCATCAGCTGTGTCACCTCACACAGGTCCAGGCGTCCTCCTGGAAGGCTCCTAGGGCAGAAATAGAATTGTCTCCTGCTCTGGAGATACTAAGGCAGCTCCTAGGTGAGCCTCCTTTAGCAGGGGGGTTGGACTAGATGATCTCCAGAGGTTCCTTCCAAGCACGGCCGAGCCATGATTCTGTGAAAATCATTGTGGCAAGTTTGATCCTGGCATTCCCTTACTCCTGAATGCTAGAATTTTATAAAAATCATTTACCTAACTATAGGTTTGTGTTTAATAAGGATGCTGAATTCCCTGGCAGCAGGTGATAGGGAAGGCAGATAGATGGAGAATTTGTGAATACAAGAGCTGAATGTCAGCCCCTTGTCAGCTTTGTCCCTCAGTCCTGGAATTACCTGAGTGCAGGCAGCCCCAGGTTTTGTCTTTTACCTCTCCTGTGAAATGACAATCATTGTACCACCTGCTGTGAGAGATTCTCAGTGCAATGAGTCTCAGGGCTGGGAAACTTTGAGACTCTCCATGTGCAGTGGGATCCTGGATGGTGCTGTCCCTGCATGGACAGTTTGGATCCATGTAAGGGCACAGTGGGCAGGATGTTTGTTTGCCTTTTTCTGCTTTGCCATTCTTTCTCTGTCATTTCTCAGCAGTGAGGCATTTTCTGAGGTGGGCAAAACACAAGAGGATCCAGACACTCAATAACCATGCAGTATGTGAGAAGAAAAAGAGAATTATCTCAATAACAATTAAATGAAATGTCCACTTTGCCTGGCAGGGTAAGAAAAACAGGAAAGGGAAAGAAATTACATTTCTGGTATAGGATAAAGAGGGGAATTTGTGATTTACTTGGATTTTAGATTTCTTCTCATCATGCTAGTCTATAAGCAAACCACTTTGGTTACTAACTGGTGATTTGTTTATGGGATTGATTGACTCGTGTCAATCTGTGCTTTACTTTCTACACCATAAATTTTTTGCTTATTTTTTGGACTAAATTCAGAAAGGTTTATCAAGTAAAGAATATCTTCTGGGGGAGACCCCCAGCCAGAACTCTTACTACCCCAACAGGGATTATAGTAATTCTGGGTGCTGCTTGAAGAGAAATTTCTATTCCCATTGCTCAGTGCTCATTCACTTTCACAGTGAAAGATTTCTGTTGTCCTGCTGGGACAATTGGAGATGGAGCATGGTGAGAAAAACACCACTCCTGTCTGTCTGAACCTTGAGGGCAGCTGCCTGTAGCCACCAGCTCTTCAGTGTGAGAGGCTGAACAGATCCTGAAACCCTTTGGAGCAGGTAATTATCTCAGGAGATGTATTTCTGCTAAGCAAGGAAGTTATTTGCTCCAGAAAAGTTTAATTCTTGATAAGAATGATAATGGTATCCTAAAGCCAGCTGTTTAAGGTAAACTCTGATTCATGTGTGGTATATGCATTGAGTGAAATGAAAAGAAAATTGCATAAATATTTATGTTAGTTAATTGTGTTTATCTTAAAAGTTACAGTGTTTGTTTAACGTCTTTGCAAAATCTGTAAACTTAGCTTCTGGATAAAGGCCTTCACAAAACTGTTTGGGGTTACAGCCACGTGTTCCTGTCACTCTGCAAAAATCCTGAGCCTGTTCCATTCTCATCTCTCCACTGCAGTCAGTCCTGTCCTGAAACAGCCGCTGGAACATTTCACACACAAAATACAAACATGGGGTGCCTTTCCTTCTCTGCCACCAAGAGAAGCACTTGGGATTCTGAACCTGAGGATCTTTTGTCCTGCCTTTATTTCTGTGTCTCCCCAAAGGGCTTTTCTCTATTTAAATGAAACAGAAACCTTAAACAGAAATGTTATTTTTCTCTGATTCAGGAGCTCTCTCCTTGGGCTGAGATCTGATGAAAAAGGTCAGTTCTAAAACACTTGCTGAAGCAAATTTTAATTAGAGATTTATAAGCACAGCTTTGCTAGTTTGTGTCATCAGAGTTTGGTCCTCAGTGTGGGGCCCAGAATCTGTTCAGACACCTTTGTTCACTGTTTTGTTCACTGTTCCCTTCCAGTGAAACCCTGGATTTCAGGAGAGCTGGTTCAGACATCCTCCCTGCAGCACACACCACAAACACGGCTTCTCCTCGGGTCCCTAGAAATATCTAGCCCTGAATAGATTTTATTTGTATCTTAAGAATAACCACTTTTTTAGCTTAAAGCCCAGCTATCTGCAGGTCTCATGAGACTCAGAACTGTGTTAGTAAAAAATATTTCATGAGATCAGCTGTTCTGGTAGGGGAGCCTCAGCCTGGACCTTCCAGCTTCTGTTTATTGCTGATACCCACCAGTAAAATACTGCAAATTTCTGCTTTAAAGCAACTAAAGACATTTGAACAATGTTTCAGTGTGCCATCAAAGTGTCCCAGTAAAAGCTGCTGTCTGGGAAGCAGAGGGTGAGAGCTGGGCTGGCTCTGGGCAGGTTTGGCTGGAGTTTAATGTGGCAGCAGAGCTCAGCATTTGCTGATTTCTGCAGAGGTTTGTGCTCAGTGCTTGGCTGCAGCAGCACCTGGCTGTGTGTGCAGGATGGAGCAGCTCAGGGCTAAAACAATCCTGCTCTAAAAGCATATTTCAGGCACTGCTGCCTTTTCCATCTGCCCTAACCTCGCTGGCACCAAGCAAATTGTGCATTAATCACTGTCACCAAGTCACACGCTCCATATCAAGGAGGATTTCATGTGAATATTCGAGTTCAGATACATTCTGCAGTAAAACTTCATCTTGGTTTCCTCTCAATTTGTTTTTTCACAATGTGAGAACACGCTGACATTGTTGAGGCTTTTCTCTTACATGCAAGATAAATTTCAGATTTGTTCTCTCGGTTGTTTTTAATAAGAAATGGAGGATCACAAGTGGGATCACTTTGCAGTGTCCTCGGGCAGGATCTCCTGTTCATAGTGAGAGGGTGCTGGGATTTACATTGCTGGGAAATCACAAGAGCTTTCTCACCAGGATTTGCCATTTCCAGTGAAATTTGCAACAGATTAGGAAAATTGAATTAATTTGTATTTCAGTGTCACTGATATTTAATCTTATTTTTACCCATAACAGAATACTTAAGAAAAAAACCTAAAAGAAATAGTATTCAAAGGCTCCAATCCATTGGCATTTGGGCTGAGCAGAATGTGTTAAGTTTAAAGCTACAGTTATAATATAAATATAAATATAAATATAAATATAAATATAAATATAAATATAAATATAAATAGAAATAGAAATAGAAATAGAAATAGAAATAGAAATAGAAATAGAAGTAGAAATATATTATAATAATTATTTATATTATTATATAAATAGTATATAAATATATAATATTCACAAATATATAATAATTATATGATATAATTAATAATACAAACAATGATAATAATTATAATAATGTAATATATTATAATAATTACATATAATATTTATAAATATTATATATAAATAGATAAAATATTATATGTAATATTAATTATAGTATTGGAATATATATTTATACCAAATATTATAATATATTTTATTTATATATAAATATAATAGTTATGTTTACAGATATTTTAATAAAAATAAAATACCAAAACTGATGCAGAGAACCACAAAGGAGAGACTTCCTGTCAGTTCAGCGTTTTAGAAACGCAGTGAAGATAATAGGTGTGAATGCTTTAATGCCTGAAAATCGTTTTAAGTTTCAGGTTTTAAAGTACAGACATGCACCCAAAGAAATTTTTATTAGTCTTTTGTTTTCCCATAAACTTGTGAAGAAAGATTAATTGCTGGTGATTTTTCTAAATAAAAATGTAGGAGGGCATAGTCTACATCACTCCCAGCATGGCCAGTGCACTCAGACTTAAGGATGTTGTTAAAGTAGCTTTCTGTCACTTCCAAATTTATTTAAATAAATTAAAGTAGGGTGCAAAAAGCAGAGCACAATTAAAATCAAGTGCAGTGATAGCTTCCCAACACGACAAACAATCTTAGAAACATCAATAATGCAGTATTAATATACTGTAAAACCAAACAAATGTGTTGAGAGATAAACTTGGCTTTCTGCATTCTGTATATAATATATATACATATATATACATATATAATATCTGCATATTATCTATATAGTATATAGTATATAGTATATAGTATATAGTATATAGTATATACTATATGATATATAATATATAATATATAATATATAATATATAAATATTATCTATTATCTATTATCTATTATATATTATATATATGTACTATATACTATATACTATATAATATATATTATATACTATATACTATATACTATATACTATATGATATATATTATATGCTATATGCTATATGCTATATACTATATGCTATATACTATATACTATATACTATATACTATATACTATATAATATATAATATATAATATATAATATATAATATATAATATATAATATATAATATATAATATATAATATATAATATATAATATATAATATATAATATATAATATATAATAAAATGTGGTGCTAGGAGAAAACCCCTATTGGCAACGTTAACTATGGAGCATCAGAATTAAAAAATTAAGTACTCCAAACTTAAAAGAGAAAGGCTAAATGCATGCCAAAACCCCAGAATGATTATCAGAGGCAAATAAATATGCAGCAGTTTTGTCAAAATTCTTCATGCAAAATGCTAAAAGTCTTCTCAAGCAGCCCTTTGTCTGTTTGTTGGGAAAAGATATCAAAGTACCAATACTTGAAAAATTCAGGGGGTCTTGCACATCAGGACAGAACTCCACATCTGTCTGGCAGAAAAGTAAAAGCTGCCTCAGAAAAAAGATCATATTTTAGTGCAATGGAAAGGACTTTTGCTAAAACAATAGAAATTAAAATTCTCCTTTACAATGAATCAATTCCTTATTATAGAGGGTGGAAATCACCCCCAGAGCATCTCCCTGCACAGCTGCCCAAGCTGCCCACAGAGGCCCCAGGGTGCCCAGCAGCGTGGGGAGGGCTGAGCTCTGTCCATCTCCTCAGAGGAACCCCTGGAGCATGGAAAAGGACAGAGCTGGGATCCCTTTGTGTGGGAATATTTGCTGGAGCATGGAGATCTGGAATTCCCTGCTATGGGGAATATTTGCTGCCACAACTGGGGCATGGAAGAGATCTGGACTCTCCTTTCATGGGGAATATTTTGTACCACCCCTGGAGCATGGAAAAGGAGATATTTGGACTCCCCTTTCATGGGGAATATTTGCTACCACAACTTCAACTCACCTATGAATATCACTCTTATTACTGAATCAATTATTATAAGTATATATACGTATATAAGTAACAGTTATTACTGAATACAATGCTTTTATCACTGAGTCTCTTCCTCAGGCTCTCAGAAAAGTGGATTTATGTATCAAAGTAGTTCACAGAAAACAAAACCTTGATGAAGGATCACAGGGCACAACTGTTTTTAAATCACTCTCTTGAAGCAGAAAGGTTTGGGGATGCCCAGAACAGGACTGGCTCAGGTTGAGCTGGACTTGGAGCCTCAGTGCAGCTGCCCATGGCCACGGGGACACAGCTCTGAGCCCTCAGCCTGCCAGGGCTCCCAGATGTGCCCCCAGATGTGCCCCCAGATGTGCTCCCAAGCCAGCAGCCCCAGGGAGAACAGGCAGAGCTGATCTGTGCTCCTGATAGCAGGCGCTTCAGCACTAATCAAGAGGAGAGCTGGCCATTAGTTAATTGCATTAAAGAGGCATGAGAGGACCTGAGCTGAGGGATAGAAAGGAAAACAAAGAAAAACAGAAAAAGATGGGGATAAAAGACTTTGCTAATCATAAATTAAGAAGCCAGTTATAGGGAAGGGATGAGTCCTTGACAAAAGATCTGATAATTATTGAAATTCAGGGCAAAACTTTTGGAAACAGATATAAGAAAATCCAGAAATGAACATTTGCCAAATAACAAAATTCACACTGCTCAAGAATGGAGTTTATGGAAGCAGCCAGCTCTGATCCAGTATCTCCTAAACAAAATTCAAAATGTTTTAAGAGCAGAGACAGAATAGGGAGCTAACAAAAGCTAACCCAAACATGTCAACAGCATTGTAGCAACCATCTCAAAGCGAGGCAATGACTGGCAGTAGGAAAGAAGACTGAGGAAATTCAGCAATTTCATCATTTCAGAAATGCCCCTGAGCAGCAGCAGAGGGTGTGCTACTTAGGTAGAAAGGGAAAAGCAAACCAGCTTCTTTGGAGTAAAGGACAACACTGTCAATGAGCAAGACCTCACCCCAGAGGCACACAGAACACTCCCCTTCCATCAGGATATTAGAGATTATAGGTCTGTTTCTGTTTCATCAGGAAAGAAACAATGCAAGTATAAATAAATAGAAATAAAAGGCTCCTCAAATAAATCAAGTGATAGATATTTTTAGATATAACTTAAGTAGTGATAAGGAAGTAGCATCCAATACATTCAGTCTTCTCTTTGGGAGACATAATCCCCTTTTTGTGTCATGTCAGTTATGTTCAGTACCACAAATGAGACATTTGAAAACACACAATAAATGTGAAAGGCCTAAATCATAGGTACACTTTAAACCACAGGATAGAGGTGTGAGACCAGCCACTGCCTCATGTAGGGAGGAAAATGTTGTCAAAATACTGAATTGCCTGAACAGAGCACTGTGAAGATCAGGTGGTGACCTGCACATGGCTCTATCCAATTGTAAATAAAGAACAGGGTGACACTGCCTGTCACCAGCTGGTGCTTTGCTCAGGAGGAAAAGTGAGAATCAAAATGGCAACGTGGATTAAAAAGATACAAAATCTCTAAGGACTGGCCACCCCCAGTTAACAGGAAAACAGAAATTGTGTGCCTGCTCTGAGTTCTGAGGTACTCCACCATCTTTTGTAGAAGTTGCTCCATTTCCCTGGGGCCTGGAACAGGCTGGGGATGGAGCTGGTGAGCTCAGGATTTGCTCACATGGGTCTGAGAGTCCTGCAGAGCAGATACAGCAGAGGAAAAGCTCACACGAGCCAGAAAAGAGATTAGAAGGGACGTGGTGCTTCTGGTGCTTTGCTTAGTGCCTTAGGCAAGAACCAATCTCCAAAGCTTGAGATATCAGGGGTTGAGGACATGAAACAACCACATCAACAGTCTGGTAATGCTGGTGCTCAGATGAGCTCAGGAAGAACCGACCAGCACAGGTCAAACACCAAATGGACCCTGTCAGTGAGCGTTCTGAATTCTGTCTCGTGTTATCAGCTCTTCTGCCTGGCACTGGATGTGGAGCTGGAGCCAGGGATGTTAAAGGTTGACTTTTCCACCCACCAAACCCAGGCAGGGTGCACAGCCAAAAGGAGCAAGGTGCAGCATAAATTCCATCTCTTACAAACACATTCGAGGCCAAACACAACAGAGCTCATAAAGTACAGCTGAGAGAAGGGGAGGCAGAATGGCAGTGGCCACTCCAGCAGGGGCAGGAGGGACGGACATCCAGGACAAGACTGCTGGAGTCCAGCTTTGCAGAGCTGCCTTGAGGAAAGCCAGAAGCTGAGACTGAGCCAGCTTTACCCCGTGTAACTTCCCAGCATCCAGAAATCAATGGATAAAGAGCTTCCAATGGTGTCAGTGCTTTGCTTACATGCCACTCATGACTACCCTCCTCCAACCTTTATAGATCCATTTTGAGACCCTGTTGTGCTCCCAGACATCTGATGGTCACAAATTTTATTGTAATTATTAACTTCATGAAAAAGGGGACTTTCTTTTGTCTTAAATCTATTGTCAAATTCACTTGGCAATATATAAGTCTGATTTTGGGAGAAACAAGGAATAAACATTTCTAACTCTCCTCATTCACGGTGTTTAGTTGATATTATTATGAATTTTCTATGAACTTCTGTCATATCTAATGTCTATTTACAGATTATCTCTTTCAAGAGAGAATCCCACTCTGTTTAGCTCCCTTGAAGACACCTTATACCTTTGGTTATCATTGTTGCACTATCCTACATCTTTTCTGAGTCTCCTACACATTTGTGAGCTGGAATGACCAAACCTGCAGGCACAATCTAAGAGGGGACCTTATCAGATTGGTGAAATTCTCTCTTTGGTCATTTTTCCCTTGCTTGGTTGGCAATTGTCTCCAAAACTTCAGCTGAGCTCTGAGTTTTCTATCAGATGCAAAGATTTAAAGAGCTGGCAGGACGAGCCCCCCGAAGGGGATGGCAGGAATGTTCTTCTCCTCTTTCCTGTTCCTCCAAGGAGCACAGCAGGCACTGGATATTCTGAGTTCCTGGGCCATGGGAGGGGATCAGCTGCCTCAGTGGTTTCCAGGCTGCCTGGGGGAGGACAGGTCCTGCTGCAATGTGCAACAGGAGGATAATGGGAAATGCAGCAGAACTGAGAGATTTACTGACCTGGCAAGGTAAAATATCGATCTAACCACTACAATTGACCTCTGTGGAGACTGGGATGTAAGACTTGGTTATCCCATGGAAGACAAGGGAGATGTGCCTCTAATTTCAGCATTTCAATGAGACAAGAACATTTTAAGGATGGTTTTAAACACCTCTAAATTCCAATCCATTGAGTTCCAGCCCAGGCTTCTGCTATCTTTCTTTAGTAAACAAGCACATCCTCCTTTCTCTCTGCTCCCATGGCAGGACAAAGCTTTTAATGATCTTTATAAATTAAAATGGTAACTGTATTTGCTACTTCAGTGCCCCAGCTCTCCAGATTATTCTAATACAATTGTCAAGATTATTCTAATACAATGTCAAGGTGGGTGTAGAACTAACAAATTACAGGACTAAAAAATGTATATGAAAGTAATGCTACAAAGGCTGAAAGCCCTTCCCATTTCCATCATTGGAAAGTTTAGAAAATGTAGAGGAGTTTTGCTACAGATTACTGTCTCTGCTACTCCAGCTATCCAGGACAGAAACTGGGACAAGCAGCAAAATAAAGAAGAAAGAAGAAAGTATCTTGGACATTATTCCTGTTATTTCACTCAGTGGCATAAAAGAGGGACAAAACAATCTTGAAAATTCTGAAGGTTTGAAAAAAATGAATTTTTTCTATTATAAAATAACATCAAAGAAAAGTTCAGTTGAGTTTGAGTCTCTGTGTAATAGAAACAGCTCTGCAATTTTAAAATGTTGGCCTAAGTAATTGTTTACTGGTTTTAAGCAGTTACATAACTGAGGGTGTTAGATGGGAGCCTCTTGCTCCTCTTACTCTGAAAAAGTAGATGTAATGTAGGCAATAAAACACGAAATGGATGAAAAAAATAACCACTTCTCACCCAAATCAATCGTTCCTAATCCAATCTGAGCCACAGAATTCTTAAGTAATTCTAGACAAGTCACTTAAACCATAGATTTCCCAGAGGATCTCTTGTTTATAGTCTTGCACAAACTCTGTGTGGCTCAAGACAACAGAACACTTATTGGAACCTGCTTTCCTCCAGCTGAATGTTTTTCTTCTTTCTTTGCTGCTTTTTAAGTTTTCAAAGTTCTGTAATTTCCTTCTGTCATTCCTGGGCCTTTTAATCCAATCAGAGGGGAGCAGTCATTGTAGGATTAACATCTTTACCTGCTTTTGAAGCCCAACTTTTTCCAATCTGATAGAGACATAAAATTTGTCACTGAATATGCATGGTTCAGTAGACTCATGTATACATATTTAGTAGACTAATTCCTCCTTGACCAAAAATCATTTTAGGTTTCTACTTCAAACAAACAAA
This sequence comes from Poecile atricapillus, assembly GCF_030490865.1. Lineage (NCBI taxonomy): Eukaryota > Metazoa > Chordata > Aves > Passeriformes > Paridae > Poecile > Poecile atricapillus. The sequence goes on along the minus strand of NC_081256.1, from coordinate 2,601,351 downwards.
AAAAGAAGTAAATCTGTCATATTAATTCAGTGCCCTGATGGATCCCTCAGGGAAAGGGTCTGCACTGCTTTTATTTTAAAAGCTCATAAGATGTGTTTAATTTGGTTCTGTAGTTATTTGTTCAGTATGCAGTGCAAATTTTTCTGGCTGCAGACATGGGATATGGTAAACCTTTGCCTGGATAAATGTCCAACCTCTTTTAAGTTGGGAAGAAAGTTACTCTCTCATAAAGTTCAGACCTGCCAGACTCAATAACTCTACAAAAATGTTCAGATGAAAATTGCTTCAAGCAATCCTAGTAGAAAGCCAGCACCTCACCCCTAGTTTAAAGTTATGATCCTTATCATAATTAATTCAATAAAGAAGTAATGTACTTCAACCTAGGCATAGAGAATAATTTTCTGTCCTGACTAGTATAAACTTTCAGCTAGGGACGTTTAAACTCTGGACCTGATCTTTTGGAGCAAATAATAAATTACAGACCTAGAGCCTGCAGATTATAGTTGAAGTTGAACCATCACAAATATGTCACTCTGAGATGAAAAGGTACACTGGGTAGGAGTGATAAAAAGTATAATACTATTTATAAATAGAAGAAAGATGTTCTTTTACTGACAAATTAAGCACTAATAATATTTTTGAGCAGTGAATGCATTGAAGAGTAGGAATTTCTGTGTGATTCTGGTAAGCTGACATACCTTGCATCTCAAATTTATAATCAACATTTTTCTGCTGGTGAAGTACAGAACTAATTCCCTGTCAAACAAACCAAGACTTTTGAAAGACCCAATCTCAAATGCCTGAAGTATTTAATTACAATGTCCTGTACTCCTGCCTGAGTTACTGCTCTGCTGTCCCTCTTTTCCTTGCAGTTCTGTCAGAGGCTGATCCTGCTGCAGAGAGCTGCTGAAACCCCCCCAGAGCACAGAGCAGAGAATGGCCTTTCCCTGCCTGCCCACCTGAACATCTCTGTTCTTTATTCCATGCACTGAGCAGAGGAGCAGAGCTGAGGGAAGGCACCACAAACATCCTGCCATGTGCTCTCTGCTGTTTTCACACGTGCAAGGAACCACAGGCTGGGTTTGAACACTCACCTGAGTGCTCTGGCTGGGTTTGAACACTCACCTGAGTGCTCTGGCTGGATTTGGACACTCACACTCATCTGAGTGCTCTGGCTGGGTTTGGACACTCACCTGAGTGCTCTGGCTGGGTTTGGAATCTCACACTCACCTGAGTGCTCTGGCTGGGTCTGGACACTCACACTCACCTGAGTGCTCTGGCTGGGTTTGGACACTCACCTGAGTGCTCTGGCTGGGTTTGGACACTCACACTCACCTGAGTGCTCTGTCCTGATTTTCTGGGATATGTTAAAGCAAATGGCCGTTTGTTTGAACAGCACAGATGCCATGGTAAAGCAGAGTGGGTACTTCTCGGAATGTTAGCTTTTATTTTATCAGCTCATCTCACATTCCTTCTCATTGCATTCAGTTGTGGCTGTGCTGCAGTGTGACACCACTTGCTGCAGTGTTAACAGTTCCAAAACACAGAAATTGCTTTTCCAAGACATCTTGTCCAAAACAAATCTCCCCTTCTCACTAATTTAGTTTGATAGATAGATAATCTTTATGAGACATACTTAAAATACACATACTACTTTTATTCCATGCAAGAAATGTATTTTTATCCCAGTATGCAAGGATTTGTCTGCTGTTTCTAATGTTTGTCCTTATTGTTACCTATATCTATTTATATTTCATTCTCTCAGTTCTTGTTGTTTAGAGATTAACCATCTCTCTACCTTTAAAATAATGAGAGGTGCAAATTGCAGAGCTACTAGGAAGCATTTTTGACCCAAGATTTCAATTATATTCAAGCACAGATACATTATAAATTACTACTGCATGTGTGGTTACAAGAAAATATGTGTTGTACCCTGGCTGCAAATGCTCATTGAGGTGAAAAATCCCAGTGATGAGGAGGATTCATTTTGTTTTTAATGAGGGAGAGTTTGTGGCATTTTAACTCATAAAAAACTTTCTTAACCATACCATTATATTAAAACAAAAAAAAAAAAAGGAAACAAAAAAATCTTTAAAAGATGCTTTGAATAGGATTTAAATGAAATGTTTTCTCATGGAGGTTTTCAGACTCAAAATGGGCCTGACAGGATAAAACAAAAGCACATTATTAAGCTTTAAGAGCACTTCTCACTTCAATTCCCCGTTGCTAGCAGTTGTGTTGTAAGTTACCTTTCCTCCACTGAGGAGCCTTTACACTGTGTGAGGAGTTTCTGCCACAGGAATTGCAGCTCTCAAGCTCACTTGTGTGCATGATCAGGCTCAGATAATGTCAGTAGATGTTACTCTGTAGAAATCTATTTGTACGCTTTTGCTATTTTGAAAGTAACACCATCTGAGATTTCAGGTTCTTTTACGCTAAATTACCTCCACTTTGGAAGTGTCTAAAATAAATTCAAGCTCACATGTGTGTACATACAACCACATCTTCTACAAATTTATCCAGCAATTAAAACCCTGAGAGCAGCTCCATGATTGATCAGTTATTTACAGCGTGCATAAGCCCAGAGCTGGAGGAAGTAAATCAACACACCAGAGGTTGGCTGCTGCTACAACAAATCCCTTTTTTTGCTAGAATGTTTGACCAACACTTGCAACCCTGCACCCCCACCCCCTTTGAGTCCCCCTTGGATTGATTAAATTGGCTCAAGATGACACCAATAATTGGCTCAAGATGCCGCTTCGACAGACCAAATGATCCATATCTTTGCATTCCCTAAAATCAGGCCTTTCAGCTCTGTGTTAGATTTAGGATGGTTTACATTGGCTCTGTCACAAACATTTTAATAAAGTCCCAGAGAAACCTCAAACTGGTGACATCATTGGATGGTGTTAAAAAAAAGTTCCACTTTGCTGGTTAGTTGTTAGCCTTTATAATCCGATCAGAACCTTCTTTTCCACTATATTTTGTCATTCCCTTATAACCCTCTGCAATTAGGACCATGGTATTAAAAAGAAAAAAAAATTAATAATAGCTATAAGGAGAAAAGAATTTTAAGTATTTTGACATCAAGTAGTAAAATGAAAAAAGCCAAGCTTAAACATTTACTGTAACTTAGTGGCAGGAGCCTGAAACTGCTGGGTGTATTATTTTTAAACTATTAGATTAATTAATTACGAAGAAACTATTGGCTGTTCTCATGAGACTGTTGTATAAAATAAATAATGTCATCAAGCTCACTAGAAAGGCTAATACTCATTTAAGCACTTTCAGAAAATAAGTTGCAAATTCTTCAGCGCGTCCCAAGACTGTGCCTGGGTTCAGACAGCAGGGCCTGACTCTCCTGTAGTTTGTGTGTGGAAAGGCAAAGATATCCCACCTCCATCACAGGAGCAATGCCAGTCTGAGGCCTGGGGCTGCTCAGAACCATTCCCAAGCCAGTTGTCTATTTTTCCCTGAATGCACAGATTTTTAACAATTAACGTTTTCCATCATTAATTCCTGTCCACCTCGAGAATGGAGTTGCTGTGGAGCTGCACCACGCAGCATTCCTGTTATCTGATACCCAGGCTCCTTGAGCTTTCCAGCTCTTTGAGTTTAAACAGATGACAGTCCTTGTGTCATCAGATGTTATTACTTAATTACTTCTAGCAGTGGACTTTATATAAAAAGGATACTCTGAGTATTTTTTTCCACAACACGCTGGAAAATTTGACTTTCCTTTCCTTTTTGAACTCAAAGGCTGATTTCACATCCTGAATTTCTGTACAACTGTCCTTAAAAACATGAAAATCCCAAGCAATTGAAAACTGAAATCTATACCAAATTTTAAGCACAGGAGCAGTCTGTGTTATTGTGGTGCCAGGATTTCCTGTGAAATCTTATTTATAAAGCAGTAACACCCTGACCCTACAGCACAGTCTGACAGCCACTGATGCTAAAGGCTGATTTGAGGGTGATGCTCCATCCTCATCCCATCCTCCAGAACTGGAACCCAAAACAGAGCAGGGTAGTGGAAGAGGGAGCAAAGGGATAGGAAATGACTGGTTTAAGGTCAGCAGCAGAGGCAGAAACTGAACCCTGGATTCTCCTCTTTATGGTGGGGTATTATCAGCAAATTTCCTGCCCTGCATGTGCCAGACCTGGCTGTCCCTCACTGGGGCAGGGGACACTCAGAGGGTCAGAGAGGAGCCCACAGGCACTCCCTGAGCTGCCTCCTCCTCCCAGTTCCTTCACACACAAGGTGCTGCAGGGTAGCAGCTCTGGGGTTTGTCTTGGTCCTTCCTAAAGCAAACCCCATGTCCAGAGGCTTGGCTGGTGGTCAGCACATCCCCAATTTCCACTCCTCACCCTGCACATCCTCATCCCCAATTTCCACTCCTCACCCTGCACATCCTCATCCCCAATTTCCACTCCTCACCCTGCACATCCTCATCCCCAATTTCCACTCCTCACCCTGCACATCCTCATCCCCAATTTCCACTCCTCACCCTGCACATCCTCATCCCCAATTTCCACTCCTCACCCTGCACATCCTCATCCCCAATTTCCACTCCTCACCCTGCACATCCTCATCCTCAATTTCCACTCCTCACCAAGGGAAAGGCAGCCTGCCTGGCTCCTGCCTCCACTCCAAGCTCCTTTCAAAAGTCAAACACAAAGAAAGAGGCTTTGTTATCAAAACACAGAAATATTGATTTTGAGCATGCTAGTTAAAAACTTGATGGCATCCTTTAGCCATCTAAAAAAATAAACTAGCTTTCAAAACAAAATCAGCTTGCTCAACAGATAGAATGCTTACAGCCAGTGTAAGACCATCACAATACTGTGTTGCACAAATATTAGTGAAATATAATGTTTTTTTCATTCTGTTCTTTGCCAGAATTCTTTACAACACTGAGGTAAAATACAAATAATTTTCAAAAAGCCTATTTTCTAGAAATATTTCTAGCAAATCTGAAAAGCCTTACTCCTTTCTTCTTTTGGTTTTGGTGGGTTTTCTTTCTTTCCTTTTTTTTTTTTTTTTTGTAAGAAAAAACATACCAGGAAAACTGCAAGCATATTTCCAAAATAAAACAAAAAAGGTGATTTTCCAGGTTTCAATATGTAACAGCTTTTTAAATTATCCAATACGCTGCCTTGATTCTGTACAAATGTTCCCTTCCTTCAAAGAGACAAAAAAGCATGTACTGCCAGATCTGATTGTATGTCGAGAGTGGATCTGATCCCCTTGTCACTAAGGTTACTAATCAAATTTCCATCCAATATGCTCATGCAGGATTTCCTGATCAAACACTTAAATCTGCCCCCTCTGCACCCCCATTAGCTAACATGTTTTATATGTAGTGGGGTCATCAAAAGTGTAATTCCCTTAAAGAAACCTAATCCTGCCCCCTTGTCAAGCAGCAGATAGCTAATAACGCTCTCTATCCTACACTTTTTGAACATCAAGAGCATACCAGAAATTAAAATCTTATTTTAATCTCGCAGCAGATGTTCAAAACAAAGGTATCGCATATGTGCGTTACACGGATTTAAAAACCATCAGGTGAAGAAATAAGGAAGTTTCAAGTAAGATTAGCTGGGGGTTTGCCAGAAAAGTGCCGAGTAGGTTTTTGTTTGTGTTTGGGCCAGGTGAGTGTCCTGCAGAAGCCCCAGGACAGGTTCCACAGGACAATGTCACTGCTGAGAGGATTATTTGGGGGAGCTGAGGATCTGTTCCAGTGTCGCTCACGGCTCCCGTGCTCACCCTCACCCTTCCCTTTCCTGCCTGGATTCCTGCAGCTTTCTGCTCTGAGCACTCACGACATCTTTTAGTGCTGCTTTTCTCTCATATGAGGAAAAAACCTCACAACCTAAAGCAGAAGAAGAAAACTCTCAAATCGATTTCACCGCGAACAAAATTCAGTCAATTCAGTCCCGTTACTGAAGGTGCTTTTCATTCCCAAATCCACCTTTTTAATCTTTAATAGTAAAATCAAACCTTGAAGACTCGGTTCAAGATTTTTCCTCTTGTTAATTCTTTTTTAGCAGGTTGAATGAGAATTTTAAAGAAATGTAGCTTCCATGGTGATCCTTTTGGAAGCCTGTGTGTGGGTGAATTTTTTTCCTTTCTGTTTTTTTCTGAGCAATGGTCACAATCAGAGCAGAAGAAGTGGGTCAGGAAATTTAACCTGACTGGTCGAACTCTGGGCTGAATCTGTAAGGTCTGCGAGGCCCGGCTTTGTCAGAGCTCTGTGGATTACATACATCTGAGTGGCAAAACAGATTTAAAATGCTGTCCATTTCAACTTAACATTTGCCCCAGACACTGCTGAATTTCCATGAATACCAGCCCCGCTGCCTCAGCTTTTGCAATCACCAGCACTGGTATCTAAATGAAATTGTTCATTTTATGTGTGGGAGTTAATTTTTTTCTCTGACACGCTGTCATTTAACAAATTTTTAATATGTGAAGAGAACAAGTGCAATGGAATCCTGGTGCTTTCAGGTTTAGTTAGTGGTATTTGATGAAGTCAATTTATAATGCTGACAGATCTGAATAATACTTCATGTGGAATTCTGTGGGACTCTTTAGAAATATTTTAAGAGTAACTGAATCATTTTGACCACTGTATATGGTAAGAAAATGTACTTTAAGCATGTAAATACCATTTTGAAAAATGTCTGTTGAGTTTCAGGATTTTATTGATCTTAAAATGACTTAATGAATAGAGTTAAAGAGAATAGAATTAAAGAAAAAGAAGAGAAAGTAGTGATTTAATCTACTTAATATTTTTCTGTACAATATCTCTAATGGAAAACAAGTGGATGGCTTTTGCTTTAACTAGAACAAAATTTAATATAATAGTGAATGGGAACAAATTCAAAAACAAAGACAGTGCTTTGGAAAAGAAAACACTCATTATGCTGCAAAATTAATTTTCTTTTTCCAAACAAGTTCTTTTCAGGTTCTTTCTCTGATCATGCAGAATTCTTTCTGTGATATGCATATTTTTAAATATTGAAATTATAATAATTTTCTGGGTGGCGTCTGAAGATGTTTAAATGAACTGCTAAGATTTTAGTTCCCAAAACTTAACAAAGGATTCAGAACTGTTTTATTAGAACAAATTAAATAGCAAGAAAATAATGTGGGCACTGTAAGTTCTTAGTTCTGTGTGTAGAAAAATCATTTGTCTACTTGGCAACTCAGAATTTTCAATTAGTGTCCTAGCCTGAAATCTTCCATTTGATATGAATAACACTCTAATTTAATTTCTACTATGATCTTCAGCTTCTTTTTTATTCCCAGCACATTAATATGCTTCGAAATTTGAAAAGGAAAGAACTGAGTAACTTTCCAAACAGTAACATGAGTCTTAACGAGAGATTTCAAATGAAAACAGTGATGAGTTATGCAAACGCAGCTGATATTGCATCATACTCCCAAATCTTCTCCAAATTAGCTCTATGTCAGAGGGCTGTGCTGGGAGAATGGGCTCTTGTGAAAGTGTGTCAGATTAAAAAATGTTACAATAATATCAGTTTGCTGCAAAATCTGACAGGTCATTTCATTGCAGTGAGCGAAGGTTTAAAATTCCTTTTTTTGGTTGTTTCATTTTAAAGCCATAGCTCAATTTGATACATTACTTTTAAGAATTGCTTTCCCGATTCTTTCCAACACAAAGCATTTCCTGATTTTGGTGCACCATGAGCTACAGATATAAGCAAACCTTGCCCAAGTGTCAGATATGCTCACAGAAGGAGCACTTCTTCAATACGAGTTGTGCTAGAATTTCTGAAGGGATTCCAGTTTCTGCACAGGGGTGGAGAAGGATGCCAGGCAAACATTTCATGTCACCAAGTGTGTCTGTAACTGAATGAAAATACAACAGAGGGAAACGTCACAGACATTTGACAGAACAAAATGCAACTCTCAGGGGTGTTCCTGGTCACAAACTGTTGGAAAATATCAGGAAGGTTAGTCCTCAGACAGTGCAAATTTTGGAATATTGCAGCCGAGAAGGCACCACTTGTCTTTTCCAGTATTTAATCAGACTATAAAAATCAGCCACAATGATGAACATTAGCAAGAACTCAGTTCTAACTCAGCTAGAGAACAGACCCAAAAGATGCAGAGCAAAACCTCTCACTAGGGGTTATTGTGACATGTTATAGATAGCTACAGTGCCTGAACTGAGGAGCAGGGATATGGCTTGGATGGAATTGATACACACAGAGAGAGTATCAAATTCATATTAGAAATGCTGTGCGTACGTTTGTATGTTTGACTTACATTTTTATGTTGCTATAGATGAGTTTCATAGCAGAATAATGAATTTTAGTTCATACATGCAGCCTTTTAAATTATTTTGCAATGACAAACGGTAGCAGTGCAATATATAACTATATAAAATATGTATTTTTAATGATCTTCAGGAAAGAGTGCTGTGGTTATGTCCCACTAAGCTGATATCAGCAGTGAGAGGAAAGGCAAGGATATTCTGTCTGAATATCACAACCATTTTCCTCATTCTACTTTTCTCTGCATTTCTCCGTTGGTTTTGCAGCAATCAGCCCTGCATGGCCAGCCCAGTGCTCAGTGTTTCTGTGGGACTGAATCCCACCCCTGAGTCACTGCTGCACTCACACAGGAGCTGTTAGTGACAGAAATGGGGAGGAAAAAGCCAAAGCTCAGCCTTCCCAACCCCAAAGCTTTCCTGTGCCAGCCAGACGGACAGACAGACAGACAGGCAGATGGACAGATGGACAGACAGACAGACAGACAGGCAGACAGACAGGCAGATGGACAGATGGACAGACAGACAGATGGACAGACAGGCAGACAGATGGACAGACAGGCAGATGGACAGACAGACAGACAGATGGACAGACAGACAGACAGGCAGGCAGATGGACAGATGGACAGACAGACAGGCAGATGGACAGATGGACACAGACAGATGGACAGATGGACAGACAGACAGACAGACAGTCAGACAGACAGGCAGATGGACAGATGGACAGACAGACAGACAGACAGGCAGACAGACAGGCAGATGGACAGATGGACAGACAGACAGACAGACAGACAGGCAGATGGACAGATGGACAGACAGGCAGATGGACAGACAGACAGACAGACAGGCAGATGGACAGACAGACAGACAGACAGACAGGCAGATGGACAGACAGACAGACAGACAGATGGACAGACAGACAGATGGACAGACAGACAGACAGGCAGATGGACAGACAGACAGACAGGCAGACAAACAGATGGACAGACAGACAGATGGACAGACAGACAGTCAGACAGACAGACAGACAGGCCGACAGACAGACAGACAGACAGACAGATGGACAGACAGACAGACAGGCAGACAGACAGATGGACAGACAGACAGTCAGACAGACAGACAGACAGGCCGACAGACAGACAGACAGACAGACAGATGGACAGACAGACAGACAGGCAGATGGACAGACAGACAGACAGACAGACAGATGGACATACAGACAGACAGATGGACAGACAGACAGGCAGATGGACAGACAGACAGACAGACAGACAGACAGACAGACAGACAGAACATGCTGTTGTGCTGCAGTTTGTCTCTGCTCAGTGCAGAATCCCCTTTCCCAGCGCTGGGATCCCCTGACCCTGCTCCAGCCACGAGGGACACTCAGCACCACCAAGCACAGCAGGAAAAGATCACTGCTACTTCTCTCTAAGCCTTTCCTTCTCTGCCCACCTTGGTCTTTTTAAAAAAAGTAAAATCTCCAAAACTCCAAGTATTTAATGTACTTGTAACTCATCCTTGCAGGCAGAGCAAGGAGCATTTATTCAGAAGGGCCATCTGGTTAAATGAAACTCAACCCAGTTTCAGGCAGTTTTCAGGCTGCCTGAAAACTGAACTCAGAATTTTCTACTGCAGCCTGAAGTAACATAAAAGTTACAGCCTCTGATTTTTCTTGTGGTGCTGCTGTGTATATATTGTGTATATATTGTATATATGGAGCTTTCCATATCCAGAAAAAACACCTCCTGGCAGAGGACACGGGGCAGAAGGAGCAGGAAGGCCAGAGCGTGCCTTTGTGTGACATTTTTCTTTGAAAGAGAACTGAGGCTGTGGAAAAAAAGTGGCACTTAACAAGCACAGGCATCTCTCAAAATCCCTCTCTCTCTTTTGCACACCAAACCCACCGAGCACTTCTGTTCCAATCCATCCTTCCTCACACCCACTGAAACATCAGGATAAAAAATTGCCTTAAAATGCAAATTTTCAAGAGTAAAATGCAAAATGGACAAATGAAAAAGGTTTCTTGGGAAAGTTGTGGAAAACTCCATTGCACAGTTCTGTACCTCCTCTTCCAGGCTGAAAGGTAAATATTTTTTGTTTGTTGATTATGTTTAAAGAACTGAAGGCTTCATACCAGAAGTTTCACATGTTTGGTTTAGACAGGAATATTTTGATTGTGAAGAGGGAGGTTATTCTCTGTAAATTGTTTAAAAACAGATATGCAGTAGAGTCAGTAGAGAATAAAAACAAAGGAAATTTTCTTCTCTAAACAAGCTTTCCCTTTTTTTTCTACTTGTTTTGTCCACTCCAAATAAAAGGATTTATAATGGATTTTTCTTTTCTTGTTTGGCTGTATCTTGATCAGAAATAGCTGCCTGGCTAACGCATTTTATATAAAATTAAAAATAAAAATCAAAACATCTTTAAGAAGTCTCCTATTTTATGTCTAAAGAAACAGATAAATATTGTTGGTGTTTGTGGAGTAAGAATTTGAATATATTTCCTTAGAAATTTTCCTCAAAGTTTATAAAAAACAAAAATTACCAAAATACAAATACAGAAGAAAAAAGAGAGAAACTGAATACTGGAATCTCTAACCAAAGAATAACTTTTGTTCGTTTTTTTTGCATAGTGACACTTTGGCTTCAGGGAAATAAGAATTTATATTTTGTCAATTGCTGCATTTTCCTCACATTTGCTTTTTTAATGGTTGAAATTAAATGAGTCAAATTAGACATTCTGTTACCCCATAAGAAACCAGGTAGAAAGAAGCTTCAGCTAAAAAATACACACCCAAATCTACTTGTTCTGCCTCATGTCACAAATATGGCCACAGGGCACTTGGAATGGGCTCTGTGTTAAAAAGGAGAAATAGTAGAAATACTGAAAAATGTGAGTCTGGAAAAATAATAATATTCATGTTCATTCTCAGTGGGACTTTCATTAAGGTAAAATTTGAGCCTTTGTTGCAGTCCTGCAGCATGCAAACATTCAGAACAAACGGAAAACTCTGACCTATCATCAGAAAAGCTGAACTGAGATTCAGATGAAGTGAGCAGGCACCATGGCTGAGCAGAACTCGCACATCCCTGCAGCAAACGCCACCGCCACGGTGTCAGGGCAAAAAACAGGAGAAAGGAAAACTTGCCTTGAAGCAAGAGGTGCTCGTGAAACTTAACACCATCTTTCAGTGACTGGCAGGAATCATCTCTTGGAGAAAGACAGAAGGAGACAATTAAATACCTGCCTCTGAAAAGCCAAGCTGGATTTGCTGGAGCTGCAGCTGCAGTGGAGGCAGGCACAAGGGTGGCTCCGGTCCCTCGCAGGGACAGCGCCAGGGCTGAGCCTCACAGCTCAGATTGTTGTAATCCTTTCACTGCTGGACACTGAGCTTTGACAACGGGACTCACTCTGCAGACTCCTGACTCCAAAAGCACCAAATCACTTCATCCTGATCCCATTTCAAGCGTTTGTGCAGGCTGCTGCACGTGTGTCACACGCAACACCAACACACTGCTCACACTATCTGGGAGTTTTGCCAAATATTGTACTTTCCTGCCAAAACCTCTGACCCAGCAGTGGCAGAATGCAAATGAATAAACAAGTTACTGAAGAAAATTATTAATGTATGTGCTGCAGCTTCACTTCCAATCCAAATCCCCTGCTTGCCAGCCAGAGAGTGAAGTTTAGCTCTTTGCTCTGGACAGGCAATGAGCAGCAAGCAGTGATCCCGTCACCAATCCCAGAGATATTGCAAACACACAGTAACTCTTCTTTGGTAATGACTCCATCTGTGCCAATGCCACAATGAGCTTCAGTTTCAGCATTTCAGCTTCCCAGTGGCACTGCAGGTGTGATGTAGGGACCTGTCCAGGTCACAAGAGCTGCTGAGGGGCTGTGCAGTGAGGAAGGCTGCACACTTTTATTTCAAGTGCACCCACCTGAAGAGATGGGATTTATATCATTATTCCTGCAGTAGCTGCTTAGCAGGATTCCAGCTACAAAGCATTCCAAAGAGAGAACACTGCTGCCTGTGCAGTGCAGGAGCTGCTCAAGCTGACAAAAGCTTGATCCACTCAGCAGCAGCCCCCAGGAATCATTGCTGTGCTGCCTTTAACTCCCACTGTAGACAAGCTCTTACTCAATGAAGTCCAGGGGTCTCTCCTCTGTCTCTCATTTCGCAGTCATGGAGGTCCTTTCAATCTTTTCCATGAGCTGAGTGCCAAGGAAGGGGTCAGCAATTTGCTAAAATGTGTGGTTCAGTCGTCACTCCCTGCTTTTTGCTTTCCAAAAAGGATTTGGGAGAAAGAAGGGCAGTGGAATAAGAACAGATTGGAAAAGGAAGCAGAGGAGAACAGAACAGTCACTGAGTGGTTGTAGCAGGAAAGTGTTTCAGGAGAGGGAACACCTGATGCATATTACCCTCTGAAACAAGTCATATGAGTGGTTTTAAAATGGTATTTATCATCAAGGAGAGGAGAGAAGATGAAGAAAAGCCATCTGTCAATAGACACACACTGAATTCCTCAGAGCAGGGGCTGCAAACCTTCTCCAGGGGATGGACAGGAGCCCCAGGAACACTTGGTAGGAAAGTCCTAGTTAGGATAACTTGATCATCCTGTTTTGCGAGAGATTGGAGCCTTTTCTGAGTCTGCTCTGAAAACCAAGTGTGATGTACAACATGTACATTCTGATGGACAGGAGGGGAAAGGGCAGAGCACAGCAGTTCTCACTGAGAAATGATCCTGCCCAGTCCTGGTAAATGGACCTTGTCAGTTCTAACACACATTACAGCAGGATCTTTCTAACTGCTATGAAAATCTATTTATTATTAGGTGTTGCCACAAAGAAACATGCAAATATCTTCCATGTATGTGTATTAAATATTGCTTATTGATTTTCTTTTTCATTTAAGACTTTGGTTTTGTTTCATGGCAGCTAACAGTATCTTTTTCTTTTTACAGTGACAACCACACCAAACAGAGTCACGCTGACCCTCAAAGACAATTTGCATATGCTATAAAAAAAAGCAGAAATCCTTTTATTGATTAATCATAAACTTAATATTGTAGGCTTCTGCCTAAATACAGCTCAACATACCCAGAGGTCAGAAAAAAATCTGGAAAAAGAAGGAAGTATGGAAAAAAGGCAGGCATGTAGCTATCTATCTATCTATCTATCTATCTATCTATCTATCTATCTATCATCTATCTATGTAATCTATCTATCTATCTATCATCTATGTAATCTATCTACCTATCTATTTATCTATGTAATCTATCTATCTATCTACCTATCTATCATCTATCTATCTATCTATCTATCTATCTATCTATCTATCTATCTATCTATCTATCTATCTATCTATATCTATCTATCTATCTATCTATCTACCTATCATCTATCTATCTATCTATCTATCTATCTATCTATCTATCTATCTATCTATCTATCTATCTATCTACATATCTATCATCTATCTATCTATCTATCTATCTATCTATCTATCTATCTATCTATCTATATCTATCTATCTATCCATCCATCCATCCATCCATCCATCATCCATCCATCCATCTATCTGTCTCCCCATAGCCAGTTAGGAAATACAGTGGGTATTAAAACCAATTGTCTATTAGAAAGCCAAACATTCATAATTCAGTAGAAAAACCCCAAATGGATAATTGTTATGGGATCATTCAACAGTATTTTATCAACTCTATTATCTCAAATAACACCATCCTGAGACTTTTTAAAAATCACTAATCTGGTCATTAATGCCTTAGATCAAGCCCTGCAGAAGCACCAGGTTACTAAAGGGTTCGTCCCAATGTGACCCCAAGAAATTCTTGTAAGCTGAGCTGTGTTCCTGGTTAATTCCTGAACAGGAACACGTCTATGAAATGCCAAAACTGGCTCTGCTGAGTTCCCCATGCTGCCTCATCTGCTGATGAGATGTTGAAATGGATTTCATAGGTAAATTGCACACCGTGCTGCACCACAGCATCTCACTCCTGTTCTTTCTGGTCTCTGATTTCTCTGCTGATGTTTCTCTCACACTTTAGCTGCAAGGTCTCTGAGACCAGGACCAGTGAATGCTTTACTCAGAGTGATCCTGAGCAATGAATCATGAATCTGCTCCTAAAAATAATGAGCATTTCTTGTAACAAATGAGAGACCTTCTGTGGATTTCAGCAAAGCCTGTCCCTGCCCCTCCTCATCCTCACCCTGCACTTCTGGCTGAATACCTGAATGACTGATGCTCCACACGTCCCTCCCCACTGGTGTTTTGTAGTGGAAGAAACAAACTGAGACCTTCAAACTAAAAATGTGCAAATGAGAACAGCTGTGCCTCAGTCTGCTCAGATTTCTCAGGCCTCCTTATTTTTGTGGCAGCCTGTATTTTTACTTTTTTCTGGGGAGTGCAAAGCTGCAAAACCTCCTTGCAGAGCTATTGCAATAATAACAAATAACATGGCAATTGAGCCAGCAATTCTGGCACCAATCTCTCCTGCCCCTGTTAAGTGCAGGATTAAGCATTTTGTCCTGCAAGTGGCACAGGCCTTCAAATGGGCAGGTGGCAGAGGACCAGAATTATTCTTTCCTGCTTGACAAATTGTTTGCTTATCCAGGCATAAGATGTTATGCTGGAAGCCCTGTAATGGTAGTGTTGAACAAGTGTCTGCTGCTCATTAAAGGCTGAGTGAAGCTGCATTCCACACTGGGAAAAAGGTGTTTGAATGTGTTTTTCAGTGGAACAGATGGGGACATTTCCAGTTCTGTAAGCTGTGGTTCTGAGAAAGGATTTACCCGCAAAGAAGCCTGTGGTGTTCCACAGGACATCTCAGGTACATTCAAACAGGCTGAATTGCACTTCCACCCTGGGAAGTGTTTCCCTCATGGTTGACAATATCCAGATTCTCAGATAATTCCCTTCCACACTGTGTCCAGGTAAGCTTTGTGCATAACCATAAAACATCCTAGCAGAAACAAATAAACCAATGAAAATACACATCCCTGCTCCAGCTAGGAGATTTTAATTTCAGCTTTTACAGACATGATGAAACTTGTGATTATTTACTGAATTTATCCTATACATTTCTTTACTGAGGCAGCCAGTATTTATATAATTGCTGAAGTAATATTTGTATCAGTCACACAGAAGAACAAGGGGATGTTTCCACAAACTGATATTTCAGATGGTCTAGAACCGCCACTTTCACTTATAATAACCATGGGATTTCATTTTGGTAATTCAATATACATGTAAAAGACCCTCTTTCTCTGAATTAAACCTTGCATTTCTACGTGACCCCTCTACAGAAGTGCTCCTGGGACTAAAATTAAGCACACACATCATGAGAAACTGTTGACACATTTAGAAAATTGCCGATACGTGTTTATTTTGGGGTGGAATTCTAGACTGCACAGCTCACAAGACAGAGGAGCAGAGGATGAAAAGACCACTCATGACCTCAGTTTGCTCAGCTGAATTAGCAAACAAGAATTTGGTTTTAACAAAAGTAGCTCATGATAGATATGCTTAAATTTTTTGTAATTACTACAATAAATTCTGCTATAAAAAGTTAGATTTGCATATTTATTGAAAGTAACCTCTGTGAAGATTGAATTTGATTGAAAATACATGGCTATCATTTCAATAGTCACCTTATCCATGAGAGCTGGAGCAAGAAAATTGAAAAAATGATACATCTGATTTGTGAAGATACTTTAAGTACTCAGGCCACTGATGGTCTGTGTGGATGGAAAATGACTTTAATCCCTGGCTCCCAACCTTGCTGAGAAATGTGGTCCAGGAAGATCTCACTGCCACAGCTGTGTTTGGCTGAATCCCAGTTTGTAATTGAAATTGAAGCAGTTTGTTTGGAAAATGATCTTTAGAAAAGGGAGAACTTTTAAGGGGGCTTGGTAGACAGCAATGTTCAGTCTATCTGATCAGAGACAGCCACAATCTGAAAATTTAAACTTTTGGTTGTTTGCAGTATGAAGAGGCATGGGAGGACTATGAAGAAGAAAAAAAGTCTAAACACCTGTCTGGAAATCCTACATTAACATCAGACCTGGGGGATGAGGAAATACCTCTAATCTTCACCACACCCCATGGAGATGGGGAAGTTAAACTGTGCATGGCCTTAATTAAGTCAATAGGAAAGGATTGCAAAATATTTTGTTTTTTCACTTTAAAAGGGTAAGAGAAAACCTCACACCAAAGGCTGCTGGTGGGAAAAAACAAACCCAGAAGTCTTCCTAGTTTTCTGAAGCCAAGAAGTAACTGCATATTTCCTGGTCCAGCCCCTACACAGCACCAGCATCAGCATGGGATCCCGTTCAAAAAGGTTGGTGGAGTCCAACAAACACAAAAGTGATGATTTCCTCCACCCCAGCAGAGCAGTGCATTACAGCCTCTCTTCAATGCAGACATCACATAAATTCTGAGAACATCAAAATGGAATTCTCTGCGCACTGTTATGAAATGTGAGAATAGCAACAGGGAAGTGTTACATTTTTGTTGTGCAGGGTTTAAGTGAATGCTTATAAAATAAACCCTGGAGTTTCTACCATCACATGTCTGTGTATGAGCTTGTCATTCTCATAAGGTTTCTTGCCTGAAGTTTGCAATAAACTCTGTCTCTGATGCCACTTTAGGCATAAATATGAATATTTTCATTGAATTGCTTTCATTGCTTCTTCCCCACATTTGCTGGAATGGACTCATGGCTGCATAGCAATGAAAGGTCTTAAAGCTCTGTTATATTGTTTTTAACACTTTTGCTGTCAATGTAATTATTGTAGCTGCATGCCTGTGCAGCATTCACTGCTGGATTAAAGAGTGCTCTGTATCAACACACTGAGGCAAGTTTCTTTATCAGAGAAGTGGGGGATTTGCAGCTTTTTCAAATGCAGAGAAATATCCTTCCTCCACAATATCCCAAATTTACTCCTTAGCCAGAGCAGCTTTGGAAATGAAGAAATCATAATCAGATATTTTGAGTCTCCAATTCCTCTCACCCGAGGTAGGTACACAGAGGAGATGATTTGTCTGGTGATTTCTCTGCACTGCTCGTAGGAAAACCCCAGAGATATAAAGGAAGCATGGCCAAATGGATCAGCCATGCACACACCCCAGTGCTACATCCTCCCCCTGCCCAGGTGAGCCCCAGCTGCCACATCATCCCACCTTTCCCTGGGCTGCAGAACTCAGTGTGAGATGGGTGCAGAGCACAGAGAGCACAGGGGCACAGGCTGAGTGTGCATTCACACATTATTGCAGAACAGCCTTTGTGATGCCCAAAGTTGGACTCTGAGCACTGTCCTGGCTTGGCAGAGGCTTCAGGACTGAAGCCTGAAGTCTGAGATTATAATATTAATATTTTTTTAAGTCCTACAGGTATATGCAACTGGTCCCCATCCCCAAAGGATTTAAGATCAGATTTGGTCCTGTTGAAATTTTTTGGAGCCTTTGCATTAATTACAACAGGATTTTACAGGGGCACCAGCAAAAACCATCCAAGACATTGCTTTTGTACTTTCCATAATTAACATGTACATGCAAAAAATCCAAGAGCTTCACATGATTTAAAAATCCATGGCCTCTGCAGTCCTTTCAGTCTGTGCTTCTTTACACTAGGTATTGCATAGATTTAGAATTAAGACCTAGAAATAATTCAAAAGAAGAAAATTGAAAAAAAAAATCTGGAGAGAATGCTCCACATCCCAAAGCAGTCTGTGCGGTCCTCGCTGTCAGAGAAGGTATTACAGATACAAACATGCAGCCCAACACATTTTTGAATTACATGTTCCTGTGAATGCATTTTTAAAATACACATTAAAAAAAGCCACTCTGAATGATTCTCTTTCACAATAACTTTGGAAACAGGGGAAAGAAATATTCATGACCAATTGTAGTACTAATTGTTCAGTGTCCAGCTGTTTATCTTTATTACCCTTTGTTTCAGATCTAGTTAACTTCATGTTTTACAAATGAGTGGGTGGATTGGATTCAAATAAATATTTTGATGTCTCATCACAGGTCATTTTTGCTCTCTCTCTTTCAATCCCGTATCTATTACTTTCCACAAGAAAGTCTTCACAGAAATAATAATTTCCTTATAATGAAAAAGGTTTCTTCTATTAACTACTTATTATTTTATTCTGCATGGCAAGAACAGGAAATTTCTGTCCTCCAAGGAAGCCAGTTGGAGCTGCACATTCCAGGCCATGAGGCAATTATGGCTAAGTGAAGAGGAAGTTAATAGCAATGTTATATTTGGGGTGGCTCCAAGCATGCTTTCACAGCTTTGATAGCTGACACAGAGATGGTCATTTTATGCAAGACAAAATCCATTTACCACTGAAGCTCCCTTGCCAGATTTTTCACGCTGTCTCTGCTAATAAGAGAACATATAAATGAACGCTGTTATTAAACAATAAGGCCTGATTAAATCCATGTATTTCCCAGCAGAAACACAAGGCTCAGTCTTGCCCTGTGCTGGTGCCTCTGAGGCAGTGTCACCCCCAGGTCCCTGCCAGGCAGAGCTGGGATGCCCAGCTGAGCACAGGGACAGCTCTGGGGGTGCTGCTGCCAGGAGAATCATCCTCCAAACCACTCCAACAGATTTCACTCAGATAGGATGGACTTGGAATTAGGCACATAGTGGGATCAAAACCACTGTAAAAAAACCAAAACATTTGTAAGTTCTGATACCTGGAGAAGCTGCAAGGCAACAGCACAAGCTTTGGTTCCAGGGTCATTTTCATTGGGATGAAATCTCTCCCTGCAGTGAATCCTTACATATGGTTGCCTTTACTGCTCCTACTGATCCTCTTTCCCATGCACTCACTGACCCCTCTGACTTTCTGAATAAATCTAATAGTGGGACTGTCCAAAGATATCCTTGGAAACTTGCAATCTAGTGACACCAGAGGGATATGTTTCCAAATATTGAGACAGTTATCCCTAAGGACACTTCCTGTTGCAGGCCTGGCAAGTGTGGAAGCTGCTGTGGTCTTATTTTATGCACAAAAAATGGCCAAGAAGTGAAGGAACTGGTGCCAAAAATATGCCTTAAAAACTAGAGGATGACAAAGCAAATAATGAGTTTTTGAGCTGGTGAAAAAACAGCTGAGACTGTGTTGCTCAGTGAGATAGCTGGAATGCAGGTTGGTGGATCACGAGAAAATTTGAAAACACACCTGAAAGATTTTTCAGTGTCCACCTAAATCTGGACTCTTGGTCACCAACAGAACTGAGTTGGACACACCAGCCATGAGAATTTCCCTTGTTTTCTATGTAAGTCTAACTGTAGGAAAAAGTATTTCTAACTTCTAAGTACTCACTTGAAGCAAAGCATTTTTGCTCATCTTTCTCTAAGTTTCTAAATTCACTCCAAACACAAGGTGTGGCAGATCAGTAGATGGAGAGGTGAAGGGAAACTGAGGCACAGAGCAGGGATGTGATTTCTCATGAAGTCACAGGGAATCAGTGGCCAAGTATTTGAACTGACCAGTTATCCACCTTATCACTTAACCAGGAACATAATTTAAACTGATTTGTTATGGAAAGTTATTTTCCAAAGTTAACATTTGTGGACTTGCACGACTTTTTACACCAGTGGGGCAAAAAGATGTCAAAGAAACTTGCAGCAAGATGTTACAAGTTTAACAGAGTGCACTGAAAAGTGACACAGGCTGTGATGTCTAATCTGATTTTTCAGGCAACCTCAAAAACAACCCGTACAAAGACACAGAGCATTTGTCTCCGACTTCCTGTCCTATGAAATACCACACTGGAGCCAAGAACATTAAATAATTCCTAAGAACATGTCAAAAAGGATTGAGTTTTTGTGAAGGCGTATTTCTGTAATTTGCAAGAACAGGAAGAGGATGAATCACTTTCTGACCAAAAATAAAGCTGAAGCTTTCCTAGAGTTCCACTTGTAAGAAATGGATTTGTGTGTGGCTGCAGTCTGCTCAGGTGGCTCTTACCCTTCCCAGGTGTTCACCCCTGGGCCAATACTTCTGGTTTTTGGTCCCAAAGTCACCTGTGAACAAGGATCTCCTCACAATCCTCAACACTGAGGAGCCACTGCACAGCTGGGAGTCCTGAAGGTGTTATTTCCATGAGAGTGACATGCAAAACATCTGCACACACTCATTGCAACTCAGATCCTGCTGCAGGGAAAAGATGACAAGAAAGTCTGCATATGGACACAGTATTCCCTTAAATATAGTTTAAATGGCTTTGTTTCAGAGCAGGAAGATGACATTTTTCCTGTGCAAAAGTAACCTCTAGCAAACATATATCAGCTTTACCCATTATTTATTTTTAAATTCACACCACCACCTTTCCTCATGTGATAGACCACGCTTGGAATCTGGTCCATGCTTAAATAGGTATCCAGGCTGAGTCAGAGCTCTAGGCTTTACCTAATCACAACAGCTCATAAATAAAATTTAAAAAGGAGAAATTTAATTTTAAAGAAAAGGAAGAAAAGAATTGATCACTGTGATGTCCATAGCACAAGAAAACATAATATTTAAGGAATATCTGGTACAATCTGTATTTTTAGTAATTTGACTATATAGTTTGGTCTAATAAGCCCACTCTTAAATGGGCAAGCTATGCTTCCTCTGAAAATCAGAAAATTGAAACTACCTTGCAGAAGTTTATGAAAAATAGAAACTGTTTTGACTCTGTTTCACAAGAAAAGAATTCATTGCACCAAGCTGTCAGTCACTAACACTGAGCCACTCAATTTTCCTGCAAAAAAATGCACAAATGGCTTTCATTATATTTAGCTGCAGCTTTAAGAAAATTTAATCAACTTAAACTGTTTAGTCTTTTTCCCTGATGAGAATCATAAAGTCAAATTCACATTTCAACCTGCTTAAACTGAAGCTCCTGTCAGCACCTCTGTTTATATTAAATCTATCGGCATGAAATGCATTAAAATAAGAATAATGATATAATGTCTTAAGTGTATAATGTTAACATAGGTCCCAGACAGAAAAGTGGGACAGACAGGCTGAACATTGCAAAATAATTTTCAGTGTGTTATATTTATAGCTGTCAGCTTTTCTAAATAGTTGCTCTTGTAGCTTTTACACATTCTGCTTGTCCATCTGTCTCTGTTACTCAATGTCTGTCCTCTCCATTATTTTTATTTTGTATTATTTAGTATTATTTTGGTAGAAAATTGCTGTTTCCACCTTTACAGGATGGTTGGCACACTGGCTATTGAGCTTTCAGAAGCAGCAATAAAAGTTACTCAGAATGGGGAGCCTGAGATATCCCAAGCCTCAAAAAGCGATGCCAGTGCTGCTCCAAATCTTCAAGAGCTTTGGAATCTATAAAAACCTCAGGTAATAAAAAGGGAAAAACTGCTAGGAAAACACTGGAATTTGTGTCTAACCTGTCTTCTTATGAGGTTCCATCTGACTGATCTCATGAATTTCCATCTGATCAGGAATAAACTACCCCAGAGGTCTCAAAAACTCACTTAAAACTCAGGTTTATGTCCCTATTTCATGCTCCAGGAAAATACCGTAAGGTCAAAAACCAAAGTCCAGAAAACCCCAACAACTCTACCTTCCCAAACTCCCACTGGTAACGTTGGGGCCCCTTTTTTGGGCATCCCAGTCCCATTTTCAGTTCTCCTGTCTGGAGAGCTGCACAGACACGATGGCTCTGCCCAGCAGGTCCCAGGGTCAGCACAATTTCTGCTGATGTGAACAGTGCACAGTGCTGCTTCTGGGCATTGGCTAAGAACTGGGCTTAGCATATCACACTAAGCGAAAAAAAAGGGTTCTTTGTGCTTGAAAATTGAGGGCAGAATGATGGAAATAAATTGCCCAACTGCTGCATTGCAGGCATTCCCAGCTTTCACAGTGACCTTGCATTTTTGGCATGTTTTGGAAGACCAGGAACCCAGTTTTACATCTGGATTAACAGCATCACAGCAATGCTTCCTGGAATTTGGAGCCCTGAATGCTACCAAAGCTCAGTACTTTATGAAGCTTGTGGTAAATGAGGCTGTATATGAGTTATACAGTAGAAATGCCCTGAAATTATGCTAAAGAAACCAAAAACCTGTTTCCTTGCTGTACATAACAAGAAGGGTGGAACATCAGGATCCATGAGATAAAAGTTCATGCTTCTCACACAGTCTGGTGTGGTGGGAGCAAAAGATGCAATCAGCTCATCAGTTTCCCAATTAATCACTGGTCACTGTAGGTTTGCTGGATTCTGACCATGACTCTGGTCTGAAAAGGGGTTTGCATTTCTTTCTGCAGATGAAAAAATACACTGGCTGTGGGTGAAGCAGATAATACAAAGAAGTGATCAATAAACCTTAGTTCTGTGTCTTAATTTTGTTTTCAGGTACATTTTTGAGAGGTTCACTTTGAACTCCATACAGTGATACTCAGAATACCATGAATACTCTATGATTTAGCAAGGCTTACATTTAAGTAACTTATCTCCCATAACACTGAAATTAAAGGAATTTTTGTCAAAGTCTTCCTGGTGTAGCAAATCTGGACAACACTTCACATTACATTTAATAATTTCAAATTGGAAAGCAAAAGTAGGTGGGGAACTCCTGTTATATGATCATGCTTGAGATTCCAGTAATCCTCCCATGTGAAACTGAGAAGTTTGAGTTGTTATATGCAGATTTTAAATAATTTTAATTGGATCATTAGCTGTGAGAACAATTTCAGACTAAAAAGAAGGCTACTGGGTTTAGAAAGTATCAAAATAAGTCTTTGCAAGGTGTTTTAACTGAAAAGCAAATTTACAGTTTATTACTTCAGATGTGTGTGTAGGCAGACACATGTGGTTGTTGGTGTGTGTATGCCAGCTTTGGTCTGAACACAGAAATTCACTCCAATTTCAGATGCATGAGCCTCTCCAGAACTAAAACCAGCATGAACTGTTATTTTCTGGATATGCAGAGTTCATTATCAGAGCCTGGGAAGGTACAAAGTTTGTGATGAAGATTATAAAACCTCACATATAAGATAAATTGTGCTGAAGGTGAAACTCCCCTAGCTTTGCTTTTGTTCAAATGCCTCCCATAAACTTTTGACTGAAAATCCAAAGTTAGATCTCTGAGGTCACATAAACTAAGAGTGGTCGAAGAATCAGTCTCAAAGAACTTTAGCACTGATGTTAAAGTGATGTATTTATGCCTCTAAGCTTTTCTGCTTGTTTACAAATGACTCATTATGACTGGAGCTAACAAAAATTTCATTGTGCATTCTCTAGATACCTTCTATTAACAAATGAAGTAGAAGTAAAGGCCGAGTAAATGACACATTTGAATAACATTCAAATGTAGCAAACTGTGCTTTTTTACTTTATTACTCCTATGTTATGTCAGGAGCTCCACAGCTATGGAATCAGCCACCACACACTCATTTGATTGACACTATTACCACTGATGGATTTCTGTGCTATACATACTAGAATTTTCCCTTTTTTCCAGCAAGTTTTTCTATTTTGGCATTTATATTAGGAACTGGATTTGTCTTGCAACCCATGCTACTTTCTCCTCTCCATTGACAACACATTCTCTGGAAAATTCTCATTTTCATACCAGCCTGCCAATCTGACCACTAATGTGCTTAAACTTTTTCCCTGGTCTACAAGGAACAATTCTTTGTGCATGTTAAATTCCCTTCTCAATGGGACCAGATGTGATTCTTGTGTCAGCTACTCCTGAAAAACAGAATAGCACCTTTTGAGTGGCTCTTCCCATTTTACTCTCTCCTCAGTTCCTGTGAATCTTGGATTATTCTCCTGCACCCTTTGGTGCCTACTACCTTAGTGGACCAGGCTATCAATCAAATATCAATTTATTTATATACATATAAATCAGTGTAGCTCCCTGGAGGTCACTGGAACACGGGTGATTTTACTCATGTCCCCACATTTACAGCTCAATGTACAAGGCACTTTATCCCAGCAAAACTACACTGAAAAGAGAGAGGGGAAGCAGAACCTTATAGTACAGATTACTGTGACACAGCCACAGCAATCAGTGATCTGCCAAAGCTTGTGAAGTGATTTTACAAACCTGCAAAAATGTCAGAAGGTTCAGTTTAGGTTTAAATGTTTAAAAGTAAAAAGGCCCAATATTGAGGAAGCTGGTTTTTTCCTTTTGAACTCCCTGCTTATTTCCAAAAGAAGTAAACACTGCACACACTAACTCAACCAGCTCATCCTCCACATTCCGCCACAGCATCTGCAAGACAGTTCTCAAGTCTGTTTTGTTCTCCCTTGCCTCCAGTAAATAGAAAGGGAATAAAGATAGCAGAGCAGTTCTGGAAAAGACAAGGAAGGGAGTCCCTGTCACATCAGTGGGATCAGAATTCCAAGAGGAAAGTTGTGTCCCTCTTTCCTACATTATCAGTTACTAACTCGTTCCTTTTAGATTCACACAGGACTTTGGTCCAGGTTTTATGCTGTGAATCTGACCTGCCCAAACTGCAATTTAGTTATCTCTATTAATTTTTTTCTTTTTTTTTTTTTTGTTGTCCCAATACAGTCTAATCTTCACTGTTTGCATTTTAATTGCCTTGCAGTGCCAGGTTGTTTTGGTTCAGCGGAACCACGGAGGCGACGTTTATCAGGAGCGCTGCAGAGAACCAAGTTCAGTTCTCACCAAAAGAACTCTTACTCCCAGCAGTGACTTTTTGTTCTGAAAACAAGGCTACTGATTTGGCTGAAGGAAACAAAACAGCCCTTCCCACCCTGAGATAGCTGCAAGACTCATCTCAGCCGTGAAACAGAGGGGAGGTGCCACAGAACCAAGGATATTGTTATTTCTGGAGGACCAGGTACTGATAGAGAGGCTAAATCACAGAAAAAGATGCTTCCATTTGCAAGCTCTCCTTGTGGATAAAAAATTCAAAGTAATTTTCATTCATGTGTTGGCCAGACTAAGAATGTGTGAGAGAGATACTGGGATTTTTGAGAAGGCAAAATCAATCAGTTTTCTGAGCAGCCTGCATTACCTGTCCTGGCCAATGACAGCAGGAGCCATCAGCAGTTTGTTTAAACTAAAGCAGGCTCAAAGTCACCACAGCTAATTCATCCAATAACTGCATTACTTCAAGAAATGCTGAAGAATTCGCTTCAGTTTCCTCTCACCTTAAAGAAAGGGGAGGTACACCATCCTCAGGGATGCCTTCCAGCCTGAGGTGTGCTGGCACTCGGTACATGAGGAGCTGGAGGAGGGTTTGCTCCCATCAGCCACGTTCTGCCCCGAGGTATGGGGACCAAAACTGAGCAATTTTGGAACTACAGGACTCCTTGATTAACATAATGATATGCAAAGATGTGCACCCACCTCTGAAAGGAACAGGGGCTCTGATTGCAGCACTGAACAATGGTTTAAAGCCAGCAGCTAAGGAACATCAGAGAAAACAATATTGGAGGGGGATTAAAGGGAGGTAGCATGTAATTATCCCAGTTGGAACCCAGCCTAGAGCTGCATTTCAAACTGCTTTTCCTTTTTCAAGGATAATTACTATGAAAACACTTAACCAACACTGTCAAAACAGATGTCAATATTCCATTCACAATATGTAGGAGATTTTCATTATTAAAAGGGAACAACTGAGAACATCAGAAGTTACAGATTTTTACATATCTCTTGTATGTCAGTTTGTCAACTGCAAGAAATAAAGGTAGTGCTCAGATGCAGCTGCTTAGAAGGAAGAGGTTAAAGTCAGTTGTGGATGCAGCAGTAATTTAAAAAATCTGAATAATGTGTGTTTGTTCCTCAGCAGAGCTCTTTGGCACCGCTCAAGGCCTGGCTGTGCCCTTTGAGGGAACAGTGATTGTGTCATGGAGCAATCTGCCGGAGGTGAAGGAGCAGCAGAAATTTCACCTCTGTCACTGACAGTGCTGTGCTTGCCTGCACCACTGCTCCAGCCTCTGGAATCCCCAGGGATGCTGAAAACCAAAGGCATGGCAGGTTCCAAGCGAGGTGCTCAGTCTCTCTCAGCCCAGGAGCCACTGACCATGCAAACCACATTACAGACAGCAGGACTTTCTGAGAAGTCAGTGTCCTCTAAGAGTTTATAGGAACACTACAAAAGGTTTTTCGTGTTCCTTTCAAGTGAAAGAGCAGCTCTGATAGCATCTACTCCTATTGAACTTTTTATTCATTCCAAACTTTCTTTTGTTCTGCAGGGTTGGCTTTTGGTTTTTGTTTTTGTTTTTTTTTCTTGGCAAACACAGGGAATTTATTTGGGTACAGAAGTACATCTTGACCAAGTATTTTGCAGTAAAATATTTCTCTCTTTGTTGGATGGAATAAAAAACCCCACTGTGGCATTTCCCTATCCCCAAATTATTTCTACCATCTCAAAAGTTCTTCTATGCCAGGATAGCAAACAAAACATAATGGATTTAGGGCATAGAAAGGGAGATGTATTTAATTTTTATTTTTTGAAAAGCAATGAGGTAAACATTAGTCACAGCAAGTAGGAAGCAAAATTTATCATAAACATAACCAGTGTCTGTGTGTCTAAAATAATTGGTGCTTTTATACTTTCAAGTAACCATACTTACAGACCATTTCTGACCCACCTACTGGTGGGCTGGCACACACAAAGTTATTTATAAAGGGATAGTTCAAAAGTTAGCTCAAATTTGCACCAGTGGAAATTTCTTGACATCAGCAGAGCCTGCCTCAGTACAAATTTGGCTTTAGAATTTTGAGTTTTTCCAGAATCAGTTTTCCAAACAGAACTAAATGAAAGAGCTGGATGCAGAGTGAACTCTTGGAAAGCTATCTTAATTATTAAAAGCTGAAACCAGAGAAGCAGCCTTCACAATTAATGTAATACTGATCCAAAGGCAATTAATTTTAACTTTGGATGAATGAGGACGAAATTTGCCAAGCTTTAAAAGCTTGCCTTTTCCCATCCTGCTCTCCTCTGTGTAACTGACACCACACAATTTGTCTCACACAAAAGCCTGGATGGATATTAATGGCACATTAAAGGAAGTTTTTCAGTTTGCTATCTACTAGAGAAAAGAGAAAAGCTCTTCTCTGGCCTCCCCTGAATGAAATGTGGCTGTTCTCAACTGCTGGATTCTGAGTTCCAGGATTCAGGAAGTCCCTAGATCATTTCAGTGCTCAAACTGCTTGCCTGGGATGAATGGATTTTTAAACCTCAAACTTCCTTCCTACATCATTAGCAAGTTCCTTTTAAATTGCCAGGTGAGCCACGAGTTCTGCGTGCAAAAGAAGGAGCTGGGGGCAATAATGCAGTGCCCAGCCAAGCTGGCAGTGCCAGCAGCAGCCTCACATCTCCAGAAACCAGCACTCCTAAACCCAATTTCAAAAGCAGGTGTACTCTAGTGGCCTAAGCATAGGCTTCACTTGGTACAAAACAAAGTCGTGGTTAAATTCCAGCAATTTCCCTCGCCTCTGGCAGGCTCAGTAGATTAGCTTTATGTATCAAGGTACTTTCTTCTAGAATAAATGAAATGTCTCTATTAACCTTGCCTTCACCTTGTTCTGGAAGAAGGGAAAAATTCTTTTAAAATATTTGATGAGCAATTTTAGGGAATCACCAAGCAGCACTTCCCACAGGCATGTCAATGAATACATATGTGTTCATCCTTAAATTGCCCCAAGCATACCTGAACACTTCCTAAACTTTTATCTGATGACTAAAAGAAGGAGAATCAATAACCACTTCCTTCTGCTGCCAGATGAGAACATTCAGCAAGCCTTAATTCCTTTTAGCTCAATTCTAAGCCAGTACAATTCAGCTGTTCTGGTGAATCTGAATTTGCCAGCTTGTAGCCTTGCAATTTGCAAGATCAGGAACAGCTGGAGGCCAGGCAGTTTTTGAATCATGGGCACAATTCTTTTCTCTTATCAGTTTGAAAATGCATCATGCAAATGAGATCATGAAAATCAAAATATAGGGTGAGTCAGAGCTAGTGCTGGGAAGGTTATTTTGGGTCTTCCTTTTACTTGAGGGTGGCAGTTGTAAGAGGTATACTCAATACCTGCTGATGAACCCTGACTTTTTACATACTGTTTCTTACAGAAAATTCTTTTTCTTTACACAGAATATAAATAGAAGGGATATTACTGTATTAGTCTCATATGAGATAAACTTTTTTTATCTTCATTTGTTTAAATAATTGATCATCTTTTTTTTTTTTTCATTTAACTGCTGCTTTTTTCCACTCAGTGAGAACAGAATTCAACTGACATCAAAGTGAAAAACTGTGTGTGAAGTAACACTATAGACCAGGTTGGTGACTCTATTCAGCAATCCTATTTTTGTATTGTACTTAATCACTTCTGAAAAACTACACCTGCTTTCTTCTTCTTACTCATGTGCCTGTCAGTATTAGTAGTTACAGAAGTTTTAGGATTTTCCTGTTGTATCTGAACACCAGAAAGACATAATCCTGCAAAGTTCTTATTCTTGTATGGTTTGATTTGCTGACATTGAGATGATATGACCTGGCATCAAACTTGTTCTCACTGAAATTGATGGCAGTTTAAAAGTCCACCTGAGACCCAGGATACTTCTATTGCATCTAGACTGAAAATGGGGGAGTCAGTCATTTAACTTAATCACTGTATAAGGTCTTCCTTGTTTAATCCCTCCTACCAATTGCCAAACTAAGTAAAATTAAAATTAATGAAAATAGAAATCTTGACCAAGTAAAACTGACAAATCCAGTTACTAAATACTTAAGTGCTTAAGGGAATGTTACAGGGAGTAAATATTAGGCAGGATTTCACCCTTCTCAGTTATCTGCTGGGGACTGTTCTCAGTCCATCTGGTTCTCTGGTTGGCTCCTCTGCAGGCACAGAGATAGCAGTTAATTGCTTCCCTTGATTAGACTTCACAGCTGCATCTGCAGCAAGAAGGCTCCTTCTGAAATTAACTGAGCTATCAATCAACAGAATAATTTGCTAGAGTGAGAAGCAACTGGTCAGCCGTGCGCTTTCAACAAAAGCAGCAAAGTTTCTCTGGGAAAACTCCTAATGTTTGATAAAACAATCATATGCTTTTCTCCAGCCTTAAACATCAATATAAATCATTGCCTTCTGCACTTTAACTGTTCTCACCACTTTTGCCAGCTTTCTTGTCTGTGTGCTACTGTGTTTACAGAGGAAATCCTTACAGGTTTCTCTAATGTATTTTAACATGCAATACCAATCATATGCAAGGGGGCTGATGAAACTTTCTGATTCCATTTCTGAATGAGTTGCTCAATAGAACTTTATCCATGCTGATAAACATATCCATGTTCTCTTTGGAAATTAGGTGAACCTGAAGTGAACAAGGACCTTGCTATGCCTTACAGTAACTACTAACAAAGTTCAGGTTCCAAAGAAAACAAGCATAAAAAATTACCTGTTGGGAATATTTTGGTAGAAAAAGTTATATGAAACAACTTACTACATTAATTGTTTCAGCCATTTTAGCCCATGGTGCACTTTGAGATTTTGTATGTCCTGCCAGACAGCACATGCAGCCATTGAAGTCAAAGTTATATTTTAAGAGGAAACTGAAGCTTTTTCCTGCTTTAGGAAGCCTTGGATCTAACTACATAGGCTGTGGTAACTCCTTCAGTCCAAATCCCAGCCTTCAAAGAGATCTTCATCAATTTTGCCTCATTTATATTTGTTAATTCTGAACTAAGCTTCTTAATGCTTAATTATGATCACTGACAGGCTCTTCTCCCCCCTCAACTTGTGCACAGAAAAAAGAAGTAAAACTCTTTGCTATAGAAAACCAGGTACTCATTGCCTCTCAGAGCTTGGTGCCATAATTGCAAGAACATTTGTCACACTTGTGCTCCTGCTCTTTTTCTAAAACCCATGCCTGTAATGGCTGCAATTCTCTGGAATATGCCCAGCAGGTAATATTTTATAGGCTCTATTTTAGAAGTACTTGCATGTAGAGGATCAGCTGACCTGTGCACCAAGATCTTTGCAAAGTGATGTCTGAAGCCAGGTTACTGAAACTTACAACACAGAATTCACACCAAAAGCTCATCCCTCACAGCCCATGGTCTCACATTCACAGCTTTAGTGTAAATTTAAACCTTAAACTGGTGTTATTCAAATACCTACAAGTATTAAACTGCTAGATATGTTAGTAAAAGAGCAGATACATATTTGCAAACGTTTTTGTCTAGTTTTATTTGATGACTCAGTGGCATCACTAATGTTTTCTATTTATGCAATTTGAAGGTGTCCAGGACTTGACACAAGAAAAAATGCTGATCTTCAAGCATCTTAAAAGGACTGAATCATGCCATTGGATAATATGTCAATAATTTCTCCATGTCATAGAGCTGAAATATTCGGCAGGAGTTCAAGCTTTCACAGCAGAGCAGGAGTTTGTCCAACAGGATGTAGTGATTTTCTGGTGTCCAGTATGTGGTTGGCAAGAGGGCAAATGAAATTCCTGCAACAGAATTTTCCCTGGATATCCCCTAAGTGTCAGGAGCTCCAGGTTCAGCCACGACTTCCTCAGCAGGAACACCACTGCCCTTCGAACTTTGGGAAGGGGAGGCATTTTATGGACTGCAATTAGAAGAGAGTTAAGCCAGAGATGAGTACATTATAAACCTCCCAATTGTCTTTCTGTAAAGAACTTAGACATTTTTATGCCCCAGTCATGTTTTATACATTATTTCTTGAGGTTACAAAGCGCTTCCTGCCACACCAATGAATGCACACAATGCCAGAGTATGCTTGTTATAAGTCATGTCTGCTAATTAAGAACAAAAGATCAATCATCAGATTAATTTGTTTTAACCATTACAACTTCTAGTGTGTTAGAAGTCGTTGTCTACAGCAGTGATCTCCATCAGGGTCTTCATGATGGGATTTAGAGTTGACAGAATAGACACTGAGCTAGAACACTGAAATGCTGAAGTATTTGTGCTTCGAGGAAATAGGAAAATGGAAGTGTAATTTCCTTTTTCTAGTGAAAGATTAATACCATATTTCTAGCAGCTGAGAAGTCAGGCAACCTATAGGCAAATTTCAGCATTATCAGCTTATTCCAAGACACAGCAATAAAACTGGACTACATTAAATGGGTTTAAAGTGCAGAGCAAGGTCAGTCTCATAGTTAAGATTATCAAGAAGCAGAACCAATCACAGAGAAAATACCAGCTCTGTCCATTTTGTACTAATATTTGTATGTTTCAAACAAGCCCATTAATTCTTTTGAAAAAAGTAATTGGGTGATATTACAAAATACAAAAGTATTTTAAATTTTAGTTTTCTCCATTGCTTTCTGATGTGTGTTTCCTGCCACAGGGCTAAAGGTTCTGGTGTTACTATTCTCAGAAATATTTCTATGTTCCAGTTAAAGCAGACTTGGAATAACTGGATTCAAGGCAGATACTGTAATCAGAAAGCTGTATGTGTATAGGCATACATATTTTAGGATTGAAAATGTACATCTCAATCTGCTCAAACTCTATTTTCAGAGGTAAGAGAACCAAAAGAAATAAATGTGCTCTTTACAGGGCAACTGTAGCACCAGTAAACTGATTTTAATGTCACTGCAAACTGTGTGTGCTGTATGTTTCAGCTTTCCCCTTAAAGCTGGAAGAATTTTCAAGGAGCTGCCTGACAGAGGGAAACACTGCAGCAGCTCTGGGCTGGCAGGACAGGAATGAGTGCAGAAAACTTGCTGTGCTATGAATTCATTGTGATCACACAGCCCACCAGGCTCTTTATGAGCTTTGCAGCACCACCAATATAAATTTTATTCCCTGGTCTTTTTTTAGAATTAGGAATTTTAACTAAAATCAATAAAAAAATGCAGCATTGAATGAAACATGATGATTGCTGCCTATAGCTGTGTCTAGATGTTCATCAGGTTAAAAGCAGTTGTTTGGGGTTTTAACTCTCATGGCTTTGATTTGCATTCATTTTATCCTGTGTTCCTTCACTAATTAAAGTTTTAGGAATGCTTTTTGGGAGCTCTGATCCAGCATCTCTGAGCACAGTACGAGTGAGCTTCCTGTAGGGTACTGACCCATAACTGTGAACAGATGTGCTGCTTTGAGGCAGACAGAGGTTACAGATGTTCTGCTGCCAGAAAAGCAACGCTGTTATTTCAGTGAAGCAAGAGCAGCTCAGAGCACCTTGACCCATCCAAGGAACACCTTACCCTTTGCTTTACTGTGCTGCCAGCTTTTGCTTCTTTTCATACGGTGTCGTGATGAAGCTTTAATGTGTGGGAGACAAGGCTATTGCTGTTTATCAGGCCCTTTGAAATGTCCAAACGCATTGCCAGGACTGGGAAGCACAAGTTTTATTGAACTGACTCTGCAGTGAACTCTCTACACCAGGGGATTTTTACTTCCCCCTCTGCAGCCCCCCAGTTGGTTTTCTAATAAAGCAGCAGCTGATTCAGCAGGTATGCCCTGCTCTTTTCATTATCATTTTAGGAATCTTAGAGGACAGGGATGCTGTAGAAAGCAGCTTTTCCAGAAAAAGGGAGTGATGGTTTTGGGGGAAGAACATCTTAAACAAAAATACTTTTTAGTAGCTTTGACTTGCATTGGTGCTGATCTAGCTCCTCCTTCACACTGAGGAGGCAGCAATGACAGCACTGAGGGGCAGGAGGATTAAGGGGTGACCCTCTCTATTACTCACAGCTGCCATTCCCATGGATATTCCCTGGGAATACTGATTTTTAAGCTTACAAAAATTCTCAACTCAGTTCTAGACCAAGAAAGTTTTGGGAAGATTTTTTAGATGGGGTCAGTCAGCTAGAAATAACAAACCTTGCCAAGAGAAAATATTCACTGGAATGAAACTAAAAATTCTTTTTGTGATTCCAAAGCATCCAGGCAAGCACCACAGCATTTCTTTTAAATCTGCAAATTAGAAATTTAAAAAAAAACAAACACAACTTTTTTTCTTATCTATTTCAAATATGTATAAGGGGTGCTGCTTCCATGTCTGTGAAGATTAGAAAGAGCTTTGGCTAAAAAGTTCTGCAAGAAAATTCATCTTCTGTTGTTGGTCTAAAGTATTTTGTGGTACACCAGGCAATCTAAGCAGTTCTACTCCATTTTTTACTGTCAAGTTCTACATTTATCTTTGCTAACTTTCTGGGAAAAAAAAAATTATACTATGTTTTCAAAATGGCACAATAACAGATTATTCTAGAAGGAGAGCGATTTCCTTTCCTGAGAGTACTGCACAATTGATTATCAGCCTTCATTAAAGCACTGAGAACAGGGGGCTTGTTAATAAATCCTTATAAAATTATTTAAGTGCAATGGTTAAAAATTCAGTTTTAAAAATATTAGACAAAAATATTAGACAAAATAAATAAAAATGATCAGCAGCTAGAGGATGTTAGTACATATTAACTTTAACTGAGTGAAACTCACTCGTTTGAGGAAAAGCAACCCTGCCCACCAAGCTTTGGATGAGTGCTTTGCAGAGGTGCAGAACAGTCTGGATTATTTGGGAGGAAAATACCACTGCAAGTCCATCCTGTCCATGCCAGCAAGAACGTGAGGAATCTCAGACTGCAAGTGCTGACATATGAGCTATTTCACAACCAACAAAGCTCAACAAGAGGTGGAATCTCAGGATTCTGTTAAAGCACTGCAGCTGCCCTGGCCCAGCTCGCATCTCCCCTGTGCAGCTCAGAGATCGCATCCCCTGCAGCCGGGAGCTGCTGCTGCACCCCAGCAGCTCTGCACCAGGGGAAAGCTGCTCAGGAAAAGTGGGGGCAGCTCCTGGGTGAGCTTTGTAAAGCTGCTGCAGGTTTGGGGATGCAGCTCCTGGGTGAGCACTCCATCCAGCTCAGGAATGGGCTCGTGTTTACTGTAGAAACCTGTTAGAAATCAGCTCCTTCTTGCCTGGCAGGATCGGGTTTGTAAATCAGGAAGGTGTTAAAATATGTCTGTCCTTATCCCTGAACCAGGGGATGCACACAAAGAACAGGAATTAGGAGAGAAAAAAGAGCCATTTTCAGCAGGTAATTGAGAATGTTTATGGTAACCAGGTGCTGGAGTACTTCCACAGACAAACGCAAGAAGAATTGAAGGAGGATGTTCTTCACCACTCATACAAAATTGAAATTCTGTGTCCTTGCTAAACATCACTGACTACAATTTTTTATTGTTTTAATTGGTATTATTTTATGGTATGCATTATTAATTATTTATGGATATGCTCCATATGAAGCAGATAAGATTTGAGTTTTTCTCCAGTTCGAAAAGTGCATGTACCTACATCATGGTTATATCTTTATATTCAATCCTGAAAAGCATCTCAGTTAAGTTTCATTTGGGAAATCAAACTGAATTTTTAAAATTTATTTGCATCTCAGATCAATGTAGAAATAAACAATAGAAACCAATGACAATGAAGAAAGAAACTATGTAATGAGACTGTGAAACTAAGAAATGAGATGAAGGAAGAAACTATAGTTGCAGAACTCTCCAGATGCAGCCAGCTGTTATTAGGGATATTCTAATCCTGCAATCAATCCTTAGTCTCATAGAACTAAACAGCTTTTTGACTGCAGAACTATGAGGTTTGTTGATTATGTCTTTGAACTCAGAGCAAGTACCAAACAGCTGTTTTTCACAAAGAAATCAGACTTACTAAAAACAGCAGCATGAAGAGACCTGATGGTTTCTGCTAACACCACTACTGCATGTAGCCTCATTAACCAGCTACAACCATTGTAAGAAACCAGATTAAATAAAGGGTACATTATAGGAAAGGCAGAATATTCTAACTGAAGCTGGTTTATATTCTCTTTAACTTGTCCTAATCACAATCAAAATAATGACATACATTGCTAATCACATCACTTTGGATTTATGAAGCATCACAGAGGTAAGAACAACTCTGCAGCTACAGAGACATGTATGTATTTCTAAACTACAAAGATAAAAAGAAGTCTAGAGACAGCTATCAAATGAACACGGAGCAGTTCAGCTCTGTGCTGGCACTGAAAGTCCTCTGTGTCTCTGAAACTTATTTATCCATTTAGGGTGACCTGTGACCAATATGTTACCCCCTGTTAGTCCTGAGTACATTACAGGGTCTAAGCAGAAGCTGGCACTAATATGTGAAGCAATGCAGTGCAGTGGGAGGAAGAGTAGTGCTGTGCTGATCATAAGTAAGGAGTGAAGCCATGAGTCTCAGAGTTGACTATTATGGGTGAGAAAAATGTGTTGGTGTCATCTAACTCAGCAACTTTGAAAACGCCATGTCCTCAGACATATACAAAGTCAGCTTGTAAATACATTTCCATATTCAAAGTCTAAGCTAAACACAAATGCTATGAGACCAAAAGTGTTTGCCATGTACATTCACTTATAATTAATTATTATTCTGTTCCTGTTAATCTTGCTTGTTAATTCATGACGATTTCCTATGAATGCAGTAATTTAGCAACTTCTCCATTCCTTAAATATAAGGACATGATTTAGAAAAGTGAATGAAAATTTGGGTGTAGGCAAAGCTTAGGAGCTCAGTTCTAGCCCAGAGCTCTCTGGCTGGGCTGCCCAGACTCTGTGGCATCAGCAGCTGGAGGACAAACACCTGCAGTCATTCCAAGAGCTGCTCCTGGCAAGACTGGCCTTGCAGCCCTTGCAGTCCTAGGACTGATTTGTTCTGTGTACAGAGGGCATCCTTCAGTGTCTGAACCAGATCAACCCTCCCATGTATATGGAGCTTGTTTTGGGACCTATTCTATACTTCTCTATTTTATACATTGTATAGTAAAAATGGTTATAAATCAAAGGTGAGAGATGAAAGTAATTAGAAGTGACAAGAGAAGCATCTTTCCCCCTTAGAACACAGCTTCTTACTCAGCTAGAAGATATCTTATTATCATATCCCTCACCCAGCTACAGCCAGGACTGAGGCTGGAAGCTCCTCAGCAGAAGCACACACACAGAACTGTAAACTCTGCCTCCTTCCAGGCCTCACTTCCCAGATACCCTGGCAAGGGGAACTGAAAGGCTAAGGTGGATATTTCCATGCCCATTAGGATTTAGACTGGTAGCTCATGCAGAAATGAAAAATGTTTCAGAGACTGGGTGCCAGTTCAAACAAACATTATTTTAACTCCACTGTGAGCCACCAGAGTCCTTTATACAACATGAGTATCAAATACTGAGATCAGTGTAAAGCCCTGTTTAGGAGATGATGGGTAAGATATCTACAGATTTCTCTTTTTAAAAATGAAAAATTAATTAAGAACCAGTGTTCTCTTTCTCAAAAGCATATTGAGACTGAAGTTCTTCCTTTTGAGTGATAACTCTCTTAATGCTTTCTTACAATCTAAAAATTTGATAACCACCTGACTTAAGACAATGATTTAATGATTACAATGATTTAACGGGAGTTCAGTATCTGGATCTGTGCCATGTCACTCTCATGTAAGGGAGACATCATCCCCCTCACCTTCATCTTCCAAATCTTCATTATCCTTCTGCCTTGAAATGGACTCAGGTCAGTGGTGCCATTCCTTAATTTGCCATTCCTTTAATTTTCTGTTTTATTTTGCAGGGCAGTATGTTCAGAATCAGTACAGATGTTACAGTGGCAGCACCCACCCCAAAGAGTAACTCTTCCCACAACAAAAGTAACCAATCTTACATGAAAACAATTGGTAATTCAGCTGGGATTATCAACTGGGAAATGGGAATGAGGACAGTAAAGGGAAAGCCATGACTGAAATGGGAATGAGGACAGTGAAGGGAAAGCCAAGGCTGAAATGGGAGCCAGCCTGATGATGCACAGAAAGCTGTGTGGGGCCAGGCAATTCCCACCAGGATAATGATGAGTGGGAGAGAACTCATCCCTACAAAGGAAAGGATTTCTGTGTGTCAGTGCTCACTGCTCTTGGCTGTAGAAGGAACCAGGGGCTATGGCAAAACATCAACCTTCTTGTGGATCCACGTCTGCCCCATGGAAAAGCTTCTTGGGCCCCAGAATGCTGGGAAGAGTGCACCAGGCAGATCTCCTTAGGTGTCCCTCAGGTCAGCACTGTTCGGGCTCCACTCAGAGAAGCTCCCTGCAGACTCAAGCATCAGTCTCTGTGCTAGGCTGGAAGTTAGGCTTTGGTTTTAAAGACATGTAGAGCACAAACCTTCAGCATCTTGCTTGTGAAATTGCCCACTAAAGTCTATAACGGTTTTGCATTTAAAACAATGACATCTTTAACAAGTGATCTAAATGTCATCCTATAAATGAAGAACGGAGTGTTCAGCA
Source organism: Poecile atricapillus (assembly GCF_030490865.1). NCBI lineage: Eukaryota > Metazoa > Chordata > Aves > Passeriformes > Paridae > Poecile > Poecile atricapillus. The sequence continues at coordinate 2,563,748 of NC_081256.1, read as the reverse complement.
AAGCTCATTTGTTCCTATGTTTCTGTTCAGTTATTTAGCAACAAGAAGACAGAATGAAATTCCATAGCTGCACTGCATTAGAAATGCTGTCAAGACTGGCTAAAGATTAGTGATTTTGCTTCAGTTGGAATTTGTACAAGTAATGTTATCTAAAGAAGAACCATATGACGGCAAATTGAGAAGCACAGAACGAAAACTATTAAAGTTTAACCTAGCGGCAAAGTATCTAAAAAAAACCCAAAATGAGACATTCAGCAATCCATGTGAATATCTAAGATACCCAAAGAGCAAACCAAATTCCTCCAACTTCTCTTTATCAAGCCCAAGTCATAGTATCTTCAGAGCATCTCATTCAATTATAGATCCACGAGTTACTTTCCCTTGACAATGCTGTATCTGTTACTTTATAATTCATTAAAGAGGACTGATGCTTAAAACAACAGAATGTGCCAATTTTCCAAAGTACAAAGAGGCGTATGCACTAAGGAAAATTATTTATTCAAATAATTTAACTCTATCAGTATGTATTATCTTAGCACAGGCAGTTGTTATTTGATATATACCAAACCTGCTTCTATGAATGCTATTTAGATTAGAAGTATGAGCAGTTTAGTTTGAAGAGAGTCTCAGACAATACATTACCTTCACCTGCAAATACTCACTTTTATTGAGTGTTTCTTGCTTGAATGCTGGAGAAGTGGTACTCAGCATTACCACTGCTCACTGTACAACACTCATGCGTGTTCCATAAAATACAACAAAAAAAGACTCATGGGGTGAACAGCCTAACATGTGGCAGCAACTTGTGCAGTGAACTGGAGCAACAGTAAACTAGAAAAAGAAAGATAATATTGGACAGCACTTTCCTCAGCTAAGAAATTCTGAGCCTTGTAGTTACAGCACAAGTGGAGGAGACAGGAAATCTGGGATTTATTCTGGGATCTGTCACAGATTTCCTGCATGGCTTTAAGAAAGTCCTGTGGGGTTAACTTCAACCATGGGGTCTTGTTCCTTTGAGAGCAGCTCTTACCCCTATCTCAACCCTCCCTTACATTGAGAGCTAATGAACACTAAGTGAGGTGTTACTGGTGCAACTTTTGGGCAGAAGAAACAGCAGAGTCAGGTCTCATGCAGGTGACACTATGATCACAAGCAGCCTGGGCAATAATAGTCCAACACCAAGGCAGGCAACACCCTCTTCCCCAGGGGCTGGCAGGGAGGGAGTAAAAAGGACGTGCACTCCAGCCAGGGCAGGTGGAATCAAGAAACAGAAATTTATCTCCACTGGAAGCCAAGACTTCATTTCCCTACTTTCTTCCAAGCCTAAAAACTAAAGGGGGACATGTAGGGCTTGTAATTTCTTGAACAACACCTCCTTATCAGTTTTCAGACAGAGTACATTCTCCTCACACCACCCAGCTGTGGGAAACCAAGACACTCATTCCTCTAAAAGACACCTTCTCACACTCAGCTAAGTTAGCCCAATGTTTGCAGTTACAGAAAGAAGGATGATAATTTCAACAGGTCACTTTTATTACTCAGGCCTGCGTGGCTTGATGTCCCAGTTTTGAACAAAACAGAATAAATCCCACATGTTCCTGTTGGGAGCTCATTATCTTTTGGGTTCTTTTGGCTGGAGAGATGGTTCCACTCATTCTCTGAGGACTACTCCAAAATTAGGATAACTAATGCACAATAAACCACTTTATGTTTTAGGTCGCTTGCCTGGTGCTACCAGATGATCCATTTTTATCCCCTGTGTTCTGAGCTATTTTGTTTCTACTCAATGTTACTACATGCAAGGGAAATAAAGCCTCTAGAAGACAGCTTCAGTGATGCTTTTGAGTTCAGTTAACAAGGATCTGGAAGCAGGCATTACCCAACTGAGTTTCCTAACTTCTAGCCAATAGGGTTATTAAATCACAGCAGGTGATTCTACTTGTTTCTTGATGTTAATAGATGCCTGGATGCTAACCAAATTTCTAATGCTTTTGCAACTTTTAGTTATTTATGGAAAATGCAGTCTAGAAAAGCATTATTTTGAATTTGGTCTATGCAAAGAATTTATCAAACTTCTGTAGTGATTTATTTTAGTATGTGCATCAAATCTTCAACTGAAGAATGACTTGTTTGAACTTTCATTTTCAGAGAAAGATCAGACTGGAATTGGACACTTGGGTCATAAAATAATATTGCATCACAATATCTTAAATCATTCTCAAGAAGAAAGATGTGGCAACATAGAGCTGTATCCACGTAACCCTAAATCATGTCTTTTGGTACAAATTGTCCTTTTTAGACAGCTGTGGATTAAATTTCTAGGAGACCTGAAACTAATCACTGAAAATGAGGCACCTGGTTTCCCAAAGATACCCAGCTCAACTGGATCTGCTGGGCAGTTGTGAGAAACCAATCACTGAAATCCTAACTGCAAGCAAGTGACTAGTGATCCTACTCAGTCCCACAAGCAGCACAACTCTAGAAATAAAAGAGGAAGCAGGATAACAGCTTGTGTCCTGAGCTTCAGGCTCAGATTTGAATTCAGTTTTGATTAGAGATGCAAATACAAACTTTAAAATCAAAGATTTATAACAAAACAAAAAGTTCAGGATACAGGGCCACAGGCTGCTTTTTTCCATGCTAAGTCTTCTCCTGGTGTGGAGGCAAACCCCATCCCTACAAACTCTTGCCCTGCATTGAGATGGTTGTGTCTGTCTGCTCGCACTCATCCTCCTCAGCCCCATTCTGAGCAGCATGCAGGAAGCAGAGTCACTGAGCAGATTCCAAATCATGCCAAACAAACAAACCCTCCTGATTCAGGGCCACTTATCAGCCCTTCCTCTTCACTGGCTCCTCCAGAGACCTACAGCAATATTCCCAGTGCCAGGGCTAATTATCCATCACAAGACATGAAGCATTCCACACATCCTAAAGAGGTACAGCGTTAGACCACACCGAAATTACTGACAATGGGCTTTCTCCTTCCTGAGGGCTCTAAGGACACTAGACCAAAATATTCTGGACATAATTTTTCTGTTTAAATCCACAGTGACTTTAAAGAGGTTGACAGTGAAAAGATTCTGACCTAAGGTATAAAACCAACATCTTCCTAAAGTCTACAGGCTTAAGTTCTATGACTCTTGGACATAGCACAGGCCATACAATTATCTGTCCTAATGAAATGCATCTGATTGCTACTTACTGTTCCAATTATTTTTTCTTCTGATGCTGCATCAGAATCTTTAAGAAATTTCTCAGAAAGTGGAAAATTTAAGCTTATGGTAAAAAACTCTTCTATGGTGGAATTTAAGATGCAAGACAGTCAAATATGTAGAAAAATTAAAGATTATGAAATACTTCTTCTGTATGAGATGCATTTTGTGTAAGCTTTTATATTCTCTTTCCCAGAATTCACATCCATCTATCTACACAAACCCTGCTCACCTATATCCACATTTTCTAGCACAAGTTTTGCTACTTGTGTCTATTCTTGAGTGTGTGTTAAATGCAGTTATAAATTTCCTGAGCCTGTCCTTACTGGCCTACAAGTGGAGTTCTCACAGCCACACACCTTCAGGGCTCAGATATTCCAGCTAACAGGGACACCACAGTGCTTCTGCTTTGGAGCAAAAGCTCCCTGCCCACATTCCATCATTTCCCAGGAGCACCAAAACCAGGTTCCAATTCTGAAACACAAAATGAGAAGGACTTTTCACATCTTCATTCGTGATTAGAAAACAAAAAGTCTTCACCTTCTTTACCAGTTCTAAGAATGACTCAAACTTTTGAAACAAAACACTGAGTGCTGTTCTTTTATAGCCTTGCTCCACCTAAAGATTCTTGGGAAGGCTTCTCCACACTGTGCTAACAGGAGCAACAGAAAAGCCTCCCAGTTGTGCCTGTATAAAATCTGGGACATGTATTTATCACTGTGTTTGTGGGCCTCTAATGCTGACACATTTCTGAGAATACAGGAGAACAAAAACACAAAAGAGAGGCTTAAGGTGATGCTGCAATTATTGTTGGGTCATTCTAAGCGTAGGTATGAGGTTCAGCTCATCTAGAAGGGATTAGAAGACCAGATTGTTTACCATATAAGACAAAATGTAGAGAGTTTTTAATAAATATTTTTTTCATGGTGTTACTGCATTTGGACAACAATGTAATTTTGTTAAAATATCATAAGAATAGTTTATTACCTCAGAGCATTCCTTCAAAATCTAAACTGAGTTCCACAGAACAGTTCCAGATAATTGACATCAGAGCAGTGCTCATCTGTTGTTCTTCCTAGAAATCTGGTACCTCAGAAATGAACTGAAATTAACAATCACAAACATTAAAAATAAAAAATCTCCTTCAAAAGAGGAAAATGTGTGAGCTAAAGACAACAGAGTCAGTGACTGGATAATATGTTACCACAGTCCTGTCTAAATTACAAAATTGTAACTGTTTTCTTCTATGTTACATTTCCAGATATTTTTATGTTATAGCAGACAGCACCTTTAAAATATTTCAAAACTTTTTTATTCATTCTCTGTCTTTATTGCCATGAAACAGGCCCTCAGCCAGAATAGATTCTTGTGTATCATAAACTTTAACAGGGGTTTATAATTTTTTGTCTGCATATTACACCATACATTTAGGAAATTACTGAAAATCTTACATTGCTCTTCTAGGAAGCAGAGGAAGCATAATTATCCCTTTCTAATTATTGCACTTTGGCTTCCTTGGATTATTTGTTTAGTATGAAGATTTGTTTATGTTCACTGATACTTTGGTTAAGTTTATTCTTCATTTATTTTAATTTGATGTTCCAAGGATATTTTACTGAACACTCCCTGTAAGACCTTCAACTATGGCCACCCACATCCTGAAATTTTCTCTCTACCTAATCCTGCCTTATGTCATAACACAGTTAATATATATATACATATATTTACAAAACACATTTATTCCTGCAAAATATACTGAGTATTTTGTATGTTATTTTAAAAAGCTTGTGTAGCATTGCACAATGTGTGTGTGTGTGTACATAAACGTGTGTACTTGCTAACCCCCCTAAGAACATGCACAGAGCTATTGTTGAAATTTTTCATTAAAACTGTGTAAAGGAAGTCCATCTGCCACAGCTCAGGATGTCCTGTTTCTCTGAGGGGCTTCAGCTATTGCTTGGCCATTTTCTCACTGAAAACACAAGTAGGAGACTTGAGGGCATTTAATCTGCTATTAAAACAAACTGATTTGGAAAAGGCGTTTTGAAGAGTTTTCTCCTGGGAACTGAGAACCCTGAGGTATAGACACCTCCCCAGACACAGCACTCTCAGTTTTCTGCACTGGTGTCATCAGTGGGAAGGATGGGAGGAAAAATTCCTTCTGTAAGGAGGGGATATCATGTGGTCATGGAGATAACCTCAAAGGACAGCTTTGTTCCCAAGCAATAGCTGTGCCCAGCTTGTCTTTCAAGGCAAACCACAGCAGGTTCCAGCCCTGCTCTGGGGGCTCCTGGCAGTGGGGTGAGCTGCAGCTCCTGCCCTGCCCCAGCCCCTCAGCACAGGTGGCGCTCCTGGCAGAGGGAAGGCACAGAAACCCTTGGCTTTAAAGGGACACTATTTGTATGTGCTCATGGTGTATATCTGCTTGCTTTGAGTCTGATTGCTTTGTAAGAGGATGGGGACAGCTCTGTGGCCAGTTTGGATTCCATTTTTATTTTGAATCATTGAAAGAAAACCCCAAAAGTTCAAACCTCAGAAAAATTCTTTCGTGATTCATTTGGTGTATTTTGTTTTACTTCAGCACTGCTCTCCAAACTGTTCAACTTTAATTTTACAGTTGATCAGGAAGTCCCAAATCTCATTTCCACTAAACAAGGGCTTTCCTTGTTTGTGTTCGTCATTGAGAAATAAAAGTTTGTAGCCATGAGAGGTTTACACTTACACACAGTAGTTATGAGTACCCAAACCAAAATGTTCTCGGTGGGGACTGGTGTCAGCCCCAACCAAACAAAACCAAATGCCACAGGGATACGCCCTATTGCCAGGAAAAGAAGACGAGGACAGAAAGAGACAATGGGTGGGAAAAAAAAGGAAGTGCATGAGAGGTCAAAAATGTCAAAATAAAGCACCAGAGTGGAACAGGGAGCAGAGAGACCAACAGCAAAAAAGAGACTGGGGGCAGAGAAGGGTCATTAATAAAGGCCATAAATATCTTAGTTTTCCCATCCAAGCTTCCTTTCCCTATGGAATGACTGCTGGTGTTTATCACAAGACAGAAATGGATGCTGCACTAGGATGAAGGCAACCGGGAGAAACCTGAAATCAAATGTCTGCTCTGGGCTCTGCCTCTCCTTTTGGGCACTGAAACCAGCATTGCCTCTGAGAATAATGAGACAATGCTCCCTTCATCCTGGCATCCAAGAGCCACAGGCCATGGATGACCCCCCAGTTCCATCAGAGCACAGCTGAAACAGCCTGTTCACCCTCCTGTCCCAGAGGCAGACACACCTGCAGACACAAACCCTTCCTGCCCTATGGAGAGCACTCCAGAGCAGGAGCAATAGAACATTCTGGGGTGCCTTAGGCAGAATGCCCACCCCTAACAGCCTTGCTGAGCCCTCACCATTCCATATTTCCCTCTTGTCTGAACAGCAATAACACACTCCATGCAAAATTCCTCAAGGCATTATTTCTGTCTGCAAAGTGAGATCATTAAGCCTGACAAACACAGGACACAAGTTTATCTTGATAAAAAGTGACCCACATAGGCTGGCCAAGAAGAAGACCTAAAGCAGTGAGAAAGAGGTAGAACATGACATAGAAAAGTAATAAAACACCACAAGGGGTTCAGCTTCATTCCCAAAACATACACAATCTTTTCTAAAGAGCCTGTGCAGGATTGGGCCCTTCAACAATTGTCAGTCATACAAGGGCAGTGGTTCTGAAGCCACTTCTTTTGAAGTCATCCAAAAGCATTCAAACACTGAGACAGTAACAGCTGTTGCACTGGTTGTCTTCAGGATGACTCTGGAGCCTGAAATAGGGGTATAAGGTTGCTATTGCCAGCTAACACCTTTTGCTTTTACCTGAGTTTTAAAATGTCCATTCTCATCATTGCCATGACACCAAATAAAAGGTTATTTGAGGAGAGAGGGGAGGGCAGCATTCTGTCATTCCTCCTTCCTCTTTCATGGTAAGGAATGCGCTGATGATGCCAGGAACTGAAAATTCTGCCTTTTGATAGATTAATCGATTGGACAGCTTTACAGTAGACCAAAAAAATGGGAAAATGTTGTACTCACCAGTCTAACTCATTAAGAAATGTTCCCCGTGTAGTCATAATGCAGGAAAAAAGAAAGTTTGTAAAGTTTTTAGACTGCAAAACCGGAGCATTTACACATTATAATTGTTTTCATAATAAAAAGGGAATATTACAAATATTTTTGAAACATGAGGATTCACGTGTTGAGACTTTTGCTGCTGTCGTTCCCTGGATGTCACACAGCCACATTGCCATCTAGCGCCCGAGGCCACATCCGCAGCGACAACGGGAACTTGGAAAGGATATTCCAAATTAGTTCACAATAACAAACACGGATCACTTTTGTTTGCCACTAGTGCAGTACTATATGATAAAACAATCGCATCTAACAGATGACAAGGAAGATTTTTTTTGTTGTTGTTTTGTTGTGGGTTTTTTTGAGCAGGACCGAGGAAATTATGAGGAGAATGCAAAAGAATGTCTGACTATAAGCAGTGTTGAAGTGTCATTAGTAGGAAATATGATCATATTTAGAGAATATAGTGAATTGGATGCACTGTATCAGCATTTAGAAGAAGTTTTATTGGGTCTACAATGAAAAAAAGAGAGAGGAAAGGAGCAGGGAAAAGAGGAACAACTAATTCAAATGATGCCCTGCTTTAAGGGCAAATATTCAGTCCTTCAGGCAGAAATGTGCATAAAAATTGCACAGTTAATTTTGGACTCTGTTACACAAAACACGCCAAGCAATACCCTGCTAAATCTGTAGATATCAATCAAAAACTCCCCTACCTCCTTAAAAAAAATGAATGGTATGTGGTTGGGAGCAATTCTGCTGCAGTGGAGCACCCAGGAAAAGTGAAATTATCTCAGTGCTGCCAAACTCTCTGTAAAATACCCTTGGAAGCTTTAGGAGAGGTCCGTGCTGCTGCAGAGCCTCCAAAGGGACAGAATCCAGTTTGCTTTTCCGTGAAGCATTTAAGCTCCCTTTCAGAGTCAGATCCTGAACTTCTGTGTCACAAACTGCTGTGCTTTTGATCAAAATTCAAAAGGAAATTATCGACTCTGTTTAGTGACTGTTATGAAAAACAAAATGTTTTTAGGGAGGGCTTGAACAGAGGGAACAGGAAAGTTTTAGATCAGTTTTGAGTAGATATAAAACTGCATCTTGAGGCTGCAATTACCTGAAAAGCTGTGACAGTCTGGAAGTTTGCTGCTAACAAAGTGGGAAGATTCTGCTTCCATTTTTTCCTTTAGACGGTCTGGAATTCAGTGGGTCCCTCTGTCACTTGACTCAGCTCAATAACCAAAAAGAAAATTGATTCATTGTTTCCACTTACATTCTGAAGTTGTTTATGAAAAGATATAATGTGTGTATTTGGAGCAGGTATAAGGGGAGGAATCAGAAACAGCCTGCCCAGAAATGGGTAAATAAAAGGGAAGATCAAGACATTCCGTTTTCCTGTGCAGATGTAAAAAAATTAAATTATTAAAAAAGATCTAACCAGACAAAAACACTCAGACTTCTAGCACTTTTCACTTTTTAATTTTCAGTCTATTTGCTCGCTGTAGTTGTTTCTTATCCCCTTCCCCAACACTGGAAGAATTCCCTCTGTGTCCCACACTCATCTCTCTGACAATGGGGACACCCCGCACTGTGCACAGGGCAGTGCTTTGTTTCTGTCACTAATATTTCCCCTGCCATGGGGCTATCTGCTGGCTTTTTTTGCCTCAAAGCATTTTAATAAAACCACTACAAGATTCCTCCAGCTGCCCAGCTACGTTATTTATTAAGATATGAAATAATGTGCCTTCACAAAATGCCAGCACCTGTTCTAGCCCAGCGCACAAACCCTGCCATCTGTTAGTACCCATTCCATTCCTGCAGAATGCCATGGGCAGCATGCAGGGCATGCAGGAGAAAGCCCTGTGGAAATGAAGGGTTCTACCTACAAACACTCTCTGAGAACCCACAGACACATAAATGCAATTTCTTACTCGGTGCACAGGTTTAAAACACTTTATGAAGAACATACATATATATTTTGCCCCAAATACAGCAGGGATAGCATCAACTGAATCATTTTTTATCGTGGCTCTTCTGGAAATCATCTGGTGACATTTCATTCTCCAATCAGTTTGTCCAAAAATTAATGGGAGCCTCCCTATTAGCTCCAGTAAGCAACCTAATAAATGTCAAGAGGTTTACCTAGAAATAAATGGGGAAAAATAATCTGGTAATTATTTGACCAAATTAATTATATTTCTGTTTTGGTTTCTAGAATTTTCTTGCTTCCTTTCTGTTCAAGCAAATCAGCTAGAACAAACACAGCTGAAAAGTGTTCTTGTGAGACTGGCTCTTCACTAAAGAGCTGAATAACCATTTCTTCTTGGACCTAAAGACAACTTTCATATCAAAGAGGTAAATAGAGCTGTTTGGTTAGCAAATGAAAATGCTTCTGCTTAAAATGAAAATGAAAAAAATGTTGGATTTTACAATGGAACAGGAATAGCTAAAATTTTAACAGTCACAAAATTCTTTTAGCTCTGTTTCTGTGAGATAAAAATATCTTTTACTTTTTGAGGCTTTTCTTTCACTTATTTGATCCTGAAGAAAAGATACTGTAGATTTATGTGTTGTTTGTCCTGGAGAGCACAGCTGGTTTAGCTTTTCTGTCAGACCCTCAGGAACCCGTCTTTAAAATTACTTTTTTTAAATGCACAGTGGGTTTGCCTAAGCAAATTTAATTTGTATTACAGTCTGAATCCAAAGGAAGGAATAAAAAAAAAAACCAGAAGGAAAAAAAACAAACTCACGAACACATCTCCACTGCCACCTTTAAAAGAGAAGGGATTCTGTTTTAAATAGTGTGATATTATTATGAAATAGTTAAAAAAGTTAGCCCTATCATGGAGGCTATTTTCATATATGATAGCAAGCCAAAGGTACACAATGCCCTTATCAGCAACAACAAAGTAATGAAAAAGTCCAGACTGTTAAATGGCAAACTACAGGAGCTATTTCCACAAAAAATTAATTTGGGGTAAGATGAAAGAAGAATCAAGGTGACAAAAAACATTCTAATAAATCCAGATTAATTCAAAGTAATATGAAGACAGGAAGGCTTAGGGGTACTATGAAGAACTATGAGGACACTTAAAGAAAAATAACTGCATAAAAGGAGAAGTGAAATTGTAAAAGGATCCCAGCCAGATGAATCTGTGAGGGAAAAAGAACTTGAGAAGGGAATGGCATGCAGATAAGAGTGATTTCTTGGCATCACTAAGCAACGAGATGTTTGCTGTGAAGTAACAGCTCTTTAAACTGGAAAAAAAAACAAACAAAATTATAGAAACTGGACCATTTTGGGTTGGAAAAATTAATGTATTTAACTGTTACAAGTCACAAGAAGACAAATATGTTCACCTTCTGAAGCAATTGAAGAGTGAAGTGGTTGCCCGTTAATATAATCAACTCTTATGAGAATAGGCTGGAAGAAACAAAACTTGGCAGTCACCACTGAGTGGTATTAAAACAGTTTATAACTAGGGGGACGTGCTTCTTTGCCAGGTAAATTCGTTGATAAAATAATTGAATTGAAAACCATAAAATGAGACAATAGCCCAGATGAAACTTGGATTAAAAAAAGCAGGAAAACCAGACCTCCACACTTCTTTGTGAGCTTGACAAAACAAGACAAACTACTAGTTAGTAGACACATGGGATTTAGACTTTTATGAAACTTTTGACAACAGGCCAGACAATACACACATCTAGGTTTAATTTGGACAGTTCTGGTTTCAGAAGATTCTCTCAGGTGTCAGGTTTCAGTGAAAAACAGAAGTACAATTATGAGAACAAGGTATCGACTACTTGTGCTAGCAACAGGAGAGAAGGAAAATAATGTAATTAACCTTTGAACTGGAGGGTGCCATCTCCTAATTTTCCTGTGCCCAAAGAACAAAACAAACCAACAATTCTGCCAGGATCATCGCTCTGTCCTTCTCCTGTGGAAACAAAGGGATCAGACACATCCCACCTGCCCACACAGAACAGTGTGCTGCACACCAGATTTAGATCACAGTGCCCTGGCAAGCACTTGGATCCAGAAGGACAGGACTTGAAATAGAGATGGAATGTAGAGGGAGGTTAAAAACTTTAAAGAATGGGAAAAACAACAATTACTGAAACCATACCTTACTTTGAATAATACTGAATATGTAATATGTACTATTATTTCTGTCCTTGACAACTATCTTAAAAAGATAAGTATTACAAGAAGAGAGAGGAATAATAAAATTAATTTTAAAAATAGGGACTCCTAATTCAAAGCCTGCTGAAGTTAGGAAAGGACTTTAATAGGCTTTGGCTCAAGCCCTTATAATGCAGCAAAGAAAACAATATAAAACTGAAGTGGGATTTATATTCCTACTATAAATAATGTATGTAAACTCAACTACTGGAGACAGTCTTTGTGTGGATCTAATTTATCATTATTATAGTGAGATTATGGCAGCTTTATGCGAGACAGAGGCAAATGTGGGTCATTAATGAAAACAGTTTATTTACATTATCCACTGCAGCTCCCCAGGCACTTTCCCTGCTCTATACCCTCGCTCCTGCCCCACCGTGGCCCACAGGAACACAGCACACGAGCTCAGGGCAGTCGTGGCTGAAACAAGACTGAAAATTGAAAATAAAGAGGACAGGTAATCCTTCCTGCTTTGTCATTTCCCCTTCGAATTGGAAACACAGATGTCAAATACTCACGGTGCAAATAAAACCTCGAGGGGTGTTTGGTCTTCACCCTGTGCTGACTATGAGCACTTGCTGAAAGTGACAACTCCAAAGGAACAGCTTTGGAAGCTTTTTGCACCATGTTTCCCCAGTCCCTCTCGCTGGGGATGTTTGCAGCAGCAGAAGGCAGCTTGCACACGGTGAGACTGCTGAAGCTGGGCTCCATTACCTGATGTTCAGTGGGCAACTCTGAAAATAGGCTATGCTGCTGAAAATGACAACTCCAACAATTCCAGCAAAAAATACCCACTCCCTCAATGTACACAGTGGAACAAAACCAGCCGTGGGTAATATTTCATTCCTTTAAAAACCAGTTTGATGATATAATAAGGTTTGTGTCATCTCTCTTATGTCAGCACTCTACACCTTCTCTGGAAAAAAAAAAAAATTTCTTCAGACTAATCCATGCAGGTTTAGTAAAAAAAGCTTCCAATCTGGTCCATTGTGTCCTCCAGAAAAAAGTTCTGCAGGATTGCCAGATTTGTTCCATTGTGTCCTCCAGAAAAAAGTTCTGCAGGATTGCCAGATTTTTTCTTCTCAGAACAAGAGAACCAACCATTAATTTTAAGAAGGTCGCATCATTAACTGTGAACACATGCACAGCCTGACTGGGTTCACTCTGTGTCCTTCACATAACAATTGGATACCAAACCTGACATTTTGTCTGTATTTTTTCCAAGAAAAAATTCTCCCTTCCAAACAACTTCTCACTACTAATTTGACATATTTATGGCTCAGGAAGACTAGTAAACTTCAGCCCTTAATTTTATCAATTAAATAGGCAAAGCAACAACACAAGCTCCTAAGCTCCTCATTTGTCTCCTCTTTCCCTGAGATATCAACCACTGGTGCACTCTCAGCAGTTATCTGATCCTTTTGCTCTCCTGAAACTGCCAGTGAAAAGGAAATTAATGCCAACTGTGCAGATGACTTTGTATTGACACTTTCCCAATATAATCCAGACCTGCACCACCGGTGTGTTTCACTGGGGACATCCACCCATCATCAGATGGTTGTAATTTTCCAACAGCAACTGTCCTGGGATGCATTGAAAATAATAACAAAAGCTCAGAAACATTCTTTATTTCATTATTGATTTTTACACCACCTATTCTTCAAGCTGGTGTTATGTTTTTGACTACATCAATACAAAATATCCTATTTAAAGCTGTTACTTCAGTATACATTTAAACCACAATAAAATATAACCAACCTACCCATTATAAATGATCCTATTTTATAAATGATGTTAACCTGCTATACTTCCATCTACAGTATAGTTAGTTAATATTTCCTTTCATCCCACCAGCCAAAAAGGTTAATCCTCACAGCAGCTGTTACTACTTCAGTACAGACTCAATGTGAATTTAACCTCTCCTGGATATTGCCCAATAAATTCTGTTGTTTTTCTAAGCACTTCTGTGAATTAAAATGGATGTTGGCTTGCCATCCAAACTCATGAACAGGTCTGAAGTGGCTTTTAGGCACGTTGCCAAAAAACTTCCCAATTCCCTTATAGGGGTATAGCTCTCACTCCAGAGATCTTCCATGCAAGAATTGAAAAACAACACCTTCTCCATTTCATCAAAATTATTTTTCATTTTCTTAGCATTGTTTTAATAAATTCTGCACAAAATTACATTAAAATAATATTAAGGGTTTCATTTGCCCTCTGCAATACCCAGTAATTTAAACTTAGCTGCAGCAAGGCAAATGTGAGATGAACATATCCTCCTGCAACCTTCTTGACAAGGCCAGGATATTGAAAAGCCTGAATATTAAATTCAACCCAGAACATGTGTTTGGGTATAAGGCTGAGGAAAACAGAAATGCTCCCTATTAAAAAAAAATAAAAATCAATTATAAGAATACATTATAATTATAAGAATTATAAGAAATTATAATTATAGAAATATAATTATAGAAATATAATTATAAGAATACATTTTTTTTAGCTGATACTTAACTTTATTCTAACTAAAACAAATATGTCTTAAAAAGCCTTCATTTTCTCCCAGACTTCAATCCTCATTTTTAAAAGTAGTATAGCTTAGACTGTGATCTGGCAAAGCAATGAACAACCCTCTAAAGTTTAAAACAATTGGAGACGTACAGAACATAAGCACATTGCTTGTGTGGCCCCTCCCGGAGATGAAATCTTTCCTGTTTCAATGGAAGTCGTGAACCAGCTTGCACCGATGCGTGGCTTTGAACCTTCTGGAACTTGAGGCATTCTGGGCTCTTGGACAGAGACTTGCCTGCTGATAGGGGAATCGTAGAATAATCAAGATTTGGAGAGACCTTCAAGATCAAATTCTGTTTCACACCCCCCTAAGCGCAGTCTGTAAGACTGAAATTCACAACAGAAGATACACAGACCAACTAGAATAAATAAACTTCAAGTCATAATAAACTTCCAATCCCCTGAAACAGGCCCAGTTGTAAGAAGTCAGTACCCCCTCTTCACAGACATTAGAGCCGGTATGTCGTAATTACTGAATATAAAGCTGATTTTGGTTTTATGCTTAAGTGCAGTTATATTTTTTTCCTTTCTTTACAGAAGCGTTAAAGCTCCCCGAACATGAGGGCAGCAATTCCTCAGCAGGCGCGGCAGTGAAGCCGTGGCCGGGCTGCCGAGGCCGATGCCCCGCAGAGCACAGGTGTCTCCGGGCACCATGCGGGGCCGGAGCGGCACAGACAGAGCCAGCCGGGGTTTAATGTGCGGATTTCTAGCTGCTCCTCCCTGTGGGGCAGCCTGGCCGTACGCGGGGCCGGGAGCCGTCCCTCACAGCGCCGTCCCTCGCAGCGCCGTCCCTTGCAGCGCCGTCCCTCACAGCGCGCACCCACTGCCGCCCGCACCTCTCCGCACTCGCGGCGGCCGCGGCTCAGCAGCGCTTTAATCCCGCACGGTGGCCTCAATTCCCCCGTTTTTCCTACTACGGGGACTCCCCGCCAAGGAAGGGAAGCCGCAGCCCTGCTCCGTGCCCTGGGCGGCTGAGGGAGCCGGGCACCCCGCGCTCCTGCCAGGGTTGTGGCACTGCCGCACAATAGGCTCCCCGGGCCCTCAGAAGCGTTTTAATGGCACAAACGCGCTGGGAGCGCTCGGAGCAACAAAGTTCGTGTTCTTTTCCTCGGGGAGTGCCGGGGGACCGCGTGTCTCCCCCACGCCGGGAGGAGGCGCGGGGGACACCCCATAGCAATCTACAGCTTCCTCATGAGGGGAAGCGGAGGGGCAGATACTGATCTCTGCTCTCTGGCGACAAGTGACAGGACCCGAGAGAACGGCCTGAAGCTGAGCCTGGAGAGGTTTAGGTTGGATATCACGAGGTTTTTCACCCAGAGTGGCTGGGCACTGAAACAGGCTCGGCAGGGCAGTGGTCACAGCAGCACCAAGCCTGACTTCAAGAAGTATTGGGACAACACTTCAGGCACAAGGTGCGACTTTTGGCACAGGGTGTGACTGCTGTGCAGGCCCGGGAGGAGCGGGACTCGCTGCTCCCGGCGGGTTCCTGCCCGCTCGGACTATTCCGCGGCTCCGTGACTCCATTTCCCGGCGCGCCGCGGGGCGGGAAGGGGCGGGAGCGAAGATGGCGGCGCTGGGGTCGCGGGGCTCGGCGGCGCTGCCCTCGCGGCTGCGGGCGCTGTGGGCGCTCCCCGCCCGGCGGGCGCTGGCGGCGGATGCGGGCGGTACGCGAGGGCACCCGGGGGCACCCCCAGAGCGCTCCCGGCCGCCCAGCCTCGGGGTTCAGCCGCCCCGCGTGGCGGTGGTGGTGGGCGGCTGCGGTCCCCGTGGGGAGGGATGCGGTCGGGGCGGGTGAGGGGCTACGGAGGGTCCGGCGGGGCGGGAGGAGCCGTGAGGGCAGGGGATGGCCGCGGCCGTCCCCTCAGCCCCCGGGTAACAGCGTGTGCCCGCAGCCGCAGAGGGAAAGGCCGCCCCGCCGAAGCCCGCCTTCACGGACGAAGCGGTTCAGACACTGCTTTACAAAATGACGGGACTCGACCTGCGCAAAGTGTTCCGGCCTGTGAAAAAGGACCTCAAGCCGCCCCACTACAAGCTGATGACCGAAGCTCAGCTAGAAGAGGTAGGCTGCTCTGCTTCCTTCGGAAGTAAGTGTTGGTTTTAGCCTGTAATAGCCCAGATTTCTGCCTTCCTTACTGCTGTGTTTGAAAACATTCTGGTTTCTTTACTTTGTTTCAGATTATTCCCTAAGTCAGTGTAAATCTGTGTTTCTTCACTTGAAGTAATTTGGTTTGTCCAATTTTGCGCGATTTTGATGGAATATGGAAGGAAATATTGACAGTTTCTCTTTATTAACCTGGTATGCTTCCTAACTCTGTCAGATACCTTCATCTGATACTTAAGTTGCAGCCCTGGGAATCCTTTTACTGCTTTTTTTTTTATCTCTCCCCTCTGGTCTGACTTCATTCAGGATGACAGAGGGACCTGACTTAAGCTGGTTCTGCTGTAGCCACAATTGAAACTATATACAAACTGCTGGCTGTGGTTTATACTTTGGGGGAAATTTACCATGGAAATACATCAGAAATAAACTTGGTGTTTGCAGTAATTTGTCTGTTGTAGTTTTGTAACTTCCTCCAGCATTTTGTCCAGTTTTTAGTAGTGGTAAATTGTTTACATGAAATTTACCTACCTAGAGGTGGAATTGGTGTCTCACTTTTTTCTTAATTGCAGAATTAAAAAAACAGGCTTCTCTAAATGAAAATATTTGTCCCCAGATTGTATGTTATCTTTCCAATAGGATGATATTTTTAATTGTAAGATTAAACTACTTTTTTTTCCCCTACAAGGCCACAAGAAAAGCCATTGAGGAAGCTAAAACAAAACTAATCATGCCCCCTGTTTTGAATGAACGAGAGCCAATTGATGATGTCTTAGCAGAAGACAAAGTCCTCGAAGGAACTGAAACTGCAAAATATGTGTTTACAGATTTAAGTTACTCCATTCCACATCGTGTAAGTAACGTGATCAACAGTATGAATTTGTATTCAAAATAAGCTTTAATGAAAATGTAGATGGATCAGTTTGCAAAAGGGCTGTGGAATTGAAAATTCAGTCTGGTACAAGGCAGTAGAGTAAAATGTATTTCTATGTACTTGCTTCTAACTGATAACCATAAATTACATTCTGCTACTCAAAAGCAGGCATGAGGAAAGCTGTGTGGTAGGTAGTTAATTATTTTGTAAGCAGGTGCTTGTGATATGCTAGGACTGCTGAGTTTCTCCATGCTCCTAGAAGCTTTCTGTAGGATTGGATTCCTTTGTAAGGTGGAACTACTCCACAGTTGCAAAGATTTGGTGGAAAGCTGGTGGAAATGATGAATGAATTCCCAGGAAAGCTGTAAAGAAATAGTTGTCTAATGGAATTGGGAAGTATAGGGATAAAGTTTTCTTTGTGTAATGAGACATCTTGATTGTCTTCAAGTACCAGGAATAAGAGGCCAGAAAAATTCTTAAAGTTTTGAGTTCCAAGAAGCCTTTATGGTTCAAATGTGGATATAGTGATGGTCCTGTGAAATTAACTGCTGCATCATATTGGAAACTTCCTTGTCAAACAAACTTTCCTATTTGCCACCCTAAAGCAATTCTACTTGTGAACAGATCTGAGTATATTGTTTAATTTGTTGTATTTTTTTTGCCTTGCACTTGCCCTTATTTGATTTTAGCACCTGAAAGGTACAAAAGAACATGACACTTGCATTCCTAATTATGTATGGGTTATCAAATGATAAAATCAGGCAAACTCCCTGTCTGGGTGTGAGTTATGTTACCTCTAAACTTCCCAGAGCTGTAGCGCTCTGTGTTGGCACATGCACAGTGGTCAGACAGTAAAACTGAGGTGCAAACTGAGGTGCAAAAGCAGTACCTAAGCAGGTAGAAAGGCAGAAATGATGAATCTGGCGCGTCGCAACAGTCCCTTAGAAGCTGGTGTTATTAGGGTGACTTTAGGAGTAGATGGACTTTGACAAATGAGGGGTTTTTTAGGACAGTTCTGGCTATGAAAAGAGAAGGCTTTAGGCAATGTTTGGTTTTTATCTCATTTCCAGGAACGTTTCATTGTAGTTAGAGAACCAAACGGGGTGTTACGCAAAGCCACCTGGGAGGAACGAGACAGGATGATCCAGATATTCTTCCCAAAGGAAGGGCGCAAAGTGATTCCCCCCACATTATTCAAGGATGAAAACCTAGGGGTAAGCTCTTCCTGGCTTTGAAGCTGAGCACTTTTCTTTCATTGCAGTCTGACAGTGAATCTCTGCTCTTTGGGCAGAGCAACTCGGAATAAGCCATTCTGCATGGGTGTGTTTAACTGCTTGAATTCTGTTTTGAACAGTAGTCTTTCATTGTAACTTGGTTAAAATACTTGAAAAAAAGTTCCAGGTTAGGGCCAGGTAAGTCCTGGGTAGGTATAAATACTGTGTTACCTAGAAACAATTGCACATTTAATCTGGAAATGTGAACTGGTGTTTCAGAATCAAAAATCAAGAAACGGTGTCATCAAGGCAGTTACTGTACTTCTGTCCGTTTTGAATTTTGATGAAGGGGTGACTCATTAAGTGTTGCCCAGAACAGTGTTGTATCTGCTGTTTTTGATTCTGTAGAGTTGATTACATAATCTACCTCTGAATCTAAACTGTTATTTCAGACTGTATTTCAGCAAGACCGTCATGAAGATGTCCTGAACATGTGCATTGCACAGTTTGAGCCAGATTCCCCTGACTATATCAGAGTGAGTTAACTTTCCTTTTTTTCAGCAAAAAAAAATCATAGTGGAGAATTGTAGGGTTTATTTTGTAAACATAAATATTTATCTGGGGAGTGGAGGTGTTGGTCATATGTGCTCTAATTTTCCCATATAGATTGTCCTTATGATGAGTTTTGGGGTTTAATTTTATGCAGAACAGTAAAACAGGATCTTGCACAAGTAACTTTCACCAGCCTAGAAAGGTAGTGCACATTCAAAAATAGTCCTTATTCAGGTACTTCTGGTATCAAAGGAGAATTGAGGGTAACACTTGTCAGGGGCTCTTAGCCGGGTTGTGCTGCTGAAGTCACACTGACTGCTGGTGGGAGCTGGCAGGACCAGCTAGGGATACTTAGCTATGCCTAAGTACCAAGGCCTGGGCTAGCCCAGAATTATCACAGGCATATGGTTCAGCATGGGGCTTCTGCACCTTAGGGAAATGAAAAGGATCAAAAGCTCAGAGAGGTGCAGGGGGAAAGCTGTCACCAGGCTCCAGCTGTGCAGTGAAACAGCCCTGTGTGTGCAGGTTCACCACCGCACCTACGAGGACATCGAGAAACACGCCAAGTACGACCTGCTGCGCTCAACCAGGCACTTTGGGGGCATGGTGTGGTACCTGGTCAGCAGGAAGAAGACAGATGGCTTACTCATAGACATGATCAACAGAGACCTGTAAGTACAGGCTGGCACTTGGTAATCCTGCTTAGCCTTAGAACAAGTACCACTGTTTGGCAATAAAAACTATTTCTGTCACATGGATGAAAGTTTCCATTTGCATAATGGTTTAGGCCAGCTCTGTTAGCTGTACAGGTACTGTACAGCAGCACCAGGAACAGTCCATGAAGTTGGAGGGTGTGTATGTATATATATATATATAGTTTCTGCAGAAATTAGCCTTCTGTAGTTTTTGGGTTTTTGTTTTTTGTTGGTTTTTTGTTTGGGTTTTTGTTTGGTTTTGGTTTGTTTTTGTTTTTTTTTTTTGTTTCCCATGTAATTGTGAGGATAGTTCCAGCTCTGAGCACTGCTGATCTTAAAGCCTGACATTTTCATACTGGGCTCAGTTTTAGCTTATAAGGTTGATACACTATGGGTTTTAGAGCAATTCCTAAGTAGCTTAGGAACATGTAGATTTCATTTTAAATGGGTGGATTTCTGTAAAATACACAATGTACTAATTTATTCAAAGTTCCCTGAAGTGAGCAATATTCAATAGTTCACACTAGAGCTGGGAGAAAGTTGTACAAGCAGAAGTTGCAGTGGCAACTTCAATAAATGGTGGCATTTATTTCCTGCTGTTTCAGTGGTCAGATCTTGCTCTTAAACCTGAGCATATGGAGAAATCAGGAAGATTCCTGGTTTAGAATCAGACTGGCAAAGGGAAAATTCATGTATCTGGCCAATTTAAATAAGCAGAGTTTAAAATGTCTTTCCCTTCCACACACTTCAGTCATTTTAAATTCACCTGAGAGCTCTGTGTCACAGGATTTCTAATGCTACTTCTGTAAAACCTACTGGTCATCACAGCCTGTGTTAGGAAGTTCACTAAACACTCACTATTGGTAATTAATTGTATTTTCAGAGGGATGTCAGCTGTATTACTGCTGAGCAGGCCAGCAGGCTTCAGCTGCAGGAGGGACAGATGTAGGCACTCGCCTGTGTAGTCCAGGGACTGGATACTCAGTGGAACCAGCAGTTTGGCAACCTGTGCTGTGCAAAGTACATCAGAAAATACACTCTGTAAATACTCTGAAGAGAAAGGACTTGCTAAAATGAGCCTTTCTTTGTTCAGGCTGGAGGATGCTACAAGTTTAATTACACTGTATCATATGCTTCACCCTGAATGTCAGTCAGCAAAGGAAGCTAAAGAAGGGAAACTTCAAGGAGTTGATCTGATCAAGGTAAGCTTTTCTGCTTTAACCTGCAGACCAGAGCCTCTAACCAGCAGAACCACATTTAGTAGTTAAATTACTCCTTACCTTAGGAAGCAGATATTTAACTAGAACTGTTGTACATGCCAGGCTGGGGTTTTTATTAAACTGTATATATGTACAGCTGCACCAGGATTTCAGTTGTGGGAGGCTGGTCTGCCACTGGCATGATGACTCTGCTGTTAATTAACCTCTCTCCTGCCACGGCTGCAGGTATTTGTAAAAACTGAATCCCAGAGAGAAGGTTATATCCAGCTGGCCCTGCAGGCTTATGAAGAAGCAATGGCTACTTCTTCAGCTTCGTGAAGTAAACCTCAGCTCATCTGAAGTTTTAAGTCTGTTTATAAATGTTTTCTGTACAGGATTCCACAATAAATACTTGAAAATGACTGCTTTAGAATGTATTTTTCTTTACTGAAATACATGTGACTCACTACAGCAGTTTATTTTGAAAAGTTCTGTAAGTGAACTTAGAGCAGCCATCATGACCTTTGTTTTCACTCACCCTGTACCCCGAGTTCAGTTTTTTTACTGTTACATCTTGAATCTGAAGAATTGCCCACAATTAATTTTAGTTTTTAAGCTAAGTGCAGGGTCTGGACAGCTTCATTTAGGAAAGGGTGTAACAATCACCATTTCTAACCTTTAAGCTGTACCACTGCTCTCTTGGGGCTTTTTGCTAGAAGTGGTGTCTGAAAGAGTAGCTAAGCTGATACTGATGGTTACCAGTGTTAGATGGCAGCACAGTGAAAACATAACCACATACATCAGTGTAGGTGCTGAGAAAAGTCAGGTTAAAATACTATTTTTCAATTACTGCGCTCCTGTTTCACAGATTTGGAATATACACTATGGAAGCTGGGTTATTCATAAGAATTCTGCTATTCTTAGTAAATATTACTAGTAAATGGAGAGCTGAGGAGCAGAATGTTTAAAAGGATTTATTGAATTGCTTGATAAATGAAAACATTTGTTAGTATGTTCTGGAGCAGGCCAACATCTTGAATTTCAACATACTGGAAGGTGATTCTCTTTGTACAGTTGCTGGCTCCATACTTCCTTGTACATGGTCCACTTGTGATATAAAAATCAAAGCAACTTGGAGCACCTAGTCCACAGAACTTCATGCCTCTGGGTTTTGACCAAATTATTTCCTGATTTGGTCAACTAAAAATGGATGTTCACTCATCTAAGATCTCTTCATCCAGATTGATATCTGTGGTATCAATATCCTCCAGATCCAAGTTATCTAAGTCATCTTCCAAGTCCAGCAGTGTCTAGGGAGAGAAAAGACTGGATGAAGGGGGTGCTGCTATGGTTACATGTATACAGGATATAGCTTATAGGATGGATGGCTGTGCAGGATGGAGCTGCACTCTGCAAACCCCAACCAAGGCCTCATGGGGAACATGAGTGCTGAAGGAAGCTGGAGAGCAGCTGCCTGCTTGGTGAGGAAACCTCTTCCAGCACTGCAGCGTTTTTCCATGCTCTGAGCAGCTGGGTTTGAACTGCCCCATGTCAGCCCATCTGCTGAACTGATCTGTGACTGTGTGCAGTGTCTGCACACACAGGGCTGGGCTCTGAACACTGCTCTGGGACTGCCAGAGTCATCTTTGCAGTAGCTTGGTTAAATCACACTCATTAAAGTCTTTAATGTAAAATGAAGTGAGTGCTTATACTTCCCCTCAGAAAACTGTTTGGGTACCTTTTGATCTCTTGCTGGAAGGTTATCAGAATTCTGTACAACTGTCTTCATCACTTCTTGTTTAGGAGAGGGAACTGGTTCTTCAGCCTTTTTCTAATGGCAAAGAAATTCCTTTAGTTTTTTTCAATTTAAATTCTTTCAACAAAAGCAGGTAAACAACAGCATACCTATAATCTCTCTCTAAAAGAGAACCCTTTCCCAGTGGTTCTCTTTATACTTCCCATCTTCACTGTCAGAAAGGATTCTAGTCCTCACTCCACTGGAGACTATTTCTCTCCCCAGTGTATTTGAAGCAGCTGATGGAACTGATAAAATGAGAACCTTCAGAAATTATCAGTTCATTTTAAATACTGAAGTGCTATTAGTGATTTTCAGCACCCTCAGCAGGAGAGACCAAGTTAGTTGAGACTGACAGCAAATTTTAGTAGTTGCTGGGCTTTGTGTTCCAAATCCTATAATAGTTTAATACTTGTTGCTTCACTGCTGCACAAGTTTTATATTAAGGTAATTCATCAGTCAGTACTATTATTGAAGGCAATGGTGCTATTCAATTAACTGTATTTAATTACAGAATTAACTATCTCCTACAAAACATCCCATAATTAGTCTCAGCTGTAAGAGAACTGGGGTTTAGGGCTTCTATGCAATCATGAGCTGAATGCAGATACAGAGGTCTTGTTTTCAGCTTCTGTGGCAAGCTAGTTCTCATTTATTTCCATAGGTAGCCTTGACAGGGTTGTTTATCATCTTTAGCAAATGTGCAGACAAGTCTGACTTTGCTTTAATGGTATTTCTGTGGATGCACAAGAGGCAGAGTCACTACAAAGGCTTGAAAGTAACTTCTCTGCTCCATCAGGGATGTTCAAAACTACGTTTTGTAGTGCATCTCCTATAAGGAAAAATGTACAGACAATGGAGAGCTGTAGCTTTTCTGTTTCTCCTTCACTTTCCAGTGCAATTTTGATTTTAGATGTTTATAGCCTCAAAGAGTTGTGCCACCATCACTACCTTTAAGAAATCCTCACATTATGATTTTCACATACACATGTAAAGTGTATTTGACTTGAGCAAAATCAGAAGTTGTCATCTTCTCCTAAGGCTCTGAAAAGGCTTTGATTCAAGTGTATCCTTATACCTTGTCCTATTTTCTGCGTAAGAGTTGAACAACTGAGGTGGTAAAAAAATGAGTTTGTTACTTCAGATACTGATAAGAACCTATGTTCAAGCATCCAAGTAGGATTCCTGGTCAGTTAGTTGTGGAGCAGCGTTATTTCATAACCATGCAGCACACCAGCAAAGAACACAGAGAATTTGTCACTGCTGTAATAGGCAAGAGTTTCCATTTCCAGCTACTGAGCTTTTAGAAAACCAGCTGCAGTCAAGGCAGTGTTTGTAAATGCAAGCAGTTATTTTTCTGTAGGATGAATTCAGTGGAAAGACTCTACAATTACTCACACTACAAAGGGTGACCCAAGGTAAGGAAGTACACAAGTAATTTCAGTCATGAAGCTGTTAGTAGGTACAGATGTAGATTAAGAAGAATCTGAGACAAAAAAACATGAAGGCAACTTCAGCACTTACAGTCAAGGTAATAAAAGCAACAATTTGTCCATTCCTGGTGAAATATACTCCAGGGTAGATGTTACTGTAAGACAATAAAGCTCTCCCTTATTCATCACTCACTGACCTGAGATGTCATTATTCCAGAGGGCACAAATCCTTTTGCTTCTTCAAGTAAGTTTCTTTCTTCATTTGGCTAAAAGTAAAAAACCCCAGAGACATTTAAGTGTTGCATTGAGTTGCTTAGAGCTGATTTTGCACAGCACCAAATGTTGTTCTTCTCGAGACAGTAAAACCTTCTACTTACAGTGACAAGGGGGTATTCCCTGGCTGGCCTCAAGTCAGTAAGACTTTGCTTAACATACTCTTCAGCAATAAAAGCTTCCTTTAATCCAGGGAAAAGATTTTCATATTCTGTAGGATCAGCAAGGGACTCAGCAGCTTTTTGATTGACTTTAGAGAGGTTCTCCCGCCAGAGTTTAACAACCCTGGAGATGCAAACCAGATCTGTTAAAGACAGCTCATTCAGACAACACAACTCATGCTCTGCATATGCTTAGAAATTACCTTGAAACTTGGCTTGGCAAATATGTCCGTGCAAGGAAAGCAGCTTCAGGGAGGCGCCCAGTTTTGATCAGGAGTTCCAAACATGAATCAAGCCTAAAAGATTTCAAAATGTGATTTCAACCAGTAAACTTTAATAAAGACAAATTCTTGTATTAGAACAGCTGTTTATTCTGTTCCATTAATTTACGGTGCTTTCATTTCAGATTTTAAATCTAGCAGCCATCATAGAATGAGCTTTTCTGAGAAGGACCTATGCCCATCTTTCTCCATGAAGTTTTCAGTTAGCTGTAGTTAACCTCTTGAAGAACCTGAGGGTCTCGACACTTGAGAAAGCAAACAGAACAGCCAGAAGCTCATTTGCTACTTACTTTCCCTGCAGGAAGTAGCTCATAAATGCCACATTATTCTTGCCATCCTTTTCTGCACCTTCAGCCAACTTATTCACCATGCTGGCGTTCCCTGAAGCTGTGGCCAGGAGCAGCAGCCCTCCGTAGTCTTGGGCATGGTGGAGACACTCCTGGGCTAAGCCAAACTGGCATTTACTGATGGCAAGCTCTGCAAGCTGCTTCCACTTCTGTTCTGACTGATTGTACAAAAAGGGGAGAGGGAGGGAAAGAAAAAAACCAAACCACTCACATTCCTGAATAGCATTTAAAGGTTTTCATAGCACTCAATATGAAAATATAAGTTGGCTTGTGAAGGTGCTGTATCCCATGACTACACCTGTCTTCCCTCTGAGGTACTGTGATTACTGCAGCTTCCCAGCATGACATGTTCCCAGTGAGGGTGAAGAGATCCCTACCCAGCTGTAACATTACATAAAATATATAAACAGCTTCTCACTAAACATGGAGGGGGGAGCCAGGCATAACTGGAAATCTAACTATAAAAATCTCTTAAAGCTCCCAAGTTAACTCTCAGAATGCTGAAAGACATTTGTGTCTGTAACTAAGTTAACATTCCTTCTAAATAACTTGATTATTTTACAGCAGGAACAATGAGATTGATTCTCCACATAATAATGATGGGACAAATCACTGCCTGTCAGTTTTTTTACTGCAGCAGTCTAAGTTTGCCAAGGCTGAAACAAAGATCTGAAGGCTTTCCTCCTCTCACTGTTAACTACTGGAGATTAAGGCTTGGTTTTGGGCTCAAGTTTTGTATTCTTCAGGGGTTCCTGTGCTTTCTGAGCACACACCATTCTGTGTCCCCATCCCACAACTTACATTCCCTTGAATTACAGGCAGAAGAACTTCATCAAAGGAGTTGGTGGCGATTCAGTTGTGTTTAGGGAGTTGTACTGCATCCCTGCATACCACTGCCTTTTCTTACAGGGCCTCTCAGACTCCTGCTAATACTCAGAATCCAGAATGAATCACTCAAATTTATATAATTACCTCTGCTTCCACTGCAAGCTGATAGGCTATTTTTAATTCTCCAAGTTGAAGAGCAAGTTCAAAACGATGCTCTGGATCCGTAGATACTGCAAGAGCTTGTTGTTTGAAGCCCTAAAATAAAAGTCTGACAGTGAAGCTGGGACCTGTCAGGTCTAACATAATCCTAAATACGTTAACAAAAGCACTCTGAACAGAAGGTTCTCAAACAAACAGGATAATTAACAAGAGTCAATGGTCACAGATAATATCACTGGGTTTTGCTTAGCAAATGTAATTAAGAGTGTGACTAAACTGCTTTATTTAGCTGGATAACTAAGAAGTAGTCTTCTTGCCTGTTTTTCAAGAAAATGTGCGACCCTGGTTCTCTGTTCTTTTGGGATTGTGGGAAGAACTTTGTCAGCCATGCCGAAATCTCTCCTCATCACAGCAGTTTGATATTCCAGCACTGAGACCAGCAGAGAGTAACTAACAATGTTTAACTCTTTATCTCCCAAATACAGCCTGTTGTCCTTCGGGATATACCCCAGGAGATACATTGTTCTGAAACAAAACAAAGAGCACTCAGCTTCAGCACTCCATACAAAAACATTCCAGTAGTATTTTGGTAGCAAGAATACCCCATCAAATACTCTGCTCTTCCTGGATGTACTCTTTCACACAGCATTGTTCATCCCTCAGAATTGCACTGCTGCCTCAAAACATCAAACTTGTTCCCACCCTTGTGCTAAAAGCAGGCAGAGCAGCAGCTGCCAGGGTTCACCAGGAGCTCACCTGTCCAGGTGGGCAATGGTGACAATCTCTCCTCCAACATAGTAGTTGAGTCTGTTCACAGAACTGGTGTAAATGAAGCAGTCACCGACCCACAGACCTGTTTTCACAATCTCCTGGATCTCACCAAGAACCTGCAAAGCAAAAATTGGGTAATTAGATACACAAAAAGGTACTTCTAAGTAGCAGAGAGACCACTGCATTTAAAATAGAATTCCATATTTTATACTTAAATAGTTGGGCAAGTTGCAAATATAAGTTTAGATATAGATTAGAATTACATAAATGATAATTTAGTTTTATATGCATGCTACCCTAATTGTTAAGTAAGCCAATTATAAATCTAGGAAACAAGCACCAAACTAAGCATTAAGCAAGACAATCAAAGATAACTTTCCTTCTAAAATTTTGATTTCTGACATTTTACCACATGAGGTTTTTTCACTGCTCAAACTTGAATAACATTTCAAAACTTGAAAATTTTAGAAAAAAAATAATTAAGCAATAACCCAAAAGTGTGTTTTGAAAGTAATCTCTATAATTCTCTGACAAAGATGAGAGAAATGCAGGCATCAAGGTCTGTTATGCTGGGATTCAGACAGGAACCAGAGGGATACACTCCTCAGGAATCCCAAAAAAATGATTAAGTGTTCCTCAGGGAGATGCACAATGTGTGATACTAAAAATGGTCTGGAGACTAACATTTCAATTGGACTATGTTAAGGACTAAGTTTGCTGCATTCTCTTGCTTCTACCATCTCTAATCTTATTCCACTTTTTAAATAGAAGGCACCTCAAAGGCATCTTCAATTCCATCTTCAGTGACACCTTCATGTGTTTCTTGGGCTGCTGCCACTTTTTCTGACAGGTACTTGAGAATGAAGAATGACTCTTCTGTAGCAATGCACACGAGCTCACCCGAGTCAGACCAGAAAATCTGTGACAGCAGAATCAAAAGTGGCACAGTGTTAAACACCACAGGCTAAGAAGACAATGTGGGAATTAAGGGTAAAACACATCAGCTCTAAAAGCTTTAGGACTGAGAAGCCAACACAACAGGAATTGTTTTGCCCTTTCTGCTACATGACTTAGATAAACTTTAATTAGTCCTTTATTATTGACAATTTGGCTTCATGCAAGAAAATTAGTTTACTAAAAAAAATATAAATCTCTAAACCCAGACAGGTAAGTGTCTTCAGTCCCATGCAGAACCTTACATGTTTGGGCTGGATTTCAATCCTGCGAATCAGCTCTGTGTTCTCCCAGTCATAGAATGCCAGGCCATTGACAGATCTGACTCCCAACAGAAAGCCACCATAAATGCCTGCAAGAAAATAAAGGTGGAGGAAATCCATGTTGTGCAAAAACCACACCAGCTTATCTATTTTTGAAGTACTTACCTTCTGCTCCAAAATCCGGTTTGAATGACTTCTTCTCTTTGAAATTTTTAAATATCTTTACAACGCTGTTGCTCTCCCTGATTGCATACCTAAATAGAGATTAAATTGTAAATCAACAAAACTATTATTCCGTTTCCAAAGTAGTATATTACTAAACCATAAGCTGCTACAAAACAACTGCCTTTGAGTTATCTTCTAAAAATCCAAACTTTTCAAGCAGGACAACTGTTGAAAGTTCACTTTACATGCATGTTTTGGTCTTCATGGCCTGAAAACTAAACTAAAGTAGCAGCAGCAAATGTAATACAAAGGAAAAAACTTGCAAGACTTACTCTGAAGAGTCATGTGCCCACACAAACTCCTGTGCAGAACCAAAGCTCTTGTTCCTCAGAGCCATGGCTGTGTAAATGATGTATTCACCATCACCACATACCACCACGAACCTGGGGCAGGAGAGAGAGGCACAGATATCTGTGTTCAGCTCAACAGGCAGCAGCAAGAAGGCAATTGTCTGTAAAGGTAAAGGCTCCCATCTCCAAGGTAATCACTGAAACACAGAGCATGAGCTTTATATATTCCTAAAATGTCATGGAACTCCATTTCCTTCCTGAATCATGCTCCTTCTGGTCTCCACTGAGCAGCTCTTGTACCTTGGATCCCTTTTATCTTGTTAACAAAAAAGCCCCAACCAGTTCAAGAGAAGAGATAAAGGAATGTGTTACCGTCCATTAGGGTTGTGCTGGATCGTCTGAGGATAGATTTCACAGCTGCCCATATCCTTCACAGCCAGTGGCAACCTCTCTCCATCTTTGATCTCAGCGTCTCCCATCGCTTTCAAGTTAGCCTGTTGAACTTCAGAATGTTTAGCCCAAATAATTTTTCCATTTGCATCCATGGACATGGCAGGTTCTTCACGACCAAGCTAGAAAGTAAATAAGAAGTTAGGCTATGGAAAAAATACATTGTTGATTTTTTTTTCAGTTGAAAATATGAATTGAAATAGCCAATCTCTATAAAAAAATGCCAAAAATTCAGTATTTTACGTACTATCCCAAAATCAGAAACCAGTTGTTGTGCACACCGGACAGCAGTGAATCACAATTTCTCACTTCAAACCATGAACTGTACCTTAACAATAATGCTGCCTTCATCATATCCCAAAGCCACGTTGTTGGAGCCCCTGAGGCTGGCCACACACCACACCCTCTCCATGCCATAGTTCAGGGTGCTCTCCAGGCGGTAAGTGCTGGAGTGCCAGATCCGCACAGTGCCTGGGGAAAAGCAAAGGGATGGATCCTTTCAGCCCAGTGTGAGGGCAGCAGGGGTGCAGCCACACCACCACAAGAGCTCTCCCCTCATTTCTTTTCCTGTCCTTTCTACACCAGAAAACCCAAAGTTACCATCTTCAGAGCCAGTGATGATGATGGGCAGCTCCGGATGGAAGCTCACACATGACACGTTCTGAGCGTGGCCTTCCAATGTCTGCACACAGGTTTTATTCTGAAAGAAAGAGAGAATACAATGCCGTATTTTAATCCTTATTCCTTAAAAAAAAATGCCCCCAAATCCAAAATAGATCTGAAAATTTTCCAGATTTCTTACATTTGCAAGGTATTCAAACAACAGCACTAAGCTATTAAAAGCCGTGATTGTATTGAGTTGTACCTCCTGCCTAAAGAAAATAGTTCCCTTGACAGAGGAATTTTCCTCTATTTTCAGATGTATTTATGGCTAGAAAATATGCTAAGAACTGCATAGCACAACAGATTAAAGCAAGATGGAAAACTGAGTACGCTTCCAAAAAGATCAAAACCAAACATTGCATTACAGGCAAAAACAGATCTAATTTAGGTCTTTGGTAAGAATGTTCATTCACACGGGTGTGAGAGAGAGGCTACTCTGTTTGAGGTAACTAAGATTGGATCATGTATAGTGTCTCCAGCTGCACACAGTGGCAAAATTTCAAGCACTGTTGTGTAACATGCATGACTGCATTGAATGCTTAATTAACAGTGCCAGCTTCAACTTCTGGGCTTGGATTTACTCCAGGGCAAGAAGTTTTAACGACCAGAAAGTACCACCTTACAACTTCTGTCTTGCCCTTCTGGCCTTTCAGACTCTTGTACACAGGAAGAACTCGGGAGTTCTAGGCTCCAGCACCAGAACTGAATCCCTGGATTAGATCTCTCTTTCCTGAGGAGCACTCAAGCAGGGCACCTCATCACTCCTGCCCTCTTTGGGGGTAGGAGCACTGCATGTGTGTACATGCAGCACATGGGACTGTGCCAATGTGCACAGGATGAAACAGGAGAGGGGGAAGCTATAAAGAATGAAGAATAAAAAGAGGTGGAATGATGTAAAGAGTTGATACATTAGCAATATTCACACATGAATATAGAAGAGGAACAGCTTAATCCACAATCAAGAGGCTTAAAAGGCAGGGAATCAATTTGTCACAGGAAATAAATCTAACAGAAACTTTATACCAGATGTGGCAGCCTGCACAAAGGCTCCTGAAGAGCTGAGCACATACCTGGTAGTCCCAGATCTTCACCAGACGGTCATCTGCCCCAGAAATGAGGTATGGCTTGTCCCCACCACTGTAATAGTCAATGCAGTTCACTCCTTTCTCGTGGCCTTCCAAGGTGAAGTTGGGAGAGGATGATCCCAGCTGCCACACCTGACCAAAAAAACACAACCACCTGTACTCAGCAGCCTTCTGTGTCCAGGTCAACCTTGGCAAACACAACAGGTATCCAGAAGTACTTCACAAGTCCAAAGAGAAATAACACAGAATTCCAAAGACACAGGTGTTTTTTCAGGTGAAAAACCTCAACAACTGCAAACTCAGCAAACTACCAGTCCTTTCCCCAATAAACACGAATTACATGCTGAATTGCCCATGCTCTGCAATGAACAATGAAATTAGTTGCTTTAAACTTCTTTTTAAGTACATGAAACCATATAAAGCACTGCTTTTAAGAATTAGTATCTGTTTATAAAACTAATAACTAATTGTTATTATACATGAGTTTCCTCCAATTGTCCTGAATTTTAATTTTTCCAGTTACACTAAAGAATATCAAATCTCATGTTAAATGAGAATACAAAATGAAGCAAGTGTAGATACACTAGTGTTTTCTCATGTTTATCACATTAAATCGACACTGACGTGTACCTGATCTCAACATCTCATATGTGGCCATATGAAATCAGTGCTGGCTTTTTACAGCCAATATACTGATAATGTACAGGAAATGTGAGGAGGTGGCAGTGCTCAGTGGCTGCAAGTCACAGATATTTAGTAACAGCTGCACAGCAAATGAGACCATGAGAAGGCTAAAGGCATCTCTGGGAACAATTGCATGCATGGACAGCCAAGGACATGAAAGTAATGGGAGAGACACTTTTACCAGGGTTTAATTTTTTCTTTTTAATGCACCATTAGTGTTTATCCAGTGTACAGTTTCAATATTCCCAAATACTCATTGACAGTAAAACTATTACTCCTCTCCCATGTTTCTTTGTAGTCCAAATGGAGATACAGCACTCAGAAGAGTTTAAAAGAACTACTTTCCAATCATTAGAGACAACAGGTAATCTGGTAAATTTACTGGATTACTTAGTAGGTGCCTGGACCAATATCCAGGTCTTCGTTCAGTAAAAATTCTATCACTGCACCTGCTTCTAAGAATACTGACCTATCATCCACACAGGATTATTGGTTTGTGTACACTGATAATCACTTAATGCCTAAAAACCCCAAATACAGTTTCTCTACCTTAATTGTCCTATCCAAAGAGGCACTGGCAAACTGGTTATTGTCTTTTGGGTTTATGACAATCTGCATGACGTAATGGGTGTGTCCTTCAAACACCTGAGAACAAGACCATTTCTTATCCCAGTCCCAGAGTTTGATCAGCATGTCATCTGGAAAAAACCACAAACAATGGACAACCAATCAGTGGGTGATAACTATCTCCTTAAACTGCATCAACCTCCAGAACTTCATGTTACAGGCTGGAAAGGAGGCACTGCTAATAATCTATATGCATCTACAGGATTACCAGTCCTTGCAGAAGGGCCACAGGGAGATGAAAGTTGTCTGTTGCTTTCAAGTCAGATTCACAGCTAAAAACTTACTCCAAACCACAATGAAATTTTTTCAAAAACACAACCTGAGCTGTTACTTGAGAGTTTGCCACACTAACTAGCACATAGACGAATGTTTCCCCTGGCAGATATTAAGAGAGAAGGCTCTTTGCTCTTCTCTGACGGGAACACAAGCCATTACATTTTAAATTTTAAGTTCAGTTGATGTTCCATTAAAAAAACATGAATGCATCTACCAAGAAACAACAAAATCACAAATGTCACTTTGGCTACATGCTCAAGGAATCCTGAGTCTTCCTCAGAAGACCTGCAAGCTTTCAGTCCCCAGGAAACAGAAGGCTGAAAACAGCTGAAGATGAAAACATTCCAAAGGACTCTCACCACTGCTTGTGAGGATGAAGGGCTGCGTGGGGTGCACTGCAATGCATCGGATGTAGTCAGAATGAGCCTCAAACATGTGAACTCTCTCCAGGGTGTTGTAATTAAAAACTCTGATCTGCATGTCATCCTGGGAAAGGGAAGAAAAGCCACATGAAAATATGTCTCTTGTGCAGTGCACCTTCTATGCAATGCAGGGGAGCTAGGAAAAACATTCCACCATTGAAGACAACAAATTAAGGAATTTTGCTTGCTAATGATACAAATTATCCTTGGATTCAGAAGGCAATAAATTATACACTGCTGTTCCAAGCCATTTATGAAATGGAAAAAACTTCAACCAAATCTTCATTTTTACAAGAAACTTGAGTCATGGCAGCATAAGGTAATGAACTGAAAATAATTTTTTATTCCATGTACAGGGCAGAAGACTAGAAAATGAAAGTTGAGACAAAAATATTTAGGCATTACCTTAATTTAGCCAAAAAATATTCACTCCATAAAAATAAAGTGTTACCAAGATCAGAACACAACTATTGCTCTCAAGAAAGATTCACCAAATAAAAACAGACATTTTTTTCCAGTGGTGAGAAAAACCAAAAAAAAGATTTTTAATATAACCAATAACAAAAGTAGAAAGCAATTTCTAATTCATCTTACCTAGGACTGTCAATAGTTTCATCTTAGTTAAGGTAGCACCCCTGAGTCAGAACTGTGTGCTGAGTATGTTCCAGCTGGCAGTAAAAGCTGAATTCCATCTACCTGGCATTACCTGCAGTCAGTCACCTTAGCAGGCTGCTCTCTTTTGAAATGAAACATTTAAGTTTCTAAGCTTGCTTCAAAGGAGAAAACTTCTGAGAAACTGTAGTGAAGTATTCCCTTCTCCTCTACACATTCGTATCAGATCAGATTATTAAGTGATACACAAAATAATGGCATGACAATTAATCAGAGAACATGCAGCTGCATAGGAAATCATACGAGGGGGGCCGCTTACAGCTCCAGTAACGACCCAGTTCTTCCTTGCCACGAACTTGGCAGCTCTCACAGGCAGGTCACACACTTCAAAATTCTTCACCAGAGTCTGAAAATAAAAACAGTTAAGTTTATAGAACTGGAGAAAATACCAATTTTGAAATCAGCTCTTTCTACTTTCCTAACCATATCCAATATGTCACTTCCTTGTCCACTGGTACAATACAGTGATTCCTGTACTCAGCCAGAGGAGAGCACAGTCAGTGGCAGTGACAGGATTCTGTACAAATTCAATTTCTCAGCACTAGATACGCATCTGTGAGTCATGAACATTTCACAATAAGGCACACTTGTTGTGTGAAAAGCCCTCACCTGTGTTTCGTGGTTCCAAACACAGACACTGCCATTGTAGAGGCTGGCCAGCATCCATGGCTCCGTGGGGTGCAGGTCCACGCTCTTCACCCGGTCAGAGCGGGCCGTCAGCTTCCGCTTGATGTCCAGTCGGAGAGGCTGGGGGAAACAATTGGCAATGGCAGGTGGTTTAACAGCAAACTGACACACAAGAGGGAAAAGGAAAGCTGCAGTTTACTCTTAGAACAAAAGGATCCAATCCTGCTGTTCAGGCAGACAGAAGTTACTACTCTTTTCTATCCATCTGCGTATCTGTTTTTGTAGGAAGCCTCGCATCCTCACCAATGGCAATGGCTTTGTTTCATTTCATTCTGTGAAATTCCAAACCTCTTCATACTGCAAAAAGTATCTCCAGCAGAGTAAAAAAAAAAAAAAAAAACCAAAAAACGTGCACTGCACATCTTCCTGGTGTCCCTGAACTAAGAAAGAAAAGCAGAGAGAATCTGCTCCTAATACAAATGGAAGAAAATTAATCTTCCTGCTACTTTACCCAACAAACCAGGAAGAAAAGCCAGCTACCACAATAGAGCATAATAATATTTGCCCATTATAAATTTACTTACATTCACAATTCCAAAATTACATTTTACAATGGAACATTCTGTTGTAGAAACTGAGAGGAGGGAAAAGTTTAAGTCTTTCCCTTACAAAGAAAGGTCGGATCTTCCACTTTCATCACTGGCAGTGTAAACCCAGAGTATTTAAAGGCTAGCAAAGTGATTGTCTAATATATTCGATGCATTATGGATTAATTTAGACACTCATTTGAGATCATTTAACCCTGCTTTTATGTCAGGGAACTCAGTGCACAACAGCTGATCAAAGAACACCGCACGTATTAATGAAACGTGCAGTTACCTATGTTAGACACTGCAAGGAGCAAAATCCACCTGGTTATCATGTAGTAGCTGTACTACAGCCATGACATGAGACGTGGAGATGAATTTGGGTTCATTTCTCCTGCTACAGACACCAGGAAGGCGAGCACAGCTCCCCTTGACTCCGTGTTTAGCCCCGGAGCCGCGGGGATCTGCAGCTCCCGAGGGGTGAGTGCGACACGACCCCGGCCCGCGGGCCAGGGCTGAGGAACACGGCGGGCAGCCCCGCTCTGCCCACCCGGCCCTGCCCCTCCTGCCCCGCCGATCCGCCTCCCGGGACCCCGCCTGCCGCTCACCATGGCCCGGCCGTGCCCAGGTGCCGCCCCCCTGTCCCCAGGCGCTGTCCCGGTGTCCCCAGGCGCTGTCCCGGTGTCCCCAGGCGCTGCCCCGGCCCCGCTCCGGTGCCTCCACCCGGGCTCGCTCCGATCTCCGACGTGGAGCTTCCGGGCCCGCAGCTCTCGCAGCAACACCTCCGTGAGGCCTTTCAGTCTCGCGAGAGCGGGGCGCGCCCGTGGGATGCCGGGATGTGTAGTCGGCGGCTCCGGCCCGCGCGGCGCGGGGCAGAGTGGGAGTTGTAGTCGGTGCGCGCTGCCTCAGGAGCAGAGGGGGCTCGAGCCCTGGGGTCACAGGGTGGGAAGGGACCCACGGGGACCATCGGACCCAGCTCCGACCCAGCTCCGGCCCTAAACAGCACACCGTGTGTGTGAGAGGTACCCAGCTCCGGCCCTAAACAGCACACCGTGTGTGTGAGAGGTACCCAGCTCCGGCCCTAAACAGCACACCGTGTGTGTGAGAGGTACCCAGCTCCGGCCCTAAACAGCACACCGTGTGTGTGAGAGGAACCCAGCTCCGGCCCTGAACAGCACACCGTGTGTGTGAGAGGTACCCAGCTCCGGCCCTAGACAGCACACCCCGAGCATCGCTCCGTGTGTGTGAGCGTTTTCCAGACGCTTCCCGAGCCCTGACAGGCTTGGTGCTGTGCCCAGTGCCCCGCAGAGGCTGTTCCAGTGCCCAGGCTCTGTGTGAACAGCTTTTTCCTGACATCCAGCCTCAGCCTCCCCTGACCCAGCTCCGCTGTTCCCTCAGGGGCTGTCACCGTCACCACAGAGCAGAGCCCGGTACCGGCCCCTCGCTTCCCCTCATGAGGATGCTGCAGGTTTCTGTGAGCTCTCCCCTGAGTCTCCTGCAGGCTGGACACACCAAGTGTCCTAAACCACTCGTACAGCATCCCCTCCACCATCCTCCTGGCCTCCTTTGGACACTCTCAAATTGCTGGGTTTTTTATACTGTGGTGTCCCAAACTGTGTCCCCTCAGTGTCCCCAGACAGAGTCCCCTGTGTGTGACCCTGGGCCCCTCAGGGAGAGGACAGGGTGACAATCTCCAGGTGTGCCCAGATGTGCCTGGTCGTGTCCCCTCAGCGCAGTCTTGGTGTGCAGCGTGGTAACGCTGCTGAGGGGACAGAAGCCTGGTGACAGTGCTCTGCGGTGACCTGGCAGGGAGCCCATCCCTCTCAAAGACAAACACATGAGCCTGAGACAGGAAATGTGACACTTTGCTTAAACATTTTGCCAGCTAATATTGCTGCAACCCCAAACAGCACATAATAGAAATGTGGGGAATATGAGGGTTTGGGAAGCACCGGAGCACAAGAAGCGACTGTTGAGGGAATTTCTCCTACCCCTACTGCCAGAATGAAGTTCCATCTCTAAAAATTGCATTCCCCACATTTTGTTGTATAATTACACAGAGGATGTTTATATTGATTTGGATCCAGTTAAAGAAAATTCTCCTTTCGATACAAGTGCTCAGCTGGGGATTAGGAGCCCTGTGTTCTCTATCCCACAACACTGCAAGAAGGATTACACCGGCCTGGAGTGTTTACAGTCTAAAGGACATAGCGAGAGAGACAGAATAGTTACTGCAATTCTTGTCATTTTCACTCCAAGGGAGAAAAGATGGATAATTAAATCTTTAAAAAATCCCACAAGTCTGATGAAAAGTGAGAAGAGAAATGCCTGAAGCAAGAAAAGGGGCACAATATTGTCAACTGCTATGGATGAATTTAGACTTTCAGCTTTCTTGAAGTCTTGCTTTCCACTTTGAATTCATTACAGTGATGATTCTCCAAAGTAATGAATAACACTTAAAATGTTTGAGTACAGAATTTTAGGATGCACAATCTGGAAAACCCTGCCTAAAAGGAATTATTTGAGTAAAATTTATGAATTTTGAGTGTAGATCTCGATTTTTAGATGGGTGAGGTGGAACACTGAAAAAAGATATGTAGAAGAAAGTGACCATAATAGAGAATGTAAATAGTGGGGGATATACAGCACACACTGTGTGCTTTTCCTTGAAAAACTCACTGAAGTCTTGTCCAAAGAGAGATGAGACTGTTACAGGGCAATTAAGGATGATCAGCAAACTGAGGGAAAGATGAAGGCGTAGAGCTTGTTAGTCAAGAAAATAACAGCAGAGAAAGGAAGAAATTATTTTGCTATTAGCTTCTCCTGGGAAGTTGTAGTAATAGAAAAGCTAAGGGGGAGAGAAATAGCACAGGGTATAAACTGACCTTACAGGAGGAAAGAAGAAATTAAAAAATAGCAATTAAATTTGAAATAAGAAATACCCCTCACAAGCTGTTATAGGCAAGTTTACCAGCTGGGTATGAGTTCTGAGTCCATGATCCTTTGTGGAAATTAAATGGGTGTACAGAGGGAATATATTATGTATTTGTTTGCCTTTCACATGGCTTCCTGTCTATCCTGTACTGAGCACTGTTTCATCAAGGGCTGCATACAAAACAGCTGGAACTGTGGCATGTCTCTGGGAAGCCTTTCAGTACAGGGATTACATGAGAACACAAGCTCTGCCTCAGGTTTTTTGTGTAACTCAACTGTTATTCCTGTACTTTTTTACTGAAAGATATTTTTCAGGTAAAAACCCCCCAAGCAGGTGTTTTATTGCAGAGCAGTGAAAGAGAGCATTGTGGGCATTGCTCGGGGCCCTTTCTCACCTCTGCTTGGCTCTGCAGTGGCACCTGCTGCAGCTTACCTAGAGCAGCACACCTGGGCTTAGCTCTTTCCTCCCAGGCCTGAAAGAAATCTGGCATCTTCTTTACTCAGAAGGAAGGGCACAACCCTGAGTTTCCCTGTCTCCTGTCCCACGGACAGGGAAAGGGGAGAGGATGATGCAGGGAAATGATGAGATGGCTGCAGATGAGAAGAGTGCAACTGCAGGCCTGGCTTCCTTCAAAAACCACAAAAAGCTGTACAGAACGTTTTCAGTGCATGTGAACAGCCATTCCACAAGTGCCTTCTTGTTAGGAACACAGCTGCATTTCTGTAAGTGTGGATATAGGGGTGTCTACAAATGTA
This sequence comes from Poecile atricapillus, assembly GCF_030490865.1. Classification (NCBI taxonomy): domain Eukaryota; kingdom Metazoa; phylum Chordata; class Aves; order Passeriformes; family Paridae; genus Poecile; species Poecile atricapillus. Next base: position 2,525,478 of record NC_081256.1, on the reverse strand, counting down.
TAACAGAGGAACTGGTAATAGAGTGTCGTAGGACACATTTCCCGTAGGTACAAAGCTACTTTTAAATCTCATTTTAAAAGTTCTCATTAAAAAGGACCTTTTTTGTTACCCAAATAATTCTCTCAAGGGAGAGTCAACTCACTCAACCTTACTTTTCCAAGATTTCAGCTCAGATTATTTTGACTATAAAATTATTGGCAGGTTTTGAATTTGTTTGGTAATAAAAATGTTTTTTGGAAGTAGGATATAGCATTTTAGCTTTAAAAAAAAAATAGTATAGTATCATTAATTCAGAGAAAAGTATTAAAGCAGTTTGGGATATCAATCACAAGCACCAACAGTTTATCCATAGTGTACCAAATAGCTGGTGTTTTAACAATAAAATACCAGACCATTTTCTTTTTCTCTCAAGTAAAGACTAGAGGTCTGGAAATAAGAGTCATATCTATGTAGCACATCCCATATTTGTGAAAACTCCTATATGGCTCTGGAGTGCTGTCAGGTAGAGCCATGCCTAAAAATAAAAAATCAATGTAATTAATATAAGAATAAATATAATAAATACAATGTACATATATTACATATAATAGTTATAAGTAATAAATATAACATGTGCTGCTGCTTGCTGCAGTAGGCAGCTCAGTCCTGCGGTCCAGGGTTTCTTTGCCTTGATTGATCTCCCCAGGACACCAATTCTTTCTCCAGGCTTCAGGCACTGCTGATTCTCCTCATGAGGTTCTGTGGCCCCTCCTGGGATCTCTGCATTTCACCTGGGGCTCAGCTCTCCAGTGCTTCGGGCCTGGCTGACTGAGCTGCTATTGATGATTTACCAATTCCCTAAGTGAGCCACCCTGGAACCTGGAGGGCTGTATTGTTCTCATAAGGCCCTTGCTTTTGGGAGGAACAGAGGCACTTACCTCTTCAGCTCAGCTCTACAGTATTGCGTTTATTTTACACGTGAATTAATGTGCCGTGCTGCTGATTGCCGGGAGTTCATACTTGCAGTGCAGTGAACTGAAGCAAAACTCGTTGCAGCCTTAACTTGGCAGACAGTGAAGATTGATGGAACACGCTGGGTTTAAAGGAAAGGTGTTATTAACATGTAGGTGGCAGAGCTGTGAGACAAACCCTGCTGTAAATCTGAATTAAAGCCTCCCTTGTTAGGACAGCATTTCACCCTGTGCTGGCTCAGGGACAGCGGTGGCGTGGAATGCACTTTCTGAGGTGCCCAGCCTGTCTCTTACTCTCTTGCAAACATCCCCAGCCTTGGACACAATCCTGACCCATGTACCAAACATTAATCTGACTAGAATAATGAGAAATTAAAACCCCAGTAAAGAAATAAGAACTGTCAAAAGGCTAGAGTTCAGATTAATAAAAATATTAAAAGAAAAATATAATCCTATCCCCTCCAAAACCTGTAACCTGCCAGTAGCAGCCTGATGGTGCATAAAATGATTGTTTCTAAAAATGTTTGTTCCTACAAATGGTTGTTCCTTCAAATACAATCATATATGTGGTGCATGCAGAAGAATGAGATACTGTAGTAAGTAAAGGGGGGATTGGAAGTTTTGTATTTGGTGTAATCTAAAATAATATTGCCTGACACTTTCATTACAGACCTGCCTTTTCAACTCACAATACTGCCAAAATTAAGCCACGTAGGTTTGGACTTTTTGTACTGGCTGTCTTCATCTCATCAAGATTAACCTATTTCATGCTGTTTTCAAATTTCAGTGGGAAGGTTTACTATTTTTAACAGGGTTTTATGTGAGCACAAATACCACCTTCTTTAAAATCAGCAACAGGATAATCAGCAATACTCTCAGCAGCATCTGATATGGACTTAATTTAAAGAGAAAACCTAAAGTATTAATTGTGGTAGCGTCGTAGTATGTGATACCCACATGCTAATAAAAAGGAGAGAGATGTCTTTAAACAGACAACTCTGAGAAAAAAAGGTCAGTGAGAGAGACTAAAGTTTTGTACATAATATAAAGGCTCCAGTTCTTGACCTCCTGTGCTAGAGCTTCTTTGGGCACATTTGATTCATTAGATAAGGGCTATCTTTATGTCATTCATGTAATCACTTAGCAAGAACCATCCTGACTGACCTGTTAATGCTCCTGATTTATTAACACTTCCTTCTTGTTTTATTTCCTGGAGGCCACAGTTCCAATTCTGGCATGATTCCATTTCCATTAAGATTGGTGGCAAAAGGGCAGCCCTTAAACCACAGAAAAGGTTTAGGAGGCAGCAGTTTTTATCTTCCCAGGTTTCCAAGTTTGGAGCTTGTAATTTCTTTCTTTATCAGATTTACAATGCCTCCCACTATAGTTGAACGTTGGTGCTAATGTTCTTTTACTAAGTTTTGAGGCTTCAGATAAACTTATTCCATTTTCTCTGCTCATCTTCAAACCTGCCAAACTGTTCCTAAGATCTGATTCAGTGAGCAGTTTAGTTTGCCCTGAATATAGTCTTTAGATAACATGAACTAGAAAACCTATAAAATGATTTCTTCTTGTCTGAGGAGTATCAGCCCAGTAGCTACTTAAAAATTTCTGTAACAACATAGATTTCAGGACAGAGATGCTGTGATTTCCATTTTTATTTGCTATTATATATTATTAACTTATCGCTGCTGACTACAGAATTGGAGCATTCTTGGGAAATTATTTGGCATCAGATTTTCCATAAGCTTGCAAAAATTGTTTATTGAATAGCATGGGTTGCCAGCACCCTGGAAAACTGAGAACACTGTGTTTGTTTTCTATTAAAGTCAGACAAAATTGACATAGACTTATTTTTTATCCAGATGCAAAGTGGTAATAAAAGGGAATTTAAGAGCAGCATTATGGACACTGAGTCAACATGAAAGGTTCATGGTGAGACCTTAATAATTGACTGTAGCTTGAGAAAGAAGTCAGTTGTTTTCTCTTAATTTTGCAGTTTGGGGTTTTCCAGATACAGAGGTGGGGCTTCAGCTCCTTCTGCAAGTCTGTACAATGCTCAGAACCATCCAGAATTCAAGTATCTCAATATCCTACAGTCCAAACAGCCTCCACTGGTGTCTGTCTCACAGCAATGATGTTAAAACTGCTTTTGTGGCAGTGCAGTGATATCAGACAATACCTTCCACTTGTGCATTTTATCAGCAAACAAAGGAAAGGGGATTGGGTGCAAAACACAGATGTCACTTTGTCACTAAGATCCCACTGCTTAGGCACAAAGCCTTTTGTCTTTATAATTTGATATGCAGGTCAGCCTTGTGGTGTGCTGGGCACAGAAAACCAAACCCTGCTGCCATGTCTGGCTTTCAGGGCAGGGTAATTTACACAGGCTGTCAGAAGAACCTTCTAGAAACCCAAAATGTGACCACAATGCAACACTATTCCCTTGAGGTACGCCTGTCAAATGGAAGGTGGCTTTGTCAACAGGTTTGGAACTTTTTTTATTTTATTTGTTATTATTTTTAAATTTCTTTACAGCAGTGTAATATGTAGATGTTTTTCTAGGAAAAGTCAAACCCCTCTGTACTTCTGATTGGAGCTGCATAGTTACATGGTTTATGAGTTTGAATTGTGTTCAATTTTTGAATTATGTTCAATTTTTTGTGTCCAAAAAAGCAGCAGCACACAGGATCCTGTGGCATTTCTGCAGCATTGAATGTGTATCTTTGTATCAAAAGCTTTTTCTTCACAATAATTCAGTAACAAGTTGTTTAGTAAGAGATCAGGCCGTGATGAAAGCTATATTAAATGTTACCCTTGCTCTTTTACAATAATCAGACATAAAAAACATACTGCCAGAGGCAAATGTAACAATGTATTTATATGTACATGTCTCATACAAGCATTGTTTCTTTTGTTTTCCCGTTTCTAGTAGAACCTGAAACATTAATTTTTTCACAGATACAGTCATACATATATAATTCAATAATATTAGTGTGTGATGTGTACTTTCTTCGTGTAGTCTGAAGACTGCAAGTTATCTCTCCAATCTCTGTCCATGGTTTGAATTTGTAATCAGACTGTAGCAATGAATTCTTTTAGCTTTGAATATCTCTTTCTCAATCCTTGGTCAGTATATTACATAAATGGAAGCTGACATAGGATTTGCAGCACTCAGATCTTTGGGAAAAATTCATTTCCAAAGATGAAGTATAAAATCTGTTGATGAGTGAGGATCAGTACAGAGTCTCAGTTTAGACTAAAAAAGTTTAGCCTTTTAATGCTAGAGCTTTCTGGTGCAACTCTAATGCTGCTGTTCTTGCCATTCTGTAATACAGTCAGCTTCCCCCTCCCTCCAAGCAGTGATCATAACCATCACTCACACATCCTTTATGAAGTCTTCCGTGGAGAATGGAGATGGGCTGGTTTTTATATGGCTTTCTGAATTGAAACTGAGGATTTGAACAACATTTAGCCAGTATGTTGTTGGAATTTCATCCCCCCAGAACTAAAAGTACTTGGAAAGTTGTGGTGGCTTATAAGTACACAAATTATCTTAACAGTTCTGTTCTTAAGAAAACATGACAAGGATGTAATTCAATTTACCACAGAGGTATGAAATTACAATAATGACTCTCTTTGGTTTGAAGGAAGAGGGCAGTGTGAGTACAAGATTCACCACTCGATGGCGCCTTGATTCTGTTCATCTCCATTTCTTTTTCCTCTCTGATGTCTGGGCACAAAATTCCAAAACTAGTTTTGTAGGAAATCTGTCTGGGAAAGCAAATTCATCCCATATTTCTAAACGATAGTTTTTAATGTCTTCTGCAGAAGTAAATAAAAATATTTCAATTTTCACTGATGTCTTTTAATTCCAGGCTTTCAATGAAAAATGGTGAATTAACGCAATTTTGGTTAAGCAGTTCTCCAATGTAAATATTTGTGGGAGGACAATGGCATGGGAACGGTTCCTGACATCAAATCGACTGACAAGGCTTTTTTTCCTTTGTGACACCTTTTTCTGTATCAAGGGGCTGCACTACACCCATTACAAAAACCCCAAATAGAACAGATTTTGCTCTGTTCTGTGCACACTTGTCTGTTTCCCTGACAAATCCAGGCTCCTTGGACGGGTTTGTAACTGAAGAGATGCCATCCACTGTTTGAAACTCTTTAAAATGAGTTACAAAATTACTTGAACGAAAATGCTGTCTGATTTTCTATGTGAACTATTCCATGACAATTGATGAGTATTGTTACATTTGATGTGTTACAAATTAGTGCTGGAGTTGTTTGAAAGCTCCTCTGAGATGGGATTCAGAAGACTGACTCTGGCTGCTAATAGAAGCTAGACATATATATATTAAAATATTAAATAACACTGGAGACAATGTCATTCTGTCAGCAGGGTCTTTAGTGATTGTGTATTGGCTGAGAGAATTCTGCTGGTTGGGAAAGTAGATTTGATTTGCTCAAGACAAAAACTGTGCTTTGCTGGCTGTCATCATGTTTGTGTTTATAGATTTGTGACAAAAGGAGGTTTCTGGCAAGAAGCCTTTGCAGTGTAGACCAGACTGAGGAATTTTTTCTATGCTGAAGGTAATAGCATAAGAAAAAAAGTGCCTATTGTACTACTCATATAAGTTCTCATAAAAAACCAAATATCACTAATTTAAAGTATTTATCTCCAGAGAAGATGCTGCAAATTCTTCTGTGGCTTCAAATAACTTCTGAAAGTTACAGCCTCACACTTTACAGGGAACTACAGAAACCAAGATTTATTTTTTTTTTCCCTCTAAATACTGCCAGATAAGAAGACATGACATTGAACTTGATATAGAAGTTCTCACATGAAATCTTCTCCTACCTTAAGATGTTCTCTGGTGCCTTCTTTTTCTTTTTTTTCCTCCTTTTTTTTTTTTTTTTTTTTTTCCCCTATATAATCATTATAATGCATGGGAAAAATGGTAATAAAAGCACCTTTATGCTCCTCAGTCAGTGGAGATTAATTACTGCTGAGGCAGCTGGCAGGGAAGGATAGGACAGTAATGGTGTAATGGTTTCATTACCAAAACCTAATGAAGTGGTTAGGGAAGAAGGATAAGTTATAACCTTTCAACAAAGTGAGAGCAATTGATAAAAATATTTTCATATTTTGGTCCTTAAATCCAAGTGGAATCCAGAAAACAAGCGAAACATGTCCCTCAAATGCTCTAGCACTGACCTAATATTTGAGAAAATGATTTGGCCTGTAAACTAAGGGGAAACTGGCTGTGAACACACCTGGCCGCAGAATTCTATCCAGAGCAGATGGACTGAGAACTCTTGGTTGTTCTATTGTTGGCCATCAAGGCAGAGGACTGCATATATTTGTAATAAATTAGATTATTAGATAAACTGTTGCACTGTTGTTATATCTACCAGGGTGGTACTTATTTATTCTATAACAGAATTTTAATCTCTTGTCAATTCCTTAGGAAACACTGCAGGGTGAGGTGAACTATTTGGGCCTTATTTAACCCATCCCAAGGTGCCAAAATGTGCTCCATTTTTCACTGAAAGATTCTAAATATGTTCTGGGTCTCTTTTTATTTAAACCATTTGCAGCAGGACAGCCACAGAGTTCTGTCACATGTTATAAATAAAACCTGAGATCTGAGGAGCTGTTATGGTGTTTTCCTGCACAGCCTTGCTTATATTTGTTTATATTGAGATACACAGTAAGCAAAACAGATCTTTTTTCTTGTGAGTTTGTGAAGGATTGCCTTTCTTATTTGAAACAGAAGCACCTAGAGCATCTAGAGATTTATTCTTGAGAAGAAGCAAGTTACAAAAACCTGGAAAGCCAAGCTCAGGCAAAGGCTGGAGCTGCTTGGACTTCTCTGGGACCACACTGATCCTGCCAAGGGTTCAGTTCCTCCTGCCACTGTCACTTCATCTCAGCCTCTGTCCCTTGGCTCTCTGCAGAGCCACTGTGCAATCAGCATGGCCATGGAAAACCTGGGGCTGCTTCTTGTTTTGGATGACACAAGTCCCCTAAACCAGAAATCTTTCACTGCTGATCACCCAAAACCTCTCTCTGGAAAACAGTTCTTTTCCTTCTGCAGCTCTGGATGTGCTAACATTTTAACTAAGTGCTCATGTTTGCTGTGTATTCAACTGATGCCATCAAGGCAAGCAATTTGCTGTAATGCTACACAAGGCACCCATTAGTAGCAAACAGCAATCTGTGTTTTTAGAGAACCAAGGCTGTTATTTCACAAAGGGAGCAATTCAACTCTGCCTTAATCCTCTAACGAGTAAAGCTCATCTTCCAGGTGTTTTTCCTGACTATTTGACTGCTCTTGGCTTCTCAAAAGTGTTTAGAAAATGGAAGTCTAATTTAAATTAAGTTGTACGTGATTATTAAAAAAAAAATACAATACATATGTCTATATAAATAAATGTAAATTCTCTTTTTTTTAAATGACAGAAGAAAATGCCATATGTCACATGTCTCTATTTTTAGTTGCTTGTTTTCAATTTCTAAGCAAAAAGAAAAACGTTTAACTTAAAACCTTGCCTCTAGACATTCAGGAACTTCATTGCATTCATTTATTGTATCAACAACAGTGAACAGCAATATGCATTTTTCTGACCATGATACTTTGAATGCATTAAATTCTGCAGCTTCAGAATCTGTTTTCAGTAGAGGCCTGATCAGAACTGGTCTGGCTGAACTGAACAAATGACTCCCTGGAAGTGCTCTGACCTAAGCAGAACTACTTGCAAAACAAACTCCAATACCCATTTCAACACCCTTATAATTATTTCAAAAGCTGAAAATTAACTAAAACCATATCAAGCAAATATAAAATTATATATTTTGAGAACCTACTGTTGCCTCACTTGTTACACCAACTGACTTTTATTATGACTTTACTCACTTTTGTGCCAAAGCTCAATAAATAACCTTTCTCTGCCCAGGCTGAAAGGGATGATGATGAAGTGGAGGGATTTTCAGCAGAAAAGGCACAGTAAACTCTTCAGCTGGCCTTTAGGACTGCTGCCCTGTTGGAAGAGCACTGCTTTAGTCTGATCATCAGAAAATTTAAGCAATCTTTGGCTTTATGGCACCTCCAAGAAAAAACATATACTTCTGTTATTAAAGTTCTTTTTCCCTATATAAGTGTAGGAAAAAGGTGAGCAAATTTTGAAAAAGCAGGTCAGTTCCTAGAGAGACAGCTGGAAAAAGGCAAATCAGATCATTTAGTAAGCAGAAAAAATATTAACTATTGTAAAGTAGACAATGAAACAAGTACTGCTGTGAGCAGCAGAACCACCAAAGCTTGGTTTCTAGGGGATTTTATCTCATGGTTGAGTTCACTGGCATCCAGCTGAAGGTTTTCCATGGTTACAGGCATTTATCCTAAATGATTTTCTGGGACTTGATAAACATGAGTTCACCCTTAGCCTTTATTTTACTGGAGGCATTCTATTGAGCTCTTCATTTTCACATAATATCGTAGAAATATTGCATTTAGAGAATTTACATTTTACAGTCAGGTTTGCTTGTCCACTCTACCCTGGCAAACTGGTTCAAGAGCTGTGGGGGTGTGGGCCAACAAATATCGTGGACACCTATGAACCCTTCTAGCCCTGGATGTAAGCATATATATCCATGGATATGATACATGTATATATCCAAAAGTGAATGAAATAGAGGTGACAGGGGAAGATAATTAAGAAATTACAGGAAAACAATTAACTTTGGGTGCAGTGAAAAAGGCAGCAAGGGATTAAAAAACACTTCAAAGGATGCCTGTTACAGCTTTCACAGGGAGCCATCCCACTTAACTTTCATGCTTTAATTCTGAAGTCATAACTAGGTTTACAGCCTTTGTGAAGGGTTTATCAGTTTTTTAGGAAGCCTTTCTTTGAAAGACTGGACCCTTAACCAAACCCAGCAGAAATCCAAAGTACAGTGGCATGAAAACAGGTAAAGAGAACTTACCATAGTTCCTGTTTCTAGGTCTTGCTATACATTAGTAGCTTTTCTCTTACTACAGGGTCTGTATTTGACTATTTTCCCCCATAAAAACAGTCAGAATTATAATCTTTGGGATCTTCTTGCCAGTCTTTTTGCCAACTGTTACTGCAGGTACAATAATAGGTTTGCTGATGGAAGAAAGTGGATTCTGTGGTGGGACCACAGAGACTGCCCAGGCTCATCTGCTGGTCCCTTCCAGCCCTTCACCTCTGGAGAGCAGAGGCACTGCCTGATGTCCTCCTGCAGTTTCCATGCTGCACTTCCAGGCTACTCCTTCCTGTCCTGCCCATCTTTTCCTGTCCTGGAGTGTGGAGAAGAGTGGGCCCCTATTCCTTCCATGTGTTTATTCTTTCTCCAAGTGAAGTATGTTTGCACTCACATAAGACAAAACTCCTCATCTCTTCATGGATTCCTCTACCTTGAAGAATTCTGAAATATCTATTGTCATCTACTGCGTTCCCATTTCTATTTAATGGTGGCTGAAGCACTGCAGTGTGAGATATAATTAAAGAAATTATGATATTTAGAGAATAACTGACAACATTTTTGCAGCTATTGAAAAGCTCATCTCATTAATATTATTTTAAATCTCATTTTCACAAAATTATTTCTTCTAATCCTCACAATCTGCATAAGAAGTGTAATCAGCAAGCTGAAATTAAAGTATCTGCAACCTCTGCCCTTTTTACCAGTCACAAATTAAAGAAAAGAATGTCTTCTAGTGGGAAGAAAACTTTTTAAAGAAATAATTTCTATCAATCTCTCCCCACTAAAGCAAAATATGTACCCTTGCTTAAAAGAATACAAATAAACCTTATTAAGTAACATTTTTTTTGGTTAAATTTTGTCTTCATCAGATCTTGAAGTAAATGCTGGTTTAAAAACCTCAGACTTCTTGCCAGATGGCAGTGGAGTATCTTTCAGAAGCAGCAGAGCAGCACAGCATCCAGGATATCCGTGGCAAACTGGGAAGGCATTTTGTGCATATCTGTGACCCTCCAGAGCTCTAGAGGAAGACAGCATCGTAGGGCCTTGCCACAGAGCACAATTGGTAGGAGCAATAACATTATTCTACAGCCTCTGCCTGTAGCATTGCTCTCTTTTTTAGCAGTTGGCAATAAAATGTTTAACTTTTGGAAGAAAAATTGGCTCAAAGCAGAGCCAGTTGGCTTAATGCAGATTTTTAGAAATTCCACCATAAACATTTGCTCCACACAGCTTTGTCATTGCCATTTGGAAAGCCCAGTGACAGGTAATGCTGCTGATTCTTTCCCAGTACTGCACTCACGAGGAAGTGCTTTTGTGTTGTTCAGGCTTTTCTGTTCTGGATTTATTGGCTTTGCATGGCCAGGCTTTGGCAGGGTGGGAGCTCCAGGGCTGGATTCTGTGAGCAGCTGCTGGAAGCTTCCTCCGTGTCCAGCAGAGCCAACCCTGGCAGCTCCAAGGAAGGAGGTGCTGCTGGCCAGGGCTGCTCAGCCACACACGGTGGGAACAGCTCTGCCACAACAGAGCTGAGGAGAGAGAAAAGGTCCTGGGCAGCTGTGGCCAGAGAAGAGCAGGGTGAGAAGTGTGAGAGGAACAGCTCAGCAGGCAGCAAGGGCAGGGAGGAAGGGGGACAGGAGAGCTCCAGGCACCAGAGCAGGGATTCCTCTGAGCCTGAGGTGCAGCTGTGCCCCTACAGCCCCTGGGGATCCACAGGGATCCAGAGATCCATTCACAGACCCTGGGGATCCACAGGGATCCAGAGATCCATCCACAGCCCCTGGGGATCCATGGGGGATGCAGAGATGTCCCCACAGCCCCTGGGGATCCATGAGGGATGCAGAGATGTCCCCACAGCCCCTGGGGATCCATGGGGGATGCAGAGATGTCCCCACAGCCCCTGGGGATCCATGGGGGATGCAGAGATGTCCCCACAGCCCCTGGGGATCCATGGGGGATGCAGAGATGTCCCCACAGCCCCTGGGGATCCATGGGGGATGCAGAGATGTCCCCACAGCCCCTGGGGATCCATGGGGGATGCAGAGATGTCCCCACAGCCCCGGGGGATCCATGGGGGATGCAGAGATGTCCCCACAGCCCCTGGGGATCCATGGGGGATGCAGAGATGTCCCCACAGCCCCTGGGGATCCATGGGGGATGCAGAGATGTCCCCACAGCCCCTGGGGATCCATGGGGGATGCAGAGATGTCCCCACAGCCCCTGGGGATCCATGGGGGATGCAGAGATGTCCCCACAGCCCGGGTAGCAGCCCCCAGTGGAGCAGGGCAATCCTGGAGGAGCTGGGAGCCCATGGGAGGCTGTGCTGAGGGGTCCCTGCTCCCAGGCTGGAGCAGCCTGGCCTGGCAGGACTGAGCCGTGGCAGAGTGACCCCAGAGCAGCAGGGCTGGCAGCTCTCTCTGCCCCAGGAGGGACTCAGGGGGGAGAAGTTCCTGGAGAAGTCTCCCGTGGGAGGGACCCCCGGTGCAGCAGGGAGTGACTCCTCTCCCTGAGCAGCAGGAGAAGCCAGGGGTGAGGAGCTGACCCAAACCCCCCTTCCCTTCTCCTTGCACCACTGGGGGCAGGAGGCAGAGCTGGGAATGAGGGAGGGGTGGCAGGAAGGTGCTTTTAAGGTTTAATTTTACTTTTCATTATCCTGCTCTGTTTTAGTAATAAAGTTAGTTATAAGTTAGTTAGTTATCCTGCTCTGTTAGTAATAAAGTCAATTAATATCTCTAATTAGAGCCTGTTTTGCCTGTGATGGTATCTGGTGAGGGATCTCTCTCCCAGTCCTTATCTCAGCCCATGAACCCTTTGTTGTTTTTTCTCTCCCTGTGCAGCTGCAGAGGGCAGTGAGAGGCTTTGGTGGGTGCCCAGAATCCATCCAGGGCCAACCCACTACACGGGATCAGAAGGTTGCTGATAAATTCTCTTCCTGGGGCTGTACTTGAGCAATATTCTCTATGAGGAAAAGAACCCATGCAAATGGTAATCCTTCAAAACAGCTGAGACAGCACCGTGTGCCAGAGGGCTGAAAAAATGTGAATGAACATTCTTTGATTTACCAGCAAGGTCTATTCCTCCAGCACAAGTATTTAATCTGCTGACAAGGAGATACGGGACTTTGAGCCTCAGCCTAACATCACAAATATGATACAAACAAGGATTCCTTTGGAAATAATTCTAATGCAACAGTGTGAATATCTCCTCTGTCTCCAGAGCTGTGCATGCAGCTGTAAAGGAGGCTGCAAGTTCTTGCATATCACTATGTGCAAAAACAAAATGTCGCTTTGGAGAGTAAAAAAGCTTGCAGATTTTCTCACTTCCTTTTAAAAAGTCTAAAATTTTCATTTCCAAGATAGGCAAAACAATAGGGTCAGATCCACTCGAAGTCTACTTGTGCTCAATTTCCTACATCCTTTACTTCTGAACCACAACCATTAGATAGAACTAGGGAGCATAAGAAACTGGTTGAAGAATGTTTGCTTTCCCTCTTCAAACTCATCCTTAGTGAATTGATGATAGTTCCCTGTGATATAGGAAAGGTTTTCTTTGGATTTATAATTTAGTGTGAATTTACAAACAGGGTTACTCCTGGCAAGAACCAACCAGGAGAAGTGTCACTGATTAAAACATGCACATTTTGTTTCCTAGTGATTACATTCTGGTAATATTTTGAAAGCTTAATGAGCTGTGGTACTTTTTTATCCTTGTAACTAACAGAGACTTAGAAATACGAATTAAATACATTTCCACTAAAAAAAAAATCCAGGTCAGGGCTGAATACAACAAAATAAGGAGTTTACTAACTCTAAGTGCAGTTTCTTCTGTGCAAGCTAACATGAAAGCATTGCTCAGGCAAAGGACACAGGAAGTTTGATACCAAGTCAACTTTTATCAGGAGAAGCAAAGTCCAATTCATAAAAATATCCTGCCATATGCACTTCTATGCCTGTCGTGATTTAACTCCAGCTGGCAACTGAGCACCACACAGCCATTCCCTGAGAAAACTCCTGGGCTGAGCTAAAGACAGTTTAATGGTGAAGAAAAAGCTGCAGGCACAAGCAGAGCAGAACAAGGAATTCATTCACCACTTCCCAGGTGGGTGTTCAGCCATGTCCAGGACAGTGGGGTCCATCACGTGTAACAGATCCTTGGGAAGACCAAGGAATTTCTAGGGAATGCCATCCCAAACACAGCAGTTTTCCCTCTTCTTTCTTGTAGCTTTCTATGCTCAGCTTGATGTTCTATGGTGTGGAATATCCCTCTGGCCAGTTTGGGTGACCTGTCCTGGTTCTGCTCCCTCCCAGCATCTCGTGTACCTTCTCACAGGGAGAACAGGAAACTTGGAGTCCTTGACTTAGAAGAAGCACTAGTTAGCAACAACTAAACCATCAGTGTGATATCAACATCTGTGGAGGTCCAAGGGCCTCCACAAAAATCCTCAACCCTGGAAAGGTGGTAACAAGTAATACCTCCCGAGGTGGGGGGTAAGAGAAGCCTTTCTCCCTCAGGCCTTTGCAGTTAAACATTAATCTTCTTGCTTCTGATGTTCTATTGGTTTGCCAAGTTTGTGTCACCCTGTTCAACCCCCGTTCATCATTTATGTAAATGCTCTAGAATGTTCTCCCTTCCCTGGACCCCCATTGGCCCCATCTCGGTGCATTGCTCCACCCCTGCTGTCCTATTGGTTCTCCCTGTCCCTAACCCCGCCTATGCACCGCTTTTACCTGTTCCCATTGGATCCTAGCCCTCGGAACTGCCCCCTCTCGCCTCAGATATAATCCTGACCCTCAGCCTATCCTTGTCTTTGTCCTTGGATCCCATTCAAGGCCAAGTGAAGCTCCTGGATTTCCATACCAAGAGCTGTCCCTTTGTCAGTCGTCACCTTTTTTGCAGTGTGCTCTGGGCCCGAAAGGCGCAGGTCGCTCTTATGGCCGTGTTGTTGTGAGCTGCAACAAACATTATTCTCACACTAAATCCAAAACACAGCTAATAAAATGAAAATTAGCTCAATCCCAGCTGGAACCAGGATAATGGCCATGGCCACAGAAGTATTGGTGGTATATAAACTAATCAGATTTTTGCAGATGTAACCTAGTTGTCAGCTGGGAGACTCTCACTCCTTTCCTACCCTGAGCTATTGACAGCGAGTGGGCTGAGGAGCAGGTGGAGATGAGGAGAAAGCATATGCTCCTCCATTTCTGCCAAAGTGTTTTCACATATTTTCTGTACTTCCCTACCACTGATATGTTAGGCAGATTTTCACTCCTCCCATACTAAACAGAAGATGGGGGATATGGACAAGAGGGAACTTAAGAGTGCTAAAGCTGATGTGAAAGTTTTTTTATTTGAAAACCAAGGTTGTGGAAAAGACAGTGTATTTTTTTAGAATAATTCATGTCATTGGGAAAAAGCAGATGAGCTTTTGGGCATACTGGGGAAGGTCTTCTGGGGAAGGTGTACACACATTTTGTTGAATAATAAAGTTTTTATCTACTGAAGTCGTGTTCATCATGGTTAACTTAGACTTGCCTTTAGCAAAGAACATGAATTCTTTTGAAAAACCCTGAATAAAACTGAGTTGCTGGGAAAAGACTTTTCTTTGTACAGTCTCTGAAAGGTGGTACAAGATGAAGATTGCAGCATGCTGACCGCTCTTTCTGCACAGGCTACACGCAGACTGTGTATGCTCTGCAGTTTTCCTCTCACAGCCCTAAGTGTGCCTCAGTTTTCACACCATGGAGTAACTCTTCAATGCAGAGTTTGCTTCAAGCAGCAGATTTCTCTGCTGGGATGGTTATTAGGCTGCCAGTTCTAACTGGAAATTACAGCATTGCCATTGATCCATGTTAGGTTGGAAGTGAGGAGCTGCAGCTCTTCACAAAGGCCGTGAGATAATTGTGATAACCAGCAGCACTTCAGACCTGGGCCAAATTCAAGGGAACAGTCCCCATGTGAAAGGACATGTATTGTGCTCAGTGAGGCATTCTGTTGCCTGAAACTGTGGACTTAGTGATCCAGGACTAAATTAAATAGAAACAGTCCAGTGAATATCCAAAGTTACTCAGTCACCCAAAGGCATGATGATAATACAGCACTTTGGAGACATAGGCTGTGATTGAAATAATTGTGACTGTTAATTTTCAGCCTTGTTGCTAATGGACATTCTTCTTGAAGTCATTATAGAGATGTAGGGAAACATTATTTAAAAGACAATTGCTTTTATTTAACTCCAGACTGCAAAGCCAAGGAATTGATGAGGTTTGTAACTGTTTGATGTTATTTCTGTAAAATGTGTTTGTTTCCATAAACAGGCACATGATACATTCACACAGAAGTGTCAAAGGAATGAAAATTGGGCTTCATTCTTCTTTTTAGACAAACCATAATAGCATAACATTGTGATGAAGATCTGTGAGGCTTTCTGCTCCATTTTAGTTCTTCTTCTTAAATGTCTGATGGCACACCTGGTCTTCACATGTCAGTTCCTACAGTATTAAAACAATTAGTAAGTATATAGTGGTAGAAGTTTTAGTTTGCATATATATCAGATCCCACCAGAAACTACTACAACTGAGCCACTGCATTAAAAACTTATGCTTATGAAACAGAGAACATTAAAAAAAAATGCATTATATGTAACCAAAGAGCAGGTGTGCACCTCATGTTGCAGTAATTAGTTTTTGATATACAAATTGAACTCTAAGAAGAATAAACATGAAAAATGCATTAAAACTGTGCTTTAGTTCAAGGCTTTTTCATGCTCTGTTACTAAAACAATATACTCTAATAGTTTATAATTCATGTTACCTCAAAATTCACGAGATGCACTGGAACAAGGAAGGAAATAAAAAAGAGGAATGCCTTAAAAAGCTGATTTGCTTCAGAGGGGTGCCCAGCCATTTCTCAGGGGCCAGAACAATGCACCATTTCTGCCCAGGGCTGCAGTGAGCTCTTGAAGGCTGCCCCACTGCAATGCAGCCAGTTTGGTTGGTGCCATCAGGCAGTGTTCCTGTGCCAGACAGGGCTTTGAAGGGACTGGAGCTGTCTTTGTGGCCAGCAGTGGGCCAGACCTGCAGGACAGTTTCTGAAGACTGCTGTAAGGATCTACTTGGCTTTGTTTCCACCAGCCTAAACCTTGGTGCCAGCATGTAGAACCTTTTAGGTCAGCTTTTGAATGTGTGTTCAGGCAGAGTGGGGGAAGTGCCCTGGACAGGTGATTTTAGTCAGGTTTTGAATTCCTGTCTTTGACCTTTTGGGCACAGAGATGGGAGCCACTGTGACTGCCTACACCAAGTATGTGTAAAGGAAACTTGTGAAGGAGCAGATGGCTTGGGACAAAGCAGAACAGACGGGACAGGACAGAACAATGGGCTTTTCTCAAGAATCTTGGTACCCTCCACCCACTGTGCCATCCAGTAGGTGCTATCATGCCCATTTCTTGGTTGCGTTCCCAAGAAACTCTGCAATCTTTATCATCATGAGAAATGTTCAGAAAATGAGCAGGCATGGCACTTTGTGATATGGTTAAATGGATGTAGCAGTGTTCAGTCAAAATTGGGACTTTGTGATCTTGGAGGTCTTTTCCAACCTTAATGATCTGATGTTTCTACAATACTGTTATTTTGAAATCTTTCTGCCCATCACTGATTGCTGATTTCCTGCACAGGCTTTACTGGCCTATCTTGGACTCACCACTTCTGTCTTTGGGCTACAGCTTGCTACTTTAGATGTTAGAATTTATTATTGAACTAGGAAAAAATAATTGCAGTATAGGTTGGTTGTGGGATCCTCTTGAATATCCATGGGTTTCCGATCTGTATTACAGCACAGTGTGCTAAAATTTCATATTGTTTTGCTCAGAACAAAGAATACCATTTTTCTTCCAATCTGATTGGGGTTTTTTTCTTCTTTTTTTCCCTACCAGTGATTATATAAAAATGAGATTATTCTAGAGGTGAAATGTAACAGGAAGGGTTAAGAGCTGGAGGGAAGTGGACTGGAGCAAAAAAAACCACTGCAGGGTTTTGACTTAATTGGGAGCATGTGGAAATAAATTGAGCATTCCTGAGTTGAACCAGAGGGGGAAATTCCTTAGAGTTCAGAGATCAGAACTGTCTGAAGACCTTTCTAACTAGAAAAAAAACTCCAAATCCTTTGAAATGGAAAGCTTGAGCCTGTGCTGCAGCCTCAGTGAAGTGCTGTGGATCTGTGGAGCAGCCCTTACCAAATGCAGGATGTCTCCTTCAATCCAGTGCTTCCAGCCCCTGTTGTTCTTTTCACCTTTCTGAACAGCGACCAGTTTGTCACCATCCCAGGTCACCAGGGTCTGCATGAATCAGATAATTAACTCAGTTAGATTAACCAGATGCTTATGAACATGCAAAAGTAAATTCAATGTGAATACACAATTACAGTTGCTTCCTATCATTCTCCATTTTCCTCATAAAAAGACTAAACAACCCAAAGCATTTAAACAATCATATTCAGGGTGACAACAGTGTGATGAAGGGAAGCTTCTGCAGCTCTTTGTTGTCATTTCCATGTGTTTCTTCCCATATGTGAGTATCAAGTGGTGAATTGTTGAGTGTGTTTACAGCTATTTGTGTAATACATGCAAAGTGCATTTTTTTCCTTGCTGTTTAAAGCCATTAATGAAAAAATATAGAGTCTCATGAATGAAGACTTGAGAGCTTGAACTGAAAAGTGCAGTGCTAACACCTTTTCTAGCTCTGCATAAAGTAGCAAGAGGAAGAGTACGTTAGTATCATCTCCTACACTAAATTTGTTTGTGTATTTTCATGTGCTTTCATGATGAAATTTAAAGAGATGTGATCATAAGCTGGACAATGTGATGTGGCTGGCCCTGCCTGAGCAGACAGGTTGGACCTGGTGTTCCCAGGAGATCCCTTCCACCCTCAACCATCTCCTGGTGTGATTCAGTCTGGCAGCAGCAGACAAAGTACTGGGTTATCCCAGTTCTTGTCCAGGAGCAGGATAACCCTTAACCTAAGTGAGGAAGAGTTCTCTCTACAGGCTGAATTATCTGGCTGCAGATGTGCCTTTAGGGATGTATTTAACCATGTGTCAGACAACTCCCTATTAGACACCAGCTACAGTCCATGAAAGCTCAGTTATTATAAAGCTCCAAGCATATTGGGAGCTTAATTCATTTTCTAGTTCAGCACTGGATGATTTATTTCTGTTATGAGGGAGCTTTCCATTAATAATGAAACAAAACTCATTCCATTTCAGTTAATTTCTTTCTTATTTACGGAATTTTCAAGCTACATGCTCTTTAAATTATCTATGCCCTCTTTACATTTAAATGTGGCCTACTGATTTTATTACCTTCATCTAACTTTAATGTGTTTGAGGCATTGTTTTGTTAATAAAATCACCAGAAAATACTTTTAAAGCAATTCAGAGAATAATGGCATGACATGCATCCTTCTTCCTTCTCCTCTCTAGAAACAAATAACGTGATTTGTTTAGAAATTAATATTAGACAAAAGTAATTAAAGCAGGTAGGGTAATTCCTTCCTTCCTTCCTTCCTCCCTCTCTCCCTCCCTCACGTGAACAGATTTTGCAGAGCAAGGCTTTGGTAGTGGTGATGAGCACTAAAGGAGCACCAACTGATGGATTTAAGGAGTGATGAAACTAATGAGTCCTTTGATCCTGAGCAATGTCTTCAACTGATCTGAAGAGATGTGGGAGCAGTGTTTTTGAGTAAAGACTTTGTTACAGGAATTTGTTCCACCCTGTGCCCACTGGAGAAGGAGACAGAAAGACAATTTAGATATAGGGGTGTTCAGAGTAGTGAAAAAAATGGGTCTTACTCTTTGATGGCTTGCAGTGCTGTGAATGAGAAATAATTTGGAAGAAATCACAGGAATTACACTGCACAAAGTTAGTTGAGAATTAAAAGTGATCCATGGTGAACAAACAATGTCTTCTGTTAAATTTGTGCCCCTCCAGTAAAGGATAATGTGAGTTCAAATGTAAACATTTCCTTTATGCTGCCACTTTTCCTGTGGCAATTGCCAAAACAAACGGGTCTTGTTGACAGTGAGTTTTGATCTGAGCTCCTCAGAGTTTGGAGCTGTGAGCTGAGTGGCAGAACACAGGGCTGGGAATTTGCAGAGCTGCTCACAGGGAGATCTGGTAAATGATGACCAGAGGAGGAAGAGGATGCTGGCCTGGCAAGGCTCCCACAGGGACAGCCAATGGAAATTTAAGATCTACATTTGAAAGTGTTGCTTACACATTTTAGGGCGAGAAGAAAGTAAAATAGAGGCAGTATTGATACAGAAACATGAAACTGAATTCAGGATGTGAATGGCTGCTTGTGTGTATTCTTTTCCTGCCTGACTTCTCTGAGAGAGCCTCGGTTGAATCCCCCAGGAGCTGACTCTGCCACAGGAGGTAGGGCAGGGGCTACAGCACGGCCCTAAATGCAGGAATTGTCCTCAAATCTCCCTGAAAGGTGCCTGAGCAAATGGCCACAGCTTCCTGGGGGAGTTCAGAGCTCAGGTTACCTCAGTTATCCCCCAGGCACTAAAGCACCCACTGCTGGGCCTCCTTGCCCCTCTGCCCTGCCACCTGCACTGCTCCAAGCTTTTATTTTTGTCCTTGCCCCTTCCCAAAGCTCCTCAAACACTAAAATCTAAGTGCAGCTTTATTTTTAACAATGTCCAACTGTTAAACTGCTCAGCTGGGACTGATCAGTGCAAACACAGCCATCCCAAAATGAAAAGTTACATTGATGCAGTCCTGAATTTACAGGGATGAACCCACAGTTTCATTGAGGAGGATGCGGAGGTAAAAATACAATTTACAGAAAATCATCAGATGTATCAGAAAAGCTGGAAAAATCCCCCAGTAGAAAAACCTAATTAATGATTGTCCTCACGTATCCCAGTAGCCATCCTGATTTGCATTTCTTATAAATGCTTATAGCAAGAAAGAAAACTGTCTCAGGCTGCAAATTATTTCTGCTTTATAAAAATCCTCTGATGTCTGTAAAATATTTGGGTTTCACTTAACATATTCAGGTGATTTTGGGAAGTGCTGGCTCCTGGTGCTAACTGTAGTATAAACAGATATCAGGTACCAGGTTTTTACCTTTACCACTCGGTTATCCAGTCCTTTGGTGTGCTCTTCAAACTCCACTCCCACAGTGAAATCCACATCATAGTTTCTGAAAGTACTGACAGTTTTGGTTTTAAAATTGTCTCCATTTTGAACAATCTCCTTTGTTTGTTTCAAGTGTTTTGCAATCTTACGAGTTGCAAAATCAATACCTATCAAAAACCAGAAAAGAGAGTGAAAATTCCAGTATTTGCTAACAAAATTAAAGCACCCCAGCATTTATATTTAGAAATTAAAAATAAATAAAATAAATGAGACATACTTCCACAAATGGTGCTTTTGCCTGCAACATTTTTCAGAGCAAAAGGTAATATCAAATAAAAATAATGTATTTATGAGTATCTTTCACTGATAATAGATTTATTTATTACCAGGATATCTGTGGGAACGTTGTGAGCATTCAATACAACATGCAACCAGGACTGAATAGATGCTGGTATGTTAAATCACCTGAATTTGTTTTGAGAATGAGAAACAAGAGGGGCTATTAAGCCTGACAGTGCCTTTTTGGCCTCACTAAAGAAGGACATAAGAATAACATTCTTTGTCAGAGATTTGGCATGTTAGAATGGGTATATAATCAAGAGACAATGAGTATGTAATCAAGGGGACCTGGACATGTTACTTTTATGATGAACCCATAGTCTGTGGGAGTATACAAGAGATTAATTAATTAGCTTTAAAGACATAAAATTATATTCATGAAAAAAGAAGCAATCAAATAAAAACCTGAAAACCACTATTGTTTGATAGCAGACACACACATAAATTGCAGTCCAAAAGGAGACAAATTCAAACTCAAAAGTCAAAGAAGTATCCATGTAGAGCATTTGACAGTTTCTGTTTAATATTCTGTCAGTGTTTTCTGCAGTACTGATCTCCTTAACACCCTGATTTTGTTCATCATGAGGACTGACATGATAATGCACACAACTGCTTGGGGCTGAAAGCATTGCCAGTCACCAAAGGGAGAACATCCATGACCACCATCCCAGTTTGCCCAGTCAACCCCCCAGTGCCAACAGCATCACCATCTGCAATAAATGATATAAATAATAAATAGCTGCCAGGGAATCTATTTTGGTGCTGTATGCAAATGAAATCATCTCCCATGTTTCTGCAAGAGACTGAAAAATGGCTTTGGTTTGCTGGCCATGCTTTGGTGGTTCCACGTGGGCGTTAATCACTGTCAGCTCAGCAATGCCACTTGCTAATGGAGCCCTTTTTCTTTTGCTAGATTCATTATCCTACTTGGGAAGTACTAATCGAATTGAGTAAGAGGATAGGCTTGAAAAAAATGTGACTTTTAAACACGGGGAATAATGGTCTTGTTCAGTATTTATATTCAAGACTTCTTGGGTATATTTTATCTGCTGTGGTGGATTAAAGGTATCTTCGGGGCTGATTTATAGCCAGGCAGCATAAAATTTAGTTCTCTCTGAGGGAAAAAAATGTCTAGACCTCTAAAGAAATGCTATTTCTGACTAATATATTGGTCTTGTAGCTCCTGGAGAAAAATCGGGGAGGTTTTATTAAAGCATGGTTTTCATACCTGCATTTTGAACAATGTAAGCAATAAAAATGATATGTAGTTCTATTAGAGTAGATTTAAATACTTTGTAACATGTTTATGATAAAATCAAACTTTCTGATTTAAAGGGCAAAACTAATCTTAATTAAAGTATAGAAATGTGTATTCATTAATTAAAAGGACAGATGAATTTTTAAAAAAACCTCAAAACCTCAGTGTGCTTTGAATCTGAGCACATTAATACTTGAAATATAAAAAAAAGGTAAAATGGTGAGAAAAAGAGTAGAAGAATATCTTTGCAGCCTATCCCTGCCATTTCTTTCTGAGAATCACCTGCAGCACATGCATCTTTGCAGTGCTTTGGGGTTGGGTTTTTTTGCTTATTTATTGACAGTTTTAAATTACTATGACTGATAGTGATCTAACTTATCATTCATATATGCACATAAATCACTTCAATTAATGTGTATCTTTCTCCTGAAATTCAAGACATTGTCCTAATCATTCTCATTGTCCTAATCATTCTCATTTCCAAGATCTCTTTTTGTCCCTCACATGCGCATATTATTTACAGATGCCCCTGAAGTGGTTTTTTTCCACAAATGCAAAAGCTAAAAACTATGAATTGTGAAACTTACCTTTCTCCCTTAAAAGGGTCAAAACTGAGAAAATTGCAACTGCTTTCAATTGTTGATTAATAATGATGAGAGTTTATTTTTATGTATTTATGTATTTATTCTATTTCAATCTGAACAGATCAATCAATTAGGATTAAAATTCTTTGGCAGAAGTAGTAGAAAATCAGTTAAAGCATCAAATTTTCCATCTCTGTACTGTAATTAGTTCAAAGCACTAATTAAATAATGGCATTGTTACTTTAGTGCTAGAGAATATCTTATTCCTCTTCAACCAGATTGTGGCTCCACTGTTACAGTAAGAATATACCAGGAGTAAAAAAGAGCTTCTAGATCTGAAAACCTTTTGGTTTGGGGCTTTTTTTCCTGACCTGTATCTGGTTGTTCATTTATCTAAATAAACAACAGCATCTTTGTCTACAAGTCTTCATTTGCTTATGTAATTAGATCATTGCAATTTTAAGAACAATTACTTGATTTGTGATTGGCAGAAACCCTTATGCCACAATGTACATTACAGAAAAAGCTCATTAATTTTTAGAAGGATTTGACTTAGAATACAACCATTTTCTCTTGATATTATTAATATTTTGCCATTTACCTAAAGCAACCATGTAGCCTTCAAAGTTTTCATTGGTTGCCATTTCCCACGTCCCATTGTAGTCGGCAGGCATGGTGGCGAGAGCCTAGACCCAGCTTCAGCTCAGGAGGTGAGACTGGAACCAGCCTCTGCTCACAGAATGTTTTATAAACCTTTCCATATCTTTTTTCCCACTCAGGTTTATGGCTTTGCAGATAGTGCAGTTGAAGGGGCAGAGTGATAACCCTGGAAACTTTGCTTTCATTGGCAAAGTTCAGCTGAACAGCTGGCAGACAAGGAACACTTTCAGAAACAGGGACTAATACAGGATGTGATTTTACAGTGACCTTTGGAAAGAAATGCTGGCATCATGGGATACCTTTGAAATATATTGAACACCGTGGCAAATTGTTAAAGTCTCCAAAGTGAATTGTTCTTAGCTCCTTTCTACGTGTCACTTTTCTCTATGAAGTGGAGTCTTCTAGAGCTGACCCATCCAGAACTCCCATTTAAAGCTGATGGAAATCTTTAATGTGAAACAAATGTTAGGGCTGGAAAGAGAATATTCCTGTTCAAATCATTTTTTGGTTTTGATTGATTTTCAATCTATCTGCCATATACCAACAGCTGTACTTATACCAGCTACACTTTCATATTTAGTAAATGTAAAGTAAACCAAAATCAATCATAATTAGTATCTTCTGCCCTGAAAATGATTTCTTAATTCCTCTGAAACATGTCAGTTTGCTTTGGAAAGCAATTTTATACATTGTAGTGGATAAAACCAGGGATTTCAGTTGTGCAAATAAGCAAATTCAGAATGTCAGAATGGAGAATATGCAGTCAAACTTTATTAGAATTTAGGTACTAAAAGCAAGTTAATTTAAGGTTTTATGTTATGTGGTTTTAATCAGTCAAGATAACATACAGATGGCTCTACAAAGACAATAATTGAAGTGACCAAAAGTCAAAAACTTCTTGAACTCCTTTTTTCTTTCCTTTTTTTTTTTTTTTATGGGTATCTTATTTAAAAAAATGCTAGAAAAAGTATTAAGATCCAGATCTTTAACTCAGAATCTAGCAAAAGGAAGAGTTACTGATCTTATGATTTCTCTTCTATGCCTTTACTTCGTTAAAATGTAATGCAAAATTCCACAAATGCTGAAAATTTGCCTGGGGATTAAAAAAAACTCAAAACAAACCTAAAGAAAGTTGAGAGTTTCTGGGAGTTTGAGTTCTTAAAATGCCTCAACTTAAGGAGCTAATTTAAGACAAGGAAAAGAAGTATCTTGATGTGTACCTGTAGGAGCCATGAAGAGGGTTTGCAATGGGGCATCAGGCAGGGCCCAGGGAAGTGATGGAGAGGTGAATTCCTGTGGGAATGCCCCAGGAAATGCCCTGCAGCCCTGGCTGTGCGCTGCAGTTTGTCTGAAGAGCAGGATGAGAACAGCTTTCTGAAACCTGGCTCATTTCAAGCACAATTTATTGGGCTGATCGCATTTACTACTGATGTGTTTGTTTCCACTGTAAGAAATTCCAGATGAAACTGTGAGTGATGTCACATTGGAAGTGAAAATTAAAGCCCTTTTGTTCTGTAGTGATGTTATGCACTGCTTAAGGAATAGGTTGATTTTGGATGTCTTTGTGTACTTTCTTTCTTAGCCTCCGTGTTGCATCAGTGTCAATAATACATTATTGCTATTTACACATTTTAGGTATATAGAAAAAGGTCCTGTAAAAACAAGAATACATCAGACTGAATGTCTACAATCACCTTCTGGAATCAGAGCATGTGCTAGAAGCTCAAGGTGGGATATTTTAGATGCTCACTGATTTCAGTTCAGCTCCTATGTAACACCCATTTTCATGAAGTGGGGAAGAGACTGAAGCTGTATCATGTGACCATCAGCAATTAATACCCATTAACAGCTAATAGAGTAACAGAAGGTTCCATTGCTGTAGCTAAGCAGAGCTAGGCACATTCTGAGAGAATTAATTATGACATGAATACATCCTTTGCATAAAATGTCATAACTAGTTAACAGCATAGACATATACTTGTAGAGCTCTTCTTTCCCCAGTGTTTTGGTTATGCTCATCCCTTATTATTTTATACATTTTTTCCCCAATATATGTGTTTTCTAAGCACTTGTTTAACCATCAGGCTAAATGAGCATTTTGAGCCTTTTCAGGTACAAATACAACTAGGAGGTCTATAGACACTACATTTAACCAATCAGAGAACTGGCTAAGTGGGGAATTAATAAAACATGAAGTATTGACTTGACAGAGTTCTGTGGCACTCCATGAGCTTTTAAAGACTGTTGTGCTAAGGTCCACAAAGAGAATATTACATTTTTGAATCAATATCTTGAGAGACAGTAGTCAAATGCCTGCCTAAGTCACAGGGTGCCAGGACACAGCACAGGGACTTCTCACACTATTGCTTGAAAGCTGAGCATGGAGAGTTCAAAGTCTCAGGTCTGCCTTGCTAGTTAGACTGACCTGCCTCCCACAAAATTCTAAAATTTGGAATTGTTATCCACTTGAAATCTTAGAAATTATTCTTTGTGCTCTGTATTTGTTGTTTATGTACTGCATACTCAGAGACAAACTTTCAAAATGGCAAAACAGTTTTTCCTTCCCATAGAAAAAGTCAACATTTGGATAAATGAAGATAAGGTGTCCTCTCCTAATTGTCATGATTGTCTTGTTCCCAGCATCCTTTTCTTGAAAAAACAGTTTCTAAAAATGAAATGCTGAGCTCATATCTTTTATTTTTCAACACAGGGCTAAGATTTATGGCTGAGTATTGAGGCCTTGGAAATAAAGCAAAGTCACAAAACATCAACTTACTTCTGCAAAAACCCTAAGTAACTTTCCTAGTTTTTATTTGCATGTGAAGAAACAAAGATGTCATGGCTTGCCTTGTTCCTATGAGTGAGGTTTGATTAGAGGCAGTTTAGAGAAGAAAAAATTTCATGGCAAACACCCAAATGTTGTTCGTGTGGAAGAGTCAGCAGTCATGGATGCTGCTTCCAGCACTTGCCTGCAGTTCCTCCCCTTATGTCTGAGACCTGCCCAGAGAGAAATTCTGTCTGGGTAGGTGAACAAAGTTCAGCCTTCCTTGCCATCTGAAAGAGCTGCAGGTGCATTCCCCTTGGAAAAGTTCTCCTGTAAAGCACTGTCAGAGCTCCATATAAAGCACAGAAGGACCAGTCAAATGGAATTTTCCCTGTAAAGTTTTGGGGATGGTGTTTTGAAGAAATGTTAACATGCTTCCCACTCTGTCCTTGCCTCATGTAATTTTCCTTTTAAATTATCCAATTTGCAGATATAACAGAGGAGAGAAATGCCTGGTCCTCCCCCGAGCAGCCCTTACGCTCCTCATGCTTGACAGCTGGGACTTTTGCCTGTAGTTATTTGGTGTTTAACACATGGGAATATGGCAAACTGTGTAAGTTGTTCTTAGCAACTGAATACCCCTGAAGGATTCAGACAGAAGCAGCATGGTCACAGACACCTGTTATTATTTTTAACTTGCTAGCACATGTGCATTCACTAGGTTTATTTTTATTTTTTTAGAAAATTAATCATTTGCAGTGTATTCAGTGATGGCCGCTGCTGTCAGAGGTGCTGTCTCACAGGCTGGGGGCTCTGTTCTGCACAAACACCAGGAGTCACGTCCTGAACACCAGAAGTGCTCTGGAAGGAGGCAGTGGGCTCCTTGTCCATGTGTGATGTCCTGCAGGCCTCAGCTGTTGCCCAGGGAGCTCCCCAGGATGTGGCAGGAGCAGGAGGAGAGGCGTGTACAGCAGGAGGGGACAGAACCCAGCGGTGTTACTGCAAAAGGGGCTCAATAAATACACTTTGCTGGCCCATGTGGGGGCTGCCTTCCTGCTACTGCTGTACCTTGTGTAATTTCTCTTTCCTTGCCTCCTTTGGGCTCAATTCTCTGTGGATACAACTTTTCTCTAGTCTCTCAGCCTCCTTTGGGCTGAATTCTTCTGGGATCCTCCCTCGTGGGGAGTCCCACTTATCTCAGTCTTTATGATTGGAAGAAAACTCCCGAGCTCGTTAGAATCTTGTTTCTTGTGTTTATTGAAGGATCTTTACAAAACTTAACAGGTCTCTCCAGGCTGGTTACAAGGTTAATCTTTGCAATCTGGTACATTCCTTTCTTCTGATGGTACAAACAAGGCCTTGTGGCACACTTTGTGTCTGATACACAAAATGGCCCCGAACTACGCAGTTCTTTTATCTTTATACCTATTTTTACCCAATTAACAATAGACATTGTATATTATTTTTCTTAATGACCCAATGACCCATCACCTCTGTGATGCACTGCAGCATTTTCTATCCAATCACTCACTATTACCCAAAAACCTCCAGGAGAAGAACATGAAGAAGAAAGAAGAAAGGACAAGGGACAACACCCTAAATCCTCCATCTTGTCTCCTATTCTCTAAACTATTTTTTTTTCACCCAGTGATTTAAGAAACTTTCTAATCTACACACCTACCTTTCTTATCTAACTTTAGCATTTGTTTTCATGTATCACTATGAAAACATGCTCATGAATTTCATGTTATATGAAATTCAGTGTTTTCTTGAATCTTAGAACTAAATACTAAAAACAAGTGCACACAGTCTGTATCTCAGACTCCAACACCTTGGACAGCCCAGGCTTCCTCTCTGGGCCAGGGACACTCAGCACGAGCAGGTGCACCCCAGTGCCTTGGAGAGGAGGCTTGCCTATGACTCCTGGGCTTTGTTGCTTCATCCAGCCCTCCAGAGAAGGAATGGAAGTATTCTGGCCAGTTGTACAGAGTACTTGTTGCCCAAACATTTTTTATTTGGTGTCAGTTCTTAGCTGATCATGCCAGAACAGAGATCTGCAGGGACAAACTCGTTGACCCTGAAGAGGAGGGGAAATTCCCTCATTCCCATCTCAGAACAGGAGCTTGTTGTTGGTAAACCATGGACAGGGTGCAGACACTGTGGGAGGACGAGGGTGTTGATGCCGGTTTGGGTTTTGCTTTTTCTTCTTTTCTATGTTCTCTGTATCCTTCACACATACATTTGTAGCTCTGGAGCCAATTGTATTAGTGGCTCATCTTCCCACTACTTTTCCATGTCCTTTCCCTTGGCAGAAAGACAAAACAAATTCCAGAGCTCCAAGCCCTGGGAGATGCAGGGTCCCTGTGCTATCTTGGTTCTTGCTGGGAACCAAGGCTGAGAACAACTCTTCAAAATGCATTTCATGGACAAAGTGCAGCCAGTGCTGATGGGGGCTCCAGAGAACGAGCTTGACCTGGTGGGGAACTGCATCGCCACTTGACCTCCTAATTGGTGCTTTTTATCAATTATGATAATTTCCTAAAACCTATACAATGTACTCATCCCTGCAGGGATGGGCTTTTGTGGACATCTTTCCATAACTGCTCCTGAAAGCCTTCAAATAAAGATCCACTCTTACATTACCTTCTTACTAAAATTATCTTGAGTTTCATTTCCAGGTTGGGAAAAAGGCAACAGTGTACACAGGGCACACAGAGCTCACAGTTGTGCCAATTTAGCACATTTTGTGTTTGCCTTCAGCAAAGATGCACAAAATATGCTTTAAATCACTCTTAGAAATAAAATAATTGCCTTTCAGCCACTGAGGGTTTGTCTTTCTTCAGTCATTTCTATCTCTCTTGCTCCATCTGATTTTGCTGATGCAGTTGGATGCAGATGTTACACACATTATTAATCAAAAGCCTCCCTCCTGTCTTAACTAAGGACTTTAGCTTAGCTCTTAGAGACTTCATAATGTCACTTGTGATTGTGTTACTGAGTTTGATAGCATTAAAAATATAATCCAGTGGACTCTATTGTCTGGAGAACTCATTTTTATTAAGGTGGTTTACATTATTAAATATTACGCTTTAGAGAACTATTAGCCAGTGGATAAAACTGACCGACCTTGATTTTCAAAGTAAATGGGGAATACTGAATTTATTCATTTATTAGTTCTCCTGAGCACTTATTCAAAGCTTTTCATTCAGGCTTCGAGGAAGCAGATAAAAACCATCAGCCTTTGTGAAATCAGAAAACCTGAGGAGACAGCGTGGTTTGGCCAAGGTTATGAGAGAAGCTTGCATAGCAGTGAGCAGAACCCTTTACGTTCTTCACTAAAGACTGCTTCCTTCTGCCTAACTCTAACGTGGATGGAAAATCTGAACCCAGTTCAAGTGTTTTGTCATTGCCATTAAGGCTGCTTCAATTTTCCCGTACAAGATTTTTTCAGGAGGTGAATTCCCTGCATAAGCTATGCATTAATATCTGAAACTGTAATCTTAAACTTAATTGCATTTATTCTGTGGCAAAGTTTTGTAATTGCAACTGCCACTTCTTATCTTTATCAGATAAAGGTTGTATTACTTAGACATTGAACTGGAATACTGATGAATGGATTTTGAATTAAAAGAATCTATAGAAAGAATTCTGAAAGTTTTTTTTGATACTTCCATGACAAGCACTATTTAGTTAAGAAAATACATATCTCCTTTGGCTTGTTCATGCCTGACCATAAAAGCTGAAATGCTATTTTAATGCAGGGTCTCATCTGTTGGAAAAATATTTTAAAGAATCAGTTTTGTCAGACAAAAACAACCCTCTTTACCACATCTGAATAACACTTCATAGAGATACTTTCAAATGTCTTAGACCTCAAGTTTCCACATAACTCTCTGCTGGTTTTGCATTAATTGACATTTGGTGAGGCGGGAAGAGGCCACCCACAGAAATGATTTTTCTGAGGAAGCTGCCAAGAGCTCCCTCTGTGCCTGGGAAAAGCCAGTTCTGACAACTGACAGCGTATGGAACCATGGAGAAGCTGGATCGGCCTCTGTGAGATTCACATTTTGGAGGCGGGCAAGCCAGGGAAATCTGTCTCTTGCTTCTGGCTTTGAGACTTGCTAAACATTGATCCTCTCTCAAGTGAGAGAAAAGGACAGAGTGAAAACACGTAGAAAGACAACATGAAGACACCAAGGTCAGTAGAGAATGAGTCAAGTCTCAGATGGAAGGAGAATGAGGAGATGCCCCAGTCTTGGGCTGAAAGTTCTTTTGGTAAGGCCATGGAAATGGACTATGATACACTGAAATATTCCCTTTAATTCATGAGAAAGTAAGGGGTGATGGAGTGTTCAAACTGTAGATGTGAGCAGAGGCATCCATTGATGAAGCAAAGCAGATGTTGGAGTAGCTTCCCATGAAAAGCTTGAGCAGAGAGAAATAAGAGTGATGGAGACCCTTTGCCCCCAGGGAGAGAAGAAGAAAACCTCTGTTCCCAGAGATAAAGATGATCACAGAGACAGATGAAGAGAACCTTTGCTTTTAAACAGCTCATCCATAAAATAGTACCCCATAAGCTGACATGGCCCATGAACACATCTCCAGGAGGGCTGTGAAAATTGGAGGAATTTCACAATGCAGAACTTTTCCCCAGGCAGCTGCTATTCATGGAAATGAAAATCCATGAGAGAACTGTTTCTTGTGGAGAAGTCTCTATGGCACAACAAGAGAAAACTCCTCTCCATACAAGAACTGATAAAAGACTATTGTAGAGGTGGTAACTGGTTGAAAATCCCAGGTTTTGTCTCTATGTTGTCAGTGGGGAAGAATAGAGGTTGTGGGGAGAGGAGGAAAAGTGTTCTAAAGGTTTTATTCTAATTCTTACTATTCTTTTAGTTCTGTTAATAAAGTTTTCTTTATACCTGTTTTGAGCCTGCTTTGTTCCTAACTCATATCTCACAACAAGAAATGAGTAAATAATAATTCTAGTAGGTGCACTGGCAATTTTACCCAGTGCTAAACCCACTACAAACTCATAAGTGATAGAATTCAATGATAGAAATGTTTTGCTTCCAGTTCTAGAATCCCAGTTAAGAGAAAAAATTGTATCAGCTGTTGTGATTAGTGCATGATTCTGGGTTCACTGTAGCCATTTAGAAAAAGGTTAGAATCATTCTAGTGATAACCTCAGGGACTTAAGGCCAGTGTCCCAGAAGGGCTGTAAACTGAGAGCAGAGCTATGGTTAGAAATCCACACTAACACCCAGCCTGTTTTCCTTCACTTTGCTGCTATCAGTGCAGAGCAGTTCCAGAACTGTTTCCCCACTCCAGGAAAATTCCTGGATAGGTGAGTGTATCTATTTCCTGACTGCTTTCTTTTTGCCATAAATCACTTTAACTGTTTTAGATAGAAAAAAATACCAGCTCAGAAAGCCAGCAAATCAGAGTGACTGAGTACCCTGATCTGTGCTGCTGCGTCTCCCTGAGAACGTCAAGTCATTATTTTCTGTTGATTAAGGGATGCTTTGTGCAGTAAATCACATGAATTCACTCCTCGCACAGCCCTGTAGGGTTAATTCTTTTCTGTCTGCATCTCCAGCTCCACAGCAGCATCCCTTCTGTTGAAAAGGCTCTGGCTTCATTCTACCACACCCTGTTTGAGGAATGAACCAGTGTTTAACTCTCCAAAGCATCCTGGCACATTGGAAAATCATTTGTTGTACTAACAGTGGCATTTAGATATCTGTCTGATCTTTCAGTGAATTCCTGGCTCTGAGTTGGCAATTATTTGATAGAAATAGCACTTGGGATGAAAATCTAGAGTAATCTTTAAAAAAAAAATCTAAGTAGAAAAATGCCAGTATTGTCTGCTGTAGTTCAGTGAGTTCCTCCACTCAGGGTTGTTAAAATGCAGCACACAGACACTGCAAGCTGTCTCCTGAGGCATGTGTAGAATCAATCAATTATTGGGATGGGCCAAGCAAGATCATCCAGGACGCATTGCTGAAGTTAAGATTTCTCCCAGACACGGGGCAGGATTGTTCCTTTACAGCAGTGCTGCCGTGTGGTTTCAGTTACTGGATGCATCCAAAACAGGGGAAGGAGAATTTCTACCTGTTCTAGTGCCTTTGCCACTGGAAAACTGAACTGAAATAAGGAATTGATAAATATGGTAATTTCACTTTTCAGTAAAATGTACCAAGTGCATTTAATATAGAAGAAGATAAAAGAGAAAATAAAGTTTCCTAAATTCTGTATTTTAGATGAAAATATATAGATTTAGATAGAGATTTACCTATACCTATATCCATATATATATAATATAAGAATGGCAGGCTGTGTTTCACTAGAAGAGTAAAATAAAACAGAAAATGATTGAAACTTGAAAACCTGAGATCTAAATATAATCTCAGATTCGGAAAGGATTCCCCAGAAGTTCAAAATAATATTCATGATGATGTGTTTCTCCAGCTTATATGTGAAAAAAAAATCAATTGATAAGGAGAGTTACTTTCAACAAAGCGTTGAAAATTACTTTTCCATATTTACATTAAAAGCTTCCTAGAAACTGGAGAACCTAGAAACTGGGAGGGGAGGGGAGAGGGGAGGGGAGGGGAGGGGAGGGGAGGGGAGGGGAGGGGAGGGGAGGGGAGGGGAGGGGAGGGGAGGGGAGGGGAGGGGAGGGGAGGGAAGGGAAGGGAAGGGAAGGGAAGGGAAGGGAAGGGAAGGGAAGGGAAGGGAAGGGAAGGGAAGGGAAGGGAAGGGAAGGGAAGGGAAGGGAAGGGAAGGGAAGGGAAGGGAAGGGAAGGGAAGGGAAGGGAAGGGAAGGGAAGGGAAGGGAAGGGAAGGGAAGGGAAGGGAAGGGAAGGGAAGGGAAGGGAAGGGAAGGGAAGGGAAGGGAAGGGAAGGGAAGGGAAGGGAAGGGAAGGGAAGGGAAGGGAAGGGCAGCCATGTTTACCTCTGTCTTGCTAAAACTATTTGCTATTTAGTGCAAAATGAAAGCACTCTGGAATCTAGCGATTTTTCCCACCTGCCCCTTTTAGCCTGTATTTGAAGCTATAGTTACTGTAGGTTTCTGGCTCTGTCATGATTTTGTGGAAATTTCCAAGTGATCAGAGGTTTGAGCAGAACAAAACCCAATATGGAAACAAGTGTCTCCTGTTTAGGACCATGAACGGGCTGCCAGGGATGTGGGAGCAGCACAAATGAAGTGTCAGCTCCGACTTCTGCAATAACAGCCATGAAAAGGGAGTTTGTGCTGGGAAGGATTTCTGCAGCACCATTAGACTCCTCATGAGGAGTCTCCCTTCATGACAGTGGGAAAACAAAGTCCTGTGCTGAAATGAAATGTGCTACTTGTAGAAATATAGATAACTGGGCAGTTTCTTCTAACTTGTCAAACATAAAGCAAAGCTGTTGCAGTAAGGTATAGATCTGTTAGAATGATGTTTAACATGGGTTTTCTTGATGTAAAAAGACAATCCTGTCAGGGAAAAGAGGAGTGTTGGCTATCAGGGTGTGGTGCTCCATTGCTTGACAGCTGAAAGATGGGGAGAACTTTTGGGGAGAGTACTGCTGCATGAATTAGCTCTGCTATTGAAACCAGGGGTCGTTTTAAGGTAGAAAAAATGTCTGTTAGAACATTATTCAGTATGAGGGGAAAAAACTATTCCTTTTCCTCCTGGTGACTACTCCAGTTACATCTTCAGCCAGCAGTGCTAAGGATTCAAACAGCACCACATCGTAGGAGTGCCAAAGTACAGTGTGGCTGGGAGGGCTGGGAGTGCTGGGAACAGACAGCTGGGAAATGACCTCGTGCCTCATCCCTTGGAATGTGCTCATGGCCTCCTTCCAAGGCTGATTTAGCATCTCTGTCCAACACATCCTTCACTCCCAGCTCAAGGTTCTATTGCTGCGTGGCTGTCAGGTGTAGCTGGAGTTTCAAAGAAGACATCCCATCATCATATAACCCTTCCTATTGCACACACACACTCACCAGACCGAGTCTCTAACTGGATGCTTTGGAAGTTTAAATTAATCAAAAGCAGCCAAGGACTGTTCCTTTTCCCCCCTCATTAATACATTTTCATTAGTGTCTGGCCCAGCAGCTGCTGGCTCATCTCCCTTTTATTTTCTCAGCACATCAACATAACTTTTTTCTTTCTGTCATTGATAATTGTCATTTCATTCTTCTGTCATTGTGCTTTAATAGCACCCACATCAAGGCAGAGATCTCAGTCCCTCGCAGAATCCCATTCAAAAGCGTTCACAATGCAGACAGTAGGTTGAATTTAGATATTTAAATACAACAAGGAAACATACTTGCATTAATCTTAACATGGAAGTTAATTAATTAATCTTAAACATGGAAATATCTACTTTTGAAATCCTTGGCAAAATTACAGGTAATTTTGTTGTGTTGTCAAAACATAAAAAAGAAATTAAAAAGTGTTATTTCAGCAAGTATTTTCATTGTGAAAAGACCAAATTATAAGCAAATAAGCACCAGAATGGCTTAAAGTGCAGCTTTAAAAAACTGAATTTTCTAAAATTAAGGAGTACTTACACTATAAAGAAAGGGAGTATGAAAAAAGGAGAAATCTTGTTCTGCCCTGCTGTTTCATCAACAATTATTTTTGTCTGGTGGAATGCACCTGCTGCACAACAGAACCAAATGCACTCCAAAAAATGTTGTAGTGGGTCCAGGAAGAGCTTTACTTCACAAAAAAATATCTCATATGAAAATGGCCTTTTTCTGTGCATACCTAGTACATTTATTTTTTCTCTCATGATCCAGTGTCTTGAGGTTTGATGCTTCAGAGATGAGTTGCAATGAACTGTTGGTCAGCTCTGTTGTTCAAAGCTGTATTTATTTTGCTGTTGTGGGGCCTTTTTTTCCTTTTCATTCTGCAGGAGGGACTTAAAATAAGAAAATACTACTTGTCTGGGGATATGTTCCACATTTACCTTCACTAAGATTTGGGGATTCCCTTTTCAACTTTTTAGTGTCTAATGGGTACTGAAAACCAATCACTTCAGGTGAAAATGTGACTGAGAGGTACCTAGATGTCCCTGAAGTTATATAAGCTGCAGTGGGAAGTATTGTTTGACATTAATCAGATTTCCAAAGCATTTTTGTGGCTGAAAAGGGAAAAACATCTTTCCTAAAAACATCCACAGGATGTTCAAGCAAGTGAAGTACTTTTTACCTTTAACTCAAAGCACCTGGTAAGGTTTTTGAGTGGCTTTCAGCTGTTTAAGTAGCTCCTTGTTTCTTTGGTTCCCCAAATACATTTTGGAAAGACAGTCAAAAATGGATGCTTCCATGCTGGGAGGTGGAACCAGAAAAGGAAATTTGTGTAATGTGATAATTCAAATGTCTACAAGGTGGACTTGCTGTGAGAGAAATATACATTAGAAAGGGATGAACATATATTGAAAAAAAATATTATCTGAAATAATTCTGTGTTTGTGAGTCATTTTCCTTGTGTTCAGTTGCACAAAACATGACAAGTTGATAGTGGAAGTTTGGGGCTTTTTAGTCCTTAAGGAGGTGGAACCAGGCTGTCCACAGGTTATTTTGCTGGGGAACTCTGATGTTCTACTTCTTTTTTGTTTGGCTTGATAGGGACTGTTTCATCATTTTCTGTATCATCATTTTCTGTATCATTTCAGGGTGTGAAACCTCGTGTGCAGCTCTTGTTTGTCTGGCTCCTGTCAGCCCCCGTGTCTCAGACTGGCTGCAGCCAAGCTCAGGCAAAGCTGGGATGATGTGTTACTGCTGCAGAGCCCTGGGAAAGTCTGCTCTGTGCTTTTGGCTGCTTTTTTAGATATCATAGTCTAAAATTCCCAAGTAATTCTTTCAGAGTTAGAATTTATTACCAGTTCCAAAGAGGAACTGAGAGCGTATCTGTGCTTATAGCTGAAAAAACAAACGTGTTGGAATGAAGGAGCAGTGAAGGCTTGGCTTTCCAGCCAGGGGTACTTCAGACCACATTCTGCCCTCAAGGATTGTTCAGAGTAATTAAGTGTCTCTGATGAACATTGGCATCAGTGTGGTAATGGAGAGACTGCATTACACTGTTGTACCCAAAGCTGAGTGTGTGGAGGAGCTGCTCAGTGCTGTGTCTGAGTTCTTTCTGTGTTGCTGTAACACACATAAAACGGCACTTCACTCCCATTTTCTTCTACAAAAATAACCTTGGAAATGTCAGCATCAAGAATGGCAACATGTTTCTTGACAGAACGAGTGAAAGATCACACAGTCATTTCACAGAAGTTCTACTGAGTTAACTTCCTCTGCATGCCCTTAGCATGCCCAACTGGAGAGAAGTGTTGGAAATTGGAATGGTTATGGATGACAAGCATCAGTGCCTTGGTAAGAAAATACAACTCAAATCATGCTGATTTCAAATTAGAGAAGGGGAGCAAGGAACTATTGTGAGTCTCACTGCACTTGATGAAAAGTTAAATTCCAGAGAGCTCTCCCCATATGCTGTGGTTCTAAGCCTCACCAAATCATAATGGTGACTGCACTGCATTATAAACACTTCCTTTCTGTAGCAAATCCACTGGCTTGCACAAGAAAAAAATCAGTGGGAACATCAGGATGGAGAGGAACTTTTCTGTCTAACTCCAAATTTCAGCACAATTTTGCATTGGGTTTTCATCACTTCTTGTGTTTCACCTCTGCTTTTCTGTACCATTGCCTTGTGTAGGTGGAAGGGGCAGGGAAATAAAGGCCAGCCAGCCAGAAGAAAGCCCTGGAAGTGAGCCTGAAAGCATTTAAAGGACTGCCTGTCTTTGCAGTGTGCTGCTGAGAACCACGTTCTGTGTTTCTGCACATGCACACACAGGTTTTAAATGTTAGCTACTCTAAAATGCTTATGGAGCCATAAATAGCTGCTTCTGCTTCTGCTCCAATCTGGAAATGTTAAATAGCTGAACATTTAAATAAAATCTTTTAAATTTGGAATGCTCTTGTCACAATATTGACCTTTTATTTGCTCAGCACTAGGATAGTGGTGTACCACAAAACAAATGGTCTCTTGTTATGTAAGTGTAGAGTCAATAACCACAGACTGTTTCCTATCCTCCTTTCCTCCCTTCCTTTAATAAGAATGTTGCCATTGAAAGAGGGATTTTATTTTTCCTCCATGGTGCAGAAACTTAATTGTCATGCAGTCTTATTGAAGGGTTTGGTGAAGAACTGAAATGCCATTTTGTTTAAGTGTTCAGTGTGGATTCTTATTATTAGCTATTAATATAGAGAAAGTGCTTGTCCTGGTAATAAAATACATGGTACTGAAGGGGCTCTACTTTTGTGTGCACTTTTCCTAGACAGGAGCAAATTATTTAAATAAACATTTGCTTTGAGGGAAAAAAAAACTTCTTAAAATAGAAATAGCTGTACCACCCAGGTAATAATCCAAGACAAATGTGCTACTGATAGAGGGTGAAAGCATGAATAGCTTGGAGTCTGTTCTGTGAATACAGATGAGGCTGTCCAAAAGAGAATATAATACAAAATGATACATACTAGGAAGTTTTATTAATGTTGCAGTGGTGAACTCTTGGTTTTTACTGTCAAGTTTCATAGAGTAGAGCCAAGGAAATGCCAGACCTTGATGGAAGAGGATGCACCCAGGGGAGCCCATCCATGCCACACCGGGACTCTGCTGTGCTCCAGTGCTCGCTCCCATGAGAGACTCTTGGGGATGATGCTCATCCTGGCTGTGAGGAATTTGCCATTCAGCCCGTGTTTATTTTACAATAAAACTGTTACACAGATCACAGTCAGGAGCTCCTCCCCATCCTTCACAGCTGGGCTGTTGTATAAATGAAGACTGTAACCCCAACTCTTATTTCCATGCTTGTTCCCATGGCTTAGATTGTAAGAGATGAGAGCAGCCAAGTTTCTACACTGAAAGGGGTAAAGAGAACCTGAGACAAAACAGGGAATGGCTGTTTGCTGGGAGGAATTACATTAAAATGTACCTGTGGGTTGCAGGTTCAAGTAAACAAAAAGTGTTTTCTCAACAATGGGAAGTCTGTTTTCTTTACGCTTTCCGTTCACACTACTTCTGTAGGCACTGGTCTTTCCTAAGAAAATATAAAATGCCCATTATCTGAAGGTATTGCAGTTCTGTAGAACAGAGTGGATATTGGCAAACTATGGCTGAAAGTTTGTTGCAGGTCAAGAAAATCAATATAAAGTTTGATTCTTGAGTAGCAAGCAAATCTGGGTATGAATTCCCTGTGAAGGTCTTGGTTACTAGGTAGTTATAAAATTAGCAGGGAGGCAGATGTTTGTCAAGTAATTGTAGAATGCTTACTCAGTAAGCAGCTATTTTATGGAGAAAGTTTTAAATTACATTTCATGAGAACAGTTGTTAAATGTTCATGGAAACAGCATGGTTAATTTTAAACACATTAATTGGAAACCATCGTCATGGAAGCAATGAATGAACATAATTTCCAAGGGAAAGGGTTGCTGCAGTGAGATAGGAGGTTACAATTATAATGACAAGCAATTGAAATTATTTGAAACTAATCTATTCAAAGTTAAACATTTCTGAAGTTTCTGTATTTTCCATCCATGAGCTGTGAAAGTGCTTTGTGAGCTTGCCTTTCCTCCATAATTAGCAGCAGGTTACATTGCTTCTGCTTGATAAGCCATTAGTTATTGGTACGGTGCTAAATTTGCCCTTGTACCAAATGACCCAAAGGGGAAAAGCTGTCTGTTTGATTACAATAATAATAGCTTTTAACAATTGGATTTACTTAGCTAGATGTTAATTGATCCACTTACAACCTTCTGCAAAAAGAGTTTTGAATGTTACACAAGACTGGAGAGAGCTGGAGGCAAAAATCAGAAGACAGCTGGTGAATTAAGGGTTATGAACTGCCAAGTTCTGTTGAAGGAAAACTACATTTCAAAAAAGGTCTCAGTCAGTGCTGAATATTAAAAAAAAATCCTGTCAAGTTTATCTGGGGATAGTGGTGTGAGCCATCACTTTATTACAGTTACTTGTTTGTTCTGTTGCTCTCCTTGGGGCTGAAGAGTGAAAAGATGCCTGGAGGGTGTCCATGATTATGAAATCAATAATTAGAAACTTGAAGGAAAAAAGTTTCTGTGCCCAATAATCTTTCAAGAAAAAAAAAATTACTGATGCACTGAAATTTGGCAACTGGCATATCCTCAACCTTGTGTAAGATGATAAATAGTGTTTAAAATAGGCAAGTATTTGCAATTTCCCTTAAGCAGAGAAGCATTTTAGCCCAAGATCCACAGGTTTCTGATCCTTTCCCTCTCCTACAACCTTTTAACCTTATTTAATTGTGACCAGTTTTGACCTGTCCCACTCCAAGTACCAGAAAAGTCAATCCCCATGAGCTGGTGGTCTGTCTGTCTGTCTGACAGGACATCTGTTCAGCTATGGATACACAGCTGGCTGGCTGACACACTCTTCCAGGACAGAAAAGCAGCTTCTGCATAGACCTAGCTGATCAGACTCAAGTATATTTCCCAGAGACTTCCTCAGCCATAAGTATTGCCAATAAAAAAAATCATGGGGGAACTTAAATAATTTCATTGCACATCTGTAATTCTGAGTGTTATCATCAACAGCTGTTGCAATGGTAACACAAGAATTGATGTGGAGAAGGAGAGTTATTCACCTGTTTATCACACAGGGATGCTTAAGTCTTCATGGATAAAATCTTCTGGGTGCTTTCTGAAGTAAAGCAAACTCCAAAACTTTAGAAAATTGAATTATATGTCTGTTACAGCACTCACAAGATGCAGCACCATTGAAATACCAAAGTTCAGGAAGTTTACCATCCCTGCTGTGCTAACTGCAGACTTTACAATGGCTGTTTCTGAAGCTCCTTTTCTCCATGCTGTGTCGTGCATGGCAGGTTGGAACTGCAGGATCTTTGAGGTTCCTTCCAACCCAGGCCATGCTGTGAGTCTGTGGTTCCAGGATTCCATGTTAGACCAGGCTCCCAGCTTTCCTAAACAGGACTAACAACAGTGCATGTTTTAGAACAGGCTCTGGTTAGTGGAGGATGGCAGCATTTTAGCATTTACATGTCTAAAATGTCTCAGCCAGCACTGAGTCCCTGGGGAAGGCAAAAGCAGGGTGAAGCAGAAGAGATGCAGCAGAGCAGGAAAGGGATGTTCCCATTTCAGAACAGGGAAAGGGATGTTCCCATTTCAGAGCAGGGAAGGGATGTTCCCATTTCAGAGCAGGGAAGGGATGTTCCCATTTCAGAGAGGGAAAGGGATGTTCCCATTTCAGAGCAGGGAAAGGGATGTTCCCATTTCAGAACAGGGAAAGGGATGTTCCCATTTCAGAGCAGGGAAGGGATGTTCCCATTTCAGAGCAGGGAAGGGATGTTCCCATTTCAGAACAGGGAAGGGATGTTCCCATTTCAGAGCAGGGAAGGGATGTTCCCATTTCAGAGCAGGGAAGGGATGTTCCCATTTCAGAGCAGGCTCTGCTATGCTGATTTCCCCACTGCCTGAGTCAGTGAAAATGGATGCTAACAGCTGTTCCAGGAGATGCTGGAATTCTGGGTTACATGCTAAAGCTTTGTGAATTTCAACCTTTTTGGATCTGATGTGACCTGGTGGTGCTCACTGTATCCAGTGTGCTGATGGACTGAAAACCTGGCAGTATTATTCCCCTCAGTAAGATTTAGTCAGTGTTCTGATTTCAGCTGCCAGGCCAAGGCCTTCCTACACTCAGTCTGCACTAGAACATGGGACTGTGAAGGGAATAAAAACATCTGCAGATGATACTGTACAAAGCAATGCTGGTCTCATCTGTGTGGTGTGTGTACAGTTATAGAGTTTCTAGCTATGATCTTACTCTCAGTGTCTCCAGAACAAGAAAAAAAAATGCATGGCCAGATATTGGATAAAGCATTTGATGAAGAATTGCCCCCTAGCCATGCTTTTGTAAACATTGTTTTTCCAAAGTATTGATCCATAAATTTACTCATTTTGAGAAATCAGATTTTTATTTTTGATGGAACACTTCCAGTATGTAGCTACTCACTGGAGCTAATGGTAACATCCTTACTGGCTTTAGTGAACTCAGGATTTAAGTGCAAGCTGCATCCTACAGCATCCTAAAGCAAATGAGAATTTGCTTCCCTACAACTGCAGCTCACCATTTGAAAACAAGGCTGAGGCTCTGAGTGATGCCTATTGAGAGTAGAAAAAGAGCTTACAAGGTCTAACCCTCCAGCATCTTGTTTTATACCTAATAGTTCTTTTTCGGCATAGTTGAGAACTATGGTATGCACACATTTAGAGAGTTTAGTATTTTTAATTGGCATTTCTAAAAACAGCTTTATTTGCAGTCATTTTTTTCAATTTCCTAAAAATATTTTATTCCAACTATACAGTTCTAATGTGATCTTCATTTCTGTGTTTCGAGGATGCTCAGCACCAGCATTTGGAGAGTTGGTGGCAAGTCTGTAAATTCTACTCTTCTTCACTCCTGTAGAAGCAGTAGCTCACTGCACCTTCTTAAAGACCTGCTTGCATGTGACTCCACACACTCTTATTTCCTAGGAAGAGAAAATAATTAAAACCCACAATTTTTACATAGGACACAAACATTATGGATTCATGTGTATGTCCAGCTGAATTTGAATCCACAGTTTTCTATTAAATTGGATTGGAAGGTTTGTACATATTTTAGCCTATTTTTCATCATAAAATAAACCATCTGGTTTGGGTTTGTTTTCTGCTAAAAGGTGGAGCAAGGGAAGATATTTTGGGATCTCAGATCTTAAAGGGCCAAATATGTTCCTGGTGCATTATTCTCTATTTGCAGTGAATAATATCCAACTGCCTTAGGCCTTTGAAATGGGCATCCTCTATTTTGGATACATAAAGAAGTAGGGATGGATTTGCCTCACCAGCTCTGGGTATGTGTGGTGATGACTGGTGGCTCAAGCCTACAGATTCAGAAATCAGAAATTTAGCAACACAGAGCTCATGGCTACAAAAGGCAGGTGAGAGCAGATTTTCTCCAGGCCTGTCAACCTGCAGTGAGGTTTGACTGAAAGCCCTGGACACATAAAGCTGTTCCTTTGAGCTCCACAAGAGCTTTCCCAAGCCCCCCTTGCTGATCTCTGGATCTCTGTGAGCTGGGCATGAGTAGGGGCAGAGTTTCCATCCTGGGCTGGGATTTGCTGCTGTTTGCCTGTTCACCCATCCCCATTCCTGAAACTGCTCAGGTTTGACCTGGGAAGTGAGCACAGGTGTGTGCCTGGGGCATGTTCCTGTGGCAAGGTTTGGGTGCAAGAAAAAAGAGTGTGGAAGCTCTTAAGGGACATAAAGACAGTATTTATGCATGACCTAGCAGAAGGGATGCACTTTCCAGTTCAAGATGAGACTTTTAATAAAGCTCCTGGAATATTTTGCAGAAATTATGTACATTTCTTAT
The DNA here is from genome assembly GCF_030490865.1 of Poecile atricapillus. Taxonomy (NCBI): domain Eukaryota; kingdom Metazoa; phylum Chordata; class Aves; order Passeriformes; family Paridae; genus Poecile; species Poecile atricapillus. Next base: position 2,483,309 of record NC_081256.1, on the reverse strand, counting down.
GGGGGACTTTGATAAAATGACTTTAAAAAACCTTAAACTAGGTCAATAACCTTAATTGACATATGTTGCTCGACCCCAATAAGAGAAAGTGCTTTGTGCTGAGTTGATGGAGCAACAGACTGATGCAGTGACTTTAGTTAGGACCTGTTCTGTTCACTCCTGCAGAGGTAACCCAGAAGATGGAGTTTGGAATAAGGGCTGAGAGACCAGCTGACAGTGAAAAAAACTATGGAGCAGAAGCAATCAATACAATAGAAAAGGGCAATAAAACTTAAAAGGAAATGGGGAATGGTCAAATAAGTCACTCGCATAAAATAAAATCTAAAAGGAACTACACAGTGCAGACCACAGAATGAAATGAAGAAAATGGGAAGTGATAAACTACTAAAGGATGTGGCCCTACTCTCTGCAGGGCTGTGAAAAATATAAATTAACACTTGGCATTGTTTAAAGTTCAATAGGATCATAAAGCTATTGAAGTATCAATTCTTTAAAGGTAACTGCTCATTGTATCACAGCACTCTTAAAAGGACAGAACCCAGTGATCTTAGCTGATCAAAAATAAGAAACTAAAGGGGACTCTACTGTACTTTTAATGGAGAGAGCTGCATTAACAAGGATTGGAGAAATAAAGGGGACATCATTTGAAATTCATGAAATACAAGAAGTGAGAAAATTGAAATACTGAGGAGTAGACTCTAAAATACTTGGTTACTTCCTTTGCATGAATTAATTTTGTACTGACTTCTGCATACATGGGAGAAAGATTGTGGTAAATTTTCCAAGTGCCAGTGAGTGAATGCAGGAGCTGGCAGGTATGATCCAGAATTCTTCCCAGCTTTCTGAAAAGCAGCATCAGAGTAGTCAGGTTACCCTGGGCTACCTAAACTGGCACTAAACACAAGTATTTGAGCAACTGAATCTGAGTTCCTGACTTCTAAAATCAACCTCCAGACAGTCCAGTCTAGGAAGTGCTCTGGGCATGGAGGTCCATGGCCAGGCTGTGTGGCTAGAGCAGGAATCAGAGGAAGGATAGCAGAAAGCAGGGTTGAAGGAGTTGGTGTTGGGGACAGAAGATGGGAAGAGAATGCCTGGGAACTAGCAAAGGCCAGAAAGCAGGATGCCAGTGCAGGGAAATCCAAGAGCAGCTGGTGCTATTGTGTGCATGTGCAGGACTGAGGTGTGAGCTGAACTCAGGCAAGGCACTGTGATGGGTAACAGGACCTGGCTGGTGCCTGCTGCCGTGGCCCTGCAGGCTGTGCAGCTGGGAGCAGTGTGGAGCTGCTGAAAGGTGCTGCTGGGAGTGTGCATGCACAGGAAATCCAGGCTTCTCGTCCTCATTGCTGCCTCTCCTCCAGGTGAGCCTTGGCCTCAGCTCACTTACACAGCAACTCTCTCCCTGCCTGTGCTGCAGCAAGTACAGGTGGGAAGATCTGTCATAGCCATTCCTCTCCTAAACTGGATTCTGGGACCACCAATACTTCCTCAAAATTACCTTTGGTAATAAGGGGCTTGGGCTACTTCTGCAAAGATTTCATAACTCTGCTACTGATTTGAACATTTAGAAGATAACAATTTAGATTGCTGAATGCTAATAGTACTGCACAGTGAGGAGAAATGGAGGTTGGAGTTTATTATCCCAGCAGGAACACTGCCTTTTACCCACACTGATGAGAGAGTGAGGATGCTATAAAGAGATACAGGACAAAAGAACAGGCATCTTCTTTCAGGTCCTGTTCATTTAGAAAGATAAAAATGATGATTTGAAAAAAAACCCCATCAATTTCAAAAGCTTAATTGCTGTTTTAGTTCTCTAGGCTATAATGTAGCATGGCCTGTAATTATTTTAAAAGAACAATGATGTATTTTTCTCTTATTGTTGGGTGCTCAGTTTCACAGCTCCCATACTGAGTATTTTACAGACAGTGAGGTACACTCTGGTAAATGCCTTCCTTGTGTGAACATTTCAGCCTGGTGAGTCTGGACAGACACTGAGCACAGAAAGCATTTAAAATTGTCAGGCTTTGTAAGGGATGTAAAAACATAATGTCTCCAAATGAAATTGTTGCTTTAGAGACAAGTCAAATGCTGCACCAATACACAATCATGTCAAAGCAAGCCAAAATGACATAGCACATTCCCTGCTATGTTACAGTTAACCATTTTAATGGAGGGCCATTCAAAACTGCTGACATGATCTTACCAGGTGCATTTCATCTCCTTCAATCCACTGGGTCCAACCACGGCCTTCCTTCTCTCCATTCTGTACACAAAGCAGCTTATCTCCATCCCAAGACACAGTGGTCTACAAAACAGACATGTCTGGTATTACTGTAATATTCTCTAATATTATGATGAGTTTCTGTGAAGCAAAACTTATCTCTAATGATGAGTGTATCTCATAAGAAGAAAGATTGGAGAGTGTTGTATTACTTAGGATAACTACCAAAGAAATGAGCTTGAACAGAAAGTTGCTGCCCAAATGCCTGCCAAAAACTTGGAGGGATGAGATAAAGCAAGAAAAAATATCATCAAAACCATTGTGTAAGAACACCCTCCTCTTTCCCTGCTGAAAAATGCAGGAGCAGAATGGCTCTGCAGCCTGACACTGCATTTACAAAAGGAGCTGAAAACTTAAGATCCAGTTTGGTTTTTTACACCCTGTGAATGATTCCCCAGCTGCTCTACCTGAAAACAATTCCCATTTCCTGGCACTATGGATGACCAAAGCTTTTGAATACTGAGCTGGCTTTTCCTCATGTCTAAGTCTGCCTTCCTGCACAGAGCAGAGTGGTTTGGAAGTATCAGCAGTTGGGTACTTTGTCAGCATCCGGCTTTTTGCAACTGAGGCTGGGGAACTACTCGAGCCAGAAGTGGCAGAGTAAGTCAAGAGTCAGGTGCAGTAATCAATGCTGCACTTCTGGGAATATTGGTGCTGTCCTGAGGGGTTCAGTAAAACCTGATTCATAAAACACCTTCACTGTATGTGTGCATCCTGCAGCCTGTTCCTCTGCTTTGCATTTACTGACAATTTGCCTTTCCTGTCTCCCTAAGACAAAGAGAAGCAATCCTCTGTAAAATACTTAAAGAGGGAAGAGCAGAGACAGTTTGTGCTTCATGAGGATAGTTTAATATTAATATTAGCACATGGCCTGTAAATCAGCTTGTTTGAAGGCACTCTGAGGACTAAATATGGAATTAGTGTCTACCTTGTAAAAGTCTTCAGCCACTGCTTGCACGTGCAGTCAGACATGGAGAGATGATGAATTCTGATCTGTCATTAAAGGACAATTACTGCATCCATCCTGTGTAGTTCCTGAGAGAAGAAGTCAGCCTACATTCTTCCTTCTGGTCATTAAACCCAGTTCAACACTGCAAAGCTATCCAGTCCTATTTATTTCATCTGTCACAAACAGTTAATTCTTAAATGATAACCATGACAGGCACTACCTTTGAATGAGCGCAGGCAGCAGCCTCCTCCCATGGGAAGCTTCAGACTAAACCAGCATGGAAAATGAATCACTCCAAGAGTGCCAGGATAGATAATCACGGGCAAGGCCATGGGATTGATCCCATCAGTCTGTCTGCACTACAAGGGGGCTCTGAGAGACAAACTCATGTGTCCTTGTTAAAAAATCTCTCTGATTTAGAAAATGCATTCACAAATTCTTCTGTTTCTCTTTTGTAAACTGATATATTTAAACCAAGCAGTAGATAACATTTAATGAAATCGTATCTTTTTAATGCAAAAAATGCTAATGCAGGAATGAACAACACATTTGGGTAAAGCTGTAGTTAATGTGGTCACCATAACCTAAATCCTCTCCCACACCTGAATCTGCACACATCCACTGAAGAGATAGAAGATAACAAACAACAGGAGTCAAAGTGACTAATGTTTAATTTATAAGTTAACATATCTACAAATTTCTGATTCTAAGAAAAGAATGTAACAGAAAATGAATGACGATTTGTAGATGTGAGGGATACTGTGGAATGAAGCAATTGTATGTGGAACTTTGCTTAATAACTGCACTTATTTATAGCCATTGAGTAATAGCTCAGCATAGTTTAATCTTTAGCTTAACAGATAAATTTGGTGGGTTTATATGTGAATTCAGAGGCAATACACCATGATAAAGCAGGATCCAAACTTTATTAGTCCTACTAATGTTCAAAGTCAGTTGTGTTACACTGACTTAGTACACTTGGGGGAAATAGAGAAATATTTGTAGCAGCACAAGGAAATGTTAACTTGGCCTCCAAGGGTGATTGAAATTGTTTCATCTCAGAAAACAACACAATCTTTTCTCAGGATTTTTTGTTTTTCCAGTCAAGATTAGAAATTGCTTTTTGCAATTTGGTGGAAACCACGAAGAGTCTAAACCCACAGACATTAACCAAGGTGTCTTATCAGACAACATTCTCAGGTATCCTCTGCCTTTCCTTCGAGAAATATAAATATTGAGGGGATATGAGTAAACCATACAATTCCTGATTTCTGTATGAAGCTATTTTGCTCTGAATGTTATAAAGGGCAGAACACATTGCAAGAGAACATAATGGGATTTTCTTTGTTAGCAGGAACCATCACTTTATGATGGTAAGATTAATCAGTGGCATCTGTATCCCTTAGGTCAAACTGTAATGTCTCAATGTCTCTTTTATTAAGCCAATACATAAAATACAAAATTCTCTTTTAGCTCAGATTGAAACATGTCCTTCCATCCCAAATATCTGTGCTGAGACACACAGTGAGTGTTAGCTGAGGCTGAAGTTGCTCTGGCTGTTAATGTGCCCTGGCTGCTGTCAACATTCCACCCTCTACAACATCTAAAGCAGAGCAACACTTGCTTTACAACATTCCCAAATATTTGAATCAGAACATAAAAACAATTCTCCAGAAATAGTGTAGGGAAAATTGCTGTATCAAAGACTAAGGATTTATTTTTGAGGACAGGATCAGGATATTGCCATGGTGTAATCGGGAGCCAAGCACTTGCAGACTGCTAAGGCAGTTCCATGTGACCCTTTGGTTCTTCCTGGCACACACTCCCAAGATAAACAAACACTTTACCTTTTATGTAAAGCTACTTTCCTTAGTAAAGTATGCCTTTGTAATGAACCTTGTTTGCCCCCATTTTGGTAATAGCATTAGCTAAGGGCTGCCTGGTTACAGAGCTGCTGCCACCTGCCTGAACCACTGAAAACCCCTGCCATGGTTTGGGGGACGTGGCAGCCCAGGCACACAGCTCCTGCTCCTTGTCCTCTTCCACATGAGGGGGACAGGCAGACAAACTCCAGGGACACACAAAGCTGCAGTTTCCAGTAACAGAACCAACTAGCTGAAAATGGAGTATTTCTCTAAAACTGAACTCTTGACTTTTTGAGCATCTTGTTAATAACTGGAGCTACTTGATAATAAATGGAAGACATTGTTTATTCCTTTCAACTACACAGTACATAATGTAACTCACCATGAGCAAACTTAAATCTTGCTCACTTCCCACTTGCTCATACTTAACCCTGAGATGAACACTTCCTAGGTCAGGTGCATGTAGTTCTGTAGGAAGCTTCAAGAGAGAATGGCAATGAGTGCAATTAGCCAGCAGCACTACCAATAGTACTAAAGGAACACCACAAGAGGTGACTGAGTGAAGGAAAACCAGGGAGTCTTGCCTCATTTTTAACTCTTCCCCAAAATTCCAACCACCAATACTGCACATTTTTCAGATTATGTACACTTTTTTCTTGAGGTGTAATACTAGAGAATGGAGCTCTTCTGGGAAGTGAAAAAGCCTTTGAAGCCTGAGAAAACAAAAAATGTTCAAATTTTCTTTAGTTTTATGGTATGGTTTCTGTAGTGTTTCACTTTTTGTGTACTTTGATATTCTCCTTTTACTACTTGGGCATCCACATACTTTTGTTAGTGATTTAATCTCTTTGTGTTGTGAAGTTTTAAATTCATATCCATAGCACCACCTGAATCTTCCTGAATATTAAAGTTGGTGGAAATGATAATTAAAGTATTCTCCTTACTGTTTCCCAGTTACGAGACAAGGTAGATTTATTAAATGAAGTATTTAGTAACCCCTAAATAAATTATTGACTACATATCTGCTTTTTCTTTAGCAGCAGCAACTGTAGTGAAATGTTGCACAATTTCAGCTTCTGGTGGCAAATCATCCTGACCCACAGGTAGAGACAGTGACTTTTGTAATTTACTGAAATAGTCATCAAACCTTATCAGGGTACTTTGCATTTCCCAGTGAGGTCTAAGTGCAAAGACATTTGGTGCTGGTTTCACAATATTTCTCATTCCCCTGCTGGCAGTTCCTGTGTGCCTGCCTGGGTCAGGGGCTTGGCAGCTGAGGGTACAAAATGGATTTTACAGATGAATGGAAGAAAATAACTTTTTTTCCAAGTAGTTCCTGAACAATTTTTGTTAATGCTGCATAGATTTTTGACACATTACCTTTACAAGTATGAATTGCAGCTCCCACCTTTCATCAAAAGTACATTATTGATTTCCTATTGTAGCAGCACCAGTTCTATTTTTCTCTTGCCTCCCTCAGAGTGTTGTCTCTATATATGGAGCACCAAATGACTGCAAAGCTAGGTGTGCACCACACTCCCTGCTCCATCTCCATCCAGTAACTCTCTGCTTGGGAGAATGACAGCCCATTTTACAACTGTAATTATGATCTAAGAAGGATTAAAAAAATGGAAAGTCATTTTTTTTTAGATCAGATGAAACAGAAAAATCCAATTTGAGCTGTGTCTTGTAAATAACACCAAAGAAAGTATCCTAGAACTTTTGGTCAAACACAGCAATATCTCCAACAAGGTATTTAATAACTTCTCAAGATAAACCATTTCATCTGTACTGAGTACAAAGTGATACAAAATCCACTTGTAAGCAGTTTTTTGGGGTAAAAAAATGAAGTGCTGACAGAATAAACTCCTGCTGATGTCCCACACAAAGTCCAGTATAGCTGTGAAGGGGAATTCTGCCAAGTGGTCACTCCCTACAGCCTTTATGCAGGAGGCTGCTCCAGGGGGTACAGCCATGGGGGTCACCTCTGGCCCTGAAACCCCTTTTGTCTCCTCACATCTGCATCTGGAAGTTCAGCAACAGAAACTACTGAGAAAACAACAAACCCAACAGAACAATTCCTGGCCTTTATCTCCAGATCCTGGTCCTGGCCAAAGGCTGAACGTATTTCACTTTGCTGCAGCTCAGTCAGGGCAAAGTCTCCTTTGCTTTTGTCATGGCCAGCATCTCCAGGGGCAGCACTGCTAGAAAAGGGGCTTAGGATTGGACTGAGAAGTTTTAGATGAAAGGTAAGCTGTTGTCATATAGGATCAGACCCTAAATGTTCCAATTCCTTATTTTGAATCCTTGCTCATAAGAGCAACAGAGCAAAGCAAAGACAAGGTATGTTCCAGGGACTAGGAAAGTGAAGCTGCAAAGCTCTGGGCTATGCAGCTGACAGTATGTGGGGGGAGGTAGAGAATCAATATTTTAGACAGTGTATCTCACTTTATTTCTTAGGAATGGGGTGTTTTTCTCACTGAAATAAAATGGTATACAAATAATACAAAACTAGGAAAACTTGTATATCCCATGCCAGAAAAAAGAGTGAAAGACATCACATCCAATTCACTCTGTGCAAAGATCAGAATCGATTCTAAGACACTTACTGTTTAAATTAATGGCTATAACTAGTTTATCCCCTGTGTAATTTTAGCAAGATGCTATTGCACATAACACTAATGGTTTGTCATTCAAAATTGGATTTGTTAAGTCTGGTTCTCAGCTTTTCAGCTGATTTTGATTGCACTTTCTGCATTCATAACTCTCTGAGCTTTTTAGAGTTCACAAAAAGCTGAAATGCTGAACCTATTCAAACCCACTTTCCCTGCAGAGCTTCCATATGCGAGCAGCAGTTTTGTGAGTAACCAGCTCCAAAGCTTCTAATCAGCCTCGTGGTTCAGCCATGAATCCAGCCCTGCAAGGTGTGAAGTTTATGACATTTCTATGGCCGAAGATTCTGATCATCTCATTTGTTATCACTGTTCAAATGTGCTGAGCAGATCAGTTCCAGGCAGGAACTAATGCCCAAGGAGCAAGTAGGGTGGGACAAGGCAGGAAAAAGGAAACTCTTCCTCCTCACTGAGGCACAGACAGAATGGACCAGAGTCCATCGTGACAGAGCCTGAGACAGACCCAGCTATCTGGAGCCTCAGAGGGTTGTCTGGAGGACATTTCTTCTTGTTGAGAGCAGTTTGTAAAGGACCAGAAATACCAACAGAAAACTATCATAAAATCTACCTCTTTTAAATTACACCTCCCTCCCCCCCAAAATAAAAAAAATCTGGGATTATGGCAATGAGGAGCTGGGGAAGTTACAGTACTGCAAAGAGACAGGAGGCACTAAATCTGAGAGAAGACCAGCCCCATCAACAGTGCTTCTAGAATAATGCTTGTTCCACCAAAGTATAGGAGAAAATACAAGCCCAAAAGGGTAAAGAAATAAAACAGCTAAATCAGAGGGATTGAGTAAAGACATATTGCTGATCTTGCATCTTACTGACAGGCACAATTTATTTTGAATCTTCTTACCCTGTGGGAGATCCCTCCTGCAATTCCATGAAGTGGAATGTTGTTTATTGGTTGTTGTTTTTCTGGCAGCAAAGTCTTAATTCCCAGACCTGCTCAGAGCTAGATTAACAGCTGTGAATTCCATTTGTGTAACAGAGGAACCTGCCTAAATAGTTAAATAAGCTTCAAGAACCATGTGATTTTGTAACAGGGCTTTATTCTGACCTTGCAGTGGTATAAATCAAATTATGGCCAGAACAACTACCTCCACTGCAGTTTTCTTGAAAACAAACCTGAGAGGAATCAGTGTCACATTAGGCATGTTTGTTAATTAAAACAGAGCCATGATCAGTTTTGAGCAACTTTCCTCCCTTCAGCAGGATATGGCACAGTCAGGTGTCTGTGAACAGCCCTTGTGTGGCTGTTTCAAACACTGACATTTCACATGGTGAGATGTTTTCTAGATCTGATGAGGGAATTCTACAACTCCCAAATCCTCTTCACCCTCCCCCACCCTAGCAAGTCTCACTTAGGTCTACAAGTTCTGTTAGCTCCAATAAAGGAACCCTAAACACCCACTTGATAACTTATTCATGGTTATATCCCACTTGTATTCAGGTTTAGATAACTAAATGGTTAAGATGTATTATTTCCCACATTCACTTTAAAATTCTTGCAGTTTTCTCTGTTTTCCAGCTCCCTGCCTTTGTCATTTCATTTCCTGCTTCAATGGAAGAAGAAAATTACTGTATCAGAGAGCACAAGGTTCTGAGTTACCAAAGCACCTCTCATATGCTTGGACAAACACTCAGTTATAACACAACTGCTCTCAGTTATCCAAGAAATTCTGCTCTTCTATATTTAGAACATAAAATCTTTCTTGATTTTTTAACAGATCACTTGCCCTTAAGTCTCTGTCAAAAGAGATTAATTCTGCATAGCGTAAGATAAAGCAATTTCAAATAACTGAACAGCAGAGAATAATTATAATGCAAAAGTCTTCTCTGACTTTACCAGCAGAATCATTAGAAAACTAAAAATTTTAAGAAAATAATTTTTGCATCTGAGCTATCCAGTTTTCAATCTGCTTTGATTCACTGGATGCAAAGACTTGCAGTGTGAAACTTCAGCCTTCATTTCAGCATTTCAAGGTTTTTCAGTTAACTTTTTCATAATTTCTTTACAAAACACTACGTAAATTACACTGTGAAGGTACAGAAGGCTTATGTGCCTTGTTCCTATGTGCTGGTCCATATTTCACACTGTAGATGTTTCACCAGCTTCACTGGTTGTGACAGTGAAAAAGGGAAGCACAATTTCCTTTTTTTGCACACACACACCTTTGTAGCAGATGTTTTCAATACTGTTATCTTTGATGGTAGTTTAATCACCTCAGTCTTGAATCTTTCCTTGGGCTCATAACTGTTCAGTGAATCTGGACCTCAATATCCTGATTGAGAGCATTCCAGCAGCCCAAATCACATGATGCCACTGGGGCACTTTCCTAAACACAAATGCACATACTTTCAGAGATGGGTTTGGATTAATTGTTTCAATAATGCTTCCTCTTGCATGCACAGTAAATTTTTTCCACAGTAATGTTGATATAAATGAAACAAAGTTTCATACTTAGAGCAACACCTGAGATGGTAAAAAAATCAAAAGTTGAGATTGTAGAAATTCACTTTAAAATTGAGGAGATTTAATGATGAGACTGGAGCTTCACTGAGAATTAAGATAGCAGGATCAAAGACTGTGAGAAATACTAAAGCCAGAGCTCTCCATTTAACTTGAAATTTCTCTCCTGGTACATTCTCCATTTGTTAATATGTTACCAATTAAAACTATGAACAAACTCTTCAAAGCAGTTGAAACTTGACTACATGCTCCAATTCACATCATGTGAGAAAAAATGTAACCCAAATTCATGTCCTGAACTTCTTTCTACACCATCTAATGTACACCTTGGGACATCTCAAAGAATGAAAGATGTACCTGAAGATGTAAACTTTCATTTTACATTTGTACTTGAAACTGCCAAGTTTTTAACAACCTGAATTGTTAAGTATGACTGAAGTTGCAGGAAGATCTCTTTCACAAAACTGCCAAATGAATAGATGAATTTTTTATCTCAGAGTGGGTGGAAAGCTCAAGGAGCACTGCTATCATTTGTGATCTCTCCTGTGGTCAACCATCTCCATCTTTGGTTTTGCAGACCACAGAAACCGCATCTTCAACTGAACTGCAGGGCTTTAGAGTTCCCAAACTAGCAAATTTTCACTTTCCAACAGAAACAACATCCTAAAGTACCTGATGTCACCAGCTGCTGTTCCCTCTATCCCTCCAGAGAACAGTCACCCAAAAACATGTGCATGCAAGAGAGCCAGGCTGGGGGTCAGAAAAAGGACAAACTGCAATTGCTCAGGTTTATCCTTCTCAATTAACTCCCTGATGCAGAAAGTTCAGACAGGCTCCCAGGAGTCACCAAGTATAAAACTGAAAAAACCTTGCAAAGGAGGAGAGGGCTTGTAGTTTACCATGAGTATAAAGTTCCTAATGTCAAAACTTCAGCTTCTAACATAAAGTATCAGCAAAACTTTTCAGCCCTTCCTCCTCACAGACAGTACTGATTTGGAATTACTGTAGTTACACTCTACCCTGACTGGCCTGAGGATATGTTTTACAACTGAACAATGTGAACACAATTTCAGTGAATTACACACAAGATCTAACCTGTCTACCATGCTGATATTATTTTTTCAGATATGTTAACTCTAGCTAAATGACATATTCTTCATTAGAAGAAAAAACAATCCATACATCTAGGAAGGATTACTTCTAAGGTTATTTTTGCTAGGCTCCTGATGATTGCTCTGCTGTATAGATTAATGTTTAATGTGTAATTTGTCTTATCCATGTTACTTTGTACTGCTCATACATCGAGCTCCGTGGATAAAACTTGCCCAGTGGTCTGCTCAGTCCACAATATAAATAACAATAATTGATTCACAACCTCTCCCATTACACAGGCTGACTATTAATGATTAAGCCATTTATGGCATGCAGTTCCACAGGCTCTACATGAACAAACGGAACACGAAGAATGATATTCAACCTTTGATTTTATGGTGCTATTCTTTGTACCACCACTCAGGGACTGGCCCAGAATCTCTTGTAACCTCCATGACTCTTCTCTCACAAGACTCCTTCTGCACTGTTGGAGTCATTTTGCTGCTTAACAACTACAAATTTTGCCTGGCATTATGGTTATAAGATTAGGACTGAAGTCACTTCAGAAAGACAGCTTCTTGTACTGTCTTGCTGTTGATAAAACAGAGGTCTCATGTAGAAAAGAAATATTTAATAAGAAAATTGAACTATAAAGTGTGATGTGCTGCTACAAGGCAAATGGAGCACCAGTGATCTGAACTGTCCAGCTACAGCTGGAGACCACAGAGAGACATGGAGATCTCTGGGGGGGTCTTGTGAAATTACATCCCTAAGTCCTTAAAAAAGCCCAGTCAGAGCCAGTGACTGCCCCTGGCTATTTGGGGTGTTTGTTTGTTTGTAACAGGCAGGAAGGTGCTGATAACTTCTGCTTCCAAGGCTGAAGAAGCATTTCCCACTAAACAGTAGACAGAGAAATGTCTGAGTAACCTTTGAAACTAGGCTGAACTAGGCTCTACTCCAAATCAATCAGCTGTTGCAGCGACTGAAATTGAAATTATCTCTCTCTAGTTTCTTCTTTCTGGTTTAACATTTTGAATCCTTCCCTTATCACTCAATTTAGCAAAACAGGGTAGAGAATTTTGGCTTGTTAAAAATAATAAACTATTACTTCTTTCCACCATGCAGAGGATGGTTTAGCTCTCCTTCAAATGGGAGTTTAATGGTATTCAAGTACAGATAATGCTTACACAGGGACAGTTCTGTGCACACACACCTTTGTAGCAGATGTTTTCAACATTGCTACCTTTGATGGTAGTTTAATCACCTCAGTCTTAAATCTTTCCTTGGGCTCATAACTGTTCAGTGAATCTGGACCTCAATATCCTGATTGAGAGCATTCCAGCAGCCCAAATCACACAATGCCACTGGGGCACTTTCCGAAACATGGATGCTCCTCCCTTCTGTCCGTGGTGTATTCTGCACTCTCATTAAACTTGTACCCTCTGCAACAAGGACTACAGAGAGATTTGCTGAGACACTCAGTAAGTGACCATTCTTTTTCCCTGGTCCTCACAATTTTTTCCCTTTCCTGCAATGATCAGAGCAAAAGCAAATTTGCAAATCCTAGTGTGAGAGAAAAATATTTCTATTTAAAATAGCACTATCTTTCTCAGAATGGAAACCCATTAATTCTCTTTTATGAGATTCTTTCTCTAGAGTCCCTCCCGAGATAATTTTATTTTATTTGTCAACTTCCTCACTATAGAATATTGCCAGTGTCAAGCTGTCAAACTAATAGATGAGAACTTGCTATTCTCAAGTTTTCCCCCTGTAAACTGGAATTTATCAGTCCTAAGTTAAAACGCAAAAAGTGCTCATAAAACAGAGCTATTGCAAAACAAAGTCCTCAGTGTTTGCTTATTCATTTCAGTAAGATTTGTTCCAGTGGGCTAATTAAGTGTGTGCTCTAATAAATACACCCAGGCAATCTTTAAGCACTTGGCTATTCTCACACAGCAGCAGTGCCTGACCTTGCAATCAGTGCATTTCCTCTAGTGTGAAACCTTACTCATTAAAGAGGTTCTGGAAGTGACCCTAGATGTCTTTCTGACTAAAAAACATCCCAGTATAAATGAGCATAGCTTCACTGAGGGTATTATTCACTGATTGATAAAACTGCTTTGTGCTCCTGATGAAAATTAGCATTCCTCTAATCCAAAGGCACGCTCACAACTGTAGGTTCATTGTGGCAAACTGAGAAGTACAGAAATGATTTCAGGAATAGCCACCAGGATGGTTAAAACTTGTGTTTTGTGACAACTCAGGTTGTCAATATTCCTTTTTGTCCATTGTTACAGCTCTACTTCTTACCATGCACTTGCGATCGTCCACCCCAGATAAATCCTCCTCAAACTCCTTCCCTACATCAAATTCCATGATGTAGTTTCTAAAAGTGCTTAGTGTTTTAATGATCATATGATCCCCGTTCTGAAGGATTTCTTTGTCAGGCTTTAGCAGGTTTGCTATTTTTCTTACAGCAACATTTACATCTGAAAAAGAAAAGGAGTTATTTTATTGAGAAAAGTCCTCTGCTTGTCGTTCCTAGGGAGAACCGAAATGAACAAAAATAAATAGATGTCCAAATCTTTCAAACCAGACTTCCCATCCAGAAAAAATCTGTAACCTAATTCTTAAAACTTAAACAACTTAATGCTTCAATTTTCTGATTATGTGGAATCTTTAAAAAATACCATTTGTATTTGACAGTTAATAAGGTTTACAATACTTCTGTATAGATATGAACACAACATCAAATACAAACACACAAAATTGCATTAAGTACTGCATTGAATCTTTATTAAATATAAAAATTTTACTCCTTTTCAAATTATAGGAGTTTTTTTATGTTTGGAATCCACCACTTACCTCTTCAAGCTATGTAGTTTAATGTCTGTTAATGTAAGCTTTAAGACAGTAGGAAGTAGAGGCTGCTTAAGGCAAGTCAGTTTTGCTTAAGGAAATTCTTAAAGTGCATTTCTGAAAAAAATACTTCTCATAAAAACGACTTATGACTGTACAAGAAAAAACAGATTCACATAAAGAATAAGACAGGTGGCATTTATTGATTATTCATTCAAAAAGTTTGAAGGGAACCTTACCCAGTGCTTTCAGATACTCCTCAAAATTGTCATTGCTGACCATTTTCCAATAGCCATTGAAGTCTGCAGGCATCCCTGCTTCAGGTGATTGTCAAAATCACAGGCTCAGAGCTGTGGCTGATTATGCACCACACAACTCACTGCCTTGCTTTGTGGCAAGTCTGAACTCTGGTTTCTTTTATCTCTTTTTTAGACCATGGGGCTATGCAAGTCCTTCTAATCCGATTATTGTTGAAGTGCTGCCTTTAGATCCTTCCACAAGGCTGAACCTGTGAGATTTCTAATGACAGCAGGATGACTTGATTTAAAATGAATGAAATATTCACCTTTCATATCACTTGTGTAAGGGAAATCCATTTTAACCATATTACTCTTCATTCTTCATGCCACTCAGAAGAAAACCCCTTTCAAATAGCTTTAGGATATTAGCCAAAGCTATAAAAGCGCTTATCTTGTGTGTTTTTTGAGACCAATTCTTTCTTGAATAGGTTTCAGCTACTTTATGCTTTCTTTCAAGAAAACAATCATACAGACCCTTTCAGTCAAAGCTGTTTTTGTCTGGTATTCCTTTGACTTGTTCCACAAGCTTCTGAATCAGAGAACCACCAGTGGAAGCTGCTTGGCCAGCTGGGGGCTCAGAAGGACCAGTTTGGTGGAAACTTGTATTAGGGAACAGTGGTTACTCCGTACAGTGATAAATACTACATCACTGCTGCACAAATGCTTTCAGTTAAGGAGCTCTGAAACACAGAGAGAGCACTTTATAGAGTTCTGTATTCTCTGAAAGTGACTCCTGTCAGAAATGAGAGACACTGAATCAGCATAACAGGCAACCAGCAGAGAGGAGCACGGGTTTTCCCTGCTAACATCAGAGCTCAGGTACTGAGCCTCTCAGATGTTTGCATATGGTACAACTGAAGCCCCTATTGGATATTGGATATTGGATATTGGATATCTACTCTGGAGCTTTGACAATTGCTTGCTCTTAAGACTCTGGATCAGAGAAGAAAAGAAAACCACTTTGAATGTTGGGATGAGGACTGTCACTTGAGAACCTGGAGTCTTAGAAGCAGCTGAAGTAGTAGCATTTTTAAGTGCTTGCATGAAAGAAAGATTGATTTCCATATCTTGGTCAAACTGCCAAAAAACCCAAAAAGTTACTCAGGGTCTTATAAAGTCAAATTTTAGAAGTAATATATATTTACACATATCTCTCTCTCAAGATATGGTTCATTGTATTTTGCTGTTTTAGAACAGTAAGGATTGCAGAATTACAAATTAGGAAAGTACTGTCTTTGACCCTTAAGTCATATTCATTGACTTATCGAAATACTAAGAACATTCATGGTGAAGATCTCCTTTCTTTTATTTTCACAAGGAAGCTGTTGTGTATTTTAAGCTGTACAGCTGAGCATCCCAATTTTCTTGAGCACTACCACACAGATTCATGGCTTTAAACCACCACATGATTTCAAGAAATTTTGGACCTTCCCTTCATCATTATTAAGAAACAACTTTCTGAAGAAATCTACATGAGCAAGCTCCTGGTCTGACATGGCACACAGTGCAGAAATCAGTCCCTCAGAGGCTTTATTGCTGTGTTTTGCAGCCTGCAGGGCTGCAGCAGGTGCCCCTCGTTCCTGCGCTCGCTCTCAGCCGTGTAGACGTTGTGCTGTGCAATGTAGGCAATGACAGAGTCTGGGATGAGATATTTCACACTCAGCCCTCTGCACAGGGCAGAGCGGATCTGTGTGGCACTGATTTCATTCTGGATCCACTCTCTCACCAGAAAAATATTGTGCTGAAATTTAGATAAAAGGTCCAATTCCTGGATGAACTGAGATGGATCAGAGCCAGCCCGGCTAATGCAGACCAAACCAAACTTTTCCACTATTTCTTTGATGTCTTCTTCCTTCCAGAGATCGGGTGTCTTAAATGTCTGTAGAAAATCAGCCCCACAGAGCAGCTTTAATTCCGGTAGAACTGGAAAGACAAAAGGAAATAACAGATGTCTTATCCTTTCTCAGTCTTGTAGGAACTTTATACTTAAAATTGGTTTCAACTCATCACTTTAATTATTTTTTTTAATTTATTTTTAGAATAATTTACCTTTACTCCAGGCTTTTTTTCAGAAGATTGCAAGAAAAATTCAGTTTAGGTTTTTATGTATCTGTCACAATTACTTTATCACCTAGTTCATCATCACTCAAAGCATATTGAATATTATCTATACACAGTTAGAGGATAATTTTTACTCCACTCAAGCAATCCAAAAAGGGGAAGTAGCAAGTAAAGAGAAATACTTTAGCACAAAGATTAGACTTGGTTGAACCTGGCTACTCCACACCATCCTGCCCTGCTGTTCTTTATTGTCCCTATTTCTTATTTGTTGTTCCCTGCCTAAGCCCGAGCACAGAACTCTCTCCTCAAACTTCTTCCACAGCACTCATCAGTATTCTACCTTGAGTTTTGTACAAACATTATTCAGATAGTTTCACAGCCTTTGTATTCATGTGAAATGAAGGGGAAGAATAGAGGCTTGCCTTCACTTTACACTTATTTGATGGTTAGCACATCTGGAAGTCTTCTACAAGCACCTTACAGGAGAGAGTCAGAATGTAAGAAACATTCCAGTGATGATGCGTGAAAAGCGTGACTTCTTTCCTCCACCAGCTGTAAAGATACAACTCCTCAACAACCAGGAACAACTGAAATGTATTATTCATGTCCAAGAGATGCTATAACACTAGAGGAAAAAGGCAATGTATCAAAAATCCAGCAGCATCCTGGCAAGCCATAGGGCTAGGGAAGATGATTAGATAGGAAAGTGAAAACTGGCATTGTTTCCAGAGCCTGCCGTGCCTCTACTGCCAACAGGAGCTTTTCTGGCCAGCAAACATCAACATGGCAGCATCAGTGCTGTGGTACCTACACACTCTGTCCATTGTCTAACACTCCTAGTAGAATTCTAGTAATCCCTGTATTTTCCATATTTTTTATTCATGTATTCTGTGCTTTGCACAATGCCCATCTCTGGTGGGCCACAATGTCCATCTGACAGAGCTAGAGAGATGCCTGTAAAACCAAGAATTAACACAACTCCAGGGTCTCCTCTCTGTGTGGGAGCTATAACAAAACAACTGCCCCAGCAGCTTTGTTGGCATTTGGCATGGCTTGGTTTTGGCACACAGCTGCAACCCTCAAAACTCACCAGCTACTATGTTCAATTTTCTCACAACTAATCTGGTAAAGCTGAACAGTTTTTAATGCTAAACACAGCATTGTGTTTGCAGCCATGAACCAACCTGGTTGCTGGCAAGAAAAGGAATCCACCGTAGAGCTTTCTGCAGGGTGTTTGTTTCTCATGAACTCCTTCTTGGACTGGAACGCTCTGAGTGCTTCGTTATAATGGTGCCTGCATTTAAAATAAAGGCTTCTGTGTGAGGCAAATCCTCTCAGAGATGCAACAAAGCGATTACCTGGCACTTTCCCATTCCAGTAGGGGGTCTACATTTATGCTCCTTGGATTTGAATACCATTTGTTAGAATTTGGCACATTTGTTCTGCCATGAGATTATTACCAATGTAGTTACATTTTGTGGAATTCACAAGCAATCTCCTTAATGGCATTCTGGTTTGTAAATCCTTTTTGAAGTTCTACCATTATGGCAATTCTGATAGCTACTACATTTAAAATATATTTTGCTTGAAACAGGACTAAATCTCACTTCAATCACTAGCTGTAATTTCTTGACTAAATGCAACTCCTCATGATAGTGTTATAATGTGTGCTCTGTTTTGAGGAGGAGACATTCTTGGTCCCTCTTCTCCATAAAAATATGTTCCCTGAGTTTTCACCTTGCTGTTTTCTCATTCATTTTAATTAAAAGAAGCACAATTCTGAGGAACTAAAAATTCTCCTAAGATTTTTGACATCTGCTATGCTTCTAATTTTACTGAATTCAGATCCAGGAAGGCAGGCAAGGATCCTTTTACAGGTTTTTCCAGGTTTCTGCTACTTTATCCTTTCACCATTCCCTGATTTCACTGATCCCTGGTGCCCCCCAGCAACACTGGCATTGCAACCTCATGGCAGTGGCCTTTCCTTTCCAAATCAGCACAGCCTTGCTTGTTTAGAACAGTCCCTGCCTTGCACCAACCTGAGCCAGGCCTAAGTATTGCTCATATTTGCACAAGCCAACACTGTTTCAAAGATACAAGCTCCTGGTCAGGCAGGACAAGCAGACACAGAATCAAGGCTGTGTCCAGTTTCTGTGTAGGACATATAGAGCCACAGTGACCATCAGCTCTTATTGACTGCAACAACACAGAGTCAGAGTTCCAAGGAACAGTCTGAATCCAGTGTGTGCACAAAGCCCCAGCTGACCCTCAGAATGTCTGTAAGGAAAGAATTCACAGGTTAGTGATTTAAAAGTGCACTCTTCAAATCATGGAAACACTTTAGCCACAAGAATAAGCTGCATATGTGTCAAGAACCTACACCCAGCCAGGCTGCAAAGCAGCCTCCAGTGATTTCTGATGCTCAGTCACTGGCCATAGAAACTGCACAGCCAAGAGGTGAGGCACATATGGCAGCAGAGAGTGGGCACCAGGAGCTTGGTCTGTGCCTTCCCACACATCTAATTTTAACCCTGCCTTGCTGTAAACAGGCTGGTGCTATGTATAGCCAGGCACACTGACTGTGTGTTGTGCTCTAACATTCTTGGACCAGGATTCAAAAACAAGAATGCTTGGCAAAGAGCTCCCTTCCGGACCAGCATTACAAACACTGCAAAATCTGAGCTGCCCCAGGTCTAATCAGCAGTTCAAGGGCTGGAGCAAGTGGAGTTGCATTACTTTAGATACAGTGAAAAGAACAAACCCATCTGCCAGCTTCTTAAGTGTTTTCTGAACTGTGTATGAAGCTTTGAGTAACTATAGAGCTAAATCACAAGCACAACTCAACAGAAGTTGGGTAATGCAGATCTTTGCCAATTTTTAATTACTCTGTAGTATAGCTGCATGCCAATCACATCCATAGGAGCAACAAATGCAGTCCTTTGCCTACTGACAATACTGTTTCCTTGTCTAGGAATACTCACAAACAGCAGCTAAGTGGAAAACAGCTCTATTATGTTCCCTCCTCCTCCTGTCTAAGAAAATCATTGGGATGTTCTCCAAGATTTCTATACTCATTTAATAAATACCACTGCCATAAGTGGGATTTGAGTTTTGCTGCTTAAAATTCTTTTATGTCACAACTACTTAGGATCCTCAGCAAAATCCACAGGTTTTGATGAAATGTGTCATTTTTATCGCACTCAGTTAAAACAAGTACTGTAGGAAAAGGCCATTCATGTGTTTCAGGACTAAATGTTCTACTGCAGGTAAGTGTGCAACTCCAACTACTGATAAGAAGAGACATTTAGGTAAAGTAATGATTTCCTCTGCCTTGCAATAGGAAAATCTCTTTCTATTGGTACTGACGCTTCCTACCTGAGGGAGCTTCTAGTGAAGGCAGCAGTTAGTCAGTCCTTGGCTTTCTGAGGAGTGACGAACCTATAGATTAGCTTTGAAAGCATGTGAAGAACAACAACTCTACACTAAACCATTGCCTGTTCATACTTAGTAAGGATCTTCTACAGCCAGCACTTTTTTATCTTTTTTTTTAACCTGTGACACTTAAAATACAGTGTAAAGCACAAACACCTGCATTTCATCAGAATGCTTCTTCCCCATGCAAGGGACAAGGTTCAGCACTGGATTATGGCACCACTTCAGCTCATTAATACACATCAACATTTGTGGACAAAACAAGATTTAAGCTCATTTCTCTCCTTAACAAGCAGCCATTTTAATGTTTTGTGGATTCACTAATAAAGCTAGAGGTTCACTTTCTAGGCAGATGGGAAGTTTGGCTGTTCATACCACATTGCCTGAGCAGAAAATTATACACTAAGGTTTTACTTACTGGATCTCTAATACTAAAGAACTCTGAAATGGATTTATAATTCAAAAACCCACGCAAGCAGTGCTCACTTCAGTTGGAGCTGTGCAAGACCAAAGTAGGATCACCTGATATGTAGGATTTGGGACTACTTTTCTAGAGGAAAATGGTTTAACTGAACTGAAGTTCAGGACAAAAGCCCCATACCCAGGCAATACTGTAGGACAGTAATCAGTGACTTCTCACTCTGGGACATACAGTTATGATTAGAGAAAGAACAGAGTTTTCTGCAAAGGCAGAAAACCTCCCACCCTGATCCTGCTCTGCTGCCTGGAGGGAAGGGGCAAAAGGAGCAACTGGATGTCAGTGTTCCCTCGGGGAAGACATAAAAGCAGATCTCAGATGTTCTATTTGTATTGTAAGTTTGTAGTGAATACTTATGGATGCTTTTGTAAAGTAACAGGTCTGGCTTTTACAACTGCTTTCACACAGAGCCACAAGAGCTATTGGGGCAGCTGTTGGAGGGCACAATTTAGAGCCTTGAATACCTGTGTCCACTCAGAAAGTAACATAGAAAATGGGGATAAAAATCAAAAATCAGTGACAGCTCTTACAGCACATTTGCTGCAGACTTCCATGAAGGCTTTCACTTTAATGGTATCTGTTACCTTCTGCAGCACCTTTTCCAAAGACCAGTTAGCACAAAAAGTTTGTGTTTTCATACCCTGTCCCATATGCATTTATTACCATATAGAAAAGACATGTTTCAAGGTCCTTGCATCAAGTTTTGGACAACTTGTTTAATTTTTCCTCAGCATAAATTCTTGGAATTTCCACAAAATTTCCATAAATTCTTGAATTTTCCACAAAAATTTCCACAACAAATTCTTGAGATTTTGAAGAAAACATCAGCAGTTATGGGCTTAATTTACCATTAGAGTTAATAAGAAAACTACAAGCATGTGTAAACAGCTAAACCTGGAGGCATAATACTGTACCATAGCTAACCTGAAACAGAAATACTATTGAAGAACAGAATCATTTTGAACTCTCTTACTGACACCCAAGAAAGGTAACATGAGAGGCAGGAACTTTTCCTGCAGATCCCAGCAGTGGCCATAATTTTGCATCCAACTACTTGAAGGGCACGAGGGCACTACCATGATTATTGCACAGGTCTGGGGAAAGCAAATGAAAGATTCCTGGTGGGGAGTCCTGACTTTGCCTGGATGTTTTAGAGGAGCAAGTTCTGTGCATTGACATGGCAGCCTGGCAGATTTTTGGCAGTCAGTAATCTCATAAAGACAGGAAGAAGATAATGCAATCACCTTAATACTTTCACTGTCTCTGTCCATGTGTCCTGCTCGCTCTCCCAGGGATCCACCCGGATCCAGTCAGACGTCTCCAGGGCCAGTCTGGCCATTGCCACCCGGTGCCTTGCTGACACCAAGCCTTTCTTCCCATACTGATCACTGACAGGAGACATTATGCCTTCAATCACCTGATATCTTCCTGTGAGAAAAAAAGAACAGAAAAATGAAAATTAAGTTCTCGTTACAGAATCTTAAAATGTAGGGTGGATAGGGCCTTGGGAGCTAACTGGTTAACTTCAACATTTTAAGAAGCGATGAACAACTTGATTTGGGTTTTGTTTTTAATCCATTCCCAGCAATTACAAAATTAAAATGCAAGCATTCTGTTCCTCTGTGAACTGCTTACAATTACTATCATGTTTATCCTAATAAATGACCCAAAAAAGAAAGCTGGGTAAATAGACAATTTTAAACCATGTGGACACAGTCGATTGCAACAATTGATGTTGCAAACTATCAAAATTGTTAGATACAATTAAGTTTCATAGTCCAGCTAGTACAGCTTTGATACAGCCAGAGCAAAGAATGACTTAACTACCACTATTTTATTCTTAAAGATCTGATCATTGTTATTTGCCTTCCTTTGTGTTTAAACCAAGAATTACAGCATATTACTGCAGCTGTGATTGATGTGGTACAGACAAATCAGAAGATTCAAGCACAAAGATGGGGCTAATGGTATCTGAAATGAGACTTGGAGCACTGAGTTTCACACATCAGCTCAACAGCCACCTAACACCTTTCTCTCTGGCTGACCATGTTAAATACATTTGATAATATACCCCTGTTCTTTTACCCCTGTAACACAACATAATCATAAACACAAAAGACTGGTTAGATTTTGCAGTTCTGGCCCCCAAAAAGGAAACAAAAATAAAGCACCACCATCAGCTGTATTCCTTGGGAAACTGAGAGGAGAGGAAGAGTGTTTCAAGTGAGCAAAAATGAACAAAATTATTTCTTATGTAACGCATGCATTTTAAATGACTATGATAAATATGATACTGAAGAGGAAAAAAAAACTGTTCCTTTTTTCTAATTCAATTATTTTAACAAAGAAACTTGCAGCATGCTATCTTTATTGCTTTGTAAGGTAAGCAATACTCCTGACATTTCTGATACTGGCACATGACAATTTAATATTCTAACACAACAATGTCACTCTAGCAATGTCACATTTATTTTGATGTAATAAAATTTTCAGAAGAACTTCATCAAATTGGACTTAAAAAACCAGCATTAAGATTCAGTGAGATTTACATCCTCTCAAGATGTCAGTTCAAACCATGCTCTGCTTTGAAATATTCTCATTACAGGCAAAATGAGCAAGGTGAAGTTTTCCAGAATCATGCAAAGATGTGTATATAATTAAGTCAATCTCTTGATTTGAAATTGGAAATAATTCTGCTTGATTTATGAAGAGCAATTATTCTCTCGTACTCTGGTATTATACAGTGCTATAACAAGTTGTCATTTAAAGGGAAAGAAATTACAGTTTAAATTCATTTCTTGTTGAAAGGGAAGGAAACTGCTGAATTCACTACTATGTTAAATGTATTAAAAGGTTTTTCCTACACGATGATTTTATTTTCCACGTTTCAGTTTCTTTAAGCATCTACAGATAAAGGTTGTTCCCTTATACCTTAAATGAATATATTAAATGAAAAAATCGTATTTCTGTGAGCTCATGCTAAGCAAGAATGATATGGGTCTGCCACATCCTTGCAAGATAGAAAGATTTCAGTCTCCAGTCTGCTCTAGAGCTGCATAAATGGGATGAGATAAGAGCTTCTGGTGCCATATCAGCTTGTTACAAAGCAAAAATGAAACCAACTAGCAGAGAAAAATTAAGACTGGTAACGCTTTAGAGAGTCAAACACAGGAATGGCCTGAGAAGACTGACAATGGAGTAACCCAGCACTGTGCAAACAGGATGCACGAGAGCCTTCCACATACAAACACAGGCTTTAGCTGTCAAAATATAGGAAATAGTTTTATTACAGGCTCTAAAGAACTTTTTTCCTATTCTGTAATTTAAAAGTTCACTTGTTCAAATATGCCCCTCAGTTTTGCCAGGTGGAAAGGAAGAGAAAATCATTAAATTCTGTCACCTTGGGCTTTTCTTAATATCCACTGCAATTCTCTTCTTTCTCACATAAACTATTACAGCTTGCTTCAAACCTTCCTTGCTCCACAGTTATCTTCAAATTCTATTTCTCTGGAATTCTATTTGTTTGCATCATGTAGTATGTTATTATTGCTTGTCCTAAATATGTGTAAAAGTCCTCCAGGCCTTCAAGTGGCTTTGTTTTTCAAAATATACCTACCAAAAGCAGCAAAAAAGTTCCTCTTGCTATGAACTTTTAGTCTTCAAGAACTGTTTAGGAGAACTGGCTAGTGCTCTGAAAATTAAATGTAACAAAACCAAAATGAAACAAAAAACAAATGAAACAAAAACTGTCCCTCAAACATGTTAAAGCAGATTATTAAGAAAAACAGGTATTTAGTTTTCTGTTACCAAGGTGTCACTGTAAATTGTCACAAATACTAACACAAATAGTAATGCTTAATTAGCTTATTAATACTAAAGCAAATTAATCAAATGCCAATTTCATACAAAATTGTTTGTGTACTTTGGTGGGGCTTCTGAAGATTAATTTCTTCTGGTAGTAAGTCTGGAATTCAATGGGAGAAATTATGCCAGAAATAAATAATAAAAGTAAATAACCACTACAGAAAAGCAAATAAATGAAAGACTTCCATACATTTAACTCTTGCTCACTGCTCATTTTCCTCTCATTTTCCTTTTTCAGTGTTAAGGGAAAATCCCCCAAGAGAAGCTCTGTAGCTTCCTGGTGTAACCCTACCCAGTGAACAGGAATGCATTTGACTGAACCCACTAACAGTGTCACATTTTCCTGAGTTTTCATAAGATAATAACTCATTATCCTTCACTTTCCTCTCATATTTGTCTTACAACAGATAAAATATCTTGTCTTTCACACCCTCCTCATTTGCCCTCCATCCCTTTGGGTCTCACTTGGAAACTTGGGGATGTAAGTGTCCTCCACTGGCAACACTTGGGAAACAAGATTAAAAGTGTCTCAGATTGATTTTAGCACTATTTCTTTGGTCTTTGTAGTAAAACAAGGAATACAGTCAAAGAGAAGTAAAAGTGCCTGGCATTAGGTATTAAAATACTCTAAAGGCATCTGCCACAGTCAAGTTTCAAAAAACAATTTTAAAACAAGGGACTGAATCTCAGAAAACTTTAGCTGTGTCTGAGGATGTGTAAAGTGTCAAATTCACATGAGTAGACAGAAATTCCAGATAGAATGATTTGAGTCATTCAGGCACACAGAGCTGTGTGTGTTGTATTTAAAAGGCAGCATGATATGATTTATTGGCTGATATTAATAGAAAAAAAGATTAATTACTTGACATGTGGCAATGAAACTGCACTTAAAGTATCAGAAACCCAATAAAATGTCTTACTTAAAATAGGGATGTATGAAAAATAAGATTAGGCAGCATTAGAAATTGACAAAAAGCTGGCAGGCAGAATTACTGCAGATGTCAGTCAGGATGCACATCAGGGATAGTCATGTCATTCATGGCAGTGAAACCTGCCTCTGAAGTCACAGAATCCTGGAATTGTTAAGGCTGGAAAAGCCCTCAAGACCACTGAGTCCAACCAGTAACCCACCACTAGAACATGGCCCCAAGTGCCCCATCCACATGTCCTTTGAGCACTTCCAGGGCTGGTGACTGGCCCAACTCATCATTTCAGCCTGATTTGTGGTAGAGCAGCACTAATGAAGCAGCAGGAGGATGAAACCATTCCCAAGCCTAAGAAACATGTCCCTCACACTAATTAATTAATTCCTCACTCATTTCAAGCATCCAATGCGGATGTCAGCTCCAAGGTGCACTGTTCCCTCTGAGAAGGGAATCAGTGCTGCCTCAGCTCAGACAAGCCCTGTTCTCCACCCTCCACCAGCTCCCAGGCTGAAGCTGCTGCTTCTTCTCAGTAAGTAAGGTCCAAAAAATTTCTCCCTTCCTTCCCTGCATAATCCCAGAAGTGGAAACAGGGCTAAAATCATGAGAGAATGTCCAATTAATGTCCTGGCTAGGAATGGTTCTGCTATAAAACAGACATCCAGAATTAGTCATTTTTACAGCAAGCTGCCAACCCCTTCAGCTTGAGAAACTCCGTTCCCTGTTGAGGAGGGGCCATAGACGGGATCTGTAGCTGCACATACAAACACATCCATCTGCTCCTGGAGTTCCTGTGGATACAGCCACCTCTGCCCAGGATGGGGAAAGCTGCTGCAGGCAAACAGCATTCTGACTTTCCTGCCAATCTGGGTTAAGCTTTCAAAAAGTGCATAGACAATGCTGTAGGCAACCCAGATACCAAAGAAGGATTCTATCATGCAGAAAGCCCTTTTACTTGTAAGGCTTCACAAATTAAAGTAAGAAACCAAAACGCAAGTCACACCTTACCCAGATCTAGGCATTAACATCAGGTGTAACATAATGCACAATTCCCATTTCAGCCTTTCAAAATTTCATTTTTAATATGATTTTTACTACATTTTAAGCAAACTGCCCTGAGTAGGGGGTGGAGTCCTTCTAAAGTGACCCTGGAGCAGACCAGACATCAAACTGATTCAGACAGAACAATAATTAATTTCCCAGTTCAGTCCTTCTTTAAAGGCAAAGAGAAATGTTACTGGACTGTAATTTATGACTGAAAGAGAATTACCAGTTGGTCTCATATTACCTTTCTACTCTTTGCATATCTGGGCAGCAGAATCAGTTATAAAACTACAGTTTTATACAGTGAAAAAAGTAAATTAAAATCTCTATTTAACCCTTTATTTCCAGTCCCGCAGGAGCAAAAAAAAAAAAAAAAGAAAAATTTATTTGTAGGAAAACAGACTTGTAAAGGCTGCTCTAAGAGCCAGCTCTGTAATTGCTCCTCATGACAGTCAAAGTATCCTCACAGGATATTCTGAGTATGCAGCTGCAGCTGCTGCTTTTACTGCACAGTGCTATCAGTGGTTTCCCAGGTTCTCTCCCCCTGCTCAATTTGACAGCCAAATTCCTTTTACTATTATTTGCTGTTCAGGTTCCTACTGACCCACCTCCCTAGGAACTGCTCTGTCAGATTCCAACAAATAATGATTCCCTCCCAACCCCTTCCAGAAACCTAAGTGCATATTTTAGCTGCCAGTTGCAAAAAACAAAAAAAAAGAATCCCTGAGCAAGTAAGGAGCTGCTCAAGCTTAGAGTTCAAGGTTTTGCAGTAGCATTCCTGATTCTTTCTTTCGTTCTTGATGTTACCACCTTGCTCTTTTGTTGCCAAAACATTCTAGCCTGGTGGCATCTCGCTTTTCTCATCTTTTTCTAGGACAGATAAAGTGCCTCTTAGTGAAGACAGATAATGAATAATTAATGTTTCATCTTTTCTCTAGTTTCCCCCAGCTGTCAAAACTGCTACCTGGAACTTTTCATATTAAAACACATTTTATCGTTGTATCATAAAAACATGGAATTGGAACATAAATGATTTTCCTGAGTTTCAAAAATTTTAGCCGCATTATTTCACAAGGTTCAGCCAGTGCCACGAAAAGGACCCTCAAACCGCTGATAAAACTTTTACTCTCTTGGCATAAACACTCATTGTACTTGTTTATACTCTGAGGTAACGCCAGACTTTCTATATTGAATATCCCATGAAAGCTTTATATTAATATCAGTAAAGAATATTAAAATAAACCCAGCTGTAAAGTAAGATCCGATCCAAGTGAGTATTAAAACTCTTTCTTGCTTTTCCCAACCCCCACTGACCTGTCTGGTGCAGGTGGTCTCTGGCCAGCTCAAACAGACGCATGTGCATGTTGGTGGTGGGGTTGAAGGAGCCACAGGCCAGGAGGATGACAGGGATCCTGCTCCTCATCCTGACAGCAAAACATGACACCTTTTCCCTGAAGAAAAAAGACATTAAAACTAAAGACAAACCTGAGAAAGAGCAGTCTGCCCTTGGTTCCTGAACTAAAAGGAGCCGTTCCCAGAACTAGATGTTCCCAGAGCACCAGTGCAGTGTCCAGAGATCAGTCCTGTCCCAGCACTCAGCACCTGCCTGCTCGGGAACACAGCTGGAGATTAATTAGGAGAACACCCACACATTCTGCTTCCCCACAGACATGGCCAGAACATACTTCTAGAAATTTACTGTCTTATTATTAAAACCTGACAATTTTTTTACTTAATTTTTAACCTGCTTTTATTAAAGGGAAAGGTGTCTCCTTATCTTTGTGGCCATTGATAATGCTGGAACCTACAAGCCTGCTACAAAATCAGATTTTAATTTTTTTTAAAGAACTTCTTACAGTGAACCTTTATGACATGTGACAAAACTTCACGTGCAACACCCAGTGCTAAGGTATGACTTCTTGGAGCTGGGCAGGCAGCACTGGGGGTCAGCCAGCTGGCAAACGCTTGTAGCCAGATTATCTGCACTGGTCTGTGTGGTTCCTCTGTTGGGCTGCAGAGCGATGCACAGTGCAGCAACAAGAGGGAGCAGTGGGGAAGAGGAAATCCCTAGGGCATTAAAAATCTGTGAACAGGGGGAATGGGTAGGGAGATATGCTGTGAGGAGCCTTGCAGGGGTGTTTACAGACAACCCTTGTGTAATTTGGTTAACCTGTCAGTCATCTACTAAAAAATGTACCAAAAATCAGTTTAAATCCACTGTGCTTGGAGCTATTTACTTGCATAACTCTTTTAAAAACTAATCCGGACTACAACTGGCACGATAAAAATAATTGTGTCCCACATCCATGTCTGCAAACCCAAAGTATTTTCCTAGAACTTGCAATCTCTACATTGCTCACACCTGTGTGTCATATAAACACCACCCTCCCTTCCCTGGCCTAGAGCCCTCCCCATCAAATGGAACAGGAGACACCTGCATCCCAAACTTCAGAACTCAGTCCAAACCCAGCACAGACTGTGTGTTCTGATCAGCCAAATCTCATTCTCCATCTGCACTGTACCTGTAGCTCAGACCCCACCTCTTATTGTTCCCAGTTCTTACAGTGCCTTTTTTCCCCCCAACTTTCTCTGACTTAGAAAAATTTAATAATAATGGTTAAATCCATGTCAAGTTGATGTTTTATAGCTGCCAATATGGTTGGTTCATTTATGGAGGATTTACAACCTGAAGAGTGGGACTGTACCATGGAACAGCACTCAGTGCACCAAGCAGCAAGTACTGTCATTTGTCAATAATATTGTCACTTT
Source organism: Poecile atricapillus (assembly GCF_030490865.1). Classification (NCBI taxonomy): domain Eukaryota; kingdom Metazoa; phylum Chordata; class Aves; order Passeriformes; family Paridae; genus Poecile; species Poecile atricapillus. Next base: position 2,454,245 of record NC_081256.1, on the reverse strand, counting down.
TCAACCTTTGACATTTGAACATTTTTATCGAGAAAATCCTTTGAAGCATTAAGTGCTATCTGTATCTCCAGCATATAGTACTGAATATGATTGTTTTATAATGTTTTTATTCCACTTTCCTCATTTCTCATCTCTTCCATCATACTAGGGGAGACATACAGGGGAGAAAAGACTTGCTGGCTGTAGAACCACTGTAAGTTAGCAACAGTTTTATGGTCTGTGATGGGAGCAGCTGGAGGAAGCTCCTTTCACTGCACCCTGCACCCTACTCCTTCCTCTGGCTTACTCTCCCTGTGCAGACACAAAAACTCACACATGAAAACTGTATGCAAAATATACAGCTTCTTTATCTGGAAAAAACCAAAAAATGTTCTTCTGTTCAGGATCAGCAATTCTGTAAATGTATCTCCATTGCAGGGAGGAAGGTGCTTCTGCCCTGAAACTGAGCAAAACATCAGCATCTGAATGGAGCTCTCAGTGCTGGCTCACGGCTCTCCTGTGTCCCTCCCTCCTGCTCTGATCAAGTGCATTTTATATTTCCATAGCTGTCCTTTATTTGCCATCTCAACTGAATGATTTCTTTTGCTTTGCTTTTAATTCTACAGACTACTCTATTTCTCACCTGAAACAAAGGTGTTGGATGGTTTCATTGCAGCTCTTACTCATTTACACCCTGGAAACTCCAGGGAAAGACTTCAACCTGTGATTTTTAATAACTTGATAGTAGTGATAACAGAAACTCAAAAATCAAACCAACAAAAACAAAACAAAAGGAAAAAAACTCACAACAAACCAAGACTTTACTAACAGTAAATAAAAATGTAATGAAAAAGCGTTTCACAAGGTAGTATACATCTATAAACTCACAAACACCCCATATAGATATATATAAAGAAATCAGTGGTTTTATTTTCACTATCCCCAAATATAGTGCAGTCTTCAAAAGGTCTAGAGCAACTTTTAGTATTTGAAACAAAACTTTCCGATTCAGTCGCTATCTCAGCTGGTATTAATTACCTAAGGGGTTTTAAATCACTAGAACACCACTCAAAGTAACAGAAAAAAAGAGAGTTAACTGATTTTTCAGCCAAGCTCTCTTGAGGAATCAAACACTGGGGAAAGTTTAAACACAGTCTGTGTGCCCCACTCTGGGCCTGTGGAGCAGCAGCCCTGGGCAAGCAGTGCATTCCCAGAAATGCCAGCCTGCATTTTGGGAAGCTTCCAACAACAGGGACACCGTGTGGCAGTGCAGAAAAGGACAGTCACCTTCAGACAGGGAGGCCACACTCAAGCTATAGAAAAAGGGGTTAATGATGGACAAAGTATTATGCTTTTTATTAGGTAATTCCTGCAAGTTCTTTTTCTGGTGCCTGTATTCCTACAAAATGTCAATAACAGATGATGTTACGGATGACCACAGTTAAGTTCTGCTGAAAGTCAGTAATTAGACCCATATCTGATTAATTATCAGCAGCAGAATGGAGTGCCGAGCAGGAAAGTCTGATTCATGAGCTGTTAAATTAGTAAACTGGAGAACAAGACACTGATACGTGCACGCTATGAGGCACTCACCCTTGAGGGAACATTTCTGCAAAAAGCAGAAATAAACCAAATCCTAGCACAGGATTAAAGTGTTATCTCTTCCTGTGAGGGTGAATCTAGATTAATTTAGATGAAATTTAGATTTTAACAAGTTCAAAGCTGCCTGATTCCATTCTTTTACTGGGCCACATCGTTACCTCATATAAATTCATGCAGATGCACTGGGACCAGCTGAGTTACACCAAATGACACTAAGAATATTAGAGCTGCGAGGCAGATTTTGAAAGTTGGGAAATAAAAACACATTTAGTAGTTGACCCAAATCACAGAAGCCAAAGTACACAAATATCCCTTAAAAATATTACTGAATATGAGAGTTTCTCATGCTGTTAATAATAAGAATTTCTGCAATACAGAAGTTACTCCAGTCAGGAAGTTCCAAGCATTTGCTGTCACCAAAACCAACCCTCCACAAAGGTGACAAACATTTACTTGTATATCCTCACCTTCCCTTTAATAATGGACATATGTACCTGTGTGAGGAAAAATGGAAAATGCATAATCTGGGACAGTATTTTATTTACTCATCAAAAAGTTATTCACTCCAGCCACAAATGAATTTGCAAGAAGCACATATATATTACACACAGCCTAATATGATGCTGTAACCCTCCAAAACAGCTTTTTCAGGGCCACATGGTAAGCCATATTATTATTAAATTCCAGTGATTCAGGTGAGCCCCATTTATTTGCCTTTCACTGAAAGCCATGACAGGATACATGATTTCCTATCAGATTCACCAGATCACAACCATGAAGCTGCTCCTTCCAATGCCCACAACAGACTTTTAATCAGAGCACACAAGACCCATTGCAGCTTCAGAGAAATCCCAAGATCTGCTCCCCTCCTACCTACAGTATTCACTAGAGCAGCAATTTATCCAAGTCTATAAAAATCATCTGGGCTTTTTCACGTGTAACACTGCAGATGGCTCAAAACACAACAACTGCTGCCTTTAACAATGCACAGGGGGTTTTGCCTGAGACAGACTGCTTGCTTTGGGGGTACTCACTATTTCTTCTTCCTCCCTGTCCAGGTTGCAATTTTCCCAGCAAAACAAAAAACTCTCTGTGAACAAGTCACCTCATGGGAAACTTGTCCAAATTCCAAGTGCCCTGGTGGCAGAGAAAGCAGCCTCAGCAGAAGTGTCTCCTCCTCTCCTGAGATTATAATCACAGCACAACACTCTTGCCATTCCTTTATTTCAGACTGTATCAGTGGGGAAATTCCCTTTCACAGAAGAACCAACAAAACCTCTGTATCAGTTATATTTCTGAAATCAACCTAAACACCTATGGTTCCATTTACTTGGAATGAGCTTTTTCTTCTGAATTAAACCACTTGTGTTTTCAACTTCCAATCCCAACTCTTTCTGCTCCACTGCTACAGAGAATCAGCAGTTCAAAGGGACTAAAGAAAATTCACCACAAAGAGCTCACACTAACAAAGCACAACAAATATATATAAAAAGAAATATAATTATTCTAATATAAATAATCAATTGAGCACAGGACTCATGCAGTCTGAAATACATGCAAATATTGAACCTCCAGCTAATAATGAACACAGTATTGCCTTCAACAATTTTGAACTCTGAAAAATTTGAGCAGAATTACTGCTTATTAGCACAAGGTTACAAAGATTATGTTCTCAACACATTTTTTTTAAGCCTGTGAGTTGCTGCAAGTTTATAACTAGAATTCCACAGTGACGCACAAGAGTGTCTGGTCCCAGAGTCCAGCCAATAAATTATCCACAGAGATATTCCCATGATAATATCCTATATGATATATTTTTCTTAGTGTTCTTAAGGATATTATATGTTATTCATATCCTTAATCATCCTGCAAAATAATCACCCTTAGAGGCTGCCCATTGCCTGACCAGCAACAAGGAATACAACAACTCAGCAGCATGGAATTCAGAAACCACCATTCATGCACATCAACAGTAAACTCCCATATTTTTAACATCCCTATTTGTGCATTTACTAAATATTCTGAGGTTATCTCAGATTTTCTCCTGTCCTTAAACAGCAAATATGTAAAGACAACAACAGCATAATGTCCTTAATGTTCTTTTTCTTATTAGGGAAAACAATGAAATAATCCCATTTTGTACAAAAGGCATTAATTACATTCTAACTGCTCATACAACACTTGACAAGACTTGAGACACTGAGCTCTGCAGCAGTTTCATGTGGTTACAAGGCAGTGATACTCCACTAACCCAGAACCATGCAGAAAGTAAGTAAAAAAAACAACCAGACTGGCCAACACCTGGTACCCAGTGTTAGCTGGGTAGTGCAGGATCTCACTGGCCTCACACACCACTCCCTGCACAGTTCTGCAGCATTTCCACAACTCAAGGGAATACAATCATCTCCTGGTACCTTCTATTTCCCACAGTATGAACTTTATAATTACTGCTCCAATAATCCCTAGTGATCCCTTCCAATTTTTGTGCCCATATCACACTAATAAATAAGATTTTCTTCTTCTACAGTTGTCTAAACTATTCTAAGTAAAGGCAGTAGCCCTTTTGTTTGCATGTACAAGTCAGTCATCCACAATGCACAATATATTGATTTACAGAAAAGGAGGATTCATGCAGAACTGCAACTCTGGGAGTCTATTTTTAAGCAAACAAACTACTGATTTAGTGAAAGCACCAACTTGGCTGTCAAAACAAACTCTTGCTAAAACTTCAAGAGCTCCTGTAGAGAAGCCATCCAGAGTGATTTTTTGTCTATCAACATCTCTAATTTTCTTTCAACTAGCAAAACACACTTAGCATATCCTAAGGCAAATCTCAGAAACCGAGCTCGCACACAAATGGAAGATAAATTTGAGTAGTAAACATCTTCAATGATAAAAATCTGCTCTTATAAAGCTGGTTTTAAAAGGGAGCGAGCTAATGAAACCCCTAGCAGCACCACTGCAAAACACTCAGATGCAAAATAATCATATATAGCATCCATGGCGTGAGGCAGGATTTCCATAACACAGAGCAAGACCTGCCTGTGCCAGATCACTGGGCTAAACACCATGTCTTATGTTTTTGAAGTTCCCCATTATACTTTGAGTCTGCATGGCTAATTTCTTCATTTCTGCTAGTTATCGTTCAGAAAATGCACAGTGCTTGGTGAGCAGAGTGACCTGCACACAACTCTGAGTGGTAATTGCACTAAATCAGCAGCGTGCTGGGGAAAGATGCAGCAGTGCAGCCGGCTGGGGACTGCAGCACTTCTGCAGTGGCACCTGCTGGGCCAGGACAGGCAGGTGGGCTTTGACAGCTGCACCCGGCCAACTTCACCTGCTGCAGGTGCAGCAGCTGAAACATTGCACGAATTAAATCCTTGGAAATCATCACTGCTGTGAAATCCAGTTTGTCTCATTAAATTATTTTAAAAGGCTCAAATTCCCCTTGGACAGGACTGTCACCTGTTGCGTCGTCAGTGCCCCCCTCAGGTATCTCTGGACTTCCCAAAGGTCTTTGAGATCATCCAAACGCTAATTAGATTGTCACAGTTAGACTAAATTCTAAAATTCGCATTTCTGAAGTTAAAGGCATGAAGGCAGTTTGCTGCTACAATCACACAGTGGAGCCAGACTTCAGTAGCAAATCGCGCCTGGAAAACGAACTGGATTGTATTGCTGCAAAGCTTAAAGAAAACAAACATCGCGCGTTGTTTATAAAATCAAACAGCAGCTGCTGCAACCTCTTATAGCCGGAGGGAAAGACGAGTAAGTTACGGGGTGCAAGCCAGACGGATTGGAATAAACAAAATGTAATTCTATGTGCTGTTGTCCTCTAACTTTCACTGCACTCGGCTAGGTGTTGGGGGAGAAGGGAAAAAAGGTTTCTGTTTTAAACACACACACACACGCGCACACGCACACACACACACACACACACACGTTTATGTGATATATATTTATGTCTATATGGTGGTGGATGTGCGTTTATCGAGCGCGTGGCGTGGCCAGCCCGGCAGCACCGGCCGGGAGACTGAGGCCTGCCCGCGGTGCCCACAAAGCCCGCGGAGTCCATGGAGCCCGCAGAGCCCGCGGAGCCCACGGAGCCCACGGTGCCCACAGAGCCCACAGAGCCCGCGGAGCCCACGGTGCCCACAGAGCCCGCGGTGCCCACAGAGCCCGCGGAGCCCACAGAGCCCGCGGAGCCCACAGTGCCCGCGGAGCCCACAGAGCCCGGGGTGCCCACAGAGCCCGGGGTGCCCATAGTGCCCGCGGAGCCCACAGAGCCCGCGGAGCCCACAGTGCCCGCGGAGCCCACAGTGCCCGCGGAGCCCACAGAGCCCGCGGAGCCCACAGAGCCCGGGGTGCCCATAGTGCCCGCGGAGCCCACAGTGCCCGCGGAGCCCACAGTGCCCGCGGAGCCCACAGAGCCCGCGGAGCCCGCGGTGCCGCTCCCGGCGGGATCCGCTCGGCTCCTCCCCGGCTCCCCTCCGTCCTCCCGTGCTTACCGCGGGACAAGCGGGGCCTCCCCCGGCGCTGCTCCACACGGCAGCCGGGCCTCCTCACGCAGGAGGTGTATTTTTATTGTGTCACCTCAAGGTGACCTCCCAAACTTTCGGCTTCCTGCCGTTAGTAAGGGAGGCCCTGAGGCGCCGGGGGTGTGCTGACAGCGTGGGGAAGGTCGGCTTGCCAGGCGTGGAGTAATGAATGCGTGGGAAAATTCACAGCACCGGAGGTTTGTGTCCAAAAAGGAGACAGAGGAGTCCTGTAACTTCGTTGAAATAAAGAGAGAGGCCATGGAGCATTTCTCGTGGGGTCTTTCAAAAGGTTGGGGGACACAGCCCCATTTTCGTCCTGATTTCCCATCCTCTTGCTCTCCCCATAGGCCGAGGTTCTCGCAAGGTACAGACTTCCCAAATCCCCTACTCTATGTCCTCCTCTACTATGTACCACCCCCCCCCCCTCCTTTTTTCTTTTATGTAACAAAATACTGTTCATAATTCTATTAAATATTTGTCTTTTCTCGCTAAGTTAAGGAATTTACCACGGCCTTGGCTGACCAACAGTCCATGCCAGTTAGTAGCGTTTTCTAGAACAGGTATGTAGAACATCACTTCCCTGTGTGTAAGTCCCTGGCCCTATCTACAAGCAGTGTGTTTGTAAAGACACAGTCATCTCACTCCATTCATGAAGCTCAGCCTTCTCTCTGTTGAATGGCCTCACAAAGTCATTTCCTTCTCCTTCAGCCGTGGAATGTTTTGCAAAAAACACCAAGGCCATGGAAAGTGTGTTAAATAGATATTGCAAAAGGTGAAGTCCAGGGAGTTGTAAATAATTTAAATAATTAGATAATTAAATATTTAATTCTTAGGCATATAAAGTCCGGTTTCTTGAGATGTCAGATGTCACCAGGTAGGATTAGAGTCCACCACAAACATCCTGGTTTTTGTACTGTTGAAGGGAAACACAAATATTCTCTGGTCTGACATGATCATAAAAAGTAAATAGGATTGTGGAATGCATTTTTAAGCTCTTCTGTGTGAAATGCACATGCAAATGACGAAGCTTCACTCCTGCACAGAGGCCATTAGATGTACTTCAGATCTTTCATTGCCCCTGCTGAAAGCTGGCCACGAGATGGTTTTGGCAGTGGGGCTTTGGCTTCAGACTGGGAGCAGAGTTTGCACTTTTGAGGTTTAGCTTCAGGAGGATGAAGAGGCAGTGTGGGGAGTGCTGAAATTGAACTGAAATTGTGTGTGGCTGTGTATTTCTCCATGACATTTTCATGCTTGTCTTTGGTCCTGCTCTGTTCACATAAAGTTTCATTTTTCATAGACTACAACTTGCAATTTGAGATATTAGGGAACTATTATTGTTAGTGGCAGGGTGACTTTTGTCATTGTATAAAACAGGGAGAGTGTTGGACAAAGACTATACAAGCAATTTCTTACACATAAGCAGTCCAGACTGTAGATGCTTAACTTTTAAAAGCTGTGGGATTATATAATGATGAAAAGCCAGATTGGCAGTTTTGAAATAACCTAATGTGTCTGTATAAATAACCTTTCTTAAAAAAGGATCTAGAACTTTGTAGAAAAAGCAATTCCCAACTCCATTTGAGAGAAAAAAGTCCACTTTAAAAAAATTTGTGACACTGACATCCTGTGCATGATGGACCGCTTACTTTGGCTGACCAGGCTTACTAAACAAAGAAAGTTTTTCCTGAAAAGTGGTAGCTAGGATTAAAACCTCCTCTTTCTAGAGTTTGAATTACTGTTACATGTTTTGTCAATACATAAGATTCCCTATAAAAGGAAACATTTCATTTATTGAAAAGACAACCAATTTCCAAAGGTTAAATCTTGTGCATCAGGTTGGATAAACTGGTGAGCGGGCACAAATGAATGTGGCTCCACCGATCCCACTGGGAGCTCTTCTGTGCTGGCTCAGGTTCTGTCCTTCACCAGTTTTGTTGTAAACTGAATCACAGGTGTAGAAATAAGCATTTCTGGCTTTAAACATAAGGTTTCCACTTCACGTTAGTTTTTAAGAAACTGTTTAATAAATAAAATGTTTTAGAACTGAGAATAATTTGCTGAAGGTAACAGTGCTGGGTGTGATCCTAAGCTGAGTTCTCCACTGAGCCCTCTGGAAGTGGGTGAAATTGCAAAGCATGCCTGAAGTGCAGTGGTGTAAAAGAGATGATGTGGGCAGAGATGAGTATCAGACAAGAAGGTGTACAAGAGCTGAAGCGCTGAGATGCTCCTCTGCAAGGAAGAACAAATGACCACGGAAAGTTCCCCAGCAATAATGAAAGATGGGCTAATTAAAACCTGTCTTCTGGCAACCAAATGAAGACAAAGTTACTGCTGCAGAATCATGTGATGTTCTGAACAATTTCCTAAAGAGAAGGGTAATCACTGGACTGGCTTCTACTCTTTATCACAGAATTATTTTCATGGGTTTCTGGCCTAGTTTCAGGGGGAATTTGGAGCAACATGTTATTTTGTTACTCTTGCTTTAGTATAATGTCAAACATAAATCAGAATACTCATGTCAAGGTGTGAAAGCATGAGTATGGAATTCCAAGCCAAAGTTGTTCCACATGTTGTAAATCGGTTTTTGTAAGAAAATTTGGCATTTAATGCAGTTCTTGAGACACAAAACTCCCAGGGTCTTACACAAGTTATGCACACTGAGGCTGTAGAATTAGGGCTTGTAATTGTAAATGAATAAAAAATCTTTTAGTTCTTGGCATCTGCTCCGTTCTGATGTGTCCAGATCTGAAGAAATGAGATGAGATGGACAAGAGACACGAGAGAAGTGTTCATTAACCTTTCCCCTCCATAACAGAGTTGGAGATTGTTGCAGCGGCCTCAGGGAGACAAAGAGTTACATTGTCCCACCCCAAACCCCTTGTGAAGGGCGGCCCAGGAGTTCTGATTGGGTTTGAGTCCCTGGGGGGTTCTCCCTTGGTGTGTTTCTAATGGTCCCTGACCCTGAACTCCACCCTCAAAGGTGTAAACCCTCGGTTCTGTCCCTCAAAAACCCCTGCTGTGCCTCTGTTCGGGGCTCTCTGTTCTGGACCTGAGTTTGTTCTCATGCTGAATAAATGGTTTCATGAACCGGGAGCCCGTCTCGTTGGTGTTTCATGCTGGTCCCCAGAACCCTGCTGCTTCCCTGGACAAGATCCTGAGGTTGCAGGCTGCAACAAATGGTGGAGAATGCGGGCATCCAGGAGAACAGCAGGAGCGGCTCCATGGACACCTCGTAAGTCCCCGGCTGATGGCTTGAGAGCCAGCGAGACCCCCGCCTTGGAAAGGAGGACTCGAGAGTACCTGGCAGGGAAGCTGGGTTGGGAGTGCCTCGGGCATGGGGGAAGTAAAGGGATTACGGAGGTGGGGGAGCCGAGACCAGACGCTGGGACAAACACCTTACATCACCCAACGAGACGTATTATGGACGATATCAACATTATGGACGATTCTATTAACACTATGGACGATTATGGACGATTATATCAACATTATGGACGATTATATCAACATTATGGACGATTATGGACGGTATGGATCTTCCGGTGGGCTGTTTTTGTCTTCTGTGGAGTTCCTTTTTTGGTGTATACCTTCCTGTACCTTCCCCTTTCCTCTGTTCCTAAGGGCAGGACAAAGGGTGAAAAAAGCTAAGATGGCTCGGGGTTGCTGCCGTCTGCCCGCCGTTCCGTGTCCTCCTTCACCCCCTGTCTTTCCATATTCCCCGTTCCCTGTCCGGGAAAGCCTGTCCCGGCCTCCCCCCCCATCCCAAGATGGCGCCGGCCACGCGGTCTGGGATCCCTTGTTTCCCGCCTTGCTCCTTCTTTTCCGGTCCCAAACCTTCCCTTCCCGAACCTCCCAGTAACTCCTGCTTCGGTCTCAGCCCTTTGTTCGGTGCTCCACCCCTGGGGGCTGTGCCTTCTCCATCGTGGGCAACACCTCCTCCGGGGAAATCGAAACTGTAACCGAGCTCCGAAAGCCAGTGTCACACTGAGATCATCTAAAGCGGTGACGCCCACATGGGAGCCGGAGCCGAAGCTGGAGATCGAAGAATTCTGCCCCTCGTGAGAGGAGATCTAAGAGCTGCACCCTTCCTAACAGAGAATCCTAAAGTGGAAGAGACTGAACAAAAAAAAAAAAATAATTATGTTTGCATTAAGTACCATCACCGTTTAATTTGCCCGGCGTAGTCCGAGATTTAAGTGTTTGTTTTCAATTTTGTTTTTTCTGTTTGCTTAGTGTGTTTTGTTATTGAGCTATTGGTGTCCCACAAAGCAAAGTGGGTGCTCTGTGGAAGAGGTGAGATTTTAAGGTGTATGTTTGGAAACATTTTAAGCTCCTAATTAAAATTTGAAAAAAAAAAAAAAAAAAAAAAAAAAATAAAAAAGGAGCAGATGTTGCAGCGGCCTCAGGGAGACAAAGAGTTACATTGTCCCACCCCAAACCCCTTGTGAAGGGCGGCCCAGGAGTTCTGATTGGGTTTGAGTCCCTGGGGGGTTCTCCCTTGGTGTGTTTCTAATGGTCCCTGACCCTGAACTCCACCCTCAAAGGTGTAAACCCTCGGTTCTGTCCCTCAAAAACCCCTGCTGTGCCTCTGTTCGGGGCTCTCTGTTCTGGACCTGAGTTTGTTCTCATGCTGAATAAATGGTTTCATGAACCGGGAGCCCGTCTCGTTGGTGTTTCATGCTGGTCCCCAGAACCCTGCTGCTTCCCTGGACAAGATCCTGAGGTTGCAGGCTGCAACAGGAGATCATTAGCTTGAAGCTTTGGTGATATTCACATGGCTTCATCTATACACAAGTAAAGGAAATACACAGCTTTTATCTTGAAATTACTTGAGTACTGCAGTTATAGCTACTTTGAACATTATATTGAATATCACACTTACGGGTGGGCAAGAAAATGTTAACTTCCTGCAGATGAAAATCATTCTGTTGGTTGATTGCTGTTGAAATTAAAGGCAAACATTAGCAAATCCATTATTACTGAGACAAGCAGCAGGAATCAAAAGGCTAAACTGCAGTACAGAAACAAAGCAAAGAAGCTCCGGTGTGCTGATTCTTCTGAAGCCACAGAAGATAAATGAGCTGAGGTAGAGACAGGGCAGAATACAAAGCTTTGTCTGAAAGCTAAGAAAAAAACCCAAACCAACTTTAAAAGATTCAAAAACAATCATAAAACTTTTAAACTTGGCTGCAAGGAAGACTTATCTAGAAGATAAAATACAAACAGAGAAAGAGAGATAAACAGAATTTTTCACTTGTTTTAGGTTCCATAAACATCAAAACAGTCCTTTTATTTTAATTTATTTTTGGTCACAGGTGAACAGAATGAAATGTTTGGTTCATTTCTTTCTGTGTTTAGAGTGTCTCTCAGACATGCATTTTAAATTGCTTTGAGTTCCTTTTTTTTTTCCTCTCCTTAATCCTCCATTATTTGTAAAGTTATGCCAATGTGTATCAATCGTTTTTGTCATTTCCTTTACTTGCTTCTATTTTGAATTTTAGTGGAGCTAAAATGTCTTGTTTTGTTTGCATAATGTTTTCGAAGACATTCCATATTATCATTCCAGCACAGTAAGTGCTATTACTGGCTGATACAATCTTGCAGTTGTTTGGTATTTTAATCACAATTAAAAACAATTTGCAGGGTTGTGTCTGGAGGTAGCAACAACAATAACATATAACCAGTCCAACAAAAATTTTGTAAGGTCATTTAAAAATCAATTTTTTAATAGAAGAAATTTGATACAGTTTTTTCAAGTGGACTTTATTAAAGTATTTGGCGCCTTGCTTTTCATTCATGCATTCTTTGGCATCTTTGTTGGCGAAGGTTAGCGTGGTGCTGTATTCTTCTGTAACCTACAGAATTTAACTGCGGGTATTTCTAATAATTGCACTGGAAATCACAGCACCATTTTTGTCAAATGTCAGCTTTCCTATACCTAAAGCCTCTGTATCATTGGAAGTTTGAGATTTAATAGTTCTGCTGAGCTGAAAGTGGGAGTAATCCCATTATCAGAAGAAAACCATTCCTGTTTTCTTGGTATGGTTCTGTTCTAATTCAGAAAGGAGCAAGACAAAAAAAATACTGCTGCTGTGATGTGCGATACATTTCTGCATAGCAAAGGTGCAGTGACATCCCCATCATGGAACATGGGTTGCCCAGCAGAGTTAGAACTTCTCACTGGCACTTGCTGGATTCTGTGTGCCCTGTGCTGATGATTTTAATTAAACTGCTTTTAGTTCAAACATGGCAGGAGTCATTATGGAAATGTATCGTTGTAGCATATTTGTTCTGATAATGTTCTGACTGTGGAGTGCTCACTGATCCCATGCACAGGTAGGGAAGAGAGAAAGGAGATGAGTCCAGGACTGGAAAGCATTTGGGTTTTCATAAAATTGAGTATCTGACACATTTCCCTTCGGAAAAGATACAGGGAGGATTTTGTGTTCTTTCAATGCAGAACAAAGACTAATTTCAAACCTTGAAGGTTTGTTGTGAAACAGAGCTGTCATTTTTTGGAGCTCTGTAATTTTTAGAATAGCTTCTCTGTAACACCAAATTGTGTAACATAGAAAAACTGGTGATAAGATGTGGATTTCATTATTGCTTTTCTGAGAGGAATTGCTATAAAGACATATCATTTCCCCACTCAGAAGCAAAGGCACTCCAGCCTTTGCTTCTTCTGTCACAGCCACACAGGTTTGCTGAAATACTCAAATTTGTTGCTATTTTCTGATAGAAAACCATACTTACAGGGTTTTCCCCCCACCATGTAACTTCCTTTTCCTCTCCTGGAGCTGTCAGGAGGAAATTGAATTCTTCTCTTCCTCTAACTGATCTCCAGTTGGCACAGTGGGGTTTGTGTTTTGGGGAGGCACTGTGGGGGTCACTGTTCCCACAGGGAAATCCCTCTGTGCCCACCCAGTGCTGGTGCTCTGGCTCTCAGCAATGTCACCAGGCCATGGCAGGTCAGCTGCAGTCCCTCATTGCCAGTCAGCTGCTGCCCTCCCTGGGGACCTGCTACTGCCATCCTCCTCAAGGCCTATTGAGGGGCAACATGGTTTTAATTTAAAAAAGAAAGAAATTATGGTTTTATTCATATTTATACACTTTTTTAGGACATGCAGTATTGTACTTTAGAGAATAAAAACTAAACATCACATTTTACCCATTTTTTGACTATTATTTCTGTTATCTTCGTCAGCTAGAAGATTTCTTTCATCCCTCACCAATTTACTTCTCAGTGTCTTGGCCAGAGGATTATTTAATCTGTTTTATATAAACTTTGAAATTATATAATGATGCATAGTCATAATGCATAAAATCTTGATTTCAGTATCATTTAATATAAAGAACCTTTTACAAAGCCATATTGTGCAGTACAAAGCATCAAGGCTTCCATCCATCTTTATTGCTCCTCATTTAGGCCCAGATCGACATTTGCATACCAGATGGCAGCTGCAGAGGAGTTCCAAGTTGTAGCAGTGATGGCTGGGAAGATAAGTGCCTCTGGAGAAGGGAAAGCCAGATTGCAGATTCCTTTCAGTTGCACCTGATGACTTATTGCCAGTCACTAATTGGTTTGCCCATACACAGGAAATTCAGAATCCAGCAGCAGTGCCTGACTTTGTCTGGAGCTCTGTTCTTCCTGCAGAGATCACTCCTGAAATAAACCCTTGCAGAGAAAAATGCTTTTGTATGAAGCTCTGGGAAAGCAGACCTAAGCGTGTTGGGGGATTTTTTGTTGTTTTTTTTTTTACTTTTCATAACTGCTGTGTCAAGATTTTTTCCCTCAGGAGAGCCACAAAATCTTGTGTAAGTGTTGTTGTTATTTATTATTGCAAAACAGTACAGCTGGTTGTGATGTGCTAACAGTTGACAATATATGTAAATTTGAAACAGAGACAGAAATGATAAAGAGAGATTGGTCTATTTTTCATTAAAGATAAGAATGTTTTCATAAAAATCTTCCTTTCCCATATATTTCTGAGTGCATTTTCATTTTGGTCCTGGATGGGACATTTGACTTATTTATACATCATCCAGAGAAGTAAGAGAGCCAGCTATGAAAAGCACAGAATAACTCAGGAACAAGAAACCCCTGGTTATTTTTACCACTTTGAGGCCATGAGCAGCTGAAGTGTCTCTGGAGCTGTAGAGCAGTGTTGGTGATTGCCATTGTTGTTGATGGAAGACAAAATCTGCATGCAATGGTACAGCCTACAGCAAAGCTTGTAATAAGCCCTTTAAAAGGTGAAGTATCCACTTCAGAAGCAGCATCCCTCATGCAGTGAAATGTCAGCAATTTTCCAGCTAATGCAGAAGCAGCATTATCTCCTGACCTCGTCAGTGGAAAGCATTTCCACTAGATGTGTTTTACTGAATGCAGTGACAACATAACGCTTATGTAGGAACAGAAAAATAAACAGCTGTCTGTGTTATAAATGATTATTAGTTGTCCTGAAGGAAAAAAACAAGGAGAAACAGGCTCTGTAATTAAGGTCTTCAGTGTCCACTGTCTTTGTTGCCCATGTGTCTGTGATCACAATCCCCACAAAAGCAGAAGTGGAGCTGTGAGAGTGCAGCATGTCAGGGCTGGAACACCACACAAGTGGGTAAAGAGCATGTCTTGTTAAATAAACATGAAGTAAATAAATCACTGGGAATCAATGGTACTTACCAAAGGTATTCTCAACAAAGGAGAGTGTGAAAGAGTGGAAATATTCCCAAGTACAGCAGAACCACATTAAACATGTGGACAGATTAAACTGGGGAGGTTCCCAACACTTCAACTGGACCGTGAATTGAGTTCACGTACTGTAAGTTATTGTTAGCTTGAAAAAATCACTACATTGACTTTGCCTGTTGAGGGCCCTAACAGAAAAAGATAAAATTAAATAAAATCACAGCATACAATCACAAATGAAGCTGTTTAACATTTGGATAGCTGTGTAGTCAAACCTATAGTCCACAGGGAAATGAAATTTAGACAGCTCAAATGCATTAGAAAGCAATGAATGTAGATTCCTAAAAATCCTAGTTCAGGTCTTTTCAGTGTTTTACTTTGTTTTTTCTCCAGACCTAAAGGAGAACGGGGTACGTGCAGTGGCCCCAGTTCTAGAGCTGAGCCAATGGCTTGTAGCTGACATGACTTGAAATTCTTTCTTGAGATTGGAAGAAATTCTGTTGCTCATACACAGCCACAGGGTGGGTGGGTGAAAAAACCACTTATTTAGCAGAACAGTCTCCCTTTTGGGTTTGATAGTAGCAATGAAGGGTCATTTATCCCATACAGGCGGTGTCTGCAGCTATTCCTCAAGCAGAATTTAACAAATGCTGGGGATCCCCTGGGTTTATGTTAGTGAGTGACTGCTGTGATGGTGCACCCTCGGAGTGGGGCTTTGGGAACAGTGCACTCATCTGGGATCTCTGCAGAGTGATCAGTGTAGTGGGCTCTGTTGTGGCTGAGGCAAAACTGACCTCATTTGATAAACACCTCTCAAAACATAACTGTGTATTGGTGGATAAAAATGTTTGAGGTGCTTTGTGCTCTAAAGGATTTCTTAAACCCTCTGAGGAAAACAGATAATTGCCATGTACAGGGAAAAGTGTTACAGTTTGAAGTGACCATGTTTAGAGATGAAACCCAAATATTTTGGAGGAATGGCTGCAAAGATGGCAAAGAATAAGGTAAAATGAAAAGAGATGTCTGAAATGGTTTTCTACTTTGTAGTGATCTGAAGATAAACACTTCCTAAGAATAAGAATGGTGAAGTAATACTAAAGTCAGTATCTGAAATCTCTAAAAGTGTTAAATTGAACATTATCAGGTTTTTTCCATGACAGGATTTATGTCAGTCTGTATATGTTACAAGGTAGTGTAACAGGTGAGATTATCAGATAGAAGCAACCCTTCACCAGATTTGCTTGGTGACAAATTGACATTTGTGACTTTACAAATCACTGTAAGAGTAACAGATGCTTTACTTCAGGGCATAGCTGCTTTACTTGTGAGGGATTCGGCATTGGTTATAGTCAGAGGAAATTCAGAGGCACAATTGGGCCGATAGCACAGTTGTGGCAAAGTGACAAAAATAATTTGTATGTGAATTTATTGCTCTTGTAGATGCTGCCTTGAATGGCATAATATACAACAAATTCACCTTTAGACATGCAGCCTCCAAACACGGAAAAGTAGTTTGGTTACTGTACAGCTAAGAGAGAATGGTTGTCAATGGAGAAAAATCACTGCTCTTTCTCCTTGAGTTTGAATGCCATTAGTTGAAAATTTTAGAGATTGTTTTCTTCAATTTTATTTTTCATTCTGGGCTGAATTCAGTGGGGTTGTGAGACCTAGATCAGAGAGTTTTTGCTTGAAACCAGGTAGGCTGATTGACCTTGGTTAGAGTTATTTGGTGAGAAGAGAGGTGATGGAGATGCTTATTTTTTGGTGAGATGGAACAGCCTACATTTGAGAATAAGCCCCCTGCTAAGATCTTCCTAAGCTGGCAGTGAATAGATGACAGCTCTGCATGAACAGTGGGGACCTTATTGTGCTTACTGTTCTGCCACAGAGACATTTGTGTGTGGATTTTTTAAACTTTCGCTGCATTTGTTAAACTTGATATTTTAAATACTGTAACCACCGGGTTTATTTGTTATTGTAACACATCACACACATCTCTGCAAATACAGCAGTGGGTGATTTATTTGCGAGGTCAAACCTGTTGCAGAAGGTGCTGTCTCCCAGATGGGTTCAAGGTGCTTTTCAATGAATCATTGCTCTAATAAATCATATTGTATACATACTGGCATATCCAAGCCAGGATATTAATTCCCAAGCAGTGCCTGTCATGAATATGGAGTTTAAAAGACCTGAGATGAATAAAGCATATGGCCTTTACATTTCAAGACTGTATCTGTAATTCACTGTACTTCTTGATACACAGACAAAGGTGAATTAGTTCCAGACAAAAATGCATCAATGCTCTATTGAATAGTCAATTATTAAACATGTAATGGGATCTCTGGTTATCAAGGCATGCTCAGTATGTGCACAGAGTACATAATTTGTCCCAGAATGGAGTGGAATTGGTCTATTTTGAAAAAAATCCAGGCTAAATTATATTAACATGGAATTAAAACAAGTTATTGCTTCAGCTGTGCAATGAATGGGCTTCCTTGACTTCATTAACCATCCCAAGGAGCTAATTTCAGAGTCTTATTATATGTGCAAGCCTAGAAAAAATAGCAGTAAACAACATTATTTTCCTTGCCCTCAAGAAATAGTCTATCCAATTTACAATGTTCTGGTTTTTTGAGAAATAATGTTTTTGACAAACATATGTGAAGGTAAATGTTCCCACATAAATGTCCTGGCAAATTGTGACTTGCTTGTATAAAATAAAAAATAGAATAAAAAAAAGAAGTTGTTGCTGAACAACGAGGAAAATATGTCATGAATGTCTCCTGCAGGAGGTTTTAAATATTATTCATTTCTCTAAATTTTATTCAGGAGAAAAAGTATTTGACTTTTTTATTGTTGACATTGTCATCAAACTAGAAACATTATTCAAGCTGTGTCTGTTTATTGTTTTACTGCAATTATGGACCATGATTGCTGCATTGGATCATTCATCTATTGCATATTTTTGATTAGCATTAGGAAAGCTGTGGATTTATTGCAGTGTGTGAAAGGTACCATTTAAATCAGCAGATGTGGGGTTTAGGAAAACTTCATTCTCAGTTGTGTTAAATGTAATTATGAATAGTTGATTACGATATTCCTGTATATATTTTCATGGTTTATTTAAAAAAAGAAAAAGTATTTTTTGCTTCGTGACTTCCAAAACTACTTTTTATTAATCTTTTTTGTGGCATAAGTAATTACAGTTATTTGCATGCTCTAATATAAATTGCAAAATCTCCCTATAGTGAAATTCAACAGTTTGCCATCAATTTATTTTCAAAAAACACCTGGACAGTATGTGAGATGATTATTACTGATATTTTGTGTATATTAAGCAAGAAGTAGGAGTGATGGAGACTTTATATGTCGAAACTGATATATGCAACATAAAGAAAAAAGCAGAAATTATGTAAGATATTGCAAGAATTTCTTGGCTAATAAGATGACAAGAACAAGTTGATTTATCTGCAGGAAAGGAGAGGAATGGAGAGGCAGAAATTCAGAAGTGAAAACGACATGTTGCTTTCAGAGGCACCTTTTCATCTAGAAATTGGAATTTCTGTTGGAATTGGAATGCAAAAGTTAGCTCTTGATTCTGCAATCCATAATTCTTTAGGGAATTTTTCTCAATTCTTACTGCTGGGTTCTTTTGTGAGAGATACTTAAGACAAGAATGATTTTATGTGCAAAAAAATTCTTAGCTGAATTACTTGATGCAGAAGAAAAGTTTGCAAGGAAGGTGGGATAACATTTCCCCATTTCTGCATAGGGAGTGTAAATGTTCTGAAGCTGGATGATGCAGGTGGAATTCTGCTGCAGTACAACACAGAGAGAACAGTCTGGGACTGTAAAAGTTGTGTCTCGTGGTGCTCTGGATGGCTCCAGTCACACTCAGCCCTTGGAAATGGTGACTTGCAGTACTCTGATGCCTATGATAACTTCTTGAAGTTAACTCAAAGAGAGCAGACTTTAAGAAAAGATTTTAACAAGAACTTAGCAAACGAGTGTGGTTAAAATTCCCAGTCCACAACCTCAACATGCAACACAGCATTAAGTGCTAACCCCATCAGTGCATGGGTGTCCCAGCAGAGCCCTGAGCAGAAATCTCTGTCACTGCCTGTTGCAGTCAGCAACCTCAGGATCACGTCCAGGGAAGCCACAGGTTCTGGGAACCAGCACGGGACACCAATGAGATGGGCTTCTGTTCATGAAACCATTTATTCAGCATGGGAACAAACTCAGATCCAGAACAGAGAGCCCCAAACAGAGGCAGAGCAGGGGGTTTTGAGGGACAGAACTCCTGAGGGTCTCCACCTTTGAGGGTGGAGTTCATGGTCAGGGACCACTGGAAACACAACAAGGGAGAAATCCCCAGGGACTCAAACCCAACCAGAACCCCTGGGCTGCCCTTCACAAGGGGTTTGGGGTGGGACAGCTTCATCCAGGGCTCACACTGCCCAACCCCCAACACAGGGGGTCAGAATTCACACACATGGCTTACAGCCATTCCTCTCCTTTCACAGTGCTTATCTGAAACTCACTCTGCCTCCCTGAGGCACCTCACAACAGCTGCCCACTGGCCCTGCTGGGACTCTGTGAAGGGAACCTGCCTTTAACAGTGATCAACTCCAGGCACCTGGAGCCAGGGCTTTACCAGAGCTGGCAGTCACCTCCTGACACTGATGAGCTTCTTCATCTTCCTCCTATCACTGATCAACCAGCTTCTGGTGTTCTGAGCGCCTTGTTGATGCTGCAGCAGATGGAATTGCCTGCTATTCATTCTGTTAATTCTATTGACCTTACAGGATTTTTTTAGTCCTCTGGAAGCAGAGGATATTTTGTTAGCTATGGGGCCCTTCTGATTAACAATGTGAGCAGAGTACAGGGGGAGTTGTCTGGAATATGAAACCATCTGGGTGTGAAGGAGGAGCTCAGTCCCTGAGATTTTTTTGCTCGTATTTTTGTAGCTGCGGGTATAAACTTCAGAATAAGGCCACATCTGCCTAGATGTACTTCAGGCTAAGTCTGTCTCTTACAGAAAAGCCATTCAGGAGGGAGATACTGTTCCTAAAGCTTTCTCATGGAAATTTTGTCATGTCCTCTGAAAGAAAAGACACAATTCCACTCCCAAGTTCACTGAGTCCTTGGGGAAGTCCTGAGCTAGTTTGGATGTTTGGGGACAATGTGTGCTGATTTTGGCTGCTGTACCTCAGCTGAGTGTGAAGAGGAAGATGTGGCCTGTCACTTCTGTACCTTAGTGTGAAATCTGTGTGCACCTTAATCTGTATGCTCTTCTATTGTCTGTTTGGTTCTTGGGCAAAGTGGTCACTTGAGTTCTGCCCCTGACCAAAACTTTGTCTCCAGGGGACCCCAGAGAGTCTGAAAAGATATCTCAGTACCCCTTTTTAGCTCATCTCACTGTGCTTACAGTTTGTCCCCTTCTTTTCACTGAGCTTTATGGTTTTGCCAGTCCACATTACCTCTGTTGTTCTTTTCACTTCCACTTTCCTCCTGCTCCACTGCTTCTTCCTAATGGCTGCTTCTGCTAATCTAGGAGATGTTTATAATAAGAAAACTCCTCAAAATGTGCAATAAAAATGATATGTGAGGTTTTTAATGCAGCAAGACAGACATGAAAATCATTATTTGTGTACCTTGTTAAAATTAAAAGCTAAGCCTTGTGTTAGGCTAGTAGCTGTTTCAGCAGCAGAAGGACATTCAGCCCATTTAAAAAGATTTTTCCTTAAATACCTCTTTGATTAGAAAAGGAGAAAAGGGAAAAGGAAACAACAGTTCTGCTGAAAACATTCATGAATTGCAGAGCAGACTTGTTTGCTTGTTTCTTTCTGCCCCTTAGGCATCTGTAAGTCAAATAAACAGAAATCCAAAGCGGTGATTCTGTTTGTCCCCTAATCCCCTGAGCTTTTCCAGGCATCAGTGTCTTTACCTCAGCAGAGCTTCAGTCCTGTTGCTGTTGTCCATGACTAGCCCTGGGCCACGAGGGCCATGTCTGTCTCTCCCTGAAGCCTGCAGAGTCAGGACTGCCTTATGCAGAGTGATGTGACTTTACTGTGGTGTCATTTCTTTGTGCTGCTGGTTTTACAGAAGAAGTGAAGAACAGAAGGTAGAAAGCCAGCTCTTCATGTTTCTCCTGTTCTACCCAGACTTTTCTGCAGATGTGTTGAGACTCATCACTTTTGTTTTTAAAGCTCCCACCCCTCTGTACTGCTGGAAGCTGGGATTTGATTCCTTGCTGTTTTCAGTTTCCCTGCATTCCCCCCATGGTGGTGTTTGTTGGTAGCAGAGGATGACTCCAGCGTGGAGCCCTTGGAGTTGCATAAGTGACCAACTCAGTGCCAGCTGCAGGACTGATAGGTTTTTGGAATTTAATGCTGTAAACTCCAGTGGAAACAATGAGAGATTTCTTTGCAAGATAAAAGTTATGAACCTTCAAGGTAAAGCATGGCACTGAATAAAGAACTGGTTAAAAATGCATGAAGAAAGCAGGGTGGAATCCTTCCTCTCTTTGGAGAAAGGATTATTTGCATGTACTGAAAGGTTAAAACATTGATGCCTTTAACCTCTAATTGCTGTTTATGAATACAAGATGTACAACTAAACAACTGCAGAAAGGCCTGGCTTTTTTTCAGAAAGGAAGGGAAATCAGACAGTAAACCAGTAGAAAAGAGGAGGAAAAATAACCTTTAAAACTTGAATATATGTTGACATTGAAATGCAGGGAGTGCGTTTGGTAGTGCCATTTTTAGAACGACTCAATTGCTCTGCAATTTGCAGGAAATGGCACACTAACAGGATTGAAGAAGGAAAAGTATGCCTGATGTTCTTACATAGCTAATGGACTTGCCTTAAGAGAAGTTTTAAACTCCAAAAAATACTCAGAAAAAAATAAAATTGAAAGACATAATTAATAGCTAGGAAATGTAATACCTGATTTCAGTCTTCACATTTGAAATAAAGCTTCTTAACCCAAGAACACTTCAGCCATCTATGGATATGGTATTCCTAGAAACAGGTATATTAAAGGAGGGTTAGGTTAAAAGAAACATAATTAACATTTCCTTTCTTCTTCCTTAGCCCGTGCATAGCAGCTCTGAATTGTGAGCAGGCAGTTAAAGTTCTCTTTTACAGTTCTCTGCAGCAAAGGTGCAGCTGCTCATATCTCTGAAATTGCCTTATGGAACTGAATTCACATTTCCTACTAATTTGGCTTTCTTTAATCATGAATAATTACATTCAAAGAAGTAGCAGGAAAGGTGGTTTTCTTTTTTACCAAGACTTGCAATTCAGTGAGGTTAATGACACTGGCACTGCTTTATTCAAGAAATGAATTTGCCCTTAAGTTAGAATAAGAATTCTTCAAAAGACATGCTTCAAAAAACCTGGGTAACTTTTTCTCCTATCAATCACTGGCACTTGTTACAGACAAACTGATGGCCTTCAAAATGTGTATTAGGTTTTCATTTGTAGGGGATAAGGCTTTACTTCTTAAAAAAGAAGTAAAGGAGGAGGAAAAGGATACAGATTCTATTAAGGTAGATTAGTCTAAAGCATCTAGATAAATTTAGAAGGCCTGAGTTTGGGTGATTTGGCCAAGGTAAAATAGGAAATTTTTGAGAGAATAGAGCCCAAATTTATGTCTCAGGTCAACCCTGTAGGACTCTCTGTGCCCTGCAGAAGTTCTGTAGCTGTCTGGTATCAGGCTTCCCTGTAGGAAGGTGACATTCTGGTGCCATCAGGATCAGTAAAAAATAATTTTTTTCCCCACATTTTCCTCTGGAACATTTCTCTAGCAAATGATATAAATATTTTTGAACAGCATAACTAGAATTTCTTATAGTAATTATGGAAAGGTATTTTAAAAATTTCTTCTGTAAAAGAAGCTGTGTCAGGATGGGCATAGAAGCAGGAAGGAATCTCAGAAAATATAATCCACCCATTGTAAAATGTGACTGCCCTTGTCTTGTGAAAGAAAGGGTTAAAATAAGTTTGACCAGCCAATCCAGAAGTACAGAACACAATAAAGAATAACCAAGTCATGTCATTCCTTTTAGCAGTAATAAGTCAATGAATTCTTGATCTACGCAATTCAATACTCTCCCTAAGCTGTGCAGTGCACCATACTTAAAATCAATACTGAAAAGGGAGAGAAACTGTGAAAAGTTAAAGCAAATGATACAAAAATTAGTAGGAAATTGTACCAGATGTATGTAAGATTAAATTTATTGGTAGGAACTTCCTACAAATGTATCATTCTGTATCTTTATCTACTGCCTACCAAATCAAACTGTCTAAAAAATGTAATTCTGTTCATGTATCTGCGAGGATGAAAAAAAAAAGAACACCAAAAAAAATTCAAGTATTATTAATGCCTCTGTAGAGTCTGTAATGGAATATATGTCAGTATAAATCAGTAAAATCCTTGTTACCACTAAAATGATGCTAGAAGTGTACCCTACACAGAAAGTCCAGTGAGTGATCATTTACTCCTCAGATACAGTTACTGGATTAGCAGGGAAATGACAGATTGATTTTTGACACTTTTAGAATGGCATTGGCTTTAGTGGTTTGTTAAATGAAACATTGGCAGCGCTAATAAGAAATCCATGCAATTGTTCCAAAAAGCCCAGAACTAAAGGAGATCCAAAGCAGGGAAAAGCCACATTTCACACACTGGAGAACAGAGCATTAATAAGCTGCTTCTGAGAAAAGACTGAACAAGCAAGAAATATAGGTTTGCAAAAATGCATTTACCTTGTACAAAGGGGAATGTTTATGTGGTGTTCAGCCTGCATTTCCATGCCAAATAGAAAAGAGCTCAGCTGACATTCCTGCTGTGAGTTCCTGTGTCAGGGTCCGGGGCTTGGACCCTATGGCTCTGCTTTGGTGCTCCAAAATGAAGTCCCCTGTGGGCCACTCATGTGCTGTTCCTTAACCCAGTTCTGGTGTTTGCATTGGAAACATGATACTAAAAATGAGCAAAAGCTGCTGTTGCCCAAGTGAGCAGGAAAAAAAATAATGATCACATTTTTGGTGGCAGATTTGCATTTCACACAGATACTCGTGCAGCTCAGTGTGAGTGCCAGAGCTGGCCTTGCTGATATGCTGTGGTAATGTATGAAAAGGAAGGTGAAGTGAAATGACAAGGTTAATCTGCCCTGAAAAATGAGAGAGCTCTTAAGACACCAGCAAACTTACAGATTCTTTGTGTTCAATGCATGGTCTTCCACTTTTTCTCTCCAGATCTGATGTCAGCAGCCGTTTTCTTGCACAAGAGTCAGAGATGTACTTGTCCCTCTATCATAAGTCCCACCAGGCAGATAATATGTTGTGCTTCTAATAAATGTGTGTGATCAGGCTGTTAATGACTTCATATTCAGTTGACACTAGAAAGTTCCTGTTCCTGTAACAAAAGAGTTGGCACCAGCGGCACAGTTCTGCCATAAGAGCTGTAGATATATTGGTCTCTTAATTTTTGAGCTATTTTATATAATTTCCCTCTCTGAATCTGAAAAGCTGAATATGCTTATTTTCCTGCTTTATCCATTCAGATTCTCACTGACATTTACAAACACAGGTGTGCAAACTAGCCTAACAAGTGGCGTGTCTTGGCTTGCAATGTGAGATGTAACCAAAAGTCTGTATTCTATCACCATCTGTTAAAACCAGGTGGGGCAGTTTTCTTTATCTCTTCCACCACCCATCCTCCCTCCAGGGGGATCTCTTCTGTTCATGGGTCATTGAGTCTCACTGCAGGACTGATAAAATGACATCATCCCATTGTGAGATGCTCCACCCAGGGGGAGGAGCCAAGCATCTAAACATGGATATCCTTGGAGACTCGGAACCCCACAGGAGCCTTTCTCCACTGGATTCCCTGAGGAGAGAGCCCGGACCCATCTACAGCACCGGAACTTCAGAGGAAAGCTACACCCTGCTACGGGATCATTGCTTCAACAGAAGCACGTCTGTCACTCCAAGAGAGCTGCAGCCACCATTTAATCGGACTGCTACCAACACCCTGACCAACAGGGTGTCAGGCTGTATTCTGACTGTCAGTGGGTGGGGTTTTCTGTTGGTTTTCTTTTTTTTTATTACTGGATTTTTATTTTAATTTTCCTAGTAAAGAATTGTTATCCCTATTCCCATATCTTTGTCTGAGACCCCTTTGATTTCAAGATTATAATAATTCAGAGGGGAGGAGGGTGGTTTACATTTTTCCATTTCAAGGGAGGTGTCTGCCTTCCTTAGCAGACACCTATCTTTTCAAACCAAGATATGGCATGACCTGGAGAAATTGTTTACCCCTCTTCTATGTGCATCCAGCCATTTCTGGCTGGAAACACCCCCTTTTGCCATGAGTGTTTTCCTGCTGCACCTCCCTGAATGCTGGGCTGTCCCACAGGTGTGAGAACAGCTGGCTGAGCATGCCAGGGGCAGTGGCTGAACTGGGGGAGATGCACAGAGCCGAGCTGCCAGTGCCTGCCTGGCGTTTGTCAGATCTCAGATGCAACTGCAGATCTTGTGCTTCAGTCCTGGAGCTTTTGCAAGGTACTTCAAAGGGCATCCCTCAGCAATTTGCTGAAGCAGCTGTGATAAATGTGGGGAAGGACCTTTGTAGAACAAGGACTAGGAAAGTCTGACTGTGCTTAAAGTCTATTGCAGGATTTTAAAGTCAGAATTTCTTCACAACATAATGTGTTGTTTGGGTTAATTCTGGCTGAAAACATTCAGAATATCCTGAGAATTGACTCAAAAATAAAAGGAAGGGTGTCATATGGTAACCTGCACTTTAGATTAATGTATGTGAAATTAAAATACTAGGAATATTTAAAAATATTAGCTTTCTACAAAGATGGAGGAAAAAATATCTATTGTAATTCTAAGGATATTCCTGCATTTAGTTATCTTTGTCCATTTTAAATTTTGGAGATACTGTTAGAACCAGGTTATTTTGTCTAAAGATCCACAGGAACTAATAATATTGATCATGGCATAAAAGGAGGAAGGACTTCATATCTGTAAAGTATTTTGTCTTCTGCAACCAAGAGCTTGTTTCAGCTTGCCTTTTGGAACCTTTGTTAAGATATTTTCCATTCTCTTTTTTTGAAAATACGTAATGTTCTCGACTTCATGCATCACTATGCCTTTCCCCCTCTCCCTGAGAGCTGTGTTGAGACTAAGCCCCTTCTTATACCAAAGAGATGAAGGAGAAGCAAACAAGGCAGTCTCATAAATACATAATAACATGGCCTGCAGAAGGGAACAGCCCACATTGGAAAACACAAGAAATGCTCCAACTTCACACCAAAAAAACGAGACACAAAACCTGCAGCAGATATTGCATTCAGTGTGTGTAGTTTTCAGTTTCTTGATGGGGCTGAGGAAATCGATGTTATCTCAGTGGCACCAGTGAATTGCTGCAGCTTTGCTCCTCTGGTTTGGAGGAGCCAGTCCTAGCTCTTCCCAGGGCTCTCTGGATTTGGGGTGATTTGCATTGCCAGTGGCTCAGGCCATTGGGCTGTTGCAGCAAATCTAATCTCCCATCTCTCTGATGTCAGAATGAATCTGGCATCATCTCCCTTATGTGAAGTTGTCCCACTGCAGCTGAAATCAAAAGATGCTTCTTGCTTGCACATTGATTGGTTTTCATTGGTATTGAGTTTACAGAGCTCTCTGTATGGCTTGTGCTTCTTTATGGGAACAATAAATATTACCAGGAAGCTGTATATTTTAGTGTACATAGCTTGTCTCTTGCAGATTCTGAAATACTGCTAATTCAAAAACTACGGCACTTAGATTTTTAAAAGGTTAAATAAATCTCACTCGGGCAGGTTCTGTGCTCAGAAGTGCAACTCACCTCCAGGTTAGAGCGTGGGTGCTCCAGAGCCATCTCAGCACACCTAGCTGCTCATCCCTGCTCTGTGTCCAGTCCCATCACTTTTCTCATTCCTGTGCTCAGGTCAGGAGCACAGGTCACTGGGCCAGCACTGCAGGGATTTCCAGCCCTTCTGGGGAGAAGATGTGGCTTTAATTTGCACTCTGTGTGTGCCACCTCTGCCGTGCCAGGAAGAGTTTTTCCCTCTGAACAGCTGGTGGCAGGGAACAGAATTCCACTTACTGCAAGATCAGGCATTTGTTTGCTGCTGTTTTTCACTAGGTTGTGTCAAAATACTTTGAATGACAGAGGGATGGCAATTCTGAGCTCTAGCAGCTCCTCATGTAGTAAACTCAGGGCTGGGTGGTAGGGTGGAGTAGGGACCCCAGACTGCACAGCCTCAGGAGGCTTAAGCTCTCTGCAAGGGTCTGAGTCCTCACCAGAACTGTGGGGCTGCATTGGGACTGACAGTGAAATTCTCATTCCTTATGATATCTTAGGATTTTAGCATTTATACTTTTCATAGATTTGTAATCAGTTCTTTAGTGCATAACTAAAGAACTGCAGTTCTTTAGAGTATAACTCTGAACTCCACACACAGTGTGAGCTGCTGCTTTCCCATTTTGGTCAGACTCTCAATTCCTCTCCAGGCCTGGCAATCAAGGACACCTCACTGGCTCAGGCCCTGAGAGATGGAAACAAAAGTGAGTTGGGGCAGCAAACTTGGGGTAAATGAGTTCATTAGCTGAAGCTGTAATTGGAAGATGAACCCCCAATGTGCAAATGGACCAAACTTGTAAAAGTGAAAATATGTGACCCGTCATCTATTTTTGGGTGTAGCCTCTGGGTGGGCTTCATCTTCTCTAAATGTACCTGAAGGCCTTTCATTAAATATATCCATTTTTTATTCTCTGAATTTTGTCTGGCCTCTGTTTTTAAGTAGCCCCAAGAAGACATCACTTAAGGCAGGGAAATGAAACCCTGTCACTGGTCCTACCAGAGCCCACATACCTACGGAACACAATGGAAATCTCCTGTCTTTGAGAACTGGGACAGAAAATTCTGATACTTTGAGGTGGTGCAAGTGAAGTTTGACACAGAAAATAAGCTCGAGTTAGAAATGGAAATGAAGATCCTTAGCCATGGGAAATAGTCTCTGGAGTTACCACAAACCCAGAAATAGACGCCTTTATTTTTATATCACTAAGTAACTCATGCCTCCTGCTCCTTTTGATAATTGTTGAGGATCTCTGTAACTCCTGATTCCTCTGACAGAAAAAAGTTGGAGACCAGATAGGACTGATGAAGGACACCCTCCAAATCACAGAGTATAATTCATCAATTGGAGCTAATGTTGATAATCCATAGGTAGTTTGTGTCAAATGAAAAACAATCACTTTGTCATATCTGTCTTTGCTGGATAACACTAAATTTAATCCATTCACACTCTGGATTATTTTTTTTTCAATCTGAAAGTGGAGGAAGGTGATATGAAAGGCTAGCAGGACAGATGACAGAATTCCCTGTAGCTGCCCTTAATAATTGAGTAAGAGAGACTTTGAATCCCTGTTCTGATTGCCATTGTCTTCTTTATTCCCTCAGTATGGGATGCAGCAGGATCAGTCCAACCCCAAATCTTGGTAGCTATAAGGATCCTCAGGGTACTTCTACTGTCCAACTGTATATTTCACCTTCTCATGCTATTCTGGCTTAGCATTCTCCTCAAAATATACAGGATTTAATCTTTACACCACCTCAAGAAAATCCCCACTTATTTCATGCTTGAAGAAATTTGAAATAAAACCACAAATAAAAGCACAAATAAAGGGCATCTAGACACAGAATCGCAGAATAGTTTGGGTTGAAAGGGACCTTTAAAAGTATGAAGTTCATCCCCCTGCAGTGAACAGGGACATCTTAAATGAGACCAGGTTGTTCAGAGCCCTGGCTTGAATTTTTTCGGGGATGGAGCATCCATCACTTCTTTGGGAAACTTGTTCCCCTGTCTCACCAGCCTTATTGTAAAAATGCCTTCCTTGTATCTAGTCTAAAGCTACCGTCCCTTGAGTTAAAAACTTTCCTTCCTCCTGTTGCAACAGGCCCTGCTAAAAAAGTTTCTTGTTCCAGGACCCCAGAGCCTTCTGCTCTTCAGGCTGAACCACCCCAGCCTCAGCCTTTCCCCAGAGAGGTGCTCCAGCACTCCAGTGTTTCTGTCCCTGCTCCAAGAGGTCCCTGTGGATCCTGTGCTGAGGGATCCACAGCTGGACACAGAGTTCATCCAGGACAGTAATAATGTCTAGAAGGAAGCCTTCTGCACACACTGTCTTTTGTGCTTTATTCTGACTCGTTGCCAAAATTTACCAAAAAATATTTGATAGAAGAGAGTTTCAGGGGGCTATTTCATGGCGGGATTGATTGAAAGAATATGAGAAATAAAGATGGAGGTTGAGGCCCAGCAAACCCCTCGGTGTTGATGAAAGGTTGAACTCCTCGATGGACAACAGGAGAGGGAGCAGAACAAGAGAGGAGTGAACCTGGCTCTTAGCATCTTCCAGGGCTCAAATTCTGTATTCTCCCAGCTTTGGTACAGTTATGGCACGACATGGGTAGCAAGATGTTTATTGTTTCTGTCTGTGAGCTGATCAGAAAGGGTTCAGATGCCCCAGCAAGCTGAGAGAGTGGTTGTCCGAGGAGGAGGTGGTTTAGAGCTGAGGCTCCACAAGAAAAGGCTGCTCTCACTGTGGGTTTGTCCCCAGCTTGCCCTGGCACAGCTGCCTTTGTTTGGATCAATTCAACACTTCCAGAGTGTGGTTTTCTACCTGGCAATGTGTCAGGCAAGACTGAAGGATCTGTGGCTGGTGTGTTCTTAAAGGTTGGAATGCTCTTGTTAGAGAGCACATAACTGTTCAAAACTCCTCATTATTTTACTGGAAAGGTTTGCTTGTTCTGGGTGCATCTGGAGCAGTCCTTTCTGCAGCTAATGACTATAAGGATGCTTCTTAGTAGCAATACTGTCTCTTCTCCCTCCCCTACAACCTCCCCAGTCTGAAGTGCAATCAATTAACTTCTAATTTGGAAGTGCTCTCTGGCTGTTTATATTTTCCAAGTCAGTGTAAAACAACTTATCCAAAGCAATATGGAAAATGAAAGCTTCTCCGGGAAAACATTTAAAAGCTTTCCAATGTTTCTGCTTATTGAATTGATAGAAGTTGGGGGTCTTATGTGAAACATCAGCATGAAAGGTATTATGCTCATAATGTGCATTCTCGAATTGCTAGTAAACATCCAGAGGTATCCAAAGCAATGATACCTGCTTTGAAAAATGTAACTGATGAAAAACTAGAAGAAAGTATAAATAGAAGGGGAGCCTGGCCTTACTAAGGTATCTCTGATTACCCTTTCCACATGTGGAAATTCAGATGAATTAAGCATGTCATCAATAGGATTACTCCATCCTCTTGGTCTTGCTTTGTGTCCTCTAATCTTTTATCAAATGATTCTCAGCCAAGATATCAACACACATCAGCTTTGAACTGGTTATTGGTTCAATTTTCCCTTGTAAGGGTACCAAAGACCAATTAATAATGAATGGGCTGAAGTCAAGAAGTATCTCAAGTGTTCCTATCTTTCAAAAATCTCTCTCCTTCCTCACTCGCCTCTCTGTGCTTAGTGCTTCAAACTGACAATGACAGGAATTGAAATAACTCAAACCTTGCTATTATTGTAGCATTCCAAGCCTGACTTAAATGGTTTTACTGTGTTTCTTGCTGAGTTAGGCTCTCTTGAAAGAATTAGGGTAGTGTTCTTTTGAATGTCAAATCAATACCAATAACCTGTAGAGCTCTTGAGCTCATGCAGGCTATGCAAAATCTGTTTTATTCTTGATGACTTGTTCTTAACAATCCATAGTTCATAAAATATCTCTGTCCTAAGCAGGCAGAATTTTTCACAGGTAGAAACTACTCATTATATGTTTTAGAGTGGTTAGATGTTCCCATATAGCTCTGGATGTTAGAGTATCTACAGAAAGTGATTGCATTTTAAGTTTAGCTGTGGTTGTTCCTTTCAAGTCACTTTGTCACAGAGCACTTCCTACAGCAAAGTCATGGGTCCACTGGTGATGAAATAGCTATGGCTGGCTGTGGGTAGTGTCAGCTGAATATGCTGGGAGAAGAAAATTACTGAGGAAAAAATTAATGGTATTCCAAAACTCAGTGTAAATGGGGCCCTGTTAATTTAAAAAAAATTTAGGTGATAAAATTTAATTATAATATGTACAATTGTATCAAGATACATCACAACAGTGCCTGTTTTGAGTGATCTTACTAGTATTTCCACGGTGTTTCTCCAGGTTCAGAAAGTCTGCAGGCAGATCATTGTGATGGTGACTAGAAGCTGGGGGATTATTTCTGTACAAGTGTCTGCTCCCCGTGCAGTTTTACTCCAGATGTGTGCTACTGTTCTGTACTGGGGTAGTGGCAGTTCCTTTGACATCTAGATAGAAAAACTGTGGTCATTTGTGGGTGCTTTACTAAATCACTATGTAAACAGTAGTAAAGGTTTGGTTTTGCGATAAAGATGGCATTTATAGGCAATTCTGACCCTGAAAACCTTGGTGTGTACAGCATTGTGTGAGACCCTCCTTGATTGTCGTGATCAGATCCTGCCTTTGATGGGGCTCACCAGTCCCACTGTTCTTCCCATCTTTAGGCAATTCTTCCGACAATCTTTTACCCTTGCAGTGCTGCACTTTCTGGTACACCAAGATTCAGTGAGAGCATTATGCTCTTACACATCTCCATAGAAACAAATTCTCCCAGCCAGGACTCGTGGATAGGGACATTAAAGGCAGCTCCCACTCCTGCCACAGTGCGTGCTGGGGTCATGGAGCGGTCACTCTTGTTAATGTCCAGTTCTCTGAGGCCACGGACTGTGCTTAAATCTCTGCCTTGATCCTGCCTGAAATCTGGCTCTTATTACTGCTGCTGTGTCCCCCTGCTACTGATATCAAAATGTGGAGAATAACCAAAAAGATATGCTCACAAAAGTGGGAGTTATAAGCAATGAACAAAATCATGACTTTGACCCTGATGATATGCAAAATCTCTAGATTTTGAATGAAAGAACAATCAAAGCTTCAGAGGTAAACAGAATAACTTGGAAATGGAATATAATTCCATCGAGTGCAGGTTTCATCAGACTGATTTAATACACTGATAAGATAGCTGACTTCTTAAACAAGGGGAATACAATGAACCTAATCTGTCTAAATTTAAGCAAAGTGTTTGACATAGTTTCTCAAGGGAAATTATTCTTAAGGAATGAGAAAATGGGGATTAATTAAAAAACTATGAGGTGGATAAAAAGCTTGCTCAAGTAGAAGCTTTGGTAAATTCAATGGAAGGGAAAGTTCCCGGAATGAGAAGTTACTAGTGCTGGTTCTCAAGGTTTGGTCTGGAGAGCAACCCTGTCCAATATTTCAATTAGCAACCTTGTTACAAGAGCAAAGTGGGTACAATTATGAAATTTGTGTCTGACACGAAGTCAGAAAGTGTTACCAATCTTGGAAGAGGACTAGGTCATAATTTAGGAAGGATTAGATAGCCTTAAGGGAATAATTCTTTCTGAATTATGACTCAGTCTTCCTCTAGGACTGGCAATACTTTCTCATTTTGTCATCCACAAATTTTATATGGCCTTGTAGACTTGACTAATGGGAATGGAATGAAGTTTAATTGCACAAAGTCAAACACATAGAGACTAATTACAATAACTTTTGCTATGAGAGGGAACTTCATCGTTTGGAGTTGGCTGTTTCCTGGTTTGTTGTATGCTGGAGAGGGATGGTGAGACTGTAGGACTGGTTACACATGCTGTGCTGGGGGTCTGGAGTGGCTAAAATGAATTTCTAATCATTTACACCAGCATAGGTGAGGGACTATCATGGAAAAAATTCCTATAAAGTTGCATCCGTGATGGCCAATGGCTGCTCTTCCTTGGCTGGGCTGTATCTGGGGTGGTTCCTTCAAAGAGTGCCTTATTCTTTCTGTTTAGGAATCACAAAGAAGTTGCAGCTCAGTTATGTTGGAACTCCGATTCATATTAACTGTAACATCATAAATTCTTTCAACTTCCCTTTCAAGGGATGATGTCATTGGGGTCTTTTATGATCTACAGATCCATTTTAGGCCCTTCCCTCCAAGACATTGAGGAGCTGGGCCATGCCCAGAGCAGGGCAGCAATACTGGGGAAGGAACTGGCGCACAAATCCTACCAGGAGCAGCTGAGGGAGCTGGGAAAGGGGCTCAGCCTGGAGAAAAGGAAGCTCAGGAGGGCCCTTCTGGCTTTGCACAGGGAGGGAGGTGTAGGGGATGGAGCAGCTGCATGGGGGTCAGGCTCTGCTCCCATATAGCAAGTGACAGGACCAGAGGAAACAGCCCTGGCTTAGACTGAATATTAGGAAAACTTCACAGAAAGGTGGCCAGGCCTTGGAAGAGATTGCCCAGGGAAGTGCTGGAGCCTCTATCCCTGGAGGGATTTAAAAGATGTGTAAATGTGCCACCGAGGGAGATGACTTAGTGGCAGACTTGGCAGTGCTGGAAGTGGTTGGACACCATCTTGAAGTTTTTTCCTTAATTATTCTATGATCTCTTGTACTTGGTGTAATTCTGAAGGGATGAAATCTATTGACTTGGGACTACTCTAAGTTATGTGAAATCACTTTTGAAGATGAAGCACACATGGTGAGTCAGTCAGTAATTTGGTGTTTCTCAGGTCACAACATTCATCATATTACTTAGAATAGTTTAAAAACTGCTATTGATGTGATGCTTTTTTTGTGTGCCTGCTGTATTTTCATAGATATCTAAAAGCCAATTATTTATATATTTTAAAAATTCTGTACTGATGTTATTTTTCTGGATTATGAAGTTACAATGAGGCACAGACGGACATTGACCAACAGCAGTTCTGGGAAGGGTTGAGCCTGGAGAAGGTCAAATTGCAATGAAGTTTGCCAGTAAATGCTGTCCCTAGGAAACACCAAATATTATTGAATTCTATTGACAATACACAATATGTAGAAAGGAAGTGTCTGTATAATCCTCACAAAATTCTCACTGAATTCTAAGTTTACCGCCAGACACTGAATATTCCAAGAGCCCTGATAAAGCTAGGAAGTTGGACACTGAGAGATTAGAAATTGCCACATCTAAGTGAAATCTCAGCATTTCTGAGCATAAACTGAGGTGTGTCTAAAGGTAAAAAAGTGATCAAATACATGTTTTTCCATGTGACTTGATACCAGAAATCCTGTCTTGCTTTCATTCTGTGACCCAAATAATAGAACTGCTCAGAATCCTCTGAAAGAATTCTCAGAAGCAAAAAAATCCAACAAAACTAACCTGTAATTTTTCTAGAACATGGTCACAGAAATGATAAGACCATATTTCATTTAATTTTTAAAGGAAAGCCTCCCAAAACCCAAAGAAAATTTCAGACATGGAGAACTTAACCTTTCAGAGCAGACTGGAAATCAGAATATCAGAAGAAAGACAAATCTTTGCAAGAGTTATCTCAAACGTCTCTATTGGTCAATACAGGGCAGTAGCACTGCTGTGAGCATTGTGGTGGGCACTGCTCTAAATACTATGTGGTCACATCAAGGTTTTTATAAGGCCCTAAATTAGACCATTTTCTGAATGTGTCTATTAAGAAGTAGGTATTCAGTAGGGTATATTGCATTTCTACATCATACATTTCTAACCATCGCATCTTCATGCCCAGTGTTAACAAATGTAAAGTTTCTCAGAGCTTTTTGAGATCCTCTGTCAGATTGTGATCTGGTAAATCATTCACACAAGCAATTGCACTGACCCAAACAGAGCTATTTCAGTCAGAAGCTCCCCATTGGGATTAATAACCTGATCACAATAGATCATCAATGACAAGGGTTTTGGTATTGCTGGGGTAGGTAATTAAAGTGGGAAATGCAGATTTTAACAGAGAGGATCACTGAAAGTATTCAGAAGTGAAGTACATTTTATATTTTTTTTCTTCAAAAGAACAGAGAAAGTAGGAGTTATTATGGAAATTATTATGGAATAATGGTGGCTTTGAACACTTGTGTTAGACAACAGCGATGGAATTTCTGAGGCTTTGAGGAGATGAAACGATGCTTTTATTTTCTAACTTATCCTTCTGTGTTTATTTCTTTGTTGCTATATCTCTCTAGGAGATAAAAATAAAATTACTGTGTTATTGAAGCAATATATCAAATAGGGGAACATTTAGAAATATATAATAATTTCTTTTCTTTGACTCTTATGGTCCAGAAGGAATTAAATAATAAATAATAACAATACAGAGATAATCAGAGTTTGAAGCTAAAATAGATTCAACCTACTTCGCTTCTGAGTGTGGCTAATACAATCTAATATACTGCTAAGGTGAAAAATCTATTCCATAGGAACGAGAGTCTGCATTTGAAGTGTGAAGGTAGGTGCATGACCTGCTTGGTTAACTCTCTGCTTTTTGAGACAATCACAGATAATACCAAAACTAAAATCTTGCCGTTAGTGCTATTAAAATCATTCCCCCAGTAAATCCTCCTGCCTTGTACTTTTAGCCAGTGACCATGTCAGGCTGATTTTTATATAAAGCTCAGGCTATTCTTGGTGCTGATTTCCTGCAGTCTGAGTTGATTCACCATACAGCCTCCTTGGAGGCTCTCTGCATGCAGTGCTTCTTCTCAAATTCAAGAGTTTTAAACCAGAGTTTGGAATGCCCAGAGATTTCTCATATTTAACTATTACTAAAGCCACAACCTATTAGAATAAGCAGCAACAAGTGTTGGGAGAGAAATCTTTGTTCCAGTTTTGAATATGAATATAGAATATTTCCTTTGGCATAACTAAACTCAAACTCACGAGTGAATATTTCAGATCTAAGTATCAGCAATGAAATAGTGAACTTTTGTTTATGGGTAAGATGCAAAGCATTTAAACACGGCTTTCTGTAAGGATGGTGATCCAAGCAGCCAGGAGTGAAGACACTTTATGTAGCTAAGCTTAGAGCCAAAGGGAAGATACGGATATTGGGAATTCTGAAAGAAAACCTTGAAGGATTTATTTTTTCCCCCATGTCATTGTTTTGCACAAAGTTCATTATGATCCCTGTAAAAAGAACACTTGGACTCTGTGAGGAGGTTTTTAAAAAACCTTGAGGCCCTTCAGACACTGGGAACCTAAAACTGTGTGTAATCAGGCGGGTTTTCACCCAGGCAGATCCCACCTGTGGAAAACTTGCCCCTCAATTTTGGGTTTTTCGAGATCTTTCAGGATTTTGTTAACAGAAAGCTATCCCACTAAGTACTTCTATTATCAAACCACCCCAAAGTTCAAAGGCGGACTTGTGGCCCTTGTGGTGGCAGGCAGGGCCCGCAGGCAGTGACATCCCCCTGAGGAGCTGCCCTCAGCCCTCTGTCACCCTGGGCTGGGGGAGCTCTGCAGCCGAGGCTGCTGCCAGTGAACAAAACTCAGTCAAGCTGGAGCTGCAGCCCAGCCCGGCCCGGCATTTCCCAGCATAGCCCAGCATAGCCCGGCCCGGCATTTCCCAGCATAGCCCAGCATAGCCCGACCCAGCCCGGCATTTCCCAGCATAGCCCAGCATAGCCCGACCCAGCCCGGCATTTCCCAGCATAGCCCAGCATAGCCCGACCCAGCCCGGCATTTCCCAGCATAGCCCAGCACAGCCCGGCCCAGCCCGGCATTTCCCAGCATTTCCCAGCATAGCCCGGCATTTCCCAGCATTTCCCAGCATAGCCCGGCCCGGCATTTCCCAGCATTTCCCAGCATAGCCCGGCCCAGCCCAGCCCGGCCCAGCCCGGCCCAGCTCAGCTCAGCTCAGCTCAGCCCAGCCCGGCCCGGCCCAGCTCAGCCCAGCATAGCCCAGCCCAGCCCAGCCCAGCCCAGCCCGGCCCGGCCCGGCCCGGCCCGGCCCGGCCCGGCCCAGCTCAGCCCAGCTCAGCCCGGCCCGGCCCGGCCCGGCCCGGCCCAGCCCAGCCCAGCCCAGCCCGGCCCAGCATAGCCCGGCCCAGCATAGCCCGGCCCGGCATTTCCCAGCCCAGCCCAGCCCGGCCCAGCCCAGCCCAGCCCGGCCCGGCCCGGCCCAGCCCAGCCCAGCCCAGCCCAGCATAGCCCAGCCTGGCCCAGCTCAGCTCAGCCCAGCCCAGCCCGGCCCGGCCCGGCCCAGCCCAGCCCAGCCCAGCCCAGCCCAGCATAGCCCAGCCTGGCCCAGCTCAGCTCAGCCCAGCCCAGCCCAGCCCAGCCTGTGCCTCCTCAGGCTGAGCTGCTCAGGGCATCAGTAACTCCCTGATTTACAGGGGCCATGTTAAGAATAATTTGAATATTGTTACCATATTACTGTTTGTAAACCCCTTACTTACCTTGTACCCCTGTCCCAGGTTTACTTACCTTGTACCCCTGTCCCAAGTTGCTGTACCCTGTGTTTCTTGTTCGGTGTTCAGCCAGGCCCTGCCCCCTCTCCCAAGTTGCTGTACCCTGTGTTTCTTGTTCCGTGTTCAGCCAGGCCCTGCCCCCACTGCTCCTAGACTCCCACATGGCAACATTGTACCCCTGCCCCAAGTTGCTGTACCTTGTTCAGTTGGGCCCTGAGGAGGAGGATGACATAAGGACTTTCATGTAAACGAGAGAGAGACCAGAGACTCATGGGACGCACCCAGACTGGAAAAAACCCCGAGACAACGAGCCACACAAAAGGGAAGGAATAAAAACAGTACCATCGAACAAGGAAGACCCAGAGGAGTCCCCTGACTTCCCTCCAGAGGCCGACATAACCACGAGGGGACTCGACTGGGATGACACCCTAGGCTACGAGGCCAAGAAAACGAGTCTTCCCGGGGACTCCCGTGAGGAAGGAAGGCCCAACTCTGCCCTAGTGACAAAGCTGCACGGATCCTCCTCTTCTGCGGTGTCCAAGTGGGAGCAGTGGCGGTGTGCGCGACCCCTCGGGCCCCCACCCCAGAGCTGTCCTGTTTAATAAAGGCCTTTTTAAAAGGAGCTGGTCTCCTGGCCCGTTCATCACAGCTTGGGGGCTCGTCCGGGATAGCCACGCCCTGAAGAGGACCAGGGACGGGACGGCCGCCCGCCCTATCGGGCCTCCGGGGGACAGCTGGCTATACTGGACCCAGAAGGACAGCCTGGGATCAGCAGCGCAGAAGAGCACCGGATTGGGTAAGCCACCGGTGGCGGGAGTAGGAGGCGAACGAGTGTGGTGTGAGTGAGACGGGGGCTGGCAGCTCGGACCCCCGGGGCGAGTGTGGACTGCCCAGTACCGCGGTTCCGGACTCCCGCGAGGGGGCCGGCCGGGAACGGCAGGAAGCGAAAGAGGCCCAATTGGGCCCAGAGAAACGAGTGAGGCGTCTCCTGGGGATAAAAGCCCCCCCTCTGAGTGTGCAGAGGGTACCTAAGTGAATGAGTGGCACACATAGGGGTAGGCCCCTCTACTGAAAAGGGCTAAGCGGCCTAGGCTGCTCTGGGCGTGTGGAAGGCCTAGGCAAGTGAGAGTCACACGCAGGAAATCTAGGTAACTCCCGGGGTGGTGTGTGGGGGTGCCTAGGTTAGGTGTGAGTGAACACACCCCCCCCGCTTGGGGAATTGGAAATCTAGGTAACTCCCGCGGTGGTGTGTGGGGGTGCCTAGGTTAGGTGTGAGTGAACACACCCCCCCTGCTTGGGTACTCAAGATGACCTGACCGGGGAATTGGAATTGGGGGTCCCCAGGCCCTACCGGCACCAGGCGGTCAGCGAAGGGCCCTCGCTTCCCAGGGTCTGTGACACAGGACGTGCTGAAAGGCTCTAGTTGTCGCGGCTCAGTCTCGGCTCAGGGGGTTCCTGGGAAGGGAGGTCGTCAACCTGCTGCCGGAGAGCACAGGGGCAGGTAGTCTGCGCGGGCGGGCAAGGCAGCTAGAGTAATACACTCACGCATCCCTTAGCCGAAGCCATTCCCTGGTGGGCGGAGTGGCTAGGAGGCAAGGGGGAATTTTCCCACCACTCACTTACACTCAGCCCTCGCGCAGAAGCTATTCTCACTGGGGAAGGGGGATAGTCAGGGAGCGGAGGGGCAGGGGGTTCCGGGGTGAGCCCTGCTGACCAAACCTTGGTGGACGGCACTGAGACAGGGACGGGGGAAGGTCCCAGGAGTGTCTAGTGCTAGGGTCCCCTCGACGTCGACCCAGGAGTGCTCATAGTCTTCGCTGGCAAAGGGGTCAGGGAGGCGAGGCGCGAGGGGAACGTGATTGGGGTGTAGGGAGGGGCAAGCGGAGCCTGCAAGCCCCGTTGGGACCTAACCCCAGGGGCAAGCGGAGACTGCAAGCCCCAGAAAGTTCGAAGTGTGAGTGGAAGGCCGGCCGAGTGTAAGAAAGGGTGCAGATTCCTGTGTGAGATTGAGTGTATTCCCTAGTGTGAAAGGAGAGAGTGAGTTCCTGGAGTGTAAGTGGTTTTTTTTGTTGAAGTTTGAAAGGTCAGTTGCCTGTCGTTACAGATTTTCAGTTTGAGTAGGGGCACCTTTATAAAGTATAGTTTAAGTAAGGGCCAGTTTTAAGTTGTTTAGAGGTTGTGTTGCCTGTCAGTTCTAGTTTCGTTCGGGTAGAGGCACCGTAAGTTTTAAGTTAAGGCCCATAGACAAAAGAGCAATGGGACAGTGTCTAAGTAAGAGTGTAGGTCCCAAGGAAGATGAAGAGGCCACCAGAACCATTCCCCCTGATAGCCCACTAGGGCAAATGTTAAATTGCTGGGATGCACAAGAGGCCGCCAAGGGCCTAGACCGGATCAAGATGATCCATTACTGTATAGAGGTCTGGCCCAAACTAGAGATGCAAGGACAATGGCCTTGGTATGGTACTAAAGATCCTTGGATGTGCTCCCAACTATACCAGCATGTAAAAACCAGAAGAGGCTCAAGTCTAGAGATCAGTTATGCAGCCATGTGGCTGAAAGAAAGAGTGGACACAGAGATGGTGAAGGTATGCAAGTTAAAGGAACAGAAGGGAGAAGGGAAAGAAAGTAGGAAGCAAGAAAAGGAGGCTAGCGAAACAGGTAGTAGATGGGACCCCCTAGATCATCTACCCCCTCCTCCTGCATACCCAAGAGCACCCCAGACTTCTCCTCCTAATTCCCTGACTTTTTCCTCTTCTGCATCATCCCCACGAGACCCCTGTATTTCCAATTCAAACCCTTTCCACCCAAACCAATCCCCCTCTACATCTTCAGCCTCCTCTACCATCCCGATACCCTTTTCCTTAAACCCACCACCATTGGTGGCCCCAGTCCCTTCTAATCTACTTGTCACCTCTCCCTTACCTCCAGAAACCCCTATATCAGACCAAGTTTCTTCTCCCTCGCCTAGTACTGTCCCTTTGCCCCCTCCCAACTGGGAGCTGAGTACCCCCAAGGTTAATCCTCCTCCTAACAACCAGCAGGTCCCTATGACTCCCACCTCTAGTCAGGAACAGGATCTTGGAGATGGACCCTACCGTCACACACGATCTAAGACAACTAAGCTCCTTCCCCTAAGAGAAGTCCCTATGGGAGGAGTAGCTGGAGGGGTAGGGTTTGTCAATGCCCCATTGACAGCTTCAGAAGTCCGGGGATTTAAGAAAGAGCTAGGGAACCTAGTTGAAGACCCAGTAGGGATAGCCAACCAGGTAGACCAGTTCCTGGGTCCAAACACTTACACCTGGGGGGAGTTAAACTCTATTTTAAACATCTTATTTAACCCTGAAGAGGTTGCCATGATCCGTACTGCAGGGATACGGATCTGGGAAAGGGAGAATAGATCGGGACTCCCAGGAGAGTATAAGCTCCCGCAGGTAGATCCAGGGTGGGATCCTAACAGGGAGGAGGGAAGGCGGAACATGAGGGACTACAGGTCCCTAATAGTGAAGGGTATTAAGGAATCAGTTCCCCGTGGTAATAACACAAAACTAGCCTTTGATGGGACCCAAGAGAAGGACGAGACTCCAGCCACCTGGTTGAATAGGTTGAGGAGAAATTTTCAACTATATTCAAACATAGACCCCGACAGTCCTGAAGGCCAGGTACTCTTAAAAGTCCAGTTTGTCACTAAGTCCTGGCCTGATATCAGGAGGAAGCTAGAAAAATTAGACGACTGGCAAGAAAAGGGGATCAATGAGCTATTGAAGGAGGCTCTAAGAGTCTACTTGAGGAGAGAGGAGGAGAAGACAAAGACGAAGGCAAGGCTCATGGTGGCAGTAGCCAGGGAGATTGTCAGGAATCAGGCAGATAGGGATCAGCCAGGTGATGGAAAGCCAAAGTCCCAGTTGGAGGGAGATAGGAAGAAATCCGTTATGCCTCCATGGACCAACCCTGGGAACCCTCGAGGGAGTGGGAGATGTTATTACTGTGGAGAGACTGGGCATCTCAAAAGGGACTGCAAAAAATTATCTCTGGATGAGGCAATAGCTAGAGAGCAGGATGTCATGGAGAAAATCTTGAGGGGAGAGGAAGCTTGTGATTAGGGGTGTCAGGGGCTGTATGTATTAGGGGACCCGATGAAACACCGAGAAGAGCCCCTGGTAAACCTTGAAGTAGGTCCCCAGAGTGAGGAGGTTGAATTTTTAGCAGACACGGGAGCAGACCGTTCAAGTTTGAACAAGCTCCCAGCTGGAATGTTTTTAAGTAACAAAGTTTGTGAAGTGTTAGGAGCTGAGGGAAAACCCTTCATGGCTCCTGTGATAAGAAATGTTGAAGTAAAGGGAAATTCTCGGCAGTGCTATGCAGACTTTGTGTATCTACCAGATTTGGAGACTAACCTGCTGGGAAGGGACTTGCAGGTGCAGCTGGGGGTGGGAATAATACCAGTGAACGGAAAGATGGTGGTCCATATGATGAAGCTAACAACAGAAGATATAGAAGAGATTAACCCTGAGGTTTGGGCAGAAGAGGGAAAGTTTGGGTATTTAGACATTTCCCCAATAAAGATAGAAATCCAGAACGGAACCTCTCCTATCAGAATCAGGCAGTACCCAATGTCCCTAGAGGGCAGAAAAGGACTGGCCCCGGTCATTGATCACCTGTTGACAGAAGGCATTTTAGAGCCATGCATGTCCCCCCATAACACCCCGATTCTGGCTGTCAAAAAGGCAGAAGGGAAATACAGGTTAGTCCAGGACCTGAGGGAGGTAAATAAGAGGACTGTTACCAGGCACCCAGTGGTGTCAAACCCATACACCCTCCTGAGTCAAGTGCCTAATGAGCATGCTTGGTTCACAGTTATCGATTTGAAGGATGCATTCTGGGCATGTCCCCTAGCAGAAGAATGCCGTGATTGGTTTGCCTTTGAATGGGAATATCCTGAAAAGAAAAGAAAACAACAACTAAGGTGGACTCGCTTGCCTCAAGGCTTTACAGAGTCACCGAACCTTTTTGGGCAAGCGTTGGAAGAATTACTGAGCCAATTTGATCCCGAAGGTGACATCCAAATTTTACAATATGTTGATGATCTCTTGATATCAGGGGAAGATCAAGATAGGGTAAGAAAAACCAGTGTGCGGCTGTTAAATTTCTTGGGGACCAAGGGATTGAGGGTGTCCCAGAATAAATTACAGTTTGTAGAGCCCAAAGTCATCTATTTGGGACACATAATAGGACAAGGCCGTAAAGAACTGAGCCCAGAGAGAGTATCAGGCATTCTAGCCATACCTGCACCAAAAACAAAGAGGGACATAAGAAAACTACTAGGTCTCTTTGGATATTGCAAGCTATGGATAGAACAATATACCCAAAGTGTCAAATTTCTTTATGAAAAATTGGTTGACTGTGAACCCATAAGGTGGACAGCTAAAGATGAAGAGCAATTGAACCAGCTGAAGCATAAGCTCTCCTCGGCACCAGTTTTAAGCTTGCCTGATTTAAAGAAGGAATTTGATTTGTTTGTCAATTCCGAGGAAGGGACTGCATATGGGGTTCTGACCCAGGAATGGGGAGGATGTCGTAAGCCCATAGCCTATCTATCTAAACTGCTGGATCCTGTAGCTCGTGGGTGGCCCACCTGCGTGCAATCAATAGCTGCTGCTGCCATTCTAATAGAAGAGGCTCAAAAGCTAACCCTACAGGGTAAGATCAGAGTCCACACACCACATGATTTAAAAACAATCTTGAGCCGAAAGGCTCAGCAGTGGCTGACAGATGCCAGGATATTAAAATATGAGGTCATCCTAATGGATACTAGCAATTTGGAGCTAGTAACCTCCAAGGGCTTGAACCCGGCACAGTTTTTATCGGGGGAGCCTCTGCCCGAATTAGAGCATGACTGCTTAGAATTGGTAAATCTCCAAACCAAAGTGAGGGAGGATCTGGAAGATGTACCCCTGCCCTATGGGAAGGTACTATTCACTGATGGCTCCTCCAGGGTGGTGGAGGGGAAAAGATATTCAGGATATGCAGTGGTCATAGAGGCAGGGGAAGGAAAACTAGAGGTCCTAGAAAAAGGGAAACTACCCCCCAGTTGGTCAGCTCAGTGCTGTGAGGTTCATGCTCTAAAGAGGGGTCTGGACTTGCTAGAGAAAGAAAAAGGAACCATCTATACAGATTCAAAGTATGCTTTTGGGATAGTCCACACCTTTGGTAAGATCTGGGAAGAGAGAGGCTACCTGAACTCCAAAGGGAAGAACCTGGCACATGAAGGGCTGATTAAATCTGTATTAGAGTCCTTGACCAAACCCACAGAGATTGCAGTGGTCCACACAAAGGGGCATCAGAAGGGAGACTCCTTAGAAAACAGAGGGAACAGGCTTGCTGACCAAGCAGCTAAAGAAGTGGCCTTAGATCCAAAGGAATCAGTAAAAGTTTTTAAACTGGATGAGGTAATAACTGAAGAGAACGGAAGGAAGGAACCAATATTTACCAAAAAAGAGTGGGAAGTAATAAAGAAATTAGAACTGTCTCAAGGGAAACAAGGGGAATG
The DNA here is from genome assembly GCF_030490865.1 of Poecile atricapillus. Taxonomy (NCBI): domain Eukaryota; kingdom Metazoa; phylum Chordata; class Aves; order Passeriformes; family Paridae; genus Poecile; species Poecile atricapillus. The sequence continues at coordinate 2,410,538 of NC_081256.1, read as the reverse complement.
GTTAACCTCAGATGGGCGAAAGTTTCTAAACAAGGCTTTAGCCCGGAAAATATTAAATGAGATGCATGAACTGACTCATTGGGGAACCCAAGGGTTGTGTGATCATTTTCTGAGGGAAAACCTATGCTTGGGAGTTTACGATCTAGCAAGGGCCATAACAAAGGGGTGTGTAATATGCCAGAAGGTAAACCAGAAAGTAATGAGAAAAGCTGAACCTGGGGGAAGAGAGTTAGCCATGAGACCATTTCAGAGTGTGCAAGTAGATTTCACAGAAATGCCTCCCATACAAGGATATAAACACCTATTGGTGATAGTTGACCATCTAACCCATTGGGTAGAGGCATTCCCCACAAAAAAGGAAACAGCAGAAGAGGTCGCCCGGGTAATACTGGAAAATATTATCCCAAGATATGGGTTAGTGAATACCATTGATTCGGATAGGGGATCCCATTTCACCTCCCAAGCCTTACAGGCCATTGTAAAGGCTCTAGGAATAAAATGGAGACTGCACACTCCATGGCACCCCCAGAGTTCGGGTCGGGTGGAACGTATGAACAAGACATTGAAAAATGTGTTAACAAAACTAATAGCTGAGACCCAGATGAACTGGTTAAGGTGTTTGCCTCTCGCCCTCCTGAGAATCAGAACCAGGCCACGATCTGACCTTGGAGCCTCCCCATACGAAATGATGTTTGGGCTCCCCTTTCTAATGACCCCTTATAGCACTGGAGATCATATAGAAGGGGAAGAAATGGCTAAAAAGTACCTAGAGACAATTGGAAGGACCCTAAACAACTTAAGAAAGAGAGGATATCTCCCCCAAACCTTCCCACTTGACACAAACATCCACCAGATCAATCCGGGGGATTGGGTATTGATTAAATCCTGGAAAGACACCCCCTTAACCCCAAAATTTGAGGGTCCCTTCCAGGTCCTGCTGGTGACCCACGCTGCTATTCGGACCCAAGAAAAGGGGTGGACTCACGTCTCCCGTGTAAAAGGACCAGTATCACCCCCTCCTGACTGTGGACAAGGCACAGAAAAATACTCCACGAATTCCCCCAAGTGGACTGCCATTACAGATCCTACCAGTCTAAAAGTGACTCTTAAGAGGCAGCCAGAAATAGACTGAGAGAAAAAGAATTGGAACAAAGACTGCAGAACTCTGCCGAGTGTGTTGGTTTAAGCCGGGAGTGTTCTTTAAGTTGTTGTTGTGGTTATTGCTGTTAAGTATTTTGATGTTAGTAAAGTTGGTTTAATAGGAAACTCCCCCCATTAACTTCTCCCACAGAACATTCTCCAAAAAGGCAACTAAATTAAAGAAAAGGTGGGAAGGGAAGGACCATACCATCTCTCCTGATCCCATCTCTCCCGATCCCCAAACCTAAGAGGCAAGACCGGGTGAGGCTAAAAAGGAGGTGAGCCATGAAGCTCCCTAAAATGAAACCAGCTCATACCGGACTCTTAGGTGGACTGATATTGGTCCAGCTGGTGAGCCTTGGGATAGGGGGCGGTGGAGAAGCATGTACAAAGTGCTACTATCCCCTATATGATGGAGAGGATCTAGGATCACTGATGAGAGTCCACACGAACATCAATCCCACCTGTTTTGATCATACCCAACTGGAAACCTGCCAGGAGGAGGGAAAGACATATTGGATTACTAGAAATACTGCCTCATTTAGGCAACGCCTGCTTGGAGAATGCCCTGTAGGAGAATCCTGGCTCTGCTTTGAGGAAGAATTAAGAGAGAAATATTTCCAAGAGCCAGAAGTTAAAGGTTGATGCGGGCTAGAGCCCGATCAAAATATAAGAGGGGGGATATTGTTAAGAATAATTTGAATATTGTTACCATATTACTGTTTGTAAACCCCTTACTTACCTTGTACCCCTGTCCCAGGTTTACTTACCTTGTACCCCTGTCCCAGGTTTACTTACCTTGTACCCCTGTCCCAGGTTTACTTACCTTGTACCCCTGTCCCAAGTTGCTGTACCCTGTGTTTCTTGTTCGGTGTTCAGCCAGGCCCTGCCCCCTCTCCCAAATTGCTGTACCCTGTGTTTCTTGTTCCGTGTTCAGCCAGGCCCTGCCCCCACTGCTCCTAGACTCCCACATGGCAACATTGTACCCCTGCCCCAAGTTGCTGTACCTTGTTCAGTTGGGCCCTGAGGAGGAGGATGACATAAGGACTTTCATGTAAACGAGAGAGAGACCAGAGACTCATGGGACGCACCCAGACTGGAAAAAACCCCGAGACAACGAGCCACACAAAAGGGAAGGAATAAAAACAGTACCATCGAACAAGGAAGACCCAGAGGAGTCCCCTGACTTCCCTCCAGAGGCCGACATAACCACGAGGGGACTCGACTGGGATGACACCCTAGGCTACGAGGCCAAGAAAACGAGTCTTCCCGGGGACTCCCGTGAGGAAGGAAGGCCCAGCTCTGCCCTAGTGACAAAGCTGCATGGATCCTTCTCTTCTGCGGTGTCCAAGTGGGAGCAGTGGCGGTGTGCGCGACCCCTCGGGCCCCCACCCCAGAGCTGTCCTGTTTAATAAAGGCCTTTTTAAAAGGAGCTGGTCTCCTGGCCCGTTCATCACAGGCCATCTGCTTAGAATCACTGCAGTGATTCATTTTGATTTCCACCGTTCTCATCTCCCTGCCCACGGGGACCAATCTGGTGACTTCAGACTTAAAATATAAGGGCCTTTAATTGCAATTAGGATTAGGTTGTGCTAATGTGTCCTACTGGACAGTGACTTTTCAGATTTATTTCAGGTGGATCACATACTACTCAGCACTGTTTAAGTCCCCTCAGTTTCAGAATGCTTAAATATCACTTTCCTTTGATTATTGATATCTTTCCCTTTTGAGAAAAGTAGTTACAGCCAAGGAAAAATGGTTCCAAAATGGCTTGTAGTTACCAGTTCCTTTAGGAATAGAACAGCATGTGTATCTCTTTGCTTATATATGAATGTATTTATGGAAAATGGCTGGAATTGAGCTGATAAATTGAGTGCTCTCAATGTAATTGATAGCTGGAACATTCTAGGTAGCCAGGCAATGAGGAAGCCATGCTTCCCCAGCAGTGGCTCAGTGTAGGACTGAGCCCAGGACTGCCAGGGGATGGTGACACCCATCCCAACAGCTCCCAGAACACGGGTGCCTGGCAGAGCTGGCACAGCAGGCAAGGGGAGCCTCGGCTGGGCTGGCATCAGACTGCATTTGGCTCCTGTGTTTGTAGCAGACCTTCATTCCCATAGTGCCTAACAATAGGAACGTGTTTTAGGGCGCTGGGCCCAGTCCTGTGAGCTGCCTAGGTTAAATTAGAGTTTATACGTGGGCTGATCAAGTTGGTTTTCATTTATGTGTTGGAGTAGAGGAGAACTGTCCAGTCTGATTAGCAGAGCCAAGGTGCGATAGGAAGGGGCCACCAATGCCCTGGGTTTTGGCAGCTTAAGGCAGGAATAGCATTGTTTCACTGCTACTTGTTTAAGCTTTTAAAGTTGAAAAGGTAATTTTCATGATAATATATGATTGTTTTAAGCCAGTTGAACTATTTGTTAATTTTTAGTGGTCCATTTTGGAGTCTGTTTGAGTCTTCATTACAAACAAGGTTTACTTTTTCAAGTCCTTCTCTTGTCCTCTTGCTAATGTTGAGAGCATTTGTGGCTCAAATAGTTTGAAATATTTACTGGAGGCATCATAGGCTTGCATATTCATATTGTATTGTATATATTTGAAAGATGACTTTAAAATAATATTTCTGTATTTCTGCTTTGAAGTGAAAAGCAGGTAAGGTGTCTTCGTTTAATCATGGAACTTGTTATTACTATAGGTAGTTCCAAAAGTTCTGTGTGAGAATAAAGAAATAGTTTATTTCATTAAGCCTGGTAAACCTAAGAAAGAATCAATAAACTTTGGGGAGAAAAAGGTGTATTTATGTTCTCAAGTTGCTTTATCTTATATGTATCTCACGTGTAATAAGGCTTCTAATTAATCTGCTGAAACTTTGTACTAAGGATAGTGCCTATTACCTGTGAACTGTCAAAATCACACAAAGGATTGGCAACTTCTAAACTTTGTATAAAATAAATTTCTCTGACATTTTGCCCCCTATTTATTAATCCAAAAGTAAAGATTTATGCTGTCAAACTTTGATCCCTCAAAACCCTTCTGTAGAAACATAGGGAAAATGCGCTGCATCAGCCAGCAAAGGAAAAAGATGTTTCCCTTGAATGATTTAAATTTTAAAATAAATAAATAAATAAATAAATAAATAAATCTAATTTCTCTGTATAGAACTACATGAGCTTATTTTTGTGAGAAGCAGATTGTCCTTTTCCTGCTGTCATAGCTCCTTGCAGTATTTTCCAGGAGGGAATGAGGAGGCGCTCTGGGCTCTCATGGATACACGAGCAGCTTTGTACTTTGGAAATAGCAGTTCATAATTGGATGAATTTGAACTTAGAATTGCCTTGGAGTAACCTGAAATTTGTGTTTGTCACTTGGAAGCTGGCACAGCTGTCAGGTTTTGATGGGGTAGCAGAAATGACATCCCTCCTGCAAAGTCCAGGGCATGTGGAGTGGAGTTTCCATGTCTGGGCATTGTGTTTTGCTCAAGGTCAGTAACACCTGTCTTGGTTTTCTGAGAGCAAAGGTCCTAATGGTAGAAAGGGAATTAATTGTTGTCACTAGGAATGGAAAAACTTCAGTGAGTTTGATCTCATGGAAGTCTAGCTCAGTACAGGCACACAGTTTTATGAGTATTTGGCCTGTGACAATTTTCCTTTACAATTACTTACACTAACAACTGGCAGGAGATGGCTTCCTACAGGATTGCTACCAAATTGTCTGTCCATCATAAATGTAGCAGGAAAACCAAGAATTTAGGAGATGTGGGTTCTAGTTCTGTGTCTTCTCTAGACTCAGTGTGGTACTGGGCAGTCACCTCACTTTGTCATCTGTAAAATGAGAGGCTGTACATCTTTGTGAAGGACTTGGAGCTGTCTGGGCTTTACCAGAGCAGGTTTCTTTACAGGCAAATTAAAGAGCACTGGCATAGGGATGTGGGTTTTGTTTCCTTATTGAGTAAAATAAAATGACAGGTCAAGGTATGAATAAGCAATTCCTCAGCAAGTTAGAAACATATATTTTAATTCTTGATTTATTGATTTGCACTGACAGCAAATGCCAGATTAAGCCTGGAGGCTCATGGCTCTTGAAGTTCTGGGAGGAGTGTCCAGGCAGCTGGCAGCACCCAGTTCCTTCAGTGTCAGCCCAGAAGAGCCACAGAGAAATACAGAAAGCATTGTTTGTGGCTGTCAAGGTCTGGCTTTGTGAATGTGCCTGCCAGTGCAGGTGTTGGCTGTGACAGGACATTTGGGAGGGGGACACCTTCTGGCTGGAGCTGTGGTTTGCCCAAACTCCACTCACACAGGCAGTGAATAGCAACCAAAATGGGGTGAGCAGCTGTTGGACTCTGCCACCAGACCTCCTTGGGACTGGGAGCCAATGTTTAATGGAATACAGGGCACCAGCTACTCCTCCTGGGAATCAGCTGTTTCTATAGCTGATGCTGGTGTTGGTCAGTCTTATATTTAAACTGATTTCAAATACATTGATCAGACTTCTTGTGAAGTATTAACATGCTATTAAGGCTGATGCTGAAAGATCCTGGGTAGACTGGGAGCTTCATTTCATGTATGACACCTAAAAATCCAAACAGTGAAGCTACTGTGCAGAAGAGATCTGCTCCATAGAAACGAAATGTTTGCAAATATGTCTCTCCCTTAAGAGCTGAAAGCCTTTAACTTCATCTTTTAGCCAGCAAGAACTTGAAAGCTTGCACTCTCTAATGGAAAACATCTTTCAGTACTAATAACATAATAAGAACAAATTGGGCAATGATCACACATAAACCAGGATGGATTGCACCCCGGGAATACCATCTCTAACAGATTGTTAAAGGTGAGGCTGTTTCCCGATTTCCAAAGAAATGCTGTTTCAGAGGTGGCAGCTGCAGGCTCTGCAGGGGATAGTGCTGGCTCCACATTCAAATGCTGGATTTGTGCTACTTAGAAGGGGATTAGGTAGAAAAAGAATAATCCCTAAACAGGCAAGAATATGCCTTTGAAATGAGAGGCTGAGTGCTGTTGGAAATGGGGCAGCATGAGTTTCAGTTTCTCTCTGTTTGCTGTTAGCATTTTCCTGTTAAATACATGACAAGTATATTTTCTTATTTAAAATGATCTTTAGAATATTGTTACAGGCATTTGTCTGTATTTTTTCTCTCATTTATCAAAATTTTCCAAAGCTGCAAGCACAGGTATGCTATATACATCACAGTCAGTTTGAAAGGTAGTCCTGGAGTAGTTTTTCCAACAATATTTCACCTCTGCTTCAAAAGTGTAACTAAACAGGCTAAAAGGAAATTGAAAGGAAGAAAAAATTCAGTGAATTTGAAGCATATATTTTCTCAACAGATTAAATTTCCTTGACTATTATATTCCAGGTGTGGTGAACCTAAGATGGAGAATTCAAAAGGCATTTAAAATAATAAAACAACTACCAAAGTTCTGTTGCTTGCACCATTAAACCTCCCAGTTTATGCTCATAGGTGACCTCTTCTTGTCTTGTTTAATAGTTAGTGTGCAGCTCTACTGGTCCTTTAAAAACCATATTTGAGTTGCTGTGATGGAAGTGGGGTGTTCCTGCTGCTACAGGGGCATGCATTGGGTCAGTCACACTGATTATACATCAGTCCTTCTCTGCTGTCCATAGATACCTGCCTGGAAAAATTTGCCACCAAACACTTGATAAATGGTGAAAATTAGTTTATGTCCTCCTCAAGGCATTCACAGATGAAGCCTGCTTTGCTGAGAGAGTCTGATTTTTTTTTTTTTTTGGGGTGGGAGTAGGGAACACATCCATATTTAGGGCTGCGGGAGGGAGATAAATTGTGGGAGATGGGAAATGGGCAGCTTGGGGTGAAGCCTGGGGTCAGAACCATCTCATTTAACAGTTCAATTGAGGCATTTCCTGACCCACTGCAGCAGGGGAAGCCTCCCTGGTGGCACTGGGGTGGCTTTGGACCTGCATGGGGTGGTCACAGCCACACCTTTGCCACCTTTGCATTTAGGCTGAGCTTCCTCCCCGACCTGCCTAAACGAGGTGGGTGTGGAGTAGGAGAAGGTGTTCTGACCCAATTACCAGCGCTTTGCTGAGCTCAGGTTCCTCTCAGCACAAATTCCAGCTAAGTCCCTGTGAATGGCTGTTCCCACTCTGCTTCTGACTTGCCTGCAGGAAATTCAAACCTCAAAGGCTTAAGAGCAGGGAGGGAGGGGAGGATTATCTGTGTTTCCGAAGTCAGCTCTTCGTAACAAAATTAATGGAAAAGTCAGTTCCTAGTCTCTCCTACTTGTTATGATTTGAAAACCAGGGGTAACTATTAGGAAAAGCCTTTATTATGCCAGAGAGTGAAATTAAATGGGCTGGTTGACCAGCAGGAGGAACCAAATGTTTGTAAGAAAAAGGCTGGCTAAGGCAGCAAATACATTGCACTGCCTTACCCTGTGCCAATGAACAGTGTACTCAGATATTGAGTTTGCTTTGTGTAGTAAACACTTGAATTTCTCACTCTGTTGGTTCATTTTAATTTGGTAAAGAGCCACAGCCTCTCTGTAACATTATAGTGTGTAAACTGAGAATTCACGTCTTTATCATGTCCTGACTGAGAGGAATGATGGATTTGTCTTTACAAACAGGCTGTGGGTCTGCTGGTAAATAAAACTAGCAATGAGGGATAGAAGAAACAACGGGAAGGATTCCACTGATTGATGAATAGAAAAAAGATATTTGCCTTTACAAACAAACTGTATGTTTTCTGATAAATGAAATTGGATATGGAAAGATGAGACTGATGAAACACCATAAATTCCTACGAATTAAAAATTAAGATGAAGAGTTACAGATTAGAGGGGAATCTTAGATATCAGGTGTTATGGGAAGTCTGTACCTCTCCAGTACCTCAGACAATGGGGAAAGAGAGAGGGACATGGAGCCAGGAAATTGGGATAAAAAGGAGGCTTCGTCCTCCAAAAATCTGAGAGACCCCAGGGGAATGCCCCATGGCCTCTCCCTTTATTCTAATAAAGTAAAAGAACTCCTCTGTCTTTTTGGACATAAACCTCTGGTGTTTGTGGATTAATTTTCCTGACATGATAAACCCACTAAAAGGTTGTATTTGAGGCTTTCCTGTTTTTCTTCATTTGATGCCCATCAATAAGGTGAGAAGATTGCTGCTGTTATTTTATTGCAGTACTAACATTTCCATTATTCTAACATCTCCTGTTACTACAGGTTTGAATTTTTGAGATTTATACTTTGGACATGAAATAATTTGGCCTTGCTGAAATTTGGCAAAGAAATTCTTCAGCCTGAAGGGATTTGAAGCTTGTGTTCCTGTTAAAAACAACAAAAGCCAAACCCCAAACATCTCACAGCTCCAGATATTCTTTCACTAAAAAAGAAAAATAATTTAAAAATCAAACCATATGGAGAAATTTCTGTTTCCAGTTGCCTGTAACTTAAAAAGAACAAGGCAAAGTGGTTAAAAAAAGCCCATTTCTAGTGGCCTTAGGAATTTGTCAGCTGTCTCAGTGATGAATCTTCCTGAAACTGAAATGATTCCACAAAATGCGAACATTTTTGGTACCAGCTGGTTACAGTGACAGTCTTTAGAAGAAGAAAATTCTTGTTTTAACTCAAAGTCATATATCTGAATATTGTAAAGTATTCCCGGAGTTGTACTTACTTGGATATTGAAAAAAATCATTGGATAAAAAATATTGGATAGAAAAGTGTAGTTAAATGGCCAGACATCAGTGGAATATTATTTGTCATCACATCTCAAGTAATATTAAATTGAACTTCAACTTTTTTAGCACTTTAATGCTATTATATATAATACACTGTGCTACATGAGTGGTAGTTTCATGGTTTAGCAGACTGGGTCCTCGAGCTTTTCTTGTTTGCTTCCTTAAGAAAAAGGTCCAATCTTTATTTTTGTGTTTCACCTAAACAAGTCATGTATTATAGTTTTTTTCAAGTTGGACATGGTACTTCTAATTTTCAAAACATTTGCTTTATAGACACAGCTCTACTGTCTGCACAGATTCATAGTGTGTAACTTGGGGATAAATCTAAATACTGGGGAGTTTCCACTGCTGGCTAATTTGCTGCTCTTCATGAACTTTGATCTCATTCTTTTTTAGTAATTGCCTCTCTTCTGAAGCAGACCTAAATCTTGGTGGTTGGAAAAACCAACACGATCGATATTCTGTTGGTCCTCCTGCCAACAAGATTTAAGTTCAGTTTGCAGAAGGATCTAATCTAATGTCTCTTACAAATCCAACTCTGCCCACAAATGTTTGCCTGCCCTGCAGCCAGACTGCTTCCCTGCTCTCCACAGAGCTCTGGGGATATGGGAAAGTCCTGGAGCACCCAAGGGGGAGAGCCAATATCTGCCCATCCCTCTCCAAGGGCTGAATACACTGAATTACAGCACAGCCAGGATGGCCCTGCTCATTCTGTGTCTGCCAAATAAAACCACTGCAAACCGAGAGATATATAAACCTATCTATATACAGCTTCACAAACTGTTATAAATGCCCAGGAAGACCCTGAAATCTGAGAGGTGGTCAGTGTTAAAGCAAAGATGATCAATATTAAAGGAATACCTGGAAATGCTTTCTCTTCTGTGTACCAAGCCATGGGTAATTTTGTTGGTTGCCAGAATAACTGGGGGGTGTTCAGTGGGGAACTTCCCACTTTCCAACAAATGATGTAGGATTTTGGAAGGATGTAAGAATATTTTGATCTACTGTTACTCAAGACTATACAGAAACACTAAGCTCCAGTAATCTCAGGCTGAAGTTAGGAGTGGCATTTTTAACCTAAAAGAGGACAACTCACTGGCTGTTTCAAGGAGGAAGGATTCATCTCCTGAAATATTTGGTGCTTCTGGCTGCTAAGGGCAAACATTTAGACTTGCCAGAATAGTGGCCTGATCCTGGATGGATGCTTCAAGCTGCCAGATTGGCTGTGAGTGCTTCAGGCAGCCTGGCTGGGTGCCCCAGTTGGAGGCTATCATTCTCCTGTGTCATCTGCCTCTCCTGTATCTGGCATTGCTGCCTTGTTTGCAGGGATAAGCAACAGAACAGAATTACATTTTTAGCAGCTGATGATGTGGGAAAAATCCCCAGCACACTGAGAGCAAGTGTGTTTGGAGAAGTGTTCCTTCAGCCAAGCAGGCAGAGAGGCTCATGATTTTATAGAGAGGGAACTGAGACAGACGTTTTTGACTCTGCTGGTCAAGGGTCCCCATAATTCTGGTGTCAAGGTGCACATCTTGCCATTTCCACCCCACACTTTGATTTCCCAGCAAAGTGAAATGACTTTCTTGCTGTCAATAGAGAGCTGATAGAGCCAAGCACAGGCCCCAAGGACCTGATTAAAGCCATTTTTCACCTTGGTGAAAAGTCAATGCAAAGCGCAGAAGTGTGGCTGAGCAGAGCAGCTTCCCTTTGTTCCATCAGAGTTCTTGCTCATTTGCTGTCTCCTCACATCAATTTTCTCTGTGTTGTTTTCTGTCAGCTCTCCATGCAAACTTTGGTGTTTGTGGACTTCCTTGCATATGTTCTTTTAATGATCCATTTCTGCTTAATTTCTTCCCATCAATAAATGTGATGTGCTATTTCAGGGTGTCAAAGGTTCATGCTTGCCATTAGGGATGCCAGCTGAAGTGCACCAATGTGGTCTTTGCCCTGAGAAGATACATTCTTGTGTGTAGATTGCCTTTCATTTCTCCCTTCTGTTAATCTGCAATATTTCCTAGCAGGTAATTTCTGGTTATCCCTCCCCTCATAACCTAGAAGAAATAAAGAACAAATAACAGCCTCACTGCTGCTCAATACAGCCAAACTCATAAATTAACAACACAGTATTTCCTCAACAAACATGGCTTTTTTTGAATCTGGTAATGACCAATTGCAATATGATTTTCATCAAAATCTCACCCAGATAGCTTTAAGAAATTAATTTTTTTTTTTCATTCTTCTTGTATCTCTTTCTCTTCATTGCCTTTTATTTTCCTTCTTAGATTAACTGTAGGCAATTATTTCCCAGTTCTTTCCAGTACCCAAAATTTGACTGGAGCTGTTTTGGTGGCTGAGCTCAGATCCTGGTGCTGAGTGAGTGAATTGCACAGGGCAGAGGGCTCTGAACTGCTGCTGGGGATGGCTGTTCCAGAGCTGAAGGCATTTCCCTCTTGGGAGATCACTTGCACCGTAGATTCATTTGACAAAATCCTGCCCAAGGCCATGCAGAGCACACACCTCAGTGAAAATGGACCTGGGGAACACAGAGATGGAAAACTTAAGTAGCAGCTCTAAATAAGAAGACTTTTCCTTCCCATGTGTGTGTGGTCTGTTCTGATGAGGAGCTCCTTGAGGCTGGAGAACAGCTCTGCTGTGTCTGTGCAGCACAAGGTCCATCCTCTGTTAGGACCTGCTGAAATCATGAGGGTGTAAATAGCACCACAGAATGGTTTGGGGCCAGATAAGCAGGAGAAGGTAAGGAAATCATACAGCCAGCCTGGGATGGAAAAGGCAGTGGTCCATGGCAGAGCTCCCAGCAGGAGCATTCCCAGCAGGATTGTGTAAGAGCACGGTGCCAGACAGCCACACTCACACACCCACGGGCTGGCTGCTGGGCCAGACACGCTTGGAGAGCTTCTATTACACACCAAAAAAAGAACAGTTGCCTTCCTCTTTCTGGTCAATAGCCAGCTGATGCAGTAGGGACTAATAGAGCCTATTTGGTTTCTAATTGTTACTTACTTTGTTCAGATTGTGAGCTGTAGGAAAGTTCCTGCCCTTCAAGATTTCCAGTTAAAATAGCTTTGATGTGGGGATGTTGGATACCACAACAATCTCTGAGACAATATTTTTTCCCTCAATTGAGATGATGAATTTATTTAGTTGCCTGCTAAGAAAATAATGCCTGGGTTTTTTTGTTTCCATCACTTATCTCACTCTGCAGAGATAAATATGATTTTGGAGGTCCATGGGGAAAGGCTGGCTCTTCCAGTGTCACTCAGCTAAAGGGCTTTAGGAAAGAATGGGGTGTCACAATGAACGTGTGGGTGAGTGGATTGCTCTTGCCACAAGCTCCCATTGCTATTTGGAATTCCTCATCCTTGCCATTATTCAGTGGCTGCCAAATGGACTTGCTGACTTCTGGACTGACCTGCTAGGCTTTATGTTTTATTGATGTCCTATGGTTTTCATGAATTCAGAATTCTCCATTCACTCTAATTAGTTGAACTTGAGTTCATAAACTCAGAGACCTTTCAAAGCATTTGGCAAACTGCATGAAAGTATCACAGCCAAAGTCTCTGAAGTGCACAATGCAATCCATATTGAAAATGCAGGGAGGCTATACAGGTGCTTTTTGAAATCTTGAATAACGAGAGAAAAAAATACCTCAGAAAAAAATATGCTATTTTCTGCTGAACATCCCCCAAAGGAAACTCAGGGTGAGCTTTCCCTGAGTATCTAGTGTAGGCTTAACATAGCTCTCAGTGATTAAAATTACAATGGAAATGACCTGAGTACCAAAAGTGTCTCCCCAGCTAAGGAGTTTCTTGGTGTCCTCTCCAAAGCTACTCCCAGTGCAGAGTGAAAGTGTGATGTTGATGTTACCTGAACAATCCATTGTTCAACTAGCAGCTGGTGCCCCAAGGGTAGTTTTAAGTCTATTTCAAGTGTGTGCAGCATCTTGCAATCCAGTTGTGTCCTGGTATTGGTTCTCCAAATAATAGCCATTAAGGAAAATCACAATCATCTCTGAACCTTGTGGATTTTACCTCTGGTATCACTGATCTGAATCAGCACTGTGGTAGCTGAGCACTGAAAGTGTAGGGACAAATCTCTTGAGGCTTTATGGAAATACAGTGACAAAAATAAAAGGTTGTGATCAAAAGACTAGAATAATTGCTGTTATATAGAATTTAAAATATTTAAGATTCACTTAATAAATATTTAAATATAGTAAAACCTCTGATAGTGAAGTGGTGGTGCTTAGCAGAAAGTGTTCCAGGGCTGGTATCTGAATTTCAGGTTCCAGACTGCTCCTTTGAAGCCTTGGTAGCTCCTTCCTTTCCTGCTGAGCATGGCAGAGCTCATCTCTTGCTGTCCTGAGAGCTGCCTGGCTCTGCTTGCTCAGCTCTGCTTCTGTCTTGCTCAGATCACAACGTGGGGATGATGAAAAGCAGCTGAGCACTTGTAGGGCTGCAAGTAGAGTGAAGTGTGCAAGGGGAAATCCCCCTGTAAGGCAGGAGCTCTTCCACCCCTAGGAGGAGAAGCTGGTTGTGCTGAAGGTGTTAGATGGCTTGTGTTACCATACACCTGGAAATTCGGTAATGCAAATTGGGACTGGAAGCCCAGGTGAAAAGTTAGTGCAGTTTTACTGCATGAGTTAAGTTATGTGCTCCTGATGCTTGTTAAAGGTGAAATAGAGAGGTCACTCCTTGGAAACTGTTATCAGTGTGATGGGAGCTGGAAGAATCGCAGAACCCCTGGGTCAGATTGTATCCCTGCTACTCTGCTCTCTGACTGTTTCCATGGCAATGAATGTCAGTCTGCTGAAAATGGAGAAAAGGAGAGTTTGGAAACAATTATTATTTAAAATCTCTTTGTTTTTGTAGTCTGACAAGGGTTCCTGTGGCACTAGCAGCAAGTACGGAGCAGTTTGGTTGTCAGGTTCGCATCCAGCTACTAAGTGACAGCTGAAAAATCTTGTTTTGCTGAGAGCAAAAAACCAGTGAAAGCACCTAGGTTTATGGATGTGAGAAATAGGAAGTGGTTTCAAATTGTTTATTAGATAAAAAGATGTAATATGCCTGCTTCTAGGACAATATAGAAAGGGAATGTTAAGAAAAAATGGGTGTTTTAATACTCCTCACATTTCTTGGTGGAGGGAGCAGAGCTGGTCTCCACACACATAAAACTTCCTATCACCATATGTTCAGCTCTTGTAAAACTAACTTGTTTTAACTGTAGATTTCAAATCCACTCACCCTTGAGGTTTCAAAGATAAGAACTTAATGCCAGGTTTTTTTCTAGATTCCTTTTATGTCTTGGTGAGTCTGTAGGGAGTGGGAGAAGGAGGAGAAGAGGTTTAAAAAATATAGAAGGTGTGCATACAAGACATAGCAAGGGGAATCTGTCACAGCATCCTGCTCAAAATTTAATTAAAGAGAAATAAATGCTGGCAACACTTTCAAGTGTTTGGGAAAGGAATCTGCAGAATTTGCCTGTATTTATAGGTCTTATTTCTACAAAACTGGATTCCAGCTATATGTTTGCCTGACCTGTGGACTGAAACCTCTTCTGGTGTAAGTTAATCCAAGAGACATCACACTGAATTCAGTCTCTAGATGACTGGAGAAATTTTGGGCTGACCAGGAGCTGTGGTGAGGTATTTTATAGGAAGTGAACATATGGCCAAAACTCTCTGCAGGGGTGTTAAGGCCACATAATCAATGTAATTTTAGAAATGGGATATTTACATTGTGCATAAATGGTTGTTGATCTTGAGAAATTGTAATGTTCTGAAAAGTGAGGGCATGTTGAAAAATAACACAAGGTTTCAGTGATTCTGGATTTTGAAGTGTGACTCAGGAGCTTATGTCCTGTGGCAAACCAACACATATTAGATTCCAGACTGCAGTATCTAGTGCCAGATACACTATTCTCATTCAAATCCCTCTTTAAAATCTACATCTGTCAGAAAGCTCGAGAAAAGGTAAACTAATTAAAATGTTACAGTGGAGTAATTTTCCTTGCCAAACAGCCTCTGATTTTAGGGAGGCAGGAAAGTCTTGTCACTGAGGTCCATCTGTGTTTTGTCATCTCAGCCTTGAGTCTTGGTGTACAGAGCTCACAAGTGTCTCACGTGCCTTGTGAGATACCTGGGGCATTTGTGGGCAAGAAGAAATCAATAGTGCTAATTAATAAAAATTTCAGTAGGCATTTCAGATGTGGTTTTGTCTTTATTAATATGAATTAATGTCAGTCTTACACTGTCTGTAAATTCTCCAGGATTTTTTTGTTCTCATTTACTTTATAAAGACCAGTGCTTCTATTTTTCTCTCCCAGTCTCTCAGACAGCTCTCAATCTGCTCTTCTACTTGTGAATCTTTCTTGCTTTCCCTTTTCTCTGTCAATTCTTTGATCTTTGCTCTGTTTTGCTATTCAGAAAGTTTTTATTTCCCTAGATAATGTGCAGTGTTGCCATTTTTCTCCAGAAATATGCAGAATTCCTTTTAAAGGCAGCAAGAATCTGACAACTCTGGAAATGCCAAACCTTAGGCTTGCACATCATAGGATTCCCTCAGTTTTGTATCCCTAGTATCTCATGTTCATGCTGCAACAATACCTGTGCAAATAGCAAAGTTAAAATGCAGAAGTCAAACCAAATAACTGCTGTGCTAGAAACTCTTCCCATCCAGAATCAGCCTTAACTCAGCTCCTCAGGTTGCCTTAAACATAGTGATTGACAAGGCTAGAAACAAACATAAAGGTTTTTCTTGTGGCAAAGAAAAAATTAAAAAAAAAAAAAAGATTAAAAATTATAAACAAAGTCTCCTAAATGAATAGTGGGCAGGCTGATCTGCATTTGGGGAAGCCTACAGCCATCTGACAGCTGTCCAAGTGAAATTACCAAACCTTGAACTCCAGCATATTTACCCACCATGGTCTGGTGATGGGTCTGTTTATCAGCAGAATTTAATTCTTGGGTTGGTTGGGGATTTTTGTGGGTTTTAATGTTCTTTTTAAGGACAGGTAGCATTAGTGTGCCACAGTTTCTCTCAGCCAGTAATGCTGCTGGTAAAGGAGTAGACAGAGGCATGGAAGAACAAAAGCACACTATAGGTACAAAGCCCATTGATTTGGCTTTCTCTCTCCTAACTACTCAGGCTTCATGTTAACCTCGTGATGCACAAGGGCTTCAGACAGGTGATAGCCTGGTTCCAGAAATGGATTTCATAAAGAATGGGATATTTCTGTAATTGCAGCAGTGTGAGGAAACGAATGTTCCACTTAATGGCCTCCTGTAATAACCCCCTCATATTTGCTGGGAATTTGTTGCTGTGCTAGAAACTGTTCCTCCTCTTTGCACTGCTTTATTCACTCTCTTTGCTGTAGTAATCTTAAACTTGATAGAAGCTATCTTTTGCTAAAAGTAAAGAAGAAATAAAAAACCCCTTTTGAAGTAGGTTTCTAAACTGTAACAGCAGTGGCTTCTAGAACAATCACTCACTAGATGATGAAAGAAACTGATTAATATCTTTGAATATCTGAAGTGAGCACTGATAGCCAAGAGCTGACAGAGAGTGATTTAAAAATGAAAATGAAGCCATAATATATTCAAAGGGTGAAATGGCTATTACTTGGGGGGAGGGGGAGAGGTGTGCTGATGTATTATTTTGATTTCCAAATTAAAGGAAAAAAACTTGGGAGCCAATTATTACCCAATTGCTTCAGGCTGGATTTCCAAGATGATGTACAAAAATGGCAATTATACAACATTATATCCCTAGAAAAACAGCACTAATCAAAGATCACTTCTGCAAGTGCCTGCAAGTTCTGGCTGGCTGGATCCCAAGTGCAACATCCACCAGGAAAGAGGAGGGAGGAGAGGATTTATACACAGTCAAAGATATGGGGAAACAGAGACTCAGTCCCAAACTAAAATTGTGAACTGCATCTAATTTCACAACTTACAAAAGGTGATGCTTTAGCAGCATTTAGGAACAAAAGAATCTGGAATTTTTATTATGGATCCAAAGGGAAATGACACATCCAGTAGGGCTCTGGTGGGAAGGAAAGATGAGGAAATGAAAAGCCATGCATGGTGATCTTCCTGAGAGGTGTGATCCAACTGAGAAACACTTGTTTGTACTCTGGTTGCAGGGTTTTGATAAATCTTTGTCAAGCTGCTGACAGATTTCCACTGGAAGCCTTGTTGGTTTTCTAGCACATTGTCTGGGAGGTTGCTTGGGAGTCAAAGCTCCTGTGAGCTTCTCCTGCAGTTGTGTCCTGCCATGTGAGCCACTGCAGAGTCTGGGAAGGTGGCAGGAGCTGCTGCTGTTCCACTCCTCAGGAATCCTGGGGAACTTGATGTATTCATACCAGGTACATATGTGTGTGTGTGTGTGTGTGTGTGTGTGTGTGTGTGTGTGTGTGTGTGTGTTCATACTTGCTTTGTTACAGCTGATGTGTGCCATGTAAAGTCAGCCTTCATAAAAGGTATTTCTTTTTCCATTGGTGCACTTAGTGCTTGTAGCACTTTAGAAATTACCCTGTCCAGTTACACTGTAAAGGCAAATTCCATTGTTCCATTGCTGATGTGCTGCTCATCACAATTCCTGTTAATCCCCTCCTTTCCCCTTTGTTCCCCAGATCCGTGCCCCATCCCTGGCAGTGCTCAGGGCAGGCTGGATGGGGCTCTGAGCAGGCTCTGGTGGAAGGTGTCCATGGCAGGGGATTGGAATTAGAGGATCTTTGAGGTCTTTTCCAGCCCAAACATTCCCTGACAGAGCAGGCAGTGTCCATGGAAAATTCTCCATAGTCATTCCAAGTGAGTTTCTGCTGCTGGTGCTAACACACACCAGTAATTTTATAATCTGCATGCACATTTCTATAGAGCTGAGGTAAAGGGCACACTTGGGGAACCAGGAGAGCAGGGTTTGAGTTGTTTTATTGAGGACAGTAGGTTGGGCTGCTTTTACCAGGCCTTATAAATCAGTTAAACTTTGGAAAATGGACTTGTTTTCTTTTGGCTGGTCCAGAACATCCAATTAACATTTCAGTGACTTAAGTGCATCTTGTAATAATCCATCTCCTAGAGCTGCCTTAATTGCTCACGGAAAAATACGTTTCTGCCATAAAAAATGTATTTTTGGGCTGGAAGAAGACGAGGCTGGCAGTTCAGAATGCTGAACAGATGGTGGTGCAGAGTCCTGGACTGCCAATTCAGCTGTGCTTTGGGGTGCCTTTGGTGATTAGGCCACCCCTTTGGAATGGTGCAGAGCCAACAAGGATCTATTCAGGACCCTTTTATTATAGCTGGTGCTTCATCCTATGTTGAGCCACTGAAATAGCTGTTGTTATTTTCATTTTCATATCATAATCGTGCCCCATAAACTGCTGGATCTGCTTTCTAGCTGTGAGTGCAGGTAATCAGATCTACCTGGCAGCTGTGCTTCAGGGGCAGTTATTGTAAATATCTCAATAAAGTATTTTCATTCTTTGCACAAGTAGTGCTTGCTGGAAAAATGCTAAAATAGAAAGGTTTCATGTTCTTAAACTGAAGCAAATGCTGCTATTTCACTAATTATGTACAAATGTGTTCTACTAATGCAACATTGCAGTTTATGTTAAATAGTTTCTTTGGACTTTGTGTTATTACGGTAAGCGTTCAATACCTGGAGGTGTTTAATCTGCAGATTTAGGTATGAGATCAGATTTAGAACTTTACTGGAGAATACAAAGAAATGTCATTAAATGTGCAGATGTACTGAGGGGTTCACCTTCACATTTTTGACAGCTGATAAAACTCAGTGACCTCTTGAAGGAGCCGCTGTTTCCGGCTGATATTGGCACAAGAAAAGATGCTACCAAATGTAGAATCTTTTAACATGCTCACTTTAAATTCACAGAAAACCACAGTTTGCATGTAAATTATAGATGGAGCCAGGGCTATGATCACCTGTTTTAACATGAATCTATTTCTCAGAGCTACATCACAGTGAGTAAAGGAATGTGAGGTTGTACAAACCCTGAAAGACGCAAAGATCTTGGTCAGTGATTGCTGTGTGATTTTGCATTATTCACATAATGTGCCATGATACTGATGGATTTAATCAGCCTATTAGAGCTCCGTGCTTCCAGTTTAAAAGTCAGTATCTCTAAGCTGAATGGGATTCACCAGAATTAGTTAAATAACTTTCACTCTCTCTGTTGCCCAACAAATTATCATTCTTCCAGTTCAAATCTCTCAAATAAAACATTTTAACCTTACTTATTGTGTGCTTACACAGCAGGAAAGAATCTGCCTTCTACTTTACAGGCAGATGTAGTCCATTTCAGTCTAAAGGGACTATCCTGTTCTTGGTGTTTTGCAAAACATTTCCTAAAAAATCCAATTGACAGAGTTAACTGATGAGAACAAGGCATTAATACAAAAGACAAGAAATATTTTTTTTCTTGCCTGAATTCACTGACAGAAGTATTTGAATGTTGTTACCACTGAACAGGTGGGGCTGTCACTTGAAAATCTGCATGATCTAAATATATCAATCCTCTAATTATATTGGGTCATATTAAAAAGCAAACACAAAAGCTTTTTTATTTCTGTATAAAGAAAAATCTAAACCTTCCTAGCACTCAACACCTTTGGGGAAGCAGGGAGGGGATGTGCTGGGCTAACCATCCCCCTGAGCACCTCCTTTGGGAACCATGGGACAACATTTCAGAGTGGCAGCCAAGCCTCATGGGGGAAAATTAGGTTTTGCTATGAGTTAGAGCAAAAGTACAAAATTATTCTAAAAGCTCAGCAAAAGAAGACAATAGATGGAAAGGCTCCACAATCAGTGGACTGACTTACAGTATCTGAGTGCTTGATGCTGCCAGTTCTTCAGATTCAGTCATAATTAGTCTAGCATGTGCTCATTTTGCTGCTCTTCTCAGCTACTCATTCTCTTACTGGCCATAGCTTATTAGGGACCATAGCTTCATTTGCACTCTGCTTCCTACTCTGTTTCAGTACCATTTATCCTGCAGGAAATACTTCCTTTTGGCTCTTCCTTGGCCTTGTGCTCTGAGGAGGCCCCAGACCCACAGGTGATACCTTTATCTGAAGCAGAAAGTGGGTCACTGCTTTTCATAAAACTGGGGATGATGTTTCCTTAGATTTTATCTTCACCTGCTGCTCCTGCATTTTTAAAGCCATCAGACACATCCCAGTTCCCTGGGAGACTCTTCCACATCACTGCCCTGCAGGAGGCCTCTGCTGCTTTCTCCTCCTCAGCACAGTGAGCCTTTCCCCACAAGTCTGGCAGTGCAGATCATTCAGTGATGGGTCAGATCAGATCAGATGGGATCACTCCAGCAGAAGTGCAGAGTTCCCCATCCCCTCGGAGCAGATAACGCTGCCCTCACGGTGTTGAGTGTGGTGAGTTGGGATAACACATCCTGCTCACTCCTGCACCTTGGCTTTCTAGTGCAGGGCTGGAACACCCAGCCCTCACTGCTCCGTGTCTCTGCATGGCACCAGGGCACTCACCTTGTTTCCCAAGGCAAAGGGAGCTGCTGTTGCAGCTGAAAAGTGAACATGAACAAAGTTTTTCTGCGTATCCAAAACAGGTATTACACATTAAATGTATTCAGAGTTCAGGCTCTATTCAAAAGACAGCCAAACAATTCAGAAAGAAATACATAGTTAAAGCACTCACGCAGTTTTAGTTTGTGCTGTTGTGGAAGAGCTGCGATTACAATGGAGGAGGTTAAATGTTTGTAGTGCTGGACAGTCTGAAAGTAGCTCTTGAGTACACAGAGGTTATGTCTATTCATTGTTCCTGCTTATGATGTCCTTAAACAGGACAGTTTATGTTGTCTGGCTGTGTACTTCCTTACCTACAGTTTCACTGACACCAAAGGAATCTTGAGAGATCTTATATATTGAACAGTACAGCCTTTAATAGACTCAAAGATAACAGAAAAATCCTTCCCTATTCAAAGATAACTTTAGACAATGAATTGCCATTTGTTTATATAAGATAAAACTTTGATTTAATCAAAGATACATCCATGCTAAAGTGATGGACTCATGGCTGCTTATCTGCTGTAGATACACTGGGAAAAGGGCAAATCTATATTTTTTCTGACTATAGGAACTCCACTCACAGGCTTAGATCTTGTCTTAGAAGCAGCCTATTAGTGAGAGTAAGGCTTATTGCACCTTTAGTTTGCTACTTCATTTACTGATGAACTAATTTGAATATTGGCAGTTGTGGTGATGGGCTGTTTGTAGCTATTGATGCTCTACAGAGCTGGACTGAGGCAAACAGCAAAATTAACACAGGCAACTGAGCTGCCATTCTCACGGACCTGAGCTGGATTCACAGCAGTGACCCAGTGCTAAAAGACCCCATTTCCAGTCCCCAGAGCCTCCTGCTCATCTGCAGCGCACAGAAAAATCGGCCACTGGAAATTCAATGCTGAAAACCATGTGATCTGCTAAAGTAGAATTATGATTCCCTTATCCTGATTTTAGCCCCTTTTTTTTGGACTGAGTGGTGAAATGAAAGGCAAAACTTACTCTGTGCCAAGGCAGTGAAGCAGCAGCACATCTCAGCGAGCAGTACAACCTGTCATTGCAGGGAGAGAACTTAATTCTTCTCCACTGTCTCGCGCAGTGTGGCCACGGCTGAGCGGTAATTTAGGGACTGCAGAACCAGGCAGGATTTGTAATACACCACTTCCCACCACCCTGAGGTGAGCACATGGGCTCTGCTGCACTCCTGGGGTGCCCAAAATGCTGCCAAGTGGGAACACAGGCAGGACACACCAGAGACAGTGCTGTTCAGCAGGAGTTATTTAGAAACTCGAGGGTGACTTCTGAGCCTGCCTGAAGGCTGAGGAGCTTCTGCAATGAAACTGGAGTGAGACAGGAGGCAGGAAAGGGAACAAAACATTGTAAGATTCCTTAAAGAGTCTTACAGGGTGTGCTGGATGTCTGTGTGGAGACAGCAGTATGGGAGAACAGCAGGAACACAGTTGTTCCCAAAGGGAAGTCCAGCAGTGTAGGAGAACAGCAGGAACACAGTTGTTCCCAAAGGGAAGTCCAGCAGTGTAGAACAGCAGGAACACAGTTGTTCCCAGAAGGAAGTCCAGCAGTGTAGAACAGCAGGAACACAGTTGTTCCCAAAGGGAAGTCCAGCAGTGTAGAACAGCAGGAACACAGTTGTTCCCAAAGGGAAGTCCAGCAGTGTAGAACAGCAGGAACACAGTTGTTCCCAAAGGGAAGTCCAGCAGTGTAGAACAGCAGGAACACAGTTGTTCCCAGAAGGAAGTCCAGCAGTGTAGAACAGCAGGAACACAGTTGTTCCCAGAAGGAAGTCCAGCAGTGTAGAACAGCAGGAACACAGTTGTTCCCAAAGGGAAGTCCAGCAGTGTAGAACAGCAGGAACACAGTTGTTCCCAAAGGGAAGTCCAGCAGTGTAGAACAGAAGGAACACAGTTGTTCCCAGAAGGAAGTCCAGCAGTGTAGGAGAACAGCAGGAACACAGTTGTTCCCAAAGGGAAGTCCAGCAGTGTAGAACAGCAGGAACACAGTTGTTCCCAAAGGGAAGTCCAGCAGGAAGCCAAGGAGAACCAGAGGTGGCTGCAGGGCACAGTCCCACAGTACTGGAGCCAAGCAGGCAGAGCACAAGGGTGGCACCAGCAGTTTTTCCCATCAGTGACACCAAATAAAGCAACAAGTCGATGTCAGATTAAGACACCAAAAGAACAGGGGTAAAAACAAGAATCTACAAATGGCTTTAAACTGAGACTGAAAGCTCCTGGGCACAAGGATGGGATCCTGAGAGAGGCTGCTTGGAGCAATTAGTGGCTGCTAATGATCTCTACATTGCGAGATTAAGGCCACTGAGATTAAGGCCACTGAAACCCACCTGCAGTGATTAATCACAGGATGAGCCTTACAGCACTTCCTAACTCTCTATTAGTATTCTGGGAACAGGTAAATCAGCCAGAGCAACTCAGCAGTTATGGCATGGGGAAGCTACAGGAGCAACTTAATTTGGAGTTGGATGGGATGGGGTTTCAAGTAAGAAAATTGACAATTAAGAAAATTCATCTGTGCTTGATTGGAATGAGCTCTTAAAGTGTATCTAATTTTACAGAAACCAAAAATAAAATAGATTATTTTAATAGTAACTTCATTTGTTTCTAACTCCAGTTAGGGAAAAATTGATATTAATACTTCTTGATGAATTTCCAGTTGACTGCACTGTTGAATAGCCTACACTTAAACTGAGTGCAGCAAAACCTTTTCTTCAAAGACTTATTGTTTTGACAAAAAGTACAATAAACAGAAGCATGTTTGACCAGCTAAGCTTTTATCGAGGTTTTTGGTGCAGATTATATTACAGGCTCTTAAAATATGGATGCAGTGACTGCTTTTTCCTCCCTTTTTGGGAAACTCTGTATGCCTTTCTGGTTCCTGGTTAAACCAGGTGTGGTGCTTTTCTCTATTTATTGGGTTTGTTCTTCTAGGGTAAAGTATCAAACTGAGCCCAGAGTGAGCTTTGAGGTGAAAGGTTTAATTTAGTTCCTTACACCTTGCACAAACACACTGCCTGCAAAGAGGAGCACTTGAGATTTATCTGCATCATCATTAAAGTAGAGAGAATGCATTAAGAAAAGCTGATAGACAGTAAAATTTGCTGTCTCTTTGCTTTTCATCGGCACTGACTCTGAGTTTGGCTTCTTTCTCTACTCATGAAATCTTAGGGTATAAAAAAGTTGCAATTCCTCATTATTTAAAACTACCCAACTGATTTCCTGCTGCTATTAGGACTTTTTTCTATTGGATTTAGGGATGATAACAGCCATTTAATTCCAGTGTTTGAGATGTGAGTGGTCAGTTATGTGTCAGGAGTTCTTTTTAGTGTGAGAGGACTAAGTGGAGGTGGTTTTGATTAAGTGGGGGCTTAAAAATGTGTCCCAGAGAGCAGAGAAAGAATGGTTGTCACAGATTTTTAAGGCATCTTCTGTGCCTTTCCCTTCCTTGATTGACAAGAAATTCTCTGGGCACTTTTACTACTGCACTGTCATTAGAATTTGTGCCTAACCCTATTAAATCTGATTAGTTCTTTTATGAGAATAGAATTCAATGTTTGCAGCAGAAACACCAAGAGGTAGATTTGATGTCTGTATTTAAGAGAGAATCAGTTAATCCAATCTCCCAGAGTTTATGTTAGTTCTGTGCGTTGTGAACCCTTTTCATGATTTGAATTTCCTTCTGCTCAATCTGAATGCTTTTTCCTTCTAGGATCTGAGAACTATGTGAGTATTATGTTTGTTTTTTAATTAACTAATTAATTTTTCAGAAAAAAGCCAAAACTAGTAAATCACATTCAGTTTTTGGAAAATACACAGTTATGACTATAATGAAATTCTGTTGTGGTACTGAGAACCTAGTGCAGCTTTGGACTTTTTAACACAAATAATTAAATTGAAATAAGTCTCACTAAAATTTGTTTTAAAAGACCACTGAATAACTCAGGTAGAACATTAATAGGTTTTATTTTTGTTTCTAAAATGCCAACTCTACCCCAAAAAGCTGGCAGAGACAAAGAACCACACAAGTACAGCTTGTATGTCTTGCCAGGGAAGGAAGTCCCTGCCTTCCCCCGCACAGCAAGGCTTGGCCAAGATTTCAGGGATGGTTCTTTCAGACTCTGAGGGAATCCCTGCCAGACACTTGGATGTGGGGAAGACATACCCTAATTTCACAGATGAACTAAAGTGTTCTTTGTACTGAAAACTGAATTTGGGCGAAGTTTAGGAGGTCACTTGGGTTATTGTGAGAGAACTCCCTGGCTAGAGAAGTGCAGGTGTGTGAAAATGCTTTAGCTGGCCACAAGGGCAGAGGCACAACTGAGTGTCCTGGTGTCACAGTGCAGCCTGGAAAGCACAAATCCTACAGTCTGATGATGTGGCCAATCTGATTCCTGGCACTGCTGCATTATTCTGAAGGACCTCATGAATCTGTATCCCCTTGTGTCCCAAGACCACGACCCTGGAGTGCACTCACTTCTGCATATCCCAACTCCACATAGCACAAATTACACACGGGCATCAAATGCACTTTATAACAGGGGATTCATCATTTTCCCTCTGTCTATTAATTCCAAAATTCACGTACTGTTACCATGCTAATTCTCTGGATTAGAACAGAACCCAGGCTTGGAAGTTGGGATGTCATTTATACCTTTATTTTTTCTAAATATGCTTCCTTATATTAATGTTTAGAACACCCCAAAACCTCATGTTCTCTGAATGTTACTTGTGCAGTTGATTAATTGTTGTCCAAGAGTTCCTTGGCCTACTTAAAAATGTCCACTTGGAAAGTGCCCTTGAATCCAGCAGACAGCATGTGATATATGAGACAGAGTGCAGTCAAACAAACTTTCTGAGCAGAAGTGGAGAGGATTTACGACTCCAGCTTTCTCCTGCAGGAGGGCATGATTGGTGGATTTGGGCTGTCGAGAGCTATTTGTATTGCAGTGAAACCTGGAAGTCTCAGAGGATCCTGTATTTAGAGCTAGCTCTTTCACTGGGTACAGCAGGAAGGTGAGCTGAGCTTCCTCCAGTTCTCTCAATAAATGAATGGCCAAGTTGGCATTTTGGGTGCCTGGCTTGTTAGAGAGGGTCTGTATTGACTGGGGAAAACACAAATCAAAATGTAAGGCCTGAAAACTGTCTCAGTGGACGTTAACCAGGAAATCTGGAGGAAAACAAATAATGTGGAAGAAATAGAGTAGGTAGAAAATAGTGATTTAAAATAGATTGTTTATTTGTCTGTTTGTTTATTTGGGCTGTAAGTAGGGGAATTGGAAAAGTTCTTATGTTTTGCCCATAGCTTGATATAATACAGAGAGTCTTCAACTGTAAAATAAAACCCAGGTTCAGTTTTATATGCCAGCTTCTCTCAAACTGGATATTTGTGTTCCAGTTTCTAGTTCAAGTCTATTTCTAATACATTTTGCTAATAAAACACAGAGGTTCTGCTGGTTGAAGTGGTTACGCATCAAGTCACATTTTGGTTAATTCCTACCTAAAAACATCTTTTCCTTTATCCATCCCACCCCACCCTCCCCCCTCCAGATTTAATTAGGGAATCTCAATACTAAACCATTCTGGGCTGCTGAAACATTTGATTAATTTTGTGTGGTTGCAGTTCTGTAATGAAACCCTGCAAGCAGTCGAGAAGCTTTCCACAGCTCCATGAACACAGCTGTGAATTATGGCTGTGCTAACACTCCAAGGAAATAAGTGCAGCATCCAGTCTCAGCGGAAGGTTTCCATCTGATTGGTTTTTCAGTCACAACTTCTTCCCCTTGTTGTGGCAAGGCTGGGATTCCTGTGAGGGTGCTGGGCTCTGTCTTGGAGAAGGGCAAATATTTACTGTGTCCAGACAGCTTTCTAGTCAGCCATAAAGATGGGTGGACATGGCACGGGGCTTTGAGAGAAGATTTAAGTGAAGAAGAAATTGCAAATGAATCTGACTAACTCAGAGGGGAGTAAATGGTGAAATTTGCAGACAAATAGCTTTGGAAAACATCCTATTAAATTATGGGGAAGGTTTGTCTTGAAAAAACCCCGAGACACCATCTAGTTTATACTTTTTCACAAGGCAAGATAACTTCTACCAAGCTTTTCCTGATAAATGTTCCTGTAATGTGTTCTCCAAAAGCCTTCAGTGCTAAAGCAATGTATCACAGCTCTCCACTGTCCTCACCACACGAGTTTTCTTAGTGCCTTGCCCAAATCTCTCCCGCTGAATGCTGAGCCCATTACTTTTTCTTCTGCCCACAGAGGATAAACAATTTATTAACTTTTTCTCTTCCCCTCTGTATTGTGTATGTACAGATTAAGACTCAGAGCCACAGAAAGGTGAGTTTTTTAAAGAACACATAATCCTGTTTCAGTTCTTTCCTCAGGAATTTCAATGGAAGTGTGACTCTGTGATATCACATTGGGTCTTGGGTCGTTGTTCTCCTAAGGCAGTCTGTGGTGGATGTGAACCTCCAGTGCAGTGCTCAGATGATCCATTCCACCAGAGCCACTGCCAGGCTGGACACAGCAATGACATCTTAATGACACTTCACGTTGGCTTGGTATGGAGCAGTGATCTGATAAGGCTGATTTCAATTTGTGATCTACCAAACTCTGGTATCCTTATCTGGAAAACTGGTGCTTCTTGCATTTTTTCTTCATCGTGTTTTGTGGGGATTTTCCTTGTATCTTTGCTGTTGTTGTGGGTTTGTGTTGGTTTTGGAGGGGGTTAGTCCTCACTGCAGTGACTTGCACCTGTATATTTCAGACCTTTCCTTCAGCGTCCCAAGATCATTCCCAGAGCACTAATAGCTTTTTCTGTTATCACATTATCTTTCTATTTAATCAATTAACAGCATTTAAATTTTCTTCCAGAATTTTGTTTTACTTGGTTATTTACATGGAAAATCAGAAGCAGTCTGCTAAAAATATTTGTGCATGCATTTGCACATGCTGCTTCATTTAAAATACTGCCTTGTGTCTGGCAATATTTAGTACAAATGGGAATGTTCAGAAAAATATGTCAGGGAAAATGTCAGGAGGAGATGGAAAACCATTTTGGAAAACTCCAAAAAGGGGAAGAGTGAGCCAGTAGAGGCTTGGAGTCTGATAATCTCCTGTGGGGAGCAGCCTGGAGGAAGTGTCGAGGAGCTGTGGAAGCCAAGAAGCTTGGGGAGCTCACTCAGAGCCCACCCGCTCTTCAGCAGGTGCCACAAGGCACAAAAGGAGAAGAATGATCAGAAACTGTGGTTTTCTTGCTCTTGGCACAATGGAAGGATGTAACCTCTCCATAAAATATCTCCACCTTTATTGCTGAGCTACTGCTCTGAAACTTCCTTGCTGTGCAAGGCATTGGAGATGTTGTGGGAGGAGTGAGGGCTGTCTCCCTCTCCAGGAGCGCTTTGTGCTCCCTTTCAGTCGCTCAGTTGCTGATATTTGCGAGGCAGAGGTGACAGCAGGGGTTGTTCCTGAGGAACAGTTTCCAGAGAGAATCCTCCCCAGTGTCACACTTGGGGTAGCACTGGGAGGGAGCTCCTGCTCTGCTCCCGTCATGCCTGGCATTTGGCAATTCTTGTTCCAAAATAGGAATGCCAAATAAAGTTGGATTCCAAAATACTTCGGCTCCCCTGAGCAAAGCAGTATTTACAAGGACAGAAATAGATGTAGCATCGTATCAGCAGCCCTTTAATGCATGTTTTAAATACTAGGCACTCCTCCGGGGGAAGGAGCAGGGAGAGTTGTAGCTGTGCATAAATAAAATGCCCAAGCTGTAAATAACAAAGGAGAGCAGAGGTGAAAAATCAGGCCTTTTGGAGAGCTCATGACTGGACCTTAAAAATTCCTAGAAAGTGTGATTTTAAAAATCAGATTTTTCTTTCTCCTTTTAATTTCAACAGTTTTAAGATGGAATGCTTAATTGAGATCAGGTTGCCAGTGGTACAGTTACACTCTTTAATTATCTGCTGTCGCTTCTAGATGACCTTGGAATTTATTGATGTGGAATTACCAGTCCCTGGTGTTTCCATCTTTTACATTTTTGCAGCACCAGGAAATTTTTTTCTCCTCCAGACAGATCCACCTGACATCTCCTCCATGACCACAAATCAATTAAATGGTCTTTCCAGGATTGCAAAATTTTACAGATTGAAATCCAGCAGTTGTCCTTTACTGCAGGCTGTGGAGAAAACTTTGTGAAATGTGATAGAGTAGGAAACAACACCCATTTGGGAGCCAGGCCAGGCTGCATGAGAAACTGAGAGCTGGAAAGTCATCATGAGAATGAGAGGAACTGAGGAAAGGAGCCTGGGTATGGAGTGTGGCTGTCTATGGACAAGAGTGGTGGAAGAACTTCAAGTGAACAGCTCTAGAAATCACAAAAAAAAAAAAAAAAAAAAAAAAAGAAAAAAAAAGGAAAAAAAGAACTTCAGAAAATATTTTATGTATTAAAAATATTCTTCACTTCTGTTTAAAACTATTTTGAAACTTGAAAGTTTTTTCTATTATGTAGTGCAAGGGAAAAGCTCCAAAACACTGAAGATGACACTGCCATTCCTGTTTTAAGCAGAGGGGTCTTAGGAGAGCAATCTGGAAGGTTCCCATTGTCTGAGGGAGAGCAAGGGCCAGAACCTCAGAGCCTGGGCCACAGGGAGTGTCTTCACCCAGAGATTCTGGATTTCCTTTTCCTTGGGAGCTTTCTCATTGTCTATAAATCTAAGATCAAGCTGGTCATTCAGGGATCACAGCACAGCTTCTAATTCTTGAATTTAATCATGAACTTCAGAAGCCTTTTCTGATAAAATTTTCATGAAAACTTAGTAAGACTCTTATTTCAACAAAGTAATATTTCTTTGTATAATCCCTAACCATTTTTATTCATCTACTACTGAAACAGAACTTTTATCCTTTGTGCTATCAAAAAACTTCATCCTGTAATCCAAAGTATTTATGCAAAGATTTCCCAGAAGCAAGGGAAAAAACCCCAAAACTCATCAAAAGAGAGATGCCAGAATTTCTTGAAACACATCAAATATCTGTGACTAGGGAATTTGTGTAAAATAACTTTAACAAGTGTAGTCTTTTCAGAAATCAGGCTTTATAAGATTCAGAAGCAGCAGGGTAATGCCCTTTTACGTGGATTTGAAAGGAACTCAGTGGAACAAATACAAGGAGTGTTACCGATTCTATTTTCTTTCAATAACTGTAAGCCTCAAATTCCCACTGGTGTGGACTCCCTCCTTCATTGCAGCAGTTGATCCTGCTCTGTTTTTAGCAGGAATTGCTCATGCAGGTGGCGGGGTTTGGAATCCAGCCTGCCTTCCTTGCCCAAGGAGATGCCACCCAAGAGGGAATTGCCAAAGTTAGGGACTGACACGGGTTCTGACAGGCAGTTCCTAGAAGAGGAGGGAAGAGAAACTTCTCAAGTGACAAATACTAAAATGGGTGAAACAAATGCTTTCAGAGTGGGGTTGGATGGGAATGTTCTTGTGTGGAAGTGACACAAATATACATATATATTTATATATACACACACACACACATGCACACACACATCTTTGGGTGGTGCTGGGAACAGAGCCGTGCAGGATTCTGACAATTCCAGCAGAAAGTGGGCCTGGGAGCAGGAACCACAGCCAAGCTGCTCGTTCCTTGAAGGTGAATTTGCTATCTCTGGCAGCAGCGGAGCTGAGGCTTTGCATCCTTTCATTCCTCTGCTCTCAGACCTCCCTGAGCCTCAGGACTGAGGCAAGGCATGTGCACTTGGTTTAGCCTTCTCCCCTGCCAGTTCCCCAGAAGTTTCTGGTGGCATCCAGCAGGGATTGTTGTTTTGATGTGCTGATGGTGCTTCACAGAGAGCTCAGAGTGATTCCTGCCCGTTAACTTCTGTGTAGTCCCACAGCAATCAGCACTTTTTAATGGAGCCAGCTAATAAACCTGCTAAATTCTTTATAGAACATTTTAGGACTGCTTCATCTGGACCTGCAGAAGGTTAAAAACTCCAGTTAAAGTTTACAGTATGGGGAACAGCAACTGTCTGAAGTCTAGAAAGCCTGGCTTTAGCATATGGAAATAATTAAAAGCAACATTTAAAGTGTCTTTTGTAAGCAGAGATTGTGTACCAAGAACACTCTCTAATACTGACAGGGACAGCTGGCACAATCTAGCTAAAGCCTACTCTTCCTTTATTCCCAAGAATAAGAGATGAATTGTCCTTATTTAGACAAATATTGCAGAGTTGTCAGTTCATTTCAATTAGAAACTTGTTTTGTCATTTAGATTAGGTTTTCCTTTGGCCTTTGCTAATTTTTCTGAAGTTAGCATGTCCAGCTGTGACTTCTGACAAAACTAGATCTTCTCCAATCTTAGGTTTACATCGTTGTTTAATGCTTGCAATATTAGGGCTTACAAGGACCACAAAGCTGACTCATGAGATTTAAAAAAAAATCAAAACTTGAGGAGTGTTTTTTCAGCTGTTTTTTTGTGGTTTAGTTTGGTTTTGGTTTGTTGGGGGTTTTTTGTGGGTTTTTTTGTGGGTTTTTAGTGTTTTGTGTTTCTTTTGTTTTTTATGCTGCAATTGCTGATTCTGGGCCAGTTTGAATTCTGACATTGGAAATAAAACTGGACTCCTGTAATATTTCTAGTGTTACAGAATAATGAAAACACAATGTTCCACCAGGCAGCAGTTTGGGGAGCCTGGCAATAGTAGGGTCTGGTAGTGTGGTCTTTTTATGTGATGTTGTTGACATCAGGATTGCTTTTGGGTACTTGGGCAGAAGCTTCCAGCTGCACTCTCACTGAATTATCATGGTTACCCCTTGCTGCTCAAAACCAGCTTTGGAAGCCTGCCTTGTTTCTGGAAAACAATCCCAAATTTCTTACAAGAAATAAAGGTCAGATTTGAAACATTGGTGCTACAAAGAGACAGAAACCCCTGTTTGTAGATAAATCCTTCGCTGTTTCAATCAGACTGGCCCCAGGTCTGCCTGCAGAATCCTTCAGAAAATCCTAGCCAGGACTTTTCCTGCCTTTTTGCTGTGCAAAACCACCCCTGTGTGGTCACAGACCATCCAAGGGTAGCCCATTGTTTGGGTGCACAGTGCACAGCCACATTCTCCAGCTGATGGGCAAAACCTGGCTGTGCCCAGAGCAGCTCACTGGAGAGCTTTTCTGTAGAGCCATAAAGCACAGCAGAACACTGAGCCATTTAAAACCCAAATATTTGGCATCTCCAGTCTCACTGCTCTCCTCCACAGCCATGCTGGCTTTTAGCTTCCTCCTTTTATTAAACTATTAAATTGGGAATTTTTATT
This sequence comes from Poecile atricapillus, assembly GCF_030490865.1. Lineage (NCBI taxonomy): Eukaryota > Metazoa > Chordata > Aves > Passeriformes > Paridae > Poecile > Poecile atricapillus. The sequence continues at coordinate 2,378,761 of NC_081256.1, read as the reverse complement.
GCTCCCAATTTAGCACTTCTAATAAAAAGTCACAGTTAAAAGCCTCTGTGGGTACTGAAACTTGCAGCTGTGATTTCTCTTGATGAAAATAAAGACAAGCCCTGCTTTTAAAGCTCGCCCCTGTCATGGGGTGGCTCCAAATCAGAGGGAGCTGGGTGGGATAGCAGCTGAGAAGGAATTACAGCAGCAGGAAGGGGTGAGGAGTAAGGAGAGAAGGTGGCAGCAGAAGAGAAATATTAATTAGATGTTCAAAGTGCAGCTGCAGTATGAAAATACCTCAAAGTGTAGATACAGTCCAAAGCCCCACACTGCTTTATTACAGGACTTATTTAAACATGACATCAGTGCTAAGTAGCAGTGCCTGGAACCTCACTGGAGAGGCTAATTTTCCCTTTAATGGGCAGTTCTGTAGTGTGCAGTGGTCTTGATGAGTGCCCACCCCAGAAAAACTGTGGCAGCAGGGTGAGGGAGCCCATCACTGTAAATCCTGCAAAGTGGCTGTTTGAGACTCTGACTGCCTGAAAAGGGCAGCTTGACACCTTGACCTGGGGACTCAAAGCAACAATACAAGAAATTTTAGTACAAAGGAAATTCTTTTCTATGCAGCTTCTTAAACTGACCTTACTATCTTTTACTGGGGAAAAAAAAAAAAAAAAGAAGAAGAAATATTTTAGAAGTGCAAGAATGTATTTTTAAACTAGGTTTCTGCTGGAAATAAATCTTTTCATTAAGAAAAGAACACTGAGATGAAAACTCTGATATATCATGATTTAAAGTTTTCTGTCTTAAGGTAAAGTTTTTTATGGTCCCTTATGTGGGAGGAAGATAGAATATTTTCAATTACTAAAGTTGAATTCAAAGTTACCGGACTGGACCGCAGGAGTCAGTTCTGGGATAAGAGGAATTTTGAAGGCAGGAACGGTGTCTCCTGCAGGGCCTTGGAAATCTCCAGGAATTCTGCTCTTCTCTGCTACCACTGCTTTTCCCTCTACCGAGGAAATGAGGCCGCTTCCCCAGAGGGAGGTTGCATGGCTCGTAACTTATTGTGTGTTTTATTCCAAAGCAGACCCCAGAACTACAGAACTACAGACCCCCGAAATAAAAAAGGATAAGAGCATAAAACTGCCCCCTCTTTCATTATCTGTCTGATGACCAGAGCTGTCACAGCTGAACAGCTGCTCTGATGTCTCATCGTTTACAAAGCACTGCTGAAGGCTTGAGGGAGAAATATTCTTTCATTGAAGACAAAACTCCCTTTGATTTCTGCTGGAGCTGTATTCCAGGCTTACAATCTGGCGGTGCACTCAGTTATGTCAGAAAACAGGTCAGTCCATCCAGACCCATCTTCAGAAACATTCCTCAGCAACGTGACTGGGTTAAATTTAGCTCCACCGATTTTGCTGAAATTTCCTTGGATGCCTTGAATTCCTGTGCTGGAATTGGATGATAAACTGTGGGGGTTGCTGGGTCTGAATTACTTTGGTGCTGTTTTCCCTCCTCAGCTCTCCCATCTCCTCATCATGTTCTGGGAGTGAGGCAGTGGTTTTTAACCTACTCAAAAACTACTGAGGCCAAAGCCAGGATGTGTTTGTGTGACAGGCTGCCTTTTAGGACAGCAGACTTTAAGGGATGGCAGTTCTCAGTTTTTGGCAGTACTGCACATCTGGGCTCTCCTGCTCTTGGAGGCCACTGCTCCTGCCACACCTGGCTGTGGGAGAAATGGTGTCCACAGAACTGTCCCAGTTCCATCCTGGGACTAACATCCCTTCCTGTCCGTGTGTGTGTGGGGTACATTCCTCATCCCTGGGCAGGGTTTGTGTGTTTCTGGGAGCCCCCATCTATTCTGTGTAAGTCCTGAGTACCCCCTGTTTGCTGGTGCTCAGGAAGGAGGCACATCAGCCAGAAGTTGTTTTGCTCCACTGCCACCCCAACAGCTGCCCTGATATCACCACACAGTCCCCAGGCTTTCAGCAGGCAGAGCAAGGTGTGTGACCATGGCTCAGGACTCAGCAGTGTCACCATGGCTCAGGACTCAGCAGTGTCACCATGGCCAGAGCTCAGCAGTGTCACCATGGCCCAGAGCTCAGCAGTGTCACCATGGCCCAGAGCTCAGCAGTGTGACCATGGCCCAGAGCTCAGCAGTGTCACCATGGCTCAGGACTCAGCAGTGTCACCATGGCTCAGGACTCAGCAGTGTCACCATGGCCCAGGACTCAGCAGTGTCACCATGGCTCAGGACTCAGCAGTGTCACCATGGCCCAGAGCTCAGCAGTGTCACCATGGCCCAGAGCTCAGCAGTGTCACCATGGCTCAGGACTCAGCAGTGTCACCATGGTTCAGAGCTCAGCAGTGTCACCATGGCCCAGGACTCAGCAGTGTCACCATGGCCCAGAGCTCAGCAGTGTCACCATGGCCCAGGACTCAGCAGTGTCACCATGGCTCAGGACTCAGCAGTGTCACCATGGCCCAGAGCTCAGCAGTGTCACCATGGCCCAGGACTCAGCAGTGTCACCATGGCCCAGAGCTCAGCAGTGTGACCATGGCCCAGGACTCAGCAGTGTCACCATGGCTCAGGACTCAGCAGTGTCACCATGGCCCAGAGCTCAGCAGTGTCACCATGGCTCAGGACTCAGCAGTGTCACCATGGCCCAGGACTCAGCAGTGTCACCATGGCCCAGGACTCAGCAGTGTCACCATGGCTCAGGACTCAGCAGTGTCACCATGGCCCAGGACTCAGCAGTGTCACCATGGCTCAGGACTCAGCAGTGTGACCATGGCTCAGGACTCAGCAGTGTCACCATGGCCCAGAGCTCAGCAGTGTCACCATGGTTCAGAGCTCAGCAGTGTCACCATGGCCCAGGACTCAGCAGTGTGACCATGGCTCAGGACTCAGCAGTGTCACCATGGCTCAGGACTCACCAGTGTGACCATGGCCCAGAGCTCAGCAGTGTCACCATGGCCCAGAGCTCAGCAGTGTCACCATGGCTCAGGACTCAGCAGTGTCACCATGGCTCAGGACTCAGCAGTGTCACCATGGCTCAGAGCTCAGCAGTGACACCATGGCTCAGGACTCAGCAGTGTCACCATGGCCCAGAGCTCAGCAGTGTCACCATGGCCCAGAGCTCAGCAGTGTCACCATGGCCCAGAGCTCAGCAGTGTCACCATGGCTCAGGACTCAGCAGTGTCACCATGGCCCAGGACTCAGCAGTGTGGCTGCCTGAGGTGACAACAGTGGCTCAGCTTCTGGGCAGTGGGGAAGGGGCAGTGGCCACAGGGACACCAGTGAAGAAGTGAACAGATATTTGGGTATGACCCAGTGAAAAGTGAAACACAATTATTCTGATGCAGGGAGAAGTGAGGGATGTGCCTTTGTGCTTGCACTAATCAAAAGACTGATTGTTTGTATTTCTCCAGGGCAGGAATCGGGGCAGGGGACACACACAACTGACTCTCATGAAGAATATATATATATATAAAATGTTTAATCAATTCAGTGAATTAAGGGGACCTGCAATGAACAGATGAAGTATTAGACTCTGTGGAGTGAAGACAAGCATTTAAATTAAGAAAACAGCATGATAAGATTGTGCATGCTGAGTCTAAGAACCCTTGATCTAGACATTTAATGGATGGAAGGGAAGACAAGCAGGAATATATAAAAATATGCTATTAGTGCCCTGGGGTTGTCTGAGGAAAGAGGAATTTTGAGTGTGAGAAATTAATTTGAAAATGTTGACTTTTTGTCCAGATATTTTATGAGGAACCCCATGGCAAAGTACAGAAAGACTAGGAAACATAAAAATAAAAGTAGGGAAGGAAGATACAATACTTTAGAGGCTCTTTTCCAGGATTTTTTTCTCACATTCTTGTATAGTGTAGCAGTCTGCCTTTTGTAACGGAGATCAAAGCTGTAGGAGAAGCAAAATCTAATGAAAAGCATCTGGGTCTGGCGATAAAAGGAGTGTCTGCAGTGGGATGACAAGTGTATAGTTGTTCCTTCTGTCAGATCTGACATGAAACTGGAGAAACAAAACAACCTGCACCAGTCCAGCTCTCTTCCCATCAGGAGTGCTGGGCTGAGGCAGTGGGGGACACACACAGGTGCTGATAAACTCAGGGGCACAGAAAAGCTGCTGTGCTGGAAAGAAATGGCAGAAAATTTCAGCAGGTGCACTGCCTAAGAACAAACATGATCAAGTTTTGGATTGAAAACTAATTGAAATTCAATCAGAAAATGGTGGAAGGCAAATTTTTTTTTTCATTTTTCTCTGTCTTGAAACACAAGGTTTCGGTTTACTTTCTCAATCTCTTTGTGTGGTAGAGACCAGAACTTGCTGAGGAAGGTGAAGAAAAGCCTCCATCCCCTTCATTGGCCCAGATGCATTCCACATTCCATATTTCCTAGTCCACATTTCCAATTTCCCATTCCATATTCCATTTTCCATCTTCCATATTTCCTGTTCCATATTTCCCATTTCCATATTCCATGCTGCTGAAGCAGCCCCACCTTTCTGTCCGTGTGTGAGGAGCTGCAGGGAGCTGAGGGCCAGGTTCACACAGCACCATTCCCCCAGCTCTTCCTTTTAGAACCAGCAGCAGGGTATGTGAGTGAGCTGGGAAATTATTTGTGGATGGCCCTGTATTTTTTTTTTAATCTAAATCTCACCTGCTGTTTTGTGACCTGATCACTTGCTGTTAAGCTGGTGGAATTTCTTATGCTATCTGTACTGCAAATATGATAAAATTATTTAGATCCTTTCAAATACTTTGTTTAAACATGCCCAAAGTTCTCTAATGCATAGCTTAAATAATTGGTACACTTAATGAACATTCAAAAATTATGTTTTTAAACATTTCATATGCCTCAGCACTGAATTTTTATTCTTTCTTTGCTGTGTTTTGCACTTTTTTTTTGTTTTCTGTGTGAGGGGGTGGTCAGGTGGAGCAGAATCAGCACAAGCAACGTGGTTGCTCTATGTGAGCCCATTTTGTGCATGAGTTGAAATGTCAGAGGAGTGTATCAGGGGTCCCTGATGGCTCCAATGCTTGTGTCAGAGCTCACCAAATGTATTCTGAATTTGCAGCCCCAGCTCTGGATGAATTCACTTGCCTTCTGTTGCTCACTGTTTTTTGTCTGCTCTCTGCAAATTTCTTATAAGCAATGGGATGCTCACTGCAGAATTTCCAGAAACTCATCTTTTCACCTCATAGCCATTAAATATTGGAAATATCTTGTGCTCTTTGCTTGTCCAAGTGAATTTCTGAGACAGTGATCTGCCTTTGGGAACTGGCTATGATTATCTGTGGACCTTTGGAACAAAGACAGAACACTAACTTGTGACTTTCAGATACTCCCTTTATGATTCTTACTCTAATATTTACCTTTTTGAAGCAGAATTAAAGGAGATTTTGGAGATGCTGAAGCATCAATTTTACTTCTGTTGTCCAGGGAACCCTGAAGTACTGTCCATTTGTGATTTTGCAGACCTTTCTGCCTGAAAACACTCCTCTGGCTGCTGCTGACTTTGCCAAGGTCATCCCTGGGGGAAGGAGGGGAGCCAGTGAGCAGGGATCCCTCCCTCCCTTCCCCTACTACAGCTGGATTAAGCAACTGAGCACTTGGCTGGAATGCCTGGAAAATTAAGAAACAAATGGGCTATGTAAGAAAATAGAAAAATCTTTTCTTGTCCCAGAAAAACTTCCCCTAATCCTAAGTTGCAATGCTCTTATCTCCATCAGTGTCTGTAACTCATTTCTGTTATGTAACTGCACCATTTTGCTGACCATTTGAAAACTCAGAAGAAATTCCTCAGCTCCATCCCTGTTTTGTTGCACACTTACTCTTCTTTACTACTTCTGCTCCAATGTAATCTCTGTGTAACACCTTTTGGCTCCAGATGTATTTTTCCCTTCTCTCTTTTATATTTGTCTCATTGTTTTGGTTTATGCTCTTTCTTTGCTCTCTGGATCATGAGAGAGATAAGCTGCTTTGGAAACACCTTTGCTGTTCTGGCCTGACAGGGTGCTAAAGCATCAAGCTCTTCATGATGGTTCCTCTTCCTCACAGGGGCTGGCATGAGCTGAGACCTGTGTCTCTGACAGAACAGATCAAAACCCACCAAATGGGATGGGATAATAAACTATCCCCAGGACAGTCCTGCAGCCTTTGGAGGTGGCTGGAAAGGCACAGCTTGTTCAGCTGGCAACGGAAAGCTGTCATTCCATCTAACATCCTTTTCTCTTGGTTTTGGGGTTTTTTACTGTGTTTTTGTTGTGATGTTTCTGTTTTGTTTTGTTTCATTTTTTGGTTGTTTATTTTTTTAAGTAGCAATATGGCCTGCTCTCGTAAGGACCTTCACTACTAAATTGTCCGATCAGCCTCCCATTTTTCTAAATTTTCTCAGGTACATTTGGGGTTTTCTCCTTTGCTTCATCTCCCTCTTTCTCACCTTTCTTCCCCCAGTTCCAATATGATAAAATGGATGATAACTAAAATTCCTTCTCAGAATGAGAAAAAAAAGTCAGAAAATTGAAATTGAAAAGTAATAACTCTGATCTGGACTGTTTCTCTCTTCAGGAGTTTGAATTAGTTTGATGGAATTTATTAGCACAAGCCAGATAACTGCAGAACTGTTGCAGTTTGGATGTAAATCAGTAGCTGAAGTTACTGATCCCACAGCCAGGTCCCTTGGTCTCCAGCTGCGAGGGGAGTGGCTGAGGCTTGGAAGGAAAGGCAAAGTGCTCAGCAATCACCTTTGAGCAGGTATGTGGTGTGAAACTGTGAAACATTTATGTTGAAGAAGGTCTTTAATTCATAATCACAGGTGCCACATGGAATCCATTGCATTTCTTACCACATATTTTCTAAAATTGGAAAAGCAAACCAAATGCTAGAAACAAACCCAACACTGTTTTTTTCTGAACACAAAGCACTCTCCGCTTTTGGTTCACTTTCCTCTCTAATCCTGACCAGGGTTTCCTGTGAGATCCTCATTTTCACCAGGAGATACCAGGTTCTTGTAGATGCTGACAGTATCTATTGTAAAACCATCAGTGTAACATCACTCCAGCAGAGCTGCTTCTTTGCAACAGTGGCATTTATATGACTGATTTTGACCTTTTCTCCCCTCTGGAAACCTGTGCTCTTGACATGCTGAGGTCTTTGCCCTGCTGTAGCATTGTTTAATACAGGCTTAGGTATCATTAAATGAGTATGAAATAAGACTTCCATGGAAGGGAGACATGTTCACAGCTCAGAATGTCACTGTCTTGCACATGCTTGTTTAAATTCTCACATGTGAGAGGATATGAGGTCTCTGAGATCAACAGTGGCTTGAAAAAAAGAAAAAAATATTTACAGAAAAAAAAATAATCAGTGTTTCTCAAGAAAAGCCTTGAGGATTTTTTGATTTTGAGTTATTAGACAAGAGTCTTATAAAAACAAAGTATCTTTCAAAAAGTCACAGTGAATCAATAGGGATTTTTTAAACACCATTTTGTCCATGTGAATTTTATCTCAAAACAGTTGCTATTGTTTAGGGCAGGGACTCACAAGAACACATTTTTCTGGGTTTATGTTCTTTCCTGAATCATCTCTTACAGCAGAGCAGCTCTTTGGCTGTAAAGGGACCCTGTCTGAGCTTGTCTGGGAGCTGAGGCTGTTCTCCTCATGTGCCTGGTCTGGGATGTGAAATGAGGGGCTGCAGCTCCTCTTGGACTGGGGCTCACTCCAGCACCTTTCAGTGCCATCTCTCCATGCTCAGAATGTTCAGTAGCTTAAAAATTGTCGTTACAAACAAAAGCAAGCTGCTTTTGAAGCAGAAAATAGGCTTTGACCCTTTCTTTGACTGCAGTTATTTTAGCTTTCATTCAATTCTACTGGAACTGCCACTTCAATCTTTGGCTTTTGATTTAATAGACCCCTGTCGAAGTCAGCATAAAACTGATTTAAAATAACTATAGAAACAGACAGAGTGTATTGTCTTCATCTTTCAGACAGATGTTTTGTTTCTCTTAGATCTTTGTAAAACTTCAGTAGAGGGACTTCAAACGCTGCATTTAAATGCAAGAAAATCTGACCTACAGAAGGAAAAAGCCAAGCCCAAATTTCTGTGTGCTGAAGGTATGTTTTATGCAATACAGTTTAGCTAAGACCCACTGAAGGAGAAACTTGAGCAGCTTGTCAGGGCTTTCTCCATCAGCTGTGGCTGCTGTTAGGGCCTGCTGTAAATATTCTGCTGGTTTACAGCTGGCAGCTCATGGACTTGGCACTGCCCATGGGAAATGTTTAGATAAAAAAATAAATATTTCTCTTCTCTCCCTTCAGATGTAATCATGGCAATAAATAGCAAGAAGGACAAACCATCAAATTAGTGGTGAGGACTCATTTGCAAATGCTGTTGTCTCACTCATTTCATTCATAAAGCTGCACCAGCCAGGTGCTTGGGAACCATTTGATGGTTTTCTAACAGCAAATCTACTAAACTGCAGTGGGTCTGTCTCTATGGCACAGCTTTATTTACTTTTACTGAGGGAAAGGGGTTGTCCTTGGCACTTTGAGCAGATGGTCTGGGCTCTCCAGTTCTACTGAGAAATGTATTTGTAAGTAAGGCAATATTTATAATATAATTTCATGGTATTTCTAATTTTTTAATGAACTGTTTTATAAAGAAGCTTTGGAAAGTGAAGAGTGACCTTTCTGAATCCCATCTGTAGAATGTTTTACAACTTGAGACTAAAGAAGATATTTTTACATCTATTTGTAAGCCTGTTTTTACCATATTTTATGGTTTAGACTCCTGAGCGCTCCTTCCAAATTTTTCACAGGTCATGTACTTGTTATATTGTGCCTGTGCTGTAGAAGTAATAGCATGAATAGTTTCTCTTTAGAGTTTAGCTTGCTTAAAAGACAGTTTGGGGAGCATGTTACCTGTGGCTGATGAAGTGGCATGGAAAATTTAATCACTGTTTCAAATTTATGGTCATTAATTCTGAAGCATTTTTATCTGCATTAGCAGTTCAGCATTTTGTTTATTGTGTTCTTCAAATCCACCATGTTCAGTGGCCAGAGGGCTGGAACTTGTCCCCTTGGGCCAGTGAATGAAGCCCATGCCATGAGCCAGCCCATGGGTGGGCACTCAGGTTTGAGCCCCAAGGTTTGGCTGTAGAACACCACTTCCAAAAGTGTCCCCTGGACCTCCCATCACCCCTGGACCTCCCATCACCCCTGCACCTCCCTTCACCCCTGCACCTCCCATCATCCCTGCACCTCCCATCACCCCAGCTGCGCTTTCTGTTCGCTGTGCATCCCAAAACTTCTGTCTCTGTGAAGGTCTGCCCCTCAACCTGTGTCTTAAACAGATCCTTGTTCATATTGGCACCTTAAGGAGCTACTCCAAGAAGGAAAAGTCCTACAGTCCCAACAGTGAGGAATGCAGTTTGATCTTTCTTTTTAATGTTTATTTTTTCCCATGTCATCCTCCAGGCTGTTGGCTCTCAGCCTAGGAGTTGTATGATTTTTATTGGGAGGTCTAGGTGCCCAACTGCTTTAAGTAAGAGTTATCTCCTTGGCTTGGAAAAAGCTCAGCAGCATTCTGGCTTGAAGTATGGCTCTAATGTGAGGGACAGGAAGCCAAACTGAAGTGGTGATATTTATGTGTGAAACAGAGCTGCCTCAGTTCTCCAAGAGTAGATTTTAGTGGTGAGTGGCTGCCCACAGAAATCCATGGCTGAGAGGAAGCAGATTCCCAGCACAAATCAATTACCTCAGCCTTGTTCACTTGAGTGGAGCTGCCAGTTTACTGCAGGATTTGCTGCAGGAGCCTGGCACAGAAAAAGGGAATATCAGAAAGGACATCAATCACTTGTTGCACTGAAGTTTGCTCGGCATGTGGCCACTTGCTACAAATCGCCCTCAAAAGCTTTACCTCTCCTTGGAGCACGAAACTATTTAGTGTGTTAAGCTTCCTGCACTTTGGGGGCCTGATAGAATTCCCTTTGTGGGCAATGCTCTGGCTGGCAGGACTTTAGGATACGTATACATGTACATAAAATCAGGTGTCAAGGGCTAAACAGGGAGAAATTGGGTTCTAGCGTGAAAATGTCATGTTTTCAGCATTCTTTGCAGCCACACAAATGCCAAGAAGCCATGTGGGGCTGGAAGCTTCTTCAGGAAAGACACAGAGAGGGAGAAAGGTGAGTTTCTCCTGTCTCCAGATTTCTGCTCTATCAGCAATGCCCATCAGATGTCATATCAAAAAGGGTTTTCACATTGAACATGAGACTTTGGTTAGTAGTTCAAAACTTTCACATCCTCTTTAGCTGTACAAGTCTCCTTACCTGTAACCTGTTTGTGCTTTTGACTTCAAAAAGTTGCCAGATTGGAAATTTCAGAGCCTCTCATTAGCCATGGGTGCCATGAACAACTCAGAAAAAGACAATGAGCAAAACAAACACCAGTTCTCAGTATTTCTCTGAGAAAGTTCAGGTCTGGCTCTCAGTTTGCAGTTTGGTTAATTATTCTTGCTCTTTGGACAACTTGTTCTTACATTTGTTAATCCTGTTGTGCTTCAGAGTGTCACAGCTTCTTCCCTGGCAGCATCTCCTCCATTTTACATTGTTTACATTTCCAGTTTCCCTTTCTCATCAGGCATCAGAAGGAGTTTCCATTTGACTCCACCAGAACAGACCCCTGGGAAGGTCTGATCTCCATCCCATTTCTTTACAGAGTTTGTCATTGTTGGTGATACAGTGAGACTCAGAATTCGGAGAAAAAAGGGCAATATCCAGTTTTTGTGTTTAGACACTGTGGAAACTCCAACACTCCAATCATATGATGTTCACAGGGCTTTTTTATGGGTTTTCAGTATTTTAAAATATTCAAAAAACACTGTTTGATTAGCTTTTTCTATTGGAAAAACTAACAAAATCAGAAGAAAAACAAATATCTGCTTTTTTGTTTTTTAAATAAAAAACCAAGTTTCTCTAGTTGCAGTCTTTGACAAAATTGATATGAACTAGAAAACTGAGGGGTTTTTCAGCTTTAACAGCAACTTTGGGAGAAGTAAGGTTTCCAGAGCAGGAATCTGACATAATCATAAAAATAAATGTCAGAGAGTTGTGACATTCAGCGACTTGCAACAAACAGAAAAACCCATTAAGTCAGGCATGTACTCAGGTAACTCCACTGCATCCAGGCCTCTTCTTTGTTCCTTTTGGAACCTAGAAATCTTTGAATAAGGAAATTCTGGAGGACATTTTTCTGTTCTCTTTCATCCCACCCCAAAGCAGTAACATTGGTCCCCATTGTTTTTTCACACCTTTCAATCCCAGCCCTCACTTTGCACCTTCTGCTTCCCAGCCTCCCTGGGTGCTTCTGTGCTTCCCCTCCTCCAGACAATGCTCTTGGCTCCCAAATTGCTCATTTCCTTCTCTCTGAGTCTAGAGTGGCCCTGTTCTGTGCCATGAAACGCAGTTACTGGAGATGCCATTGAGAACATGGATGCATCAGCTCTGAAGAGAGGACACAAGGGAATTTAGGGCTGAAATAGCTGAAAATAGTCATGGTCATATGGACTGCATTGGGTGTGTGTGATATGCTGGTGCCATCTCTTTTTTGGTAGAAGTTATATGCCCCCTGTTCTCAAGTCTTCTTATTCTTGTTTTGCCTTAAGCATCTCAAAGTCATTTTGGAGAAACAAACTCTGAGTATCATTACTGAACAAATTGGTAAACTGGGTGTAAACATTTTATAAGCAACATGTTCAGTCTTAATTTTTTGTGGTGGGATTTGTTGGGCTTTGGGTTTTTTGCTTTGTTTTTTTTAAGTGAACATGTTATTTCACAGCTGCTAGCTTACTGGGTCAGAAGTTAATAGCATCTCTGCCTGGCACTGAATTTGAGTTATTACTGACTCTCATCAAGAATTAGGCCACTGTGGATTTTTTCATTTCTAGCAGTTGTTGTTATAAATTCTGTACCATCGCTGTATTTCTCTGATCTTATAACATAAAGTTTATTTGATGTATCCTGAATGTGTCTGTTTTCTGATGGAATATCAGCTAGAAGTAACTTGAAATAGCAATGAACATCATATTTAAGGAATGGAATGTTAGGATGATAGCTATAGTCTTCAGCTGACTCAGTGTTTCAATTTCCTGGATTCATTGGAAAAAATGGAAAATGTCCTCTGTGTTTGTAACAATGTTTTAAAAGAAGCTTCAGGGATAGTTATAACCTCAGTGATCTATTGCTGCCTTGAGTTAAAGCAGCAAGAAGAGGAATTTCAGGAAGTTCACTGGGATTTCAGCTGTGACTTCCTTGGGTGCTGTCACGAGAGGGGAGATGACATAATCCATGTATCTGCAAGTCCATGGGAAAAGTATCTTCCATTCCCAACAAGCATTCAAGGTATAGGACAGATACTCACTGAACACAGTAGGAGAAGTCTTGGAAGGTTTATTAGCACCCTTGTAAAGCCAGGACAGCTGTTCACAAACTCAATCCTGCTTTCAGGAGCCATTGCCTCAGGCTTTAGCTTCCTTTGTGTTACAGGCTGCTGTTTCTGCATCTCTCAGAGCTGTCTCTGGTTTGCTCTGTGGCATCCTCTGTAAATCATACTTTTGCAGGAGACATTGGAGGGTGCTTTCTTTAGAGGTAATAACCCTTGGCATTGATAGGGCACACCAGGGAATCACACAGAACTTTGCTGAGCTTCAGAACAACCCTCTGGAGCAAGTAAGCATCATCACTCCCATTTTTCAAATATGAATTTTCACCTCTTGCTGTACCTTATGGCATGTTCTGTTTAGCCTTCATATTCTGATCTTAAACTTGTGGCTGAGGGGAATCCTCATGTGTTTCACATGGTAAAACCCTTATGTGATGCTTCTGGTTCATGCTGCTCCCTGGGGAGTCACAGGCAGTGTGAGATGGCCTTGGCTACCTGGAGTTGCCTCTGAGGGATCTTTTCTGAATGGGGCTCGAGGCAGAATGCCTTCCCTTCTCTGCTGCTCCCTGGTCAGGTGTCAGAAATCTCTCTGTTTAGTCCATCATCCCTCTGTGGAGGTGAGTCCTGCAGCCCAGAGTGCCCAGTGGAGGCTGGAGAAGCAGCTGGAGCAGGGTCTTCACAGCTGGATAAACCTGAATGTGTTTGTAGTGAGGCTGGATGAACCTGAATGTGTTTGTAACAAGACTCATGAGACACACAGAGCTGGTGCATCTGTCTGTGCTTCCAGGGAGAAATGTTGGATGTGGGGTTTTGAGGTCACAGAAACCCAGAACACTCAGCTTCACATTTGTATCTCCAGGTAGCAGAGAAATGGGAAACAGGAGCTCTAAGGGACAAGTGTCCTTGTACTCCTGGTTCAGTGATGCCAGGTGGGTAAATGTGGTGAAGAACCACCCAGTTTCATGTCAGTTCAGGAAGCTGGACAAATGGAAGTGGGGAGGGATTTGGACAACTAATCCTGACCTGAGATCACAATCACAGGTTTCTTTACAGGGAAATAAGTGGGGGGAAGAATCCACTACAAAACCCAATGTCTGGTCTTTTTGTCTGAGCCTTACCTAGAGATGATGTGGATATGTGAACAGCATCTTTTCCCATAAAGGGCAATTCCTGATGTCATGAACAGGCAAAATCAGCTGTGCTCCATCACTGTCCCAGGGACTCAATAACTGATGGGTCATACCTGGGAGGGATAACAACTGTGGACTTAAAGCCCTGGCCTTCAAGAGGAGATGGGGGTACACCTGAGGATGCACTACTGAAGAATATCAAAGAATAAGTGACCAAAACTATAGAAGAGACAACAACTCCAAGGTAAGAAACTGCCCTTGTTTCACTCAAGTGTCTTGTAAAAACATGCACTACTTGAACTGCTGGCTAGAAAGATTAAAGTGTCCGGATTAAATTGTGCCAGAGCCTGGGCTCACATGAAATGGCACAATTCTGTTAACATAACTGGAGCCTCAGAGATTTGCAGCAGGTTAGAATTTGACTTCTTACCAAGTAATTATTCTGGAAAACTCCCATTGACATCTGTCAGGTTAAGGACAACTGTATTCTCTATCTATAGACATTGTGGACTCAAGATTGAAGAGCATAATCTTGGCTTTAAACAGTGACACGGGCATTACATGAAATTGTTTCAGAATTTCTTTTACTGAGCTGTAATGTTCCATATTTTAGTATTTCTAAAGGAAAATATGAAAAACTGCAGGTATCACACAGAAGCAATTACCTTTGAACTCAATGTTCTTTTTGCTCAGCTTTGCCTCCTTTTTTTCTGCTCACTGTATTTCACATTATGCCCCAACTAGTTTAACATCAAGTGTTTGTGGAAGACAAATATAGTGTGCATATAGTGATTAAGGCTGAAATATTTGCTTTTAGTACTAAAGAGAAAAGATGTTGCCATAATTTGATAGTTATTCAGAAGAAATGGAAAGGCTTCTAATACAGAGAATGGCTTGGGCGGTTGAAAAAAGATCTAAGGGTAATTTTTGTTTCACTACTAAAAAGAGTTCATGATAATGAGGCTGACATTTTCCAGTTGTTCTTCTCTATTTTTTACTCAGAAGGAATCCTAACTGGCCTTATGGCTGTAGTTATGGATAAGGTCATTTCTGCTTCATTCTTTTTTTGCTTCTTTGCTTCACGGTGGATTTGAAATGGAGTTTGGTTTGTTTTAACAGTTGCTACTCATTGCTTCCAAAAGTGACTGACTTCTTACAACACAAGGGCTTACATTCCATTTCAAATGGGGGGTGTATGCTTTTGTGAGCGTGGGGCAGGAGGGTAAGCAACTAAACCTCTCTGTATGGAGCAAATCCTGCTTATACCCAGGCTGAATCTCATGCCCTGTAAGTAATGGAGTTCCACTGGCTGCATCTCCTGATAGGGAAGGGCAGTCTGAAGCTGGCAGTGTATTCTGTATTCTCATCCTGGGGTTTGCAGGGCGAGGCCCCTGCTCTGCAGCATGGTGTGCACAGGCAGCAGCAGTTTTGGAGACAGCTCCTTGGTCTGTGTGTCTGTAACAGGATGCAGTGGAACGTGGACGCAGGAGTTTGCAGGGAAAGCAGAGCTTTTTCCTGCTTTTGGCCTGAAACATTTCTGATCCCACTTTTTGGAGCGGAGCTGAGGGTACTGGCAGTTCCCCCAATCTTCCAGTGGCTGGTAAATTCAAGCAGTTGTACTTTTTCTTTATTTGCTGGCTGATGTTTCAGAATGGACACAAAAGATTGAAGTCCTTAGTGTTGTCCTTCTCAGTGAGAAACATTCCCATTGTTCCACCACTTTCCAAATAGGCACCATCACTAACAGAGATTTGATAATTGGCTGCATGTGAATAAATTACCATCAGGTATGTTTAATTATGAATGGGGATGTGTATGTAAGAAAGCAGAAGACATCTAAAGGAAATATGATATACACAAGGGATAGGGAATAAAGGAAATACTCCTTGCTAAAAGCCATAAACTGTCAGGCACTTCAGTGATTTGTCACCTCTGCATTAACCACTGACTCAAGCTATTAATGATAAAAGCAGATAATGACAGTGCCATCCTCTAACAAAGAAGCTATTATAGCTGGGTAAATAACAAGCCCTATAAAATCGTCTTAAATTTGTGTTTGCACAGCACACAGCATTTGGTAAGCTCCTGTTAGCTCTGGAGATGTTTGGGGGAGGAAACATTTTCTTTTGTGTGTTTTCTGTTGTAATATCAGGGCAAAAATAAAAGGTAAAAAAGCCCCCAGCTTGTATGACAAGTTTGAAAGTGTCTGCTGCAGAGGGATAAAGCCAAAATGGCCTTCTCAAAGCCAAAGGCAAGTCTTTGGGATTGCCACAGAGCTTGCAATAGTTGAGCTGCATTTTCTCCCAATGAAGTGAAGTGTGGCAGTGCATTTTTACAGCCACGCTGATATTCTCTACACTTCATCCCTTATTCTTTCCCTGGCAGCAGCAAAGTCCTGATGGCTGTGTGAAACAGAAGTGGGGAATGTGCAGTGAGGACATCCTGCTGGAGCTGTTCTGGTGGCCACAGCCACATGAGATGAGGCTCCCAGTGCCAGCAAACACCAGCCTGGGGTGGGCAGACAGAGCTGTCCTTGCCACAGCAGCTATCCACTCAGAGATACCTAAAAACTCCTGCTGCAGGAAGAGGTGAGTGCAGCTGAGCTGCCTCCTCACATCTGGGGCTCTGCTGGTCCAGCACAGTGAGTGCTGTATGGCTGGAACAAAGAAAAGATGAGAGCAGAGCCCCAGGGAATGTCTCATCTGTGTCTCAGGTGGTACAGCTTCTGCTGGCTGTGGGAATAACTCACTCCTGGTGGCACTGAGCAGGGGAGGTGACAGTCCCCACGCTCACCCAGCCTCTCAGACAAGGGACAAGGTGCACCTCTCACAGGAAAGAAATGTCTTATAAGAAATACAGACAGGAAAAAGATGATGAGAATAGACCAGTTTTCTGATTCTAATTAGTGCTTCACACTGAGAATATCATGAGCATAAAACATCTTGCAGAATAAAAATTTATCAGGACAACAGCAGTCATCAGTTCCAGTAATAAAAAGGCACTTAGGTATTAAAAAAGAGAATCTAGAAATAGATTTATTTAATGGGACTTTTTTTCCTAGAGAAAGTTTAGCATTTCCTGCTGTACTGATGTTTATGTGAGATAAATATAAAGTAGTATCAGTTGAACAGCATTAGTTGTCACTGAAAGCCTCTATCTCCTTCAGCTGAATCTGCTTACCACAACCAAAGTAACTGAGTGATGCACTTGCTTAGATTCCAATTCAATTTAAGGAAAGGGTAGAAATGAAATTGCTCTTGGCCTTGATTAGTGTTGAAAATATTGATCAAATGGCTTATCTATCAAAAATGAAAGGCTGGTGAGTGTTCTTTGAAGATAGAACATTGGTGAGGATCTGAGGGGATGATTCTAAAAAGTCGTTATCGAGGGATTTTTTTGTTGTTTTTGTGTGGAGACCAGTGTTTCCTAGAGAAGGCTGTACTAAAAAAAAAAAAAAAGAAAAAGAAAAAAAAAGTATATATTTTTTTAAATGTTGCTTTTATACATACATTTTAGACATATACACACATGTCTATGTACTAGTCTCTGTGTTGGTTAGCAGAGCCCATTCAAGGTACAAATTGTGTCCAAAGGGTGACAAGGGCAGCTCTGGAGCACAGGGCCTGCCCAGCTGCAGTCCTTGCCTCTGTGGCCATTTCCTTCTGACAACCACTGCACATAGCTCACCTAAAAAACTGCCCCCAAATGTTTTTATTTGAACAGTGCCTTCCACCTTCTCTCCCCATGGTTGAATTTCTGGTCTCCAGCCTCATTTGCTCCTTATGCTGGTGCTTCTTGTCACAGTTTTCCTGCCTTGCCCTCTCCCTCCTGCTGATCCCACTGTGGATCTGTTTTTTGGCTGTGCTGATTGCATTTCCCTTTTTTCTGTTCTTGCTGGCCTTTATTGCAATAAGCACAGCACTAGCAGTTTCTTTGTTGACATATGTGGGATAAGATATGACAATACATTATTTCACTGAAAATTTTCCTCAAAGGATTATCCCTCCAGTGTGAAATGATTGTTTCCTCTGTTTCAGATTAACCATGCTAGCAAGGAAATATTTCATGCTTCATTACTACCATTAATCTTCCAAGGTGCCCCTCTGAATGAAAATCCATTGTTTTCTTTAACAGAGAGGGACACCAGTACAAGTTATCCCATATAATTATACTTCTAACAGATGTATCTGTCAGGTTGCTCAGTGCTTGGTAACATAACAACACTGAATATTACATTGCAATGTAAAATACTCTCAGCTAGGTATGTAGACCTGCAGTTTTTCTCTTAATTCTAATAAAATGTGATGGTACTTCATCTGCTGGAGTGCACAGGGAAGTGTATTTACCTTGCAAGACCGAGGGAGACTCACCTCTGATGCTGTGGCAAGAACACCCAAGGTAATGGAATGCGACTGGAAAGGAGGAGAGGGAGGTGAAGTTCAGAACCCTTTGGACTTGGGATCAAAAATCCCTTTTTCTGTGGAGATAGGAGCAGGATCACCCAATGTTCCCTCTGGGTTTGCTCTCTGCTTGCTGCTGTGAGTGGTGGTGACCTGCAGTCAGAGGCTGCAGTTTCACCTGGGGCACTCCCAGACCTGCTGCTCCTCCTGCATCCTGCCCCCTCAGGACTCTGGAAGGCAGCACTTCACCTTCTGCAGCAAAAGGAATAATAATCTGCAGATGCTGCTTGCTCATTTCTTTAGGTACTCAGGTATTTCTGTGAAAAGCTTGCATAAATTAATGTGTAGGATGTGCCAAACCCATTGTGTTGCAAGCTATCATTTCTAATTTCATCCTTTTCTTCTCCAAGCAGGAATACTCAGGTGTGGGAGAGCACTCAAGGCAGAGGAGGCAATAAGCCAGTGTGTTTGATTAGCTGTGTGTGCTGTCCTGTGAGGATTGCACAGCCTTGTCAGTCCTGCTGCATCTTTCAGGCTTTTGTGTTATTTATTGCCCATAAAGCAAATCAAAGCACTCCTTTGCCACAGCCACTGAAGGGAGGGCTTTGAATGAAGTGCTTTGCCTCTTAAAGCTCTCCTTCTGATACCTTTTGAGATTTCGAAATGCTTATACAGGAATTGTCACTTACACTGAGGTTTTACCATGCTTAGCAACTTTCAAGCTGATCTGAGGATTGCTAAATAATAATTGTATCATTCACTTCTGTTCTCTTTCTGTTCCTTTTGCTCCCACATGTACCCATCATGCTCCTACAGTTTCCAAGTCAAATATTAATGTGCTCACACGTACTGGAATTAAGTTTGCATTCTGTATTACAGCTTAGCTCACATGCCATTAGCAGGCACTGAGGTCTCTCTGCTCCCAGCCAGCTCAGGATCCTTTTCCTTCTGGGAGCGGGGGCAGCAGATTGGGGAGCACAGAATGGATCCCTGCCCTCATGTTCCAGCTACCGACCCTGGCAGTACCTGGGAAAAGGAGGCAAAACCTTTGAAATGCTGGGATAAAGCTTTCTCAAAACACACAGAACTTAAGCTCCAGGCCCTTTTCGGGAACTCCAAAATGGAGATGTATTTAAGACTTTTAAAAATACAGCTGTGAGAACGTATTTTTAAATGTCCTTATTGATAGGAATCTTTTATTACTACTTTTATTTAGAAAGAAAGATTTGTATTTCAAATAAATGCTTTTTCTGAAGCTGAGTATTTGCAACCTGTTGGGGTTTACTCCTTGGAATCAGAGGTTTACACATCTGGAGATTTATCACACTGCTTGAAATGGCTGTGATTATAACAAACCGTGAAAAAATTAAACTTGAAGATTATTTTGACAAATTGGTTAGACTCCTGCTTCCTTTACTCTGCATACTCAGGACAATGGATTCTGGTGCTCATGGAGAGATGAATTTTAAATTAGTGTGAATACCTGGGTTTGTAAGGAACTGTGCATCAATTTTAATTCTCAGCTGGAAAGCAGAATGCAAGTTAGTCATTTTTGTCTCTTATATCAAAAAGATTTTAATCCCTTTCAAGTATCTTTCTTTTCCTGTATTTAGAAAACAGGTTTCCTTGTCCAAATCTTTAGAGATAGGTTAGAATTAGTTACTGTAAAAAGGGAAAAATCCTACTGATTATTTTTATTTTTCAATGTATCCAACTCTTCTCTCCAGTAGTGGTCTCATAGCACAAAGCAAAATATGGAGATCCTTAAGAGGCTTAAATGTATATAATGATTTCTAGTAATGACTGCAGGATTGTCTTTATCGGAGTTTTAATGGGGATCAATGAGGTTAGACTGGGGAATATAAATTAAGAAGGGAAATTCAGGAGGTTTCCTCCTTCTCTCTGTGAGATATTGTCAGGGCAGATGAGGAACACTTCACTGCCAGTCAACAGCCCAGCACTGAGAAAAGGGAAGATCTTTCATGCTCAGCTCTCAAGTGGTCCCTTTTCCTTTGGTTAACAGAATTCCCATTGGTTTCAGGGAGTTTTACCCCCATAATCAAAGTGCATCTCTGGATCAGTCTCATCCTGGGATTGAGGCATTTCCACTGGGAAAGTACGAAGGATATTTTTCTCCTGCACTGCTTAGTTATTGCAAGAATGAATTTGTTTATGCCTGGCTTTGTGAACTTGCTGATAATTTCTCCAGGGAGATGTGAGGTCTGACTGTGCCTGAAAGCAGGGTAGTGCTACCCTCTGTCCTGATAAATTGGAAATAAATTGGAGAAGAGAAGCCATGAAATGTTTCTGCTGGAGTTACGATTCCATGGCCCCCACACCTACTCAGTGCCCACAGATTCTGTTCTTTTGCAATCTCCAAACCTAATGGAAGCTTCCAGATGCTCCTAAACTGACCACAGAAAGTAAAGTGTTATTTTTTTCTTTGGAAAGGTTGAGGGAAAGACTAAGAAACAAAATTCTCATCTTTCTCACCCAGGAAAAAATATTCAGGTCTTCCATCGACAATTGCAGAAAACATTGCCCGAGGTTGTAACAGGAAGAACAGAGTGGAAAGTCCCCTCACTGTTGCAAGACTGATGTGATCATTGTTGTTCCTGCTAGAGAACTCTGCTAGTGTGCTTTACAGCAATATTTTAAAAAAATATTTTCCCCCTTTATTTATTTTAAATGAAATGTTCTTATATCTAAAAAATAAGGTTTGTGAATTCAAGAAATTCAAGTCTTCTGTTCAAGTCTAGGCTTAGTCCTTCCTGCATTTATTTAATTTTCAATTTTCCTTCTGAGTAGAATGAGCTCCTTTGTTATGCAAAGTCTTCCACACTTTGCTCTTACACTGAAGTTCCTGGGCAGTATCACCTGCATGCTGTGTATTGACAGGAATACAAATAAACTGGAAGAACTACAAGTATTCCTTCTTCTCAAGAAACAAATATCTGAATATCATTCAGAAATGGGACATGGAAATAAAGCATTTAAATTATTTCTTGTAGCTTGGTTTAGGATATTCCTTTGCAATCATTTTGGATTTGTAACACCCGTATTTTATTTCAAAGAAAGTTGACTCTGGATGATCATATTAATTAAAGCAGAGAGAATTCAAATGTGCTTGTGACATCCCTGCAGCATAAAAGTCTAACGTTGCCATATGGACAAGTTTAATGTGCAATTGAAATCTTTTGTCAAAGCCCTGAATAAAGTCACTCATTAATTATCATCAGTTCAACCCTTTTAGAATGGCAGATTTGGAGAGCCCAAACCAGCACAAACATTAAAGTAGTTTTTATTCAGTAATCCTTCTATTATTTTTACATTGTTATGCAGTGAGACTGTGGCATAATAAAATGTGCTGTGCTGCATGTTTACCTATATTTTTAATTCATTTCAGGCTTTGTTTTTTCTCCAGTTCCTGTGATTTCCAGCAGGTTGTAGCTGTGAGCCCATGATTGCCTCTCTGGGTTTAACCCAGCAGGGTTATCCATGTGACAAGGCTGCAGCTCTCCCTTTCCATGGGCCCGTGGAGATTACCAAACACCAATCTGGACCTTCAAAACACTTTCTGCAAACAGAAGAATTGCAGTTCTTTGTGTTCACCCACACTGCACTGTCTGACAGCAGCATCCACCTCATGCTGCTGCTAATGGCAGCTCACAGGGGTTTTGCTGGAAGGGATCCTGTGTGGAGGGCAGGGAATGGGCTCAGCTGAGCAAAGTGGGCACCAAAGTCCTGCCAGGCAGTGCAGGGGGTCAGCTGACAAGAAATAATTGACTTCTTAAAATGCATTTCAATGTCATAATCTCTTTTTTGGCAGTCCATGTGCTGACATATATATTCATATTTTTGCTTTTCATAATGGGGCAGCATTTACATATACTTTTCATAGATTAGTTTCCTAAGTCATACTCTTCTGTGAGCTATTGATTTTATGCACCTTTAAACAATGCTTACATCTACAATAATTATATAATTGGCCATGCTGGGACAGGGCCCAGCTGGGGGACAGCAGAGCAGGGTCCTTTTCAGAGCCCTGTAAGCAAAGCACAAGGCTGGGCGCCCATTCTGGCCCCATTCCAGTGGAATTCCTGCTCCTGCCCCTCCAGGAGAGCAGAGTGTGGCAGTGGCACTGCCCAGGGAAGCAGGAGCCAGGGCTTCTCCTGCTTCCAGCAGTGTCCTGCCCTCCCTGCTGTCACCTGAAGTGACTTTTGCTGTCACTGTACATGAAAGATTCTGTCCTGCACTGTAGGCAGGTCTGAAACTGCTGCTAGAAAATCTGGCAGAGTTTGTCTTTTAAAAAACAAAACCAAAACACCACCCAAGGAGAAGAGAGGAAAAGGATTGCTCATGGTCTGTCCTGTCCATCTACCAGTGCCTAGGGGGGTTACACAGTGGCAGGTTTAGACCACGATGCTTCTCAGTGGCACCTATCTAAAACATATGGATCTGACTGGAAACTCTGCTCCCTGAATTTTTATTTACCAAGCTTTCCTATTCCCAGATTAGGCAGATAATGATTGGCAATGGCGACTAAGAAGTTAATCCTTTTCTTGATAAGTCTGAAAGCTAAGAGCTGTGTTTAACAAAATGACTAATGCAGTAGCTCTATTTAATGTTTGGGGTTTTTTTAAGAAAAAGCAATTATTGTGTAAAGAATGGAAAAATCATAGACCAGAAATTTCTGCCTTTTCATTAATGTGAAATCACTTTCTCCTGATGCATTTCCTGAAATGTTGGCGTGGGTTTTTTCTGAGGCATGTGACTTTTGAAAGGGCAGGAAAGCTTGACCAAATAACTAAATCACCGTAACATTTTCATGATTGGGAAGGATCTGCACAGAAATCATGTGCTTCATAGCGATTTGGTGGCTTTAAGGTTACACCAAATCCTTTGTAGTCATAAAGCTGACCTAAACTGCTGCTCTCAGCTTCCAGTCAGCTGTCCCTCTTTCTGAAATGCAGCTGGCCTTACTTTAGAAGTGTTGCCTGTTGGCAAATTCATCAGCTTTGTTATTAATCTATTCCAATAGGTGATGAATTATTTAAGAAAAAAGATTCAATTTGTAGTGTTATCTTTTGGTGTGTTTATTTTTTCTCATTTTGTCACCTGAATTAAATGGCCCCATAATTTAGAAATTGTTCTATTTAAAGTATTCTGCTTTAACTGGTTCCTGACTTAACATGTTTTGCCAAAATATGTAGGTTGAATTTCCTGCTTATGTGTGCAAAGCATATTTTTTCAGGTCTCTGGACACCTTTGTGGCTGTTTCACCATCCCTCTGCAGGTTTCCCATGGTTTTTCCCAGATGGATATGAGCGCTGGAACAGCAGAGTGCCAGGGCAGCATCACTGCAGCGTTCCACAGGGGTGGCAGCCCTTCTTGAACACCCTTGGCTTGAAAGGACCTCTTTGTCCCTCAGGGATCTCGGGAGCTGTACCAACCAGAGCATCAGAGATGGAATTCCTCCCAAAGATGCAGGAGCTGGTCACTGCTGGCAGCAGGGCGAGCTCCAGGAGGGATCCATCTGTCCCCCTGCAGTGCTCAGAGTGTTCTGGGGATGGCTCCTGCCTGTCCTGCTCTTCTCCCTTCTGAGAACATTTATTCAGTTCCATGATGACTTTGCAGTGCAGAAACCTCTCCTTCCTGAAAAACCCTGTGTGAAAAGGGACTAACACCCTTCTGAAGTGAGGCTAACTGCGAGATGTAATTAAATGTTTGACAAGATGCTTTGAAATCCTTCAGAAGGAACTGCCTTTGTATAATTAATAAACAGTATGGTTCCTGTTCTCCTGCATCTCTAGAGATTCTGTGGAAACAGGTAGGAAGGGGCAAGAAATGGATGAGGATTTCCCCATCTTTGAATGCATTGCTTATTTTAGACAATTAATTGCACCAAGTTCCTCATTAGAAGTGGATGAGCAGGCCCTGCTGACAGACTCTCTCCAGTCTGTCTGCCTTGTGCCTTCGCTGCACTGCAGTCACTGATTTTTCCAACTCTTTGCTGATTCTTTGTTGGATTTCTCTTTAGACAATTTAGGTTTCTTCCTTTTTCAAACTCATTTTTATTCTCGTTTTGATCTGTCTTTCTTATATCTGCTTTCTGACAAACATGACTCAGAACGTAGGCAATGTTTTTGATGTAAAGACTGGTCAGATGAGAAGAAATAATTGACTTTTTAAAATGCATTTCAATGTCATAATCTCTTTTATAACATAAATCTGTGTGCTGGCATACTTATCCATCTTTTTGCATCTCATAATGGGGTAGCATTTACATATATTTTTCATATATTAGTTTCATAATTCTTACTCTTCTGTGAGTTATCAGCTTCACACACCTTTAAATAATTGTTACATATACAGTAATTGGCTTTGTAAAACATCTGCATTCATGGAACTGCAGAAGTATTAAGGCAAGCAGTTGTAGGAGGAGCAAACTACAAGCAGCAGACAAAAGTAAAACACAGGAAAAAGATATTTGATAGCTGCAGAAGATTAGTCTTTATTATACTATATATGAGATATATTTTATATCATTTAGTGGTAAGCTAGTGAAAGATTCAAAATTTGAAGTTAGCAAAGCCTGCTTTGAACACAAAGAAAGCAGCAGCTCAGGTGGAACACAGAAACACGAGGCAGTTTTGTTAGAGAGAAGCAAGCAGTGAGCTGCTCAGCCCCAGCCTCCAGGAGCCGATCCAAACCCCAGCTTGCTGTTGCAGTCCAGTGACACTCTGGCTCTTCTCTTAACTTCCAGAGCCAAAAACAAACAAAAAAACCACAACCAAAGTCAAACAGAACCACAGAAAGTGGTGGTGAAAATTAAGTTTTGGACTTCATTCTTCTGTGTTTCACGCATGCCTTAGAGATGTGATTTCTTGGCCTCATTGAAGTCACTGCAAATTTTGCTCAGAGCCTTTGGATATCAATTTTTAAGGCAAAACTTGGCGGAATCAGTGGTGGTTGATCCTCTGGAGTCCATGGCTCTGAAATGAGCCTTCCTCCCAGCTTTGTTATAACTTCAATAGTGCTGTAACAAATTTCTTCTACGGTTTCAATATTTGTGTTACAACAGAGCTTTTATTTTTTTCCAAAACAGTGAGGAACAATCTAGGATGAAATATTAGAGTTTTTATGCTAGCAATTGGAGAGCAAAATCAGGATTTTAACTGGTAGAAGGTTAGGATTACACCATTCATTTTTCTGTCCTGCTGTTCATGTTGGTATAGGGTTCTATGGGAATTAAAGTCTAAAACAAATTTATATTTTCTCATATGAGAAACAATTTAACAGTTTTTTTCTCAGAAGTCTTAAGTAATCAATACTTGATTATATGAAATATGATTTATAATTTGAAAGCTGTAACTATTTGTGTAATCTAACAAGTTTTGTCTTGATTCTTGTGTGGTAGCCCTACAAGTTAATCACATCTGAGTTGAAATATCCTCTATTCTGCAGTAGTTGGAATCTGGACTCAGTGAAACCAGCATCACTTCTGAACAGTATCTCCTGATAACTCTGAGATTAGTTTGGTAGTTCCTTATTTTCATAGCTTTAGAGCTCTCATATCTGCTAATGATGGAGGATCTGAGCCTCTTCTGCTACTTTTCCTTAAATATCACACCAGGAGATTTACAGGGGAGGTGTTGGTAGACAATTCAGTAGCAATAGCAGAACACAGTGAAAAAACAACCCATATTTGACAACTCTGGTAGCACTCAGCATTAAATCACCTCATTTATTTTCTAAACCTAACACATTGTTATTCTCTTCAGGACCAAATTCTGTAGTTCTTTCACATGTAAAGCTGTCTGATCTGGAAAGATGAATAACACTTCCAATATATCTTCACCTCTGACCTCCTTGGCTTCAGTTTTCTTAATTTTTCCCCTCAGTCCTTTCTCCTTTGTCATTCCCAATAATTGTCTCATAATGTGCTACCTCATCAGATGCCTTTTTTATGTATGCTAATCAACAAAAGCACAACTATAAAGTATTATGGCAGGGTGCTGCATTCACCAGCCAGTAATTACCTCATGTTCAGGACTGAACACGGCCAGTTTTTGTAGGGAACATTTTTTTCTGCAGCACAGGATGGAGATACTGGAAGATAACAGTATGAAATTAAAAAAAAAAAAAAAAAAAGAAAAAAAAAAAGAAAAAGAAAAAATTAAAGAAAAAAAGAACACTGAAGAGTGGGAGAGAAAGTTGTGTTTTGTCTTCCTTGGAAAGTATTTAGGCACAAACACATTCCTGGGAAATCCCAGTGAGAACAAGACAGTGCCGTGGGCATTGAAGGTCCTGCCTGGGCTCCCATCTCACCACAGGCTGAGTGAGAAGGGAAAGGACATCTGAGCAGGGAATGGATAACTGAAATTTCCAGGGAAGTGCTGACATGGCCAGAATTACAATCTGGCCCCCAGTCTTGCTTTTTTCATTGAGATAACAGAATTAAGTAGACCTTATGTAGGTCTCAGTTCTGTTAATTAACAGTTTTATAACACATCTGAGGGACCACAGGCTGGCACAATTTCCTAACTCACTTCCATTTATGCAGAAACATATTGCTATTTCAGATTAATGATCCAGAAGTAGTAATTATGGTTTTATGATAGTTTTTGATGGGATATAAGCTCTGTGTCAAAGAGTCATTTGTATGACAAGATATAGATAGAAACAAGACTTACTTGAATACAAGTTCCCAAACAAAGACCATTGTACTGCTCTGCTCACTGCAGCCTCTGTTGCATTTATCATGGATCTCTTTTGTTAATATTTGATTCAGTCTGAGGCTTTTTGGTTTTTGTTTTGGGTTTTTTTTTTTTTTTCCCTCAGGAGATAATTTTTTCTGAAAATGCACTGAAAACCATGCAAAATCCTTTTACGTTTATTTAGGACATGAAAATATATACAATAAATTGGTAGCAGACCTGTTGCCTACATGCTATACTGTTGATGTTCACTAAGGCAAAATGGGAAAAGCTGGATTACCACTGTAAAAATACTTCTACCATTTTCCTTCTGGATGGGAAATGTAGCTCAAGCTGTCTTTGTTTAACTCCTATAAATATTTGAAAATTACATTTTAATCACTTTAGGGTTCACAGAATCTGAACTTCAAATATTCACATTTAAAATGTCCAGGTGCTTGGGTGATATTCAAGCTACCTAGAATGCAGAAATACTTGTCAGCATGGGATCACTAAATTGCTGTGCCAGAGCCAAGATAGAAAACTGATTAAATGGATCAGATCAATACCTGACAGCACCTTGTACATCTTGAGAGATGACAGGACAAAGGGTAATGGCTTCAGGCTGGAAGAAGGTGGGTTCACATGAGATATGAGGAAAAAATCCTTCCTGAGGATCCTCCTGAGGGAGGCAGGGCCCTGGCACAGGTGCCCAGAGCAGCTGGGGCTGCCCCTGGATCCCTGGCAGTGCCCAAGGCCAGGCTGGACATTGGGGCTGGGAGCTCCTGGGACAGTGGGAGCTGTCCCTGCCATGGCTGGGGTGACACTGGGTGGGATTTGAGGTCGCTCCAACCCAAACCATCCTGGGATTCTGTGAACATGCACAAGTGTTCCTTAAGGGAGTGTAAGGAGAGGAATGTAAGTGCAAACTCTACCACCACAAAGGAGGTCCTTCTGTACATTACCTTGAAAGATAATTTACCAGATAAGGAAAACGGGGGAGAAGGGACTATAGACTGCAACATGAATTATTACAGAATAGTAAAGACACCTAGATATCCTATGTCACCCTGAAAACTCAGCTTCTGAGCTTGCTGACATGGTTTTCTAAAGCCTTTCCCAGGACAGTAACTATAAACATAGATATGTGTACATTCTTTCTGTTACACATCTTGTGATGGACATCTCTCATGGCCAGTGCAGTGAGAAAGTGTTATCCTGACCACCCAATCCCTGGCCATGGTCAGAAGCCTATAAATCCTGGGGGGAAAAATAAACTCTGCTCTTCTTTTCACCACACCTTGACCTGTGTCTGTGTGATCTATTCATCTTCAGCGGTAACAATCCTATTTGTCCATTTCCAGGTTTTTAAAATGTTTGATTGAATAAAATAAAATAAATCACAAAATCTTTGTCAGATTGCAGTTTGTTTTTGGAGAGAAATATTTGAAATTAACTCCATGCCACTAAATCCCAGCTCAGCTTGGTCTGCTCTGCTAATGTGCAATAGGAGGAGATGGAATGACTGCAGCTTTCATGCTGAGAACCCTTTGCCCACACTACCCCATTTAATGAATTTAACTCCAGTCTTTAGTTTTACCCAAGACTGGTCCTCTGGACTGAGCCACAGGAAAGAGCTGGAGGACACCAAGAGTGGGCAGGACCACATGTGCTGCTTTGATGTCACTTGATAGGAATCCAGTTCCTGTGTTCTGTGTTTGCTCCACAGTGTGAACAGGGCATGGTGGGCTGGGACTGTTTGTTTTGTTTGCAAAGTGAGTCAAACTAAAGTGGGCAACATGTCCATTCTCTGATGTCTCTTATCAAAATCATCTCTTATGTTTATTACCTAGTTTGCTGCTGATCCTGCACTTATAATTAAAATATAAATTAAAAAGGAAACCTTACACTTTTGATGTGCTTAATTTACAATATAATCACACTTCTTTTGATTGATTCAGTAAGGTGGGAACAGCTGAGAGAAGGAAAGCTTGTTTTGAATGTTCTGAACAGCCTATCAATCAATGTGCTTGGCACAGTGTGAGGTGATGCCACACCAGTGATGGGCTGGGGAGGGTGTTTTGTCTGAGATGCTGAGCCCACAGCCAGCATTCCCTGCTCAGAGTGCCCCTGCAGCACTGGCTCAGTCCCTGGGAGAAAGGCAGAGCCTCCTCTTCCTCCCAGTCCATCCTGCTGGGACTGAGCTGTGGTCCCTGGGTGTTTCTGCAGCTCAGCTGCAGGAATTCCCTTCCCATGCAGCATTCCTGGAGCTCTGTGCTGGTCCTGCTCAGCCACAGAGCTCCTGCCTGAGGTATCCTGGTGCTGATTTGGAGGCTCCCATGGGATGAGCCCCGTGGATGGGAAAGAGCTGGAGGCCCCTTTGGATCAGGGACTGGGAATTTGCTTTCTCTTTCACTTTGGAGTTACACTCTTCCTCCAGCAACTTCATTGACACAGTATGAAACTTTATTTGACACTGCAAACCTCCAGTCAAAGGAGGCAAAATAATGATGTGCTTACTAAAAACATTTTAGGAACAGTAAACATTCCTCTTGATTAATGAAAAGTTTTGAGCAGCTCAGGGAATAGGCCATTCCTTATTGACCCATGGGCAGCTGAAAGAATATCATACTGCATGATTGGTTTTTTATTTTAAGCATATTTTTGCTTTACCTATCAAATTCTAGGAGATTTTAGAAGCTAATTTTTTTTTTTTTGTATTACAATAATGGCTTTTCATAATATCCCATCTAAATTGCAGCCTTTCCAAACTGAAGTAACTGAAATATAGAAGTTATTTTCTTGCTGCCTAAGACAGATGAAATGTGAATGTCAGTCACTTGTTGGGCAGCTACTAAACAATCCTTGACTATTGAGCTTTGGGGATAAGAAATTTCCCTGGGGAAATTGAATTCTGTGCAGCAAAACTCCGCTCTGTGAAAATGCTCTGCTTCTTTTCCTTTTTTTTTGTTAGTCTATATACAGTAGAATTTGAGTCAGTGGGCAACTAAGTTCATTCTAAATTCATTGCCTACCACAAGCTTTTCTGAAGTTTACAGTCCTCAAAAAAAGTCAATTGTCAATTACTTGGAAGCCCAGCACTGTCCTTGGAAGTGTAGCAAGATGTAATTTTCCAAACCTGAGCAGTTCCACCAATTATAGTCTATACAAAAAATGAATATACTTAATCTGGAGTCCTGTGCTATATTGCCAGAAAGTGAGGGGATGGAAAGGACACTGTAAGGGCAACCCCATTCAGGCAGAAGCCAAAATCTTTTTTGATTTTTAGAGAATGGGGTAGGATACCTTGTGTTCCAATGAACTATTTCTGTGAGTTACTCTTGGTAATGGCCACTCAGTGTGTCCCTGGTGGTGTAAACCAGGCAGGAGAGTTTGGAGGAATACTTCAAATTTGGTTCACAAAATGCATTTAGGAGAATTCTTTTTGTCTCCCTTGCAGTGTTTGGCTCTGAACCATTTAATGTGGAAAAAGATTCCTGGCTTGCATTTTATTTGTATACTAAAACTTTTCATTTGGGGAAATTGAGAGTAATTGCAACATTTATCACTTTCACAGCTAAAGGATTAGTAATTCTGGAAACTGGAAGCTTTTCCCCAGTGATCCAGGACATCAGGGGGATATTGCAATAGCTCCTGTTTCAGTTTTCCAGCAGCAGTCTGGACACTGTGGGTTTGGAGATGTCTTCTGTGACTAAAGCAGGAGCTGTCCTTGGCTGTATTTGAGTTTCCCATAAGAAAATTGCTGTTTTGTGGATATCTATGCTGAAGAGATGACACTGCATTTGGAATGGTTCTAGGATGTGAAATCTGGTGGTTTTATTTCCTTTAGTTCACAAACCCAACAAATAAGGTTATATTTTTAAGAATTCATCTCGGCTCCTGGAATGATGAATCTGCTATCTCTGCTCTGTGTATGTAATTTCTCTCTGAAGTCACTCGGGGTTTCTCAAAATCATTTTTTTAGAAGGACTTGACTGCAATTCCTTTGTTTGGTTTCAGCTGAATTTTGCTGAAATTCAGAGATTCATGGATAGCAATGTGGATGCATTTCAGCACTGAATCGCCCTACTGTAATATTTCCTTTATTTATCATCCTTGGAAACACTGTCTTTCAGTAAGAGCTTTTCTGACTGGTTTCCAAACTACATTTTCATTCATCAGGGTATGATAGAGTCACCCACAAAAATCACAGTAGTTTCTCTCCTGCAGAGAAGGGCTCAGATTTGCAAAGGGCACAGCTGGAGCAGAAGCTGTGTGCTAACAACAGCACAACGTGAGGCACTGCTGAGGACCCAGGAACACTGATTTCCTGTGATACAGATCCAACCTGGGCTGCTCTTCCACACAAAAATAATCCACATTGCACTGGATTTCCCAGAGTAGGCAGAAAGCCCCCTGTGCTGTGACTCAGGCAGGTTTTCCCCATTTCCCTGGAGCTCTGGATGTGACTCAGGTTTTCCCCATTTCCCTGGAGCTCTGGATGTGACTCAGGTTTTCCCCATTTCCCTGGAGCTCTGGGTGTGACTCAGGTTTTCCCCATTTCCCTGGAGCTCTGGGTGGCTCTGGATGGCACTCTTCACCTACATTCCCTCTGAAATGATGAACTCCTGGAAAGATCAGCTCTTGCTAAGTGATGAGCCAAAACACAGCAGCTCAAAGCAGCTCCGATTGAGCAGCACTAAACCTAACTTGGTTACTATTGAGAAATACACCTCAGAAGAAAGCAAAATAGATATGGTATAGGATTACATTATTATAATAATCAGGAGAAATCAGACATGGGATAAAAGGTAGGGAATTATAAGGAATTATCATCAATCAAAAAAAAAAAATGAAGAGCAGCAATTGAAAGTTAACTGGTTCAAATTTAGCTTGAGGAGGAAATTTTACAGTGAGTGGAAAATCTTTACCTGCATCAACATTTTTTGATGTTCAGCCTGATGTAATAATGGTAATTAAGCTACAGGAAAGGTAACACTACAGAAATGTTAACAACCACATAGAGATTCCAAGCTTTGACAACATTTTTGTATTAGATTATTCTTTTCCTGCAAAGGTGTGTTTTTTCATTTTGAAGTCCATGAGTTGGAAAAGGAAAGCTGTCCTTTGCCAAATAAACAGAAGCTCTCTAAGTGTTAGTTTAGAATTACTCGTGTTTGTTACAAATATAACTTGAAAACCTCATAAATTTTAGCCTACTTTACCCTAATTTATAATCTGACACTGTTCTAGAGCTTCAGGAAGTATTAAGAAAATTTACAGAAACTAGAAGAAAGTAGGCACAGCAACTATTGATTAACTGAAAAGTTAATATGTAAAATAATGAGGGTGAAGTAAATGAAATTTCATTTAAAAGTTCTAGAACACAGGAAAAGGTATAAGAGCTGAGAAAGTTCTGAAGAAGACATGGAGCATGAAAAACATCCTACAGAAATTCTGTTTTGCTATCTGATGGGAGCCATAAAGGGCACTCAGGGTAGATAGAATTAAAATTTTGTCAAATCACATTTTTAGTTGGGCTTCAAAGGTCACCTTGACTATTTATTGTTATTCCCCCTCCACACATTCAAATATCTCCCTACATGGATTCACATCTTCCCTACAGTCTGTACGAAGCAAAAAGAAGAATATAATGAATGAACACGGGCTATAAACCTTGCAATGGGGTTCCAGTTTACACCTCCGGCTTTACTGTGCTGTTCACAGACTATTCTGTATGTAGGAGAGGAAGGTTGGTTTGAAGGCAGGAAATATGAGGAAGGAGAAATAAATGTTTTGAAGAAACAGTTAAGAGTTAAATGAGTTAAAGAATTTGCTTGCTGTTCCTTTAGGTGACAGCATTTCCTCCCAAGAACCAGGACTACTGGAGTTATGGTGATGTTCTCATTTCCTCTGGATATTTAAGGTACCTAAAATGCCATCCAAGTTCAGCCAGCGTGAAGTTCATCCCATGAAGAGCTGACCTAGCGTTCCACAAGGCTGGATTTTCGGCTCTCTGAGTGCAGGAAAAATGGTCCCAAAGAAAGGACTTGGTTCAGCAGGTTGCACAGCAGCACCAATTTCATGACCTAATAATCTGCAAACAGCATTATCCACTTGTGCCAAGCCCCCTCTGTTCACTTTTCATGTTGTTTGGAGCAAGCCCCAGTGCAGATGATCTGTCACCCCTCTCCTGCCCTGCTTCAGGTCCTGAGTGCTGCTGGGGCAGCTCTGATCACCCAGTGCCTGCCCAGCCACCAAATAAAAACTCATCTGCTGCTGCTGGGACCCAATTGCTATTGCCAGAGAGAAGAGGTGAGAAGGGCTGTCACTTTTACAGCAGGAATGACACCAAGAACACTCTCACATGAAAATGGGAGAATCTGGGGTGAAATTATGTTAAGATTCATTACTTTTCCATTGAAATATTTCTCAAAAGTCTAAAAATATTAACTGGGGAGATCCCAGAGGTAAAACAGTCACTTACTTGAAATCAGCAGCCACCAGTTTAAATGTACATATGTTTATGTATATATGTACATTTGTGAGCTTGGAAGGGTACTGCATTGCCCAGACTTTCAGAAGGGGAGGGAATTTCTGGTGAGGGGATGTGGGAAGCTGCAGTTGTGGCTCTGCTGGAGGCATTAATCTCTCTGACTAGTCAGAATCTGAGACAGTGCCTTAGCTGTGACTTACACCCAGTGGTCTTCATACCTTTGGACAGAGGCATCAAAAACTAATTGTAAGTCAGACTTCACAGAATTAAAAAATATATATATTTATTCAGTGTGTTCCTGGTTTAATTTTCTTGAAATTACATTTTGGCTATAGGCAAAACACTTATTCACTTCCAATTTTTAATTTTAACTGTATCTTTCCCAATTTGGATCCAACGTTAAGGTGGAAATTCTGTGTTACCTTCATGAAAAACTTTTGATAGATTTGCTGATTTTTTTGTTCTCTGCTGACCATCTCATTAATGCTATAAAAAAGATGTTATCTCTGCTTCCAAATTCTATTTTATTTATATAAAATGTAAAATGTCTTAAAAGTGAATGTTTTAAATGAAAGACCTAAACTGGATAACATAAAAGAAGGATAATAGCACCCAGTAATTCATCCTGCACTGAAAAGACAAACAAGTGTTTTACACAGGTGTCCATCAAAGGCCTGCTTGGATGTGATTAAGCAAGATTAACTTTTAGCATGTAACATGATTTTATTTAGTGATCTGTCACAATAAAAACCCAGGGTTTTATGATTATAAAAATAACAAACCAAAATACTAAAAGAAATTAATTTTAATAAATTTAATAAATGTATTACTAAATAAAATATTATTTTATTAAGGCTCATAATAGGTTAAGGACAAAAACTGCTTTGGAAATAACAATTAAACCCACATGCCTCTTCTGCAGCCTAAAACAGGATGGAAGCTGAGGAGTATGACAGGAGCAGAGTTTGAAGGCAGCAGGGTTCAGTGTAAGGATTCAAGCACCAGAGCTGAGGAGCTGAGTGCACATTTCCATTATTCTGATTAGCCACTGTAGGCTTAAATGCACTTGCAGAGCTCCCATTTGTATTCTCCAAGAGGAATTA
This sequence comes from Poecile atricapillus, assembly GCF_030490865.1. Lineage (NCBI taxonomy): Eukaryota > Metazoa > Chordata > Aves > Passeriformes > Paridae > Poecile > Poecile atricapillus. Next base: position 2,344,485 of record NC_081256.1, on the reverse strand, counting down.
CAGCCCTGTGCACAAAGTGTACAGGACAATGCAATAGCCTGTCAGCAGTATTAATTCCCACCATTACAGCTATTTGGCTTTGCTTGGCTTCTTAATGGTATTTAAACAAATACAGTTCTCTCCCCACCTTTCATGTGATTTTTCCTTCTGCAAAAGGACCTTTTGTTTAAAAACCTTCCCGATGCTAATAGACCACACAAATTTATTATTCAGATGGTTCATTTATTAAAAATAAATAATTTAAGTACATTTTCTTCTGTTTAATTAACACATTAGCAGTTGCAGCGTATATGGGAGGTAATGTTTGTATTTATACTCGTTTCTCAGGCTGTTTGCTTTGTTCTGCTTGATGGCCACCATGTTTATTTATGGAAAGTTCCTGACCTGCAGAAGTCTGCAGAAATGCTTGCAAACTTCTACAAAGGCAACGACCCCTGTGAAAGCAGTAGCAAAATGCTGCCTCATCCTCTTCATGCCGTCAGATGTCCAAGGCAAGTTTAAACCCATGCAGCAAGAACAAATAATCAGGATGGGCCCAGGTTTACTTCATGCTTGTTGGGAAGAAACATAAATTACATCATAGTTATTGCTGCTGCATTTGGCACACAGAAAAAAACATTACTCTATATTCACCAGAAAAATTTACTTCCATTCTATTGGAAACTTTTTTCCTATCCTGTGTCTGCAATAACAAACTTCTGTGTATCACAGAAAGTGCTCTAGAATGCTGTACTTTAAATCCATTTTCCTCTTTAAAATGACACTTATGCTCCTTTCGTTTCTCCAACATGAAAATATGCTGCCATTCTCTTGGGTAATACGTAAACATCTTCTAAATGTGATCAAATCTAGATTCTTGTACTTTGGTTGGCTGGTTATTTTAACTATACGTTAACATTGTTGGAATCATGGCTACAGGCACCCAATCAGATTATGTATCAGATTATTCCCATTTTTTCTGTTACACAAAAATGCCCCAAAATAAAATTATGAAGGACTTTGAACCTTACACCCTGATCCTACAACCAGTGCTACAGTGGGGTTTGCTACAGGATCTGAATTACGTGTTTTTACATACTGAATTATTTTCTATGGATGACAAAGTGACTTTTATAATGTTAAAATAGATTCTTCTTTCATGATTTCCTTTATGATTTTTGTTGCTTCAGTTATTTTTTAACTAATGGAGTCCAATGCACTTAATAGTAAACGCACTTTATACCTGAATATTACTTCTAAGTTCTCTCTTCTTCATTACTTAGAAAATATTCATCTTGGTATTAAAGAATTTTATTCAGAAAACATGAACATCCCTATAGTTAAAGCTCCCCACTAAATGTCCTGATATATGATGAGGTAGGATTGACCACGACCTTGGAGCAGCTCAGATTTCTTCAGCAAACTCTGCCTGTCAGGGATAAATCCTGGCCTCCAGAAGTATCTTGAATCTACACTAGGGAAATTATGCTAAAAATAATCTTTACATCTCCAGACTCAAATGGATCTTTCTGATTGACTGCCTCTGGTGCCAGGTCCATGTCAATAATTCGCAGGGAATGCATGGCTGTGACCTTTTCCCCCTTGTTTTAGAATTTCTATTTTACAGAACCAATAAACCATGTCAGGAGAAAGTGGCAGTTCTAGACACATGAATGGATGGATCTCAGGTCAGAGGTAATCCTTCAGCATGCTCCTGTTTGGGACTACAGAATACATCTCCCTGCTCTAATGGTTCTGTCAAAAATGTATGCAAGGAAAAATTGAGGGATACACTCTTTTGGTTAAGCAATGACTAGAAAGAAAGAATAAAATGAGTAAAGGATTTCCCACTTGCTTTCTCAAGCCCTAATGAAGGCTGTAGGAGTTAATGCACACACTGGGTTGCAAGTCAGCATTAAATAGAAGAGGTAATGGCAATTATCTATTATAAATTCCTGCACAGTACCATGTCATCATTACTGTTTGTAAACCTTTCTATCCATCTACATCCATCACCTGTATGAGCCACCAGCAGAAGACTGCAGAACACCCAGGCTGTCACATCAATAAACAAACACAGTTGGGTAAAAAGGCAGAGAATTTTTGATTAAGGTACCAGAGCTGAAATTAGGTTTTGACTCTGACACCACTGTAATGTTAGCTATTGATGAAGCCTCTTCATCTTTTGTGCTTTAGCTCTTTGCCCATGGAATGGAGCAGCATTTATCCCTTTTCATTTCTGGTTTCTGGCTTATTTGTTTATACTGTAAGTTGGTTGAGGAGATGCTTCTTCCGATAAAACATCTGCCTTGCAAACCTGCTCTCTATATCCCACCACCAAAGCAGTTGTATTTGGGATTGCTAATAACAGGTTCATACTAAAAATGCAGTATTTTCCAATTTTAGCTCCCTCAAAGACTTGCTGGTTCCCTGTATGAAAATACGCTCCTCTGCATGATGATGCCACGTTTATATATATTTATATAAATTTATTTATATTTATGTGTGTTTCAGAGTGTTAGTCCACAGGTCACATTTCTCGCCTTTCAAAAAGTGGGATGTTGTGTTAAAAAAAAGCTTATGCTGCTTGCCACTATTTTTATTAATTCATTTATTTATAAATTAACAAGTTACAGTCCTATAGATTTTAAAGTTTTTAAAAGAAGTGAATGCTGGCAAAAATTTGATTCTTCTGTATAGTTTTCTGGTACTCAAAGTTATTTCTGATTTTCCCTGGCTTTTCTATACACTATTCTACTCAAGCTCACAAGAGAGATTACAGGAAAGCAGATTCCACAACTAATTTGTCAAGCAGCCAAAAAGAACTTTAGAAGTTTGTCCCAACAGTTTTAATTTCTTGTCTCTGTAGCCCCTCCCATTTTGTGTGTTTGTGTGGGCAGAAGAAGAGGGAATCCTGCATTCCATCTACTCCATGCAATTTGCTCGATGATTCATGCTTCTAGCACCACATGCAGGGAAAAATAATGGAAAGGAATAGAGACCTGAAGCCAAATGATTTTATTCAAGGCCTGTGTTGGCTGTGGTGCTGAAGTTACAGTGTGCGATGGCCCCTGGGTCTGCTGTCGGGCACGAGGCGTTCAGGGAACATTTCAGGAGAGCATCCCAATGTTTCTGTCAGAATGACAACGCTGCCACAGCCCAGTGACCAACATCAACCCCTTGGAGTGGTGATTCTCTTGGAAGTACTGGCTTTTCCAGAGTCAGGTGGCTTTGCTGAGCAATTTATAGGACAGAGCACAGATGATGGAGCATTTGAAGCAGGGAGGGAACTTGGAAGGGTACAAGTTACCTGCAGTAATTCCTTCTGGCTCTCACAGTTTATATAGAGCGAATACGTTGTGGCCAATGTAACGTGTGATGTTAATGTGATAATGTGAGTGTCCTGACATTTGTCGGTGCTTTCCTGCTAGAATATCTCAGCTGTCAGCAGTCCTGGTACCAAGCTGTACCTGGGCATCATTCGTGAGGCCCCAAGTCTGTCCTTGGCTCCAGAGCCGGAGCCCGCGGCCTCTGTGCATCCTCTGAGCCTGCCGGGGCAGTCTCTGTGTCCCATCCATTCCACCCCCTTACCAAAACCTTCGCAATTTATTCTTTTCCTAAAACAAAAGCATTTCATGTTCTCTTCCCACCTTGGGTTTCCAAGGTCTTCCGTTTCCCTCCAACTTTACTGAACTGTTGCTTAATCTTTTATTCTCCTTTCCTTTCTTCCAGCCACCGCCTTTGCTTCTCCCTTTCCTGGTGCCCTTCGCATCCTTCACCAAAGCCTCATTTTCTTCCCCTCCGTCCCGTGTCCTTCCCTGCCCAGGGCTGTGTCCTCGCTGCCGGCGCGCCGTGCCGTGCCCGTGCAGCCAGTCCGGTGCGGCGGTGACAGCCGGGGGCAGGTGCGGAGCGGCTGCCCGGGGTGTCTGGGCTCATGAATATTCGGGCCTGCCCTCGCCGTGACGTGGCCGCGGTCCCGGGCGGGCCGGAGCCGCCCCGGCGCTGGCAGCGAGGGCGGGTGACGGCGGCTGCAGCCTCCGCCTGCCCGGCCCGCAGCGCTCGGAGCCGGCCGGGCAGCCGCCACCAGCGCCGGGGATGCGGAGGCGCCGCTGCTGCTGCTGCTGCTGGGGCCCGGCGGCGCTGCTGCTGCTGCCGCTGGGGCTGGGCAGCCTGCTCGCCGCCAAAGGCAGGTACCGGGGCGCGGGCCCGGCCGAGCGCCGGGGCGGGGGAGCGGAGCGGGGCCGCTCCTCGCCCTGCGGGGGCTGAGCGGGGCTGCCGGACAGGGCAGGCACAAAGTTCGGCCGGGGGGATCTCCGCGGGTCGGCGGCGGTGCCGGCGGCTGTCCCGGGCCGGGCGGGAGCCGCTGGGGCCGGGCGGGAGGTGCCGCTGCCGCGGGGATGCTGCGGCGGCCGGGGCCGCGCCTCAGCGCGCCGGGGCCGGGCGGAGAGAGCAGCGCTGGGGCTCCCCGGGCCGGCACCGGCGGAGCGGTGCCCCGGTTCCCCCGGGCCGGCACCGGCGGAGCGGTGCCCCGGTTCCCCCGGGCCGGCACCGGCGGAGCGGTGCCCCGGTTCCCCCGGGCCGGCACCGGCGGAGCGGTGCCCCGGTTCCCCCGGGCCGGCACCGGCGGAGCGGTGCCCCGGTTCCCCCGGGCCGGCACCGGCGGAGCGGTGCCCCGGTTCCCCCGGGCCGGCACCGGCGGAGCGGTGCCCCGGTTCCCCCGGGCCGGCACCGGCGGAGCGGTGCCCCGGTTCCCCCGGGCCGGCACCGGCGGAGCGGTGCCCCGGTTCCCCCGGGCCGGGACGGGGCTGACCCGGCGGGGCTGCCGCCCTCTCCCACCTCCCAGCCGGCCGTGCCTCCTCCACCTCACAGGTGTCGGCGATTTCTTGCCTCTTCTTGTTTTTTTCTTTCTCCTTGCATTGTTTCCATGCCGTTTAGGACTGGCTCGCGAGCCCCAAGTTTTAGAAACTTAGTTTTGAGAGCTCTGTCTCAGTCTATTTTATATTATTTTCAAACGTTTCAGTTGCTCTTAATTTTGTATGGGGCTTTGGTGTTTATAGAAAACTTCAGTGTTTGTTTTCCTAACGAAACCCCAACCTTGAGCCGTAACTTTGTGGGGAAATTGATTGTTTCCAGCAAATGTTACTTGACTTCGTTTACATTTACACGTACGAATAGCAGAAAGTGACTGTAGGACATGAGTTGCTCCTTCTGTTTCTGACCCGACGTGCCTCGCTGTCCTGGTGGGAACGCCGTGCTTTCTGGGCAGATTAACACAAAACACATTTTGATGGATGTGAGTTACTTTCCTTCTCTTTACTGTCTAATGGAATTCAAGGTAATTATCCCCTTTATAAGGGTCTTTTCTTTAGACAAGCGTAGGAGGTTGATGTCTATTTTATTTCGTGGGCGATGTCTTCCAACCTGCCGGCAGTTCATCAGACAGAACGGGGTCGTTCTCTGTGCTGTGCCTTTGACCACTGGAGGGCTGCAGAGAACATTTTTGGATAACAGGAGCCACAATCTCACAGTAGCTGGTGGTTAAAAATAGGCATTTTAAGGTTATTTATATTGATATTCAAGTGCTTTAAGTTTTTGCTTATTACTTTATATATTTTGTTTCTTAAAATTGGATCTTTTCAAAGACTGTAATGCAGTGTTAATAAATGAAGTAAGATATCTTGGCACTGCATGTACTTAATATCTGAGATGCTTTTTCCTCCTCCACCTGACCGGTAGAGGAAATAAAAAAAGGGTTTATTTCAGCAAGAACCTCGTGCTCATTTCCCTTGCTCTGTTTTTCTACAGTAAGTAAGTTTAAAGGCGTTTTATGGGTGTCTCCTGCACACAACTGCAATGCTTTTGTAACTATAACTATAACCTGGACTTGTGGCTTGAAGGTGCATTCTGGTGGGAGATGGAGGTGGGATGTGGTGTGTACAAAGCTCCCCATGAGCATCCTGTTGTATAGAGAATCAAAGATAATGATTTCAATTCTCATCCCATCTAACTTCTATATGCTCTTCTGCTTCTCATTTTAAAAACAAAACCGAGCCCCCTCCACCCCCACTCCTTTTCCCCACATGTTTGTGAGCATGGGGAGAAGGATTACAGGAGCAGTTCTGGTTGTCACTTTTTTCACTTAGTAGAAAATAACAATTTCTTTCACTAAATATCTCCAGGCTGCAAAAATTGTTTACTCTCAATAGAAGGGGGGGGGGCTGTGTCCCCCCCCAAAAAAACAAGCAAAAAACAAACCAAACATCTCTCTAAATTCTCCCAAGGAAAAAGAAATACATCAGAGTGTTTAGGAGGTGGTTAGTTACAGAACTTAATGTGTGTATTAAATATGGATACGCAGTTTTTTAGCTTTGCGGGAGGTTGTTGACACTGAGATCTCTATCATAGGGTCCAATAAAAATCGTCCTTGTTGGACAGAAAAATGTTTTCTTTTCAGTATTTTCAGCTAGCTTTGCTCAATAAGACAGAGAGGCGGACTTTCTGGTTTATTGAAATTGAGGATTGTCAATTGATACGAAATTAATAATGTCTGGAATTTGTATGAACTGTCTCATGTGGTCTTCAGTTATGGAAAAGAGATTATGCTGAAGGATCAGGTTTGTTTTTATTTTCTCCATCATACTCAAAATTCATAGGTCTATGTGGTCACAGAGAGGGAGCAATACAACCTGCAGCACTTTCTCTTTTTGTTTCCCCAAATCTCTGAATAAGGCTGATCTCTTAAATAATTTATTGTTATAGTAAGTACTACTAAACTACTCAATGAAGTCTTAAAAGGGCTGTCATATCCAAATTTCTTGTAAGACTCAATTAATCAACCTCTTAAATTTCATTGTATTTGAACTTCATCATTACCATAAACAACATTTTAATTTTTAAGTACAGCTGAAAGCCTCTCAATGATCTGAATAACTAAGACTATTTTATTCCAATTAAATTAATTACATGGGCAAAACTTGAAGTCTTAGCCATTGCAACCATTTCCAAATCCGTGGAACATTCAGTCCCGCTTGCTAGGTGTGTGCTGTGACTACATCAGATCTGACTCCCAGCAGCAGAGGAACAGCAGAGCCAGCATCCTCTGCCTGAGAGAAACCTTCATTCTGGGGGGAGAAAAGTGAAGGAAAAGCTTTGAGAATGCACCGGACAGATCCTAGAGTCTGAAATTTTTGCATCACTCAGTGTTTCCTTGTATTTCTTTTTGTAGTAAATAATAATGAAATCCTTCTTATTACCAGTTCATTTGAGACATTAAAAAAAGCTTTCTTTTCAACCTTATCCAAAACACATGAGAAGCAGTGTTTGGCAAGTGCTTAGGTCAGAAGATGGGAGTTGAAGCAACTGTGCTTTCTTTTGCTGGTGCTTCCTGTAGCTCACCAATAAACCCCAATAAAGACATGTAAATTATTTCATCTTTCTGTTTCTTTTCATCAATAAATTGAGTGAGGAATCCTTTTTTTTTCCCCCAGAGTGTTTTGATTGAAAAGCAGTTCATGAAGACCGACTCTTGTGTCTCACAGGATAAAAGATTCGTCTGATTATGAAGTCCGGGTGTCAAGATAATGAAATGATTCAGAGGTCTCAAAAGAGAGAAGTCAGTATTTGATAGCAGCTTTAGTATTCAGGTATTACAGCATAGAAGACTGACAACTATATTTAAATTGTCATTATGAAGTTGGAGAATGTTCGTCAGTCAGAATCATATTATTACCAATTTTAATTGCATGACTTGGAAGGCTACCAAGACAGGGAACTTAACAGCTTCCAGAGCATGTTTTAATTGTGAGCAGAGTGTGTGCCACTTAAAGAACATCCTCCAAGGTGTGTCTTTTGTCACCTCTCATTAAGTGGCTTTTGAGCAGTCAGGTACACTTAAAAGGGACCTCAGTTTTCTTCAGTTGGTTTTTAAACACCCAGCAGCAGTACCAAGGAGGTGAGAGTCATACATGCTCACTGGGGGCTTTCAGCACAAAATTCAGGATGCCTGTAATGCTTCAGTATTTTGTTTCTTTTTAGGAGCTGCAAATTTGCTCTCTCAAGAAGGTTAATGAGTGGAATCTTAACTATTTTAAATGTGCAAGTGTCAATTTCTGAAGTGCACTTCAGGACAGTTCACTCTAAATGCCTTCCCATTCTTTGCTGTGTGCCTTCCAATAAAAATGGACATGATGATTTCTTATAGATGTAAAGCAAGGGAGTGAGTTACTTCAAGTAAGTTGTTAGAACGTTATGCATTATAATATGGCATCAAATTCCAAGTGACTTCTTAATCAAATCAACCTCAAGGCTCTGGATGTGCATCTCACTGCATCGGTTAATTTGGTTCTTGTCGTTCTTGATAACTGATATTAGGGGGAAAAAAATATCAAAAAAAAATCAGTGTTTAAGACACGTGGGTTTTACCCTCCCTTCCCAGAAATCCTGCTTTATGTGTAAAATGGATAATTCTTAAAATCCATCTTTTAAGAAATTATTTGGGTTTCTGTAAATCTCTCATGGTGCTTGGTGGTGAGGTATCCCTTATGCCGCTGGCTCTGGTACAGGTTGGGGGTGTACAAGATGTTCAAGCTTGGCAGAAATTAAAGGGTTTAGAGATGTGGTTCAGGTTTTTTGGGCCCTTACGAGTCTGAGTATCCTCAAGATCCAGATGGAGCATGAATTGACCAATAGATTATTTAAGAGTATTGGGCTAGGAAAGACAGATTTTGCAGTTTACCTAAAAAACATGTTTTGGAATAGAATAGAAGTGTATGTGCTGAATTACAAGTCATTTTAATGTGGCTTTTCTCTGTATTGATTTCTAAGATGGCTCTGCAGGATTTGCAGTTTCTCAGCAGTTAATGCTATTATTTAGATGTTTGGTCTTTGTACGTGAAATCCTGACCTTCGTTAAATCAATGCGAGATTTGCCTCGTGTCTTGGTAGAATGGAGTTTCATCCTTTGTGTGTTTTCCTATAAATGTAAACAGTTATTTCAAAGCTTTTAAAGTTACTCTGCTAATAGTTGCCTTTATCCAAACAGGAGGAATATTTGATTTAATCTCTTTCACCTTACAACTGCTTTCACTGAGCCAAGAGAACAAGTCTTGGTGGCTTTTGTTTGTTTTGTTTGGGGTTTTTTTGTTTGCTTTGTTTGGGTTTTTTTTGTTCTTTTCGAAGTGCTTTTTTTAAAACTACTGAGTGAAGTTGGCCAAGATGGGTGTCCTGCAGGTTTAAGTGTGGTTGTTCTTCCCTGTGTGGCCTGTCAGAACAGCTGTATTGGAAGCAGGCTGTTTGCTCCTTGCCTGTATTCCAGCCTCATGATTCCTGCCCGGTACTGGGTAAATTACTGGGAGTGTAGTAAAGTCAAGCAGTGGTGCACCCTGCCGAGGTTTCACTTGTGCTCGTTTTATGGAGCTGTTTCTTGTTTCTCTTACAAATCAGACCCATCACTTGAAGTTGCATATCCCAAATACGGATAGTACTTGCCTGTTTTTCTAATAATAATGATTAACATTTAATTTACTACTGCTCTACTTTGCGGGTCTTAGGACAGTTAAAAATAAGTGAACCTTTTATTTAATTTGCTGAAAATTGCAATCAAATGCAAATACTGAAATTCTGCTTTTTGATCAGCATTCATCTATCTCTCCTTTGCTAGTGGATTGAGTAAGTAGGTGAGAAGAAACAGACTCACTGATTTCCTCTTTCTTTCTTGCGTAGATTATCCTCTCACTGAGTATGCACAAGATTATCAACACTGTGTGTTTATATATGTACTGTATATGTCTTATCATTGTCAGCTTACAAGAACTTCATGACTTTCCAGGCACTTGGGTTTTTTCATCCATAAACTTTGAGCTTCTGAAATCAAGCAACTAAGAAAATGTAGTCTTTTATCCCCTAAAAAAAAAATAGTAATAAACCCTACCTTGAATGTTAGGGATGAAGTGCAAAGGTTGTGCAGGTAAATCACAAAAACTTAAAATCACAAAGGAAGTAGAGAGGGTTTCCCACATAACTTGGGGGGTTGTTTTTGCCTTACACCTGACTCTTGGAAATGTAATCAAAGTCTGACTGTGGCTGGAAAGTATTACACCCCTGGCCTATACCAGGTTGGAAATTTGCAGTAATTGGCTTGAATTTCGTGGCTGTGAGAGGAGCTTGTAAAATATATGTTGGTGGGACAAAGTTAAAATAATTTGTGAACTCCCTCTCACGATTTATTGTGTGATAGATGATGTTGGTTTCTGAAATTTGGTTTGGAGTTAGTTTCACAAAGGCTACTAGCACAGGTCAGTCTGTGACAGAATGCACTGGCAGGTATATTTGAGACATTTCTGAAGAAACTGTAAAGCAATCATGTTTGAAGGGTGATTTTCCCTTTTCCTTATGATAGCTACTTTAAAAATTCCTCAGCTCCAGCTGAACAGATGGTATTTGCTGTTATTGTCAGGCTTAGATCTTAAAAGTTCATTTTTTTCTTCCTTAGTTAACAGAATTTTAAATTTGTATTGAAAAAGGAAGCCTAGAAAGATGTTAAATGTCTGATTTATACTTAATTGCCTTAAAAAGCCAGCCTTTTGATAGTGGTCTTTCAACCTGGCAAAAGTGGACTCAAACTCTTGATTTGGTGTCAAAGGGAAAAGCATTGGCTGCTGAAGCCAATTGTAGTTGGTTTCTATCTTTTTCTTCCTCAAAAACAGCATAAGAAGTGGTGTATAAAATGATCAAAATGCAGTTATTTCAGTATTTTGCTGAAGCGAAAGGCACAAGATGAGGCAGAGTTATTGAGATGAAATAATTTGAAGAGAAATACTTCGAGTTTTATTTTGGGAAACTGAGATAATTTCCTTTTTTGATTCCTCTGCACTCCTCCTTTAATGGTGGTCTTTGGTGTTGTGGGATCTGTGGGCCCGTTCCAATAGCGTCAAAAAATAATCAAGAAAAACACGTCTATTTTCAGTAGGCTTGTGATACCATTCAGCTGTCCATCTAAATTTGTAGGGCTTCACAAATCAAAAAGAGCTGGGGCTGCTTGTGAAGATCAGCAAAAAATATCTGAGAATATTTTTGGTGGAAACAACATGACCTCAAAAAACGTCAGTCTGTTTGTTAGATGTTTGGCTTTCTAATAGTAAAAAATTTTAAGATATTTTGTACAATATGTTTTATTTTTAGTAACTTAAATCATTGTAGATTTGAGTATAATGCCTTTATTTAGAAAGTACTTCAATTTGAGATGTCTTAAAGAAGTAGTTCCCTTATAAGTTCAGGGGAATACTTACTTTTTTTCCCCTACATTCTGCAAAATACAAACTTGTGTTCCTTCCTAGTCTCAGAGAATATATATTCCTTAATGTACAGTGGAATTTCTGAGGAGATCAATCCTGAAATGTTGTTATGATTTCTTACACTCTGCATTTGAATGTGAAGAGCTAAATCTGAACATGGTTTGGCTTGACCTTCTTTGGAAATACATGAAGCTGAACAATATAAATGCTTTTTGTACAGAATGAGGCTGTGTACTTACTTTGCACAATAGAGAGCATTTACTTACAGCAAGATCAACAGAGGAAGAAAAGCAGTTTGGTGTTTTGATAAACAAAGTGGTTGGCAAATCGAGTTCTGAGGTTTTAAGGCTTTCAGCACTGCAAACCCAAGAGAGGGACAGGAGCTCTGAGCCATGAGCCTTCTGCAAAGAGCTCGGATTGATGGGAAAACGTTGAAATTCTGTAAACTTTTGGGTGTGTGGCCTTGACTGTATTTCAGGAAGCAGTTCTCATTGAGACCACAAATTCTAAAAATAAGTTAGGGCCAGGGAATAAGGTCTGTTATAGAAATTTAATTATAGACCAGCTTCTGTTTCTTTGGAAGCTAATAAAACCCAATATATTTTTGCAAGGCTTGCCAATATTGGCAGATTAGTGGATTTAGTGAAACCTTGAGAATAGCTGAAGGGTAAACTGGGACATAGAAGGAAAATTAATTTTAGTCTGTGTTTAAGTTCACCACTTTCTATACTAAAATACCTTCTACAAAATGCTGACTGTAGCATAATTGTAAAGGATTTTTGAGGTTTTTAAATTTATCTTTGCAAAATATTTCCTGGGTATCTTTTTGCAGATCTTGTCTAGCCCAATTCTTTTAGGCTGATTGCACATCAGAGAATTATCTTATATTCCACATAAGCAATTGCTCTGATATAATTTATGACCTGCTGACCTTTTCACTTTTATGCTGCAATGATTATAATGAGTGTGTTGAACAAAGGAGGAAATTGAAGGCCAAATACCCAGGGGAGCTGAATCACCTAGGAGCTGGAGAAGTCTGGTGTAATCTGCGGGCAGGGAGCTGATTGCTGTCTTTTCCTGGGGATAACGTGCAGATCTCTTTCTCAGCTATTGTTGTGTGCACAGGAGGAGAAATTTGATGATGGGGAGGTGAGGCAAGCAAGGAAATGCACAGTGGGAACTCCCAGAAAAACAGCCCCAGTGGGATGCTGCTTAGGGATTATTCTGCCTTGTTCTGGGCAGTGCTAACACCTGTGTCAGTGCCCCCTCGAGCATGGGGGACACCACAGGGTGCTCTTGTTTTCTTCTCTGCTTCAGAAGAAATGTAATACTTCTAAGGCTCCAGAGGCTGGGGGGCTGAACTGAAGGGCTCTGCTTACAGAAAGTGTTTCTCCTGGTTGGCTTGTAATAAATACTTTAGCTGGTTTCATGTTTGTTATTATAAGGTAAATTCCAAGTCTCAGATCTAAATGTAAAATTTTGTCAGAACTCTGTAAACTTGGCAGTATTTTTGTGATGCATATCAGTGTGTGTAGTGGCTCTGTCAAAATTCAGCAGCCTGTGATCTCTGGGAGATCAGGAGAGCAGAGAGAAAATGAAATGGAACCTGCATCCTTTCATATTCTTAGGCATGTAGGAATTAATATCTTAAAAGCTAGGGCTTTGTTCTCAACTTAGTGCTTGCTCTTGCAGGAAGTTGATCTGAAATGCAGAAGATCTGATGCTCAATTTCTGTAGTAATAAATGCTGTTCCATTCGGCACTCCCATTATTGAGTGAAACTGATTGCCATCAGCTTTGTATGACCCATCATGGGGGGAACTCGCTTTGGCTGAATTTTGGAGTGCATTCAGGAAAACTGAGAGTGACTTATGCCATTCAAAGGGAAGGTTCTTCATAGCCTTTCCAAAATACCTGGCTCAGAACAACAATTGCACCTGCCTTGGGAGGATCATGATTTCCCTTGTGATCCTCATAGAAAAATGGGCTGCTTAAATTGCACAAGAACTGCAGCATCCTGTGCTCGCCCTCCCCCTGGTGGTTTTTCTCCAGGATGTGTTTGGTGGGGACTGCCTGTGATCCCATTGTAGAAAGGGAATGGAGATGTCATTGCCAGCTTACAGATCTAAATGGGTTGTGTGGGACTGTGACCCTGAGAAGCTGCTGCTCTCTTCACTGCAGTGATTTAGCTGTAGACACTTTGGCTGCATGGGAATTTCCATGCAGTATTTATTTTGACAAAAATTGGAGAAAAAGTTTTACTGAAGTATCATTCTGAGCATTCTTGTATTTTAGGGACACATCAGCTCAGATGGAAATCAATGGCTCATTCTCCTAACTCTGGGAAGGCTGGGTCAGTCCCTGTGTGCAGAGCCTTGGTAATCTGCAGGTTTGCACACAGGAATTCAGAGTGTCTGACAGAAATGGTGTTGACTGTGTTTGATAGCCTAGTTGTGACCTTAAAGAGAAATGTTGTGGGTAGTATGCTTGAAAACCCAATAAACTGCATGGGATTGTGCTCCTTTGTGCTGACAGAAATTACTGAGAATATTTTCCAGTGATTTGCAATATCTGGGTATGTGTGTGATAAACTTTTGTGTGACCAGTCAAACACCTGACTGCTGCTGAGATTAACATGTTCTGTTAACACCCCAGACTTTGTCTGGGCAGGAGAAAAATAAAGAGTGCTTTTGATTTTTAAATAAGCTTTCATCAATTGCTGAGTGGATTAACGTAACACTACTGATGAATTGCTGTGTGTGCTGTGTTGACCACGCAGCTTCACATATGTTATTTTCAAACATCACTAAAAATAACATTGCAGGGAAAATTTGGGTCTTGTCTTCCTGCCTTTCATAGCAGTAATTACATGAGGTTTGACCATTCCTCCTCTGTATTCAGGCCTGGATTCAGTGTGACCACTACCAGTGGTTTGGGTTTTCTTTTTCATTCAGAATGAAGATACTGACTTTGTTCTGACTGTACTCAGGCTATGAGCTCCTTTTACGTATGCTAATGGTTCACTTTCTTTGCTATAATTCTTGAACAACTGTCTTTTGTAAAGTTGGCCTTGGTATTTCAAAAGCATCTAGGTATCAAAATCTTCAATTTGGGGGAATTGTTCTGGGATGTAAACAGGTGTTTTGTAGAACCAGTTCAAATTCCAGGGAAGGTCTCTGTGTTGTTTCCTTCCTTTGCCTTCATAATAAGGGCAAATAGATTTTAATATTTTTTTGAGTTTTTTTTAAGGGTATTAACTTCTGGATGGAATAATCTGCTGAAGTGCTTCATTTGCCTAACAAATTACTAGAATGCAGTATTGATGGCTATTCATGAGCATCAACATTCACTGAATAGCTTGGAAAGCTAATTAAATTATAATTGACTTTATTCCTCTCTCTCCTGTAAATGTTTCACTTTCCTGTCAAATTGTTAAGTTGGTTTTTGTCTTCAGTTGTTAAAAATAACCTGTCTTCAGCACACTCAAAGGGACTTCTGCAGCCTGTTCTGAATTGTTCAGGTGCAAAGTTATGGGCAAGTGGGCTGCAGTCTCCTGGTTCTTCTTGATACCTCTTTGTAACCCAGGTAAGTTTAAAGACAGAATGTTTACATATTTCATAGCCTCTTAAGACTGGAGAGTAAGATTTTAGTCTAACAATTTTAGAGAACTCGAAAAGAACCAAAATGTTGATTTATTACAAAAAAAATATTTACATGTCAATATTGTAAATCTCTTTACAAATCTTGTCTTGAGCAAATTGCTGCCTGACCAAGTGATGTGGTTACTGTTGATGTGCTGAAAAGTGTCTTTATTGCACCAGTTTTAAACACCGTTTAGTTTAACTAATGTTCTGTAATGTGCAGGAGAAAATGACAGAAATCATGATACTGTCCCTGTTTCTGAAGTCTTTGAGGTGAATATTGAGTGAATTTGAGTGTATGTCGTGGTTTTAAACCAGTAACTAAAAAGAGATTACTTATTTCTTGCTGTGAGATATGGATTAGAACAAGAGCAAAACAGGCATAAAACTTAAAAGGAATAAAGAAAGTTTATTGACAAACTACAATAATAAGAACACCAGAATAAACTTCCAGAAAAACCTTTTAATCTCTTACGTCCCACCATTCCTTTGTTCACATGACAACAGAGACAAAAACTTTAGAACTTTGATGGTTTAAACAGTCCCAATTCCTTCTACAGTCTTTGTAGAGAAACAGAAGTTTCTTCCTGTTAATTTATGGGGTTTCTCACAAGAAAACTATTTTTGTTATAGTTTTCCTTTTCCCTGATATCAGCTGCCCAGAGCTGCTGTTACCAGAGCTCACTCCTCCCATCTCACATCACTTTGAGGTGTGTATGGGCCATGAGTCTAGGGATGGCATTTTAAGGATGAGTTATTCAAAAGCAAAAGTCTTCTTCATCTGTTTCTGTGAGCTTCACCAGAAAACAGTTTTTCTCATTGCCCTCCCAAGGCTTCCAATTTTTGCTTTACTGTTTCCAGCACTTCACTGTATCACAATCACTCTACTTTTTACTCAAATTTTACACCTTGAACACTCTATTCCTCCCCATACTCCGTCATGAATTAAAGGAGTTCTTTTCAGGACTTCATTGTCCATCTCCATAGTTTTATCAGAAAAATATTTCATCTTAATTAAAGCATCTTCTTAATTCTCTACCTTTCCTGAAGCTTCTTTCCTTTCCTGTCACTAGTAGTTTATAAAGTCTCTTTTTATGTTGATCACTCTCTTTTTCTCTCTCTGGATAAAAAGATTAATCTGCAAGTCTTGTCTGCGTAATGAAAGAGTTAAAATCTTGCCCAGGCTTTTGTAGATGGTTCTGTGATCTCTGCCGAACAGGAGCTGGAGCCGTCTGCGATAGAAAATTCCTCATGGCTGCTCTGGAGAGTGTAGTCGCCGCCCCAGCCCGCTGCAGGTCCAGAGCCTCTCTCCTTCTTCACTCGGCAGTTTCTAGTAAATTTAGTCACAGCAAAACCTGCAGCTGAGCCAGAGATCGGCCGGGCCCGGCCAGAGCCCGGGAAAAACTTTCCGCAAGCCCCCCGCCCCATCTCCCAGCCGGGAGCCGCTGGGCCCAGCCCAGCCCCCGCCCGGCCGCATGGCCTGGGCAGGGAACGGGAGGCCTGGAGCTCCGCCACCCTTCACAGCCAGGAAACAAAGAGAACAAGAGAGCTCTGGTTTTACACTTTAAGGTAGGGTTCACAAGTTGATCCCACTTTTCAATGGTTAAAATTGCTGTCAATTCTCAGCAATGACCGATAATTGGTCAGGAGAAAAGACTCCAGGCAGCCCCCAGCAACTTCAACTTCCTTAAAGGTGAAGTAACCTCATGACAGTGTACCAGAAAGTCTTGCTTTGTGCTTGCAAATTTTCCCTGTTTCTGGAAAATGCTGTTTAGCCCACCCTGACCTTTTGACCTCCTCTCTTTCTCAAGGGGCTGACCTGGGCAGGTTTTTTGTTTAACTTCAAGTCCTTTCAGTCAGGGACATAATTCTTGAACCTGCAGCTCAGAGAAACTCAGCAGAGTATTTTGTACAGGACACCACTGATGCCATTCCTAACTCATGCCAGAATTTTTGATTGCGTCCCATGAGAAATATTGAATATCATGGAGCAATTGGTAAGAATATTAAAGCTAAGTGGAATGTATTAAAATAGCTTGTTCAGATAGAAAAAATATTATTAAAAGACTAAGAAGATAATTGATTTGCAAGATGCAGGCTGCTGGATGGACAGGGCTGTTTCTCAGAATGGTGCTTCTGAGGAAAAGATGGATTTTAAAACGTCTCATCACCAACATATCTGAATGCAGCTGCTAACAGGATAAAGTTCATTGTACGTGCTTGTTGCAATTCCTTGTGTTGTACTCAGACTTCTCATACAAAATGTTCCGCCAGCATCTGGGGAAATGAGTTAGTCCAAGGTTAGGCTTACTTTAGGTGTATATATTGCTGATTACAATTTAAATTTATTTGTCAAGTGTTATAGACACAGATTATATTGTTGGCTTTCTGCAAATATTAAAATGAATGTTATGTGTATGAGGTTAGAAAACTTAGTTATATTAATATAGTTCCTTCTATTTCTGTTATTGATGAAACTTAGAAAGAGTAGTATAATATACATATATGTTGAGCTATGGCATAGTATTAAAACAAAAACTGCTTTTGTTTGTATAACCCAAAGACTGAAAAAGATAATTAGAGACCCCCTCCATTCTTAGATTATCTTGTCCAGATGAGGACAGCAGTGACCAGAGCTCTGGGGGAGGAAATTTATTGCATTTCTGTTATCAGGGAATGTGAAACTCGGTGGAGCCAAGAAGATTGATTTACTGGGAAGGGAACGAGTCAAAAACTAAAGAAAGAAACATCCAAAACTTAAGAAGAAGGTTTGAATCATGTATGGGAATTTATGGATATGTAGTAGGATTCTGTTTTTAAGGGACAATCCTTTGTTGGTGAGGTGTGCTCTCTTGGCTGAATGCACAGACACCCAGCCATATCTGTATACATTATTTTTATCTTATAATTGTCTTTCTGCTAAACTTTTAAATTCTATAAAAAATATGTGAACTTGGTTTTTCACATCAAATAATTTGTAAAAACTCTACCCTAAAGAAGGATTTTTCATGCTGTTAGCACTTTCTAAATACATTCGGAGCACTGATTCATGAAAACGTTTACCATTTTAAGTTGACTCCTTGAAGAGAACTGTAATATGATGTGAAGACTTGAAGAAATAATAAAAAATGCTTTAAAAATATTGTGCATCCTTGCTGCATACCTTGTATTATTTATAGGTACGTACCCTGCGTATTCTGAATAAATGATTATATGTGGAATTCAGCTGTTCCATTTCCATATTGTGCAGCAATTGATTGATTAGCTTTAGGCCACTGTTTCTGTGAATGGGAATGGTGCATTTGTTAACTTCTTAAATATTAATTTGTAATTTTTGCAGGCAAGATCTGTAAACAGTTGAAGTGCAGAAAATACAAATGTTTTATGCATTTCTTAATGACTTGGTGAAAAGACGCTTTTTGACTTAAGTTTAATGTCTGTCTTTTTGTTATACATTATTTGTGGTTTGTTCTGTAATTAGATGGCTTTTTGGGATTGATATGCATCAGATTCTAATCCCTTTAATTATGCTAACCAATGTATTTTCCTATTTTTTTTCCTTCATTGAAGTCAGGAGGGTGGCTTGTGAATGAAGTAGAAAGTAAAGAAATTAAAACTGGGATTTCAGTTGGGGAATCATAACTGTGCATATTCTGCAGATCAGGATTAGTGTCCAAGGCAGTACAAAACTGTGTGCTCTTTTTCAAGGAGCTCATAAACCCATATTTCACAATGAGATGACTTTGTATTAGGATTTCCCTCTGAGTGCAGTGTTGGAAGGAAGGCAGGCTTTGGGCTAAGACTTTGTTCATGAGACACCACAGATTTGCTCCTCGTGCTTCCTTCTTGGCTCACTGAGATTCCATGGACAGGATTTGGCTTGAAGTTTATTTTCCTTTGCTGCTTATTCTTCGTGACAGAGGCATGACGCCTGTTCTGTTTTAAATGCTGCTCTTTGCTGAGAGATGATCCATGTGCTGTGACAATCCCCTTGTGCTCCCAGGCCAGATCTCTCTGCTCTGTGTAGCTGAGTAAGGAACAAGGTGAAGTGCAATGAGACCAAGCAGTGTGTGCTGTGTGTGTGGAGCCAGAAGATGGCTTTATCTGGCTGCTTTGGTTCCTGGGAATGGGCAAAATCATCTCTGAATTCTCTCACGAGCCAGCGGGGTTATGGTGGTAGAACCAGCACTGTCATTTACTCTCAGCTCTGCTGTTAAAGCAAAACAAGTGCCTTGGTTTTGTGAAGTGTGCTGAAAATGTTTCCCACTAAAACGTCAGAAGAAAACGTCTTCCACAGCCCAAATACCCTATCCCAAAAGGTTTAGTTAGCTTTGAGGAGCTCAGACTAGCTAGTTCTTTTCTTGATTTCAGTTTTCTTTCCTCTTGCTGTCTTACAGTTTGTAGCTGTCCTTAGTGGCACACACTTTAATTTAATCCCTTTGAAGTGCAGTAACTCAGCTGTGTTTTTACCCGGGATGTAGAGACCAAGAGGCAATGCTGGCACCGTGGGCTTCTAAGTCCCAGACTGCAGTTCTCCCCTTCCTTTCCCTTGGGGTTTTCTACTATTCCTGAAAAACAGTTTGCAATTTGTTCATTTTTTTATATTTTTTTAATGTTTTGGTTGTTTGGCTTGTGGTGTTTTTTTTTTTTCTGTGGTTTTGTTAGGGGCTTTTTTGTGGGTTTTGGTTTTTTTTTTTTGGGAAGGTTGTTTGGTTTTGTGTGTTTGGAGTTTAATCTGGTTTTTCCTTTGCTGACTCTGGTAGCTCTTAAAGAATTATTTTCCCCTTGCACTATGTTTTATTGAGACCATTAGATTTCATAAAGCTGATTTATTTACTTGATCTCCTCAAGAAGATGGTTTGTAGCTTGGATCCTGTCCTGTCCAGAGCTGGCTGCTCTGCCCACCAGCACCCAGGGGTTACTGGTACCAGTTGCAGCCATCCTGCAGTGCTCTCAGAGCCAGTGGCTGTCCCCAGCCAGGGCAGAGCTGGGCTGGGAGTTGTGTTTGCTGCCTGCTGAGGGGTTTGAGCAGCACCCTGGGCTGTTGTTCACCACCTGCTCCAAGGGATGGAGTTTCTCCTGGAGCACTGGTGCAGTTGTGTCGCAGGGCAGACAGTGCTCACGGTCTGTGTCTGCAGAGAAAGATGGGACAGTGTCCTGATGGGACACTGGTGGCTGGGTTCTTTATCTCCCTCGGACCGAGATTGATGAGAG
This sequence comes from Poecile atricapillus, assembly GCF_030490865.1. Taxonomy (NCBI): domain Eukaryota; kingdom Metazoa; phylum Chordata; class Aves; order Passeriformes; family Paridae; genus Poecile; species Poecile atricapillus. The sequence goes on along the minus strand of NC_081256.1, from coordinate 2,324,361 downwards.
AGAGGCAGTTTTCTCTTGTTCAGACTTGGTTGTTTATTCTTATCTATATTACATGTATACAGGGTACAAGGAGCTACATGCACTAAGATAGAAAGGTGCAAAATGGCTAACAAAGAACTTCTTCATGGTCTTTTATATGTCTGTTTATCCAATTAACAAATGTCAAGTAAGTTATTTTCCTTAGTGACCCAATGACCCAACAATTGTGTGCTGCACTGCAGCATTCTCTATTCAATCACTTACTGCTACCAAAAAAACTCCAGATGAAGAAGGAAGAAGAGACAATACCCTAAATCCTCCAGCTTGTCTTTTGTTTTCTAACTAGCTTGAACCTTTAACTTTTTTACCTAGTAGCTTAAGAAAACTAACTTATACACTAACTTGTTTTTCTATTTAACAATTGTCTCCATAGTGTTATATGAAATTCAGTGCTTTCATGGATGTCAGAGCCAGGTCTCAGAGATAAGGGCACACACTCCGTGCCTCTGACTCCAGCACCCTGTCACCTCTGAGTGGCCCAGAGGCACTGCTGCTGCAGCCAGGTGTGTGCCCTGTCTGTGGGTAGGGCTGGGATGCAGGCAGGTGTGAGCAGGGCTGGGATGCAGGCAGGTGTGAGCATGGCTGGGATGCAGGCAGGTGTGAGCAGGGCTGGGATGCAGCCAGGTGTGAGCCCTGTCTGGGATGCAGGCAGGTGTGAGCAGGGCTGGGATGCAGGCAGGTGTGAGCAGGGCTGGGATGCAGGCAGGTGTGAGCAGGGCTGGGATGCAGGCAGGTATGAGCATGGCTGGGATGCAGGCAGGTGTGTGCCCTGTCTGGGATGCAGGCAGGTGTGAGCAGGGCTGGGATGCAGGCAGGTGTGTGCCCTGTCTGGGATGCAGGCAGGTGTGAGCAGGGCTGGGATGCAGGCAGGTGTGTGCCCTGTCTGGGATGCAGGCAGGTATGAGCAGGGCTGGGATGCAGGCAGGTATGAGCAGGGCTGGGATGCAGGCAGGTGTGAGCAGGGCTGGGATGCAGGCAGGTGTGAGTAGGGCTGTGATGCAGGCAGGTGTGAGCAGGGCTGGGATGCAGGCAGGTGTGAGTAGGGCTGGGATGCAGGCAGGTGTGAGTAGGGCTGGGATGCAGGCAGGTGTGAGCAGGGCTGGGATGCAGGCAGGTGTGAGCAGGGCTGGGATGCAGGCAGGTGTGAGCAGGGCTGGGATGCAGGCAGGTGTGAGCATGGCTGGGATGCAGGCAGGTATGAGCATGGCTGGGATGCAGGCAGGTGTGAGCAGGGCTGGGATGCAGGCAGGTGTGTGCCCTGTCTGGGATGCAGGCAGGTGTGAGCATGGCTGGGATGCAGGCAGGTGTGAGCAGGGCTGGGATGCAGGCAGGTGTGTGCAGGGCTGGGATGCAGGCAGGTGTGTGCCCTGTCTGGGATGCAGGCAGGTATGAGCAGGGCTGGGATGCAGGCAGGTGTGAGCAGGGCTGGGATGCAGGCAGGTGTGTGCAGGGCTGGGATGCAGGCAGGTGTGTGCCCTGTCTGGGATGCAGGCAGGTGTGAGCATGGCTGGGATGCAGGCAGGTGTGAGCAGGACTGGGATGCAGGCAGGTGTGAGCAGGGCTGGGATGCCACTGCTGGGTAGGGCAGTCCTCAGGGCAGCTTCATGGGTGAGTGACTGCCCAGCCCCTGAGAGTGGTGCAGCCAGCACTGGGGTGGTAACTCCAGGCTTACACATCTTTCTGCGTTGCAGGGTTTTTTTAAGAAGATTATTCATTATTCTGAGCATCCCCACACCATCTGAGAAATAGGGGTTTTGTTTTGATTAGGCTCTGATAGCAATAGTTGGCACTTTGTTCCTTCAGCTAAACCACAGCGTGACTGTGCATTCCAAGGAGAACTGGAAGGTGTGGTGAGTGCTGCTGGTAATTATTGATGTGTGATGGGCTCCTGCAGTGTACATCAGGCTGGCATTTGTTCCTGTGTGCCCACTGTCCCCTTACTGTGTCACTTGTGGCACAGCAGGGTCCCACTTGGTGACAGGGATGCCGGAATATGCTGTGCGGTGATTATGCCCTGGCTGGAAATGCTCTTCAGGGCATTACAAATATTCTTCTTAGGATGTTGCTAGTCTTCCTATCCCCCCAGTTTAAGTTTCTCCTCTAGCAAAAGCACTGATGGAGCCTCAGAAAACAGAGATGGGAGAAAAGATTGCAGCCTAGGGGGTTTTTTTTAACTTTTTTTTCTGGGCAGAACACTTTGGCTCTCATCTCTGCTTTCCATTTACGTAGGTTTTTAGTTTAGCATTTCTAGCTACTGTTAAATAAGGATTTTATTTTTAATAGGTGTGAAATTACAGATAAGAATGGTTTGAAAGAATGGTTTGAAAGTAGGGAAAAACCGCCCACCAAAGCCCCAAAGCAAGCCTATATTGTGATACAAATGCTATTTATATTTGCATTTGGTGTATTTAAGCATAACAGCCAGACTCCTGGCCTTGATTCTGAATGGAACATAGTTTTCTTTTACTTTATTGGCTAGGGAAAGTTAAGAATTGTTTGTTTGGGTTTTTTATTCTTCTCCTTAAAAATTCTATATGACTTAGGTTTTAGACTGCATAAAGTGCGTAACTACTCTTATTGATTTTTCTTACTGATGGAATAATGGTCATCTCTCTTCTTAGCTGGTCTCCTGAGATTCTGTAGGTCACCCAGTAACATAATAAAATCCAGTACAGACACATTATTTGTTAAGCTATACACCATGAATAGCAAATGAGCTCTGAAGTGACTCTTTGGTCTCTCTTGTATTTTATTTTACTGCTGACTTTGTTCTTGTGGTTTTTGTGGGTTTTTTGAAAGATCATGGAGTATTAATGTAGAAAAAGCAGTAAGTGACAGAAACTACTGCTCAGATGGAAGTGCCATGTTGTTATATAAGGAGTAGCTGACAGATAAAACATTAATTATAATCTAATTGTTTGCACTTGTGTACAAAAAAAAGGGAATCAGAATAATGTCTCCAATGTTTTTACTTCCCTTCGTCCTTTTGTAAAATCAAGATTAGTGGGAAAATTTCATAAGCTGAAAAAGGGGTCCTAAGATGATGTGTGAGCCATTTAAGCAATAATTTCTTATATTCATTTTTTACTTCTTAAAATTCAAGGGGGAATAATAAAGCCATGAGTGTAACAGCAGGGACAACTCCTTATTTGAGAAGATGTCTCAGAACAAAATTAGGACAAAGCTTTATTTTAGTCTACGTAAGAATAAAATTAAGTCAACTCATATTTTCAATAATTTAGAAGTCATTATCCATCTTGGATGTTTATTCTTGTCAAAATATAATATAAGCTTCATTTGAAAATAAATCTCTTTAAATGTGATGCAGCTTTACCTTGCAGGAGGAAGCATCTCTCTGCAGCACATTTTTCTGTTGTTTTCTTTTTTTTGTCTGTGAACAGACCATTTTTACCTTAAATTACAGCTCAATATCCCTGATTGTTTTCTTTGTAGGTTATTCTGTGCCATTATTGTGCAGGGTTTCATACAGTTAGGGGACACGATGGAGGAGGCTGTGGTTCTTTTCAGACTGGTACAGGGGATCTCTTCTATCCTGCATTAATATCAGCAGAATCGTATTTCTTTATTCAATTTAGAAAATTGTTCTGCAGTCAGAATGCTGCTGTTGAGTTTAACTTTCATTAACTGGGAATAGGTAGTACTAAACAAAAAGCCAAGGTAATGTTGAAGAATATCTGATACTATAAATACAATCCAGACTGACAGTGGTTTAACCAGTGAGTATCATGTTTACATGGGCCTTCTTTTGGATGACTTTTAAAATGGTTTGACAGATTCTGTGAAGAGCTTCCTGTATTTCTGTTTGTAGAATAGAAATATTTGTATTTCTTCCTGTATTTGACAGTTTTCTATCAAATAAATGCTGTCGCAGTTCAAATGACTAGTCAAGAAGAGGCCTAAATTGTAACAAAAAAACAGTCAGCCAACTTGAGCACAGTATTTAAATAAAAAGTGAAAGCTGCTGTTCCTCTTTCCAGTTGTTTGCCCACAGCTCCCCCTTTGTTTTAGGCCCTATAAAATGGGCTAGGTTTGATTAAAATGGCTGTGGTGTGGTTTTGTTGGTTTTTTACAGCAGTCAGCAAGGAAGTTTTACTGATGAGTAAATTAGTCATTTGCACAAGTATGAAAAAGCAAATTCAGTCAAGAAAAAAGGCACAGGCACTAGTGCTGGTCTGGAATTGGATTCACTCCAAGCCTCACCATGAAGTAATAAGGCTGTGATGATACTCAGCAGCAAATGAATGTTTAATCAACAAAGCTTCCCATCTGAGCATTAATATAAATGCAGTGAGAAATCTGTTGCTCTTGAATGTAAAGATCTGAATCAAAGATTGTATTTAATCTGTGGGAAAGATATTTTTTCCTCTGTGAAAAAACGACTTATGCGAATTCCTTGTTTCTGCTGCTTCACATGTTTGTAGCTGTAGAACAGGAGGCTGGGGGTTCACAGTGGCATTGTTTGTGCTGGATGTAAAAACCATTAGTGTGTCAGAGAGGAATACAGGTCAGTGTTTGTTCTCCTGGCAGTCCCTGTAGCTGTTCCTTGCAGAGGTGCTGCACAGGTTTATTTTTGGTGACAGTTTTGCTCTGCTGTGTCCACACTGCAGTGCTGCTAACACAAAGCCATATACTGGCACTGCTTTTGGGGCTGCTTTCAAATGAGTTTTGTGAAATGTCTTTCCTGTGAATCTCCTCTTGCATTGTCCTTTTTTCACGATGCCATGGGTGCTTTCATTGTTGTGGGGTCAGTCTGTGAGTGCTGTTACCCTGAGATGAGAGCTCCCTTTGGTCACAACTGGCCATATCTCGGTGATCAACAGCACCCATGTGTTCCCATGGCACATTTCACAGAATACCTTTGCTCTTTATTCTTTCAGCAGTCTAAATGTACGCACTATGCAAGGGATCTCCCTTTCCTTGTTTCACATGTCTGGTAAAAAGACTGTACAAACCTCTTTCTGCACTTGATGTGAGTGTGAGCTGTTGGTCTGGGTGCTATCAGGGTTCTCCAGGCAGCTTTGTGGAATTTGCCATCCTGTCAGCTGGGGCCCTCTGTAAGTACAAGGATCAAACACATTTCTTCATCTGGAAGAATGATTCCATCTATTCCAGGATCCTGAAGGGAGGATGGAAGTAATATCCTGTTGATTTCTGGTGGGGCAGCTCTGTCAACGTGCTGACATTGCTCATTGCCTGAGAATTTGCGGTGACACCTGGAGTTTGATGCAGATATTGATGTTAATGCAGCAGCTTCCGAGGCATAATCAGGATGATAAATGGGATAATTCCATGGTTAGATGCTTCTGCCACATGCTGTGCCATGGAGCTGCATCTTAGCTTGCAGCCCAGCGGGAGGGGAAGCGTTGGCTGTTGGCTGAATGCAGCGTGGAATGTTCAGACCGTGTTCAAATCTGAATAATGTTTTTAATAAAAGTAAATGCTTTTGGTAATCAATATGCCCATATAATTGTTTATCTGCTTTCCCAGTATGAATCTGTGTACTTTAGGTGCTCTTTTGCTTAACAAGCTGCAGTCAGTGAAGCGTTTCTTGTAGTATAAGGTTTTGAGGAGGGTTGGGAGCAGAGGCAACTGCAATTGGGTTTTGACAAATGGAAGCTTTAGGAGTAAGAGCAAAGCACAAGATACCAGGTGCTTCTCTCCTAAATTGTGAAAATCTCTCGGTGCCTTAGTTAATATATACTATTTCACTTAGATTGAAAATTGGTGTTGATACTGTTAAGCTTTTACTGTCTTGTGGAATTTGATGGTTATAATTTAAATCTGCAGCTGTTGTTTGTTACTTGTCAGGGTGAAAAAGATTAGTCTTCATTTGTATTGTGCCCTGCAATTATCTAGAGGTACTGTGTGCCCTATATTATATAATCTGATACAGCACAGGATTACTTGTAGTCGTCATTCAAGCAAAACTTGCAGTTTCTGAAGGGAGAATTTAATTTCAGGAAGGATGTTTGTCATGAATCAGAACAGAAAGTTCTGTATCAGAAATGCTTCTCAATTTCATGCCAGTAGTTCAAGCACTGCTGTAAAATAGCAACAGAATATCATTGTCCTCCTGGTGGAGATGAGCTAAGGTGTAAATACAAAGCATACAGGGGTGCAAAGATACTGAAGATAGTGCAAAAGATAAATTAAATTTGTGCGAGTGTGGCTTCATAATAGGAAGGAAAAAATAATCTGCTCTCCCCACTGTATGTATTTCCACTCTGTAGTTAGCCCAGATGACTTGCACTTGAATTTAAAGGGTTTAGGTAGAACAGGCAGTGTCTGAGCAGAGGCCTATTGCATGTCTGTGCTTTCTGTGTTTTTATGCTCATTTCTTGGGCCTTCTGGATATGCCAGCCTTAGTTCAAGAAACTGTAAATTGCCTCGTTTTTCATGGAGTTATTTCTGCTTTTGGCTGGTCCTTGTGCAGCACGTAACACATCTGGGTCTTCATTCTTCCAAAAATGCATTTTTCTGGCAGTGGCATTAAACAAACAATTACTGCTGCTCCTCGTTCTCTGCAGCTGTGAAGCAGCATTGCAGGAGCAGCTGATGCAGGATGTTGATGTAGCTGTGCTCTTGCTGCTGCTGCCTGTGAAGGCAGAATTAACGAGTCCCAAGTCTGTGAGATGAGCAATGAAATCAGATGAGCTCAGTGCTAATGACAGTGTGGGTGCAATCCCTCACGTGAGAGTTGGGCTCTGTGGTCCTGCGGGTTCCCTTCCAACTCAGAATGTTCTGTGACATCAGACACAGCTCTTCTGTGGAATCACGATGTTCACTGGGAGAAACTGAAAATCTTGGGAACTGTAACAATCAGTGACTAAAACAGGAAGTTTTCCAGCGAGTCAAAAATTCCTATCAAGTGGATATGAGTAATTACAGCTTTTAGATTTTGGTGTGGATTCTAAAAGCAGGAACAGGGGTGCTGTTGCTGTACATGGATACACGGCCAAAGGAAAGCACATGTCTATCCTTTGAACACCTGTAAAACTCAGAGTAAAACTCTTGTTGTCTGAGATTTTTGTTAGACCTGGTTTACTAATCTAAATAAACCACGTTTTTTTGGTACCAAATAATTTATTTCTTTTTATTGTAAAAGTAATTTCAGCGTGTTTCAGGAGGAGTTGAGGAATCAAAATTGAATTTTGGTATTGAAGCAGAGTCTGCAGACTTCCAATTTGCTTCTGAGAAGCTGTACATGCACATCATCTTGTAAGTCATAACAGTAATAGATTTCTACAGAAATACTGAGGACATTGCTTTGCAGACTTACAGTTTTTCACAATGCTGTACTTTATTTAGTATTATTTATTCAGTATTACATAAACTTAGGTAACAGCTACAACTGTAAGTGATGTTTTTTGGAGCCATAAAGAAGTTCATAAAGGCTTAAACTAATTTGGTTATTTCAGGGTTTCTCCTTCTGTCTCATGGTTCTCCTTTTCTCATTCATGAACTGGCGTGAGATACTCTTTTCCTCCCTGGGTCAGATAGGTGTTGGAAAGGGTGAACAGTGTTCTTCAAACCTTGCTAAAACAGAGGAAAAGGATAACCACAAAAGACTTAAAATGTAATAATTTCCAAATAAAATGTTTGTGAAATTAAATACTGTTTCTAATAATGTGAAATAATGGAGGCCAGCTGTGGTCAGCTGTAGTAGGAAAAGCCCCCGGAAAGTATTGAGAAACAATTAGTTAACTTTAAGGACTAAGTGATTTTTTTGAATTTTCATTGAGCTCTTCCATTTTTATCTCTGCTTTGTGAGTAGGACAATCCTTCTTTCTGAGGATTAATTAATAATAGTACATGGTAGGTGCAAGTAACCCATTGATTGGAGTTCTTTTGACCTCTTGGGCAGTGTATTGATCTGAAATGACTTTGCCATGATGTGATCAAAAGGAATAGAAGAACATAAGAATTGAAGTTAACAGAAACTCTACAAAGTTACTGTAACATGAACGGAGCAAAACCTTACATCTGAAAACATCAAGGTAAGGTTTTATTCCAGTGAAGAGTGACTGTCTCGTCTCTTCAGGTCAGTCTAATGTTTTGGAAGATTTTGTCCAATAGGGCTACTTTAATTTTATAGCAGAGGGAATGCTATAGTGGAGAGGGAATGGAAATAGTTCCACTGCATACATTTCTGTGTTCTCTTGCAGATGGGATCCCACAGTCTGCATTTACAGTATGCGTACCTGTGCGATATTTATACATTTACAGTATATTTATATACCTGTGTGCACACCACCAGTACTTTGACTTTGAACTGAGGCGATGCAGATGCTGCTGCAGTTGTCAGGGGTGGCTCACACCTCGTGTGTGGACCAGCTTTCTGACTTGTGTGGCTGGCACTTATCCGTCATGTTCTTGCAGCTCCTTGTAACATCGCTGAAACTGAAATGCTGGAAAAGTGGAGAGGTGTTCTGTCCAGTCCCATGTCTGGGGATTGGTATCATAGCCTCAGGATAAATTCTGCTGACTTTCACGAGAAGGCCTTAAGACATTTAGGCTTTGTCTTTCTGATTCACATCTAGGATAATGGTTGGAAAATCAAGTAAAACTGTGGTGTTCAAGTCCATCAATGCACAAACTGAAGTGCAGATCTGTTAGTTCTGAAGTGCTGTGTGTGAGAGTTAATTTAAATCCCTTTTTAGGTTTCCCCTGCTGTGCAGGGGCTGTGGTACCTTGTTTCCCCATTCCCATGGCTGATATACCACAGGTGCTTGGTTGGGGATGTGATCCATGGCAGGAAACATTGCTCTGGCCAGGGGAGAGGATGTGGGATCTCAGGAATATACCTGGAATCTCCAATCCAGCTCACACTAAATGCTTTCCCTTATTAAAGGAGGAAGTTGGGTGCCTTCTGTGATTTCTGTGGTATGGCTAAGGGGACAGGTAATTTCTGTCCTGCATCTGGAGCCCTGTGGATCTGCTGCCATCCCAGCTGGAGGTGCTGGGTGTGTGAATGGCTGGTGGAGCCCAACAGCCCAAACCAGTGTCACCTTCTGAACAGACTGAGGAGTGTGGTGGTGACACTGGTGGCTGGGTTCTTTTCCCCAGGACTGAGATTGACCAGAGAGAGAGAGAGAGGCTGATTTCTTGTTTATTTTTTCCTTATCTATGGTACATATACACAGAACACAAGGAGCTACATACACTAAGATAGGAAAGTGCAAAATGGTGAAAGAAGAATCCCTCCAAGATCTTTTATATGTCTATTTGTCCAATAATCAAATGCCAAGTTACTTCTTTTAGTGATCCAGTGACCCCACACCAGCGTGCTGCATTGCAGATTCTTTCATCCAATCACTCACTATTACTCAAAAACCCTTGGAAGAAGAAGATAAAGAAGGACAGGAAGGAGAAAGGGACAACGCCCCAAAAATCTCCATCTTGAATTCACTTATTAATATAACTAAAACTCCAAACTCTTTTTCACCCAGTGATTTAAGAGAACTCCAGCTAACTTATACACTATTAGTTCCTTTACTTAACTTTAAAAGCTGTCTCCACGGTTTTAGGCTAAACTCAAGTGCTCTCTTGGGTGTCAGAGCCAGGCACCACAGGTAGGTGCCTCTGACCCCAATTGGGGTAGGTAATCCCCTCTGGGAATGGAGGGGTGCAGAACCTCAAGCCTTAATCTCTGCCCCACCCAAGTGCTCGTGCTGTCCAGGGGATTCAGCTGCAATGTACAGATGTGGCTTTCCTGGAAGGTCCAGCCCTCTTAATACCACACTTTTATATATGTGTGGTCATACAAAGCTGTGCATGGGACAGGTGTGGCATAGAGATTTGTACAGGGTGAATGTTTTCCTTGCTAAATGATTATTCTTCTTTATTGCTCTAGTGTATCATAAGTAAATAAGTTTAAATAGGTTAGGAAGCTTTTTAACCAATTGGTCAGTGCGAGTAACTATATGTAGAAATAAGCTCAGGGTTGTAATAGAGGAAAAGTGTAACTGTAACTCCCAATTTGTGTGTGAAATCTCTTACTTTACAATGTTCAGTGTAGCATATTCCTCTGTGCATACTGCAGGATCAAACGAGTGCTTTTCTCAGCAGTTCACTTTCTGCATGGCAGAACGGTGTCCTGGTAAGAGGTGAATGATTATTCAAATTCCTTTTTTCTGAGGATGGAGTTGAGTTGTGCTGATCTAATTGGGAAGGTTTAACTCTGTGTTTAAGCCTGGCAGTGCAGGGTGAATGTGCTGATACACCAGAGTTTGACTGCTCTGGTCCTGTGGGCTGGGACAGGCACTGCCTGCTGGGCTGGTTGGATTTGCCAGTGGAATCTAGCATTTCTGGGGTGAGGAGGTCTGTCCAGCTGAGAACTGACGTGTTGTAGTCAGTGTTGCTATCCTGCCTTTCCAGCGGCTTTTCTTGCAGATCCTGGAATTACTGCCTTGCCTGCAGAGCCTTTTGCAGCCAAAGCTGCATATGGCACACAGTCTTAGGCAGCACACTGCAGCAGGAACCCATTTTATGAACTTGAGCTGGCTAGAAATTGTCTCTAAGCTATTTCTCTAATCAATATTTATAAAGAGAGGAAGGCTCATCTGGAGAAGATGGAACAAATCATTCTTTTTGACAGCTAAAGTAAGTGGAGTTGCATTCTGGCTTAAGTCTAGATTTTGAAATAGTGAGTTTGAAACATTTTTAATTTGGCCAGTATGTTTCTGCTGCAGAAACAACTGGGTAGGTTTTTGGTAATTCATATTTGGGTTGATTTTCTCTGAGAAGGAAGGAGGACTTAGTTCACATGCATTGCTTGTTTATAATTTATAATCAAAGGTAAACAAATTGAAGTGCTCTAGGTAAAAGATTGCATGAAAGACCCCATGAATTAGAATGTGGAAATATTTTCATATAATGTTGATAAATATATTCTCTAAATGAGAAAAATTTGAGTTTATTTCAGCTTTGTTTATGTGGCATAAGAAGGTAACTTGCTACAGAATATTCTTTGCCACCAGAAACAATCTTTGGGAAGTGAGGTGAATGTCACATTTTGTAAAGTGCTACTGTTTGCTGTTTGCCCTACATCTGGTACTGCCGTCCGTAGTGAAATTAACTGCTTCTCATTCTTTCACGAGAGGAAACTCACTTTCTTGACCTTGATTTGCAATTTAAGAGCAGCAAGAGTGGCTTGAGCTGGAGAGACATGGTTTTGACCTTTAGCGCCACATGAAGTCATTTGTGAGTGCAGCTTTGACAGCTGAGCTGAATAAATAACTTGAGATAGGAGAGCCTGAGGCGTTCCCTGTGAGGAAAGGGCAGAAGGAGCCTGTTCAAAGACTGCACGAGTGCTGGAGATCTCTCCAGCAGAGGAGCCTGTGGGCCAACACCACTAATCTCACCTCCCAGTCTATTTACAAGCAGCCCATAGAATTTTTTGCTGTTGCATTTCCTGTATTCCATCAACAGTTCGAAGTGTTAAGAGTATAATTTACAAATCTTGGCTGTTATAAATACTCAGCAGAACAGGAGACTCAAAGAAGCATTCAGAGTACTTGTGGCTTTTATGACAGAATTCAGTCACTGAGGCAGTTTCATGGTCTTTTGTTGGAAAGATACCAATGGAAATTATAATTTTGATTAAAATTTTAAAACTTAAAATATTCTAAATTCATTCTGTTAATTTAAGAATATTCTTAAGAATCTGATTACGTTTTCTTTAAGGGGCTGAACACAGTGCTGCTTGTTTGGGTGTATCTGACCTATTATTTCCAGTCACAGCACTGCAAGTTGTGAAGGGGCTATAATATATATATATATAATATATATATATTTGGTGATGTCAAACTAATGATGAGTATTACTCTGCAAACTTTGATTTCAGAGGAGATGGAGTTAATTTTTGTGTAGATGGCCAAGGTGTCCTGTAGATTTCTTTTCTGGTTTTGAGGTTCTTTAGGGAAGAACTATAAATATTGTTGTGTAAGTTGCAGGAGGGGAAATGTGCTTTTTGGAAGATTGCTGGTTTAGTGCAGCCACTGTCCCCATGAAACCCTCATGCTAGGACAAAACTTTTGGTTGTGATACTTGTACATTATCACTGATAGTTACACCACAACTCTTGTCCAGTATCTTAATGTTACCAGGATGAATTGTATAAAATTGAATTTGGTCTATAATTTGGAATGGGTTTTATGATCATTAAGATGGGAGGGATCCTCCCAGAAGTGACTCCTCAGCTCCTTGGCTGCAAGGTCAGGATTTATCCTGTTCAGTCATGCCCTGGGTGCCTGTCAGTGTCCTGAATGGTTCCCTAGCCAAGCTGGGGAGCCCATCCCTATAATCTTAGTACTGAGTATTTTTTTAGGAGAACATTTCTGTCACTAAGTTGTTGGAGTTAAACTTCTATTTGCCAAGGACTTAGAAATAAAAATTTAATACTTTTGTACCTACTGTTCTTTGAAAAATGCTGGTGGAGGAACATGACACATTTGTTATGAAAAGTCGCCTGAAGAGGAAGAGATTCCAAGGAATTGAACAGTGTGAAGCATCGCTGGTACCAGTGACTGTTCTTTTGCCTTTGCTCAAGGTGTTTCACTTTGAAATATCCTTAGATAGTGTTTGGATTTCAATTACAGGTAATTGAAATCACTTGAATCTGAAGTGATCTGAAGAACTTTCTTTCATTCCTGAAGTGTTTGATTTCAGTGTTAGTCGACACCTGATACAATTGTTCTTTTGAGGGAGCAGGGTTGTAATAGTCTTCTGTAAGTCCTGGGCACTCTGTGGTAAAACTGATTCTTCTGAAACCTAGAACAGGCAAGGGTCAGCTGAAAATGTGATGGCAGTTGTGGAATATTGGATCTTCAGGGAGCCAGCTCTGTTGGGGTAGACGCTGGACTGTAGGGAGAACTTACCTAGATGAGGAAGAGGCTGCTGGGTGACCCTGCCCTGATTTATTTTACTGATCTAGAGAGGTTCACAGCTCTATTTCAATTTTGTCAGCTTAAGTTAGGCATGAGTGGGAGTGGGGTCAAAACTTGAAGTTAAATTGAATTTGATTTTGTTCCCCCTGTACAAGCAGTGTTGGAAAGTTTGGGGACCTTCTGTTTCCCTTACTTAAAGCATGAATGAGCCCTTCCCTCTGCTCAGAGCCAAAGGCAGTTCATGTTTCAGAAAGAAGTGGTGTCATATCTTAGAGTGGCAGGGATTGATGGAAAAGGAGGACAAAGAAGGGTGGAAATAAATCTTGTGTATACAAACCTTGCACTGAATACACTGGGAATGTACAGCCCCTGAAACTGTGACAAATCCTTTCTCACTTTTTGGTTTCTAAGAAAACAAATGGCTTGTGTGTTTATTAATTCTGAATGCAAGAGCTGCATTTCTGAGGGCAAAAATGCTTTATTTAAAATAATCCACCAGTGTTCAGATAAGACCCTCATTTATCCCCCAAATGAAAAGTTTTCTAAATTTCTAATTAATATTTGTTTCTAATTTGATGGATTTTGAAACAAATCAATCTAAACTCTCTTTTTGAAAGTGTGTGTAAGTGTTCTTTGTGTTTTGATTCAGTACATGACCTGAACTTCTAGATGTTAATGCCTTTTGCATGATGAAAGATTTAACAGAGGTGAAAAATAAATGTTCACTAGAAGTTATATTATTTATTGTATGATGGAAAAAAAAAACCTTTTCATAAGGTTAGCCCTGCCTAAGGAGTTTAGCTAATGTTGAGTGTGGGCTCATTAGGAATTCTTTTGAAATGTATCATTAAACTGCATATTAACTATGCTTATTTGCTATTCCTGCCAGGGTGCTGTGGAAAAGCATAAAGGATTTATTATAATTCACCTTTACCTATGTGCTAGTTGCTAGACACTGAAACTCCCGTTCACAAACGGCTCCCTGAGCTCTTTGTTAAAGGTCATTTTGCTGGTGTAAATTTCTGACTTTCATCATTATTTTAATACCTAAGGTGTCTCCTTGTCTTTGGGAATGTTATTGACAGGTTGGGGGGAAATGCAGTGTATAAAAAAGCCCAGAAATATGAAGAAATGATAAACAGAGCAGGAGCCTTGCTGTCACACAGAGCTGTACCCAGCCTTAGAGCCATGGCTAGGAGAGGATCAGTAATTTTAGGAACTTTTGGCTGCTCAGCTGTAGCACAGACAGCAGGTCCAGCTGTGGCCACCAGCAGCTGTCAAGAGTGAGAAGAATCAATATGTCAGGGGCAATTCCAGCAGTGGGTGGGTTGGATCTTGGTGAGCAGTTAAGGGATAAGGCCTCCCCCAGCAACAGTTCAGAGACAAACAGAAAAGGAACTCAGACCACTGAATGAGGATTGGGTTTTGAGCTTTAAACCTTCCTAAGAACATGTGATCAAAAAGAGCCTAAAACACTAAATCTGAGTTTAGTGAGAGTTACCTTAAAGAAAAATTGCATCCAGATGTAACTTACAGGCACAATAACAGAGTCTGAAACACAAATGCAGTGTGACAGCGTGTCCCAAAATCTGCTTTGGAAGGGACAAGTCCCACGTTTTTTCCTAGTTTGCAAAGTTTTAACCAGTTTTATTTAATCAGGTACTTTAATTGTCCCCAGTGCAGGGCATCACATTTGAACTGTTGAGTTGGGTTTGGATGTTTCCTGCAAACAAATAGGGGAATTCTGGAATTTGTTTTGATTATCATAACATTTGGGCTGATACAAGCAGCTGACATTGTGAGTTGGTGTCTTCCAGGCTACTTTCCCTTCTGAAATGACTATGACTGTGAGGACGCTGTACCATGAGAATAAAAAAAAAAATAGAGGTAAAGTTGTGAAATTAAATCCTTGAGTAAAGTGAATCCAGTAATTGATAGAATATGTTGTTAGTCATATATTTATCGTATTTGGAACTGTCTGCTAAGGTTTTTATTAATAGCTATTTTTTTCTATTCTAGAGTGGTACAGTCTTAACATTCTATTAGTTTAGATTTCTTTTTCTGCTAGGGGAGCACAAGACATTAATGAAAAGTGAAAGTCTTGCACTTGAATACAAATTTAGATATGGAAAGAGACCTAAATTTTTAGTGAGGTTAGAGAGGCTAAAAAAGGGGACACAGTCAGTTCACACTTTCAAATGGTGTTTTGGCATTTGCCAAATTAATTTTAATTACCTTCATAACAATAGCTTTTTCTGAAATGCAGCTTTGAGTCTTTTTCAGAGCAATTGGAGACTCAGTTTGGCTGGATTTTATTTTGGTGCTGTTCAGTCAAGTTACACTTTCTTCAAGAATGACATCCCTCAAGTTCATTAGGTGACCCGATAAAGAAGTTTTTTCTGGTGCTGCCTCGTATAATACAGATATTTTTTAATACCCTTGAGACTGTAATCAAGTAGAGTAACCTCAGATAACTGATGGAGAGATTTGTAACCAAAATGAGCATTTGTTTTAGCAGTCAGCAGAATGGAAAAGGAGTCTGAGTGGGACACACAAAATGACTGACAGAGGTTGACAAGGCTGCAGTGGACAGGCATTTCTCTGCCTGTGGTACGGTCTGATCATGTAATTAGTGGGTTTTTATTACTCTGCCAACCACTGCAATCCAGTTATACTGCAGCAATCAGACTTGTTCTAGTTTCTCAACACCCACAGATGCAGAGGAAGCCCCTCCTTCATTCAGTTGCTGCAGAAGTGAGCATGGGACAGGTTCCTGTCAGAACACCCGTGCACAGTGCAGCTCCTGATGGATCTGCAGAGAAATACTCTCCTAGAGCACCTCTTGAAATAGATACCAAGAATACACATACAAGCTCTACCTTTTTTATTACTGGTTGGTTGGGGTTTTTTTCCCACCCCCCAGAATTCTTGCTTTTTGATTGGTGATGAAATACCAACACCAGAGTTGTGAGTTCTTTCTCATAGGGAAGATCACTGTAGTGATGCTGTTTGATGGCTTGCCAGTTTTTCTTTTTCTACACTTTCATATTGTTTATATATATATGTTATGTGTACTCTTTCATATAGTTACGTAGATTTTTTTTCTCCCCATTTTATCTCTTTTCAGAGACTCTGAGCATTTGAAATGTAGCAGCTAGCTGTAGAAATGATTACAGGTGTCCACAATAGTTTGACTTCTTTTGTGATTATTAATTTCTGAATGTTGACGTGAAATAGGAAATATCTGTTCCTTCAGTTGTAAAAAACCCTAAACCCTATGTGCTTCCTATTTTCATGTGGTAATTTGTCCTCTAAAAAATTCCTCAAATTCAGTTTTTCAAGAGCTGGAATTGACATCAGTCAATTTGGAGATCCCTGAGCTGTGCTGGGGCCATCTGTGATCTGCACAGGCCAGAGGTAACTGCACAGCACCAGTGAACTCACGGGACAATAAATGTGTCACTACATGCTGCTGCACTGTTCTGCCACCTACCAGTATTTCTGGTAGCAGCAGCATTAGGAGCCCTGCTGGACTGTCAGAAGAATCAGGAGCAGTTTTTTTCCTGGGGGCTGTTTACCTTCAAATAAAATCATTTAACAGCGTTGAGTTAATGCTAACACAAGAGATCATCAATGTTTTATAATCTTTTCAAACACCAGTACCAATGGTGAGCAGAGCTTTGTTAGATATGGGCTTTGCTTCTCTTCGTTTGCTCTGTTGTAGAGTTAGGAGTAAACATCAATTAAGTGCATTATTTCAGAATCAATACTACTGTGGACTGGGCATGGAAAATGAATAGTGTCTGGCTGCCAGGGGTTTGGATGGAGGACCAGAGCAGGAGATGCAGGAACAAACAACAGGAGCTCATTGTGTAAGCTTCGTGTGTGTGTATAATTCTGAAAAGTGTTTTAGGTGCAACCTGAAACTAGAGTTTGGATAAATTAGATGAACTATGAGACTTGCAGTCCATTTTCACAGCTGCAAATTTTTCATGTGCAAATTCAGGTCAGATTGTTGAATTCCTTCTGTTTTGGGAAATACCCTTTCTGGCTTACTCCATAAGTGGTTCTGAAAACCTTTGTGTTCTCCTGGAAAAGAGGGTATTTTGTAATGAAATCTGAGTTGGGACAGAATTTTAGTAGTAGATGAGAGATCTTCTGCACTAAAAATAATTTGGTACTTGCTGCCTTTTTTTTTTTTTTTTTTTTTTCCTTGAATATCATTGAAGTTGGAAACGGGTCCTTTCATGGAGCAATCACTTTTAAAGCAGGGACAAAACATGAATGATACGGACAGGAAACACAAAAAATGAAGAACTCCAGTTTATGAGGACAGAAATGTAAATGTGCAGTTCTGTAAACTTGAGTAAGAGAGCAGTAATTTGTGTGTTATTTGTAATGTTACATTTCACTGCATTGTGGAATTCATAAGAAAAAGATATTTTGGAAAAATTATAAAATATGTTTGCAGAGTTGTAAAAGAACTAAAGAGGGGTGCAAGGATTGATGAAATTCTCAGAGCATGTTCATTGTTCCTGAGCAGTCTTGTATACACAAAACACAGCAATTCACACTTGATAGATTTCTTGAGGCAAAAAAGCTGGGAGAATGTATTAAGGAAAAATTACTTTGCACATTCCCTAACCCTATTTAAATAAAGGGAGGTACTTGCTAGTTAATGGTATTTTGATCCATGAACGTGAATAGGTTTGGAAAAATCCCAACCCTGTGCAATGTATGAATGGATTTGTGTGGTGATTCTAATGAATGGTTAATTAACAGTTGAGATTAAGTCATCCCATCATGAAGCAACTTCTTACTGTGGAAATGTATCAAGTAATAAAGGTTTTATGCAATAGCCTCTTTTAGCCCTCTTGGAGCATGAATCTGTCTGCAAACCAAGGTGGTTCCTAACGAGCTGGAGCAGAACATCTCAGGTGCTGCTCTGATCCAGGACCTTTTCACCTGCCGTGCTTGGGGGCAGGGCACTGACTGCACCTGAACCACAGGGATCTGATCCTGACCAACGAGAAATAACAAACCCTTCTGTTTCCTTAGCCACATTTGGAAGGAACTTCTTTCAGTACTGCTGCAGTTTCTGTTTGAAGGAGCTAAGACTCATATCCCATTATTTGTTGTCTCCAGAAGGGGAAATCTTGCATCGTTTGGGATTTCCTCAGGTAACCAACAGTAGCAGAAATTGAATTGCAGTCGTTAAATAAAAAAAGGCTTTATATTCCATGTCCTTAGAGAGCTTAGTCATTGAGCTGGCTTTGGTTGCTACAACACAATTAGATTGCTCTTTGCTTGTCTTTGCAAATTTATCACTGTGTTTACCTCATTTGCAATATTCCACTGCTAAAGTCCCTGAACATACACATGAAAAGAAGCGCTTCACGCAGGATGAGAAATGTTAGCTTGGATTTTCAGAGAAAATATGCCAGCAAAGCCTTTTTTTCCTCTTAATGTGCTCTAAGTTAGTCTTTTTTCTGCCTAATTGGCTTTATTAATATTAAAGACTACAAGCTGGTGTTCCCTTAATTCAGGGATCTTAACTTTAGTACTTATCTAGGGATGCAGAGAAAATGTACATTATCATGTTCTGTTAATGCAGAACAAGAGACCTGAAGTCCTGTATTTATCTCAGTCTTAGTAAGGCTTAAGAAAACAAGTTACTTAAGTTGTAAACCAGCTGAGAAATAAACATCTGAAACTAGATCTGGTTCTAGGGAAAGGGAGATGAACAGGTGGTGGGGGAAAATGACTTCAGGTAGGTTAATCTTGTTTTTCTCTTGGCTCTTTGACATTTCTTGGGAGCAGCACTTGAGCTGGACAAGTCAGCTCCCTTCCCAGGCTGGTGAGAGGTGAGAAAGAGCTGCTGTGGGATGGGGGGATGCTGTTTCCTGCAGCAGCAGCTGTGGGATGGGGAGATGCTGTTTCCTGCAGCAGCAGCAGCTGTGGGATGGGGAGATGCTGTTTCCTGCAGCAGCAGCAGCTGTGGGATGGGGAGATGCTGTTTCCTGCAGCAGCAGCAGCTGTGGGATGGGGAGATGCTGTTTCCTGCAGCAGCAGCAGCAGTGGGATGGGGAGATGCTGTTTCCTGCAGCAGCAGCAGCAGTGGGATGGGGAGATGCTGTTTCCTGTGGCACCTCTGGCTCAGTGCCCCTGCCCTGTGCTGCCCCAGGGGCTCTGTGCTGTGCTGTCCCTGTTGTTGTTGTCCCACTACAGCTTGTGCAGCAGTGGGCAGTGTCTGTGAGCCCTAAGACAGTTCCAAACCCTACAGGAAAACTGTCCATACAAGGACCTGACCCTTAAATCCATCTTGGCAGCTGAGGTAGGCATCTCAGTGCTTGAGCTGTGTTCAGAAACTGGTTTGGGTGTTCCCAGGGCTAGGACTGGGACATGCTGAGAGCCTCTCCTTTGCTGCTGCCCTTATCCCTGGCTCCATTCCCTGTCTGCAGCTCTGGGAGGGCTCCTGGGATGCTGCAGGGCAGATCAGGCAGCAGTGGGTGCCTGCTGTGCAGCTGTTCCACCAAGCTGCAGGTGCCTGCTTTGAAGCGAGGGTGGGAATTTCCCCCTGAGCTGCAATCCTTTCAGTGGCAGCAGCTGCAGACACACACTGAGCTCACCCCTGGCTGGGTGCTTGCACACTAATTGGAATTATTATTCAAGGAAGTGTTTTCATACCATGTTTCCGTAAGGTCTGTCTGAATAACTGAGATAGAGCCTATGGAAGATTTATATTGCAGGATACATTCCAAGGTACCATATAGCAGTGATGTTTTTAAAATCTATTAAATGAGAAAAATAAAAAGTGATGCAAAGTATTGTGTAGACAGTTCATAAAGGACATAGAGCATTTCACAAGTATTTTGGAAGATTAATGTTTTGTTTACAGTTCTCAACTAAAATTTATTTCATTCCCTAGATGAAGAAAGAGAGGCTGCACGTCTTTGCAGCTTGGGCAAAAAACCAAAACAAACTGGATAAGAAAAGCAAGGTCATTGAAAGCCCTTTTTCTGGATTGAGAATAGTTGATGGTTTGTGTTTTGCACAAATTGTCTGTCACATTAGGACAAGAAGAAATGGCTTCAGGTTGAGCCAGGGGAGGTTCAGACTGGCATTTGAGGACAATTTCCTCGCTGAAAGGGCTGTCCAGCCCTGGCACAGCTGCCCAGGGTACTGCTGAGTCCCCAGCCCTGGAGGGATTTAAAAGCCACGTGGATGTGGCATTTGGGGACATGGGGCAGAGCTGGGGCAGCACCTGGACTTGGTGATCTTTTTTATATAACCAATTGTCTGAACCTTGCTGGCTTCTCACTCACAGAAGGAAATTGTGACTGCCTTTGAGAGGTCACTCCTGCATTTTCCAGTCTGCTGCTGTTTCTCCTGTTCCCTGTGTCTCCCTCTAAGCATCTGTGGCATTGCCACTGCCCTGAGGTACCCAGACTGAATAGTAAAGTGTGACTAGAGAAGTCTTGTGGGGTTTTTTTTCCCTGCAGCTCATGAGGACAATATAAATGGGTAGGTGTGGTGCTCAACTACTTGAATTTCTTCCCACTAATCCCCTTTATTTTATTATTTTATTTTATTATTATTACGTTTTTATTTATAAAGTTGTTTCATTATTTCATAAGAAGCACTCTGTCAGCTGCCAGTGTCTTCGAGGTCATTTCAGGTATTTCTGGTATCTTTTTCTGGCTTACACTGTGCATCTTCCAACCTTTTCACAGCCACTCCTCTAAAAGGCATTCTTGATTTTCTTGTACCTATTTTTTTTCTTATAATTTTCAATATGACATTGAAATGCCAAGTTTTGAAAAAAGCTTAATTAAGTACTGGTAGAAAGGTGCACTAGAATTTGAGTTTTTGGCAAATAACCACTTTCCTGTGCATGCCGGGTTTCACTGAGCTTGAGTGCCCACTGAGGTTGCTGTTGTTTTGTTCTGAAACAGTGCTTAGGTTTTTTTCCCATTTCTTTAAACCAGTTTTTGCAATGAAATCTCATACACAGATCTGTGCAACTCTATTTGCCTATATTTGAATTGTAACCATAGGGAAGTGTAATTCAGTGTATAGTTCTGTTTTTTTACAACACCTGATAGTTGTGCCTGTTGTCTGGGTCATAGCTGCATTAAACACTTCCTGTCCTCATCCCCAAACCAGTGAGTTATTTGTTTATGCAAACTACAGAGGCTGAATGACATCTTAACCACCCAAGGACCCGGGCTTGCAATTGTCTTATGGCCATTGAGAGGAAACATCATGTTAGCTGGAACTACAGCAGAATCTTTCCAACACAGGGTGGTCTGTAGGCAATATGTGTACCCTTCTCCCACTGAAGAAGAATTAATGCATTTTTTCCTTATGTTGAAGTGATTTTATCCATTTGAGATGCTTATGTCCAGGTCAGAATTATTTGTTCTGTGCAAATATTCTCTTTTACTCTATGAAACTTTATCTGTACATCTGTTACAACATGCCTTAGCCTCCCTTTAGGCTTGATGGATAATGCCTTAGCATTCTTTTACTGTTTTGTGTGCTTTCTCCTTCAGAAAGTAAACCAACATCATTTTATGTAACAGTTATTCTGAAGTAACTGAAACATCAGCTGTTCTCTTGATTGCTGATTGAGTATTTGCCAGTGTTTTCATTGTGTTTTGGTAAGAACAGTGATTGGAATGGAGAAGCAGCCATGTCTCAACTGGCTTTCAAGCTCCCATAAATAAAGCTTCAGAAACAGCTTGTTGAGTCTGTGGCTGTGTCTTGTTATGGACCTCATGGTTGGGTTCTTTTTCTCCTTGAACTGAAATTGATGAGAGGGGGGCAGTTTTCTCTCTCTCGGTCTTGGTTGTTTATTCTTCTCTTAACAGCATTACAAGGTACAAGGAGCTATGTGCACTATGATAGAAAGGTGTAAAATGGCTAACAAAGATCCTCTTCAAGGT
The DNA here is from genome assembly GCF_030490865.1 of Poecile atricapillus. Taxonomy (NCBI): domain Eukaryota; kingdom Metazoa; phylum Chordata; class Aves; order Passeriformes; family Paridae; genus Poecile; species Poecile atricapillus. The sequence continues at coordinate 2,302,466 of NC_081256.1, read as the reverse complement.
CTTTTATATGTCCATTTAGCCAATTAACAGATGCCAGCTAAATTATTTTTCTTAGTGACTCAATGACCTGTGTGCTGCACTGTGGCATGCTTTATCCAATCACTTACTACCACCCAAAAACCCCTAGAAGAAGAACATGAAAGAAGGACAAGACCCTAAATCCTCCATCTTGTCTTCTGCTCTCTAAACTACTTTAAACTCCAAACTTTAACTTTTTCACCCAGTGACCCAAGAAACTTTCTAATTTACACACTTACATTTTCAGTTTTTCTACTTAACTCTAGCAGTTGTCTCCATGGTGCTATGTGAAACTCAGTGCTTTCTTGGGTGTCAGAGTTAGGCATTACAGATAAAGGTATATATCTTGCATCTCTGACCCCAACAGTTGAAGTGTTTTTTCCAGACACAGAGGCAGGACAAGGCCATCCCATGTGCCTCTGCTTAGGGATTTCACCTCTTTTCTGATGTGTCAGTAGCTTCTGGAGAGCTCCAGTGGAGCTGGGTGCGCTTTAAAGAGCGGAGAGAATTCAATACGAACATTGGGAAAGGTTGTGTGCCTTTGCTTTCCCCCCAGGTAGGTCTGGGATTTTCAGTTCGGTCAGTGCTGTCCCACTGCTCAGATCAGTGGTTAACTCCAGTGGAAATATGGTTGGGGTAATGTTTGGCTCGGCTGAAAGAGGCCTGTGCTCCTTGGCAGTGCCTGGGATGCTGAATGCAGTGAATCACAGCGCTCTGAGGGCTGGGCAGAATTGTTTCCTGGGCTGCACAAGAGCTTTATACTAATTCTGTGTTCTGGAGCGTGATTTCATCTCCCAGGGAACTCCTTTCCATTTTTCCCTTTTGGCCTTTCTCATAATGTTTGTGCTTTAGGTATTTTAAGTGATCCAGCTGCAAACTGACAAGATTTTGACTTGTCTTCTGTTGAAATTGTAGAAGCTTTCCTTCAGGTGGCTTTATTAAACTGGCTTGCCCACACAATTGTCTTCTCAAGATAGATTTTTTAATTTTTCCCTCTCTTGCCTTTTCACTTTAAATCAGAAAATTTTACTGGATATATGATCTCTCTTGCCATCTGTGTGTAAACAAAGCACTTAATTTTTAATGTTAGCTTTATTAAATTGATAGTAGTTAAGGGTCTTATCATTGGGTTTGGGTAGATTTTTTTTTTTAGCCAGAAGTGTTATTCCAGGAATTCCAAAATGCACCTCCTAGGCAAATGGTCTGTCAGTGGAGAAATTCTGGTAGCCAAAGGGAGAGAAGAATGGAGTGTGGCAGTGTTTGCTGTCTGCACTAGCTCGGTGAGGATGATGAGATCAGAGGAGCCCCCTGGCTGGGGATGTCCTCTCCATCACTGCATGTCCTGAGTGGTGTTTCTGTCAAATCTGCAAAGCTTTCACTCCACATTTACATTCTCACTCCTTTATCTGATCTAGAAGAGGCTTTTAAATAACTTCATCTGTTTTGCTTATGAGCATGTTCCAAGAGACATTTTCCTTTACTGTGTTTCCATCATAAAACAAAGAAGTGCCTCTTTCAATTTGAAGTTTTGTGTGGAGGGGATGGAGGAGGAGCGAGTATCCAATACAGATTTTTTTTATACCTGAAGAAAAAAAGAATGCTAGGAACGCATTAGGAAAGCCCTAACCCACATACTTTAATGCTTTTTGCAAAGAATAATAGAATGCTATGTTCCTAATTGCATTGAAGCCTTGTATTTACACTTTTATCACTTGACTGCAAATGCATGATCTCCTTTGGTATGCATATTATCCTTGTATTTATTTAAAATTTTATTAACTCTTTATTAGCTCTGTAGTTGTTGTTGTGTGAGGAGCATTTCCTCTGTGTTAAGAACCTGTTTTTATTTTCAGTGATAGTTCTGAACATAAAGCAGTGTTTCTTCTATGATATAATTAATCTTTTGTATTAATGATTGCCTCTGTGGCCTCCTGACCTTTTGGTGTATTACTGAATTTCCAGACTTACCTTCAATCATTATTTATCTTTAAAAGAACAGATTAAAAAAATGGGTGTAGTGACTTCCAAGCCAGCCTTTCTGTTATCAGTTACCTTGCCCTAAATACTCCCTGAGCTTGTCTGCTCCCAGCCGTCGTGGGTGCCCTTAAAGAGTGAGAGAAACATCCTGCACAAGCCCGTTAAAAGGCTAATTAATAGATGAACTTTGTCAGCTAGACTGAGATTGCTGTGCTCTGTAGGCAACTTCAGCCTTTCTTAAATTATGTTAAGATTCCTGTTGCTTCATCTGCTGCACTTGGCACTTACATTTTTATATCTCCATTTTTATTTAACAGTCTGATGGTTCTGTATTAAGTTCTTAGGGGCTTCCTTATGTTATCTCCATTCCTATTTCCCTGTGCCATGGGCTGTAGAATTTACATCTTGCTTTTGTTTTAGACGTTTGAGTCATACCTGAACACTTAGGATAAAAAGTTGAGCACTCATTTGCATTTTTCTTCTCTTTGGTTTTCTTTGCCTGCTCTTTCCTCTTTCCAGCTCTATCCCGCTATTGTACTCTGGGGCTCGGAGCAGATATCCATTTTGGGAGCCTTTTGAAATTTTTCACATTAATTTTGGAGAAAGAAAGGTTATAATTTGCTCTTCAGGTGTTTAAATGCCTTGCTGCTCACTTGAAGGGAGTTGACGTGAATTTTCTCTGAAGAGCCTTAGAATCTGCCCAAATGGCTCCAGTTCCGTGGGGGACAGTTGTTACCATAAGTGTTGGATTTTGCAGCCTTCCACTCAGGCATTAAACTTCTCCAGAAAGTTAAAGGAGCTGTCCATGGTAATGAGGATTCAGCAAAAATTCGTCTGACCTTAAATTCAGTTTCAGTTCCCAGCTGCTCCACTCTATCTAATAGATGTACCCCAAAATACTTATTTTGCCTTTACACAGGGATATTGGGTCTATCTGTCCTAGCTGCCTGAGAAAAATGTCATATTTTCACAGTTAAAGAAGGCATCTAAATATCCCTTCATTAGAAAAACTTGTCTTTCCCTCTTCCCCTCTCAGAGTGGGAGAGGAAATGGAATTTGAAAGCATCTTCTCCAGTCAGAATAAATGGCTTTCACAAACCACCATTTGTATAAAATCGAGGGTTGAAGAATGGTGCCTCTTTGGAGACCTATTTTAAAATTGGTTTCTTGAGCCTGCATGGATTCCAAAATAAAGTTTCTTCAAGTGGAAATAAAAAGGCATAAATACGTGTTTTTCCTTAAGATGTCATTATGAAAGCCATCATAACTTTTTGTGCTCAAAAATCCTGCCTTAAATTGCATTTGTGAAAATCCAACAGAGTAAACAAAAATTTAATTTACTTGTACGATAGGAACATGATTAATGTGTATTATGATGGTACCTGGGGCAGAAAAAAACATTTTTTTTTTTCCTCTCAAATTACATTGATTCTTGATCAAGAGGATCTGAAAAAATACAAACAAACCATTTCATCATTGAAAGGAGAAAGCTGTGAAGGATTCTGTTGGATAAAATTATGTGATATTAAGTTATTTTTGAGACTGTAGATATTTTCCCAGCATTGCTGTGTAAGGAATTTGTACATTATGGCTGATAGCTACTGATTTCTGTTAATTTCTAGCAAAAGAACTTTGGCTGAATTGCCTGGTTTTGTATATGTTCCTTCTTAGAAGTAAGTAGGTGCAGTTCTTTCAAACACTTGGGTAATTTGGGATATGAAAAAAATCAAAAGGCCTTACATGAAGTATTTTCTTTACATATGGACAAATTTTTCTTCTCTTTTGCTAGAAGTTAACAAGATTAAATGAGTAAGCAAATGCGTTGAATTGTTTTGCACAACTATAGAAAGCCTATTCTTATATTTTCAAATACCTTTTCATAAGGTATTTACAGAAATTATATTTGAAATGATAAAAGGATTTATTAGCCCACACTAGGATTTAGGAAGCAGTAATGCTCTTTAAAGATTAAGGTTTGGGATTTTTTTTTTTAATTATAATTCTACCTTCATCCAATCAGGGACCTCATTCTCATTACTGCTGAAAAGGCATTTGACATATAAAGGCAGGGTGTGCTTAGCACAAAATATAAATTAATTGAAGGCAATCCTGATTTTGTAACTGAGGATTATGATAATTTCCTGTTTATACAAATAGTTGTTCCCTGAGTTCGGTTCATTTGAGTTTGTTCATGAAATGTTCATCTGGTGAATGTGAACACAACTCAGTGAATGCCTCATTTTGCCGTGGTACCTGGGGCTTGCAGTGGGGAGCCCAGAGGGCTGTGCTGGAGAGAACTCGTTTCCATGTGCCTCCAGAACAGTGGGAATTGTCAAATACACAAATTCAGTTGGTTTGCTAGGAAATGAGAATCTCTTTGGGGTGCTTGGGTGTGAAGCTGGGTCTGTGATTTGATCCAAAGAAGTTAAAGATGGGAGCAAGCTGGACAGTGTGGCTGTATGAGGAAAACTGGGAGCTGCCTGGGGTGCAGTAGGTGGGGAAGTGTTTTTCACTTCAAACTGGGAATGTAACCTGCACTTTTGTTTCTTACTGTGCTCATTTCCCTATTGGAACTGAACCTTTGTGTGCCACCATGATGATTCCTGTAGGTCTTCGTCCATCCCCTTGGGGTGCAGTGCCGTGCTTTGCCCCTCTGCACTGCAGGCACACTGAGCACAGATCATTTATGGATCTTACGGATCACTGATCACTGATGGATCTTTGGCCTTCCAAAACCCTTGGAAATTGTGCTGAGACTTGTCCACTACCAGGTTCTGTAAAAGGTAAGGCGATGACAGAGCTGATAGGAAAGCACCTTGAAGCAGATATGCTCTTGTATCCCTGTATTTCTTGCTCAAGTGACTGCCAGGTCCTTCAGTTTGCTAAAATCAAGCACAAATACCTGTAGAAGATAAGGGCAGGACCTCATTTGAGGATACCAATTTTTGTTGAGGAGGAGGATTTAGGGTGATTGGAAATAAAGAGAGATTCAGGCTATGTCAGGAGGAAATTTTCTGTGTTTCTCAGAGAGAGGAGATTGATAGATGTGTAATTGGAAGGACTGGAGGTGATGCAGCAGAGGGAGGCAGAAGAAGAGCTCTTTGTAGCTGGAGAAATGTGTAAAGAAAAAATCCTAGTGGAAGAGATGGATCTCTGCCTTACAGAGTGGAAAGACTAAAGAATGAAGGACATGATTTGAGGAGGCATTAAATGTCCTTGCAGTTTTTCAGGCATATGACATGAGGCCATAGTTAAAACTGGACAGAAAGGAGATTTACTTGCTGTACAAATGTGTTGGAGAGGTAGACATTTAGCTGGTCATTTGGAAGATGCCAAGATCAGTGACAGCAACAGACTGACTTGAACTGGCTTTAATTCCAGCAGCTGTTTTGCAAAGTTTTGTATCTAGTATTGGCATTAAAAGCAGACTGTGTATAATTAAAAGTACAATTTTTTCTGCTGCTGCCAATTAACTAGAGAAACACAACTACATTAATGCTTTTAAGCATCCTTTTATTGATACTATTTAATTTCTAGAAGGATGGTTCAAAACCTGCTAAGAGGAGTGGCATAGACAATAACGCTGGAAGAGGCTTCAGTTTTCTATTTAGTAGACAAAAAATTACATAGTCAGTTTTTTTCACAGGCTACTCTGACTTGTGAAATATGTGGAGGGAAGTACAAGTGAACTTCCTGGAGATGTGGCTTCTTTAGGCCATTATTTATTGATCAGAAGGGTGAGACAAAAGTGGCTGAGAACCACCATGCAAAGCACTGCAATAACAGCCTCTGTATTAAAGAGGCTGCAGGGCTGTAAAAACCCTGCTGAGATCTCTGAAAGCCTTTGTGACTCTGGGGATGTGAAATTCATGGCATTCCAGGGTGAACATTCTGGTTTGTTCCTTTTCTTGGTTTAGGACATTTTCTTTCTATTAATACTGAGTTATTGTTTCTGGTGGTCTTTTTGACACTAATCATGGCAGCAATACCTTTTGTTTTACAGCATCAGCTTTGTAGAAATAGTAACCTGCACTCCTGTAATGTAGCCTAATGATCCCAAGGCCATGGGCAATGTGCTTCTCTGAAACTTGCTTATAAACGTTTTTAGGTCTCCTGTTCACTCTAGCATTTAAAATTCAGCTTTTTTTTGGCAGATGGACTTCTTGGCTCTGCTAGCTGTAAACAACTTCCAGCCCTGAGTTAAGGCTTGTACAAAATAAGTAGGCCAGTTTTAAAAATTTATATTATTTTGCTTACATGTGAGTTACATGGGGCCCTGGACACTCAGTTCATGTATTTCTGGTATTTTCTTATATGTCTCATGACAATCTCTAAAAAGATTTTCAAATTATTATCTTCCTGGAGGGACTGTGTAGACTTAATAACTACCTACCTAATGTCTTTATAGAGGGTCTGGTTTTATAGAGTGGATGTTCTTGACCAAGTTTATGATGTTCTTCAGTACAGAAGAGCATAGAACAAGTCTAGTCAGGAGTGGAATTTGTACCATTTCTTGAGCAATAGCACTGAAGCTGCTGTGGAAGGAAGCCTGAGCAGCAGTGGGTGGTGCCCAGGAGCTGCAGGAGTGCCCCAAGCTGTCTCTGCATACCTCACTCAGCCCTGAGTGCACAAGAGATGTGCTTGCCTGGATGCCTCACCATCAGCTGCACCACTCGATGCTGGCAGCTGAACACCTAGAATAGACTGAAAATAACCTTCCTTAATGTTCAGGTCATGAGTATTCAGAGAAGGAAACAGCTTTTTTTTTTAATTATCTCTCCTGCATTAATTTTCAGTGCTAGCACAGTGAAATCCCAAAGCTTTAGGACTGAGCAGAGTCAATTTGAAGAGAAGTTTCTGGATATGTGATAGGATAGATTTAGTTTGTGCACTGGTTAATTTTGGGGTTGGCAGAAGCGTGTGCAGAGCTGCTGCCCAGAGGAGCCTCGGGCTGTTGGGATATGTGTGCTGTGTCCTCAGTGCCAGAGGATTTCTTTTCTTGCATCCCATGTGGGGCAGTGAACCTGACACCTGTGAGATTAATTGAACGTGTTTCTTAATTAACTCATGATACTCTGTTTATTCACAGAAAAAGGTCATTAATCAACAGGAATTTGGGTCTCTTAATTTAAACAGATGTCTGCTAAGACCCCTGGTGTCAGCACTGGCAGGTTCAGCCCAAGAAGAGAACTGCTGTGAGGAGCAGTTCTCAGAGACTGATTGCAGGGGGCTGTGCCTGCTGAGAATGAATCCCAGCAAATGCTCCCTCTGGCCATCTGCATCCTGGCAGAAAGATGGGGAGAGATCAGGTGTAGCCGAGGACATCAGACAAAGGTGGCCTGGCAAGATAGCTGTTTCAAAAAAGTATTGGAAGTCCTTCTTTAATGACAAGTTTGCACAAGAAAAAGTAATTTATCAGTGATAAAGGAAGGCTGGATAGAGAAATTAAGGAAGAAAGGGCCTTTATTTGATACTTTTTGCTACAAGCCTCTTAGTCCAGTCAGTCCTGCTGTGATTAACCACAGGGCCTGTATGTCCTCTGCCAGAACTTCCTTTTGCTCCTTTGTTGTTCTGCACTGTGCATTTTCTAGATAGGAAAATGCATTTCATTCAAGTGGTAGGACTGGTTTTATAAAGCAGCTTGAGAATCTCTGGGATGGAATGGTGTGACCTGTCTTAATCATTACTTCTCCTGTCTGTGTTGCATTTTTGCAGTGTAACTGTACTTTCAAGACGTTGCTTTCCAGAAGACAGCTTAGTGGAAAGACAGAAATACGGGTTTGGCTGCTGCTGAAATGAGTGACTTCTCATCTAATACTTAGTAGCTGATTGGTTTTCCTCCTCTAAATCTGTGTTTTCCATTTGCAGTACATACTGCTTAATTAAATGTTGTCAGCTACTGTCTGACATGTGGTTGTGCAAAATCCTTAGTCTCAATTTATAAAGGAAGAAACCATGCTGTAGTGCTGGTGGGATTAGTGGTTCTGAAAATGCCATCCTTGCTTAGACCAGAAAAATTGGAAAAACAATGTGCATGTATGTGGACCACAGGAAAATTTTTTCTTTCCCAAAATTCTATGAATCTCTGTCTTTATAAGTGTCTAGGGTTTTTTTTCTTTGAAACAATTTCAAGTAGTTTCCTTTCTTTATTGTTGTTTCCTCATTCTCATTGACATTTGAGATGATGTTTTCCTCTTCAAGTGAGACTTGAGGGAGCTGTCAGCACCTGACAGAGAGCTGTAACTCAGTTATATACTGATTTAAGAGCAGCCTTTCCTAATGCACTGTACAAGGGGGAACCCTGTGACCCTGACTGAAAGCAGCCAAGGTGGAAGGGGGATGGCACTCCTCGATTTTATTGCTAGTGAGTGGTGTTAAGTTCAACCATGCAGAGGCAGAAAGTGATGCACAAAATATGATTTTTTGTGCTTTTCTCTTTTAAACTAGCAGGAATGTCAGTAACTACTGTGCGGTAGCATCGGGTCTGATTTAGTGGGCACTTACTCTGTAATTAGTGCTCTCAATTTAGCATCTGTTTTTGAGGTAGCACAGCGGGTCCCAAGGTAATCACAATGCATATGCTCTTTTGGAGTATTTTGAATAATTAAGTTCTAAAAATCAAAGTTCTGCTTGACTGTATCTATGAATTTTTCTACTTTTCCAGACTGTGGAAGCTCCATGTTCATCTTTAGTCAGGGGAAGTAAAGACTTAAATGCCTCTATTTGTATCTCCTAATGACCATTGCTAAAATCATCCTGTGACTGACTTGGTGTACCCAGGTATCCTTGATTCCATGAGAGGATGGGTTTTGCTTAGAGCTCCAAATAAAGGACAAAAGGAATGTTGATATTTGTCTCATTCTAATCTTAAATTCTTCATTTGTGGTGGAAATAATAATTCAAAGGATCACAGTATTTCAGAGAAATAGATCTGAGGGAAGTAAAAAAGCAGGTATTTTATAAATGGCAATAGGTAGCTGATGTTTACAGATGTAAATAAATGTTTGCCCAAGTGTCAGTGCCTTTCACTTGGCAGCACCTCTGTTTGCAAGAGAAATGACTGCAGGCTGCTGTAATAAACAGCACTGTCATCCTTAAAAGAAAACTTCTTGCTTATTTAGAACTAAGGCAAACTTTCCTTTATTTTTTACTATAACATAACAAATACTTCCTTAAAACAATCCGTTCTATTGTGATTGTAGTTGTCACATGGGTTTTTAATATGGAAATATCTCTTTATTAGAAGTACAGAGTTATTTTCTGCAATACTACTTTCCTTGGCTTTAAGAAAGTTCTAGGATAGGAGCAAGGGAGTATTTTTCAAATGACTGCGTAAAAATAAATAATGCATTGAGATATTCAGATTAAAATTCAGAATTGTTTGTTCAAAAATACACAGCCATTAATCTCAGAATGGAAGTGTCATTTTGGTTTTCATATTTTCAGCTGAAAAACATGTCTAAAAGAAAAGAGATTTTTTTTTCCTAATAAACAGAAAACAATAAAAACAAAGCTGTGATTGTCATATGAACTTCTCTGCAGCAGTATAGCAGCAATCACTCTTCTGGGTTGCACTAATACCCCTCAAACTGCATAATAAAACACTGCATCATAAATAATTACCTGGCAATTGTGTATTTCTCATTACCATATCCCAGCTGATGCCTTTCAATTCTCCCAGGCACAGAACATTTAAGTGTTTAAGCCATTTTAACAATAGCTGTTTCTCTGCTTGTTGGAAATGGAGAGAAAGGCTTTTCTTTTCTAGTGCTTCTGTAGAGGTTTCAGATGTTTTAAAGCTCTCAGGAAGTTTTTTTTTGCTCAAAAGGCTTCCACTGGCTCCAGTGGTTTCTAAGGAAAATCAAGAACCAGGGGTTTCTGTGATGAAGTCCCATTTGCAGTAGCTGGAGAAGTGAGCTGCTGAGTGAGGTGTGAAAGCAGGAGGGAGGAATTGGCTCTGTGTCCTTTACACACTGTGTGCAGTGTGGGTGCTATGCTCTGTGCTTCAGTGCTGGACTTCAAAATCGCTTACTCTCTTGTTTTTTCTAAACAAAAATTCAAGTTCAGATCTGGTCCAAATCTCCTTCCTGATGAGGGCCCTCCTAAACAAGAGCAGCACCCCAGCTGGGTGAGCAGCATTACCCATCACCGCAGTACGATACTGTCACTCTACAAACTCCTGAGTATGAAACAAAAGCTGTTCAAGCTGATTTACAAGGGTGATGTAGTCATTCGCTGTTGTTCCTAGTCCCTTCTGTAAGGAGAATTCCTGGGTTTGGTTGAATGCTGCCCTGGAGGTGCTCAGCATGACCAGAAAAGAGGATGAGGTCCTTGTGTCCCTTGTTGTGGCTCCCTGCCTGGCTCATGTGCTTGTCCAGGCTGCAAGGGAGCATCTGTTTCTTCCACACACAGTTTCCAAATTTCTTGGTGCTCTTATGGAGAAACTGCCTGGCTTGGCAGCTCCCTCACCTGAAACCACCATTTTTTCACAAAAAACCAGCATTGCGTACAAGTGCTTGTGTGGAGCTTCCTCAAACCACTGCTGATTTATTGCTTTTACATCAACTTCTCCAGGCCATGCTTTGTTATTAGATTGCCCATAGAGTCCAGCCTTAAAGGTAGCTTTGGCTTTTTTTTAGCTCACTCTCTGATTATGTTTAACCACAGCACAGCAAAGTTGGGAGGCTTGAGGAAGGCCTGGAATAGGATGTAGCACTTGTGGGACTTTGTTTGGAGCGAATAGGATCACATCAGTCCCCATTCCTTAGGCTATATAAAATAAGTATCTTTAGAGTTTTGGAATCGTTCGAGTTGTGGAAGCTCTTCAAAGAAGTTATGGAAACCATTGCAACTTGCAAACTATAGGAAACCTTTTAGTTTTTCAAAGGTGCTTTAGCGTCTTGTTATTGCCTTCCAGAAAATTTGTGTACTTGCTTCATTTATGAAAATTAAGTTCTTGTAATATTTAGGGTAAGATAATATCAACAGGAATCCTGTGGGAAAATTTTATTACCAGCATTTGCCTTGGGTAACATCTTATTTCATATAGTGATGAAATAGGTCTTTTTGTATTCTCTGGAGTGATTCAAAAACATCTGCTTCACATTAGCTCCTCTAAGTACTTTTTTTAAAATAAATGTATTAAAGAAACCTTTCGCAGCTTTTAGTAGAGCAACAGTCTCTTATTTAGTCTTGGGCTAAGTGCTTTCCTTTGTGAATGATTGCTCTGGCAGCAAGGACAATTAGAACAGCAGCATGCAATAAAACAGCACCCAGTCCTATTTGCAGAGTATTAATGGTCTGCTTTCCCAGCACGTTATGATCCAGATAATGCAAAATGAGCTGCTACTAAGAGTTCCTAGAATTTTATAATGCTTTATTATATTTCCTTCTTTTTGCAGCAGCTGCTGTAAGTGAACAAGTCATTGTTCATTGATCATTGGTGGTTCAAATTTTGCAAATGTGGGATGATTTGTGATTATTAGACAAATACCCTCATTCCTGAGTTAACAGGAATGTTGTTGTCCATCAGTTTTGCTGTTTTGTTGTCTCTGTTTTCCAGTCAGAAAAGCATTTGAATTTTTGTTCAAGGATTTTCATGATTTAATCTGAAACCATCATCAGAAGGTAACACTGAGAACTATTTTTGGTAACCTTCCTGTCTGGTCTTACTCCATTACCTCCGTTCCATTAGTATTCAGTCCTGTTTTCCTCTCTTGCATCTGTCCTATGTTTCTTGTTTTCAGGCAGAACTAAATTTATAGCTGCCTTTTTACCCTCTGGTCCCAGACTGATTCCTTCACTGCAGAATTCTCTCAGCATTACAGTGTGGGAGTCTGTGCCCCACAGCTGCCTGTGGCTCCCTGGGGAAATGGAGCCTCAGCCATTCTCACTATAGCAAATTATTCACTTGTACATCCCTGATTTGCCCTGTGTCCTTTCCCTGGATGTGCAGTAATGTTTCCATACTGCACATTTTATGCCTTGCTGCTGAACTGATACACGTGAAGTTTGAACTCCCTGAAATATTTGAAATAACTATTTCATTTTTCATTCCTCCAACTGCTTACCATGGAAATGGACAGAACTAGGCTTTTTCTGTGGTTTTAAGTGTAATACTTAGTTTCATGTGATTTTATGTTTCTGTTTTTAAGAAAGTAGTGGTGGTTCAGATGTATGATTTTTTTTTTCTCACTTGTTGATTTAACTGTACTGTCCAAGGGATTTTTTTTAAATTTGAAGCATATTTTTTTCTGCTCTATTTCATCTTTCTAATAATGCTGATTGTCCAAAATGGTGTCAGAGCTGACTATCAGTAATTAAATTTGGAATGTTTATTGCACATGCAAAAGGCACCTAATCTTTTATGATAAGATCCAATATGTAATGATGACTTGCCCAGCTTTTCTGAACTGCTGTGTGCTTCTATTTCATGCACCATGGACTTGGTGGAAGCCTCTTTATGGACCTTAGACTTGCTCACATATTGAAACAAAGCACACTGTGACGTAAATAAACACCTACATGGCTGTCATGTTGTGTGTTTTGTGGTAAGTGTTAGGGATTTAGGGAGAATTTTTTTTTTTTGCATCATTGTGAGGGAATTCATGTTGCCATTGCTGCAGGCAGGTTCTGGGTTTTGTCTTTTTAAGAGGTGTGCATGTTTCAGTTGGTCTCACAGCATCTTGGTGCATCATAGCATTATTGTTTGTGTAAAGCAGTTGCACTAATTCCTACTTTTTTCACCTCCTACTGGAAAAACAACTGACTCTTCTCAGCCTTGTAAATCACAGAATATTGCAAAGGTAGATATAAAGCAAAATAATTCATCAGTAATGCACCAACCTTTGTTTCTCTGTAACATCTGTCAGCTCCTAATCAGAGGACAGTACAGGATGGGACATTCCTGTATGTCTGTAATTTTTTCCCAAACCTGAGTGTTAGCAGTAGTAAATATTCATGTATTGCATCTGTAGCAGTGCTAGAAACTAATTTTTGTGAGTGCTGCTTTATGAGTCCTCTCAGCAGGCACCCAGTACATGAGTGGGCTGTGAGACATGAGACATGTGGGCTCTTAAATAGCAAGATACTAAATGAGGTTTCTGGACAACGCTGACTGAAAAGCCAAGTGAATTATTCCTTTCTCATGCTGTAACTGTGCTCCATCCTTCCTTTGCTTGGTTATCTGAGAGCTCCAGTCTGACCTGTTCACAGCACTACTGTCACTGAGCACGAGTGGGAAACATTTACCAGTGTCTTCTGTGCTACCCATGCAGGTTTGTATTTCTTATCCCAAATTCAGGACTGGTGTCTGTGTTGATGCTTCTAAAAGCCAGCCAAGGAGGTGGCTCTGCAGAGTGCTGGTTGTTTTAACCACATGCAATAAGCAAATAGCAAAATGTGTGTGCAGTCCCCAAAGCAGTTCTGTTTCTACAGTGTCATTTGTAGTTAGCTAGCAGGATCATAGTGTCACAAATGCTCATTCTAACTAAATCTTGCTTTGTTTTGAGGTTTGCTCAAATGGAGAATGAATGATTGGTCTTGAAGCAAAGCAAAATATGCACTTCTTTTGAGAGGCTGAAATTATTTCAGCTTCATCAGAAAATACACTGATTTTTCAAACTCATCTTAAAATACAGATTGCTCATCCCTATACTATTCCATTTCTTTGACCTTTCTGAAATGGATTTGATGGCAATTTTACATGTAAGCAACAGATAACCAACTCAGACTATAATGTGAACATTACTAGTATTGGTGTTTCACTCCAGAGCTGAGGCATTGGTATTAACTTATGACTTGGAAATGAATAAAACTGTATCTTACAGCTCTGAATTGCTAAACCTTAATGCATTAATGGCTGACTCAGCAATGCTTAAAGCTTTCATGCTCAGCCCTTGAGGTATGTGAGAATGCCAGTAAGTCATGGCCTGTCTGTCATGCAATCATTTGGAGATTTCTGGGGATAGAGCAGTAAATTTCAGAGGAAGGCAAAGGAAATTTTAGTCTATTACTGAATTCCAGCTCACTGGTGAGGCCAATAAATTTAGAAAAGTGTAGTTCAAAGAAGACTGAGGAGTTAAAGTCTAAATAAAAAAGTCTAAAGTGGAATGGATTAATATTTGGGAACGTTATTTGTCTACTGAAAAACACTTAGAAAAAGAAATGGCTTTTCCCTAAATTGTACGGACCCTGAAGGAATCAAAGTTGTTGTGTGCAGGTGCAGTAGCCTTGGTGAAATCCAGGGGATTATTTGTCACGTTGCTAATGAGGAGTCAATTTTATTGCTAATCTGCTCAAAATACTGTAAGAATCCATGTGGACAATTAGTCTATTTGTAATAAAAGTTGTAGCTGCCATGGAAGTTGTGCCTGGTTTGTTCACTGATGAAATTTCATTACCTACAGCAGCATAAGCAAGGAGTTTTTGAAGGAAAGCACTAGTCTGGAGGTGAAAAAGGGGAGAGCACAGTGTGTTAACTGCCCTTGTTTTACTGAGCCAGCAAGATAAATCCTGCACCTTTCAGGGCTCTCACTGAGGAATAAAGAAAATCCTGTCATGAATGATAGGTGTCATGAGAATTAGGTGTTTGTTAGCTGATGAAAGAATACTTACATGATGGGAGGAAAACGCTGGAATTTCAGGCAGCAAATAATGTGACTGTTTATCCTCTCCAACACATGATGCCTTTCTGAACTACTCCAGTGAGTGCCTCTTGCCTCAGGGGCTTGCTTAACATTCCCACACACAGGGATCTGCCTTCTAGCTCAGATCAGTGTTCCCTTTGCCATTTCAACTTCTCCTTTGGTTTTGTTGCTCCCAAAAGATTGCACTTGAGCTCTGGGGAAATTTGTTCCAGCAGCTGTAGTCTTGCTTGAGAGGTGCCTTCAAAGGTCACTGAGTACAGAGCTATGCAAGATCAGCCCCTAATGATAATTAAAACTCTAAAATTGGCTTACACATTGTGCAGTTGAAAAAGAAAGCCAACTTGAGGTAATTTCCTAAATGATCTGGGTTCAGAGAAAGTGCAGGATTACAGGGAAAAGATGACACCCATCTGATATGTGATGCAAAACACTCTTCTCTGAAGAAAGCTTTATTCCTGAGTCTGTGATAGGAAGTCTGAATTTTTAATTTATATAAAAACTTTTGTGAAAAAGTATGAAGTTGAGATATAAGGAAAATCCATTGTGACAGAGTGTTCATTTAGGGGTTAGTATAAACTATGGGGATTTCTTGGTATAATTAAAACATACCTGCTGCATGGAGCTGATTTATTCAAAACAACCACTGGAGATTAAATTGTTGGCATTTATTTGCATCATGATTGAGATGTAAATCTAGTCCTCTCAGCACTCTGCCTTAAAGCCAGGCCACCTTGAAATATGCTGCTGAGCTTTCTCCTCTTATTGAGAGCATTTCTATTGTGCAGATTGCCCTCAGGTAGATAAGCAAAATTAATCCTATGGTTCTCTGTGTTTTAAGGGCCCACTTAACAAGATAAAGTAGAAATACAAGAACATTTTTCTAGCTGCCAAAATTCCCGGCTGAGGAGAGCCTGATGAATGCTCAACTGTGTTAAGTAGAGAGACTGTCTCAGGTGAGTATTCTGCTGTTTCCCAGGTGGGGCATTCCCTGGAATAGGCTTTCCTAAAAGCAGCAGATGGCTTTATTGCTGTTTCTATAGCCTTTGCCTGCTATGGCTGTGGCCCATATTGTCTGGGCATTTGGGGGTTTGTCTCAGCACTTCCAGTTAGCAACAGCCTGCACTGGTGACAGAAATTCAGTTGTACTCCGAGTTACAGGAGCCTGTTCTCATAATGCATAAAGTTGTTCTGCACTATTTTCCTGAGAACAGTGATGGTTCTCATTAGATGAAGATCTGTTGAAGGACCCCCCAGCTATTCACCAGTCTTCACAGAAGTAATTGTGAACGCTGTTTATTTCTATCTTTAGCACACTTTTATAGGGTTCTACAGGGTCTGCAGGCAGAGCAAGTTACTATTGGCTAACACACACAGTTTACATTTTTTCTCCTACACACAAGGATATTGTTTTGCTTTACTCTCTCTTCTGCATGAAGGTTTCAAGGACTTTAGCCTTTAATATTACGACTTATTTCAAAGGCTGGTTTGTGCATGCAGGCCTTTACTAATATATAAAATATAGCAACAAAGATCTGTGGATCACAGAGCCACTTAGGTTGGAAAAGACCTTTAAGATCATCAAGTGCAACTGTTAATCTAGCACTGCACATGAGAATGTGGAACATATTTTATCAACCAGCCTGTGCATCTTGTAGCTTGGTTCTGATGGCAGTGCTTTCATAGACTCACAGAGGAAGCGGAACAAGTGTGGATCTTCAGTAGATGAAAAGTTCATCCAGTGTTGAAGCAACTGAACATGTAATTTTTGATTACGGGGAAGTCTTACTCTGTTTTCTTATGGATAGCAAAATAAATGGCTTCTTCACCCAGCTGAATGCTTTTCTGTCTCTGTTCAGTAGACGTAGAAGATAAATTAGATTTCTGGCCTTGGTGCTGTATTGAGCTCAAGTTGCACATCTTCCCTGTTTTTGACATGAGGCTATTTTGCCATAAAACATTGGCTGGGTGAAGTATTGCAATGGACTGTTTCCACCAGCCACGTCCTGAAACACAGATGTGCCAGGAAGGATTTTGTGCTGAACACAGGAAGATCTTTTCCAGACAGAAATTACACGTTGCTGCCAAAAAAGCAACACAGAAAAAAAAGCCTACAGAAAAGCGTGATAATACATTTTTTAGGCCATTTATGTATTATTGGCCAATGCATTGAGCTCTGTGTGCCTGAAGAATAGTGAGATAAACTGACCTTTACTGCTACATCTTTTTATAATGATAATAACAATATAGCCTCAGCAGAGATATTAAATGCCAGTATATTTTGGAAGTGTAGAGATATATTTGAAGTCTGGTTTCCAGTGTTAACTTTGGTTCTTTGCTGTTTAGGCTGTAGTCCCTTAAGTTCACTTGAAAGGAGAAAGCACCTGGCTTTTACAGTGATTCAGACTTAATTTCATTCTCTGTATGTTCACCATCCCCAAATACTTCTTGAGGATATAGATCTGTGAATTTCTTTATTTTATTGTACTGTGGCCCTTTGGCTTGTGCACATTGTTGCTGTCTCAGTTCTGTCTCTCCTGGTATGGAAAGGGAACAATGCCTATTTTGCTCAGCACAGCAGGTGAGAAGGTCAGGGAGTCTTGGAGACTGTGAAGAGACGGTGTTTTATGCTTGAGTTTTAAACTAAAGTTTGTCAAAAAGAGTTGTGATTATTAAAGGTGAAGTGTTTGTAATTGTCTGAAGTTAATCTGATTTTTTTTTAAAAAAGTATGGAGATTAAAAAAAGGAAAGGATGTTTTTCGTAGAACCCAGTGCTTTTTATCTTCTTACTTAAAACTTTCATACGTGTGGCTTTTGTACCTCATTTTAAAGCCATATCTTGGGAATTGATTTTCGAATGATGGACAAGTTGTTAGAGCTGAGGAGCTGTGTATGGGATGATTGCCACCAGTCCTGTGCTCCCATGTTGTGTTGCTTTCAGTTCAGGCAGCCACAGGAAAATAAAAGCCTGCTGCCCTCGCGATGCAAAAGATCACAAGGAGCTGCTGATTTGGATGGAGAACCTGCCTCAACAGAAGGAAATAGCACTGGCTGTGAGAAGCTGTGTGGAGAGACATCAGCAGCTATTAGCACAGGTGGGATTTTAGCTGTCAGCTCTCTGGGGATGCTGCTGGTCCCAGTGGTTTGTCACCCACGTCACTGGTGACATTTTCTGTGAGCTGCTTGCTGTGAGTGCCTTGAACTAATGGGAGCTGGTGTGCAAGGAAAGGCCTGGAAATGGGAAATGCCAGATTTCAGAACAGGGGAGGTGTGTTCAGACTTCAGTATGAGGTGGAGCTTGAAGTTTTAGGTAGTCTGGAATGCAAACCAAAGTCCTTTCAGATTATGATGAATTGTTTTCAAAACCTGAATTGTATATACCACTATTAAACTATTGTTAAGAAGCAATACATGTGAACCCTGAAAATGGGGTAATAAATCTTCCATGTTACCTTTTTGAAATGCTCAACTGATTTATGTAGCTGGAGAGCAAGACCTCCAATGGCTCTCCACCCAGTGTGTTGAAACAGGACTGTGCAGCCAGTGTGTAATTCAAATATTCAGGGCGTGGAGTGGCCTCTGAGGGCTGTGACAGGCAGTGGTGAGAAATGCTGTTGGGAAGAATTAACAGTAATGATTATCAAGACTAAAAGAAGGTACACAAAAACCATGAAGTGAGTTTTGAAAGTCTGAAATACATTGCTAGGGATAAGGTGGAAGGCTTAAATTCAGCAGTGGAGCTGCATAAATTGGTGCTCGGTGGTCTTTGAGGACTCCTGTAACTTTGCAGGCAGACAAACCTTGGCTTAGGGTTTGTCAGATCAGAATAAGATAGAAATAATAACTTAAGCCTGTCTTTGTTCCAAAGAAGGTGATGAAAAGATGGCTTTGTCCCTCACAATCCCTGGATCGCTGACACCAGGGAATAGCTGTGGCAGGAGGTGTGTGGAGGTTTCTGCAGCTTCTATTTGCCTGGGTGTGTTTGTCCTGCAGAGCTGAGGGACAGCTCTTTGTGCAGCATTTCCATGGGGTCTCGGGAGCTCTCAGTAACCACACACCATATTTCTTTGACATAAATGGAGGGCACACTGCTAATTTCTCTAGTGTATTTTCTGGTGCTGGGAGGAGCACCAAAGCTGTCATGATTAATCTTAGAAAAAAAGATCCAAGAGCAAAATCCTAGGAGTCATGGACCATGAGTATTTACATAGTAGCACGAGTGCATTTAAATAAATGAGCCTTAAAAATCAGTTTAAAACACTGGAATGTACTAACAGAAAACAATGCTTTGCAGTCACAGCAGTGAGAATAAAACTGTTCATGGTATGTGGTGTGTGAGCTGATACAGGACTCTGCTCAGAGGTTACACTGATAAATTATTTATCCAGGTAGGAACAAGCAAACCTTCCCTTAACAGAAGCACCCTGTGGTAAACCATGGAGATTTCAAAAAGCACAGTTTGGCTCATGATGCTGATTCTCCACCGTGCTCTGGAGCATTGCTGTGCTGTGGCCACAGCAGGCACCACTGGAATTGTTAACTTCACCTAGGGCTTGTCCAGGACTGGGACTGGAGAGCTCCAGGGATCCTGCTCGGGCTGCATAAAACCTGTTATTCCTGTTACTCTTTCACATGTGCCTTCATTCAGCTAGTTCAGCTGGAATTTGCCTTAGTAACCTGTGATGGGGCTGTCCTGAAAGTGCTCATTAGGGGAAATGTTGGCAATGTGATATAAGACTGCTCTGGCAGCAGCATTGGGTGATTTTTATTCCAGCAGCTGTTTTCTTCTCATACATTCCAAAAATATGGTAAAAGAACAATTTCAACTTATGTTTCAGGTTTGAATATTCTAAGTTAAGGAAAAAAATACTGATGTTTTTAGTGTTGTGCTTAGCCTTGAAATCTAGATTTCAGAGATTGCTTTATAATTTTTTTGGTGGTTTGTCATTTTTCAACATCTCAGATGATGTGATTTTTACAAAGCTTCATTTAGAGCCTTCTTTTGGTATTTATTTCTGTGGTGTTAGAAGGGGAGCAGGAAAGTATTTAAACTCTGACTTCTAGAGGGTCCCATTCACTTTAAACTCATTTCAGTGCAAACTGTAGTAGTGTCATGTAAGTTTTGACAGCATTAAAATATCTCTCACTGTCTCACTGAGCATTTAAGGACTGCTGCAGATGTGCACAGATTCTGTGGAGGGAAGGAGAACAGAATATCCCAGAATACTTTCCTGCACAGTGGTCATGGTGTAGATTTACATTTTTAGAGCAGATGTGGGACCTGTGAAGGAAAGCCGAGTGTGCCTTGCATCTTGATGGTCCTAAATGCAGGCTGAGTGAAATGAACTTCCAGTTCTGTAAATCTATTAATTTGTTACTTTATTTTACTTTATGGTAAGCTCCTTCAGAATATCTCAGGAAAGGTCAAACCGCTGTATTTTGACTTTTCTGATAATCTGCTATCCCACTTACTGTCTAGCTACAAAGAGAATTTATTTTGCAACATCTAGAGAAGCACCAAGTGCTTGAAAGATCTTTATTTTTTTTTTTCCGAGTGAATTCATTGCTCTTGAGAAATGTTTTTGCCCAACCTGAGCCACAGCAGCTCAGGTAGAAATCAGAAATTTAGAAAGTTGATGTATTTTATGTTTTAGTTACCATGCCTTGCTGATGATAATGTTTAGAAGCACATGTTGATATTGCTGTGGGGGATGACATGAGAATCACTGGTACCAGACTGTCCTGGAAGCAGGGGAGAACTTGCCTGTAGTGTCTGCCTGACCTCAGTTGTATTTGTTTTTCTTGTCAATGACTTCTGTCACATCTAAACAGAAATGCTATTGCTGAAATACCACCAAAGATCAAAAACCTCCCTGTGGCTCGTGGGACAGTTCAGCTGCAGAGGAGAGCAGAGCTTTGCAGGTGTTCCATAGGAGCTGTGGACAATCACCTCCTCTTTACCCTGATGGATGCTGGAACTTTATGTGAGTGGAAGATGTAATCAGAACACCTTTTCAGTGGTAATTTGGATTTGTACAACACTAAAGATCTGAGAGATGTAACCACATTGTAGGTCCTTGTCTGTCTCTTTCTTGTGTAATTTTTATTTAGTTAAAACATGTCTTAAACAATTTGAGATGCACTTCAACACAGACCTAGATCTGGGGTTTTTTTGTCTCTTGATTGCAAATTACATTTTCTGTTTTCCCAAAGTAACTTTTCAGCCTTTTACATTGATTATCCCCCCAGGAAATGTCAGATGACTTAGCTCCCTGATTCTTGTCTTGTCTGTACCTTCTCACAATTAATCCAGCTGATGCCAATTTGTTCTTTTCTCTGGATGGTTCCCTGGTTCAGTTCCCACAGCTGCCAGTCTTGCTGTTGAGCTCGTGATAGGTAAAGCTGACAAAGTATTTCACATCTGTGACATAGCCAGGCTGAGTTGTCCTGTAGAACCGACTCTTTCCGGATGTTTCATCTGTGAGAGCTAAGGAGGTCTGAAATGACCTTAAAGGGACATGCTCTTTTTATCCTGGGATAACCTAGGAAAGGGAAATTAAAAATGCTGTGGTGTAGAGTAGGATCCCTGGTGTTGTCACAGGTGGGCATTAAAAATGTTGAAAAGTATGAAGAGCTAAATCAATTTTAGAAGTTGCCTGAAGAAACTAATTGCTGATAATGGAACTGTTTAAAGAAGTGATACCTGGTTATGGGATTTTAAAGTAATTAAACTCCTAATCAAGAATTAACTCCTTTTCCTTATTCTCAGAATAGGGTGCTGATATCATTTAATATCAATGGCATCAGCTGAGAAAGAAGAAAGAGCATTAGTCTGAAAACCCAAGAGCACAGTCTTAGCAATTTGTGAGAAGGTGATGAATTGCTATCTTTTCAGATGATTACAACTTGCACTTTTTGTTCCTTATCTTTGCAAATGTTTCATGGAAGGGCAGTACTGAACAGATCTGATTTTTGTGCCAGACCATCCGGAAGTAAAGTTTTGTCCTCTTGCTCAGGAAGGAACCTCCAGTACTTCATCTGCTCATTCCCCACATTTATCTATCATGCCATCTGTTTTTACAGAAAAGCCTCTCACCTGCTGCTTGGTCAGCCTCTGGAACATGTGATGAGTAATGTCTTCCTTGGCTGTCTTCAATCTTTGCTGCAATGCAAAATTAATCTGCTGCCAGTTCAGCCAAGTGTATCATGAATGAAATGTTTACTTATAAATAAAACCTGCTCCAGACTATTGTACCTAAAATATTCTTTCCAGAGTTTTTTTCTTATGTACCATCTTGTTTTTATAGATTGGTTGCTGTTATTTTCATAGATCTCTTTCTCTGCCTTGTCACTTTTGCTTTTCCCCCACAGATAAAACAATCTTGATCCAGCTCTGACTTAAAGGTATTTCTTTTTCCTCTTTTTCTGCTCATGAAGAATTCAATACCAGCTTTTTGTAACTCCCTGCTGCCATTGTTATTTGAGCTTTTTGCACAGCTTGGTTTTGATAAGATATACCAAGACTTACTCCATTGAAGACAAGCCATGGCAGTGTGGCCATGGTGGTTCTGCTCTGGTGCAAGTTCATTCCCTTTACAGAAAGTGCTTTGGGTTCTGTAGCCTCACAGTGGGACAAGTGTGTCTCCCAGTGTTTTAGCTAACAAGGAGACAGTGGCATTTGATTGTCTGTGTGTTTTGTCACTCTGGTTTTAAACCACACCAAAGACATTGGAAAGATGTTGCAGAAATGTGTTTCCTTTCTATGACTTAAAGAAAGGTTGGTGATGATCAGTGTCTTCTAGTGATGGTGTATCTTCATCTTTATTTTTACAGGGTAAAGAAAATGTCTTATGTCTCTGTGCACTCTAAAAGGTTTGACATCTCTAACTAGCCTTGAGACCTTCCCTAAATCTTCACCTCTGTTAATCCCACAGGGTTCTTTCCACAGTGCACACACCTGCATGCAGAGAAGATTTATTGCTAGTTTGGGTACTGCCTACATTGGTCTGGTACTTCCATTGCCTACCTCCTCCTCAGACAGATCCTGGGACAGATCCCAGGCACTGCTTTCACCTCTGCTGTGGTACAGACACATCACAGCAATTCTGCCAGATGTGACAGCAAACAGTTCCTGGTAAAACATCTTAAATGCTTGATGAATTTAACAAAAATAATATATATGTATATATATATAATTCCAAGCAAAATAGAATATCCACTAATGAAAACATCTGCTTGGTTTTATTACCTGTAGTCTCTCTTTGTAAAAGGAACAAAAATGCTACATCAAACTGCTTATAACTGTGTTTCATTATCAAGACTTATTTCTGGTTTTTCTTCTCTCACAGCTTTTAAAATTATTGTTGTCTTTGACTAACCATCAACAGCTCATTTAACTGAGATTAGCTAATTCCCAAGAAAATTAGATTTTGCTGAAGAATATGAGCTGATAAAAATGACTGTTTGATGTGTATGTGGTCAGGTGGTCCCTGCCAGTACATGGTGAGCATCTGAAAAGCTTCTCCGTGCATGTGCCAGGAGAAGCGTGGGGACTCTGCAGGAGCTTCTGCAGACAGGTGGGACAGGCAGTTCTGCAGCAGGCAGAACAGGAGGGCATGGAGAGGAACAGATTTCGGTTCTTAGCTTTAGGGTGGTTGGGGTTTTGAGGTGTTTTCTTTTGTTTGTTTTTGTTTTGTTTTTAAGTTGCTGTGATTTTTCATCATTTGCTTTGACTAGAATCTCAGAATAAGTAAGACTTAAGATTCCCAATGCCTTGGTCCCTAGACAGTTCTGTAGGGGCCTGTTGAGAACTCTGGTTAGGATGAGGCTTTCTGCCATCCTAAGTCAGCTGAAATCTGATTGCTTTAGTGTGTCACTTCTATCTGTTCACCACAACTATCCCCCTCCTGCTCAATCAGAAGTGCCTAAGCATGTGTTGCACTATTTTGACGAAACACCTTGCTTTGAAGGCTTGTGGAACAGATCCACTGGGGGGACATTCCTGCAAAGTCAACAGCCAAGTCCAATCTGCTTAGCACTTTATGTGTAAAATTTCAGCTTCCCTTTGATGGGTATTTTCCACACTTGGCAGTTCTTGTGTGTCAGAATCCTCAGTGACAGCTCAGCAAGGTGATGGTTTTGTACAGAGTTTGATTGCTTTGCTCAAGCTGCAATAAGGACTCGTTCTGTAAGATCTTACTTTTGGAAGATGCCATGTGATGTTTTCCCAGGAAATTTTCTCTCCAAGTGTGAGAGGGGCTGGCAGCCAGCCTGTGGTGGTGCTGAGGGGCAGAGCCAGGGCTGGGAGCCCAGGGGGGGGCTTGGAGCTGGCATCTTAGGGCTGCTCTCATTTGGCAACAGCTTCTTCACTCCCTTCTTGGGAATGCTGTGTGTGGCCTCACAGGCATAAAGGAGATGTAGGGTTTGTCACCTTTGTGTTCAGACTGCTTACCCAGGATTAATAACAGCCTTGCAGTGGGTGGTTCACCCTAATTGCTCCCTGTTCCTCTGGAGAATCTGCACACACTTGAACTTTCTCAGGGCTTACTCTCAACCTGTCTGCCTCCAGCTGCCTGCTCCTCCAGCCTTTCACTCTGTCAAGATATCAGATGAATTTCTGCACTTGTGACTAATGTGTAAGGTGAAGGAGGTTCCAGTAATGTTTAGAGAAGTGATTAAATCCCTTGATAGGATGTAATTCTTTTGAATAATTGCCAAGAAGTCACGTTCTGCTTTGAAACTCAGGATTTCTGTTGTGGTGTGCAATCTGCAGCCTCCTCTACCACACAAGGGCACATGTATTTGTCTGCTTTTTTCTACATTTTGTCTTTGCATGCCTTTTACCACCTAAGGGTCCTTGTGCTTGAAAGTATGACAGATCTGCTGAAAGGCAGGAAACTACTCAGAATTATTTTCTGCATTGTATATAAACGTATTTTCAAACAGAAGCATTAAACAGCGTATTAAAAAAATCCAGATTGATTGAGTTGATTCCCCAGTTGTATTGATGATGATGATAAAGATGAAATATTGATAAAGATGAAAATGCTTTGCAGGATCACCTCTCCTACTACTTCTCCCGTGTCTCTGGGTTTTGTGTCACATCATTTCCATCATTCCATAGTTTCAAAGCAGCAATGTTGCGCACCTTTCTTCTCACAGCTGGTTTTGAGACTGGTGGGGTGCACATCTGACCCAGAACTTTATTCATGCAGTATATTTCACATCTTCATCCAGCTGCTTCAGCCACAGCAGTTAAAATAGTTCATCTAATCAATACAAACACCTGAAGGAACAGGGAAAATACTAAACTAATGTTCTGCCAGAAATACTGTTCAAATTATGTGGGTTTTTTTTGTCTGTTTGTATTGTGTCAAAACCTATTTCACTGTAGATCTGTTTAAATAATAGATAAATGAATTGTGAAGTGGTTTATAATCCTGTTATGGTCTCTGGAGAAATTTAATCAAAACTATTTTGTTTAAAGAACTCCAGTATTTGTAACAAATTTCATGTGAATGTGAAAACAAGATTGGTGTTCCCTCTAAAAGGGAGCAGTATGCTTGTGCCTGGACAAATACAGACATGTGAATTAAGAATATCTTTTATCCCCACACACATTTCAAAATTTAGTAATTAAAAAAAAGAACCTTGATATTAATCCAAGAGACTCATCTTATTTCTGTCATTTGTGGACTGTTTGTTCTTTACACCTTCAGTAAGGACTGAAAAATGGGTGTTCATTTCTCAGAACAGACAAAAATGCCCTTGGGATTTGCATACCTTTGCGACGTTCCATCTGTGAGCTCTCAGCGTATCTGTCAGCTGCTTTGGAAAATACAGAAGTTTGTTATGAGGTGACAGATCATTTGAGAAAAGAGCAATGAGAATGAGATGCTTTCACCTACTAAAGGGGCCACAAGTCTTCTGTTCAGGCTGGAGAGGTCAGGAAATGATGATGTTTGCTGTCAGCCCAAGCTCGCAGGTGAGAGATCCCTGGCTTCCAGCTGCACATTGCAGGGATAACTGCTCTGCATTTTCATACTGGGGCTTTAATGACCACATTACTCATATTTACATTTCTTTCTTAATTGGACATTTGGAGGAAAATTTATTTGGTAGTTTTCCTATGTTACAGTTCCCATCTTCAGCAACTTATTGAAGAGCACAGTCTTGGTCAGAAAGTCTTTAAAGCACCTTGCCTGCTTAAAAATCATCTGTACAAGGATAATGAAGGGTCTAATTATTACTGCAGTTACAAACTAATTCTCCAATGCAAAATACACCTCCCATATAATTACTGGGATCAAACGAGATTTTCAAATCATTTATCCTGTTTAACTGTAATGCCTTCTAAAATTAACATGTCTTGATGCTATAGGAGGCAATGGATTCCCCTTTTATTGTTCTTTTCCCTTTACTGTGCACTGGGAGTCTTTTTTTTTTTTTTTTTTTTTTTTTAAGATACTGTGTGAGTGTTATTCTAACCTAGAAATCAGTGTTACCCTGAGTTTGTGCTAACATACTCCTGAAGATTTTCCTCCAGGAAAACAGTGAAAGAAACAAAAAGACACAGTGAAATGTTTTTTTAGGATCCAGTAAAAAAAAGTGGATTGGTAGTAACAGTTCTGTGTTTTGACTTCTGTTAGATGAGTGGTGGTTGGGTGAGATGTACTGGTTTATCTTAGAATTGAAAATATGGACATGAAACTGAGCTTCATTTTCCTATTGATTTTGTCTTGGTTTTCCCCTTTCCCTGGCTTCGTATTCACTCTTTTTCCAAGTGCCTTGATATTTTTGAGCCAAGATCCTTATGTATCTGGTTATTTACTGGTTGTAGTAGTAATTTCTGCTGCAGTGATGGTCCAGATCAGGGACTAATACAACTACCAGACAGAATAATAGGCTCCAGATTCCTGCAGGTACTAAAAACTTCCTTTGCAGTGTATTAATGTTCCATTCATTCTCCCTCATTGCCACATCTGGAGTCTGTCCTTGGCTTGCCATTTTCTTTGGGCAGCTCAAAGGTGTCTCTTCCACACTGAAGATAACATTCCTCTCCTCTGCTCCTTGTCTCCTTTAAGCAGTTAATCTGTGGAAAGGGAAAAACAAACATTCTGACCATCTCAGGTCAGCCACTTTCTCCTCCACTTTGGGAGGTCTGGGAATAAACCACAGCTTCCTAAATTCTCTTTGAAATGAGTCAGGGGTGGGTGGATACCAACGACTCAGCTCCAAATCCAGAATGACAGGGAAGAAGTTTACGTTCATAGGACCTTGATATATTGGTAGTAACTTCTGGGTTAGTCTTATTATTTTTTTAATTAAAAAAAATAAATTTTGGGGTTCAGAAATTAAATTCTTTCTGAGTCAATGCAAAATGATTTAAAAAACCCTCCTGGTGTAATGGCCTTGGCAGGTTATGGATGCACCATTTAAACAGAGAATCTCTCTTAGTGACTTGGGCTTAGGCTTCAGTGGTGTCAGAGCCTCTAAAGCCTCAGAGGAGCTGACTTGGCTTCCAGGGCCAGGGAATTTTGGAAGTCGTAGCTTTACTGTGTTCTGTCCAGGCTGATTGTCCAGAGAAGGAGGAGTTTGCTCCTGGTTGTGAGGACTTTGTCCAGCAGCAGCTCCCCATGGGAAGGGAAACTGGGAGCCTGAACAGGGACAGGCCTTGGCAAACAGACCCAGGGCAAAATTAGGGAGTTGGAAATAAACTTTGATGTACTGCACTTCCTAAAACAAATATTTCATTATTTCTTTAAAATGGAGAATTATGAAAATATACCGTGAAAGCCCTAGTGGTAGAAAATGTGTTTGAAGTACTTAGCAGATCCAGAATTACATGCTTAGTATCTATGGGGTTGGTTTTTTTCAGTGCTTTTTGTAAATTACAATGATGTTTTTCCCTTGGAGATTATACCTCTGTTCATTTTGAGTTTAAGTTCTAAGAGTCTAAGAATGTGCTAAGTCATTACAAAAAACATCCAAGTTACTGTAATCTGTGCTCTGTCTTTTGAAATCTGTAAATAGCAATCTTTTTAATAATGCATAGTTGTAGATTAGTTTTTCTAAGAAAGAAGTTCTACATCAAGATGAAGGGGTATTTTTCAGCTATAAAAGCCAATTGTGAAAAACAAGGTTCACATATTTTTTTATAGAATTTAAAAGTTTAATAGAAAGACAATTAGGAGATAGAAATAAAGTAAAGTATACAGATATGGCTGGGTGTCAGTGCATTCAGCCAAGAGAGCACACCTCACTAACAAAGGATTGTCCCTTAAAAACAGAACCTTACTATATATTCATAAATTCCCATACATGATTCAAACATTCTTCTTAAGTTTTGGATGTTTCTTTCTTTAGTTTTTGACTCGTTCCCTTCCCAATAAATCAGTCTTCTTGGCTCCACCGAGTTTCACATTCCCTGATAACAGAAATGCAATAAATTTCCTCCCCCAGAGCTCTGGTCACTGCTGTCCTCATCTGGACAAGATAATCTAAGAATGGAGGGGGTCTCTAATTATCTTTTTCAGTCTTTGGGTTATACAAACAAAAGCAGTTTTTGTTTTAATACTATGCCATAGCTCAACATATATGTATACTACTCTTTCTAAGTTTCATCAATAACAGAAATAGAAGGAACTGTATTAATATAACAGAGTTTTCTAACCTTATACATATAACATTCATTTTAATATTTGCAAAAAGCCAACAATATAATCTGTATCTATAACACAATTTGCTGCAAATTCAAATTAAAAGTTTTATTCCAGTGGGGAAGTTAGTGGTCAGAAAGGTCACCCTCCTGTAGTATAATCTACCGAGTATTTATGGAAGTAAGTGTAATACCAAGATACAACTCTGTGTTAAAGACACTATGAACCTGAAAATCCCTTCTGGTGTTGAGACAAAACCATTTTGGGTCTTTAAACTGAGAAGAGGGTTTGGCTCTTGGCTTCACTGAGAGAGAGAACATCATCTGTTTGGGGTGAGTTCCTGCTTGGTGGAGGGGAAGAGGGAGACAGTTCAGTGCAATCACTAATTCCCATTTTCTTTTGCTCACAAGACTACTGGGAGCAAGGACTTCACTTGTGCTGCAGAGAAAGGGAAGGAAAAAATAAGTGATAATGGTCCTGTACTTGTGGACTACTGGAGGAGAAAATCTTTCTTCCTGCCCCATCTTTGAGAAGAAAGTGGAGGGTTGCAGAAGAACAGGCTGTCTTCTGAGACTTTTTCATCCCCTTTTTTTCCTTTAAACCTTTTTGTAAAGTGAGACTGCACCAGTGTTGAGAGCTGCCCTGAAAGACTTGGAGCTGCTCTATCTTTTCCTGCCTTTTGTCACTGCTGTGGAAACTGCGTCACCATTCTCTAGCAGGCAGTCCACCAGGAACTGCTCCCTGGGGAAATTCTACCTTTCCCATGGGCAGTGCATGGGTGGGATGGGTCACTCAGTCTGGCCACCCAGGCCTGAGGGTGTGACAGGTGTGAAGCCCTGGTTTGGACTGGACTCTTCTCCATGGCTGTGTTTGTGCTTGGCACAGGCGCAGCAGCTGGAGTTGAAAAAGGTAATTTGAATTTTATATTCAGCATGGCCAGGTCCCTGTCCAGGCTGTGTGCTCTTCCTGCCCACCCCTGCTGCCTCTGGGGGCAGAGTGGGGAAAAAGGGAGAAAAGCCTTGAGGATGTGCAAGGCAGCTCGGCAGCAGCCAAAACTCTGCTGCGTTTTCTTGCTGCTTTAGTTGCAAACAAACAGCACCAGCTCACCAGCAAGGAGCACAGTTAACTCCATCCCTACCAGACTTAAGGGGATAATTAGCTGAGATACCTGTCTTGGATGGTATTTGTGCCATCAAGTCTGAAAATTATACATCTGTTATTCCAGGGTGTGCTAAAGCGCTTCAGAACTGAGTTTGTCTTCTGGAACAGTAAAAATGTAGGTGATGGTTAAATACCATAAATAAAAGCATGAAGGGGATATAATGCAGCACTTAACTGCTGGGCAGGTAAGTGTTCAGCTTATGCATGATCCAGCTGTGGGTATTTTTGAACAACAAAATACCATCATTTTCAACCACTTTACACTTCCTCATCTAAAAGCCAGTACTTCTAGTCCTACTTCTAGTAAGTTAAATTTCTTGTTTTCTTATGGAAGTCTTTTAGACCTTGCATCTTTCAATGTTCTGAAAAACACCAGAGTATTAGGCATGGATTAAACCAGGCTCTGCTTCTTTCACCCTTGACCTCATCTTTCTCTTTATACTGCCAAAATAATTCTTGGTCTAAGGAAGCTAAAAGTGGGCAGTGAGGTGGCAGACCTCTCTCTCCCTCCCTTCTCCCTGGTAGTGTTTTCAATGAGATTTCCTATAGAGGAGTACTAGATAGACAAGATAAAGGGGTAACCTAAAGTTATGAGAGTGCTCAAAATGATAAGCGTGTAATTTCTCACACCCAGGAATGGGGAAAAACCTGATGATTTCTCTTCTGTGGCAGGTCAGTGTGGCCCAAACCCAGGGTGGGATCTCTTGTGTTGGGGATAGAGGTGGAGATAACCATGGAAATGCTCCTCTGCTCCCTGGATATCAGGAATCCTCTCTGATTTTACATTGGCTGAAGAGTCTGTGCTGCCTCAAACTTCTGCTCTCCAACATCTGCCTTGTGCTCAGCAGCCCCAAAGATAAAGCTGCAAATATTGTCACCTGCTGTGTGTTTATCGTCTTGACTGCAGAATCCCCTCAGATAATTTTTAGTCTGTAAGGGCAAATAAACTGCATTTATTACATAGCTGAAATGAATTTTACTAAGTAGAAATCTGTTTTTTCTTCTAAAATGAAAGTTTAGTGGTGGATAAACTGACCCTGTGAGTTTTAATCCAACATTTCTTGTTGGGGGAGCACTTGACAGAGTTGACAAGCAAATATGAGTTGCTCTTTTAAATCTTGGCTTTTTCCAAGTAAACATCAATGCAGTAATGGTGAAAAAGAGCACTTACAAACAATCCAGTGAATGCCTGATATTTGAACTTTTGGGAAGTTTGAATCAGTGCTGCAGATGTTACCTGCCTGTTTCCAGCTCTGAGTGATTCCAGGACCAATTTAAACAAAAGGAAAAATTATCTATGTTAGACATCGCCCTTTGCACTGAAAGTATTGTGCAATTGGCCATTTTCCTCATTTTTAAAGGCTGGAGAAATGATATTATGACAAATCCTGATCATCAGCACTTCATAAAGCCTTTTGTTGATGAGGTGTGTGTTTGCTTTTGGGTTATTTTTTGGATTTTTTTTTGTCTGCATCTCCATGTTCTGCTCAAATGAAATGTTTGAAGACGATGTTCTATGTGATATTTTCATAGCCAAACCAAGCAGAGTCTTTGGGATTTAGGAGTCATGAATGATTATTTTGACTTCCTGATGTTTCTTGTGGATGTGTGAACAGGAATAATGTAGACTTTCTGTATGAAATTACATGAAGGAAAACAATAAAAATTTTCTGAAATTTCTCTTAAATATTAAATTTTCTAAATTTCAAACCACTTGAGTCGAAAGAGACTCTTCTGGCCACTGTTGGTCAAATACAAAACTTACATAAATTAACATATCCAAATATAATGAGGTTCTGATGGTCTGGGAACATTTGCAGAACAAATTCCAATCTGACTTTGTTTCACCCTTTTCCTGAATCATTCTGCTGCAATTTGGAGAGCATATGGCCTGGAAAAGTATTTCTAAGCAGGTGTAACAGGAATTCTTCTCATAATGGCTGCAAATAATTCAGATAAATATGTCATGGATGGTTGTTCCTGACAGGAGGGAGTATATAATATATAGAAATGATAACTTGTGGAAGACTGACTTTGAAGAACCTCATTCTTTGCAATAAATGAGCTCCAAATGTATGAAATCCTGGTACAGCTGCATAATGAATGTGATTCACTTATGTTCCAAAGTTTTTTCCAACTAGAAATTGCATCAGGTGAGATTTTATTGATTTGTTATCATACCAGTCTACACCTAAACAGTAGCTAAAGGAGGATTTAAGTATTTTTATAGTTTGGGTTTGTTTTTTTTCTTTTATTACTTAGAATTTTAGAAATATTTCTTTGTGGAAAAAAGAAAAACAATTCTAATGTAACCCTCTATTAACATCTGTCTGAAAGCATTCATCTGGTTCTTGTGGTGACAAGACAGAATGAAATGGATTATTGCCCTTTTAAATCTAAAATTATTCACATGAAGAATTCAAGTGAGTTTATTTCATATGTTTGAATGGAATGATGGCTTTGCAGATGAGTTTTGGTGCTGTTGCTGTTTCACTGAGAAATACTCACAATTTATATTTGCAATTTAGTTTTGGATTTATTGTAAACAGAAGAGTAATGAAGGAAGCTGCTGACTTTACATGTAATTACTAAAAGTTTCATTGTGGTGGAATTGTGACGCAGATCCTGGAATTTTATGTATGGAGGGTAGGTTAAAAATGGTTTTGAGTGTTTGTGGTTGAAGATAAAACTTCAACTGTGATCAGTCAATATGTAATTTGGTTATAATGTATGTATACATTTTTAGTTTTGTTTAGGCTGAGCTAAATTGTTTTGAAAAGTAAAAAGGGGCAATATTCATCTCAGAACTAAGGATAAGGATAATGATTGGTTTGCCATCTGTTCTTTAAAAATGAGCATTTGAATTGGCTTCTAATCTCCACGTCTGCTGACACGTTAACAGACATAAAATGAAGTTAGACCTTGATCCTGACCTTCCTCACTCCAGCCACTCCTGACCCAGTTACCCCATCCTCAGCAGAAGGTTGAAGTGAAGCTGTGAATTCAGGATGAGCAGCTTGAGCTGACCTCATGCCCGTGGCTCAGATTCTGTGAGCTCACTCGGTGGCGGAGAGAGGCAGGACACCAAGCCCTGGGAATGAGGTGCTGTGGAGAGCTGGGGTGGGCTCAGGGGGTACTGCAGCTTTCCCACAGGGGATATGTCTTCTCCATCATCCTCAAGGACAGAAGGGGTTTGTTGGAGCAGAGGAAACATCCACATTTCCTCACAGATCTGAGAAGAGCTGCCCATGGGGTCTGGATGGGAGGAAGGGGGATGCCTGCTTGGAAAACCTTTGAGAAAGAAGGAAATAAAAACAAGTGCAGTTGTCTTGTTATTTGCTTGGAATTTTTTTTCCTTTGGTATCCTTCAGAAAAAGGTGCCATTTCTGCACTTCCAGTTCTCAAACTGTTATATCATCTATAAATAACTACTTTTTAGATTTTTCTTTAAAATAAATTTTAATGCAATTGAACTAGCAGGTGCCATAAAATTAAGTTCTGGGATGTGGTAAGAATGAGGTAGGACTGCTACCTGATACAGGCTTGTCTTAATCACAATGGGTGCTTTTTTAATTTTTAAGATTCTGTTCTCAAGCTTCTGGAATCAATAACATCAAAATAAAATACTGTGTCTGGATTTAGTGGGGCTTTAAAATCTGTTTTAGGGTTTAAAATCCCAGATATTGACTGCACACTTCAACTCTGTGGGCAACTTTCCTCCATACATCCATTCCTGGGAGGAAATGTTCCACCTGATAGCACTGAGAGACGAGAAGGTGCCAGATCCTCCTAGAGAGAGCCTCAGTCTTGTCCTTCCACAGGCACAGCGAGGATGTTGGAGGATTTCCTTGTTGGAGGATGATCAGGCATACGAAAGGTATGGATAGAATGGTACCTGCACCTGCTTTCCACCCATCCCAGCCCCTTGCCTCAGGGAATGGAAACTGCTGCTGAAAAGGAAGTGTCTTTTGGAAGCAGTTTCACCATACCTCTCATGAGTTTCTACCATGTGGCTCTAGGCTAAATACCCAAGTGAAATACCCAAAAATGTATTCATTGGGTCTAAATAAAAAATAAAATTGGAAAGGAAAGCCTAAAGGGGGATGGACGTGGAGATCCCTTGAGATTCCCTCTCTCCCTACAGGAGAGATGAGGGAAAGAGAGGCTGTGGGATGTCCATCCTTGCAGATACTGAAAACAGGGCGTGTAAGGCCCTGAACAAGTGCATTTAGCTTCAGATTCGGCCCTGGTTTGAGGAGGTGGCTGCAGCAGATGGCCTTGAAGGGTTCTTTGACTTAATTTATTCTATGACTCCATCTTCCAGTGTATAAAAATACTACCAGTAGCAAGTGTATTTTGTTTTCAAAACTGACTTGGATACAGAACATTGCATTAATTGTATCTTGCCATTTACACTGAAAACTGACAAGATCAAATTTGTAGCAGTAGTTAGTGAAACCACAGGAACAGCTTTATTGGCTGAGCTGGCTTGATGGTTTTGAAAGAGAAAATGCTTTTGGGAGCTGCCATCACTGTATTTGGTTTGGGCTGATTAAGAGTGGGAAAACAGAGATGTACAGGCTAGTATTCTCTTTGGGGTGAACAGTTAATTTGATGCTGAAGTGACAAAAGGAGGCTAAATGATTATATTGTTCACGTATTGCCTAACAGAATATATAGAAATGGGTGAAGCTCCCTAAAATGTTGGGAAGCTCCGTAAAATGTTGGGGTGGTGTGAAAGACTTGATCATCAGCATATTGTAATTGCAGCACTGCAGTTTGCTGAGGCATTTTCTAGAAAGAGCAGTTGCAGTGAAATATAACCAGTCCTTGGTGTGTTAATTGTGCAGAGTGTTCAGAGCTGCTGGAGGTTGTGCAGGGCCACGTGTGCTCACTTGGCACGCTGCTAAGAGTGTAATTTAACAACAAGGAAACGCTTGCAAATCATGAGTGGAAGTAGCAGTAACTGTGTGGAGCTGAGTCCTGAGGAATAACTGTTTGTTTCATGCTTGCAGCTTGAGATTAGAATTCCGGGCTCTGTTTTTCTGTGGAGAGGCACTACACAGAGCAGTGTAATAAAGCTTCTGTTGAGAAGCACAAGTGTGGAATAAACCTTGTCCCTTTCAGGAAATACCGTGGTGTCGCCCTGAACACTCAGCTTCTGAGCTTGCTAACATAGTTTTCTAAAGACTTTCCCAGGACAGTAACTGTACATTCTTTCTGTTACACATCTTGTGATGGACATCTCTCATGGCCAGTGCAGTGAGAAAGTGTTATCCTGACCATCCAATCCCTGGCTGTGGTCAGAAGCCTATAAACCCTGGGAGGAAAAATAAACTTTCTCTTCTTTTCACCACACCTCGACCTGTGTCCGTGTGATCTATTCATCTTCAGCGGCAGCACTGTGGAGTCTTTGCAGTTTGTGCCATTGTGTCTGCAGGTGAATGTGGAATGCTTCTGTTATCTGGAATTCAGCCAGGGATACGCTTCCTGAGCAGGAGGGGATGTGGCCAGGTCAATACCGAGCCAACTGAGAAAGGGAGGAAGAAAGGTAGAGGCAGTATCCATCTTATTTCAGGGATATAGGTGAAGAAGGAGATCCACGTAGGGGCCTTGGAAAATCACAAGTGACTTTTGCATTGGAGATAATTTTGCTGTAATCCTGTGCCTCAGGAACTCCGTGTGGCTGTGATGTGTGAGCGCAGTCCAAAGGGTTAAATCTACTTGGTGGACTGGTTAAATCCTTCATATTAAATCCACCCTGGGACTCGTGTTCTTAGACCAAGAGGTACATAAAATCTGTGTGGGCAGAGGCTGTTGAGCTAGACATCATCATTAAAATAAGAATGTAAGTATTGGAGCTTGTTCCTGTAAATACTTGCTGCAAGGGACCTTGCTCCCTACTCAGTGAACTTGGGCAAACCCGCATAAATCTAAGTCAAAGCCTGGATCACAGCAAGTGCAGGTGCCTAAAATTAAACACCTAAATAAGCCATCTGCATCTGAGAACTCCCAAAGCTCCCATTAAAGAAATTAATGCCAAAGGAGAGCAAATTCCAGTAATGCTTGGGAGGGTTGAAGTCACTTCAATTGCTGTTGTCAATAATTTTGATTTTAGTCGTAAAGCTCAGGCTGATACTGTGCTGACCAGTAAATATTGTCTATTGATTCTGTCACCTGAATTAATGTCTCTGAACTGGATCCTGCTTCCCCTTAATGCTTGCTTTCTTAGTATCAGATGCAGGAGGCAGAAGCAATGTGAAATTACAATTATTGTTCTAAAACATCAGTTTGGGCAGTATAAAACTTGCCCAAATGTATATCCTGTGTGAATACTTCGTTGTGGTGGTTAATACAGGGCTATTGCATTTGTGTTGGGAATGGAATATTGCATGGCTTGGGGTTGTGCCTCATTAGCACTTACTGCACCCTGCTGTTCTGATGATTGGAATATTTTGGTAGCCTTTCATTCTTTTTCACCCAAGGAAAACCAGGCACAAGTAGAATTGCTTTGTTAAAGTAAGAATGAGATGAGTTTTGCTTCTGAAGAAATAGTATTGTCATAAAAGCGTGTCCCCCAGAGGCAATGTTTTCCATTAAGAGTGGAGGATTTAGTGAATGCCCATTAGAATGGGATATCTTCTGCTAATAGATAGTCCCAGGAGCACTTCCTCTCACAAGCTTTTTACAGAGCAAATCCTTGAGGGTCACTTGTATTATACCATACAAACTCTGGTCTGTGTCTTATGACATGTGTTGTATAATTATTTTTTTGTTCTTTTTGACCTTCCACCCTTAACTTCTTGGCAATTTTTTAAACTCCTGATAAACCTTTCAACACCTACAACTTTTTCCCTTCAAATAATAGAAACCGCTGTTTCTGACAAAGTTCAAGTTCTGAGATTTTTGTTAAGTTGAAACAAGTCTTTTCCCCATCGTTAAATTTTAACCTTTCACATTTTTGAGTATTTGGCTATTAACACAGCTTTATTTTTAATGAGAAAACTTACAGCAGATTTCTTGCCAGCTGTCACAGTGAAATGTGCTGGGCATTAAATGTTATCAAAGATAGAAGCTGCAAAATTATGTCAATGGCTAAATAAAAGGTTTGTCAAGAAATGTGTAAAAATTACATGTTTATAATTTCAAAGACAGTTAATTACAGTTGGGATTTTTCTTTTAACCTATCTTTCGATATTTTAAAATGCCTCAAAGTCATATTAAAAATATGATATTTCTTTTATTTTTCTGGGCCTTGTTTCCAGTTCTCTTTTCCTTCCTGTTACTCAACTGACTTGTTTTGCATTATTGACTGATTCATATTTTAGGATGAATTTATGATGGTTAAACATGGAGTAATGCTGAGTTTCAAAAGATGTTCTTTAAACTTTTCATTTTAGGTATCGTCTCAGTTCTTTCAAATGCAATTTCCAGAGAGGATAGTTCAGCAAAAAATTCAGTTGAGCATGGTATTTAGGAACTTTCCAGATGATTAATTATTTTTCTTCTTTCTGAGGGTGTTGGCAGTGCTTGTCTGTTTTTCTCTCTATTGCTATTGCTAGAATGGGATGGAATGTAATGTTTAACTGGAATCTCTTGATGTATTTTACCAAGAAAAGACATGTATCTGCTGCACAGCAGACTAACAGTCTCTAATATAACAGATGTTATGTACGATATTGTGGGTGCAGTTTGTTCTCTGATGTGAGCAAGGGAAGAAGGTCCCCAGCCATGGATGTGTGGTGAGCACACAGCGTTTGTGTCGCAGGGCTCTGCCCTCCTCGGCTGCTGCAGGAGCAGCTCCGTTTATTTATGGAGGGCCCTGAGCCCCTGGCCTGTGGTGCACAGCATTTCCCCCCTGTGCTCCCATTTGTGTGGGGAGCTGAATCTCCTTTCTGGCATTCCCGTGTAGAAGTGTTATTGTTCCAAAGAAGGGATCCGAGCCTTCAGGGGCTTGCAGAGGAGCCGGAGCCTTCGGACAGTGTCCAGCTCCACGTTCTTCACCAGCTGGGGCAGAGCCTTCCTGTTGTGAGGTGCCTCAGGGAGGCAGAGTGAGTTTCAGATAAGCACTGTGAAAGGAGAGGAATGGCTGTAAGCCATGTGTGTGAATTCTGACCCCCTGTGTTGGGGGTTGGGCAGTGAGAGCCCTGGATGAAGTTGTCCCACCCCAAACCCCTTGTGAAGGGCAGCCCAGGGGTTCTGGTTGGGTTTGAGTCCCTGGGGATTTCTCCCTTGTTGTGTTTCCAGTGGTCCCTGACCCTGAACTCCACCCTCAAAGGTGGAGACCCTCAGGAGTTCTGTCCCTCAAAAACCCCTGCTCTGCCTCTGTTTGGGGCTCTCTGTTCTGGATCTGAGTTTGTTCCCATGCTGAATAAATGGTTTCATGAACAGAAGCCCGTCTCGTGGGTGGTTCCCAGAACCTGTGGCTTCCCTGGACACGAACCTGAGGTTGTGGACTGTGACACCTTCCCATGGCCTGTTTAGGTGTAAATCAGAGAAATAAACAGATCCAGGTCCCTCCTGTGTCCCTGCTCCCAGTGCAGGAGGAAAGTGCTTTTCCTTCCCACACTCAGAGCCACACAGAGGTCGGGCTGGCCCTGCCCGGCGTGGCTGCCTCAGGTGCCTCTTCTGCTGGCCTGCATTTCCAGCTGCAAGCCTGTGGACAGGAAGGTTTTTAGGACAGAAGCATTTTGTGTTGTCTGAGCACTCTGGCTCCTGGTGGCACCCCCAGGCAGAATGAAATATTCATTGGAGGCACGACAAATCATAAGACCTGCACTGGAGGCTGGTTGTTCTGTGGCTGATCTGACCTCTGCGTAGCTCTCCGCTAGAAACTTTTTCTTGCTCTTGTCAGACTACTTCAACATCTGAAAGTGCAGTCTTATCCTTGGCAATTAATCCCTAAATCACGTGAAGATTTGCATTTAAGCAGATGATGAGCTGTTGTCTGATCTTCTTGAGGAAGAGTTGAGGCTTTAAAAACAAAACCAAAAACGTGCTGAAGAGCAGCATTTTAGAAGTGGGACTGACAGAAGATACCATTCCCTTCGAGATTACGAGCTGTAAAAAGTAAAGAAATGTTACATTCAGGACCTTTGCTTTTTTTCTTCATTCTGTGGCAAAGGGATGTAACAAAATTGAGTTGTAGGTCATTCCACACTGCTGGTGGAACCTTTGAAGTTTGTTGTGGGATTAGGTAACCTCATCAGCAGCTCATATTTTTTCCCACCAAACCCACTGTGGTGGTGGTGTTCTCACACTTTTGTAATGGCATATGATGGTGGGGGAATTCAGCTCCTGTGCTTTCTCTGGCACCACCAGCACATCCCAGATGTCATCCAGTCTCTAAGCTCAGATAAACTTCTGTTGGCAGAGCAGGGGCAGGGAAAATTATTACTGTTAGAACTCTGATACTTCAGTAAGACCAGGATGTACTGCAAATCTTGTATGAAATGTGTAATCTCATTTATATGGATTTGATTTTACTTGGAAGTTTGCCAGCTCTCTAAAAAAGAAAAAAAAAATCCTTGAAGCATATTTGCTATTTCTGTTTTCTCCCCCAGAAGTCTGACAGTGCTATTCCAGTATAAGTTAGCAGAGAGTTTTCAAATCTCAGATATACATAACCTGAACTAATTTTGTCCAGAAAATGATGGGTAGAATTTCCAGCTACTAATGATGAAGAAGGATGTTTCTGAAAGGACAAAGTCTCTATAAACTTAAGCTAGAGCATTGTTTTAAAGTCCCTTCAGACTCTGATATTTTTATATTCTTCTGTATCAGTTGTGTGTTGTAGAGGTTGCAGCAGTCCTTTGAAATTTCCAATTATTCAAGACCTTCCAATTATGTCTCTTATTGATCAGCATGCTGGAAACTTGTTTAGGCAGAATCAATGATGGGTGACCCTCTGGGAGGCTTCCCATGTGCTAATTCAAAGCTTGTGGATAATTCAGGAACAATAGCATAAGCCTTTGTGGGCTTAGGATGTTTGCAGTGGAATTAATGCACTCACTAGTTCGAGGGCTTTGCATGCCAAATGTCAGCTCAGCTCCCTGTTAAACGCTTCCCTTGGACATGGCACTGGGAACCTGTGAAATTACACTGATAATCTTCATCAAATTCCAAATACAAACCCAGCATTTATTTGTTAATGCAAAAAAAGCTTTGAAGAGAAAAGCCTTTCTGTGCTGCAGCATTTCCTTCATTTCATAAAAGGAGAGAATAAATACAGCCTGGTCATTTCATGACTACTCCAGTGGTCTCAAGTCCATAATTTATTAAATGTAATGAATTATTATTTGTGAGGGGGCACTACATGGCTGATTACTTTTTCCTAGGAGCTTTTTTCTTTTTCTCATGGTGGCTTTTTGTTGCTGTTGATTTGTTTTGTTTGTTTTTTTTCATTTGTTTTGTTTGTTTTTGCGGTGTGGTTTTTTTTTTGGTTGGTTTTTTGGTTGGTTTTTTGTTTGAGTTTTTTGTTTGTTTTTGTTTTGGATTGGTTTTGGGGTTTACTTTGGGTTGTTTTTAACCTTGGAGAATAAATTGCACAGGAATGCCTTTCAAAGTGGAGATGATGTAGCATCATTCCTTTTCCCAGAAATGAGAAGTCTGCTACACAATTAGTTTGTGAAGGAAACACTGAAATGAAAACTTTTCTGCTGTTATAATTTAGAGTTGGTTCTGCTCTGCTTTTGGTTCTGCCACCATTGGTGTTTGCATGCAGGACATCTGGTAACAGAGGATTGGCCTGGGTTTTCTCATAGCCCCTGTGGGTACACACAGTAAGTTTAGAAAATTCCTAATTCAAGCTGCACAGTATAAGGAAACTCAGCTTTCTGTGCACCTTTCTGGGCCTGTACTTCAAAGATATTGCTGCAAGAGTCAGTAAAAATGAGGATTTGTAGCAGCTATAGAGCTTCTGTTACTGCTAGCTTCTGAAATTTCTTCAGGGTTTTTTTTCTTTGATCATTGACAGACTGTGTATTATTAGCCTGGAGTGAAATAAAAGCATTTAACTTTCCTCAACATAGGAATTTTTTTTTTTTTTTTAAAGATTGCAAAAATTGATCTAAGTATTTTTCATTTTTGAATTGTGTTTTCCTCAAGTCTGCATTTCAGCTGTCAGGATGTTTTAGCACATCTGGAGCTGGGTAAAAGCAGTAAGTTCTGTTGATGAAAATGTCTATCAATGTTTTCAAATCCCTTCTGTCAGAAAGGGATCCTGTAATTTCTGTCAGAATTGTGTCTGTGCTGAAGTGAACCCAGCCAGCCAAAAACTCGCTCCAGTTTCTTAAGTGTTCACTTTCTATAAATGGAGCTTTGCTGGAAGTTAAAGCAGGTCAGTGCATGAGGAGGGTGAGTTAGTGCAGTGTGCTCTGGCTCCTGGGAATGGCCATGGGCACTCAGCTGTAATTTTCATCCTTTCATCACGAGAGCCCTGCTGGCACTGCTGGGCTCAGCTGCAATCTTCCCTCTGAGCCACGTTCCTGGGGAACAGAGGCGCCTGCAGAGCAGCTCAGAGGATCTGCAGCTCAGCTCTGATCCTGACAGTCCCCAGGAGCTGGGATAACACACAAAGCTGAGTTACTCCTGCCCCTGCTCCTCACCTGGCGTGGCACTGGGCTGGCCCACCAGTCTCCCTGGCAATGGTTCCCTTCAGAGCCTGCTGGAACTGCAGCACAGAGTGTGGTACCGGTTGACAGGTGCCAGTGCTCAGCGGGGATCACAAAGCCTGCAGCAGGAATGGGAGGATCAGCTGCTGGTGATGTGCCCTATCTGATCAGGATCAGCTTGCACACAGGATGATAACAAGTTCTCTTGGGTGATGGAGCTGCGTGTTCAGCCATGGACACGGAATTCATCCTCCTGCTTGGGCAGTCTGCAGCATGGGATGGATGGGTCATGGCAGAGAAATGGGGACTACCTGGGTAAAACAGGGGAAAAATGGTCAGGGCTTATTTTTCTGTTCTCTTCTTCTGCTACCCTTTGATTAGCTTATAAATCAATTTACTGTGCATTTTACTCAATAAGTAAGAAGCTCTGTGAGGAAAGTGGGTGATCTGAGGTGGTTGTGTTTCTTTTGTAACATTCTTAATTTTTTATTAAGGACATGTGGAGATCATACACACACACACACACACACACACACACACACACACACACACACACACACATTTTTTCTGTGCTGGATTCTTCCCTTGGCATTTAAATGTCCTCTGCAGTCAGAGGAGACACACAACCCTTTAAAGTAGATAGAATCCATTATACAGTGTCAGATTATACAGGAGCATGGAGAAGGGAGAAAACCCACTGAAAAAGTAATGATGTGTATGTTTTGTCAAAATCATGTGTCCTGTGTCTACCAGGAAGAAACTGCTATGATCCAGATTAAAACCACCTGTTCAATAGCTAATCATTTATCTGTCATATCAGATGTTTCAACTATTCTGGTTTGTTGTTTGCAATTAAATTTTTGGCAGCCACTTTCTTTTTATTTCCTAGAAATAAAAGCACAGCCATCTCTCCTGCTGAGTGTCTGGGGACTTCTCATTTCAATGGGAAGTACTGTAGGATTTGTTTTTCTGTCTCAGGTTACCCAGTGTAGGATTTTCTGACCAGCAGGTGCAGGCCTGAATCTGGCACGATGTGAGCTCAGTTCCTTTTCTCTCTGGGCTCTGTAGTTGTGATCAGTGGGGCTGTTCCCCAACTGTTTTTTCCCATTCCAGAAGCAGGAGCCTTGTGGAAGCTCAGCAGTACAAGATGCTGTAATGTCACTTTTTTCTACCCACGTGGATTTCATTGTAGTAGCTGCTCACCTGATCAATGTAGATATCAAATATTGCTTGGTAATAAAGACATAGCAAATTTGAAAAAAAATAACTTTTTGAAGGGCTTTTATATTTAATTAGCTTTCTGTCTCTTTAAAGTATGTATTGTATGTATTAATATACCATATGAAAATAAAGGTTCAGTGAAAGGTTCCTCAAAATGTCATTTGCTCCTAAAATAATATGGAGCTACGAAAAAGCCAGATGTGTTTGTTCCTTAGGTGTGAGTTAGCTCTGTGTCCAGTTCTGTGACCTCCCTGATGAATTATCCTGGAGTGTTTGTTAAATAATAGGTTCCAAAAGACCTTTACAAGGTCACCCTGACAGGTGAAGTCTAATTTCATGCATCACCAACTGATTAGTTCAGCAGGAGTGGATATTTAGGGTATAGAAAAACCTCTCGCCTTCCCAAAAGAAGAGATTGCAGCATTTTTTGGAGGTAAGGCAATTTCCACAATTAGAAACACCTTATCAGCTTTCATGAAATATGTATTTCTCTGCAAATTAAGGTTTCCTCGCAATCAAGCTTTGTGTTAATTGCTCTACAGAAAATAACTGCCAATTAAAAAAAAAAAAGTTATATTTAAATACTTTTGTCAATAATGCTTGTTGATCTATAGAAGAGAGGAATCAGTTCCTTACCAAGAGCTTGGTTTTGCCAGCAGCTGCTCCGTGAGGGTAACTAATTGTTGGTTTGCTTTTTTTTCAAGATACATGCTAAAAGTTTCTGATTCCATGTATTTTCAGTTTCTTGTCTAATATATAATAAATCAGTTTATTACGTCAACTTAAACTTGATTTGGATGTGGCCTAGCACATCTACAACTGTCCTAGTGCTCTCTATGGGCTACAGAAGTCATGAATTCAAGTCATGAATTACTTTTTTGGGGGGAAGGAAGGAAGGAAAGGGGATTAACTGAGTATTGATATGACCCAAGAAGAAAGTAATACATGATATTCCTGAGGTGTCTCCTGCTTGGTTGTGCTGTTTGAAATACACACGCTGGGGGGCAGCTGGGGGATTGTGGAACTGAGCATGGGAAAGGTGCAGAGCTGCAGGAACCTCTGAGAAATTGATGTGTGTGAGCTGCAGCCTCAAGTGCCTCTGTCTTGGGCACCTCTGGTAAGCAGATGTGTTCTTGGTGCATGGAGTGTC
This sequence comes from Poecile atricapillus, assembly GCF_030490865.1. Taxonomy (NCBI): domain Eukaryota; kingdom Metazoa; phylum Chordata; class Aves; order Passeriformes; family Paridae; genus Poecile; species Poecile atricapillus. The sequence goes on along the minus strand of NC_081256.1, from coordinate 2,259,025 downwards.
TTTCCCCGGAGGCACTTGAAAGGAAAGCGTTGCTCAGGTCACTAATCCAGCCTTTGGCAGCGCAGTGCGTGGCGACTGAGGGTAAGAGGATCCACCGGGATTATTCCTGGGAGGTGAAGAGCAGCTCTCTTACCAGGGCAAGGGTTGCTGCAGATGTTCCAGCTGCTGTTCTGCTGGGTTACAGACAGCTCTCCAGAGGTGTGCTCTGTGCAGAGGTTGCTTTGGGACAGGCTGAGGCTCTGTGCTCTGGAGGTGACATCCCAGGACAGCTGCCTGAGCAGGGACAGGGAGTGCTCCAGGGCTGCTCTGCACCATCTCCTGCCTCATACTGGGCTGGCAGCTGCATCCTCTGGCAAAAAGGACAGTTTTGAGATAGAAAATCACTTGGTTCTGCCTTTTCTTTCCAGTTTATCTGAAGAGGCAGAATGGAGGTAAGGCAGGGCTGAGGAGCAGTGGTGTATCCCAGGTAGTTGAGTGAAGAGGTGGCTCAGCTGAGCTGTCCAAATGTACAGTTTCATGGGATATCAGTCCTTTCAGTCAGCAGGGACAGGGAGGAAAAGTTCTTTGTGAGACTCACCTCAATCTGTTCTTGCATTCTATGGCCTAGAAAAATAAGGGGTCACTAGATTATGTAATTGCCAATGTAGGAGGGAGAGAGACATTCATGATAACAGCCCTCTAATCTACCAAAAACCCCAGAAGCAGTAATGGGATCCAATTATGACAATTTGAAGTTGAATTAGAAATTGAAATGAGGGGATATTAGAAGCAGTTAATAGAATTAAGTAGACTCTTTCTACTGTAATGCTTTTCAGTGGACATGCCAAGCCAGCATCCTGTCAGGGTTTATTCATACAAAAATGGATTTCCTCCCCGGCTGACAGAGCTGGGCAGTCAAGGATTTTAGGTTCCTTTCTCCTTTCAATTTGAAACTCTGAAACTGGAATACTTAAAACAAGTGCAGATTTCAAATTTGAATATTGAACAGTTCAAGCTGAACTTTTATTTTATAAATATAAATTAATGGAATTCAGAGCTTTTGGTGCTCGTCTAAAAAAGGATATTTCAGTTGTATCTGTGATTGTTCCAGGATGGTAATTGTGAAAATGGTGAGTTTTTAACATGAAAAAAAGCACAATGAAATTTAGAGGAAATAGTTAATTCTCTTTTTCTTCTTACACAGTTTATCATTTCAATAGATCAGAAATTGTAAGATAAAAGGGTATATTAGAAAAAGACAAAAGAAAATAGTAATTCTGGCAGTTGGCTAAGAAAATACTGCAAAAGGTCATGGAGTTAAATGCTCATTTCTTGCAAAAGGTTGAAGAATTCCCTCAGAAAACACCTTGCCACTGCCTGGTGGATCAATTTCTAATGAGCAGCTGGATTTTGGCTTCAAGTTACCAGCAGTAAATACTAAGAGGGACTGTGTTTGCAAGTACATTTTGCTGTTGACTAACAAACAGCTGGGCTATGTTATGTTGGACATGAGGTTTTTCAGAAATCATTGTTTGGAAATAAAGGCTTCTGGTCTCCTTCATGAATTGAAGCATTTAGTATGCTTAGATTTAAATCTGCTTTTAAACCCAGTATTTTCAAACCTATCTGCCTTGTGAGACATTGATGCTCTTTCCTTAGTCATGTAAATCTGTGGAAGATGCCACTGGTCTAAATGGGAAGCTTTCAAATTGGTAATGCTGGTTTGTAGTTAATGCAGGGCATATTTTAGCACAGGCACCCTGTCTGTGGGATTTGAAAGCAAAACGTGTATTTTATGATGAACCATCCTATAAATCATCTTCAGTGTTACAAAACATTGCATTTCTCCCCTTTAATCATCCTCTTCTGTTTTAACAGCAGCAGAAAAAAAAACCCTAAAAAAATCCCAGCAGTATCCCAAACAATTTATACTGTTAATGTCTCATTTCTGGTTTTCTGGACTTGCAAACCTGATAAGGATTTCCCAAGTAGAATCTTTCTGTCCCAGCTCACAGGCTGGAAGATCTGCCCATCTCCTGTTGCTATTTACTTAACATGAGTCACAATGAGTAACTTTTTGTGTTTTCTGCTATCAAAGCTGCTAAACTGCTTCTCATTGACACCTTGTTCCATAGAAGATGAAAGCTGTTGAATAGGTTACTGTATTTCCTACCTGAAACTACATTTAGCAAGTAAAATGTGTGCCAAAAGGACCCCTGTTATTTTCCTAGTACTAAAGAATCAGTAGAAGATCAGGAATCATACATCACTTGACAACTTTGTTTAGATGATATCGAAGCCATAAAATAAGGAATTAAAACGTGATCTTGGCCTGAAAGGGCCAGTGGAGGAGGGGACAGTGCAGGGTGAGAGACTTTGGCCATTGTGTTCTGGATGCTCCCTTGTCCTCTCCCAGTTCACCTGGCCCTGCTGAGCAGGGGCTGCCTTGGTTGGTCATGGGGGAGTTTCCTCTGCTGGGGCCATGGCAGAGGGGATGGGTAGGACAAGCAGGAGCGCAGTGCTGGGACATCCTCCTGTGTGGAACACGGCCCAAATATTCATCTGTCACTCAGGGCTCAGTTCCTTGAGTGTCTGCCCTTTTCAGCAAGAGAGAGAAAGAGAGAGAGAAGAAGGAGCAATTTCTAATATGGAATTAAAGCTAAATTTATGATTTAAAAAAAAATCAGAATAATTAAATTAGTAAAATACTATTTCTACTTTGCTGAAATAATAATTAGTTTGTGTTTTGGTTTTGTTCTCCACGGAGCTGGTTGTAGGCAGTATTTTAAGGACCATTTGCGTGACCTGGGTGATCAAAAGTTCATATAACCAGACAAGTTTCCTGACTTCAGCAGTCCTCACTTTGCCACAGAAATATAGGGCCAAATAATTGATATTGTATGGATTAGCAGCAGGAAAAGTCTTATAACTGATTAATTTGGCTGCTATTTTATGTCTAACATGTATTCTTAACTGAAGGGAATAACTGGAGCTTCATTGAATGAACCAATGCAGGTTCTTGATAGTAATTTGCATGTAAAATCCTAGGAGTTAAAAATAGCTGATAGAGTGTGTGCCTTTGACAAGGGCCCCCATTTGCTTTGTAATGTTTTATATCAGGGTTTGTGGGGTGACTTTGACTATAAAGGTTCCTTTTCCATCCGCAGTTGATTTCTCACACAGTTAATCCTGGGAAGAGAAGATCTTCCTGAGCCTTTGTTGGAGCTGAAGTTTCCCCCCTCAGCTTTAGGCTGAATGGTTTTTCTTTTCTCTCCCTTGGTCTGCTCCCACTCCAGGCCTGGAGTTCAGGGGTGTGTGTGAAGCACGACAGCCAGAGCTTCCCTGGCTTGGTTCCTCTCCTGCCTTGGGGTAAATTCTTGTTCTGTTCTGGAATGAGACTTTACAGGGTCACCCCAAAGGCCTGGCAGGTGGGGTGTGCTTTGGGAAAAAATTTAAGTTAAAAAACATGATTCTAGACCTTTCACTTCCTCTTTCTTTCCTCTTTCACTTCCAGTTTCTCTGTTCCTTTTCTATTCCTGAGAATTGTTGTTTTAATGTGTCAGTAAAAAAATGAACAAAACCCAATGAGCAAGAGAAAACCCTCTCCAATTATTGGAAAGACAGGAAAGACTGGATGCAGTTAATTGAGAGAAGTGTTGATTTAAGGCTACCTGCCTGAGCTGTGAGTGTGAAAATGAGCAGCATTTCTCTGAAAATTCAAAGTCATCTTCTATGTTTTCCTTGTTAATTAAGTACAGTTTTAAATTTTGAGAAAGGAACGCTTGAAGAGGTTCAGGACAGGGTTCCTTGCCTATCCTGAGAGAGGCACATAGAGGGAAAACATGAATGTTTTATTTAAGTACATAATAATAACAAAGCTTCCAATTTATTTTTTTATTTCATTGAAACTTGTGTTCTTACTTTCCATAAAGAACTATTCTGTCATTACCAATGTATCTTCCAGATGATGCCTTGTCATCGGGTGACTCTTAGCTGAGAAAGTAGATGTTTATTTTTTTTCAATATTACTAAAATTTTCACAGTACAAGCACATTTTATTGCCAACTAAATGATAATGCTTTTTAAAAGAATTTTACCATCACAGACAACTTCATATTTTACACTCCAGTGATTCAGGTCAATAAATCCAGTTACATAACTGGAGATACACAAGATCACACCAGAGAAAGGAAAAGATTCAAAAGATTTGAATCTCTAGTTTGATGTAAAGTGCTGAACTTGGTTATGTGTCTTTCTTCTCTGTCGTGTAGCAGAGCACTTCATTTTTTAAATTAAAATCCTAAATTTGGAATTGCTTTCCTGAATCTGTAAAGTATTAATTGTTTTATTAGTTTTATACACCAAATCGGTGGGACTGTTGACTTACACTGGGAAGGTGTTACATCTTTACAGCCTCTAAAGTGGAGGCTTTGAAAATAGAAATAGGTCAGATAGGTTGTTCTGAAGCACAGCTTGGTTAAGGTGTTCTGTAATTTCAGAGTTACATCCTGATGGGTTGAATGAGAAGACCTCCATGCAACCTTTACAGAACATAGCAGAAGTGATTTACATAAATGCTGGGAGCAGTGTGGTTGCTCCTCATTGCTTCTGCAGGTGCTTGTCCTTCAGCAGAGAGCGCTGAGCAGGGCTGGGAGAGCAGGAGCAGGGCTGGGAGAGCAGGAGCAGGGCTGGGAGAGCAGGGCTGGAAGAGCAGGAGCAGGGCTGGGAGAGCAGGAGCAGGGCTGGGAGCACAGGGCAGGGCTGGGAGAGCAGGAGCAGGGCTGGGAGAGCAGGGCTGGAAGAGCAGGGCTGGGAGAGCAGGGCTGGGAGAGCAGGGCTGGGAGAGCAGGAGCAGGGCTGGGAGAGCAGGAGCAGGGCTGGGAGAGCAGGGCTGGGAGAGCAGGAGCAGGGCTGGGAGAGCAGAGCTGGGAGAGCAGGGCTGGGAGAGCAGGGCTGGGAGGGCAGGGCTGGGAGAGCAGGGCTGGGAGAGCAGGGCTAGAAGAGCAGGAGCAGGGCTGGGAGAGCAGGAGCAGGGCTGGGAGCACAGGGCAGGGCTGGGAGAGCAGGAGCAGGGCTGGAAGAACAGGGCTGGGAGAGCAGGAGCAGGGCTGGGAGAGCAGGAGCAGGGCTGGGAGCACAGGGCAGGGCTGGGAGAGCAGGAGCAGGGCTGGGAGAGCAGGGCTGGAAGAGCAGGGCTGGGAGAGCAGGGCTGGGAGAGCAGGGCTGGGAGAGCAGGAGCAGGGCTGGGAGAGCAGAGCTGGGAGAGCAGGGCTGGGAGGGCAGGGCTGGGAGAGCAGGGCTGGGAGAGCAGGGCTAGAAGAGCAGGAGCAGGGCTGGGAGAGCAGGAGCAGGGCTGGGAGCACAGGGCAGGGCTGGGAGAGCAGGAGCAGGGCTGGAAGAACAGGGCTGGGAGAGCAGGAGCAGGGCTGGGAGAGCAGGAGCAGGGCTGGGAGCACAGGGCAGGGCTGGGAGCACAGGGCAGGGCTGGGAGAGCAGGAGCAGGGCTGGAAGAACAGGGCTGGGAGAGCAGGAGCAGGGCTGGGAGAGCAGGAGCAGGGCTGGGAGCACAGGGCAGGGCTGGGAGAACAGGGCTGGGATCCTTCCTCCCCTCAGAGCACCCTGCTGCAGGTGCCACCTCCTGTTTCCAGCTGCTCCCTGGAGTCCTGAAGGATTCAGACTTTAACGTGACTTCAGTCAGCTTCATTTGCAAGGAGATGCCTTTGCAGGACTGCTGAGGGCTGCTTGGTGCCGTATGTTTATTAATTAGTAGTAAATTAGGTTTAATTTGTATCTGCTTCTTGGCCTAAGAAGTGTGTTGCTGTAATGGTGCTGATCACAGCAGCAAGTTCCAGCCCCGGGACTGGGGTTGGGAATTTTGGGGGTGTCTCCTAGGAGTGCCCTGCTCTCACCTGATGCTGGCACTGCTCTTGTCAGGCTCCAGGAAGGTGTGAGAGCAGACAGGCAGCACTGCCTGCCCTGATGGTGGAGTTTTTCCAGGTACAGCAGAGATAATCCATCAGAGAAGCCTGCCATCCGGGGATCACAGCCCAGTTCCTCCCCAGTCAGGGGGAATGTGGCAGCTCACTGCACCCCGACTGCTTCTGATCCTTAGAGAGTGACAGTTTGTTAGAATTGCTCTAATTGCTGCAATAATTGAGAATGAGCTTTTATTAGAAGTTCCTCTCTACTTCTGCTGGTTTTCCAGCAGCTTGTAAACATGTAGAGTAAATCCATCAAAAGTGTAGCAATTTTAAGCTAAAGTAAAGTCTACTTAAAACCTTCTTTGTTCACAGGATTAAGGAAAACTTAATTACTGCGGCACTGCAGAAGTAAAAGCAACTTTGAAAAAAACCTATCCCCTTTTCTATTGCATTGTTCTTTTCCATGTTTGGAAGTATGTGGAAAATCTCTGTGCATTTTTGGTGAACCCGACAGTATTTTCCTCTGATTCTCTGCTCCTAGTCTCAAACTTAGTCTCAAAACCAGTCTTTTTTCTGCCTTTGGTCTCTGAGTGTCTCGAGGCTGTGGGTGTGCTCTTGCTCTCATCCAGTACTTGGCAGCTTCAGTTCTGGTCAGCTCACAGACAAAGCCACTCTGGTGGGGTTTCATGGGTGTCTTCTGAGGTGCTGAATGAGGTCATTGCTCGCTCTAGAACTTTATTAATTTTATTTTATTATTTAATTATTATTTTCATGCTATGTTTTTATAATTATATAATACTATTAAATTAATATTTCTTATTTAATTGTTTAATTAAAATTATTTATCTACATTTATTTTTTAATGGAAGAAGAATTGTTTGTTCGCGGCATAAATGTTTCAGTGACTATAAACCAGAAGCTGTGTCTGTGTTATAGGAGTAGAGATCAAAAGTACTTCCCTCTTGGAGAAATACGGTACCAAATAGATCTGTGGAAAGTCTGGGGGGAAAGATGAGTGTTGGATAAGAACATGGACTGAAGAGTACATATGTGACCAGGTAAGACAGAAGAAATGGAAAGTTGGTGGTTTCTAAAAGAAATCTGCAAGAAACCAGTAGGTACAGCAGACCATGAGTTTAGAGATGAGATTATAGACAGGTCTGATTCTACACAGGCAATGCTACATTCAGTTCCAGATCTACAGCAGGAATAAGTGAAACACTATGGAAAACTGAATAAAGGAAGGGATAAATTTTAGGACTAGAGGGAAAAGAACACTGAAGAGCAGAACAGGGAAGAGAACTCTGAAAAGCAGAACGTGTATAATAACATTAATCTAATTGCCAACAAACCATTTCTGTGTAAGCACAGATAAAGAACTCAATTTTTGTTCTGTGTTCAGCAGTGAGGAGGGCAGTAAAGGGATATCCTTAATACAAATACCAAAGGGAAAAAAAAGTTGTAGCTAGGTGCTGCTGAGGAGTTTCTCAGGGGAGGTGTTACCACCTGAAATGCTGGAGCTGGGAGAGCACTGGGGAATGTGCTGTAAGGAAGGACCCTTTGTGCAGCAGAGGTGGCTGGACACTGTGCTGTGGGATGTCACACAGGGCACTGGGGACCAGACTGGCTTCTCTGAGTCCCCAAACACGCCGTGTTTATTTCAAACTGGAGTTAGCCGAAAGCAGAGCGGCCTGTCCCGAGTGCTGCTTGTGGATGTGGCACCGAGGCATTGTTTCCATGCTCTGCAAACCAGGGTGGCCACTGGGGTGATCTGTTTTGAAGAACAGAGTCCTTATCATGACAGTCCAGGACCTTTGCAAACCAAAGGCAGCCCTCCAGGGGACAAAAAGGCACTTAGCTTTTCTACACCTGCACAGAAGAACAGGCAATATTGTGCTTTTCTTCCATTCTTTTTTCAACACTGGGATAACTGCTTGGTCTGCATGGTGTAAATACTTAATGTTTTCTGTGAGATTAGGGATTTAAAGGAGAAATATGATGGCTACAGTGTGAAGGGAGCAGATTATGGTAGAATTGTATGGGAAGAAACAGGATCAGTACTGGTCTGATTGAAGTCAGTGAAGAGACTTTAATTGAATGAGGGCTTCAATATGAGTTTGAGAATGATGAATTTCAAACTGAAAAAAAAATAGAACATTCATGTGACATTTCTGCTGTGGACTGTGACTTTAGGAAACTTAAATTCTGCTGAATGGTGACAAAAATGCTTCCTTCTGTAAAGTGTATGAAAATAGGAACAGCAGCTCAAAACCAAGCCATGATCTTTGGGATGTGAGAGAGAATACAGACACAGAAGAGTTGGCAGGTGGATGTGTTTGGGGGCTTTGTTTTGGTGTTGGGTTTATGGAGGTTAAGTTTTTTTGGGTTTTTTGCCTTGGGGTTTTTTGTTGGTTTTTTTTTTATTTGGAAGGAAGGAGTTTTTAAAAAAGCCAAACCAAAACCAAAACTAAGGAGATGTCAAGGTATAACCTACCCTTGGAATCAGGAAGAAAGGAAGGTGGTTGAGATGGATGTGAAGGCAGAAATCCATCATTCATGAACATCCCAGGATGGAGGGCTGGTGAGTGACCCAATCTCTGTGGGAGCTCAGGGCAGCATCACCCCAGCAGGGTGCTCCTTCCAGAGCAGCTCTTGGTGGTGGGGAAGGGATGGAGGAAGTGAGAGTGTCTGCAGCATCCTCTGAAAGCACAGGTCCTGTGACCTCCCACGCTTTGGCTGGGTGCAGCTAGAGGGTTGTTCTGTACTGTGAGTTGTTCTCGTATCATGAGCATTTCCTTTAGACAAGTGTAAGAAATTGTCAGGTTTTTAGACCTTGAAGGACCAGTAGTTTTATAATTACAGGTTTTAAGTTAAAGATCTGAAGATCTGTCCGACACAGGTCACTACAGGGCATCCTTTCTGAGCAAAATATACTGATTTTATCTTTCTGTGGATACCTGGGCCAAGTTCCCCTCATTAATGCTAATAAAGCAAGCCTCACTTAAAAAAAGCAGCAGAGGCCATCATGCTTTTCCTTCCCTTAGTCTGTAATTTGAATGCCAGTAGTTTTGAAGGTCCCTTCTATATTCAGAGGTTCCAAAAAACTTCAGGCTTGTTTTACTCAAGTCTCTGTAATTGCAGCCACTCCTGAGACTTTGGCTGGAGGTGACCAATGTAAGTAATGTAAGGGAAGCATTGAATGTGCTCTGCAAATTCTGCTCGGACCAAGCTTTCAAAATTGCACCAAATCTGATCTGGAAGCTTCACAGCTACGAGTCTGTGAGAGCTGTTGTGCTTTGGGTTCACACCCAGAGCAGACCTGAGATCTACACTGATGTACCTGTGGAATGTAGCAGGTACCCTTTATTAAGTAAAATCTATTCAGGGAGAGATCTTTCCCCCAAATTCTGAAGGCCATTGGTTCTCTGGTAAATTCAACACTTCCTATTCAAGTGTGACAGTCTCCCACCAAGCTGGCAGGATGCCCACAGCAGTCAGACCATGCAGGAGCTGTGCACAGCTTCAGTTGTGTTGCAGGTTCTTATTGTCACAATAAGAAACAAAGCCAAGCTTACACTAGAATCCAAAGCATTCCTGGAAAGGAAAATAAGCCAGTAATTACATTGCATTTTACTTCTTGGAGCATCAGTCCTTTCCTCCTACTTGTAATTATTGCAAGAAGACTGGCAAAGTAAATATTTTACCTCTGGTCTGTGCGCATGGCACTGTTTTCTATAAATTGTTTTTTTCCTGTTAATGATTTGCAATTCTTGACTCAAAGGAAAGAAGAAGAGTAATATGCCAAGGAAGCTGAGGAACCTCAGACAAAGTGTAAAAGGTTCAGGAGAAAGTGTAGCAGCCACTATTACTTTCTTTTTCTTTTAAATTTAACCCCTCCATGCTTCTTATTAAATTAGCCGAAGTTTAGAACTAATTTTGCAGCTCAAATTTATATACCCTGTTTGCTGACATTAGGAAATTTGATGTAATACCTAGTTATAAAATAAACTAGCAACACTGTTAATTTGACCTTGGTTTTAATTAACCAAGTGTGTTTTGACATCCAAGCTTCCCAGGGCATGACACAGTCTAATGGACACTGCATAAAAGCTGCTTGCCTTGCATTGCAACTCAGTGCAGATTTTGGAGTTGATTCAGTTCTTTTTATCTTTGGGCAACATTGATCTGCTTTGCACAAAGTTAGCAGCAATTGTTTAGTGTGCTGAAACTGTAATGATATGTAAAAGTGAATTAATCATCGAGCTTGTACAGGCAAATGCTTCCGTTTACTGTGCTTTTGTGAGAATAGCTGTGCTAAAACAATTCCAGAAATGTGAGATTAAAGACAAAAAAAAAAAAATGGAATTGAGGTAATTATTCTGTAGAGAGGAATCCAGTACCGAAGTGGATAAACTTCCCCATCCCTGTGAATACCCATATTCCATAAATCCTCCTTCCTTCTGTACTTGGAGTTACATGCCTGAGATCTCTCATGACATTAAAATGCATTTGCTAACGATAACTCATTAGTAGTGATTACCCTGTACTAATAACTCTTCACAGGCTTCTTTATTCTTGTTATCATTTTAAACTCTAATCGATATAAAAGGTTCTCTGATCTTGAGGTAAGATTTCTGCCCACCTCCTCTTTAAATGGAGTAATCATTGCACATGCTGCTTTCTTTTTTTTCTTTTTTTCTATTTTTAAGCTGAGCCTCCTTTGCAAATCACAGACTAATTTTGTGGCTGGCACACTGTGCATGGTTTGAATTGTAAAGGGTTAGAGATTCAGAAGTGTGTATATGGACTTCTTGGGAGTTAGAAACACAAAAAAAAGAATGGGAGAAGGAACTTGAAGAACTGAGACTTTGAAGAACTAAAATTTGGGTATTTTAAGTAAACAGTGAACTGTAAGCATATGTTGTAGATCTATAAATATTAGTGTCTGAAATAAAACCAAGGAATTTCAAGAGAATAGGACTTAACTGTGACCTGTTCCCTGGAGCAGGGGACTAAAACTCCTTGGGAGCAGGGGCATACATTTGTAGTTTAACTTCCAGTTTGGTTCAGCTTGGTTTTATTCCATCTGGGACTGAATTTGGCAGATTTTAGGCCAGCACTTTGAGACCTGAGTGCTTTGAAATCCAAACTGTCTTTGTTTGGTGGATCATCATTACCTCGGGAAGTCAGGGCTGCAGAAGGTGAGCGTGGTCCCTCTGCACCAGGTAGGATTAACTAAAAAACACTTGAGGAATAGAAAGAGGCTTTTGAACAAGGACTTGATCAAAGCAGATGGAGCTTTAGGGGGAGCTGCTGCTCAGGAGGAAACTAGGGTTTAGAACTAGAATAGGTTGTCGGTGATTTACATTCATTCTACCTGTTTCTTCCTGTGTCATGTGACTCAATTTTTTCTGTATTTCTTAGCTTTGTTTGCTGGTTTGGGATTACAGTTGAGGAGGAGGTTAATTAATATGGAGAGGTAATGATGCTCTTTTAGAAAACAAAGGTGTTTGACAGCCTTAATGTCTTAGTGCTTCATTGGTCAAGGGCACACAGAATGATCAAATTGGTTCTTCCCAGAGCAGAATAACTGGGAATAGTGCAGAAGAAAGACAAGGACTGGCAAGTACAAATCCACTGTTCTGCATGTGTATCCTTCTATTTTCAGGGAAAAGAAGGTTTTTCCTTTAAATACTTGGGGTTTTAACCTTTTTTTGGCATAGAATTATGTATCCATCTTCTCTGAGCAGAAGATTGCAGAACCACCCTGTAAACAGGTAACAAATCCTGGAATTTTTAGAGTTCCCATCTGGATCCTTCTGTTGCTGGTATTTTGATTAATATGACGTTCCTGCACTGGCCAGAGGAGGGACAGCTCATGCATCTCGTGTTCATGTGACTCTCCACCCCTGCCTGTGAGCAGTGGGATGTGATTCCAGCATTCTGCTGCTGGAGGAAGCTGCACTGGCTTTGGGGAAATCTGCAGTGAGGAAGGTCAAGGAGTGCCATGTTATTAGCTGCAGTGGTGGTGGAGTGCTGGCAGTTATCATCCAGACAGAACTGATTAAAAATGAATACTCATTCTTTTGTGTGCTGTTGTGTTTTCAGGGAAGCTATGTGGTTTTGAAACATTTGAACTTGCCAGTTTGGATCAAAAGTTCAAGATGTATGCTAAAAGCTTTTATTTGGGCTTTATAGGCATCCTTGTAGCATATCACAGGATAAAAACCTGCTAATGTAGCTCTGTGGTGTTTCCTTTCAACTTCCTGCATGGACTAATTGTAGCAAAGAGTAAATAATTTACAGATAATTGTGAACATGAAGAAATTTTAAATATTATTTGATGTTACGTGGTGATCATGGGTTGGAGACAGAAATTACAGCTTGAGTCCTCCCTTGATCATCAGCCTGGCTTATTGTTCAGAGCTCACTTATATCGTCCATTCAAAACTTCCGCACCTAGAGAATTTATTGTTTGAGGTTTCAGCACCGCCCAGCTCCCTGACCAGGGCTGTGTCTGCTTTCTGGATTGAACATCACTGGCTGAGGTCCCTGCTTGGGTCTGAATCCAACCCTTCCCTGCCCCATCCAGGGACTTCTTTCACTTCTAGGCTGGTTGAGTTTGGGAATCTGATATGGCCGAATTTATTTGGCAGCTGTAAGCTAACTGCCATGGTGACAATTTGAATATGCTATTTTTTATTGGTACAGTCTGCTGAGAGATGATGTGCAGAGAGATGATGAACACTTGCTCTTGGTGTGAGTTCTTCCAGCTGACCTGTCTGTACAGTTCTGCAATGGCAAGTGCTTCTCTTTGTGCCTCACACAGAGCACATCAAGTTACTTTTCCTGATCGTTCAGGCTCATATGCTGGTAAAACTGATACAGGGATGTGAAGCAGTAAAATCACGGACAAAGGACTCTCCAACTATTTCAAGTTAGGGAGGGTATGTTTTTATTATTATGGCTGGGTGGCACAGCAGAGTCCTCTCCCAAAGACGTGTGCCCCCCCTGCCCCTCATTCCCTGTTTATTCCCCAAAGTGTTACATATGCATAGGATTACAACATACACTATTCATATTCATTGCCTGACTCTGCCTGCTCTCATCTCATATGGTAATGAACTCCACGCCCCTCTGGGAATGCTCAGTTCCTCTTTTGAAATGGGTCTGGGGGTTTTTAATGAAATCTTGTTCCTTGGGCTTGAACTTTTTGACTGTGTCCTGTTGGTGGTTCTCCTGGTTCTCCTGGACACAGTTCAGATCCCTTGCTTGCAGGTGCAGACATGGTTCCTTTCTTTCCCACAGTAGTCCATCTTTCATGTCTCCTTCTATGAACACAACTTGACACAAGCAGAATGATATATATATATTCATGGACCATTCATTTCCTCTTGGCTACATTGTATTCCCTTTGCAAGTAGGAGCTCTGTAGGCTTGCCTTTAGCTAAGCACACTTACTCCTACATGGCTTCTACCTTAAATTCTTTTTCCTTTCTTTTACTTTAAATTTTCTCATAAGCTGCTCCTATTCTAGTCAAAATCTTAATTTTCTAATTTTCTTACCTCAGATGGAGAGAATTGCATTGTTTTTGCATTGCCAAAATGTGACTTATTCCATTTAAGACAACCTTTGCTTTACTTCATTAAATACTTAATTTTTTGTTGAGCCAATTGTTATTTCTGCTGTTAATTTTTTTTAATTTGGAGAAGGCTAAGGAGAAGGCTCGAAGGAGTATGAAGGGTTTGTTCTCTTGGCATAGTGAAAATGGGAGCATGAGTGGTGATGTGGAGTCTGCTGGTCCGTAGGCTCTCATTCTCTGTTGCATTTACAGAAACAGCAGGCTCAGATTTTTGTATTCGTCTGTGATTTCACTTGTTGCAAGCTGAAATACAACACACTTTAGAAAGATGATTTAATATAGCAAAAAATATATGCAATTCTTTCCCAGTTATTAATCATTTATGTATCTATAAAAGTGGCAGCTTTGCCCTTGGGTTTTGGTAATAGGTCATTGTGATTTGCAATCCAGTATAGATCCTGTTGTAGCTTGATCCAGGGCAGAAGAAGAGAGCCTGAGGTATGAATAAATCATTCAGCCCGCTGTGGTAGTGCACAGTAGTTTGTGTCACCAATGAAAGGCCAACAGGCTGACTTGCCAGGAGCAGAAAGTTTTAAAGAACACAGCATCCCTGCATTTTGGTCTGCAAAATGTAGAAAGGATTAAATGTCTGAAATGTGTTTTTTTTAAGGATAATGAGAGGTCTGAAGTTTGGGGAGCCTTTCAGTAGGGGTTCAGCACATACAGGCTATCGGCCTTTCCGATCATCAGTGAAAACCAGGAACTAATCAGCAAACTGGACATTTCCTCTGATCAGCTTGACAGAAGCTGTATCTAAAATGTCAAGATTGTTATTGTGTCTACTTTAAAGAAAAGAAGGTATGCTTGAAAAACCCCACTAATTTATCAGGTAACAAGGAGATACCAGAGTTTTCAGAGTGGCACATGTACCTCCATTCTGTCCACTGATACTGCTGAAACTAAGGTGCTCACTGCACTTGCTTACTGGAATTAGTTCTAGAAAAACCCCTGGGCTGTAAACGAATTTTCTCTGGGTTTTGCTCAGGGCAGGTTCTGTGTTAATTAACCCATGCACTTTTTCAAAACTCAAGCTATCAGTGCCTCCAGAGCAGAAGTTTAGTGTTTCAGACTTGGAGCTTTCAAGGTTGGTTGAAGCAGTGTGGAAGCATCTTTTGTGGTATTTTTCCATTCTCTCCAATATTCAGTTCATGATCGTATTATTCTGTAAAATGAGTGGGAAATACAATAGTTTTAGTTCAAATACAAAGAAGTAGGTCATGAGCAGACTGTGAAATGCGGATAAAATCCTTTAAATTAAATTGTTTTATTGAAGAAAATTATCTCAGTGCCTCTATGATGAAAAGGCTGAGCATGAAAGAGATGTTCACTGAAAAAATGTATTGATAGCAGCTTAGTATTGTGCTAATGAAAATTATTTCTGTATATTCTGCATTGGCTATTGAAATTACAGCATTATTTTTATTTACACAGAAAAACTGATATAGGACTTAGACTTGTATCCTGAAATCTTTGAAATTATATCTGCTTTAAAATTAGATAAATACTTTCAGCATTTTTCAGCAAGTTAATCAGCATCCTATAATTTTACTCTAATTAATCTCTTCTGTTCTAGACCTTGTCCTAACTAAAAAAGGGGAAAACAAACTATATAAGTAAAATTATCCATTTACTGTATCTCAAAGTCTTACCTTGCTAAGGTCAGAGGTAAACCCTTGATCCTCCTGGATCAGCTCTTGCAGCACATGTTCACCTGGCTGTTCAGGTTGCTGTGGGGAAGGCACATTATATAGAATACATATAATTCTATATATTATATAGAATGCTCACTGCACATTAAGCAGTTCCATTTAGCAGAAGAGGACATGGCTGCTGTTTGATAAATGGCCATCAAACTCCATTGACATGAGGGGCTGGGATGGTGGTGTTCTGAGTATGATGAAGGAAATAGCAGTGTATCACTGGGTACAGCTCATCCTGCCTGATGGGTTTTGTACCCTGTGAGTCAGACTCCTTCCAACGTGCCCACACAGAGCCTTGGCTTGTTTGTTACTTCTGTTCAGTCTCCAAAGAGCATGCAGAGTAAGAAAAGACAATTGCAGCCAAGGCTAGAGCACAGTCTCAGGAGCAGATGCCACAGCCACAGCCTGCTGTGCTGAGCTGCTGCTCACCCAGGCCTGCTTGTGTCCAAGTGGCCAGGGAGCCCCAAATTCACCCTGAGCACAGTCCTGACAGCCTCACTCAGACAGAACTTACTTGTGTCACTGGAGTCCTTCCTAATTCACATGGCTCTTGGATCTGTAATTAACCGTGTTGACCTTTAATGGGTACACGTCACTTTTTTTTCCATGTTTAAAATAGCACAGTAAAGTTTACTTAATTTTTTTTGTACAATAGGAAGATTAAAAGGTCTGGCCTTGTTATCATTGCTGTGATTCTGTGCAAAAATGGCTTTTTCAGTGGTCAATAGCAGGATTATGAGATAAAATTCAATTTTTATCATCTTTCCTGTATCTGGTTCAACGGCGACCTGATTACTGGGCAACCCTCTATTGCACCTGTGTAAGAAACTGATCTTCTGTTGTCTGTTAAAATGATATTTTGGGTTATCAGTAATAGCATTTTTCAGGGAATTTTGATGTTTTTAATTACAAAATTACAGTTTTTTCATACATGATGGTGAAATTCTTGTGCAGTTGATTCTGAGGAATTAGTCCCAAAGCAGAAAAATTGTCTGAGTTATTGCTCCCCCGCCTGTACTCTTGATTGATGGCACAACCACAACAGTTAAAAAACGACAATGGAAAGAGCTACATGGAAATTGCAAGTGATAGTAGAAAGGAGGCTATGTTTGCAAACAGGTAATTTAATTTCCTTGCACTGCTTGGTAAACTGAAGTTTGTGAAATTAAAGCGAGATTATTTTTTCATGCTAAAATCCATTGGGAGGGTGATTATGCTGAAACACACTTCAAGTGTTGAAGGAACAAAGAGGAATGCAAAGAACGCTGCAATATATGGAAACTGCATATTAAGTAACTCCTTGATTTTCCTAAATGAATACACTAAAATGAAAAAAAATATTTCTTAAAGAGCCAAATTAAGATTTACCACAGAGTAATGAGTAACTGCAAGCAAAATTATAGCTCTTTAGCCAGCTCACTTTATGTTAATTTCATTGCTAAATACTTCGAGGATAATTTCTTATGCAAGAATTGTGTTGCTCTCCTTCCATAAGGCAAGTGCAGGTAAACTCCTGCTGTGGATCTGCACAAGTCCCAGATAGATTCTGATAGTCATTGCCACAATGATCTGGCATTATCTTCACATCCCAGTCACCCATTTTTCCACCAGCTGCATCCACACATATAAACTACCAAAACACCAGACAAACCAGAACAAGAACATTTATTTGACTCCAAGACTTCATTCATTATCACACTAAGGAACAAGCTGTTCTACTCTTAGGTAGCTATCATCTGGGATCAAAACAAAGACAGGAATGCTTGAACCTAGACAATGACACATCAATATTCAAATGATTAAGTTCTGCAGATTTTTTCCCATTTGAACTTCAAGCAAACCCAGGACAGGGCTATGGAAGATGTTTCACCTGAGCCAAGGCGTGCAGTACTGTAGAGGCACAAGGTATTAAACACCTTAACACAGTGCAGTAGTGCATCCTCACCTTTAACCTGTGTGAAAGTTTGGTTTCCCAGTCCTGATAGGAGTCCTTTCCCCATCCCTCCCTCCCTCTCAATTATAGACATATATCAGGATAGTACTGGTTGGGGCTGATAATGAATGTAGCCTGTAGGCAGGACATTAGGAAGTCTGTTCATGCAAGGTTATGCTTCCAGAATGTTCTTAGTTCTCCCCCAATTAGCTGTCATTTGTCATATTATTTTTAATATTTTTAATCCCAGTTTGTAATTGGAACCCTGCCTTCAGACATACCCTCAGATCTTCCATACTGTTGTGTCCACTCTTTTTGCCCCTTTTGTGGCTGACCGTGTCCCTGTGTGTTCGGTGTTTATCTTGCCATTAAAGCCATTTCACTTTTTGGCTCACCCAATTGTGCCTGTCCTTTTTATTTGCCACACCACTCCCAGCTGGCTCAGGTCCAAAACATGACAGACAGAGTGGGAGAAAAAAATATCTCTGCTGATCTCATGAGCATATCTCAAAATTACATCCGAATCAAGTGTGTGCATAATAATCTCACATTATATCAAAGTTGTTCATGAATGAAAATTTCAACAAATATTTTTGGTAAATTTCTATAAATGCAAAGCTTTGGGCTGTTTTAAGACAGTACATTTTGAAATGCTTCTCCTGGAAAATGAGAAAAAGTTTGTCCCAAGAAATGCTGCTGGGTGTTTCAAGTCACAAAATAGTAGGGATGTCTCACCCTCACAGAGTTGCAAGAGTTTCATCAGAGAGTATTTCCTTTCATAAGTTTTCTAAATCTCAAATGAATTAACAGGAAAATGGTGCAGGCATTAACCCCCTGGAATTCTGCACTGCTTGGGTGCTTCCAACAAGCATTCAAAGGCTGCCCTTAGGAGACTTATCACATCAGATTGATTTCAGTCAAATGGCCCCATCTGTCATTCTCATTCCTGTGGCTGCAGCCTGAACTCAACATCGAGGGCACATTTTCATCAAAATGCCTTGCTAAGCAATCCAAGAGATGAAAAAGATAAAGAAGATAATGCTCCAAATCTTACACTAAGCAGAGATTCTGACCCAAACAGAATGAAATTCTGCCAGATTCATTCACATTAAGATATAGGAACAGAATATTCCCCCTTGTTCCCTTCACCCAATGAGCTGTAGAGGTATTTGGCAGAGGAAATTTTCTCCTTACTGTCATTTCCTATTTTCCAGGGTTTGGCCATCTGTCCGCTATTAGGTCCCCTTTGAAAGAGAAACCAGTTTAGAAGCACAGAGTCATCTTCACAACTGTTCTCTTTCAGGGCAGATAGGGATAGAAAGGGATGATTAAAGCTTTTGCTGGCTAACAATAAAATAAAGCAGGAGGAGGAAAAAAGAAACTGATCTGAGTCGTGCAAGACAGAAGATGGTTTCAGACTCGTGCTGCCCATAATTTGCCTGTCTGGAGAACGGAATCCACCCCACACTTGGCAGCACAGCAGATTCATTTGAAATTTATAGCACCTGTGTTCTATTAAAATGTCCTCATTTGAAGAACATCCAGTCAGATGTAGACATTCCATTTCCAGTAAAGAAGGTGACTCATACAGATGGTGCACACAGCTCCAGGGGACACACCCCCACCTTTTCAGAAAGGGGCGCTTGGTGCTCATCTCTCCCACAGAGCTGTCCTCTTTCACAGGCAATTCAACATGCTTGCACCTACCATAGACTAGTTTTTCCTTTTCCTTTCTTTTCTTTTTTCTCCTGGGAGTTTTTAGTGGAGTCCTGAGTGTCTCAGTGGAGACAGTTATCAAATGCAGCAGTAGGGAAAGACAATAACAAATTTTTTGATAGGGCAGTGTTGTCTGTATCAGGATAGTCTCTGGATCACAGTGTGTTTTATTGGTGTAAAGAAATAAAGAGTAGGTTTCAACTGACTTGAACAAAGAGCTGTGTTTCTCAAAAAAACCTTAAGAATATGAAACACCAAAACCTGTTCAAAAAGCAGTGTTTTTCAGAAACATGTAATTCATTTAACAATAAATCTGTGAGTTGCCAGACAAATCCCCACCTGTTACCTGACCAGCTGTTACGTCATTATGAATTTAAGGTAGCAACTGGTGTCTGGTAAATGGCACAGCAATTCTGCAAGATTTGTAAAGGTATCAACAGTTAAGAGCTCCAGACACTCAGTTGTGAAGGGAGCTGGTTCTAAAGGAGCCCTGCTCCCATCCCCAGCTGAAGAATGAGGCAAGGAACCTGCACTGTTGGGTGCTAACCACAGCAGGGAGCCTTCTCCTCCTGACGAGAGACTGCTGGCACACAGCACATTGACCCCTTCCTTGCACAGGTCAGCAAATTCCTGACAGCATCTCTGTCTCTCAAGTTATGCCAAAGCACCTTTTTTTTTCTCAGAAAAGAACCAGACTCAGATTCAAACTACATTTTGACACCAGTCTCTGACACTCTTTTTTCTTGACCCTCTAGATTGGCACCCTAATCACCCCCTCAAATCTGAATCTACACATCAGAAAATGCATATTTCTTCTTATCAGAGGGATGATGCAAATATAAATTCAGCATTTGTACCATGCTGAAACTCCAAGGTCATAAGGAAGTTGGATCCTGAAGAAAACACAATGGAAAGTATGTAAGAATTCTCAGTGGAACAATACCCTCACAAAAAGCAATTCCAAATGCTCTGCATCAATGCAGAGAATTGCTACCAATAATGACATTTCTGCTGGCATTTTAAAGCTATTCTGTATGTAAAACATTTTTTGCAGACAGATATTAGACTATAATCAAGGCAATGCCAGTAACACTTGAGTGTGACAAGATCAATCACAGGAACCCAATAGCTTGGGTAATCATTCTGTTAACTCCCAAGAACTGGCAGAACTCCGTGGCTGTGCTTTACTGCAACATTTTATTGCTGAGCCACATGATACAAAGCATCTTGTGATGCAGACTGAAAATCACTTCTATAAAAATGAGAGAAACAAGATGAAAAATAGGGAGAGCAAGAAATCATGCAGGTAAAATCATCAGAACTGTTGGAGCTACACGAAGAGCTTGCAAAGCATTTGCCTGCAGTAGGCCTAATCCCAGTCAGCAAGATCTTAGCTTATCAATAGTAAATTCCTCTCACACAAAATATTTACAGTAATTGATTAAAAATGTAACTCTATATAATGTCTCTCTACATACACATATATTACATAGACTGCTGTGACAAAGACATGAGATTCACAATAATGAGGTGTTTGAATCACTTCATAAAATGTTCTTATGGAAACTCAAGAGGGAATTCCTTGACTGGTGGGTAATTGCTTGTTCCCTCAATAGTGCTGAATTTAGAAATGAACAGTAGTAGTGATATTCATAATGAAAATCTCTTAACTGTTTAGAGACCACTGCTCTGCATACTATTCACTAACTACTGTAATTTTTCAAAGGACAGGGAATTTTGGCATAATTTTTTGTTAGAAATGCTGTAGTATTTATTCACCTAATGGCTATTTTCAAGCTCTTTAGGCAGTCGACTGAGTGGGGAAAAAAGCTCATACAGGAAAGTTACAATAATCACACAGATTCATTCACCATCACTTTTGGCAGCTCACACACCCAGAGGACCTCCCAAGAGCCCAGGAGGAAAAGAGGAATCAAACAGCTGAAAAGTCTGGGGTACTACCAGGACCAGGGGGCAGGTGTAAGGTACCACGCTGAGCCAAGGTTAGATCACCTACACCTTGTCTCCTTGGCTAGAGGAAACAGAAACCCTATCTAGCAGGACTTGGGATAAACAAAATTGACTTTAAATGTGCACTGATTGCATTCCAAATGCGGCACATCACCCTTTTCTCCAGACTCTGCGCCAGACACATTTCCTGCTGCCCAGGAAGCCATTCAGCAGCTCTCGGTCCATTGTGGTGGATTGTGGGCTCAAGAAAAGGTGATGATATCAAACCAGAGCTCAGTCACTGTAGGGTACATCTGCAGGAGTGTAGTGGTGACACTGGGGCAGCTAGCAGGTTGATTAATATGTTGATTTGGTCCTGGAAAACCATATTGTCTCTATCTTGAATAATGTCCTCTGCTTAAATAATTTCATATGTATTTTGTGCTTGAATATTCAGAATTTTGAATACATTGTTTCTCAGCTCATGATCCTTAAGCTGCTTTTGTGTGATGCCAGTGGTAGGCACTGTACCTTACAGCTCTATAGCACCTTTTAGCGCTGATGAAAACAAAGTTTTAATGAAACTGCCCACTCTTTTAGAGCAAGCCTCATATTTGTAGAAACAAATTATCCTTTAGAAGGATATAAGAGAAGGTGATAATTTTTTCAGCACAGGGTGCTTTATCAGAAACACTGATTTATTGACTGTGAAATTTTACAGGGAAATGTGCCAGCTTTGATGAGCCTTTTGTGGAGTATTTCCTCAGGTCTCTGATGAAAGTGATATCTTTAAAGAGAAATCCCCAAGGGAAACCCATAGAGTAGAGATTAATATATTAGCCTCATATATGGGATCTGGCATCTCATGTGACTTGTTCCTATCCTAGCTGATTATTTTGGAGCTGCCTTCATGCTAAAGCTGTCTGCTTGGTGTCATCTGCACTTTCTTGTTTTCTGGTTTTGTTTGGTTTGGGGTTTGTTTTTTTGGGTTTGGGTTTTTTTTTTTGGTGTGTGAGTTTTTTTAACAAATCTTGAAATGCTTTGGTTTTCTCGTGATATAAATAGAAGATATTTTAAAATATTTTCCTTAATCTGTTAACTATTTCTTTGCCATCTTTATATGGCTCTTGTATCATTTTATCATCTGCTGCCTGGCTTGACACCCTGCCAGGGAAGGGGTTTGTCTGACACTCCCATGTCCACCTGGGAAAGTCAAACTGAGTCTTCATGGAAAACATGGCAAGCATGGGAAGCAGTGCCTCAAACACAAGGAGAGTAAATCTCTCTCCCCTCAGATGAAGTGCTTCTCTGAATGACAGTCCTTTATGGATTTTTCATTGGGATGATGTACAGCATCCATTATTTTGAAGGACTGTTCTTAGATACAGGTAATCCCCCAGCACCGGATGTTTGTGGCTTTGGCATGCAGGCATTAAGTCTTAGCAGTATGAACACAGGCACAGAGTTTAATGGGCTATAGAGATTTCTGGGATGGCAAATTACATCTCAGCCAGGCTGAGCAACAGAAAGCATAATCGTTGATGTTTTATAGAAAATGATTCACTTACAATAAAGGAGTGGGGGTTGGAGAGGGAGGTGTTTTCCCCTCTGAGTGATCAACCAAACCATTAAAGGCAGTTCCTATAGGTAGGTGCATGTACAAGATATTTATGTGGTGTGGGAGTCTCCAACTTCAGACTTGGATCTCTGGCTCCTTTGAGTAAAAAAATCTCTGGTATGAAGTTAGTTATGAAATTGTAACCAATCATGTTTATTATTACCTTAAACAGATGCATGGGGTTCATGCTGAAATTAGGAATTGCTATAATCTCTTTTGCTTCTCTGTTCTGGAGTTTACTTGTAACTCTAAGGTAGATCTATTTTTTCATTCTTTCTTTTTGAAGGAAGAAGGGAGTCATGGTAGCATCTTCACCAGGGTACTGAAATAGGACTGCAAGAAGATGAAGATTTCTGTGCTTGTGGCTGTGGCTGGGGTGTGAGAGAGGGACCAGGGCCCCTGTGGCAGAGTCTACAGTCAGGGTGAGGTTAAACAGCCTCAGGCTGTAGCAATCTGCTCTTGTCAGACTGAATAATAAATGAGGCCTCAGGGTGGGGGGAAAGGCCACAACAGACACGCTCAGGAAATAATTCTCTAATATGTTTTTATCAGTAGAAAGGCTTAAGGAAAGTTTTTGTTGTGAATAAGTGTTTCCTGCCTCTGCATTTTGTTCCTGTACTGTCCTTGTTTTGCTTTTCTGTAACAATGCTGGACTGGTTTTGAACTTTTTTCTGCCCAACTTTGTTTAGTATTAATTTTTTCTTGAAATATCTAGTCTGTGTTTCACAAATTCCATGCATAAAATTGTGCTGTGTGATTCCAAAGTCCTGTGGGTAAAAAGTAACACTTTTTCTCTCTGTCTTCTATATTTTGTTTTGGTTTGGTTTTTGTTTTGTTTTGTTTTGTTTTAGTTGTTTTTTTTTTTAATGAAGCATAATTTTGGTCCTGAAGAAATTTAAATGATCCCATCACAGTGTGACCTCACAGCATGATGCTGTGATGGTTCCCTGCAGGGCTAAGCAGGCAGTGAGTACCATATGTACCCAATTCAGTCGCTGTGGAAAATATGTGAGAATGTGGGGTAGATTTAGTCAAAGTTAAGACCCCTCTGCTTGAGGAAAAATAGCAAAGTGTGACTCTGACTAACTGAATAATTGAATGGATAATTTAATTCATTTCTAAAGGTGTGAGAAGAGTAGCTTGTTAGTGAAGAGAAAATAACTTCCTTCTTAAAATGAAGTCTTTCCTGTAACCTACTCATAATAGTGAGTATATAGATAATAGTGCATGGAAATGGATTTTAATGTGGCTGTGTTTATTTTTTGTATTGGTACATCATTAAAATCATGTCTAATATGTTGAGATCAGAGCAGTTACTCTAATGCTAAACAGTTGGAGAGGACTGAAGTAACCAATGAATAGTTTATATTGTGAGTATTAATTTTTGGATGGTTTTTTTTGTTTGTTTTTTCATACTACTTGGCTAGCTGTAGGCGTGTGGTGTGACTCTCCATTATTTAGCAGTTAAAGAATTACTGAATTACTTTGATTTGTACAGCATGTTGCTTGCAGCTTAAATCCCAGCTCAGTGCCTCTGGGTTGGTGTGCACCTCTCTCCTCCATGGGAGAGGTTATCCCAGTGTGCTCTGTGCAGAGTTCTAGATAGAAACAAGGCATGACACAAGCCAGCACAAAGGGCAGCTGGTCTGAAGGACTCATTACAAATGTTACCTCTGTATCTACTCTTGATGAAAGAAGAACTGCTTCTGACAGGCTTCTGTTCTGCACTTGGCACTTTGGCACTTGACATGGCAGATAATCTATGCAGACACTGATCCAGCAGATTCCTTTGTCTCAACATGCTGAAAATATACAAGTGTATACCCCTAAGTCAATTAACTCATCTTGAAGACTTCAGACTGGAACTTTCACTACTGAGTGTGTTCTGCCCTCTTCGGCCAGCACTATTTAAACATGCATCCCTTTTATGAACTGTGTCTAATCCATATTGGATGACATCTAGGTAAGATCTGATATTCCCTTTATTTTACCTCTAGCTATTGCTATTTTGTCAGTTCAGTTGGGAATGTGTTCCAGAGATGGAACCTGTCCTATTGTCTTACTACTGCTTCATGTGACATGGATCTAATTTCCAAAGTATTAGTTTTAAGCTAAAAAACACCCCATAATAATTAAAATGTCATTGCTTTTAATAATTTACAATGATTGGGATGGTTACATTTGTTACATTAGTTTCAGTATATAGTAGATCCTGTTGTCATCTTTTCTTCTTGGCTTATTTGTTTCCTCTGTTATAAAAGGGATGTCAGATTTTTTTGTCAGCTCAACATTTCATTCTACTTCAGTTCTGTTTCCTAAAAAAGATATGTAGCTTCGGGGCTGATCAGACCTAACACTGACAGACTGCTATCCTTGCCCCTTTATGTCGATTAAGAAGTTCCTGCAAGTGCAAGTTACTGCTTTTATTTATCATTCACCCACTTCAAAAATGTTAATATAATGAGACTAAAAGAGATAATAGTATTTGTACACTTGTGGGTTGCATAATCCTGTTAGTTTTGAATGCAGACTCTTACTGCCAGTACTTTCATGTGACTGTCATTTTGTATATGAGAAACGGTTTAATTCCTCCACCTGAAAAACAGGTGGAAAGAAAGGGCTTGGGCTGTCAGCCAGAAATTATTACACCTGAGTCCTCAGTATGTGGTGCTACCTACAAACAGTTTCTTCTTCAGGGGGAATGCGTCTGCACTGCTCTAGGAGCAAATGTCTGGTGTCTGTCTGGCTCATCTGTGCTCCCCTGCCGCAGAGGGAATGAAAACAATCCCATGTTTAGTAGTAAATGGCCTGGGATGCCCAAAGGCAGGTCTTTGTCCATAGCAGAATACAAGCAGGCAGATTCTTTATCTGCTGGCAAAGCAGTGGTCACAGAACAGCCCCTGATCCTCTCTGGGTTCTGTCTGTCACACAGTTTCTGTCTGCAGATGAGATGTTATCCCTCTGCTCATTTGCATCTCCGTGTTTTTTCATTCCATGCTAATTGCTGTTCTGTATTTCACTCCTGTGACATATCTGTGCTTTATCTGTCACTTTTTGAGCTTGCAGTTGCTACACATTATTAAGGCAAATTATATCATAACTGACAAGTTAATAGATATTTTCCTCATAGTGACACAACTCCACTCTTTCATGTTGGTAAAAAACTATATGAGTGGACAGGTGTCTGTGCTTGTAATCTTCCATGTCTCAGAAAAAGCAAATCCATGCCACTGTTATAACAAATAGTAATAAAATTAGTTTTTCCTACTGATTCATGTAACAAAGCAGTCAGTTAAAAGAATAATTTATAAACATAATTTATCTCCATAGAATTACAACTTACAAGTCTTAGGAAGCTGACTTTGTACTCCTAATTTTTATAAACATAATTTGTTAACACCTGCAGGCAAATCAAGGAGATGATACTACTTAAAGGAACAGAATTATGGCTACAAATAAAAGTTGTAAAATATATGCTGTCTGAATAAAATAATTTTAAAGAAACATTTGAGGGCTATTGAGTGCACACTTTACTATGTTGCTCAGAATTCTGTTTTCATTGTAAGAGGTGTAAAGAATGTGATAGTTAAATTACAGGGAGGTGAGGAGATCTGCAAATTTCTGAGGAGAATGACAAGAACTGCAAACAACTGCAAAGCTGTTTGTGCTTTCTTCAAACAAAAGAATAAGGAGAGTGTGTTTGTACTGAAATAGGGTGGCTATACAGAGAGAGAATAACAAAAAATGGAATTATAATCTCAATTTGCTTACTTTGAACTGTTTTAAAAACACAAAATAAAGCTGTTACTATGTCCAGGTCAGGGCAGCCCCATAGCCAAACACTCCCAAAGCCTGCTAGTACCTGCTTTTTTATAATTTATTGTTAATAGAAAAGGAACATTCAGCTTCCTCGAGGGTTACAGTGGATGCAGCTGCAAGTCATGTTTGGAAAAACAGGAGTCTAAAGTGGGAGAGAGAAGAGGAGGAAAAGCCTATCATCTGGGGAAGGAGGAGAAGTTCACTTTATGAATGAAACAATGTAATAATGAATTGCAATGGATTAATTTAAATTTCATCTTTTTCTTATTATACATTAAAATGCTGCTGTGGAGGGTATTTCTTTAGGGGTTCAACATCAGCTGAGACTTGAAAGTAGAGCATGTGGGGCACATGAAGAGGTTGTGAGGAATGGGTTGGTTCTTGATGTTTGTTTTGTACGTGGAAATTCCAAAGTTTAATCTCCAGTTACTGTTCAGCCAAAATATTTGTATCGTGCCATTGAAAAACAATTCACACATTTTTCATGCTGCTTTGGAATTTGGAGAGGTGTGGTCTTGGGCTTTGAGAACGTCTGTGAGTGATTAAATAGTTCTAAAAACAAGACCAAAACAAAGGCAGGCAGTTGGGCACCTGTGTGGGTTGTGATGGCCACCTCTGGCTGCCCTCAGCTGAGGGGTCTGAGCCACCTCTGCTTTGCTTTTCTTGCAGATTTTTTGTGTCTTGTCCAGATTTTACCCATTTGATAACAGAACTAGGTGAAATCTGAAATGAGGCTACATTAAGAATTACACTCCTGATTCAGGGCTGGGGTTGGGCTGCCAAATTGTGTTCTGTGACCAGATCCCTATGTCAGGCAGAGTTATTTGGTGTGGTCACTTCATGCTGCTGGCTGCTGAGGTCAGAGATACTGCCTTGTTCTGCCGGGTTTGAGGCTGTGCTAGCTCTGTCACCTGCTAGAACGGGCTCTCTGAAAGCTGGGATGTGCCTTTCACTTGTGTCCCTGCTGGACCTGTGAGTGCTCGTGATTTCGTAAAGCTTTGGCTCTGCACTGGAATGGCCTGGAGCATTCATAGATTCACACTCAAATCACAGCTCAAGGGATTTCCTCAAAACCTTGAGAATTGTGTATTGTAGTCTGAAGATTGCAATATACTCCTAATTTTCATAATTTAGAAGCTTTTCTATTCATAAAAGAATACTTCAGCATCGCCATGAGACCGCTCGGCATGTTAGATCTGGGGTGCAAGTTTGGTGTAATAGAGTTAGGGTTATAATCCTGCCCTCTGAGAAATGCCCTGAAGGAAATGATGAGGGAAGGAGCTGGGAAAAGGTCTGGTCTGTCTGCATGTGGCCCCTTATGGTAACTGCTGGCTCAGATGAAGATTCATAAAAGGTTATTTTAAAAGCTTAAAAGTGTACTCATAACTGTTGCCTGTCCTTTTTCAGTGGAGCCCTGAAACTGCTTTAGTTTCTGAATGTGCACCATTCCCTTGGGAAGAAGAAATTTGTGTTGCTATATTTTGGCCATTGTATAGAAGATAGCTAAAAAAAACCAAAACAACACAAAACCAAAAAGCTAAAAACAAACAAAAAGCAACAACCAAAAAAAGAACAAAAAAAACAAAAAAAAACCAAAAATATGAAAATATTGCTGTAAAAAGTAAGAAAGAAAAAAGTAAATACACTGTGATCAATACCAGAAACAGACAAGGATAAGTGAATCCAAACACTGACTGACAAATGTACAGGAATAAAGTTCACTGTCTATAACATTTAAAAGTTTAAGGCAATAGAAAAAAAAAAAAAAGGAAGAAACCAAGCAGAAAAAGCCCCAACCCGTGTCCCTTCCTTTTAACTTGTTGTGGAATTGTTTTGTGTGCACACCGGGGAGCAGCAAAGGAGCTTGTGGCCGTACACTGCTGACAGTCCTGCAGGGCTCACTGTGCTGGGGATATTCTCCTTGTCCTGATCTCTCTGCTGGCAGTGTTTTGCTGTAAGTGACACTGTGAACACTTGTGATGTTCTTGGAGCTGAGCCCTGTCTTGGCCATGTGCCATCACCCATAATCTCTTGTCTGAAAAAACTTTCATTTTAACCTTGTTTGGTTCAGAAAGAAACCCAGTTGCACATTTTGTTGATGTTAATGCTGAGGCTTGCACGGGGGCAGTTTAAACCACTGCATTTGAAACTGATGATTAGAACCTGTATTTTTTCTAATGATCTTTCTATTGCAAACAGCACAAGATGACCATGGAATAAACCCAGAAGTAGAATCAGAAGCTGGAAGAATACACATTGAAAAGTTAATTTATTTATAGGTTTGGGGTCTTATTTGGATTAATTCACCAAAGATTCTTCAGTCCTGTCTCCTAGCTGTGTGCAAACATGACCAAGGCAGGTTATTGGCCTAAAACTGCAATAATCTCATTGATGTCTGTGATGCTGTTTCAGATTGCTCTGCTATAGTTGTGATGTGGAATTTTGTGACACTTTATTGCACAGAAGCTTTCAGCAGGTATTTGTTACATCCTCCAAAAGAAAATGACTTCCCAACAGATGCCTTTGCAAGGGGAAGGTGTGGGGTGTGGGAAGATTTCATTGCTGCACATTGTCTTGAGTATCTTTGTCTGGGGGTGATGCTGGTACGAGACAGTGGCTACAGAAGCCCAGGATACAGTGAAACTGCTGGAGTAGAGCTGACTTATGTTCATTTCAGTGTCCATCAAATTAAGACTTGTGTAGGTTGTTGTCCTGCTTCTGATAAAAAAGGTTTGGTAATGAACCTGGCCACAGCATTTCTCTATAGAATATGACTGAATTAAAAAAAACAAAACAAAAACAAAAGAAATGAAACAACTGTCAGGAGTATTTTTATAAACAAATATTTCTTCCCCTTCCTAAAATTCAATGGTTATAATTTATATATATATATAAAATAATATATACAATATATTTGATGTGACATTTGTTTTCTTTATTTAAACTCAGTTTTTTGACACTGTCCCTTATTCAGTGGCTAAGACTAGAAGCTACCTGCAGACATGAGCTGCCTTTTCCCTCAGCCCTTTGTTCTCAGATTTTGCAGGTAGCTGGCAGATCTGTCTCCCCAGAAAGGCAGAACCTCTGCACCATGCTGCCTGCACAGTAGAGATGCTGGCATTGCATCATGCTATTACAAAAGCAGAAAACTTTCCTCTGGCAGTGCTTTCCCTGCAAAGCCTGGACACTGCTCAAAGTGCTTCTGCTCTGCTAAGCTCTCTGAATAGGCTCTGTCCTAAAACCTGTGCTTAACAAAACCAACAGCTTTGATCCATGCAGAAAGAGAAGAAAAAGTTTCAACCAACTCCTTCCTCCTTCAGGCAGGTGCTGGAGTGCAGAATATTGGTGGGCTCTGGATTGTAGTGATGGGTTGTGGTCCAGGGCAGGAAATGAGCAAAGCAGCTGAGCTGCAGCTTTGTGGGGAGATCTTGTCAAAGCTGATGCACTGACCTGAAAGACTGGAGTAGTTCAGGAGCTCATTCCCAGTGGGATACCAAGGCCCAGCCTCAGGGGAGTGCAGAGTTATTTGTCAAAAACACGGGGTAAAAGGCAGCGCAGAGGATTTTCATCCATGGAATTCTACTCCAGCCCTGAAGTATGACAAAACTTGCAGCTCATAGTGATGAATATATACTCACATTATATATATAACAGGTATATACTTGTTACCTTGAAATCAGCTGCTTAAATTCTGATTTGACTTGTTGCACCAGTGCGAATGTGATCTGCATGATAATCATAACATTTTCTTTTTTACTAAGTTTTAATTAAGGAGCAGTGAAAGGAAGACTTGTTGCTGGTGTTAGGTAGGAGGGAGCAGATGAATTATTTGGTTAGCATGGCTCTTATTTGTGATATTGTTTAATTAACAAGGGCCATACCAAGCAAATTCAGTGACTTTTTTTCCATGTTGCCCCTCCCAATGATACAAGCATGTGGCCTGCATGTTTTTACACTTTGTTATGCAAATGTGCAGTGTAGTATCAGTGGTAAGACTGATGAAAATATGTGCAGCATTTGTTAGGTCAGCTTGCTTGTCGTCGTTTGTCATCTGCATATCGTTAAAATGTATGAACACATTAAACACATTGGGATAATGGTGTGTGATGTGTCTGGGAGGGGCACTGGCTCCCAGGCCATCTCTGCACAGCTCTGTGTGTGTGCAGTGTCTGGCACTGGCTCCCAGGCCATCTCTGCACAGCTCTGTGTGTGTGCAGTGTGTGTGCAGTGGCTCCCAGGCCATCTCTGCACAGCTCTGTGTGTGTGCAGTGTGTGTGCAGTGGCTCCCAGGCCATCTCTGCACAGCTCTGTGTGTGTGCAGTGTGTGGCAGTGGCTCAAGGGCCATCTCTGCACAGTTCTGTGTGTGTGCAGTGTGTGTGCAGAGGCTCCCAGGCCATCTCAGCACAGCTCTGTGTGTGTGCAGTGTCTGGCAGTAGCTCAAGGGCCATCTCTGCACAGCTCTGTGTGTGTGCAGTGTGTGGCAGTGGCTCCCAGGCCATCTCTGCACAGCTCTGTGTGTGTGCAGTGTCTGGCACTGGCTCCCAGGCCATCTCTGCACAGCTCTGTGTGTGTGCAGTGTCTGGCAGTGGCTCAGGGGCCATCTCTGCACAGCTCTGTGTGTGTGCAGTGTCTGGCAGTGGCTCCCAGGCCATCTCTGCACAGCTCTGTGTGTGTGCAGTGTGTGTGCAGTGGCTCCCAGGCCATCTCTGCACAGCTCTGTGTGTGTGCAGTGTGTGTGCAGTGGCTCCCAGGCCATCTCTGCACAGCTCTGTGTGTGTGCAGTGTCTGGCACTGGCTCCCAGGCCATCTCTGCACAGCTCTGTGTGTGTGCAGTGTCTGGCAGTGGCTCAGGGGCCATCTCTGCACAGCTCTGTGTGTGTGCAGTGTCTGGCACTGGCTCCCAGGCCATCTCTGCACAGCTCTGTGTGTGTGCAGTGTCTGGCAGTAGCTCAAGGGCCATCTCTGCACAGCTCTGTGTGTGTGCAGTGTCTGGCAGTGGCTCCCAGGCCATCTCTGCACAGCTCTGTGTGTGTGCAGTGTCTGGCAGTAGCTCAAGGGCCATCTCTGCACAGCTCTGTGTGTGTGCAGTGTCTGGCAGTGGCTCAAGGGCCATCTCTGCACAGCTCTGTGTGTGTGCAGTGTCTGGCACTGGCTCCCAGGCCATCTCTGCACAGCTCTGTGTGTGTGCAGTGTCTGGCAGTGGCTCAAGGGCCATCTCTGCACAGCTCTGTGTGTGTGCAGTGTGTGTGCAGTGTCTGGCACTGGCTCCCAGGCCATCTCTGCACAGCTCTGTGTGTGTGCAGTGTCTGGCAGTAGCTCAAGGGCCATCTCTGCACAGCTCTGTGTGTGTGCAGTGTCTGGCACTGGCTCCCAGGCCATCTCTGCACAGCTCTGTGTGTGTGCAGTGTCTGGCAGTGGCTCAGGGGCCATCTCTGCACAGCTCTGTGTGTGTGCAGTGTGTGTGCAGTGTCTGGCAGTGGCTCCCAGGCCATGTTCTACAGAACCTTTCAGCTCCCATATGTGCAGGTCCTGCTGTTCCCCCTCCGTGCTCAGATGAGGCCTGCAAGGGACAGGAGATGTGGAGCTGCTGCTGCTGGGGAGATTCAGGGGCATCATTGATATAGAGGCACTCAAAGTGCTGCTTTGAAAGGGAAGAGACTTTTGAAGGGTTGCCAAACCCTGCTCAATTCCATATCCCTTCTGCCTCCTCTGTGTGTGGGACTGCCCAGATGTGAGAGCAGTCAAACACGAGGCCGCTTTTGCCTGTTCTTGCTGAACCAGTGCAGGCCTCTGACCCTTGCCAGTCAGGTGACTTTACTTAATTGGGCTTGTAGATTCCATTACTGACACAAATAACATAAAATACTTTTTCTGTCTCCAAAGGTTAGTCTGGATTTTTGGGTTTTTTTTTTGCTCCCCTGCCTCTTTAATCTCTGCCATAGCAGTAAAGGTTGATGAGCAGTGTTGAAGATGTGCTGATATAAACACAGCCAATTGCCAAATCCCTGTGCCAGCCTTGTAAAATTCATGTTTACGTGATTACAGGGTGTCATTTCTGCACTTATGTAGCTGCAGTCACTTTCCTAGGCTCCCAAGCATGATCCAAACATTGAAGGAACTCTGCTGTTTCTTGTTGCATTTTAATATATTACAATTTTGGTGTTTTTAAGTGTGATTGTCATGTTGCTGTTTGTGGATCTTGAATGAATGAAGTTTCAAAGTCACAAAATACCTGGAGTTGTGTGGGATTATTTTGGGTTTTATCCAGGACAGGCTCTGGGCAGTTACAAGTGTGCTTTTAGATCAGATAAATCTTGTGTATAGTTCAGCTGAGGACATGACAAATCCAGACCTTTCTGCTACTGCACAGAGGGTCATACATTCAAGGTGAAGTCTTTAGAACTTTTATTTATTTGCAAAATGCAAATAAATTAATAAAGGCTGTAGCTGTGATTTAATTCATTCTACCATCCTTTCAAGCATTGGTCTCTCCAAATCAGGCAATAAACAGCTGTTGGTGTTTAAATAATAATTATTTTTTGCCTTACCACTTATGATATGGTGTCATTTCTGCTTGTTTAAATAGCTCCAGGCAGTTTCTTCTGCATCCTGGCTGACTTGTTTTGTGGAGATCTTGGCTCCTGTCAGGAAACTCTGAGGGATCTGGTGTGCCCCCCCCGTTTGGGATCTGCCACACCCTTCCTGAGCTCTACAGACTGATACAGAAAGTTCTCACCAGGCTGGGGACTGAACAGATTGTCTCGTTTTGGTCCCTTTTGGTGTCACCCAAAGGAAGTGCTTAGTCATTGATGTGGTTCAGCTGAGATTATCACAAAGCTTCATTTTATCCTCTCTTGGCTTGCATTGAGGTGTATCTGGTTTGGTGTTTTATGTGTGCTTGCTCTCCAACTGTACTCATTCCTTCCATGTATTTTCTATTTAACATGCCATATTTCCTATATCATAACCTCCTGTTTTGGAGCCAGAACCTCTTCTTGGGGACATTAAAAGGAAGAGCAGAACAACTTTCTATTAGCAACCCAAGTTTTGTGAGGGCCAGGCATCCTTTGAATATACCACTGAATATATCCATTGCAATCAATGGATGAAGAGATTCTGATTATCAGCAATTATTTCTGAGGAAAGTAGCTGCAAAAACAGAGTATCCAGAGAGCTCTTACATAGATTGGAACATAGAAATCGGCTGGAGAAGTTGCTTTAGGAAGCACAGAAAAAAAGTTCTTTATGTTACATTTTCAAGTAATCCCTGGCTATCACCAGGGTGACTTTTTGCAATACAAAAAATTAATGATTTTTTGGTGAAATCTGAAGTACTAGGAAATACAAAGTTAATTTATTGAAAATATGTCCAGGAGCTTTAACCTTTTCTTCATATTTCATAGGAATTATTTATATAGTTGTATATTTTTATGCCCAAACCTAGTTTTTTAAACCAAGTTGTAAAAATCCGAAGTGTGTTTTTTGTCAGCTGTTTCTTTGACAGCAGCCCCTAAAGTTAGTGTAATGAGCTAGCAGAACTTGTTTGAATTTTGGTAGAGTTTTTTAAAATGGAAACTTGGTTGCAATCTCCTTACAAAATTCTGTTGCTCGCTAAAATGCAGATAAGATGTGCATGATGAGGGGTAAAACTGAGATGACATGTCTGTCACTGGAATAATGAATATGAAATGATCAGTTTGAAATGAATGAACTGTAAAATATATAATTATTGCTCAGTGTTCCATACCTTTCACAATAAAAAGTGTAAAATGAAATTTGCAATAAAGTGTCCCATCTGCAGTACTGTAGGACAAAAGCTGAGATGTCACGGGTCAAAATCATTCATATTAGAAATTCATAGAGGTGGTTTGTAATTAGGGACCAACTGATGAGGGGCAATAGTGTTTCATATTTAGTCATGAGACTTAACCAATTAATCAAAAAAAATTCCAAATGGGTAGAAGATGCAACTTCAGTTTTCTTCCATCAGTCTGTCTTTTGTTTGACAAACAAGTTTTTCTGCATTAACCAGAGCCCTGGAAACTTTTTACAGCAGACAGCAGTAATTAGGAAATGATCTGTTTAATTATCAGGGAATACTAATAAGGAATGAATGGAAGCTTATCTGGTTTTGAGATTAGACAAAAATGAATTAATTTATAGACAAAGAATGTATCTTATGCAAGTACTCATATCAAGCTCTTGTGAGCAATTAATTATTCCAGTATTATATAGTACCTGTTTTGGAGGAAAAAGTATTGATTGCATATAGTGTTCCCATATTTCTTAAAATCAGATATTTTCTCCAAATGAGTATTGTCATTTTTGGAGAAGAAATGTGGCTAAGTTTTCATGTCCTAAGCAGTGAGCGCTCCTTGGAATTGTGCTGTCTGAAGGCAGGAGCTCCTGTCTGGCTGCCCAGTGGTTCTTTCACTCCTGTGCGAGTGATGGCCTGTAGCACAACAGAATGTTCTACATCACAAGGCAGACCAGCAGCTCTCCAGCATCATCTGATTTTCCTTCATTTCCCTTGGTGCTGTCCATTCCTCATGAGCCACATGTGACCTTGCTGGGCTCAGGGCCCCGTTCCCAGGCTGGGAATGTCACCTGGGACACGGCAGGGCTGGGGATGTCACTGGATGGGCAGCAGGGCTGGGGATGTCACTGGATGGGCAGCAGGGCTGTGCTGGAAGGGAGGAGCTGGTAGATATCTGTGCTTGCTGTTGGGGACAGCTGCCAAGCAGGAATCACTGTGCAGATGTCCCTTGGTTTCCACAGGAGTGAGTGAATGTCCCATCCCACAGAAGCTGCTGCCTTGTCACCTACCACGGGTAACCCAGCTGTTGGCTTGATGAGGTTTTTCATGAGAAAGAGGAGGCAGTGTTACCATGTGGTTTTGTACGGTCAGAAAGATTGGTCAGCCTTGCCCCAGTTCTTTGTTTCTTGTGGGGTCCCCTATACCCTGTGCCCCAAGTCTAAAAGTCAAAATTTTGGTATTGTCCGAGGAAGGCAGAAAAGTGGGCAGGAACTGCAATTTTATTGAAGAAGTAGAAACCCTAAAATAAACCTTGGAATAATATTTATCTTGGCATCTGATGAAAAGCTGTGCAGACCCCAGAATGCTGGTTTCAGTTATGTTTAACACCAGAGGGAGGGGAAAAGGTAACCTGTGCATTCAGGTGTTTTCTAGGTTTACCTTCCTCTACTTGGATATCTCCTTCCTCACTTGTTTATATGATCAGGCTAACATGATATTTGTGCAGGGAGGTTCTTTGGGGTCAAGATTCAGATTCAGAGTCAAGATTTAGGAGAGCTGGAAACTACATTGTGGAATTTGATAGTTTGTTCTCATTCCTAAAGAGGCTGAAATACAAAAAGCATCTTGATGCTGTTTTTGGAGCCATGTGGGGACAAGAATTTGTCATTTGATGCAAGGTCATGGTCCAGCTCTGACTGAAACTGTGGGAACTCCTGACTCCTAATGCAGGAAAATTGTGCCACAATTTCACCCCAAGCTCCACCTGTACTCAGCATTTGTTATTTAAGTACGTAAATGTGGATATGGGGAAGGAGTACTTGCATTTTAAATTGCATTTTAAAACTTGGCTCTTGGCAGTATAATTTCTATGTAAATAGATTGATATGTTTCAAAACACTCAGCAATTAGAAGATACTCGAGAATGTTGAGGGAAGAAAGAAAAATAAGAGCCTGTTTCCAGGTTGAAATGCAAAAAAAAAAGAGGTGAGGGGAAGAATAAACCATTCAAATAGGATCAGTGATAATTTTAGGTTTAAATCTCTAGAAAATGTACTGAGAGAAAAGATTGCCTTGGAAAAAAGAAATACTGCATTGATAATGAGGAGGTGCATAAAAGTCAATTAAATTAAGCATTGTATTATGAAGTCAGAGCTGTTTATAATCAGAAACATCTAAGCCTAAAACCATATTTATTTCAGGCAGTTCTTAGGTCTAGACACAGCTGTCAGAAGAAAAAAAAGTAGAAAAAATTCAAGTGTAGCTAGAATATGTCTGAAGAATGCAGAATAGTTATGAAAAGCAGCATGTCGGTGTGTTCACCATATGGATTACATAGCCCATGGAATTAAGGCATTCTCTGC
Source organism: Poecile atricapillus (assembly GCF_030490865.1). NCBI lineage: Eukaryota > Metazoa > Chordata > Aves > Passeriformes > Paridae > Poecile > Poecile atricapillus. Next base: position 2,222,626 of record NC_081256.1, on the reverse strand, counting down.
CTTCGAGAGCTGAAACACAGAGGTCTTGACTCCTACAATGTCTAGAACACCCACATTCCCATTGAATTTTGGGGGGTAGACAGATCATTATTTGTTTTGGAGTGTATAGAAGCTTCCATCAGAACCACAAACTGAGAAGAGCTATTGTATGAAAGCGCAAAGAAGTGGGGCTCTGTCCCTAAAAGCTGCTGTTCTTCAGGAGACAGCAGAGAGTGTCAGAAATGACCAGCGTGGATAGAACTGCACTGGACAGTACCAAAGAAGGAGATGCTCCAGTGTTACCTTTGTGCTGCCTGTGTGTCATTTACTGCCTTCCAGCTTTCTGCTGGGACTGAGAAGGGCAACACCATCACCTGACACCTGCCTTGTGCACTGGTGGTAGTAAAATCTACATAATCCTTGTTTAATGTATGCATGGGACCGTGTGACATATGCCATTTAAAGGCATATTCTGAGGGGTTTGCAGTGAGGATGGAAAGTCAGCTAATAGATTTATTTTGAGGTACATTTTGACTTAAGAGACATCTGAACACAAAATAAAGACTTGCAAATTGACTTCCTGTTGTGTTTCTCTGTGGTGCACTTCTGTCTGCATTGCTGGTAGTTACTTTTACACTTCATGGTTTATATGTGGGTTTGGTCATGGCTGTTGGGAAGGTTATGATGACCCTGATGGGCATGGAACAAAGCTGTGCCACCCTGTGATCTGTGAGCTGTCCCAGTCCTGGGAAAAGTGGATGTGACATGTACAGTCCCCCTGTGGTCTGCCCATAATGCCCAATGGTGCAAGACAGTCAGAAGAGATGTACTCTAAAGGGTTCTCATGCTGCCAGCTCTGGATTTCTGTGCATTTTCACATCTCTTTCTTGACCTTTCAGCTTCATGAGCCTTTGCCCACACAAACATGCCTAGAATTTATCAGTCTCTCCCAGTTTCTTGCACTCTTCCTGTAATTCCCTCTTAAAGAATTGGAGTTTCTTGGTTTTCATCAGGGAATAAACCATGTCTTCTATAGTGCAGTCACAATTTCAAAACCAACATGGTTGATTTGGAAGGAGTGGTTGCCATATAAAAGAAAAATATTAGTAGCTTCTTTCAGGATCTGCTGAATGAAGTACAGGACAGGTAATTTGCAGCAATACCTGTCCTATACGTGATCAGCTTCTCTCTACTGCAATATCGTTCAGCTTCTGCTGTATGGAAATCTGTCATTTTAAACAAATAATAAAAATATAAACATCAATACTTTCTTCTATTTTTTTAAAGAAGAATCTACTTACTCCTTTGAAATCCATGGCATTAGGATTTATCTCATTTCCCAAGATTTCCAGATGTGTAGGCTTATATGTAGGAGCCTAGGATTTCAGAGAAATTAAATTTGTGATAGCACTCAATTCTGTGCTATACATAGTGTGGCATGAAATTTTATAAAGGCTATCATTTTTTAAGGTTTTTTTTTTTTCATTTATTTTAGCCTCATAATGTAACTGGTTTTAACTTGGAATTTTTCAAAATACTGTTCAGCTACATAGTATTGTAGCTGAAACTCTTGAGACATAATTGCATGAAACCCAAGGTACCTTAATATCCTTTTTAAAAACTTCAACTCAAAGTACTATTTATGAAGGAAAACCTGCTAATCTGAATGATAAGGTGCTGAAAAACCTTTGAAAATCTGCTCAGGCAGTGTTAAAATGTCTCAAGTTCTGTAGTAGCTGCAATGTTCGCTTTAGAGATGCCATAATTGAGACATTCAAAGGGAGAAATAGCAGCAGTTGGAATCCCTGGGTTTTGGTATTTCAGGCAGTAAGAGAGGTTTTACAGACGGAAATTAGTTCTTCAGTTAAACAGGGCATCCTGCAGGCCTGCAGCTCCTCAGTGAGGTCTGTCTTTGGTGCTGTTACGGGATTGCTCTTGCTTTTCTGCAGAACCACTGATTTTTATTTGTTTTTCTTCCTATGAAAACACATTGTCATGACAAAAATGTTCACTGGAGATCTGTGTGTTCCTCAGCATTACGTGAAGTATCTGCAGTATTTTCAAGGCATTGTGCTCTATCAGTGAAACAGTGCTGGGAGCCCTGGCCAGTTCTGACAGAACTCTTCAGAGCTCACTCCATTCTTGGCTATTTAAGGAATGAGAGTCAGGTTCATTTTAAATTCCTGCTGTTAATGCTCCTAATGGAAAAATAAACCCATGTTCTGAACAACTTTCAGCCGAAACAAAAAGAGATAAAGTATGTAAGACAGGGACAGCTTCATACAGTGAGTGTGGAGTTATTAAATATTGAAGAAGATAAATTAAATGATAGAAATAAATATGGGGCATCTCAAGCTTTATGTCTTTTTAAATGAGAATGAAGCTGTTCATGAGGAATTCATGTTGAATTGAAGGTCAGCATTGATAAGCAAGATAAATGAAGTACTTTTTGAGTACAAATAAATAGGAAAACACCTTGTTTGTGAGTTTTTTGTGCCCTTGGGACATCAATGAAAACATTTTTTTAACTGTGTAACTTTCATGTCTGAGGATGCAATCAGTACATCCTGTTAAAGTTACCATGGGTAGCTGGGAACACATCCCATTATTCCAGCTTTGTTCCTTAGATATGGGACCCGTGCAGCTTCCTGTTCTTAATGCTGAGGCATGGAAACTGTGGGAGCTCAGAATTCAGGTGTGCATTCCCTGAAGTCTGTTTGTTATGACAACTATCAATAGATACATTTATAAGGACATGTTGATGAAGGAGTTGAAATGTCTTTTGTGTTAATTAAAATAATTTTTCATTTTAAAGGCAGTTCAGGGCCCAGAGATCACAACTACATGGTCCATTCCCTAAAACAGGGCAATGAGGCAGGATGTACAGGCTAATTCCTGTATGCATATGTAAATTCAAAATGTACTCTTCAGAAATTAGGGTCAGATGTAAAAAATGCTGCTGAAAGTTCTACATGTCAGTATTGTAATTGGAGTTCTAAGAAATTTGCAGCTAGATTGTTTTTTTCCTGAACCACACAAGTTTGGGTTGAGCAAAGTATTCACAAAGTTTCTGTTAAATGTTTAATTTTTATTTGGTCAGTGTTAAGAAGTTTCTCTCCCCCACTCACAAAAAGCCCCAAACAAATAAACAGACTTACAAGAGAATTAAGCATATTTATAGCTGCATAAACATCTCAACATGTCAGAATAAATACAGAGTATGTTATTTTACTTTAGAAATAGCCAACAGCAGAGTAATTACTGATATTATCAAGTCTGTTAGGCAAGGTACTCAGTGCTTTTGGTCAAATTAGTTTGTAATAAGAATTAACTACTACCTAAAGAGTCTTCCTTTTCAAATGTTCCTTTTTAATATAAGAAAAATTTTGTTGCTAGGAACTGTCATTATTGAAAGGCCTTTTCTCGGGTGCCAGAAGATGTGTTATGGCAGAAAATGTAGTGCAGTGGGTTTGGTGCAGGATAGGTTTTGCACAATCAAAGCAGAGCCAAGTCATCCACAGGAGCTGCACTGAGTAATTTGATGTTGCTGAGATGCACTACCCATAATGTGTTGTCAGTTAAAATGCTCTCCAAAGAGTTCACATCACCACACATCATAAATCGTATAAATTCTGCTTTAACTGCTCTTAGTATCAAAACTCCCATTGCTTTAATTGGGGCAGGAGTTTCATATTATTTTATGTAAAAGCACATAAACCATTATGGTTTAAAGTTGTCTATCAAAAAATAGAGCCAGAACATAACTACTGGAATTTCAGTAATTCAGGCATTGGCATCACAGGGAGAATGAAGGGTGTGGGACAGAATAAATTTCTTCTCTACAATTTGTCTTTGGCAAAACATATAAATGTGTTTTATATCTGAACGTTTCTGGAAAGTTCTCAGGGTTTTTGTAGGTAAGGAAACACAGTTCCTCCTGATAAAGCTACTCAATGTTTTTGTGGGTTTTTTTCCTAATGATGAGAAGGATTTAATCCTGTAAAACACAAACATTTATTTACTTCTCCTACTTCACAGACATTTTCAGCTTCCTCTTTTTTCTTAGTTTCTTTTTCCTCGAAAATACCTTTATCCATGTCCTTGTTTTCTCTGCCTTCCAGAGAAAGTCTTAAATTCTTTCTCAAGCTCCAATCCTCATTTCTTTAGTGACCTAGGCCCCCAAATCTGCCTGTCTTCTGAACATTTTTATTCTTAGCTGCTACTTTATAAGATCTGCAATTTTGCTGCTGCCTTTGGTTTCTATTCTCGACTCATTCTAGAAATCCAGGTTTCTATCTCAAGGCATACCTTGGAGGAATCTTAGTAAAAAACACAATCTCTGAAATACTTCAGTTACCAGAAACTGGAGTTGCTGGGGACTCTTAGTGAATTTCTGTGCAAGGTTATGTGTTTTCAGAATGTCTCGGTTTTTCATCAAAGAATGACCATGGCACATGCCACACTTGTGAGTCAAAATCATCTTTTGACCTCACTCTTTCAAGTTTCTTCTTCTTGGACCAGAGCCCAGGGCTGTAAAAACTCTCCAGGGAACAGCTCACAGAAACTCAGCAATGGACAGATTGTGGTTTTAGTTGCCATTTCCTTTGAAACACCTGAGAAATGTGGTGTTTGCCCAGGAGAGCACAGTCCCCAGGAGAGCACAGTCCCCAGGAGAGCACAGTCCCCAGAGAGGGGTGACAGCCAGCTCAGTGTGTCCAGGGCTGGGGGCTTTTCCAGCTGCAGGGATGGTGCCTGTGGCAGCTGCATCCCTCTGGAATTGGCTGTGCAGCATCCCCCAGCAGGGCAGGGCTGCGGCATACAGGGGGCAGGAAGTTCAGTCTCTGGCATTCTGCAGGAGTTAATGGGATTTAATGGGATTTTCTGTGTGTCTCAAAGACTTCCTGGGCATCTTCAGTTTGGTTGGTTCTGAGGGGAAGGCCTTTGACACCTACACAGCATTCCAGCAGGCTGAGCTGAAGATCATTGAAGTTAGCAGATGAAAAGACTTAGAGTTGAAAGAGGTGGTAAGAAAAACTAAATTTTCTGCCAATTTTTCTGGAATTGACAACCTCTTTAAGCTAGAGATGAGAGAACATATTATCAACACAATTAAATGGAAAATAAATCCATTGTGCTATTTAGAGGAGACAAAGAAAGAAAACATTTGCATTCATAAAGCCGTTCTTAACCATTATAATTTGCTACCTCAGGTTTTAGCTGCCTGAACTTTAGAGATTGTCAGTTAAATCAACTGATAATATTGAATCTTGCCCTGGTGTCAGGAGCTAAACCTTCTAATAGTCACTTTTTTCTTTTATAATATGTTATTTTTGAATCAGTGAAATTTTCTGTCTTGAGTCAGAAGCCATGTGAATTTTGCAAATACCATTGCAGTGTGTCCCCTGTGCACGTGCTGCTTTCTACTCACTCCCCGTCTCCCCTGGCCCAAACAAGTGCGTGTCTCAGCTGAGAGACAAGATGGCTTTGCTCAGAAGATGATGTCCTCAGACATGTTGTCCTTATTGTACTCCCGTTATTATTGTGTTCCTGCACTGACAAATCACAGCTCAGTTGCTCACAGGCTTTGAGACTTGGAAGATGTAATGCCCAGGCTGTGATTGCCTTTGGGAAGTGCTGTGCATGTCCTGCACTCTTGAATTCCCTGTCTTAGCTCAGTGTGGCTTGTGGTGCTCTGAAGGTCACCTGGGCCTTTCTGTGCCCTCGTTTGGTTCCATCTGGGGCTGTCCTTGCGCTGACTTTCAGGACAGCAATGCTGGGGCACAGGGCTCCCTGCAGTTACCTCAGACAGGGCTGCTTTTCCTGAGTTCCATTCAGCTGCTTCCATGGCCAGAACGTTGGCAGAGGGCACAGAGGGCACTTTTCTGGTCTCACTGCATCCCAAGGCTTGTGATCACAGCCTTTGGTGGGACAGACTGGGACAATGCCCTGGGAATGGTGCAGACAAATTTTAATGGATTGACCTCGAGCTGTAATAAAGGAAGATTAATTGCCTTATCCTAGATGCTATAAATTATTTATAGTATGGATTTATGTGAACGAATAGTAAATTTTAGGAAGGGAGGCAAGTTAAAAAAGGGCAAATAACCCACAGCATGGGTATCTGTGTGTCTTAACTGAATATGTTTGGATTCATGCAAGCCTTGTAATTCCACCCAGCTAGACAAATGCAAGGAAAGGGGGGGACAATAAATGCTTGCAGAGAAGATATTTTCTGAGAAAGACAAAACTTCTTTTTTTTTTTTTCCATAGTTTTAGAGTTAATATCAGTGTGCTACAACTTAATATGCCTTAAGAGGGAAAGTATTTTTTTTGTATAACTCTTACCTGCTGATTATCCAGCTTATTTGCTCATTTGAGCTTAACTGACTGTGTAGTGCTCTGCCTTTTTAGTTCCAGAAACCACATACAAATCTGTGTATAGATCTCTTCCATCATCTTTAGCAAAGCAAACCAAAGAAAAGGACTCTGCGTATCAATTTATTTCATAGACTGCTGTGAATTTGTAAGCATTGTTGAGAAGCATTGAAATATTTTTTAGCCATTCCTGCCTTTTCCATTTTAAAAGATAAAATTAAAAAGTCCCATCTTACTTAAAACTTTAAAGAATTCCAAAATGGATACATGATAATCTTTAAAATATTCTAATAAGCACTGTATAAAATCAAAATTATGGAACTTTATTTCAATAATGTGATTTTTTTTTTTCTTTTCTAGTTAAGCATACAGTTTCTTACAGCCTGAAATAGACAGCGTGGTAAAATGTTTTTGTTGTGGTGTTTAAATAAATGCAGTGTGGCATTACTATGTTTTTGGAAACCTGAAATCTGACTCACATATCCTGAAGTAGAGTCAGTAGCTCAAATAAGACAAGACAAAACACTTGAATTTTGAAAATTCTGTTCTTTTGAAGACACCGCATAGGAATGGGAAAATATCAGAGGTTTGAGAGCTGTGTTAACCTGTGGATAAACACTGACTTGAACCAGTCTAACATTTTGTAGTTGTCCTTTTGTCTCAGAGTAAAAAACTTCAAGTATTCATTGATCATGTTATATCTGAAGTTTTTTCCTTTAGAATCTATTATTTTATGAAAGCCTGTGGAATGGTTTCTACAGTTAGTTCTATAGCAATATTTTACCAGCCTTAAGCAGGGAGAATATAAACAACCCCTCCAGCCAGAACAACAGCTGCTCATCTCAGGATTAGAGATTTCTTGTTTTTAAGCAAGAATCTGGAACAGTGTAAAATGATCAATAAATTTCATAATGCGAAAATATTTGAAGAGGGATCATCTGATGCAAAAGAATTGCTCTGCACTCCTAAAGAGCATGGATGTTTTCCATTATTTGTAAAATTTCCACTGAGTGCGACACATAAAGTTTATATAGTCATAGTTTTTACATTTGGGTATGAATCTCCAAGATTAATCTCCAAGATAAGAGTTTGCAAATAATTTGATATTTTATTATTTTATTTTATTTTATTTTATTTTATTTTATTTTATTTTATTTCATTTTATTTTATTTTATTTTATTCTATTTTATTTTATTTTATTTTATTTCATTTTATTTTATTTTATTTTATTTTATTTTATTTTTGCTTTATTGTTCTTTTCCTCTTCCCAGTACCAGTCTCTAAGGTCTAAACTTTTGTTAGACCTTAGCATTTGTTCGTAATGTACTTTTATTTTCTTCCCCCAATATAATTTAAGGAATGTTGTTGCTGTCACTCATTTGACTGCTGTTATTGCTCACTGGACACCACCTGGAGAAAGCTGAGGCTGGTAGAATTGTACTCATTGTATCCTGAGAGTTCCTTAAGTAAAAATGCCATCAAAAGCATTCTTTAGGAATCAGTAAAAGGAAAGTTTTGGTGCTTTTTTTGTTTGTTTCCTTGTTTGAGTTTTTTTGTTTGATTGATTGGTTTTTTAAGAGCTTAGACCCTTCACAGAAGCAGGAAGAATAAAAAGCATTTGGTACTTCAAATATGAGTTTCATAAGGAGTTCCCTTTTCATGTGAGCTCCTGTTTTCTGTTTCATTGCGGTTCAATTGCATCTGCCCGCAATCAAGGGATGCCTTTTGGCTCAGTACAGCCTGTGTCCCGCAGAGCCCGAGGCACACCTGAGTGCCACTGGAGCACTTCTGTGGGAGTGTGTCTTCAGGCAATTCACCTATTCCAATAACAAATACAGAATACTTCAGCTGCCCTGCAAACCAGAATCCCAAATGCCATAAAAAGCTCTGAAATTGCATCCATCACTTCTCATTTTTCAACATTGACAAGACTTTTGGCCTTCATCTATTACATAAACTCACCAATTTCTCCTCTGGCTGCACAGTCATTACAAGATAAAGAGATTTGAGATCCCTGTTTTCCATTTCACCTTTCACTGACACATCCCCAGTTTAATCTTCCTGTTGCTTAGTTATTGCAAAAACGGACAAAACCAACTGCTGTGAAGATAAGTATGCTTTCTTCTGAAAGATCTGTTGCAACACAGAAATGAACTTAAAGCACCCAGATTAATGCTAGAATATAAAATAATTCAGCTTTAGAAGGATCTGTCTTCCCAAGTCCAGTTTCCTAATGGTTAAACAAAGAAACAAGAAAGGAAAAGAATGAATTTCAGTTTGCCATAAATATATTCATATGCTTTTCCCAAATAGCCAGTGAGAAAAAATAATTTGTTAATTGCCCACATTTACTGGTGGCCAGAGCCCTCTCCATTGTCTTGGTGGGTTTACTGCTTTCTTAACAAAGGGAGAAACTTGGATCTCATTGATGTCTGGGACTTTCACAGAAGACAAGGCAGGAAAGAGTTTGCAGTTGTATCTGTGGAATTTATTTTGTTTTGTAATTTTTTTTTAATTTAGTATCACTTTGAGTGTAAATTCTCCACCTTTAAGGTGATTTCTGTTAACTTACCAGGTATTTTCCTCAGCATCTGGCACACACAGCTAAATGAAAGGCGTAGATATTACCTTGCATCTGGGTTTACTGCAAATGGGGTAGATATTCCTTGGTGCAGTGCTCCATCTTGCCTGGGGGAGTACATTCCTCAAATTGAAGTTCATTTAGATGTCACCATTGTATTCCTTATGTAGGAGTTCCAGTGACATAATATTCAGATTGTGCCTGAGGGAAGAAAGCTCAATTTAATTTATAAGCAGAGCAAAGCTAAGCCTTTTACATTTCCCCCTTCTTTCATTTTGTGTCTTCATCTTTTCCAGTCAGCAGGAGATGGATGGTGAGAGGGTTGTAAATGGAGAGGGTTCAGCAATAAGACAATCTGGCGATGTGGTGTAGCCCCTCCTTAAACAACTTTTTGTGTGATCTTCCTGTGTGCTTCAAGACCAGATATCCAAACGTTCAACAGCTGGATTTGAAGGATAGGTTTTTCCAGAAAAACTTCAGATCCCCTGGTTAAATTGTAAAGAAGTGCAGACTTTTATCAGTGATTAAAATGTAGAAGTTTGTTTTGTCAACAATGTACAGAACACAGAAGTAATTGTAGGTATTTTTCCAAAAACACAAAGTGAGAGGGTGAGCAAGAGTAGAGTGTTCTCACCCACTCTGCTGGTGTCTCACCATTCTGCTTTGTGTCTTGTCAAGTTGGGTTTCTCTGCATGCCCTTTCTTTTGCACCTGAAAGCAAATCCTTAAAAAATGTCTGAACCTAATTAGGCTGACAGTTGAGAACACATTAAAATCATTTTCCAAATCGCCTTTTTATGTTGGTGTCTTAATTGGAGGGATGTCTGCAAGTGTTGGTTTTCTCATCAGTGCAGTACAATGTGCATGCCATTTTTCTTTTATATCTGAATATTTATTGTAGGGATTTTGTTAGTGGCTTTTGAGTAATACCATTAATACTGGAAGTATGTTAAATAATTTCTCTTTACAGAGCTGAATGGATATGAAACACAAACCAAATTAATTAGACATATTTTTTTCTTTTCTAGTGAACAAACACAAGCCCTGGATTGAGACATCGTACCATGGAATCATAACTGAAAACAACGACACTGTGATCTTGGACCCTCCCCTGGTTGCTTTGGATAAAGATGCACCTGTTCCCTTTGCAGGTAGGAATGTTCATGAGCAGCAGCATTTCAGCCTGTGGAATGCATTGGGAATTTATGGGCATTTATAAGGAAGGAATTTCCAGTGCAATTTGAAACCATGTCAAGGTTTTATGTAAAGTTCTGAGTGTTCAGGACCTGACTGTTGGCCCACAGATCCTGAAATGAGATGTTTCCTATACTGAATTTGTTGTGAAGCAGAACAGAATAAAGAGAATAATAACAGCAGGCACCCGCTATCAATATATTTGTAATGAAAACACAATAATTATGCAATTACACTTGAATTTGCTTTTATGGAAATGAATTGTAGCATTTTCCTAAAGTAATAATGCATAATTAATTTTGTTCAGCAGTAACAGCCCCTGCTTTCTCTATTCCTGTTCTGTTCCCTGGCTATGGATAAAACGTGTGACAAATATTTAAAGTTGCTCAAATCATATCTTACTGTGTAAGTACTTCGTAACCGTCAAGAGTTGATTGAATTAAGAAAATTTAATGGAGGTTTTGAACATTTTTGCTCAGATTTCTGTATGGTAGATGTATGTTATATACAAGTTTGAATTTGTGTTAAGTCTATTTTACCTGACATTTTTCTGTCCTGAGTCTCTTAAGCAGAATATGGGACTTCTGCATGTTGAGCAAGTTTTCTCTTAAATTCTGTCTTTCATTAAAAATACTTTTTGAAGAAAAGGGAGAATTGTAAAGCTTGATAGCTGCTCTGAGGATCCTAAGATGGTGCAGTTGTTAAAAAGATAATATTGCTTTAGAATCTTCACCTTTTCTAAGGAAAGGAACTGGTAAAGGTGAGTATCCTTGTTCTTGGGGAGTTGTCCCAGAAGTCCAAGTGCTTGTCCCAAACAGCATTTTACAGCATCTTGAAGGTATTGCTCTCAGTCACTTTTCCCAAAAGCTTATGCTGGCATCAACTCCTACCCTGTCAAACCGGGGGTCTCAAATGGATTTTATACATTGACCCCCATTTTAATATCAAGATTTGTTTGTCACTCATAGTGCCCAGTGATACTTGGCTGCCTGAAGATCAATTCCTAGTGAAAAGAGGCCCTTTTGACTTTTTTCCTTTCTTTAAATTTTTCTGTCACTGTGGGTGTTCCATCTTAGATTGAATTCTTTAGCTTGCATTCCCTTAGGATCCTTCCAGGGCTGTTAATCAGGTGCTGTTGTCACTGCCACTGCAAAGTCTTCCAACTGGGAATTCGTTAGCCTAATTATTTTCTTAGCTTTTACATTGGGAGAATCAACATATTTTTCATTAAATAGTGATTTACTTTTCATGTAGAAAATTATCCTTTCAAATACTGAACTTTGGCTTTTGTGATACAGGTTCTGTTAGACAGTAGTTTTCATTTAGCTTCTCCATTTATTGATTTGAAGTATTTCTGTTGTGAGAACTATCTACTTCTTACAAGGGTAAGTACTTTCTGTGTATTCCCTGATATTAATAGTTCATATCCTGATATTATTTGGCTTCATGATCTGCAGCCCAGGCATAGTAATATAGTACTGATTGAGCTCTTCATTCCCTTGAAGGGCCTGCATTCCCTGTTTTTTGGAAAAACCTCTATGCACTTTTTTTAAAAACTCCTGTCTTTTTAAATGTTGGAGGAACTTCCTATTTCTGTTGTAATTTTTGCTTTAATTGTTACCTCTGTCTCTCTTTTCTTTGCCTCCTTTGGGCTCTGTTCTCTGTGGATATATCTTTTCTTTAGTCTCTCAGCCTTCTCTGGGCTCAATTCTCTGTGAATACAGCTTTCTATAGTCTCCCAGCCTTCTCTGGGCTGAATTTTCTGTAGATACAGCTTCCTATAGTTCCCCAGCCTCCTTTGGGCTGAATTCTCCCGGGATCCTCCCTCGTGGGGAGTTCCACTTATCTCAATCTTCATTATTTGAAGTAAACTCTCGAGCTCGTTAGAATCTTGTTTCTCGTGTTTATTGCAGGATCCTTACAAAAGTTAACAGGTTTCTCTAGGCTGGTTTCAAGGTTAATCTTTGCAATTTGGTACATTTCTTTCTTCTGATGGTACAAACAAGGCCTTGTGGCACACTTCATGTTTGATACACAAAATGGCCCTGAATTACGCAGTTCTTTTATCTTTATACCTATTTTTACCCAATTAACAATAGACATTGTATATTATTTTTCTTAATGACCCAATGACCCATCACCTCTGTGATGCACTGCAGCATTTTCTATCCAATTACTAACTATTACCCAAAAACCTCCAGGAGAAGGACATGAAGAAGAAAGAAGAAGGACAAGGGACAACACCCTAAATCCTCCATATTGTCTCCTGTTCTCTAAACTACTTTTTCACCCAGTGATTTAAGAAACTTTCTAATCTACACACCTACCTTTCTTATCTAACTTTAGCATTTGTTTTCATGTATCACTATGAAAACATGCTCATGAATTTCATATTATATGAAATTAGGTGTTCTCTTGAATCCCAGAACTAAACATTAAAAGCAAGGGCACACAGTCTGTATTTCAGACTCCAACATCAATATCATGTACTTTTATTTGGTTTCATAATATCATTAATTCAATAAAGGTTTTTGTGGAAAATTCAATTTGCGTCATATATTTAGTAGGAGAAAACTGAAACAGATACAAGTACAAAATTAACAATATTCAGTAGCTGTTCATTTAATAGTGTGGTAATGTGGAATATCTTTTATGGCCATATTTTGTTTAGATGTGGAAATTTCAGTTGTATAATATATCAGTCTTCCATTGTAACAGAGAATCAGAGCTCCAACTGTTCCTTTATCATTACCTGTTAATATTTTCAGTATTTTGTGCAAATACTGGAGAAGAAAAACATTCTAGTAGTTGGAAAATTCTCCATTTTGTTTGGTTGGTTGTTTTTTTAACAGGCCCAAATTCAAGAATGCGTCAGGGCAGTTTCTGATCTGTGCTGAGATCTCCTTGAGCAAACTGTAGTAAGACTAAATTTCTGTGATTTCTCCTCTGCAAAAACCCCTGCAATAGTTAACAGGCAGATTGTTGGCTCTTCCATCAGGATTTGTGTTACCTTATAGAAGTAAACTTATTTTTTCAGTAGTACTAGTGTACATTTGACTTTAAAAATACACTTCCTTTCATCGTCTTCCATCAGAGACAAGTTTAGGGGAATTTATGGGATTTATCACTATGACAGGTCATGGTAGGGGAAATGCCTCTTTATTTAATAAATTTATCTACTAGCTTATTACTTACTTATTCCATATTTATATGTTGCACGTGAGGATGTAGTTCTTTTGGACATGTGCTTAACTTAGTCCTTTTGTTTGTACCTTTCTGCTCTTACCAATTAATTTGATAATTTCAGTGATTCTTGTCTGCTCTTAGTGCTTTGATGTGTTTTCTGTATCTATCCCCATGATCTCATTTTTTTAGTTTAAATGTTACTTGTGGCACAGGCCTACTCCAAGCTGCAAACAGTGTTTTGGTTTTCACTTATGGAAACTTAAACATTTTTTCTAATACCTCTGCCTTTTTTTCATCACCATGGCTACTAAGGTAAGTCTGTCAACCCCTTCTAGTAGTGCACACATTATGGTGCACATCAAACCTGAGTGGTCACAGGAGAAAATCACTGTAATCTGCACTTTTTTTCCACCTCTATCTAAGGTTTAACATCAGGGGTGATGACAGGAGAAAAAGGACTCTTCTGTGCATTTTCCTTCCCAACTGCTCTGTGTTCCAGGAAGGACTATGGAGAGACTAACAGGACTAAATGTGCCTGTGGAAGTGCTGGCTGTCAAATGGGATCAGCATTTTTCATAACTGGAGCATGAAGACTTTCACAAGACTTCAATGAATGGCTTTTGGTGTCTCCATCTAATGAATTTATTGTGAATAATTGAAGTATATGTAAAGTCCTGGTTCTTAACATTATCATGGTATAAGCATACCTCACTTTCTCTTTTTTATGCAATTGTATTTTTTGTCTCCTAGTTTTGAAGAAAGCCTGAAAATAACAGTATAAGATTGTGAGAAGTTTCAGGATCAGCAGTTTTCTGTATTTCAGTTTTTCAAGTCCTGGCCCAAAAAGGATTTTTACAGACTGGTGTTGAAATACAACTGACCTTTAAAATAACTAAACTCACCATGGCACCTTGGAGCCTTTTGCAGGGTATCAGAAACATTCCCTGGCCCTCCTCCCCTCCCTTGGCCAAAAAATACCCCCCAAAAAATAAACCCCTACAGAACCTACAGAGAAACTGTAAGCATTGTACATGTGCAAAGTGGACTTAGCTCATTTAGGGACATCCATGGGAGCAATCTCTGTTTTAAAAAATCCGATCAAATATCCCCAAAAGGAGGATGTAACTTTAATTCAATTGACACCGACTGGTACAGTCAGCCATGCAACAGTCAACACCCTTTCTGGTGGGGAGGCTGGTAGCCACTTCCAGGATTTGGCTTTCAGGCTTAGGGGTAGTTTGGATAGAAACAAGGTGGGATCTACTGAATCAATTTTCCAGGATTCTGTCTCTCATAAAATGCTGTGAGATTATGGAAGGCTTTTGGAAGAGACATCTAGCTGCATTCCAACAACAGCAACTACGTTTCATCAGCAGTGCTGTGCAAAAATAGATCTGAAGGGGACTTCAGGATGTCCTCAGTCCATCCTCCTGCCTAAGGCAGGCCCCTTGTCATTCCTGAAAAAACAGTTTTCACTCCTAATCTTACAGATCTGTAGTGGCAGAGATGCAACTGCTTCCCTGGGCAATCTATTGTACACTTCACCATACTCCTGGTTTTTCATGAAGCTTGGTCTGAAGTTTCTGTACAGTGGTTTTAGTCCATTAGTTTTAGTCCTATCCACAAGGCAGAGCAGATTTTTCCCACTCTTTTTGTCCAGAAGCCTTTTATGTAACTCCCTAAAAGCACTTGTGAGCATCTTAAACAGCCTGGTGTGGAGGGGGCTCCTGCTGTTTGTGGTTTTTTCTGAAGCAGAAAAACAGGAGGTAATATTCAGGGCAGTGAGGGGATGGATGTCCCTTCTCATCCTGGAAGAGCCAAACTTGTCACTGTGTCCCCTTTTCTGGGCTGATAAAGTCACATCTGAGTGCCTGGTGTCCTATCAGGGCTGAGCTGGGTAATTGTACCGGTGTGAGCTGGGCACATTACATCTTCAGCTATTTTTATGCTCTTGATAAATTTATAGAGAACCTTCTTGGTGAGGTCAGAGGTCTGGCTCCCCCCAGACACGTAATCTTTGTCTCAGAAGCAGTTTGAGTTCACACCTCCTGGGCAGATGGAGTCCCAGTCTCTGACTGTGTTTTGGCTGTGCTAAAAGCACTGCAAAGAATAAGAAGAAAATAAAACCAGCCAGGAAGGATGCCTGAATATTCATATTCAATATCACTAAACTACAAGCTGCAACCACAAACTCTCCAAATCTTTTTTATTTTTAGCAGTTCAGAGTTGTGTGTATTGTCAGCTGCACCACAGCAAATCCACCGCTTGTCAGCCCTCTTACACCTAGGAGCTGAACACAAATTCCCATTTCTCTGCTTCTGACTGTGAAGCTGCCCAGCCTCCTTGTTTGTTTGTTTGTATTGATAAGCAGTGGCATTAGTAACAGCAACTATCCTTTTGGTACAACATTAAAAGTACAGAAATTATTTTTAAGTTGTCATTCTGAATATTATCCCTTCTATTCACTGTCAGCCGGACTTAGAACATGAGTCAGTTTAGGTTGCCCAGAATTCATTGGTGTTAAATATTTCTCTGTGAAAATGAGACATGATCAAAAAATATGAAGTGCAGGCAAAACCATGGAGTGTTGCAGTTGTTTATAAAAATTTTTAAATTATTCTTAATTTCTAGCTTTGAAGCTTACCTTTATTACTGTAGCTTAATTAGTTAAGACTTTAGCCTTCAAAGCCAAAAAAACAATCTCTTCACAGTGATCCTAATCTAAGGTACAATAAAAGATTGGTAATAGCACAATTAATTTTGGAGAATCTGTTTTTGACTTAAGGGATGCTGCTCATTATCCGGTAAAAGAGTGATAAAAATGCTCAGGTTTCAGATTGAGAATGCTCAAAAAAATCAATCACTCTCACAGTGACCTCTGTTAGTCCCTGAAGCTCAGAGATGAGGGGTTTGAGGGCTTTGGGGTTTGGTTATTTTCTGTGATTGCCTTTCTTAGTCATTTTTGCAGCTGTGAAATAATAGTAGGTGACATCAGTGTGTCCAAAGGAGACTAAAGGGTCAAAGATTCAGGCTGTTCTGATGGAGCTTTCAGTGGCTGCTGCGTGGTCTTCACTGCAGGAGGAAGGGGCTAGGCAGAAAATGAGAATTATATGCATGGGAGTGAATGCCAGCTCATCCTGACAGGCAAAACCAATAATGAATGGGAACACTCAGATACTTCATTACACCAAAATATGCTAAATCACTTAAAGCTTGAAAGAAGCAAGGAAAACAACTAACTAATTCCAGAATGATGATATCCACTTGGACTTTTAAAACTACTTACAGAAAATAGTGATTTGAGATACAGTTGAACTGTTTTTGAGTAGTTTTCTTTTTATGTATAAGACTTGATCTTTAGAAAAATAGGACAGGATATTACAGTGGATTGCAACCCTACACAATAGGGTAGGGACAGAATTTGTCATTTCATAATCCTAATGTATACTAAATAACTATTTAAGTAAAAAATTGTTAAGTTCAAACAGGCTATCACTGAAAGTGTCAGGAAAATAGTGAGAGTTGTTAAACTTCTGGGCTATTCAGAACACAAAACAGAAACCTGAGTGGGGAGTACTGGAATTGCTGAGCCTATTGGTCAAAAAAATTTGTTGCTGCTGTTATGCTCTGAAGGTGGATGTAGATTTTGTGTCACACTCCTTTGAAACAAATGAAGCCTTGCTGTATGAGAGCCATTGCTTGCAATTAAAAATTATACTGTGAACAATGTGTCTGAATCTGCAGCTGAAATATGAAGTCATTTATTTCAATGAACTATAGCCATTACCTTTTTATTTTCAACAAAATATTTTAAAAGCTGCAGAAAGTATTTATTTTGTTGAGGTACTATTTTAACACATTTTTCTTCTGCAGTGAAACATTTTAGTGTGGACTACGAATGTAACTTGCTTTTGAGGTGTGATTTTCGCTATGTAGTTAAGCATGGTTTCTACAATTTTTAGGCATTCTCTGAAATCAGAGATAGTTCCTCAAGGATTTCAAATTCTGAAAGTCACAGGAAGGACAGCATAGGAAACTCATCTGTTTGGGGGTAAAAAGGATGTGGAATAGGTCTCTCCTTATGGTTTGAGTGATACATGGAGGGTTACCTGAGGTCTGAACAGGCTCATATATTAAAATAAGTGTGAGCAGCTGAAAAATGAGAAACTGCTCCAGTTATTCCTCATCATTAAGATTGCAGTGGAAATCGTAGCTGCTTAGGTTTTTACAATTTCAGGTAGACATGAAGGTTTTCTAACATGTATTGATATAAATGAAATTATTTAAAAACTGTGCAATCAAGCATAACTCTTAGTCAGGAAGATTTCCAGAGAGCCAGTTGAAGCAAACAAGAATGATACCCCAGGACATTTTCTCTTCTTGTGTAGTTTGATTCTCTTCATTATTTGGCATTCAGGGAGCAGTAAACTTGAGCTGCTCACTTCTGCTCTCCAGTGTGTGTGAACCTGAGAATCCAAAATCTGCACCCATCTTTACTTCCAGTGCTGCAATAACAGGAGGGACCCTCAGAGGGAACGCTGAAAGAGCAGTGGGAGGACCTGAAGGAATAAACTGAGTCAAATAATGCAAATTATACTCTAATATCTCTCTTCACACTTTCATTCCATCTGTGTTCTACCCATTAATTCAATTACACCTCTCTCCTTTACATAAATATTAATAAATATTTCATTTTATTTTCCTTTATACAGACTTAGAAAAATAATTTATAATACCAGGAAGTGATAGTAATGCAACAAGTGGAATTGAAATATTCACCACTTGAAAGTTTACTGCAGCAAAATTGGCACTGCAGGATTCTAGCTTGCTTTAAAAATAAAATCAAAAGGCTTTAAAATGTGTTCCTCAGAATGGAGTTGAGTTAGTGTAACTTGAGTTAGTGTAAAGCAGCAGGGACATGTCACTTGCTTGTAATGGTTTCTAAATATTAAAAAGCATTTTAAAAGAACAGCCTGAATAGGTAATTATTTATTCTTTATTGCTCCTTGTGCTTATTGGTCAATGATTCTCTTGTGGAAAGATTTTTTTTTAAACCTGCTTTTTAAAGCAGCTTCAAAGAAACCACTTTTCTTTAAACCTGTTTCTTTCCACTCAGCTGAAAAAAAATTATTTTTCTGGACAAGAACAAACACTCCCAATAGCCTGAAAGTGCTGTTGATCCCTTTGCTTGCTAGGGCCACCTAAAAAATGCATGTGATGCTTCTTTTATGAAGCAAGAAGGGGAAGGAGAATATAAAGAATTCAAACTCTGGACAGGTGGTTTAGGTCATTGATTTTCTGCTCAATTCTCCTGTTTCTGGCTGTGTGAAATGGATCAAACCAATTTGTTCTCCTGGCCTGTGGTTTCCTCTACTGTCCTTTTTTCTTTGTGTTTAGTTCTCACAAGTGCTTTTATCTCAGTGTCTGTGGAGCACTGAGCATCTCTGGGTGCAGTCCCAGCACCAGGAGGATTTGCTGCTCACAGCTGTTTTCTGTTCCACAACCATTTGTGGTGTGTTTGTAGGGAGTATGACAGTGACACCAGACTGGCACAAGTCTTTGTATTATTTTAAATGTTGTCTGATGTCAGGGTGACTCTTGTTTCTCAGACTGAAAGGTAGTGTAGAAAGGACAATGGAGGCAATATTAGGTTTTTGGTTTTTTGGTTGTTTTGTTTTTTTTTTTTTTTGGTTTCTTGCCTCCATCTTGGGGGGGTGAACATAAACATAGTATAGTTTAGAATGTTTTGAGAATACAAAATATAATTTGTGTTAGTTTTTGCACGCTCTGCCACTCCCAGGCTTGACAGAGACCTCCTGCCCTGCCCTGCTGGCAAGTACTGGAGCTGCCCAGCTGGGTAGCCATTAAATCGACTCAGGGCAGTTTAATTAACGTTGACATGCTGGGCTGGTCAAGTGATGGAAAACGGGCACCCAATCCTATCCACAGAGCTCCAGTCATCTCCTGGGTGCCGTGGTCCTTTCCTTGGAGAGTTGTGTGGTTCTCTGCCTCCCCCTCAATATCTTGTGTTAGTCTGAAGGATTTAATTGATTTGTTTCTCACCCCCTTCCACCACCCTGAGCCCAAGACATTCTGTACTTACTGAGAACCCAGGAGGGCGTGAATACACAAAATATTGGTAGGTATGAAGTATAGAGAGATGTGTTTTAGGCATTCATGATGTAGGTTACTGTAAAACTTCTCTGGTGTAATAGTAGCTACTGGACACAACCAGCAGATGCACTTTGTATCCACACAAACACTTGCCTTACACCGTTTCTGTAATAAAGTATTTCACACCATAAGTCAGCTTTCCTCATTTATGGCACTGTCTCTTATGTGAAGTTTTGAAAATTAGACAAAGAATGAGAGAAAAAGAACAAGTTCTTTGAAGTGATTGGTTTTTACTTCACAGACTGACTCCTGTTGGTGTGCAATTACCATGGTGACATGGACTGCAAAACAAACCTACATTACCTTAAAAAATGTAATTTTTGAATTTCTGATTTCTTCTTGTTTTGTAAAAATCGTGATGTAATCTAACTTACTTGTCCTCTGTATAAAGTTTAAAAGAACAGAAAAATAATTTGGATTAACAAGTGAGAGCAATTTTCAACCTGTTGTAGGGATTCATCTCCATAAAAAACTGTATTTAAATTTAACTAATTTTCTTTAAAATTATTTAATTAATTTCATTTAAATTTAGTTCAGGCATTTAAAATTAACTTATTTCTGTCACATGACAAAGGAATTTAAGTGACTGTGATTCCGCAGCAGTTCTGCAGGCCTCGTGTGTTTTGTGGTTGCTGAAAAGTTTTGAGTCAGGTGAGTCTCTTTTTAACCAGCTGCTAAAAAAATTTCTGAAAGGCTCGTTGGCACTCAATTGATTTGTTAGTACCTGTGACAGATTTAATGGATATTTCTGACAAGACTTCTGCTCCTTACTGCTGCCTGCCTTGGAGAGCTTCCAGGTGTGCTAATGAAAACAGTCATGAATGAAGTCAGGAATGGTGAGCCATGTATTTGGTGTGGAATCCAGAGTACAGAAATTAAATTCAACACAACCTTGTAATTAACAGGCTTGCTAGAATTGAAAAGATGACAGAAATTTAACATCAGCTTTAGATGCTTTTGGACTAGAATACATTATTTAGGACAGCAAAGCTTCTGGCAGCTTCCCTGGAGCTGGGAGCTGTTTCTGCACAGCCTCTTCTCCCCGGGCTGCACCTCTGCAGCTCCACTAAAACTGGGTAGAGCAAAGGGCAGAATTCTGCAGCTCTGTCGCCTCCAATGGATGCTTGCCCATTTCTGCCTCAGTGCTGTCCTTGTGTGTGGGAACTGGCTGCTGTGTGGGAGCTGCGTGCTGGAGCAGCAGCGTGAAAGGCAGTGAGAATCATGTGCAATGAAAGAGAAATCGTGCAATGAAAGAGAAATCATGTGCAATGAAAAGCCCCATATGCTTTGTATAAAATTTTTGATTAAAAAGTGCTTCCTTGAATGGAATTTGCCCCAGCTGTCGCATCTGTCAGTTCTTCAGTGCCCTTTACAAAACACAAGAGTGTTGATTTCGGTCCATCTCTCTGGGGGTGCTGCTATAGAATGTGCCACATATGGCAGATTTTCAGTGGCACTGCAGGAGCCAAGGGCTGCCAGGTGTGGGGCTGAGCTGCTGCACTGAAAACAAAACAGTCCTTTGCTTTAATCTGCAAGATTGAAGTAGCAGGCCCTGCCTGCTGTTTACTGCAAAGTGCTTTTCTATGCTGCATGTGAAAGCACAGCAGAAAAATCACAGCTTTCTCTGGAGTCCCCATGTAATTAATTTACTTGGTGTGGTTTTACGTACGGGGAAAAGTTAATTTGGTTAGAACTTTTGTTGCCAATGACTGTGGCTTTGTTGAGCAGAATTATATATAGAAATAACTCTCCTTGTACTGATTTATTTTAAAGTTTTTTATTTCAATATCATGTTACCTTTATAGAACAGAGGGAATGAACACTCAGAGACAAACACTTCCACGTGTGTCTGTCCTGATGCTGTGACTCCAGGTGTAGAGGTGGTGGCATGACTTCCTGAGAGGAGAAAAACAAAACAAAAGGACAATTTCTTGGAATAGAGAGATTTTGGAGTAAAAAACTCCAAGATAAATAATTCTCAAAATGTATTAAGTGTATTTAAATGTATTAAATAAACCCTTAAGTCAGAAAGCTGTAGACCATCTTAAAGTCTGTTAAATCCTTTGCCATGTCTTAAGCTGCGTCAGCACGTGAAGGTTTGCTGAGGTTTGAAATAACACTGGTGGAGGGGCATTAGATAAACAGGTGGGGCATCTGGAGCCACAGGCTGGCTGCATTTTGGGGTTTTCAGCATGCACCTTCTGGAAGGACAACACTGCCATGATGTAGCTAAGGTAGTGCTTAAATTTGCTTTGTCATTAAACTTAGTCGGAATTTTCAGTAACATTTTTCCCGCAGTGCAGTTTCTGTATGAATTGGTCTGAGACACAGAATAAGGGACTGAAGTACAGTTACTTTGCTTATATAACATACAACAACATACATTAATAACATACAACTTCCTAGGAGTTTTTGAAGTTGCTGTACTGAAATTACTTCCTACACTCACCCTTAAAACCGACTCTTAATTGTAGAAGATACTGACTTATGTTCAGATTGCAAGTTTAAATCATACATAAATAACATCAAATATTTATTCGCTCATTCTGGGATATTTTTATTATGAAAATGGGATATTTTGATCTTTCTTCCTGTGATAAAGATGTAAAGATCAGAAGTGAATATAGATTTAAAAAATGAAATTTTGGCTTTGAATGAAAAAACAGAAAGCTGAGTCATTGTTTCCTAAAACTAATGGGAAGTAATTTAAGGTGCTCAAATAAACTGTACTGATGGTGGCTTATAATTAACTTTTGAGATTGATAAGTCAGTAGATAAACTCTAGGAAACAGAAGCCTGAATACACAGTAGGAGAGACATACTGAGCTTTTCAGGTAATTCTGTGATAGCTACAGTCATAATATTTATTCTGAGTTTGTCTTCATCTCAAGAAATGTTCAGACTCGGTAGTATTTTGCATAGGAAGAAGGAACTGGTATCTTTCACTGTGATTTATTGAAAACTCTGCTGGGTTTGTGATATTGCACTGTGGTCTTCTGCTTTCTGAGTGCACCAAGGCTGCTACCACTGTGCTGGCTCTCCAGCTGCCACTTGAGTAAAATCAGGCTTTTTAGGAGGTTTGCACTGGTCAGAATCAATCAATTTTTTATCAGGCAACCAAAGGAAGTAACTTACCACACTTCAGGAGGGTGCACAGAGCACAAAACTAGGGCATAAGAATTAATATTTCAGTGTTCTGCACTTAAGCCACTACATGCTCTTTTGCTGATGACAGTGGAAACAGCTGAGAAAAGGAGGGAAAGAGAGGAGTTCCCTTTCTTCCATTAATTGTCAACAAATACTTGAATTGGCTAAGACAGGCTGTGATCTGGGAGCTGGTGTTTCCATCTCACCTGACAGCCAGTTTTCCCATACACTCAGTTTATTTTGTTCTTATTTAAGAATTATAAATTAATTTAATTTAATTTCTTCTTTGATCAAGGGAATGTATCTGTAATTGTACTTCGAAGTAATTAGAGCCCAGAGAACTTCAGAAATCAAAATTTAATTCTTTCATCTGACACAGATTTTGGGAAGTCACTTAAGAAGTGCCCAGGTTGATTACCATTCATCATTTGGTGTCCATCAACATCAGTGAATGTCACCAGAGTAATCTATTGAAATAAATGGCTGTTACTGATATATAATTGCTGCTGTTCATGTTCCCTGTTGTCTGTAATGTATGCAATCCTTCTTCTTTCATATTCCAACATTTGTCTGAGCTTTTTCTGCCTTGCATTTCCTTTTGGTCTGGAAAGGTGGCTTCTACCATTCCCAAAAGCATGCTTGCTTCTGTTTCAGGGCCCTGTCCAAACTGGTCAAACTACAGGATGTATGTCTGTGGATATTCCTCTCCTTGAAGGAAAAATTCTTAGCAACTTAAAACCCTCAGAGTGTTTAATTTTATTTTCTGTGGACGTCCAAAAGACCTAGGTTAGTCCTGAGAGGGAGCTGTTTGCCTCTCATGGCTTACTGCAAATTCTTCAATTGTCTCACTTGATAAGCATTTAATTTTAGATTTCTTGCTGTTTTGTTAATCACAGTCTGTACTTGAAACAGAACTTAAACACACAAGTCTCATGTGCTGTTGTCTCTCAAATTATTCCAGATCATCAGTGCATTAGGTCAAGAAAATGCAGTGCTCCATGTGCTGGGCGTGAGCCTGTCCTGCAGGGAACAGAGAATTCTCAGCTGTTCATTATTTGTGCACTTCAACAGACATGTCCAAGAGGTTTTACACAAAGGCTTTCTTGTTTGTCTCTTTCTAAGTGGTCTTAATCATAGGCAATGGAAATATAGTTTTAATTTAATTTGTAAGCTTTTAAAGTTAAATGGAGGTTGCCTTTTCTGCTATGCCACAAATAAATATGTGTGTATTTACAATTTGGCTCCTGTCTCTTTTATTTCTCTTGCCACGCAGTACTGCAACTGTCACAGGATTTCTGATCTAATAATGATCTCATCACTGACATTAGAACCTTTGACTTGCACTGACACACATCTGAAGAGGATTACTCATGTCAGGGCTGCACCTATTGGCAATTTCTGCTTTCTGCTGCCTTCTTCTTCTGAGTGTTTTTCAGAAAGGAAAAATAAAAACCTTTTCATGAAGACACTCTGTTTATTCTTGGCATTGGAATAGTCCAGAGGCCATTTGTTCACTTAATAGATTAGCTGTGGTTTATTAAGAAAATGGAGACAATCCATTTGAAATGATAATAAGTCAGCTTTTCATCTGCAATGAGTTATCACTGCTCTGCTAAAAGACTGAAGGTAATATGAGTCTGGCCCAACAAGACACACATGGGTCTGGCCCAACAATTTTTTCTCATTTACTCTCCCTTCTAGTCAGGAAAGTAGCTTTGTTTTAAAAAGCCCTCTTGAAGGTATTTCTGATAGTCAGAAAATTACTTAATGGCTTCATATTTACTATATGAATGACAAGTTTAATAAGCTACATTCTGTGACATCAGTGAAACCTTTTTTTTTCAGAGACAAGGGTAGGAAATGTGTATTTTAAAATTTATTCTTGTTAATAGATCTGTTTGCTTGAGAGTGGACAGCTGCAATAGCTCAGTTCTGGGGCTGATTTAAATAACATGTCTCTTGGTTTCCAAGGGGAAGCAATTGCTTCCTTGATAAATAAAACAGTTTCCATGTTTCAGACACTAATGAGAAAAGCCCGATAATGATGAAATGTGTCAGTGTTCATTTCTGGTCTGTGTGAAGTGTGTGACACAAAATAGTTCTGTTTGGGGGAAAGCAGCCATCCACCTGCTACAGAGAAACAGAAAAAGCCAAGAATTCCATCTGAGCCAAAATTCCCAACCACCTTGCCTCCCTCTGGTTTTCTTGGAATAACATTGCATCTTTTATTTCATTATTATGGCCATGTTATTGCAGCAAATAAATGTCTGTTAGATCTGCAAATATCAAAAGTGTAATGGATTTAAAATTATATGTATAGAATTAAATATTAAACAGCTGTTTGAACCCACTGCTCTGTTAATGATGACTCAAGTCCTGGATCTACTTTTCATTTCTTTCATTGAAATGCTGACAGCAGTTCCTTGGCTTTTTTCCCAGTCTCCCCTGTAAAAATGCTGTATTTCTAATGCATTACCTTCTTCCTGTGCTCAGCAAATAGCGACTGACCTTCCTGATGGACCTTATCTTCCTAATTTCTAGCCCTTGAAGAATTGCAAAATTGACTATCAAACAAAATCCAGTTACCTATAAAGCAAAATGAATCAACTGCTGCAGAAAAACAGCCAATCTTTATCACTGCCAGGAGAGCAGGATCTTCAGTGTGGCTGAAAATGAGCAAAAATAACAGTAAAAGAGAAACAATCTATTTCTTTTTTTTTTTTTTTTTTACCCAACTCTGTGTTTTCTTCTCATGACTAATTACTAATTCTAAGTGTGCAACCATCTGCTGCAGCCAGCAGTAATAGCCATGAAAATCTGAGCTGGGATTTGCATCAGGATGAGTGGAATGGAAATCTTGGGCACTGTAAATGAAATAGTTCTCCTGGTTTGGAAGTTCATTGTTCACTACAAACCAGTCTTTAAGTGTTCAGCTCAGCCCTCTGGGGGACACAAGGACAGAGTTCCCCGCTCTTCCCAAAGACTTAACTCGTACAAAAAGTTCATTTGCACATCAGAGTCCTCAAAGACACCTGGGCCTGAAATTTGCAGAAGAGTAGATGCTCTTCCCAGCTGCTAAAGATTCACTTCACATGTTTAGGAATTGCTTTGGATATGAGCTTGAGACTAGAGTACCAAAGTACCTAAGGAAATGAGAATAGATACATATTCCAAGTTAGGAAATTTGAGCAGGAATAGGAGAAGAAGGTCCTGTAGAGCAGGTGTTTTCCTACTGTTTTGAAGGGGATAGGGTAGGGAAACTGCTGGGTATTCTTTTCCTTTTACAAATACCTTCTTGTAGACCTATTGAGCCAGCTGTGAGGGATTACTCAAGAGTCAAATAGTCCTTTGCATGTTTCCTGGGATGGTTCTGCGGGAGTTTGACTCATGGTAGAGAATCAGTAGCAGTAAATTTAAGAAGAGCATCTCTATTGCATCCCTAAGGAAACTCTGTGTTTTCACAGTGTGAATGCCATGCCAGTGCTGGTTCTTTCTGTTGGATTCTCCTTGGTGCTGACACCAGCTGTGATGTATGTATGTAACTGTAATGATGTTTGATTGTTTTGGTGTTGGTGATGATGATCCTTCTGCCAGTCTAAAAGGCAGTGATTTTGGAAGTGCTGTCCATCGCAGCTCTCAGGCTGAGAACCCCCTTGGTCAGGCAGGATTTGACTGCAGAGCAGAGGGTTGTGCCCATGGGCACTTGAGGAGCAGCAGTAACTCAGTACAGGGAGGGGAGCTGTCCCAAGGGAGGACTTTAAGCATCATCAGAGCAAAGTGCAGCAGCCTCTGCTGATGGGCAACTGCTGCTTTCAGCTTCTCCTCTGTTTAAACTCTTAAAGGCCTTCACTGTTCCTTTTTAGGATGCAAAGTTTCCCTCAGTTCCTCATACCATATTTTTCAATTTCCTTCAACAGTCCTGTGAACTTGGGTGTGAATCTGTAATGTCCAGGGTGCTTCCTATTCCTCTCACTGCTTCAAGTAACCTATTTCTATTAGCTGTTGTATCATTTCTGCCTAAACATAAAACCATTTATTTGGTTTGTAATGTTCTTTATCTCCCTTAGTTTTCATAAGTATGAAATATTTCCCCAAGCATTATGAAAAGATTAAAATTCAATTGGAGTGCTGAATTATGCATGGTTTTCAATTTGGAAATACCCTCAGAATTTTTTGTTTCCCAGCTTTTTAGTGTTATGAGAAAATATCTACTATCAAATGTATTTTTACATTTGATCTGTCATCTGGTATTAGATGACACAGTTGACATTTAATCCATTCTACAAAGCTGTCTAAATATTTAATTTTACAATTCATAGCGACCAATCTTTTTGATAAATGAAATGGTTCCATTTATGGCTACAACTGGGGGGGGGGGGGGGGGTGAAGCAAGCATATAAACAAAATTACTTCCAGAGGGGAGGAAAATCAGTTTCGTTAATTATTTTACTTAAATGTGCATGGCAATATCTATCAAGCTGCCAACATAGGAAAATAACCATCAGCAGAATAAACCCTGAAAAGCATTAATCAAAATTCAGTATGATTAGTATTCTTAATTTGAATAAGGAGTAGGATCCTGAAGATACCCAATGCTGCAGGAAGTAAGTGAATAATGGATAATAATAAAAGCCTTAAGACAGAGTAGAAGCTTAAAACACCCAGAGTTTTGCTCTACCATTTTTTATCTTTTAGTGTCTGAGTTGAAATTACAGATATTTTATATATTTTTTTAATATTCATATAGATATATAAATGAATCTTCAGAATACACTGGAATCACTTTGCTGGAATTAAAAAGTACCAAAGCTTAAGATACTGATTTCTTTGCTTTTATACTTAGATCTTTGTAGTTCTTTAGTTGGAGACCTTTCAG
Source organism: Poecile atricapillus (assembly GCF_030490865.1). Taxonomy (NCBI): domain Eukaryota; kingdom Metazoa; phylum Chordata; class Aves; order Passeriformes; family Paridae; genus Poecile; species Poecile atricapillus. The sequence goes on along the minus strand of NC_081256.1, from coordinate 2,195,115 downwards.
GGGTTGTCAAGGTGAGATTCCTTCTTCTTAAAGGTTGTTGGAAGCTACTAAAGAGAACACTTCTTTAGACAAACTGCTTTTCTTTCTCTTTTGTTTTAAAGTGACATTTGCACACAGCCAATAAACCTCTTGTACTTTTATATAATCTTATATAATCTTGACCTTCTCAGGCATGCAGAGAATCAAATGAATTTCATTTACCTGAACTTGGTTCTCTAGGTACTCTCAGCATTAGCTCTTGATATACCTATGTGCTTAAAATGCTTCCAGGAATGATTAGAGTTTAAATGTGTGTGTACATTCTTGCTATAAATTTGACAGAGCAAATTTTATTGACTGTATTGGTTCATAATTTTAGCTTTATTGATTTATTGGTTCATAATTCTAGCTTTATATATGGAATGTGTAAAGCAGTGCAAGTAAACACATTCATGTTCATGAAATGCATAGCTGAGGTCCTTAACTCTAGGATATTTCTGGACATTCACATAAATGTGTTCATTAAGTAATCAATAGCATTGAGTATTTGTACATAAACCATATGGATGAGAGATGTCAAAAAGTAATAGGGATTATAAATCCATTTTGTCACTTCTCAGACTTTAGGTGCCTCAATACAAAATGAAGCTATATAACTGTGCATCTGTTTAAGAACTGATAACTGTAATATTAATACACTCTAGACATGTTTTAGTAATGCAGAAATAATTTTTTGGTATTGACTTTAGTTAGAAACCTGCAGGTTTTGACCTACTGTTGGTGAATTTATATAATGAAATAATGAAAGTCCTAATGAAAATACTTTAAATTAATCAACTCCTTTATACTTATACAAAAAATTTTTTTCCCTTTTGTATTAAATAAAGTTTTTATTTTGCACCTCTTTTGTTGTTTAAAGGTCTAAAACATTGAAATAAAATGTTTAGTGTTGTAGTTCAATCAAAAATATGCTAGCTGCAAAGGATTTCATAGTTGGCCACAAATGAGCAGGTTATAAATTAATCAGTTCCAGTAATCTGTAATTTGTTTTTACTGGAAAATAAATCCAATTCCAAATTTTATAAAATCTTTTCAGAGTTCATGTTTTTCCAACAGATACATAAATTAGGAATTGCTCAGCTTCTTAACTTACAGTGCATAAAAATTCTCCTTTAAACTTGTGTCTGAAATGAATTTGTGGGAGTAGAAAAGTGATGAAGTCAAAAGCAGGTGAGAGGATTGTTACCAGGATTGTTATGTTATTGATATTACAAGGTTTTATTGATGAATACATCTTCCTACAAACAGATCTGGGAATGCAATGAATTGTTCACAGGGTAACATGCTGGCCAGAAGTGGAAAAGGTTCTCCTCTGTTGTGCATCTCTCTGGTGGCACTTGGCTGAAATACCAATGTATCCAAAGAAAACGGATTCCAGCATGCTCATATTTAGAATCAGGGAAATCTTCTTTGCTTCTAAAGACAAGCAGATCAACCAATCAAGCATTCCTGATTCCATCAATCTCATTTAATTACCAGGAATTTAATTGAGAGGAGTGTACAGAACACAACCTGGAGGTGCAAGCGTCCTGTTAAAATTCCCATTGGCCTTGAATCTCAGGGATAACTTTAGTCCTTCTTGTGATACAACTCTTGTCTAACTTTCATGCACCTGAAAATTAACTCTGATTTCAAGATCATAAATTATCAAATGCCAGTGCTGCTCCTTGTGTCAGCCATTGGTTCCACTAGCTGCACCTTCCTTGGTCCCATTCTTGCCTGTTATTAGATGATCTTAGACCAAGAAAAGGTCCCTTGGCTGCTGTTGAAAGGGTATTTACATGAATTAAATGTGGCTTGGCTCATAGGATCAAGTCTTGTCACTTTTGACTAACTTCAAGTAATTTTCACAAAGAAGATGAAACATGTAAAGTCTGCCTTTAATAATTGGATTTTACAGCTATTATACCTTTCTTTGTGTGTGTAAGCGTGGGGATGCTATGCCCTTTATTCATTAGCAGCTCTACACACACACACACACACACACACAAACACACACAGAGTCATGCTGCACTGTAGGAAGCATGGGCAGTGATCCCAGGAAGGGACCATAGAAGGAATTTGGGTTATTTGGTCTCTTGAAGAGAGGACTGCTAGAACAAAGGAGTTTTCAGGTACGTAAAAGGGCTGATAAGAGGAAGGTAGGAATCTAGAGAAAATAGCTTCTCTGCTTGCCAGGACTACAACAGAGTAGTATTTTGAAATTGCAGTAAGAGAGCTTCTGATCCATTGCTATTTATTTTTGTTTTATGAGATCCTGTGATGTGCTTACTAGCATTAACTACTAGACTAGCCAGGTAAGGAACTTTTGGCATTTCTGTCATTAGAAACTTTTAAATAGATGTTGAAAAAGGTTTGGGTTAGAAATATATTTGCTTAGAGATACAGTTGGAATAAATAGTTCTTTACTACCCCTTTCAGCCAGCTTCTGGTTATTTTATGAAGGATTTTAAATCCACCCTATTAAAGAGTTAAAAGCATATGGCAGGGAGTCTCCAGTGTGCTGTCAAGCAATGCAGTTTCCATGACAAGACTAGGAATAGAAGTTTGAAGTCTCACTGTTTTAACAAGTTTTTTTTTTCCCATGGAAAATGTTCTCAGTACATCACAAGAAATGGGAAAAAGAATAGAAATACTGCATCCTTCTCTCAGTTTTGTTCCCAGTTTTCCAGAGGACACACAGCCAAAAATGTAAAGCATTAAGAAAGAGTGTTTGGATATTTTAACATCTAATTGATTGTCCTTAAGATGGATACTATTCTTCTGTTTTAGAAGTTTATAAAATGTCATGCATGTCCCCATCTACACTGTTTTTCTCTGGTGGGTGATCTAATTTTAATACAACTGTCTTCTGTTTTGTTTGTTGTGTTGGTCCTGTTTTATTTTGTCATCCTGTAAGAGGAGCTGTTAATCTGCCTTTTTGAATAGCCCATGTTTTGAAGACAAACTGCCCAGAATGCTTTAACCAAATAGAAATGTAAATAGGAAAGAAAATCCACATCAGTCTTTTCTTTGCAACTTAAAAGTAAAAATCTCTTAACCTGCATAAGCATATTCAGTAACACAATACATACCTTCAACATTAAGTTTTGCCTAGGTTTTCCAAAAGTAAATACTGTGCTTAGAGGTATTTTACTGTTAATTGCTTGATACTAAAATTGTAGCTGGTGATTGCTCTGTGCTCTGTATGCAAGGGAAAGCCCAGGTATGCCCCAAAATTCTTGACTCTGATAGATACAATTTTCTCTGGTAGCTTTGGGTTGTTCTCAGGTATAGCCAAATCTGTTGAGATCTTTTAAGATGAGAAAAATGTAGAATTTCTCAGTGTTCAGAGAGAGGCTTCTGGCAGTAGAAATCTTTGGCATGGTGTACTCTTAGTGCCCTGTGTAACTGAGCACATCAACTTCACTGGGCTTATTTTTCAAGTGTCAGAATCTTTGAATATCTTTATTTTTCAGCCTTTCAGAGTGAGAACAGCTTGGTATCCTATTTGAAAGATGTATTTGCTGCTGGTCCACTGGGTCTCCACATGTTGTTTAGGATGAGCTTTTTCTGATGGGTAGAATGATGGCTCTCTGCCAAAGGAGGCACTGGGTTATAGCACTGGATGTGAGCATTTAGCTTGACAAGTCAATTCATGATTGGCATTTATTCTGCAAAGCTTTACTTTCCTTTCCTTTTTGTGCAATAAAGAATGATGCTCCATGTAAAGGCAAGAGTTTCTGCCAATAGCGGAGAACTCAGCCTGACATCAAGGCATCTATATGTCTGCCCGAATTCTGATTTACTCTTTTTTTCCTCTCTTAATTTGAGCAGGGATTGCAGGATGGGTATCTCTTGCCCTAGTGACCAAAGTGTCCATGATTTGATAACAAAATGGATTGCATTTGCAACTCCTGCTCTGAGAAGCAGAATTTTTCAGGAAATGAGCCAGTGGGCAGAGAGATGCAAGAAATGTCCAGCCACATGTACATGGAAATTCTGATCTCTCTCTAGAGTATCAGTTTTCATTTCAGTCAACTCTTTTGAAAACTGATAGTTGTTGAGGGCTGAGGGGTTTTTTTTTCAAGACACAAACCAATTTTCTGAGTGTTGTTGAAAATCTCTGCACTGCAGAGAGGAGGATGATTCCTTCTGAAATGAGATTTGCATTACTGCATTTGATTAGAAGTTTCTGAGTTCTATGGTGTTTGCTTTAGGCCTGTTTCCCTAAGAGCCAGATCACATGTAAGTGGTGGTGGCTGACAGAAGAGGAGAAATGCACAGGTAGTGATGAAGAAGGGCTGGCTGGATGTTGCACTGAGCTGCTGTTGGAAGGCCAACACTGAGCAATTAAAGATATAATGCAGTCTGGTAAGAAACTGAGTAATTTTAAAAACAGAGCTCAGTGTAAGGCATGCAGATGGAGCACAGCAGTGAATTCCTGGTGCCATGAGAAGCCCTGTAAACCACTCTCTGGGGCACAAAATTTCAGGTTCAGGTCCAGGTTCAGAACCCATTCAGGATATTTCCTCACCTTTTCACTGGCTGTAGCTAAGTATCACAGTCTCAGGCTTTGTTAGTGTGATTTTCATAGGTGTGCTTTATTCAGACATGTGATTACCTCTTAACTGTAGCTAAAGTGATTTCCTATGAATAGACTTAAAAATACCTTTCATGATGTTTTATTTCCTATTTTTTATGTTGTGTTATACTTTAGATATATATTTTTGGCTAACCTTTACAGTTTTCCTTAACTCTTCCTGAAATTAATTGATTCTAGCTGAGGAGTTGATTAGATTTTCATTATGATTGTGCAAGTGTCTAGTCTTTCTGACAACTGTTAGCCAACCCAGTTTCTTGTAAATGATAATGCATTAGAAATCCCTGTCTCAGAAACCTTTACATATCTTATACAAGGGGGTAAAAGAGAGCAGCATTTCTTCTGCATGTAGTAAATAGCAAGGCTACTTTCCCCTGAGGGTTCCCACTTACATGACAGTGGTTGGCTGAATGTTCATATCTGATTTAGTAAATTGGTGGATGATAGCAATCAGAACGCTGCCAGCTTGAGTAATAAGATTCTGATGAATACCAGCTCCCTGATGAGAGGTGCTTCAGAACCATTAAGTGCTGTAAGATTCATAACATGGAAAGTGTGTACTGAGCCGTTAGTATTTAAAAATTGTAATAATTGATTTTCATAGATTTTTTTTTATTCCAATAAATAAAGCTTATATGCTTTGTCTGTAGTTCTGCAGGTTTTACATTTCTGAGTTTAAGGATTGCCTTTTTGTGTTCTTCTTATCATTGATAAAGACATAACCCATAGGATTTCTGTATGGACACAGGGATCATGGCAATGGTGTTTGGCCTCAGCCAGCCCTGCAGTAGATCCACAGGCAGCCCACACATCACAGTACCACCAGTGCCATACCTTCCCTGAGATTTTTGTTTCTCCTAGTGACCTTTCTGAAGAGAGTGGGTACATTCATATAAACATTTCCATATAGACATACTTTACTATCTGTAGTAGTTTAGATTTACCAATTTGAGTTGCCTGGCCAATGCACTAAATAATGTGGTGGGTTTTAGCTCTAGCTAAAATCACCAGGGCATTTACTCATTTCTTGCTGTGAGATATGGATTAGGAGAAGGGCAAAACAGGCTCAAAACTTAAAAGGAATAAATAAACTTTATTAACAGGACTACAAGAAAAAGAAACCAGAATAAAACCTCCAAAACATCCCTGCCCCTGTCCAACGTTTTCCTTTCCCAACTGACAATGTAGAGACAAAACCTGGGATATTAAATCAGTATCAACTATACAATACTCTTCTATCAGTCCTTGTAGGGAGAGGAGTTTTCTCTGGTCAGGCCATGGAGACTTGTCCACAAGAAACAGTTCTCTTGTGTTTTTTCATTTCCACGAATAGCAGCTGCCCAGGCAAAAATTCTGCCATTGTAAAATTCCTCCAATTTTCACAGCCCTCCTGGAGATGTGTCCATGGGCCATGAACTCATGGGGTATTATTTTAAGGATGAGTTGTTCAAAGGCAAAGGTTCTCTCCATCTGTCTCTGTGATCATCTCTGGGAACAGAGGTTTTCTTCTTCTCTCTTTGGGGTCAAAGGGTCTTCATCCACTCTCATCTCTCTCTCTGTTCAAGCTTCTTACGGGATCACAGCTACTCCAGCATCTGCTCGGCTTCATCAATGGATGCCTCTGCTCACATCTACAGTTTGAATACTTCATCCCCCCAATACTCTTTTGTGAATTAAAGGAGATATTTTCAGTATATCATTGTCCATCTCCATGGCTCTACCAAAAGAATATTTCAGCCCCATTCGGCATCTCCTCATCCCTCTTCCATCTGAGGCTTGACTCCTTCTTTTACTGACCTTGATATTTTCATGTTGTCTTTTCTATGTGTCAATCACTCTTTTTCTCTCCCTTGAGAGAGGATCTAGGTGTGCAGGTCTCATCTGTGTAGTGAAAGGGTTAAATCTTGCCCAGGCCTCGGCAGTCAGTGTTGGATTTCAGGCAGTCAGGGTGTCGGATTTCAGGCAGTCACAGTGATGGATTTCAGGCAGTCAGGGTGTCAGATTTCAGGCAGTCAGTGTTGGATTTCAGGCAGTCAGGGTGTTGGATTTCAGGCAGTCAGGGTGTCGGATTTCAGGCAGTCAGGGTGTCGGATTTCAGGCAGTCAGTGTTGGATTTCAGGCAGTCAGGGTGTTGGATTTCAGGCAGTCAGGGTGTCGGATTTCAGGCAGTCAGGGTGTCGGATTTCAGGCAGTCAGGGTGTTGGATTTCAGGCAGTCAGGGTGTCGGATTTCAGGCAGTCAGGGTGTTGGATTTCAGGCAGTCATGGTGTCAGATTTCAGGCAGTCAGGGTGTCAGATTTCAGGCAGTCAGAGTGTCAGATTTCAGGCAGTCAGGGTGTCAGATTTCAGACTGTCAGGGTGTTGGATTTCAGACTGTCAGGGTGTCGGATTTCAGGCAGTCAGGGTGTCGGATTTCAGGCAGTCAGGGTGTCAGATTTCAGGCAGTCAGGGTGTTGGATTTCAGGCAGTCATGGTGTCAGATTTCAGGCAGTCAGGGTGTCGGATTTCAGGCAATCAGGGTGTTGGATTTCAGGCAGTCAGGGTGTCGGATTTCAGGCAATCAGGGTGTTGGATTTCAGGCAGTCAGGGTATCGGATTTCAGGCAGTCAGGGTGTCGGATTTCAGGCAGTCAGGGTGTCAGATTTCAGGCTGCATTGGTGCCTCCCTTTGCCCAGCAGCCGCTGGGAGGGGTGGACGGTCCTCAGTCTGGAGCTGTCGATACTGGTCGAGAAGGGGGTTTGGTGTTGGCAAGTGTCAGCAGACATGGCCCGGCCCAGCCTGGGGCTGGACCACCCCTTGACCTCCATCCCTCACCCGGGAGCCACTGGGTCCAGCCTGGCCCGGCCCAGGCCGCACAGGCCGCACAGGCCACAGGGGAGCAGGGCCAGCCTCATCAAAGCTCTGCCACCTTTCAAGGCCAGAAACAAAGAGAAAGTTCCCGGGCTTCTGGTTTTTAAAAGGCGGTGTTCACAGAGGTGGACCTAATTTCTAAATGGTGGAAAATGTTGTCAGTTCTCAGAACTAGCCAGCTATTGGCCTGTCTCAGGCACGGAGGAAGCTCCCAGCAACTTCTCTCAAAGAAATCACTTCCATGGGTGTTTTCCACTTACTTACCTAAATATCAATCAATGTCAAACTACCATACCATGTTACCAAAATTAAATATTTGGTGCTGTGTCACCAGCCCTAGTGCTTGTTTTGACTGTTCCTTCTTCACCAAAGCTGTTTATTCAGTGAATACCCAGTTTTAAAAAGCTTTTTAAAGAATAAATGGCAGAGATTGTGATTGTTATATCACAAACTCTGTTTATTAATTGTAGATAAATTGTTTATCTACAATTTATTTTATCATTAGAATGCTATATTGTAACAGTTATTGAGACCAAATTCTTTGTAATCTATTTTTGAGGTTTGCTACTGAATTTTTTACTACATTTTTCCTATCTCTTAAGCCAAATATTTTAATATCACATCTCTTGAATGTCAGGATCTTCCTTAATTTGCTAGACACTCTTTAAGAACAGAAACAAGCTAAGTGAGAGAGTCCACTGGTAGAAAAAATGTTGGCATGATAATTCTGTTTAAATATTAACTTTTTTCATTAAAATTATTTCATGCTTCTTAATTGGCTGGAATAGAGAACTTAATGTGGTCTTATGAGGAATAGCTATTGTTTACAAGGACTGTCAGCTGCTTTTATGAACTTTTCCTGTCCATGTCTCACCTGTCTCACCTGTCCATATCTCACCTGTCCATATCTCTCCTATCCATATCTCACCTGAAGCCGTGCTAATATGGCAGCAGATGAGTTCAGTGGGGTTTAATTAATTTGGGAAAAGTATTAAATTCCTTTTTATAAGATCATTAAATTAATATGAGTATGTAATTCATTTTAAATTCAAAAACTGTTAAAAATACAAGTGAGAAGATTGATGAGTTCTGCCATATTTTTAGACTTCATGACTTTACTTTAGGCTGGGCAGTGGACACTGAATGATAGAATAACAATATTTGAAATTAAAGCAGGAAAAAGGATGAACTACTCTGCTTTAGAAAAATTAGGCTTATCAGCCTTTCTTTATTTAGTGGAGACATTTTAGAGTCCCAAAAATAAGTTGCATCACTGGAGTGCACACATCTTTTGGGGCTCCTGCACTGGCATCTTGTTGTTTAGATGAGAGATTTCTGTGTGACCTCAGCGAAATATTGTCTTGTGCTGCAGGAGGAAGAAGAGAAACACTTCTGGGTTCTTTTGCCAGGGCTTTGATAAACATCATCATGGGTACAGCTCTGAATCTGTTGTGATCTGGTGCTGGAAAGGTGAGCTGCAGTTATTAACCTGGTGCTTTCCAGCCTGTCAGATGTTCCTGTACACAGTCAAACTTGGGCACAGCTATTCATTTGTGCTTCAGAGAAATGAAGAACCAGAACACAGCATCTTCATGCAGATGGCAGTGACTCTGCCTGGATGCCCTATTCCCCTCCATTTTGTAGACACAAAATTATCTTTAAATAAAGGCACTGAAAAACTCTCCAGCTGCTGACACATTCAGTGTTCTTTTAGCTGGTTAGTGAATGGATAATCCTTTATTAGGAACTACCAGAAAAATCAAGAGATGAAGGCCAAACACATGCAAGATGATTTTCAGCGGTGAAAATTTTCTCTATTCCACCCAGAGTCCAAGAACTCGGAACTATTGGCTGCTTCAGCTCTGTTTGAAGGATTACAGGAGTTTTTCCTCACAGGAACATCTTTCAGAAAGGCTTCTGCTGGCAGTGCCCTGTATCATTTGAGAAACTAAGAGACTTCACTCTTAAGTCTATCTTGTATGCTCTTCCTGTCCTATTTTGCATTGAATACAGAGGATAGAGTAAAAAAACAAACCTGTAACAATGAAGAAAACTTGACATGTTGACTGCAAGTTTCAAGTAGCTCAGGTTATTTTCTGTCTGAATTCTGGTTTTTAGTGCGTAACCTTTAAGGACACTGTCCTATTTCCAGTTAGTTTTATCACCATACTATTGTCAATTACCACCTGTCATAATTTTTCTAATGTAACATTTGGAGCTCACTAAACACAGACAGTGTTTCACACATTTTCTTACAGGCTTTGACATGGCCTATTAGCCTATAATCTTCATGATAAATCATCTGCCTGATATTGTCATTATACTCCTTCCCCTTTTCTTATGATTTCCAATACTAAACCTGCCAGAAGAGAACAGAGAAAGACAAAGAAATTGTGCTTCTGAAATGAAAGGTTGTAAATTATAGATGTAGCTGAAAGATAAAACAGAAAATAACTTTAATTAGGAGAAAAAATCAAGCAGAAAGTAGAAAGATGCAATAAAATGGTGAAGTGAAAATTATAGAGGGAAGAGATAAAACGTTGATACCATTCTAATTAGAATTGTGAAAAACACCATTTTTTTTCTATTGATATGAAGTAAAGGATCTTTCCTTTTATTTCTATTGACATAGATCTCATTGAGTATTACACGACTGTGCTCTTGTTCAGGCTGACATTTACAAGAGGACATTTGTTGAAAGTAAAGAAGAATAACAGAAAATGTAGGCAATTCAGCAGTGAGGCCATTTAAGAGGTTTTAATACCCTGACAAGTTTTCAGGCTGCTAGAAGGCCTTCCAGTAGACCATGAGTTAGGACCTGAATCTAAATTCCCTTTTGTTTTTATGCTGTGGAATGTTTGTGTCCTTGTGGAGGAGCTGGAGTTTTTGTGAAGCAGCTTTTAACTGGCACTAGTACTTGCTTAATCTTTCATAGGGACCAGATTTTTAGGATAAGCCATTCAGCGTTTTCTAACATGTCCCACATCCCAGTGGACATGTTTGAATTACACCACAGGAAACTGGCTGAAGGTACCACCCTGCCCCAAATAATAACAATAGCAATAATAATAATAAATTCCTCTAGTAGAATAACAAGGAGATGGAATGAGAAAAGGTTTTAAAAACCTGATGAGACCAACTGTTACCTCTCCCCTTTCAACATGTAAAAAAAGCCTTCTAACATAATATCATGAGGATCCTTGGATTACAGAACACCGTCCCCATGGCCCTGCACTCCTCACAAATACAGTGACAAATGACACTCTATTTTAAGAACAGTGGATTAGGTATATTTTCTCAAATTTTGGCTATGCTACTTCTCTTCTAAGACAAAGCAGAGAATCATCATCGTTTTTAGGCTGCATCACTGTTTCCCAGGGAACAACACAGGAGATCACAACATCAGTGACTAAGCCTTCCCTGGAGCCTGTGACAAACAGACAAACCACCTTAAACACCATCTTTTTCAAAATAGAGCATAACTGATGCACAGGCACAAATCAAGCAGAATCAGTGGATGATCAAACAGATGTCCCTGTATCCAGGCCTCTCAGACAACATCTACTGCTTCCTGTAACAATTTCTTAGAGCTTCTGAAGAGATTAATTTCCAAGCATCTTTACCCCGATCCCATGCTTACTCTACAGAGGGATCTCTATCAGATTTATATTTGCTCTTATAAAGGTGCAGTCCTGGGAAGAGTCCAGTTTTATGCCTAAATAGGCTGTCCAATTAACCAAATTATGGTTATTTACCCTGAGGGTACCACTTTGTTAGTCTTTTAATTATTATTTGTATATTATTTGTATCTTTTAGCAGACCCTTTTGGATGAATTGTGTACTGACAGGCAGAATTGAAATGCACATTAGTGTCATTAAAAATGGAGATATCTGCTTTCATTTCCTGAAACTTTTTATTAGAAATAATGTGAAATATGTATTACATTTAATGCATGATAAAAAGATAAACTCAATAGAAATAGGACTGCTAAAGTTTTTTAGTGTTTGTGCCATCTTAGGTTATGTTTCTTGTCATGATTTGTAAATGGACCACAGAAAAATCGCGTCATTGTTATTGTGACCATCTTAGGCCAGAAATCACAAAATCTTCTGGGTTTAAATGAAATTTTGCCATTTTAACTTGAAGGAGTAGTGACATAGCCTGAGGCAGTTAAGTGCATCAAAACTCTTGTTGTCTTCCTGAAAGAATTTTACCCTGAGGGACAGGTAAAGCTTCTCTTAAGAAGCTTTAAAATATTCAGTCCAGGGGTTTGTGTGTGGCTTTGGAAATTTCAGCCTTTGTGTTTACAGTGATGTTTCTATTAAAACCGTGCTTGACAGGCATCAAACTGAAAAGTTCCTCTAACTGGTCATAGGAATGAATCTAAGTTTAACGAGTGCTACAAAAGATGGGCTGGACTTTTTCAAGTGACTTTGTAGCATCTCTACCACATCTTTTGGAAACAGATTTGAAGAACGGGGTTTTTTTTCGCACATCCAAACATTAGTTTGGTTGCTTCAACCAAATTAAAATAATGAGAATTTGTAAGGGCATGAAAAGGCAGGCGTCTTTAGGTACAGAAGAACCTCACATCACATAGTGCCCCATGATACCTGTGTTTTCTTTCCTCTACAAAACATAGCTGAAGGGAGAAAGCCCTTTAACAAAGGACTGTGGAAAATCCTAAATTAGTAAAGTGTATTGACATGGCCTGATCTAAGCTGTGGAGTGCCCAGGACATTAATTTAGACAGGTAGAACCTAGAAAGGCAAAGTTTGGGGCATGTGTTCAGCACAGCATTATTTCTCACTAAATGAATTGGAGCAAGGGTTAAAATAAAATAAAAAAATATTTTCCCTGTCAGCTTTTCCACTTGCATTGGGAGTGTGTGTGTGTTTTATTAGACTGAGCTAGGGATGCAGCCCTGATTCAGAGCTGGACTGGGCGATGGAGTCACAAAAGCACTGTCTTAACAGCTCAGAGTCGATGAATTGCTGTCGAATCATTTTGGTGATTTCCTCTCCAGAAGTCCTATTAGCACCCTGCCACAGCCACAACCACAGCCACGCTCTGGTGATCTTCCAAATGCGAATGTGCCTCAGAGAGGCAAAGCTCAGGGCCTTGTGTGGAGGAGAGCACTGTGTCCTGTGATACAAAGCTCTGCAATGCTTCCACAAGGCCAGAGAAATGCAGAAGGAGTACGAACAATTATTTATTCCAGCTACGAAGTGGAGCCTCCTCTATCTTTCACAACATATGGAAGTAATGACTGTCAAAAAAGAAATACATAACTTTTAATGATAGATGACCAGGTTACACTCCAGCACTCACATTCTGCTTGAGCACTCTCTCCTATGTGCCAAGGAGCTACTGGTGTGGGAGGAAAGCTCTTCATCCTGCCCTTAACACCTGACAGTCACTGATGAGATCACTGATGTAGCAAGTAATATTTTAAAGAGACTGTTAACAGTCTTGTCAGCCATTCTGTGATTTCATGTCTGAATTAAGGCAGGTGCAAAAGTGAGAACTTTTTTCATCTTGTGGAAAGGCACCTGCCCTTTTTATGCTACATAGAGAATAGCTACCTAGTCTTTGCATAAGGAATTGTGAGGAAGGACTGTCTGTATAGATGAGGTATTCTGGTGTTTTCAGATGCCATAAGGTGTCCCACTATTGGGAACGGCAAGAAAAACGACCCAGACTCTCTTGTGAGTTGAACAGGAGAGTGAGGTTTATTACCTCAGATCTTCTTTTATAGACTGATACGTGAAAGTATAGAAAGGTAAACCTTCATTGGTTAGTGAACTAACACATTACCATCATTGGTCAGTGGGATACACCACCCCTCGACCTTCTTTTGCAAGAAAACAAGAAACTGACAAACAGCACCTGCAAGGCTGTCTTCTATCTCTGAGGATTGTTTTAATTCCTCCTTATGATTTCCCAGGCCACTTTCTCAGGCGAGACTGAGAAAGTTATGTGGCCTACTTTTCCACAGGCACTGTGCCCCCTGCTTTTGCTCATATTTAGCATCCATAAAAAGGCATGGGTTTTTTTTCCTCAACAGAACATTTCTGAGCGTGAAATAAACCATTCCTATGAAATTGAGTTAGCAGTAAGCAAAAGCAAATTAAGCTCCATCAGAGACTGAGGCCTGTTCCTTCACATGTGCCAGAGCTGTCTGCTTTAGAGGCAATTCATTGGAAATTGCTGCCTTTCTACACTGGTTTATTTGTCATCAGGACACCATGTATATTTCAGAGGCAATTTTTTTGAACTTAGTATTCAAGCTAAATCCATTTAGCCACTGTACACAATGAATGCAAAGACAGGCATTTACCCACCTTCCTTTGAACCGTCATTAAAGGTAGAGCTGCAGTGAGAGGTACACATTGTATCTGTGCAAAATTGCTCTCAGTATAGAAGCACAGACTTGTAAAGCAAGAGTATTTTTTAGGGCTGTGGTACAAAGAGAACTGTCTTTCCTGATTTTCCCTTGGCTGCATTCAGACTGACACAATGAGGAAGAGCTGTGCAAGAATGAACAATTCTGTAGGTATTGCTCTAACCACCAAAGAGCCTTTCCTACAAATGCCCCCTTGTTGCCTACAGATAGCCCTGTGTGCATATTGGAGATTCTCCCCAGCCTGCGCACAGAGGTGATTATGACTGCACGGAAGCTGGAGTGAGCTGTGAGGAATTCATTGTGGAAGCACTGCAAGACCTGTCCTGTGCCCAGACACAGCAACAAAACTGCACTTGGTCTGTGTGCTAAAGGGCAAGCATGCAGGAAGACTAAATGAGAAAAAGGAAACAGCATTTACACCTTTAGGATCATTTGTACAGCAACAGCACTGCCTTAGCCAGCCATCTGAGCCCTCTTAATAATGCCCCACTGCTGACCTGATTCAGTGGCATTTAACAGTGTTGCTGTGATGATGTGAAATGATTCCAGCTGTGAGAACCTTGTGAGGTTTTTCTCATGCAACAAATTTCACTGAGGTGTAAAAATATAAAAATATTAAACCCATCAAGAGTATTTAGAATATTCATGCTTCTTTTTAATTTATGTTGTCTCACTGGAGACAAATAAATTCTAAAATAAATTCTCTAAAAATAAATATCCCAGTGTATGTCCTGTCTGGAAGCTGTAAAGTATACTTGGCTCTTTTCAGAGTAGACTAAAGGTATGTGACACATGGATATTTGAGGAGTAAGAAATTAATTTAATCTTCCAGGGAGCTGTTAAGTATTTGTAGCAATATATAAAATTATTCTGACTTAAGAATTGGAGAACCTCAACATTTGCAAGCTATGTTGACCTCCCTATTGCAAAATCACTTTGTTTCAGAGGGCTCAAGCTGTGTCTTCAGTTTTGGTTTAATTCTGAAGTAAATGGGACCACTCTCTTGGTTCATCCTATCAGAAACATAAATTAGTTAAAGAATCTTTATCTTACATTTCCATGACAGCACCTTTCAGCATTTTTTCAGAAGCTGCTGCATGGCAAGTGCCCCCAGCAGGTTGGTTGTGGGGACAGTCAGCACAGGGCTGGTGGTATTGGGCCTGTCCTATATGGCTTCCATCATGTGCAGCAGTGACATAAGGCACTCCTGGCCTCCCATTTCATGCCATCAAATCACGCTGTATAAATGATGGATATTGCAAAATGTACATGCTGAATTCTTAGTTCACATTCATTTGGAAAAAAATATATTTTCAACCCCTTCCCACTTGGAAATGACAACCGGGTTCACCTCTTTTACCTGAAGAACCATCTTTAGCTTTGCTGTAAAGCACCAATATAGCAGATGAAGCAAACAGAATTTTTATGCTAATTGAATTGACTTGCTTTCTTAGTATTCCTTCTCACCTGTTTTCTGGGATGGACTGTTATTAAGTCACAGGTGTTTGCAGTGCAAATAATTGTGCTACACACTGTTGAGTCTGGAGGTTTTGCAGGCAGTGGTGCAGGTGTGACTGGGTAGTGCCAGCTGGTGGCAATTATCCAATTACCCAATTACCCACAGCTGGGACTACTGGCCTTGGGGTAGAGTTTTCTTGTCACACAATTTATGGGGAACCTCGTGAACCTGGACTTTTCTGCAGCATCTTGGGTGTATAGGAGTTTATTTTCACGTTTATTTTCTAGACTCTGCCTTTGGGGAGCAGCAGCCCCAAGATGGGGTGTGGGGCAGAGAGAGTTGGCCACACCACAGTGCCCAGGTGTGGTAGCCAGTCCAGCTCTGTTGATCTGACCTGGGATGCCACAACCTTCCCAGAGAGAGAGGTCCTGCAAGAGACAGCTTCAGGGGTCTCTGGCAATCCCTGGCCCCTGGGTAACCACAGCAAGGGGCAGCCTGTGGCCACGAGTGATTTCAGCTCAGTTTGTGAGGTTCTCCTGGGCCAAGTCAGAGACAGAGTGACAGGAGTACCTATGTGGCAGTTCTACAGAGTCCAGCAGCTCTGTGAAAGGGAGCCAGAACCAGGCAGGAGCTGGGATTTTTATGGGGGAAAGCCAGTGGGTTACAAAGGATCAGCACAGTCACCAAGGCATGGTGGGATAGCTCACCATAAGAAGAGAGGATGGTCCTACTTCTCCAAGGGAAAGCTTTGGCAGGCTGACCTGCACCTACACCCAGGGACTCCCTGGATCCCAGTTGTGCCCCCAGTTCAGCCAGACTGGGGGAACTGGGCTGGGGACAAAAGCAGGTTAGCTATGTGGGGAGCCCCCAGGCTTCACAATTTCTGTGTGAAAGTAAAGCCTCAGGAGTGTTTGTCCTCAGCATTTCCCCTGAATATTTCTTTTAATCTGCTCTTTTAAGAGGTTGTTTCCTCATTAAAACATGGGGGAAAATCAGACCTGCTTTATTTTTTTAGCTGTACTATGAATGTGAAGCAAAAACTATCATTGTGTTTTGGGGACACAGTAATTTTAAGGACAGAAGAATGTTGTTCTTAGATGAGAAAGTAGTCAGTAGTAATGTCTTATGTACAAAGGGAGTGAAAGGGTAAAAGTGAGGGAAATTTAATGTGTGTCAGTTTTGTATTTTTCATCCTTATTTTTGGTTTTACTTAGGTCATTGAAAAGGAGGAAAGGAAATGGTTCTTAGAAAAAGTAGCACAGCTGTTTCTTAGTAATGTTCTGTAGGTTATGAGACAGTTGAATTTTAAAAGTTGCAGGTTTTTTTTACTTCAATTTCCTAAAGCTGTTATTAAAATGGATGAAGTGCTATATTTGAACCTTTAAATGGCTTCACAGGGAAATGCGTCATAACTTTGCACTTTCTGCAGGCTTTTCTTCATCTTACCTAGGTTAACCTAGCCCTAGGTTATAGATGAACATAGTTTAAAGAGAAGAGCTGTGTGGTAGATTTTAAATACTTTCATCTTTAATGGAAGGAGGAGGGAGAACAGTTTAAAATGATCATAAAATTTTGAATGCAATTTGCAGACCATTTGGTATGTTGATTTAGGCCACAACAGCAGAGATCCAGCTACACAGAGGTGCTAAGAGACCGGAGTTTCCACAGCAGCATGTTGAACTAGAGGCCATGTGCACGCTGGAAAATTTGGCTTTTACATCTGCCATGAGAAATTCTGTTTGGGGTTTCATAGGGCCCTAATTTTGGTGCTCTTGTAATACTAAAAATGTGTAACAAAATTAGTGTTGAAATAATTATATTGCACTAGGCAACAAGGTACCCTGGAGTGCTCTGTGGTAATTGTTGTGTATATAGTGAATGGATGTGTTGGCTTAATGGGATGCTGTAACTGTTTGTGAAGAATTGATTGGATTGACAGCTTTGGACCTTGGTGGTTTTTTTCACTGATGAAATTCAAAGCTGGGAAGAAGTTCACATATGAACACTATTTGTGTAAAGCATTCTTAGATCAACACTTAACTGAAGTTCAGGTAAATACATTTTACAGTCTGAACTAAAATGTGTGCTGGGGTGGTGGGTTTTGGGTTTTTTTAGAATAAAGCTGTAACCACCTGCAGTGGTAAGGATGAGTAAATACCAATATTTAATGTAAAAGTAGACAGAGATTTAATATTTTA
Organism: Poecile atricapillus; assembly: GCF_030490865.1. Lineage (NCBI taxonomy): Eukaryota > Metazoa > Chordata > Aves > Passeriformes > Paridae > Poecile > Poecile atricapillus. Next base: position 2,177,580 of record NC_081256.1, on the reverse strand, counting down.
GTCAGCAGTCTTTGTTTCTCTGCTAACTGCAGTGTTTGTTGGCCATCTCCCATTCCCAGATCCATAGCTTTGTTTACATGACTGCATCCAGCATTTCCTCTTCTCTCATCTCTCCACTTCAGTGATGAAAACTGATAACTTTAGAAGAGCAAACTCTGGCTGCTTTGCTCTTTGATGTACCTTTTGAGTATTTGTTTCAGTCTTGTTTGTACTGAGATATTTTTGCTGGAATGTGATGGCCTGCTATGTGTGTGGAGGTTTATGCAGAATAAATATAAAATACTTGCTCCACTACATCCTCTGAATAATCTGACAACTTCTAGGTTTTTTTGAATATTAGGAATTTTGCAGCTCATGGTGTTGAACAGAAAAATGTACATGTTAATTCAAATGAAGTGTATCCAGTGCAGTGTTTCCCTTGGAATCTGCAGTCAAACAGTACCACAGATGTTCATTGGTTTTTTTCAAGATGTGGCATGACTGAAGTTAGAGCCATCCCAGGATCCTTCAAAAATGTCACAAAATTGAATTTTGCAGCCTTTCTGAGGAGATTCCTTATCCTAGAAAATAGAAGGAGCACAGGAATTTGGCCTGGTGTTGTGCCCCTACCCAGGACAGTGTAGTCTGAGTCTGAGGTACTGGATCCCAAACTCTTCCTGTCTCCCTGTGCAGTCTCCTCTTCCTGCTGGGAGCCTGGGATCTGGGAACTCCGGCATGGGCTGAGCTAGCTCTGCTCAGCAGTGCTTTGCTTTGCCTGTGCCATGAGTTTTCTGTGGTTAAAATCCACAGTGTGTGCCTCAGAAACTTCTGTAAACCTGGCAGAGATCACCTTGGGCTGACGCTGCTGTTCCCTGGCACAGTCCCATCTGTGTGGGCATTTGTGAGACAAGCTGGAGGAGGATTTGGAAGAGAGGAGGCTTCCCTCTCCCCCTGTCACAGCAGCAAGAAGGGTGCTGAAAGAAAACAGGAAGAAAATATTTGCCTGTTGTCAGTTTGCATTAGGGAGATTTACATCAGCAGAACTTCCAGGGATGATCTCCAAAATGAAGGCCAAAGGCTCCCTCTAAGAAACCTGAGTACAAACAGCTCAGCATGTGGCTGAACAAGTGACTGATTGCCAAAAACCCCTCCAGGTGCTGGCTGTGGGCAGCAGGTGATGGGGGGACTGTTGGCTTCACTTCCATGGGCTGGGTGTCGGGTAGATGGAACGTCCCAGTGAGACAGGAGTGGCAGGAGCTCTGTAGCCACAAACACAGCAAATGTCCTATACTGAGGAAGTGACTGCCTGGAGCGTGAGGTACAGCTCAATAAAAGGCACAGAGAGGAAAACATACTCAGATTTCTATAAGCAAATATCATTTGAGCTGGGGAATAATAAAAGTTGGAATCTTTAGGACAAGAAGAAGCAGTACAACAAAATATATGAGGCTGCTGAGTTTCCAGATAATACTTAGTGGCACATTTTTTACTATTACGATGTGCAAAAACGGTAGTAAAGATTGTGGTTGCAGGACTTGTGGAGAATTTGAGCACAATAGGTGTGGCAGCAAATGTCTGGGGATTTTACAGGGTATTGTCCTCTGAGTCCTGTTAGGTAAATTAACCTTGGCACTAATTTAACAAAAAACTCACCTCGAAAAATAGGAAGGTTAACACAGAATGGAGTTTTAGGTTTAGTGCAGCTATATGTAAGTGTGTTTTATGAAGTCCTAAGGGAATATGTAACTGAACAATTAAGATGATTGTTATTATTTTATTTGTAACTTACCCCTTTTCTGCTGAAAATACACTGCTAATATCAGGAAGCAGTGTATTATTTATCTATACATTTTTAATCCTATTTGTTTTAATGCTTTACTGTTAATCTCAGAGAATAAATGTTGGACATGAAAATTAAGATGCTCCTATGGAAGTTCTGAAAATACTTAGTTAAAAAGAAAATACTTCTGTATAGGCAAATTATACATGTTTTAGACACTTTAGGTTATTTTTCAGATAATGCATCATCAATTATTAATTTTGGACTTGTGAGAGCCGTTACAAATGTTAAATATATAATAAAACAATTAACAAGGATCCCATAAATGTAATAGTGTGTCTATTGTATTTTCAAATTAGGTGTAAAGGCAGTTCCTTAATAGTAAAAGTAGGTTCCCTGAAGTCTTTGTCTTTATAGGTTTAGTTATTATTCAAGCCTTATTGATCTGAACAGAATTATGTAAACATATTGTCTATTCTTCCTGAGCTATAGCAGAGATTTACCCATATAATTCATAGTGCTGCTGCATGGTGCTTTTAAATTAGGGAGGAATATTTACAAATTATCTTAAAATTTGCATTTGTTGAATTGCTAATGAAGTTTTACATAAATATTTAGCGTGGTGGTGTGCCAGGAGTTGGGTGCTGGTGGTTTCCCAGTGTGTAGCAGAGGGAAATGGGGTTACAAGGGCACCTTTGGGTTTTTGCTTCCTTTTTGGGTACAGGGGTCATACAATATGTTTTCAGCCCTAGTATTTCTGCACATACTTCTACACTTTCGTGCCGTGGACATGCCTCAGGTATGTGATAGAGACAATGCTAAATTAGTTCTGTTCCAAAGTCCTGGGGCAAAGTTTCTCCAGGCAAACGATACAGGGACCGATAATGTTGCCATCCCCTCACTGGGTGAGCAGGAACACACTGCCAGCTGGAGGTGCTCAGGGCTTTCCGTCCTTCCTGCTTCCAGAGATGTTCATGTTTATGACACAGCCACAACTGAACCCCTTCACTTAGTTCACTTCTGCTGTCCCAGGAATCTGCCCAATGGACACAAATTTATCACACTTAATCACTGCTGAGGCTTGCAAGGTTGTGCATGGTAGGCCAAGTAAGCTCAGTTTGCTGCTGTGTTACTGCAATTTTGGAAACTTCTTTTAACTACTCTGCAGAAGATGTACCCTTTGAATTGCTGTTTGTGTTTATCCCAGAGGTGGCTGCATTTCAGTGAAATGTAGCATGATGGTGACATAATCCTTAATGATCTCTTAGAAGTACATTTCTGCAGAGTCTTAACTTATTTAAGATGATGTGAAAGGTGCCTCAGGTTAAAGCATCCTGTTGTCCTAACTTGTATTTATTTACTGTGTCCTTCTTCTGCATCTTAGCTTTACTGTTTTAAATTCCAAAGCTTAGTTGCTTAAAAAACCCTGCCCCCCCCAAAAAAATCCCGAGTATATAAGCTTGGATTTTTGCATTCCTTTTAAAAATGCGTTGCTGATTTCTTCAAAGATGCTTTATTGCATACATTTGATGTTGTGACTTTACAGGAGTTGTGGCTGTACATTGTCAAAATTGCTAGGAAATTAAATATATACTGTTAATATCAAGGAAAACAAGCAAGTGTTATGGACATATCTGACTTCTAAAGTAAAAAGTACCTGAATTCTGTCCATCTGGCAAACATCATGTATCGGTGGTGAGGCTGTTAAAATTCTTTCTTGAGGATCTCTTCAGGCATAGACTTAATTGTTGGGCAAGCATTGGTAAACAAAGTTGAAATGATAGTAAGTGCTCTGAGTTCAAAAACGCAACAAAAATCCTAAGGATAAAAGCAGTAGTTTGTAACTGTTTTGGAAATCTTATAAAGGATGTTCATGAAGAAGAGCAGTTTTTGAAATGTCAGAATCTCCAGTGATTTTCTAGTCACACGGATGCTGCGTATTTTAGTCCATGGAGCACAAGTCATGGCCTCTTCTCTCAAGCTGGCTTGTCATGTAGCACTTGGAAAATCAATTTGATGTTGGTGTTTTAGGCATCAGCCCATTTCTTTTTGTTTAGGCCTTTTTCTTTTGACAACATCAATACTTTGGGTAAAGTTTTCTTATTTTTGCCAGACTATAGTTTTGCCAAACTTATAGTAGAAGGCTTGAATTTTTGCCAAACTATAGGGGAAGTTGAGGACTTCCCCTGCCAAATGCAGACTGAGGAGTATAAACATTTTCCTGTGTGTGCAGAAACCTAGAAATGGTTCCAGGTTTTATTTTGACTTTAAAGAGGTTCTGCAGAACTGAAAATAATTCCATGCACGCATCAAATGAAATGTGTATGTTTAAAATACTTATAGGTCAAGCAAAACCCTTGATATTGCTTTTGCTGGCAGTATCTTTTCTGGTTTTATTCTAGTTTTCCTGTTTGTTTCTTTTTTTTCTCACCAGTCTTATGTGAATATGAAATTCACATTATTATTTTATTTTTAACTGGAAATTATGTCCAGGTTGACTGTATTTAAAATGCATGAAACCAAGTGATTGGAAGCATCTAGAGACTGAAACTGCACTGATGGAACTGCTGGTGAATGTTAGTTAAACCTTAAAAATAAAATCTTCACTGTGGTGTAGGTATATTGTGGAATGCTCTAACAACCAAATTTTTCAACTAAGGAAGCTTCAAACCCAAAGTAGGACCAATCAGATGAAAAAGGCTCAATTTGAGTTTGAGAGGTTGTTTTCAACTAAACCTATAGAGAGAAGACACCTATTCTACACTTCCATGATACTGGACATTGAAGAGCAGAATTTATAATGCAGAAAAGAATAGGGAATGTTCTCTAAGGTTTAATACACTGGGAGATGAAGATATTGTTCTTAGTGTTCTCTGTTAGTATTTGATTTGTATGTTTCTAAATAGATGTAGACTCCCATGTCTTCATTTTACTTGTGACTTAGCTGGGACCCTAATTTGTGTTTACTTCTTTGAAGTTCTTCATGAACAAATAAATCTGCATGGCTGCTGTGATGAGAAAAACATGGAAAGGCAGTGCACACCTAGGAAAATGCTGCCATGTCCTTTGTGTGACATAAACCATCCACTTTTATTCCTGATGCTATTTGATAATAAGCCCTTTAACAGAATCTACAGACTTTCTTTAAGGAGATGTAGTATATTTTTCTTGCTGTACCTGGTGCATAGGCTTTAAGTCAATTGTGTCTATGTGACCCTGATCCTGCAGCCAGGTGGAGTTATAAGAACATTCTGGCCAATTTTTCAGGATTTGAAAGTGTCAGGTATGAAAAGGAAAGTCAGAGGCCTTTTTTGAAGCTGAAATGCTAATGTTATTGTACACTCTGAGCAGACTTTCAGTACTTGGGGCTTAGTTCTTAGTTTATTAGAGTAAAGCATTCAGCTAAAATGCTTCATTCTACAAAAGGCTGGTGGTTTTGCTCATATCTCTACAGGTGTGAGTGCAATTATAAGTTCACAGAATGGTTTTCTGAATTGAAACAACTGAAATCACTAAAATTAATATTTTTTTTATATATATTCAGGACTTAAAGTGAGCACAATCATAAGCCTTCAAAAATCGACTTTACCAAACCGACTAAAATTTTGCTGTTGGCCCTTATTTGAATCAAACATTAAAAACATAAGTGTGTCTTTTTTTTTTTTTTAATTTTTATTTTTTGGCACATTTGATATTGGCTAAGTGTGGAAAGAGATGGGATGGACTGGAACTCTGGGACACGCCTGCAGAAGTGGAAGGTGGCATGGAGGGTCTCAGAGGAGGCACAGAGGGGCTCAGAGGAGGCACAGAGGGGCTCAGGGTGGCACAGAGGGGCTCAGGGCAACACAGATGTGCTCTGAGGAGGCACAGAGGGGCTCAGAGGAGGCACAGAGGGGCTCAGGGGAGGCACAGAGGGGCTCAGAGGAGGCACAGAGGGGCTCAGAGGAGGCACAGAGGGGCTCAGAGGAGGCACAGAGGGGCTCAGGGGAGGCACAGAGGGGCTCAGAGGAGGCACAGAGGGGCTCAGGGGAGGCACAGAGGGGCTCTGGGCAGCACAGATGCGCTCTGAGGAGGCGCAGAGGGGCTCAGGGGAGGCACAGAGGGGCTCTGGGCAGCACAGAGGGGCTCTGGGTGGCACAGAGGAGGCACACAGTGCCTCGTCTCTGCAGGACCATGTGGCAGAGTCCTGCAGAGAGGAGCCTGCTGGAAGTTGGTGGACCCCTGAACCGCACATGATCACCCCAGAGAAGGACACTGGACATTTTGAATGTGTGTTGCTGATGTGGCAGCATAGGATTGGCCATGTAGTAAGAATTACCATGTAAAGAAATACTGTGCCTTGAAAAGTGCAGAAAACCAGCTTGTTTCTTTGAATAAACTATTCAGATTCCCTGCTGGGCTGAGTCTGTGTCTCAGTCTCTCACAACTAAGGACAGAAGGCCACAAAATAGTGAAGCCTTTTTCAAGGTTCTTTGAAAGGCTCCATCATGTGGGTATCTTCCAGGATTGATCCCAGTGTACACAGTACACATACTGGAAGATGAAGCTTTATAGATCAGGGATGTTGATAATAGACCTTGGATTATTTAAGAGAGAATATCAGAACAGAACATTGGAATGGGATAATGTCCTCCCACTGCAGGATGAATGTCTCAGCGTCCCTTGGCACTCATAGGAAATAAACATTGAGGTGAAGCAGGGACATTTATTTTCAAAGTGAGAGTCATTTATCCTTCTAGAACATTGTATTTCAGGGACTCTGTTTCCATTATAGCAAATAGCTGATGATGGAATATGTTGTCATTTGATGGATGTTGGTATTGTAGAATGACAAGTGATCTTCATGTGACTTTTATGTAAAATACACATAGGTAGTTAGAATAAGAGAAATGTTTCCTAAATATTTTGGATGACAGATTTGCATTTTGCTTTTAGCCATACCAGTGGACCTTATCATAACACAGTCAATTTAAATTTTACATACTTGTCACACTGATTGAAATATAGTTTCAAGAATCAAAATCTTGTCATTCAGCTAGTAAAAACATTTAATATAGCTGTAGCAGGTAATAGAGATGTCCTGTCACTTAATGCAATAGCAGCTTTTATTAGTTCACAAATGGCTTGAGCACTCACTTGATCCAAAAATGAACTTCAGCCTTTGTGAGTTTTGAATCTGATTTCAGAACTGGACAGGACATGTTCAGCTATTTCATATATATATATATATATATATATATATATATATATATATATATATATATAGTGTTAAATTATCTCCTAGGTGAAGTGTGGCCTAAGTGCCGTTTTCCCAAGGTAAGTGAAGGTAACTCCCTGCAGGGTCTGTCCTAGGTGAAATCACAGAGCAGACTTTCCCAGAACAGCATATCTGGGCACTAGAAAGAGAAGAGGTGACTGTTCACAGTCAGTGTGGGTTTATCAAGAGTAACTCCTGCCTTGCCACCTTCCCTGCTGTGAAATAGCCTGGTTTGTGGGCAGGCAGAGAGCAGTGGCTGCCATCTACCTGGCCTTTGGCAGCACAGGTGTCCAGGTTATGCCGGGTGGGCGAGGGGACGTTGGTGGCCATGGGCAGGGCTGGGGTGGCACGTGTGACCCAGGACGTGTCCCCAGCCCCGCTCTGGGGCACTGGCTGCACTCGAAGGGCCCAAGCCGAGGGAGCAGCTGTGCTCAGAGCAGGGCTGTGTTCCACAGCGACCGAGGCACACTGCATTTTAATACATGGATAACTTTCAAGGTTTCAACACCAATTAAATATTGAACCTGTGAAAATTCTTCTTTATGTTTTAAAAATACTACCTAAGTGTGATAGCATGCAGATTGCTTTAGAAAGGCTATTTTTCAACATTGTGTGTAATACACTGAAGGGCAAGATAACTTCACGAAATATTTTTTCACTGAAAGCATATGGTACTATTTACCTTAGAACGTTTTCCTAATTAACATGACCATAAAAAGATGACTGTTGAAAGTTAATAGTAACTCTGATTTTTAAAATCCTAATTACAGTTCTGTTAACAACTGTAGTTTGGGTAATACTTTTTATTATTAGTTCCACATCTGAGAATCAGAGAATCAGTTTGTTCACATTAATTTCCATGAACTTTGTGTACTTTGGGAGAGCCTGCTAAAGCATTTATGTAAGATAACTTGATATTGAACTATTCCTTTCTGTTTTCAGTCTGTGGAATATGGTGACTACAGGAAGATAAACTAGATTACCTGATTTAAATGTGTAGATATTGAAAATTAATTTACACGGTGTTGCATTAGAGAATCAGCATTGTTTTGGAGGGAAAAACACTGAGTACAAATAAAGAGCAAGACAGTTGCAGGTAGCCTATGCCACTGGCTAGTGAAGCAGGGCTTGTAGTTTGCAGTGTACAGTGGCCAGTTCAAACCAAAGAGCAGTGCATTTTGCAGGTCTTTTAAATTAATTCCAAAGATACAGGAGAAAAAAGGAATTGCCGTTTCTAACAACAACTGACACAATCTATTTTGAGATCATACAAAGTTAGCCAAGGGAGAGTTAATAGAGACAGTTACTTGAGAAGGGCCAGAGCTACTACTGAAGTCAAGCCTACTTCTTTTATGTGAAAAGAAGACAAATGCAGGAAAGAGGAGAGGAATCCAATACTAAAAGTGAAAAAAAAGAAAAAATCCTTTCTGTTTGTTTTTCATTCAGCCTTTTGCTGTTGTACTGCCTCTGCAGAAACAGAGGGCTCAGCTCAAAGTCTTACCAGGAATTTTGTCACCTGACAAAACTGAATGAATGTTGAACTGTTTAGGTCAATGCTTCTGACTGCCTCATTGGTCACAGGCTCAGTGAAAAATGGTCTTGTCTGGATAAACCCGATACTTGCTAAGCAAAAGGCAACTGAAAGATTAAAGGAAAGAGAATAGGTGGAGAAAGAAAACAAGCAAAAAAGGGAAGGTTAACCAAACCAATACTTTTAAGTCTGACTTAAAATTGTGATGAATATCTAATATATTTACACAAGTGGTTTTGATCAGGGAAGTAACAATTCAAGGGTGTTACGAAGAATCCAACAAGACTAAAGGACTGGAAACTATGCTTATAAGGCTGTTCAGATGTTGCAGAAAGAATTAATGTGTAAATTGCTATGTGCCATTTTGCAGATTGTGGTCCAGTGTTGGGCCTAAATCATGGATGCCAATTTCAGATTTCCTGCTCTTTTGTTTGACATTGCTTTTGGGTTTCATCTATGCAATACTCTTGTTGCTTCAATTTGACATAATGAATTTTGGTAATTTTGAATATGTTTTTGTGGTAGTTGTGAAAAAGATTCCATTGCATAAGATACCAGAAAGAAACATGACTGCATTGGTTGAAATGAAAATATCAGTTTGTTTGTTAAGGGTTTTTTAAATTTGAAGTTAAGCTACAGGTACATAGTGATGCTAGTGGAAGACAGCTGGCAAAGATTAATTTTGCTTTGGAATTTTGGGTCATAAATTCCTATATGGTGTAAGGATTTTCATCACAGGGATAGCACCTAAGTACTCAGTGGATATAATCAGTAATATGGGATTAATAAGGAGGATGTCTCTTTTGTAAATATATTCAACACCCTCTTCCTTTCTCTTCGTCCTCTCAATCTCAGTGATTGTGGGCTCCAGTGCCGCAGAAATGCAGACAGTATTTAATGACCTGCATCAGTGGTTTCATCTCCTGAAAAATTAGAATTGATTTGTTTTGTCTTTGATATTGAAAATCTAAAGCAGACCTTTTCTTTCTAACTTGTGTAATAGCAGCAGCTGTATTGAGGAAAGAATGGGGAAGAGGACAAAAGTTCACAGAAAGTACATTGCAGAATTAAGACTACCTTACAATAAACTGTTAACTAATGTGGTCTGAAAAAAAACCAAAAAACAACAAAAAAATTTATCCCTAGGCAGTTTAACATGTGTCCCTGAGAAGAATGAATGCTTTGCATCATCTCTGTATTACTACACGGAGTTCTGTCTGTGTAAAGAAAAAAACATGTTTTAATATGACCAGTTGTTTCCCTGTGTCTTCTGTAGGGCCTTATTCCCATTCCTTTTTCTCATCCTATCTTGGAAAGCTGCCAGGTTAAGCTATAGACTGTTTAAGAAACCCTATACCATCCTTTAAAGGATAAATCAGTGTTTGACCTCAAACACCTTACTCTTTTCTGTGATAGACTGTGAGTTTTAGTTTATTATTTTAATAGATCAGTAGGTACATTAATTCTAACAGGAAGCTCAGACTCTGCCTGAAGTTAAATTTTCCAGGTTTTTTAATTAGTTTTATTCTCCCAGAAGGTTGAAGTTTCTTTAGGAGAATTGAAGACAGGAAAGTAATTCACTGGTGAAAGAGCAAATGATGCAGAAAATGCCAATATCAATTTCCTAAACAAATCATAACCGGAATGCCAAGAATCTTGTTTCCGGCTCTAACGCTAATCACATGAGTAATCTAAGGCTCTGATCAGAGGCACATTTGACAAACCTGTGATTTAACTTAAAAAGATGACTGAGATAAATAAAACCCTGCTGAGCTGTGTGAGATAATGTCTTGAAGAGAACCCTAGAGGAACTAATGTTTGTTGTAGCATGATTTATATTTTAAAGGCATTATCAAAGATGTAGATGGCCAAGTGCTGAAGATTTGTTTAGGGACATTCCCAGCTGCATTTCTGTACTGTGTCATATATTCGAAATTGGATGGAATCTGAGAACAGGCCTTTAAAGGGAAGAAACCAGTTAAAATAAAAATGCCTTTGTGTCTTTGACCTCAGCCAGTTCACACATTTTTCACCTTAGAAGCACAGTCCATCACATTTTGTGGCTCTAGCTGGAAATTGGGTTGCTGTAATAACTTGTGGCTCAGTGGTAGAAGGAGAAAATACTGAAGTTATTGTTGATTTCCTCAAAGACACATGGGGACAGGACATGAAGACAAATGTAAGGTTTCGGGTTAGCCTAAACCAATTTTTTTCTCTGCCTGTCTTCCACACTCTTCACTTCTCTGTACCTTGGGAAACATAGGGAATTAAACTTGTGTTGGTGGCTAATCTTGTGGAAAGGTACATCTGCAGTCCTTAGCCCGGACTGACTTCAGCTCAGAATGAGGAGGGCCATCTTCTGAGGCTCTGTTACAACACTAGGATATGTAATGTTCTGCTGGTGCTCTCAAAAGGGGTGAAATGGCTTTGAGGAAGATTAAGATACCAACAGAAACAAATTGATGATGTAATTAGTGAAAAGGAGGAATTTCCAAGTGTTAACAGCAGTGGGGGGAAAAGTGATTTTCGTCCTGTGTTTTTACATTTTGGAGCTTTAGTGCATTATCAGGCATAGATAAAACTCTCTACAACACAGCTTGTGTGCGCTGCCTGCTTTTCCCCCACCCTGAATTCCTGCACAGTTCAGTCCTACCCACAGCTTCGTGGGCTTTAGCTGAAATCCAGGACATGAGAAACATGGCACATCGAAATGTTGTTGCTCATTTCAATTTTTTGACCACCACTTTCCCCAAAATGCAGTTTTACTTCTTGTGTGTGGACAGTGTATAAGGGAAGACGAGTTGTCCCTGAAAGTCAGATGATTCTGATCCAGCAGTCCAATTCTGATCCACACTGGTATTAGGAACTATGCTAAATACAGATATGTACTGAATAACAAACTCTAAGCTGGTCTGCTCCTTCAGTGTGGGCTGCATTTTGACCAGAGTAGCTGCCTGGCTCCCTACCAGTTCTTAGTCCAGAGCTGACTGCACCAGCTCTAGGAGAATAAACCTTTATTTCCTAAGACACATGGTCATGTGCAGTATAAATGTTTTGTATGAGCAAAGCTTGTTAAGATCTTAGGGTGACATGCTGAATAATGGTAGTTAATATTTTTGTACTTTGTGTCTTAGGAGTGCACAACAGACATAGCAAAATGTGTAGATCAACTTTTCCTGGATTAGCCATCCAGATGTTGTCTTCATTTCTCACTTGAAACACCCAGAGCAGAATTCAGGAGACCTTGTGCTTACATTTGTAGTATTTCAGACTCAAAGGATTCTTCTGTGTTCTAGAAATGTTGACTTGCCATCACAGGTTTGCTGTTTAGGTAATATTTTTCTAGGGTTGCTTTCCAATCAGCTTTTGTTTCCAATTCCTTATTGATAGTTCTCTCTCTAGCAGAGGGCCATTGTATTCTGTAACACAAACAGATGCAGTGGATCTTTATTCTGTGATAAAAGTGGCAAAGTCCTTTTTGGGTTATGTTAATCCTTATGAGTGAGAGAAACAATCCTTTGCTAAGAGAATCTGTTGTACACAGTTTTATTTTCCAGGCATGCACTCCTCTTGATGCTCTTATGGCTTTTTGTCCTTTTGGCTCCCAGGACTGCTCACAGCCCTTGAGGTGTGACAGTCGTGTCCTGTGACCAGCTGGCAGTGCAGGACAGGTTGGCCCTTTTGTGTCAGGGCCCACTGGCTACTTGTGTTCATCAGCTTTTTCACATGGCACTGCTCTCCAGCAGTGTCCCTCAATTCATACCTATAATTGGAATAATCCCATCTCAGTTAGAGAGTTCTGCACTTCCTCCTATTAAATTTAATACAGTTGCTGATTGCCCAGCTCTGATCTACCCACATATGTGTCCATCAGTAATTTTCAAATTAATATTCTCCCCTTCTTCTATTTAGCACAATTCTAATGGCACTGAATCAGTGCAATAACAGATGACAGTTGCTGTTGGGGAATATTCAATGCAGTATCTAGTGTCATGAATAAAATCTCTCAAGAAATCCACCCCGGTTAAAATACTGTGTTTAGTTAGGTACAGTTAATGTTCTTATCCCATTTGTAAACCTTGTACCCCTTGTTTACTCCGATGGTCATTAGTAATGTTAATTACTTACCAGTTTCTGAAGTGTTATAAAGGTTCTTATGAGACATTCCTGTACCCTTTCCCTTACTTCCTTGCTATTTTGTAACAGAGCTGCTCCCATGGGGGCTAAATCAAACTAACAAAAGCGACCCATTAGAAAGGTATGCCACAGAAGGAGGCAACTCCCAGGGACTCTGTGCCACCCTGGAACAAAGAAAGTCCCATGAAGCTGTGCAACCGAGTAATATGCAAACTAAGGCACGCAGGACACCAAAACAACAAGTTAACAGAGGAATAAAAGGACGAGGAAACATATTCTAGCAAGCTATGATGAAAGATCATCTCCCTGCATCACCTAAGCCTGCTTAAAAACCATTTTCCTGTATCACCATGTCCTTAGAGGACTGGAAAGGACTGACCCCCCTAGACAGTGAGCCAGAACAATGGGCCTCCTGGCTACTCTCATGAGGATGGAAGCCCCAGCTCTGCAGTGTGTGCTGGAAAGCTGAATTGTGCCTCCTGCTTGGAGCTGACAGTGTGGGAACAGCCTGCAACAGCCTGCAACAGCCCTCCACCCCAAGAGCTGAATCCTAATAAAGGCATCAAACAAGAGTCTTGTCTCCTGACCAATTTCTTTCATCTAGAAGTACCCAGAAGCTCTTTTAAGAATTCTTCAGGACTTCATGAGGCAGGCAGGATGCAGGCTGCTCATTGTTGGAGACTTGACTTAAAGGGTTCACAACTGAAAATGACAAAGTTTTGCCCAGAACTGGTATAGTGAACTTCCTTATTTTTCTCTGAAGAGAGTAGTCTTGTATGCTGCTTGTTTTCTTTTCAGTTCTTCCACTTACTTTGAAGCATGTCATGTAATTTATCAGAGGGAAACCTAAGTTCATTCTAATACTTTTCTTTCTCTTTAAGTTTGTCAGTGCTTCTGTTGTTCCGTCTGAGCTCAGTGTACAAACAGAACAGCAAAATCTCCACCCTCTATGATTTTGCACCTGGAAGTTCATCTCTTTCTTGATCAAATATGGGCATTAGTACAATTTCCTATCTATGCAAATACACTGCCCAGGTAAATCAATCTCTTGGAGTCAGGTTCAGATGTGCTTGTACAAGGCAATATTTAACGTGGCATCACAATATTTACATGCCATCTAATGCAGTGGAACCAGAGCAAAACTAATGTCCAATAAAGTATCTGAAAATGCTTCTCCAGTTTTTATACTTTCTTTCTGCTGGAATACAATGCTTTTGATAGCCCTGCTCTCCCTTCAGCAAATCCTGTCTTCTTTCATACCATTCCACAAAAAGATCTCTTCTCAGAAGAACCTGTAATTAAAGCCAGCAAATAAAGAAGGAAATGGATCCAATGTGTTCATATTTACAGGAAAAATTGTTTTGTATCTCTTGTGCCATTGCAAGATCTAACATGAATGAAAAAAATCTGGGAAATCTAAAACCAAAAAGTGACTTTTTTTTGTTACCAGCTTATTAAGTTTTGCCTTCAGACTTCTGACTGTTTGTATTAAGGAAAAGAGAAGCTGGGTTTTTTCTGCTTGCAGTTTTGGACCGTGTCTTAAAGTTTAATTGTATTTCAATTTTAAAATATATTGTCTTAATATATTATTTTGAAGAGTCTGTATGTTGGATCTTTACTTTGAAGAGGAAAACATTTTTAGATGGCCTCATTATTTTACCATCCAAGCAAAAAGCCTGTAGGTATCTAATATCTAATGGTAACTATTTTTTGTTACATTCTAATTATTGCAAATTAGGTTTTATTACAAATGGTGTTCACGAAACTAATTGCTTTACATTATAAGGGCAGCCATCCTAGTGGAAATAGATTAGGTGTGATTTATAAAAAGAAAACATTAATAGGCTTTTGGAAAATAATCCTGGTTATATATGTGCAGCAACAAATAAAGTTCAGGACTGTAAGTATTCATCCCAAGGGAATAAATCAAGACAAAAGGCAGCTAATTGGAAGAATTTCTAAGGTGTGCTAGTGGAAATGAATTTTCATTGCTTTGTAGCTGAAATTCAAATCCTGTTGACAGAAACTTCAGTTATTGACTTGCAGCTAATTAGCAGCTAGCAAACTAGACAATTAGCTGGAATAGAATGGAGTTTGAGAAACAAAATTTAGAAGTTTGTACAACTCATTAAAAACAAGTTTCAGTTTCTAGAAATACACCAGCTTAATTGCCAGCATGATGAGAGTGCTCTATGCATCTAGTCTGAAGTCTTTTTTATTATATGTATAGGTATTTAAACCTGTGGTGCAGCTGAGATTTGCAAAGCCTGTGACACTCCTCTACTCATGCAACAGAAAGAAGTAACAGAAGCATTCCTTGGGAGGCAAGAATGCAGCAGTGTCAGGAAGGATTCTCCTGGTTAGAACAGATGTGGTAGCTTTTAAATAATTAGGACAAAGCCAATGAGTAATATTTTTCCAAGGAGTTTGAGATTGCATCCAGTGTGTGTAATGTTACGAAATGTTAGAGTTTGTAGGAGAATTATTTTGTCATTTTTCTTGATGATGATGATTTAAGCATGATTTACAGTAAAGTTCAAAAAATAACGTATTGACATGTATATTTTAAGTCATGGTGTCACAAAAGCTCTCTTGCCAGATTCTGGTAAAGTCTTCAAGGCTTCTTGCTTGTAGTAAGAAACAGGTTTTTTTCCAATTTTATTATACTTGGATGCAAAACATGTTGTTTTGTTACACTTACAGCTTCCTGGAGTTACAAAGCAAACATTTAAAAAAACTACATTTCTGAGAGAGCTGCTATCAGAACTGTGCATTAATAAGTATCTAAATTACAGCTCTTGCCATGTAGAACAAATTTTCTTTTCATTAATATCAAGGAAGCAGAAAACAAGCTGAATCTCAAGTGAATTAAATGAACATCATCATTTGCCATTTCTTTTTCTACTACAAACCAGTCTTTATTCAATTAAACAACTCCTAATCACGTACCTGCTATTCCAGTGGAGATCAAAACTGCTGGTGTCAAAATTAAGTAGTTTCCTTATATGTTGTATACAGGACTTTGAACTCTATTTACCCTATTCATGGCAAGGGTTCTGGTGCTTTGTTTTAAGCTAAACAAACCAACAAACTGCTGAGGGCTCTGCAGAGTTTTTCTCCTACATAGGTGTTTGAAATGCTGTGGTAAAAAACTTTAAAACATGAATGTTTCTATGTTTTGTTGAACTTGATTCCAGTCCTAGATTAGGCTGCTAGGAAATGAATTCTTATTCTCCCTGAATGCGTTTTTGTGTGTGTGTTTGTTTTCATTGAGGAGCTTGATGGAGGAAAAAAATCTCATAATCCCCAAAATCCTTAATTACTAACCATGCCACTGTTTCATTCAGAGCTTTATTACTTCCATGGTAACCAGTGCTGAACTAATGAGATATTTTATAAAATGCAGAGCAAAATCTCAAATATTTAATCCTCAAAGGTGTTTTTTCCCTCTACATCCAGTGATATATTTCTCAATGGGTAAAGTTGTATTTTATGGGAGAACAGAGAAAAACCTCTCGTTTCTGCTGCTTCAATCGACATAAATTGATCTGTTAATTTTTTTGAGACTGTTCTCCCAGAACTTCTCATTTCTGCCTCATACCTAAACATTTCTAGCTGGTAGTTAATTGTTCCTTTCAGTATCACTCCAGAGTTCCTCAATGGATTAGAACTCCAGTACAAAACATTAACATAATAAGATAATTCTCATAATGATACAAAAGAAAGTGCCCTGAAGTGATTAAAGCAGTTTTCCCTTAGTGTTGTTATGTGCAGAGACAATTTGTGTTATAGCTTTTGAAAAACATGTTCTTGCTGGCTGTGCTGCAGAATCAGAGTTAATTTCAGAAGAGCAGACACAGCATTAGGTGAAAGCTTGAGCCACAAGGTGCAAGAGATGAGAAAATCTTCTCAGCCCTCCTGAGCAGCTGAGGCTGGAGCACAGCTGTGCCCTGGGAAACAGCGAAATACCAGAAATTCTGCCTTTCTCTGTAGGATAGATGGAACACTCCCCACTCTGAGGGGTCATAAGTGAGAGAAGAAAAGTGTCTCATTCCTCTTAGATCAAACCCCCTGAACATTACAGCATTTGGATGGAAAAGAATTTCTTTTTATTTACACACATAATTGGTGTAAAATTACTATTGCTATTGAAATGATGTCCATTGTTCTTTGAAGCTAGGTTATTGCCTCCACAACTGAATTCATGGAATAATACAAATAAGTTTGTTTGGGTAGTCTTAGACTCCTGTACAGACCAGTGTTTGGATTTTTTTGTTTGTTTTGTTTTGTTGGGTTGGGGTTTTTTTGCTTGTTTGGTTTTGTTTTGTTTTCGGGGGGGTTTTTTGTTCGTTTGTTGGGGAGGGAGGTTGCATGTTTGCATGTTTGTTTGTTTTATTTAAGAATAGCTGTCTGTCAAAGACTATGCTCAAATATACATCTGTGATGGTGACCTAAAAAAGGACACTTGGAACAATATAAATTATATCTGTACATGTACCAGTTCATTAAAATCCAAACTTGAACAACTTTCGGTTCCAGAGTAAAGCCAGACTATATCTAGATTTTAACTTTTCAATTCACATAATTTGCTTTATTGTCATCTCCTCTCTTTCCTAAATTCTTACTTTTTTTGAATTTCTTTTTCCACTGCTCTGGCTTCCAGTTAGGTTCAGAAGCAAAACAACGTCCTGGGGTATGTGCCATCATCAATTTTTACCATCTACTATAAATTACCTCTCTCTGAGATTTAATATGGTATCAGATAATGAAGATTTTTTTGTGTGTGAAAGGATAATTAACTCTTGACTGGAGCTGCTTACTTATGTGGACAAAAATAGAATACAAAGCTATCACTGTAGATTGGTTGTCTGCTTTTGAGTTCTGCTTTTTCCATAAGGGAAATGCATAATATTTTTTATGCATTTAGGATGAAAGATAAAATAACCTGAAACTGCATGTGCAGCATTTGATGTGTATTGCAGACAAGTGTTCTGGGATAAACTTGTTTAATTTCCAAGTAAAGCACCTCAGGATTTCTTGCTACTGTTTTGTCAGCGCTGTGAGCTCAGCTTGAGATGCAAATCCAGCTGTGTTCATCCTGGTTCATGCTCCATTGCCAATAAATTGGTTTGGGAAGTGAAACTTAGCTGGTATATCCTGGCTATTTGGAGATGGAATCCAAGTCACATTTCCACAACAGTCCAGGTTATTTAGAGCTATTGCAGTACACAGTAAAGACTTTTTTCTGTTTGTTCTCTTTTGAGGACTTTGGGAGGACTCTCAGGCTGTCTCAAATCAGTGTTTTCAAGATCACAAACAGTAAAGATGCACACAAGTGAAACCACACAATAATGGGGGCTTTAATAAGAGACTAATTTGATGAAATAAAAACACTGATTTTATTAAAATAACAAATCTAACAAAATTAATAGATGGTTTTATGAAAGCATTTTATCCATAACTTAGCAGATACATTTTTCATTAGTTTCTCATTCTAATGCCTTTGCAAAATTCTCAAATGAACACTGTTTAGACTCCTCAGCATTAAACAGCCCTTTGGTTTTTGCTTTTTAAAATGCCCATAATTTTATCTTTTATGATTATTCATAAATACAAAACTGTTTTAAAATCAGTTTAAATTCCTGCATAAAGCTAAACCCAAGTTTCTTATAAGCTCATATCTGTGTTGGGTGAAGAAATATGTCACTGTACTGTTTATCTGTGCTTGGGAACAATTTCTTTCTATTCAAATTTGCTCCAGTGGCACCCTAGAATTTACTTTATTTTATGGAATTAAAGTGCCACTCAGCCATCATCTCAGAGTGCTTTTTCATTGAGTGATGCTATAAATCAACATCATCAATGTTTTATAATAGCAAGGAGACTGAACCACACTGATATGTAGGCAGTTAATTTATATGTAATGCATAGACATTGGATTGAAATACTCAGATGAAAACAGAATAACGTTAACAGGGAGGGAGGGAGGGATGTAAAATTTTTTCTCCTCTAAATAGAACTTAAAAGGAGTAATTGAAGTCTTCACTATTCCTGTTCAAGTTTCTCTTATATACTCCTGCTCAATGGGCACAGAAGGCAAAATGTTAGTCCCCCTAATGGGACAGAGATCTCATGTTCTGTACAAATCAGAATGAATTCTCTTGGACTCAAGAGAAAAAATATTGGTCCAGTGGGACTTGATCTTTTGCATAATAGATGGATGTCTGTACTATTTTGTTAGTTGATATGCTTACTTTATTTAATAGGGATATTTGAATGTGTTTTGGGATGTCTGAATGAACAGTTCTCCCTTCAGTAGCAGACTGTGACCAGCAGTCCCAGGCTGTTATGAGTGTAGCACTTGTGGAGTCTGATCCCACAAACAGAAACAATTGTAGTTGTTTGACTCTGCTGTGCTCCACTGACTTGAAGTCCATGGAGTAAATGAAGGTCCTCCCTGGAGTGAGTGAAACTCTAAATGTCTGTTGCTGTCCTAAGCTGTACCTGCCTCTGTTCAAAGCAGACAGGCTGAAAAATGCTGCCTCCCACCAAACTGCAGCTGGATCCAAACATGCTTCACTTGTGGTTGCAGAATAAACTCCTAAATAATAGCCTGTCAGAAGAGGTTAATTTTCAGATCTGATGCTCATGACTAGACTGTAAAGCATCAATTTAAATGTCCAAACATATAAAACATTTTGCCCTAGAAATTAAAATTAGCATGTAAGCTGACAGAATGTGTGCTGACATCTAATTATGGGCATAATAGGGTTTTGTTCTACTGTACTAACACTTCTCTTATTTTTATTTTTTCTAATCATATTAATCTGGACACGTAGGTTTTTTATCTCTTTTGGGCTCTCATTTCCTCAGATTCTAATTCTGTTTCAAAATCCTGTTATGGTTGACTAGCAATTTTTGCTGAAAACAGTTTTCTAGTAGATTAAGTAAGAATGTTATTCAGATTCTGTCTTGCCTGCTTTTAAACATCAAAGGATATGAATGAGAGGAATCTTAAAGCCAAGTCTGTCACATCCTGTTCTGTGCCTCTTTAGCTGCTTCACTGTCTGTTGTAATAGGCTTTTGGTGTCATCTTTTGGTTCTGTTCTTTGTCTCTGATTGATGCCATTCTTAGGAGTATTGACTGCATTTATCAGGACATGTGCTGTGGGTGTCACTGTCACCTGGGGAGTGTCTGAGCCCTGGTGACAGAGGTGTGGTGTCCAGGAGAGCCTGAGCTCCCAGGGGGTGCCTGCTGCACATCAGGGCGATGCTGGCAAGAGCTTTTGGTTAGAGGGAAGGATTGCTGAGAACTCGAGGTGATGCTAAATCTCTGCATCAATGTGTTTGTTTGCTTTTTGCCCTTCTGAACTCACAAAAACGGTGCTGGGCCCGAGCACATAACCACAGCCATCGTGATTCTGAGGACATCAGCGTGTTGGAAAGCGAAACACCAGGGCTGCTGAAGTCCATGAGGACTTTCCTCAGTGAATTCAAGGGAAGCAGAATTTATGGGATATATCACTTGATCTATCACTTGATGTGCATGGGTTGAACACTGAAGGAGCTTGAACAGAGGGGCGAGCAACACCCCACATGTTGGGAATAAAACTCAGGGAAACAACGTGGACAGGAGGTGTCTGACACTTGCATTTCATAGATTAAACAACAACAACCAAACAAAAAAAGAAAGGCCAGTTCAGATATGAAAAATTATATTGGCCAATCCAAAGTGACTCTAAGGAGGTTAAGTGCAGTTGGGTAGTGTTGGCCAGCTGGGACATTGGATTTGGCTTGCACTTGGAAATGGACACAGGTTTCAAGTGCGGTTTTCTCAGTGCTCAAAGATGATAAAGAGGGCGTTTCCAAACATAGTTCAAGAGTTGTAATATCTGTGCTTTTTAACAGAAATGCAGTTTTACCAAACTGATTTGAACATTCATGTTTATAGAGAAGCCTACCTTTATGAATGACAATATTTACTTTTAACATTCACAGATGTTACAATTTAATTAGAGCGTTTATTGTGGTCTGCAACAGCAAATTGAATTTCCATGTTTTCTGTTGACTTCAAGTAAAAGTGGGCTGACTGTGGGGTTCAAGCAAGGCTGGTACCCTGGCTGGAACCAGCACGGGCAGCTATCCTCAGCCGCGCGGTCCATATCCCACTGCATCAATGTGATGGATGGCAAAATATGGCGATTTATTGCAGGGAAACTTAACATTTTATAGCCTGGGTTCACTGTGTTACTCCCATCTGCTTACATCACAGTTAGGTGCTATTGGCTAATTGCAGGGGGGCCCTGCTATCCTAACAGAGAGGGGTGGGTTACTAGCTTTCCGTTACATCCCGATATCTTCCGCAGCGCAAGGCCTTAACTACAACAGCTGACTTGTCATTGTGTTAGCTGAAACAGTTGCAGTAAATACATGCCATACTGCTATCCAGTGCCTGGAGCAAAATGAATTAGGAAACAGTAAAGAAAAAAACCCAACCAGCATTCCAAAGAATATTAAGTTACTGTAGAAGGAACTTCTTGTTCTTCTACATATTACCCATGAAAAAGAATATATTGCTAGAGGGCCATGTTTTAAATAAATGTCTCCTAAAGCTTATGAACTTGCATAGTCCTAAATGTGTGTATTAGAGATGTTCCCATCGTGTTGGATATTTCTGGATTTCACTTGAATACCAGCCACTGCACAGCTGAAAACTTGTAAGGTAGCTCCAGGTGTTGAATGTTTCTGAGGAACTGCACCCAATTACAGTCAGTAAAGCTGATGCTGGGGATTTGATAGTTGGAGTGAATCCTCTGCAGCCCCCATCCTCCACATATTTTGTTTATATAGCTTTAATGTTTATAGCTTTATTTTTTTTAGGGGATATAATCTGGTGAATTCCTATGCAATACCAGCTAGAAAAATCCATGTGTTCTTCAGCATGATACTGGGATGTATCAATACAGCCCACCCATGCTGGGTCCTTAAAATTGCATTTGTTGAACCACAAGTCTTATTTTCACCTCGATGGTTCTGTTGTTTATTTCTATTTTTGGCCAGGTTCTTCTAGGAAAACGTTATTAACAGCTCCTTCTTTTTTTTTTTTTTCCTATTCTGTTGTTTCCCAGGGCTATGTCTTAAATACAGATTAAATGACAATATTTACAGTCTCTGAGGAGGCTTGTAAAGCTGAGGTTTATCATCTTTTAGGACTCCTGTTTATCAGTAAAACTGGGAAGAAAAAGGGAAGAACTGGGAAGAAAACCTCTTTCTCAGAATCCCACTTGGGGTCTCAGAATTTGGTTTCCTTTACACTATTTTTAGCTGCTAACATTTACACTTTTAATTCATTTGAAAGACATTTTTTTCTCAGGAATTTCTAGACCACAGCTTTGATACAGAATAAAGGTCTGTCTTCTGTTAATCTTTCTGGTTTTTATGAGGCTTACTTGGTTTTCTTATGTGTTTTTTTTTTGTTTGTTTTGTTTAGAAAAACCTAAAATTAAAAAAAAAAAATATATAGGGAGACTAATGATGGTCCAGATATTTTTGTTGATGCAGAATTTTCTCACAATCCTTTGAAAAATGAATGTATAAACCTGTTAACTTAAAATGAATATACATATCCATATATTGTTGTATATATCCACATATTCTCTTCCTTTCTTGATATAACAGAATTAGATATTTTTCTGTGTTTTATATAATACAATTAATTTTTTCCTTTAATCTGTTGCATATACAAAGGAAGTGCAGCACAGATGTGACCTGGAAGTATATAAAAATTGGCAGAATAAATGAATGTTGCCTTCTCTTTTTCAAGGTGGCTGTAAAACAGGCTCAGTGGAAGGAACTGTTTACATGGCAAAGTTCTCCTTTAATTGTCCCTAATCTTCACTGGATGACCTTTTCCTATTCAGAACTGTCCCCTGACAGAGCTGATGACTCTAACTTTTATTATGTATTTATTATTTACTTTGTTTTGGTAATTTATATTCTCAAGTAATTTTACCAAATTTTGCCAAATCCTTAATGTTCATTAACATTTTGTTGATTACCAGATGTTAATGAAATGGACAAAAACCTTGACTTCTTTTAATTATTCTGTTCTGCCTACCTCTAGAAATGGTTTAGAGCAAACAGTGTAAGGCTGTTGTAATTCAGTATTTAGACATAATTTGAGAATAGATGATGGTGTATATCCTGTATTTAGAATTTTTACACGTGAGAAAAACAACAACAAAATCATTAGAATATTTTTTCAGTGCCTGTGAAAGCAGGTGTGTTCTGCACTATGGATAACGGGAAAAATAGCCTGTAGTTCTCTTAGCAATCAGATTGAGATTTATATGGTTGATATAGAAGCAAATCAATGTAGTGCATTGAATTCTACAGAGTTTTCCAGACTCAGGCATGAGCTCAAAGTTTAATCCATATGTATCTAATTATTCAGTAGCTCTAGATTATTTTATGCAGATTCATTCTGTGTTGGCCATTTTCTACTTTAAATGCAGTAGTTCCATCAATCGTGAGTTGTCCTTCCTGGTCCCCAGAGGACAAAGCTGTGACAGGAGGGACAGTGCAGGGATGAGCCCAGGCATGAGGATTGGGATCAGGAGATACTGGTGAGGTGTGCAGTGTCCAAAACAAGCAAGGTTTTTTTTTATCATCACTTTTTTCCTTTGCTGTATTTTGCAGAAATATTGAAATAGTTGTTGGGATGGAAAATTGAACACTTCTCTTCCTCTATCCCAAGCAAATGCCTTCACTAGTGGACTGTAGAGTGTTTATCTTTCTCTTTCCCCTCAGAATTAGCCAAACAAAACCAGCTTCAGCAGAAGAATTTATAAGAAACAGAATTACATTGAACCCAGTACTGAGAGATTTCATTTGGAGTGCAGGAGACAAAGTTTTTCATCTGAGTCAGAGGTGAAATATGAGATTGACAGTTAAAATGATGCTTTTTACTCCTTCCCCTATCTCTGTTTTTTGGGGTTTTTTTTTGTTTGTTTGTTTGTTTGTTTTTTCCCCCAAAGCATCTTTTTCATCACCATTTCATCCCTTTGCAAGATAAAGGAAAATTTGCAATGTCCAAGACTCCTTCCTCCTATAGCCCCCTCTGAAAGGTTGTTATTTTAATAGACAGCACACAGTAATAGAGCAGAGAGTTTTATACATATACAAATTTGCCAGAGAAAAGCTAAAAGATAAGAAGTAGTTTTACAGCATCAGCTTGCTAGAATTTATTTAATTGCAGCTGCTTAAAAATAGTTATTTTTTGATTAAGCTGTGAGTTATTATGACGATGATTTGTGTCTCCGTGGGATCCTTTAATTCTTGAGAACCTTGGCAGCTGGGAAAGTGGAAACTGGAGTACAGTCAATATTCCTTGTCATTCCATCCTTTTAGAAATAGAGAGCTATGAGTAAAAAAATATCCTGTATGTATGATGTCATTATTCAGGTCTCAAAATAGTGTGAGAATACACTTTTATTTCTAAGACATAACAGAGTTCATAGGATCTTTATTCAGTTTTTTCAGCCTGATTTGAAGAATTAAATGAATGATGATAAGAAAGAAAGTTAATATTTTTAAAAGTACTTGTTTCCTAGAGAAGTGTTTTCATTTCTGGATGGAATTTAATAGACTATTTCATAGAACTTCACTTTAGGACAACCTCTAGGCCATGTTCCTTGAATTTCTAGTCCCTTCGCAGGAAGGAAAATGTCATTTTGAGTCTCTAAAACCTAGGGAGTGCTGCTTTAATGGCAAAAATGGTAATAAAGACCTGAAAAATCTGAACTGAGGTCTCAATGATGTACTAAAAGTAATTTTTTAGGAATGAGGCTTATGTCAAAGTAGAATGCACAGTCTCTAGAAATAACCATTTTCTGTGTTCTCAAAGAATCCCTCGGAGAGCTCATCCACAAGGAATTTACTGTAAGACTGTTATTTCCATCTGTTCCTGATGGATATAAGCACCTTCCTTCACTCCTGTGCTATCAAAGCTGTGATACTGAATTAGAAGAGTATTCTAGAATAGCATTTCCAGGCTTTACTCTTGCAATCAGCTTTGAATTGAGTAAAAAGATGCCGCAGTATTTTGGAAATTAATGTTTAGCCTAGCCAACTTTTTAACTAGATATGATCACAAATGTCCCAGGAAATTAATAATTCCAGTAGTAAAGGGAATTGGTATATTGTGGAAAATCCTTGTGCTGTGTAATAGTTTGTTTGTTAAGCCATCTGTTCTTCCTTTGGTATGAGCACATTTTGGATAGGGACACTTTACTCTTCATTCCAGTATCCATCACTGTGGCTAATCTATTGCACTAACTAAAGATCAGCTTTATAGAATAAAAATATCTAACACACAAATCTGGAGCCCAGCTCTCCCTTTCCCATGAAGAAACACATGGCAGGAAATTTTTTCATGATTTCAGAGCAGATTTTCCTTTCCATTTGTTCTTTAATGTGTGGATGATTTAAGGCAATGGCTCATGCGGCACGGTCTGTTCTCTGGTTATTTAATGCAGGCCAGGGCACACATATTTCTGTGCAGCAGTACCTTGAGTGCAGTCTGTGCCTCTTGGGGCTGAACTGGGGGCACTTGGCATTGTGACATTCCAGCCTCCTGGATGCTGGAGTCAGCTTTGTCTCCATCAGAGCCACATCTTGAGGCCTCACATGTTGTTAGTACCACACCAGCTTCTAACACCATCAAGACTTGATGAGTTTTAGTCCAGTTTTGGAGGTGTTTGGATTTTTGAACTTGCTTCTGCAGTTCAAAACTGCAGAACTTGCTTCTACAGAGCTCATGCATTTGGGAATTTGAACTGCTGCAAAGGATCCACATCCTTAAGAAAGGAGGGGAGACCCTTTCTTAATGGAGATAGGGAAGAATCCTTCAGCACTACCTTTCCACATCCAGCAAGGCAGATTCTCATGAGTGTTCCTCTTTCTGTTTGAGGAGTTCCAGCTCTCCTGGGCATTGTGCAGTGCTGCTGTTTGGTCCCTGGGACACTGGGTGCTGGCTGTGGTGATCTCCCTCCAGGAGCCTTTGCTGCTCTGAGCAGTGGCACTGTCCCCACACTGGGCTCCTTTTCCTCCCTTGCGGTGGCACCACTGTCTTTGGGAGGGGAAGGACTGCAGCAGGCTGAGATTGGGTTGGATGGGCTCAGAAAACATCCCCTGAGCAGGGGTCTGAGCAGGATGTTTTTCAAGGAGACTCTCCCCACTGCTGAAGTGCATTGATTGGGATGGAATTCCACATTTTTTTGAATGTGGGAAGAACCTTGTTCAGTCTGATAGTTAGTTGAAAGGTTGACCATCTCATAAGTGTATAAAATATTTCAATGCTGGAAAATCACAGGGCTTGTAAAAGATGTTTAGCGATTTTTACGTACAGAGAGATCAGATTATGTTGATTCGTTTTGTTGCCTCACCTTTGCACTGTGAATGAAGGATCCTTGCCTTCCTGCAGAGGTGGAACCCCAGGTTCAGCATACCCTGAATGCACTTGGGGAAACAACCATGACTAAATGTTTTCCTGAATCAGAACCTCACTGAAATAATTACAAATTTTGTCTTACTGGAGGATAAACTATTTCCTATTATCTCCTCTCCATTCCTTTAAGTCTGCTTCTTACCTCTAAATCTTGTCATCTACCTTGGGTGTTTTGCTGCATTATGGTCACATCATTGATTTGCTCTTTGAGGCTAAACAAAGCAAAGCAGGGAAAATTGTATTGCTGCCTTTGTGCTTTAATCAATGTTTTTCTTCACATCCCCCAGGGACTACGGTGGCTACAGATGGCAGAGAATGGACCATTTTCTGTGATACAGATTTTGTGTTCAAAGTCCTGGGATGTGCTTTGTAGGGTGAGATCTTCAGCACAGAACTGCCTAGAAAATGTTAAGCCTTCTTCATGAGACTACACACTTTAGGATTAAAGGGTGAGGGCTCTGACATTCAGATATAAAAAGGGTTTTCTTTTGAAGCAATGTGTCTTTAAAACCCCCCATGTTTTAGTACTAGACCAGTAATTGCATTGATTTTATTCTTTCTCACTCCCCCCCAGTCCTTCTCATTAAAATAAATTCATAAATTAGAAAAAGCAGATTGTAATGAAAAGAAGAAATGACTTTAAAATGAAGATCATTCTTCTTGGAATGACAGCTTAGTTTTGTATCCTTTGAGATTACACCAGTGAAAAATGGTTGTCTGAGCTATCCATGTTCTGCAGCTTTCTGGAATTAGAAGTGGTTCTGGGCCTTGTGCTGTGCACATTTGTAGGTCAGTCCTGAGCCCCAGCACTGCAATTCTTTAGTTGCTGGTAAAACAAACAAACTGTAGAAGAATTACTGTGAGACAAATCCCTGGGGAAATGACAAAGTGATTCTGAGGGAAGTGGCAGCACGGAACACAACTTGGCTTTTGACACCATGTTTGAGCCAACTGGGGAAGGTGGGGACATTGGGAAATGCCTGTCAAACACAGGCTCCTGATGGGAAATTAAATGCTAACATTAAACTAAATTGTACATTTAAAAAAATAATTCCTGTAGCATAACATTTCTCTTTCTGGAATGTGTCAGGAAATTTATTAGGGAATTTTGGTTATTTAATGCTCTTAGGGTACATTTTTGCTCATTAAGCTTCTCAGACACAGTTGACTAATTGATACTAAATCTTGCTAAAAGCCAAGATTTATCCTCATTTCCTGCTAATTTCAAGGTAGTTGAAAAGAGGCAGCTAAGTAGCTAAAGGTGTTTTTCCCTCAAGTGTTCTGTGAAAACTACATGATAAAACCAAGCTTTTCATTGTTCCGGTGTGATTGAGATACCTTTTTTTTTTTTATTTTAAACCTCAAACAAAATCAGTTAACTGAAAGGCTTTGATGAAAAAAAATCTTATTTTGATACCAGCAAAGTTATATGGAAGCATTGTAAAAATGCTAAACATCAGAATGTCCATTACATTAAAGAAAATTGATCAAATATAGTGTGAACCCCATCCTTTGG
Source organism: Poecile atricapillus (assembly GCF_030490865.1). Classification (NCBI taxonomy): domain Eukaryota; kingdom Metazoa; phylum Chordata; class Aves; order Passeriformes; family Paridae; genus Poecile; species Poecile atricapillus. Next base: position 2,149,873 of record NC_081256.1, on the reverse strand, counting down.
CAGAGGTTATATTTTATTGTCTCAATGACCCTGAAGAATATTTATTGCTTAAGTGATCCTTTGCTGTGCCTTTTGTTCCTTCTGTTACTCTTCCACATTGCTGGGGGAGAGAAACCCCACAGAACTTGAAGTGTCATTATCATGGTGCAGCAAAGACAGTTTCATGGCACAAATGAAATGAATTCTATTCCTATTAATGAATGCTGTTTTAATCCTTCTACTCAGTAATCACTGGGACTCATAGTTACATCTTTCCAGTGTGGCAAAATGTGATAGGGCTCACTGGGAAATGCAGTAATGTGCCATCCATAAAAACAGATCAAGGCTTGTGCAGGGAGCTTGCAGGGAGGCTGTACAGTTCCTGCTGGATGTCACCTGGCAGGGTTTTACAGTTTTTACAATGTTTTTACAATGTTTTGAGTACAGTACTCAGAATGACGTGTGTGTGCTCCTCAGGATGGCTCAGCACTCACAGGAGTCACTGCTGGGAGAGAGGGGCTTGCTTTGAGCAGAGGTGTTCACTGGGAGCACTGCTCCAGCAGGGATAATCCATACTCCCCTGGAAGCTGGACAGAGTTCCTGGGAACCTTTGCAGCGCCAGGGTGAACCTCCAGTGACACAGACAGGTGTAGGACTGTCACCTTCTGAAGTTCAGCAGCAGAGCACTGGCTGAAAAGGAACTTCGTGCTCCCAGCACCTTGCTCTGATGTTCCATCCAGAAATGCAGAGTTCTGGGGACAAAAGGAAGTCTCCCTTTCTCTGAACATCACCTGTGTTGTCACCTTTTCTTCCTGGCCCAGGAGTGCACAGTGATGCAGCAGTACCCTCAGTACAACCTGGTCATTAGCAGTCATGGGAACCAAGCACTGAACAGGGCCAGGACTTCAGTATTCAGAAGGTTCCACCACAAAACCAGTTCAATTAATGAGGATAATACAAGAAACTCAAATGAAGAGGCAGAGCTAAGTGGAATACAGAGCAGCTTTAAATCAATAGCAGTCAGGTTGCATTATGAAGGAGTTGTGAGGTGCTGTTGTTCAAGGTCTGTCAAAGTTTCCTTAGCAAACTTCTCTTTTCAAGGATTTGAAACTAAGTGTAATATCAGCTTTGAAACTTGCAGCTTGAATACAGAGATTTAACTCTACCATATCTGAGAAAATACAAGGATACTCAGGGAAGCAAGGGGTTTTTTTTAAATTTCATTTTACTTCGAGCCTCCTTCATTGTCTCTAGCCTTGATTTTTTAGGGAATATAACAAGACCTACAACTGAGAAAACGTATCTCATAGTCTAAGAAAGAACTGATTTTCAGAATCAGATTATGCAGCTGATGTGCCTTAAACAACTCTGTAAGAATTTGACTTTACCTAAATGGGAATGTATAATCTTTAGTTAAGGGGCAAATAATTTTACATACTTTATTACCAGCTTTTAAATGTCAAATTTTATAAGACCCCACAGGCATAAGGGCATGTACTCAGATAGTTATAGATCCTTTGAAATATTGAACAATAAACAGAGCACTTATTTTAAAAGATGGGGAAAATAAAAAAGAAACACATCTGTTTTCAGTGGGGGTGTCTTGAATTTGTTTGTTTGTTTTAAAGAGTAAACACATAATTTTTTGTTGAATTCATTAAGCATAAGCTTGAATTTCAGTTCAACTACTTATGATTAGATTTGCATTCCAACTCCAGTTACTGCTGGCCTTGGTGTGAAGCACACACTAGCACAAGATTTTCAGTGGCCTGTGTCACCTATAGAAACACCTATAGTGTGCTCACTAAGGTGATCTGAAGTGAGTGATGTCTGGAACTGTTTTCTGATTAAATCCATAATGCTGTTTCAAGACTGATGTACCAGTGTTGGGATCACCTGAGCAGGTGGAGTTCCTGGTGACCTGGAGTGCAGGCTGAGTCCTTACATGCTCTGAGTTCCCAGCTTCTGCCTTTGTGGTAAGGGTGAGCTAAAAGCATGTTTGAAGAATAGATTGTCTGTTTTACCACAGTGAACCCTGCTTTACTTATCAATGTATTTCTTTTAATAACATGAAATAAAAAATGACAAAGGCTTATTTGTTCTGTAAAGGTTGGAAGAGCTCCAGAAGTCTGTCTGTGGTGTGAAAGAGTCCTGAGAGCAGTGCTGCTTATGTTATGTACTGGTGAGCTGCATGAACAGCAGCCTGGTTTCAAATATCCCATGGTGCACAGAATGGGAGGGCAGATCTGTTCTGGGGAGAGAAGAGTATCAGATTCAACATAAAGTTGGCTTTTGTGATTTCTTTGAGCAAACCAGGTAACTCAAGTCTCTGATTCACAGAGGAAATTAAAAGTTTGTTCATTCTTGCCCATCTGAGAGGAAGGTGATTGGGACAGAACATCTCTCCTGTGCTTTCGAGAGCCCTTTTCCACTTCCTGGAAACCAGTGCCATACATTTCCCTTGGAAAGGCACATTGGAATACATTGACATAGAGCATTGCTTCATAAAGCAATACAAAGTTCTGACCTTAGTAAACATCTCTAAACACTTGTTTTTTGGAGGTTTTTTGATACTTGTACTAAAAACACAAAGAGAAAAATTTATGTATTTATGTTTTGTGGACTTGCTAGGAAGTTTGTGACTTACTGGGCCAGGAAAGCGCTCCCTGAATCTGCATCATGACTGTCGTCTGTAAGCCTGTAATCTGAAGCTGAAGGTCATGTGTATGTGTTTACACAGCCTCCCACTGGCCAGCAGACCTAGCAAAAATCATTCAGAGAGTTTTTGCAAGATCACTGCTTCAGAGTATAGAGAAACTGTACTGATATGTGGAGACATTTCTGCTTATATAATTGCCTTTTTTTCCCCCCTCTGAACTTACCCCAGTAGAGAGCATGTGTCTCGTCCCCTCTTGATTTTTCTTTTTATGGAAACAAATGTCAGCAGGACACCATTTGCAATTCCCCTTGGTGGCAAAGACAACTTCTGGGCATCAGAGTAATTTTCTTACATATGGATTGACATGACATTGTGTTTCTGATGCATTTGCAATAGATTTTAATGTGTGGTGGATCTTTGTGTTGAGATGGTTGTCTCTTCACATTTGTGTGTCTAACTGTGACCTCAGTGACAGCTCCTGCTCCCCTGCTGTGGTAAATATTGGATCACAGAATTGACACAGCTTCCAATTTCCTGCATTCTGGATATTACCCTTCAAATTTCTAACAACTTTCAGATAAACAATGAATTAATTATTGCCCTGATCTAGTTCTCTGCTCTCGAGTATAACACACCCATTCGAATACTCCTCTGAACTTGAAAGGCAGCCAGCAGCTCTGTTTTCTGTCTCAGCTTATTAGTGACTTTGCTTGTTTACAGTTGCAGTTTAATTCCCCCAGAACTCATTTAGGGTACAGCCTGCTGTTAGTGCCCCTGTAGTTACTGGAGTTTGAAGTGTGTGTCAGATGTGGCATTTAACACCACAATATATAAATATATATAATGTATTTATATATAAATATATAGAATAGATTTCCTTAAGGCAAATGATTGGAAGTGTGCCCTTGCTACACTGACAACAACTGGGAAAATGCTGATTGGGTTAATAGAGGAAAATTTAATGTTTCAGATTCTAAGAGGGCACTGTGCACACTATAGAGCCTTTAGTGTTTGAGATCTTTTAGAACAAGAGAGGATTATATCCTTTGTACCTCTACAAATTGATGGGATCTGGATAACCTAGATAAGATGTTCACCTTTTAAATTGGCTGAAAGGGATGATTTAGTTTGCATTTCTAGCTCCAGATCTTAAATCTGTCTCTCCTTATTGATACAATACAGGAGAATAAAGCAAACATATTTTTAATGGACCACATCCATAAGCTGCTTCTTGCTTCATGCTACAGAGATAAGCAAACTGCAGGGAATGCCTGCAAGATGATATTACATGAGGAATAATCCAGGTACACCTCATTCTTCCATGCTGAGGGAAGCACCAGTGAAGCAACTGCATGTTAATGTGGTTAAGTGTGGTGAATTCCACCTTTGTACTAAGGTGTGTAAGAAAAATTAGGCCTAACCTTTATTAATGGCAAATACTTTCTTTTATAAATGTCCTAAATTAAGTGTGCCTTGTTGTGAAAATGAAGTTCTCTGTAAGCAGAATGCATAAGCAGAACAAAAAAGCAGAGACACTCATGGAAGCTGCTGAACAACTTTTCCATCCTGCATCAATGGGTGCTCTCGTACATGAGTATTCTCTTCTTATTGAAGTAATCACTGAACAAAACCCCGTTTTTCACAGCATCACTTCTTTCTGCATTTTTTCTCAATTTTGCTCTCTTTGCCACTAGTAATTTGCAATTCACAGTTTTGGGAAGAAATGGTACTCATCAGTTGGATTTTCTCAAAGTTCAAAACTGAAATGTAAAAAGCAGATCTTTAGAATTACGAAGAAGAAAAATCCATTATTTTTCCCTGCCATAAACGACAGGCTTTAACAGGTACTTTAATATTTCCTCTAGTAGAGCTTGGTTATTCTGTTGCCTTCAACTGTGGGAAGTTCCCTTTTAGATAAAGAAATAAAACAATTAACTGAGATACAACAAATTAGCTTCTGGAAACCAAAACTCCGTGTGTGATAACAGTGGTACCAGAAAAAGGTAAAAGCAAAGTTTTTACCAAGAGGGTTTTGTATACAAGTAGTGGAGCCTCTGTTTGTGAATCTTTCAATCAGTACTGCTTGGTGACTCTTTGTATTCAGAACAGCAAAATCACACCAAAAAAAAAAACCAAAAAACCCAACACCCAACCAAACTGTTAGTTACAGCATTATGATAGTTTCTCTCTGTCAGGTCTCAGAATGTGACAGAATAAATGAAATTCAGATAACTCACGAAGCCTGCAGCATGCCAGGACACTGGGCTAATTAGTTTGTGTGGGAAAATCCAGACTGACCAGACAAAAACGTTTGTGGCTCATCCCTTATAATATCTTTGTTATGTTTTGGCAGCCTGGTTTAACACCATAGCACTGGTGAATTGCAGTTCAGCCTGGGAAAGGTGTTTCTGTTTTGTTCTCAAGCAGTGAAATCCTCAGTCCCTACTTGAATCACTCCAGAGTTTGATGGCATTTCAGATGGCTGTGAGAAGGGGATGATGAAAGTCTGACAGAAGCATGTGGAGCATTCAGTTGTACAACACTCAGTGGCAGGATGCACAAACAACAGACAGAAAGTGCTTTGGGAGAGAAAAATTCCCCAGAGGAGTGTGTTTGGAACACACTGCATTATTCCAGCTCTCTTAGGGTTTGTTTTCTTCTATACAAATACATGTGCAAAATATCTGAGGCTCACCTTCTGTTTTTCCCTCCTGTTCTTAGCATGTGCTGTGGAGCCAGAGGGGACAGGCTGGGGAACAGCATCAGGGCACATTCCCTGAGAAAAATGGAGACACATGCCATTGTTCTGGGCTCACTCAGGTGTGAGAGTCACTTCGTCTGTCATCCAGTGTCCCAGGAAGCCCAGACACTTTAGGCACGGATGCAGTGTGGGAAGTCCAGAAAGCAGAAGCATTGGAATGGTACTTAGATTATTTAATTTTTAGTATGAATCATTAAACTTAGGAATTGCACAAAATGTCAGAGGGATAAAAGGCTGATAGGGGCTGTGTCTGTTCTTGGGTTGCATTAGTATTTTCAGATGAATGCCCCTGGTCAGTAGGAAATAAAGGACAGACTTTATTGCTGGACACTTGTAAGCACTGAGGGCTTCAAGGGAATTGCCTTTGTGATACCAAATGCTGTCTGCTAAACTCTGCTGCTGAAGCTGTCTCTGCCTGGAGGAGAGGGGAAAATTCTCCTCCAGACTCCCCTTTCATTTTCAGATGCAGTAACTATTAGAATTCTGGTGGGGCTGGAACAAGCTCATGAATTTGGGTGTTCAGGTGCCAGTTTGAGAGAGATACATCCTTCCATCTTGGACCTCTTCATTCTCTGTGTTGCAGCTGATATCTTTGCTCTGGAAAATCGTTTTGTCAGTGCTGTGGAGCATCTTCTGAGGAATGTTGTGTCATTCCTGCAGCTCATTAAATGCTTTACCCTGCAGTAAGCCCAACCTGGTCCAGTTACCAAAATTTGACCAAACTGTGTTTGTAATCCAGATACGTTCCTTGAACTACTGGTAAGGAGAGCCCCAAGTGTAGAAAATTTGCATACAAAATCTGCTCTTCTGTCTCTGTGGCTGAGGCACCCACCTAGCAGGATTTTCGTGCATGAATTAGGGCAGAAAAGGAAACCTGAAATATTTAATGAAGAATTTATACTTTGGGAGAAAAAAATCAAAATAAATACATTCATAGCTGAGTGAGCTACCATACACCTGCTTGATACAAAAATCATTTCTAGTCTGGAGATGAAATATGCTTGAATCTTCCTAGTTTGTAGAAAATATCTGGCCTTATTTAAGAACTTCTCTCAACTGTTGCTGTTTCTAATCTGCACTGTCAGACCCTCTAATAGCCAGTCACCCTCTCTCTGCAAGGGGGGATTCTGGCAGTGTTAGCTTCAGGTATAGCCTGTGGATATTCAATACTCTGAACTCCCATGCCTGAATGAACAGAAGTATTATTTTGCCATTTTCAAACCTTTTGCTGCATTTATTATTATTTGTTTTTCTCATGGACACATATTGCAAACTTGTTCTTGTAAACAGTAATTTGCAAACTGCTTTGTTTGATTTTAAGTAGGTTTGTCTGACCTCCTCTGTCCTCGAAGGCTTGGAGGGCTTGGGATTCTTCTAATAAAATTTTTAAAAATAAAAATGCTTCAGTCTTTATTCAATTAACACAAATTGGCTAAGACTTTTTTTTTTTTTTTAATTGAAAAGCTTTCATTTTTTTCAGGAGTTTGAAAAATAGATTCTGTTGTGTTTGGTGTGATTTAGAATAAGTTTATTCAGGCTGTAAAATATGCCTTTCTGTTCCCTCTATTGCTGATAGAGGGATATTTTCTTCCCCTTAATGCAAGATAAAAATTCAATTACTTTTCTCCATGCCTATAAAACTCATAATCTGCCTAACCTTGGTTGTCTTTTTTTTTTTGCCATGTCACTCACAGCTCTTCCCCTCGTTTTGTTTTGGATTGTTTCCAGTCAGGGAAATGTCTTTTCTGAAATGGCCCTGGATTAAACCAGGCTTCAGCCATGCTAAAATGTAAAGGAAAAAATGAATTTCATTCCCAGGAACTTTTCAGCAGACCTGTATTTCTGCACTGCATGATGTTAAAGGAAAATCTCCTTTGGAATTAGAGGTCATCTGTTATTCTCACACTGATGCCAGAATTTCCAAATGGTCAAAAGATTACGAGGAAGCTCTAGCTGGGCGTGGCTCTGTTGAGGTATTTTCTTTAAGTAATCTTGGTGTCAAAGAAACAAGAAACACTTTGAGTCTCTAAATTCTCTGTTATCATCCTGGTTTTCTTTTCTCCTGAAATGCTGCCACCTTCTGTTTTGTGGTTTTGGGAGTGGGTGTGTCAATAAATCAGACAAAATCCCTCACTATCTCAGGACATACCTGAAAAGCAAAAATCTGAATGAACACTTGCCCAAACATAGCCTAATTTTCTCTATTTGAATTCCATTCATCCAGCTTGATACGATTAGAATGGAAAACCTTTTAGCATGTGAAAATTTAAAATGTTGAAGCTTTCTATGTCTTTTCTTTCTGCAGTATATAATGAATTAAGAGGTTGCATTTTGACAGCCCATTTCCAAAGACTACGTCTGTAGTCTGAATGAAAAGAAAAAACATCACGAAAGTTACTGAAAGAGAAAATACTGAGGGCTTTGTCTTTGGTATCAGGGATGAATGGACAACATCTAAAGTTCTGCTTTTGAGGGAATACAAGTGGATGCTGGGAGGACCTTTTTGATGCTGATGGTAACATGGTTTAGCATTTATTTAATTATTTATTAATTTGTTTTATTGCTACGAACTGTACCCTGGATGTTTTTTCTTTCCTAGTTTGAGGTTTGTTCCAACCTCCTCCCACTCTGCACCTTGAAGACTTTGCAGTCCAGTCTCACACGGTCTGAGCTTTCTTTCACTGTTTTACTTCCTTCCTAATCACATCTGCCTGGAGAAATAATTCTCTGCCTCATGTTGAAGCTCCATTGTTTGTATTGCAGGCTATGGTGTTGTATTTTATCTGCCTTTCTCATGCACAAAAAAGTTTCTTTGTTGCTTTAACACCATTTAGCTTTACCTGTCAGGAATATGGATCAAGTGCTACTCAGATTGAATTTAGCACTCTCAGGAAGAGTTGTTCTCTCATATCTGCTGCCAGCAAAACATCTTGTGTTGCAATCCTACTATCCTGTTATTCAAGTATTGTTTTATCAGACATGAATGCTTTTCAAGCAAGTAAAGCTGATTCATCAAGAGTTATCTCGAGCAAATACTTCAGAAGACAAGCCTGTAATAAATAATCATACAGAAGAGAACTGTTCTTCAATCTTCAGTCAAGAAGATAAAAGTTACAAATAACTGCTAATGAGAGTCCATAATTCAGGATCTCTACCCCTCACTTCTGTTCCAATACATTCTTACAAGAACATGGCATTTTGGATCCTGCTTCAGCACATAAATATCTGAAGTACATCTCTGCTCACTATCACCTGCAATCAATCACTGTATTCTGCATGTTCACCCATTATTTAATTTAATTACCTTTTTAATGGCCTCTCTATGCAGAAAGAGGAAATTCCACTACCAAAGTAAAAACAAGAGCTTACTTGAACATAAGTAATTATCTAATGAAGAAAAAACCATATCAAGCAGTAACAAAAGCAGTCCTAGACACTTGTGTTTCATTGATGCAGGAGAAAATTAAACAGATTTTGTGAAGACATCCCGTGCTTACATTTCATTTAGCACTGGAGAACCATCCACAATAAATGACAGCAGCAACAACTTAGGAGGGAGCAAGCCAGTTTACCATTGAGTAAATAAAGCAAACAAGTCCCTGATTTAATTTACTGAAAAACAAGGGGAACTATAAATTGTGTATCTGAAACACTGATCTGAGGCAGGATGTCATCTCTTGCTCCCAGGGCTCCTATCAGCAGCACAGAGTTCAAAGTCAAGTCCTTTCTCCATGATGTTTAAAGTGGTCACATTCCAATTCCTTGTCCAGCTCATAATGGCATGGAGGAAAGTTGTGAGCTTTGCAAGCCCTAAAGTTTAAAGTGCAACATTAAAGGAAGAGCTGTTACATCTTGCATTTTCTAGCTCTAAGAAATTTAAATTTTAACCATTTTAAATGCTACAAATGCCCAGTATGAAACGAAGCCTTTCGTATGCCTTAACTAACTATGGCAAAATCTGTCAGCTGTCTTCATTAACAGACTTTCAAAATTTTTATCTTCAGCAAGAATCAAAAGTATATCTGAAAAGTGATGAGCATAAAATATTTCTGAATAGAAGTTCTTTCTTTATGAATGCATAGAATGTTCAGACAGTGGAGTGCAGGAACTGAAAGACAGCAGCATCTTGCTTTGACACACTCAAACAGACCCCACTTGAAACCAGAGTGAGAGGATAACATTCTCACACAGCAGGAAACAGAATGTTCCAGGACAAATGAGTGAATGAAAGGGGGGAAAAGGCATGTACTGATAGCTGACCTCAGATGCCATAATCTCAGTGGGATAATGAGTAAAAGCTGTGTTAGCAAAACAGCAGAGAGTCTGAAGGGATAAAACAAAATAAATCCATCTGTGGTCCACCAACGTGTTGCCGTTATTTCCTGAACAACCCAACTATCATGCTCTTCAGGGACTCAGAATAGAGGTAAAAAGGGATTTTTTTATTTTTATTTTTTTTCTGACAGCAGTGGCAGAGAAGCTAAAAGATGAACTGTTTACAAACACAGCTTCTTTCGTATCTGCCTGTCTTATTATGGACCTTTGGATTTGGTTTCTTTTTCCCTTTGAACTGAAGATAGACGAGAGGAAGGCAGTTTTCTCTTGTTCGGTCTCAGTTGTTTATTTTTTCTTATCAGCATTACAAGTTACAAGGAGCTATGTGCACTATGATAGAAAAGGGTAAAATGGCTAACAAAGATCCTCTTCAAGGTCTTTTATATGTCCATTTACCCAATTAACAGATGCTAACTAAGTTATTTTTCTTAGTGACCCAGTGACCCAACACCTGTGTGCTGCACTGCGGCATTTTTTACCCAATCACTTACTACTACTCAAAAACCCCTAGGAGAAGAACATGAAGAAGAAAGAAGAAGGACAAGAGACAACACCCTAAATCCTCCATCTTGTCTCCTGTTCTCTAAACTACTTTTTCACCCAGTGATTTAAGAAACTTTCTAATCTACACACTTACACTTTTCCTATCTAACTTTAACATTTGTTTTCATGGATCACCATGAAAACATGCTCGTGAATTTCATATCACATGAAATTCAGTGTTTCCCTGAATCCCAGAACTAAGCACTAGAAACAAGGGCACACACTCTGTATCTCAGACTCCAACATCTGCCATGGCTTTAGATAGTATTTCTGTTTTAGATGTGGTTCCTTCTTGTGCTGTATTTTCCTGGAAGTGCAACAGACTGTGCTCAGCTGGCAGGGGACTGTGACCTTGCCCAGGGATGGTGCAGGAGCAGCCTGGGTACAGGTGAAACCCAGAGGTGACAATCCACACCTTCAGCTGTGCTGTTTCTTGACACTCACTCCATTCCCAGGGCCTTTTCCTGGCATCCCAAAGCAGATGGTTCTGTGGGTCAGAGGCCTCCTGGCAGTGAAATAAAGAGGGACCCTGAGGCCAGAGAGGCAGCAATGGCAGCAGGAGAGGAGCAGTGCCCAGCCCGTGCTGTGGGATTGTGTGGGGTATTCAACCTCCCTTCTCCATCAAGTTTAAAGTGGTCACATCCCAATTCCTTGTACTCTGCAGATGAATGCACCACACAGACCAAACACACCTTGATGCTAAATGGCATTATCAGTTATGTGAGGGACACAGCATTTGTGGCCCTTGGTTAAAAACAGAGTGAAAAGACTCTAGATAGCTCATTTGAAAGCTAAAACTCCACAGACAGACATTGTACGTAAAATAAAGCCTGAACAAGACAAATTACACAGGCAGAAACTTGTCCAAAGCTATTAGAATAAACACACAACCATTCTTTTGGTATTTCAAGCATTTTTAAAGACCCAAAAAACTCCAGGAAAGAACAGGTCTCCTGCACACAATTGCAAAAGAACATTTATTTCTAAACCTGAGGATGAGAGCTGCATTTAGGGTTACTGAGAAGGTGATGAATTAGGATTAAAAAGGTAATACAAGTAGTTCTTCCCACTGGAGTGTCAGTAACAGCTAATTTAAGGCCAGGAAGACTGAAATGGATACAGTAGCTGGAAGGTGCTTTTGTTGTGAATACTGACTTCTGGGCAGACAGAGCTTAGTACCTATTATGCTGCAAAATCCATCCTGCAAGGGCATAGGTTGTTCCATAAAAGTTACATTTTCAGACTCTGATCAAAGTGTTTTACACAAGCTTTAGGTCATATATGTAAGTAATCCTATAGCTGTCATTTATTTGAAAAGAGAATGAAAATAGTACTACATTTTCTTCCTTTATAATTTTTTTTTTTAACATTTAAATGAAACAGAATCTTATCCTATTTCTCTACACAGAGGAACACTGATACAATTTCCAAGCATTTATAAAGATGATTTCCAGCTGTTTCTCTTGTGCTATTTAAAGTCAAACCACTAATCCCTAGGTACAACTGATAAACTTAGTAAAAATGTTAAGGCTTGAAATCTTGGATATTGTGCAATTCTAGAACTAGGTATGAAAAAAAAGGCCAGTTTTCCATGTAAATGAAAAGCATCAAATATACTTAAAAAAATGTATCAGATATATAAATTCCCTGAAATAAGCAGAAGACTCAAATGAGCAGGAAATCAGTAGATTGATTAGGACACTTCTTAGTGAGTTGTGTTTTCTTATTTTTCTAATTAAGGCTAAAATAGTAAGTTGCATTCTGTGAATTTGTAGTTGTATAATTACTAATACATATTAACTGAATCTTTGAAAAAACTGTAGAACAAAAAACCTTTGAGAAAAATTTTACCAGTTTTTCAGTTATACAGAATGAAAATCCCTTTCTATTAGAATTATCCTGCAATTACTTCTGAATCTTTCTTCCTCTTAAATGTCCGAGAAACACTGAGTGAACTACTCCAAAAATTACATCCTTACCAAAACTATGTGCTTAAGCTGTAGTCCCAAAGTGAAACATTTCTAAAGTCTATTTATGTGCCAAAAAATGTAACACTTATAGTCTATGTATGTGCACCCACTAAAAAGTGTCTGATAACCAAAAAATAAACTGATAAAAGGAGCAAGATAAAAGTGAAAAGCCAAAACTAACTGATTTTAATGAAATTACCATTTAGATTGAAATCTTCCATGTAAAGAAATTAATGGAAAAGATTGACATTGCTACTTCAGATCATGTCATTGAATAAATTCTCTGCTTTTTATTTCTCTTAGGATATTTTTACCTTTTGATGCAGACAAGAGAAACCTCACATATTAGGTTCTTTTTCATTCTGATGCTTCAGGTTCCAGGTGGAGTTAGGAAACCTGTGAGGTGTTGATGCATGCCAATTTCTACCCACATCCAAAAGTTACCAAGGATGTGGAGCTCTTGGGTAGTGTGGAATTCAGAAATGTGGCCTGAAAAGCAAATGTGAGCACACTTTTATTATTGTTCTGGCACTTCTCATTGCAGCGCAGCATTTCTCACAGAGTCCCAATAACAAAATCTCCATAACAGCATTAAACACAACATGCCACACTGCTGGGAATGCTGTCCCAGCTTCCTGCATCTACAGGCTGTAAAACTCCTTGGATCCTTGGAACCAAACTCCCCCTTCACCTTTTCCACGTGGATACCAGAAGGTGAGAAGGATGTCTGGCTACTTAGAGCTGGGAATTAATTTCATTACTTATTTCACTACAGCTATTTCTTTTCAAGATTCTACTCTAATAAAAAGCCGCCTCAGAGACACCTTACACACTGTGGTGGCTCTGAGGGAGCTGAACAGAAAGGGATCAGGAGTGCTGTGAGTTGGGCAGCTCAGAGCTCCCATCCTAGGAAATCTGGTGTCATCCCCTTGGGCAGCTCTGGAAGCATCCAGAACTGCACAGCTTTCCTGCAGGAGAAGAGTTAGATCACAACAAAGCATCAGTGTGCAGGCTACCCCAGATCCAAACTTTCTCCTGGCAGCTCTCTGTCTGCAAGAATCAGTTTCAAAAGTCAAATATTTGAGCTTTGTGTAGGCAGTAATGATATTGTAGGTAATATGAATTTACACAACCTACTTTATCATCAGGCTTTTAACTCCTACATATTTTTTAAAACCCAGGACATATAAATGCTACAAGTCTAATAAAAATCAGGTTAGGGAGATTTTTAAGTAGTCTGGTGAAAACTGAGCCCAAGATGCCATCTGATAGCAATTTGTACAATTTATTTATTCTGCCTATTGCCCTTATTGGAATGCATAGAATTCATTCTGCTTTCTACCATGAACTGGCCAGAGCAAGACTGACAAAAAGACAATTTTAGTAATTTGTTATAATTAGTGAATTGAGGCAAGAAAACTAAGTTTAGAGGTTTGGTTCAGGCTAAAGGATAATACTTCCTTCCCTTGCTTAAAGGAAGAGGCATCATTGTCAGGAAAAGACAAAAATAAAGTGACAACAAGCCATCCTTTTGAAAAGCACTGACAATAAAGCAAGTGAGAGTCCCATGGGGAGCTGTGCACCAAGAGAGAAGGGAAGATGCATGGTCATGTGCCCTGCTTTGCTCCCAGGGCACAAGGGAAGTATTCTTCATCTTCTCTTTGCCTGCCTGAGACCAATGTCGCCTATAAGCTGCCAAATGAAGATAAATTAGCAAGGTCCTGAGTCTGTGAGTTTGTGTTCTAACAGTTTCAACTCTGTTCTTTCCTGTTCAGTCAAAGCTCATCAATTCTGTCCCTTCACCAAATCCTGTGACTTTCCTATAGGTTTTTGTGTGTTTACAGATATTTCCAACAGATATTTGTGTGCTTACACCACCCACCCACGGGCCGAAAGCAGCAATCTCCCACTTGATTTAAATGTAGTCCTAGTGGTATAAGCCAGCAAATCATCCCATGGAGCTGCATGGATGAACTCCCCTGGGAGTAACCCTGATGTGTTTATACAGATGAGGGTAGACACTGGACAAGAGCTCACCCTGCCCTGGAGAGGAGGCAGAGGTGATGAGGGCACAGCTGGAGTCACCACAGAGCTCCTAATCCAGGAGGCAGAGCAGCACTCTGCAGTTAATCACTTCTGCTTCTGGACCTGAGTCTCTCTTCTCAAGAGCAATAAGAAATAAATGCTCTGGAAGTGATGAAGGACATTTAACAAGTTGTTTGTAAGCATGGGGGAAAGCTGCCTTGTTGCTGCTGCCTCCCCATTTGCCAGTGCCATTTTTGGACATGCTGTAGGCCTTTGCGGCTCCCTGGCTCAGAAGTGAATATATAAATATGGAGGGGCTCTCCCTGTGTGTGAGAAGCTGCACGACTTTGAAAGACCCTGGTAATTCAATGTAATAAATGGCTGGATCACATTTGCAGGGTGTTTGGCACCCTGTGTATGCTGACTGTGCATTACAGAAGTGTCTAAGCTTGCAGACTTACAGCCTAGCAAATATATTCATGTTTAAGGGTAGACAGAAAGGAGACACCTCCTTGGTGGCTGAAAGCATGAATGCTCTCCTCCATTTCCAAGCTTTCTAGAGGAGAAAAGAGTGAGCCCATGTGTACACGCTCGTGGCATAAAAAGTGTTCATTGCTGGCTCTGTGCCTTGTAGAGTAGAAGATTAAAAATGCATCAGGATCATTGTTTTACTGGAGACAGCACACACTAAAACATGAGAGAGAATAAAGCCAGGAGCTTTAAATCACTTAATTTTCCTGTACCCTAAAATATTTGTATAATGTCAGATACTATATGAAGTGACATAGCTTACCAACAAGGTGAAGAAATTATTAAAATGTACATAACACCAGAGCAGAAACCTATGCAATCTTTTTATAGTAGTTTTCATGGTGTACATTAATTATTTAGCAGAATGAGTTCCCTGCCTAACAGAAATACTTAAATAAAGAGATGACAAAGAAGAACCAGGAGTATCTTCAAAATATACTGTTGCAGAGTTTTTTCTAAGCATATTTTTGACAGAAAAAAATAAAAGCAGCCCCTGTGTTTTTCCTAGGGCATGTTTGAAAAAACCCACATAACCTGTATTTTAGCCTCTCTGCAGAGATCCAGGAGAGACTATTGCCAGATTGCTTCATGCAGTATCTTGTTCCATACATACAGTTGTTCACCACCACTGAACACTTGAAATCCATCATTAGAGGGGGCCCTCAGTCTGATATCTCATTTGTTTCACAGATGCTTTTTCAGTGTCATTCCAAATGGCGTCTCCCTCCCCAAAGCAGCATCTCCAGTATCCCTCCTTCTGGAAAATGAATGCTCTCCTTCCTCAGAGAGCAGTAACAAGGAGACAAGAATGTGCTTTCATACAGATTTTTGATAACTGTGTTCCATAGTGTCTGCCTCAATTTTCTTTCATTATGGTATTCATCGGAGCTCTGGGAAACTACTCAAAATGTTTCTTTGAGGTTTTTCCCCCCACAAAACTGTTTGCTATTTGAGGCAATTTTACTTCCCCTCAGATACACTTTTCCATAAGATTTGACAAAATTGCCTTCTTATTTTTTGTGTCAAAACCTGGAAAATGGCAAAATCAGATTATTCCTCTTGGTTTGGAATGAATAGATGTTGGTCTAATTCTACTGGAAAGCAACCATTCTCCTGGTAACATAACAATTTAAATATATAAAACTCCATAGAATTTCTTAATAACATTGAGATCCTTTGTTCTCTTGTACATACTTTAAAATAGTAAACATTTTTTGCCTCTTTAGGAAAATATTTTTGTGTTTTAAGAGATATTGAGTCACTCTGTGGTCACACTTTTTTCTTAGTTTCAGAATATCTTGTTCCACATATTTTGTATAAGATATGAATTGCAATACAGCCTGGTGTAATCCAAGTCCAAGAAGGCACGTTGTGTATTTCCAACTAAAATGCCTTTCTGAGGAATTAAGATATTATATAATGAACATGTGCACATCACACCTTGCTGCAGAGCACTGCAATATTTAATTTCTCTGAACCCTTTGCTCAGCTCTGCATTATGCCTTCCCAATTTCCTGTTAATTATTTTATTTCTACCCTTGATAGTGAGATGAGTCTTGTCAACACACCTGAAAATTTTATCATCTTCTCTCAGTTCTCAGTGCCTGTAAAGTGCATTAATATTCCTCTTCTAAGTTGAGTTGTTTCCTCCCAGTGATATAAAATGTCAGCCAAATGTGCATGGAGGATGAATCCCAGGTTAAAAGTGACCACTTCAAGTATTTGCGTGTCAGGTACTCCAATCTTAAGTTTTAATAGACCTCACTGTCTGCTTATCTGGGCTGAACTTCCTCAGTTTGTCAATGAGGATGTTGTGGACACAGTGAAGAAAACCTTCCTGAAGTTAAGATGAATAATGTCCATTGCTCTCCTCTTGCCTGCATTTAGGGAATGAGAGAGGTGACCTCCCAGAGAAAACTCAAGTGCCTTCTGTGGCCAAGGAAATACCTCATATCTTGAATATCGATTGGAATGTTCATCAGTCCTTCCTTTCTTCCTTGAATGAATTGCATCTGGCTAATGAATAGTGCTGGTGTATGTTTCTTTATTGAGATCAGTTCATTTTCCCCATGCAATGTTGATATTTTAAATGAAAGTCTGACACTTAAAAGTCTGGCTTTAAGCCAGCCCTAAATATTTTGATGTGTAATCACTGTGTGTACAGTCTGTGTGAAAACTTGAGGCATTTCTTTAAAATATTGAAAAAAGGGGTTAAGGGAACCACATTTGGTTCATAATTTGAGTAAAATTCTGTGCAGTAAGTAGGATTAGAGGCCAGATGAAAGTCTAACAGGTGCTTTCTATACTGTAGAACCACACTCATGTGCCAAACTTTGGTCTGTGTTTCTGTTAGCTTTTCCTTTTTCTCTCCATCTGTATTTTCTGTTGACTTGCACAGAGTATGACTGCAGAAGCCTTTTCTGTCTCATTTACCCTGAGTGCTTGCATCCTGCACAATCAGCAGGGGCAAATTTTCTGCTCTGCAGTCACAGTACAAACATCACATTAAATTTTGTGCCTTGCTGGGGTTACTATTGCTGCATTCCTGGTGTGCAGACTGCACGCTTGTCCCTTGGAGGAGTACATGTTTCGGAACAGGAGCCTGCACCCCCATGTTGGGGTCAGAGATGCAAGATATATACCTTTATCTGTGATGCCTCACTCTGACACCCCAGAGAGCACTGAATTTCACATAACACCATGGAGACAACTGTTAAAGCTAACTAGAGAAACTGAGAATGTGAGTGTGTAAGTTATAGAGTTTTCTTAAGTCACTGGGTGAAAAAGTTAAAGGTTTAAGCTAGTTTAGTTTAGTTTAATTTAGAAAATAAGAGGCAAGATGGAGAACTTAGGGTGTTGTCTCTTTTCCTTCTTCCTTCTTCATCTTCTTCTAGAGGTTTTTGGGTAGTAGTAGGTGATTGGATAGAGAATGCTGCAGTGCAGCACACAGGTGTCATTGGGTCACTAAGAAAAATAACTTACTTGGCATTTGTTAATTGGATAAACAGACATATAAAAGACCACGAAGAAATTATTTGTTAGCCATTTTGCACCTTTCTATCTTAGTGCATGTAGCTCCTTGTACCCTGTATACATGTAATATAGATAAGAATAAACAACCAAGTCCAAACAAGAGAAAACTGCCTCTCTCTCATCAATCTCGGTCCGAGGGAGATAAAGAACCCAGCCACCAGTGTCCCATCAGGTCACCCCCTGAGCTGTGCCCTGCTCCTGCCACCTTGGGAGAGCCATGCAGCTCCACACAGGAGGAGGAGTGAGCTGCCTCTATGGACTCACAAACCTCACCTGCTTTCAGGCTGTCTCCAAAGCAGGCTGAGAACTGGATTGTCTTGCTTCCCCCCCACAAATGCCACTTCAAGGTCCAGGTGGATGGTGGCAACCAAAGCGGAGGAAACGCAAGGCAGAGCATGAAGGATGTGCTGGAGACACCGGAGCCCATTGGTGCTGTACAGATGGAAGGCTGGAACGGTGCCATGCTTCTGACAAGCCCCTTCAGTGCACATCCTCTTCAGTTGTATTGTTGAGTCCCTTCATAATTTCCATGCTATTTACCTCAAAAAAGTAGAGTTTAATTTTCAGCTGAACCAGAGAGATTCCGCAGCCTTCAGACATGATGCAAAAATGAAAATAATGACACCTAGATGTTTTTATAACATTAGGGAAAATACATTTAATAAGAAAGTAACCAAAACTGAAAATAATTTTATAAGGTACTTCACAAATATTCTCTCTCTTGATCATATCCCAGGCCCTGCTGCACCCAATAAAAGTGCCCATTAGTTGAAAATTTGCCTTCTGTTGTTTTATCTTTAAAAGAGCAATCAGTATAGTAGTATGAAATAATACCTTAAAGTGAGCTGAGGCCAAAAAGCACATATTTTATATTTAACTCTTAGGTGTTACATAGCTAATTTTTCAGCACTCTATGCATTGTGTAAAATATAGTTATTGATAATTATTTTAATGTTGCTTGATGAGTTATTAAAATTTTAAAAAACTGTTTCAGATAATATTTGATATTTTTTAATGTCAAGTCAGATGATTATCTAAAGATTTTTTACTAGCTGAAAAAAGTTAGTGGGGAGTAATGTCTCAAAATTCAGGAAATGTTAAAAATTTATGAAATCTGAATGTGTTGTATTGTTGGTTTTGCAATGATCCTTAAGAGTTGAAAGCTTGAAGAATCTCAAACATGCATTGCAGGAGGACTTGAGACCCAACCCTTCCACATTTTAAATGGACAGGGATGTGCTGACTTTGGGAGATCCCAGTAAATTCTGGGAGTAGGTGGGGTGGAATTTTTTTCAAAGGATTTTTGCCTTCAAGAAACCACACACGGAATCATCAGGGCCACCAGGCAGCCAGGGAAATGTATGGATGGAGAAGTGATGGAGAAGATGTGGATTGGTTTAGTTTGGTTGGATCCTTTACAAGGCAAGGAAATGTCCTTACCCTGCAAGAGGAAAGACAGAGACTCAGGCTGAGCAGGCAATTTCCACCAAAGGACATGATGGGATGTGTTGCCCGGGCTGATAACAGGAGTAGATAAGGAGCACATCTTTGCTTTGCTTTGTGATGAAAGGGGGCAAAGAGAGAAGAATAGCGGGGTAAAAGAAGCCTGTGAAATTCTCCTGATAATACAGGAGACAGAAGGCAAAATATTGTTAAGTATTGTCAGGGTGTCAGAAGTGAGTCTCAAAATTGGAGTATTTGTCACAGAATTAACTGGTGTGAAAAATTAAAATGGCACAAAGTACTTTTTAAACTGAGCAGTGCACTTCCATTTTACTGGTTGAGTTGAGAAGACTTTCCCTTGATTCTCTCTATTACGCACTGGGCAGCTGGTACATTAATATTAGGTTCTAAGTACTAAAGGTTAGAAAGACAATGCAAGACCAAGTGATTCTAATATGACTTCCATCAGGACACAACAGGAAAAAATACATTCATAAAGAATGTAATACCTCTGCTTAAAAATATTACTGAAGATTTTCACTAAGGCAATGTTGGGTGACTTAAAATTTAAAATCAAAATTATGTTAAGGTTTTAGCCTATGTTTCCTGCCTTTAGGGTCCCTGTTACTTATTTAGTCCCAAAATTTGCGGTGATTGACATAAACCTGGTATGCTGTCATTCCACTTTTCAAAATTTCAGGTGCTGGAAATAGGACTATTTGCACAGAGGAAGTGAATTGCCCATAATTTTGCAATTTCCTGCTTGGATATTATGAGCTTTATCACAGATTGTGTCCCATATCTGTGCCTTGGCAGGTAGGAGTGTGAGGTTGGAATAACCCTGGTTGCTAGGAGCTGATGTTATAAAAGTGGTTGAAAGGACTTCTTATTCCATCATCACAAAACAATTAAGCTTTTTAATACTTCTGAGAAATCATCCTCGGTTTCTTTGTATATCAGATAAATCTTTGGCCTTTACACAAGCCCTACTTTCGCTTGCAGAGTCACTATGATTAAATGTTGCTTTTAAATGAGAGACAAAATGCACACAGATGTATTTTTGCACCTGCTTTCCATTGCTTCTCTGTGGAGTCCGTTGTTTTCTTAAATACTCTGTGTCTCTACAAACACATACCCAAAACAAAAATTAAAAAAAATAAAAAAAAGGACCAGCTCACTGTAGCAGTTAACACAAGGTGCCTCACAGCATTATTCTCTTCCTCTTTACCCACCCCTTGTTCCTGCAGAAATAGTTCTTGACTTAAAATTTGTGGCTGCTTTAAATCTAAGGGTAGTGAGAAAATAGCAACAAACTATGTGCTAAAGCTTTTGTCTGTGCTATTTCAAGCTTTGTTTCATTTTTAGTGGTTCTCTATTCCTTTGAATGTTTTTAATGTTCTAGACATGAATAACAGGACAAATTCTTGCCAAGCAGTGTTAATTCTGTCATAGAGGGTGAGTTATAATAAGTCCTGTGAGGAGCAGCTGAGGGAGCTGGGAGGCTTTAACCTGGGTACACTCAAGTAAAAGACTCTGGTTTGAGAACAGCAGTATATTCTGAGTTACATTTCATTGTGTGAATCAAAGTCTTCTTGAACTACATTAACTGCCTGCTCTGAGTAGTGCCTTTCCTTTGTGCATTATATTTGAGCTTATTTTTTTCTCACTATAATTGCCTGTACAGTTTCTTGCTCTCCTCACCTGGCTCTGCTACCCAAAGAAGGGCTGCAGGATGCCCTCTTTTCCTTTAGACCACCATTATAGGAAAAGCAGGGGAAAAAAATCTCACCATCCTTTCAACAAGAGGGAGAAGATAGATTTTGTATTGCTGGCTCATAAAATGACATGACCATTCAATTGAAGTACCCAGTTTTTCTCTTGTGGGGAAGAGCATTTAAGCACAATTTTTTTTTTCTGAAAAAAAAGTTGTGTTCCACAGACACCACCAACAAGTCTCAATCCATACCAAAAAAATGAGAAAACTTGTCTTCCAAATAAAAAGGCATCAAAAAACCTCTAAACTTTTCTATGTAGGCCTGGAAATTGAAAGTCAATTTAGGTTAGCTCCTGAGACATGGCACTAATGATTTTCTGCCTTTAGTTATATGTAGATTTAATCTTGGAATCTTCAGTGAGATCACAAACCTAAGTCATAGCTCTTTGTCTGTGAAACAAACACAGAGTGTCAAAGTAAAGGGCAAAGCCCAAGCAGTATTTGCTTTTGCTTGGGTGGGTTGGTTATGGATGTGAAAACAACCTTAAAAAGGCTTTTCTAAAACCCTGAGGATTATGTCAAAATGTGAAGACTTGGCTTTGGTTTTAAGAGTTATTTTTAACCTGGCTCAGCTCGCAATCTGTTTCAGAACACATTCCCATGAGTATTTTTCAGTGAACTATGGAGGAAGAGTGAGAGTGAGCAGTGAGAACAGGGGCTGGGTGTTGGTGTCATCTTAGGGCCTTCCCACCTCACCTGCACACTTCAGAGAGGAATTTTGGCTCTTGAAATGTATTTGTCACAAATAAGATGGTGAAATGAAGGGTTGGCTTCACCAATTTCACTGTGCTTTCAAATCTGATCAGATGTGCTGGAGCAAGGAATACATTTAGTATGTCCCATTAAAGAAAGGCCAATAGATTTGCATATTGATTTAGATGCAGGAGAAGGAAAAGCAAAACCCAATAAAGGCAGCTCACTCAGATAATCCTGCACATATGGAATACATTTGAGAGGTAAATAAATAATGTTATTGATAGTTTTAAGTTTGTTTTCACGTAGTGTTTTATGAGAGTATTTTACAGATTTTTTCGACCGGTTCAAAAGATTTCTTTCATCTTGTCTTTTAATTAAGCAAAAGAGTGCCTGCTTTGGTTCTCTGCTGTGATAAAATCATGGAAAAGTTATGGGCCAGGGAAGATTGCTACTAATGCTGGTTTTTACTTACACAGTTAACTGACTGTATAATGAAAGAAGATAATGATTATTTCATATCTGCCCCTTCTTATCAATCAGAAAATAGGAACTAAAATCTCAGAATTCCATCTTAGATAATTTTTATGATTTCCTGGTATTTTAAAAAAAGCATAATATTACTATGATAGTAAATTGGTATTTGCTTGTGTACTACATGCTTTTGAGTAGTAAACATAAATATTTCAGGAGGTTTTTGTGAAATCCATATTTCACAAATTTTGAAGCATTATTTCAGTTTCTATTTGCAAATTTTCAAAGGCATTTGCAGGAAAACACTGTGGTCCAAAATAAATAAAGTTACTGGTATTAAATAATTTTTCCCATTTGCTTTTCATGTTTAATCTCAGCCAGCAACTCAAAAGCCAATTAAAGTGTTCATGGTTTATTTCTGCAGATTTTACTTGAAGGAACTGGAGAGAGATGTAAATTTTTACATGAGTGATGTGTGTCAGGAGCTAATGAATTCCAGATGAAAAGTATTTTCCCATAATGTGAGTCTGTATCTTAACATTTCTTTTCCAACAATCATACAAATTTTATTTCTGGGCATTGGGCACTCTCTTTTTTTTCACTGATTTTCAGAGACTCCAGCAATATTTAAAATAACCCTTACTTCCCACAGAGTTTTATTCAATACAAATGATCTCTTGGTGATATATTTCAACATGGAGGGAATATATCAGATTTGTCAGGATTTAAAAACAAATTATATTTCAATACGATTAATAATATAGAGCTACTGCAAAAAATCTCTTTTTCTATAAGTAGCAGGTAGATGTTTTCTGACATTATACAGACCCCTAGAAGTTCTTAGGGACATCAGAACACTGCAGCAGAAACCTTCATGAACCAAGCCAGCAGCATGGCTGGCTTTTATTTTTTTTTCTGGTCTGTGGGAGTCTGAATCGGGGCATTCTAACACATTCTATTAGAGAGCAGTGACTAAGTGTCAGTTTATAAAAGGTGAAGGGTGAAGCCCAGGCTTGAGAAACTCCAGTTAAAATTCATGGATGATTTCTATACTTTCAAACTACTTTTTCAGTAGTACAACAGTTAGAATTTAAATATAGTAATAAATGAATATTCCATTGTTGAATATTTAGTTAAAAAATGAAATATCTTTTCTTCTGGCATCTGAAGTTAATGTTCTCACATGGAAAAGAAGCTGGCTTTATCTGTGGGGATGCAGCCATATTATCCTGCCTTTCTCCATGCAAGCACAAGTGATTGGGGAACTTGCATCAGGTTGGGGTTTTTTATTTTGCTGGTTTTTTTTTTCCCTTGGTCAACTGGATCCTCCAGCAAATGATTTTGCTGTAGGAAACTGTGACTGACCCTCTTCCTTTTGCTTGGCCATGTCTCCAGGGTCCAGGAGAGATGGAATAGTTCCTGTGTGTTCACAGATCCCCTGAGAACTGTGCAGTTTCAGATGAGTCCCTGTTCACAGAGCTGCCACTCCAGATGTCTGGTTGGTAGATGGGAGAAATAATTGTTGGTTCTACATTTAATGGAGTGAGATCCCTAAATTTGTTTTTGCATTTCTTCTTTCATAGGTGGGAGTTGGCACAGCAGAAAGGGTTTGAGCTGTGCCTTTAGAGACACTGCCCTCAGAGTGCCCAGGTGACTGTGACTGAAATCCCACAGGGTCCTGGGTAGTATGAATTCTTGTGAAGTGTCTCATGCAAAAACCACTGAAATGGTTTTTCAGTGTTAGTAAAATGCAGTGGTTTATTCCCAGGTGCCATCCACCAGGGAAGGTACAGTTGTGGTCAAAGTGTGGAGTTATCAGCAAAAGTAGTTGTTTGCAAATACTGTCTGATTTTCTGCACCATGATTTGGTTGGAAATGTCCACTTACTTCTGCTGCTTAACCTTTTCCTGCCTAATTGAAAACACCTCAAAATCCCTGCACTGGACAGCAGCCTGTCAAGTAAAGGAATGCATTAATGGCAACAAAAGCAGGGCCTGTCAATTACTAGGAGCATTAATTGTTACATTAATAATAACGTAGTTTAAAATGTTCTAGAGGAATATTGGACATGGCAATTCATTAGTTTCATTTGAGGCTTCAGCCATGTATGCTAATTGAATTCTATATATTTTGGCACAGCAGAATTCCCATTATGTTCCCATTCTCATCTGTATTTCCTGGAAAAAAAAAAAAATTCTGCCATTAAAGACAATCCTTTGAAGTTGAATATTAAAATATGTATTACACTGCAGACTGAACTGCATAGTGATGGGAAAAAAATCTAAATTTTCCATATTGTAATTTTGAAACTGTGCATAGCTTTCCCCTAATGCGGTGCATATTTCATGTCTTCTTCCCCGCGTCCTTGTGGTGTATTTAGTTAAATAATAAATTAAAATACATTATTACTTTCTATTTTATTCATTATTTCTATTTATTTACTATTTTCTTT
The DNA here is from genome assembly GCF_030490865.1 of Poecile atricapillus. NCBI lineage: Eukaryota > Metazoa > Chordata > Aves > Passeriformes > Paridae > Poecile > Poecile atricapillus. Next base: position 2,125,201 of record NC_081256.1, on the reverse strand, counting down.
TTTTTTTTTCTCTTCTTACCTTTAATTTCCATAACATCCTCTTTGGAAATTTTGCTTACTTTTTACAGTAATTTTCTTTAAATAGCACTTTTTAGTGTGTAATATATGGTCTATATATATAAAGGAGGCCACTGACATTACAGAAATTTTGTTTTATGTATTAAACCTGTAAATAACTTTTTCCCTCATTTAATGAACAGCACAATTAGGAAAGTGGTTTGCAATGCATTTAAAGTTTAAGTAAGTGAAAACAACTCCTAATCTGAAAAAGTACCTTTTTCTCATCAATGATTCTGATTGACAAAGAATTCTTCACCATCCCTATTTCCCATTTTGTCTAAATGCATCTTAAATGCCAAGAAGCATTTAAAAGTTACCTGCTAGACCAGGTTTCCATCTCTCCAGCCAACATCCCAAGAGGGGTCTAAGGAAGCCTGGTCATTAGGAAATACTGTGTCTTTCTCAGATGCTTTCCCTGACCAGAGATTTTCACAGCACAGCAGGTGAGACCAAGACTACTTGGTTTAAAAAAATAAAAATAAAAAAAAATAAAAGCACTTATTTTGAAATAAAAAATATCCAACAACTTTAAATTGCAGTTGTGGTGGCAGCGACTTGGGTAAAATACACTGTTTCTCTTGTGGCTTCATTTAATTTCAAGTCATTGATGCTGTATTTTACTTCCTATTCTGCAAGATATTGCTGGCAGTCTTTTATGGGGAATTGGTATGGGTGAATGAATTCAAAATTGTTCACTAGGAATACATATAGAGAACTAGAAAATAAATATCTCTATAAGCAGAAATCTATTCTGAGAAATGAATCCTGAGTAGCTGGACTGATAAGATGCATTTACTGCTACTTTAACTGTATTTAGAGGACAGAATTGAATCATTTTTCTAAGACAATGATTCTGTTCTATCTGAAGAAAAACTCTCAATATATTTCATACTGCCTTGGGTAATATTGGAGAGAACATTAAATCCATACTGGTTGGAAGCTGAAAGTTGTTTGAAAAGAAACCTTAAGGAGGATGCTCTTTCCTAGAGATGTGATTTGTTTTTTTCTTGGAAGATCTACACCTACATTCAATCAAGAATTTCTGTGTACTCACAGAAGAATGAGGTTTTTAGTGGCATTTCTACCTTAGGACCTATTTGGTGGCTGTTATGAGATGAAAAGCTCAGTTGGCAGAGTTTCTTATAAAGCAATTTTCACGAGTCATTAAAAGGCATTCCCACAACAATCCTTTTAAAAGAGGAAACTTTTCTGGGATCTGCAGATCTCCAATGCCCAGAGTGGGGAAGTTGGTCCAGAGCAGATGTATTGGTGTCCACCCAGCCTGTGAGCCCAGTGGTGGCCTGGTGGACATAAGGCAAATTCATAGCAAGTATTTAAAAACATTTGAAATATTTTTTAAGCCATGACAAATGTTAAAAATTAGGAGGGTAAGGGAACAGCACAAAACATACTTTATAAAAGAAAGTGTCATATCATTTATTCATAATTTTATTTAAACTTCTTATCTCCACAATAGATTTTGACTGTGCATGCTTTAATTTTTTTCATTCTACATTCACATTTCCTTTTCTTTCTTATTTTGTTTTGGGGTTGGTTTTGTTTGGTTTTTGTTTTGTGGTTTATTTTTTTTTAAGAGAGAAAAAACAACTGGTGTTTTTATTTTCAGAGCCATAACGTGCTTGAATTCTTATTCTGAGCAGGCTAGATTTGTTGAAGGAGAAAATGAGTAATCTAAGTCTTTGAGCTGTGACTGCTTTATATCCCATGTGTTTTTTCAACCATTTTTGCTTCTTTATTAGCACCTTTCATAGCTGTCAGCTCGAAGAGATTGAAAAGTAATGGTGAGGTCCAGCTGCTAAGTTAATGCTAACAGAGAACAAAATCATTTTGGAGTGGGCAACTAAATTCCTCTGCAACCTGATTCAGTCTTCTGGCATGGGGGACATTGTTTCTGTTCAATTCAGGCTGAACTCTGTGGTTTGAAATACTAGAATGAGTCAGGCTTTGAAGAATCAGCTCACTCCTCAATTAAACTACATCTCCCCATTATTTGTATTTACAGCTTTTAAATCAGTTCCCACAAAAACTGTTGGGGAAAGAAAGCTTCACATGGTTATAAACAACAGCAGAGGCACTTGAATAATTTAAGCAAGCTGCATGGAATAATTGGATGCTATGCACTGTGTATGATCAGCCACCCTGGTTTTTTTCCTTGTTCTCAGTCTTTTGATCCTTTGCCTGAAATCAGACAAAGGAGTAACAGATACTGAAAACAAGGTAGCTGGAGCAAAGACGAATGAGCTGACAGATCAGACACCATATTAAACAAACTACCAAAAAAACAACAAATCAATGTGTGACTGCTTTATCTGTCACACAGAGAATCTGGGACTGAGTAGGTCCAGTGGGAATGGTTAGTCTTTTCCTTCCTCTGTATTTTTAAACTATTTTTCTGATCCATTTTCTCATTTGAAAGGTTTATTTTGTTTTGCTTCTGAGGAAGAAAGGATGCTCCTCATTAAAACTTCACTGGCTAACAAGGAGTTATGTTGCCAGGTCACTGTGATTGTCCCTTACCCAAAGGAGAGAATAATGTCAGGACCATCCTTATGCTCTGCAAGACTGCAGGAAAGAGCAATCTTTTATGTGCTCCCATAACTGCCATAGAACAACATATCCTTTTATGAGAGCCCTTAAGGGTTGTCTCTCTGTAAGGACTTGGGTATTAGTTCTGGCTCCTGATTTTTAGGTCTTGGCTCTGACTGCATGAAAATGCTGTGTTCTGCTACAACATGAGAGTGAATGTGTCCAGCATAAGGCATTAGCTTAGATATTTTCACAATGCTCTCGTTTATGCAAAGTAATTTAAAGAAATTTAAATGTGTCAGAATTAGAAAATGTCACACAGGGAAGCACTGAACTATATTTCAGTTCTTGGGTCTAGGATGACCCTAAGGAATTCTTCAGACAAGCTAAGAAATTTCACAGAGCAACATAATTAATTTCACCTTTAATCATCCTGTTGTCACTACAAGTTTAAGCATCCAACAAAAATAACTGTTTAAGAAGTATAATGGCCATAACACAGATTTTTGTGATCAACCTAGATACTTCTTTGAGAGTATTTTAAAGAAAAGTCATTGTGTGAATGATGATGATGTAAAACTTGAGATGTAGCTCTAATGTTAATTGTGCCTCAGCAATTTCCATTTTGAATATGCTGAAGTTTGCAGGAAAAAAACAAAGTTTCTTTTTCTGAAGTAAAACATAGAGAATTTGGGTGTGTCTTTTGTGGAGAGAGTTGGTAACCTGACAGGTTTTGCAGACCAGATGCTGATGCCTGTAATACCTGCACAGTACTTTTGTCTATAAAATTCTTTTCAGGGTGTCCTGACCATCTCATGTCAAGAGACTCGTGGTGCTACCTAAGGGGACAGAGTTGTGGGAGGGGTGGGTTCTGAACAGGCTTTACAGAGAGCCTGTATCTCACTTGTGAGTCACGCACGAACGGGGTGGGGCTCCCTTCCTTGTTGAGTGGCTGATTTTCACAGGCCTCTGGGGAACGCGGTGAATAGGAGTGGGCAAACAGGGGCGTGGCACGTCTCTGGGGGCATGGCACATCTCTGGGGTGTGGCACTTCTCTGGGGGCGTGGCACATCTCTGGGGGTGTGGCACATCTCTGGGGGCATGGCACATCTCTGGGGCGTGGCACATCTCTGGAGGTGTGGCACTCCTCTGGGGGCGTGGCACATCTCTGGGGGTGTGGCACATCTCTGGGGGCATGGCACATCTCTGGGGCGTGGCACATCTCTGGAGGTGTGGCACTTCTCAGGGGCGTGGCCACAGCAGTTGGCAAGGCAGCTGGCGCAGGCAGGGTTGCAGGGTTTATTGCTATTAAGGTTTACTGTGTGTTTACAATGTTTCTGTTGGCTGGTTGGTTTGGGGGTTTCTGTTAGTAATGGTTTTAACATGGTCAAATGTAGGTAACCAAATGGAACCCTCCAGAAAGGATGTGTCTGTACACACCCATCCCTGCCTGGAGTGTTTGAGCTTATCGGTGGCTTCATGGGGCATTTAGGAGGAAACCTGCCTGTGGTGTGAACAGGTGATTGACCATCTTTCACTGGTGGCCAAGCTTAGGGAGGAAGTTGAAAGACTAAGGAACATCAGGGAAAGTGAAAGGGAAATAGATTGCTGGAGTTCAGCCCTTCCATCTTTAAGGGAGGCCCCCCAAAAGTCAGAGGACTCCCATGCCTCCCACTGTCAGGAAGTAGAAGGGCACCTGGGGGATGAACGGGAGTGGATATGGGTCCCTGCTTGGGGAGGTGATAATAAAAGTTCCTCCTGACCCTCATCCCCTAGCCAGGTGTCACTTCAGAATAGTGGATCTAGAGAGCCAGCCAGATGATTTAGAAGAAAATTATCTGCCCAGTGAGCCTTCCAATTATGATTCATCTCAAAGACAGATCATCACCTCTAACATCAAAAAGAAAAGAAGAGTGATCGTAGTGCGTAACTCCCTTCTGAGGGGAACAGAGGGCCCTGTATGTCAACCAGACCCATCCCACAGGGAGGTCTGCTGCCTCCCTGGGGCCTGGGTATGGGATATCACTGAGAGACTTCCTGGGCTGATTCAGCCCTCTGATTATTACCCACTGCTGATACTCCAGGCTGGCAGAGATGAGATTGAAGGGAGGAGGGGCAGGGCAATTAAAAGGGGCTTTTAGGGCACTGGGTCAAGTGGTTGACAGGACAGGGGCACTGGTATTGCTCTGCTCAGTCCCTTTGGTGGTGGAGAAAAATGGTGAAAGAAATAGGAGAGCCCACATTATCAACAAGTGGCTCAAGGGTTGGTGTCATCAGCAAATTTTGGATTCTTTGATCATGGGGCAACTTTTATGGCACCAGCCATTCCAACCAGATGGAATACATCTCTGTTAAGGGCAGAAGGTTTTTAGCTCATGAATTGGCAGGACTCATTGAAAGGGCTTTAAACTAGGTTTGGAGGGAGAAGAAGATGCAGCTGGGCTGTCTGGAAGCAGGCCCAAGGTTGGAAAGCCAGAGTTAGGGGTGAAATCAGTAGCCCAGCTAAGGCACGTGTACACCAATGCACACAGCATGGGTAACAAACGAGGAGCTGGAGCCATGGTGTGTTGCCGCTGGTGCTGAATAGATCACACAGACACAGGTCCAGGTGTGGTGAAAGGAAGAGAGAGTTTATTTTTCCTCCCAGGATTTATAGGCTTCTGACCACAGCCAGGGATTGGAAGGTCAGGATAACACTTTCTCACTGCACTGGCCATGAGAGATGTCCATCACAAGATGTGTAACAGAAAGAATGTACACATATCTATGTTTATAGTTACTGTCCTGGGAAAGTCTTAGAAAACTATGTCAGCAAGCTCAGAAGCTGAGTTTTCAGGGCGACAGTGGTGTAACAGCAAAGCCATGATGTAGTTGCCATCACAGAAATGTGGTGGGACAACTCACGTGGCTGAAGCACTGCACTGGATGGCTACAAGCTCTTCAGAAGAGACAGGAAAGGGAGAAGAGGTGGAGGAGTGGCCCTTTATATCAGGGAGGCTTTTGATGCCATGGGTATTGAAGGTAATGGTGATAGAGTTGAAAGCCTACGGGTAAGAATTAAGGGAATGGCCCACAAGGCTGACATCCTACTGGGAGACTGTTATTGTCCACCCAGCCAGGAAGGACAGGTGGACAACTTTCTTGGGGTTTTAAAGCATTAGCTAAAAAACCACTAGAAAACTTATTCATTTCTTGCTGTTAGATATGGATTAGGAGAAGGGCTAAACAGGCTTAAAAGTTAAAAGGAATAAAGAAAGTTTATTAACAAAAATACAAGAATAAGAAACCAGAATAAAACTTCCAGAAACCCTTTTTCCCCACTACCCAACCATTCCCTTGTCCAACTGACAACATAGAGACACAACCTGGTGGTTAAAATAGTCCCAACTTTGCTATAGTCTCTTCATCTCTCTTTGTAGAGAAAAAAGTTCTCTTTTGTCAATCTATGGAGTTTTTCACAAGAAAACCATTTTCCTATGGTTTTCTATTTTTCTGTTGCCAGCTGCCCGGAAAACTCTGCCATCAGTCCTTTCTTCCCATTTCACACCACTCTGAGGTGTGTTCATGGGCCGTGATTCAAGGGGTGTCATTTTAAGGATGAGTTATTCAAAGGCAAAAATTTTCTTCATCTGTCTCTTTGATCATCTCTGGAAACAGAAGTTTTCTCTTTGACTTTTAAGGGCCACAAATCTTCAACAACTCTCACTTCTCCTTTTCTATTCCAGCATCTCATAAGATCACAACTACTTCACCATTCGCTTAGATCCACACTTTGAAATTCTCCATTCCCCCCAAAATACTCTTTCATGAATTAAAGGAGTTTTTTCAGAACATTATTGTCGATCTCCATAGCTTTAACAAAAGAATATTTCATCTTATTAAGGCATCTCCTTATTTCTCTCCCCAGCTGAAACTTAATTCCTTTCTTCACTGTCTTTGATAGTTTATGTTGTCTCTTTACACGCTGATCACTCTCTCTTCCTCTCTCTTTCTGGAAAAAGGATTAAATCTGCAAGTCACATCTGGGTAGTAAAAGGATTAAAATCTTGCTCAAGCTGCAGGTGTTCATGGTGCCAGGTTTCAGCTCAGCGGCGCTCAGAACCCGGGACCCCCTTGGGAAAAGCTTCAGCCACCCCGGAGGTTTCCCGGGAGGCTGCAGCAGAGCCCGGCCCGGCCTGGGCCCGGGGGAAGCCCCGCAGGCTCCATCTCCTGCCCGGGGACCGCGGCAGAGCCTGGCCTGGCCTGGGCCCAGGGGAAGCCCCGCAGGCTCCATCTCCTGCCCGGGGACCACGGCAGGCCCAGACCAGCCCCCCCACCCTGGGCCGCATGGCCTGGGCAGGGGACAGGAGCCAGCTGGAGTTCTGTAACCTTTCAAGACCAGAAACCAAAGACAGAGAGGAATTCCTGGGCTTAGGTTTTAAAGGGTGGTGTTCACAGGTTGATCTCACTTTTCAGTGGTCAAAACCAATGTCAGTTCTCAGAAATGGCCAATTATTGGCCAGGAGAAAAACTCCCATCAATCTCCAGCAGCCTTAACTACCTTAGGTGTTCCCAACTTTTCTTAAATGCCAATCTATCACAAACTTATAAGCAGCTAGATAATATTTCAGGATCATCATCACCTTGTTCTTTTAGGTGACTTCAACTTACCAGACACCTGCTGGGAACTTAATACAGAAGAAAAGAGGCAGTCCAGGAAGCTTTTAGAGTGTGTGGAGGACAACTTTTTGTCACAGCTGGTGGGTGAGCCCAGCAGGGGAGGGGCTGTGTTAGACCTGTTGTTTGCAAACAGAGATGGGCTGGTGGGAGATGTGGTGGTTGGAGGCCACTTTGGGGCACAGTGACCATACGGAGTTCTCAGTATTTGGTGAAATCAGGAGGAACATCAATAAGACTTTTACACTGGACTTCCAGAGGGCAGACTTTGGCCTGTTTAGGGGACTTATTCACACAGTTCCTTGGGAAGCACCCCTTAAAAACAAAGGAGTTCAGGAAAGGTGGGCATGCTTCAAAACAGAGATCTTGAAGGCACAGGAACAGACTGTTCCTGTGTGCCAAAAGACAAGCTGACGAGATAAATGTCCAGCCTGGATGGGAAAGGAGGTTTTGGAGGAACTTAGGAATAAAAAGAGGATGTATCATCTTTGGAAGGAGGGTCAGGTCTCTCAGGAAGTATTTAAGCAGGCTGCTGGAGCATGTAGGAAAAAAAAATAAGGAGGTCAAAGCTCAGTTTGAACTTAAAATGGCGACTTCTGTAAAGGATAATAAAAAATATTTTTATAAATATATTAATGGTAAAAGAAAGGGAGAGATCAGCCTTTGTTCTCTATTGGATGTGGGAGGGAACTTAGTAACTGGTAGAGGTGTTTAACACCTTCATTGCCTCAGTTTTTAGTGAGAAGATGGCTTGTCCCCAGGACAGCTGTCCTCCTGGGTTGGTAGGTGGTGTCAGGGAGCAGAATGGTCCCCCTGTTGTCCAGGAAGAGGCAATCAGAGAACTGCTGAGACACTTGGATGTTCGTAAATTAATGGGACCAGATGGGAACCATCCCAGGGTGACGAGGGAGCTGCCAGATGAGCTTGTGAAGCCTCTCTCCATCATTTACCAGCAGTGCTGGCTCACTAGTGAGGTTCCAGATGACTGAAAGCTGGCCAGTGTGACCCCCATTCACATAAAGGGTGGGAAGTTGGATCCTGGTAATTGTAGACCAGTCAGCCTGACTTCAGTACCCTGTAAGGTAATGGAGCAGTTTATACTGCACTTCCAGGATACAGCACGTACAGGATGGCCAGGGTGTCAGACCCAGCCAGTGTGGGTTTAGGAGGGGTAGGTCGTGTTTGACTAACCTGATCTCCTTTTATGACCAGGTCCTGCCTGGTGGATGCAGGAAAGGCTGTGGGTGTTGTCTGTTTGGACTTCAGCAAGGCCTTTGACACTGTCTCCCACAGCATTCCTTGGAAAAGCTACAGCTCAGGCTTGGACAGGAGCACTCTGTGCTGGGTTCAGAACTGGCTGGATGGCCAGGCCCAGAGAGTGGTGGTGAGCAGTGCTGCTTCCAGCTGGGGGCCAGTGACCAGTGGTGAACCTCAGGGGTCTGTGCTGGGGCCAGTCCTGTTCAATATTTTTATTGATGACATGGATGAGGTTATTGAGTCTTTCATTAGTAAATTTGACACTAAGCTGGGAGCATGTGTCCATCTGTTGGAAGGGAGGAGGGCTCTGCAAAGACACCTGGAAAAATTGGATGGATGCGCAGAGTCCAACAAGATGATGTTTAACAAGTCCAAGTGCTGAGTCCTGCACTTTGGCCACAATTAACCCTTGCAGTGCTACAGGCTGGGGATGGTGTGGCTGGACAGTGCCCAGGCAGAAAGGGACCTGGGAGTGCTGGTGGCAGCAGCTGAACATGAGCCAGCAGTGTGCCCAGGTGGCCAAGAAAGCCAGTGGCCTCTGGCCTGGATCAAGAATAGTGTGGCCAGCAGGAGCAGGGAGGTTATTCTCCCCCTGTACTCAGCACTGGTGAGGCCACACCTGAAGTGCTTTGTCCAGTTCTGGCCCCTCAGTTTAGGAAGGACACTGAGACACTGGAGCGCGTCCAGAGGAGGCAACGAGGCTGGCGAGGGGCTGGGAACACGAGCCCTGTAAGGAATGGCTGAGGGAGCTGGGGTTGTTTAGCCTGGAGAAAAGGAGACTCAGGAGTGGCCTTATCACTGTCTACAGCTCCCTGAAAGGTGATTGCAGTCAGGTGGGGTTGTTCTCTTTCTCCAGGCAGTGACAGACAGAACCAGAGGACACAGCCATGAGCTGTGCCAAGGGAAATATAGGTTGGATATTAGGAAAAAGTTTTTCATGGAAAGAGTAATAAAAGTACTGGAATGGTCTGCCTGGGGAGGTGGTGGAATCACCATCCCTGGAGGTGTTGAAAAAAAGACTGGATATGGCAGTCAGTGCCATGGTTTAGTTGAGGTGTTAGGGCTGGGTTGGACTTGATGATCATGACGGTCTCTTCCAACCTGGTGATGCTGTGAGTTCTGTGAATTTAGGACAAGGCCTTGCAATCTGCCCCTCAGGTAGCCTCTTGATGGGAGTGGCAAATAGCCACCTTGTATTCAGCATGTACAAGATCTTTCTTTGTGCCTCACATACCCCTGGGGTTACTAAAATTGTGAAAGTTAAGAGAAAATACATGTGTATATATAGGAACATCTAGTTCCAAAAACTGTAATCCGGAAGTCTTGATGGACATAGAATAAACTGTGCAGTTGCTGCCATGGTGTATTTCTGATAGCTTTGCTGGCTCTGACTTGAAAATCTGGCTGCGTTGTTTTCTTTAAAATAGTGTGATGGCTCAGGGATAAGCTGCACTCATACCTTGTTCCCAGCTCCTCTACCGAAGATGCTCTCCAAGAGACAGCTCTAATAGCACTTAAACCTGGTGTTTAACGTAGGTGAGGTAGGACTGGCACTATAAACTGCAGGGTTTTTTATTTATCATTTCATGATGTTTTGACAAGTCTGGTTTAGTCACTGACCTCTCTTTGCTATCAGTCTCTGACAGTGTCTTGTTGGAGTCAAACCTGACTCTGTCTGACCCTCTTGAGCCTGTCTTGGTGTGGAATTCCACTGATCAATTGTCACAAGAGTAATCCTAAATTAGAATAGTAATCTTTCTGGTCATGCTGGGTCTGTCTGTACCATGTGCCAGAGACACCCCTTCCTGCTGCCCCCTGACCTGCTCTCTATCAACGCCTGCTGCAGCTGACCCCTCTGTTCTGGGAACAGGGACTTTGTCACCTGGACTTTGGTTCTGGGTGTTACAGGTTCCTTGACCCTGGCTGGAAGCAGCAATCTTATTGGTAATAATTGTTCATTCACAGACCCCTCAAGTATTTCTTTGCAAGGTTTGCTTCCATCATCGTTTGGTTTCTTGTTTTGCCTCATCCAGTACCATTATTTCTGATGCAATTCCATGCCTCATAGAATGATTTTAAAGGAGATGGAGGGAGGAATTTGTAACATTCACTTTAAATAAGTCCCTGTTGTCTGGCATCAGTAGCATTTTCAGTATAGAAACCAGAAAGCCACACTGAGTTGTTGAATATCTATATTTTTAAAGCTGTATATTTTTACAGAACAGAGCTGGAAACACAGGGAGTCTTTCAGAATAATTTCTGCCAGACTATTCTCCACCTTAAACCTTGTCATTCTACCAATGGTGCAATTCAGTAGCAGAAATCAAACATGTGAGAGTCATTGCAACTAAATATTTTTGATACTCTAACAAAACACAGACTGCCTGGTGGGCAGTGACCTCTTCAGAGCTTCTACTCTGGAGAGCAAGGAACTAATGGAATAATGAATATTGATTTTTCTAGCTCTACCTGGGTTTTATATGTCATCAGTTTTGTGGAAACTTTTCTTGTGATTTTGAATTGGTGCTTTCACTGTTTTAAATCCAGTATCATGTAAAGAATTTCTGATTCTTTTTGTTTGTTTGTTTTTTCCCTTATGATCAAAGCAAAGAGATCTCTAATTCCTGGATAGCACAGTCTGTCAAACATCCTTCCAAAGCTCCTGTCAGACTAGCACTGTGGTTGTGTTTTCATATAATCCTTTCCACATCCATATTTCACATCCATTTTCAGGCTAAGAGAATATAATTCAGGGCAGATGCAATGGGTACTGTGTAAAAACACTTGTTTATTCATCTATCATGGCCAATAGAATCACTTTCTGGGTGTGGTTGTATCCATGTACCCTTGATTTATAGGTCGAAATACTAGCGAATTGTAGGAGTAATAGTAACTTTTAAATTACGCTTTTGAGATCTCCAGTGAATTTACACAGACCCTTGCACAGTTTTTTACACTTCCAGTGAATATGCACTATTGAAACAATAAATGTTGGTGTGTTGTTCACAGGAAAAAGGCATTAATGCTCTGGAATTCCCCCCCAAAATACCTCATTTGCAGCTGTCACTGGGAATTATTTGGCTTACTCCATTCCCTTCCAGCTGTAAAAACAGAGAACAGTTTCCTGAGGTCAGTGGAACAATGCTGTGAATAAATTGATATGAGATCTAGTTCATAATCTAGTTCATCACTAAAACAAAAAAAAAAAAGTCATTATCAGTTCTTTTACATGATTGTCTTGTGCCCAGAATGTAAAACTGTGAAAAAGAAAAACTGGCTGTTTTAGTAAAACACTTGATTTTTCTTCCTCCATCACTTTCTGCTGCCCTATCCCACAAAACAAAAACAAAAACAAAAATGAAACAAAAATCCAAACAAACAAAAAACCAAAAAATCCCCACAAAAAGTGAAAAGAGGAGGGAGAAGGGAACCTCTGAAATGACTCCTTAGGGCACAGGGCTGTGGTGTAAGCAGCTTGTGCACCCAAAGGTTCCCACGTTTGTTCCACTGTGGAAAGAAAACCAGAGAAGCCATTTCAAAAGACCAAGCAAGCCTGGGACATGACTGAAGTTGTAGTCACTCGTTGGTGTCAGTGACTTTCCAGATGTGCAGGGGCAGATACCAAGGGTTCATCTCCTTTTGATGAACCCTTGAAAATGCCAATTGAAAATGCCAGTAAAACCCAAACATACAGGAAGTTTCTGTAAATTTGGGTTTTATTGGTATTTTCCCACCTGCTCTCTGCAGTGCAGACATGCCTACACACACACTCTTCTGAGAATTCCCTGAATTCTGAAGAGGAGGAGCTGCTGCTCCACCTGAAATGGGCCAAATATGTTCCTTTCAAACTTTATCACACACACTTGTACCAGTGCCAAATCTGGGAAGCTTTTTTTACCCCATCTACAGAATGTGGTTTGTAGATGGAAAAGTTGTCACACTTGGTAATTTGAAAATCCCAACTCGTGAAAAACTAAAAGTGCTTTAATAACTTTCCTTTCATTATCATCTAATTTATCAGACCTGTAATAGTCAAAATTCTTCAAGGGTTCCTCAGCTGCATGTCTCTGTACAATTATGGCTCTTTAAGTAGTTATAATCTGCCAAGTGAGCTGTCATTGTATCTGATAAGCAATTTTGTCAACCATAATGTACTGATTATGGAGCAGCACTGGGAGAATGATGAGGGTTGTTGCTGCAATTTCGCCAGTTGAGGCTGTTTATTTTTCATTAACCAAAGAACTGGTGTTAATGAAAATTAACAATTGGAGTGTTTGAAGAACTGCGCTTGGGTGAGATTTACCTGCTTGAGAGCACCCTGTTTCTCTGGGTTCCTTCTGGTCCCCAGGAGAGCACCCTGCCCAGAGAGCCATGCCAGGAAACAAGTGGATGTGCAAGTGGGCAAGTTTTGGTCCTGAATCCTAGTTGTTCCCAGGTGTTTGCTGGGTTTTTTGAGATGGTTCCCATCGTCTCATGGTGTGCAGCTCTGCCCTGCAGACAAGAGCCTTGGCACAAGCATGGCTAATTCCCAGTGTTATTTCATTTCCAGCAGTTCTTAAAGCAGTGCTTTGTCACTCTTTCATTATTTCCTTTGTGCTCAGTTTGCAAACAAATGACAAGCTTTTTTTAACTGTTAGATCTATAAACTCAGCCCAGTCTTACAGAGACAAAATGTTCTAAGTATGTAATGAGAATAAAGATTCCTTGTGCTCTCCCTGACAACTGTTTGATCCCTCTGTGTTCAGAATATGCTTTTAAAGCCACTTGTACAGTTCTGTTACCTAGCTCAAATGTGATCATGAGAGAAAGCCTGGTCTTCAGGCTTTGTAACCACCTGCAATTTCCAGTGAATCCCCAAGGATCAGCATTTACTCAGTGCATCTGGAAATGAGATTTTTTCAGTAAACAAGGCTGCTAATGCTGTGGTAGGAGAATGATGATGGTCTGGTTACTCTATGTGAGTTGTTTGCTGCAGGGCTGAGAGGAGAAGACGCTCTCAGGGACATTTGTGTCCTCAGAGTAAGCAGGGGTGACTTGCAGTGAAACAGCCCAGCCTGTACAGATAACACTGCCATTATTGATAATTCTTGGAAGACAGCTTTGCAGCATATTCACTGAGAGAAAATACCACTTTTAAATTTAATCAAAATGTTCAGAAATATATGGAATAAAAGGTACCAGAGAAGCTGTTTTCAGCAAATGCCTTGACAAGCAGTTACTCAGCTCCTCCTTCCAAAACCACATTTGTCACCCAAAAATTCAGGTCTGTAGAACAAGCTGTTCTAAAAACTGTGTCATCACAGCACTTGCTTCCCAGGGCTAGAGCTCAACATTCACAATGGAGTTCGGAGTTCTGCCACAGCCAAATTCTGTTTGACCATTTGTGAAGGTATAAATGCAAATGCCACTCCATGTTGAGTGGTAACCACAAAACTGGGTTTGAATTAACTGTGCATCTTGATAAAATACTTTGTGTTTCCTACTAGATATATTCAAATTAATATTATAATTTAATTCAGAAACTGCAAATATCATTTGTTTCTTTACACTGTTGAGGAACAGTTAAATAGAAACTACATAGATATTTATTTGCACTTTCTGAATCACTGGAATGATTTAGTATTGTGGAACTTACATGGTGTTACTTTTTTATTGCTTTGTATTGCACATGTTTGGTTTTAATAGTTGCATCTTCATTCCATTAATTTCAGATTAAAAATTAAATTGCAACTCAAGTTCAGCCATAGCTCCTAAAGCATAAAAACTAAGCTGTGGTCTTCACTTTCTAGAATGAAAGTGGGGGTGGAATACAGACTAGGTAGAAAAATAATCTCTCAGCAAGAACTGTGATATTATTCATAACAGCTGCTGGTAACTGTGAGATTGGTGTCCATTTCTGTACTACAACCTTTAGCTTTATTGCACTTCAGCTACCCAAGGTTAATTTAGCCTTTAATAATTATGGATTTTACCAGCACTCAGTAAGGGGTTGCCTTTTGCCATTGATAGCAGTGCAAAATTTGTAAATAACCAGTAAGACCCTGTACTTCTAACTTCATATCTATTTTCAGGTAGTCTTTTTTTTTTTTTTAATGTGGTACCTCATTTGCTCAAAAAACCGGTACACAACTTGGAGTTCACATTATGAAACATTAAAAGGGTTTGTTATGCAAATACTTATGTCTGTGCTTAAATCCAGACCTCTCTGTCTTGGCTTGCAATGCAAGATGTAACCAAAAGTCTGTATTCTATCACCATCTGTTAAAACCAGGTGGGGCAGTGTCCTTTATCTCTTCTACCACCCATCCTCCCTCCAGGGGGATCTCTTCTCTTCATGGGCCATTGAGTCTCACTGCAGGACTGATAAAATGACATCATCCCATTGTGAGATGCTCCACCCAGGGGGAGGAGCCAAGCATCTAAACATGGATATCCTTGGAGACTCGGAACCCCACAGGAGCCTTTCTCCACTGGATTCCCTGAGGAGAGAGCCCGGACCCATCTACAGCACCAGAACTTCAGAGGAAAGCTACACCCTGCTACGGGATCATTGCTTCAACAGAAGCACGTCTGTCACTCCAAGGGAGCTGCAGCCACCATTTAATCGGACTGCTACCAACACCCTGACCAACAGGGTGTCAGGCTGTATTCTGACTGTCAGTGGGTGGGGTTTTCTGTTGGTTTTCTTTTTTTTTTATTACTGGATTTTTATTTTAATTTTCCTAGCAAAGAATTGTTATTCCTATTCCCATATTTTTGCCTGAGACCCCCTTGATTTCAAGATTATAATAATTCAGAGGGAAGGAGTGTGGTTTACATTTTTCCATTTCAAGGGAGGTGTCTGCCTTCCTTAGCAGACACCTGTCTTTTCAAACCATTTCAAAATATGCCGAAAGAAAGAAAGAAAGATTTAAGTGTTTTAGATGAATAGGTCATAAATCCACAAATATTTCAATGCAGAGGTAAAACTGAAATATGCATCCACAACATGGTTTGTTTCACATTGAACTCCACTGAATTCAGTCCACTTTTAGAGTTTTTGTCATTCCCTCAACTTCAGTTTTGTACTTGCAGCTGGGTCTTACTCAGAGGCTGATCTGAAGCAGAAGGTGAGGGAACAATGACCCTGGTATATCCCCAGATACTGAAATGTTTGCAAGACCATGCATGCTTTGAGGACAATAAATCCAGAATTAGGAACTCATAGAAAGGCCAAATTCACATAAAGTGGGAACTAAATTGGATGGTGAACTCTCAGCCCCACTGCAGTCTGACAAGTGCTCTGTGTTTTTAGGACTGGCACCCCCCAGCTCCTACATGAGTGAGGAAGCAAGGAAGGGTAATTCTTCTAAAAGTCAGAAGCACCTCTCAGACTAACACAGCCAGACATGGAGCAGGAGTCAAAGACAAAGAGCAAAGTCATTAAATATTTATAGTGTAGGTGGAAAAAATACAGTTTTTCAAAAATGCAATTATAATGACATAGAAGCATTTCATGGATTTTTTTTATGTTTCTGCCATTTCTGCAGAGCTGAGGGAGGTTTTGAGAGGACTGGATTGAGAGTCTGACCTTTCTCTGAAAACAACTATTTTGACACAGCTCAGTTTCATGAAAAGTTTCTAATCTTCCAAGCCAGCACAATATCCATTATAGTTACTTTCATGTCAGTGAGAGTATAAAAACCTTAATCTAAGTTTCCATCCAGGAGAAGTTACTTTATTCTCCTGACCATACCAGTCCATTGTTGGTAACTGAAAATCTGCAGCCTTAGAAAAGGCCTGGATTGATGTAGTAGTGAAGGTACACAGACACTGAGTGGAGAAATTGTAGACTTATGTCTCTATAGTTATAAGTAAGAATATGTCTTAAGTAGGTAAGAAATTATATTAGGTAAAATAGTTTGAAGTTTGAACTGTAATAGCGTGACTTATAGAGTAAGTTAGAGATCTAGAAACTATAACAGAAGTGTGCATGAGTATGTAACCTGTCATCTTAGTGGCTGAGAGAGAGACACAGTGCGGCAAAATTAAGTAAAGTTGATAGTTTAATAAGTGAAAACAAACTTCATGTCAACTGCCTATTGGACTAAAAGTTATATATTGCCCTGCAGAGAAGAAACTTGTGACTTCCTCAAGCAATGGTTGACTTGTTGTTCCAATAAATCTCGCACCTCGAGACAGATATCTTATCGGGCTACTTGAACAATAAATCATCTCAATGCATGGTGGTCCCATCCCTTGTATTTTATCTCAACAGTCCATGAAAGAGCCATGTTTGCAATCAGCCTGAGATTTACTGGAGCACAATCCCCCTGCCATTATAAATATTGTGCTATGGGGCTGTGCTTCTGGAATTCTTTTGGTGGCTGGAGTCCCATCTGAATCATGGAATAATATATCAGGACCTCTTCAGGCTGGCAGTCCTGAAGAAAAATGATCTTCAGAGTCCTTCAAGGATTGAAAAACAAGGATCTTACTAAACTCTTGAGTAGGAATTTGTTACTGTCTCAGAAAAATCTGGGGTTTTGCATTGCTTAAACGTTTGTGCTGCTGTTAGGAGAATGAAAAGCTGGGAATAAGAAGTGAAATGTCAAGTAGGAGTTGCCTGAGGGCAGCTGGAAGTACTGAGGTAGCCAGCTCACACAGCTTACGTTCTCATACCTCTCATGTGTCAGATACTGAGCCTGAGCTGGTGAAGGCAGCTCTGCCCAAAGCTGTGCTGGGAAGTCTTGGATTGCTGTGTCTGAAAAGCCACGTTCTCCTGAGCTGCCTGGCAGTGACACAGCCCTGCAAGCCTGGTCTGCACTAAATTACAGACATTTCCTGGCTGCCTGAAGTCTGGGCAGTGGCTGGAGCTATATCCTGGGTTATTGGACTGGTGGGGAGCTACCCTGGGCTTAAGACCAACACAGTATAAGAAAGCACTGACACATCTCTTTATGAAGGTGTAGGAAATACTAAACTTAATAGAATAAAAGAGGAGGAGACTGTGAGGGTCAGAGGAATAGGAGGATCTGAATATATTTTGTTAGAAATAGAAAAAGCAATTCTAAGTGTCCAAACCAATTAGAGTACAACTGATCTTCCTGGGGAGATGTGCATTTACTTTTTCGTTTGATGAATTTTATTATCTTCATTATGTGATATCCATTCTGATAAAAAGCCAGATGCTATAATTTTGACTGTGTTGCTTTTCATTTGAGATGATGCTTTGTAGCAGAAGCATTTGTGTCCAAAGTAACTTATCCCATCTAGAGATCCAATCCAAATTATAACTTTACATCTGGAGCTGAGCATTTCAGATTGTTTAAAGACAGGCAAGTGGAAGTAAAGACAAATGAAAAAAAGCCATGATCAGGAGGAACCATATGGTACTCTTGTAACAGTTAAATTCAGTGCTCTGCTTTGCTGCATGTCTGCAGGATGCACACATTAATCCCTTGTGTCCAGGCTCCATGCCAAGATTAAATTAATGTTCCTACATTTTTTATTTAATCTGCTCCTGTAAGAAGAGGCCACAACAGAGTAAATAGCTGAGTGAAAACTTCAGGATGTGTGAGCACTGTATCCCTTTCCTAATCTCTCACTCAATGCATTGCCTCTCACGTGTGTTTTCGTGGGCAAAAGGTAGAAGAGTCCTGATGATACGCTGACAAAAAAACCTCCAACTAATTAAAATTAGAGATAGTATGTTTATTATGATGCCAGGCACATCCAGAAAAATTTTCCAAAGGCATGTGTGAAATCTACGAGGCTCTTGAATATCCATATAATTATTTACTATATACTAATCTATACATATGTGGTAACCCCGCCTACCACTGCTTTGTATTAAAATGAGCTCAAAGTCCTTCTGAGCCTGCGTATTTCCTTCTTCTAAGCAGGTCAGTGGGTTTTGAAATGAGTCAGTGGTCTCCTGGGATGATGCCAGAGATGTCTTCCTCACGTTAACCTTTTCACCTTTCTCTTGTTGGCAGGTTCTCTGTTCCCTTGGCCATAATCCACCCTCTCCATCCTGGCTCTGGGTGGTTACTGGGCCCAGGTGCAATTATGGTTTCTTCATCTTCACAGTGGCTCATCTTCCATCTACAAACACAACTAAGTTGAGCAAATATATTGCCTTAGCTCTACTGGGTCCATCTAATAATAATTAATCCTTTATATAGTTTCTACTACCCCTCTTAATCAAAATATATTGTCTGTCTTGCTAGCTTCTAAGTTCTTTTAACCCATTGATTCACTGACACACCTAATGCATTTCTGAAGTTTTACTGTGTGTTAGCATTTTAGGAGCCACTAAAATGATCCAAACTTTCCCTTTGAACTTGTTTCATAGGCAGACAATGCCATGCAAGCTCCACAATTATTCAAAGGTATAATATTGGAATAATTTTGGTTTTTATGGTTGTTATTTTTGCAGGATAGCCCTAGCTACTAGTACTTGGCTCTCCTCTGGTTTGCATAGTCTGCTGTTTAAATTATGTGCCAGCCAGTCCAAAGTACCTGGTATAGCTCTTGAGTTAGAGCTAACTCATGCCTTTTATTCAAAAGAAAGAAAAACTCATTGATCACTCACTGTGTACTTTGAATTAGCAAATGATGCCCCAAAACAATGCCTTTAAAATTATTCAGGGAAATAATAATTTAATAAATTCAACATTTTCCAAGCTGCTTTATCTCAGAAATTGTCTGCCTTGATATAAGGCCCTAGGGAAAGTAGTTTAATTAAAAAGTAAGGTTTTCTGTCAGTCTGTTGTGTCCTCTGCAGACTAAACAGCTGCTGATTTTCTACTCTGAGTGTGACATGGTGATGTTAATTTTCTTATTTCTCTGAGTGTGTCTCACAAGGGAGCCAAATCTAGCAGATCATTTTGGAACACCTATCCTGCTGCAGGAAATGTTTGTGTTAGACTTGCTTGTAGAACTGTAGGATTTCTGTAAGCAATATAGGTATTTGCTTACCAACATTCCTAATTCTAGGTCTCTATTCAATTTGAAAATCTTGGGAACATTACACATACACTTTCACATATTTTATTAGCATTTGTTCTTTAACTGCTCATTAATACTCAGTGGCAGGAAATTATTGCAAGCATTGTAATAACCTTTTTAATTTTACGTGCAGAGACCTCTAGGTTGCTCTTTTAATAATAGGTCCATTTTTTTTTTTTTTTTTTTTTAAAGGATATTCATCGTAAATTGGGTCAGGTCCTCATAAGGCACGTTATCTCCTATTTTTCTCAGTGTAGACCTCACTAATCCAGAGGTGAAATATCTTTGTGACCCATCTTTCAGGCACGAAAGTGGAATTAAGGCAGTGGGAGCATGTGGGCCTCTGTGTTTCCTGGGAGTGCTGTTTGATCTGATCAGCAGCGGCAAAGCCGCAGCCCCAGCTACAGACTTGCAGCCTGGAGTGAGCTCTGCCCAAGGAATGCAGGTCATGTGTGTGAAGACAACCACCCAGAGGTGTTTGTGGTTGTTACTCACCTGTTCAAAAGGAGAGCAGAAAATGCTGGGAAACCCTGTGATTCACAGCTTCACTTGGCTCCTGGAGGATAAAGTTCCTTTTATTAATGTGCTTTTTCCACAGTCTTAACTACATAGTTGCAGGATTAATTTTTCAAATAGTTCATTATAATGTGGTATTGTAAAAACCGTCAAGGGAAATATTTCTCAGTGATGCTTGTGTGACTGTCAGAGCCACAGTGCTGTGCCCTAGAGCCCTGTAACCAAATGGGACAGCAGTTCCTGTGTGCTGAGGGTGTGGCTGTGTGGCGCTGTGTGAACCCCAGGCATGAAACTTGAGCCTGACAAAGCCTTCCATTGGTGCAGTGGGTATGAAGCTCCACACGTTGATTACAAAACTGTACTTTTTTGCTACTGTTCTTAAAATCACACTTTCTTCCTTTTTTCCCTGTCTTGAATCTTGCAGATTTTAGAAAGAATAAAATATTAAGAAATGCTTCAATTATTTGCAATAGAGTGTTAATTTGGTAAGGGTTTGATTGATGGGATGAAGGAATTACAATATTTTATATTTCTATGCTTTTAGAAAAGAGGGTGTTTGCAAAAGGCCCAGTCAGTAGTTAATTAAGCACATCTTTATGTGCACAAACATTTATCTTCTTGTTACTTACTTTCTCATCCACCTCAATGTTTATTGCAGTTTTCAAATAAACATCTATCAGTTCTCCGTCATTTGAGCTGGAGTGCAGACCTGAGTGGGATGTGTTGTGCATCTCAGCAGTGAGGGATTCCAATAAAGCAATGTGGTCAGATATCTCACTAGAATCAGTTTGTCCAGAAAAATCACACTTTTAAAGCAAGATTTATGTAAACAAATTTGTAGAGTAAGGAAACACTGTGGAGCCAGGAGGAAATCCAGGTATCACTGCTGCGTTTATGCTGCCCACAGAACTATCTTTTTATCCTGAGCAATTGGTCCCTGCTTCAGCAGAAGGATGAAGTCTGGTTCATTTGGTGTGAGCTTATGGCAGCAATTAATTACTTGGAGTGCCAGTGCAGTTTCCCCCTCTTCCAGTTTCAAATCCATGGAACAGGCAGGGTAGCAGTGGATTTATGCTCTTGCTTTGCAGAGCATGTTGCCCATAAAATTAGATATGAGGAAATAATCAGTTTTGGTATTATATCAAGGCATGGATACCTCCTCATGATTCATGATTTCAGTGTTGCTTCCTGGAATTAAGTATTTCAGTGTGAGTTAAATAACACTGACTTAAATAATCTCTAAAAGCATATACAGTAGTTATTACCTTATTTTTTTTTTCCTACCCTTAGAGATATTTTACATCTCTAATTATTATGTTGCCTCCTTTTCCAAAACAACTGCCCTTTCCTCCTTCAAAACATAACCTTCTGCATTCTGTAATTACTTAAACAGTAGGTACAGCATGTGATAGAAAAACATGTCAAAGCTGTGAACATTCCAAGTGGCACACAGGCACTCAAAGGGTCACCAGCTCTGCACTGCAGGAGGCATTTGCAGGATTCCAGCTGAGAAACTTGTATACATGTGTTATTGTGGAAGGCTGGATTAAAAAAAAAACAAACCAGAGAAACAGCAACCTCTAAAAAAAGTTATTGGGAAACCTGACATTGACAGCATGCCGTGGGTCAGTGCTGTATTCCTGAGAAAACAGCAAACTGAGCAGTGTCCTAGCAGGTTACTTATTTGCAGGTGTCCATCCAAACAAGATGAGCAAACAAGCAAGAAGAGATCTTTGCTGATACATTTTCCAAGAACACAATGCCTGTGTTTGGATTTCCATCCACCTGTAAAGCCTTAAAGATTCAAATTTGATTCATACTGACAGTACTTCAGTTTTGTTGACAAACTTGTAGTTAGAACAAGAGGAAAGTCATGCTGCAAGCAAATCCACACATTACATAAAATTCTTGGAAGCCTTCTGGTGGCATGTAATGCATGGAGAAGATTGGTGACTCCCAGATACCTCTGTTAGCACTTGATGGATCTGTGGAGCTGAATTAGGTTCTTGAAGGATACACCTAAGGAAACAGCAGTGTTGTTGTCATTCACGTTCAAAGCTTTAGAGGTCACTGTAACACCTTGATCATGGCATTTCTGTCCTTTGCATCAAAACTTGATATGCATCTGTCCTGACCAGGGGTTTTGTCTCCTTCAAGGTGAGAGTGGATTTGCCATGTGATCCTGGGGCTTTAATTCTTAGGCACTTAAGGATCTTCTAGGGTCTCTCTGCTTACCTCAGGAGGTATAAAACTGCAACCTTAATTTTAAATAAGGCATTATCTATGTTGATTTGCACATTGGAGAAAAACACATATGAAAGTGTAATAAAAGGCTAGAGAGTAATAAAATTAGAACAGGATATGAATGTAAATGAGTCATTTTGTCAGCAGCAAACTAATGAAGCCTGGTTTCCTAGAGGTTTGAGCTTCATGTTTGATTTACTGCTACCTAAAAGGTACAAGATGTAATTGAAGCTTTTCTTCTTGTGGAGCTTTTAAAACATTTTTGTGTGCTCTGTTTGCTGTTTAGTGAGATGTGACCTCTTTGTCACCCCTATGCTTTTTCTGTAGCATCTCTGTATTGTGGAGCTGCATCATTTCATAGCACTTGAGGGAAACAATTCATCTTTTTAAAACACAGTTGAAGTTAACAGATGGTTTCAGGAACAAATCCGTGTGTGTAGTGACACACCCAGATGTGTCCTGGACACAGCAGTGTGAGCTCCATTCCCATGAGGAATCACAGGATTGCCTGAGCATGCAATTATCACTGAGGTTGGAAAGACCTTTAAAATCATTGAGTCCAGCATTAACGCAGCACTTCCAAGCCCATCACTAACCCATGTCCCTGAGTGCCACATTTCCATGTCTTTTGAATCCCTCCAGGTATGGTTGTGCCACCGCTGCCCTGGGCAGCCTGTGCCAGTGCCTAACCCACACTTCTGGTGGAAGCATTTTTCCTGACATCCAGTCTGAAGCTGCCCTGGTGCAACTTGAGGCCATTTGCTCACCCTATCAGTTGTTACCCTGGAGAAGAGACTGACTCCCATCCCACTAGAGCCTTCTCTCAGAGAGCCCTGACCCTCCTTTCCTGCAGGCTGAGCCCCCCCAGCTCCCTCAGCTGCTCCTCACCAGCCTGGTGCTCCAACCTTCTCCAGCTGTGTTCCCCTTTCTGGGCTCACTGAGCCCCTCAGGGTCTTTCTGGCAGTGAGGGACCCAGAACTGGGCACAGGATTTGGTGTGTGGCCTCCCCAGTGCTGAGTGTAGAGGGACAATCACTGGTCCTGCTGGCCACACTGGTCCAGGTGCCACTGGCCTTTTGGGCCTCCTGGGCACACCTGGCTCATGTTGAGCCATTGGTGACCAGCACCCCCAGGTCCTGTTGAGCCACTGTGCCCCAGCCTGCAGCTCTGCAGGCTCGTGGTGGGCTAGCACTTGGCCTTGCTGGACCTTAGCCAGCCCAGTGAAACAGCATTTGGTGATTCCTGGTTCACATACAGTTGGTGCCCTTTTTAACTGTTGATGTCAATGATAGAATGTCAGGGATTCCAGCTTTCCATCTGAAGTCTTTGGTATTCTTGGTGTAGTGAAGGCTGAGGAAACTGCAAAGGGAGATGTGAAAGACCAAATAAGCATGCAGTGATTTTTTAATAACTTCTGAAATTGACTTGAAATTAATAAGGCTGTGTAGTTATTAAAGGAGTAACACTGGGGATTATTATTTTACTGCAAGGAGCATGAATCTGATGCTTCATATAAAAAAGGCAGTCATTTGTAATACAGTTTTATTGAGGCTTACAATCGCTAAATGTTGCATGTAAATATTACTGAATGTAAAACATTGTCTTTATCAATGTCCAAACAGTGGATAAATTTGTTGGTTATGATTCAGAAATTGTGAACCATCAGTAGCTTTTTTTCAGGCTATTATAATTTTTACAGAGGAAATTATTTCCTTATTATCCCTGCAGTAGTAACATATGGATCTACCAAGGCTTTCAAATTGAAAAAAATTTAAACTTAAAAATTAATATGTGCTTATCACTAATGATAGTCTGAATGCTTTGAAGAAAACACGTGTCCAGAGTTTAGTTAAAACATGTATTAAAGTGAAACTCTCAGCAGAGTTCAACCCTGCAATCAGGTTTTATAGGAAGCCCTCAGAGTGTGCTTCCTGGCCTGGCAGAAGAGATACTTTCCCTCTGCCCTGGAAATTGCTATAGAATTTCATCAATGTGCTTCTACCTTTACATGGTGTCACCAGCTTATCCTTTTTTTAGCAATTCAGTGCTAGCATCACTTCTATGATCACAAAATCCTATGTCCACCTGCTCCCAAAACCATTCAAATGAAATGAAGAGCAAAGCACAGAATTTTGCTGATCTTGGGGGGAAAAACAATGTCCCAATTTGCACTCTCATTATTTCAGCATTGCAAAGGAGAAGGGAGGAAGGTGGTGCCAAGGTCCTGCATCTTCAGTAGTGGGTATGAGTAGGAGAGAATCCCTGCCTCCTTTTCATCCAGTGAATTACAAACCCATGCTTACCTAAGACCCCAGTAAGACAGATAAGCTTGGCACAGTTCCCATAGGCATCATGTAGGTCCAGGGTTAGCTCAGCCGGGTTGAAATAAAGCCCTGTAGCTCTATTTAATAATGAGAAATAGTATCTGTTATATTTTAAAGGATTTGTTTGCAATGTGTTGCAGTTTTGGAGACAGGCAAAGAGACAAGCACACACCGTGTTCGTGCAGCAGCAGCCAGGTTTTATTGTGGGGCACCCGCTTTTATAGGGGTTTCAAATTTCCCGTGCTTATAGACATGGTTGGTTAAGGGTCTCAAGTCCACCCAGCTCACTCATTATATGGGTGCATCCATGCTTCAAAGGGATTGCCTGGGCTCCCTCTTTGGGTTTGAATCTGACCTATCATTATCCTGTCCAGGGTCTTGCTTCTCTTAAGCTTGGCTGGTCAAGCTGACATCTGTTAAACCAAACTATCTGTGCAGCTTATAGACCAGCTATAGCTGTCACAGTAATGTGTAATAATAGTAGTTTTATATATCTGTCAATGTGTCTATGTCTGGCAGTGGACATTACTTATTTTTCTGCTTTGTCACAGCTCTTAGAACTCTGTTATCATTTCCACTTGCAATACAGCCATTAAGACACCTTTTAAAAATATCATGAGTCTATACATTTAAATTTTTCTACAGTGTTAATTAATTTCTTTGGAAACAACAGTAGAGCCCTTCTTTTGAAAAAAAAAAACAAAAACCAAAACAACTTACTCAGTTTTTAAAGACATTTGAAGTTGTTTTAAAATAAGCAGGTTTCTGTAGCCACATTCTGGAACTGTATGTGGGTTTTTTGCAGTGTGTTTACAAATATCTCACCGTATCCAGGCAGCTGTCATTTTTTTATCTTTGGCAAATGGGAATCTGGAGACAAAATTAGAGTTATATTTAAAGCTGGAGTATCTTGCATAGGAGTGGGATATAAAGACTTCTGAAATATTTCACAAGAACTAATTGGGATCTGTGCTGCTTCTATGATTGCTTTGCATTAGGGCTCTGCCTTTGGAGAGGGAAAATGATAAATATTTAGATTGGGGCTAAGAAAACTTTTTTCTGCCCAGAGCTATTTCTGTTTTTTTAAGAACTGCAGCTTGGATGTCTGCAAATGCTGTGTTGTTTGCAATCAAACAGTGGATCAATAAAATAATAAATACAAACCACTGAAGTCAGGATTTCTGTTGATGGATTGTGCATCTGAGGAAAACTGTTAAGAGACTATGAAGGCCAGTCTTTATAGAACACAACAAACAGTCTTTTCCATTAGACTTCCCATGTTTGCACTGAAATCCACAGTATCATTTCAGGTGAATGTTTTGTTTTGAAGTTACAAGGAAATGTGAATAATTTTTTCAAAAGTTGTGTGTGACAGCAGTGGGATACAAACTCAGAGATCAGTGCCCATGATTAAAGTTGGACAAGCTGCTTCCCTTCAGCCTTCTCTTCGTCTTGTGCTTTGGCCCCTGTGCACAATTCATTACCATTGTGCAATCTGCTTTTGTGGATGTCCAAGGTGTTAGTCTTGTTGAAAATCTGATTCTCAGGCTGAAGTCCAGTGCTTCTTCTGTAGCCCAAATGTTTGAGCTCACTGAGGATGAACAGCAGAGGGCTTGGAAAAGAGCACAGCTTTGTCCTGGGAAACTCCATGGTCCTTTCATACCAATGGAGGGAGAGTGTGCAGCAGGAAAGTGTCTAAGCAATGCTTAATGTATGTTTTCAGTGCCCCATAATTACCAAAACAGCTGATCCTTTAAAGACATTCATAGGATTGATTGCAATTGTTAAGTGTGGGATTTGTCTGCCTAGATGTCAGTGGATGTAGCTGAGCAAAGCTTCAGCTCCTGTGGTCATAAAGGGAAACCTGTGTGATGATAATAGAGGGAATTTTCTAAAAATCCTGTGTTTATACCTCAGTGTACCTAATCCCCACCCTCCCTGCACAAACACCTTTGCCATTTTTTATTTTTCAGACATAAAGGGAGTTATGAACTTCAGCATTTTTACGAAGTCACTGTCTGTTCTCTTTTGCAAAAATAAACAGTATATTTTAATAGAGAAAGAGAAGCCAGCCCTGAATTAGAGGTCATAGATTCAGAGTTAATTTAGAATTTGGCACTTGGCTCAAATATGATTGGCAAGATTTTCAAAAGGCTGCAACTGTAAATTAGAAATAAATGAAAAAGGATTATGTGAGTGGGAGACAGCTTTGAATCCATAATGCATGTCCCAAGACTGACTTGCTCATAGAAGAGCATGTGTTTAATGTGTCATCAAAATATTTAAGTTACATTGATCGTTGTATATTTCATTTTTAAAGCTGGATTCTGGAGTGGTTAAAAATGAACTCCCTGTGCATATTCTTGCTATGATTATGAAGGATAAAATAAGGAACACCAGAAACTGGGTCTTTTTTCCCTTTCCAGTCTCACATTCTCACAAGATTCTTTACATTGTCTTTTGTGACCAAATCAATTTTTTTTTAGTCCTTGCTATATCATCTGTTCTGTAGTGCTCCTCTGAGAGATGCTACCAATCTTTTATGTTAGGAAGCAGTTTGGAGGCAGAGTGAGCTGCTGCCAAGAATGCGCTCATGTATGAGAGTGAGAATGTGGGCAGTTGACTGAGACATCCAAAAGGGACGCTTGTCTGTGTGCCTTCAACTACTTCTGCTCCAAAGAAAATGTATGTCTGTAAATAAAGGAGGATGTATTTTGAATGTGCCCATGTTCCACACCATTAGTTTTTCCACTGTTGGGAAACTAAGCTGCAAGAATCTGCACATCCATACAGCTACCACCTGGCAGTTCAAGTGGCTCAAGGAGTGACAGGACTTAAAAAAAGACCACCTCTGAAGTATTATCTATTTTTCTTTTTGCTATTTTCTTTAAATAAATACAGTCTCTTAATTTAGCTCAGAAGTAATTTGCTCACTGTTGCTGTTGGTACCATATAGAATGGCCTCTAGGGCTTTCAGAAACCATTTAGTAGTGACAGAGGAAGAGGGAGGAGTGTGCTTGGAGCTGCACTCAGCGCATCCCACCACACAGGCACCTGCTCAGTGGTCCTTTTGGATACCTGGTGTCTGAGCCTGTATTTCCCTCCTCAGCAACAGCCGATGAAATACAAATGAACTTTGTAGGTGTCACTCCAGTGCATGACTCAGACCCCACCCCCCCAGTTATGACTGTTTTGTGCTGTTCCTCACAGGTGAAATTTGTGCTTTTAAAATCCATGGGCAGGAAATGCCCTTTGAGGCTGTTGTGCTGAACAAGACATCTGGAGAAGGTCAACTTCGAGCAAAGAGTCCCATTGACTGTGAGCTACAGAAGGAATACACATTCATCATCCAGGCCTATGACTGTGGATCAGGACCAGGTGGAAAAAACTGGAAGAAATCTCACAAGTAGGTGAAAATGAGGAGAAATATTTTTTTTGCTTTGGCATACATTCACTCCCACAGTCTATGTTATTGTCAGGTAGAAAACAAATAAAACAAAGATGAACCATTGTTGCAATATTCCACCCATTTTTTAATTCCTTTTTCCTATTAGAAAATATACTCCTTTTTGCTTGCTCCAGTTAAAGCTTTAGACAGGACTCTCCTTCGAGTGGATAAATGCATCTCAGTTTTGGTTTATATTTTCCATTCTTACTTTCATGTTAAATACATCCAGGTCATAGAAGCCAGCTTTCAATTGATACTTGTAATTTTTAAACAGGTTTTCTCTCTGTTCATCTCATTTCAAAGGGTAAGAGAAGAGGAATCATCCCCTTTTTTTAGTATATGTATGTCATAAGCTGAGCAGTGTCACATTTGAATGGTGTCTGACATCAGCTTTTGTCCAGGGAGTCTCAAAGTGAAGTCCTTTGAAGAGGGGTGTATTGAAAGTCAGTAGGTGGTACTTTTTACTGTAGAGCCAATTCCCTGAATAAGCTTAGGTGGCACCGTGGTTTTCTTCCCTTTGAATTCATGAAACTTAAGCTCCAGACCATTTGTCATTAAAGATGAATTTAATTCACATAGATGTATAAGTGCTGTACAAATAGTTCATTTTGCTGAGAGCCATTATAATAAATGATTTATAGTAATCATTCTTCCTTTTGCTCATCCAGAACACAACTAAAAATTTAATTAGGTCTATAATGCATGCTGAAGTTTTCAGGATATTTAAAAAAATACAGATTTAGGAGGAAGCCTGCAATAGCAGATAACCATCAAATCACAGAAACAGGTTTTGCTTCACAATATCTAATTTTTTTATGTTCCCCCCTCTTATATCAGTAACAATCTGGTAGAAATACAGTTGTGGAAATTTTTTGTCTAATTTTGACTAAATGAAATCTGGCCCACTGCCAGCAGACTTTGTCTGGTAACACACTCTTAGCCACACTGCCTGGGGCCCCAGCCTTTACTGTGGCTCTGCCACTGCTCCAGAACATCCCTCCTGCATCCCTCTGGCACCCTGCCCATCAAACCTGAAAGCAAATTCTTCCAAAGCAAGGCCTTTAGGGTTTATTCACTAAATACCAAAGGCCTTGGTGGGCTAAATGTACAGTGTTGTAACTCATTGAAGGATTAGATAATTATCATCAGCAGAGGGTGTGAGCCTTAATTAATGTGGAAGAATGTTTGTAAACTGACCATTTTTAGGTAGTAGATATAGAAGACTACTGTGAATTTTTTTCCTCATTGCTTATTCTACCCTGTAATTATATAATTTGCTTTCTGCCGGGGTTCATTTTTAGAGGCAGATTTTAATAGGGAGCACCAAGAAACTCTCTTCCTACAAGCCATGGCAATAGACTTTTACCTAGTGCCACATTAAGATACTAAATTAGGCAAATTAAACATAAGAATTCAGCAATATCTCATTTTAATAGGGACTTACCTATTAATTACCTATTAGTTTTCCAGATATGTTTTGTCAGTCTTTTCAAGTGTTTTCAAAATGAACTGTTAGTGAGGTGTCCCAATAAATTAATTTTTCTCTTTGATATTTTCTGTGCCTATTTTAGGGCAGTAGTCCATATCCAGGTGAAGGATGTCAATGAGTTCTCCCCAGCATTCAAGGAGAGCGTGTATAAGGCCTCAGTGACAGAGGGGAAGATCTATGACAGCATCCTGCAGGTGGAAGCCACAGACGAGGACTGCTCCCCCCAGTACAGCCAGATCTGCAACTACAAGATTGTCACCGCAGATGTGCCCTTTGCCATCGACAGGAACGGTGAGTCTGCAGGGCTGTCTGCAGGGCCTGGGGCCACCTTGGCTGGACAGGGACATCCTCCAGAGGGACATCCTGTTCTCATCTCTGAGAACAGAGGGATCCTCACAGCGAGCAATTCCAGCCCTTTTGTGTAACACTGGGGCAGAAAGCAATGCAGTGATCTCCCGTGGAAATTAAACCACTGGATTTAGGTGAGCAGCGTGACTCTTGGTCACTCAGACCATTCTCCTAACTACCTCAGATCATGTTTCCCATCCAAATGATGGCGTTCCCCAAGGCAGCATGTATTCCCCAGTGCAGGGTTTATTCACTGGATTACAGCTGAACTTCCTGAAGCAGAGCCTGAATATGCAATATTCTGCATATGTTCATTGATTGTTAACACTTTAGGATCATGGGTCCACAGACCTGCCTAGTCAGATTCCTGAAGTGAATCTATTATTCTGCAGCATGAAAGAGAATGTACTTTGGAGAATTAGTAGCATTCTGAAGTTTTTGGTAAAACTTCAGGGTTTTTTTGTTTTAGTTGTTTTTCTGAGGTATATATTTTGTATTTTAGGGAAAATAATAAACTGTATTAAGTTTTCCATATGGAGTAGTTTTTCTCTGTATGGCAGCTTCCTGGAACAGCAAAGAACATGGAAGTGAGTTTGGGAATGGTGGCTGACCTGTATGAAAAGTGTGTGGAAGGTCCTTATTCCCTTTCTCTGCTTGCTTCGGACAATGCAAAATATATTCCCCAGAAGAAACACCCTGTGTGCATACCCAGGAGTGCTCTGTTTTCTCTCTCCTAGCAGATGCATTTAATCCACGTTGTTTGTAGGAGGAGAGTACAGTTCGGAAGTTAAATCTGATTTTTGGCCAAATTGTAAATTGAAAGCATGCATGGAGCTACTGTTTCCTCTGAGCAGTCATTTTAATGTTGGGATGTTTTATAAAAACTCTTTACCCTGTTCAAAGATTATTCATCTGTATTTGTGCAGTTCTTGCACAATGTATAGATGAGCATCAGAAGACAATAACCCGTTACATCAATAAATTGTAATGACTTTGGAGAAAAATCCCTCTCATTACCACACACTGGGAAGCAAGCATATGGTATAGGAAGTGCAATAAGGAGTATGTGTTTGCATAAATACGGGCACTGGCACGTATTCTTGAGAATCCAGAGAACTGCACAAAGGATTTTTTACAGCAAGTACACATTTGGAAGGAGACATTTGGAAGCAATTCCCCAGAATTCCCTGTGAGAATTCCTCTCCATGGATTTTTTTTTCTAACTGAGAGATTTCCCTTGTCATAAAAGGAAGTTCTCCATGTCTCTGAATCCATTTTTTCCCAAGGCTCCACATGACTTGCCTGTGTGGAGGGTGGGTACTTGGAGAAGTCGCAGGTTGTTTCTGATTTTCTGCAAGGTTTGTGGCAGATGTAAGGGACAGAGAATACCCTGAAACTGGTGTGATACAGACCAGTCATTTCTGCTTTTCAGCTCCTGTGACACAGAGTAGCTGCCTCAGGAGTGCTCATGTCTTTCTGCAGCCACAGACATGATCAAAAGCATGGGAAATGTCAGGAGTCCTTGGTTACATCTTTGTCCTCATCTGCCTGGGACCTGCTTTTCAGCAAAGGCAATGAGAAAACCATTGATTTAAATGTGACTTTAAAGCCTGCAGTGAATAATTGGTGTAAGGTTGTAATACTTGCAGTTTCTTGGTCATTAATTTAATTAATATTTTTGATCTATTTGTTCACTAAAAGAACAGTGCTGTCACAACCAACAGTAATTGCGGTCTAATTTGCAATTTTTAAAGATAATGGTAATTGCTTAAACCCACTGGGATTAGAGACAAAGTTAGAATAGATGGCTATACTTTCATTTTGTGACAGAAGTATGTTGCTTAGTTGCAACACATTTCACTGCTGAGAATGTCTCTCTATAGCAGCTGATATAAACTGTCTCTGGTGCAAATTCTTTGGAAACATGCCCATTTTTGTTCCCTGTAGGGTGGTTAAAATAGATGTATGAAATGGCTGGGACTGTCTGGTAATACTGTGCTAATTAGGATTTTGTTAACAGGGTTTTTTTTAGCCATTGTGAAATACAGATTTAGGTTCTTGTGTCTTCTGCGGGTTGTGATTTTTTTTATGCTTTTCAGTCACCTACCTACATGTGGAGCTTCATTGCTCGGAAAGAGTATAACCAGATACCTTAAATTCAAATCTAAATATTACAGGAGGCCCCAAAAGATGGAGGTGGGGGTGAATTGTGAGGAAAACATGCCATTGTCTGCCCCAGATGGTGGATGTTTTTCATCACCAACATATGAAAATAACCCCAAATATATATCTGTAAAAAGGTGAAGCTATTTCATCAGCCCTTTTTCTTTAGGCAGGTCACTGTCTTGTTATGCAAAACTGATTTCTTGTCCCTAGATCCATGCATGGAGCACTTTTTGGCCTTGAAAAAAATATATTACACATTGGGGAAGTTTGCAGAGTGGCAGAGAGAGCCCTGCAGACTGTGTTGGTGCACAGGCTGCCTCATCCCCCCTCCATGTGAGGCTCAGGAAGCAGCATCAGCTCTGGGGGTATTTCCTATAGGTCCTTGTAACTTAGGCACTTTGGGGAGGTAATATAAAACTTCCCAGTTATGTTTGGGAACCCTGGCCCTTGATACATGATTTCCTTGTGGATAAAATTACTTTGTGTTCTGAAACTGTAGCACTAATAAAATTCACTCTTGTATGTGATGAGCCCAACTTGGAGGGTAATGAACTCTGAGTCATAAAATACAGTCTTGTAAAGGCAGAGGACAAATTTATGCTTTGCTGTGCAAAGAACTGTGATTAAAGGTATGAGGTGTAATATGTTTTAAAGCAGTATTGCATAGAGATTAGTCTCATTTTCTCCTTAGCAGAGAATCCAAATCAAGTCAGTTACTGCAGCAATATTGGGTAGGCTTTTTTCAGAAAAAAGAAAAATTACAGAAAAATTAAACCACAATGTACAGATCTGTTGGAATGCCAGAAAAACTCATTTCTATTCACATATCTTGTGCTTTATTTATCAGGGATTATGGTCAGATAATCTGGGAACTCAGGTATAGATACAAATTCTGTCATGGCTCTGACCTAGTCTCACCTCAAAAATGGGGATGACTCTTACTTGCCACCCAGCTCTGGGGAGCACTTCACAAATGCGTGTTCAGACTGTTCCATGTGAAGATGAGACAGGGATCTGTCCGGGCAGTACAAGTTTTATCAGGTTACAAATCCTAGACAGGACAGGGCCTCACAAGATCCCCCTTAACAGTACCCAGAGCTGCAGTAGGAGCAAGTCTTTCCCCATTCT
Source organism: Poecile atricapillus (assembly GCF_030490865.1). Taxonomy (NCBI): domain Eukaryota; kingdom Metazoa; phylum Chordata; class Aves; order Passeriformes; family Paridae; genus Poecile; species Poecile atricapillus. The sequence goes on along the minus strand of NC_081256.1, from coordinate 2,092,027 downwards.
CGTGAGTGCTCCACAGTAAGGTGGAAGAGCTGTAAAAGAGGGATGTCTATATCCATCTATCCCTAAAACTGACTTTGAAGAAGCAGAGGTGTAAATGTCTATGTCCTCCAGACGGACTTTTTATATTCCTGTAGTCACTGACCTGCTTTTTGTTGTTTGAAAATTGGTTATAGCTCTGGGTATTTCCAGGAATAGGCAGATATTTGGGAAGACTGAAAAAAATCTGTGTGGCCTGATTTTGAATTGTGTAGACATGTACTTACTTCTCCCATTAAAACTTCCTCTTTTTAATGTTATTAACTTTTTTGTCTGTGGGTGAGATGTAAATAGAAATTTGCGGACTATCATCTCTAAAACTTTAATTGCTCTGTGTTTATACTGCTTCCCTTCTGTGTCTACTTTTTAATCATATTGATTAAATTATAAAAACCCAAAGAATCATAAAGCATCAGAGGTAAGAAAAAAAAGTTATTAGGAAATCAATAAACTATTGGGTAGCATCTGCAAGTCATCCAAATGACCTTCCAGAATAACACCTAAGAGTCAGAATCTTTGTAGTCCAAATCCAAAATGGCCGTAATGAGGTACACAAATACAGATCTTGGAAGATAGATTTAATGAAATGTAAATATGATGTAATGATTTATAAATCTTGTAGGACAGTTAATGTGCCACACAAATTCTAGCCATCTGCTAATGAAAATTTGAACAATTTTGGTTTCTTGAGGATTATCTTTGCTGATCACAGACTAAAATAATACCAAGGAAAACCAAATAGGGAAATATAAAGGAAATATAAAGATTCATGTAAGAAATAATATAATGCAGAAAGGACAGAAGAACTGAGCAGATGAAAAATCAGTAATTAAGTATATACAGTGGCAATTTAAATCCTCTTAGGCAGCCACTAATAAGGCAACTCAAGACAATAGAATGGGTGATCAGATTGTTTTGTCAATCACTCACTCAAAACCCAATGAAGTAGTTGTGGTTGTTGCCATTCCTGTGGGGAGGAAAGAGCTGTGCCCATGGCAGGCCTGAAAATGCCTGGCAAGATGAGGTACCCCAGGGAGAGAACCCCACAGTCTGCAGGACACTGTCCTGTCTCCAAATCAGCCTTCAGCAGCTCATTTCATTTCCCCTTTCAAGACTTAAAAATACGAGAAGGGCATGTCCTCCTCTGTGCCCTGCTCACAAAGGGTGCAAGGGAGACTCAGAACAAGCAGTAAATGGGTTTTTGGGCCAAACCTGTAACTGCAGGTGCAAGGGGCTATTTAAGGTACAGGTTTTGAACCTAAAGGTGGTGATAAATGCAAACAGCAGCCTTCCTTGAGGCCTGACCTGGAAAGTTCTGCATCCATTTCAATTAAAGTCCTAAAGCTTTAATGTAGTAGTAGCAGTAGTAGAAAGAAAAGTGGGCTCTGACAAGATAAGGAGTGTGCAGCAGAGACACCTGCTGAAAAGTCTTCACTTGGCGAATAAATGGTGAAAGACTTCTTTTAAGAAGCTGCATTTGTCTGCTTTCTCCTGTCTCTCACTCATTTGAGTGAAAAGGAAGAAGAAATGAAACCCAAATGCCCAAACCAAACCTAACATTGTGTGCCTGACAAAAGAGACTTCAGCCAGCACCTGTGGGGATCAGTTCACTGCATCTGACTAAACTCTGGGATATGGGGGCTGCCCAGCTGTCCATTTCAAATTTAGCACAAACAACTGGATTTTGCTGATCCTTGCTTGAAAGCAGTTGTTGTGTGTAGCACTGCTGCAGAGTAAGTTTTTCCCTTGAATTCTAAAACAAAAATCCTCATTCAAAGAGATTGTAAAACCAATAGGTTTGAGCAAAAGCACAAAATGAATTAAACAGGATGAAGTTTCAACTTGTGCAAAAAGTAAATTTCAGTGGAAATGGACAGAATTAAAATGCTGAACTTGTTAATAGAAAACCCATACATTTTGCATGGTGCTCTCCCAGTCCTCTAGGAGCTATTCAGAGAAAAATCTTTCCCTTTCCATTTGAAAGTTTGGATATTTTTGTTCCCAAAGCAGGTAATTTGTCACCTTTATATGTGTGTCAGGTTCAGTAGATAAACCCTGTTGCTGGGCTTTCTTTTCCGTATGATAACTCTGTGCTGCCCTATCAAATACTGCGAAGTACTGCAGAGCAGGACGTGATTCTGGGGATTTTCCTGTTTTTAAAATATCTCTCACTTACAGGGTAATACTTTTTGGGAAAACAGGAGGATACCTGGGTTCAGTAATGGATCTCAGGAATGTGGCTGTTAAAGCCATGTATTGGGGCAAATGTGGAAAAGAAGGGTGCACCTACTCACAGCTCATGTGTCAAGATTTAATAAGATTTAATTACTTTTACCATCTTACTTTAGAAAGTGTTGTTGATCAGATGTTTTCTGATAGAGCCATGCCCACATGATATCCTTCCCATCTTATATTTGCCTACAAGTTTCTTATTTCTCTTCTGGATTGAAAGAAAATCTTTCCTGTTCCTCCGAACTGTCCTTCCTGTGCATGTCCCATGTGCTTCAAAGAGCTCAAAGTCAAGAAGCACTTGATGAACCAGGACCCAAATGTTGCAGTCTGTGCATGCTTAGCCAAGAATTAATCTCCGAATGTTTTGTTGTGTTGAACCTCTAGGTAACATCAGGAACACCGAGAAACTGAGCTATGATAAACAGCACCAGTATGAGATAAAGGTGACAGCTTTTGACTGTGGGCAGAAACGTGCAACAGAAGATGTCTTGGTACACGTTAATGTCAAACCCGTGTGCAAACCAGGCTGGCAAGGTGAGGTTGAAGAGCTTTTCTATTTTAATTTTTTATTGAATCTCTTTGCTTTGGTGTCTTCCCTCTACCTCGCAGTAAGGAAAGTAGAGTGCTTATGGCACTGGTGTGGAAAACTGCTGCTATTTCTTCTGCCTCATTCCAAGCCTGCTAACAAAGTAGATGGTAATCCCACATTTGCTTCCATTTGCCATGCTTCTTCTCTAGAACAAAGAGCGGACCAGACAAAAAGGAGTAAGACTGAATTATGAGTCAGTCTGAATATTCTGGAAGATTAAAAAAAAAAATGCTGCTGATTTGCCTACTGTTCCTTAAAAAAACATTTTTGAAGGTACTCCTGCCATGTGACTTGGAGTTGCTCAGGTTATCTTGTTCCAGGTTCAGGATTGGCTTTTGTGGCATGCAGGAGCCAAGGCACCCTCACTGGGACTGAAAAGCATTTTTAAACTGATTCCTGTCTTGATATTGAGATATTTTGGTAGGAATCAATTTGATTTTCTAAAAGGGCTGTAAGGATCTATACCCTGTCTGGAATAGAGAAAACCCCAGCTGACAATGTACAGGGAAGATAGATATGCCACTAATTATTAGGAATTAAGATGGAAATGAGGACTGGATTATAGACAAATCAATAGGATGTGACCACGTTATGGAGCTGTCGTTCAGGACTAACTTGACACTCATAACTGTAATTTTTAAACATAATGATTGAGAAGGAAAAAATCAGTTTGGCTGTTATACTTAAAGGTAAATTTGCAGGTTGACATTTAGATGAAAAAAAGGTTTTCTTTGTCAAATGAGAAGCTCTGGTCTAGAGCTAATAATGAAGTGTTTGCAATGGCAGGATTCCATTTCCACAACCCTCACTTAGAGCAGAATCATGTTTCAGTTTTTTGCAATGTACTAGTACCCAAGTACTTTGAAGAGAATTTTTGTTGAAAAAAGCCACAATACCTGTGAACTACTTCCACATTCTCTAACAGATCTTACTGTTCAAATTATTTATTCTATAAAACTAATTATGGTCTCTACACTGGAGGAATGTTCTGCTTCCATTTTGTGGAGTTATCTCAGATAAATTAAGTACCCCCAAATTAGCTTGGGTTTTGTATTAAAATGGGTGTAATTGATGAATATTTTTTTTTCATTTCTATTTTTTTTTAATTTAGGTATTTTATTAATTGAATAAGTTTTGCAAAGGTGGTAATGGTGTATTTCTATTGCTCATTATTATTTCATAGTTAATGTGGTTGTTATGGTTGTTACTGGTTCCATCAGTTGGTTTAGGCACCAGGCAGCCAATAAAAGGAAGGGAACAACCTCAAGCAGGTTTGGTCAGGGTTTGGGCTTTTTTTTTTGTTTTTTTGTTTTATTTTTTGATGCTTTGCTCATGTTATTTGTACCTTTCCATCTGTCAAACACATGACTTTTCACCTCCCTGGCATGTGCCCAGGTCAAGGAGCACAAAGTGCAAGCGGATGTCTCCTACTCAGGGTGAAAGGTCTTTAAGTAAACAATTGGGTAGATAAGGCATCAGTCCTTAATTATTTTCAATTCATTAACTGTAATTTGAAAATGAGCTGCAACATAATACTTCCAGAAATTTATACATTTCTCTTAATGAGATTTTTTAATGCCTATTTATTTTTAAAGGCAGAGAAATTCAGGTAGATGTTGTTTGATAGTTTGAGCCAGTATCTGTAAAAATCACCTGTGTCTAAGGAAAAAAATAAGAAAAAAATAAGATCAAATAAGCAAAACCTTCCAAGAGTATTCTAGTAGTGTTAAAGAGGAAATCTGGAGACTAGAAATGGAAGATATTTACAGTGTTCTTTCTTCTCTGTGTCTGTTGCTCTGTGACCTCCCCACAAAGGGGCAGCCAGCAGGTTTTCTCCATCTTCTTTGAAATAATGCTATATTTGTAAAGATTGGATGACTACAAGAAGTAAAATAATAGGAAGGTTTCAACAGAAAAGAGGAATATTCTGAGTCTTTGGATATAATAGAGATGTTGCTAAAATATGTGATTTTTTTTTTTTCTTGTTCTTCAGTTATCCTGAACAAATAAATACTTGGATTTTCAATTTATGGCATTGGAACTTAGTTCCTAAAAGTTAATGACTTTTGTAATCTGAAATATTGTGCACTTGTTTATGTAACTATCATGAATAGAAATAGGAGTAGTCTAATGCAAATTCAGTATTAAAAATTTTAGTGCAGCAAATTTCAGTGTAGATGCCCTTCAGATAACCTCCACTGCGCAGGGCTGGGACAGGGAAGAACAGGCTTATGTAAAACAATTCAAAATTATTTGTTTCTCGAGGCCAACAGCACGTGACTGATGTGTGGCAGAGCAAATAAGGCTCCACAAACCAAGGTGCTTTCCTTTCATCAATATTCCCTTGGGCTAACAGCATTGAAGCCTTCATTAAATCCAGGAGCTGCTTCCCTGCTCTCTGATGATGAACATTAACACAGCAGTGGCCAGATCCCCACACAGACATTTTCAGCAAAAAAAACTCCCCTCTATTCAGAGGCTTCTTTAGAAACAAACTCGACCCAAGCTGACATTTGCTTTCTGAGCAGACCACTCTGGAGTGTTATTTGTATCCTGAGCAAGCTAAAAATGTAAGTCGGTGAGCTTAATTAATTCCTAATCACTTATTTTAATTGGAAATTCTCATTGTGAGTTTTGTGAAGTGACTTCCAGAGCTGTGCTACAAAATCTCTTCATGCCAGCTGCGTTTTCATGTCTGTGATTTCCAAAGAGGGGAATGACCATGTCCTGCCAGGTAGGTAAAGGACTGTATTACCAAGAAAAGCTGGATGACGACAGTACTCCTGACACCACAATGGCTCAGTCTGCAGTCGAAGATACTTTGATTTTTGGTTTAAAACATTTTTAAACACCATTATGGGGTTTCTGTCCCAAGCAAAAACCTGTTACCTTCAACATCTTCCCCAGGTTCTGTCCTTCCAGAACTGGTTTCAGTTCTGTGGACACAAAGCTCACACCTCACTTCTTCCTGGGCATTCACTGTCAGTGACAGGGGTTCCTTCCACTGCTGCTGTTTTAAAGTCACAAATACCAATTTCTGTAAAGTTACATCTTCCTTATTCAAAGGAGGGTGGGCAGACTTGTGGCACCCCAGTACTAAACATCCATAAAGTATTCTCATTAAATAGCATGAGGTGAAGTAAGACAAAATCCTGCAATCTAGACCAGGTTTCCTTTAGGTCATTTATGGTACTTTAATCTTTTGTCACATTACTGTTACTTTCAGGAACAGTTTTCACAAAACTGTTACTGTTCCCCCCATAGTGGGATAACAAATGGAAATTAAATATAACCCAATGTGCTGAAAGATGCAAGATAGCAAAAAATTGAAAAGAACTATTCCTGTAACAAGCTCTCTGGTGAGTGATTTACTGTGTGGGGAGAAAAAGAGTTTAGCCTCAAAAAAAAAAAGGCAGAATAATGGACCCAAAAACTTGAAAAATATGTTTTGAGACTGTCAGAGGTCTGCTCAATTATTGACACCACAATTATTAAACCACAAGAGAGGTTGCTCCCTCAAAAGCAATTGATTTCAGACAGAAAATAGTTACTAGAAGAAAAAAACTTATCTAAAGCAACTAAGTGAACACCCTGGGAAAGTGTCAGAGAGCTCACAACTGGGAAAGCTGGCTGTGCTTCCTGGGGAGGTGAGTATGGAGCAAAGACAACAGTCCAAAACTCAAAAGTCACATTGTTTCCCCTCATGAGACTTTTTCCAGGGCAAATTTCATATGGCCTTGCATAGGCAGTGGTGACTAACACTCACCTGTAGCTGAACAGACCTTTGGGACTCAACAGAAAACAGGATTTCACAGCATCTAGCCTCAAGTGTTTTACCAATCTGAAAAGATCTCTTGCATTTACCTTCCAGTGCCTGTAAACCCATATGCATCCACACCAAACTTCTCAATAAAGAGAATAAGGTTGAAGTTCTTTAATAATTCATCCAAAAAAAAGATAGTATTGAAAAATTCAATTACTTTTACATAGTGTCGGCTTAAAAACAGTTTTGAAATAAAAGCATCCCTTTGTTTATTCACCTAATAGATTATAAAAATATTTAATAAAGGTGGTTAATGCATCAAATATAGTACATATAATTTCTAAGGCATGTAGGGCTCATTAAGGTCCTGGGCCCTTGCTACCACCTAAAGGCACATTCCTACCTCCTCTTTAAGGCTGAATAGTCATTCAGAGGCCGTCAGATCAGCTTGCTTTTCCTGCTGAAATAAAATCCTTCTTTTGTACAGAGAAGGGCAGGACCTTCCACTTCAGTAGCAGAGTGATCTTGCATCACTTCTAAGTCAACATTCCTCAGAGATGCTGTTTGCAGTAGCTGCTGAGTGACTTCAGAATGGTTTTCATGGGGGCTTTCTAGTAAGATCCAATTACTGAGGAAAACCGAAACCATATTGGATTTCATTCTGCCAATACTTTTAACAAGGAGGAATATGATTACTAAGGCAATTAAATGTTTGGAGGAGGCTGGTCAAGTGCAGAAACCTTGCTGATGAGGATAATATTCTCAGTCTTCCAGAACAATTTTAAAGGGCCAAGTATTTTCTGCACTAAACATAAATCAATTTGTATTACTCTTGTGCACACACCTTGCAGCTCAAAACACCATCCTTGTGTTGGCTTAGCTGTAAGATACTCACCCATATTTTTATAAATTAAATTTATTGTGAAGCAGGGAGTCTTGATGCCAGTCTAGGCTTGGCACTGCTGTGCATGCATTAGCCACACATCCTTCAACCAGGGGAATCGGGATGAAATACTTACATTCATCTGGTAACTTGAATGGCACCATTTTAGTAAAATACCCACTCCAGACATTTGAAAATTAACTGAATTGAGTACTACCAAGTCTTGAGTTTTAAATTGATGTAAGTTCCTTCTTGATTTTTACTTGTTTACAAGTACATTGGTTTTGTTTTGTTTTGACTACCAGACATATTCAGAGAAAGCAGTCATACCTGTTTCAATCTGATTTTTCAGATATGCTCTCTTTAATACATTCTGGGTCTGCCTTACAGCTAAATACATCTTCCCTGAGCGCTCCAGGTCCTTTCCTGTTTCTTTGTACCATGGACTCTTACAGAAAACAGTGTTTTGTATATTCCAAGGCTGCCTTGCTTTTGCCTGGCTGTATCAGCCTGCTGGCCCATGGAAATGCTGTTCTTGTCTTAATGAAATCAGCTCTTTTTCTATTTGTCATTTTTCAGTGATTTCCCAGCAGTTTGCTGAAATTCCTGAGCACTTTGTGTCATTACTAAGCACTATTTCTGTAACACCAGCTCTCAAGGTCATCTTATTCTGTGCTTAGGATATTCTCTTTCAAGACTGACTTCTAGTGTGGCACTGCCATTCTTTCCCTTTGCTGGCAGCAGTAACTAACACAGTTTTGGTCTTGTGCCAGGACTGCAAATGGAAATATCAAATAACACTCCCAAGGCAGACTCACAGGGATCATTACCAGTTAGTTCCCTGTGTACCATGAACTTCACATTTTCAGAGTAACCCATTTTTGCCCTCTCTGCAGGCTGTTCTGCTTATCTATGAGGACTGAAATACTGAAACCAGTCTTTTCCATCTAAAGTGATACAAAAACTCCATTCATTTTAGATCTATTTAACTAGAATTTTATTTCCATATAACTGTGTGGAAGATAACTCCTTTGTTCACATTTCTGCATTTGCAACTACAAAAATAGTCTTTTCTTTTTTGAATTTTCACTGCAAAATCCTCCTGAGCTTTACTGAGGCAATTATAACTTCATTGAGAAGTTTCTTATCTCTGAGATGCAGCTGACAGCATCCTTCCATTAACATTTCCTCTGCTCAAAAGTTAAAGCACTATGGGATATCCAGTTAGATTTGAAGCTTTTCCTTATGATTTTTTTTTCTCTGCATGTAAAAAGTTCCACATATTCTTAGGATGTGGGCTGAAAAATTTCCGACTTTCTACATGAGTTATGACACTCAATTCATTGATTTGGGTAGCTACTCCACACAGTGTTTCAGAGTCTGTCTTTGAGAATCTGAAAAGCACTTTGCAGACTCTCCAGGAGAGACATTAGAAGCCTGTGACCAACCCAAACCTGGCAAGAAGAAGGTTATTTCCTAAAGGAAAGCAAGCAGAGAGCCAATTGTAATGGCAGAGCTGGCAGGGTGGGGTGATGTAGCAGGGTGGGGTGGCAGCCACCCAGGGCCAAGCCCTGACCCAGCTCAGGGGAGCAGGACAGACCCAGAGAAGGGAGGTTCTTTAGGGCTTTTTAGTGCCTTTGGGGCTCTGACATTGTGGAAAATACATTATTCAAATGCAATCTCACAACAAATAACAGCTTAACCTGTGCTGTTTCATGGTTTTTAGATTCTTCTATTTTTATTTTTCATAATGAAGCACCATTAGATCTGGGAACTTTATCACTTGATGGAATATTCAGTTTCAGTAGGTCAGGCACAACATTTATTACACTGGGTTCACCAGCTCCTGCAGCAGCAGGCTTTCCACTGTCCTGTACTAAGCACATATTTCTGTGTCTTTTTTGTTTGTCTTTTAAAAAATAACAACATGCTGTACAAGGAAAAGGTGTATATGAATGTTTGTTTATTCTTTGAGATATGTATTTAAATCTCTTAGCAAACCAGGAGAGTATTAGTTTGAGTTTTCTCTTTGCTGTGGAAACCCTTTAACTGAGTCAGACCTTATTATCATATCTGTAACAAGTCACTCATTTCACATAAAAAAGGCACCAGAGTAACATTTAGCCAAGTCTCTAGCCTACATAAACAGCACAGGTGTGAAGATGCTGCAGAGGAAACAGAAGAGGTACCAATTACACTGCTCTGGGAAACTTCTCTTCCAGCAATTATGTAGGGATGCTGCAGAGACTCACTAATGGCACCACATAAATTTTATCTTACATTTAGCTGCCAAGATGCAGATCTTCAGTGCAACAGGAGAGAAGTTTCACATTTCATTGTATTACAATTATCTTTAATTACATTACCGTAATTTTTAACACCTTGAAATGGAATCAAAGTTTATGGCCACACACATGTAGGAGACATGAATCACATCATACCTCCTCTGTGTGATCTCCTTCAAGGAAAAAAAATCAGATTAAATCCTTCTTAGTGTCATCTAGCATTAGAAATCAATTAAAATATAAAACGGATCACAAAGACAGTACAGAAAACCTTAAGTTTAGAGATCAAGAAAAGTCTTTACATTAGCCATCTGTTAAAAGGAAAATTTGTTTATTGCATTAAGATTTACTTTTAAAGGCTCAAACTGTCATTGAAATTTGATCCATTTTGAGCTTGGGACAGTTTGAGTATCTCAGCGGTCAAGATCCATGTTTACATAGCTGCTTTATAATTGATGAAATCTGAACCAAAAGCCTGATGTGTGATATTTACATTCCAATGTTATATTGTAGGGATAACCCAGTTGGGGCTGTCTTGCGCTGTCTGGAGCAGCTTTGTGCCACAAGTGGCAAGTAAAGCCTGTTGAAGTACAAAATCCAAACAGAGGCTTCCAGACTAAACAGTGGTAGTTTTATTCAGACTTTCCCCCTGGGATTAGTCTTCTGCCCTGACAGCGTTTACTTTCTTAAGTTTGCAGTGTAACATGGGGTTGTAGCAGGATTTGTGTCAGGTTTGTTTCAAAGGAGGACCTGTGTTGGTTGGGTTTAGCTGATCTAAGTGCAGCCTGCCAGTTCAAGTGGGATTATGTATCTGAACATATCTAGAAAATACCTAAATTCAGAGGCTTTTGCAGACTCAGGTTACATAAGACTTTTCCTCTGAGTCACTCCAGAGGAAACGAAAAAGTGCCACCACATTCCTGAAGGGAAGGTGCTGATCTTTTGAGTAAGTCCAATGTGGGATGTTATTCTGGGAGAAAGCAAAATAATGATATTCACCCCATTCAAAATTAATTTAAGGACTTTGGTTACTCTCACAATAATTTCTTTGTACTGTTACTACCACTTACTGTTGCTTGTTTAAACTCTGTACTTCCCAGCGTTGCTGCCTGCATTGGTGGTGAGATGCAGAGGGTGCTGGCCTCAGCTTCCCAGCTCTGGGAGCTGAAGTGTTGGGGGAGGGTTCTGTAGTAATAAGCCAGGTGGTTTTTATCAAACAGAGCTGTTGCTGCCTTTAGGGATGGTTCTGCCATCACAGGTTTGCAACCTGCTCCATTATTGCCTCATGCCTGCCTGGGAATGCCTTTGGCATGGAGAGGGACTTCTTGGTGGAATTCCTAAATCTGCACTAAGTCAATGAAAGAAATGCTGGTGCAGTTTAGGATGAGAATTGGTCTGTGGTGATGCGGTGGACCAAGGGACAAAGACACTCGTTCAAGTCTTGTTGATGTTTTACAACTTAGAGCTGAGATGAATGTGGGTGATTTAGGAATTTAGGAGATGCAGCGTTTATGATCTCTGAGTACAAATTCCCACCTCTGCCAAGCTGAAAGGTAATACCGTGAAACAAAATACCTCTTTCAGTTCTTGTGGCAAAAACAGAGGGCTCCCATTGTTCTTCCTTGTGAGCGCTGGCATTTTATATGTTGTGGGTTTTAAAGGACAATCCTTGTATAGCGATGTGAGTGTGTATCATGAATCCTTGGATGTGAGTGTGCAGCTGCAGGTACCTTGCAGTTCTTAATTCAGTCACATCTCACATCCACTAATGAATATTTTGCATGAGTAACAGTTAATTTGGTATAGCTGAGAAATGAAATGTGGCTGAAAGCTGCTGAAATAGTCAGAAAGGTTTCAGATATATAAAAGACTTTATCTTCCTTTTTGGGTAGAGGAACATAGTGCCTAAACTGGTGAATAAGAGATTACAAAGATCAATAATTCATACATTATTAGTTTGTATAGAACCAGCAAATCCTTTTATTTTTACCTGAATTTACCTGCAAATTCTTTTATTTTTAACTGAAGTACCTGAAAGAATTTGCTGCTCTTGTTCTATTGGAAAAGTGTTAACCTCAAATTTCTGCAATGGAGAGGGAACAGAAACCTATTATTGTAATGATGTCCTGTATATGGTACTTGAAATTCTAATGGAACTGTTTAAACTGACAATTGCAGAGAAATTAGGCAGTACTGTAGATCAAGTTTAACTTAATATGGAGCAAACTGAGTGAATTACCTAAAAATTACAACTGAAATAGCAACTCAGTTATATGTGCATAGGCAGTCATGTTGTCATGGTTGTTTTAGTCATAATGTCCAAGTGCTAAAGATTTTAGTAAAAATGGATACTAAAAATACTTTCAGAATGTTCCAGGAAGTCTCATCTTCTTCTTAAAAAAATGCTGCATGATTGATTACCAATTGGGTTATGTCAGGAAGAAGATCTGAGAATTCTGAGATGCAGACCAGTGGTTGTAATATCTTTGCTTGGGCTCTGGACTGCCTCATACTTCAAAGTGTTTGCATGGATGTTCAGCCTGTCTGGTAAAAATGTAATGCAGTCTAAGACCAGGGGAGAGAGCACCAGCACCACTTTTCAAGCTTTCTGAAATGAGATCTGTTGAAAAACACCAAACTCCTTTACCTACTAAATGCACATACGTATTTCTATCCACTATTAGTTTTCCTTCCACTGATATTTAGAATGAATCTCTGTCCATTGGCTTTCGGGAATTTTGCTGACTGCCAGGACCTGGAACTTTTCCATTTGTGAAGTCTTGTTTTACCTAGAAAGATTTGAACTTGTTAGAGCAATGAGGGGAAGGGCCATGAACATGGCCAGGAGGCTGGAGCATCTCTCCTTTAAGGACAGACTGGGGTTATTCAGTGTGGAGAAGGCTCCACAGAGATCTTGCAGGGGCCTTTCAGTGCTTGAAGGGGACTTATAAGAAAGATGGATAGAAAGATTTTACTGAGGCCTGTAGTGACAGGAAAAGAGGCAACAGCTTTTAAGTTGGATTTAGATTGGATATATGAAAGAGATGTTTTTTCCTATAAGGATGCTGAGGCACAGCACAGGTTTCCCAGAGAAGCTGTGGATGCCCTGTTCCTCAAATTGTTTGAGGTCAGGTTGGATGGGACTTTGAGCAACCTGGTTTAGTGGCAGGTGCCCCTGCCCATGGCAAGGGGATGGACTAAGTGAGCTTTGAGGATCTCTTCCAGCTCCAGTCATTCTGTGACCTGATGAAAATATGAGCTATAAAGACAGCTAAAATACACGTTTATAATTACTGCTGCTTGTTTGGGTTTTCTCTGAAGCGTGTAGCAAACACCATAATTAATTGGATTTCAAACATTAAATGCTTCAGTTGAGCAGACAGGGGTATGTGTGGCACAAACAGGTGGCTGCCTGAGGCAGGGGATTGTTTAAATGTTGTGGGCTGTGAGGCATCTGCATAAGCACGGATTAGTCAGATCTGGCTGGAAGCACAAGTCATCCTTTCAGTTGGACCTTCCTGTCATTAGTGCTTCACAAAATTAGGAAGATGTTCAAAGACAAGAAGTGGCACTACAGAGGTGTTATATTAGACTGATGTGTGTAGCTTGGTCCTTGGAGGCATTTGTTCTTACCACAACATTGTGAAATCTGACCAAATTGGGTGCAGCAGACTCCTCCTTCCTGCAGAGTTGGCTTGTAGTCTGTCACGGGAATGTGAGCACTGCAGCTCCAGACTGACACCAATTAGCACTTCTTGTCAGCAGATGTGTGTAGCCCTTACTTGTGTGACTCAACCAGCAGTAGTGTTACTTAAGTAAGCCTGACACTCTTAGAAAAACAGAGCCAAAATCCAGGGTTTTTTTTAGGAGAGTAGCTTATTGATGCCAAGTTCAGGAACTCTTATTTTTGCCTCAGACAGTGACCTTTGAGAACACTGTCATTTGAAATTATATAACTCCCTTCTCTTTTTTCTTCACCATTGGATCTTGTTGTTTTTGATCTGTTTGTTTTTACAGACTGGAACAAACGGATTGAATACAAGCCTGGCTCTGGCAGCATCCCCTTGTTCCCCAGCATTCACCTGGAAACGTGTGATGGACCAGTGTCCTCAATCCACACCACCATTGAGCTGCAGACCAATTCCATCGGAAAGGGCTGCGACCGTGAAACCTACTCCGAAAAGTCTCTGCAGAAATTATGTGGTATGAATACGGATTTCAGTTGCTATAATAATGTTTGTGCAGACAAGACAGCAGTTCCCTGTGACCTGTAAGCATGGATTTAGCTCAGCTGGCTCACTCTGGATCATAGCAATGAAAATTGAGAGAGTGGTGATAATTGACAGCTGCTCCATCTTTTTTTTTCCATTTGTTTTCATTCCATCTCATACTTTCTCCCTGCTTTTAATTTTTTTCTCTCCTGCTTCTATTCCCTTCTCGATTTTTCCTTACTCCTCATTCTTATCTCTTTCTCCTTTCTTCCATCTGCTACAAATACTGGTGTGATAGTGTAGTGAGGTTTCCAGTGTAAATTTGCCATCACAGGAAGACCACAGGATTTGAAGGGAATTGAATCTCCCTGTTTCAGTGTTTCAGTCCGAACTCAGCTTTCTGCTTTGCTGTTCAGTGCTGTGCCAGAGGACAAACAAACAAACAAACAAAAAGTAAAACAATACTCTGGGCAATATTTTGAGCAAAAATATTTAAGAATCACGAACTTCAGATAAGAGCTGACCTGGTGGAGAAATAGTTCCTAATTTTTTCCTCCCTTTTTGTGCTTTTTGATGACTTTGTGTAAAATGCAAAAGTCAGTTATGAAAGGTAGGTTAAACACTTGAAAGTACTGCTGGTTTTTTTATATACTTTAAGATTCTGTATCTGGCAAGGCAATGGCCATGAAAAAATCCCTTTATCTTTTGAGATCAGATGTCTCTCCCGCTCTAATATCCTGTCTCTAGAGTCCTCCTCTGAGTCCCTGATGGTGTGGACATTAATTCTCATCTTCTGCATCATTTTACCTGGCTTTTGTCTGAGCTACAGTAGCAATTGTGCAATTTTCTCCATATAAATGGGTGGATTTTGGTTTGGGGTGCTCTGGTGTAGGGCTTGCCTTTGCTCTGATAACCACCCAGCAGTGCTGCAGATATGTTAAGATCAATAGACTAACCTTTAGGAAATAATTTTTGTAAATGAAAAATTTCAGCCAGTGTTACTAAATCATTAAAAATTTGGAAGCAATTCCCAGGGAAAAATCGTTGGCAGTCACAATTACCAGTTATCTGTGGAGATGGAGAAAGGGAGGTGAAGGTGAGTGGGAATAGTAGCATTGTGATAAAATTTGAATGTTTTCAACTTCAAAATTGCTTAGTTAAGATCACAGAAACAATCATGACTTCAATTCTGTATCTTTATCCAAATGCCTGGGCTCTAGAATAGCAGATGAAAATCCATCTGCCACAATATGCATCTTAATCATTAAATTTGAGAGGCTGTGCAAGGCTTGATTTCATAAAATACTAGAATTTTAATAAAAATAAATATGTTATAGCTAAAGTCTCATACTTTTGCTTCCTGTAAGAAGCTGTATTGGCAGCCAAAAGAACATTGCTGTGTGCTCTTACAGACCTGAACTGCAAATAGCACAGTCACTCAGTGAGGATGACTATGAACAAGACCTAAACCACAAAATTATTACCTTGAAATCAAACACTGATAGCAGCTACATCTAACAATGTTATCATTTCAAGCGCAGGGCTGAGAGGAGGTACCTTCAGCTGCTGTAAAAGTCCTTAGTTGAGGAAGGTTGTGCAAACTCCAAGGGGTTCAGCTTGCAGAGTGTGGCTTGACTGCCTCACCTGATGACACTGGAGTAGAAAAGAGGATTAAAGACATTTCTCAGGTCTGCCAGGGCCATTGTGGTGGCTGCAGGTAGCTCTGAGCAATGGACAGATGTCATGAATGAACCTCAGCTCAGGCTCAGCATATCCGCCAAGGGGCAGAATGGAAAGCACTTGAGAAGATGTCCAAGAGTTTGAGAGTGTACGTAAATGGGGGAAAATTCTCACTGCTGAAAGAATACATTTTTTGGTCCAGGTTTTCCATGTCTTTATAGAGAACAGACATGGTAGAAACTTGTAACAGGACTTCAATAAAAAAGATTGTAAGTGACAATGTGCTTTACATGAGAATTGCATTTAGCTCAGCCTGCACTTTGTAATTTAATATTTATTGCCATCCTTAATGTAGAGAGAACTCTTATGAAAGCAGGTTAAATTATTTCTGGAAATCAGCTTTCTCCCAGAAATTACTTTATTGTAACTAATTCTTGGATGATAAAATCCTTTGAAAAGGAAGAAAACCATGATTTTTTTTGTACAGTGAAACACTGTGTGACTGCAGAGAGTGCAGAACTGGTCACTCAGATATCTCTGCACCATGTAAAATGCAAGGCTCTCTCTATGTAATTAAAGATCCTGTTTATAAATCCTGTGGTAATTTCTTCATTTGTCTGTTGGAAATCTGGAGAAGGCAGATGCTAAGGAGGGTGAATTAAAATTAATTTTTGTATGACAGAAGGTTCAAGTCTGCCTTTCAATAACCCAGAGACTTGCACACCCTTGGATGGTAAAGGTGGGAAGCTTAAATGATTAAATTACACTTGAGTCATTTTAAAGTCAAGGAATTATTAGTGTTGTGCCTCAATGCATTTTAGTAAGCATTCTTTCACCTTGTCACCTGACAGTTATAAGAAGTACAGACTGTCCAAAAGACACCATTTGGACTGCAGAAACATATCAGAATAAATCACACTAAAATAAACATAGGTTAAGGAGCCTAAAATATAGTGGAAAGATGGCTCTGTTGCTGTGTCCTTTCTTTCTAAATGTAGATAAAATAGAAAATAATGGGATTGTTAAATCTCACATGTAGCAGATGGGAAACTGAGAGAGGGAAACACTGAGTTTCAGACTCAATATCCTGCTCCAACTAGGATCCTGCCCCCTCTCTCTGTTATCCTGGGTGGTGTAGCATTGCAGGAGGCTCAAAGAAAGTTGCTGATCTGATCATGAAGGACAATTTGGGCTGGGTAGATCATATTTGGATGATTTGTTTCCAGCTAAGCCAGTAGGCTGGTCCAGCTCAGCAAGCAACATTGCTGAGTGCTTACCCTGTCACAAAGTTTGGAGCCCAAATGCACAGGACTGGGAGAGAAGGTGGAGCCAACTGCATAAATCACCTGTGAAAATAAGCACTTTTATATGCAAGAGGTGCCTCAGGGGTCTCAACCCAAAACTGTGCTTCATGCAGCAGTTCCTGCATTGTTCTGGAAGCATTTTGGGAGAAAACGGCATCAGGCACTGATGTGATAAGTGATAAGTGACAGTGATAAGGCTGTTCTGGGAACACCTCCTGAGAGATCCTATTTGCATTGTTCCAGGTCTGACTCTGTACATGGCTGAGCAGCCTGGGACTCTGGCTGGATTTATTAGGATAGGAAAAGCATGATTTATTCCAGCCAATCTCCCAAGCACATAATCCACTGTTTTTTCTTGGAGAAGGATTAAAACACACTAACAGGATGAGATTCCAAACTTAGACGCATATCTCCATACAAATATGGGCAGGTAAAATAGAACCTGTTGAGCTTGGTGCTGGTTACACAAATGCAATGTCCGGTATTTTCCAGAATTACAGTTTGTAAAATAAATACACTTTGTCTCCATGCTCAAACTATGAACATGTAGGTGTTAGTTTTGGTATTCAGTTTTGCAGTAATAAATTTTGGAGAAGAATCCAAGGCTTTGGTGAATATTTCCAAATCATAACTATAATACTTTTTTAAGAAAAGCCTATATGAAACAATTTTACACACTTTTGGCTTAAAATTTTTGCATTCCTACAGAGATTTGGGATCTTTTATCTCTTCTTGGATGGTGAAGGAGGGCAGAACATCTTAGCAGGGGATTTTTTTATGCCATCACAGTTTGCTCACCATATTGTTACTTAACAAAGCAGCAACAGGAATACAAAAATTGTACTTCTTGCACTTGGAATCATATTTCCTGCTAAAGGCTGTCTTTCACCAGTAGGTAAATTCTCTGGGTAGTTCCTTGCATGCTTTTCATAGTGCCTGGCAGTTGTTAAGCTGTAAGCAAACACAGAGCTGTGAAGGACTGTGCTGTTTTATCAGATCTTGGCACCACGGTGTTTTCCATCTCGGTCCATTTTTAAGAAACATGCAGATCTCCAGCCATCAAACATGTACCAGAAACCAGCACTGGAGTGATATGATCTGCTTGGGGTGAATCTCCCCTGTGAATGGGCATTCCTCCCAGCATTACTGGGGATATAAATGCTGGCTGCTGGACACTATGGGGTCTGTCTTGCAGTCATCCCCACTAAGCTGTGTTTTACAGCATATCATCCCCACATGGCTTTGTGCTGTCAGGGAGAGAAGGTAAATGCAGAAAATTTGTTTTGACTTTTAGCAGATCTTGAAACAGCTGAAGAAATGTCATTAATGAATTTCAGAAAATTAACATTTCTGAGAAAGGTAACTTTACATTATTTTCTGTAGTTTTCTGTGCAGTACATTTAAACTAGAAAACTCTTGCTGGTTTACGATGGTGGGTGTTTTATTTATATTTCAGTGATTTAGCATTGAGGCTGGTAGGACCATTTTGGTAGTAAAATAGTCTAAAGAGTGTGACTCAGAACCCTGGCCTACATTAAATAAGTCTTCACAGCTTTTTCATTGGTCTCTCATTGCGTTATATATGATTGGCAGGAGCTTCCTCAGGTGCCATTGATCTGTTACCATCTCCCAGTGCAACAACCAACTGGACAGCTGGGCTCCTCATGGATAACAACGACATAATTTTTAAATTTGATGGAAAGCAAGGAGCCAAAATCCCAGACGGAATAGTCCCAAAAAATTTAACTGATCAATTCACCATCACTCTGTGGATGAAACATGGACCTAGTCCTGGATTAAGAGCCGAGAAGGAAACCATTCTCTGCAACTCTGACAAGACAGGTGAGTCTGTGTATGGAAAAAATGTTATTCAAAGGGAATATCACCAGCAACAGTGTTGCCATCTCTCCTCATTTAATTTGGTCTGATAAAAAAAACTAATCTCAGATGGTGCCCCTCCAAACACTGCTGACTTGAGAGCTTATTGAGGGGCCTGATGACAACCTAAATTTCAAACACAGGTGGGATAACACAGCTAGAGATTTCATAAGAATTGATTGATTTAAAAAAAAATAAATTATTTTTTCTTCATTATTTAGATTGGGAGAAACAGTTCTAACTCTTCACTGAAACTAGTTAGATGAAATAAGCATTTGGATTTGATTTATTAGCTGGGACAGGATGATTCCATGAACAAAGCTGTTAAGGCATAGTTCAAGAAGAGCCATAAGGATCCATGAGCAAGCTCCAGGGTTATCCATGGTTTGTGTGCTGTGGCTGGGTGCTGTCAGTGTGTCAGACTCCCAGGCAGGGCTGAGCTGTGTGTGGTGCTGAGCTGGCTGTGTCCCCGCAGAGATGAACCGGCACCACTACGCGCTCTACGTGCACAATTGCCGCCTCGTGCTCCTGCTGCGCAAGGACTTCCACCGCGCTGACACTTTCCGCCCTGCTGAGTTCCACTGGAAGCTTGACCAGGTACCCAGCTCATCCGGTACCTTCCCCTCCCCTCATCCCCTTGGGCAGCACAGGGAACCACCTAGATCCCAGATCCCTCCTCCTCAGCCCCTTGGACAGCACAGGGAACCTCCCCAGATTCCTCCTGTCAGCCCCTTGGACAGCACAGGGAACCTCCCAGATCCCAGATCCCTCCTGTCAGCCCCTAGGACAGCACATGGAACCTCCCAGATCCCAGATCCCAGATCCCTCCTCCTCAGCCCCTTGGACAGCGCACAGAACCACCCAGGTCCAGATCCCAGATCCCAGATCCCTCCTGTCAGCCCTTTAGACAGCACAGGGAACCACCCAGATCCCAGAGCAGCTGTTACAATTCTAATTAGGATCCACAGAAAAACAGAGAAATGAATTAACTTTGTCTAGTCATTTTATGCACTAGTTGTGTTTTTTTTTAATTGAGACACTTTAAATGGTAAGTAGAGGTTTATATCCTTTGGCAGTGGAGAGAGATGTGACATTGCATATAGTTCCCTAAAAGTTTTCCATTTATAATTTTTTTAAAATCTGCTTTATCAGCACAATGGGAGTGATGGAAACCTTTTCAGTAAAGAGTATGCTGACACACAGAAAAGCACTCCTATTACATTGCAAATCCAATCTGCAGACCTTTTATTTCATCTACTGTGCTGTATGTATTTTGCCTTATTATTAAGAATATATTACGAGAAAATTATGATTAAAGAGATAAGAGTTGCCTTTCATAGATTTTTTAATTCTTGGTAGGATAAGGATCATTTGCATGAAAGACTTCAGCAAGGTACTGTTTTTTTCAAAGCAAATTTCTTCTTATCTTTGAGTTCAAGCTATGCTATCGAAGATGTAGCTATAGGAATGTTTACTTTTCTAATTCACCTTCTATATGCATATAAAAATGAGATCTCCATTGTGTTTATCAGATGAGTGTGGTAAGAGAGCCTGTGGTGGTCATAGCACTTGCTCTTTATTTACACTAACCAGCCTGGAATCAGTTTGTGCTGTACCCAATATGAAATCTTACTGTGTCTCAAAAGAAATTGAAATTAAATCATACTGAAGATTGCAAGTCAGAAGTAACTGATATCACTTCAGATAAGGCTGTTCTGAGTGCTGAAGATGGACTTGTATTTCTGAACTCTGTATTGAGCATCTAAATTAATAATAATGCAAAGTTTCTGAGAAGTATTTTGATTTTGAAAATTGAGTGCAGTCTATATCCTTGCAATGAGAGAGAACCAGTGTCCTCTCAATGAATGAAATTTGTGTGTGATTCTTATAACTTGGACACAAACCTTCCTAACTACTGCTGAAGACTCCTACATGATGGAAACTAGAGACAGAAAACAATTTTTTTTTTTAGGTCACTTCATTAATGTTCTTTCATTCAGCTGCTGTCAATTGATTTCCACAGTATATTTTCAGCTGTTGTTCATAGCTGAAGAAGAAAGTAAGATTAAAGTATAAATAAAGTTTGTTATAGGTTGTGTGCCCAGACTTCGATGAAGATAAATTTATATTGTCATGGTGATACTGTTGTAAGTTTTGTCATGAAGGGACCTCATAAAAATTGCTGCTTTATCTCTTCTTCATGCTCCATCTGGCCTATATGGTAGAGTAAATTAAAAGAAACTGAAAATAAAACATGTGAATAATGGGTCAGGAAAGAACTTGCATGGTTTTGAAGACAAGGCAGTGAGAAATTGTCACTATAACGTAGTAAAATGATGCCTTCTTCTAATTGTATACCCAGAGTGGTCTATCTTAGATAGCACAGGATATTTTAAAACCACATCATAAAACAAGTTAGATCCTACTCAATATGAAAAGAAGCTGGGCTAGACTTTCAGGAGTAGATTAAGTTGATTGTTTGCATATTTAGACACTGACATACCTCTGGAAATCTCATCTTCAGAACAGTTCATTCTGTAGTGGCAAAATGTCCGATTCCCTGTTGTTTTTGTTTTGTTAAAAAAAGCCTGGGAATGGAGCTGTGCCCAGCTGCTGTCCCTGTTCCCCCACCTGCCCTGTGGGACAGGGCTCTGAAGACAGGACAGCATAGAAATGATTCTGCAAGACCCTCCAGGGCTTGGTCCCAAGCACAGCCAGAGCAGAGGAAAATGTGGCAGAGCGTTTTATTGCTGAGCTCACTTTATGAGTGCACCATAAAGTAGCAGGTACAGAGATTGTTTTTGCTGAGAGGAATCCAGTGACCTTGGAAGAGGGTGAAGCTTGAACTGGTGAAATCATTTATCACTCTCACTGTGGAACAGTAAAATTTATGATACCAGTTGCTCTGGGCTCTATCTCCTCCATGAGACTTCTCATTCTTTCAGGGCACTGACCAGGAATGTGAGCTAATTGTCATTCCAAGTTTAATTTAATTGTCTAGATCTCATTTCTGTGGTGGGTGAGTATGACACACACCTTAGCTGCAGGCTCTGTCCTTGACTGGATACAGGGATCCACTGAACATTTCCTACAGCTGCCCCTGAGCAGTGCATCTGGAGCCTCTTGACACCATGGCAGCCTTGCACAAGAAGTGTCTGCAACCTCCACATGACAGTGTCTGCCAGGTTAGCTCTGGGAAGATTGTGTCTTTACATCAGTTCATAAACCTAAGGATTTATTTCCAGTATGGCTTTCAGATTATTTAGCCCTACTTGTTCCATTAATGGCTTTTTCTAGGTGAATTTTTCACTTGTATTTTTCAATGAAGTGAATTTTTCACTTTACTTGTGAAGTTTTCACTTTCATCATGCAGTGATCCTTGATCTCAGAGTGCCACAGTCCTGCTGTGTCATCAGTGACCTGCTGACACAGGACCTCTGCAAAAGATGCTGATAATCAGAGGTGTCAAACTTTTTATTGAGGATATCCTTGTTATTTATAAGAAACATGGGGAAAAAAATGTGGATAGTTTGGGATTTTACCCACTTTCATCCTTTTGCAAATTAAGTGTCTTAGTTGTGGGAGAATCCATTAGCAGTAACCTGTAAGAAAAGGTATGCAAAGAGCAATGTTAAAGAAAATCAGTATCAGGTCTTTAAAAGGCTGGGTAATAAAAACTGCAATAGATACCCAGGTAAAGGAGGTTCCTTTGTTTTACTTGCTCCCATTCCCTTGTAAGCCCAGGTGTTTCCTTTGTTTCAGAACCGTGACCTTTTTTCTGAGTTTCCCATTCAGAAGTTTAAATTGAATATCATGATGTGTTTGTCAACACTGATGTCATTTTTTCCCTCAAACTTTAAGTATTAAACACTTTTTAAACCCAAGAACTTATTACAAAAAGTTTTGTTACTGAAGTCAGTAAAAGGCATCTAAATTGTCATCTAATTGTCTCAGATAGGAACATAGGTGTGATTTTAAGTGAATCATTTAGGCAGCCAAATAAGCATTTGGGCCATCTAAGAATAACATATGAAGTATTACAAAGACAGAAAGTATTTTGGACCTGATTAGCATAAAAGATTTGATAATCAAGATGTCTTGGCAAGAACAAACAGAGCTTTGAAGACTGCAAAAGGATTGGATCAGAGCGTCACAGTGAAGAAGACTGAATCAAGTAGAAGAGATGTTGCAAAAATGTGTAAGTTTGTTTGTATGATGTTAAACCCAATCGTAGTAAAAAATTACTAGCCCTCCTAGCAGCGTATATAAGCATATGTAGCCCACAGTAAATTTGGATTCTGGTCACCACTCAGTTGTCCCCATCTCTCTCAATCGCTGATAATAAAATATTAAAACTGTTTCTCTGACTTTCTTAGAAAGCTGTGAAGCAAAAAAATTGTAGTTTGAATGATGAAACAAGGCCTTTGGTGAGAGTGGAATACGTAACATTAAATAAGATGGTGTATTTCACACTCTGTTCAGCACAGGTATTACACTTTTCATACAAACATGAATCAAGCCAAAAGGTATCTTTCCTTCTCTTAAATCAATAGGATAGCAACACTTTTTTTAGTGGGAGAAGGTGTCTGAGCCAGAGATTAACAATTCTTTCACGTACTTTATTCACAGTTCAACATTATTTTCAGGATGTTACTATTGGAAAACCGCTCAGACTATTCACTGAGTCTTCACAGAAGTATGGTGAATGTAGTTTATTTCTATCTTTAGCACACTTTTATAGGGTCCTACAGGGTCCGCAGGCTTAGCAAGCTACTATTGGTTAATACATATTGTTTACATTCTTTTCCAAGTACACAATGCCATTGTTTTTCTTTATTCTCGCTGTTCCAGGAGAGTTTCAAGGACACTGTTGCCTGGATTGAAAGCTGGGTTGTGCAGACAGGCTTTTACTAAAATATCATGCTTTTACACTGTTAAAATGTTTCTCTACATGTTATCAGTCTGCAACCTTCTTCACCCCATGGGCAAAATTTATGTTGATCCCATTAAATACAAGGAATGCAGTGCATGGTGTGGAATCATTCTAAATCAGGAAAAACCAGATAAACACACAGAAAGTTACTGTTTCTTTACTAAGAGAAGATAAATTGCTTTGAATAATCCAGAATTAACCTGCAGTGCTTTTAATTGTGAAAAACACCCAAAACAATTCCTTTTCTAACAGGAACTACAGAAGACAGTTTAGATAAATCTAAATGTGGTGCATTTTGTCTGTGTGGGCACAGAGCTGCTAAAGGATCAAGGCAAGGCCTTGGTTTGCATTTCACCACTTTAGTGGCCACACACCCCAGGGGTTTCCTCTGGAGGAAGCAGTCATGCCCAGTCAAGCCCTTTGATCACTCCCAGATCCTTTTTTAAAATCTGCACCTGCTCAAGAATATGGTAGAGCAGGAACTGACTTTTGAAGGAACTTATGTTACATGATAAGAGGGTAAAGCAAAACTGATTTGGTATCTGGACTCATTTTATATATATATATATAAAACAACAACTTCATATAATGAAAGCTGTGAGTGGCCTCCCTCTTGAGAGATTCAGAGAGAGAGAGAAAACAAGTGAATACTTGTGGAAAGTACACAATCATCTCAGTCCAGGAGGGGTAAGGGTACACAGAGAGACAGAATGTTGCAAGTTTCCATCATCTCTGTGCATAAAATTTCTTCTCTAGGCAAAAGCCCTCAGGCTTGCCAGTCCCATCCTTCCCAACATGATGCTCTATTTGAAGTCAACTTTTTTTTTATGATGGAGTTTAGCTGTTAATTACTTGAAGCTCAAAAGAGTTTCTTATGCTCTTAAACATTTACTTTAGAAATTAGTATGCAGGCCTTGCAGTGCTTTATGCATACACCTTTAATGAAACTGCAGAAACAAATCAGTGAGGTGTTTGCCTACAGTACCAATAAGAGAAATGACAAATGAACCACTAATTCTACAACAGAGATTAAATAATTGCAGGACTTAAGTCTTTGCTGCATTCCTGGCACCTCAAGTGCCTTCCATTACAGCCCTGCCTATTCTGACACACTTTATTGCCACTTTCCATCTTTAAATGGTATTTTGACAAATATTTATTCAATTTTTTGCTTCAGAACAGTTTCTGGTAGCACAAGGATGCGTCACCAGTGATGATAAATGCCAAAAATATTCTTTGAGATCCCAACTGAAAGAAACTTGTTTAATATAAGTTCTTAATGTGGCTGCTCTATCACTGGTAACAACAAAACCTTGACAAACCAGTCACAGTAGCTGTCCAGAATTTGCTTTATGACATACAGAAATTCAGAAATTCCCTTGGGCCCCCTCGGAGTACTCCCTACAAACTGGTGTGGGTTTGTGCATTCCTGATTTCTGCAGTACAGTCCAGTGTGAAATGCAGTGACTGTTCTGTGCTTCTGTAAAACTTCTATGACCTTAAGGAGCAATCAAGCTCAATATTTTACAGTTTCTCTACTTGCTTTTGCTTGAAGTTATTTGGAGATTTTTCTGCATATTTCCGTTCTACATTTTGCAATTTTCTGACCTGTTTTATTACATTGGTATGGGATTTTCACACCTGTTCATGCTCAGCTACTGTTCCCCAAGACTTCAAATGACCTGAGTCAACCCTTCTGAAAATGATCCCTATTGTGTGCTGTCCTTTGGGTCTTACATGGACAACTTTTTTTCCCATATGTAGTTATGGTCATTCCCAAGTGAAGTCAGAACTGTTGCAAACATCCTTTGGACCCTAAGACACCCATTTCTCAATCAATACTGGAAAAAGAAAAGGAAGAAAGCTCTGCAGAGAATAAAAAGAACATAAAATTGTCTATAGTACCATGAAATAATAAATAAAAAGTATGACATTCTTAAAACGTCCTTTGGAAACGCCCTCAAAATAATTTCATTTTGTCATGGTTTTAAAGCAGTAACTAAAAAAATTACTAGAAAACTTACTTATTTCTTGCTGTGAGATATGGATTAGAACAAAAGCAAAACAGACTTAAAACTTAAGAGGAATAAAGAAAGTTTATTAACAAAACTACAAGAATAAGAACACCAGAATAAACCTCCAGAAAACCCTTTTATCCCCCACTACCCACCATTCCCTTGTTCACATGACAACATAGAGACAAAAAACTTTGGAACTTTAGTGTTTAAAACAGTCCCAATTCCTGCTAGTCTTTTCATCAGCCTTCGTAGAGAAACAGAAATCTTCTTCTGCTAATCTGTGGAGTTTCTCACAAGAAAACTATTTCTGTTATAGCTTTCTATTTTTCTGATGCCAGCTGCCCTGAAATCTACCATCAGTCCACTCCTCCTATTTCTCATCACTCTGAGGTATATATGGGCCATGAGTCTAGGGATGTCATTTTAAGGATGAGTTATTCAAAGGCAAAAGTTCTCTTCATCTGTTTTTGTGAGCTCCACTGGAAACAGTTTTCTCATTGCCTCTCAAGGCCTCAAATCTTCAATTATTACTTCACCTCACTCTGTTCCAGCACCTCACTGTATCACAATTACTCCACCTTTTGCTGAAAATCCACACTTCGAACACTCCATTCCTGCCAGTATACTCTGGCATGAATTAAAGGAGTTTTTTCAGAACACTATTGTCCATCTCCATAGCTTTAACAACTATTATAAAAATATTTCAGCTTATAAAGCATCTCCTTATTCTCTCTTCCCCATCTAAAACTTAACTCTTTTCTTCATTGTCTTTGATGATTTTATGATGTCTTCTTCACATTGATTGTCTCTCTCTCTCTCTCTCTGGGAAAAAGGAGTAATCTGTACATTTTATACAGGTAGTAAAAGATTTAAAACTTGGAAAAGCTGCAAGTGTTCATGGTGTCAAGTTTCAGTTCAGCAGCAGAAACTACAAACCAAGCCAGGCCGGCCAGCTCCGTTTCTCTCCCCACACCCTCTGCGGCCTTGTCCGGTCTGGAGCGGGGGAGGAGGCCGAGACAGAGCCTGTTACCTTGTCAAAAGCCAGAAACCAAAGAGAGCAAGAGAACTCTGGATTTACATCTTAAGGTGGTGTTCACAAGTTGATCTCACTTTTCAATGGTCAAAACTGCTGTCAATTCTTAGAAATGACTGATAATTGCTCAGGAGAAAAGACTCCCATCAGCCACCAGCAGCTTCAACTTCCTTAGCTCCCAAAGCTATTTTAAAGGCAAAGTCACCCCATGACACATTTCTTAAAGAAAATATTGATATGGAGTTAATACACCTAAACAAGCTGGACAAGTGTCTGTTAATATCCTGATTTTACAGTACTCTGGGAACTTGAGAAATTTAAAGCCTAGAACGGAAATTCCCAATCAAACGATGATTTGAAGGTGAACAGTCATATTCGCTCTCGTATTTGTCAGCTATTTCTAATATTTCTCTTTTACACTATCTGTGATTTATCACTTGTGCACCAGAATTTGTTCAACACATGCTCAAACTGTTTTGGAAATGTACTTGGGCAATTTCCTGAGACCCCTCAGGAAATTTATCTTAAATGAAAATCAGGTTGGCTTTCAGGTGCTGTCTGAAGCATTTCACAAAGGTAGGAGTGACATCTTTATCATTCCAAAGGCAGGTTAGGAGACAAAGAGGTTGTGTAATTAAGAAATATAAATTCATTTATCCATGTGCATGAACTGTTTATTCCAGCCTTGGAGCCGGGTTTTCTGGACGTCTGTAGTTCAGGAATAAAGTATGGTGGTGAATTCTTGAGAGACCGCCAGCTATTCACAACCCTTCACAGAAGTAAAAGTGAACGCCGTTAATTTCTATCTTTAGCACACTTATATAGGGTTTTACAGGGTCCACGGGCTAAGCAAGTTAGCATTGGCTAACACACACAGGTTTACATTTTTTCTCCTGTACACAAGGATATTGTTTTGCTTTACTCTCTATTCTGCAGGAAGGTTTCAAGGACTTTAGCCTTTAATATCACGGCTTATTTCAAAGACTGCTTTGTGCAGACAGGCCTTTACTAATATATAAAATATAGCAGCAGTGAATGATTCCACAGAATTACTTTAACATCTGGGTAGTCTCTTGAAAATGTCGAAGCCTAGAAAGGCATATGTTCAAGCACATGATGAAAAATTATGTAAAAATGCAGAATTGAGCAGCTTTCTAGTTCTACAGTTAAAAATTAAACACAGGGTGCTGCCAAACTGCAGTCAGTGACTGTTGTTGTACAGACATATTTGCTTAATGCAATTTAGCAACAAGAAAGGTGGGTTATAATAGAATTATTTCATCATGAATGAACTACTGATCTAATTTACTAAGACACCTGGAAGTTACAGCATGACAGCACTAAGACATGCTGCAGCTACAGTACATAATCAGGCTTTTCAGGTGCTTTATGTGTCAAAATAATTAAGCAATTTCATTATTTAAAGTTGCAATTAAGCCATCCCTATTTTTGAAACCCATTGTGAAAATCAGTATTACACATTACATTACGAGTTTCAAGGCTACTAAAGCAGCTCACACCTTGCATGCAAATCAGTTTTAAAACTTCCTGTCACTGCTGGGAAATGTCCTGTGTTACTGCCACAAGTGAATATACCTTAAACAGAAAGGTTCTTACTTGAAAGAACCTTTGAAAACTGCATTTTCTAATGCAGTTGTTTACTTGCACCAAATAAGAACTCCTAATCTTCTGTTTCTGTACTTTACCAACTAAATTTTTATTTTCTTACAATTATTATTGAAGCTGTAGTGGGTATACGTCATGCAACCTTGGCAGAGAGAGAGATGCACTTTATATACCCCCTTAAAATTCCTTCCAGCTTTACATATTACCCTCTAAGTAATGCCTAATGTTCTAAAAATATATTATTATGGTTGCTAGTGGTTTAATAAAACTTACATCAGGCATTTGTCATGTGAAAGTAGCCATATAAACAACTCCCCACTTACGACTGTAAGAGTCATTTAGCTATACAATGGATTTGTCAGTTCTCACTGCACCACCTCCCTAGGTCATCAAAATCAATATTCTTATTTACAGAGCTCCTGGCACGTATTAGGAATGACTATGGTGGGTAAACCAAATGCGTGATTTACATGAATTTGAAGGAAGATCAATTTCACTTTTCATAAAGAGCTCTACTTTTCAAAAGATATTGACTGTCTTAAGACATAGATTTAAAAAACACTTTTTTGCATTCACAGGGCTTTCAGAAGAATTGATATCTATTGGCCATATTGAACTCTGATGTTATTACTGTTTATGTGCTGCAGAAAAGTAAAAGATTCCTGAGGACTGCACTGGCTGAGGTTCCAAACCTCTGCATCCTTACCAACAGATGCTTAATGTGTAAGGACCAAGCTGCTAAATTAGGTCAGGGTAACTATGCAGGTTTCCAGTTCAATGCCACCATTTAAAAATGTGCTCTTCAAGCTGTGTTTGGATCTGTGAGCTTTGCTAGAGCATGGCAAAGCCAGGATAACTTCTAAGTTTAACATTAACCATTCCCTCATAAGCAATTATGACCTGATTAGATTACAAATAATTGTGGATCCACTTAAAATTTTGTAGCAGTACTAGTGCTGGCTAGGAAATGGAAATCCTTATGAATATTTTCATGTTGTGAAAGTTTTTTCTACTTCAGAGTTGCATATTCTTCATAAGCAAGCAATGAGCCCTAAGGAAACTTCCCAGGGAGGCAAAACCCGGATCCTCACTTGAATTTTCCATTAGCAGAAGTTGTTGTCAAATGAAATTCGAAGTGCAACTTTAATGTTAGAAATCACAAGTTGATTGAATCATAATTTCAGGAAAATTCCTGGCATTCTTTGGTGTTATTGATGTGATTATTTTTTTTTTTTAGTATTAGGGTTTTTTTAAGTAATTGCATATTAAAGTCATAACAAACCTCCATCAACAAGAAAATTTCCCAAAAGAAGCATTAAGCTCTGGTAGATTATTATAACAAACATTCCAATTTTAAAATAACCTCACAGCAGCCAGTGAAGTTCCTATTTCTAATTTACTCACAACTGTTTGAAACTGTTTGAAAACAAACAAAAAGCTGCAGACTCATATTGCACAGATCTTCCTAGCCCTGCTTTAGTGTTCTTCCAAATGGAAAATTCATGGTATTCCAGACACTCCAGAATTTTACTGTATTTTTCCAAGCAGTTACTCAGAGTCCAGGGTCTCACTAGTTCTTTTCCAATCTTACAGTGATCCTTTCATTACTAATTCAGTCTTTTCCCTTCAAGTTTGTTTGCTCCAGTAAACCTGTGGACTCAGACCTGTTCAGAGAAATTCACTGTTGCCGTAATTGCATGCATGGCCTGCGTGGCATTTTTTATTCTTTCCTAAGTGGCCTTATGCCCTCTCTCCCTGAGGGATTTCTGCCACCATCCCTGGGTTTGGATGCACTCCCTAGTGAGTGTTTGCTGCAATTCCATGGCCAGCACAGAGACCCTGTGTAGTAGGTTTAGCGCTGGCTAAAATTGCCAGTGCACCTACTAGAATTATTTACTCATTTCCTACTGTGAGATATGAGTTAGGAGGAGGGCAAAGCAGGCTCAAAACTTAAAAGGTATAAAGAAAACTTTATTAACAGAAATAAAAGAATAATAAGAATCAGAATAAAACCTTCAGAACACTTCTCCTCCCCTCCCTAGAACCTCTTTTCTTTCCCTCCAGTAACGTAGAGACAAAGCCTGGGATTTTCAATCAGTTGCCACCTCTACAATAGTCTTTTATCAATTCTTGTAGGGAGAGGAGTTTCTTTCACTATACCATGGAGGCTTCTCCACAAGGAACAGTTCTCTTGTGGCTTTAATGTCACAGGGAATCAGCTGCTGGGGAAAGGAAAACGTTCACAGTGTGAAAATTCTGCTTATGCTTATGCTTTCCCAGAGTTGCTTTCATGGGCCATGTCAACTTATGGGGTACTATTTTAAGGATGAGCTGTTGTAGTATAAAAAAAAAACAAACTTCTTTTATCTCTGGGAACAGAGGCTTTTTCTCTTCTATCCCTGGGGCAAAGTTTCTCATCTCTCTCTGTTCAAGCTTCTCACTGGATTAGAGCTTTTCAGCATCCACACGCTCCAGCACGAGTGCCCTTTTCTCATGGGCTGTGGGTGAATGCTGCATCCCCCCATGCACTTCATGAATTACAGGGAATTACAAAGTCTGATATATCCAAATTATACCTTCACCATAGCCTTACAAAGAGAATTTTCAGCCCAAGATCAAGGCATCTCCTCAATTCCCTCCTAACTAGAATTTGACTCCTTCTTTACTGACCTCAGTGTCCTATGTTGTTTTCTCTATGTGTCTTCACCTTTTCCTTTTCCTGAATCAGGAGAGAATTGGTGTTCATAGGTTGATATGTTCTCAAACTTTATCAATTGAAACAGTTTTTATAGAGTCCCTCAGCACTGAAAGGTTGATCTCATCCAGGCTGTGCATCGGGGAGATCTCTCACCATGCTCTCACAGAGGCAAATCTAGCTTCCTAATGGTTTAATAGGCTGTCAGTTCTCAGAGCTAGCCAGCTATTGGTTTTGCCAGGCACAGAGGAAGCTCTTAGCAGCTCTTAGCCAGAGAACCCAGAAAAACAAAAAAAAATTCTGTGGGTGGCTTCTTCCCTGCTCACCAAATGTCAATTAATGCAAAACCAGCACACCCTGATTTGAAATTCAGCCTTCATTTTCTGTATGATGAATATTTAACCAAATGTGGCTGATTTATTGAAAATTCTTGCAGTAACTTATCACCCAGTGCTCAGCTAAAGTAAATAGAAGGAGAACTGGGATAACAGTTAAGTGTATTACAATTCAAACATAAAAAGATGGTATTAATCTGACTCTAGAGCACATGCAATAGGAGATCACAGATAGTCCTGTGTGTGCAGAGGTGACAGGAAATGTCCAGTTGCCTTTAGGTAATCAGAGACATTGCTGAATGTCACACTTGATTCCTTCCTGCAAGAGCCGAACTGGTCTTGCTCTCTCTGACCATTACTTCCTAGTCCAAATGGACTAATTGTCTTTGGATTTCAAAAATACACAGCTGGCAGAGAATTCATGTATTGTCTTAATTTCTACAGTTACAGCTGATTGGTGTCATGTAAGACTTCCATATGACTTGGTCTGAGTCTGTTATTACGTACTTGAGGGGAGCATGTTGGAATTTTTGTCCTTAATATTCAGATTTTTTTTTTCTGTAAGTTACTTACAGTTTTGAAAGCAAACACCTGACCTATTTGGCAAAACTAAAAAGCCATATTTTTCTGTGTTGGGTTTTGTGGGTTTTTTTACCTGAAAAACCTGTTGTCCCATTTCTAACAGTAGTAATTTCAACACCCATTTGCCAATCAGCAAAATAGTGCTTCACTGGAAAAATTTCAGACAAGGTCAACTCTGAATAAATGTTTGAGCCTTTAAACAATTACTTTAATGAGATCCATAAAACTTTAAGGGCTTGTACAACACTGATATTGAGAATGTCTTGCCACAGTCTATTTGTTTCATTCCCTAATGTCAACCCAGAACTACTGTGGGATGCAGACCCTCATGCTGACTTGTTTCCTCCCATAAAAGCCCTAAGAACATGATCATGATTAGTACTAAAAGCAAGCTGCATATTGACAAAATAACAGCATTCTCTGACAAAGTCACAAATTCAGCTGATAACTAATTACCTTCCTATGGTATGTAACATATAATTTGTCTGCAAAATGCCAGCTCTGTAATTAAAGTCCCAGCAGTCCCCATTTTACTAAAGAGACTATGCATAACTTGGGTTGTATAATTTCCTGACATATCTCTATGTATAAATACAGCAGCATGGACACACAACCAATCTTCACTTCACAGAAATTATTAAGGTAGCGAAGTATGATTCATTGCCACCTTTTAGCTGCATTAAAAACAAAATAGCATTTGCTTTTCCCTGCATTATGCCCTAATTGCCTGCTGGAACAGAAGTAAATCCCAGAATAACCTGTATGGGGAATGAGCACCTATTTCTGCTGTGCCTTTGTGCTGCTGTGGCTGCCTCCAACTCAGACTGCTGCAGTATCCAGATCTGCCAGAGTCATGGGCTCTGGGCTGCATGAGATTCCCCCCATGGTTCCCTGGAGAGATCCTGTCAATTCAGTGTGACACACGTGTAAGAGCAGGGATTCTTTCGTCCCCGATTTGCACTGTGCACTTTGAACAGAGCAAATAATCTTTCAAGTAAATTACCTCTCCCAAAACGTGGAAATTGTGAGAGGTGTTTAACACCCCTATCAGCTCCATCTGCCTTTGCCTAGTACGTTTAAAGCAACCCTTGCAACTAGTCTTAGCACTTCCTTCAGAGATCAGAGCCTTTGAAGAGGGATTTGCCAAGTGATGGGAGCCTTCAAAGAGCCAGCAAAGGACAGGTCTGCAGCCCCGGGCAGGATCCTGGTGGGCTTTCTCCTGTGTGCAAACCAGCCTGGAACCTTTGCCAGATGGGAGCTGAGAACTGAGGCATCAAGTCTGGATGTTTATTTAATGAATAAATGTCAACATACAACACTTCCAGTGGAATGTGGACCGATAAGGGGGTGTAGTCCTTTGGTCTGACAAAGTGAGTGATGTGTGTAGCTGGGACTGTGTGAGTGGGAGGAGACAAGAGCTCTCTTCAGGAGATGTTTTCAGAGCTGAGCAGAAATGTTTGCCCTCCAAAGCAAACAAGCTCCAGCTACCCTTTTTTTGTCTCTGGGGTCTAGTTTGCATTAATCCCACTCTTTGTTCCTTTATAACATCCTGAAAGCTGCCAGAACCAAGTGTTTTATTTGTTCAGACACCACCAGCAAGGATGTATCCTCCTTCTGTGAACAGTGACATGCAAACTTCTGATGCCCAGAGAGACAAAAATCCTCAGTTCCTGAGGACCATTCAGGAGTGTGACCATCCCTCTCAGTTGTCCCAGTTCTTGGAGCAGCAGGCAGTCAAGATGCCTGACTCAAATGTAACCTTGAAACATTTAAGTATTAGCATTTCAGCCAGGTTTCTGTAAAGCAAACTGAATAAAACCCCTGTATACATTTGAGAGGTAATGGCAAAGAATAGCAGGACTTGTTTTGTATTAACACTCATAGTTTTTGGGTTTTTTAAATTAAGTCTATGCTTTAATTAAGTACTATTAATAAACTGAAAATTCTTTGCTAGTAAATAATGTGTGTTTCAGAAGGCATGTTAAATGGGCATTTCATTTAGCTTATGACCACAATTCCATTTGCAGACAGAGCCCTCCAAAGAGTGAAAAATACATTTGTTGCAAATCTCTTAATAGAAATATCTAACAGGCATTTACACATCCCTGCATGTGTCACCTAAGAAGGCAGATCCTGGAAATGAGACAAAGTAATTTAAATTCCATATAAGAGTCAAAGATGAATGATGAGGGTTCATGAGAGAAATGAAGTAGAATTCTGTGTGCTGTCTTGAGGAGGGAACAAACTCACAGACCAAAAGTGCATTTCAGCTCCCTCTGAAGTCAGGTTGTTCAAAAGCCCACACCTTTTCAGTTTTGGAAAGGACATTAATAATGCAAGAAAATAAGACTGACACAATTTATGCCTCAATGTATGTGAAAACATCCCTAATCTCTGTGCTCCCTTCCCAGTGAGGCCCTCAGGAATAGAATGGGTACCATTTGAAAATAAAACAGTTTCATGCTTTATAAACACATTAATAGTCAAAATTAAAAAAAAAATAATTGAACACTTCAATAAATTATGTCAATCAGATGTCAGGTCTCAGATTAGGAAACAAAGGAGATATTTGGGCTGTTTCAGTTAGGTAGGAGCTCAAAAGATCTGGTGGGTTTCATAGTTCTCCTTACTATTATTCTTATTTGCTAAGTAGTAGGTGTGTTCTGTTTGTGAATAATTCCCAACAACATGATCTTCCCAAATCTTTGCATTTTTTCATCTCTGATCATATATATACACATTTAGGTATATAACATTTACAGTAGCTTCTTTACTTTAAAGAGATATTTAACAGAAAATTTATACTGACAAATCAGAGTGTAGATCAATATCAGGCATATAAATGAAACAATCATAGAAGCACTTTAAATATAGATGCAGGAAATCAAACTTGTAGTGTTTATTCTGGCTAAGACTTTGGTTGATCTTTCTACTCCTCAGATTCAGTTGATTCAAGCTGATCTATAAAAATGTCCCCATATTTCATTACTTGGTCGAAAGTGCATTTATCTCAGAATATTGATCATTCTTTCCATTTAGATAGGAGTAGTTTTCTGCCCTGATAGGAACAAGGCAGTATTTTATTAAGCCTGACAAACTGCAGATCTGTAGTGGGAGGTTCAGTGTGTCTCTTCCCATGCTTTTCCTGCTCTCCTCATCTGTAGATTTCCAAGGGCAATTCCAAGCTGGCAGTGCCCATGCTGCATCTCTGAAGCAAAATTCTTTGCATTAATCTTAATGGTTTTATTTGTTCTTTTGCACCCTGACATCAGGGGACTTTTCTGCCTTTTGTTAATTTGTGATCAATTGGTGCTAATGAATAGAAAAATAAAGGAGATTTTTAAAAAAAGGAAAAAAGGGAAATAATACACAAGGATGAGTTACCGTTTAGTAAAGCTTCCTGTTACAAGTAGTGAAATAAGAACAAAGAGCAGATAAAATAAAAATTAATTGGTTTGTTATTTACTTTTTTAAACAACAGTAGAGGAACCTGGAAAACATTTTAAGTGGTCTGCTCTCCTCCTGGCTGTCTCACTTCTGCTGGCAGAAACGCTGCTCCTTTCATTGGGTATCAGTTTCTGACAGCTTCAGAAGGGAATATTGCTTCTGAAAGAAGAGGCCACTGCCCTGCTCCCATTCTGACTCTCCTTTGGATACCAGCCCTCAGCCCAGAAAGCCTGGAAAGAGGGATGGCCCAGTCCGGAGCACCACAGTCAAATAATGTTAACTAGGTTTATTTTCATAGTGAGAAGCAGTGAGAGAAAGAGAGAGATTAATGGCCAGGAAAAATTTCCTTACTGGTAAAGAAGAACCAACATTCATCCTAATCCTATCGAAATTTCTTTATGGGACCATTATAACAGTTTATATAAATTATTTCCTCTTCTATTATCTACCAAGATTTTGCTATTTGGTAGCTTAAGGAATATCAATAATAACATTAATAGTAGAGTTAACAGGTATCAGTTTTCATTAGCTGTGTACCACTTCAATAGTTTTGTTTCAATTTCAGTCCAACTCAGTTATTAAATACTTAGTTTCTGAAAATGTTTTTCATCTTTGTATGCTCTGATAATTTCTCTTTCTTTAATAGTTTTTAAACCAATTTATTCTGATAGGAGCTGTTGAAAGAACCCTGAAATCTAGAACTAGAATAAATTGGTCTAAGAAAATATTCATTGATATGAACTGTTTGGAGTTTATTCATTTCAGTGACTGCACCATGTTGACTTTCTAAAAGCAGTGTTCCCTTTTTACTTTAAAGCTTTAGAAATACGTAACTATTCTATGACACTGTTGTCAAATGTTTCACTCTAGTTTGAAATTAGAAACCTTGAAGTTTATGTGTGTGTATGCATATGTATATTTATATATCTCATACATTCATATGTATCACTAAAAGCTGTAAAGGACTGCACCAGTGAATTGTTTTTACGATCCCTCCGTCTTACAACAATGTAAAAGTCTTCAGGTACGGGACAGAGCTGTCAAGTCTCTTCTAAGAGTAAGACAGGAGATACATCTGTGCTGGTGAACAGCCAGTTAAATTTCAAATGAGAGTGGTTTCTGATGGAAACAGGCCATCACTGTGGTCATGCAAGATCTCATCAGGGAACTGCAGAATAAGAAACTAAGAGATGTCTTTATTATTTCATTCCCTTTTCTTTTTCTATAGTTAGTGAACTGAGGTTTACCCTGAGAGTTCTTAAATCCTTTCTGTTTTTACATGCTGAAGGTTCATTTGCAGAGGACTCAAATGCCATGTATGCTCGGAATGAAGCTGGCTTCATTAAGTGCTGGAATAATCGAGTGGCTGTTAAGATTCCAAAAGGGGCAGGGGATGCTGAGATGCACGGCAGTGATCTGCTTTGCCTGGCAGAGGGTTCTGGCTAACAGGGAGCTCCGTGCCACAGTTAACATCCTCTCTCCAGCACACAGAAGAGGGAGATCAGACAAAATGTGATAATGAATCTTGGAAAACTCACAGTCAGATTTGTATACTTAGCTCTTTTGCACCAAGAATGACACACAAACCAGAATAAAACTAACTCACAGTAACGAAAATTTTTCCCCAGTTGCAACAGGGTGACTTGCAGTGTCTGTGTTCACCTTTTTTGAGATGAAAGACATTGGCTGTGTCAGTCAACCTCCAAATAAAACACACTACAGAGTTCTGCAAGATTCAGGTTTTTAATTGCAGGAAAATCAAAGATGAAGACATGTCTTATATCTGGAAGTCTGGTGCTCAACACAGACTCATCTGTTCCTGCATTCATTTGAATGCATGTGGAGAGGAAATGGCTGAGGAGGATAAAAATAATTACTTCTATTTGTCACTACAAAGTAAAGAAAAATTTCTGATAAAATACAACAAGGCATTTCCTATGGGAACATCCATAGCTATGAAGAAAGATACTTGGCAAATTTGTTATATAAATGTATTTCAGGAATTAGTTTGATGAATTTGTATTGTTGGGATATTTCTCAAGAGAAAAAAAAAAATTGTTGAAAGATAGAACTTTCCTCACCAAATTTTCTCAGTGATTTAATGGACATCCACCCTTCTGTTTGACATGTTAAATAAACCATATTGTGTAATAAATTGCAGGGCTCAAGGTATTCTAACAAAATATTCTACCCATATTTTCTTTAAAATATCAAATCTTAGGGATGTTTCCTGAACAGCCTTTTAAAGCCTGTCTTTTAAAGTGAAAGAAAATGTCTAAGTCATACAAACATTAAGCAGAAGAATAAAACATGTACTAGACAGTGAGTAAATAGTTGGAAATATCAGTTTGGAAAGACTGTGATTAGGTACATGCTTATTTGCATGTATATTTACTTGAGCAGGTACACAAGAAATTCCAGCAGGTTTTTCTAATGGACAGGTTTCTAAACTATCCAACTGAATAGTTCATACTGAAGAAACAATTATTTTATAAGGTACACAAACTCTCTTTTTAAATCAATCAGCATGAGGCTGCATTATCCTTTCAATTAGTGAGCTTATAAGGACAAGGAAGTGTTTCCCAGTCCTTCACCTCCAGTTTGTTTCAAACTACACAATTGTAGGAAATCCCTTCAGCTTTGCCCAGATTTCTGAAGAAGTAATTCTCTTCTGATACGGAGCGCAGGTCCCAGAAAGAAGGTGCTCATCTCCTTTATTCTATGAGTGTGTTGTGGTTTTAAACCAGTAACTAACAAAAGGAAAAAAATTACTTATTTCTTGCTGTGAGATATGGATTAGAACAAGAGCAAAACAGGCATAAAACTTAAAAGGAATAAAGAAAGTTTATTGACAAACTACAATAATAAGAACACCAGAATAAACTTCCAGAAAAACCTTTTCATCTCTTACGACCCACCATTCCTTTGTTCACATGACAACTGAGACAAAAACTTTAGAACTTTGACGATTTAAACAGTCCCAATTCCTTCTACAGTCTTTGTAGAGAAACAGAAGTTTCTTCCTGTTAATTTATGGGGTTTCTCACAAGAAAACTATTTTTGTTATAGTTTTCCGTTTCCCTGATATCAGCTGCCCAGAGCTGCTGTTATCAGAGCTCACTCATCCCATCTCACATCACTTTGAGGTGTGTATAGGCCATGAGTCTAGGGATGGCATTTTAAGGATGAGTTATTCAAAAGCAAAAGTCTTCTTCATCTGCTTCTGTGAGCTTCACCAGAAAACAGTTTTTCTCATTGCCCCCCAAGGCTTCAAATCTTCCAGCACTTCACTGTATCACAATTATTCTACTTTTTACTCAAATTTTACACCTTGAACACTCTATTCCTCCCCATACTCTGTCATGAATTAAAGGAGTTCTTTTCAGGACTTCATTGTCCATCTCCATAGTTTTAACAGAAAGATATTTCAGCTTAATTAAAGCATCTCCTTATTCTGTACCTTTTCTGAAGCTTCTTTTCTTTCCTGTCACTAGTAGTTTATAAAGTCTCTTTTTATGTTGATCACTCTCTTTTTCTCTCTCTGGATAAAAAGATTAATCCACAAGTCTCGTCTGCGTAATGAAAGAGTTAAAATCCTGCCCAGGCTTTTGTAGATGGTTCTGTGATCTCTGCCGAACAGGAGCTGAAGCCGTCTGCGATAGAAAATTCCTCATGGCTGCTCTGGAGAGTGTAGTCACCGCCCCAGCCCGCTGCAGGTCCAGAGCCTCTCTCCTTCTTCACTCAGCAGTTTCTAGTGAATTTAGTTACAGCAAAACCTGCAGGTGAGCCAGAGCCCAGGGCAAGCCCTGCAGGCCCCATCTCCCGGCTGGGAGCCACTGGGCCCAGCCCAGCCCCCGCCCGGCCGCATGGCCTGGGCAGGGAACGGGAGGCCTGGAGCTCTGCCACCCTTCACAGCCAGGAAACAAAGAGAACAAGAGAGCTCTGGTTTTACACTTTAAGGTAGGGTTCACAAGTTGATCCCCCTTTTCAATGGTTAAAATTGCTGTCAATTCCCAGTAATGGCCAATAATTGGTCAGGAGAAGAGACTCCTTTCAGTCCCCAGCAACTTCAACTTCCTTAAAGGTAAAGTAACCCCATGACAGAGTGATCACTCATGGTCCTTTACAAATACAGCTGCAGAAGAATGGTTATTTAATGTTCCAAATTAACTCCCTGCACACTGAGCTGTAACATGACATCAGCATCTGTAGTAGAGACATCCAAGTTCTGATAGAGCTCTGATAGCTGTGGAACAATCCTTACCAAGGATTACAAATTACACCATGCCGCAGCCACTACTGCTGACACTTGGAAGAGAGGTGATGCTCCAATCTCAAAAGCAGAAAAACTGGTCCAGAGCAAAGAAGTCTGGCTGGTTGAGTTTCTTCCTTCACTGCCAGCCACCAGCTGTCAGAATTCTGCAGCTTGCTCAGGGAGACTCTGTGATCATTTTTGAGCAGGGCTATGCAGGCTGAGGTTCAAGCTGCAAGATTTATGTGGAGGTTGCATGTGCAGCAGTATTCTTACGGACAAAACACTGCTTTGGTAGGTTATGGTGATTCTTTGCAGTGTATCACCTGTAAATTCAACTTTGGGGCTGTGTATCAATGTCTTCTTTTCCCATATGCAGTATATTCTCCTTCCATCCTGCCTTAATTACTACTTCCACACTGTGTCTATTGGCACTGCAGAGACAGAATGTATTGATTTTACAGACAGGGGAAAAAGATGTGTGAAGGAGCTGCTGAAGGATAAATGTAGAAGATGAAACACAGAGTATCAAAGAAAAAGCCCTGATACATAATATGAATATTTTATAGCTTTATTTAAAGTTTCCAGAAGAGGTTGTGGAGATACTGGAGACCTATCTGCAACCTGCACACCTTCACTTAGTGGTCAGGAATATCAAACCCTTTCCCAGAGATGTTTTGATTATTCCCAGGGAAGCAGTGCTTAGGCTGAGTAAAGCCAGCACATGGCAAATACGTCCTAATGTTGAGCCTATTGCTGAGGTAGAATAAATAATGCTACAAGATACAGCAATTCACATGATTGAATGGATTTGATTATTCAGTGTTTGCACTTTTCCCCAAAATGAATATCAGACTGTACTGTACCACAAAGCCAATTTCAAGTGCATATCTGTTGATTCCCACAAAAGCAGACTTCTACCATAAAATCACATATTCACAGCAGAAACAGGTTTTTGTTCGTTACATTAAAAAACAGAAAGGCACCAGGTAACCCAGGTACCCAGTGAAACAATGCCATTCTTTACACTGAATATCTGCATACTGAATTACACACTTGAGATCTACACCAGGACATTTTTAGCAGTGTTTACTTCTATTCCTGGTGGTATAAGGATAATTAATAAATAAATAAATAAATAAACCAGAAGTGCTTATAGACAATAAGAAAAAGATCTCCAAAAGTCAGCTGTGTAACTTTTTTTTCCTGTACCACTTAATCAGCTTTGCAGGTAGCTCAGATACTGAAATTTAAGGCAAAGATATATTAGAAGAAATCAAAAGGAAGCAGCAGTTATAGCAACAGCAAAGCCCCAAGTCATTTGGTCCTTTTCTTCTTTTAAACTAACATGCCCCAATTACAGACATCTGTGTATGAGAACCTGGCATTAGGAAAACAATTAGGATAATAAATTAGTTTCTAAAATAATAGATAAAATCTCATTCAATATCTTTAAAGATTCCATTTCAGACAATGTTGTACCCCAAAGTGGGAGAGGAGGAAGGCTCTCTGTGCTCACCTGTGAATTGCCTCCATGCAAAACTCAACAGTCTCTGGCAGAATGACTCAACTGCCTAAAATGCTTAATTTTTTTTAAATTTACATATGTAAATACACAACATCTTTCTTTGAAAAATTGCAAATATATGTAACTTTTAAAATTTGATATGAAATCCACTGCCAACCAGTTCCAAATTTTTATCTTTTTTAGGCTTTCTTGTTGCAGTGACACTATTCCTTAGGTCCTCATTCTAAGTACAATGAAGCAGTCTTTCAGAACCTTCCTTTTAGCTCCCTGTTTGTAAACAGTGCAGTGCTTTCTCTCAGTACTATAAAAATACATTCAAAATACATAATAAAATATTTTCTTGTCCCAAAATATATAAAAAAACTATCAAAATTATTGTAATCAACAGATAAAGAGCAATGCCAAACCTCTTAAATTTTTTAAAAGCTCTTTCAGAAGGATTTTTTTAGAGATGGAGAGAAAAATATAGTATCTTTTTTAACTCAAAGCAATATCCCTCTCCCCATTCAATTGTCATCTATTTTCAGTTCTCTGAGCCAGGGTAGTGGGGGCCAGGCTTTGAAGCAGAGCCACAAAGTATTTGGCTGCTTTCAGAACAAGGCAGGTGGGTTGACTAAGGGTCTGTGTCTGAGTGAATAATGCTAATGCCATTGAGATTCCCTGCATTTTTTGTCTTCTTTAGTGAGGGGATATAAAAATACAGAGTTGTCCACTTTGAAAAGCCTGTCTGTGGTCTGTCTTCTCCCTTGACACTGTGGGGCTGCTGTTTTTCCCTAAGGCTGCTTCCCTCCAGGCCAAACAAGCCCATTTTTCCCAGCCTTTCCTCCTGTGGCCAGAGCTGGCCCTTCTGCTGGTTCTCCATCAAATTCACTCCAGTTTATCTAAATGCTCCTTGTATTCAGGGGCCCAAAGCAGGCCCGGTGTTTTAGATGTACTCTAATAAATGATGGCTAAGGATGGGGGTAATGGTTTCAGAGCTTGTTAAGATGCTACAAAAGGCATCAAGAAGTGACTGCGGTGACATTCTCTGTTTTAAATTTGGATTAAGATGCTTTCTTCAGACAGGTGGTCAGACCACTTTTGGTAACTGAACGAGTGGTACAGACCACTCAGGCAGAAGGATTTTTGTCTCATAGCTGCAATAAGTGGTACTATTTGCAGTGAGCAAAGCACTTTCTTTGCTTTC
This sequence comes from Poecile atricapillus, assembly GCF_030490865.1. NCBI lineage: Eukaryota > Metazoa > Chordata > Aves > Passeriformes > Paridae > Poecile > Poecile atricapillus. Next base: position 2,049,531 of record NC_081256.1, on the reverse strand, counting down.
CTTTCCTCCTTCCTGCTTTTGCTGAGGATGTTTGAGTGTGCTCTGAGAGTACTTCCTCAGCAAAGTCCCAGGAAGCAGAAGATGGAAGCCACACATGCCTTGCGGGCCCTGAGGGGACACTCAGGTCTGCTCTGAGCAGCACTGAGGGGATGCAGAGCTGTTTTCCTGCTCAAGCTCCCTGGGGTGTGCAGAGCTGTTTTCCTGCTCAGGCTCTCTCGGCTGCTGAGGGGCACCAGAGGGAGGTGCAGGTTGCTCAGCAGAGGCTCGTGGTGAGCATGAACAGCGCTTCACTGGGTGCTCAAGGAGCACAGACTGCCTCAGCGTGTGTAGCCAAGCAGGTGGATGACCCACAGTCTAGGAGTGGCCCCAGCTGACCCAAGGGAGGCTTCAAGAGCTGGAAATTGCAGATTCTCCCAGGCACATGCCAGGCTTGTGTAGACAAAGCTGAAAAATGGGGCATCTTGTAGACCACCAAAGTCTGGTTCTAAGCACCACATGCTTCTCAGACCAAGAACTTTGGTTTCAGTCTTCTCCTGAGAATTCCAATATAAAGCACAAAAATCTGACATTCTTCATTAGAAGATGCCAAGAGCCTACATTCATAGATTTATATGAAGGTTGTTTTCAGCTATTTCATAAAAGCATATTCCAATGCAATGGCTTGTAATCAGCACAAGGACTTTAGGCTGTTTAATTAACTGTGATTTGATTAATACTTTTTAGAGGCAGACTGGCATGATAAAGTGATTAAAACAAGCCATCCAGCAGTTTTGGAAAGCCCAGCTTCCTCATCTGTAATTTTATCTCTCATTTATTTATTACAATAGCTTTATAAATTAGATTTTATAAATAAATTTCCAACTTGACAGTATTAAAATTTCTTTATTTGCCAGTGTAGTATATTTTACAATTTTCTTTTCCTGACTTCACTGCTTCATATTGCATTCCATTGCCGCAATGGAATACGTGCATGGAAAAAATTATCTTCCTGTGTTAAGAAGGTGAAGAAGGTGTCTGAAACAATAGCATAATGTCCTGGGTTGATTATGATGTTAAATTGTATCCCCATTCGTCCACCTAACCCAGACACAGATTTTGTATTCTTAAAATTTCATCTAAGAGTAAAAGTGAGTGGAAAAGAAGTACCGAGTCTGTTATCAGAGACTGTACTTGCTCCCCCCGCATCGGGAGTTTTGACTACAGCACAGACAGACAACAAGAGACAGATCGCCTTGGCTTTCCAACTAGCCAGAGCAGAGAGGTCTTCCTGGACTGTTTTCTTTCCCTTTTTCTGAAACGAATTGAACCTGCCCTGAACTGGGGACTCGGGGGAGCACCGGGAGCTTGCACCCGTGAACTACCGGGAGCCCAGCCTGGGCAGCAGCATTTTCCAGTGCCAGAGGGACTGATAACAGAGCAAACACCCACAGGAAAGAGACCCTCTGAAATTTGTCATCTCTTCGGAACGGCGAGAGGTTTTGTAATTTGATATCGTTCATTCTTGTGCTGGGTAGTGCTGTGCCTGTGAAATAAACAGGTTTTTTCCACTTCTCTCAGAGAAATTTCTTCCCGAACCAGTTGGGGGTGGGAGAAAAGGGCCACGTGGGTTTGCTTCCTGGGGGGGGCCCATTGGAGGTTTTCTCCCAAATTTTCCCTAAACCAGGACACATAAGAAATTGCACACCACAATTATTTAGTTCATTATTTTGTTGCTTGTGAAATGGCCGGCGATGAAGTACCACCTGGTGCTGAATGACTGGGACATATTCCAGAGTTTGGAATTAATTTTTTGCTTCCTTGTAAAACATTTGTTTTTACACTTTGGCCCAGTACAGATACTGAAAGATGATTTGGAGGAATAAACGTGTCTGTGTCCCTAAGCTGAACTGAAATCGGGTGACAATTAAGATGACGAACAAATGCTGTTGAAATCTCAGGAACGACTGAGCTGAGCCTTTAAATGTGTAAATTCCCTTCCAAACAATGTTTGATGTGTTCATGTGTTGAAATTTAAGGAAATGCAGGTAAGTGAGGGTTCAAGGACGTCACCGAGTGGTCTGCACTTGCAATAACTTATGTTCCAGAATGTATACGAAAAAATAAAAGTTACTGAATACTTTGTGTGGACATCCACAGTTGTTCATCTGCATTTCTCTTGGAAGCAATTAGCCTAGTTGCAGGAGCTCTGAATTGTGGAATTTATGAATGTGTTTCCAGGAAGCATTTTTTTGAAAAATGTAACTGACTAATGAGTTACTAGTTAATTACACTAGCTACACATTATCATGCTCTTTGTGTCTGTAATGCCCCAAAATGTTTGGGTTTTCTGTGTCAAAGTGCCCTTGCTTTAGTTAAATATGAGGATCACGCACTCATTGGGGTACACCTGAGGCATCCTGCCTGATGCAGTTCAGGGCTGCAAAACAGAAATAGTGTGGAGCAGCTCTCCACAAAGTGCCAGGTATTCATCCTGTAAGTTTGGCCATGCAAAGTCTCTCAAAACCAGGTCTTGTTTTCTATGAAATGTCAGCTGCATGTGGCTGTGATGCATCACATGTTAATGAGCAGGTCAGGGGCTTGGCAAGCTGCTTTTCCTTGGAAGGCAGGGCTGCATAATACTGTTGGTGGTTGGTGTTTGTTCAACAAAGTTTTCAGTCTTCCAATTTATTTACTTTCAATTTTGGTTTCAGTTCATTTAATCTTCAGAAACGTTGTGCTGTCTGCTGTTTACAAAAGGAAGGCTCCCTCCAGCAGCCCCTTGCTGCATTTATCTCTTGCTGTGGAGCTATGATGTCTTCAGTAATAAATGTATACGTTTGAAATAGGGGTGATTAAGTGCTTGTTGAAATGTCTTCTGGAAGAAAACATTAGTTTTTGCTTTCAAAGGGCAGATACTGCACCAGCTGGTACTTAACCTGACCAAGGACAAAGTGTTACGTTTAAACATCATTTTCTACTTGCTTCTGTGAAATAGCAAGGATATCTGCCTTCAAGCACTTCCATTTCTTAATACCTCAAAACAAGGATTTCCCCAGAACTGAAAGTACCATTGTTGTAACTATTGTTTGATTTTAAAACAGCCCACTCATCCTACCAGTTTGCTGTGATTCATTCCTTTAAACTTTTAAATCTGAAAGATACAACAACAGAAAAAAATAATTGGGCAGACATTGATATTTGTACACCAGACTTCTGTCTAGAGGCATGGGTTCACCCAGCTGTACATTTCTGAACTAAAGCTGAGTTTGGCCATCCTGGACGTCCCTGGTTGTCCAGCTCAGAAATTCATATGTGATTTGACCCTAATGTTGTCATCCTTTACATGCTGAAAGTATGTTGTAACTGTGGGCATTGCTTTTCAAAGCTGGTGGGTATCAGGGAAACCATGAAGATCCTCATTTTCCCACCATATGGGAAAAACCTCAAGGCCAAAAGATGAAGGGTAGAGAAGAGGTGAGTTCCCTGCCCAAACCTGTAGACTGCTAGTCCTTCTGTGTTACACAGAGCATGGCCCAGGTCCTTTCAGCACCTTTGAGATCCTGGCAGGTTGCACAGGACTTTCTAAGTACTGGTGGGATGAGTTAATAATGGCAATCATTGGTAATAGCTCTTCAATCCAGTGACTAAGGACTGTGTATTTTCTTAATATGAACCTAATAGGGATCCCCAGTATCTACACCAGTACATCCTGTGTGTATTTTACATGAAATGTTGTGTTTTAAAAGCTATATACAAACATTAAGAAACTAATATTATGTATTAGCAAATGTGAAAATACAGATCAAATACCAAATTGTCTGATTTTTCTGTTTTCTATTCATGTCTTGTTTTCAGGGTGTGTTTTCTATTTATCACCTGTATTTTCAAAATGTGCCAAGAGTATTTATTAACATTGTTTTGGCTTTCATTAATGTTAGAGATGTAGAAATTGCAGTAACATTATTTACTATAAGTGAAATTTGGAAACAACACAGTTTAAAAATCATATGGGATCTAAAAATCAGTCACTGTAAGAGCTAACTAATACTCTGCTGTGTCTCCCAGATCTGTGACAAGGAGTGGCACTACTACGTGGTCAACGTGGAGTTCCCCGTGGTGACACTGTACATGGATGGGACTACGTATGAGCCATACCTGGTGACCAACGACTGGCCCATCCACCCCTCCCACATCGCCATGCAACTCACAGTGGGGGCTTGCTGGCAAGGTAAAATCACACCACATAACAGACAACACAGTCAGGAGGTCAGGCCAAGAAAGAATCTTGTCTCGCTGATTGCATAGGAAATAAACTGCTAAAAGATTGATGGTATAAAATCAGGTGTAAATCCAGAGTTGTTAATGAATCAAGTCCAAGGATAAAATGGACAGGACATTAACAGGCTTTGCATTTTCATCACCTGAAGAAGTATTGCATACAGTTTGTCTACACAGTGTGAAAGATTGTTGTCTTTATCTTTTATCTTCACTTCTTTTAATTTTTTTTCCCTTATCCTCCAACCTTAAGTAAACAATCTAGGTATTAAAGAACTCCAGCTATCTCTTTTCAGTCCCTCCCTCAGATTTCTTTTAGAATTCATGGCCCGGTCCTGAGCTCACATTGGATGTATCTCACCAGCAATTCCAGTAATTTACTAGATTCACTCTGTTATACACCAGAGGTAAAAGTGAGAGTAAAATAAATCCAAAAGTTGAAACCCCTGAGCCATACCTGTACAGGCATTTGCTTAAATATTACCTTTCTCTGTTTTCTACCCTTCATAATCCCATACTTCTCATTAATTTTACCTGGTCCTTATACCACTTTCTTTATCTGTTCTCTGCCTTACACCTGAAGTGCTCCTCTTTCTCCGCTTGTCTGTTTTTGTAAAGTTGTCTCCATTACCTCTCCATGTTAATTTTCTATTTACACTGTCTTTTTTCCAATAAAGTGAAGGAAACTATAATTAGGAAAAAATGTTTTAACACAGATTGTGTTTCTTCCCCACTCTTTCATGTGGTCTCACTTTCTCCATTAATAGCTTGTTTGCCAATTTGATCTGTGCTTTTTTGTAAAATTTGGACATCTTATGCATGGCAGGGCTGCTCAGTGTAAATAGTACTTGAAGCAAATCCAGCTGTTAGATTATGAGTCGGGTAAAGATCCAGTCTTTACTCTGATGACAACATGCAGAATGAAGCTGCACTAACCCTAAAAACAAACTTTGGTAAGTTTACAATATTTATAATTATTCAAGGTGTGATAAGCCAGTTGGCATTCCACTAATCCCATATACTTGGAAAAGTATAGACTGTTTCTTGTCTAGCTAGTGTTTGCATGGGCTGATTTTTTTGTTATGCAGTATTGGTGAAGTACTTTTAGATCAAAGTTCTGGAGTTAGCAAATGCCAATGTCATTTGTAAATTTAGTTCTTTCCAGATATGAGCAAATGCCATAGAGGCTGTGAATAACCATGGAGTTCTGTCTTCTGAAAAATCACCAATTCTCTGCAGCTGTGCTAAAAATTTTATTTTAATCCCTTACTTCATATTTCTACAAGGTTCTTCTGTGTAGGTCAACATAATGTTTTTGAGCATTATTTGTATTACTTCTGCCCCTACCTTCTTTCATTCACACTCAGTGTTTTTGTTACTGTCTAAAAGCAGTCCTTAGTGTTCTGGGTAATTTTTTTTCCTAAAAGTCTTGTTATTGCTGGGAGCCCACTGCTCTCAGCCCTCTCATGAATCTCACGTTAGTCACGCTGCAGGAGCCACGTCTGGGGGCCTGTGGAGAAGTTTGAGTATCTGTGGAACATGCCCTGCCTCAGCAAAAGCTGTGCCAGCTCTGCCACAGCCCTGTGTCCTTGGGGTCATCTGCAGCCTAAGGCAGCTGAAAACAACAATGATAATCTTGTTCCCTTTGCACCTCTGTCTGAGGAGGAATTAAGGCAAAACTGCTCCCATAGGCTCCCAATACATCCAGACCACAGAGTATATTTCATATTTAAGCTGTTAAATTAAAAGTTGCCATAATTTTCAAGCATTTTTATTTTTGCTTGGGCTAATTTGATTGCTTAATTAGCCATTCAGGATAAGATTCTTCTTCTGTTTTGGTGAAACACCTGATTTAAACTACTGAAATCGTACCTATAGCTGCCATTAATATTTACAGCAACATTATGTTATTGCTCTTTTAATACTAAGAGAATTGGAGCGCCTCAAAAGTAGAAAAAAATTTTCCACCTTGTAAAAATGCTAAGATTTAGTAATACAGTGTGCTAAAGAATCTGATAAACTATCATGTGTCAAGCAAAAAGAAAAACTTTTAATGGTTATGTGAAACAAGATTTCAAGATAACTGCTTTTGACAAAGCTTATCATTTGGTACATTTGTTTTGATCCCCTCATTCTGTTCGAAATGAATGGTGTGGAAAGTCACTTTGTTAATAAGATTCAGCACTGTATTTCAGTCTGTGAAATAGTAATTAATCAACATAGAAAACCAATCTTTTCTAGTCAAAACATTAATTTTCAAAATTTGTATATTTCAAGAAAAAGGGGCTCTATAAAATAAATATTTTAACTACAAATACTTTCTGTGAAACTGTTAATAAGTATACTTAGGCTAATACATTTTAGCCAGTAACAATAGTTGAAACCTCTGTATTTTCAAAGCATTATAAAGCTGCTTTACAGTATTCTATGATTTATTTCAGTAAAATATAAAGTGATTTTGGTATCATAAGGCATTCAGGAGTGTCCTTGTTAAGAGGATATGAAGAGTTCCCAGCTCTGGTTTGCTACTACTTTCTTTTCATCAAAGCACTGCTCTAACCTCTTCTTTCAGAAAGGGCAAGACCTTCTTTTCCATCTGTACTAAACCACTTTACAGTTCTGAGTACACAGCATGCATTTGTCAAAGTCAAATTATTTGAAAAACAGTCTCAGACAAGTAAATGAATCAGAAGAAATAACATTTCTTTTTTCTTCCCACACTGACTGATTTGCTGACAGCCAAAAGTCATTGTGGCTGTGGGGTAGCTGAAGGACTGGCAGGGAGCAGGAAGAGAGTGTTTAGAGGACAGTGGAAAATCAAGAACAAGAATTGCAATTTGGTCTGTTAGCACCAGTAGGAAAATCTGGCACTGCCATGAGGGATTTACCCTCTTGTAGATGAAAATGTTCAGTTCTGGTTTGGAAACTGGGAATTCTGCTGCTTCTATAGGAGTCTGAGTGTCCCCTCTGATACAAGTGAGCCCTGATCTTTCCATCACTTACACTGGTCCTCATCCTGGTGTTCTGCAGCAAGCACCATGCCTGCACCTTTCTCTGTCTTTCTCAGAGTTGTATCCCACAGGAATCTTGGACATGGAAAATTCTTCAAGATTATTATTTGTTGCCACTGAAGATGAATAGATCACACGGACACAGGTCAAGGTGTGGTGAAAAGAAGAGAGAGTTTATTTTTCCCCCCAGGATTTATAGGCTTCTGACCACGGCCAGGGATTGGATGGTCAGGATAACACTTTCCCACTGCACTGGCCATGAGAGATGTCCATCACAAGACGTGTAACAGAAAGAATGTACACATCTCTCTGTTTACAGTTACTGTCCTGGGAAAGTCCTCAGAAAACCATGTCAGCAAGCTCAGAAGCTGAGTTTTCAGGGCGACAATTATTGCCTATTTTTAATATTTCAATGACTGAGTAACTGTTTTCTGACTTTTATAGCCTTGTTTATAGCATCCATTATGAAAAGTTAGGTTGTTTTTTTGTTTCTACCTTCAGCTGCTCAAGTGAAATATAAGAGCAGTTTAAGATCAGTGCTGTTCTCCTGACCATAACACAAAAACAAACCAAATGTGCAGTTCTTCAGGCTTATGTGACAAATTCCAGCTTTAGTCTATTATGTGCTCACTGTGCCTTGGTTTGTCTGTGCCATAAGCAAATCTCTCCTACATCTTTACACTTTCCCTCGTAATGTAAAAATCTTGCCTGATTTGATTGTTCCTGATTTTATGCAATTTTTTTAAAAATAATGTGAATCAAGTGCTGGGACTCTCTAAAAAGGAGGGGAAGTTAGCCTTTTCCTGAAGGGCAGATTCTTGGAGACAAGTAGGAAGTGAAGATGGTTGAAAGAGCAGAAAGCCAGCCTTTAAAAGTGATAGAAGAGACCCTTCCCAGGGACTGTCAGGCACAGGGTAAAGTTTACTACAGCCCAGGAAATGGCCAAATTACTTAAAACCAAGCCTGGGGAATGGTTCCCAGCTCTAATGACACTCTGTGCATGAGGAAAGTTGCATGATTTGTTCTGGCATTATCAATATGAGCTTTATCTACTAAAAATTAGGTATACTGTATGTTACTGTGGTATAGTTTTCCTTTTTTAATCTAAAAACCTCAGTGCTTCCTTCAGGGATCTTACGAAAAGGAAGATCTAAGCAGAGCTACCTCATTGATTTAGGGTCCTTTACAAAGGTCAGCCTAGAGTGAATTCTTTTTTGTGCAGTTGATGTTCAGTACTGCTATACTTGAATGGGGGTGGTTTATTTGAGGTTGGGAGTTTAAGCATTATCTTTAGGCTCAAGTGCTGATGTTGGTTTGGTTACATGTCACCCAGGAGCAGTGACAGGTAGCATCTAACCCCAGCAAAGTGCCAGACCTCATGCATGGCAAATCCCATCTTACTCCTTAGCTGGGATTGCAGTGCCATGGGGCCCAGGAAAAGGTAATGCTGACACCAGAGCTAAGCAAACTGGGCTCTTAGTGAGGGCAGAAACAAACACCTGGTACAGCTGTTCCTGGAATCAGCCCTTTCTGTACCCTGGTGAAGTTTGACAGCTTTCTCAGCAAGTACATAGGGTTAATTATAAAACTTAATCTTAACATTTTTAAAATTTTGATCACACCACTGGTCGCACTGGTGATTGTCAAGGGTGTGATTTTGATGTAGGTCATGTTATTTAAGGCTAGAGTGCTTCTCTGTCTCTAATGGTGAAAGAAATTTTCAGGCAGAATTACTCTCTCAGGTATCTAAAGGACAATATTGACTTGCTTGTACATCTGCCTCTTATCTAGAGCAAAAGAGACACAAAGACAAGAGAAGGGAAGTGGCCCTGTGTCTGAACTGCTTCTTCCCTGAATGGGCATTAAAGCAGTCATGGTCCATTGGGATAAGAGAGGATTCCCCAAGCCTCAGCTTTGGTTCTCATTACTACTCCTATTCTTCTTTAGCATAAAAATACTTTTAGATTTTCTCTTTTACCTTAAGAGTCTCAAGATATTTTCAAATAATAAAGAGTTGCAGCAAGGTGGGAGAGTCACCTGTACTCTGTGGGGATAAAGTGCAGTAGATGATTCTTCCTCAAGTCACTTAAAAAAATCTGTATCACATCAAGAATAGAATCAGAATTCATGATCTTTTGTTCTTATTCCTCCTTTTAGGTTTTAACATCCTGTTTCATTCTCCTGAGCAATGCAAACAAATCATTAGCTTGTCCTGGAGAGCACTTAACAAGGGCTTAGCCCAGGAAATTCTCCTCTGTGTTCATTATTTCTGATTCAGTTTATCTGAGCACATAGAAAAAGGACCCTTTCACAGAGTAAGAAACTTCTTCCACTAAATCAAGGTTTATAGGTTCCCACACTCATCCCCTTTTTGCTATACATTCAGGGGCAAAAGCAGACAGAGGAAGGGAGCAAGTTACATGATTTGGTAGTCTAATGTTTTCTATCAAAGGCAGAAGACAGGCTTCCTCGTGGTTTCTCTGAAAAGATAAGGTCTGGAGTTCATATAAGGCATTTTGGGAGGGAAGGAGTTTGTGTTTGGCCCCTAAAGCTCTGTCAGGAAAGTAGTGACACAAGTGAATGACTTGTCACAAGGTTTTGCTGTAGCTTACCATGGCTCTAAATCACTGTTTTTAATAGTTCCACCCCTTCAGCAGTGCTGGAGCCTCACAGTGCAATTCTGCTGGACAGTGCATAGAGAGGGTCTTTAGGAGAAGCCTGTCAACAGCTACTTGATTATCATGGATACAGCAGAAGGCTATTGTAGTTCCTGTTTTCTAAGGAATTGATGTTTCCTATTCTATTTTTAATTTGTATTCTCCTGTCATTTTCTTCTTTCCTTAACCTATGCTGGAGAGATCAGGTTTTCTGTAAAGCCCTTCTGTGGAACAACCTCACATCCTCACATGCCAGTCCTCTCTCTGCTGACACAGAAATCACCCAGTCAGTCAGGGAACTGACTAATGATTCAAGGCAAGAAGCACCTTCTTAGGTTAAAAGACCTAAGAGTTAAAAGAGTTAAAATTTGGAGAGGGGTCAGAAAAAGAAGAGCCAGTGTAGCAGCCTTCACTGTATCACTCAGCCTTGGCCTTCCTCCAGAAATTAAGGTATTCAACAGATAAAGATTCCCCCTACTGTGCATCCAACACCACTGGAACCTGCCAAGGGGGCTGACATAGCTTGCACAAACCTGACACCAGAGAGGAGTGGTACAAGCAAGAGCACCAGGGCAGATCTCATCACAGGGTGATGCTGTGTCCCGATGTCTCCATGGGTTTAGCAGCGTTCTTGCTGCATTGTTCTTCTCATCAAGAGAAAGATGGAGCAGATTTCAGTGCACTTCACAGATCTTTGCTGAATTTCCACTGTAAGAGAAATACAAACACATGTGGAAGGTTTTGTTTAGGAGGCTGTTTCCTTGGAGAGCTGAATTTGCATTCAAATCTGTCACCCTAGATATATATCCCATTTTTAACTGAATTTCTGCAGGGAGCGCTACTTACCAGCACAAAAATATTTTTTTGAGAATTGGGGTATAGGTTTTTTGAGCAACACTTATCTATTGGCTGAATTTTGAAAAATTGTAGCGTGTTTTTATTACCCTGAGAAAAATCATGTATATTCAATGGTGTAAGTTATACCCACTTTAAGGATGTATTGCTCTGAGATCGGTTGGCATTTGAACACTTATGAGCAGGGAGCCCTTGGTGTTCTCTGAACTTGTACTTCAGATGAAGCTTTAAAACCTAAAGCTGTCTGAGCGAGGTTGTTGGGTTATGATATCTACCTAGAGCACAGGCAGACTTAACATGGGCCATGTTTGATGACCAATTTCTGATTATTTTATCTAAGTGATACAAAAATCCCCACTAAAACTTTTCTGTGCTGAGAAGCTCTGGGGGTATAAAATGTCTTGTCACTAACTGGGGCTATTCCTGAAATTTGTGTTAAGTTTTATTCTGTTTAACAGTCAATCTGTTTGTCAAGGAATTAAACCCAGCTCCCTAAACTGCCATAATAAAAAGATGGGATAAATTTGGAAGCTTGGACTTGTGGACTTCAGAGCCAAAATATCTTGTGTCTGCTTCCAGATTCATTCAATCTTTATGTTGGAATTCTGAATAATCAATTATTCTTTAATTATCTGGCTCAGCATAACCAGAGTCTAGAATCTCTTAAAATAATTGCATCTCAACTGGAAATTCTCTTGATTTCACCATGTCCCATGAAAACCTCATTGTACTTTGACTGCCTTGATAATTACTTGCTCATTATTAGGATAGGGCAAAAAGCCTGTAAAATCTGTGAGCTCAATAAAGTCACTTGTTTTGACATGCCTGATTGTTCTTTGGAGACTGGTAAGGAATGCGAACAGCACTTTACATCTATGTAGTCAAACTAACTGTAAAATTCAATGCTAATCAAATTCTGTCACACTTTGTATCAACTCCATGCAAAAGGAAAAATAAAAATGTCATGGATACAGGCTCAGCTTCTTTCATGAATGCATTTTAACCCCATGAAGTCCAAACCCTGTGACTCTTCAGTTTCCCCTGGACTCTCCAATGCTATATATTACAGATATAGCATGTTATATCTAGCAGAACCTCTCTGTGGTTGTAACCAGGAACTGATTGCCAGGTAACAGTACTTAACCCTCCTAAACTGTTGTTCAATCAGTCTTCAATAGTTTATAATAAAACATATGTTTTCCTCCATGTTTATAAGAAGTTGTCCCCACTGAGCTGCCCCCAAAACAGAGAGACATCTGCAACACTCTAAGCTAAAATTACGTAGGTTGCTCTTCTCCATTCGATCTGGTGTGTTTGAAACTTCAGGCAGGAGCTGTAACAGTGCCTGTTCTCATTTAGGTTTGTTCCAAGCAGTGGTATTGTAAAGTCTTGCTTGCATTGACGGCCTGATCGCTCCCCACTGAGGGGTCTCCTGCATGTCCTGCTGGATGAGTCCCTCCCTGGCTGTGCTCCCTGCTGGGCTTGCTGTGAGCTCAGCCCCAGCTGGGAGTGGCACCGGAGGGAGCCAGAAGTGACAAGGGTTCAGAGGCTTGTAGGCTTCTTGTGGGAGGGGAATACCCTGGCTCCAGTATAGGAGACACCTCTAGGCTGCAGCTTTATCATGGGACACTGCCCCTCAGCATACCCTTATCTAGTTATCTAGATAATTCCAGCAGCAAAAGAGATCAGAACCAGCACAGAAGAATCTCAGTGCAGAAAAGTTATTGTTTTAGCAAGTGAAAGGTGTGATGCATGCTACTTCAACAAAGACTAAGAATTGAACAGCATTGAAGTGAACAATTATGGACGTCATGGTTCCTGCGGATACCTCCACAGTCTGTTGACACCATTTTCCCTTTACAAAGGTTGAATTAATGCCAAAAGCCACCATCCTTCCTCCTGTATTTGCCAGACTTTGGGAATGTTGGTGCGTGCTGGGTCAGGTGTGAAAAGTAAGGTACAATTTTATCAGCAAGATCTGAACAATCCTGTGGCCTGTGTTCCCTCACAACTGTGATGGCAACCACAACATTTACATTTAAGGAAGAGAAAAAAAAATCAGTAACTTCAAAGATTTTTCATGGAAGGAATTGCAGTAAGAATAGCTGGTGGCCAAACTATAGTGTAGTTTCAGTCTTTGTTGTGTTACAGCCATTAACTTATTTCCCTGACAGGAGGGAAGGTTCTGTTCTCCTCTCTTTGGCCCTATCATTCATCAGCCTTAAATACTTAACTGTCCCCCAAGAAGCTCTCACGGTATATTAACCCATAAATAATAAACATAGTGCTGAGTGAAACACAGATACAACATAGTTGAGGCCTAGGTTTTCTCATTCTCTCAGAACTTACCAACATCTCCATGGAGATGAGCTGTATCTGAGCAGTATCTCACTTGTAGGAAAGGGCAAAAAGACCCTGACATCAAAGAAGTCCCGTGAACCTTGCTGAGGCAATCCAGGTTAACTGGGTATGCTGATCTCTGGAGAGAATCTGGAGATGCTGTGTTACAGAACTATTACAAATTTTTGTATTCTTGGATTTCCTCAAGAGCATTGTCACTGTAGCTCCACTTTGTTCTCTGTGTAATCTGTTTGGGTCTTCTTCATTATCCCTAAAACATTGTTGCTTAGGCTCAGTTTGGTGTCAGAACAAAGAGCTCAAAGTGCCTTAAAGCAGTAAGGGCTGTTAGGAGCAGCTGATTTCTTTTCTCAGTTGTTTCTTAGCAGGTGGTAATGTCAGTGCTGAGTCAAATCCAGGCAGTGGAACTGAGCATCCTCCTGCCCAGTAAAGCCACTGACTCTGAGCTGCCTGGGGAGCATGGAATGAATCATGCTTGGGGTCAAAGGATCTCTATTTGAAAAATCAGTATTTAGAAGAATTTCAATAATATTCTGTAAAATGTTACTATCAGCATTAGGTATATTTATCCATTGTGCTTACACATGCAATGGAATTATCGTGTTCATTCTGGATTAAATATAGTCATCTAGTCTTGGGAGCTCAGAATTTTAGAGTGTCTAGGATTTGGAGATTGGCCATCCCAGGCTAAATTTCCACCCACTGAGAAGCTGAAGTAAAATACTCGAAGAATATCAGATTGCAGAAGTAGAAAGAAACACAGCTTTCAAACACCCTAATACAGTAGAACCAAGTATGAATAAAACATTTTATCAGAGCTAGAAAGCAGGATTGTAGGAAACTGGCTTTAGGCCATTCCTTTAATTTTAGTGAGAGTTTTGGGGTTTTTTTCCCAGTTTTATTGCATTTGATTTTGTCCATTTGCAATCTAATAATTACTGAACATCAGCAGCTAACATACCCCACTGAGCTGAGAAGATTCTGAAATGCTGAGAAAAAAGAATATCAAAATGACAGCATGCTGCAATTACAAGCAACTGTAAGAAGAGTCAGATATAATGTCTTCTGTTCACCTTAAAGTTCAGAATTGGCAGGTATATCATTTTGTCTTTAACACTGGTAAAAGTTGCTTATGGAAGGCTTATTTAGCAATCTGGTACAAGATAATATTCCCTCTTTAAGTGCTCTTGTGATTACAAGCTGGGGTTCTCATTGCCCTGGATGAACAGGCACCTCCTGTTTTACACATACAGTGTAACACTACATTACAAGAACAACATTACATACAAGAACAACACTACATACAAGAACACTACATTAGGGCTAGTACCTCAGCAGGATAAGTTCCAGGGAGAGCAACAGGGATGGTCATAGTCTACAGTGTTAGGTGGAAGATGTAAAGAGAAGTTCTTGTTTAGCCTGGCAAAGGAAAATGATACAGCTGTATTTTACCACTCACATTTCCTATTGGGAATAAATGTACACCTCAAGGGTCAGTGGTCAATGGAGGGGATTGCTTGGGGAGCCTCTGTCTTTAGGAGAGTTTGGAAAGCTCAGGCAATATTCTCAAGAATAGATTTGGTACAGAGCTATTTGTCTTGGTGCTGCGGACAGAGTGCCTCATCCCTCCATGTCCCTGCAGACTCTGCTCTCAGTTGTTCTTGTCCCAGCCTGGATCACCCTGTCATCACCATGGCCATGGCTCTGTAGATTTTCTCTACTCACACAGTATGACACTGGCTACTCCAAGCTATTTTTCACTCACATTTTCTTGAAATACTTGGGGATTTTTTTTTAAATAACATTTGGCAGCCTTTTACAAGCAAAGATTGTATCACCTCCTTTACAGTCGAGTCTCAATCTCTGCACCCACACAAAACACCACCCTTATTCCCTTGAAGAGGGTATGTAAGTCTAGTTCTTTAAATGCTCAATGCTTTTGTAGTGCCTGTATTTTCAGAGTATTTTAAAAGCTTATTCCTGGAAATTCTCATATTCCTTTCCATGCTTTTATGTTGGTGGATGGACAGATGACTTTAAATGAGAATTATACATCTCCAAGATGGTAATACCTCCTTGTGCACCAGCATTTTTTAAAAGTGTGGCTTAGGCACAGTGAATACCTTGCACATTTAATGATTTATGGGCAAATACTGTATCACTGCTAATGAGCTTGCAATGTAATTGTAAGTTCTGTGTCAAGAATACCAGAGGAGAACTAGTCCAAAGTGGAAGAACAACAAATATCTGTTCATGGATGCTTTGGTTCATTCTGCTTCTTTCTGTCAGGCAAAGCCACAGCACTGAGTTCTTTGTTCTCGCTTCTTGTCTGGTCTTTTATATACATTTTAATGAGTGTATTTAACATTTAAATACATTCACTGATCTGAACCTGCTTTTTATTTTGCATCTCCTCAGAACTATTAAGACCTACTGGCAGACTTATTATACTGGCAGACTTATCATATTTCTAAATTTCAAAGCTTCAGGATTAGTGTTGGTATTTTAGCCTTGGAATTTGCTATCTTCACAATTCTGTAGTGATATGAGAATGTGAAGCTTCAAAGAAAATGTGATTCCTATTTCTTCTGTAAGCTCTTAAATGGTTTTCTCTCTTTGTCTTCTTTTTAAGAAGAGGTTTTCTTTTTTCTTTTTTTCTTTTTTTAATTTGGCACACCTTTTTCTGTCCAGTTGCATTACTGCTGTATATGTGCTTTTAAAGACAATGTAAGAAGATAAATATAAGAGCATTTTGGCTGAAAAGCAAATGTCCCCATAATGCACTATCGATTTACCAAATAATTACCAAATAATTGTCTTGGTAAGTATCAGAAAGGCTGAACTGTAGCTATTGTAAATGTAAGAGTTTCTAGGAAATCTCAACAAAATTCTGCCCAGAGGAAATTTCCCATGTAATGGACAAACAAATGAGAGTGGACAAGTGGACAAGAATAATAGCCCCTTGCGAGCCTTCCATTGGGGTAAGAAAAAGAGGCAGTTTATGCTGTAATGTTAAAAAAAAAAGAACAAAACCTGCCTATTTCTCTGAAGAAACAGCCTGCTTGGATACCTCTTTTCTGCCAGTACACCAGTGTGTATTTTCTTCACTATATAAAATAGCTCGAGTCTTCTTCATAATGCTCATCCTGCAGAGGCTGGAAGTGAGGGTTTGCAGGTTTTTAGGTAACAATAGCAGCCTAAAGAAAATCTTACACTTCATCCCTTTCCAGCTCCAATCCACACACAAGGTAAAGTTCAAGCTTGAGCTATCTTGCCTGGCAAAAATAAGCTGTTTGACACTAAAGCTACAAACACTGTAGAGATGAGTTATCTACCAATTACAACACCTTATCAACAGGCTATCAACTGCTAATCCAATTAGTCTGCCTAGCTCGCTGCCCTGTGGCTCCCTCAGTCCTCCCAAGCCTGAGGTAGGCAGTAATTCACATGCACTGTGAGAGATAACACTGAAGGAAAGACAAGCTTTAAAAATTCTCCTAAAGGAGGATGAGCTAATCACTAACTGTCCCAAGAGTAATTGAGATGCCATGATCACTAGAGCAGGAGTCTGTAATCACATTTTATTGACAGCTTCTAAAGATCAGTCTTCCTTGGGAGCTTCCTGGAGTAAAACCGAGCCAAGTGTGTCTGCAGGGCCTGGTGCAACACGGAGTGATGGGACCAAATGATGCACCCTGAGTCAGGTGTCACAGCACTCCCAGCATCTTAGAGAGGGGCTGTGCACAGGTCCCTGCTCACTCTGGAGTCCCCAGTGTGTCCTCAGACCCAACCCAGGGAGTGTAGCACATTGTGTACAGAGGCACCACTGTCAGCTCATCTGGGACTATGTTCTTGGGAGGACAAAGGCAGAGGTAGCTGATCTTGTCATGGAACACTTGCAAATACAGTTTATCTATAAATAAATATTGGACTTAAACATTTATCAAATTGATGTTTGAGTACTTGAATACGTTCAATTTTAAAAATCACATACTTCCTTGTGGGAAACCATGTTTCATATCTGGGTTTGCTGTCTCAGCTTTATAAACACCTGAATACAATCCTGGAAAAACAAGAATCTTAAAGACATCCTGCTACCAGCTACCACCCAACCCACAAAGATAGTCCTCTGTACCACAATAAATGGGATTTCAAATACACTTGGCTAAGATGGATTGAGATTCTTTAAATATATTAAAATATAAAGCGATTTTTTATACGTGCAGTTTGTGTGTTGGTACCAATAACCATTTTGCATCCTTCTTCTTGCAGGAGGTGAAGTCACCAAGCCCAGGTTTGCTCAGTATTTCCATGGCAGCCTGGCCAGTCTGACAATCCGGCCAGGAAAAATTGAGAGTCAGAAAGTGATTTCCTGTTTGCAGGCCTGCAAGGAAGGCCTCGATATCAATTCTCTTGAGAGTCTTGGCCAAGGAATAAAGGTGAGGGATGAACTGACATCATCTTTGATAAAAAATTGGATCTGATTTATGAAGTGGGGAGCCCAAGGTAGAGTATACCCAGTACAGATGTACTCCCAGAAGCAATGTAATTTCCCATAAAATCATGCAAAGAAAAAAGTAGAAGAGCTGTGACACTGCAAAGAAAAACATTTCTATTATTGCAGTGCTAGATGATCAGAAAGTAACACACTGCTGATATTTCAGAGTCTGTATGAATTGCTAGGTTGTGTTTTCATGCTTATTTTGTAACTTGTACAGAAATAGACATGATAACAATGATTTATTGAATTTTGATCTCAAGTAGTTTTAAAGCAGTGGAATACATAAGTCCTAATGCAATAGCATTCTAAAATTCAGTGTTTTCAAAGAGGAAAACTTTATGCATGAAAATTGAAAAATAAAATCTCCTAAAGTGAATAAATTAAATTTTTAGATTTAAATATAAGTCATTATCCATCTTCAATACGCATATGATTACTGGTAATGTAGAGCTTTTTCTAAGATTGGAGAGTAACAGACAGGGAAATCCTGTTTCAGTTGACCTAGTGGCCAGATGGCTTTGCATTCATTCCGAGAATTCTGAAATTCTGTTCTTTAGATACAGAATGCATCCAATTGTTCTTTGGATACATATGTAGGATCTTGGCTGTCCCAATGCTCGCATGAGCTGCATTGTCAGTTTTTCTTTACTGACACCATTATCTGCTGACACTGTTCTTGTGCTCAGTGTAAATGCACTTGTGAAGCTGTTTCCTGGTACACAAATACCACTTCCAAAGGAGCTGAGCTTCAGACCCAACTCAGGAAGTTCCTTTGGGTGCACACAATGCGTCCTGGGAAATTGAACCAGGGGTGTTTTGGTGTGGAGTTTTCAGAGGGGAGGGGGATGGTGCTAAAACACCTCACCTGGAACATGTAGTGGGAATACCATGGACTGTATTTTATTAGCCAAACCTTTCTGTTGTATAGACTGACCTGAAATGTGCCCAAATGTGTGTCCAGGTGATGATAGTTTGCAGTGATGTAGTATAACTGACACATTTTGTGAAAACAAGGGTAAAAATGAAAATTGAAAGTGCAAAAGTAAGGAGGAATTTTGCTAGCTCTTTTACATATGAGGAAAGACCCCAAAGAATTCTATTATCATCCTACCAGCAACATTATTAAGAATTTCACATTGCTGCTTCTCACAGCAACGGGACACAGGGGTTGGTTAAAGCTGTTTTTAAAATGCAGTGTACACCAGGAGCAGGTAGGCATTTCTGGAACCCACATGGTATATGCCTAATAGTAAGTTCTTTGCTGGGATTTTCCATTAATTAAAGCACTGTACACTTCTCCATGGTGCTTAAAAGCATAGTAATTCCTCCCCTATTGTTGCCCTCTAAAACCTAACAATATTTGAGTCACCCCAGTTTCATGGGCTTGGGAAAATCCCTCTTCTACCACCAACTGCTGGTCCAGCATTTGTGACTTCCTTAATGTACTGGCAGTGCAGAGGGTAAAAGGAAGATAAGGGATTGTTTTCTGCCTTTTAATGCTTTTGCAAACTTTCAAAACATCTTAATTTTCTGAAATACAGATGAGGCATAGTGGGTTTTTTTAAGTTACTGATGTTGCTTTTACTGCCTCAGCAAGCCAAGAGTAAGAGCAACAGCAGGAGGCAAAAATGAAAGGAACAGCCAGAGAGATATTGTGGAAGGGTGTCTTTGGGGGGCTGACAGAAGGAAGCTCAGCTGAAAGCAGAACTTTGCCTGACCTTGAAGAGAAAATTAGAGAGAAAGGTGGTGTGGTGTGAAAAACAAACACACCTGATCCCACACAGGTAAGTGTGACAGCTGCACAGATGATGGGTTCTGTGGGGTTGTTTATGTGGTGCTTTGCAGATTACGTGTTGACAGACTGATGCTGGAAGGTGTTTCCAGGCCCTTTGTATCATGGAGATTCACCCTTTAACCACCTAAGAAAGAGCAGAGGAGACCAGCAGCAGTTTCTGACATGATTGTGCTGGACGTTTTTGGGCTGCAGCCTAATTTTCAGTTATCTCTAACAGCTCTCTGAGACACTGCCTAAGCTGTTGCTATTTTTAGCTTTTTTTAATGAGAAAGACAAAAATGGCTCAGACTGGGGCTTTCTCCAGTCCCTTTGGCAGCATTCCAGCTGTTTTGGCAGCTGAGCTATTAACTGGCTAGCTAGAGTCCCCTTTTGGTAATTTTATTCTCTACTGCTGCTAGCTTAAAGACAGGAAAAGGAAGTGTATGCAGGCTGCGATTCATGTTAGTCCTCCTCTTTGTTAAAAAATACCCTTCAGTGTGTTGCGATCTTCCTGCACAAGCTTTAAACCCAGTCCTCCATGTTCTGTTCGCCAGAGGGCCCTGCACTTCCTCCTGTTTGTCACAGTCTGTTTGATGTGTTTTGCTTTTTAACCTTTCTGGCTGTAAGGAAGTGCAGGCAGCCATTGTCTGTATTTAACAGAACATGTTCATGTAATCCATGCCCTGCTTTTTATTGGGGAGGGAGTACCCAGGAGAGAAAGGTGCATTTGTGTTCCGTGCTGACAGCAGTAGGGTGCAGCGTCAAGGGGGTTACACTGGTTTCCTCTGCAGTGCAGATGGCTTACTGAGCCAATTCAAAGACAAAACATGGAATTAGGATTAATTGCGATGAAGGTACAAATCAGTCATTGGTTATGTCACAATAGTGACAAAGTTTCTCAGTCAGCAAGACTGATCCGTGTTCACTGCAATGGAGTAGAGAAGGCTTGGGGCTACAGGCACAGGCAGTGGCTTTGCAGGATTTTCTGGGCCAAGTGAGCAGCTCTGTCTTAAATCATGACACCCTTATTGATCATCAGACGGGATGGAGAGCCTCCTTTAGTGTGTCTGACGTTAATGAAGATGTAGGAGGCAAATGCTGTAATTGTTGTGTTCATTCATGTTGAAATATATCTCAGAAAGGTATCCCAGGATAAAACCACACAGAAAGCAGCCAAAATATGCTTCTGCACACCAGGCTGGCTCAAAAGGCAATGCTTTTATATGGGGAGTGTGTTTAACCTAAAAAAGATTACATAGGAATAATAGTCATGGTGGTAAGTTAAGATTTTGAACATCTACAGAGTTCAAAAATAAATAGCATTGGAAAATGCTGCAGAAATTGTATCATCAAGGTTGATAAGGCTGCGAAAAGAGCAACAAATAATAAGAGCAAAATATAATTTACTATAAAATTAATTATAACAGTAGTTATTTAGGTGACCGATACAAGTACATGTTTTAGAGAGCAACATGTGGATTCAGCCAATGATAGCTACTAAGATTTTTTTTTCTTTAATTATTAAATTTTTAACTTACATCCGTGCACCATTCCTGAAAAAATACATTATTTTGTACTCTGTACCTGGTCCCTTAAATACTAATTATTTGCATCTCTCCTAGTATCACTTCAACCCTTCGCAGTCAGTCCTTGTCATGGAAGGAGATGACATTGAGAATATAAATCAAGCCCTTCGAAAGGTCTCATACATCAACTCTAGACAGTTTCCTACTGCAGGCGTACGATGTCTCAAAGTCTCGTCTAAAGTCCAGTAAGTTATACATCAGCTGAACTGAATAGATAAGGAACATTTTTAATGAATTACTTTTCTCTTTGGTCATGTAAAAAGAATAATTTTGACTAAATTAAATTAATAAATCATACCTCTTTTTTATTGAACCTAAAGGATTAATTTAATTTTATGCCAATTTACATGGTGGTTTTCTCTTGATATTATCTTCTTAAGAAACCTTTCTTGTCAATGTGTCTTCTCTTTATAGTTTGGGGCATACAGTCTGGACTGAGCAGTGCATTCACTGCAATCTTATTTACTTTTAATTTTAAACATTTATAGTTCCTTCTGAGCTAGCCAGAGCCATGACTTTTTAAAGCAGGCCTGTTCGATCTAACAGAGGACATATCTGCAAGGTATCTGTAGGTGAGCTTTAAACAGCCTGTGTGTCTGTCACCTGACTGATCTGTGCTGCCCCTGGGCACTGGTGGAGGGTGTTGGGCAGGGGTCTGTGTCTGTCCCTCCCCATCACAGTGACAGCGATGTCCAGAGCTGCCACAGCCTCTCCTGGGCTCCCCTAGGCTCAGCTCTCTTTAGGGCAGGGCAAGCAGGGCTCTGGAGGGAAAACACACCAAGTTCTGCCAGTTCTCACCTGCTGTGGGCACAGCTGTTCCCAAGGTCTGGGCTGAGCTCCCTGCTGGGGGAGCAGCTCCAGGGCAGTCCCATGGAACCAACCCAGCTCCTGTGCCAGCATGAAATGAGGCAGAGCTTGTCAGGGAGTTCACTGCCGAAGCACACTGATGATTCAGATAAAAATGGAAATACAGGCACCTTTTGCCCCCTGCAAATATTGGAGGGTCCCAAAAAGAGTTCATGATGGGACAAATTTAAATGGAAAATTAGGCCCTTTTAATCACACATGACAAGATAACCATGTTGTATTTGTTTGCTGGCACTTTCTGAATTTAATGTTAGGTTTACCGAAGTTAGTTGTTACCTAGTTAACTTTTTTAACCATTTACTGCTCTGTTAAATGTCATTTAAACATTAAAATATTATTCTGATAGTGACCTTAGGAAAGAATGATTTTGCCCTTCAGAGTGAGTATCTGTGAAGGTGATATCTGTGAAGGAGGAGAGAGCCAGAGCTGGCCTGTGTGCAAAGTGGCAAAGCAATATATCCTCATGTGTGGAAGTGCCCGGGGATGAATTGGACTGATCTGAAAGCCATGAGCTGGGTTTGGAGCAGTGCCCATGCCACACTCCTCTGATTTGCAACGTGTTACATGCAGTTAATGACTAATGTATTTTTCCAGATGTTTTGGTGAAGATGTCTGCATTAGTATCCCAGACATAGATGCCTATGTAATGGTGTTTCAGGCCAATGAGCCTAAGATTACCATAACTGGGATGGACCACTTTGCTAGACCAGCTGCAGAGTTTGAAAGTGAAAGAGGTGTTATTTTGTTACCTGACATCAAGATCATCAGCACAGTCACTAAAATGGAGCATTCAATGGACTTGAGAGAATATGACAGAGGTTTGTGTTTTTCTTTTACATATTTGTCTCGGTTTTGGAAGACAGGTGTCTGCTAGGGAAGGCAGGAGCCTCCCCTGGAATGAAAATGTAGACCCCCCTCTCTCCGAATTATTATAATTCTGAAATCAAGGGGCTTTCAGGCAGAGATCTGGGGATAGGAATAACAGTTCTTTACTGGTACAAGCAGGCAAACAAACAACAATAACTACAGCATGAGCAAGAAGACAGAACCAGGGACCCTGTGACAGCTTTCTCGGCTGAGACGGGAAGGGATGGAGGAGAGGCTTTGTTTCACAAACCCCCTCGGGCGGGCAGTGTCGGTGCTTCTGTAGGGCTCTGAGGAACACTCAGCTGGAACAGCAGGGACGAGCTGAGATCCTGGGCCAGTGGATGAGGTGGATCAGCAGCTCCACGGTGGTGCCTGGCACTGCCACACGTCCCGGCAGGACAGGGGGTGCGAGGCAACCAATGAAGAGGGAAGAAGGAGAAGCAGCAGCAGTTCCGTTTGGGTGATGGCGAAATTCCCTTCTCTCCACTGCAACAGCTCAAAGTGTGTCCTTTTCCGAAGCTGAAGAAAGCCCGCCAAACTGTCCCAACCCTCCTTTTTTCTTGCCCCCTTCCCCCCCTGGGCCTGGCCAAACTCTTCGTCTTTTGTCAAGCACCCACCAAGTACCCACAGTCAGGTTTTCCCCGCAACTAATGGGTAAAAATTCCACAGGTGAGCCAGAACTAAAAGGAGGACACCTAACCCCCAACAATATTATTACTAGTTTTGTAAGGTGTCCTCATATTTTTAAAGGCTGGTGCAAAGAAGTAATGCAAAGGTTGTCGCTTCACCCAGATTAATTAGGCCACAGTAATGCTATACTGAAGAAATTCAATTCAACACATTGAAAAATTTGTTAAATGGTGGAAGATCAAAAGGTTCTTCAAAAAAAGCAGGTTTTCCATGCAGTGTCCATTTATTATACTTCAGAATAATTCCTTTCTACTCTTACTTTCATACTCTGTTACATAGGTTATTTTCATTAAAATGCCTCTAGCAGAATTTTAATTGTGTTGATAAAGTGAAAAGCAGTAATTGAACAAAAGTTTAAGTTTTACTTTGCTCTTCTGTTTCCAGTTCTGAAATTAGCTTGTGAGTGATACTTGAGAAAGTAATCTCATGCCTCAATTTCCCACCTATAAATGTATATATAATCCTTTTAAAATATTTATTTTCAATGATGACAGTTTCAAATGCTAAGCAATGGATGTATTATTATTCAACACTGTGTGAATGTTCAAAAGTATGAATCAAAAGTATATATCAAGTTTAAAATCACTGTGTGTAAAGGAATATTCTTTTCGGATGTTAGCGTGCAAGGTAGATGAAATGCCTAATTTGAGAGATCATTCTAAACACTATTTGCTGGACTAGAATAAGCAGCAACTAGATGTAAGTCTCTGGAGAAGAGGAAATGGGTAATGATATGCAAATTTAGGGGCATGGGTTACCTGAAGCCTACAAATTTGACTTGGGCTGCATTTTTGGATATGTCACAGCTGTACCTAGAGTTTAGGTACCCAGATTCACTGCACCAGGAGTTGGCCATCTAAGGCATAAGGCTTTCCTGGCTGTGCCTTCCTTCCCAGTATACCCTCTAACATCAACTTCACAAAATGGGCAGGAAGTTCCAGGATTGCAGTGTCTGTGCCCTCAGGGAGCTGCTTAAGCAGTTTTGCCACGCACTCAGTGCAAAGTTGATCAGAAGATTTAAATACTAACTTGATATGTTACTCTTTTTCCAGTGACAGAATTATTTTTTCACTTTTACATGTTGAAGGACAGTCAGTTTATAACTTAATTTCTTTAATTCACGCAGCATAGGCTCTTGCTATTTATAATAATGCCCTGCTCTTGGATAGATGGCCAGGTCTTTGTAATGCAAATTGTTTATGGGGCATAGAGTAACTAAGAGAATCATCCAGCATAGATATGTTGGATGTGTGTTTTTCCAGTTTGATTTTCCTTGAGAAAGATGGTATCAATACAGCATTGAAACCTGGAATTTTTTATATTAATTTATTTCCAAGATCAAATTTCAGTTTTCTACTTCCAGTAATGTTCTTGGGTGCCTTTTATTATAGAGCAAGATATTTTCTATTTATCTCAGAGGGTATTTGTAAGCCTTTATCATCACAGCACCTGTACAGACAGGACACTTCCCTTGATTTGCTTCAAGTGTGCTGGATTTAATATCAGCAAAAACAGTTCAGCCATCTTGGCAAAAACTGAAAGCTGTGATGCAAAGCACATAAAATAACTGAGCTGTTCTGTGATCATTTCTCTTCATTTTCTTCTTTTTTTTCCATGCTCTATGCCATGGGTTCACAGCCAATAAGCAAGTGGTAGTAGAGGAAATGGTCCACAACTTGGATTTCTGTGATGTTTTGGTCATTGGTGCAGAACTAGACCCCCAGCAAGAGTGTTTAGAACTAGATCATGGGGAGCTTCAAGGAAAACATCTAGATGCCACAAATTCCACTGCAGGATATTCAATCTATGGTAAGTTCATGAAATTTGTTTTCCATTATTTTGTCACATCAATTATATATTGGAACGAAAGCTCAAATATGTAAGAAATGGGAAAGAAATCTGTGATTTTCTAGCCATGAAAATATCCCAAGAGTGACTGTATCTTAAAAAAACACAGTTGCTTCTTGATCTCTGGATGTGCTGTGTTTGCCCTTAGGATTCTCAGCATCCCTCCTGCTACTCCCCAGGTAAGGAAAATGGCATCCCTGCTTTCTTGAAATTTGAAGTTCTTGTGGACCATCACAGTGGAACATGGGAGGGAGGGGGTTCCTCAGTGTTCCTGTACAATGCTGGGAAACTGGCCAACTTTTTCTAGTCACTAAGTAATTTATTCTGTACCATTGTTATGTATTTACCCCTCTCCATTAGGGACCTACATTCAATTCTGAAAACTGTCCTCACGTAATTGAGTATCAGGATGCCAGGGTGCGACACTGATAGCTCAGTTCTTTTTCCTCAGAACCAAGATTAACGAGAGAGAGAGAGACTGCTTTCATGTTTGGGCTTAGGATGTTTATTCTTCCTTATCTGTATTACATCTTTACAGACAGTAAGGACTGATGTACTTTAGGCTAACAAGCTACAAAATGGAGGAGGAAGTATCTCTCCAAGGTCTTTTAAGTCTCAATTCACCCAATAATGAAATGCCAAGTAACTTATTTTCACTTATAACCCTATAACCAAACACCTGTGTCCTGCAATGCGGATTCTTCCATCCAATCCCCTAACAGTACCCAAAAACCCTAAAAGAAGAAAGAAAAGGAAGAGAAATCCTCCATTTTGTCTCTTCTTCACTAATGTAGCTTAAACCCTAAACTCTAGCTTTCTCACCTAGTGATTTAATATACATTCACATCTTCAGTTGTATCTATTAATTTTGGAAGCCTTTCCCATGGCCTCAGGCCAAACGGTGTTTTCTTATGGGTCTGTGCCTGTCAGCACAGAAAGGATAAAATTCTCTGTGCCCAGGGTTCCAGCATAAGGGAACATTTGATGCCCTGTCATTTCCAGACCTTTCTGCCAGTTTCCATGTGTTCTGTGAGCAGCTGATTTCTTGTGCATCACCAGAACAGTGTTCCCTTGCCTGTCCCTGAGCTGTCCCTGCCCTCCCACCCTGCAGGTGTTGACAGTATGTTCAGCTACGAGCAGGTGCTGCGGCAGCTCCGCTACCGCAACTGGGGCAGCTCGGCCACCTCAGACAGGAAATTCAGGGTCAAGTGCTCCGAGCTCAACGGGCGCTACACCAGCAACGAGTTCAACCTGGAGGTGAGCGATGACTGAGTCATGTGTTCCCACCTAGAGCCCAGGTAACAGCTCCAGGAAATTGCAGGGCCCACTTAGCAATATGGTCAAAATTAATAATTGTTTATAAAGACAATTAACAGCTTAATAATTGTTAATGAAATTAACAGTTATTCCATAATGTTTAGTTAACACCTGAAAGCTGATTAATATAGAGAGGAGAAAAAGTCACTACTTATCCAAACAGGTATATCAAAAGAGTCCTGATCTGTGCCACTTCAGAGTCAAGAGCCAGAAAGGTTAGAATGCATTTTTCATGCTACAAATTAGAAATATATTAAGCTGTGTATTGTCCACTGGCATAAAAAAATGAGTTAATTTGGTCTTTAGAATCTATGAAGTAGTATTCCTATCTGCTGATGAACTTCATAGTCCAATGTAATATATGGAACCAGCAGGCTTGGAGTATAACATCCTTCTTAGTATCTAGTCTCTTATTTTTCTTTTCTCCCAGATTAATATCCTACACAGTTCCAACTCCAACTTCATGGACTATGTAAATCACATGATAGTCCAGCCCAAATTTCTCCAATCTGTTCAGCACCCTGAGGGGAGTGTAAGTGCAGCTCACAGCTCAGGTACGTGACAACTTCCCAGAGACTGCTCACAATGATTCTGGTATGTCAGTGCTTCCCTTGTGGGTCAGCCTGCTCCACAGACTAAAGCCCTGAGGTCCTTTGTTTCAGCTTCCAAAATCTCTCAGAGATCACTGCACAGGTGCAAAAGAAGGTAACACTAGATTATGTTCTGTCCAAGAATGTACTTTGTAATTAAAACTAGGTATGCTTTTTTAAAGTCTTCATTAGTGGTTTTGTACCCTGACCCCTGCAGTTAAAAAATGCCTTGTTTCTAGTATTGAATAGTATGAAGGGTAATATTTATGCTTACATTATTCTTACGTATTTGTAGTTCTGTGCATATTAATTTCTACCCACTCTAAACAAAAGAAAGAAATTGTATTATTTTTAAAAATGCAAAATTGCTGCAGTGCCTCTGTTAGCTGCTGTCAAGGCCTCAGTCTGGGCTCTCTGGAGATAAGGAGGTTTATCTAGTCATGTGCAGTAGGCATTAGGATGTATTTTTATTTCATTTTAATTTTAATTATGTAATTTTATTTAATTTTTATATGAGTTAAGATGTATACCCAAATCTTGAACCTTTTCAGTGAAGTTAAATCCAGGGCAAAGATACCTGTTTAAAAGTTGGATTCTGAAATCCTTTTAGCTGAATGATATATATGTAAAAAGGAAAGCTGATGTAAAGTGTAGGCAGTTATAAGTAGCTACATACAGACATGCTTAGAAAATTACTGTATTTTTCTTTATACTGTGCAGGCAGTTCACTAAAATGAAACTGAATGTTTAATGGATAAACTACTGCAAAGCAGGTTTTTTTGTTCCTAAATACTGTTTTGATTTCATTCTTCATTCTTATAGGCAGGGCAAGGCAATAAAATGGGTTGTGGGTAGGATTATACTATTGTTCCTGGAACTGCAGTACCTTGAGTATACCATAGAGAGTGGCAGCATTTCTCCAGTAACCTAATTGTGGAGCTGACTACATGTGGTAGTTCAGAGAGATTTCTTCCTGTGGCTAGGTGGAGACAGGGCCTTCTCAGAGTGCAACCAAACAGTGGGGAAAAATGTCTTAAGTCTCAAGAGTCTTCCAGGAATGTTGTAAACACAGGCAAATAGGGTAGTAATGCATTTATTTCTGGGAGCTTGAGATTGAAACCACAAGCGTTTGAAACCTTTGAAAATATGAGCTTTGAGATGTATATTTGAGTCCTCAGGTGAGATCAGAAGGGGTCACGCAGGTGAGGTAACAGAATTTTTCTGCAAAAACGAACTGATTCTGCACTTACTAACTGCTTGTCTTCTGTAGTTAAGTGGCTCAAAGAGCATGCTCGCTTTTTAGTTAGGATTTATCACACTCAGGATATCTGTGAACATCATTTGTGTGTGCTCCACCTTAGTGGATGGGCACTGGTCAACACTTCCTGTCATCCCAGGCACACGGCAAGTATCTGTCCTGATTCTCAGTCCAAAGGAGGGGGTGCTGTGGGTTGAAAACTAACTAGGTTAGTGGGGTTTAGATGACTTGTTCCACAAATGTAATTGCATTCCCTCTGCCACCCTTTGTCCCAGTGATTCCCGGTGTGGCCACAATCGTTATCATCATCTGTGTGAGCATCCTGGTGTTGGTGATAACTCTGGGAGTGTTCCGGCTCCGCTCGGCTCATCAGCACGGCTCCATGGGGCACGAGGGAGCCAGGGAGAGCGAGATGGACTGGGATGACTCTGCTCTCACCATCACTGTCAACCCCATGGAG
The DNA here is from genome assembly GCF_030490865.1 of Poecile atricapillus. NCBI lineage: Eukaryota > Metazoa > Chordata > Aves > Passeriformes > Paridae > Poecile > Poecile atricapillus. The sequence goes on along the minus strand of NC_081256.1, from coordinate 2,020,638 downwards.
GTACATAACTGGGGCACAGCACTGCACCCTGGCACTGCCAGGAGCTACTGGCTGGACTGGCAGCAGGTTTGAGCCTCTTTCAGGGTGCACTTGTTCAGTTGTGTGTCTGTACACTCAGGAGCCCAGCCCAGGTATGAGCGCTGCACACCTAGATCAGATCTAATTGAGAATTTCAGATTTGTTGTTATGTATAATTATTAAAGAAGATGGTGAAGAACTCTCAGGTCCAGCATCACTTCCATTCAATTCATGTCTGTTTGTAGGTATCCAAGATAGCAGTTGCTTTGGCTTTAACTTTTTCATGTAAGCATTTATACTCTAAAAGGAGGGGAAATCATCAGCAGTTTAAAGAAGCTGATGGTGAAGGTTTAAATTTTGGCAGTGTGGGTAACAAATAGATTGCTTATTGACATTCCATTCTTCTTACAGTATTTTTTGAATGTTTGCTAGCAACTTGTATGAATTTGATGCCTAATAATCATATAATGATGGAAAGCAGATTTGCCCATCATGTTAGCATTTCTAAATGCTCATTTGAGACAGCTCTGGCTGGCAAGAAGGCACCTTTCTGCTGCTGTCTCATTTCTTTAAATGTATTGTAGAAATATGAAAAGCCACACCAGACAGAAGAGGAGAGTGAGGAAGAAGACATAGACGATGAAGAGGAAGACACAACCAGTGCTGAATCAGATGACAGTGAAGAGGAGGAAGAGGAGGAAGAGGAGGAGGAAGTGATTGTCCAAAAGGGAGACAAACAGAATGCGACCAGGCAAGAGCAGTTGGAGTGGGATGATTCAACACTCCCCTACTAACAAACAGCCCTCCAGCCACAGCTCTTTTGTAGCAACCAATACAATGTTTTTTCAGAGTCTATGAATTCACTGACAGGATTTGAACTTCTGCTTGCCTATAGCTGTTTAGCCTAAAATGATCTTGTTGTAGTAATTTATACTGATAGAACTGACCCTTTTCTTACAAAGCCTGGGGAAAACGTGCTACAAACCTCCTGGCGTATGCACTAATAAAGTAATCCAGAACTTGATCTGTTAGCAAGCATAGTTCTCAATTTCCTGTTTCTACCCTGCAGATGTGTGACAAAAGTCCTGTCACTCAATCCATAGAAGTTTTTGCCTTTGCTACTTTTTTCACACAGGACAGATTTCAGCTTGTTATGGAAAAATTACTTCTGTGGGTCCAAATACCAGTTGCCATCTAACTTCATATTCTTACAGGTGTAAAACACATAATCCATCTCCAAACTGGGGCAGGGCTTTAGTGCTACAGGGGCTGAACTCCTGCCTTTTGGATGTTAACTGTCTTCTCCATGGGAATATCTAGGGCTTGACAAGGGATGCATGTGTGCCTATGTAGATGTGGATGGTGTATTTTTTCAGGCATGCTGTAATACCCTCAAGAGAGGGATTTTTATCCAACCTACCAATAGAAATTAAAAATGAGTTTAAGAAAAACAGCAACAAGAAGGGGCTGCTAAAGGTTACCAGAAAAACAACCAACAACCCAGCTCATTCTCTGTCCACAAAAAGTAATATGGTCTTATGCAAACTGTAAATTCTAATGGGATTGTTTCACTGAAAATCTGTAGAGCTGCTCATTAGTTATGGATTGAGCAATTTGCAGCAAATCGATGCTTTAAACCGTCTGTCTCATGGAATCATTAGCTTGCTGCAGCATCTTACTGAACTAGTGGAAAATAAGTGACCCCATTATTCCATAACTATGTATGGCTGGGATTTAAGCAATTACTTTAAATGAAGAAAATGTTCCCTTTTGCCTAGTGAATGCCAGCTGGAATTCCTGTCTGACTGTATTCTAGAGAAACATGATACCCTATTTCTTCTGTACCCCTGCCTGCCTGTAGTGCACAAGAGAAAAGAACAACACTGTGAGCCCTCTTCTGTGCTCATAATTCTCCCTTATTTCTTCTTCCTGAAGCCATTAATGTTGAGAGAAGATTTTATAAAGTAGACAAGGAAAGTAAAACCTACACGGAACCAAAATAGTTGAAAACATAAACTAAAATCTTAAGAGGTTGAGAGAGTATTTTAGTTTGTTATGGTAACACAGCATATTTTTCTTAAACACTGTTTAAAAAGAAAAAAAAAAAAAGGAAAAAGCAGAGTTATGTACACAGTGTGTTGATAAGTCTGTGTGGTGTGGTTTTTTGTCCCCTTTCTTTGAGTACCTTTGCATTTTCAACTGCTTTGCTTACCAAATGCTGCAGCACTTGCTGGGGTAGCTTCTCCAATGCTTAGAAGCAAAATAGCATGGAAGTGAACACTGCTTAGTGGCTTGTCTGGGTTATTTTCCTGAGTACTTTGTTTTCTTTGCAATTTCATCTTTGACTTTTGCTTTTGTAATCTGCTGTTTAAAATGAGCTGCTTCCTCTTTCCACTCAGTCTTGCCACAACAGAACCTTCCTGAGTGCCCTGAGTGGGGGCTGATGTTGCAAAGGATGCTTGGAACAATCTTGAGGGTATCCACCTTCATCAATACTGGATTATTTAACAGCTCCTGAATGTCATGGGATATAGGGAATACATAGTGTGTTTGGGGGTTCTTGTAATTCTGGTTTCAGCATTTGATAGCTGAAGGGAAATGCTGACAACAACTAGGCCTTCTAGTAGAATAACTAGAAAGTAAGTGAAAGAAAAATCTGTATTAATTTTAAAATTAGAGGTATTCATGCTTTCATTTGTTGTGCCAGCAATCACATTGTCACATGGTTGTTAAGACTGGCAATACAGCAGTTTTCTTTTGTTTTCAATCCTGTTTCTTTCTATTCCCTCACATATATTAATTTAGAATACTTGCAGAATCAAGGCCACATAAGTACATTTTATATGCAGAAATAACAACTGCAAAAATGCCCACAATTTCTGTTTAATACAAAGTTAATATTAATATTTCTGAATATCTTGAACAAAAAATATTATTTTAGATCAGTTCCTACCATCCTAGTATTCTAGATAATTTCTAGTTTTATTTTTTTTCGTGACATGAAGCAGGCTCTTCATGATGCTTGTTATCAGCACATATCAGCGAATCTTTCTGCTCAGAAAGAAAAGATTTAAAATTAAATGTAGATATTTAAACGTTAATTTCAAATTTAAAACTGGACTTAAATTATTTTAAAGTTTCTGTTATTCCTGATGATGATTATTATTATTATTATAATTATTATTATTATTATTTTTGTTGTTGTTGTCATAGCAAACATTAGGACAACTTGAAAACAGCAATTTACAACCTTATTGACAGCCTTTAATTCTTTTATATGTTTGTGAATTCATCAGTGTGTTTCTCCATCTAGTAGACTTATGTTTTTGTTACTGGAAGCAGACCTTTTCAGGCTGTACTCATACATTACGCAAGAAGCAAAGTATTTTCTCTACTGTAAATAAACCTACATTTTTAAACCTAAGCAAAGTAATACAGGCATGTGTGTTATCACTAAAACCTGGTTTGCAGTAAGATATTCAGCAAACTAAAATATATCACTGTACTTATTTTAGATTACTCATTGGAGAGCATTATGCAGCATTTTTCATTCAAATAAATAGAAACATCCTTTTCACAAAATGGCAGTGAGAATGAGATACTTCTTTACAAAATGGGCCCTAGAATATTTGGATAGCACTGAAAGCAGTGACTTCCTGAGCAAAACTACTACTAGAAAATCAGAGAAATATCTCCTTTTCTAAAACAATTCTAGCAATGTTTCTATGCCTCTAGAAATCATTTTTCAATATAACCTACTTCCTTAAAAACCAACCAGAACATACACACAAGTATGTATATAAAGACACATGCATGGGGGCTTTTTGCCCCTAATCAAAAACCAAAATTCTCTCCTCTCCTCCCTGAAAAAAGTGCTTAGAACTGTAAAACCATTTAGGTTGGAAAAGACCTCTGAGATCACTGAGCACTGCCAAGCCCACTGCTAACATGTCCCCAGGTCCCCCATTCACATGTATTGGAATTCCCCCAGAGGTGGTGACCCCACACTTTCCCAGGCAGCCTCTTCCAATGCCTGATCATCCTTTCAATGAGGAAATTTTCCACAGTATTCAGTCTACACCTCCCCAGCACAGCTCAAGGCTGTTCCCCCTTGTCCTAGCACTTCTTACTTGAGAAGAGAAATCAACCCCGCCTGGCTGCAGCCTCCTCTCAGAGAGTTGGAGAGTAAAAAGGCCTCTCTTGACCCTCCTTTCCTGCAGGCTGAGCCCCCCCAGCTCCCTCTGCTGCTCCTCATCAGCCTGGTGCTCCAGCCCCTTCCCCAGCTCAGTTCCCTTCCCTGGACCCACTGCAGCCCCTCAGGGTATGTCTTGTGGTGAGGTGGTTTTTTACACTAGCAAAAAAACAAGTGTATCCAAAGAAAGCAGTTCTGAAGAGGTACCTATAATCCATGACATCAGGAGTCCAGAGGTGACAACAGAGGTCTAAAATGACATCACATCAATGACGCCTTTAAGTTTTTGAAGTTCTATTCTAAGGCTGGAAAAAGCTGCAAAACCTACAAATGTAAATTAAAGATGTTATCTGAATTAATAAAACTGCCTAAGAGGCTATTTGTGATTAACAGCTCCCATTTCTCTTTCACTTCTACCCCATCCACAGGTGTTTTATCTTTGCAAGTAAACCTTAAAATGCACAGTTGAGATTAATCTCAATATTTACTGCATTGGCTGACACCAGTTCAAATTAGAAATAGACATGTAGGGTTTGTGACATCTTTAATACTAATTAAAATAAACTGTTGCTATTTTCTTATGCCAACAGGTAATACCTTGCAGTGGTGGTGGGACTGTTTTTTACCGCACCAGAGGCTAATGGGAGGGAGCAGTTTATTTTCCTGTCTGGCATGTGGTAGTGATGAACTTGCTGAGCACCATCCTTACTCCATTCTGGAACAAAGCAAGGCTCAGAAAGGATCACAGTGTTCTAAATTTCCTCCTGTGGTGATGAAATTCACTGTTTCCACTGCAGGAGCTGTCTCTGCCTGACCCCAAACTGAAAATAATGCCATGGGAGATCAGCAGCCCCAGGTAATGGGCAGAGGGTAATGCAGTAGCAGCCCTTACTTCACTGTGGCAAAGCCTTTTGAGCTTTGATAAAATAATTTTTGATAAATAATAAAATGATAAATAATTTGTGTCTCAGCTGTCCCTTTCCCCAGCTGTAACCTCAGAGGCAGCAGCACTGCTTCTTCTGAAAGTTTTGGTGCCAGCACACACAGCTCTTCATTTCTACAGAACAGCACCAGGAAAGACTTTACTGGAGTGACAGCAGGTAAAGGTCTGGTGGGAAGGAGCTACTTCTGGTATCGTGGAATAGAAATTATAATACCAAAATTAAGGATGTTTGCAAAAACATATGGATAATGAGAGAGATAGAGGAAATAAAGCTGTGGGTACATCTCCTCTAAGGGGCTTCCCTTTCCCTTAATTCACATATGCTGACCAGAATAAGGATCTCAAAACTAGTATATCCCCAGCCTCAGGGGAGATATCAGGTTTTATCAGGTCCTGCCCTGATAGAATTACTGAATAAAAAAAAGTGGAAATATTGGGAGGAACCTGGTTGATGCAGTAGTCTCATCTAGCAGCAGGTGTTGAGATCTCTGGGTGATCCCTGTAGTTGCTGACCTTCATGGAGCAACTGCTTAAAGTAGTTCTACACCAAGTGAGCAAATCTAAGGAGATAAGAGAAAAAACCCCAAATGACAAAACATAAATACCAAAAAGATTGCCAAAGAAATCAAACCGCCCTCTAAGTCACTAAATTAATTCCTGTTGAGTGTACATAATCCTGTGCTGTATAACCTCCCTCATGCTCCAACCAGTATCACCAGCCACAGAATGGCATTAGATTTTCCCTCATCACAGCCAAGGAAGCTGCCAGGTCTTGTTCCTGCACAGCCAGAGCCTGCAGAGCTCACAGCATCCCAGTGCCACTGCAAACAGCTGTGGGAATAGCAGCTAGCCCATCCCTCAAAGACCTTTGTGTTAGCAAAGAAACCAACATTCCCATACACCAAACCATGCAACACTTTGTAATATAAAATAAATGCTTTTCACAGCACCCAGAAGTTGCGATATTGTACAATCTTTGTACATTTGGGTCAAATGTGGGGTTTTTTTTAAATAAAGGCATAACAAGCAATGTGTGGGGAGTGATGTAAACTGACATGGATCAGGTTCCCTGATGCTGCATGTCTCAGATTGTGTATCCAATGATCAGACTTCTGGTTGCTGGACTCTCTTGGAATCCAACTTCGTTTTTTTAGCATGGAGAATAAAGACACAAAGAATAGATATAACCACTAAAGCTACAGCAGAGCAAAATCCATAGTCTCTTAACACACCCAATCTCAAGAAATATTTCTGCTAAATATATTGGGAAAATTGCTCCAGTGATATCTCATAAAGTAATTATAATTCATCATTTTTGTAGGATTAGCAAGGTACAAGCCTGGTATGTTCTTTTTGGTTTTGTTTTTCTCTGAAAAAGAAGACATGGCCATAAATTAAAAACACACAACACTTGAACACTGCAAAAACAAAAGTGGAGCAAGGGCTTTAATCTCCTAAGCCTCTGTCTAACATAGGGGTTAAAATAATAAACAACTGTAGCCCTCATTATTGAAACTCAGCAGAATAAAATCAACCCAGGAAGTTTTGTATATTCACAACTTCAGTCCTGATGATGAAAAGGGAGGCATCAGAGCAGGTACCCTTATTCTCTAGAGGCATTTTGCTGCCTTTGGCGTATGTATTGCCAGTGGTTGGCTCATTATGTTTTCCATGTCTCTGCTGGCAACAGGAACAATGCTGCTGGAATCCTTTGAAACAGCCCTGTGAAAGAGCCTGGTGGTGAACCATAATTCAATAATTCTTCTGCAGCTCTGCTCCCATCCCTCCATGGTGCAGTACTCCAAACATGCAGCGGGAATGATACAGTGGTTGCAGTGGAGAGCTCTAGGCTGGTGCTTCATTAGTTACTGCCCATAAAGAAACACTCTCAGCAGCATGGAGCACTGCAAAAGTATGAAACAGAGTTCAGGAAAAGCCCTCATTCTTATTTTCAGTAGTAGCTCATGGGGAAATTGTGCATTCATCAGCTGTTGAAGCTCCATGGCCGTGTATTGTCACTATTTATTTCTGTGCTGAGAACAAAGAAGCAGCAGATTTTTTTCCCCTGTTAAGTACATTGTACAATAAAAGAGTTCAGCTTTCCCTTGACAAGGTGCACAACGCTTGCCAAATGCAAAAAGAAACTTTACAAATTTTTCAAAGCTTTTTGAAGCTTTTTCAATTTTTTCCTATTTTCCAAATAGGGAACAAAGATTTTACAATGGTATTCCATCATCATACTTCAGAAACACAGAAAATTTAATGGGAGTAAAATGCTTTTCTGCAGCCCTACCTATTCCTTTTCTATAAATCTTGATACAGTCTTGGGTTTACAGAGGCATTTAACTTCCCAGATGGATAGAAAGTTCTTTCAGGTGTCTTTTGGCATACTAATGTATAAAACTATTTTTGCCTGAAGGTTTCAGGGGGGGCTGAAGGCTAAGGAGGGGAAAAAATTAAAGGTTTTTTAAATTGCAATGTCCTTTTTTTTTCTACTCCTGCCTCTCCTAAATATATAAACAGGTACAAAAGAGTTATCAGACAACCCTGACCAATTCTGTGACTACAATGACATTTCAAACCAGTACTGAAATTGGCAATAAATCCTTGTCTACAAGCTGCTTAATGTGCAGTAGATGAGAAGGTGGATGGTTGTTTTAACTGGGTGTGCTCCTTGGAATATGAAATGGATCAACTACACTCAGTTCCATTAGAAAATCAAATTTTCATTTTAGGAAGAGTAAGCAGGAAGGTAGAAGAGAATACTACATGAATAACAGAAAGTGTTGATGTGAAAAAAGCTGAAATTTAATCTTGTAGAAAAGATAGAGACATAAAGGCTTGAGTGTCGAATAGAAATAAAATGGAAATATTTTCTGTTTTTGTGCCAGAACTCACACTGTCATGATGAACAAAAAAGAGAATGGATGTAGGATGTCAAAGAGTTCCGAGATGACCAGACATAGATGCGATACACATCAATTATGTTGCAATACACAAAAATTTTGTTTTGTATACATATACATGTTGTGTACAAGAAAAATCACAGAATGGTGGCTGAGGGGTGAAGGAGAACTTGTAGGGTTTTAGCCTGGCTGATGCTGAAGTTGCCTCCTTGAGTTCCAGCAGAGCTGGGAAGGGAGCAGGGCCATGGGAGTTGTTGCTACCCTGTACATGCATGAAGTAGAAAAATCTAGAGCCAAAGCCAGCCCAAGGAGCCTGGGGCAAACATTCTGTCTACTGTGACTTGAGTTTGAGGGTACAGTTACCACACAGTTTAATTTGATGTAAGAAATGGAACTTTTGCCCACAGACGGTTGTTGATTAGTTTTAGAGAACAAACATACTCCATGGGTTGATGAGAAGCTGGAGACACCGAAGGGAGACTGTACTCCATATTGAAAAGGCCCTCAAGCAAACTTTTTGTAGTGATACAATCTCCTAAGTGGCCACATAGTTAGGACTCCTGAATTTTGAAAATGTACATAATAGAAAACTTTTCAAGGATAACGACCATCCCTGCACCAATCTGAGAGCTGAAGTTATTGCCTCCATTCTCAGAGTCAATTACTGGCACATTTATTTTTGGCCTCTCCACAAACGGATGTAAAAGTGTGAGGTACATCTAAAAAGAAATGGGGTTTTTATATGGATTCTGTTGCAAATACTGCACCACCAGTTCAGTAAATTTTTGATTGTGGTTAACAGGCAGTTCTGCTCAAACATTCATCACAACTGGGATGAGAAGATATACCAGAGTGCATTATTGTTTTGAGGGGCAATACACACTATGGGTGGGCTTCCTAAGAACTGTTTCATCTCAACTTCAATGTGTATAGAAGTTCATACTAGACTTATCAAATTCTAGAACTAAAGATTAGTAGACAAAAGGGAAAAGTAGTGCCAGTAGAGTATTATGCTAACAGTGCAGAATTCTTTCCCAGAATATATTTTTTAGTGTTATGGGTGGGGGTGCTTCAACCTACTTAAATGTTTCTAGGCTTGGGGCTTCTACCTCTTCCCCTGGGAGATTGTTCTAGTGTCTATTAGAATTCACCATTAGAAAGCTTTTCCTGAAAATTAATTTAAATAATAATTTTTGTAATTTTTATCGCATTAGTGTCAGTTATACCCTTTTGCTTTAAATAGTTCCTCTAACCATGATTTATAGCTGTTGAATATTTTTAGATAGTTATCAAGTTCATTGCCTTTGGCCATTTATTAGAGAAGCTATGAAACCTTTCTCATCCCAATTCATTCCTTCACTTTTGTATTTCTTACCTTTTCATTAAATGTCTTTAATCCACAAACTAAATCCCCATGCTATTTCCTTAAATGAGTCACAGTCAGTTCATTCCCTTAAAGTGCTCTGTGTTGGTGTGTGTCACTGCATAAGTTGTCAAACATTAAACAATAAATTTAAATTGAAACCTGATTTTGTAAAAATCTTTTCTGTAATCTATGGATAAGTTCTCATATGATATGAATTTGGCAGTGTATTTTACATGGGTATAATTTAACAAAGCTAACGAATAAACACTGGAGTCAGCTAAACAGTAATACAAAGTATAATTTGTTAAAAATTAGATTGCTATCTTTAATGTGAAAACAGACATTGGTCTGTTCATGTGCCCATGTTTTTAAGTGTCCCTACAATAAACAGAAGCTATTACCCAGTAGTTTCACTAAGACAGATAATACTGTTTCTCCTCAAATGTCAGTAGAATGCACCTACTTTCTAAAACAAATGCTCAAGATTTCTAGCCAAGCACTAACTGCTGCAAAGAAATAGAATTGTGCCAACTCTTCTGATTACTGCCATGCCTACCCTTCTATTTCAAATTTGTGATCCATTTCTGGTCTCTGGACGGCATGATGACCATGTGGTTTGTTTTCAAGCATGCCCCAAGCACACCTGTGTTCTCTGGCTCAGAAGCCACACAGGCAAACAGGGAGGATGCACAAAGTCAGCTTGGGTCTTTTCACTGATGTGTTTCCTTCATCTGCTCCTGCCTTCTGTACCTGGACTCCAAATATTGAACTTCAAACTGAAATCTTTGTGCTGGAAGAGCCACTGCATCACTAAGAACCAAGGAAAATAGAATTTTTTTTCTTCCTCATTTGCTCTGTCTGCAAAGATTGGTGTAAAGGGGAGAGCAGATACACTGAGGGTTCCAGTGGTGAGTTTAGTGAGCTCTCTGCTTCCCTCAGCACATCTCTGTCCCCAGTGAGTGTAAATTGTGCAAACCATATTGTAGGAAACGCTCAGCTGCCAGGAGTGGGTTTAGGTCACACGAGCAAACAATGACTGCCGTAGCAGTGGCTGCTTGCTGTCACTGCTCTGCTCACCTTCCCAAAATGAGACACGGCATGGGGAGTAGCCAAGGTCTGATGGGCAGGGGGGAAGATGAATGAGCCCTGCAAGGTCAGGTTGTAACACAAAGGAGAGGAAAAAGAAGAGGAATTCCTGAGAAAGGAGCTGTAAAACATGACTTGCAACGAGCAGCAGGGCAGGAATCAGACAGGTACTCTGAATGTTGTTGCAGTATGGTGAAAGAGGTTGTTCTAGTTAGAATTAACCATATATTAAATAATTTATATGTTACTTAGAGTGTAGGATTTTGAAGAGCTGAGAAATAATCTAATCATGTTGAATGTAACAGCTGTGCTCTAAGTGGCTGGGACAATTCTATTTCATATTTCATCATCTCTTGACAGTAAAAACGGTATTTCATCTGCCTGCAAAAATGTACAATTTTCCCCACACAGTTTGTCATTTCCCAGATTGCTTCCATGTTAGTATTGGTTCTTGTTGAGGAGCAGTAACTGCAGTTGGTAGCATGTATTTTGTAGCTTAGGATTCCTTCCCAAATTCTGTGTAGTTGTGGCTGTCCAAAATTCTGTGTAGTTGTGGCCACTTCTATGGATAATAAAAAATATACCAGAGAAGGGATTAAACCAACACATGCTGTATGGTTGTACATACAAGAGTTGTACTCCATAAATGTGTCTCAAACCAACAAACTGTTCAGCCTAGGAAAAATGCTCTTACATGAAATATCTTACTGTTGATGTGAAAAAACCATAAATCATATCTTGAAATGTCTTGTTGCAGATGCTAAATGCATTTCTGAAAGCATGAATCTACACAATTTATGCAGTATGATTAATTAAATGACTATATGCAATTAAAAAGATGAATATGAAATGATTTTTAATAGATATGAATCAGCTGTTTGTTGTTGTTTTTTTTTTAAAGGAAAACCCAACCCTTTCTTAATGAAAATGTACAGTAAATTTTGACAGACAAAACAGTACACAAACCCTAACTTAACACAGAGTAAGAAGAAGTTGTACTAAACCTCCTTCATGGCATAGTGGTGTATTTCATAAAAGCCACATCAATTTGCACAGTCATTTATGAATTAGATATTGTTAGTACTCATATGTTTTCCACAGGACTGATTAAATGCATATTCCAAATAGATCTTTTAAAATTTGTTCTGTACATCTGTACTTGTATAAAGCCAGAGTCATTTCTGTGGTCACTACAGCACTTTCTGTGAATTGGCCAATAAATATAATTTTAGAATTTCACATAAAAGGTAATGTTATGTAATCTTTATTTCACTGATTATTGGGATGTTCTCATTTCCTGAACCATAACCCTTAAACACTAACACACCTGTGGTGACAAAGGTTAAATATCTGGCACTTGTCTGCCACCTCTCTTGCAAATTCCTAGGGAGGAAAATGCCACATGTCAAAAGACTCATCCCAGTTTTAGAGCATTTACACGACTTTTTATCCTGCTGCTGAGAAAGGGAAGCAAGGGAAAGGGAACTTTTTGAAGAGCTGCTGGTATTTACATTTAATAGTCATCTATTTTCCTCCTTCATTTTGGTGAGATAAAAGATGATAAAATATTAAAGAGAAGGATGAATATACTGCATTTTACATACATAAAAAGTGAAATAGTACAGGAGGAAAAACTTATTCTGGGTCACCAGCCTGTGAATTGCATTAGCACATGTAAGTGGTGTATGTGAGCTCATCACACACAGGACTGTGCGTGACTTCTCTTTGCCTTCTGCTCTGCCTGGAGCTCCCCAGGCTGAAAGTCATTCTTTTCCAAGATGTTCCACTGATTACCTGTTTGTGCACATCACAAACTCACCATGCACACTTCTTTACCACATACAGTAAAGTATGGTCTAAGATGCAATTCAGACCCTTCCAGTGCTCAGAAGGGTTCATCTCCCACTTCACAGGTCTCAGTGACAAGCAAAAGCTAAACCTGGACATCCAAATCTCTGCCTCCAACCTTCCACTGCTGTGCAAGGCAGAACACAGGAAGTGCTGGAGGCAAGATCAGCCTTCACACCCCTGTTTCAGTGGCACAGCCTCCCACAGCTGCCTGGAGTTTGGGAAAGTCAGGGAAAATGCATATCCTGCACTGGGAACACAACCGGTGTTCACAGATTCCAAACAGAAGTCCCTGTTTCCTGCATCTCACATCCAGAGTGGGGATGCAATTCCCTTTGGTATAACAGGATTAAATACAGCCACTTTCACCTTTTAATAATTAAACTTCTTGAGGGTCCAAAATATTAGTTAAGAGTAGCTGTGCTGAGTGTGCCTCCAGCGAGGCTGGACCCATCAACAGTCTGCATGGCTGCAAGGCTTGTTTTCTTAATAGAAAAAAAGTTCCTAAATCTAATTATCCTTCCCTCCTTAGAGAGCAATTCCTTACTGCCTTTCTCCACCTCTCAGTGGAATCTAGGTTTTTACTTTTTGTGTGTCATTAGTTACCAAAATAAAAGAGGAAGGAAAGAAAATGGTATCCCACATTAGTCCCCACCAGAGTAAGCATTAAGTCCTGGCACGCTCTCTTAAGAAAAAATATACATCTACTCTGCCATGACCTGAGAAGACATGCAAGTCACTGCAGGCTTGGACAGTGCATTTTCTTTCTAGCTGTTTAAATAGCTTTGGAATCTGTTCAGAATTTAGGATGGGCTTTTCACAACTCCTGAGTCTAAACCTAAGGACTTACAATGAAATTGCAGTGATTCAAAGAAACAAAACACGTTACAGGTTCTTTAGAGAAAGAATCTAAAGTTTTCCACCCTTAATTTTCCTCCTTTTGTGGCAATTCATATATAAATATATAAAAAAAACTCTATTTTGTCTAATAACGAAGTCATAATGTGATCGTTATGTGTATTTAATGTAGTGACTTTTTGAAAAGCTCCTGAAAAATCAGTAGTATGAGCTAGGTCATCTTAAGGATTTCCACAACCCTCTGCAAAAAATTATTTCTTGTTACAGAAAATACAACAATTTTTACCTATTATTTTATTAATAAAATAATTTCTATTTATAATTGCATTCTTAATAATTCCAAACCGTTGTTACCTTTTCAGATTTTCTAATAATCTCCATGATCTTTGTTCCTGAATTTAGAGAACCTACAACAAATCATGTTGGCTTAGTGTATTTAAAAATATGTGTCAAGTAGTCAAACACTGCTACACCTTCTCCAGTTTAGGACACTGAAAGCCTCCTAACACAGATGCACAAAACTTACAGGATTTTCTCTTAGTTACACGCAAGATATACTAGGAATAAAAAATTGAAAATTAAAGCTTAACTGATACAAATGGCTTTTTCACTTATTTACAAGTTATTGCTTATACTATAACAATAAACATCAGTCTTCTACCACACTGAAACAAAGGAAATGAGCAGCTGGTGCTAATGCCAAAATCACATGCAAGGAAAGGTATTACAGCCAGGAAGATAAAGTAGGATTTAGTTCTTCCCTGCCGTATGGCCTCAAACTGAAAGAGAGCAGGTTTAGATTAGATATTGGGAAAAAATCTTTATTGTGAGATTGGGGAGGTCCTGCTCAGAGAAGCTGTGGCTGCCCCTGGATCCCTGGAAGTGTCCAAGGCCAGGTTGGATGGGGCTTGGATCAACCTGGGATAATGGAAGGTGTACAGGTGTAATGACAGGGGGTGGAACAAAGTGGTCTCCAAGGTCCCTTCCAACCCAAAACATTCTGTGATATATTGATGGATCATACAGAGACACATATAGACAAATGCTCATAGATATCTACATTTTTAAAAGCTGTTATTGATCTTATGATTATATATATGAGATATAAAGACATAAGCAGGAACAGATCCAGCAACAACAGATTCATATTTGCCTTCCTTATGTGATGAATTTTTTTCTGCATAATACAGGAGACAGCAAATGGCTTAGTGGTCTAGAAATTCTGATCTCCAGTTATTCCAGTTTGACTCCAACAAATGCACTGACTGTAGCCTGGCACCAGAGACTGAAGCCTGTGAGGGTTTCTACCTTCACTACACACACTGGCTGTGGCAGTGTTCAAATATTTTCTCCTCGTTTCAGCACTCCACCCTGAGCACATCAGCAGCTCTCCCTCACAGCCCTTCTGCCTCTTCTCTCACTCTCCCCAAGTTAGAAGTTGTTGGGGTCAGAGGTAGAGAATATGTGCCCTTATCTGTGGTGCCTGGCTCTGACACCCAAGAGAACACTGAATTTCACATAACACCATGAAGACAGCTGTTAAACAGAGAAACTGAAAATGTGAGTGTGTAACTTAGATAGAGTTTTCTTAAGTCTCTGGGTGAGAAAGAGTTTAAGGTTTAAGCTATTTTAGAAAAAAAGAGACAAGATGGAGGACTTAGGGCATTGTCCCTTTCTCCTTCTTCTTCCTTCATTATCTTCTTCTAAGGGTTTTTGGGTAATAATGAGTGATTGGATAGAAAATGCCGCAGTGCAGCACACAGGTGTTGGGTCATTGGGTCACTAAAATAACTTACTTGGCCTTTGTTAATTGGACAGACACATAAAAGACCTTGAAGAGGTTCTTCATTAACCATTTTGCACCTTTCTATCTTAGTGCATATAGGTCCTTGTACTCTGTATATATGTAATATATAGATAAAGAAGGAATAAACTATCGAACAAGGTAAGTCGGAACAAGAAAAAACAGCCTCTCCTTTGTCAGCCTCAGTCCTAGGGAAAAGAACTCAATCACCAGTGTCACATCCCAACAGAAGTTACAGTCTGATGTTTCTCAGCAAAAACGGGACAAACTAGTAAATAAGACCACAGACAGTTTTTACATTTCCCTGGCTGCTTCTGCATGAAATGCTTAGAGAAAAGTTCATCAAGGGAATCAAAGTGTGCCTTCCAGCAGGGAAGCTCCTGAAACAGAGAATTTTTCAGTGTGACTTCTGCAAATCCCACTAACTTCTCAATCAGAAACCCCGGCTCAAATGAAAACACCACCAAAAACAGGATTCACAAACATCTGTGAATGAGAAAAATTGCTGCAGGGGCTCAGAGAGAAAAATAAATCTGTGTAAAAGATTTTGTTAAAATAAAATTAACACACAGCTGTCTCCAAATTTCCCAAGACTTTCTAAGATGCCATGTGCTGTAGAGTTAATGGTGTTACAAATAGACGTTGACAGAGTCATGTATTAGACACAAAAATCACTAGAGACCTTGGAGTCAGGAAAAACAGGGAGTTATTTTCACTGTGTTTTAAATTAGAGGGTTTGAAATGTCTGTCTAGTCTGACCTTAATAAAAAGAAAAATTATAACTTCCCTGAACATAATAGTAGATAAAGGGAGGAAGAAATTATTTAGGCATATTATTGCAAACATCATCCTTGGAACAGAGTTCACACAGAAATATAAGCAAAACCTTTAGAAATTTAGCATTTAGTGAAAGAGTTCTACTCTGTCTCTGAGATTAGTAAAACTTTGTAAGCAGTGCTTTATTTTAACCTTTTCTAGCTCTGCCAGCAGCTTTTTCAAAGGAAAAGGAAGGATTCTGTCAGCTCTTGCTGTCTTTCAGTCCAGTGGTCAAGGAAAAGAGCAAAAACTGTGGACTTATTTGTGAAGCTTATCTTTTCACAGACAGTAGGCAGAAATGAGAGGCTGTGAGTTTTAGTGATGACTCATGCTCAATTATATCTTTAGAACAAGCAAAGTATTTTTGTGTTGAAGAGATGGTAGTTTATGGAGAGGATTGGTTGTGCTTCCTCATTTTACATTCATTCTTTTATCTGAGAGCTTTCTATGTTTAACTGCAGTACACTTCTGTCTCATCCCTTCCAGCAGATATTTATGACAGAGGAATAACCATCTAAATTAGTTATACTATTAGCAACTCCACCAAGAACCAAATAATTAATGTCTGTATATGAAATACTTGGAAGAGCCCTCAGTGGTGACATCCACAGTCTGCCTTTCTGTGGGTCAAAGAACCCATCCAGTTTCTGAATTTTTCTTCTGTGCCACTCATGAGTAAAAATATTATTCAAGATAGAAACAGCCATTCTTGGAATAACAGTTCCAAAAACTATTGGAACGGTTTCTTGTTAGACTTCAGCAATCTGAAGAATCAGACTGGTTCTTATCAGACTGCTCAGCTTTGTGTCATTGCTCTCCACTGTCTGAGATTTAGCTGTTTGTTGTGGCCTGTTAAAACTTACCTTGTAAGGTTTTGGGAATAGTCTTTTCTACTGCATATTTTACAGAGTGTAGCATGGAGGACACCTGGATTTATTCACATGAATGATACCACACAGAACAGATCACAGAAGGGATAGAAATATTATTGTTATACCTGGAATGTGAGGGGGCAGAACAGGTAGAACTGTTCCTCAACTATGCCAACCTGGACTCTATTTCCTGTAATTTTTGCCTGTCATCTTCATAAGATTCTGCATCCTCCTTTGCATTGCAGTTTTTACACCTATAAAGTGGATCTAAAAAACTTTTCTGGTTATCTGTTCTCCTGTATGGTGTGACTGTGCTTCATCCAACATAACACTTTACAGGGCAATACAACTAACCAAATACATTTACTGCAGATGGTAAATATTGCCATTACAAGCAAATCTTGTTCTCCTACAGCTCCTTTACAAACTGAATCAGAGGGTGACATCCAACTGCCCAAGAGTGAAAGGTTCTGTCTAGGGAAAGAAGATAATTGCAACAGTCCAAATGAAATTTATTATTCATAAATGAAATTCATTACTTACACTGAATATAATTTTCTCCTTAAATACATGACAAGTACATATAGATATGTACTTGTCATGTTATTAGGGAAAGTTTAATAATAAAAATATTGTTTATTTAACAATAAGAGGCTACAGAAGCCTCTGATTTTATGAACATTAGGACCAGCTCTACAGTGGTCTAGGAGACCTTTAGAAATTCATTAGAATAAAAAGTTACGTGACTGTTGAATATTAATGTAAGTATTACTAAAGTGATTCAGACACTGAAGATTTTTTTCACATTACGAAGCACAACATCAAAAAATACTCAAGGTACTAGAAATACCTTCTACCTTATTATCTATGAAATCTTATAGTCCAAAATTCCACAGTATATGCTGGGGATCTCAGTTTTACACAAACAAGAATTGAAAAGTACATAATGCTGGTGGGGGATGTCTCTGGAGAGGACAAAATCAAGCCTACTAAGAAGCAGTGATATGCAGGAAGGACAGCAAGAGGAGTCTGAAATTCACAGCTTTCAGGGCTTCTTCTAGCACATTATGTTTTAAAAAATAAAATCTAAATGCTGATGCCTGCTTTGACAGGTTATCCTCCTGAAAGGATAATCCAACAATGAGATAAGGCCTCATTCCAGGGATTGCTGCAATGCAATTTTTATTTACTTTTTTAAACTTACAATACTTCTGAGGCAGTTAAAAGGTAAGAAGTAGAGTTTATATCTGAGGATAAAACTGTTAGTCACCAGGATTGCATTCCCATAGTACGTTTGTTTGGAAGACAACAATAACTGCAGAGCTGGGGAGAGACTTGAAATTGGGAAGGTTGCATAGAAATTCTGAAATTATCATGCCCAAATGTTTGAGTTCAAAGCCTGAGTACCATATATTTCTTCAGTTTAATGACATCATTGTGGTTATTAGGTTTTCTTTTACAATAAATAAGTGCCTTTTTCCCAAAGTGCTGGTTTCAGTCATATTTAGGGTAGCTAAGAGAGCCTGTCCAGAGACTACAGCATTGTTGCAGAATACATTCCTCTGCTGTTTAAATAAATGTCAAGGAAAAGCTGAGGCATTTAGTCAAAATAATTGTTGAGGCAAAAAGCCTATTAAAGTGGGAAGCATCTATTTTATTTATTCTGTCTCTGCTGATTTTCACTGAAGACAGATATATTTTGTACTATTTTTTAAAAACCTCCATTCTAAGTGGAATAATTATCACAGGGAAAATTAATCTTAACTACCAGCTTCATTTAAGTGTGACAGAACAAGAAATTAGCTAGGATTTTGTACCATGTCTACTCAGCCTGGAAGTGGTTGCATTTTGGGGCACTTCAGTGAGGGTTGATTTTCGCACAATATTGAACAATTGCCCTCTGAAAATATTTTGGCCACGACTTTCTCATCCAGAAACATCCTTGTTCCACAGCTGCTTCAGAGACTCTGTGTGATGAAAACTAATTCCCACTGGACAGGCACACACCCTGGTCCATGAACTGAAAGAAAACCTGGTTTTGGGAAGCTCCCTAGTACTAGAGGTGAAAAAAAGAATGAACACTCAGACAGCTTCACCACAGCCATCCCAGCACTGGCAGCAGTGTGAGCTGACAAGGAAGGTTCAGTACCTGTGAATATGTGACTGCAATATAGAGATGGATAAGGGATAACTAAAGGAATAAACAAAAAATGAGTCAGTCAGAGTCTTGAAGGGGGAAGAGGAGGAATTACTCACTGGAGTGCTACTGAACAAGATTCAGCCTTACTTTGCACATTGGGCGTGAATTAAAGGTTTTTACAACAATAAATGTTAAAGAGTAACTTCGCTACTTGGCCTGTGTATTGGGAAATTCTCCAATTCTCTGGCCCCTGTGGAATCACAGAGAAAAAAAAAGCTCTTAAATACAAGGACTGTTGCACTCTTTTGTACTTATATTTGTGAACATCAGGTTACAATAACAAATAATTTTCTAAAATTTAAAATAAAATTATTGAGCATTCAGTTGCAGTCCTCAGATGTAGTATTCAAGTAAACAGGTTTTTCTCATATGCACAGTCAAGGCAATTGTGTGTTCAATTATGCTGGGAGAATTGGACCTTGCAGTGCAAATCTATACATGGAGCAAGAGACATGTCTGGTTTATGTTAGTGCAGCAACACTAAAGCCACAAATGTGGCAATTGACACCACTTTATGTGACATTTATATACAGAAAAGCACTATATTCATCACAGATTTTTTTTTTACAACACTGTTTTTTTCTTTAAAAAATAAATGCCAGAGTGGTTTCTTTGGGAAAAACAGATCTTGAGATTTCTTAAAGGCAACATTTAACTTGCAATAATATTAATGAGACGTGGTGTGGGCATCAGTGGAGATCAGGAATCATCTTGATCACTGATTGAAACAGTTTATAATCCAATGAAGCCTGAAAATCATAGACCAAACCACACCAGGAGATTCATGGCATAGCTGGGATTTGAGAGAAGCAGAGATTCCTCAAGATCCACAATGATTACTACTATCTCAGGTGAGACACTGCAGTTTGAAAGCTAAATCTTTTTACTTTTGGCCTGGTACTGTTGAGGTGATTCTGTGTCACAGAATCACAGAATGCTGGCACCCGGAATGGACTACTGGGGGTCCAAGCCCCTGCCCCAGCAGGAACCTTACACCTCAAGCAGGCTTCCCAGAGCCACATTCAGATGGTTTGGGAACACCTCCAAGGATACAGACTCCACAACCTCTCTGGGTAGCTGTTGCCTCTGTTCAACACCCTCACGGTAGAAAAAGCGTTCCCTGAAGTTCATAAGGAACCTCCTGTGTTTCACATTGTACTCCTTGCCTTTTGTCCTGTCACTGGGCACTGTCGCCCTGAAAACTCAGCTTCTGAGCTTGCTAACATAGTTTTCTAAAGACTTTCCCAGGACAGTAACTGTAAACATAGATACGTGTACATTCTTTCTGTTACACGTCTTGTGATGGGCATCTCTCATAGCCAGTGCAGTGAGAAAGTGTTATCCTGACCATCCAATCCCTGGCCGTGGTCAGAAACCTATAAATCCTGGGAGGAAAAATAAACTCTCTCTTCTTTTCACCACACCTCGACCTGTGTCTGTGTGATCTGTTCATCTTCAGCAGTAACAGGGCACTGCTGCAAAGACCCAGCACTCCTCTATACCATCTCCTGCAATACTTATACACTTTGATGAGATCCCTCATGACCCTCTCAAATTACAGAACTCACACTGTTTCCCTGCTGTCTAATTTTCACCTATTAAAACCTGGAGGATCCAAATTAGGCACTGTATCATATTTACCTACCTTAGTAGAATTTATATTTCTTTATATACTATTCATCCCTTCTTCTCACATAGTTGTCAGTAAATATCTAGACTTAAACTAAGGCTCTTATTCAGTCAACAAGCAAAGATCAATAATAGATGAAACAAAACACGTTTTGTGTGTCTAATGCACTTCATGTATTGATTAGTAACTCTGTAAAGTGCTTTGGTTCTCCTGGAACGAAGAATGAGATGGGAATGTAAGGCACTCAACCTGTCTGATTGACAACCACAATCAACTCAGATTAACACTTTAACAGTTTATCTATGGATAAACAGTATCACAGGTAAAGCAGCTCCCAAGATACAATGGCAGATGGATTGGGAAAGGCTGAGCACCTTGAGTGTGCTACCAAGGAAATGCAGGGGCACTGCCTCCCTCCCATGCCAGGAAACCCAGCAGATGTGTTTGCAGAGCACAGAGGGGGCTGGCCAAGACTGTTGGGCCTAAGCTGGTGCAGCTGTAAAGTCAGGCTGGGCATCTCCGTCCAAAGCTCCACATGGTCACCTTGTGTTTCACACAGCTTGTTAGCTCAGGTTCACTGCTGCCTACTAAAAGCCTCTGGGTATCCAAGATATCAAAAGTCTCTCTAATATCTTCACAAAGGAAGAGTTGACTATTAAAAATACCCTCCTAGCTTTCCAAAGCTGTCAGGCTGACTTTTAATACTGGATTTTTTCAAAATTTTTTTTCAGTTTTCTGTAGCATGCTTATCTGAAAGCATTTGGGCATTGTGCCTCACAGATACTGTTAAGACATCCTTTGGAACATGTAAAGGGGTTTTCTTATCCAGAAACAGGTTTCTGTTTACGTGGGCAGTGATTCGTGGGAACTGTCATTAGGAAGTGAATTGAAATCTCTGGAGTGCATCACAACTGGACTTTGCTACTTGGGTCAGAGTCTGTGTCCAGCTGAAATTTCTATTACATTATCTAGATTTCATTGCTGTTATTAATACAAGTTGTGCTTCATTAAGCATATATTCAAAGTGAACCAGGCTCTGAAGCTCAATAAAGTGCTGAAGGACAAAGAACAATTGTTTTTATTCCTAGAAGTACTAGCAAGACAGAGAAGACTTTTTTTTTTCCACTGTATATCCACCTCAGAAAGAGGTGGATCTTTTAGAATGAGTTTCCTCACAGATTTGATTTTCCCCCTTTAAATAAAACTTATATTGCTTCAGGCTTAGCCAAAAGGTAGATGAATACTGCTCTGAAATAAACATTTTTTCTCAGACTCAATTTTTTTACAAGTCCATTGTTGCATATAGGTAACCTTATAAAGGTTACAAAAGGAAGGACTTGTAAAATCATGGCTCAAGCCTGTTACTTTGGCTAAGTAGAAAAGGACTATGGGAAAGTGACTCAGCTAAATTAGAGGTGGAAAAACAAGCTATGTTCACATTGTTGTGTATGGTGGTTGGTTGAATTATGGTTTAAAACTATGTACTGATAAAGGCCTGGCTTTTGCAATAAAGCAGCTCTCCTTTGCATCTGCCTGGGGACCCTGCATCACTTTGGACCCTTGCTCACAGTCCATACCACACAACTTGCTGGTTAAAAGAAGTTTTTCCAACCTCCCCCGAACTGCCAGATGCAGCTGAGGTATCTTCACTACAGTGGGGCAGCTCTGCCCACTGCCAAGTGCTGCATGCTCTCCTGCCATCTGTTAGGATTCACAATGTCAGCCAGACATCCCAGAAGAGCTGTGTCCTGCCCAAGCAGCCCACACTGTAAGCAGCTGTGCTGCCACACACCTGGCCACATGGACACACAGCCACAGGGCAGTGGGCAGGCTGCACACTGGCCTGGACTGCTCTCTCAAGGACACTGCAGGTATCACATCCTTGCATAAATATACTCTCTGTGAAGGCTACTAATTGACAAGCAATTAAGTTACAGACGGGGAGGCAGCTCTGGGTCATCAGGTTCTTGACAATGATCGGTTTTGTATAGCAAACAGGTTTGGCTGGAACTGAGAGCAGCCATTTGCTTGTCACAGGCATAAAATTCACAGGAAGACCCAGGACAGAGTGTGAGCCTTGATTTTGGCTTCACATCTCCCCTTATTCCAAAGCAAAACCAAGTGGGGTCAGATCTAAATCTCTATAAGGGTATGAGATGTGCTCAGAAGGCGCCACTCCTTGGAAGTTACCACAAAATGGTTCCTTGTCTTGGAGGGATTTCTTTCTGAGCACACATGTCCAGCAGGACAAGGAGAACACTTCTCCCAGCATTACCCTGGATCCATAAGAGCATACAAAGAAGGAGGTTTTAGTGAAAAGGTGGCAGCTTACAAAACAGCAGAGAGCTGAGACAAAAGCAGTTCAGATACTGAGGGAGAGGAGGGGAGGGAGAAGCTGGGTAAAAGGAGATTATGCAAGCAGGGGCTGTGAGGCCAGTGGCAAGGAGTGGGTGTGTAACTGTAGTAATTAGTGCAGTGTAAGACTCCAATCCATGGGGCTTGGTTAGGTTTGGCAGGCACCAGCAATTGTTCTAGTGCATTCATTTTGTGCAACTCCAGTCTACAGGAGTTGTGATTGGCTTTTAAGGAGTTATAAGAGGCTATTCAGATGCCAAGTCTGCTTCCAGTTACTCAGCTTTCACAAATGTGAGAAAACTGTGTCTGTAAGTCGTACTTAGCTTTGTCCTTCTTCAAGCCAATAAAAGATTTATTTTCTATTTTAATAGAATACTTAGAGCATTCCTACTTCATTGTGTCTGTAAAGGGATTGTTGGCCCTTAATGGCTCAAAGCTCAGTATTCCCTGACTCACTCTGGGGGTACTTTGCTTCCAAATAGCTCCATTGTTGCGTACCAGATCCTAACACCTGAGGCTAATTTGCCTTCCTTCTATCACACATTTGTTATGATTGTGACTGCTTAAATTCTTCATTTCTCATTAAACAAATGCCGCCTGTATTTCCAGTCATGCTCATTGGCTACATAAGTACTTTAAGAAGAGGCAGCCTATTCTGCCCATTGTGCAGCTGCAAGGCAGGTAGTCCAGAAATATTTCAAGTTTCAGTTGTTTGAGTCTTGTAATGATAGTATTTTATTCATCCCAGAAGCTCCTCGTTCTATTAAACCTGCCATTCAACTACTCCTTTCTAGAGACCTCCAATGTTAAATCCACAGTTACCTAGGCTTTCCAAATAAGTAACCTGAAAAAGGATATGACTATAAAGGTTGCTCAGTCCCAGTTATTCTGTGGCAAAGCTTGGTAGAAGTCCCCTAATAGTGTATTTTATCCAAATTACGTTATATCAATAACAGATTTTACAAGAAACGTGGAAATTATCATTAACAGACAGCAACTAGAACCCATAAGCTGCAAATATCAAAAAACCAATAAAATACAAAGAAATAGAATCAGTTGGGAAAATGTGCAGGAACTGATGGTAGGAGAGACCTTGTCCTCCTAAAAGACAGCTTGCCTCAGAAGAGCCCCCTTTCTCCTCCCCAGGGAGCTCCTAGTACTTAAACAACTGCTTCCAACTGCTGAATTTCCAGATAGGAGCTATTAACCTTCAAAAAAAACATCTAATCCTTTTACCCTATAATTTATTTTTTTTTCATGAGGAGCATAGGATCATTAGACATATCACAAGGATATTTTTCTGTATAGTTTAAAGCCAAAATATGCTTTAAAATGTAGCTATTCATCTTACTGGCTCTGGCCTCCACTCTACCCTCTGACATTATTTTAGAAGTAGGTGCCATTAGTTATCAGCCAAATCCATGCAGCCCATGTGGGGGCCCATGGGAATCAACTCAGGACTCAGCTCCCTGGCTGTGTCTCCACTCCATGGCACAGCATGGTGGGGAGCTGGAGGAACAAACCAGGTTATCTCCATAACACTCCCATCACAGGGATAATTAACACATCTCTCTTACTCGTGCACAGATTTGAACTGCACTGGGAAAAATTCTGATAAAAGAGCAGACAGAGAACACTGGTCATATCAGAAGACTAAGGATGATAACTACAAACAGATTTTGGGATGTTCTAGATAGTCTTAGCAATTGAAGAAAAATTGTAACCCATCACCATCGTGGCAATGAATCAGGGAACTCTTTGAATACATTATAGAAGAGAGGATTTTTCAAGTGTAGAGTTAAAGGGGATTTCTGAAGGAACCAAAATACAGCTTTTCTACCTCAAGGTTTGGTGAGCCTCTGTAAAAATACTCAGTCCTCAAAAGTGTCACAAAAGAAATGAGTAATTGTCCTAAAGAATATTATCATACTGGCAAAAACAATTAATTCTTTTGGGAAATTCTTGCAGATTTTTAAAACCAGCCTCTGAGATTTGCTAACAGAGGTATAATTATTCATGATCTTCTAAAGGATTATTAAATAAAGAAACCCTACAAAAAGAGCAATTTCTCTTTATTAAATACAGTATCTCTTTGAAACAAATTCAATAGAATCCTCTTGGGTTTATTCCTTATTGGTTTCATAGGATGGTCCCAAAAGGGAAACATTTTTGAACAGAATTCCACTGGCATATTTTCATCATCTTTTAATAATTCCGATCATATATCATTACTGAAAGCCTGCTGTATTTCTAACCCCAAGTTTAATATAAAGCATTTTTTCTTCTGTCATTTCTTATGTTAAGCCTCAGATGCAGAAAAGACCACAGGCAGCCTGTGGGCACATTATGTATGGTATCTGCTAAGCTACTTGTGTTTGAATAAAAGAATATTTAACAAGCATCCTGTGATTTATAAGTGAAAGAATGAAATAATGAGAGAAACAAATTAACAGGAAAAGCATATTCAGCAGTGCTCTCATTGCTTTCACAGCTCACAATCATATTCATTATGCATTACTTGGAGCTACTTATTTTGAGAGGGAAAATTGCACCTTGCAGACAACTTCACTGTATTACTAAGTACCAAGATCATATTTTTCCTTCCTACTTATATCTGGAATGAAAATTAAATTTTTTTTTTTTTTTTTTTTTGCATTTTCCCATGACAACTAAACATTAAGATTGGCTAGTAGTTCTCTGAAGACACTGCAGCTAATCCACACTATTTAATTCACATGGCAGACAGTCTCAGTTAGCAGATCCCTAAAGCTTGGTATGGGCCAGGACAGAAAAAGGACAGAATTCTTCTAAGAGGGCTCTAAAGTTCTGGATCTAAATAAATGTCCAGATAGTCCACCTTCCAGCTGTAGTATTTCCTGGTAATATGTCCTGGTACAGAAGCATGTTAAGAAACAGAGGTCAATAAGAAACAAACATTTCATAGGTCAACAACACAGTTTGTTGGTGGAGATCTAGACAAATCTGCAAATATAAATTCAAAAGGTACCCAATTCCTCCTGCTTTTCTTAAGGTTCTAAAGCCTTCATAAACATGGTGATTAATACTCAGCTATAAAAGTAATTTCTTAGGGTTAAGCCAGTGCTCCAAAGTGACAGAACAGACAATAAGTTGCTGCTTGTCATCTGCAGAATGCTAGAGCTAAAAATGTGCACATGGTGTAGTGGTTTAGATTTGCCAATTTGAATTGCCTGGCCAATGCACTAAATAATGTGGTGGGTTTTAGCTCTAGCTAAAATCACCAGGGCATTTACTCATTTCTTGCTGTGAGATACAGATTAGGAGAAGGGCAAAACAGGCTTAAAATTTAAAAGGTATAAAGAAACTTTATTAACAGGACTACAAGAATAAGAGGCACAGACTAAAACCTCCAGAACCCCTTTTTTGCCCCTACCCAACCTTTTTCCATTCCCAACTGACCATGTAGAGACAAAACCTGGGATGTTAAAACAGTACCAACTACACAATGTCTTTCATCAATTCTTGTAAGGAGAGGAGTTTTCTCTTGTCATGCCATGGAGACTTGTCCACAAGAAACAGTTCTCTTGTGGCTTTTCATTTCCACAAATAGTAGCTGCCTGGGAAAAAGTTCTGCATCATGAAATTCCTCCAATTTTCACAGCCCTCCTGGAGATGTGTCCATGGGCCATGAACTCATGGGGTATTATTTTAAGGATGAGTTTTTCAAAGGCAAAGGTTCTCTCCATCTGTCTCTGTGATCATCTCTGGGAACAGAGGTTTTCTTCTTCTCTCTTTGGGGTCAAAGGGTCTTCATCAACTCTCATCTCTCACTCTGTTCAAGCTTCTTATGGGATCACAGCTACTCCAGCATCTGCTCGGCTTCATCAATGGATGCCTCTGCTGACATCTACAGCTTGAATACTTCATCCCCCCAATACTCTTTCATGAATTAAAGAAGATATTTTCAATATATCATTGTCCATCTCCATGGCTCTACCAAAAGAATATTTCAGCCCCATTCGGCATCTCCTCATCCCTCTTCCATCTGAGGCTTGACTCCTTTTACTGACCTTGATATTTTCATGTTGTCTTTCTATGTGCCAATCACTCTTTTTCTCTCCCTTGAGAGAGGATCTAGGTCTGCAGGTCTCTGTGTAGTGAAAGGGTTAAATCTTGCCCAGGCTGCGGCAGTCAGTGTTGGATTTCAGGCAGTCAGGGTGTCGGATTTCAGGCAGTCAGGGTGTTGGATTTCAGGCAGTCAGGGTGTCGGATTTCAGGCAGTCACAGTGATGGATTTCAGGCAGTCAGGGTGTTGGATTTCAGGCAGTCAGTGTCGGATTTCAGGCAGTCAGGGTGCTGGATTTCAGGCAGTCAGGGTGTCGGATTTCAGGCAGTCAGGGTGTCGGATTTCAGCCAGTCAGGGTGTCAGATTTCAGGCAGTCAGAGTGTCAGATTTCAGGCAGTCAGAGTGTCAGATTTCAGACAGGGTGTTGGATTTCAGGCAGTCAGGGTGTCAGATTTCAGGCAATCAGGGTGTTGGATTTCAGGCAGTCAGGGTGTCAGATTTCAGGCAGTCAGGGTGTCGGATTTCAGGCAGTCAGGGTGTCAGATTTCAGGCTGCATTGGTGCCTCCCTTTGCCCAGCAGCCGCTGGGAGGGGTGGACGGTCCTCAGTCTGGAGCTGTCGATACTGGTCGAGAAGGGGGTTTGGTGTTGGCAAGTGTCAGCAGACATGGCCCGGCCCAGCCTGGGGCTGGACCACCCCTTGACCTCCATCCCTCACCCGGGAGCCACTGGGTCCAGCCTGGCCCGCCCAGGCCGCACAGGCCGCACAGGCCACAGGGGAGCAGGGCCAGCCTCATCAAAGCTCTGCCACCTTTCAAGGCCAGAAACAAAGAGAAAGTTCCCGGGCTTCTGGTTTTTAAAAGGCGGTGTTCACAGAGGTGGACCTAATTTCTAAATGGTGGAAAATGTTGTCAGTTCTCAGAACTAGCCAGCTATTGGCCTGTCTCAGGCACGGAGGAAGCTCCCAGCAACTTCTCTCAAAGAAATCACTTCCATGGGTTTTTTACTTCTTTCCCTAAATGTCAAACTACCACACATGGACATGCCTTATAGAACACCAGGACTTTTTAAAGCCATGATGATTGAACTGCGTGTTCAAACCCTAATACTGACATTAATATTTGCTTCAGATTGTAAGGAAAAGGAGTAAACAAATGAACAAAACCAAAAAATCAATAATATCCCTTCAGAGATGTTTTCATGCAGAACTGGCAATTATTCTGTCCTCAAACTGATCAAAAATGGAAATGCAGTGTGGAACAATGGGAACCAGTGGACAAAGTGGATTGCTCAGAAGTAGCCTTTCAATTCGAATGGCACCACTTGACATGATGGTGTCACCAGCAGAGCTAAAAACCTGAAAGATCAGCTATTCAAACAAAAGATCTTCTTCAGAATTGGGAACTTAATGGAGGCTCAAGCACATTGACCCAAATGGACACCAACAGTGTGAGAGTGTCACTCTTTATCTGCCAATACAAAATTAGTACAAAGGGCAGAGAATGAGGGCCAGTACATCCAGACCATATCTGAAATGATCACTTCCCATGTAGAGTACTAAAACTGCACAACTTATGTCTGCATGACCACCTAAAGAAAAATCCAGCCTATTTACTGTGTAATTCAAGAGGAAGAGAATAAGAAAAAAAAAAAAACCTGCTTGCAATTTACCACATTATTTAAGGCATTATTTAAAAAACAAAAAGAATTAATGTATTACAAGATCACTCAGTGCAAAGTGCAGAGAACCACACATGAACATCTTTATTCTGTATCTGAACTTCATTTTTCTAATCCCTAAGGCACTTCTAAAAGATTTCCTAATAAGAAAAGTTTTATTCTCTGGGGTAAAAGTTTTCAACTGCTGTCTCACTACCTCAAGGATAATTATCTTCTCTAACCACTGATATATTGTCTGCTTTGAATCTTCCACTTCTTTGACCAAGGAGTTCAATTTAATAGAAAAAGTTTAATCTTCCTTCCAGGGAGTTTCACTAATGTTTTAATTTCCTTTGTCTAGAGGGTGATCAAGTCTAGCACTTTTATAGAATCTGCTTTCAGTAGCTGTCACAAAGACCAGTCTGTGGTAGATTATCCCTGACCACGGTGTGGGGCAGGGGTCTGTGCAGAGAAACAGCACAAACCAGTGGCAAGCATAAAGAAAACATCCATCAAGGGCCATTAAGCTAAAAAGTATTGTCTCCAGCTCAAGAATTCCTACATTTGCACATTTATGCAGGGTGGAGGAGTATTTTGATGAACTGATATCTTTGCACTGTTCCCATTTTCTTCCTTAGGGCTACCGTGCTGTTCAGTGTCCGAGGCAGACAACACCCAGCACGGGACCACACTCCAACTGACACCACAACTCTATGTGACCTTATAAGCGCTTATTTGATCACTCATTTCTCACAAACTTCAGCAATGTCATGAAGCACTTGGTGCATGAAGGAAAGAAGGTTGTTGGAATCACCACCCCACCTGCAGAACTCAGAGGGAGTTAAGCCTTCCTCTGTCCCCCAGCCACTGCTTTGCCCACAGTTGTCTGCTTTGTCCACAAATGTCTGCTGCAGCCTGAAGCCTGCCTGGCACCCAGAGGGGCTGCTGGATTGCTATGATCAGGGTAACTCTAACCCAGTGTTTTACTACTGCAGCTACACAGACTTGAACCAGCTTAAAAGCAGAGACTCTGCAACATCTCACTTTATATTGACCAGGTATTTGACACAGCTGAACTGATAAAGCAGGACACCTTGGGATTTGGAGGCCCAGGGTGCTGTTATGGATTTTTCTTTTCTCCTTTTCACTCTCCCTGTATTTTTGTGCCCATCTAAATTGCATATGTTCTGTGCTTGATTCAAATCAGCCAAACCTTTCCTGGTTTCATAAAAATTTACAAATTTGCCATGCAAAAGGCTTGTCTGTTGACTTTAATGAACATAGACAGGTATCTTTAAAGATGATGAAGAAAGAAAATTCACTGTATAGTAAGAATGTTAATAAAATGTTACAAGTATAACCACATCTTAGTACCTGAACTGCTTGAAAATACATGTCTCTTTTTGTGCTCATTCATCTTGTTTTCTCTTGAGCTCCAATATATTTTACTGCACTAACTTGTTTTGAAAACTCCTAGCCTAAGGCAGTCAGACAGTCTCTGCAGGGACTCCATGTACAAGGAGTATTGATCATCTCTTGATGACATGTAGTCTAATTAGGAAATCACGTAAGGGTGGGCAAGGCAGCAGGAGCAAAACCTGTTAAAAGCAACCAGGACTTAATTAATTTTCTTGGGAAAATAAAAATTAATTTTATTATTATTTTTTCTTTTTTCACAAAGAGTCTTGCTTTATCAGAATCTTGTGCCCTGAACCGTTAATTAATTAAACTTATGGTTTCAACCAGCTCTCAGAGTAACCTGCTTAATTTCATCCTCACTGAGAAAACTCCCCAGCAATTTTGTACTTCCTTGACTTTCAGCTATTTAATGTTTTAAAATCGAGAGATATGGAAACTAATTGTGCAATAGCATGGTTGTTGGGATTGTTGTTACTAAAAATATTAATGTGTTATGCAATAAGACAGACTATTTATCATATTTTATTTTAGAAATTAATTTTCTCACTCTCCTTTTGTATTCAAAATAGAATTTCCCTGAAGTCAAACAGAATGAAATGTCAGTGGTATGAACAATCACAAAACCCAAAGTTTAGACTTGCATATGCATAGATCTTCTCTAAGAATGCTTTCATCCTATGCAGCAAAAGTGCATTCTCAAATGAAAACACAAGAAAAAAAGCTTTAGCATTGAGATTGCTTACAAGAACTCAGTAGTAAAGGAGAAGGGTAGAACTCTAAGCCCAGAAGACTAAAATCATGTAGCAAAGAGATTGAAGGGAATTGAGGCTACTGAAAGGTAGCGGTTATGTACAGTAAAATAGGCTGTGTGGAATTTGTAGATTCCTTTAGCACTTTATTCCCTAAGGCTTAGTGACAACATGGTTGTGTGTTTTCTTGCATGGATGCTTTGGATGATCAGTGACCTCTCAGAAAGTTTTTAGCAAGGGCTGAATAACTACTCTTGACATTCATGTTGACATAAATGAAGACAAACTTCTACTAGAAAATGAGAAACCCCCATAAATGTAATTCTGTGTAAATGTATTTTTTAAAAAAACTGTCAAGGCAAGTTAGCTCAGTAGTAAGTCCATCTCCAGACACAATGGTCCTAATTTTTGTATATACTCAAGTACAAAAATTCAACAACATAACACACATTAATCAGTATGTCTCACCCCAGAAATTTTTGCATGAAAACAAGGAAGTTTAGCAAAAGCTGTATTGCAATGGATGGCTGAACCAGATGCATATTTAAACCAGGAAATGCTGATATTACCTGTGTCCAAGAGAAGAAAACTCTAAACTTTATGTAAGATGAGTATCACTGATGGTGGAGACAGGAATGTGACAAGCACACACCAAATTCATGCAGCAACAGCTGAAGTTTATTCTTGGGCAGCCCCTTTTATAGGGCTTTCAAACTTTCCATGCTTACGTATCTAATTGGTCAGGGGTCTTAACTCCACCTAGCTCACTGGCCAAAGTGAGATGTTATGGAAATGATGCATTCATACTTCAAAGGGATTGGCTGCAGTCTCCTGTTTGAACTTGAGTCTGTCCTATCAATAACATCCTTGGGGGCTTGTTTACTTCGACTCTCCTAATGGGTTAAACTGGTTGAGCTGGTATCCATTAATCCAAATTATCTGTGCAGCTATAGTCCAGCTATATGTCACAGACTCTGCAGAGTATGTAGGCCAGATAAAAACAGAAAAATAAAAGTCCTTCTCTACAGGGCAGCATTTTAACCCCACTTCTCTCTGCTTAGGCCTGGGAAAGTGGTGTGGTGCAGACAGGGACATGAGCCTATGCCAAAGCTATTAGTGTTGCAATCCACTCCCGGGGGACCCCTCTGTCCTACCCCCCGTGGTGAGAGCCCTGCTCATCAGGGAACACTGGCCCTGGAGAGGTTCTAGAGTGGATACAACACGGACTCAAAGTATCTAGACACAGGAGGCCCAAACTTGCTGGAATAATCAAGGGTTTATTGCATGTCATCCATCAGGGGCAAGAAAGAGACCAAAAATTCCCTGGGTCTTATCCCTTTACTAGGGGGTGGGGGTGATCGAGGGATACAGGGAAGTCACAGCCAATGGGAAGGGAGAAGGGAAAAGGTTCTCAGGTAGGAACTAACATTACACAGACCGAAGGTGAGTTTACCCTTGGGATATACCAAGGTTTTTAGATGCACTACAACATATTAGAATTGTTAGTTGTGATTAATCAGATTCCTGAGAAGGTGTGAGGGGTGCCTGTTTGTGGATTCACACGCTTCTTTGAACGAGGATCTCGCTTACATCCTTCTACCCTGGAGCACAGACAGAGCTGGATCCTCTCAAGCTATGCCTTGTCAAGAACTGAAGAGGAGCAGCTCTTCAATGCCAGAGGTTTTGAGCACTTTGCTCTGAACGAAAGAGGTTGAGAACTTGCACAAGCAGGAAGTGTTGAATATCAACAGAGCTGTCAGGTGAAGCAGATAAGACAGGACATGTGGCAAAGCTGGAATGACAATGAAACAAGGCGAAATTCAGAAATCACATGTCCTGCAGCTGTCCTCAGCTGGCTTAAAACCTTGTGCATCCTTGGAACTGGAGAGCTACTGCCTCTCATGGAGAGGGAACAGGGCTTCTGCTACAGATACCCCTCAACACTGCACTGCTGTGCTCTGTGTCTGTTCCATGCCGGAAAGCTGGAAGAACAACAGGTCAACAGACATCATTAAAGAATCAGGAAAAAATAAACACTGAAAGAATTAGATTTGGTCAGCAGAAGCAATACTGCATTTCCTTCTCTTCTTCCAGTCTCGAGCTTCTAAAAAGTAAAGACAATGTTCTGCTGATTTATATCCCCAGAGACGGAGAGCAAAAATTGTCAGAGAGAAAAGGAAATAAAAGGTATGCCTGCATATGATAACAATGGGTGGAAAAAGCAATAATAAATAAATGAATGTTTCTTGTATATACTTGTTCAATTCAATTAGAACACAAGATGTTTGTTTCTTGTAAACTCTGCTCCATATAACAGACACATAAAGGTACAATAACCCTGTTTGCATCAGAACAAAAACAACAATAATGTCCTATAAAATTAATTTCCAGCTTCTTACTAAAACAAGTCACTTTTAAATAATATGTCATGGCATTATTTATTTGCTATAATTTTAATAACAAATGAATTTTGAAAATAAGGTATATATTGAAAGGGTACAGTCTCATTTTTGGAATGATACTTGCAAGAATAACTTCATGCAGCTCTTTACATGTGTTATGGGGTAGCTTCACCTTTAAGACAGACCGGAGAGAGGGGAAGTTGAAGCTACTGGTGGCTGATGGGAGTTTTCCCTCCAGACCAATTATCAGTAATTTCCAAGAACTGACAGCCGTTCTGACCATTAAAAAAGTGAATTCAACTTGTAAACACCTCCTTAAGAGGTACATTCTGAGCTGTCTCGCTCTCTTTGATTTCCAACTGCTGACCAGGTAACAAGCTCTGTCTTGGCTTTCCCCCCCTCCCAGGCCGGAACGAGGCCGCAGGGAAGGCGGGGGCGGGGGAGGGGGGAAGCAGAGCTGGTCAGCCGAGCTTGGTTTTCAGTTTCTGCTGCTGCACTGAAACCTGACACCATGAACCTTTGCAGCTTTTCTAAAGCTTTTAATTCTTTTACTACCTGGATAAACAAACAGATTACTCCTTTTTCTTAGAAAAGACAGAGAAAGAGAGACAATCAACATGTAAGACATCATAAAACTACCAAAAACAGTGAAGAAAAGAGTTAAGTTTAAATAAGAAAGAGAGAGAAAGAAGATGCTTGCCGCTGAAATGTCTTTCTGTTACAGCTATGGAGATGGACACTAGTAGTTTAAAGACTCCTTTAATTCATGACTAGAGTATGGGAGGAATAGAGTATTCAAAGTGTGGACTTTAGAGAAAAGAGGAAAGTGGTTGTGATACTGTGAGTTGCTGGAAATTACGAGTAAAGTGAAGATTTTAAAGCTTTGAGGGGGCAAGGGGATGGCTGTTTTCCAGGAAGGCTCACAGAAACAAATGAAGAAGACTTCTACCTTTGAATAACTTATCCTTAAAATGGCATCCCTGGACTTATTTGACCCATGCACACTTCGGAGTAGTGTGAGATGGGAGGAGTAAACTCTAAAAACTCCATAGATTGGCGGAAAGAGACTTCTGTTTCTCTACAAAGACTGATGAAAAGACTCTAGAAATTAAGACTGTTTTTGACCACCAAGATTCTAAAATTTTTTGTCTCTATGTTGTTATGTGTACAAAAAAATAGTCAAGTAGTGAGAAGTAAAAGGGTTTTCTGAAAGTTTATTCTGGTATTCTTATTCTTGTAGTTTGTTAATAAACTGTCTCTATTCCTTTTAAGTTTTAAGCCTGTTTTGCTCTTATTTTAATCCATATCTCACAGCAAGAAATAAGTAATTTTTTGTTACTAGTTTAAAACCACGACAATGTGACACACTTTTGAGTTACTATGCAGATCTTTTACCTTTTGTTGCTATGATCCTGACAGGTCCTTTCCAACTCAGCACATTCTATGAAGAGATAAAAAAACTTGGATAAAATGGGAGAGAATGCTCTTCCTTGGCTGAAGGGAGAGAAATTTTGAAAATTTTATTTGCATTGTATATATGTTACTCATCACATCTAATCAAGAGACATCTCAACACTTTTGCTGACAGTGGAACTCAAAGGCAGTCCCTGCCACAAGGACTAATTCAGAATCTGGGTTAAAAAAAACATTAAACCCCATCAGACAGAATTGAAGTCCAAAGGATTATACGGTCAAACTTGGAGGAGTTCTGCACTCACAAAGCAGCTCTAAATTTAGGGGTCCTAAATTTTCAGTGAAAAACCTGTCTACACGGCACACTGAGGCTGGGCTGTACCAATGGATTGTGCCAATGGATGATTGTGCCAATGGATTGTGCTGATGGATGATTGTGCTGGTGGACTGTGCCAATGGATGATTGTGCCGATGGACTGTGCTGATGGATGATTGTGCTGGTGGATTGTGCCAATGGATGATTGTGCCGATGGACTGTGCCGATGGATTTGCTGATGGATTGTGCCAATGGATTGTGCTGTGTGGCTGTGGGTGCTGCACCTGTCTATGTGTGAGAGGGTGGCAGTGAACACATGTAGGCAGAGGCATTGCCAGGCACAGACTGTGGAGAACAGGGTTTTCTACGTAACTGCTGCCATACATCAGAATGGTCCCTGCCTTACATCTCAGTATCCTGACACTGCTGCCCATGCTGGTTCAGTCTCGCTACCCAGTCATTCCCCCATTTCATTTTGGAAGTGTATCTTCTGCAAACTCCAGGTTTTCAGAAGCCCCAGAGGCATTATGTGCAGCTTCCTTTCTCAGCTGCAAAACCAGATATGTCAAAATAAACTGTTAAACCTCAGAGGAGGTTTGCTCCTCTTCATTTCTGCAGTAGAAGACTTAGAATTATTGCATGTACAATATAACTCAGTAAAGTTTAATGAGTTTCTGAAAAAGTAATCTTGCTTTATTATCCCAAATTTGTAGGCTAGACCAATATATAAGTGATTTAATAACAGCACACACAGCTTTATTAACAGCTGTGGTTTTATGGGCAGTTCAATGAGAAAAGAAGACAAAACTTAATTCTAATATCCATTTTTATATATTTCTTCTGAATCTTATGGCATGCAGGCAAAAAGTGTATATGTAAGCTTAACAAGAGATGGACAGAAGATAGTTGACACCATTTTCTTCACTGCCAAACAAAATATACATGGAAATGTTGCCTCTTCAACTACATTTGGATTTTGGATTCTAGATGAGAAATTGTTTATCTACTTACACGATACCAAACTTGTTGCCTACCCCAACAACTGTAAGCAGGCACCCCCCAGAAGCTCTCCCCCTTTAGGTTTCCCATTCATTCTTGCAGAGGCCAAAAGACCTTGGTAATTTGAATTTTCATTTAATTTCATGCAGTGTGTGCAACTTCTCACAACTTGAGCAAAGAGCAGAGCATCAGGGTACAGACTGTTTATCTAAATAACAAATAAAATATCCATTATTCATGAATAATCCGGCACTGAAGGATGAATAAGATGCTGTACCAGTATGGAAATCAAATCTGTGGCTTTTGGGCCTGAGGATCCCTTGTGAGCTGTATTTTAATTGGAGCTGCATAAAATCTGGCAGTATTGATTCCCAAGGGCATGAGCAAGTATTTTATTTGGTTCAGATTCAGACATTGACTCACACAATGCAGGATTTGTTGCAATTTCTTTTGACAAGAAATTGACATAGGATTATAATTTGAAGATGTCTGTGTCCTCTGTAATTTGCAATTTTTAATACTTGCTACAGTTAATGAGGTTGGTGTATGTATACTGATTTTGTTTGAATAAGAGCCCACCCTCTTGATACCTGCAGAAAAATGTAAAAAATCCTCCTTCATATCTCTGAGAGTTGTTTTCTACTACAGAGCAAAAACTCAGACTGGGGATAACTGGTGACAACATAGCCAAAATTTCAGGGCTATTTAGAAAATTTCTGACTACATGTCAAGACTGAGGCTCAATGAAGCCTTTTTCATTTTATAGGCTGAGAACCAGAGGGACAGAAGTTGACACCAGGACATCAAAAGTGGGATAAGAACACAGACCTTCCTTTTCTCAAACAAGAATGACACAGGATAATAGCAAGCACATCTTGTACATGTCCTCAGATGTGTATTTCCACAGCAGACAAGACATGTATGAGAAATCCACAAAAATCTGAATATAACAGGGGTGCAGAAGAACTTCTGACCCAAGTTTAGCCTGTCATTTAGTTATTTCTCTGTTCAGTTACACCACCACTGATTTGGTATATCCTTACCTTGAAACTACTCAGACAAAGAATGTTCTGAGTGTAACTGAGGAATAACTAAGTGATTCACAGAGACACCTCTGAGAGCTTCCCCTGGGCAGTCCTTGCCATGTACACAGCCCATTTCCCAGGTTCTTTCAGACAGGCAAAACACAGGGCACACATCAAAATAGCCACTGAAACCCATTCCTATCTTTGGATCTTCCAACTAATTTAAAGATGGACATAAAAAGCAATCAGTGAGGACTGTATGTATGGTCTTATGACTCCTGTGAAGTCACCTTATAGATAGACTAATAACCTAATTATATTCCTCCAGCTATAAAGGTTTTATGTATTTCTCGCTGAACAAAATTCTGGCAGTAACAGTCAAAACAGAGAAACAGCCTTAACATGTGTTTGGTGGGACCTAGGATAATATAAGCAAGTCTCTAAGAAGTATAGTCCTTTTCTCCTTTGCAATGGAACACATTCAAACAGTAATTGATTGCACAATATGCAAGAAAATTTTGAAATAATTTGCACTGTGTGACACTTCCCTTATGAAGTAAGAGACATGTAATATTCTGGGTGTTATTTTATAATTGAAGCCAAAAAGAGCAATACGGATAGATTTTTTTTTTTCTTTCATTAATATTGTGGTGGTTTCACATTTATTGACATTTGGAGAAGAAGTGAGAAACCACCCATGGAAGTGATTGCTTTGAGGGAAGCTGCTGGGAGCTTCCTCTGTGCCTGGGAAAGGCAAATAGCTAAGGCAAATAGTTCTGAGAACTGACAACATTTTCCACCATTTAGAAATCAGATCCGCCTCTGTGAGATCCACATTTTAAAAACCATAAAACGGGGAAAACTGTCTTTGCTTCTGGACTCAGAAGGTAACTGAGCTCTGGTGAGGCCAGCCCTGCTCCCACACAGCCTGTGTGACCTGTGCGGCCTGGGGGAGGCCAGGCCGGACCTCAGCGGCTCCCAGGTGGGGGATGGAGGCAGCGGGATCCCAGTCCCAGGCTGGGCTGGGCCATGGCTGCTGACACATCTTGCCAGCATTAAGTCCCCCAGCCCGTACTGACGGCTCCAGGCCAAGCCAGGACCACCCGCCCCCCCAGCAGCTGCCAGGGAAAGGGAGGGGCCCAGCATGGCCTGAAATCCATCATTGTGACTGGTGTGGCCACTGGGCAAGATATTGACCTTTTCACTACACAGATGAGACCTGCAGACCTTGTTCATCTTTCCAGGGAGAGAAAAAGAGTGACAATACACAGAAAGACAACATGAAAATATCAAGGTCAGTAAAAGAAGGAGTCAAGCCTCAGATGGAAGGAGAATGAGGAGATTCCTAATAGAGCTGAAATATTCTTTTGGTAGGGCCATGGAGATGGATAATGATACACTGAAAATATCTCCTTTAATTCATGAGAGAGTATGGGGGGCTGAAGCATTCAAACTGTAGATGTGAGCAGAAGCATCCATTGATGAAGCCAAGCAGATGCTGGAGTAGCTGTGATCCCATAAGAAGCTTGAACAGAGAGAGCGATGAAAGAAATGAGGACCCTTTGACCCCAAAGAGAGAAGAAGAAAACCTCTGTTCCCAGAGATGATCACAGAGACAGATGGAGAGAACCTTTGCCTTTGAATAACTCATCCTTAAAATAATACCCCATGAGTTCATGGCCTATGGACACATCTCCAGGAGGGCTGTGAAAATTGAAGGAATTTCATGATGCAGAACTTTTTCCCAGGCAGCTACTATTTGTGGAAATGAAAAGCCACAAGAGAACTGTTTCTTGTGGACAAGTCTCCATGGCATGACAAGAGAAAACTCCTCTCCTTACAAGAATTGATGAAGGACATTGTGTAGTTGGTACTGTTTTAACATCCCAGGTTTTGTCTCTACGTGGTCAGTTGGGAATG
Organism: Poecile atricapillus; assembly: GCF_030490865.1. Classification (NCBI taxonomy): domain Eukaryota; kingdom Metazoa; phylum Chordata; class Aves; order Passeriformes; family Paridae; genus Poecile; species Poecile atricapillus. The sequence continues at coordinate 1,981,799 of NC_081256.1, read as the reverse complement.
GAAAAAGGTTGGGTAGGGGCAAAAAAGGGGTTCTGGAGGTTTTAGTCTGATGCCTCTTATTCTTGTAGTCCTGTTAATAAAGTTTCTTTATACCTTTTAAATTTTAAGCCTGTTTTGCCCTTCTCCTAATCTGTATCTCACAGCAAGAAATGAGTAAATGCCCTGGTGATTTTAGCCAGCGTTAAAACCACCACAAACATACAAGTCATCCCCAGTAACACAATGCTGTGAAATATTTACTTCTTAAACAACAACAAGGAATTGCAAACCATTATGCACTACTTCAATGCAAAACATGAATAGAATATGATTGATGGAAACATCTCTTAAGACAAATTATTTTCTTTCTCTTTTTTTTTTTATACATCTATCTTTGAAGTTATGCTTCTGGAAGACTACAATGTGAAGCAAATATGACTTAGGGGTGCCTGTGCTCTGTGTACCGAGTATAGAATGAAAACTATACAAGGGGGTTTATCATTTTGATATTCTGCTTGGCTTATTAGGGTTGCTCTCATCAGTTCTGGGTAAAAGGAACAAGGAACTCTGTTGTGGTTAGTTATAAAAAGTCACTATAGAGAAATACAAGACCCAATTACTTTAACGCATGTTTCCACATGGTTTGGACTACAAAACTTTCTAGCATGGATAAGGACACACCAGAATTACATCAGCACACAAATTTTGCTAAAATGAAAGTTGGGCCACTTTTTACAGCTTTGATGGATTAAAAACTGTTTTATAACATTTAGTTTACCAGTCAACCTTTTTCTTTCATTTTGACTTCCTGATACCATTTGAGCTGTAAATAAGAATGCACATAGATACAAAGCAAAAGTATCTCATTGACTTTGTGAATTGTTTTTTCTTCTGTGGAGCTACTCTAGAGCTTTGACTGTGTGCTTTACTGAATCAGGACAACACTGAAGTCTGCATAAAGTCTCAGAAAGCAAATAAAATGGGAGGGGAATTTCTGGTGAGTAAACTAAACTTAAAGTAGATTTTCATTGGGAACTGAGAAGATACTGAATTAAGTCTTGATTTTTTTCTAAGCTTTCCCTTACAGAATTTCCCCTCAACTAAGAGGAATTCTGTTCATAAACTGCACACAAAAGATAGACACAGTGAGAGCACTGCCTGACTTTTATTGGTTGAAGGCAATACCTTATCCTTGAAGCCAAAGTCAAGGTGCCTGTGGTGCTGTGCACCTTCTAATCCTTTTTCTCATCAACTTGCAACCTTGAATATGACTCCAAAGAATGATACCTCCTGTGATATCAAAGGAGGCAAGTTGGGAAAAGTTCCTTATTTGATCACATGGCCAAGAAATACCCAAGGGACATCTTGATGAGCCAACAGTACCGTCTGCTGGAATTTGATAATGAAAATGCTGCTGCCAGACACTGATAAACAGCCACTGAAATGAAAGGCAAAAGCAGTCATTTTACAGAAAGTCTTTTATATTCATGAAAAGGGATCATTAATAGCTTTAATTCTTTTTTTTATGGTTTTACTTTAATAATTGGTGTGTTTAGGACCTGTACTTCTGCCTGCATTTTTAATTCCAGACAGTAACTTCTTTCATGTGCCCCAATGTACAAGGACAAAAAGTCAGATCCAGGTTTTGTGAGTTGGAAAAACTATTTCTTTTTTTGATAACTGTGACTTACATCACTGAAAGATTTTACACAAAAAAACTGAGACCAGGTTTCAGTCTTTCAAATGCTCTTTTTGGTCATCATATATAATATTACTCATCTACTATCAGGATTAAAGCCAGTTGTAGTTATCTAGTGAGTTACAAGGACTACACATTATTTGTACTATTAGACAGCCAGACAGCCACCAGCATAGAACCCTGATGATGCTTTAGCTCTGAGGAGGTGGGAACAGAACCTGCAGCCAAGGTCTGTACACCACACTATCCCTAACTTGCTCTGGGATGCAAAGATGGTCAGTTCATCCTGCTGAAGTTTGTTTATGCTGTCTCCTCAAATGGCAAGAACCACGTGCATTCACAGCAGCCCCTGTTGCATAGGGGTATTCAACACAGCCTGGGGTAACACCCAATGGCCAAGATATCACCCCCTACTACAAAGAAAATCCATTAATTTCTCACTTGTTCACTTTCAGCAAACAAATTTCCCCATGTCCTTGACAATAGATGTATTTAAAAGCCCTAAACAATCCAACACAAACATAGGATTTCAGTATCTGCCTTCTTTGGACTGAGAAGACATCAGTGATCAGTCATTAAACTCCTCTCAGTTCAGTGTTCTTGCCTCATGTCACAGATTTAATGCATAGAAGCAGACAGAAATTATGATTTGCAACCAAAATCTCTCACATTCCATATACAGTCAAAATCAGCAAAACAGTAAGACATACAACAGAACTTACTTTGACCTCAGGTACAAGGAATGTATACCAGGAATATTTATTTTTTTCCAGCACAACACACACTGTTGTAGTTTCTGCATACTTTACAGCAATTTAGCAAGTTACAAACCCATAGCAAATTTTTATTTTGCATATACCTAATATATCATCACAGGCTTTCCATACATCCAGATGAAACCACCTACTTTCACCCTTTCAGGTAAGAAGAAGATTTTGTGACAGATAAATATTAATATCCTTATTTTGATCAGCATCTTGTTTAAAAAGCCACAAATCCAGATGTACCACACTGATGACTTTCTGTAAGTTTGTTGTGGCAGACATCACTGCCCAATTGTCACCTGAGTTAGACTTGAAGACTGCCTTCCCTGCTAAGACTGTCTGCTGCTTTTGGTCTTCTTTTTCCCAAATTCCTTCAAAAAATATGATTTGCTTTCCTCAGTTTTGAGCACATTCTGCAGGACCAGGTGACAACCCAGACTCTTTGCAGCAATACCCATGTAGGCCTAGCAAACACACAGTCCCAGCAGAGCAGTTTCCCCAGATTTTCTGTGTTTCAGAGTCAGTAATTTCAGCAAAGACCCACCAGAAATGTGTTTACCTTCACCAGAGAGCAGTGACTGCTTCCTGGCAATCAGAATATCCCACATGCCAGCTCCAATTCCAACAGTGCCCCCAGCTGCAGAGGATATCATTCTGATTACATTTTACAGACACTTTTTTCTCCAGTATCTCACAAACCTTCTAATTCATCTTGAAACGTGCATGCCAATTTGTCTTTTTGTTTATGTTTTAATCTTCCTGTTGTTCTTTACTTGCTCTTGTAACAGACTTTGATTTGAAGCGGTAATTTTTCTGTGTTTTATGAATTATCACACTCTGCTTTATCTTCAAACACATGGTGCAGAAGGAGAACTGGCTACAGATTCCAGGTGCTTCCAGCACTGAACAGCAGCTAAGGGAAGATGTAAAATGTCTCTTTACTGCATCTGACTGTCACCACGCAGCACAGGAAGTTTTTCACCTTGCTTTCTAGGCTGTCTTGCTAATTGAAGCCAACAAAAGGTGATAACTCTTGCAACTACAACTGTAGGGGTAGTTGCAAGTCTTTTTATGTCTAGCTTCCTCTGAACTGGCCACCCTGGGGATTTGAGACCTGTACACAGCCCTCTGACTACCAAAGCAGAAAAAAATACCTACATGTAAATAGTTATAAATAACTTATGGACTTTTATGCTGAAAGGTTCTTTTGACCATCATGCCAGAAGAAAACATTTGGAACAGGTTTCCTCCAGGCACTTGAATGATAAAAAGAAGGTAAAGAATAACAGAGGAAAAAAGTAAAGAAAGAGGAAAAAAAAAAACATTATTTGTAAGCAAATCACTAGAACTTGGGTATATTTCCTGAAATCAGAGTAGCTATGTTTCATTTATACATTAGAAATGCCTATTTTTGACTCTTCATTATTGGCAGTGCAACAATATTCACTTGCTCTTTCCATGCACCCTGATAAAGGCTGATTATTTACCTTCAATAAATCATGCCCACTGACAAGGCTGACGCTGATTGTCACCTGTGATCCAGCAGTTCACTATCACTGGACTATTGTATTCTAATCCCTTTCTCTGAAATGTACAAATAAAATTACAGAACAGATCAAAAATTAAACAAAAGACTTACTGCCCTCTAGTAATATTTTATCTAATAAATAATTAAACCTTATATTTTTCTCAATGTAGGTGGTTCTGGGTTAGAGAAGACTGATGGCAAAACAATATTTGCTGTCCTTGGTCTATTATAAACTACCTCCCATAAGACCATCAGAGGGTTTTTTTTCCTCTATAGCAAAGGGATTTGCCTACAGAGAACAGTGGCCTTTTAGAAATGCAGTTTTCCTATTTACAAAGAACAGTAAAAGCTTGCTTCATACAGAAATACAATTTTGGTGTTTATTCAATGGGTCAACAGTGTTTTCTATTAAAAAAAAAAAAGATAAATTCTCTTGCTGCAGCAGTGTGTGCTTTTCTTTGCTAGATATTTGCAGATGTGGTTTCTTCTTTCGGTCATTTCACTGACATCTGGAGAACTTTATTAGCTTATGTTTTGACCTGGTTACATATGTCTCTTCTGAGTATTTGAATAAACTGAATTGTTTGTATGAAAACAACAATCAGAAAGTTTTACTGTACTAAGGGACAGACATATTTTAGAATATCAGTACTTAAAAAAGAAGCGAGGGAGAGAGATAGAGAGGAAAAGCTATGGTGTTCTGAGAACTACTAAAACTATGACTGAAGAACTAACCAAGGATGATAGCAAATTTCTCTGCTAGATAAATGAAAAATCACCTAGTATCCAATGCAAAATTGTTGAATAAAGACTGAAAACTTATCTCTGTTGCATCATTGAGTGAGTTTACATTTCAAGTAACAGCTGCAGTTAAGAACTCCATGGTACAGAAAGCACTTCTGGGTAAAGGTTTAACAGCAGGCCAATCTGTTACATATTCAAACTGGAACAAGTGAGACAAAAAATAAGTCTGACAAAAAAAAAGACGAAGTCTAAGTTACTGGGTGAGACATTTGGTGCAAGTCACAGAAAAAATATTAATTGTTCTGCTTTACAGCACAAGCCAGGAAAAATCGTTTCAATTTTTTTCTTATAGCTTTCCCTTCCTGTAACTTCCATCCAGAAGCCCATGTGCTTCTGCTGACACATTAGATGAGTTACTTTGGTCAGCACTGATGGCTGAAGGTGCAGAGGGAGGGAGAAAGGATTATCCAGAACCCAGCACAAGGAATGGCAGTGCTGGAACATAGGTGTCTCAGTGTTACATTTTATATGCTTGCACAAATTAAGGAGACAAGCGCTAAAATCTACTCAGGCAGCAGAAGCTGCTGGAGCTGCCTGTTTGCACCAGGAAACTTCTGATCTCTTATAACTTCTAATATCTTGTATGTCTTCTTCTAACAACCTTTTCCACAGCCTGATATGTATTTTCCAGAAGCCATTTGACTCTGGTTGCTCCATGGTCAGGATACAAAGGTAATGTTCAGCCATGCTCATTTTATGGACATTGCTGCATTGAACCAGTTTACGAGAGTTTCTCACAATTTACAGGTTGTTCTGGAAGCCCTTCAGAACCTGGAAAGAACATTCTAGCATAAATATAGGTTGTAAAATCTAAGTAGAATTGCTTTCAATAATTCTTGGAGCCTTGCTAGTGGAACACCACTACATTGTATAGACATTTTCTATACAATGAGCTATTAAAACTTTTAAAAGTGAAATCTGGAGCTACTTCTTCACCAGGCAACAACAAAGTTGTGTAACAAATGCCTTAAAACTCCAGCTTTGGATTGGACATTTTGGCCTTATTCATAATGAAAATAACTTCATCTTATGGCTTAATTTATCACAGAAATTCTTGGTTGAGCATGTAAACACAGGTGAAAAAACGAACATCAGTAATATAGGTACAAATTAAAGAGACAAAATGTCAGCTCAGATGAGGTAATGTACCAATTACTAGAATAAAAAGTACAGAGATAATGGGAATAAATCTCAGAACCAGAAGACAAAATGAAAACCAAGAGCATCCCCACTCTTCAAGAAAAAAACCCAAAATTGCAGCAGATATACTGTGAAGTGAAGTATGAAGTTATGTAAATACAGAAGCAAAAGAAGGGAGCATTTTATTGTGAATGAGTTGAGCAAAATTAAGTTTGGAAGACAAAGTGTGAATTTCTAAATCATTCCATAGGTGTGTGCTTTTCTCAGGTGCAGAGGACGTACATCTCTTTGGGCTGTGCATGCATCTTTATTTCATGCACCAGTTGACCTGGATGTACAAGAAGGATGCAGCTTCTGCTGCTTAAAATTGCATTACACACCACAATATCTGCCTGATGGGAGAATGGCAGTAGGGGATCAGGCAAAGAGACATGCAGAGGATTCAAGTCCTCTGGCAGCATTTTGTTAAATATCCTTCTGTCTTTTTCAAAGGGGGAACATAAGGTATGTTCTCAGAAATTCAGTCTGAGGCATTGGGAAAGGGGTCTGCACTTTCTAGTAGGGAACGTCAATATGAAGCTGTCTGAAGATGAAAAGTGACAGGTGTGATCACTCAGTGTCCAGAAACGGCCACGCTGCACCTTGCATGGAATTCTCTGCAGCAGCCCACACGTGTCCGGCACTCTGCACATGAGGAATACGGAAACCAGGGTGGATCAGGAGCAAAGGTTTTTCCCTTCTCATGCCACCACATGGGACACCACAGCTGCTCTCACCCTTCCCAGAGAATGGGTATTAAACTCCTCTGCTCCTAACTGAATTACTGCCTTCCCTGTCACGCTGAAGTGCTGCTGCAGTGCAGCTTGGAGCTGGAGCTGGAATGGTCTCTCTTTCTTACAGGCTAAGATGGCTTTGGCTGCATGGCTGCAAAATGAAAATCTATTCTTTAGGAACGGGAAATGTGTAATGAGGAGAAAAAAAGAGAGTCCTCCTGTGGACATGATTTTCTGAGCCTGAGAGAGTTTTCAGCCTGTCAGTGCCTGATCTGTTTCCCAAGGGAAAGTCTTTTGGGAAACTCTTCTCTCTCAAGGACTGTTTTGTAAATAGGTTTGGTTCTCAAAACAATGTTGTACAGATGTCTGAGTGTGTTTTTCTCTTGTTCCACCAATGGGACAAGAGAGGTGTTGTTCCTTTTACAAATCATGTTAACCTCTATTGGAACACCTTTTAAAAGGGGTTGAAGACCCTGAAATAAAGGCTTCTGCCTCCTTGGGATGAAAACCTCTGCTGCTGTGATTTTGAATCCATGCTTCTATTTTATGTGCTCTAGCGACATCCTCCTGCCTGTGTTTAGGAACTGTGGGCATGAATGTACATATAATTATATAATCATGCTGTGTTTCTAAACGGGACTGCCTCAATCTGCAGTTCCACCACTGAATATCCCACTGCACCTGAAATGATTCCAGCCTGTGGGGGGACTGGAGATGAAAGCCCCTGCATCTACAAAGTGAAGAAACAACTTTAACCCTTCCAACTCACAAGTCTGTCATGCTTCTTGGAAACAATAGGCAGAAAATGATGCTACCTTAATTTCTTCCTGTTTTACAAAAGATGAATGCAATATTTAAGTCATCAACTATCACTGAAATTTTATTTTTGTCTGAAGAGACTTGTGGATTTCCTCTGCAGTGGATATCCTCAGTCCAAATCAGGGACTGGGTGGAGATCACAGTTCCCTCATGGCCATTCCCTATGGAAACTAGGATGTGCTCAGTAGATGATGCCTGCATGTGGCAGGACCAGCCCCAAAATACAGCACAGAGGGGGTTATGTCTTCAAGTTTCATAGTAGGTGAGACATCCAACTATTTTTCCCAAGATGAGGTCCCAGACACAATATAAATTATTATGGAATATCTATGCCTTCAGTTCAGAATCATGACTTGTTTATGAGTGGGATGCTTTGCAAAACATTCTTGAAAAATAGGTTTGCCTATTCTCCCTCCCTTTCCCTAGATTTTAGCAATATTTCTTCTCCATAACTTTCTAATCTGTTTTTCTCACCTTCACCTGAAAGGTGACTTCTTTGGAGGGATGAATGATGAGATCTCTGCAGTGTCTGAAGACAAATCTGGATGAAAGATGCTGCAGGAATGCAAGTCATTACCAGTACTCTGTTTCTCTGCATTGTGGTGTGTTTAGCCCTATTATATTCTCTTTTTTCTTTGCCAGCTATTTGCATATGTGAGCTCTTCTTTCAGTCCTATCCCTCCTCTCTGCTTGTGTTTACTCTGCAATCTTATCAGTCAAGCAATCAAGCAATCAGTCAATCAATCTTTTTCATTAGTCATTACCTACATAAAAATGCACTATGTTTCTTGGTGATTTAAAGTAATATTAGTAAGGAAAACTCTCTGTGGTCCACAAGAGAAAATCCTTTGGTATCATGTGGAATCCTGAGATTGGTTACAGCAAAGAGAGAAATGTATCAGTGTCATACAGATGGAATGAGGATGCCACCTACAACCAGAATCTCCACATTAATATTTGGCTTTCTTTTAAAATTTTTCAGATGACTAAAGATTGTTGTTGCTGTTGAAGCTCCAGTTCTGTACCCAACACAAAAAGCTTGCTCAAGATGTAATGGGCAGCATACAGAGCAGTAGATCTCAACCTGATTTTTAAGGACCCTCATTTGAAAGGAGGCTTCATTAGTTCTCACCATAACAGTTAGAACTATTTCTGCATCCTAATCCAATGATGGAGATTTGTTAGCAGCAGAACCAATAAATTCACTATTAGTGAATAGTGAATTTACCAGTATTCAGTTTAAAACAAGATCCATGGTAGTCACCAAACCCACACTATTCCTTCCCAGAGGGACTTATTAAACACTTTTTTCCTATCTCCCACATCCACAAATCAGTCTTGTGAGGTTATTCCTTGAAAAATGTTCTATTTCTTCCTGTTTTGGCATTTAGGCTCAATGCAGAGATCTTAATTACCTTCCATCAATAGTTTGTTTAGTATTCTAAAAACTTGTAAATATGATAATGAAGGCTTAGAATGGAGGCGAGAAGAAAAATATGTAAGAGAAATATACTTTTCGTCAACTCTAAGTGTTTTTCATCACCTACTTTCAATACATAGTGCAGCATTGTTGATGGAAAAACTCTGAATTACTCCGTTGGCTCTGCATCACAAGACATGTTAAGAATTTATGGCTACACACAGCCCCTTAATCTGCCCTAAATTTGGACAAGCCATCAAGCATTCCTGAAGATATCTCCCTTTGGAAAGATGAGGAAAGCAGAACCTAACTTTACCTCTAAAAACATGGACACACACACACATTTACCAGCTGTGGAGGAGGTGAGCTGGAAGGTGCAGGCTGGAAGGCGCAGGCTGGAAGGTAAGAGGTAGCAGTACATACATTTTCTTGTTGTGCTGAAGAATAGTTTTTCCTACACTGGATTAGATGTACTTTTTAATGCAGCCATATCCCTCTTCCCCCTTGCCTTCTTATTAAGCAGTTTATTTGGGTTTTGGTGAATTATCAAAAGGGAAAACTTATTAAATTAAAATGCTGTCACAAACAGATGATTGCTTTAAAGCTTTCTTTCAATCCATTTCATCCAGACAAAACCAAAACAAAAGCAGGAGGGAAAATAAGCCACTTTCCCCACTTTCCTCAGGATCAGTGTTCCCCATTTTGGCCTCCTCACAGGTTTTCCTGGCCTTTTCCGAGTGTTTCACACTGGTCACTGCTGGAAAGATTGTGCTGCACCAGACAAATGACTGGGAGGATGCACTATGGCAGCTCCCATGCTCCTAAGTGATACATTCAGAATAGGAGCAGGAACTCTTGCACTCACAAATAAGACTTTAGACCAATAGAAAATTCATTTTAATCATACTGCTCATTTCTCCTTGCTAAAAAACACCTCTTGCCCTTAATCTACCCTGAAAAGTTACATATTTATTAAGATTTTAATAATTCTTTTTGTATTAAAAAGCTCCAATTGTACTAGATGACTTTAAATGAAGCTGTGTGCCTCTTAAATTAACAAATTCTGTTCTTTAAGAGGAGGGATGAGCCCTACAAATAATCCCAGGCTCACTTTAGGCACAGTGTGCAGTAGAGTTGGCAGTTTCCTTGTAGCTGCACACAGGTGTGTTCCCTCGGCCCCAGTGATCACTACAGCTCCTGGAAGCATGCACAAACCACTCTCCTGGGTTCTGCTGCACACAATCCCTCCCCTGCACGTGTCCCCTCCACGGGCACAGTTTCACTTGTGCAGGGCAGGGCTCCATTCAGCACCAGGAATACATCCCTGCTTCCCACAGGAAGGAGAGAGCAGGGATGGAGGTAAGCCAGGAGAAGAAAGCACACAAGAAGGTGGAGAAGCAGCTGAGCTGGAGATGCAAGAGAGCTTAGCTGGAAAAGCACAGGAGAAGCCCTTGATACTCCCCTGTACTGTGCTGTGACCTGGAACCAGCATTTCTTACTCTGCCAAGTGCCTGGTGTAAGATGGAAGTTTTATCCCAGTCTTCACTGCAATTATGCCAAAGCATCCCTGACAGAGGAAGGTGTGTGGTTTATAAAACACTGACTGGGACTTGGGTTTAACTGTCCCAAGCAATACAGAGCTTATCAAAACAACAAAAAACAGTCCTGCAAACATCTCATCTGAAAGATTTCATCCTTATAATTACAATTGGAGCTAATGCTTAACCAAGGATTATTTCAGCAGGACTTTCTTTTCTGAACTCTGCAGGAAATCAATTAATTTTATCTGCCTTTTGAAAGAACAAAACTTCAAAGAATAAATAATTTCTGTTTTAATCAATACTACCATTCTGAGAGAGATTTGTAACATAAATAAAAATAGATCCAGAAGCCAATGATACTAGAATAAAATACAGTGTGGCGTTCCACAGCTGCAGGATCAAGTCCAGGGAGGCTACAGTTACTGGTGACCAACATAGGACTCATCTAGATGGGTTTCTGCTTGGTTCATCTCAGGAGACCATTTATTCAACACAGGAACAAACTCAGCTTAAATCCAGAGGCAGAGTGCCACAGAGGCAGGGTAGAGGTTTTATGGGACAGAACCAAGGGTAGAGTTTAAGGTCGGGCTGTAATAGGAACACAGCAAGGGAGAAACCCCAGGGGCACAGAACCAATCCGAACACCCTGGGATGCCACCCTTCGAGGGGTCTGGGATGGGGCAACTCTTTCCAGGCTCACAGGGCACATCCCCCGAGGCAGAGGGATAGAATTTACTTTACCCCGGGCTTTAAAGCCATGCCTCCCACTTTAACAATGATTATCTGAAACTAAATCTTTGCCTCCTGGGTGGAGGTACCTTACAATAGGACAACTGTTTCCTTTCAAAATATTGAGTAAACCTTGTATTACCTGTACATAATAGTCCTCAGTTAGGATAGCTCTTAAATGTTGCTTTCCCCCTTACTTAAATTGAGTAATAAACCTTTCTCTCTTTCATTTCTTGCTTAGAACGCCTCAGAAATGGCACAGATTGCATATTTTCCTGTCCTAACTTTAGGAGCAGCAACCAGGTACAGCAGGACAACTCAAAAAAATCAAAATAGTCATGTATCTACCTTCTGCTAAATGGAATTTTTTAAACCACTTTCTTGTAGCTCCTTTTGAGCACAGTAGCTGCAGAAAATGTCATAACTGACTTTTAGAATGAAACAGGAATGGTCAAGCAGTAGGACAAGGTGATTGCATAAGTTCTATCCAACTGAACTGCTCTAGTCAATCTTCTGGAATCATAAATTGGACTAAAATTTAGGTAGGGTCTAATTACAGGGATCTTATAACTTATTATGAGCACTTAGGATACCTCAATACCAAAACATTTGTATTGGACAAAACAAGGTACTAGTCTGTTGTTTCAGACAAGTAATGTAAACAATGGCATACATAGGAAGATAAAAAGCTCAAAATATGTCACTTTTGCATTGCAGTGCTGTTTTCCAACAGAGAACACACAGAAATAGATTTACAAAGTTCCTAGGAAATATGTATAAAACAGACACATACAGGATATTTAGATTTTGATGCACAAATATAGTTTCAATGCGTATACATACTGCATCTGCCATAAAAAATACCTTTCTTCTACTTTGACTGCAGAAGCATCGTATTTGGCCAAAAACAAAATACTCTTGTTCTTTCACTTCTATGTCATTTATCAAATAAATGAAGATGCCCACTGATCCTTTTGAAAAACAGTAATAGTGACCACAGTAATACTTCCAGAGGCTTAGAACAAAAGTGAACAGACCTGGGGCTTTGAAACACACTCACTTTGTGTACCTCAGTCCCCCTGCCATAAAGTATGATACAGGTACTTTTTAAAATACATTATTTAATATCCACAAGCAAATTAAATATATTAAAAACTAGCTCTTTCTGGAAATACAGTTCTTGCAGTTGACTTACAAGTCTCATTTACTACTAATTTTGTTTTACTCTTTTAGTTTATATTTTTTACTACATCAGTAAAAATCCCAGTTTAATTTTGCAATTTGCTCCTAAAGTATCCTATGCCACTTCATCCTAAGACCCTATTTTTCAATTTGTTTTCATCTTCTCTGCCTCCTGATATATTCCTATGGATTCAAAAAGCAAACTATCAACCCTAGGTGATATCTTAACCAGGGTTTCAATGTCCCTCTCAACTCAAGTGCCTGTTCTCCTTGAAATGCAGCCAGCACAGGAGGCGTGAAAGAAATACACAGGAGGTGTGAAAAGTCCATTGGGACAGCATGCCAGGAAAAATACATCAAACTGATTGATTCAGTGCTGTGGGACTCTCTAGACTGAAAATAAGTCAACCTCATGATAGGAGTGCAGTAACATACTAATCCGGCAGTGGGACAAAACAATCTCCAGAAATCACACATACAGAATTCACAGAATCACTGGGTTGGAAGAGACCTTCAAGATCATCAACCCAGCCCTAACATCTCAACTAAACCATGGCACCGAGTGCCACATCCAGTCTTTTTTTAAACACATGCAGGGATGGCAGCTCCTCCACCTCCCTGAGCAAACTATTCCAATACTTTATCACCCTTTCTGTAAAAAACTTTTTCCTAATATCCAACCTATATTTCCCTTGGCACAGCTTGAGGCTATGTCCTCTGGTTCTGTCTGTTGCTGCCTGGAGAAAGAGACCAACCTGTCACAATCCGCAAGGTGGGATTCATGATGCGGTTCTTTTATTTGATCTTAGTGTACAGAAGATTATCAGCAAACCAGGGACTTAAACAGCAAAACACGTTATATTGAGTGCTCATCAGCACTAATATGTGCTAGAGAGAACAGAGGAGAAAGCAAAGCATAAGGAAAAGAGAGTAAGGGGATTATAGCTACCAACGTCGAAGTCCACTCAGCTGTTCAGTGACGCAGAGTCTTCTGTCCACTGCGGAGATCTCAAAGGAAGGTAAATTTGTGGTGTGATTTTATAGTCTTTTACAAAGCGAGGGGCACAGGGCCAAAAACAGAGGAGACTGATGATCATTGTGATGAATTCCATTGCGCAGGGGGCAGGCGTAGGGTACAGAGCAAACCAAGTCTTGCAAGCCTTTGCTCACCAACAGGAACGAGGGCAATGCGTCGTGGAAACCCATGGTGCAGGGTACCATGCACAAGCCTCTGCTCACCAGCAGGAACGAGGGCAGTGTACCGTGCAACCACCTGCAAACAATCACTTAGCAAACATCCACCTCAGCTGGGCCCAAACCCCCAAACCAGGTCCCTTGTGATATTCAGGGTCTCAGTCTCTGTCCTTGAGACTGTTGTGAGACAGATGAAAGAATCTTCGGACTGTCTCTTACACTACTCCACCTGACTGCAATCACCTTTCAGGGAGCTGTAGAGAGTGATCAGGTCACCTCTGAGTCTCCTTTTCTCCAGGCTAAACAACCCCAGCTCCCTCAGCCATTCCTTACAGGGCTCGTGTTCCCAGCCCCTCGCCAGCCTCGTTGCCTCCTCTGGACGCGCTCCAGTGTCTCAGTGTCCTTCCTAAACTGAGGGGCCAGAACTGGACAAAGCACTTCAGGTGTGGCCTCACCAGTGCTGAGTACAGGGGGAGAATAACCTCCCTGCTCCTGCTGGCCACACTATTCTTGATCCAGGCCAGAGGCCACTGGCTTTCTTGGCCACCTGGGCACACTGCTGGCTCATGTTCAGCTGCTGCCACCAGCACCCCCAGGTCCCTTTCTGCCTGGGCACTGTCCAGCCACACCATCCCCAGCCTGTAGCACTGCAAGGGTTAATTGTGGCCAAAGTGCAGGACTCAGCACTTGGACTTGTTAAACATCATCTTGTTGGACTCTGCGCATCCATCCAATTTTTCCAGGTGTCTTTGCAGAGCCCTCCTCCCTTCCAACAGATGGACACATGCTCCCAGCTTAGTGTCAAATTTACTAATGAAAGACTCAATAACCTCATCCATGTCATCAATAAAAATATTGAACAGGACTGGCCCCAGCACAGACCCCTGAGGTTCACCACTGGTCACTGGCCCCCAGCTGGAAGCAGCACTGCTCACCACCACTCTCTGGGCCTGGCCATCCAGCCAGTTCTGAACCCAGCACAGAGTGCTCCTGTCCAAGCCTGAGCTGTAGCTTTTCCAAGGAATGCTGTGGGAGACAGTGTCAAAGGCCTTGCTGAAGTCCAAACAGACAACACCCACAGCCTTTCCTGCATCCACCAGGCAGGACCTGGTCATAAAAGGAGATCAGGTTAGTCAAACACGACCTACCCCTCCTAAACCCACACTGGCTGGGTCTGACACCCTGGCCATCCTGTACGTGCTGTATCCTGGAAGTGCAGTATAAACTGCTCCATTACCTTACAGGGTACTGAAGTCAGGCTGACTGGTCTACAATTACCAGGATCCAACTTCCCACCCTTTTTGTGAATGGGGGTCACACTGGCCAGCTTACAGTCATCTGGAACCTCACTAGTGAGCCAGCACTGCTGGTAAATGATGGAGAGAGGCTTCACAAGCTCATCTGGCAGCTCCCTCATCACCCTGGGATGGTTCCCATCTGGTCCCATTAATTTATGAACATCCAAGTGTCTCAGCAGTTCTCTGATTGCCTCTTCCTGGACAACAGGGGGACCATTCTGCTCCCTGACACCACCTACCAACCCAGGAGGACAGCTGTCCTGGGGACAAGCCATCTTCTCACTAAAAACTGAGGCAATGAAGGTGTTAAACACCTCTACCTTCTCCTCATCTGCAGTTACTAAGTTCCCTCCCACATCCAATAGAGAACAAAGGCTGATCTTACCCTTTCTTTTACCATTAATATATTTATAAAAGCATTTTTTATTTTTCTTAACAAATTAAGTTCTAACTGAGCTTTGACCTCCCTATTTTTTTCCTACATGCCCTAGCAACCCCCTCAAGCACTTCCTGAGAAACCCAACCCTCCTTCCAAAAATGATACATCCTCTTTTTATTCTTAAATTCGTTCAAAACCTCATTGCCCATCCAGGCTGGATGTTTGCCTCAGCGACTCAACTTTTGACACAGGGACAGTCTGTTCCTGTGCCTTCAAGATCTCTGTTTTGCAGCATGCCCACCTTTCCTGGACTCCTTTGTTTTTAAGAGCTGCTTCCCAAGGAACTCTCTGAATAAGTCTCCTAAATAGGCCAAATCAAACAAATTCAGGAATACATTGGGAGCTACGGGGAACTCTTCTGCCTCCCCAGCAGGAGATCACATACCAGTCCCCTACCAACATGAAGTCACATGTGTGTGCTAGACATGAGGGAAGTACAGTTAAAAAATGATTAAAATATTAAAAAAAAAAATTAAAGAAAAATTTATAATAATAATAATAATAATAATAGTGATAATAATAATAATAATAATAGTAAACCCCCAAAATACCTCTTCACACCCTCCTCCCCCCCACCCCCCAAAAAAAAAAAAAAAAGCTACGCAGTATCTTAACTGGGTCATCTGTGCTACCTTAGTGCTACAAAACCACTTGACAAATACCCTTCTTAAAATCCTGGAAACTACATTTCCTTCCTTCAAGAAAATGGTGGAACTGGACAGAAAGCTGTAAAGCTCTTTAATGCAGCTGAACGTAGATACCATAGGAATACAGAAAGAATGAAAGTTTTACACATTTTACTTTCATTTTTTTTCCTAGTGAGCTATGACACCTACTATTTCTCACCCATCTTTCCTCTTACCAGAAAATTACTCCTATGTAGACACACCCATGTAATCACTGTAATTATCTTCAAAAACTGAACAGATGTCCTTGAAATGAAGAGCTTTCATCTTTGTTTCATTAAACTAGGACTTTAGATAAGCAACTTCACATACCTTTTAATTTTCTTTAGGCAAACTCTATTCCTTTGCAAAGTTTTTCTACAGACAACAAAGCTGTGAAGAAGCAGGCAAAGAATTATGAGTGACTTTTACTTTCCAAGTTTTTGTGTTATTTTCAAAAGCCTCTGAGGCATTTCTGAGAAGGAATGAGATAGCAAACAATAAAAATTATAATGTCATTAAGGATGCCTGAAAGGACATTGTCAATGTTAAGGAAATGTCTGTGTTTGTAACATCTCATCATTTTAGACTGCCACTGACAAATTGCCATAGCTAAATGGCACTGCAGATGCAGCACTTGCCAGCTACTCTGTGCACAAACTTTGACCCAATCAAATTGGTTCGGATACCATAGATTTAATTAAAAATTTAGCCAGAAACTATTGTGTACCCATGAATAAATCTTTGTAATAGTGACTTTACATTGATCTTTTTTACACAACCAAGAATTCAAGTTATGCTACATTGTTATAAATCAAATTATAGTTAATGTCTTGGAGAATTCATCAATGGATATGATTGATTTTTTTAAGAAGTACATCTCTGAGATTCATGTTTGTGCATCTTAGTTCAAACCAGTCATTAAAGAGCATGTTAAAAATCATTCTGATTTCTTTCTTTGTATTTTTCTCTACATACAAAGAAAGTAGAGAATTCATGGAGCCCTAGGAAGACCTACCAAGAATACTGTGATGTCAGACCAGAATTCAAACATTTTACATTTGCTGTTGTAGTGCATCTAGTTGTATCTGACTGTGTTTTTCAGTGCCTTATGTTTTTTGTCACCTCCATTTTGTATTTCTTCTGCAAAAAATCAATTTAAATCTTGCAGCCCTTCACCTTGCAAGGAAAGAAAACAGACTAGCAGATGTTAAGTGCCCCCCAATTCACAAAACTCCATAGATGTACTTTACTGTAAATAAAATCCTTATTGTTGAGCTGTCACTACAGGAAATAAGCAGGGGTACAAGGTAGCAAAAGGCAGCAGAAGGGTTAGAAATACATGGCAAGAGATAAAAGGACTCAGTTTTCTTGGAGAATAAAAGGTGCATCTCTGTGTGATCTATCTGCCCCTCCTGCTGTCACCACAAGCTGACCCCTGTGCTTCCTCTTCTTGGTGAATATGTCCCAGTTAGGTCGATGTAATGCTTCCTTCTGTCTGCAGGGCTCCCACAGAAAATTAGCTACCAAAGACAACTCAAAAAATAATATTTTCAAAACTAGCTGAGACAAAATCTGAGTTAGGAAGCAGACAAGCCAGTTTTCAGCTAGATACAGAATACAGAGGGTTGAAAGATATCAACAATAATTTTCATTGCTTTTGAGATTAAAATTTATTATTACTATTTATTAATTTTAAGGTGAGGGGGAAAAAAAAACAACAGCCAAACCCAAACCCTTCTCATTGCTGTGATGTTGTGGGGAATTTGCTGCTGATAGAAGAAAGCTGTGGGGTAGGCAGAATGCACTGTGGGCAGCCATAGCCTGCCCAGTTGATGTCCAGAGAAGTCAATATTGCCTTTTTTTAATCTCATTCTTGCTACCCTTCATAGAAAAATAAAAGGTTCAAGCAGTATCCCAGACCATGTATTACAGCTCCAGGTGTTCTGTTTGACTGTATTAGCTAGGCTATTTATCTCTGCCTTCAGCAGATACCTTGACTGTCTGGTATTTTTTTTAATGAGAGAACCTGAGTGTTCTTGTTAAGCCTAAGAAAGAGCACTTGGCAAGGCCATTGATTTTAATGGAGCATGTCTTCCCTACCCTCAATTCCTACTTGTTTGGCAAACACAGTCATTGTTCAGCATACGAGCAGTATTTACCCTGTGCCAAAACAAAATTAAGTGGTACACTGTGATCTTAGCCAGGGTGAGGGATTTATGGTACCAGGCATTGTGTAAAAACAGAATTAATGACAAGGCTGGAAACCTTACAAAGCAAAGAGATGGGATAAGCTATGAAGCGAGGTAAAAGAGAGAATGTGTTGGGAGAGATTCAAGGGTCTACTATGGGATAGTGAAATTGAATCAGTAGTGTCTTTACTGTTTTTTTAATTTTGCTCTATTGGACATTAGCAAAACTGTTCCTTCTTCACATTTTTCTGTTCTTTATCCATACAAGGGTATGATGGTTATTTAGCTAAGGTAAAGGGTAAGGCACTTTGCTGAGAAACTCAGACCTTTACACTTATCTCTGCATTATCTTACTCAAAATGAAATATATTCTTCAGATTAGGTGTTTTACATGTCCAGCATTCAGCAGCATCACCCTGAAAAACTGTACATAGTCGTCATCACATGAGGGAGGGAAAGGGATCTGATAACTGGCTCCTCCTTGTACAGCTTTTTTCATATGGGTGAGATAAGATTCACAGAAAATCTGCTGGTTACAGTAATGACATTGAACAAACAAATTCAGAGAGTTTTTCAAATTAATGTTATGCTTCAACCTCTCTAACTCATACAGTGACAGTTTTTTCATGCACTGTGTGCTGCATTAACTTAGCTGTCAAAGAGATGACCAATAATCCAGAGAAGGAAATGTTTACAACCTGCTTAACTCCACATTATGAGTTCTAATGACTCCAGACATATGTCACAGATTACGGATTATATGGATGTTTCCTACTTTAGGTTTAAAATTAATCAAATTAAAAATAACCAGTATTTCATAATTTACTGACAAGTAGAATATTTAAGGTAAAATATAATGTTTCACATCATCTCCACTCAAGACACTTATTCAAGCCTTATACTTTTCTTACAGACATGCTTCTTTCTTTTGTGTACAAAAAAATGGTTATAGACAGCAAAGGCAATATAGATGTCATCTTCTGTATAGAAGTACAACTCTCCTACTACTCCAAATACCAGCAGTTGCAATTTTCACAGTCACTGAATTCCATAAATATTTTATAAGTTCTGTTATGTATTTCTAAGATACGTGGTGCTTATGAAGTTTGTCACACTACCAGCTCTGAAGACTAGAATCTTCTATCATGTTTTCTTTTCTCAGTTGGGGGTTAGGCATCCTTCCTTTTGTTCCTTCTCACCTATGGAATTTTTACTCATCAGTGGCAGGGAAAATCTGACTGCTGGTACGTAGTGGGAGCTTGAGAAACACAAATAATTCAGCTGGGCCCAGGGGGAGAAGGGGGCAGTAAAAAGGGAGAGCAGCGGGGGAGAGCTGGGGGCAGGCTGGTTTTTTGGGCTGGAGAGCGAGACACTCACTGGGAGCTGTTGCGGTGGAGAGAAGGGAATTTCGCCATCACCCAGATGGAGCTGCTGCTGCTTCTCCTTCTTCCCTCTTTTTTGGTGGCTTCGCACCCCCTGTCCTGCCGGGACATGTGGCAGTGCCAGCCACCGCCGCGGAGCTGCTGATCCACCTCATCCACTGGCCCAGGATCTCAGCTCATCCCTGCTGTTCCAGCTGAGTGTTCCTCAGAGCCCTGCAGGAGCACCGGCACTGCCCGCCCGAGGGGGTTTGTGAAACAAAGCCTCTCCTCCATCCCTTCCCGTCTCAGCCGAGAAAGCTGCCATGGGGCCCCTGGTTCTGTTTTCTTGCTAATGTTGTAGTTATTGTTGTTTGTTTGCCTTGTTATAAATACTAGTAAAGAACTGTTATTCCTATCCCCAGATCTCTGCCCGAGAGCCCCTTGATTCCAAAATTATAATAATTTGGAGGGAGGGGGTCTACATTTTTTTCATTCCAGGGGAGGCTCCTGCCCTCCCTAGCAGACACCTGTCTTCCAAACCGAGACACTGTCACACCTCATGATATAACTTTATATGTTTAAAATAAATAGACTTCTAAAAATGTATTTCTGTTAAACCTATATGTATGCTTGTGGGTATATGTGCATATACAACAAATAAAATGTCAAGGCTATAAACAGTTTCACTGCTCTGTTTTCTTTAAAAGATAAATTTACAAGCCTGCTATCTTAATATTTGCAGTGAATAGCAACATGATATATTATTTCTTTTTCTTTAACTGTAGCTTACTACAAGTCTTCCAGTTGTCTCTTTGGTCACCTGAATGAGGGAGTGAGAGAATAAAGTATGGTTTCTTCCTTCCAGTCCTTTGAAATATTTCATTGGCAGGTTCTTATTTCTGAAAAAAATTGTTCTGATTTTGCTCTAGGTTTGATGGCTAAGCATTCATTGTGGGTATATGGATTATATGTTCCCTGAAAAACACAGTATGATCTTTAAGTCAGGATAACAAAAGGGTAAACCTGGCAATTACTGGGTTTGCAGTCAGAACAAGAGAGGTGTGTGTACTGATACTTCAGAATAGCACCTACCAACAGGAATAAAGATTCCTCATGTACTTTGCTGAACAATATCATGTTGGTTTACCAGCAAGATGATCTTTCCCAGGCTCACTGGGAAAATGAGTCACTAGAAGTGGTTTGAAACTGTGTAAGAGAGGGGTGAGAAAAGTGCTGGCCCATGACCTGGGTCAGCAGGAGACAGCTCTCCTCTCTGGTGGCTGGTGAGCAGCTGTTCCAGCCTGAAGGGGATGAGTTGTTCTGTGTGTGGTTATGGATGTTCATAAGAATAAAGGTACAAGAAACACACACCCAAACCAAGAATTCATTAGGAGAAAGCATCTTGGTAAGGGAGGAGCTTTTCATGGAAATGTTTGGCTACAGCTAACACTGCAGTCCCAGGCAGACCTGACAGTGTCATGGTCGGCAGAGCTTAAATCCCTGTTCAAGGCACAAAGACTGCAGTTACTCTGCAGATATTAAACCTGAATGTAAAACCTTTACTCACACAGTTGTTTCTTTGCAAGAGATTACAAGCCAGGATAACACAGCAGCACAGAGGCTTCATCACACAAACCACCATCCCTCTTTTCCTCACCACCCAAGATCTGCATTCCAGTGTACAGTTCCCCACATTTTACTAGATAAATACAGCTACAGCCAGTACACAAGGAAAGCTAAGATCCTGAAATTAGTAATTACTCCAAGATTCAATGTCTATCTTTACATGAAAAACCTTTGGTTTTTTTTCTGATACACATTGGCAATGCTATTCCCAGTTATTAAAGCCACACTTTTTCCCAAAATTTCTAGGATGGGCTTCAAACAAAATGCTGTCTAATGACTGCCTAAATGCAGTGAAGAATTCAGTTTAGGCATCATGGAACCAGGGACTGCGCTTACATTTTATAAACCATTATGAACTGCAGTTCACATAGCACCTTCTATCATATTTAGGAGCCAAGGAATCAGAGGTGTCAGAAATATGAAGTTGATTTATCACTGAATTAGCTTTCTCAAGGTCCACTGCACCTGCCTACCACCTACAGTGTTTATTCAGTCACACACTGTAGGTTCTTTGAAAAAAAAACTGTCTTCCCCTCAGCAGAAAAACTGGCAAGACGGTCCAGCCTGGACTCAAGTAAAGAGATTGTTCAGTTTGCCTCTTGGCATGTG
This sequence comes from Poecile atricapillus, assembly GCF_030490865.1. Lineage (NCBI taxonomy): Eukaryota > Metazoa > Chordata > Aves > Passeriformes > Paridae > Poecile > Poecile atricapillus. The sequence continues at coordinate 1,960,037 of NC_081256.1, read as the reverse complement.
TCATAGGGTGACTTTACCTTTAAGGTGGTTTTGAGAGCTAAGGAAGTTGAAGCTGCTGGTGACTGATGGGAGTCTTTTTCTCCTGACCAATTATCAGTCATTTCTAAAAACTGACAGCAGTTTTGACCATTAAGAAGTGGAATCAACCTGTGAACACCTCCTTAAGATGTAAAGTCAGAGCACTCTTGTTCTCTGTGTTTCCTGGCTGTGAAAGGCAACAGAGCTCCAGCTGGCCTCCCGTTCCCTGCCCCGGCCATGTGGCCCGGGCGGGGGCTGGGCTGGGCCCAGCAGCTCCCGGCCAGGAGATGGGGCCTGCGGGGCTTGCCCCGGGCTCTGGTCAGGCCAGGCCAGTTCCTGGCTTCACTGCAGTTTTTGCCGTGACTGAATTCACCAGAGACTGCTGAGTAAAGAAAGGAAAAAAAAAGCTCTTGACCTGCGGCAGGCTGAGACAGCGACCACACTCTCCAGAGCAGCCATGAAGAATCTTTCATCGCAGACAACTCCAGCTCCTGCTCCGGCAGAGATCACAGAACCATCTACAACAGCCTGGGCAAGATTTTAACCTTTTCATTACCCAGATGAGACTTGCAGATTAATCCTTTTACCCAGAGAGAGAAAAAGAGAGTAATCAACATGTAAAGAGACTTTATAAACTATGAGAGACAGTAAAGAAAAGAATTAAGCTTCAGAAAAGGTAGAGAATAAGGAGATGCTTTATAAGCTGAAATATTTTTCTGTTAAAGCTATGGAGATGAACAATAGGGTCTTGAAAAAACTCCTTTAATTCATGACAGAGTATATAGGGAGGAACAGAGTGTTCAAAGTGTAGATTTTGAGTAAAAAGTAGAGTAATTGTGATACAGTGAGGTGCTGGAACAGAGTGAGATAGAGTAATAGTTGAAGATTTGAAGCCTTGAGAGCCAATGAGAAAACTGTTTCCAGGGAAGCTCACAGAAACAGATGAAGAGAACTTTTGCCTTTGAATAACTCATCCTTAAAAATAACATCCCTAGACTCATTGACCCATAACACACCTCAGAGTGATGTGAAATGGGAAGAATGAACTGATGACAAGATTTAAGGGCAGCTGGCATCAGGAAAATAGAAAGCTATAACAGAAATAGTTTTCTTGTGAGAAACTCCATAGATTAGCAGAAGAAAACTTCTGTTTCTCTACAAAGACTGATGAAAAGACTCTAGCAGGAATTGGGACTGTTTTAAACACCAAAGTTCCAAAGTTTTTGTCTCTATGTTGTCATGTGAACAAAAGAATGGTGGGTAGTAAGGGATAAAAAGAGTTTTCTGAAAGTTTATTCTGGTGTTCTTGTTCTTGTCGTTTGTTAATAAACTTTCTTTATTCCTTTTTAAGTTTTAAACCTGTTTTGCTCTTGTTCTAATCCATATCTCACAGCAGGAAATAAGTAATTTTTTAGTTACTGTTTTAAAACCACAACAGCATGAAAAGCCTTAACAGTCATATTCTTTGCATCTTCCTAAGAAAAACTGAGAACAATAAGTTTCAGCCAAAATAAATCAAAATATTCTTGTAAACAAAGCAGACTTTCCTTCTAATCTAATTTTCTTGCATTGTAATGTTAGAAGTGTATGGACATTTGGGGAAAGTTATTTTTGATTTTACACCAGCAGGTATTTATCAATCACATGCTGTATTCACAAATTTCAGAAATTCAGTGTAACTTCAGAATAAAAGAGGTTGCAGTGGTTTGGCCAAGAACAAACACAAAACAACACCTGACACATGACACGTGTTGAAGTCCACTACCATACATTCTATTTGCCAGATCTTCAGAACTTTGGTTTTGTTAGTTCATTATCAAGCCAAATTCTCTTACTATCAGTGAAGAATAAGCTCCAGGTTAACGCAATGTCCTCCTCTGTGCCTGGGCTCCCCAGGCTTCTTTGTAGTACAAACAATTACACATAACAGCTACTAAGTGTTGGCACCGATTTGTTTAGTTTTATTAATTTCAGAGTTGGTTTACCCCAGTTACTCCCCTGTCATCCAAAATGGTTTGTCCCCAGTTGCCCATCATTGTAAACCCTTCCCCTTTTCCAGATTGTTCCCCATCCATCACCCCAATCCTGCCCCCAAGCCCTATCAATCTATGTAAACCCCACCTTTTGTTCCAGTTCTTTCCCTGCCTATCATCCTTTCCTCGACGCCCTATTGATTGTACAACTGTCTTCCCTGCCCCGGGTCCCTACCATTGGTCCTGCGTGTTGTATTCCCCACCCATAACTCCTCCCTTGCTGCTGTCCCATTGGTCGCTGTATGGGCCGCCCACAGTCCTTAAAACCTGGCGTACGGAGGTGCCCAGGGTCTTGGCTCAGACCTCTTCCCTGCGATCCCAGCCCCGTACCTCGTCTCTTTTCCCTGCCCTCGTTGGAATAAATCTGTTTCTGGGAAATTAGAAGAGCCTGAGCACTCTTTCTCCCTTCGCCATAACCCGTGTTGCCCTGTCGGGCTTTAGAGCCCGAGTGCAGAGGAGCTCTAGAGGTTCCAGGTTGAGCCACACAGTGCTCGCCTGGTTCCCCACTCCTGCCGCTGACGTCGGCCAGAGCTAGCTGAGGTGTGAAGAGCCGAGCAGGCAGCGACAACTAAGCAAAACAAATTGTTTATGCTTCACAGTTTCTTCCACTCAGAGGACACATCCTGCTGCAGTTGGGGGCTGAGAGCTCAGCTGTCTGACACAGTCTTCAGAGGAAAGGTCATGTCTTTGCTCTTGGAATAAAGTCATATCAGCAATTAATGGAAATACTGCCACAAAAAAGAGGAGTTCAGAGGGAACTCAAAATTCAGACAGCAGCTGAGAAAGCAGGAGGGACCTACAACTCATTTGCTGAATGTAATGATTCATTGTTATAAAATTACAAAATGAGAAAACATATAGGTGAAAGGACACTGCATGTGGAAGCTGAGAATCCAGACAAACTGGTACTTCATTACAGAATGGGAAAAAATGTCAGATTTTAAATGTGTCAATAGGAATAGCCTTCAATCTCCTCATAAGCTTGTCTGCTAAACACTCCACTATGGAAAAGACAAGGGAGATCTGATACAACTGTTAAATTGATTTGCTAAATCAGATATCCTTCATTCACAGTCTTGCTGTACTTGCTGACAAGGCTCATAATCCAACATTTGCATATTAATCTCTACTAGAGATGTGAAAGATTGGAATACTGATAAAACACATTGAGGATGGTGGGGAAAAATACTGTTCCCTTGTTTCTTTTTCCATGTGGAAACAGTTTTTTCAGCTATGTACCAAGAAGGAAAAAACCACTGCAGTCTGAAGATGAAATAATTAAAGGGATAAATACAGTTTCTCAATAATCAAACAGCTCCCAAGACAAGGACAGTTTCTTTGTTTACTTTCATAGCAAACAGATTTACTGTATCATCAACTACTAAAGCAAATACTCCTGGCAAGAATCTCAGATTCAAAGAACTATAAAGATCATATCTTATTCTGAGTTGAGGTCTAAATCGTAGCAGCTTCATGAGAAGTTTTTTACACAAATTAGCTTCTGGCAAACAGATTTGCTTTCATCAAATCACAATTCCCTGATGTTTCTGGCTTAGAGCTATTATGCACACCAGGATTATCATGTGAAAGAAAAGGGAAACCATATGTTTTGGTTCACCTTCAGTTGTTTCTGCCACGTGATCTTGTATTCTAGTGACAAAATGCTTTTAATGGACTGAATGTGTTGAAATCTATTTCCAAAAATGCATAAAAATAAAATACTACACCCATATTAAGACTAAAGATCTGTATTAATAAAAATACTGCAGTTAGATATAAATTAATAAATTTTCTTTTATTCCATAACCTGGTTTTCCATAAATATACTTCAGACTCGAAGAACTGATTTTGCTTTCTTGTTAAGCAAGTTTGAACAGAGATCAAATGAAAAAACCCCACGTCTTCAGGATGTCAAAACTTATTATAAATGCTGCTATACCAAGAGTTTAGGGGCAACTACTTTTTTAGAGAGCCTAGAAAAAGATTCTTGTTTCAGTTAATAAAATATTAGTTTTTCAAAGTCTTAACTCTTCTTTTGCAAGTAGTAGGTGAGCTTGCCCACAATTTCATTTTTTTCTTCTTTATCAGAAAGTTGAAAGACAAATGTTGGACTTCATCAAAGTCCGACAGATACCAATAGATTGGTAGCTCCTACACCCTTCTGAAGTAGAGCATAAAATTAAACTACATCCTTAAATTCTAATGCCACAGAAATCAGCATCTATGTACTGACACAAGAAAAAAAATCAGACTGCCTTTCCTGAGTAATATATACATTTCTGTAAGAGTTGCAGTTAAATCTCTGGCTACTATGTATGTTAAAGAAAATAAAACAGGACCAGAATTGTTTAGTATTTCTCAGATTGCACCAATACCATAGAAAAAAGATTTGCTACTGGCTGCCCATCTTGAGAGCTTTTAGTTTATGCTATTTCCAGTCTCAGAATTTGAAAGAATTTGCTATGAATAAATCATAGCCATCTAAAAACTGTTTTTTTTTTTAACTTGGTTGGAGGTGGGCTTTTTTGTTTTTTGTTTGGTTTATTTGTTGTTGTTTTTTGGGGTTTTTTGTTTGTTTTTTCTTTGTTTTGGCTTCCTTTTTTGGGTTTTTTGCTTGTTTGGAGTTTTTTGGTTGGTTGGTTTTGTGTCCAAGTGAAATGACACAGTGAGCAAAATAATATATAATTGCCTATATAATTCTAGTCTTTAAAAGCACTGTCTCTGACTGCTTTTTTACAACTTCTCTACCTCTTTTCTGCTTCTTCTGCAACACAATTTTCATTCCACTGCACAATCAAACATTTTGCTCCCAAAAAAGTGTTTAGCTGCAGAATGTAGCCGAAAGTACTGCAGAGTTCCTTCTGATACCTTGGGTTATAGGGGCAGTTGTGTTCGGAGCAGACAAAGGCTGAACACCATGTGCAGCACAGCAGCTACACCACTCCACCTCAGGTTTGAACTTGGAGCTCACTGCAGAGGGAATTCAGAGACCTGAGCCTTCACTCCCCAGCATAGATGTGACAGAATCCCACAGTTGTTTGGTTAGGATGCAGTGATTCCTCCTCACATTTCCATGTGTCCTTCTAGAGCATAACAAACTTGGACAACAGCAGGCAGGACTCTCTGCTCTAAAAAATACTTGTTTTATCAAATAAACTTAAGGGAAGCACTTTAGTATAAACATATGCAGATGTCATTGAAATCATTAATTTCTGTTCAAAATTACCCAAGAAACAGGTCTGCAGAATAAAAGTGAATCTACTATTAACTTGTCAGTTTTATTCCAGACACATTAAAAATAAAACAATCATCCCATTTACCCATTTGTAAGTTCAATAATAATCATAGTCTGAAGTCTCCAACATATTTCTCAAGGAAAAAAGATGATTGCAAACACTGCTTGGTGTCTGAGTTATTTCTTTAGGTGGACCTGATTGATTTTCTGAGTGTGATAGCAAAAGCTTTGCTTTCCAGTTCTCAAGAGAAAACACAGCAGAAAATGAAAGCAGAAGGAAGAATGTATTACAACAAAATGAAGATACGTTCATGTGATTGAAGCTGGCCTGATTTTTCATCTGCTGCTATTTAGATAAAGGAATACTCCCTTTTGTTTCTCCTTGTAAGAAGGACTCAAAGTACTGACATTTTTATGTGGAAAAGCAACGTTTTTTCTTCCCAAAGCTCAAGATAATTTTTAAAAAAAAATCTGGTTAGGACAAAGGAAGAATTATGATAATTCCTTTCTAGGCATAAACACTAATAAATGAGAATTAAGCCAAAACTCTGATCTGACATCTGCTAATTAATCAAGTTCCAGTACCACACAAATTGCAACTCTGGGGTAACATGCAACTTGCCTTGTTCAACACCACATTTTCTCAATATCACATGTGAACAGCAAATCAAGCACTCCCTTAGCACAGGAAAAGCCTCCTTGACAATATCTAGGCTTGCACTCTGTACATAAAGGGGTCATAAATTTACCAGCTTTAAAGCCAAAACTATTCTTGTCCCACTGAACACAAAGAACACCTTTGGTGTTCCTACCACTCTCTGGAGAGTTTGCTGGAGTTCAATTATAACGAAAAAGGTATTTATTTCCACAAGGTATAACAACTTTTATTCCCTCTAAGGTACAAGCATTGTACTAATAAAAGTAAAGCTATACAAGGAAAGAGAGAGGATTTCAATAAAACCAAACTGGTTGCAATAAGCCAGAGTAAATTTTGAGTAGTAAACATCTTCAGTTCTAAAGAGCCACAGATGTCACAGAGTAGGGAGGAAAGAATCCATCTTAAAATGCAGAAGGGAGATTATCTTCTACTGAGTAGGATTAACTATGCTAGAAACAAAACTGTAAAAACATGTTCTGCTATTTGTATCCCGCTCAGAAGATCTGAATATCCAGTTTTATATCTTCTGGATTTAATCCCACCCCTCCTTCAGCCCAGCCATCCATTAAGTTTTTCACTCAGTGAAGAACACACTTGTGTAAGCCATAAACTGCCAGGTTCTCCAGGAGAATGCTGCAGGAAAGCGTCTCAAATTCGTGGTAATCATTGACATTCATCATCATGGATCAGGAAAAGCAAGATATTTTCCTTGCCTATTGCACCCTGCAGCAACCAGGAACTTTGTGCTGTTAATCCCCCTCTGCTCGAATTCCACTCATTCATTATTAGGTGATGGAATTTTTCAGGTCAGCCCATGAACATAAAAAAGTTGACCAAAACCAAAAGTTTTGACCAGTTGACAAAACTACTTTGTTTAAGGACACAGAAAGAGTTTCAGGAAACAGGAAACAATGAGCCTTTTTTTTTCCTATATGAAAGAAAATTATTTATATCAGCTTTCATAATTTGGTCCTTTGAGATTCCAGTCCTCAGCCAAATTCTTTCTTAGAATTATATGACAAGATAAAAATTGGTTGAAGGAACAGCCAGCTGAATGAAGACAACTGTAAAAGAAAGGGAGAATGATCATTGCTGGAAATGAGATACATGATACATATCACTGAATGAAATTTAGCTCCTTAGCTCACAGAGGTTTGGCTTATATGGAGGGGTTTTCCTTAACTAATAATGGGATTATATAAAAAATTTGGAACATTACAACAAAAAAGAAACCATGAAGTTATATCATTTGTGTGACATTTCAAGTGCATGAAGTATATGAAACACTGCAGTATCATACTGAGCCACATTTCCATTTCTAATAATAAAATAATGAGGTGCAGCCTTCTATGAGACTGATTGCTACTGTAACCCTAATTAAAAAATAAGGACATCAAGCTATCCAAGCAATAACCAAAATACACCCGGTTTATATAGAAAGAGCTAGATTTGTGACATCTTAAAGTTTTAGTCTACTGCTTCAAGCACAGCACCCCACATTGCACTATCAGTATTCTATTGCTGGCTCCTTCAGTGCCACAGAAATCACTGACTGCTACCTCCTGTGGGGATCTCCTGGAAAACAGCAAGTGCATCTCAGGAGCTGACATCACTGCCTGACATCCTAATTAAGTGGAAAGCTTCTAGTATTTACTGTTCAAAGGAGGGAAAAACAAAAAACAACTGGATTCAATATAAGACAATCTAATGACTTAATTTACTCCAATACTCAAACAACCCTTTGCATATATATAGGCCAATGAATCTTGAGGAGGTTAAAGTATTAAAAATTAAGACTTTCAACCAATATCCTAAAACCAGTCATGCAGCAAATCTGTAGCACAGCAAGGTTAAGTCACTTGCTTAGGGCTGGAGATCAAACTGCAGGTTTTTTCCCCATAGCTCAGTTATCCATGAGCGGATAGAGGAATTACTGACTACTGTTTAAGATTTTGTTCATTTATAATCCAGTTGTGATTGGAGTAAGCTTTCTTCACATGCTTCAGCTCTACACTATTATTTCTACTCCCAAAGTTTTATAACAGCTTAGTCTCTGTCACTGTATGATACACTTATTTTCAACCTAAAAAGCACGTCATCCTGTCATATGGTTCTCTCTCTGTTTTTCCATCTCAGTATAAGAATCACACTTTGGAGCAGACTGCTCTCGTAGTAAAATATTGTAGACAGTATTGAGATCAGATGAAACTCAAACTATCCCATTGTTATAATCTTAATAAGCCAATTCATTTAAGAAGCCATGTCTTTTAGCATTGCTACTTCAGTGGCAACCAGGAAAACTGTGATGATGGATCTCCAAATCCAAGAATCCAGAGCCAAATGCAATTTTCTTTTACATACTGTAACTATCACTCAGTGCAGTGTTTGTGCTTTAACTGCTGTTCTAGAAATACCTCCTTGTATATCAGAATAGATCCCTGTAGAAACCAAACTCTATGCTACTAATCACTTTCATTCTACTTAAAAAATTGCAAATTCATTTTCCTACACGTAAATTTTTATTACTCAGACAGAGAAGAGAGGAGGGAAAAGAGGTGTGACTTAAGTGACTAATTATGTTCTCCCAGCAAGGAGTACCTGCTGCAAATGAACTGCTTGCAGATATAATATACACGAGATTTTGCAATACAAGCCTTTTGGACAACTCATATTAATTAATTTGAAGAAAAGAAGATTCATTCCATAAAGTTTTTTAAATGGAAAGCATACTACATCTATTTGCACCAAGTAATATATAACTAGTAAAGTCTATGTCTGTGGATCAGAAATTGAGGCAGTCATCGAGCACATTAGATAATAATTGCACATTATTTTCTGCAGCCAAGAGTGAACAGCAAATTCAGTTAATTATAATCACCATCATCACCTCTACATGTTAGCCAAATGATTGCAAATGCTGCATCATTTTTCACTTACAATAGCACATGTGTTCTGGTGTATTTTGTATTTTGGTATTTTGTATTATTACTGTAATACAGTAATGAAAATACTTTAGGGGAAAAATAATTTAAATAGTTGGTATAGGAACAGCAACCTAAGCCTTTAGGCAGAAGCATTCACTCTCTAAATCCCAGATAGTTGAATGAAAAGCTGTTGACAATGGAAACTTTGTTGACTCCTGTTGTGTTATATAAAGTAAGACAGAGGACATTTAAAGAGAACCCTTTGCCTTTCCAAAACACCACACAGAGACATGTCCGAAACTTAAATAGGGAACAGAAGAAACAGCAATAAAGGACCATCTCTTATGGTATAGAATGTGGAATTTCCAGTAAGAAATAATATTCATCAGACTACAGCATCCTGTACCTTACTACTGATGAGAAACCGAGTAGAGATAAGCCTAATGCAATAACAAAAGTACTTCTCTGACATTCTCATACAAGAGGCGTGGCAAGGTTTTAGTGGTGGGGAGCTACAGGCGGCTTCCCTGTGTCCAGTGGAGGCAGTGCCAGCTGGCTCCAGGCTAGACTTGCCACTGTCAAAGGCAGAGTGAAGGTGGGAGTGCCTCTGGGGGAACATAATCAAGGAGGAGGGAAAAAATGAGAGGAGTGACAACATGTGAGAGAAACACCACGGTCAGTAAAGAGGAAGGGGGAGGAGCTGGTCCAGAAGTGAGAGCAGAGATTCCATGGTAGCCGGTGGTGCAGACAGGGAGGAGCAGAGATCCGCCTGCAGCTGGTGCAGGACCTGGAGAAGGTGGATGCCTGCATTTCTGGACGAGTTCAAGGCCAGGCTGGATGGGGCTAAGAGCAACCTGTCCTAGTGGAAGGTGTCCCTGTCCACAGAAGGGGTTTGGAACAAGATGACTTTTAAGGTCTGTTTCAGCCCAAGACATTCTATGGTTCTTCTCGGAGGAGGCTGTGACATCCATGGGAAGCCTGCACTGAGGAAGGATCCTGGCAGGACCAAGGGACCTGTGGAGATAGGGACCCACAGTGGGACAGGGGAAGAATGTGAGGAGAATGGAGTGACAGAGACATGGGATAAACTGACTTCAACCCACCTTCCCTGTCCCCCTACACTGCTCATGGGAAGAAATTGAAAGAGAAAAGAAATTTGGACTGAAGCTGAAGCAATAAAATAATGGACAAAGGACTCTCCAACTATTTAAAGTTAGAAAGTGGTGGGTTTTATTACCACTGGGCAGCACGCCAGAGTCCTCTCCCAAAGATGTGTGCACTCTACCACTGCTGCTTATTCCCTACTTATTCCCCAAAGTATTACATATGCATAAGATTACACAACATGCCTAACACATGTTCATTGCCTCATATTGCAATGAGTTCCACACCCCTCTGGGCATGCTCAGTTCCTCTTTTGAAATGGGTCTTTCATTCTTTTAATGACATCTTTCTCTTTTTCAGGCTTGAACTTTTTAACTGTGTTCTATTGGCAGCTCTCCTAGTTTTCTTGGACTTGGCTCAGACCCCTTGCCTGGGAGTGCAGACATGGTTCTTTCCATTCCACAATGGTCCATCTTTCTTATCTCCTTCGACAAACACAGCTTAAGACAAGTAAATGATATATAGTCTTGTTCTTAACTAAGTATTAAGACAAGAAGAATGGTATTATATATCCTTGGGCTATTCATTTTATCTTGGCAATTGTTGACTACAAGCAGGAGCTGAATAGAAGCTTGCCTCCAACCACACCTAGTAATCATTAATCACCGACATTGCTTCTTAGATTCTTTATATTTCTTTTAAACTGATCCAATTCTAGTTAAAATCTTAATTTTCTAATTTTCTTAACCCAAAGCTGAGCCCAGGAAGAAGGGAGGGGTGAAGGGAAGGTCTTTTAATTTTTGAGTGATGTCTCCTTGTCCTTATCTCAGCCCATGAGCCTTTTGTTATTTTCTATGCCTCTGTCCACCTGAGGAGGGGAGTGATTGAGAGGTTGGTAGGCATCTTTTTCCCATCGGGGTGAATGCACAAGAGGTAAGCACACAGCAAGCACAGGGGCATAAAGAGGAGAAAAAACCCCAGAGCTGCAAAATTGTTGCTTGGTTCTGCAGCTGCAGGATCATGTCCAGGCAGGCAATAGTTACCAGGAACCGGCATGGGACACGAGATGGGATTCTGCTCAGGAAACCATTTATCCAGCACAGGAACAAACTCAGACCCAGAGACAGAGAGCCCCGAACAGAGGCAGGGTGATGGGTTTTAAGGGACAGAACCAGGATGGAGTTCAAGGTCAGGGACCACTAGGAACACAAGGGAGAAACCCCAGGGGGACAGAAGCAATCCGAACACCCTGGTATGCCACCCCACGAGGGGTCTGGGGTGAGGCAACTCTTCTAGGGCTCACACAGCACATCCCCCAAGGCAGATTTCCCGGGCTTAAAACCACGCCTCTCACTTCAACAATGCTTATCTGAAACTAAATCTTTGCCTCCCTGGGCGGGGGGGGGGGGGCACCTCACAAACTGTAAGTAAAATTGAATGTTTACTGTTTGTGACACAATAGTTCCAGCCTTAAATCAAGTGCAAACTTAGACTCACAGCAGCCAGCTTTGTTCAAGAAGCATGCAGTGCATGCAGACAGGTATATTCTCCATCCTCGCCACAGGGGAGCTGCAAGCATTGTCTTCAGATCTTAATTACAGATTAAGTGTTTACACTTGTTAACTTCCTTGCTGGGAGCTCTTCTTTCCCTCTTCAAAAGTTCTTCTAAAACCAACTTACTTTATTTTTCTTTTACATATATGATAAACCTTCTCAGGTGGACAGAAGGAGGTGAAGGAAAATTCTCACTTCCCTGATCATAAAGCTGCTTACCACAGCTTTAATTCCTTGTGATTACCACTGCTTATTCCATAAAGCCTTTACTCTCACCTCGCCCACTTCATTTTTATTTTCCTCTCCTCCCCTAGGAGAATAAGTGATAAAATTAGTTGGGTTTTTTTTCCCCTTTTAAGTAGAGCCAAGTTATTAGTGCATATTTCACTTATCAGCTAGGCCTTCTAATAAGCTGCTTGGAGCCAGGCTAATCAAGAGAGGAGTCGGGATGTCCAGCAGAGAACCAACACAAAAATGAAAACCAGACTAAAAAATGAGGCTGGAGCTGGATCCTAGGGTTAAGAAAGAGGGTACACAAGTCTGAAGGTGTGCAAACACCCTGTCACTGCTGACCACGACAAAGACTTGACATTAAGAAGCATGGTTCTATTGGTGTCCAGTTTTGTAATAGAATTTAAAAAAAAACAAAACCCAAAACCTCAAAGAAGTTTGGTTGGTTTGTAGCCACACAGACAGTTGTTTAACATGCAGTACAGCATCCTTTAACACAGCATGGCCCTAAATTCTAAATGTGTTGGTTCGTAGCTGCTACATTTGTTGTGGCTAGCACTGCTGCAGTGTTTGCTTTGAACTGAAGTTTCTCCTCTGGGGTCTGAAGAGCAGCACAGTCATGTCTACCTTGAGGATATGAAGACCCTTACTCCGGGAATAAACAAGTTCAAAAAGAAACCAAGGGGATCCAAAAGTGAGCCAACCCAGCAACCAAAACACATCAGGCAAAGGATATGTGTGCGACCACCAGGATAAGGAAAAAGTACACAAGGGCTGGAGAGGAATAAAGGAGAGACAGATAATACACAGCCAGTATTTCCAGACATTCTGTAAAATGCTTTTATGACTTTTTTCATAAATTTTATGGGTCCCAAACAATGACAGGGCTCGCCTTGTAACACTAATACATAAAATAAGGCTTCATACAGCAGGAGTAAGAAATAGGTTGGAAAAGCTGATGCATTCAGACCCTAGTATTCATGCAGACCGTGGAAATAGTGTGTGGTTGTAGTTCCTAAATATAGACCCTCTTAAGCATCTTGTAGAGATTCACTTAATGCCTTTGAGATTTCTGAAAAGGGGAATGAAATGCTGTGATTTCTCTCTCACATGAGCTTTATAAAGCCCTTGTCCTGTGGGTAATGTGTCTCAACCAAAATGAGATTTTTTTAGGTTTTCTTCTAAATTGTGTAATTTCATCTAGTCCTGTACCTTTTCCAACATTCTTCATGTGTTCTCAAAAAAGAACAAGCCCACTGTGAATACTTCAAGTATTTGTCTATATTCCTTGAATGAATTTTATTAGGCCCTGATACTTTGAAAATACTAGGCTCATTTAAATTGCTTTTTAAAAATTATTCCATCAAGATTATTCTTATCTAGATATTTCTGGTGCTAACTGTGTTACTATATGATCTCAGTTAAGTTTGCTAATGAAGAAATACAACCGAAATTATATTAGAAAACCCTTTCCTTTGGCACTGCATACTCTTAGCTTTCCCTCTGGGTCAAATAATATACTCCTCAAATACAATATTCCTCATTCTCGATCAATCATAACAGTTGTAGTTTTTGTAGTGTACAGTAATTACAAATAGTTCTGAAGTCAAAGACAGTTTAAATTACTATAAAATGAGGATTCATATTATGTGGTCAACAGAGTGACCTCATAAATAAATCAGATTATATTCCTTGTATTTAGAATCAGAAAGTGGTCAAAGGAAATTTGCAATAATTTCTCATCCATTTTTTTATCTAGGAATAAAGGCTTCTGGCACCCAGTACGATATACTCCTTATCCAGTTTTAAAGCAATAAACGAGCCTTAAAGTCTAACAGCACTTTGTTCTTACCAGATTCTGACCTTGGGAGCAAATCCCCATCCCTGCCCTGGTCTGGCTGCTGCATCTAGCCTCCCTAACTGCCAAAACTCCTGCTCAGTTGTGGAGATTTGAATATCACCAATTCTGCCTTTTTTTCAATAGAAAGTAGCAAAATAATTCTGCTGCTAGAAACATAAGTCAGGGATGGCATTTCACTGCAGGCAAAAAGTTGAATGAAGGACGAACAATAAGGCTAATGAAAATCAGAAAAAATGAGTACTGTAAATTCTACTATTTCTTAAGTCACAGGAAATATATGAGGCAGAAGACAAAATTGTCCAAGAAAAGTAGAAAAAGCACAATTCACACAGAATGCAAGAAAAAAACAATATGTTTCTAATAATTATATATGCACAAAGTGCTATTAGCCTCAGTATTATGCAAAAATGAAAAAGAGGGTCTAAGTATCAGTATGAAGTATGCAAGACACACATTTTGTTTGTTTTCTTATTCTCCCACTTTCTTCCTCAAAAAAACTCCACATGTATTCACAAATGTGTTGCAAAAGTCAGACAAGCATCACAAGATCCCTTTCTAATGACCAAATTCAAAAGCCTTTCAATACCCCAAAATTAAATACACACAGTAAAAAAAAGCACTACCATTGCTTAAACTGGAAAGAAAAAGGGAATAAATAACATCCATTAAAAGTTCAGGTTATGCTACAGAAAGCTATTCACCACACAAATTTAGTACTTATGCATGCAAATCCAATTGACACAATAGGTTATAACCATTCCAAAGAACCTTTTATTGCCCATCATGTAAATGTTTACACATAAGACACAGCCATTATGGACTGTAGGGCTCTGGATCAGTGAATTAAAATTTCTCTGGGCAAAACAGACTTTGAGCAAACTGGCTCAAAGACGCTGTTACAATAAACTATGTTAAGACCTGTCTAACTAACTCCCAATTACACATTAACCCACTAAAACAAGTTGAATTGCTAAATTTTGGAAAATTCAGTTAGCTACAGTACAGAAACCAACACTGAAAGTCAGTGTTCCTGAATATGTACAATATAGATGTCACTGTCCTTTACTGTTTGACGAAAGAGAATAAGTTGTTTCAGATGTAAGTTGCAGATAACTATTAGAGGGTGGATTTCCTTTTTCTTCCCTGTAAAGTAGGGCATTTAGATAGGAATGGAAATAGAGTCACTACCAGCTCATTTAAACTGCATATCTGTGTCTTACCTTCTGCACAGAACAAATCCATTTGGGGAAAATCCCATAATACTGCTTATGAAATCATGGCCCTCCTACTACCTTCCTTAAGGCAAATAATACATCTTAGGTATTTTTATTAATAATATATGATTTTTCTATTGCACCTTTCATTTCTAAAGCTCTACTTTAGCTTTGCTGCCAGGTAGTGATACTCTACTCACTTTATGGATGGCAAATGTGGCAAAAGAGTCCGAACAAAAGGGCAAAGCTGAAATCTGAACTCTCAGAATGCCAAGTTCTCTGTCTTATGCTAGTCAGCAGGGTATTAGTGATGCTTAGTTATTAGTGTTGTTGTTATTATTATTATTATTATTTAATGTTCAGTTCATGCCAAGACCTCTGTGCAGCCTTTCCTTGACAACATACATTTCTTTCAACCAAGTCTCTTGACAGGAGTAAAGGCTATTAAAAGAAGCTTGCATTTTCAAACCTATTAAATAATTACAGTATTGTCTGATTTTGAGAAGCTTATATTAGAATATTTAGAGGAACCTGATTATCACACCTGCATTCTAAAACTTTTGCTAGATTTTTGCAGAAATCTAAATGTCAGCTCTCTATATAGTAAAGCCCAGTTATTCCTCCAATACTTACGGTTTTTAAAACCCCTTCCCCAGACAGCAACATCTTCCACTTTTTTCAAGGATGGGTGAGTTTTTGTTGGTAGTTTGTAGCTCCCCAGATACTCACCCATCCCTTTTAGTTTATTTCTCTGTAGATGTGTAAGACTGATTTGGATCAGGTGGATAAAATCCCTATGCAGCACTTGGCCATCCATGAGAATGGCAGCCTTCTGTACCCAGCAGTGCCCAAGAGAGGCCATTTTTGTGCACAGCTCTGTGCAACAGCCAAACTAAGCTCCCAATTCCCACTTCACATAAACCCTGACTCAGATCACTGAGATGGGGCAACATTTTATCAATATCACTGAGAGATCAGAAATCAGTCCAAAGCCACAAGCTTTAGGATTTTTGTTCCATCAGTAGGGGCTGCTGGAAGCCTACATTTCTTTTTTAACAAACTGTATTTCAAACATCTCTATCTCAGCTCCTTCCTTTTTTTTTTCTCCAGGGTTTCCTCCTTATTTTCGTGTGAGAAAAAAAAAGATGTGTTAAGTTTTTTACATGCAGTAGGCAGGCACTTAACTGAGCACAGTCAAATCCCCTGGTGACTAGATGTCTACAAACCAATTTACTGCATTCCTTCCAATAAGCGGGTAAGGCAAGGAATGGAACAATTTTCCTTTGCAGCAATGGATGGGGAGGCAGCACCATCTCTCACTCCAAGCAGACCTTTCTCAGCTGCTTGCCCAGAAATTGAAATATTGAGATGTTTATAAATAAGTAAAAACCTGCCTGTATTTAATGCAATGTGATATTTCCATAATTACTTTTCAAGGTAATGAGTATAACAGAAGCCAAACCACAGAAGGCTGAATATTTTTAGAGCAGGCTCTGCCAGCAAATAAACACAGAACTCTTGTATCAAATTGCAGAGAAGTTTAGAACCAATATAATTTATTTAGGGAACAATAAGCATCTATTTGTGCTGGGCAGGTGGCTGAGATAAACAAATGAAAGACATATATGTAATCAAATATTAGATGAACCATTGTTTCATTTCCCACCATTTGTCTCTTGGAATGTCTGTAACCAATCCTTAACAAAACATTACAGAATAAAGGTAGCTGTCAAACTACCTCCTCCAAAGGCACGAAAACAGCTGGGCTGAAGCAAATGAAAATTTGAAAGAAAATATTCTGAGATGGTGGGTCCTCTCTTTGTTAAATGATGAACTCAAGACCAACTACAAGTATTGTTTTAAGTCAGCATTTTAAGAAAATAAAGCAGAGCAATACATACATAAAACCAGCCTGTTAAAACTCTTCTGTTCTGGACTGTAATACTATGGTCTAATGATGCTGAGAAATATATTATAAAAACCAGGAGATTCTGTAAACATAATTAGAAGAGAGAACAAAACTGAAAAAATAACTCATAAAGTGATTTGAACAATATCTCTTTTGTAAAAAATGCAAAATCACAACTTTTATTCTCCCCAATGCATCTTCAGTCAAAAGCATCTGAATAATGTAGTTTGAAAATACAAACAGAACTCAAATAAACAGAAAAAAGAACTAGATATTAGAAAATAAAAAATTGAAAATACATGAAACATGTATCCATAAATGTAAGGTTTTGGTTACTTGCTCCTGCCATAGAAAATAGAATCATTAGTGGAACTGGAACAAAAGATAGGATAGGATAGTATCTAGTACTATTTTAGGATAGTAAAGTCTAGATAGTAAAAGACAAACAAAATTACTGGAGATCAGAGAGGATTAATTTACACAGAAAAATTAAACATTAACTTCTCTGTTGCATTACTGAAGACCTCAAGCTCTCCCTAACATTTCCAGGAAAGTTAATGTATGTATGAGAACGAAGTTCTCAATATCCATCCAAGTGACAGCAAAGCAAGGATAAAGTAACAGCCTGCCTGAAAGGTGTAAACATCTGAGAGCAGGGAGAAAACTTCCCAAGCACCATGACACAACAGTGTTCAGAAATTATTGCTTTCACTTAAGCAGCTGGTGTTATACAAAATTTAAATCAACAGTGAAATATGTTACATATTACAAATTCTTTTCAGGCGCAAAACCGATTCCAATGTTGTCCAATACTAGAGAGAGTTCACAGGACAACAGTCTCAAGTCTCATCCAGTAAAGAACATTTCAGCTTCAGGAAGAGAAGGAGAACTTTATCTTTAAAAGAACATTTGCTAGGATGTGCATGTCACAGGAAGATCACCTACCAGCTTCAAAGTTCTTGTTCTAGGCAGTGACTCAACAAGAGAAACGACCAGAGTACTGTGACCAGCCCAACTACCACACCCATATAGACCACCTGCAGCTCAAATACCCTGAAATCATTTTGCTTCTTTTTTCTGGCATGAGTTATTGTTTCGTAAAACAAAAATACTTTATTTTCTTGGCTGCACAGAATTTGTATTTCAATTGTTTCATTATTTTGATAGATACAAAGTGCTACAAGAATTCGCAGCAAAATTTGGTTCCTTCCTCTGCATTTCTTGTGCCATACATATGTAAATGACACTTCATAGAGAAATCTCAATTGTCAAGAGCTCTTACAGCCATGCACAAATATTTTTAATAGAGTTCATTGCTTTTTTTCCCCCTCTTCTTTACAATAATAACTAGGATAGATGCTATAAATTCTAGGATTTTGGTCTGCAAATAAAAACCTCCTGGACATTCCCTTGCATTTATTAATGCTAATTATCATGAGATTTTTGTATTGCTTGCTTTTAGCAGCTCATTGCAGGAAACAAATCATAGGAAATCTAAGATCAAGCCATTTATTCTACTGTAACTCAAATGAATATGAATGTTCCACAAGATTCATAAGGTGAAAGGGAAAAGGTTCAACCGTCTTTTTATTCATTAAAAAAATATCCTCAAAGCTTTTATTCTCAAAAACATTTGGACACATCAGTGACTTCCCTAGGATTACCTTACCCCAGCTAACACTCTGAGCAGGAATGACACTGTATTTTCTAGTAGTTTCACCCTTTGAAATGCTCAGCTTTTCAACAGGAAGCCTGCACAGTAAGTAGTACACACTTTTTCATAAGAAAGCCCAACCATCCAGAAACCAACTTTTCAAAGCAATTTTCGAACTTCATGAGACAATACAAACTAACAAGGCAGAACCCGGTGCTCCAAGAACTCTTAGGCTAAAGAAGCAGTGGAATGTTGTCATGGATTCTCAGCACTCTGGACTCAGTGCACAACAGGTGAGCTGTATGGTCACATTCAGGCAGTGTTACAGCTCCTAGTGATCTGAATGATTCCAAATGTAAGAACAGTGAGGTGGGATGAAAGCTCTGCCCAGTGTCTGCCGTAATCCTCAACTCCCAGCCCTGGGAATCACCCAGCTAGCTTCCAGTCCACAGGGGTGGGGGGGTGGGGGAAGGATTTGACAATGGACGAAGATAAAAACAAAGGAGGATTTTTCTCCCGGGACCACTGACTGCCAGTTTACTCTCAGAATCACTCCAGGGAGAAAAGAGGCCGAACACAACATGGCGGAGCCTTTTCAACTGGGGGGAGGGGTCGGGTAGAATTACAACCCCCCAAGGGGGTGGGGTGAGGGGAAGGAACCAACATCACAAAACAGGGAGGGGGGCACAGGGGAAAACCATTTAGTGTAAACTTCTTAGTGTGACACAACAACTATCCACAGCCTCCAACTGGGACCAGCAGAAGAGTGTAGGAAGGGATACTTTACAAACTTTCAGAAGGTATGGCTTAAGGGTTTTGTCAGGTACAAAAATTTGAATTTGTGTGCTGCCCTTTTGAGATCCTGACAACTTTTTGTATTATAACCCCTGAGCCAGGAGTTTCACCCTCTCCAGTAGTAAAATCAAACCTGAGCTTTGAAGTTAATTATATGCAACTGATATTTAAAATTTCTTTCTACCAGATAAAGTCTCTCTTATTGCCCAGCTTCCTTATGAATGTCTACAATCACAGAAGAAATATTTCCAATGACTATCTCAAATGGAACTAAAATAAAACATCGCAAAGGGGCTTTCTAACAGAAGTGCCAAATAAATGTACGTGAATCTTGTTAAAAACTTATCAGTGTGATATTTGGAAATTTGAAATGGAAAAGGTAATAATCATTGTAAGATCAAAGTTTTTTCCCTTATTCACCACTGTTGATATATACTTATATGTGCTTCTTTTAAAATAATAGTTATTGCATAATTTTCTTCTGGGCAGTTATACATTCCTAATTTTTCCAAAACTTATTCGGAAGTAGACAAGTGGTCAAGCAAATGCTTTAGTTAATTCTTTTGAAAACTCTACAGTTTAAGTTATCTCTACCTACATTTTTTAGGAAATCATTTTAGGGAATGATATTTATTATTCTCATTGTCAGTGGTGGAAATCTGTCTGGAGAATAAATCATGGTGCAACATCTCTTGAGTTATCACCCTGAAAACTCAGCTTCTGAGCTTGCTAACATAGTTTTCTAAAGACTTTCCCAGGACAGTAACTATAAACATAGATATGTATACATTCTTTCTGTTACACGTCTTGTGATGGGCATCTCTCATGGCCAGTGCAGTGAGAAAGTGTTATCCTGACCATCCAATCCCTGGCTGTGGTCAGAAGCCTATAAATCCTGGGAGGAAAAATAAACTTTCTCTTCTTTTCACCACACCTCGACCTGTGTCTGTGTGATCTATTCATCTTCAGCAGCAACATCTGGTGACCTCCCACGTGTGTTGCAGGTGACGTTACAGGGTACTATATAGCCTGTGGCTATGGCTGTTTTTGGGCTCTCTCCTACGGAGGATCTGGTTATGGAAATATGGCATGCGGTGTTCAATCAGAGGAGGATTGACGTTTCAGGTGCTGACTTTCAGCGATTGTGTGAGTATGGGAGAATTGAGGTGGTTTTCCCTGTGGTTGAAGAGATTTTTTTGAAGTCGGCTTGGGACGCTTTAGGTGATTCCCTGCTCGAGGCTCTGCTGGTCAGTTATGAGCCCCAGCTGGTCCGGCTGCTGGGGATCTGGTGAAGGTGCGGCAGCGTTCTGAGGAGCTGTGCGTCCTCTTCTGCCAGGTCGAGAGCTGCTTCCTCTGCCCTGGGCGAGAGGTCTGGCTCCGGCTCCGGCTGTGGGAGCGGGGCGGGGCTCTTCCTCTCCCCTGGTGTCACAGAGCCGGGGGGCAGCTGTGTTTCGGGTCCTGAGGTCGGCTCCCCTGGGATCGCTGGGGCCCCCAGCAGGTTGAACCACTGGGGGACCAGTGGGCGTGACCCCGCCTCGGCCAGCGCCCCGGAGGCGTAGGCCTGAGGTGGGGTTGGATCCTGGCCAACGGGATGTCGGGGATGCTGCAGAACAAGGGGGACGTAACCCCGCCTCGACTGGTGCCCCAGCGGTGGAAGCCTGGGGCGGGGTTGCCTCCTTCGTGTGCCCTCCTGGCACAGACCGATGGGGGGCTGCCTGAACGGGGGGCCGCGCTGGCCCTGGAGGATGCCTCAGGGTCAGTCCCATGTCCCTGCTGCGGCTGGGCTGTGCCCTGCCCCGCGGTGGGGGACGGGACAGGCCCAGGCTCCGCGCCAGCGGCCTTTTGCCCCTAAAGAAACGCTGTTCGGGGCGATTCTGGGTGCTGATCCTCCCGCGCTGGATTCGTGGGGCATGGGGACGGGTGCTGCTGGCCCCATGCTGAGGTTTTCCCCTCCTGCGAGCCCGGGTTGTCCCCTGGCAGCGGGGCGGGGCGGTGCCGCAGCTTCGCGGGCTGTGCCTCTACCTACGCCTCGGTCTCCCCCAGCGCTGGAGGCCGGCCGTGCCGATCTGGCTCCAACCCACCCTGCCTTGGGTTCCCGGGAATCGCCCGAGCCTGTGGCTGGAGCCGGCCCTTCCCCGTCGCCTCCTGTGGCCGCGGGAGACCAAGGTCCTGTGCTGTTTATCATTGGCTCCGGTGGTGCTACCAAGGGGGCGAAGCCGGTGGCCTCCATAGGCAAAGGGTCCCAGGCTGCTGGAGCCTCTTTGTCTGTCCTGTGGACTTTGTCCTCCTGTCAGATGACGGTGCAGCTGAGCATTTTAGGCATTCCATGTGCTTCCGAATGCTTTGGTCCGGTGGGTGAGGCCGTGAGTGCTCTTCTTGTGGCGTGGTTGAATATCACTGTTCAGGGCATCATTGCTCACCTAGGGGATGTTGATTCAGATTTCCTGGGGTGCATTTCTGCCATGGGTTCCACACTCACCCCTCCTGTTCCTATCCCTGCGGGACCCAGATTTGCTCTCCTTGTGCCTTTTGAGTCTTGTGTTCGCAGAGCTGAGAACCAGCTGCGGGGAGATGGTGGCTTCGTGTTGGAGTATGTTTATTCAGTTTTGTTAAAATTGTTATTATTTCATCTGTTTGGTATGTTCCTGGTTCTCCCCCATTTACTGCTTTGGTTGGTTCCATTTGTCTGTTATGTAAACCCCTCCCAGTTTTCCTGAATGTTACCGGTCAATCACCTTTACCCTGCCCCATCTCCCCATCCATCATCGTAAACCCTGCCTCTCCTTCCAGCTCCTTCCATGTATATCATCCCTTCCCCGACATGTTATTGGTTGTTATGTTCCCGCCTTCTTTGTATCCCCGTTGGCCCCTGATATTGTAACCTCCTCCCCTTACCTCTCCCTCCATGAGTTCCCATTGGACCCTGGACTGTGCCCGCCCCTGAGATAAAACCTAGTGCACAGAGGTGCTCTGGGCTCTCCTCAGTCCTGATTTCTCCCAGCCCAGACCCTTGTGTTCATCCCCTCTCCCGAATAAACCTGTTCCTGGGAAGTACAGTTGAGTGAGTCTCCTCCTTCCTTTTGCCACCACCCACGACGCCTGATTTGGCAGAGCCCGGCAGGATTTGGTGCTCTGAAGGTTCTGCAGTGGGATCGCCTTTCCCCTGCAGTTCCCCACTCCTGGTGACTGCCCGTGCCGGAGTGGCACCGTAGAGCTAGCCTGGAGCTCCGGTGCAGCCAAAAGCAGCGTCAGCTTCGGGTTCCCTGGACCTCCCTGGGTCACTGGACTGCTGTTCTGACAGCCAGGGATCATCCTGAATGATCTGCACCCTGTCCATCCTTGGTGAGATGCTGTCAGAGATTAGCCTCCGTGGGCTTCTTGACACTGGCATGGACATCACGATTGTCAGGTTTGCTGACGGGCTCCCGGAGTGACCCTTGGACCCAATGCTGACACATTCAACACAAAGAAGAACTTGAGACTGACTGTTCAGCAGATTCTGTTGTCCTCTCTCATGATAGACTAGTCACCCTCCATTACTTGATGCAGGAACAGTTGGATCACGGTGATCTGGAGCTTCAACCAGTCCCTGGGACATTCCTGTTTTCTGTATCAAGAAGTTGTCTGGGAAATGGGGGTTGCTACAATACCTCCAGAAAGTTAATGCTATGATGAAAAGCATGGGGAGGTTGCAGGCTAGCATGCCTTCACCTGCCATGCTTCCTGCTGGTTGGCTAGTCCTCATTGTGGATCTGAAGGATTGTTTCTTTACAATTCCTTTGCATCCCAATGACAGACCAAAATTTGCCTTTCTGGTGCCAGCTATCATTAATGTTGAACCCACACAGATATCAATGGAGATTGTGCCATAAAGCTTGTGAAAATTTTCCAGCATTTACCAATGATATGGGGCTCTAGCCCTCTTTGGAGTTTGTGAGCAGTTTCCTGCTGCTCGTCTCTACAACCTCCCTGAAATTATTTGAGGGTCAAAATAATTTTGGGACGAACAGTCCCGTGTCTGGAGGTGCAATTATTTTTTTTGCATTTAGTGCAGACACTGCATGAATGATGTTCAAATATTAATGGACTTTTACATGGTTGTTTCCCTATATGGGACTGACCACTACACAACTGTCTCCCTTGTTTGGTCTATTAAAGGGGGACTCTGATTTAAAGTCACCTCTGACACTGACCCCACAGGCACAGTAGATGCTGGAGGAGGTTCTGCGAGCAGTTTCTGCTCATCAAGTTTATCACATTGATATTTCCATTGATGTTGCTGGTTTTTTGTTTGTTTTTTTTGGAGAGTCATGAGGCCCAGTTGGTGGAATTATGGGCTGCTGTCATAGCATTTCAGAAGTTCTCCCAGGCACCTTTCAATTTGGCCATGGATTCTGCCTCCATGACCAAACTGGGAGCCATCCACAAGCAGGTGTTGATGTTGGACATTTGTTTCATTTATTTTTTTGGGTTTCGTTGTTTTGTTTTTTTGTTTTTTTTGTTATAACTAAAGGGTGAGATATCACCCTGAAATTACAGCCTTCTGATTGTATGAAGTATTGTATTTTCCTATTATTTATCCTTTTTGATTGTTTATAATGTTGCTAGTTTCTTTGTTCATTTTTCTTTTTCCTTTTCTTTTTGTTAAACCAAAAAGGGTGAGATGTCACCCTGAAAACTCAGCTTCTGAGCTTGCTAACATAGTTTTCTAAAGACTTTCCCAGGACAGTAACTATAAACATAGATATGTGTACATTCTTTCTGTTACACGTCTTGTGATGGACATATCTCATGGCCAGTGCAGTGAGAAAGTGTTATCCTGACCATCCAATCCCTGGCTGTGATCAGAAGCCTATAAATCCTGGGAGGAAAAATAAACTTTCTCTTCTTTTCACCACACCTTGACCCGTGTCCCTGTGATCTATTCATCTTCAGCGGCAACACTGAGTCAAGCAGAATCAAGTTCTGCATTTCTGCACATCCGTGAACTGACCCCTAAAGGAGACTGCGCTATGAGTTTAGAAGTGGATGAGTCTGTCACGGTGTAGAGAAATTTGGTAAAAGTGCCGGTGATTTTATCTTGTACTGATCTTTTCTCATCAAATTCTTAGTCAGTGAATTACTCACTGAGGAATAAATTTCAAGCGAGCCCTCATTCAAGTCCCAGTTTGCTATAAAATTAGAAATCAAATCATTACAAGCTTATCCAGCCAAACATCCATTTGACTCAGTTAAACACATTAAAAGTAACTAAGACTACACAAACTCCCTCTCATGAGGGTTTATTCTAAATTAAACACAACAGACCAACTGTGCTGTGCACCTCAGGAAACTTCAGGAGCTACAGAAAGCTCCACATTAGATTACTGTGTGTCATCCACAAATTTACCAGGAATTTTGCTCAGCTACAGACATGTTTTATGTTCCACATGGAGTTTTTTTAGAGGGTTAATCAGAAAATTCTGCTCACAGTTTTTTTATGTGTTTGTCCTCTCTTAAACTCAAAGCACTTATTTTCCCTACAAATAAATGTATTTTACAAACAGAGGCACTTGTGGTATTTAACACAGCACCTCAAAATGCTCTTCTGAGGAAAACATTATGGGGCTTCTGTGTCCTTAGCACCACAGGACTTAGGACCTTTGAGACACACAGCCCTTAGAGACACCCCATTAATACAGTGCTGAAAGTGGGCTAATAAAACAGCCTATTCAGTGGGATATTATAAACTCAGAGTGGTGTTACTGCATTAATTAACATTTTATTAACCTCAGAAGTGACACAGTTTGCTTGTGTCTGCTCAGATCAGAGCCCTCTGAAATCTCCTGGAACCTGTTGGAGTATAGACAACCAACACGTAACCTGGAAAACCAGAACCTCATCTACTCAGCCAGGGGGAAGTTTACTCAATTCTTATTTCCCAGACACAGGGAGGAGGGAACAGAGGAGCAAGAAAAAACAGAATCCTGCTACTACAGTTGGATTTCAGGGTGCTGTAACCTTTGCAGTGCTGCAGTGTCCTTTTCACAGTATGGAAGGAGGGCAGAGTGATGGCCCTTCTTTCTTTCACAAATACCAGAAAGTCTCACAATTCATGTTCTCAGAGCTGCAGAAAGAAGAAATTTTTGCTAAGCTTTACAGTGCAGTTTCAGACAAATAAGAAGGTTTCTGCATTCTGCACAAAGACCAGAGGTAATCTGAGCCTTTAAAATTTGGAAAAGATACATTGCGTCTGGCAAGTCCTTACAACTTGTACATTCGAAGTTTCAATCACACCTATTTGTCAATTAATTTAATACATCAGGGAAACCTCCCTACCACATGTCTTGTGATGGTATTGCTTCAGAATCTCATTTCCATTATTTCAATTTCCTTCCCTGGATAGATGGAAGTGGAAAGCTGAGGACACTTCCTCAGTGTTACAGTGAAAAGCATATTCAGGATACACTTTGAGTAACCTTAATCATTACTTATCTGATCAAAACCCCACAAGTAAGCTTTGCACAAAGGGCAGGAAGGAACTAAAGATAATGCTTAAAACATTTATCACCATAACAAAGCAGATCTTGTCCAGCTCTATCATTAGTCCAATTTCAAATGCAAACCTTGGTACTCAACAAAGAACAATGGTTCTTATATCAAGGGCTTTTTTTCTCACCTCCTGCCAATGTGAGACTTGGCTGTGTGACATTGATTAGAGGAACCCAAAGTTCCAGAGATATTGATAGGGAATGGATGACAATTTCATGGTAATTGAAAAATAATTATATTTATCTAGCAAATAATCACTACATGTTCAATGTTTAATTTCAAAAAAAAGGAATGGAAAACCCACCCTTCATTTTCATTATTATAAAGCCTGATTAAACTCTTATAAAAATATATATTTATTCTCCTGACTGCTTGATTCAATCCTCTCTTCCTCAGGTTCCTAATTGAAGTCCTCTCCTTCAGGTTCCTCCTGCAGGTTACACAGCACACTATGAACTGACTGCTCTGGACTGGGTTCTGCCCAGCACAGGGAACACTAAAAGCAAATGTTCCAGTATCAGCAATGTGTTGTTCCATTTATTATAATTTCACTTACCCCAGGGTCTATATGTGTTACCCAGGGCAGGTATGACTTTATAAAAATCCTGTGTCTTTCTTTTCAAGAGACAGATATAACCTACTTTCTCTCATTACTTTGTACTTTTGAAGGTAAATAACTTCAGCTAGAAAATCTCCCCTAGAGCACATTGGTGGCTCAGTTTCATTGGCCAGCCAGGCTTGATAAAGAATATATTTAATAGGCTACCATCTGCAACTTTCTCATTATAGCCACTTCTCCAGCATGTGTGATATGTGACAACTTTGTTAAATGCATATAGGACTAATCTACCATGCAACATTATTTTAGTGTGTCACACACTGGAATTCAAATTATGCTATTCCTCTCTCAAAAAAAATTACCATGACTTCTAGGAGGAAAGTAATTTTGAGAGTTAGAATGTATTATGATATATTTGAACTTAAGTTTAAATCCTTATATTAAAGCCAAATTAATTTAGTGGCATTGGGAACACCCAGAAGAAGGAGGATAAAGGAACAGAAATTTCTATGCACTCAGAACTTCCCTGACAAATCTTGCTCACCATTAACAAGGGACTTACCATTACAAGGGACTTCTTTTTCCTACAGCTACTGAGAATGAGAATGCCCATCAATGTGTAGAATCACAGAACGGTTTGGATTGGAAGGACCTTAAAGCCCATCTCATTCCAAGCCCCTGCCATGGGCAGGGACACCTTCCACTGTCCCAGGCTGCTCAGAGCTCCGTCCAACCTGGCCCTGGGCACTCCCAGCAATGGGGCAACCTCAGCTTCTCTGGACACCATGTGCCAGGCCCTCACCAGCCTCACAAGGAACAATTTCTTCCTAAAATCTAATCTGAATCATCTGTCATGTTAAAGCCATCACCCTTTGTTCTGTGCCTCTAGGCTTCCCATTAGATAACCCTGTCACAGGCATTGACTTAATACTGTTGCTCTATTGGGTATGGCGAGAAGAATGACACAGATTCTCTTGTGTGTTGAACAGAAGAGCAAAGTTTATTATTCTTGATCTTCTTTTACAGACATGTTCAAGAAAGTCCAAGAGGTAAAACTCTCATTGGTCATTAAAGCAACACATCTGCCATCATTGGTTAAGTGTAACATCATCCCTTGACTGTTTTCCTAAACACCACCTGCAAGGATTGTTGTCCTTTATCAAGGACTGTTTGGATTCTTTCTCATGCTTTGTCAGGCCAGAATGAGAAACCTGTGACTTAGTTTCACACAGGCTCTTTTCCCTTCTTTTTGAATTTAGCATCTACATAGTACCTTCAAACTCCACATTTCATTCCTTGCAATTACACTTTGGTTTCTGGTAGGCTTTTCCTTTCCAGCTTATAGAATACAGATTCCCCAAGAGTTTTAAGAAGTATTTCTTTAGTAGCTCTATTTCCCTCTTTAATAGATACTAACTAATTTTGCACTGCCTTGCAAGCATGAAGATTTCATTGCAAAAACATCTCCTGCTCAATAATCAAGCACAGAGAATCTGCTGGGGGTAGGTGCTGTGGATGAACATGTTGAAAACAGTTTTTCAGAAGGGAAAAAGGAAGTGTAAAGGTCAGTACATCTCTTTGCACTGACATTTAATTTCCTCATTCCATTTAACTATGCAGATCTCAGTGTAATAGGGAGATAAAAAGATGATTCATGTTGTGAGACTTGAAGTTAAAGCCAAAATTCTGAAACAAATTTAAAGATCTGGTACAAAGAAAACAAACAGTATATAAAACAAGCAAAAAAACTACAGCAGGCCAGAATGGTACTTAACCAAACAAACAAGCCACCCTGGAAAAACACATTTTTTAGCATTATCTGGTTGTTTATATCTATAATGTACTAACAGAGACTTGGGAAAGACTCCTTCCCTTGGAAGCTTCTCCTCACTGCATGCAGTGAAGTCCATTTGCAGCAGCACAGACATGAGCTCAGTTTCCTCTGAGAAGACAACAGTCACAGGTTAGGAAAATGTCTGTCCTTATGGATCAAAGAATAATAGCAATTTCATTATCTTCAGAAGCTGCAATGGAAATTAACACTTAGGAACATGTGCAATTAATTTTCATTACCATCTCCCATTATCATCAGCTCTCAAAAATCATCTTTTAAAAGGAACTTCAAAATAATTTTCCACTCAGAATAACGTTACCACTCTCAGGGAAAAATAGCAATGGGTACACACTATTTCACCATACTCAAATTATCTTTACCTTCTAAATCAGAGCAGCTCCTTGAAAAGTTTTTTTACACAAAAGCCGCAGCTGTGATTATCCAAAGGTAGAACTCATTATCTATCCAAAGACAGAACTTTCTGATACGACCCAAATATAGACAATGCTGCTACTGAAGATTAGAACCAGGTGCATAGAAAAGAAAAGGAAAACCACATATATTTAATTACTTTCCTATATTTCATAACTATTTTGTCTTTCTTTCAACAGCTATTAAACTATTAGGACACCTAGGCCTTGATGAGTACAGCTCTGAATCTTCTATCTTGGAACTTGGCCTCTATAAGCAAAGGATACTAATAACCCAATACTTGATTTTGGTTCTATTCATATTCAAACCTTTAACTTCCACCTTACAGATTTTCTTAAAACCTCACTATAGGTTAAATTTTATCTCTTTAAATAGATCCATTTCTTACCTGGAAAGGTAGGGTTTCATTCACCTGTCAAGAATGTGTCTTTTCCTCACCACACAAGGAAAAAGACCCTGTTATCACTTTACCTGTTCTTAATTTCTCTGTGTGACAAAAGTAATAATCTGATAGAAAATGCATTTTTTTCTGAAAAAGAGGTCAAAGTTTCAGGTGAAGGAATTTTTGGATGATGAAAGTACATTGTTATGTAAACATAAAGATGAGGAGCCATGGTTGCAAAACCACTCTAGTGGTTTAGATTTGCAAATTTTGTTTCCCAGCCAATGCACCAAATAAATGTTGTGGTTTTAAAGCAGTAACTAAAAAATCACTAGAAAACTTACTTATTTCTTGCTGTGAGATATGGATTAGAACAAGAACAAAACAGGTTTAAAACTTAAAAGGAATAAAGAAAGTTTATTAACAAAACTACAAGAATAAGAAAACCAGAATAAACCCTCCAGAAAACCCTTTTTCCCCCACTACCCAACCATTCTCTTGTTCACATGACAACATAGAGACAAAAAACTTTGGTGTTTAAAACAGTCCCAATTTTTGCTATAGTCTTTCCATCAGTCTTTGTAAAGAAACAGAAGTCTTCTTCTGCTAATCTATGGAGTTTTTCACAAGAAAACTATTTTCTTTATAGCTTTCTATTTCTCTGATGCCAGCTGCCCAGAAATTCTGCCATCACTCCATTCCTCCCATTCACATCACTCTGAGGTGTGTTATGGGTCAATGGGTCTAGGGATGGCATTTTTAAGGATGAGTTATTCAAAGGCAAAAGTTCTCTTCATCTGTTTTTGTGAGCCTCTCTGGAAACAGAAGTTTTCTCTTTGCCTCTTAAAGGCCACAAATCTTCAACTATTACTTCTCCCCCTCTGTTCCAGCATCCCACATTATAACAACCACTTTACCATTTGCTCAAAATCCACACATTGACACACTCCATTCCTCCCAATATACTCTGTCATGAATTAAAGGAGTTTTTTTCAGAACACTACTGTCCATCTCCAGAGCTTTAACAGAAAAATATTTCAGCTTATTAAAGCATCTCCTTATTTTTCTTCCCCATCTAAAACTTAACTCTTTTCTTCACGGTTTTGATGGTGTTATGTATGATGTCTTTGTCATGTTGATTATCCCTCTCTCTCTCTTCCCTCTCTCTCTCTGGGAAAAACGAGTAACCTTTAAGTCTCATCCAGGTAGTAAAAGAGTTAAAGTCTTGGAAAGTTGCAGATGTTCATGGTGTCAAGTTTCAGTCCAGCAGCAGAAACTGCAAACTAAGTCAGGCTGGTCGGCTCCGTTTCTCCCCCCACCCTCCCACCCTCTGCGGCCATGTCCAGCCTGGAGCGGGGGAGGAGGCCGAGACAGAGCCTTGTTACTTCGTCCGAAGCTGGAAACCAAAGAGAGCAAGAGAACTCTGGCTTTACATCTTAAGGTGGTGTTCACAAGTTGATCTCACTTCTCAATGGTTAAAAACGCCGCCAATTCTCAGAAATTACCAATAATTGGTCAGAAGAAAAAACTCCCATCAGCCTCCAGCAGCTTCAACTTCCCTAGCTCCCAAAGCTATCTTAAAGGTAAAGTCACCCCAGGACAGCCACATAAAAGGGATTTTTGTGTGATCTTAAACATCAATCTGATTAGACATGGTAATAATAAGATACCTTGTGTAAGAGAGATCTTACATTTAGTTCAAGAATGTCATAATACTGAGTTAAAAGTTCCTTTTCAAAATCAGTCAGAATAAGTATTTGAAAATGGTTACAAGTAATAGAATTGCATTAGTCTTCCAATTGTTCAATTTTTAAAGAGGCTTTGTCAGAGATGTGCATATGAAAAGACTTTCTGTTCAAAAATTCTGAGTTAAGAGTCCATCTTGACATCAGATAAAATTCTAGAAAGAGAAAGCAACTTAGACACCTGTTTTAGTAAGATAGATATTCACAAACTCTAAACCACAAAAGACTGATGGGAGCCAGTGATTACTATAGCTGTGTTATCTGACCAGCACTGTAATACAGTCTTCAAAATGTGTTTCCACTTTCTTAGTTATAGGGTTTTCCTTTATAAGATTTCAGTGGAATCCAAACTGCCAAACATCTCCATTTAATTACATATAGTACTGATTTAAAACTTGTAAGGTTTCAGTGCTCAACTGCAATATCCATTTTTTATCTAGGAGGATGAAAGTCATCTTTCTCACAACTGAGGTACTAACACACCTGTCAACAAATAATTGTCATGAAAGGCAAGCATGGCTTTGATGCTTAAATCATGTCATCCTTTGCCTATCATTTCCTAGATTTAACTCAAAGCCTCATTACAGTTGTGATCATTAAGTTCAACCTAGCTAAAAAATTGTCACTGTCTCCTAGCTTACATCTCCCCAGGCAGCTGATTTCTTTAGGCAGAATGACTCTGAAAGGACAAGGCAAAGCACCCAGACATCACAAAGCCATCCAATCAGCTGTTCAGACAAGCACATCACATAACTCTGAGCACAATAAAATCCATGCTAACACTAAATGGCCCCCTCTGCCCCTGTGAATAGCTGCTCCAGATCCTAATTCCACTCATAATTCTTTATAATTTCCACCATAAATTTGTTCAGGGGCACTGTAGACTCATTTTTTGTTATGCCAGCATTGTTCATCATCTGCAATAGCTCTTCCAACCTCCATGGTGTTCATCACTCAAGTTTTTATAGAAAACAGGAAGATCTTCTCTCTACACTTACTTTTTAGCTTGGCAAATATTAATATTAAACACAAAGATACTGATTCTATCCCTGCCCCTTTTTGCTGTTCTTGGAGATGGCAAGAGAAAGCAACATCTTTTCAATGGCTGCCTGTGCTCATAGGACACTCTCCTGAAATCATTCCCTCTGGGAGAAAACCTGATTCCTCTAAGGACCAAAGAAAACATGCATTTCCTTGCCACATGCCATGAGAACATCCATGCACATCCAAAATCTCCTCTGCAGCCGTTAAGAACAGGTTGTTTGCTGAGGTGTCTCTGCTGCCCTAGATTGAAAATGTCAATTATCGCATTTGTATTTCACTATGAGCATGGCTGAGCTTTCAGAAGAGATTATGCAAGCACAGGGAAAGCAATTAGAATGGATATTGCCACTAGTTGTTCAGATCACTTAATCACACTACTCTGCTTTAATCTAGGAATTATTTATCATCATTTCCTTGACAAACTAAATATAATACAAAGTGTTTCTCATTTTAAGAAGCAAGATTTTTCTGCCAAGTATTTATGTTTGTTTGAAATGTTCCTGTTAGTACTGAGTCTACAGATGAAGCAGGTTGTATTGAGTGGGATAATATATGAGATATATACATATATTTGATTTAAAACTGAAGCGACTGTCATTTTGAGTCTTTAGAGAAATATTTTATTCTGAAATACTAATACTAATACTTTCACGACTTTACTCCTACAAGAGTCTTCCAAATTAATTGACAGATCATATTTTCATTCCACTGCTATCCAAGCAGAAATGGTTTTTCATTTTGTAAATGTATTTTTTACCCACTTCTAATTGTTTAAATCGGTATATAAAATTAATTAAACCTTGACTCCAAATGGCTCCTTTATGTAGTATAGAAATGACACTGATCTTTCTGAAGCATTATGTTACTGGATAACTTTACAGACACCTAAAAGTATTTGAAATTAATTCTTTTTGTATGTCAAAATTAGCATTTTCTATTTATATATGTCATGAATAAAATCTCTCAAGAAATCCACCCCGGTTAAAATACTGTGTTTAGTTATGTACAGTTAATGTTCTTATCCCATTTGTAAACCTTGTACCCCTTGTTTACTCCGATGGTCATTAGTAATGTTAATTACTTACCAGTTTCTGAAGTGTTATAAAGGTTCTTATGAGACATTCCTGTACCCTTTCCCTTACTTCCTTGCTATTTTGTAACAGAGCTGCTCCCATGGGGGCTAAATCAAACTAACAAAAGCGACCCATTAGAAAGGTATGCCACAGAAGGAGGCAACTCCCAGGGACTCTGTGCCACCCTGGAACAAAGAAAGTCCCATGAAGCTGTGCAACCGAGTAATATGCAAACTAAGGCATGCAGGACACCAAAACAACAAGTTAACAGAGGAATAAAAGGACAGGAAACATATTCTAGCAAGCTATGATGAAAGATCATCTCCCTGCATCACCTAAGCCTGCTTAAAAACCATTTTCCTGTATCACCATGTCCTAAGAGGACTGGAAAGGACTGACCCCCCCTAGACAGTGAGCCAGAACAATGGGCCTCCTGGCTACTCTCATGAGGATGGAAGCCCCAGCTCTGCAGTGTGTGCTGCAAAGCTGAATTGTGTCTCTTCTTGGAGCTGACAGTGTGGGAACAGCCTGCAACAGCCCTCCACCCCAAGAGCTGAATCCTAATAAAGGCATCAAACAAGAGTCTTGTCTCCTGGTCAGTTTTTTTCATATCTATATATATATATACTTTCCTGTGTTCTGCAGCTGCAGAATGAAGTCCAGGGAGGTTATGGATTCTGGTGACTGACCCAATGACACAGGACTCAGCGAGACAGGTTTCTGCTTGGCTCAGGAAACCATTTTTGACACAGAAACAAACTCAGCTTAAATCCAGAGACAGAGAACCCAGAGCACAGGCAGGGTAGAGGTTTTATGGGACAGAACCAGGGTGGAGTTTAAGGTCAGGCTCTAATAGGAACACAGCAAGGGAGAAACCCCAGGGGCACAGAACAATCCAAACACCCTGGGCTGCCACCCTTCGAGGGTCTGGGATGGGGCAACTCTTCTTGGGCTCACAGGGCACATCCCCCAAGGCAGAGGGTGGAATTTATTTTTCCTGGGCTTTATAGCCACACCTCTCAGTTTAACAATGCTTATCTGAAACTAAATCTTTGCCTCCCTGGGCAGGGGGGCACCTCGCAATACTCTTTTTGGGTTTTTTTGCCAATCCAGTTATTCCCATTTTTCTTTCCAAACTGCCCCACTATATAAGATGTTATTAATATGGTTATCTATCATAATTTTTTGTTTTTGTTGGTTTTTTACTTGTTTGGATTTTTTGTTTTGTTTTGTTTTCTCAGCTTTTTTCAGTGGCAAAAAACATGTGTTAGAGCTGCTACAGGCCTAATAATATTTAGACAGAAAAACTATTTAGATTATTTTAAAATAATGCTAAACTTAAGACACACAAGGACACAAAAGAATTTGGATTCAAGAGGAACAAGTCAAAATTTACTGGATTTGATTCAAAGTCATCTGGGAATTGCACTGAGAGATTCCCATTGCCTTATAAATAGGCTTTCAATCAGGTCTATGGAGAGCACCTTATGTAATAAGACCCTTCATGACAACTTCAGTCAGTTCTACTCATCAAGAAAAATGGTGTTCTGGCTTGGCTCATTTTTTTGCTGTTGCTTTTACTCCTTTATGTGAAAATTGTAACATTTTTCTGTAGGTTTATCTGTGCAACTCTTCAGCTCTAAATGCTCTGCATTTAATTTAACTTCTTATCATTAAAAAAGTCTTTTCAGAGACTTCAAATTGAAGAACTGTCAGAAATGTTATCAGAAGATTTAAAAATAAGATTAATTACTACAGTTAAGACATCACATAAAACCACACCATACCATACCAATAATTCCAGAAGCCATTCAAAGACTTCATTTGCAGCAATTTCAAAGCCCACAAACCCCCATTAATTTAAAATATCTCCCTTTCTAGAGTGATTTATCTTTCTACCACTCAGCATTCTGATGTTCTCTTAATAATTTTCATAATATGTTTTGCAGTTGTAGATACTGTATTTTAATTAATTCACCAACTATAACTTTTTAAAATTCCTGTTTCTTTTTTCTCTTGATTCTGCTGCTGTGCTTCTTCTGCACTTCTCTTCACTCCTGGATTTCTCAGCTCCTCTGAGCTGAGCTCCTTGGGAGCTTACGGGGAGTCCCACTTATTTCAGTTCTCCGGGTCAGGACAAAAACTCCAAAGCCTGTTAGGATCTTGCTTCTCATGTGCATTAGGATGTTATCACAAAACTTTGCAGATCTCTCCAGACTCTCTGCACAAGTTCAATTTACCGCAACCTCTCTCATTTTGTTCTGATGGTACAAAATGGCCCTGAATTACACAGTTCTTTTAACTTTATACTTATTTTTATCCAATTAACAATAGACACGTATATTATTTTTCTTAATGACCCAAAGACCCATCACAATGTGCTACATTGTGGCATTTTCTATCCAATCACTTAACTATTACCCAAAAACCTCTAGAAGAAGAACATGAAGAAGAAAGAAGAAACAACTTTCTAAATCCTCCTTGCCTTCTGCTTTCTAAACTATTTTAAACTCTAAACTAGCTTTTTCACACAGTGACTTAAGAAAACTCTCTGATCTACACACTCACACTTTGATCTGTCCTATCTAACAGTTGTTTTCATGTATCACTATGAAAACATGCTCATAAATTTCATGTTGTATGAAATTCAGCATTCTTCTGGATTTCAGAGCCAGGTATCAGAAACAAGGGCACACACTGTGTTTCAGATTCCAACAACCAACAACTGTGTTCTCTTTTCACAGCAACAGACTGTTTTAGCGCAATCAAACTTTGTGTATTCAAATTAGGAGGTGAAGCTCTGAATAAGAAGGGTGAATATTTGGTACCAGGCAACTGCTTAGAAAGTTTTTATTAACTGGAACAAATGTGTGATTCATCACTGCATAAAGAATGGCACAGTGCACCAACACTTATTTGTATTATGCTTGGCTTTGTTTGCATAACTCAGTAATAGCCTAATTTCAACCTTAGGACTGCTGCTTTGATAATAAAATACTTTCATGTATAATTTAGGCCTGACCTCAGTTTTGTCTCTGACATATGAAGCACATTTTATGAAAGGAGATCAGTTTTGAAAATAATCTTGCCCTGCTATATTGACAAAGTTATCTAACTTCCTAATTGATCCAGCAGCCCATTACATACTTTCTATTGCTCAAGACTGATTAAGTGATAATTGCAGTTGATGTAGGTCTTACAACACGAAACAAACAGCTCATCACACCAAAAAATTATGAGGCTGCAGACTGGACAATCCAGGCAGAGTTTATGCCACACTCTATAATATCACTGATACTGTATTCTATTAGAAAACACCACTTAAGCTGTCCTTTTTTTAACCCTTTCCGGAAAATTGTTGTAGATAAGAATATTTACAGGGTCAGTAATGCTGCATTACTTTCCTCTTTCCCAATATCATTGAAAAACAGCAGTTCATAAGGCCACTGAATGCCCAGGCAGCTGCCTTTGAGTGCCCTTTGAGCACATGCTGAAACATCAGACATCTTTACACTGCTCTTTGTGAACCTCCCAGGGGTGTGGTTTTTTAATATTGACTCTTAATGTAAGTGGGTAACATAAATTTCAGTTACTCTCGCTGTTGGACACGATGTATCAGTGTGGGTTCACAGCAAACACACCATGAGTTGCTAGGAAAAGGGGGCCTTTATCCTCCGAACTTTTCAGCTTTTATAGGGTCTTACGCTACAGGGTTAACATGATTGGGTAAGGGAACATCACCTCTTGTCCCATTGGTGGGACAAGAGAAAAACATGCTACCTACAGTTATGCAGAATTGTTTTGAGAAAGCAAGATGATTTACAAATGTTGTCCTTGAGTGCAAGATCTCCCAAGAAACTTTCCCTTGGGAACACTGACACTGACAGCCTGTAATTCTCTCAGGCTCAGAGAAAATCAGATCCACAAGTTACTTCCCTTTTGTTTTCATTGGCAAAAAGTGCTCCTTCAGAATCAGCATATGGATGGTGTCAAGAAGAGGATTGTGCCTTGTCTACTGACTACTGCAATGGTACCAACAAAGCCCCACAAAAAGCAGCTATAAAATCGTCTCCTCTAGCTTGCTTTAGTATTCCTCTAAGAAATAAAAGTTCCACACATGAAAATTCTTCTCCTTCACTCAGAGATCGTTCTGAGCCAGTGCAGCGTGCCAGTGCTGTGTGCGCCTTCTGTAAAATGGGAGTTGCAAAAGTGAACTCTGGAATCACTTGTCAGCAGTCTTCTCTTCTTATTTTCCTGCAGTTTGACCATAACCACAGATCCAGGCAACTCTTCTGAGTCCCTGTTTGCAATCGTAAGTGACTAATTTTGGGATGTTAGGCAATTCAAGAAAAGGAGGCAAAACAGGGACAGAATATTGAATTAGTGACTGTGCAAGACAAAATGGAATCTTCAAACAGAATAATTTACCACCATGTTATTTCACTTACCTGTTTTATACAACTGTCTCATCTGGAATAGTCTGCACATGATTCATGTTGTCAGTGCCTCAAAGCTTCCACTCCCTCTGAAACATTAAGATCAATGGAATGGGGCTGAACCAGCTGAGAATTGGACCAAAGAGTTTTTCAAGTAGCTATTTTTCTCCAAAAAATAAACAGTATATCAGGATCTCATTGATCCTCAAAATGTTGGTAATACTGCTTGGCTGCAGATGAGGCACTATTTTTGTGTCATTTAAAGCATGGACTGCATGTCTGAATCCACTCATGTTAGTCAGTAACAACAGCTGCTCTTAAAGCAGGCTTTTACCCACAGAAACCAGCTTTTGGAAGGCAAATATACATTCCTGCTGAATATTGGAAGCAACTAGAACTGCTTTCAGGATAGTGAAAATCTCAAAAGAGATTGTTATAGA
Source organism: Poecile atricapillus (assembly GCF_030490865.1). NCBI lineage: Eukaryota > Metazoa > Chordata > Aves > Passeriformes > Paridae > Poecile > Poecile atricapillus. The sequence goes on along the minus strand of NC_081256.1, from coordinate 1,922,371 downwards.
ACAGACAAGAAACCCAAAAGCTGAGCTAGAGAACAGAAATTATTTATTCTGCATACTGGACCTATTCAATCAGTAATGAGTCTGGCTGGGTTTTTTTATTTTTAAATAGATTTATTTTTTCTTTTATTTTCTTTTTTTTTTTCTTTTTCTTTATTTAACTGATTTAACTTATCTTCAGATCTATAGTTCCCAAGCAGACTACAAAACACTTCCAGAAATACCCATGGCCTGTATTAAACCAGTTCACCTGGGATAATCCTTGCTTTAGAAAAATTCTATCACTGTGTAAACAAATTATTCCAAGCATCTTGCACATTTCAAGCAAACAACAAACAGGACATGTTGCTGTGGATGTCTGGCTAGTGCCAGGACAGGGATAGGGAATTCTGCTTGTCAGGCTGCAGTTTACAATCTTCTTTTCAAATTATCTCAAGAGTCCCTCACTTTCTTTGAGGTCAGCACACTCACAATTTACCCAGAAGTAAATTTTGGATAAAAAAAAAAAAATGAAGAAGCTTGTCAGAAAAACTCCTAGAAATGAGCACTGCCCTGCTTTCTCTTCTAGGAAGAAGCTGTTCCTCTACAGCATTCAAGGGATGGACTAATCCATTATAAACTCTTGTAAAGTGGCACATTATGTAGTCTTAATTATTGGATTATTATTTCTGGACTTAAGATTTAAGAGAATTAGATACTCTTCTATGCTGAAGTAACAAATTTTAATGCATTGCCTAAATTTCCCAAACTTGGATTAAGCTGATCCTTGCTGGCCCTTGCTAAAAAAGAAAACAGCCCCAGGTTCAACAATCCTGTAGTTTCCCTTGTTGCCTATTTTCTCACATCAGTAAGGGATTAGACCATGTTATAACCCTCAAGTCGCTACACCAAAACCAGTCCACTTTTTGATGCACTTTCACAGTAATTTCACTGCCTCAAAAGTCTGCTGCTCCTCAACTGGAAGCCTGCCCTATTCATTTTGTTTTGAATGCAAAGATGGACGAAAGTACAACTTTTTTAATCAATCCAAGAATGCAATTGCAATCTGAATATATGTTTATTTTATATGCATTATATAAATATACTTATCATAACATGTATATATATTATATATATGAGTATTGTCCTGGGGTGACTTTATGATACTGGTATTCCCAATCTCCTGCTTTATATATATATATTAAGTTCTGCACCTTTAAGATTAGCTTTGAGAGCTGGGGAAGTTGAAACTGCTGGAGGGAGTTTTTCTCTTGACCAATAACTAACCATTTCTGAGAACTGGCAGTGATTTTGACCATTGAAAAGTGAGATCAACCTACCTTAAGATGTAAGCTCGGGAATTTCTTGTTCTCTTTGGTTTCCGGCTTCTGACAAGGTAACAGGCTCTGTCTTGGCCTCATCCTCCCCCCTCCCTCCAGGCCGGACAAGGCCGCAGAGGGCGGGGGGGGTGGCGGGAGAAACAGAGCTGGCCAGCCTGAACTGGTTTGCAGTTTTTGCCGCTGAACTGAAACCTGACACCATGAACATCTGCTGCATGGGCAAGACTTTAACTCTTTTACTACCTGGATGAAACTTAAAGATTAATCTTTTTTTTCCCAGAGAGAGAGAAGAGAGAGAGAGGAATGATCAACATGTAAGGAGATGCCATAAAACCATCAAAGACAGTGAAGAAAAGAATTAAGTTTAGATGGGGAAGAGAAATAAGGAGATGCTTTAATAAGCTGAAATATTTTTCTGTTAAAGCTCTGGAGATGGACAATATTGTTCTGAAAAAAACTCCTTTAATTCATGACAGAGTATATTGGGAGGAATGGAGTGTGTCAATGTGTGGATTTTGAGCAAATGGTAAAGTGGTTGTTATAATGTGGGATGCTGGAACAGAGGGGGAGAAGTAATAGTTGAAGATTTGTGGCCTTTAAGAGGCAAAGAGAAAACTTCTGTTTCCAGAGAGGCTCACAAAAACAGATGAAGAGAACTTTTGCCTTTGAATAACTCATCCTTAAAAATGCCATCCCTAGACCCATTGACCCATAACACACCTCAGAGTGATGTGAATGGGAGGAATGGAGTGATGGCAGAATTTCTGGGCAGCTGGCATCAGAGAAATAGAAAGCTATAAAGAAAATAGTTTTCTTGTGAAAAACTCCATAGATTAGCAGAAGAAGACTTCTGTTTCTTTACAAAGACTGATGGAAAGACTATAGCAAAAATTGGGACTGTTTTAAACACCAAAGTTTTTTGTCTCTATGTTGTCATGTGAACAAGAGAATGGTTGGGTAGTGGGGGAAAAAGGGTTTTCTGGAGGGTTTATTCTGGTTTTCTTATTCTTGTAGTTTTGTTAATAAACTTTCTTTATTCCTTTTAAGTTTTAAACCTGTTTTGTTCTTGTTCTAATCCATATCTCACAGCAAGAAATAAGCAAGTTTTCTAGTGATTTTTTAGTTACTGCTTTAAAACCACAACATTTATTTGGTGCATTGGCCGGGTAATAAAATTTGCAAATCTAAACCACTACAATGATATATGATATATACTATATATAATGTATATATATGATTATATACACAATTCCTGTTAACACAGGGACAGCCATTAACAAAGGGACATTCATGTCCCCTATTGTGGACCTGATTTTCTCTGAGTCTGAGAGAATTACAGGCTGTCAGTGTCAGTGTTCCCAAGGGAAAGTTTCTTGGGAGATCTTGCACTCAAGGACAACATTTGTAAATCATCTTGCTTTCTCAAAACAATTCTGCATAACTGTAGGTAGCATGTTTTTCTCTTGTCCCACCAATGGGACAAGAGGTAATGTTCCCTTACCCAATCATATCAACCCTGTAGTGTAAGACCCTATAAAAGCTGAAAAGTTCAGAGAATAAAGGCCCCCTTTTCCTAGCAACTCATGGTGTGTTTGCTGTGAACCCACACTGATACATTGTGTCCAACAGCAACACCCTATGACCTTTATTCCAAATAGGGAACACACTCCTCTCTACTATGTACTGTGTACCACTGCCTTTTCCTGTGACCTTATTCTGAGTTAACCTTAAATACTTTTGCTATTCCTCACTGCTTTCCCCTCTTGCAAGTCTTCCATAACTTTTGGAAAGAAAACCGCCAAGAGTTAAGTGTCAATTACTGCTGGAATGCAAAAGCTTCAGCTCTAAGTTTTGAATTGAAGAGATGGAAGAACTTGCAGGATAAGGTATTTTTCATTATTGCAGTCTTTGCCTGAACATATGTAACAAATGTGCTTGACAAACCAAGTATGAAATTGCTACAGGCAAATGGCATTAACAAATTGGTAAATCTGGTGCCTTAGGGAAGTAACCAATATGAAACTGCCTATCTGGAACTGCTTTTCTGTCAGTCTAAATATACACTTTCTTCAAGTGCTGCAGGGTGTAAGCTCAAAGTAACTTGCTGAGAGAGTGCTGACTGAATACTCTGAAGGAGACTTCATTTGTGATGGCAGAGCAGTATGACAATCACACGAGTCATAAATTCAAGGAACTCTTCTTGGGGTTTAGGAAGGGTATTTGTCAAACCTGTATCATAGTGCTGTGCGGAGTATCTTGTCACACTCACTGGTCTCTGATATAACTGGAACTATTTTTAAGGCCCAGGACATTGAACTGTGAATTGTCTGTTTCTGCATAATCCACATGGCCTTCTCCTGCCTGAATCATGGAAGTATAAACTGACCTGTTCATGTACTCATTTTCCTTATAGAGGACATTTTGAAATGGATAAAAAATTGATACGCAAAGCAACGAGGCAAAAATATGCTTTCAGATTGATATGCAATATTTGTCCACCTGATAAGAAATGGCTTAATGTGCAAGAGTTTTAAGAAAGAAGATAATGGAGAAAATTTTTAAGCATTTCTAAGCATTCTAACTAGAACTTTGATGGGCAGTTAATTGTGCTTACAGCTATGTATGGTGATCAACTTTAGCTCTAAAAAAACCTAAATAAACACTTTACTACTGCTGGTGGTGGTATTAGCAAGGAATGTGGCTACTGTCTCCGATGCAGCATCAAAACTGACAGGACATACGCAACTATTCATTTATCAGAGATTCCTGGGAGACAAGAGTGACCTGCTGCTCAGTTCTACAGCATTATTAGAAATTTGCAACTTCAGACAGATTGCAGCGTTAGTCTTACAGACTTATAAAAACAGAAAAATTCACACTGCTGAGGTGAGAGCACAGATAGTGTCCAGGACTTGGTGTGAATTAACAGTTAAAAAACTAGGGGATGCATTTCCTGAGCAAGGCAAGAACCACTGCATTAAAAATTTCAGGGAAGGTTAGAAACGGCTGAGGAAACAGCCAATAGTAAATGTTATTCAAATATGAAAAGAGAAGCATATCAAAGAAGGATGTAAAAGTGTAATTTTTGTAAGTAATAAACAGTTCAGTGGGAAGCCAGGCACCAGCAATCTTTCAGCACTTGAGCTTATGATCATTTGTGATTTGAGCTGTATAACCTCATTGTTTGCAGCATTTTGATTCTTACACAAAATGTCCTAATTAGGCCTTAGCAATGCAGTTTTCCATTTCTGAATTTGATTGCTACTCAGAAAGACAAAAGGTTTTTCAAAAGACACCAGACTCAGGATATCTACAAAACAGACCTTCAGAGATTAAAGTTTTTCAAAGATCATGGCTATCACATTTTAAAAGTTATATTGCAGATAATGAAATCCACTTCAAAACAGAAGTTACCGACTCCTTTCTAGCAAAGGTTGTCAACCATTAATTGGAATTTGAGGCCACTGAACTCTGCTCTCACCTATTCTGCAGCAAACCTGAACAAATTCCACTGCAGTGGGATTCCCCCTCAGGGAAATCAGTGCCACTGAGAATACTGGCAGGTGACAGAGTCCCCTGCAAAGATTCTTACTCAGGTACCCTGTGCTCAGGGCCTTTCAGCTGCCATTTTAACTCAGGAATAATAGTCTGAACACTATTAAGTCTTTGAACAAAATCATTATGACAAAAAGTTGCAGTACACATTGTATTACTTCCTTCTTTAACATGACAGAACTCTTCTGGAAGAGAAATTCAAAGAGACAACCAAACAGTAGAAAATGGTAATATTCCATTATATTTGTTTCCAGAGATATAATTTCTGGGATGTCTGGAGTACTTCATATTTTAACCTGTTGCCAGTGCCAATCCCAAATCTTTTCTAATTTTAGATGCCTCAAAAAAATCAGTTAATAGAATAAAATTGCTTCCACAGTGTTGACACTTCATCAGAAGCCAAGCCGGATTATTTTGCTTAGCCTTAACTCAACCTCAACGTCATGCCAAAGCTCAGCACCTGATCTCATTGGAATGGTCAATTACAGACCTTAGCAGAGCCAGCCAATTTCTAAAGCAACAATACGGACTATTCCCATTCCTACTGGGAAAAGGATTCATCACTGAAGCATCTAATACACAGCATTGACATGCTCTAATCAGAACTGGGAAAAGGAAAATTAATTAATTATTTTACTCTGCACTATAAAGTAACTGCTGTTGTCACTGAAACAAAAGCACAAGCAGAGGTTAAAGTATACATATCTGAGAGCAAGAGACCAAGAGAGTAAACATATGGAACTATGGTAAAAAACAAACATGTGAAAGAGATGTTGCGCTTTTTTTTTTTTTTTTAATGACTTCTATATCTGATTAAGCAGTTCTCTATTAAATCATGATCACAAGCCAACAGTTTCAGTAATCATCAAATGATCTTGTAGAGCTCTGAATTTTAGAGTGCTATTACACCCACTGAAAAATAATCAGACTTCAAGATGCCTCAGACTCCCCACAAATTAAGGCAATAAAAATCCTCAGTGTGTTTGTGGAAGAAAATAATTTTCAACACGTATCTGTGGAGAGTTTGATGAAAATCAAAAGCAGCAGCTGCTACTCTCTGTGTTTATTGTATACAATTTATTAACAACCCCAGTGTGCTTACTAGAAAAATACTGACATACCAAAAAATAGCAGCATATTTTGCCTTGTGAGTGGCTGTCATAGTAAAGTAGTTGATAAAATCACTATAGTTCTGTCTCCTATGTCACAAAAACTTGAATCCTACTAGTACATAGGAAAGCACTTAGTGAAGAATATAGTTATTCTGGTTAAATCAGTTTCAAATTTTTAAGTTTTGAAAACTGATATTTTCTCTTAATTGTGTTGTAATTGCAGAAATTAATCTGAGAATGATGATTTCATGTTTCTCTAACTCCCTGATCTTTTTCCTCTGCCCTGATGCACACACAGCATGTTTGGGTGAAATCTCTACTAGGAATTTTGTTGTCCAGCTTGTATGAAACCTGCCAGGGATGTATATCTAGACCATTTAAGTGTTTGGGGTTTTGGGATGTAACATCTTAAAACTAAAGAATCACTTGTAAGACCAGATATACATAGAGCAGCAGTATCTGATAGACTGTTTCATAAGGAGATCTGATGGTATTTCATAAGGAGATGTAGAGACCAACCTCACCCAGCAAAAAATGGAAAGTGTTGTTTGCACCCACAGCAAAAATTTGTGGCAGCTGTAGCAACTGATTCACTCCCTCAGCAGATTCTGTTTAAACTCATTTCTGAGTGTGCAAGAGTTTCATATTTCTTAATAGACTGGGATCATAAACCCTTTTTCCCCAGAAACACTACCTTCAGTGATAATAAAGAATCAGTTCAGTGTCCACACAAGCAAGGACATGTGGCTTTCTACAAAGACTGTCAGGGGTTTCCTATTTCACCACTCAGACAATTAACAAAGTCCACATCACTACCAATGGCAGTTTAACTCATGCTTGAAGCACTTCAATGTTCTTAGCTCCATTTTCTTTAAGTAATCTTGCTCAGAGAAGCAAACAAAAATTACAAAACAAACAAGCAACTTTTGGGCTTTTCGTAGGAAAAAAATATTCTATTGATTTTAAGCTAAACATAATCAGCTTGTTTATTGAGAGTCTTGCAGTTCGTTCTACAGCTGGCACTGTTTGAGTGGACCAATTACAGTGCCTTTCACCAAAGTGGTCAAAAATTAATAATAAGCCAAAAAAGCCAATGCTAAATAAGTAAAGAGTGTGCAACAAGGCATAAATAATAAATCATTTAAATTGATACAAATGAGATGATGACAAGATAGACCATGTTCAGGACCCTATAAACAATGTAGATTATTCCCATTTAAGGAACACTCAGGAATGAAGTGTTTGAAGGAATGAAGCTCTCTGAACACATAACATCAGAGCAGCAGCATCTCACAATCTTACTGTATGGCCAAAGACTGGCAACAGGATTTACATTTTTAACCTTGCATAAAGAGAGCATAACATTTTCCAGCAATCCTCAGTGAGAAGTCACATAGGAATTGACACATAGTTGAAAAATAAAATTTCTCCTTTAGCAGGCCAAGCAATCTATATTAAGCTATGTTTGAGTTCAGGTCATACATAAAAATATTGATCAGCAGTTAAAATATTGGTTGGTAAATCTAAAACAAATGCCACAAGCCAGGATTTCCGTCAGAAAAAGCCCAAACAAGATCTTCTTTAAGTACTTCAACAGATGCAGCAGAATGAAGAAGACAAAGACCAGTGCAACTTATTTGAAATTATTCCAGGATTCAATCACAATGAATTCAAAGGAGCTTTATGAAGCTGCGTAAGACCTTCAGGTAATACTTCTATTTATTTAAATGAGTGAAAATCTTGACTCGTAAAGATGGAAATGCAATAGACTAAAATTCAACTTCACCCTGTCCAGTCCCTTAGCAATCAGTGAACAGCAGTTGAAAATATGCAAAAATGCAGGTAATGAACATTAACATGTCCATTACTGACAAACCTTGGCCTGCTTTCTCTGCTGAGTCAATAGATGGCTCGTTTGAGAAACAATTTTTTGTCTTTATTAAAATATACCTTTTTACTGAACTTCAAGTATTTCAAGAAAGCATTATCAGGTTTGAAAGACTTACTTTGATTACAAAAACATTCAACACAGTCAGAAAATGCAATAATTTGGCACACTGGTAATCAGAGGAGAACTCTGGTCCAAGCTTATGTTCTGTAATTCAATATTTTGGGAGAGAAGTATTAATTTTATGTTTAAAAAGTAAAAACCTCTATTTTTTGTGTGATTGAACTGAGAATGCTTTCATCAAGAGCAATAGTCTTTTTCCATCAAACTCCATTTCTATTGAAATGATCAATGGCATATAGCTGGATCAACATTAATTTGCTGCCAGCCTTACAAATTAACATTCTCTGGTAAAAATAGAATACAAATATTAGTATTTTATTCTATTTGTCTGCATCTTTTAATTTAACATCACTGCTCATGTTTTATATTTTCAGCCTTTTTTTAATAATTAGAAAGTAAAATTTAGTTATTTCCCATATTAATAAACTGATATGCTACATTTTCAATTAATAAAAAAATGGAATATAATCTAGTGTTTTTCCTGATGATTTGGACCCCAAATTAAACAAAAAACAAACATGGAAAACATAGTATCAAGTAGGTACCAAAAGCAGATGAAACACTGATATGATGGGAGAAAATAGCATAATTTTGTAAGAGACATTTGAGACAGTCATACAACTCACCAAAAGTTTGGCTTTGGGAGAAAGCAGCAGATGGTTTTATATAAGAAACAGCCAAACTGATCAAATTAATACCACAATTCATAGATATAACAGGCCCACATGTGCTGAAGAAGGAAATGAGATCTGTAATGACACAATAATGGGCCAGAGGTCAGATCCCGTGTCAGCCACCCTGCAGCAGTACCTTCACTATACTGCTCTTCTGTGCTGCCCTTCTCAGTTTTCATTTATTTTGACTTAAAAGAAACCAGGTGGTGCCAAAAGAAATTACACTTTTCTCACTATTTTTTTGCTGTTTTGGTTTTTTTTTCCTAAGCAGAAATGCTTCTTTAGCTGTGCAACAACTCCACTTTTTCTCTACAAAATACCTGTGGCTTAAAGCACCTTCAGCCACAATAGGATGACAGAGTAGGGCAAGATGCATAAGATAGCATATGATTGAACCGCAGCAGACTAGCAGCTTTTGAGGCAGCCCATGAAAAGCTCTCAGAATAAAGCATATTTTCTGCTTGACCTTTACCTGCTGCTGGGCTCTGACTCACGAAATTGTGTTTTCCCTTGTGGTGATAATTCGTTAAACCTCAGCCTCATTTATCATGAATTCTCACACAGACCTTTCACACAGAAGAGCTAAATGCCAAAAATGAATCGGTCTTTTTGACTACATATCTAGGCAGACATTACAATGACATCCGAGATGGACCCCTGCTGTTATTTGGCTTTAACCGTGTTCCTCTTCCATCATCTTATTATAAACAGAGTACCTACCTGGCAATTTGCTAAAGGTGCCACTTAAAAGAAAGACTGGAAAAGTTGTTAAACACTGAAGACTAAAACTTAACACAAATTTCTTGTAGTTTGTTACTGTCACACAAATCTGCGATAAGAATAAATGATATAAAAGAATAGGGGAAAAAGAAGCTGTTTATATACTTTAGCAGTTCACAGGGTATAGTCTATGATAATCCTTTCCCAGCTGGCCACCCAAAAGGAGCTTATCTTTATCTGTAAGTGCTAAGTCATGGATAATGGAGACAAAGTTGCAGTGTTTTCCAGAAATCATCTTTCCAAATAGCATCAGAAACCGGGACAGGAAATAAAACATAGGCAGTGTCTGCAATCCAGGCTTAGAACTGAAGCAGAAATAAGGAATTCTGTTCTGTGAAATACCTTACCAAAGAGTGAACCACTCAAAAAGGAGGTTTCAATAACTTTTTCCCTCATCAGCAGGAGCATACAAGGCCTCCATCATACTAGAGGACAGTTATAACATTCAGAATTTTAAGAACTCTAGCCCTGCTCCAATATTCTTGCTCGATCCTAAGTGTAACCCACCAAACCACAGCATCACTCCTCTTGTCAGGCTGGTCTTACACCTGCACTGCTCCCACCAGCTGTGCCTGAGGTCACCATGGCACTGAGGCAGAGCTGCTTAAAAGCACTGTGACAGGGACACTGGATCCTCAGTGACACAGCCTCATTCACAGATCCCCTCTTACCATCCCACATTCAAGTTGATGTAGCTACAGCCTCTATCATCCTCCTGAGCCCTGGCTCAGGACAGTAAACCCAAGCCTAACAACTTCCTAACCCACAGTATTCTACCAGCTCCTTAAAACTGGGATAGATTAACTATAAAACAAATTGTCAAATATGCATCTGAATTAGAACAGGCTTTTGCAGGCTGGAAATGTGAAAGGCACTGTGAACAAGTCCAACTTGGAGGTTCTTTTGGAGTGAACAGAGAAAGCTGAGCTGAGCCACAGGAAGCACCTGTTTTGGTCCACTGAAGGAAGGAGGGGGATCACGCTCAGGAGACAGATATTTCCTTTCAGGGTCTGGGAAAGAATAGACACCTAAAGTTGGGTGAAACACATCCACCATTTACAAAATCTCAAGTCTTTAGGTTTGAACCCTAACATGCTGTGTGCTTAATCTGGTCAATTCAATTTTTATTTTATTTTATTTTATTTTATTTTATTTTATTTTATTTTATTTTATTTTATTTTATTTTATTTTATTTTATTTTATTTTATTTTATTTTATTTTATTTTATTTTATTTTATTTTATTTTATATTTTATTTTATTTTATTTTATTTTATTTTATTTTATTTTTTAGTTTAAGTGTAGCTACAAAAGCAACAGGTTTAATTAGGGAAATTAAGAGCATAAAGCAGTATTGTGGGACAGTTCTCAAATGGAAATGAAAAGCAGAATCCAGCAGCAGATTAGTAAAGTCAAACTATCTGCCTAGTTTTAAAAATAATGTACATAACAAGGCTTCCCTGCTCTTTCACATGCTTCTGCACCATGCATCCAGTTCCCGTAGAGTTCCCTTGTTTTGTGATTGTAATTGTGGTCATCATTAAAAATAGTCTTCCTCTTTTGTTTCTATAGAGCTTTTGGGAGTTTTGTATGAAAAAAGCTTTGTTTTAAGTTGAATGACATTATATGCAGCCTTCCATACTGACTTTAGAGCCTAAATTTATAATTTATAGTAGTGATCAGCTGATAGACATTCCATTATATTGCATACCTAAATTGGATCCTTTCCTATTATAACCCACACTTTCTAGTATCCAAATTGCCTTCATGCTGATTTGCACTGATTTACTGGCATGTCGTACCACTTACGACACCACTAAATTTAGCTCAAGCAAAGCTCCTGCAAGTGGCAGCACACTGTGCTACAAATAGATTTGCTGGGCTGGACCAGATGGCAAAATTCTGTTTTGCAATTGTTCTGTTGTGAGTATTTGTGTCTCTGTGGGAATAACAAGACAAGAAAACAAAACTAAAAAATCCTCACAAGAAAGACGTTTGGAACCACTGTGAAGAAGGAGGCCCAGTTAGAAGGCAGATTAGCTCTATTAACGTGTTTATGTATGTCCCTTTAATTAAGGTCATCATGTTTCCTGCAAAAACTCCTTAGATCCAGGCTGTTGGGTTTGATCCCCCTATGGGCCATCCACTTGAGAGTTGGACTCAATAATCCTTGTGTGTCCTTCCAAGTCAAAATATTCTGTGATTCACTTACTGCAACTTTAGTAGAAGTAGTGTTAGTTCATTCAGGCAATGTGAATAATGACTATTAGGCAAATTCTGTCTTTCATGGAATAATTGTGGGAAGGAGAGTAGACACCACTCTGCCTTAGACTTTTCAGTTCTGATTCACAGAGGAGGGCTTTGCATATCCAGTAAAATATTGAGAACAGTGATACTGGTGGCTGGGTTCTTTTCCTCAGGACTGAGATTGACCACAGAGAGAGAGGCTGATTTTTTGTGTTCAGGCTCAGTTGTTTATTTTTTCCTTATCTATGTTACATATACACAGAACACAAGGAGCTACATACACTAAGATAAGAAAGTGCAAAATGGAGAACGAAGAATCTCTCCAGGGTCATTTATGTGTCTATTTGTCCAAAGATCAAATGCCAAGTAAATTATTTTTCTTAGTGACTCAATGACCCACCACCTGTGTGCTGCACTGAGGATTTCTTTGTCCAATCCCTCATTATTACCCAAAAACCCTTGGAAGAAGAAGATGATGAAGAAGGACGAAGAAGAAGAAAGGGACAATGCTCTAAATCCTCCGTCTTGTCTCTTATTCTCTAATACAGCTTAAATCCTAAACTCTTTCTCACCCAGTGACTTAAGAAAACTCTATCTGACTTACACACTCACATTCCCAGTTTCTCTACTTAACTTTAAAAGCTGTCTTCATAGTGTTATGCTAAACTCAGTGCTCTCTTAGGTATCAGAGCCAGGCAGCACAGATAAGGGCTTATTTTCTGTGCTTCTGACCCCAACAAACCTGATTGTTTTGTGACACAGAGTGGGAAAGTTCACTGACATAACTCTGATCTGAAATTGTCAACATTTGAAAAATTGAAGAAAAAATTCACATTTTAATCAGAAAATAAATTGAGAACTCTTTTCCCTTTGTTCACTGAAGTTCACAGCTATTCTTATCAGATCTCCTCTTCCAGAAGTTACAATTGTGTACTTCAAATATCTAAAGTTCAATAAAAGCAGGTATAAACAACTTAGTGTATATAATTTTGCGCAAATTCAGGCGAAGTTGAGCCAGTTTGGAACTTAACAAAAAGAGCTCCGGTTGAATTCCACTGTTGAATGCACAGAGGTTTTTCTTTCGTGGGGATGTCTATATTTTTCATGACTGAAAAAGACTAAAAATCTCTGAAAGAAAATACTCTATTGAGAGAAAAAGAGATCCGTTTCCCTCATGCCACTTTCACAAACTTCAAATTCATTGCCAGGTCTCCAGTGTCAGTTGGAGAACTGAAGTGCAGATCTCTGTAGAAGGTGAGCTCTTGATGCTGAGAATGCAGTACCCAGACTACATGTGACTTAGGGATTTTATTTTGGAATATTTATAACCTGAGTGCCCATTAATGGTTGTGGCACATCAGGTGAACCCTTTGAGCACATCATCTAATTTAGTTGTATCTGAGAGCAAATCAGCTGGCAGACTCTGAAACAAAAGCACCGGAGATAATGAGGCTATTCTTTTTGAAAGTGTGATTCCCCATCCAAATTAAAGGCAGATTCATGTACACAGCCCATCCCTAATTTAAGCATCAAAGGCAAGCATCATTAAAAGTGAGCATACCAAATTTTAAACTGAATTCTTAGCAAGAAGGGTGGCCAGAAGAATGAACAAATGGCTACAACCCCTACAAGCCTTCACTTCCTTGCCCTTTCCCAGATACCTTCCTGTTTGATGCAGTGATCCTTCACTAAATATCCAGACCCATTCTGCAATTTCTTACATTTTATCTGTAATATCACAATGACTTGAGTTTGAAAATGCTGCTTGCAGTTTGCTGCTGCAATTTAGGCTAAAAATTGACACATTAACTTCAGGGACTATCCCTGGAAACCATATAGGCATTTAATTAATTTTCTTTTTATCCTAAGGATTTAGGTTCACATTGATACAGAATTACCTTTTTATTTCATAACTGTAGCTCATTAAATGTGTTTTCTAATCCAGACAAATTACTGCTTTATAAACAGTAATTGGCACCAAGTTTTTCTACAACCACTCTTATTTCTTTATATTTTTGGAGATGGTCTCACTGTTTGGGGCTGTGGTGTTCCCAAAGTATGCTGACATTTCATTGCAGCCAGCAGCTGAATTTTCACTTCCTCTGCATGGCACAATTATTCTGTGATTTTCCCCCTCCCCTTTGCAATCTAAGAAATCGCTTGCTACATACACTAAAAAACTCAGGGAGCTCAGGGAGGGTGGAGGGTTTGGGGTGGGGGCTTAAAATAAAACAAAATTAATTATATCCTCAGGAGGTGTGTTATTGAATCAGGGCCTAATCAATACAATCAGAAGTTCAATCTGGAAATAAAATTGCCACCACACTTGTTCAACTACTCCGCAATACTTCTCACAGTCCTGGCTAAACAGAAAGCATTATCCAAACCTCACCAGGAGAAGCACTTTCATCGCTTCTGCACCTCACACACCCCCTGTAACTCAGAGATAATCAAAGTAACACACAAGCAGGTCACTGCATGTGTTTGAGTTCTCTGCGAAAACCAGCCTAAATTCTGCTTTCATCTGCAGGGTTTAATGCAGTTATTAGCATTATCTGCTCAAATCAGCCCAGCCCATGATCTGGTCAGTCAATGAATCATTGTGTGCCTTGTAAAAGCAGAGAAAATTCCTTGTGCAAAACCAAAGAAGATGATAGTGCAATCACTAGGGATAAGACTTGATAATTTCTTCCCTTCCCTTGTGTGCTGAAATTAGAGTTTTCTCAGTAGAGAAACTAAATCCAGTGGTGGGGAATCATCCTTTGGTGACTCAAAGGTACCCCTTCTACAAAACTTTTGATAGGGCATGAAGACATAGTGGAAAAGTCAACAGGGTCGTTTCAGTTGTGTTAAAAGGACCACCTTAAAATTATCTCTGCTTCTATTAATACATTACACTCAAATTAATATCAAGCTAGAGTTATGCTGCAAATATAACACACTAACTCCACTTATACAATTCAACCTCCACTTTATTTTTTTCCTCATCCAGGAGGGCTGACTAAAAAGCATCTCTAAGGAATAAGAAAACAGCAGCTTAACCTTTATGGCAAGGGAAGAACTACACAACAAAAAATATTTAGAAAGACCTACTGTGGCTTCCTGTGCCTGTGCACAGAGACAGAGAATGTAGGAGATGGGTTCGGGAATCAAGAGACAATCCAGTATGAATTAGCTGCTTGTTCCAAATTTATTACAATCTTAGCTACATTTTTATAGTATTTTGAAAAGGTAACGTGTGATCTGTATTCTACTATGATTGGATAATTGCTATTTTTCACACGTTAATTTTTATATTTCTATTGGTCCAGATCATAACACCCAAACCCTATAAGATACATTTTAGTAAAACTTATTAAGATACATTTAGCAGATTTCTCATCCTAAATTCTTATTCTTCATTGTCATATTAACAATTAGTCTTCATTTCTTTGATAAAATATTCTGCCAAGGACATCTGCTAGTTCAAAGTCAGGGTTGTGCAGGCCTTCCAAAAAGCTATGGCCTCAAGAAGCAAGCCGTTCTTCAACAGTTACAGAGGTGTTATGACTTGTCTGCTGCCACAAAGGGGATGCAGTTGCAGTTGTCATGGCTGTGGTATCACAGAGAGATTTAAATTGGTTCTGTCTCTGATGTGATGTCACAGAAAGGAGAATAATGGGTTTGTGACCGCTGTGGTGTCCCAAAGAGCTGTAAATTGGAGTTGTCACTTCAGTGAGATCACAGAGAGGGGAAATTGGGTCCCTCATTGGTGTGATGTCCAGAGAGGAAAAAACTGAGACTGCCACTGCTCTGGTGTCACAGATAGGCGTAAATTGGGCCTGTCACAGCTGTGATGTCACAGAGAGGGGAAAACTGATGTTGTCACTGCTATGGTGTTACATCGGGACTGAAATTAAGGCTGTCATGGCTGTGATGTCACAGAGAGAGGAAAACGGAGTCTGTCACTGCTGTGGTGTCAGAAAGAGGGGAAAACTGGAGTGATCACTGTAGTGCAGTCACAGAAAAAGTTACACAGGTGCTAGGACTTGTCTCTTGCCACAAAGGAGATGGAATTGGGGTTGTTAGGGCTGTGGTATGACAGAGAGTTTTAAATGGGTTCTGTCCCTGATGTGATGTCACAGAGAGGGGAATAATGAGTCTGTCACCACTGTGGTCCCACAGAGAGGTGTAAATTCCAGTTGTCAGTGCAGTGATGTCACAGAGAGGGGAAATTGGGTCATTCATTGGTGTGATGACACAGGGAGGAAAAAACTGAGGCTGCCCCAGCTTTGGTGTCATAAACAGACGTAAATTAGGCCTGTCACTGCTCTGATGTCACAGATGGAGGAAAACTGAATCAGTCACTGCTGCGGTGTTACAAAAGGGATGAATTTGAGACTGTCATGACTGTGATGTCACAGAGAGGGGAATAATGCCTCTGTCACCACTCTGATGTCACAGAGAGGCGTAAATTGCAGTTGTCACTGCAGTGATGTCACAGGGAGGCTTAAATTGGGCCTGTCTCTGATGTGATGTCACAGAGAGAGGCTTAATGGGTTTGTCACCAGCTGTGGTGTCATCGAGAGGCGTAGATTAGGCCTGTCACTTCTGAGATGTCACAGAGAGGGGAAACTGGGGCTGTCACTTCCTGCGGTGTTTAAAAAAGGAATGAATTTGAGGCTGTCATGACTGTGATGTCACAGAGAGGGGGAAACTGAGTCTGTCACTGCTGTGGTGTCACAGAGACACGTAGATTAGAGTTGTCAATGCTGTGATGTCACAGGGAAGCGAAAATTTGGCCTGTCTCTTATGTGATGTCATAGAGACAGGCATAATGGGTCTGTGACCGTTGTGGTGTCACTGAGAGGCGTAAATTAGAGTTGTCACTGCAGTGATGTCACAGAGAGGGGAAACTGGGTCCCTCATTGGTGTGATGTCACAGAGAGGAAAAAACTGAGACTGCCACTGCACTGATGTGACAGATAGGCGTAAATTGGGCCTGTCACAGCTGTGATGTCACAGAGAGGGTAAAACTGACGCTGTCACTGCTGCGGTGTTACATCGGGGTTGAAATTAAGGCTGTCATGTCTGTGATGTCACAGATAGAGGAAAACTGAGTCTGTCACTCCTGTGGTGTCCCAGAGAGGGGAAAACTGGAGTGATCATTGTAGTGCAGTCCCAGAGAAAGTTCCACAGGTGCTATGACTTGTCTCTTGCCACAAAGGAGATGGAATTGGGGTTGTTAGGGCTGTGGTATGACAGAGAGTTTTAAATGGGTTCTGTCTCTGCTATGATGTCACAGAGAGGGGAATAATGGATCTGTCATCACTGTGGTTTCCCAGAGAGGCGTAAATTGGTCTTGTCACTGCAGTGATGTCACACAGAGGGGCAACTGGGTCACTCATTTTTGTGATGTCACAGAGAGGAAAAAACAGGGGCTGCCCCAGCTTTGGTGCCATAAACAGATGTAAATTGGGCCTGTCACTACTCTGATGTCACAGAGAGAGGAAAACTGGACCAGTCACTGCTGTGGTGTCACAGAGAGGCGTAAATTGCAGTTGTCACTGCAGTGATGTCACAGAGCGGGGAATACTGAGACTGCCTCTGCACTGGTGTCACAGAAAGGCGTAGATTGGGCCTGTCACTGCTGAGATGTTACCGAGAGGGGAAAACTGAGCTGTCACATTTGCAGTGTTAGAAATTGGATGAATTTGAGGCTGTCGTGACTGTGAGGTCACAGAGAGGGGAAAACTGAAGCAGCCACTACTGTAAATTGGTAAAATTACAGAGAGGCGTAAATTGGACTTGTCACTGCTGTGATGTCAGAGAGTGACATAAATTAGGCCTGTCTCTGATGTGATTTCACAGAGAGGGGCATCATGGGTCTGTCACCGCTGTGTTGTCTGCAAGAGGCGTAAATTGCAGTTGTCACTGCAGTGATGTCACAGGGATGGGTCCCTCATTGGTGTGATGTCACAGATAGGGGCAAAAACTGAGACTACCACTGCACTGGTGTCACAGAGAGGTAGAAATTGGGCCTGTCACTTCTCTGATGTTACAGAGAGTGCAAACTGGGGCCTGTCACTGCTGTGGTGTCCCAGAGAGGGGAAAACTGGAGTGATCACTCTTGTGCAGTCCCAGAGAAAGTTCCACAGGTGCTATGACTTGTCTGTTGCCACAAAGGAGATGGAATTAGGGTTGTCATGGTTATGGTATAATAGAGATGTTTCAATTGGTTCTGTCTGAGCTGTGATGTCACAGAGAGGGGAAAAATACGTCTGCCACACCTGTGGTGTCACAGAGAGGCGTAAATTGGACTTGTCACTGCAATGATGTCACAGAGAGGGGCACCTGGATTTCTCATTGGTGTGACATCACAGACAGAGGAAAAAACTGAGGCTGCCACTGCTCTGGTGTCACAGAGATACGTAAATTGGATTTGTTACTGGAGTGATCTCACAGAGAAAGGAAACTGGGGCCTGTCACTTCTGCAGTATTACAAAGGGGATGAATTTGAGGCTGTCATGACTGTGATGTCACAGAGAGGGGAATACTGAGGCTGCCACAGCTCTGGTGTCACAGGGAGGTATACATTTGGCCTGTCACTGCTGTGTTGTTACAGAGCAGGGAAAACTGGGGCTGTCACTGCTGCAGTGTTACATCGGGGTTGAAATTAAGGCTGTCATGGTTGTGATGTCACAGATAGAGGAAAACAGAGTCTGTCACTGCTGTGGTGTCACACAGAGGGGAAAACTGGACTGATCACACTTGTGCAGTCCCTGAGAAAGTTACACAGGTGCTCTGATTTGTCTGTTGCCACAAAGGATATGCAATTAGGGTTGTCATGGCTGTGGTATCACAGAGAGGTTTTAATTGGTTCTCTCTGTGCTGTGCTGTCACAGAGAGGGGAAAAGTCGGGCCTGTCACAGCTGCAGTGTTAAAAAGAAGATGAATTTGAGGCTATCATGACTGTGATGTCCCAGAGAGGGGAATAATGCATCTGTCACCGCTGTGGTGTCACAGAGAGGCGTAAATTAAACTTGTCACTGCAGTGATGTCAGAGAGAGGGGAAACTAGGTCACTCATTGGTGTGATTTCACAGAGAGGGGAATACTGGGGTTGCCACAGCTCTGGTGTCATAGAGAGGCATCACTTGGGCCTGTCACAGCTGTGATGTTACAGAGTGGGGAAAACTGGGGCTGTCACTGCTGCGGTGTTACCGCTGAAGATGAATAGATCACGCGGACACAGGTCAAAGTGTGGTGGAAGAAAGAGCAGAGTTTATTTTTCCTCCCAGGATTTATAAGCTTCTTACCACGGCCAGGGATTGGATGGTCAGGATAACACCTTCTCACTGCACTGGCCATGAGAGATGCCCATCACAAGACGTGTAGCAGAAAGAATGTACACATATCTATGTTTATAGTTACTGTCCTGGGAAAGTCCTTAGAAAACTAGGTTAGCAAGCTCAGAAGCTGAGTTTTCAGGGCAACACTGCGGTGTTACAAAAGGAATGAATTTGAGGTTGTCATGACTGTGATGTCACAGAGAGGGGAAAACTGAGGCACCTAATACTCTGGTGTCACAGAGAGGCGTAAATTGCACCTGTCATTGCTGTGATGTCTCAGGGAGGCGTAAATTGGGCCTGTCTCTGATGTGATGTCACAGAGAGAAACATAATAAGTTCATTATCACTGTGTTGTCACCGAGAGGCGTAAATTAGAGTTGTCATTGCAGTGATGTCATAGAGAGGGGAAAATGGGTCCCTGATTGGTGTGATGTCAGAGAGAGGAAAAAACTGAGACTGCCTCTGCACTGGTGTCACAGAGAGGCATCGATTGGGCCTGTCACTTCTGTGGTGTCACAAAGAGGGGAAAAGTGAGTCTGTCACTGCTGTGGTGTCCCAGATTGGGGAAAAGTGGAGTGATCACTGTTGTGCAGTTCCAGAGAAAGTTGCACAGGTGCTATGACTTGTCTGTTGCCACAAAGGGCATGGAATTGGGGTTGTTAGGGCTGTGGTATGACAGCGAGTTTTAAATTGGTTCTGCTGTGATGTCCCAGAGAGGGGAATAATGGGTCTTTCAGCGCCGTGGTGTCACAGAGAGGTGTCAATTGGACTTGTCAGTGCAGTGATCTCCCAGAGAGAGGAAAACTGAGGCTGTAACTGCTGTGGCCTATAGGAGGGGATGAATTCCCACTTGTCTTTGATGTCATTTCACGGACAAGAGAAACCTGGCACTGTCACCGCTGGGGTGATAGAGATAGGTCTAAATTGGGCTTGTTCCATCTGTGGTGTGACAGAAAGATTGAAATTTGGTCTGTCAGTGCTGTGTGTGTGTAAGGTGCAGGTGCAAGCTCCTGACAAAGGTGTTCTCCAGGTTCAGTTTCTCCCTGCCAGACACATTGGAAATGTTTTCCTCTGGCATTCGCAGCAAGAGTCGCAGATTGCTTAACTGAGGAGCTCTGAGAATGGAACGGCAAGAGGTGTTCCGCTTTTGTCATAAACAGTGCTCCAGAGCGCTTGGCAACGGGCACAACGAAACGTGTGTGCGGGATAGTGACCATTCACGCCTAGTGCTGGCAATGCAGGAGCACTGCCAAAAGGCCAAGGGAGGCGCTTAGAATCCGGCTTGTGCGCAAAGCTTTCAGACTGCCAGAGGACCGCAGCTGTGGTAAACCCGCTTGCTCATTTGACGTTAGCTGTCGCCTGCAAGAACTTCACCCGCATCTGGTTTATGCTGCTACCTGTTGTTAGGCGACAACAAGGGCACATGTAGCAAATGCTTTTTCCTGTTTCATTTTGCTAGGCCACGCTCTTCTGTGGCTCTTTAGTGCTTGCCAAACTGCTATGTGCGTGCTGCTGCTTCCATCTGACAAGGAGCACAACCTTCTGACAGCAGCTTTCAACTTGCCTAAGAAAGAGCTTGGCCATTTAGATGTGCTGCAAATCTGTGTGTGTGTAAGGTACAGGTGCAAGCTCCTGACAAAGGTGTTCTCCAGGTTCAGTTTCTCCCTGCCAGACACATTGGAAATGTTTTCCTCTGGCATTCGCAGCAAGAGTCGCAGATTGCTTAACTGAGGAGCTCTGAGAATGGAACGGCAAGAGGTGTTCCGCTTTCGTCATAAACAGTGCTCCAGAGCGCTTGGCAACGGGCACAACGAAACGTGTGTGCGGGATAGTGACCATTCACGCCTAGTGCTGGCAATGCAGGAGCACTGCCAAAAGGCCAAGGAAGGGGCGTAGCATGCGGCTAGTGTGCAAATCTTTCAGACTGCCAGAGGACCGCAGCTGTGGTAAGCCCGCTTGCTCATTTGACGTTAGCTGTCGCCTGCAAGAACTTCACCCGCATCTGGTTTATGCTGCTACCTGTTGTTAGGCGACAACAAGGGCACATGTAGCAAATGCTTTTTCCTGGCCCATTTTGCTAGGCCACGCTCTTCTGTGGCTCTTTAGTGCTAGCCAAACTGCTATGTGCATGCTGCTGCTTCCATCTGACAAGGAGCACAGCCTTCTGACAGCAGCTTTCAACTTGCCTAAGAAAGAGCTTGGCCATTTAGATGTGCTGCAAATCTGTGTGTGTGTAAGGTGCAGGTGCCAGCTCCTGAAAAAGGTGTTCTCCAGGTTCAGTTTCTATCTGCCAGACGCATTGGAAATGTTTTCCTCTGGCATTCGCAGCAAGAGTCGCAGATTGCTTAACTGAGGAGCTCTGAGAATGGAACGGCAAGAGGTGTTGGCTTTCGTCATAAACAGTGCTCCAGAGCGCTTGGCAACGGGCACAACGAAACGTGTGTGCGGGATAGTGACCATTCACGCCTAGTGCTGGCAATGCAGGAGCACTGCCAAAAGGCCAAGGAATCGGCGTAGCATCCGGCTTGTGTGCAAAGCTTTCAGACTGCCAGAGGACCGCAGCTGTGGTAAGCCCGCTTGCTCATTTGACGTTAGCTGTCACCTGCAAGAACTTCACCCGCATCTGGTTTATGCTGCTACCTGTTGTTAGGCGACAACAAGGGCACATGTAGCAAATGCTTTTTCCTGGCCCATTTTGCTAGGCCACGCTCTTCTGTGGCTCTTTAGTGCTTGCCAAACTGCTATGTGCGTGCTGCTGCTTCCATCTGACAAGGAGCACAACCTTCTGACAGCAGCTTTCAACTTGCCTAAGAAAGAGCTTGGCCATTTAGATGTGCTGCAAACCCGTGTGTGTGTAAGGTGCAGGTGCCAGCTCCTGACAAAGGTGTTCTCCAGGTTCAGTTTCTATCTGCCAGACGCACTGGAAATGTTTTCCTCTGGCATTCGCAGCAAGAGTCGCAGATTGCTTAACTGAGGATCTCTGAGAATGGAACGGCAAGAGGTGTTCCGCTTTCGTCATAAACAGTGCTCCAGAGCGCTTGGCAACGGGCACAACGAAACGTGTGTGCGGGATAGTGACCATTCACGCCTAGTGCTGGCAATGCACGAGCACTGCCAAAAGGCCAAGGGAGGCGCTTAGCATGCGGCTTGTGCGCAAAGATTTCTGACTGCCAGAGGACCGCAGCTGTGGTAAGCCTGCTTGCTCATTTGACGTTAGCTGTCGCCTGCAAGAACTTCACCCGCATCTGGTTTATGCTGCTACCTGTTGTTAGGCGACAACAAGGGCACATGTAGCAAATGCTTTTTCCTGTTTCATTTTGCTAGGCCACGCTCTTCTGTGGCTCTTTAATGCTTGCCAAACTGCTATGTGCGTGCTGCTGCTTCCATCTGACAAGGAGCACAACCTTCTGACAGCAGCTTTCAACTTGCCTAAGAAAGAGCTTGGCCATTTAGATGTGCTGAAAACCCGTGTGTGTGTAAGGTGCAGGTGCAAGCTCCTGACAAAGCTTTTCTCCAGGTTCAGTTTCTCCCTGCCAGACACATTGGAAATGTTTTCCTCTGGCATTCGCAGCAAGAGTCGCAGATTGCTTAACTGAGGAGCTCTGAGAATGGAACGGCAAGAGGTGTTCCGCTTTCGTCATAAACAGTGCTCCAGAGCGCTTGGCAACGGGCACAACGAAACGTGTGTGCGGGATAGTGACCATTCACGCCTAGTGCTGGCAATGCAGGAGCACTGCCAAAAGGCCAAGGAAGGGGCGTAGCATCCGGCTTGTGTGCAAAGCTTTCAGACTGCCAGAGGACCGCAGCTGTGGTAAGCCCGCTTGCTCATTTGACGTTAGCTGTCGCCTGCAAGAACTTCACCCGCATCTGGTTTATGCTGCTACCTGTTGTTAGGCGACAACAAGGGCACATGTAGCAAATGCTTTTTCCTGGCCCATTTTGCTATGCCACGCTCTTCTGTGGCTCTTTAATGCTTGCCAAACTACTATGTGCATGCTGCTGCTTCCATCTGACAAGGAGCACAACCTTCTGACAGCAGCTTTCAACTTGCCTAAGAAAGAGCTTGGCCATTTAGATGTGCTGCAAACCCGTGTGTGTGTAAGGTGCAGGTGCAAGCTCCTGACAATGGTGTTCTCCAGGTTCAGTTTCTATCTGCCAGACGCATTGGAAATGTTTTCCTCTGGCATTCGCAGCAAGAGTCGCAGATTGCTTAACTGAGGAGCTCTGAGAATGGAACGGCAAGAGGTGTTCCGCTTTCGTCATAAACAGTGCTCCAGAGCGCTTGGCAACGGGCACAACGAAACGTGTGTGCGGGATAGTGACCATTCACGCCTAGTGCTGGCAATGCAGGAGCACTGCCAAAAGGCCAAGGAAGGGGCGTAGCATCCGGCTTGTGTGCAAAGCTTTCAGACTGCCAGAGGACCGCAGCTGTGGTAAGCCCGCTTGCTCATTTGACGTTAGCTGTCGCCTGCAAGAACTTCACCCGCATCTGGTTTATGCTGCTACCTGTTGTTAGGCGACAACAAGGGCACATGTAGCAAATGCTTTTTCCTGTTTAATTTTGCTAGGCCACGCTCTTCTGTGGCTCTTTAGTGCTTGCCAAACTGCTATGTGCGTGCTGCTGCTTCCATCTGACAAGGAGCACAACCTTCTGACAGCAGCTTTCAACTTGCCTAAGAAAGAGCTTGGCCATTTAGATGTGCTGCAAATCTGTGTGTGTGTAAGGTACAGGTGCAAGCTCCTGACAAAGGTGTTCTCCAGGTTCAGTTTCTCCCTGCCAGACACATTGGAAATGTTTTCCTCTGGCATTCGCAGCAAGAGTCGCAGATTGCTTAACTGAGGAGCTCTGAGAATGGAACGGCAAGAGGTGTTCCGCTTTCGTCATAAACAGTGCTCCAGAGCGCTTGGCAACGGGCACAACGAAACGTGTGTGCGGGATAGTGACCATTCACGCCTAGTGCTGGCAATGCACGAGCACTGCCAAAAGGCCAAGGAATCGGCGTAGCATCCGGCTTGTGTGCAAAGCTTTCAGACTGCCAGAGGACCGCAGCTGTGGTAAGCCCGCTTGCTCATTTGACGTTAGCTGTCGCCTGCAAGAACTTCACCCGCATCTGGTTTATGCTGCTACCTGTTGTTAGGCGACAACAAGGGCACATGTAGCAAATGCTTTTTCCTGTTTCATTTTGCTAGGCCACGCTCTTCTGTGGCTCTTTAGTGCTTGCCAAACTGCTATGTGCATGCTGCTGCTTCCATCTGACAAGGAGCACAACCTTCTGACAGCAGCTTTCAACTTGCCTAAGAAAGAGCTTGGCCATTTAGATGTGCTGCAAACCCGTGTGTGTGTAAGGTGCAGGTGCAAGCTCCTGACAATGGTGTTCTCCAGGTTCAGTTTCTATCTGCCAGACGCATTGGAAATGTTTTCCTCTGGCATTCGCAGCAAGAGTCGCAGATTGCTTAACTGAGGAGCTCTGAGAATGGAACGGCAAGAGGTGTTCCGCTTTCGTCATAAACAGTGCTCCAGAGCGCTTGGCAACGGGCACAACGAAACGTGTGTGCGGGATAGTGACCATTCACGCCTAGTGCTGGCAATGCACGAGCACTGCCAAAAGGCCAAGGAAGGGGCTTAGAATCCGGCTTGTGCGCAAAGCTTTCAGACTGCCAGAGGACCGGAGCTGTGGTAAGCCCACTTGCTCATTTGACGTTAGCTGTCGCCTGCAAGAACTTCACCCGCATCTGGTTTATGCTGCTACCTGTTGTTAGGCGACAACAAGGGCACATGTAGCAAATGCTTTTTCCTGTTTCATTTTGCTAGGCCACGCTCTTCTGTGGCTCTTTAGTGCTTGCCAAACTGCTATGTGCGTGCTGCTGCTTCCATCTGACAAGGAGCACAACCTTCTGACAGCAGCTTTCAACTTGCCTAAGAAAGAGCTTGGCCATTTAGATGTGCTGAAAACCCGTGTGTGTGTAAGGTGCAGGTGCAAGCTCCTGACAAAGCTTTTCTCCAGGTTCAGTTTCTATCTGCCAGACACATTGGAAATGTTTTCCTCTGGCATTCGCAGCAAGAGTCGCAGATTGCTTAACTGAGGAGCTCTGAGAATGGAACGGCAAGAGGTGTTCCGCTTTCGTCATAAACAGTGCTCCAGAGCGCTTGGCAACGGGCACAACGAAACGTGTGTGCGGGATAGTGACCATTCACGCCTAGTGCTGGCAATGCACGAGCACTGCCAAAAGGCCAAGGAAGGGGCGTAGCATCCGGCTTGTGTGCAAAGCTTTCAGACTGCCAGAGGACCGCAGCTGTGGTAAGCCCGCTTGCTCATTTGACGTTAGCTGTCGCCTGCAAGAACTTCACCCGCATCTGGTTTATGCTGCTACCTGTTGTTAGGCGACAACAAGGGCACATGTAGCAAATGCTTTTTCCTGGCCCATTTTGCTATGCCACGCTCTTCTGTGGCTCTTTAATGCTTGCCAAACTGCTATGTGCATGCTGCTGCTTCCATCTGACAAGGAGCACAACCTTCTGACAGCAGCTTTCAACTTGCCTAAGAAAGAGCTTGGCCATTTAGATGTGCTGCAAACCCGTGTGTGTGTAAGGTGCAGGTGCAAGCTCCTGACAATGGTGTTCTCCAGGTTCAGTTTCTATCTGCCAGACGCATTGGAAATGTTTTCCTCTGGCATTCGCAGCAAGAGTCGCAGATTGCTTAACTGAGGAGCTCTGAGAATGGAACGGCAAGAGGTGTTCCGCTTTCGTCATAAACAGTGCTCCAGAGCGCTTGGCAACGGGCACAACGAAACGTGTGTGCGGGATAGTGACCATTCACACCTAGTGCTGGCAATGCACGAGCACTGCCAAAAGGCCAAGGGAGGCGCTTAGAATCCGGCTTGTGCGCAAAGCTTTCAGACTGCCAGAGGACCGCAGCTGTGGTAAACCCGCTTGCTCATTTGACGTTAGCTGTCGCCTGCAAGAACTTCACCCGCATCTGGTTTATGCTGCTACCTGTTGTTAGGCGACAACAAGGGCACATGTAGCAAATGCTTTTTCCTGGCCCATTTTGCTAGGCCACGCTCTTCTGTGGCTCTTTAGTGCTTGCCAAACTGCTATGTGCGTGCTGCTGCTTCCATCTGACAAGGAGCACAACCTTCTGACAGCAGCTTTCAACTTGCCTAAGAAAGAGCTTGGCCATTTAGATGTGCTGAAAACCCGTGTGTGTGTAAGGTGCAGGTGCCAGCTCCTGACAAAGCTTTTCTGCAGGTTCAGTTTCTATCTGCCAGACACATTGGAAATGTTTTCCTCTGGCATTCGCAGCAAGAGTCGCAGATTGCTTAACTGAGGAGCTCTGAGAATGGAACGGCAAGAGGTGTTCCGCTTTCGTCATAAACAGTGCTCCAGAGCGCTTGGCAACGGGCACAACGAAACGTGTGTGCGGGATAGTGACCATTCACGCCTAGTGCTGGCAATGCACGAGCACTGCCAAAAGGCCAAGGAATCGGCGTAGCATCCGGCTTGTGTGCAAAGCTTTCAGACTGCCAGAGGACCGCAGCTGTGGTAAGCCCGCTTGCTCATTTGACGTTAGCTGTCGCCTGCAAGAACTTCACCCGCATCTGGTTTATGCTGCTACCTGTTGTTAGGCGACAACAAGGGCACATGTAGCAAATGCTTTTTCCTGGCCCATTTTGCTAGGCCACGCTCTTCTGTGGCTC
Organism: Poecile atricapillus; assembly: GCF_030490865.1. Classification (NCBI taxonomy): domain Eukaryota; kingdom Metazoa; phylum Chordata; class Aves; order Passeriformes; family Paridae; genus Poecile; species Poecile atricapillus. The sequence goes on along the minus strand of NC_081256.1, from coordinate 1,895,650 downwards.
TTTAATGCTTGCCAAACTGCTATGTGCATGCTGCTGCTTCCATCTGACAAGAAGCACAACCTTCTGACAGCAGCTTTCAACTTGCCTAAGAAAGAGCTTGGCCATTTAGATGTGCTGCAAACCCGTGTGTGTGTAAGGTGCAGGTGCAAGCTCCTGACAATGGTGTTCTCCAGGTTCAGTTTCTATCTGCCAGACGCATTGGAAATGTTTTCCTCTGGCATTCGCAGCAAGAGTCGCAGATTGCTTAACTGAGGAGCTCTGAGAATGGAACGGCAAGAGGTGTTCCGCTTTCGTCATAAACAGTGCTCCAGAGCGCTTGGCAACGGGCACAACGAAACGTGTGTGCGGGATAGTGACCATTCACACCTAGTGCTGGCAATGCACGAGCACTGCCAAAAGGCCAAGGGAGGCGCTTAGAATCCGGCTTGTGCGCAAAGCTTTCAGACTGCCAGAGGACCGCAGCTGTGGTAAACCCGCTTGCTCATTTGACGTTAGCTGTCGCCTGCAAGAACTTCACCCGCATCTGGTTTATGCTGCTACCTGTTGTTAGGCGACAACAAGGGCACATGTAGCAAATGCTTTTTCCTGGCCCATTTTGCTATGCCACGCTCTTCTGTGGCTCTTTAGTGCTTGCCAAACTGCTATGTGCGTGCTGCTGCTTCCATCTGACAAGGAGCACAACCTTCTGACAGCAGCTTTCAACTTGCCTAAGAAAGAGCTTGGCCATTTAGATGTGCTGAAAACCCGTGTGTGTGTAAGGTGCAGGTGCAAGCTCCTGACAAAGCTTTTCTCCAGGTTCAGTTTCTATCTGCCAGACACATTGGAAATGTTTTCCTCTGGCATTCGCAGCAAGAGTCGCAGATTGCTTAACTGAGGAGCTCTGAGAATGGAACGGCAAGAGGTGTTCCGCTTTCGTCATAAACAGTGCTCCAGAGCGCTTGGCAACGGGCACAACGAAACGTGTGTGCGGGATAGTGACCATTCACGCCTAGTGCTGGCAATGCACGAGCACTGCCAAAAGGCCAAGGAAGGGGCGTAGCATCCGGCTTGTGTGCAAAGCTTTCAGACTGCCAGAGGACCGCAGCTGTGGTAAGCCCGCTTGCTCATTTGACGTTAGCTGTCGCCTGCAAGAACTTCACCCGCATCTGGTTTATGCTGCTACCTGTTGTTAGGCGACAACAAGGGCACATGTAGCAAATGCTTTTTCCTGGCCCATTTTGCTATGCCACGCTCTTCTGTGGCTCTTTAATGCTTGCCAAACTGCTATGTGCATGCTGCTGCTTCCATCTGACAAGGAGCACAACCTTCTGACAGCAGCTTTCAACTTGCCTAAGAAAGAGCTTGGCCATTTAGATGTGCTGCAAACCCGTGTGTGTGTAAGGTGCAGGTGCAAGCTCCTGACAATGGTGTTCTCCAGGTTCAGTTTCTATCTGCCAGACGCATTGGAAATGTTTTCCTCTGGCATTCGCAGCAAGAGTCGCAGATTGCTTAACTGAGGAGCTCTGAGAATGGAACGGCAAGAGGTGTTCCGCTTTCGTCATAAACAGTGCTCCAGAGCGCTTGGCAACGGGCACAACGAAACGTGTGTGCGGGATAGTGACCATTCACACCTAGTGCTGGCAATGCACGAGCACTGCCAAAAGGCCAAGGGAGGCGCTTAGAATCCGGCTTGTGCGCAAAGCTTTCAGACTGCCAGAGGACCGCAGCTGTGGTAAACCCGCTTGCTCATTTGACGTTAGCTGTCGCCTGCAAGAACTTCACCCGCATCTGGTTTATGCTGCTACCTGTTGTTAGGCGACAACAAGGGCACATGTAGCAAATGCTTTTTCCTGGCCCATTTTGCTAGGCCACGCTCTTCTGTGGCTCTTTAGTGCTTGCCAAACTGCTATGTGCGTGCTGCTGCTTCCATCTGACAAGGAGCACAACCTTCTGACAGCAGCTTTCAACTTGCCTAAGAAAGAGCTTGGCCATTTAGATGTGCTGAAAACCCGTGTGTGTGTAAGGTGCAGGTGCCAGCTCCTGACAAAGCTTTTCTGCAGGTTCAGTTTCTATCTGCCAGACACATTGGAAATGTTTTCCTCTGGCATTCGCAGCAAGAGTCGCAGATTGCTTAACTGAGGAGCTCTGAGAATGGAACGGCAAGAGGTGTTCCGCTTTCGTCATAAACAGTGCTCCAGAGCGCTTGGCAACGGGCACAACGAAACGTGTGTGCGGGATAGTGACCATTCACGCCTAGTGCTGGCAATGCAGGAGCACTGCCAAAAGGCCAAGGAATCGGCGTAGCATCCGGCTTGTGTGCAAAGCTTTCAGACTGCCAGAGGACCGCAGCTGTGGTAAGCCCGCTTGCTCATTTGACGTTAGCTGTCGCCTGCAAGAACTTCACCCGCATCTGGTTTATGCTGCTACCTGTTGTTAGGCGACAACAAGGGCACATGTAGCAAATGCTTTTTCCTGTTTCATTTTGCTAGGCCACGCTCTTCTGTGGCTCTTTAGTGCTTGCCAAACTGCTATGTGCATGCTGCTGCTTCCATCTGACAAGGAGCACAACCTTCTGACAGCAGCTTTCAACTTGCCTAAGAAAGAGCTTGGCCATTTAGATGTGCTGCAAACCCGTGTGTGTGTAAGGTGCAGGTGCAAGCTCCTGACAATGGTGTTCTCCAGGTTCAGTTTCTATCTGCCAGACGCATTGGAAATGTTTTCCTCTGGCATTCGCAGCAAGAGTCGCAGATTGCTTAACTGAGGAGCTCTGAGAATGGAACGGCAAGAGGTGTTCCGCTTTCGTCATAAACAGTGCTCCAGAGCGCTTGGCAACAGGCACAACGAAACGTGTGTGCGGGATAGTGACCATTCACGCCTAGTGCTGGCAATGCACGAGCACTGCCAAAAGGCCAAGGGAGGCGCTTAGAATCCGGCTTGTGCGCAAAGCTTTCAGACTGCCAGAGGACCGCAGCTGTGGTAAGCCCACTTGCTCATTTGACATTAGCTGTCGCCTGCAAGAACTTCACCCGCATCTGGTTTATGCTGCTACCTGTTGTTAGGCGACAACAAGGGCACATGTAGCAAATGCTTTTTCCTGTTTCATTTTGCTAGGCCACGCTCTTCTGTGGCTCTTTAGTGCTTGCCAAACTGCTATGTGCGTGCTGCTGCTTCCATCTGACAAGGAGCACAACCTTCTGACAGCAGCTTTCAACTTGCCTAAGAAAGAGCTTGGCCATTTAGATGTGCTGAAAACCCGTGTGTGTGTAAGGTGCAGGTGCCAGCTCCTGACAAAGCTTTTCTCCAGGTTCAGTTTCTCCCTGCCAGACGCATTGGAAATGTTTTCCTCTGGCATTCGCAGCAAGAGTCGCAGATTGCTTAACTGAGGAGCTCTGAGAATGGAACGGCAAGAGGTGTTCCGCTTTCGTCATAAACAGTGCTCCAGAGCGCTTGGCAACAGGCACAACGAAACGTGTGTGCGGGATAGTGACCATTCACGCCTAGTGCTGGCAATGCACGAGCACTGCCAAAAGGCCAAGGGAGGCGCTTAGAATCCGGCTTGTGCGCAAAGCTTTCAGACTGCCAGAGGACCGCAGCTGTGGTAAGCCCACTTGCTCATTTGACGTTAGCTGTCGCCTGCAAGAACTTCACCCGCATCTGGTTTATGCTGCTACCTGTTGTTAGGCGACAACAAGGGCACATGTAGCAAATGCTTTTTCCTGGCCCATTTTGCTAGGCCACGCTCTTCTGTGGCTCTTTAGTGCTTGCCAAACTGCTATGTGCGTGCTGCTGCTTCCATCTGACAAGGAGCACAACCTTCTGACAGCAGCTTTCAACTTGCCTAAGAAAGAGCTTGGCCATTTAGATGTGCTGAAAACCCATGTGTGTGTAAGGTGCAGGTGCCAGCTCCTGACAAAGCTTTTCTCCAGGTTCAGTTTCTCCCTGCCAGACGCATTGGAAATGTTTTCCTCTGGCATTCGCAGCAAGAGTCGCAGATTGCTTAACTGAGGAGCTCTGAGAATGGAACGGCAAGAGGTGTTCCGCTTTCGTCATAAACAGTGCTCCAGAGCGCTTGGCAACGGGCACAACGAAACGTGTGTGCGGGATAGTGACCATTCACACCTAGTGCTGGCAATGCACGAGCACTGCCAAAAGGCCAAGGGAGGCGCTTAGAATCCGGCTTGTGCGCAAAGCTTTCAGACTGCCAGAGGACCGCAGCTGTGGTAAACCCGCTTGCTCATTTGACGTTAGCTGTCGCCTGCAAGAACTTCACCCGCATCTGGTTTATGCTGCTACCTGTTGTTAGGCGACAACAAGGGCACATGTAGCAAATGCTTTTTCCTGTTTCATTTTGCTAGGCCACGCTCTTCTGTGGCTCTTTAGTGCTTGCCAAACTGCTATGTGCGTGCTGCTGCTTCCATCTGACAAGGAGCACAACCTTCTGACAGCAGCTTTCAACTTGCCTAAGAAAGAGCTTGGCCATTTAGATGTGCTGAAAACCCGTGTGTGTGTAAGGTGCAGGTGCAAGCTCCTGACAAAGCTTTTCTCCAGGTTCAGTTTCTATCTGCCAGACACATTGGAAATGTTTTCCTCTGGCATTCGCAGCAAGAGTCGCAGATTGCTTAACTGAGGAGCTCTGAGAATGGAACGGCAAGAGGTGTTCCGCTTTCGTCATAAACAGTGCTCCAGAGCGCTTGGCAACGGGCACAACGAAACGTGTGTGCGGGATAGTGACCATTCACGCCTAGTGCTGGCAATGCACGAGCACTGCCAAAAGGCCAAGGAAGGGGCGTAGCATCCGGCTTGTGTGCAAAGCTTTCAGACTGCCAGAGGACCGCAGCTGTGGTAAGCCCGCTTGCTCATTTGACGTTAGCTGTCGCCTGCAAGAACTTCACCCGCATCTGGTTTATGCTGCTACCTGTTGTTAGGCGACAACAAGGGCACATGTAGCAAATGCTTTTTCCTGTTTAATTTTGCTATGCCACGCTCTTCTGTGGCTCTTTAGTGCTTGCCAAACTGCTATGTGCGTGCTGCTGCTTCCATCTGACAAGGAGCACAACCTTCTGACAGCAGCTTTCAACTTGCCTAAGAAAGAGCTTGGCCATTTAGATGTGCTGCAAATCTGTGTGTGTGTAAGGTACAGGTGCAAGCTCCTGACAAAGGTGTTCTCCAGGTTCAGTTTCTCCCTGCCAGACACATTGGAAATGTTTTCCTCTGGCATTCGCAGCAAGAGTCGCAGATTGCTTAACTGAGGAGCTCTGAGAATGGAACGGCAAGAGGTGTTCCGCTTTCGTCATAAACAGTGCTCCAGAGCGCTTGGCAACGGGCACAACGAAACGTGTGTGCGGGATAGTGACCATTCACGCCTAGTGCTGGCAATGCAGGAGCACTGCCAAAAGGCCAAGGAATCGGCGTAGCATCCGGCTTGTGTGCAAAGCTTTCAGACTGCCAGAGGACCGCAGCTGTGGTAAGCCCGCTTGCTCATTTGACGTTAGCTGTCGCCTGCAAGAACTTCACCCGCATCTGGTTTATGCTGCTACCTGTTGTTAGGCGACAACAAGGGCACATGTAGCAAATGCTTTTTCCTGTTTCATTTTGCTAGGCCACGCTCTTCTGTGGCTCTTTAGTGCTTGCCAAACTGCTATGTGCATGCTGCTGCTTCCATCTGACAAGAAGCACAACCTTCTGACAGCAGCTTTCAACTTGCCTAAGAAAGAGCTTGGCCATTTAGATGTGCTGCAAACCCGTGTGTGTGTAAGGTGCAGGTGCAAGCTCCTGACAATGGTGTTCTCCAGGTTCAGTTTCTATCTGCCAGACGCATTGGAAATGTTTTCCTCTGGCATTCGCAGCAAGAGTCGCAGATTGCTTAACTGAGGAGCTCTGAGAATGGAACGGCAAGAGGTGTTCCGCTTTCGTCATAAACAGTGCTCCAGAGCGCTTGGCAACGGGCACAACGAAACGTGTGTGCGGGATAGTGACCATTCACACCTAGTGCTGGCAATGCACGAGCACTGCCAAAAGGCCAAGGGAGGCGCTTAGAATCCGGCTTGTGCGCAAAGCTTTCAGACTGCCAGAGGACCGCAGCTGTGGTAAACCCGCTTGCTCATTTGACGTTAGCTGTCGCCTGCAAGAACTTCACCCGCATCTGGTTTATGCTGCTACCTGTTGTTAGGCGACAACAAGGGCACATGTAGCAAATGCTTTTTCCTGGCCCATTTTGCTATGCCACGCTCTTCTGTGGCTCTTTAGTGCTTGCCAAACTGCTATGTGCGTGCTGCTGCTTCCATCTGACAAGGAGCACAACCTTCTGACAGCAGCTTTCAACTTGCCTAAGAAAGAGCTTGGCCATTTAGATGTGCTGAAAACCCGTGTGTGTGTAAGGTGCAGGTGCAAGCTCCTGACAAAGCTTTTCTCCAGGTTCAGTTTCTATCTGCCAGACACATTGGAAATGTTTTCCTCTGGCATTCGCAGCAAGAGTCGCAGATTGCTTAACTGAGGAGCTCTGAGAATGGAACGGCAAGAGGTGTTCCGCTTTCGTCATAAACAGTGCTCCAGAGCGCTTGGCAACGGGCACAACGAAACGTGTGTGCGGGATAGTGACCATTCACACCTAGTGCTGGCAATGCACGAGCACTGCCAAAAGGCCAAGGGAGGCGCTTAGAATCCGGCTTGTGCGCAAAGCTTTCAGACTGCCAGAGGACCGCAGCTGTGGTAAACCCGCTTGCTCATTTGACGTTAGCTGTCGCCTGCAAGAACTTCACCCGCATCTGGTTTATGCTGCTACCTGTTGTTAGGCGACAACAAGGGCACATGTAGCAAATGCTTTTTCCTGTTTCATTTTGCTAGGCCACGCTCTTCTGTGGCTCTTTAGTGCTTGCCAAACTGCTATGTGCGTGCTGCTGCTTCCATCTGACAAGGAGCACAACCTTCTGACAGCAGCTTTCAACTTGCCTAAGAAAGAGCTTGGCCATTTAGATGTGCTGAAAACCCGTGTGTGTGTAAGGTGCAGGTGCAAGCTCCTGACAAAGCTTTTCTCCAGGTTCAGTTTCTATCTGCCAGACACATTGGAAATGTTTTCCTCTGGCATTCGCAGCAAGAGTCGCAGATTGCTTAACTGAGGAGCTCTGAGAATGGAACGGCAAGAGGTGTTCCGCTTTCGTCATAAACAGTGCTCCAGAGCGCTTGGCAACGGGCACAACGAAACGTGTGTGCGGGATAGTGACCATTCACGCCTAGTGCTGGCAATGCACGAGCACTGCCAAAAGGCCAAGGAAGGGGCGTAGCATCCGGCTTGTGTGCAAAGCTTTCAGACTGCCAGAGGACCGCAGCTGTGGTAAGCCCGCTTGCTCATTTGACGTTAGCTGTCGCCTGCAAGAACTTCACCCGCATCTGGTTTATGCTGCTACCTGTTGTTAGGCGACAACAAGGGCACATGTAGCAAATGCTTTTTCCTGTTTAATTTTGCTATGCCACGCTCTTCTGTGGCTCTTTAGTGCTTGCCAAACTGCTATGTGCGTGCTGCTGCTTCCATCTGACAAGGAGCACAACCTTCTGACAGCAGCTTTCAACTTGCCTAAGAAAGAGCTTGGCCATTTAGATGTGCTGCAAATCTGTGTGTGTGTAAGGTACAGGTGCAAGCTCCTGACAAAGGTGTTCTCCAGGTTCAGTTTCTCCCTGCCAGACACATTGGAAATGTTTTCCTCTGGCATTCGCAGCAAGAGTCGCAGATTGCTTAACTGAGGAGCTCTGAGAATGGAACGGCAAGAGGTGTTCCGCTTTCGTCATAAACAGTGCTCCAGAGCGCTTGGCAACGGGCACAACGAAACGTGTGTGCGGGATAGTGACCATTCACGCCTAGTGCTGGCAATGCAGGAGCACTGCCAAAAGGCCAAGGAATCGGCGTAGCATCCGGCTTGTGTGCAAAGCTTTCAGACTGCCAGAGGACCGCAGCTGTGGTAAGCCCGCTTGCTCATTTGACGTTAGCTGTCGCCTGCAAGAACTTCACCCGCATCTGGTTTATGCTGCTACCTGTTGTTAGGCGACAACAAGGGCACATGTAGCAAATGCTTTTTCCTGTTTCATTTTGCTAGGCCACGCTCTTCTGTGGCTCTTTAGTGCTTGCCAAACTGCTATGTGCATGCTGCTGCTTCCATCTGACAAGGAGCACAACCTTCTGACAGCAGCTTTCAACTTGCCTAAGAAAGAGCTTGGCCATTTAGATGTGCTGCAAACCCGTGTGTGTGTAAGGTGCAGGTGCAAGCTCCTGACAATGGTGTTCTCCAGGTTCAGTTTCTATCTGCCAGACGCATTGGAAATGTTTTCCTCTGGCATTCGCAGCAAGAGTCGCAGATTGCTTAACTGAGGAGCTCTGAGAATGGAACGGCAAGAGGTGTTCCGCTTTCGTCATAAACAGTGCTCCAGAGCGCTTGGCAACAGGCACAACGAAACGTGTGTGCGGGATAGTGACCATTCACGCCTAGTGCTGGCAATGCACGAGCACTGCCAAAAGGCCAAGGGAGGCGCTTAGAATCCGGCTTGTGCGCAAAGCTTTCAGACTGCCAGAGGACCGCAGCTGTGGTAAGCCCACTTGCTCATTTGACATTAGCTGTCGCCTGCAAGAACTTCACCCGCATCTGGTTTATGCTGCTACCTGTTGTTAGGCGACAACAAGGGCACATGTAGCAAATGCTTTTTCCTGTTTCATTTTGCTAGGCCACGCTCTTCTGTGGCTCTTTAGTGCTTGCCAAACTGCTATGTGCGTGCTGCTGCTTCCATCTGACAAGGAGCACAACCTTCTGACAGCAGCTTTCAACTTGCCTAAGAAAGAGCTTGGCCATTTAGATGTGCTGAAAACCCGTGTGTGTGTAAGGTGCAGGTGCCAGCTCCTGACAAAGCTTTTCTCCAGGTTCAGTTTCTCCCTGCCAGACGCATTGGAAATGTTTTCCTCTGGCATTCGCAGCAAGAGTCGCAGATTGCTTAACTGAGGAGCTCTGAGAATGGAACGGCAAGAGGTGTTCCGCTTTCGTCATAAACAGTGCTCCAGAGCGCTTGGCAACAGGCACAACGAAACGTGTGTGCGGGATAGTGACCATTCACGCCTAGTGCTGGCAATGCACGAGCACTGCCAAAAGGCCAAGGGAGGCGCTTAGAATCCGGCTTGTGCGCAAAGCTTTCAGACTGCCAGAGGACCGCAGCTGTGGTAAGCCCACTTGCTCATTTGACGTTAGCTGTCGCCTGCAAGAACTTCACCCGCATCTGGTTTATGCTGCTACCTGTTGTTAGGCGACAACAAGGGCACATGTAGCAAATGCTTTTTCCTGGCCCATTTTGCTAGGCCACGCTCTTCTGTGGCTCTTTAGTGCTTGCCAAACTGCTATGTGCGTGCTGCTGCTTCCATCTGACAAGGAGCACAACCTTCTGACAGCAGCTTTCAACTTGCCTAAGAAAGAGCTTGGCCATTTAGATGTGCTGAAAACCCATGTGTGTGTAAGGTGCAGGTGCCAGCTCCTGACAAAGCTTTTCTCCAGGTTCAGTTTCTCCCTGCCAGACGCATTGGAAATGTTTTCCTCTGGCATTCGCAGCAAGAGTCGCAGATTGCTTAACTGAGGAGCTCTGAGAATGGAACGGCAAGAGGTGTTCCGCTTTCGTCATAAACAGTGCTCCAGAGCGCTTGGCAACGGGCACAACGAAACGTGTGTGCGGGATAGTGACCATTCACACCTAGTGCTGGCAATGCACGAGCACTGCCAAAAGGCCAAGGGAGGCGCTTAGAATCCGGCTTGTGCGCAAAGCTTTCAGACTGCCAGAGGACCGCAGCTGTGGTAAACCCGCTTGCTCATTTGACGTTAGCTGTCGCCTGCAAGAACTTCACCCGCATCTGGTTTATGCTGCTACCTGTTGTTAGGCGACAACAAGGGCACATGTAGCAAATGCTTTTTCCTGTTTCATTTTGCTAGGCCACGCTCTTCTGTGGCTCTTTAGTGCTTGCCAAACTGCTATGTGCGTGCTGCTGCTTCCATCTGACAAGGAGCACAACCTTCTGACAGCAGCTTTCAACTTGCCTAAGAAAGAGCTTGGCCATTTAGATGTGCTGAAAACCCGTGTGTGTGTAAGGTGCAGGTGCAAGCTCCTGACAAAGCTTTTCTCCAGGTTCAGTTTCTATCTGCCAGACACATTGGAAATGTTTTCCTCTGGCATTCGCAGCAAGAGTCGCAGATTGCTTAACTGAGGAGCTCTGAGAATGGAACGGCAAGAGGTGTTCCGCTTTCGTCATAAACAGTGCTCCAGAGCGCTTGGCAACGGGCACAACGAAACGTGTGTGCGGGATAGTGACCATTCACGCCTAGTGCTGGCAATGCAGGAGCACTGCCAAAAGGCCAAGGAATCGGCGTAGCATCCGGCTTGTGTGCAAAGCTTTCAGACTGCCAGAGGACCGCAGCTGTGGTAAGCCCGCTTGCTCATTTGACGTTAGCTGTCGCCTGCAAGAACTTCACCCGCATCTGGTTTATGCTGCTACCTGTTGTTAGGCGACAACAAGGGCACATGTAGCAAATGCTTTTTCCTGTTTCATTTTGCTAGGCCACGCTCTTCTGTGGCTCTTTAGTGCTTGCCAAACTGCTATGTGCATGCTGCTGCTTCCATCTGACAAGAAGCACAACCTTCTGACAGCAGCTTTCAACTTGCCTAAGAAAGAGCTTGGCCATTTAGATGTGCTGCAAACCCGTGTGTGTGTAAGGTGCAGGTGCAAGCTCCTGACAATGGTGTTCTCCAGGTTCAGTTTCTATCTGCCAGACGCATTGGAAATGTTTTCCTCTGGCATTCGCAGCAAGAGTCGCAGATTGCTTAACTGAGGAGCTCTGAGAATGGAACGGCAAGAGGTGTTCCGCTTTCGTCATAAACAGTGCTCCAGAGCGCTTGGCAACGGGCACAACGAAACGTGTGTGCGGGATAGTGACCATTCACACCTAGTGCTGGCAATGCACGAGCACTGCCAAAAGGCCAAGGGAGGCGCTTAGAATCCGGCTTGTGCGCAAAGCTTTCAGACTGCCAGAGGACCGCAGCTGTGGTAAACCCGCTTGCTCATTTGACGTTAGCTGTCGCCTGCAAGAACTTCACCCGCATCTGGTTTATGCTGCTACCTGTTGTTAGGCGACAACAAGGGCACATGTAGCAAATGCTTTTTCCTGGCCCATTTTGCTATGCCACGCTCTTCTGTGGCTCTTTAGTGCTTGCCAAACTGCTATGTGCGTGCTGCTGCTTCCATCTGACAAGGAGCACAACCTTCTGACAGCAGCTTTCAACTTGCCTAAGAAAGAGCTTGGCCATTTAGATGTGCTGAAAACCCGTGTGTGTGTAAGGTGCAGGTGCAAGCTCCTGACAAAGCTTTTCTCCAGGTTCAGTTTCTATCTGCCAGACACATTGGAAATGTTTTCCTCTGGCATTCGCAGCAAGAGTCGCAGATTGCTTAACTGAGGAGCTCTGAGAATGGAACGGCAAGAGGTGTTCCGCTTTCGTCATAAACAGTGCTCCAGAGCGCTTGGCAACAGGCACAACGAAACGTGTGTGCGGGATAGTGACCATTCACGCCTAGTGCTGGCAATGCACGAGCACTGCCAAAAGGCCAAGGAAGGGGCGTAGCATCCGGCTTGTGTGCAAAGCTTTCAGACTGCCAGAGGACCGCAGCTGTGGTAAGCCCGCTTGCTCATTTGACGTTAGCTGTCGCCTGCAAGAACTTCACCCGCATCTGGTTTATGCTGCTACCTGTTGTTAGGCGACAACAAGGGCACATGTAGCAAATGCTTTTTCCTGTTTAATTTTGCTAGGCCACGCTCTTCTGTGGCTCTTTAGTGCTTGCCAAACTGCTATGTGCGTGCTGCTGCTTCCATCTGACAAGGAGCACAACCTTCTGACAGCAGCTTTCAACTTGCCTAAGAAAGAGCTTGGCCATTTAGATGTGCTGCAAATCTGTGTGTGTGTAAGGTACAGGTGCAAGCTCCTGACAAAGGTGTTCTCCAGGTTCAGTTTCTCCCTGCCAGACACACTGGAAATGTTTTCCTCTGGCATTCGCAGCAAGAGTCGCAGATTGCTTAACTGAGGAGCTCTGAGAATGGAACGGCAAGAGGTGTTCCGCTTTCGTCATAAACAGTGCTCCAGAGCGCTTGGCAACGGGCACAACGAAACGTGTGTGCGGGATAGTGACCATTCACGCCTAGTGCTGGCAATGCACGAGCACTGCCAAAAGGCCAAGGAATCGGCGTAGCATCCGGCTTGTGCGCAAAGCTTTCAGACTGCCAGAGGACCGCAGCTGTGGTAAACCCGCTTGCTCATTTGACGTTAGCTGTCGCCTGCAAGAACTTCACCCGCATCTGGTTTATGCTGCTACCTGTTGTTAGGCGACAACAAGGGCACATGTAGCAAATGCTTTTTCCTGGCCCATTTTGCTATGCCACGCTCTTCTGTGGCTCTTTAGTGCTTGCCAAACTGCTATGTGCGTGCTGCTGCTTCCATCTGACAAGGAGCACAACCTTCTGACAGCAGCTTTCAACTTGCCTAAGAAAGAGCTTGGCCATTTAGATGTGCTGAAAACCCGTGTGTGTGTAAGGTGCAGGTGCAAGCTCCTGACAAAGCTTTTCTCCAGGTTCAGTTTCTATCTGCCAGACACATTGGAAATGTTTTCCTCTGGCATTCGCAGCAAGAGTCGCAGATTGCTTAACTGAGGAGCTCTGAGAATGGAACGGCAAGAGGTGTTCCGCTTTCGTCATAAACAGTGCTCCAGAGCGCTTGGCAACGGGCACAACGAAACGTGTGTGCGGGATAGTGACCATTCACACCTAGTGCTGGCAATGCACGAGCACTGCCAAAAGGCCAAGGGAGGCGCTTAGAATCCGGCTTGTGCGCAAAGCTTTCAGACTGCCAGAGGACCGCAGCTGTGGTAAACCCGCTTGCTCATTTGACGTTAGCTGTCGCCTGCAAGAACTTCACCCGCATCTGGTTTATGCTGCTACCTGTTGTTAGGCGACAACAAGGGCACATGTAGCAAATGCTTTTTCCTGTTTCATTTTGCTAGGCCACGCTCTTCTGTGGCTCTTTAGTGCTTGCCAAACTGCTATGTGCGTGCTGCTGCTTCCATCTGACAAGGAGCACAACCTTCTGACAGCAGCTTTCAACTTGCCTAAGAAAGAGCTTGGCCATTTAGATGTGCTGAAAACCCGTGTGTGTGTAAGGTGCAGGTGCAAGCTCCTGACAAAGCTTTTCTCCAGGTTCAGTTTCTATCTGCCAGACACATTGGAAATGTTTTCCTCTGGCATTCGCAGCAAGAGTCGCAGATTGCTTAACTGAGGAGCTCTGAGAATGGAACGGCAAGAGGTGTTCCGCTTTCGTCATAAACAGTGCTCCAGAGCGCTTGGCAACGGGCACAACGAAACGTGTGTGCGGGATAGTGACCATTCACGCCTAGTGCTGGCAATGCACGAGCACTGCCAAAAGGCCAAGGAAGGGGCGTAGCATCCGGCTTGTGTGCAAAGCTTTCAGACTGCCAGAGGACCGCAGCTGTGGTAAGCCCGCTTGCTCATTTGACGTTAGCTGTCGCCTGCAAGAACTTCACCCGCATCTGGTTTATGCTGCTACCTGTTGTTAGGCGACAACAAGGGCACATGTAGCAAATGCTTTTTCCTGTTTAATTTTGCTATGCCACGCTCTTCTGTGGCTCTTTAGTGCTTGCCAAACTGCTATGTGCGTGCTGCTGCTTCCATCTGACAAGGAGCACAACCTTCTGACAGCAGCTTTCAACTTGCCTAAGAAAGAGCTTGGCCATTTAGATGTGCTGCAAATCTGTGTGTGTGTAAGGTACAGGTGCAAGCTCCTGACAAAGGTGTTCTCCAGGTTCAGTTTCTCCCTGCCAGACACATTGGAAATGTTTTCCTCTGGCATTCGCAGCAAGAGTCGCAGATTGCTTAACTGAGGAGCTCTGAGAATGGAACGGCAAGAGGTGTTCCGCTTTCGTCATAAACAGTGCTCCAGAGCGCTTGGCAACGGGCACAACGAAACGTGTGTGCGGGATAGTGACCATTCACGCCTAGTGCTGGCAATGCAGGAGCACTGCCAAAAGGCCAAGGAATCGGCGTAGCATCCGGCTTGTGTGCAAAGCTTTCAGACTGCCAGAGGACCGCAGCTGTGGTAAGCCCGCTTGCTCATTTGACGTTAGCTGTCGCCTGCAAGAACTTCACCCGCATCTGGTTTATGCTGCTACCTGTTGTTAGGCGACAACAAGGGCACATGTAGCAAATGCTTTTTCCTGTTTCATTTTGCTAGGCCACGCTCTTCTGTGGCTCTTTAGTGCTTGCCAAACTGCTATGTGCATGCTGCTGCTTCCATCTGACAAGGAGCACAACCTTCTGACAGCAGCTTTCAACTTGCCTAAGAAAGAGCTTGGCCATTTAGATGTGCTGCAAACCCGTGTGTGTGTAAGGTGCAGGTGCAAGCTCCTGACAATGGTGTTCTCCAGGTTCAGTTTCTATCTGCCAGACGCATTGGAAATGTTTTCCTCTGGCATTCGCAGCAAGAGTCGCAGATTGCTTAACTGAGGAGCTCTGAGAATGGAACGGCAAGAGGTGTTCCGCTTTCGTCATAAACAGTGCTCCAGAGCGCTTGGCAACAGGCACAACGAAACGTGTGTGCGGGATAGTGACCATTCACGCCTAGTGCTGGCAATGCACGAGCACTGCCAAAAGGCCAAGGGAGGCGCTTAGAATCCGGCTTGTGCGCAAAGCTTTCAGACTGCCAGAGGACCGCAGCTGTGGTAAGCCCACTTGCTCATTTGACATTAGCTGTCGCCTGCAAGAACTTCACCCGCATCTGGTTTATGCTGCTACCTGTTGTTAGGCGACAACAAGGGCACATGTAGCAAATGCTTTTTCCTGTTTCATTTTGCTAGGCCACGCTCTTCTGTGGCTCTTTAGTGCTTGCCAAACTGCTATGTGCGTGCTGCTGCTTCCATCTGACAAGGAGCACAACCTTCTGACAGCAGCTTTCAACTTGCCTAAGAAAGAGCTTGGCCATTTAGATGTGCTGAAAACCCGTGTGTGTGTAAGGTGCAGGTGCCAGCTCCTGACAAAGCTTTTCTCCAGGTTCAGTTTCTCCCTGCCAGACGCATTGGAAATGTTTTCCTCTGGCATTCGCAGCAAGAGTCGCAGATTGCTTAACTGAGGAGCTCTGAGAATGGAACGGCAAGAGGTGTTCCGCTTTCGTCATAAACAGTGCTCCAGAGCGCTTGGCAACAGGCACAACGAAACGTGTGTGCGGGATAGTGACCATTCACGCCTAGTGCTGGCAATGCACGAGCACTGCCAAAAGGCCAAGGGAGGCGCTTAGAATCCGGCTTGTGCGCAAAGCTTTCAGACTGCCAGAGGACCGCAGCTGTGGTAAGCCCACTTGCTCATTTGACGTTAGCTGTCGCCTGCAAGAACTTCACCCGCATCTGGTTTATGCTGCTACCTGTTGTTAGGCGACAACAAGGGCACATGTAGCAAATGCTTTTTCCTGGCCCATTTTGCTAGGCCACGCTCTTCTGTGGCTCTTTAGTGCTTGCCAAACTGCTATGTGCGTGCTGCTGCTTCCATCTGACAAGGAGCACAACCTTCTGACAGCAGCTTTCAACTTGCCTAAGAAAGAGCTTGGCCATTTAGATGTGCTGAAAACCCATGTGTGTGTAAGGTGCAGGTGCCAGCTCCTGACAAAGCTTTTCTCCAGGTTCAGTTTCTCCCTGCCAGACGCATTGGAAATGTTTTCCTCTGGCATTCGCAGCAAGAGTCGCAGATTGCTTAACTGAGGAGCTCTGAGAATGGAACGGCAAGAGGTGTTCCGCTTTCGTCATAAACAGTGCTCCAGAGCGCTTGGCAACGGGCACAACGAAACGTGTGTGCGGGATAGTGACCATTCACACCTAGTGCTGGCAATGCACGAGCACTGCCAAAAGGCCAAGGGAGGCGCTTAGAATCCGGCTTGTGCGCAAAGCTTTCAGACTGCCAGAGGACCGCAGCTGTGGTAAACCCGCTTGCTCATTTGACGTTAGCTGTCGCCTGCAAGAACTTCACCCGCATCTGGTTTATGCTGCTACCTGTTGTTAGGCGACAACAAGGGCACATGTAGCAAATGCTTTTTCCTGTTTCATTTTGCTAGGCCACGCTCTTCTGTGGCTCTTTAGTGCTTGCCAAACTGCTATGTGCGTGCTGCTGCTTCCATCTGACAAGGAGCACAACCTTCTGACAGCAGCTTTCAACTTGCCTAAGAAAGAGCTTGGCCATTTAGATGTGCTGAAAACCCGTGTGTGTGTAAGGTGCAGGTGCAAGCTCCTGACAAAGCTTTTCTCCAGGTTCAGTTTCTATCTGCCAGACACATTGGAAATGTTTTCCTCTGGCATTCGCAGCAAGAGTCGCAGATTGCTTAACTGAGGAGCTCTGAGAATGGAACGGCAAGAGGTGTTCCGCTTTCGTCATAAACAGTGCTCCAGAGCGCTTGGCAACGGGCACAACGAAACGTGTGTGCGGGATAGTGACCATTCACGCCTAGTGCTGGCAATGCAGGAGCACTGCCAAAAGGCCAAGGAATCGGCGTAGCATCCGGCTTGTGTGCAAAGCTTTCAGACTGCCAGAGGACCGCAGCTGTGGTAAGCCCGCTTGCTCATTTGACGTTAGCTGTCGCCTGCAAGAACTTCACCCGCATCTGGTTTATGCTGCTACCTGTTGTTAGGCGACAACAAGGGCACATGTAGCAAATGCTTTTTCCTGTTTAATTTTGCTAGGCCACGCTCTTCTGTGGCTCTTTAGTGCTTGCCAAACTGCTATGTGCGTGCTGCTGCTTCCATCTGACAAGGAGCACAACCTTCTGACAGCAGCTTTCAACTTGCCTAAGAAAGAGCTTGGCCATTTAGATGTGCTGCAAATCTGTGTGTGTGTAAGGTACAGGTGCAAGCTCCTGACAAAGGTGTTCTCCAGGTTCAGTTTCTCCCTGCCAGACACACTGGAAATGTTTTCCTCTGGCATTCGCAGCAAGAGTCGCAGATTGCTTAACTGAGGAGCTCTGAGAATGGAACGGCAAGAGGTGTTCCGCTTTCGTCATAAACAGTGCTCCAGAGCGCTTGGCAACGGGCACAACGAAACGTGTGTGCGGGATAGTGACCATTCACGCCTAGTGCTGGCAATGCACGAGCACTGCCAAAAGGCCAAGGAATCGGCGTAGCATCCGGCTTGTGCGCAAAGCTTTCAGACTGCCAGAGGACCGCAGCTGTGGTAAACCCGCTTGCTCATTTGACGTTAGCTGTCGCCTGCAAGAACTTCACCCGCATCTGGTTTATGCTGCTACCTGTTGTTAGGCGACAACAAGGGCACATGTAGCAAATGCTTTTTCCTGGCCCATTTTGCTATGCCACGCTCTTCTGTGGCTCTTTAGTGCTTGCCAAACTGCTATGTGCGTGCTGCTGCTTCCATCTGACAAGGAGCACAACCTTCTGACAGCAGCTTTCAACTTGCCTAAGAAAGAGCTTGGCCATTTAGATGTGCTGAAAACCCGTGTGTGTGTAAGGTGCAGGTGCAAGCTCCTGACAAAGCTTTTCTCCAGGTTCAGTTTCTATCTGCCAGACACATTGGAAATGTTTTCCTCTGGCATTCGCAGCAAGAGTCGCAGATTGCTTAACTGAGGAGCTCTGAGAATGGAACGGCAAGAGGTGTTCCGCTTTCGTCATAAACAGTGCTCCAGAGCGCTTGGCAACGGGCACAACGAAACGTGTGTGCGGGATAGTGACCATTCACACCTAGTGCTGGCAATGCACGAGCACTGCCAAAAGGCCAAGGGAGGCGCTTAGAATCCGGCTTGTGCGCAAAGCTTTCAGACTGCCAGAGGACCGCAGCTGTGGTAAACCCGCTTGCTCATTTGACGTTAGCTGTCGCCTGCAAGAACTTCACCCGCATCTGGTTTATGCTGCTACCTGTTGTTAGGCGACAACAAGGGCACATGTAGCAAATGCTTTTTCCTGTTTCATTTTGCTAGGCCACGCTCTTCTGTGGCTCTTTAGTGCTTGCCAAACTGCTATGTGCGTGCTGCTGCTTCCATCTGACAAGGAGCACAACCTTCTGACAGCAGCTTTCAACTTGCCTAAGAAAGAGCTTGGCCATTTAGATGTGCTGAAAACCCGTGTGTGTGTAAGGTGCAGGTGCAAGCTCCTGACAAAGCTTTTCTCCAGGTTCAGTTTCTATCTGCCAGACACATTGGAAATGTTTTCCTCTGGCATTCGCAGCAAGAGTCGCAGATTGCTTAACTGAGGAGCTCTGAGAATGGAACGGCAAGAGGTGTTCCGCTTTCGTCATAAACAGTGCTCCAGAGCGCTTGGCAACGGGCACAACGAAACGTGTGTGCGGGATAGTGACCATTCACGCCTAGTGCTGGCAATGCACGAGCACTGCCAAAAGGCCAAGGAAGGGGCGTAGCATCCGGCTTGTGTGCAAAGCTTTCAGACTGCCAGAGGACCGCAGCTGTGGTAAGCCCGCTTGCTCATTTGACGTTAGCTGTCGCCTGCAAGAACTTCACCCGCATCTGGTTTATGCTGCTACCTGTTGTTAGGCGACAACAAGGGCACATGTAGCAAATGCTTTTTCCTGTTTAATTTTGCTATGCCACGCTCTTCTGTGGCTCTTTAGTGCTTGCCAAACTGCTATGTGCGTGCTGCTGCTTCCATCTGACAAGGAGCACAACCTTCTGACAGCAGCTTTCAACTTGCCTAAGAAAGAGCTTGGCCATTTAGATGTGCTGCAAATCTGTGTGTGTGTAAGGTACAGGTGCAAGCTCCTGACAAAGGTGTTCTCCAGGTTCAGTTTCTCCCTGCCAGACACATTGGAAATGTTTTCCTCTGGCATTCGCAGCAAGAGTCGCAGATTGCTTAACTGAGGAGCTCTGAGAATGGAACGGCAAGAGGTGTTCCGCTTTCGTCATAAACAGTGCTCCAGAGCGCTTGGCAACGGGCACAACGAAACGTGTGTGCGGGATAGTGACCATTCACGCCTAGTGCTGGCAATGCAGGAGCACTGCCAAAAGGCCAAGGAATCGGCGTAGCATCCGGCTTGTGTGCAAAGCTTTCAGACTGCCAGAGGACCGCAGCTGTGGTAAGCCCGCTTGCTCATTTGACGTTAGCTGTCGCCTGCAAGAACTTCACCCGCATCTGGTTTATGCTGCTACCTGTTGTTAGGCGACAACAAGGGCACATGTAGCAAATGCTTTTTCCTGTTTCATTTTGCTAGGCCACGCTCTTCTGTGGCTCTTTAGTGCTTGCCAAACTGCTATGTGCATGCTGCTGCTTCCATCTGACAAGGAGCACAACCTTCTGACAGCAGCTTTCAACTTGCCTAAGAAAGAGCTTGGCCATTTAGATGTGCTGCAAACCCGTGTGTGTGTAAGGTGCAGGTGCAAGCTCCTGACAATGGTGTTCTCCAGGTTCAGTTTCTATCTGCCAGACGCATTGGAAATGTTTTCCTCTGGCATTCGCAGCAAGAGTCGCAGATTGCTTAACTGAGGAGCTCTGAGAATGGAACGGCAAGAGGTGTTCCGCTTTCGTCATAAACAGTGCTCCAGAGCGCTTGGCAACAGGCACAACGAAACGTGTGTGCGGGATAGTGACCATTCACGCCTAGTGCTGGCAATGCACGAGCACTGCCAAAAGGCCAAGGGAGGCGCTTAGAATCCGGCTTGTGCGCAAAGCTTTCAGACTGCCAGAGGACCGCAGCTGTGGTAAGCCCACTTGCTCATTTGACATTAGCTGTCGCCTGCAAGAACTTCACCCGCATCTGGTTTATGCTGCTACCTGTTGTTAGGCGACAACAAGGGCACATGTAGCAAATGCTTTTTCCTGTTTCATTTTGCTAGGCCACGCTCTTCTGTGGCTCTTTAGTGCTTGCCAAACTGCTATGTGCGTGCTGCTGCTTCCATCTGACAAGGAGCACAACCTTCTGACAGCAGCTTTCAACTTGCCTAAGAAAGAGCTTGGCCATTTAGATGTGCTGAAAACCCGTGTGTGTGTAAGGTGCAGGTGCCAGCTCCTGACAAAGCTTTTCTCCAGGTTCAGTTTCTCCCTGCCAGACGCATTGGAAATGTTTTCCTCTGGCATTCGCAGCAAGAGTCGCAGATTGCTTAACTGAGGAGCTCTGAGAATGGAACGGCAAGAGGTGTTCCGCTTTCGTCATAAACAGTGCTCCAGAGCGCTTGGCAACAGGCACAACGAAACGTGTGTGCGGGATAGTGACCATTCACGCCTAGTGCTGGCAATGCACGAGCACTGCCAAAAGGCCAAGGGAGGCGCTTAGAATCCGGCTTGTGCGCAAAGCTTTCAGACTGCCAGAGGACCGCAGCTGTGGTAAGCCCACTTGCTCATTTGACGTTAGCTGTCGCCTGCAAGAACTTCACCCGCATCTGGTTTATGCTGCTACCTGTTGTTAGGCGACAACAAGGGCACATGTAGCAAATGCTTTTTCCTGGCCCATTTTGCTAGGCCACGCTCTTCTGTGGCTCTTTAGTGCTTGCCAAACTGCTATGTGCGTGCTGCTGCTTCCATCTGACAAGGAGCACAACCTTCTGACAGCAGCTTTCAACTTGCCTAAGAAAGAGCTTGGCCATTTAGATGTGCTGAAAACCCATGTGTGTGTAAGGTGCAGGTGCCAGCTCCTGACAAAGCTTTTCTCCAGGTTCAGTTTCTCCCTGCCAGACGCATTGGAAATGTTTTCCTCTGGCATTCGCAGCAAGAGTCGCAGATTGCTTAACTGAGGAGCTCTGAGAATGGAACGGCAAGAGGTGTTCCGCTTTCGTCATAAACAGTGCTCCAGAGCGCTTGGCAACGGGCACAACGAAACGTGTGTGCGGGATAGTGACCATTCACACCTAGTGCTGGCAATGCACGAGCACTGCCAAAAGGCCAAGGGAGGCGCTTAGAATCCGGCTTGTGCGCAAAGCTTTCAGACTGCCAGAGGACCGCAGCTGTGGTAAACCCGCTTGCTCATTTGACGTTAGCTGTCGCCTGCAAGAACTTCACCCGCATCTGGTTTATGCTGCTACCTGTTGTTAGGCGACAACAAGGGCACATGTAGCAAATGCTTTTTCCTGTTTCATTTTGCTAGGCCACGCTCTTCTGTGGCTCTTTAGTGCTTGCCAAACTGCTATGTGCGTGCTGCTGCTTCCATCTGACAAGGAGCACAACCTTCTGACAGCAGCTTTCAACTTGCCTAAGAAAGAGCTTGGCCATTTAGATGTGCTGAAAACCCGTGTGTGTGTAAGGTGCAGGTGCAAGCTCCTGACAAAGCTTTTCTCCAGGTTCAGTTTCTATCTGCCAGACACATTGGAAATGTTTTCCTCTGGCATTCGCAGCAAGAGTCGCAGATTGCTTAACTGAGGAGCTCTGAGAATGGAACGGCAAGAGGTGTTCCGCTTTCGTCATAAACAGTGCTCCAGAGCGCTTGGCAACGGGCACAACGAAACGTGTGTGCGGGATAGTGACCATTCACGCCTAGTGCTGGCAATGCAGGAGCACTGCCAAAAGGCCAAGGAATCGGCGTAGCATCCGGCTTGTGTGCAAAGCTTTCAGACTGCCAGAGGACCGCAGCTGTGGTAAGCCCGCTTGCTCATTTGACGTTAGCTGTCGCCTGCAAGAACTTCACCCGCATCTGGTTTATGCTGCTACCTGTTGTTAGGCGACAACAAGGGCACATGTAGCAAATGCTTTTTCCTGTTTCATTTTGCTAGGCCACGCTCTTCTGTGGCTCTTTAGTGCTTGCCAAACTGCTATGTGCATGCTGCTGCTTCCATCTGACAAGAAGCACAACCTTCTGACAGCAGCTTTCAACTTGCCTAAGAAAGAGCTTGGCCATTTAGATGTGCTGCAAACCCGTGTGTGTGTAAGGTGCAGGTGCAAGCTCCTGACAATGGTGTTCTCCAGGTTCAGTTTCTATCTGCCAGACGCATTGGAAATGTTTTCCTCTGGCATTCGCAGCAAGAGTCGCAGATTGCTTAACTGAGGAGCTCTGAGAATGGAACGGCAAGAGGTGTTCCGCTTTCGTCATAAACAGTGCTCCAGAGCGCTTGGCAACGGGCACAACGAAACGTGTGTGCGGGATAGTGACCATTCACACCTAGTGCTGGCAATGCACGAGCACTGCCAAAAGGCCAAGGGAGGCGCTTAGAATCCGGCTTGTGCGCAAAGCTTTCAGACTGCCAGAGGACCGCAGCTGTGGTAAACCCGCTTGCTCATTTGACGTTAGCTGTCGCCTGCAAGAACTTCACCCGCATCTGGTTTATGCTGCTACCTGTTGTTAGGCGACAACAAGGGCACATGTAGCAAATGCTTTTTCCTGGCCCATTTTGCTATGCCACGCTCTTCTGTGGCTCTTTAGTGCTTGCCAAACTGCTATGTGCGTGCTGCTGCTTCCATCTGACAAGGAGCACAACCTTCTGACAGCAGCTTTCAACTTGCCTAAGAAAGAGCTTGGCCATTTAGATGTGCTGAAAACCCGTGTGTGTGTAAGGTGCAGGTGCAAGCTCCTGACAAAGCTTTTCTCCAGGTTCAGTTTCTATCTGCCAGACACATTGGAAATGTTTTCCTCTGGCATTCGCAGCAAGAGTCGCAGATTGCTTAACTGAGGAGCTCTGAGAATGGAACGGCAAGAGGTGTTCCGCTTTCGTCATAAACAGTGCTCCAGAGCGCTTGGCAACAGGCACAACGAAACGTGTGTGCGGGATAGTGACCATTCACGCCTAGTGCTGGCAATGCACGAGCACTGCCAAAAGGCCAAGGAAGGGGCGTAGCATCCGGCTTGTGTGCAAAGCTTTCAGACTGCCAGAGGACCGCAGCTGTGGTAAGCCCGCTTGCTCATTTGACGTTAGCTGTCGCCTGCAAGAACTTCACCCGCATCTGGTTTATGCTGCTACCTGTTGTTAGGCGACAACAAGGGCACATGTAGCAAATGCTTTTTCCTGTTTAATTTTGCTAGGCCACGCTCTTCTGTGGCTCTTTAGTGCTTGCCAAACTGCTATGTGCGTGCTGCTGCTTCCATCTGACAAGGAGCACAACCTTCTGACAGCAGCTTTCAACTTGCCTAAGAAAGAGCTTGGCCATTTAGATGTGCTGCAAATCTGTGTGTGTGTAAGGTACAGGTGCAAGCTCCTGACAAAGGTGTTCTCCAGGTTCAGTTTCTCCCTGCCAGACACACTGGAAATGTTTTCCTCTGGCATTCGCAGCAAGAGTCGCAGATTGCTTAACTGAGGAGCTCTGAGAATGGAACGGCAAGAGGTGTTCCGCTTTCGTCATAAACAGTGCTCCAGAGCGCTTGGCAACGGGCACAACGAAACGTGTGTGCGGGATAGTGACCATTCACGCCTAGTGCTGGCAATGCACGAGCACTGCCAAAAGGCCAAGGAATCGGCGTAGCATCCGGCTTGTGTGCAAAGCTTTCAGACTGCCAGAGGACCGCAGCTGTGGTAAGCCCGCTTGCTCATTTGACGTTAGCTGTCGCCTGCAAGAACTTCACCCGCATCTGGTTTATGCTGCTACCTGTTGTTAGGCGACAACAAGGGCACATGTAGCAAATGCTTTTTCCTGTTTCATTTTGCTAGGCCACGCTCTTCTGTGGCTCTTTAGTGCTTGCCAAACTGCTATGTGCATGCTGCTGCTTCCATCTGACAAGGAGCACAACCTTCTGACAGCAGCTTTCAACTTGCCTAAGAAAGAGCTTGGCCATTTAGATGTGCTGCAAACCCGTGTGTGTGTAAGGTGCAGGTGCAAGCTCCTGACAATGGTGTTCTCCAGGTTCAGTTTCTATCTGCCAGACGCATTGGAAATGTTTTCCTCTGGCATTCGCAGCAAGAGTCGCAGATTGCTTAACTGAGGAGCTCTGAGAATGGAACGGCAAGAGGTGTTCCGCTTTCGTCATAAACAGTGCTCCAGAGCGCTTGGCAACAGGCACAACGAAACGTGTGTGCGGGATAGTGACCATTCACGCCTAGTGCTGGCAATGCACGAGCACTGCCAAAAGGCCAAGGGAGGCGCTTAGAATCCGGCTTGTGCGCAAAGCTTTCAGACTGCCAGAGGACCGCAGCTGTGGTAAACCCGCTTGCTCATTTGACGTTAGCTGTCGCCTGCAAGAACTTCACCCGCATCTGGTTTATGCTGCTACCTGTTGTTAGGCGACAACAAGGGCACATGTAGCAAATGCTTTTTCCTGTTTCATTTTGCTAGGCCACGCTCTTCTGTGGCTCTTTAGTGCTTGCCAAACTGCTATGTGCGTGCTGCTGCTTCCATCTGACAAGGAGCACAACCTTCTGACAGCAGCTTTCAACTTGCCTAAGAAAGAGCTTGGCCATTTAGATGTGCTGAAAACCCGTGTGTGTGTAAGGTGCAGGTGCAAGCTCCTGACAAAGCTTTTCTCCAGGTTCAGTTTCTATCTGCCAGACACATTGGAAATGTTTTCCTCTGGCATTCGCAGCAAGAGTCGCAGATTGCTTAACTGAGGAGCTCTGAGAATGGAACGGCAAGAGGTGTTCCGCTTTCGTCATAAACAGTGCTCCAGAGCGCTTGGCAACGGGCACAACGAAACGTGTGTGCGGGATAGTGACCATTCACGCCTAGTGCTGGCAATGCACGAGCACTGCCAAAAGGCCAAGGAAGGGGCGTAGCATCCGGCTTGTGTGCAAAGCTTTCAGACTGCCAGAGGACCGCAGCTGTGGTAAGCCCGCTTGCTCATTTGACGTTAGCTGTCGCCTGCAAGAACTTCACCCGCATCTGGTTTATGCTGCTACCTGTTGTTAGGCGACAACAAGGGCACATGTAGCAAATGCTTTTTCCTGTTTAATTTTGCTATGCCACGCTCTTCTGTGGCTCTTTAGTGCTTGCCAAACTGCTATGTGCGTGCTGCTGCTTCCATCTGACAAGGAGCACAACCTTCTGACAGCAGCTTTCAACTTGCCTAAGAAAGAGCTTGGCCATTTAGATGTGCTGCAAATCTGTGTGTGTGTAAGGTACAGGTGCAAGCTCCTGACAAAGGTGTTCTCCAGGTTCAGTTTCTCCCTGCCAGACACATTGGAAATGTTTTCCTCTGGCATTCGCAGCAAGAGTCGCAGATTGCTTAACTGAGGAGCTCTGAGAATGGAACGGCAAGAGGTGTTCCGCTTTCGTCATAAACAGTGCTCCAGAGCGCTTGGCAACGGGCACAACGAAACGTGTGTGCGGGATAGTGACCATTCACGCCTAGTGCTGGCAATGCAGGAGCACTGCCAAAAGGCCAAGGAATCGGCGTAGCATCCGGCTTGTGTGCAAAGCTTTCAGACTGCCAGAGGACCGCAGCTGTGGTAAGCCCGCTTGCTCATTTGACGTTAGCTGTCGCCTGCAAGAACTTCACCCGCATCTGGTTTATGCTGCTACCTGTTGTTAGGCGACAACAAGGGCACATGTAGCAAATGCTTTTTCCTGTTTCATTTTGCTAGGCCACGCTCTTCTGTGGCTCTTTAGTGCTTGCCAAACTGCTATGTGCATGCTGCTGCTTCCATCTGACAAGGAGCACAACCTTCTGACAGCAGCTTTCAACTTGCCTAAGAAAGAGCTTGGCCATTTAGATGTGCTGCAAACCCGTGTGTGTGTAAGGTGCAGGTGCAAGCTCCTGACAATGGTGTTCTCCAGGTTCAGTTTCTATCTGCCAGACGCATTGGAAATGTTTTCCTCTGGCATTCGCAGCAAGAGTCGCAGATTGCTTAACTGAGGAGCTCTGAGAATGGAACGGCAAGAGGTGTTCCGCTTTCGTCATAAACAGTGCTCCAGAGCGCTTGGCAACAGGCACAACGAAACGTGTGTGCGGGATAGTGACCATTCACGCCTAGTGCTGGCAATGCACGAGCACTGCCAAAAGGCCAAGGGAGGCGCTTAGAATCCGGCTTGTGCGCAAAGCTTTCAGACTGCCAGAGGACCGCAGCTGTGGTAAGCCCACTTGCTCATTTGACATTAGCTGTCGCCTGCAAGAACTTCACCCGCATCTGGTTTATGCTGCTACCTGTTGTTAGGCGACAACAAGGGCACATGTAGCAAATGCTTTTTCCTGTTTCATTTTGCTAGGCCACGCTCTTCTGTGGCTCTTTAGTGCTTGCCAAACTGCTATGTGCGTGCTGCTGCTTCCATCTGACAAGGAGCACAACCTTCTGACAGCAGCTTTCAACTTGCCTAAGAAAGAGCTTGGCCATTTAGATGTGCTGAAAACCCGTGTGTGTGTAAGGTGCAGGTGCCAGCTCCTGACAAAGCTTTTCTCCAGGTTCAGTTTCTCCCTGCCAGACGCATTGGAAATGTTTTCCTCTGGCATTCGCAGCAAGAGTCGCAGATTGCTTAACTGAGGAGCTCTGAGAATGGAACGGCAAGAGGTGTTCCGCTTTCGTCATAAACAGTGCTCCAGAGCGCTTGGCAACAGGCACAACGAAACGTGTGTGCGGGATAGTGACCATTCACGCCTAGTGCTGGCAATGCACGAGCACTGCCAAAAGGCCAAGGGAGGCGCTTAGAATCCGGCTTGTGCGCAAAGCTTTCAGACTGCCAGAGGACCGCAGCTGTGGTAAGCCCACTTGCTCATTTGACGTTAGCTGTCGCCTGCAAGAACTTCACCCGCATCTGGTTTATGCTGCTACCTGTTGTTAGGCGACAACAAGGGCACATGTAGCAAATGCTTTTTCCTGGCCCATTTTGCTAGGCCACGCTCTTCTGTGGCTCTTTAGTGCTTGCCAAACTGCTATGTGCGTGCTGCTGCTTCCATCTGACAAGGAGCACAACCTTCTGACAGCAGCTTTCAACTTGCCTAAGAAAGAGCTTGGCCATTTAGATGTGCTGAAAACCCATGTGTGTGTAAGGTGCAGGTGCCAGCTCCTGACAAAGCTTTTCTCCAGGTTCAGTTTCTCCCTGCCAGACGCATTGGAAATGTTTTCCTCTGGCATTCGCAGCAAGAGTCGCAGATTGCTTAACTGAGGAGCTCTGAGAATGGAACGGCAAGAGGTGTTCCGCTTTCGTCATAAACAGTGCTCCAGAGCGCTTGGCAACGGGCACAACGAAACGTGTGTGCGGGATAGTGACCATTCACACCTAGTGCTGGCAATGCACGAGCACTGCCAAAAGGCCAAGGGAGGCGCTTAGAATCCGGCTTGTGCGCAAAGCTTTCAGACTGCCAGAGGACCGCAGCTGTGGTAAACCCGCTTGCTCATTTGACGTTAGCTGTCGCCTGCAAGAACTTCACCCGCATCTGGTTTATGCTGCTACCTGTTGTTAGGCGACAACAAGGGCACATGTAGCAAATGCTTTTTCCTGTTTCATTTTGCTAGGCCACGCTCTTCTGTGGCTCTTTAGTGCTTGCCAAACTGCTATGTGCGTGCTGCTGCTTCCATCTGACAAGGAGCACAACCTTCTGACAGCAGCTTTCAACTTGCCTAAGAAAGAGCTTGGCCATTTAGATGTGCTGAAAACCCGTGTGTGTGTAAGGTGCAGGTGCAAGCTCCTGACAAAGCTTTTCTCCAGGTTCAGTTTCTATCTGCCAGACACATTGGAAATGTTTTCCTCTGGCATTCGCAGCAAGAGTCGCAGATTGCTTAACTGAGGAGCTCTGAGAATGGAACGGCAAGAGGTGTTCCGCTTTCGTCATAAACAGTGCTCCAGAGCGCTTGGCAACGGGCACAACGAAACGTGTGTGCGGGATAGTGACCATTCACGCCTAGTGCTGGCAATGCACGAGCACTGCCAAAAGGCCAAGGAAGGGGCGTAGCATCCGGCTTGTGTGCAAAGCTTTCAGACTGCCAGAGGACCGCAGCTGTGGTAAGCCCGCTTGCTCATTTGACGTTAGCTGTCGCCTGCAAGAACTTCACCCGCATCTGGTTTATGCTGCTACCTGTTGTTAGGCGACAACAAGGGCACATGTAGCAAATGCTTTTTCCTGTTTAATTTTGCTATGCCACGCTCTTCTGTGGCTCTTTAGTGCTTGCCAAACTGCTATGTGCGTGCTGCTGCTTCCATCTGACAAGGAGCACAACCTTCTGACAGCAGCTTTCAACTTGCCTAAGAAAGAGCTTGGCCATTTAGATGTGCTGCAAATCTGTGTGTGTGTAAGGTACAGGTGCAAGCTCCTGACAAAGGTGTTCTCCAGGTTCAGTTTCTCCCTGCCAGACACATTGGAAATGTTTTCCTCTGGCATTCGCAGCAAGAGTCGCAGATTGCTTAACTGAGGAGCTCTGAGAATGGAACGGCAAGAGGTGTTCCGCTTTCGTCATAAACAGTGCTCCAGAGCGCTTGGCAACGGGCACAACGAAACGTGTGTGCGGGATAGTGACCATTCACGCCTAGTGCTGGCAATGCAGGAGCACTGCCAAAAGGCCAAGGAATCGGCGTAGCATCCGGCTTGTGTGCAAAGCTTTCAGACTGCCAGAGGACCGCAGCTGTGGTAAGCCCGCTTGCTCATTTGACGTTAGCTGTCGCCTGCAAGAACTTCACCCGCATCTGGTTTATGCTGCTACCTGTTGTTAGGCGACAACAAGGGCACATGTAGCAAATGCTTTTTCCTGTTTCATTTTGCTAGGCCACGCTCTTCTGTGGCTCTTTAGTGCTTGCCAAACTGCTATGTGCATGCTGCTGCTTCCATCTGACAAGAAGCACAACCTTCTGACAGCAGCTTTCAACTTGCCTAAGAAAGAGCTTGGCCATTTAGATGTGCTGCAAACCCGTGTGTGTGTAAGGTGCAGGTGCAAGCTCCTGACAATGGTGTTCTCCAGGTTCAGTTTCTATCTGCCAGACGCATTGGAAATGTTTTCCTCTGGCATTCGCAGCAAGAGTCGCAGATTGCTTAACTGAGGAGCTCTGAGAATGGAACGGCAAGAGGTGTTCCGCTTTCGTCATAAACAGTGCTCCAGAGCGCTTGGCAACGGGCACAACGAAACGTGTGTGCGGGATAGTGACCATTCACACCTAGTGCTGGCAATGCACGAGCACTGCCAAAAGGCCAAGGGAGGCGCTTAGAATCCGGCTTGTGCGCAAAGCTTTCAGACTGCCAGAGGACCGCAGCTGTGGTAAACCCGCTTGCTCATTTGACGTTAGCTGTCGCCTGCAAGAACTTCACCCGCATCTGGTTTATGCTGCTACCTGTTGTTAGGCGACAACAAGGGCACATGTAGCAAATGCTTTTTCCTGGCCCATTTTGCTATGCCACGCTCTTCTGTGGCTCTTTAGTGCTTGCCAAACTGCTATGTGCGTGCTGCTGCTTCCATCTGACAAGGAGCACAACCTTCTGACAGCAGCTTTCAACTTGCCTAAGAAAGAGCTTGGCCATTTAGATGTGCTGAAAACCCGTGTGTGTGTAAGGTGCAGGTGCAAGCTCCTGACAAAGCTTTTCTCCAGGTTCAGTTTCTATCTGCCAGACACATTGGAAATGTTTTCCTCTGGCATTCGCAGCAAGAGTCGCAGATTGCTTAACTGAGGAGCTCTGAGAATGGAACGGCAAGAGGTGTTCCGCTTTCGTCATAAACAGTGCTCCAGAGCGCTTGGCAACGGGCACAACGAAACGTGTGTGCGGGATAGTGACCATTCACACCTAGTGCTGGCAATGCACGAGCACTGCCAAAAGGCCAAGGGAGGCGCTTAGAATCCGGCTTGTGCGCAAAGCTTTCAGACTGCCAGAGGACCGCAGCTGTGGTAAACCCGCTTGCTCATTTGACGTTAGCTGTCGCCTGCAAGAACTTCACCCGCATCTGGTTTATGCTGCTACCTGTTGTTAGGCGACAACAAGGGCACATGTAGCAAATGCTTTTTCCTGTTTCATTTTGCTAGGCCACGCTCTTCTGTGGCTCTTTAGTGCTTGCCAAACTGCTATGTGCGTGCTGCTGCTTCCATCTGACAAGGAGCACAACCTTCTGACAGCAGCTTTCAACTTGCCTAAGAAAGAGCTTGGCCATTTAGATGTGCTGAAAACCCGTGTGTGTGTAAGGTGCAGGTGCAAGCTCCTGACAAAGCTTTTCTCCAGGTTCAGTTTCTATCTGCCAGACACATTGGAAATGTTTTCCTCTGGCATTCGCAGCAAGAGTCGCAGATTGCTTAACTGAGGAGCTCTGAGAATGGAACGGCAAGAGGTGTTCCGCTTTCGTCATAAACAGTGCTCCAGAGCGCTTGGCAACGGGCACAACGAAACGTGTGTGCGGGATAGTGACCATTCACGCCTAGTGCTGGCAATGCACGAGCACTGCCAAAAGGCCAAGGGAGGGGCGTAGCATCCGGCTTGTGTGCAAAGCTTTCAGACTGCCAGAGGACCGCAGCTGTGGTAAGCCCGCTTGCTCATTTGACGTTAGCTGTCGCCTGCAAGAACTTCACCCGCATCTGGTTTATGCTGCTACCTGTTGTTAGGCGACAACAAGGGCACATGTAGCAAATGCTTTTTCCTGTTTAATTTTGCTATGCCACGCTCTTCTGTGGCTCTTTAGTGCTTGCCAAACTGCTATGTGCGTGCTGCTGCTTCCATCTGACAAGGAGCACAACCTTCTGACAGCAGCTTTCAACTTGCCTAAGAAAGAGCTTGGCCATTTAGATGTGCTGCAAATCTGTGTGTGTGTAAGGTACAGGTGCAAGCTCCTGACAAAGGTGTTCTCCAGGTTCAGTTTCTCCCTGCCAGACACATTGGAAATGTTTTCCTCTGGCATTCGCAGCAAGAGTCGCAGATTGCTTAACTGAGGAGCTCTGAGAATGGAACGGCAAGAGGTGTTCCGCTTTCGTCATAAACAGTGCTCCAGAGCGCTTGGCAACGGGCACAACGAAACGTGTGTGCGGGATAGTGACCATTCACGCCTAGTGCTGGCAATGCAGGAGCACTGCCAAAAGGCCAAGGAATCGGCGTAGCATCCGGCTTGTGTGCAAAGCTTTCAGACTGCCAGAGGACCGCAGCTGTGGTAAGCCCGCTTGCTCATTTGACGTTAGCTGTCGCCTGCAAGAACTTCACCCGCATCTGGTTTATGCTGCTACCTGTTGTTAGGCGACAACAAGGGCACATGTAGCAAATGCTTTTTCCTGTTTCATTTTGCTAGGCCACGCTCTTCTGTGGCTCTTTAGTGCTTGCCAAACTGCTATGTGCATGCTGCTGCTTCCATCTGACAAGGAGCACAACCTTCTGACAGCAGCTTTCAACTTGCCTAAGAAAGAGCTTGGCCATTTAGATGTGCTGCAAACCCGTGTGTGTGTAAGGTGCAGGTGCAAGCTCCTGACAATGGTGTTCTCCAGGTTCAGTTTCTATCTGCCAGACGCATTGGAAATGTTTTCCTCTGGCATTCGCAGCAAGAGTCGCAGATTGCTTAACTGAGGAGCTCTGAGAATGGAACGGCAAGAGGTGTTCCGCTTTCGTCATAAACAGTGCTCCAGAGCGCTTGGCAACAGGCACAACGAAACGTGTGTGCGGGATAGTGACCATTCACGCCTAGTGCTGGCAATGCACGAGCACTGCCAAAAGGCCAAGGGAGGCGCTTAGAATCCGGCTTGTGCGCAAAGCTTTCAGACTGCCAGAGGACCGCAGCTGTGGTAAGCCCACTTGCTCATTTGACATTAGCTGTCGCCTGCAAGAACTTCACCCGCATCTGGTTTATGCTGCTACCTGTTGTTAGGCGACAACAAGGGCACATGTAGCAAATGCTTTTTCCTGTTTCATTTTGCTAGGCCACGCTCTTCTGTGGCTCTTTAGTGCTTGCCAAACTGCTATGTGCGTGCTGCTGCTTCCATCTGACAAGGAGCACAACCTTCTGACAGCAGCTTTCAACTTGCCTAAGAAAGAGCTTGGCCATTTAGATGTGCTGAAAACCCGTGTGTGTGTAAGGTGCAGGTGCCAGCTCCTGACAAAGCTTTTCTCCAGGTTCAGTTTCTCCCTGCCAGACGCATTGGAAATGTTTTCCTCTGGCATTCGCAGCAAGAGTCGCAGATTGCTTAACTGAGGAGCTCTGAGAATGGAACGGCAAGAGGTGTTCGGCTTTCGTCATAAACAGTGCTCCAGAGCGCTTGGCAACAGGCACAACGAAACGTGTGTGCGGGATAGTGACCATTCACGCCTAGTGCTGGCAATGCACGAGCACTGCCAAAAGGCCAAGGGAGGCGCTTAGAATCCGGCTTGTGCGCAAAGCTTTCAGACTGCCAGAGGACCGCAGCTGTGGTAAGCCCACTTGCTCATTTGACGTTAGCTGTCGCCTGCAAGAACTTCACCCGCATCTGGTTTATGCTGCTACCTGTTGTTAGGCGACAACAAGGGCACATGTAGCAAATGCTTTTTCCTGGCCCATTTTGCTAGGCCACGCTCTTCTGTGGCTCTTTAGTGCTTGCCAAACTGCTATGTGCGTGCTGCTGCTTCCATCTGACAAGGAGCACAACCTTCTGACAGCAGCTTTCAACTTGCCTAAGAAAGAGCTTGGCCATTTAGATGTGCTGAAAACCCATGTGTGTGTAAGGTGCAGGTGCCAGCTCCTGACAAAGCTTTTCTCCAGGTTCAGTTTCTCCCTGCCAGACGCATTGGAAATGTTTTCCTCTGGCATTCGCAGCAAGAGTCGCAGATTGCTTAACTGAGGAGCTCTGAGAATGGAACGGCAAGAGGTGTTCCGCTTTCGTCATAAACAGTGCTCCAGAGCGCTTGGCAACGGGCACAACGAAACGTGTGTGCGGGATAGTGACCATTCACACCTAGTGCTGGCAATGCACGAGCACTGCCAAAAGGCCAAGGGAGGCGCTTAGAATCCGGCTTGTGCGCAAAGCTTTCAGACTGCCAGAGGACCGCAGCTGTGGTAAACCCGCTTGCTCATTTGACGTTAGCTGTCGCCTGCAAGAACTTCACCCGCATCTGGTTTATGCTGCTACCTGTTGTTAGGCGACAACAAGGGCACATGTAGCAAATGCTTTTTCCTGTTTCATTTTGCTAGGCCACGCTCTTCTGTGGCTCTTTAGTGCTTGCCAAACTGCTATGTGCGTGCTGCTGCTTCCATCTGACAAGGAGCACAACCTTCTGACAGCAGCTTTCAACTTGCCTAAGAAAGAGCTTGGCCATTTAGATGTGCTGAAAACCCGTGTGTGTGTAAGGTGCAGGTGCAAGCTCCTGACAAAGCTTTTCTCCAGGTTCAGTTTCTATCTGCCAGACACATTGGAAATGTTTTCCTCTGGCATTCGCAGCAAGAGTCGCAGATTGCTTAACTGAGGAGCTCTGAGAATGGAACGGCAAGAGGTGTTCCGCTTTCGTCATAAACAGTGCTCCAGAGCGCTTGGCAACGGGCACAACGAAACGTGTGTGCGGGATAGTGACCATTCACGCCTAGTGCTGGCAATGCACGAGCACTGCCAAAAGGCCAAGGAAGGGGCGTAGCATCCGGCTTGTGTGCAAAGCTTTCAGACTGCCAGAGGACCGCAGCTGTGGTAAGCCCGCTTGCTCATTTGACGTTAGCTGTCGCCTGCAAGAACTTCACCCGCATCTGGTTTATGCTGCTACCTGTTGTTAGGCGACAACAAGGGCACATGTAGCAAATGCTTTTTCCTGTTTAATTTTGCTATGCCACGCTCTTCTGTGGCTCTTTAGTGCTTGCCAAACTGCTATGTGCGTGCTGCTGCTTCCATCTGACAAGGAGCACAACCTTCTGACAGCAGCTTTCAACTTGCCTAAGAAAGAGCTTGGCCATTTAGATGTGCTGCAAATCTGTGTGTGTGTAAGGTACAGGTGCAAGCTCCTGACAAAGGTGTTCTCCAGGTTCAGTTTCTCCCTGCCAGACACATTGGAAATGTTTTCCTCTGGCATTCGCAGCAAGAGTCGCAGATTGCTTAACTGAGGAGCTCTGAGAATGGAACGGCAAGAGGTGTTCCGCTTTCGTCATAAACAGTGCTCCAGAGCGCTTGGCAACGGGCACAACGAAACGTGTGTGCGGGATAGTGACCATTCACACCTAGTGCTGGCAATGCAGGAGCACTGCCAAAAGGCCAAGGAATCGGCGTAGCATCCGGCTTGTGTGCAAAGCTTTCAGACTGCCAGAGGACCGCAGCTGTGGTAAGCCCGCTTGCTCATTTGACGTTAGCTGTCGCCTGCAAGAACTTCACCCGCATCTGGTTTATGCTGCTACCTGTTGTTAGGCGACAACAAGGGCACATGTAGCAAATGCTTTTTCCTGTTTCATTTTGCTAGGCCACGCTCTTCTGTGGCTCTTTAATGCTTGCCAAACTGCTATGTGCATGCTGCTGCTTCCATCTGACAAGAAGCACAACCTTCTGACAGCAGCTTTCAACTTGCCTAAGAAAGAGCTTGGCCATTTAGATGTGCTGCAAACCCGTGTGTGTGTAAGGTGCAGGTGCAAGCTCCTGACAATGGTGTTCTCCAGGTTCAGTTTCTATCTGCCAGACGCATTGGAAATGTTTTCCTCTGGCATTCGCAGCAAGAGTCGCAGATTGCTTAACTGAGGAGCTCTGAGAATGGAACGGCAAGAGGTGTTCCGCTTTCGTCATAAACAGTGCTCCAGAGCGCTTGGCAACGGGCACAACGAAACGTGTGTGCGGGATAGTGACCATTCACACCTAGTGCTGGCAATGCACGAGCACTGCCAAAAGGCCAAGGGAGGCGCTTAGAATCCGGCTTGTGCGCAAAGCTTTCAGACTGCCAGAGGACCGCAGCTGTGGTAAACCCGCTTGCTCATTTGACGTTAGCTGTCGCCTGCAAGAACTTCACCCGCATCTGGTTTATGCTGCTACCTGTTGTTAGGCGACAACAAGGGCACATGTAGCAAATGCTTTTTCCTGGCCCATTTTGCTATGCCACGCTCTTCTGTGGCTCTTTAGTGCTTGCCAAACTGCTATGTGCGTGCTGCTGCTTCCATCTGACAAGGAGCACAACCTTCTGACAGCAGCTTTCAACTTGCCTAAGAAAGAGCTTGGCCATTTAGATGTGCTGAAAACCCGTGTGTGTGTAAGGTGCAGGTGCAAGCTCCTGACAAAGCTTTTCTCCAGGTTCAGTTTCTATCTGCCAGACACATTGGAAATGTTTTCCTCTGGCATTCGCAGCAAGAGTCGCAGATTGCTTAACTGAGGAGCTCTGAGAATGGAACGGCAAGAGGTGTTCCGCTTTCGTCATAAACAGTGCTCCAGAGCGCTTGGCAACGGGCACAACGAAACGTGTGTGCGGGATAGTGACCATTCACGCCTAGTGCTGGCAATGCACGAGCACTGCCAAAAGGCCAAGGAAGGGGCGTAGCATCCGGCTTGTGTGCAAAGCTTTCAGACTGCCAGAGGACCGCAGCTGTGGTAAGCCCGCTTGCTCATTTGACGTTAGCTGTCGCCTGCAAGAACTTCACCCGCATCTGGTTTATGCTGCTACCTGTTGTTAGGCGACAACAAGGGCACATGTAGCAAATGCTTTTTCCTGTTTAATTTTGCTAGGCCACGCTCTTCTGTGGCTCTTTAGTGCTTGCCAAACTGCTATGTGCGTGCTGCTGCTTCCATCTGACAAGGAGCACAACCTTCTGACAGCAGCTTTCAACTTGCCTAAGAAAGAGCTTGGCCATTTAGATGTGCTGCAAATCTGTGTGTGTGTAAGGTACAGGTGCAAGCTCCTGACAAAGGTGTTCTCCAGGTTCAGTTTCTCCCTGCCAGACACACTGGAAATGTTTTCCTCTGGCATTCGCAGCAAGAGTCGCAGATTGCTTAACTGAGGAGCTCTGAGAATGGAACGGCAAGAGGTGTTCCGCTTTCGTCATAAACAGTGCTCCAGAGCGCTTGGCAACGGGCACAACGAAACGTGTGTGCGGGATAGTGACCATTCACGCCTAGTGCTGGCAATGCACGAGCACTGCCAAAAGGCCAAGGAATCGGCGTAGCATCCGGCTTGTGTGCAAAGCTTTCAGACTGCCAGAGGACCGCAGCTGTGGTAAGCCCGCTTGCTCATTTGACGTTAGCTGTCGCCTGCAAGAACTTCACCCGCATCTGGTTTATGCTGCTACCTGTTGTTAGGCGACAACAAGGGCACATGTAGCAAATGCTTTTTCCTGTTTCATTTTGCTAGGCCACGCTCTTCTGTGGCTCTTTAGTGCTTGCCAAACTGCTATGTGCATGCTGCTGCTTCCATCTGACAAGGAGCACAACCTTCTGACAGCAGCTTTCAACTTGCCTAAGAAAGAGCTTGGCCATTTAGATGTGCTGCAAACCCGTGTGTGTGTAAGGTGCAGGTGCAAGCTCCTGACAATGGTGTTCTCCAGGTTCAGTTTCTATCTGCCAGACGCATTGGAAATGTTTTCCTCTGGCATTCGCAGCAAGAGTCGCAGATTGCTTAACTGAGGAGCTCTGAGAATGGAACGGCAAGAGGTGTTCCGCTTTCGTCATAAACAGTGCTCCAGAGCGCTTGGCAACAGGCACAACGAAACGTGTGTGCGGGATAGTGACCATTCACGCCTAGTGCTGGCAATGCACGAGCACTGCCAAAAGGCCAAGGGAGGCGCTTAGAATCCGGCTTGTGCGCAAAGCTTTCAGACTGCCAGAGGACCGCAGCTGTGGTAAGCCCACTTGCTCATTTGACATTAGCTGTCGCCTGCAAGAACTTCACCCGCATCTGGTTTATGCTGCTACCTGTTGTTAGGCGACAACAAGGGCACATGTAGCAAATGCTTTTTCCTGTTTCATTTTGCTAGGCCACGCTCTTCTGTGGCTCTTTAGTGCTTGCCAAACTGCTATGTGCGTGCTGCTGCTTCCATCTGACAAGGAGCACAACCTTCTGACAGCAGCTTTCAACTTGCCTAAGAAAGAGCTTGGCCATTTAGATGTGCTGAAAACCCGTGTGTGTGTAAGGTGCAGGTGCCAGCTCCTGACAAAGCTTTTCTCCAGGTTCAGTTTCTCCCTGCCAGACGCATTGGAAATGTTTTCCTCTGGCATTCGCAGCAAGAGTCGCAGATTGCTTAACTGAGGAGCTCTGAGAATGGAACGGCAAGAGGTGTTCCGCTTTCGTCATAAACAGTGCTCCAGAGCGCTTGGCAACGGGCACAACGAAACGTGTGTGCGGGATAGTGACCATTCACGCCTAGTGCTGGCAATGCAGGAGCACTGCCAAAAGGCCAAGGAATCGGCGTAGCATCCGGCTTGTGTGCAAAGCTTTCAGACTGCCAGAGGACCGCAGCTGTGGTAAGCCCGCTTGCTCATTTGACGTTAGCTGTCGCCTGCAAGAACTTCACCCGCATCTGGTTTATGCTGCTACCTGTTGTTAGGCGACAACAAGGGCACATGTAGCAAATGCTTTTTCCTGTTTCATTTTGCTAGGCCACGCTCTTCTGTGGCTCTTTAATGCTTGCCAAACTGCTATGTGCATGCTGCTGCTTCCATCTGACAAGAAGCACAACCTTCTGACAGCAGCTTTCAACTTGCCTAAGAAAGAGCTTGGCCATTTAGATGTGCTGCAAACCCGTGTGTGTGTAAGGTGCAGGTGCAAGCTCCTGACAATGGTGTTCTCCAGGTTCAGTTTCTATCTGCCAGACGCATTGGAAATGTTTTCCTCTGGCATTCGCAGCAAGAGTCGCAGATTGCTTAACTGAGGAGCTCTGAGAATGGAACGGCAAGAGGTGTTCCGCTTTCGTCATAAACAGTGCTCCAGAGCGCTTGGCAACGGGCACAACGAAACGTGTGTGCGGGATAGTGACCATTCACACCTAGTGCTGGCAATGCACGAGCACTGCCAAAAGGCCAAGGGAGGCGCTTAGAATCCGGCTTGTGCGCAAAGCTTTCAGACTGCCAGAGGACCGCAGCTGTGGTAAACCCGCTTGCTCATTTGACGTTAGCTGTCGCCTGCAAGAACTTCACCCGCATCTGGTTTATGCTGCTACCTGTTGTTAGGCGACAACAAGGGCACATGTAGCAAATGCTTTTTCCTGGCCCATTTTGCTATGCCACGCTCTTCTGTGGCTCTTTAGTGCTTGCCAAACTGCTATGTGCGTGCTGCTGCTTCCATCTGACAAGGAGCACAACCTTCTGACAGCAGCTTTCAACTTGCCTAAGAAAGAGCTTGGCCATTTAGATGTGCTGAAAACCCGTGTGTGTGTAAGGTGCAGGTGCAAGCTCCTGACAAAGCTTTTCTCCAGGTTCAGTTTCTATCTGCCAGACACATTGGAAATGTTTTCCTCTGGCATTCGCAGCAAGAGTCGCAGATTGCTTAACTGAGGAGCTCTGAGAATGGAACGGCAAGAGGTGTTCCGCTTTCGTCATAAACAGTGCTCCAGAGCGCTTGGCAACGGGCACAACGAAACGTGTGTGCGGGATAGTGACCATTCACGCCTAGTGCTGGCAATGCACGAGCACTGCCAAAAGGCCAAGGAAGGGGCGTAGCATCCGGCTTGTGTGCAAAGCTTTCAGACTGCCAGAGGACCGCAGCTGTGGTAAGCCCGCTTGCTCATTTGACGTTAGCTGTCGCCTGCAAGAACTTCACCCGCATCTGGTTTATGCTGCTACCTGTTGTTAGGCGACAACAAGGGCACATGTAGCAAATGCTTTTTCCTGTTTAATT
Source organism: Poecile atricapillus (assembly GCF_030490865.1). NCBI lineage: Eukaryota > Metazoa > Chordata > Aves > Passeriformes > Paridae > Poecile > Poecile atricapillus. The sequence continues at coordinate 1,857,113 of NC_081256.1, read as the reverse complement.
TTGCTAGGCCACGCTCTTCTGTGGCTCTTTAGTGCTTGCCAAACTGCTATGTGCGTGCTGCTGCTTCCATCTGACAAGGAGCACAACCTTCTGACAGCAGCTTTCAACTTGCCTAAGAAAGAGCTTGGCCATTTAGATGTGCTGCAAATCTGTGTGTGTGTAAGGTACAGGTGCAAGCTCCTGACAAAGGTGTTCTCCAGGTTCAGTTTCTCCCTGCCAGACACACTGGAAATGTTTTCCTCTGGCATTCGCAGCAAGAGTCGCAGATTGCTTAACTGAGGAGCTCTGAGAATGGAACGGCAAGAGGTGTTCCGCTTTCGTCATAAACAGTGCTCCAGAGCGCTTGGCAACGGGCACAACGAAACGTGTGTGCGGGATAGTGACCATTCACGCCTAGTGCTGGCAATGCACGAGCACTGCCAAAAGGCCAAGGAATCGGCGTAGCATCCGGCTTGTGTGCAAAGCTTTCAGACTGCCAGAGGACCGCAGCTGTGGTAAGCCCGCTTGCTCATTTGACGTTAGCTGTCGCCTGCAAGAACTTCACCCGCATCTGGTTTATGCTGCTACCTGTTGTTAGGCGACAACAAGGGCACATGTAGCAAATGCTTTTTCCTGTTTCATTTTGCTAGGCCACGCTCTTCTGTGGCTCTTTAGTGCTTGCCAAACTGCTATGTGCATGCTGCTGCTTCCATCTGACAAGGAGCACAACCTTCTGACAGCAGCTTTCAACTTGCCTAAGAAAGAGCTTGGCCATTTAGATGTGCTGCAAACCCGTGTGTGTGTAAGGTGCAGGTGCAAGCTCCTGACAATGGTGTTCTCCAGGTTCAGTTTCTATCTGCCAGACGCATTGGAAATGTTTTCCTCTGGCATTCGCAGCAAGAGTCGCAGATTGCTTAACTGAGGAGCTCTGAGAATGGAACGGCAAGAGGTGTTCCGCTTTCGTCATAAACAGTGCTCCAGAGCGCTTGGCAACAGGCACAACGAAACGTGTGTGCGGGATAGTGACCATTCACGCCTAGTGCTGGCAATGCACGAGCACTGCCAAAAGGCCAAGGGAGGCGCTTAGAATCCGGCTTGTGCGCAAAGCTTTCAGACTGCCAGAGGACCGCAGCTGTGGTAAGCCCACTTGCTCATTTGACATTAGCTGTCGCCTGCAAGAACTTCACCCGCATCTGGTTTATGCTGCTACCTGTTGTTAGGCGACAACAAGGGCACATGTAGCAAATGCTTTTTCCTGTTTCATTTTGCTAGGCCACGCTCTTCTGTGGCTCTTTAGTGCTTGCCAAACTGCTATGTGCGTGCTGCTGCTTCCATCTGACAAGGAGCACAACCTTCTGACAGCAGCTTTCAACTTGCCTAAGAAAGAGCTTGGCCATTTAGATGTGCTGAAAACCCGTGTGTGTGTAAGGTGCAGGTGCCAGCTCCTGACAAAGCTTTTCTCCAGGTTCAGTTTCTCCCTGCCAGACGCATTGGAAATGTTTTCCTCTGGCATTCGCAGCAAGAGTCGCAGATTGCTTAACTGAGGAGCTCTGAGAATGGAACGGCAAGAGGTGTTCCGCTTTCGTCATAAACAGTGCTCCAGAGCGCTTGGCAACGGGCACAACGAAACGTGTGTGCGGGATAGTGACCATTCACACCTAGTGCTGGCAATGCACGAGCACTGCCAAAAGGCCAAGGGAGGCGCTTAGCATCCGGCTTGTGCGCAAAGCTTTCAGACTGCCAGAGGACCGCAGCTGTGGTAAACCCGCTTGCTCATTTGACGTTAGCTGTCGCCTGCAAGAACTTCACCCGCATCTGGTTTATGCTGCTACCTGTTGTTAGGCGACAACAAGGGCACATGTAGCAAATGCTTTTTCCTGTTTCATTTTGCTAGGCCACGCTCTTCTGTGGCTCTTTAGTGCTTGCCAAACTGCTATGTGCGTGCTGCTGCTTCCATCTGACAAGGAGCACAACCTTCTGACAGCAGCTTTCAACTTGCCTAAGAAAGAGCTTGGCCATTTAGATGTGCTGAAAACCCGTGTGTGTGTAAGGTGCAGGTGCAAGCTCCTGACAAAGCTTTTCTCCAGGTTCAGTTTCTATCTGCCAGACACATTGGAAATGTTTTCCTCTGGCATTCGCAGCAAGAGTCGCAGATTGCTTAACTGAGGAGCTCTGAGAATGGAACGGCAAGAGGTGTTCCGCTTTCGTCATAAACAGTGCTCCAGAGCGCTTGGCAACGGGCACAACGAAACGTGTGTGCGGGATAGTGACCATTCACGCCTAGTGCTGACAATGCACGAGCACTGCCAAAAGGCCAAGGAAGGGGCGTAGCATCCGGCTTGTGTGCAAAGCTTTCAGACTGCCAGAGGACCGCAGCTGTGGTAAGCCCGCTTGCTCATTTGACGTTAGCTGTCGCCTGCAAGAACTTCACCCGCATCTGGTTTATGCTGCTACCTGTTGTTAGGCGACAACAAGGGCACATGTAGCAAATGCTTTTTCCTGTTTAATTTTGCTATGCCACGCTCTTCTGTGGCTCTTTAGTGCTTGCCAAACTGCTATGTGCGTGCTGCTGCTTCCATCTGACAAGGAGCACAACCTTCTGACAGCAGCTTTCAACTTGCCTAAGAAAGAGCTTGGCCATTTAGATGTGCTGCAAATCTGTGTGTGTGTAAGGTACAGGTGCAAGCTCCTGACAAAGGTGTTCTCCAGGTTCAGTTTCTCCCTGCCAGACACATTGGAAATGTTTTCCTCTGGCATTCGCAGCAAGAGTCGCAGATTGCTTAACTGAGGAGCTCTGAGAATGGAACGGCAAGAGGTGTTCCGCTTTCGTCATAAACAGTGCTCCAGAGCGCTTGGCAACGGGCACAACGAAACGTGTGTGCGGGATAGTGACCATTCACGCCTAGTGCTGGCAATGCAGGAGCACTGCCAAAAGGCCAAGGAATCGGCGTAGCATCCGGCTTGTGTGCAAAGCTTTCAGACTGCCAGAGGACCGCAGCTGTGGTAAGCCCGCTTGCTCATTTGACGTTAGCTGTCGCCTGCAAGAACTTCACCCGCATCTGGTTTATGCTGCTACCTGTTGTTAGGCGACAACAAGGGCACATGTAGCAAATGCTTTTTCCTGTTTCATTTTGCTAGGCCACGCTCTTCTGTGGCTCTTTAGTGCTTGCCAAACTGCTATGTGCATGCTGCTGCTTCCATCTGACAAGGAGCACAACCTTCTGACAGCAGCTTTCAACTTGCCTAAGAAAGAGCTTGGCCATTTAGATGTGCTGCAAACCCGTGTGTGTGTAAGGTGCAGGTGCAAGCTCCTGACAATGGTGTTCTCCAGGTTCAGTTTCTATCTGCCAGACGCATTGGAAATGTTTTCCTCTGGCATTCGCAGCAAGAGTCGCAGATTGCTTAACTGAGGAGCTCTGAGAATGGAACGGCAAGAGGTGTTCCGCTTTCGTCATAAACAGTGCTCCAGAGCGCTTGGCAACAGGCACAACGAAACGTGTGTGCGGGATAGTGACCATTCACGCCTAGTGCTGGCAATGCACGAGCACTGCCAAAAGGCCAAGGGAGGCGCTTAGAATCCGGCTTGTGCGCAAAGCTTTCAGACTGCCAGAGGACCGCAGCTGTGGTAAGCCCACTTGCTCATTTGACGTTAGCTGTCGCCTGCAAGAACTTCACCCGCATCTGGTTTATGCTGCTACCTGTTGTTAGGCGACAACAAGGGCACATGTAGCAAATGCTTTTTCCTGTTTCATTTTGCTAGGCCACGCTCTTCTGTGGCTCTTTAGTGCTTGCCAAACTGCTATGTGCGTGCTGCTGCTTCCATCTGACAAGGAGCACAACCTTCTGACAGCAGCTTTCAACTTGCCTAAGAAAGAGCTTGGCCATTTAGATGTGCTGAAAACCCGTGTGTGTGTAAGGTGCAGGTGCCAGCTCCTGACAAAGCTTTTCTCCAGGTTCAGTTTCTCCCTGCCAGACGCATTGGAAATGTTTTCCTCTGGCATTCGCAGCAAGAGTCGCAGATTGCTTAACTGAGGAGCTCTGAGAATGGAACGGCAAGAGGTGTTCCGCTTTCGTCATAAACAGTGCTCCAGAGCGCTTGGCAACGGGCACAACGAAACGTGTGTGCGGGATAGTGACCATTCACGCCTAGTGCTGGCAATGCACGAGCACTGCCAAAAGGCCAAGGAAGGGGCGTAGCATCCGGCTTGTGTGCAAAGCTTTCAGACTGCCAGAGGACCGCAGCTGTAGTAAGCCCGCTTGCTCATTTGACGTTAGCTGTCGCCTGCAAGAACTTCACCCGCATCTGGTTTATGCTGCTACCTGTTGTTAGGCGACAACAAGGGCACATGTAGCAAATGCTTTTTCCTGGCCCATTTTGCTATGCCACGCTCTTCTGTGGCTCTTTAATGCTTGCCAAACTGCTATGTGCATGCTGCTGCTTCCATCTGACAAGGAGCACAACCTTCTGACAGCAGCTTTCAACTTGCCTAAGGAAGAGCTTGGCCATTTAGATGTGCTGCAAATCTGTGTGTGTGTAAGGTGCAGGTGCAAGCTCCTGACAATGGTGTTCTCCAGGTTCAGTTTCTATCTGCCAGACGCATTGGAAATGTTTTCCTCTGGCATTCGCAGCAAGAGTCGCAGATTGCTTAACTGAGGAGCTCTGAGAATGGAACGGCAAGAGGTGTTCCGCTTTCGTCATAAACAGTGCTCCAGAGCGCTTGGCAACGGGCACAACGAAACGTGTGTGCGGGATAGTGACCATTCACGCCTAGTGCTGGCAATGCACGAGCACTGCCAAAAGGCCAAGGAATCGGCGTAGCATCCGGCTTGTGTGCAAAGCTTTCAGACTGCCAGAGGACCGCAGCTGTGGTAAGCCCGCTTGCTCATTTGACGTTAGCTGTCGCCTGCAAGAACTTCACCCGCATCTGGTTTATGCTGCTACCTGTTGTTAGGCGACAACAAGGGCACATGTAGCAAATGCTTTTTCCTGGCCCATTTTGCTATGCCACGCTCTTCTGTGGCTCTTTAATGCTTGCCAAACTGCTATGTGCATGCTGCTGCTTCCATCTGACAAGGAGCACAACCTTCTGACAGCAGCTTTCAACTTGCCTAAGAAAGAGCTTGGCCATTTAGATGTGCTGCAAACCCGTGTGTGTGTAAGGTGCAGGTGCAAGCTCCTGACAATGGTGTTCTCCAGGTTCAGTTTCTATCTGCCAGACGCATTGGAAATGTTTTCCTCTGGCATTCGCAGCAAGAGTCGCAGATTGCTTAACTGAGGAGCTCTGAGAATGGAACGGCAAGAGGTGTTCCGCTTTCGTCATAAACAGTGCTCCAGAGCGCTTGGCAACGGGCACAACGAAACGTGTGTGCGGGATAGTGACCATTCACACCTAGTGCTGGCAATGCACGAGCACTGCCAAAAGGCCAAGGGAGGCGCTTAGAATCCGGCTTGTGCGCAAAGCTTTCAGACTGCCAGAGGACCGCAGCTGTGGTAAACCCGCTTGCTCATTTGACGTTAGCTGTCGCCTGCAAGAACTTCACCCGCATCTGGTTTATGCTGCTACCTGTTGTTAGGCGACAACAAGGGCACATGTAGCAAATGCTTTTTCCTGGCCCATTTTGCTATGCCACGCTCTTCTGTGGCTCTTTAGTGCTTGCCAAACTGCTATGTGCGTGCGGCTGCTTCCATCTGACAAGGAGCACAACCTTCTGACAGCAGCTTTCAACTTGCCTAAGAAAGAGCTTGGCCATTTAGATGTGCTGAAAACCCGTGTGTGTGTAAGGTGCAGGTGCAAGCTCCTGACAAAGCTTTTCTCCAGGTTCAGTTTCTATCTGCCAGACACATTGGAAATGTTTTCCTCTGGCATTCGCAGCAAGAGTCGCAGATTGCTTAACTGAGGAGCTCTGAGAATGGAACGGCAAGAGGTGTTCCGCTTTCGTCATAAACAGTGCTCCAGAGCGCTTGGCAACGGGCACAACGAAACGTGTGTGCGGGATAGTGACCATTCACGCCTAGTGCTGGCAATGCACGAGCACTGCCAAAAGGCCAAGGAAGGGGCGTAGCATCCGGCTTGTGTGCAAAGCTTTCAGACTGCCAGAGGACCGCAGCTGTGGTAAGCCCGCTTGCTCATTTGACGTTAGCTGTCGCCTGCAAGAACTTCACCCGCATCTGGTTTATGCTGCTACCTGTTGTTAGGCGACAACAAGGGCACATGTAGCAAATGCTTTTTCCTGTTTAATTTTGCTATGCCACGCTCTTCTGTGGCTCTTTAGTGCTTGCCAAACTGCTATGTGCGTGCTGCTGCTTCCATCTGACAAGGAGCACAACCTTCTGACAGCAGCTTTCAACTTGCCTAAGAAAGAGCTTGGCCATTTAGATGTGCTGCAAATCTGTGTGTGTGTAAGGTACAGGTGCAAGCTCCTGACAAAGGTGTTCTCCAGGTTCAGTTTCTCCCTGCCAGACACATTGGAAATGTTTTCCTCTGGCATTCGCAGCAAGAGTCGCAGATTGCTTAACTGAGGAGCTCTGAGAATGGAACGGCAAGAGGTGTTCCGCTTTCGTCATAAACAGTGCTCCAGAGCGCTTGGCAACGGGCACAACGAAACGTGTGTGCGGGATAGTGACCATTCACGCCTAGTGCTGGCAATGCAGGAGCACTGCCAAAAGGCCAAGGAATCGGCGTAGCATCCGGCTTGTGTGCAAAGCTTTCAGACTGCCAGAGGACCGCAGCTGTGGTAAGCCCGCTTGCTCATTTGACGTTAGCTGTCGCCTGCAAGAACTTCACCCGCATCTGGTTTATGCTGCTACCTGTTGTTAGGCGACAACAAGGGCACATGTAGCAAATGCTTTTTCCTGTTTCATTTTGCTAGGCCACGCTCTTCTGTGGCTCTTTAGTGCTTGCCAAACTGCTATGTGCATGCTGCTGCTTCCATCTGACAAGGAGCACAACCTTCTGACAGCAGCTTTCAACTTGCCTAAGAAAGAGCTTGGCCATTTAGATGTGCTGAAAACCCGTGTGTGTGTAAGGTGCAGGTGCAAGCTCCTGACAAAGCTTTTCTCCAGGTTCAGTTTCTATCTGCCAGACACATTGGAAATGTTTTCCTCTGGCATTCGCAGCAAGAGTCGCAGATTGCTTAACTGAGGAGCTCTGAGAATGGAACGGCAAGAGGTGTTCCGCTTTCGTCATAAACAGTGCTCCAGAGCGCTTGGCAACGGGCACAACGAAACGTGTGTGCGGGATAGTGACCATTCACGCCTAGTGCTGACAATGCACGAGCACTGCCAAAAGGCCAAGGAAGGGGCGTAGCATCCGGCTTGTGTGCAAAGCTTTCAGACTGCCAGAGGACCGCAGCTGTGGTAAGCCCGCTTGCTCATTTGACGTTAGCTGTCGCCTGCAAGAACTTCACCCGCATCTGGTTTATGCTGCTACCTGTTGTTAGGCGACAACAAGGGCACATGTAGCAAATGCTTTTTCCTGTTTAATTTTGCTATGCCACGCTCTTCTGTGGCTCTTTAGTGCTTGCCAAACTGCTATGTGCGTGCTGCTGCTTCCATCTGACAAGGAGCACAACCTTCTGACAGCAGCTTTCAACTTGCCTAAGAAAGAGCTTGGCCATTTAGATGTGCTGCAAATCTGTGTGTGTGTAAGGTACAGGTGCAAGCTCCTGACAAAGGTGTTCTCCAGGTTCAGTTTCTCCCTGCCAGACACATTGGAAATGTTTTCCTCTGGCATTCGCAGCAAGAGTCGCAGATTGCTTAACTGAGGAGCTCTGAGAATGGAACGGCAAGAGGTGTTCCGCTTTCGTCATAAACAGTGCTCCAGAGCGCTTGGCAACGGGCACAACGAAACGTGTGTGCGGGATAGTGACCATTCACGCCTAGTGCTGGCAATGCAGGAGCACTGCCAAAAGGCCAAGGAATCGGCGTAGCATCCGGCTTGTGTGCAAAGCTTTCAGACTGCCAGAGGACCGCAGCTGTGGTAAGCCCGCTTGCTCATTTGACGTTAGCTGTCGCCTGCAAGAACTTCACCCGCATCTGGTTTATGCTGCTACCTGTTGTTAGGCGACAACAAGGGCACATGTAGCAAATGCTTTTTCCTGTTTCATTTTGCTAGGCCACGCTCTTCTGTGGCTCTTTAGTGCTTGCCAAACTGCTATGTGCATGCTGCTGCTTCCATCTGACAAGGAGCACAACCTTCTGACAGCAGCTTTCAACTTGCCTAAGAAAGAGCTTGGCCATTTAGATGTGCTGCAAACCCGTGTGTGTGTAAGGTGCAGGTGCAAGCTCCTGACAATGGTGTTCTCCAGGTTCAGTTTCTATCTGCCAGACGCATTGGAAATGTTTTCCTCTGGCATTCGCAGCAAGAGTCGCAGATTGCTTAACTGAGGAGCTCTGAGAATGGAACGGCAAGAGGTGTTCCGCTTTCGTCATAAACAGTGCTCCAGAGCGCTTGGCAACAGGCACAACGAAACGTGTGTGCGGGATAGTGACCATTCACGCCTAGTGCTGGCAATGCACGAGCACTGCCAAAAGGCCAAGGGAGGCGCTTAGAATCCGGCTTGTGCGCAAAGCTTTCAGACTGCCAGAGGACCGCAGCTGTGGTAAGCCCACTTGCTCATTTGACGTTAGCTGTCGCCTGCAAGAACTTCACCCGCATCTGGTTTATGCTGCTACCTGTTGTTAGGCGACAACAAGGGCACATGTAGCAAATGCTTTTTCCTGTTTCATTTTGCTAGGCCACGCTCTTCTGTGGCTCTTTAGTGCTTGCCAAACTGCTATGTGCGTGCTGCTGCTTCCATCTGACAAGGAGCACAACCTTCTGACAGCAGCTTTCAACTTGCCTAAGAAAGAGCTTGGCCATTTAGATGTGCTGAAAACCCGTGTGTGTGTAAGGTGCAGGTGCCAGCTCCTGACAAAGCTTTTCTCCAGGTTCAGTTTCTCCCTGCCAGACGCATTGGAAATGTTTTCCTCTGGCATTCGCAGCAAGAGTCGCAGATTGCTTAACTGAGGAGCTCTGAGAATGGAACGGCAAGAGGTGTTCCGCTTTCGTCATAAACAGTGCTCCAGAGCGCTTGGCAACGGGCACAACGAAACGTGTGTGCGGGATAGTGACCATTCACGCCTAGTGCTGGCAATGCACGAGCACTGCCAAAAGGCCAAGGAAGGGGCGTAGCATCCGGCTTGTGTGCAAAGCTTTCAGACTGCCAGAGGACCGCAGCTGTAGTAAGCCCGCTTGCTCATTTGACGTTAGCTGTCGCCTGCAAGAACTTCACCCGCATCTGGTTTATGCTGCTACCTGTTGTTAGGCGACAACAAGGGCACATGTAGCAAATGCTTTTTCCTGGCCCATTTTGCTATGCCACGCTCTTCTGTGGCTCTTTAATGCTTGCCAAACTGCTATGTGCATGCTGCTGCTTCCATCTGACAAGGAGCACAACCTTCTGACAGCAGCTTTCAACTTGCCTAAGGAAGAGCTTGGCCATTTAGATGTGCTGCAAATCTGTGTGTGTGTAAGGTGCAGGTGCAAGCTCCTGACAATGGTGTTCTCCAGGTTCAGTTTCTATCTGCCAGACGCATTGGAAATGTTTTCCTCTGGCATTCGCAGCAAGAGTCGCAGATTGCTTAACTGAGGAGCTCTGAGAATGGAACGGCAAGAGGTGTTCCGCTTTCGTCATAAACAGTGCTCCAGAGCGCTTGGCAACGGGCACAACGAAACGTGTGTGCGGGATAGTGACCATTCACGCCTAGTGCTGGCAATGCACGAGCACTGCCAAAAGGCCAAGGAATCGGCGTAGCATCCGGCTTGTGTGCAAAGCTTTCAGACTGCCAGAGGACCGCAGCTGTGGTAAGCCCGCTTGCTCATTTGACGTTAGCTGTCGCCTGCAAGAACTTCACCCGCATCTGGTTTATGCTGCTACCTGTTGTTAGGCGACAACAAGGGCACATGTAGCAAATGCTTTTTCCTGTTTAATTTTGCTAGGCCACGCTCTTCTGTGGCTCTTTAGTGCTTGCCAAACTGCTATGTGCGTGCTGCTGCTTCCATCTGACAAGGAGCACAACCTTCTGACAGCAGCTTTCAACTTGCCTAAGAAAGAGCTTGGCCATTTAGATGTGCTGCAAATCTGTGTGTGTGTAAGGTACAGGTGCAAGCTCCTGACAAAGGTGTTCTCCAGGTTCAGTTTCTCCCTGCCAGACACATTGGAAATGTTTTCCTCTGGCATTCGCAGCAAGAGTCGCAGATTGCTTAACTGAGGAGCTCTGAGAATGGAACGGCAAGAGGTGTTCCGCTTTCGTCATAAACAGTGCTCCAGAGCGCTTGGCAACGGGCACAACGAAACGTGTGTGCGGGATAGTGACCATTCACGCCTAGTGCTGGCAATGCAGGAGCACTGCCAAAAGGCCAAGGAATCGGCGTAGCATCCGGCTTGTGTGCAAAGCTTTCAGACTGCCAGAGGACCGCAGCTGTGGTAAGCCCGCTTGCTCATTTGACGTTAGCTGTCGCCTGCAAGAACTTCACCCGCATCTGGTTTATGCTGCTACCTGTTGTTAGGCGACAACAAGGGCACATGTAGCAAATGCTTTTTCCTGTTTCATTTTGCTAGGCCACGCTCTTCTGTGGCTCTTTAGTGCTTGCCAAACTGCTATGTGCATGCTGCTGCTTCCATCTGACAAGGAGCACAACCTTCTGACAGCAGCTTTCAACTTGCCTAAGAAAGAGCTTGGCCATTTAGATGTGCTGCAAACCCGTGTGTGTGTAAGGTGCAGGTGCAAGCTCCTGACAATGGTGTTCTCCAGGTTCAGTTTCTATCTGCCAGACGCATTGGAAATGTTTTCCTCTGGCATTCGCAGCAAGAGTCGCAGATTGCTTAACTGAGGAGCTCTGAGAATGGAACGGCAAGAGGTGTTCCGCTTTCGTCATAAACAGTGCTCCAGAGCGCTTGGCAACAGGCACAACGAAACGTGTGTGCGGGATAGTGACCATTCACGCCTAGTGCTGGCAATGCACGAGCACTGCCAAAAGGCCAAGGGAGGCGCTTAGAATCCGGCTTGTGCGCAAAGCTTTCAGACTGCCAGAGGACCGCAGCTGTGGTAAGCCCACTTGCTCATTTGACGTTAGCTGTCGCCTGCAAGAACTTCACCCGCATCTGGTTTATGCTGCTACCTGTTGTTAGGCGACAACAAGGGCACATGTAGCAAATGCTTTTTCCTGGCCCATTTTGCTAGGCCACGCTCTTCTGTGGCTCTTTAGTGCTTCCCAAACTGCTATGTGCGTGCTGCTGCTTCCATCTGACAAGGAGCACAACCTTCTGACAGCAGCTTTCAACTTGCCTAAGAAAGAGCTTGGCCATTTAGATGTGCTGAAAACCCGTGTGTGTGTAAGGTGCAGGTGCCAGCTCCTGACAAAGCTTTTCTCCAGGTTCAGTTTCTCCCTGCCAGACGCATTGGAAATGTTTTCCTCTGGCATTCGCAGCAAGAGTCGCAGATTGCTTAACTGAGGAGCTCTGAGAATGGAACGGCAAGAGGTGTTCCGCTTTCGTCATAAACAGTGCTCCAGAGCGCTTGGCAACGGGCACAACGAAACGTGTGTGCGGGATAGTGACCATTCACACCTAGTGCTGGCAATGCACGAGCACTGCCAAAAGGCCAAGGGAGGCGCTTAGAATCCGGCTTGTGCGCAAAGCTTTCAGACTGCCAGAGGACCGCAGCTGTGGTAAACCCGCTTGCTCATTTGACGTTAGCTGTCGCCTGCAAGAACTTCACCCGCATCTGGTTTATGCTGCTACCTGTTGTTAGGCGACAACAAGGGCACATGTAGCAAATGCTTTTTCCTGTTTCATTTTGCTATGCCACGCTCTTCTGTGGCTCTTTAGTGCTTGCCAAACTGCTATGTGCGTGCTGCTGCTTCCATCTGACAAGGAGCACAACCTTCTGACAGCAGCTTTCAACTTGCCTAAGAAAGAGCTTGGCCATTTAGATGTGCTGCAAACCCGTGTGTGTGTAAGGTGCAGGTGCAAGCTCCTGACAATGGTGTTCTCCAGGTTCAGTTTCTATCTGCCAGACGCATTGGAAATGTTTTCCTCTGGCATTCGCAGCAAGAGTCGCAGATTGCTTAACTGAGGAGCTCTGAGAATGGAACGGCAAGAGGTGTTCCGCTTTCGTCATAAACAGTGCTCCAGAGCGCTTGGCAACAGGCACAACGAAACGTGTGTGCGGGATAGTGACCATTCACGCCTAGTGCTGGCAATGCACGAGCACTGCCAAAAGGCCAAGGGAGGCGCTTAGAATCCGGCTTGTGCGCAAAGCTTTCAGACTGCCAGAGGACCGGAGCTGTGGTAAGCCCACTTGCTCATTTGACGTTAGCTGTCGCCTGCAAGAACTTCACCCGCATCTGGTTTATGCTGCTACTTGTTGTTAGGCGACAACAAGGGCACATGTAGCAAATGCTTTTTCCTGTTTCATTTTGCTATGCCACGCTCTTCTGTGGCTCTTTAGTGCTTCCCAAACTGCTATGTGCGTGCTGCTGCTTCCATCTGACAAGGAGCACAACCTTCTGACAGCAGCTTTCAACTTGCCTAAGAAAGAGCTTGGCCATTTAGATGTGCTGAAAACCCGTGTGTGTGTAAGGTGCAGGTGCAAGCTCCTGACAAAGCTTTTCTCCAGGTTCAGTTTCTCCCTGCCAGACACATTGGAAATGTTTTCCTCTGGCATTCGCAGCAAGAGTCGCAGATTGCTTAACTGAGGAGCTCTGAGAATGGAACGGCAAGAGGTGTTCCGCTTTCGTCATAAACAGTGCTCCAGAGCGCTTGGCAACGGGCACAACGAAACGTGTGTGCGGGATAGTGACCATTCACGCCTAGTGCTGGCAATGCACGAGCACTGCCAAAAGGCCAAGGAATCGGCGTAGCATCCGGCTTGTGTGCAAAGCTTTCAGACTGCCAGAGGACCGCAGCTGTGGTAAGCCCGCTTGCTCATTTGACGTTAGCTGTCGCCTGCAAGAACTTCACCCGCATCTGGTTTATGCTGCTACCTGTTGTTAGGCGACAACAAGGGCACATGTAGCAAATGCTTTTTCCTGTTTCATTTTGCTAGGCCACGCTCTTCTGTGGCTCTTTAGTGCTTGCCAAACTGCTATGTGCGTGCTGCTGCTTCCATCTGACAAGGAGCACAACCTTCTGACAGCAGCTTTCAACTTGCCTAAGAAAGAGCTTGGCCATTTAGATGTGCTGCAAATCTGTGTGTGTGTAAGGTACAGGTGCAAGCTCCTGACAAAGGTGTTCTCCAGGTTCAGTTTCTCCCTGCCAGACGCATTGGAAATGTTTTCCTCTGGCATTCGCAGCAAGAGTCGCAGATTGCTTAACTGAGGAGCTCTGAGAATGGAACGGCAAGAGGTGTTCCGCTTTCGTCATAAACAGTGCTCCAGAGCGCTTGGCAACAGGCACAACGAAACGTGTGTGCGGGATAGTGACCATTCACGCCTAGTGCTGGCAATGCACGAGCACTGCCAAAAGGCCAAGGGAGGCGCTTAGAATCCGGCTTGTGCGCAAAGCTTTCAGACTGCCAGAGGACCGCAGCTGTGGTAAGCCCACTTGCTCATTTGACGTTAGCTGTCGCCTGCAAGAACTTCACCCGCATCTGGTTTATGCTGCTACCTGTTGTTAGGCGACAACAAGGGCACATGTAGCAAATGCTTTTTCCTGGCCCATTTTGCTAGGCCACGCTCTTCTGTGGCTCTTTAGTGCTTCCCAAACTGCTATGTGCGTGCTGCTGCTTCCATCTGACAAGGAGCACAACCTTCTGACAGCAGCTTTCAACTTGCCTAAGAAAGAGCTTGGCCATTTAGATGTGCTGAAAACCCGTGTGTGTGTAAGGTGCAGGTGCCAGCTCCTGACAAAGCTTTTCTCCAGGTTCAGTTTCTCCCTGCCAGACGCATTGGAAATGTTTTCCTCTGGCATTCGCAGCAAGAGTCGCAGATTGCTTAACTGAGGAGCTCTGAGAATGGAACGGCAAGAGGTGTTCCGCTTTCGTCATAAACAGTGCTCCAGAGCGCTTGGCAACGGGCACAACGAAACGTGTGTGCGGGATAGTGACCATTCACACCTAGTGCTGGCAATGCACGAGCACTGCCAAAAGGCCAAGGGAGGCGCTTAGAATCCGGCTTGTGCGCAAAGCTTTCAGACTGCCAGAGGACCGCAGCTGTGGTAAACCCGCTTGCTCATTTGACGTTAGCTGTCGCCTGCAAGAACTTCACCCGCATCTGGTTTATGCTGCTACCTGTTGTTAGGCGACAACAAGGGCACATGTAGCAAATGCTTTTTCCTGTTTCATTTTGCTATGCCACGCTCTTCTGTGGCTCTTTAGTGCTTGCCAAACTGCTATGTGCGTGCTGCTGCTTCCATCTGACAAGGAGCACAACCTTCTGACAGCAGCTTTCAACTTGCCTAAGAAAGAGCTTGGCCATTTAGATGTGCTGCAAACCCGTGTGTGTGTAAGGTGCAGGTGCAAGCTCCTGACAATGGTGTTCTCCAGGTTCAGTTTCTATCTGCCAGACGCATTGGAAATGTTTTCCTCTGGCATTCGCAGCAAGAGTCGCAGATTGCTTAACTGAGGAGCTCTGAGAATGGAACGGCAAGAGGTGTTCCGCTTTCGTCATAAACAGTGCTCCAGAGCGCTTGGCAACAGGCACAACGAAACGTGTGTGCGGGATAGTGACCATTCACGCCTAGTGCTGGCAATGCACGAGCACTGCCAAAAGGCCAAGGGAGGCGCTTAGAATCCGGCTTGTGCGCAAAGCTTTCAGACTGCCAGAGGACCGGAGCTGTGGTAAGCCCACTTGCTCATTTGACGTTAGCTGTCGCCTGCAAGAACTTCACCCGCATCTGGTTTATGCTGCTACTTGTTGTTAGGCGACAACAAGGGCACATGTAGCAAATGCTTTTTCCTGTTTCATTTTGCTATGCCACGCTCTTCTGTGGCTCTTTAGTGCTTCCCAAACTGCTATGTGCGTGCTGCTGCTTCCATCTGACAAGGAGCACAACCTTCTGACAGCAGCTTTCAACTTGCCTAAGAAAGAGCTTGGCCATTTAGATGTGCTGAAAACCCGTGTGTGTGTAAGGTGCAGGTGCAAGCTCCTGACAAAGCTTTTCTCCAGGTTCAGTTTCTCCCTGCCAGACACATTGGAAATGTTTTCCTCTGGCATTCGCAGCAAGAGTCGCAGATTGCTTAACTGAGGAGCTCTGAGAATGGAACGGCAAGAGGTGTTCCGCTTTCGTCATAAACAGTGCTCCAGAGCGCTTGGCAACGGGCACAACGAAACGTGTGTGCGGGATAGTGACCATTCACGCCTAGTGCTGGCAATGCACGAGCACTGCCAAAAGGCCAAGGAATCGGCGTAGCATCCGGCTTGTGTGCAAAGCTTTCAGACTGCCAGAGGACCGCAGCTGTGGTAAGCCCGCTTGCTCATTTGACGTTAGCTGTCGCCTGCAAGAACTTCACCCGCATCTGGTTTATGCTGCTACCTGTTGTTAGGCGACAACAAGGGCACATGTAGCAAATGCTTTTTCCTGTTTCATTTTGCTAGGCCACGCTCTTCTGTGGCTCTTTAGTGCTTGCCAAACTGCTATGTGCGTGCTGCTGCTTCCATCTGACAAGGAGCACAACCTTCTGACAGCAGCTTTCAACTTGCCTAAGAAAGAGCTTGGCCATTTAGATGTGCTGCAAATCTGTGTGTGTGTAAGGTACAGGTGCAAGCTCCTGACAAAGGTGTTCTCCAGGTTCAGTTTCTCCCTGCCAGACGCATTGGAAATGTTTTCCTCTGGCATTCGCAGCAAGAGTCGCAGATTGCTTAACTGAGGAGCTCTGAGAATGGAACGGCAAGAGGTGTTCCGCTTTCGTCATAAACAGTGCTCCAGAGCGCTTGGCAACGGGCACAACGAAAACGTGTGTGCGGGATAGTGACCATTCACGCCTAGTGCTGGCAATGCACGAGCACTGCCAAAAGGCCAAGGGAGGCGCTTAGCATCCGGCTTGTGCGCAAAGCTTTCAGACTGCCAGAGGACCGCAGCTATGGTAAACCCGCTTGCTCATTTGACGTTAGCTGTCGCCTGCAAGAACTTCACCCGCATCTGGTTTATGCTGCTACCTGTTGTTAGGAGACAACAAGGGCACATGTAGCAAATGCTTTTTCCTGTTTCATTTTGCTAGGCCACGCTCTTCTGTGGCTCTTTAGTGCTTGCCAAACTGCTATGTGCGTGCTGCTGCTTCCATCTGACAAGGAGCACAACCTTCTGACAGCAGCTTTCAACTTGCCTAAGAAAGAGCTTGGCCATTTAGATGTGCTGCAAATCTGTGTGTGTGTAAGGTGCAGGTGCAAGCTCCTGACAATGGTGTTCTCCAGGTTCAGTTTCTATCTGCCAGACGCATTGGAAATGTTTTCCTCTGGCATTCGCAGCAAGAGTCGCAGATTGCTTAACTGAGGAGCTCTGAGAATGGAACGGCAAGAGGTGTTCCGCTTTCGTCATAAACAGTGCTCCAGAGCGCTTGGCAACGGGCACAACGAAACGTGTGTGCGGAATAGTGACCATTCACGCCTAGTGCTGGCAATGCAGGAGCACTGCCAAAAGGCCAAGGAATCGGCGTAGCATCCGGCTTGTGTGCAAAGCTTTCAGACTGCCAGAGGACCGCAGCTGTGGTAAGCCCGCTTGCTCATTTGACGTTAGCTGTCGCCTGCAAGAACTTCACCCGCATCTGGTTTATGCTGCTACCTGTTGTTAGGCGACAACAAGGGCACATGTAGCAAATGCTTTTTACTGTTTCATTTTGCTAGGCCACGCTCTTCTGTGGCTCTTTAGTGCTTGCCAAACTGCTATGTGCGTGCTGCTGCTTCCATCTGACAAGGAGCACAACCTTCTGACAGCAGCTTTCAACTTGCCTAAGGAAGAGCTTGGCCATTTAGATGTGCTGCAAATCTGTGTGTGTGTAAGGTGCAGGTGCAAGCTCCTGACAATGGTGTTCTCCAGGTTCAGTTTCTATCTGCCAGACGCATTGGAAATGTTTTCCTCTGGCATTCGCAGCAAGAGTCGCAGATTGCTTAACTGAGGAGCTCTGAGAATGGAACGGCAAGAGGTGTTCCGCTTTCGTCATAAACAGTGCTCCAGAGCGCTTGGCAACGGGCACAACGAAACGTGTGTGCGGGATAGTGACCATTCACGCCTAGTGCTGGCAATGCACGAGCACTGCCAAAAGGCCAAGGGAGGCGCTTAGAATCCGGCTTGTGCGCAAAGCTTTCAGACTGCCAGAGGACCGCAGCTATGGTAAACCCGCTTGCTCATTTGACGTTAGCTGTCACCTGCAAGAACTTCACCCGCATCTGGTTTATGCTGCTACCTGTTGTTAGGAGACAACAAGGGCACATGTAGCAAATGCTTTTTCCTGTTTCATTTTGCTATGCCACGCTCTTCTGTGGCTCTTTAGTGCTTGCCAAACTGCTATGTGCGTGCTGCTGCTTCCATCTGACAAGGAGCACAACCTTCTGACAGCAGCTTTCAACTTGCCTAAGAAAGAGCTTGGCCATTTAGATGTGCTGAAAACCCGTGTGTGTGTAACGTGCAGGTGCAAGCTCCTGACAAAGCTTTTCTCCAGGTTCAGTTTCTATCTGCCAGACACATTGGAAATGTTTTCCTCTGGCATTCGCAGCAAGAGTCGCAGATTGCTTAACTGAGGAGCTCTGAGAATGGAACGGCAAGAGGTGTTCCGCTTTCGTCATAAACAGTGCTCCAGAGCGCTTGGCAACAGGCACAACGAAACGTGTGTGCGGGATAGTGACCATTCACGCCTAGTGCTGGCAATGCACGAGCACTGCCAAAAGGCCAAGGGAGGCGCTTAGAATCCGGCTTGTGCGCAAAGCTTTCAGACTGCCAGAGGACCGCAGCTGTGGTAAGCCCGCTTGCTCATTTGACGTTAGCTGTCGCCTGCAAGAACTTCACCCGCATCTGGTTTAAGCTGCTACCTGTTGTTAGGCGACAACAAGGGCACATGTAGCAAATGCTTTTTCCTGTTTCATTTTGCTAGGCCACGCTCTTCTGTGGCTCTTTAGTGCTTGCCAAACTGCTATGTGCGTGCTGCTGCTTCCATCTGACAAGGAGCACAACCTTCTGACAGCAGCTTTCAACTTGCCTAAGAAAGAGCTTGGCCATTTAGATGTGCTGCAAATCTGTGTGTGTGTAAGGTGCAGGTGCAAGCTCCTGACAATGGTGTTCTCCAGGTTCAGTTTCTATCTGCCAGACGCATTGGAAATGTTTTCCTCTGGCATTCGCAGCAAGAGTCGCAGATTGCTTAACTGAGGAGCTCTGAGAATGGAACGGCAAGAGGTGTTCCGCTTTCGTCATAAACAGTGCTCCAGAGCGCTTGGCAACGGGCACAACGAAACGTGTGTGCGGAATAGTGACCATTCACGCCTAGTGCTGGCAATGCAGGAGCACTGCCAAAAGGCCAAGGAATCGGCGTAGCATCCGGCTTGTGTGCAAAGCTTTCAGACTGCCAGAGGACCGCAGCTGTGGTAAGCCCGCTTGCTCATTTGACGTTAGCTGTCGCCTGCAAGAACTTCACCCGCATCTGGTTTATGCTGCTACCTGTTGTTAGGCGACAACAAGGGCACATGTAGCAAATGCTTTTTACTGTTTCATTTTGCTAGGCCACGCTCTTCTGTGGCTCTTTAGTGCTTGCCAAACTGCTATGTGCGTGCTGCTGCTTCCATCTGACAAGGAGCACAACCTTCTGACAGCAGCTTTCAACTTGCCTAAGGAAGAGCTTGGCCATTTAGATGTGCTGCAAATCTGTGTGTGTGTAAGGTGCAGGTGCAAGCTCCTGACAATGGTGTTCTCCAGGTTCAGTTTCTATCTGCCAGACGCATTGGAAATGTTTTCCTCTGGCATTCGCAGCAAGAGTCGCAGATTGCTTAACTGAGGAGCTCTGAGAATGGAACGGCAAGAGGTGTTCCGCTTTCGTCATAAACAGTGCTCCAGAGCGCTTGGCAACGGGCACAACGAAACGTGTGTGCGGGATAGTGACCATTCACGCCTAGTGCTGGCAATGCACGAGCACTGCCAAAAGGCCAAGGGAGGCGCTTAGAATCCGGCTTGTGCGCAAAGCTTTCAGACTGCCAGAGGACCGCAGCTATGGTAAACCCGCTTACTCATTTGACGTTAGCTGTCACCTGCAAGAACTTCACCCGCATCTGGTTTATGCTGCTACCTGTTGTTAGGAGACAACAAGGGCACATGTAGCAAATGCTTTTTCCTGTTTCATTTTGCTATGCCACGCTCTTCTGTGGCTCTTTAGTGCTTGCCAAACTGCTATGTGCGTGCTGCTGCTTCCATCTGACAAGGAGCACAACCTTCTGACAGCAGCTTTCAACTTGCCTAAGAAAGAGCTTGGCCATTTAGATGTGCTGAAAACCCGTGTGTGTGTAAGGTGCAGGTGCAAGCTCCTGACAAAGCTTTTCTCCAGGTTCAGTTTCTATCTGCCAGACACATTGGAAATGTTTTCCTCTGGCATTCGCAGCAAGAGTCGCAGATTGCTTAACTGAGGAGCTCTGAGAATGGAACGGCAAGAGGTGTTCCGCTTTCGTCATAAACAGTGCTCCAGAGCGCTTGGCAACAGGCACAACGAAACGTGTGTGCGGGATAGTGACCATTCACGCCTAGTGCTGGCAATGCACGAGCACTGCCAAAAGGCCAAGGGAGGCGCTTAGAATCCGGCTTGTGCGCAAAGCTTTCAGACTGCCAGAGGACCGCAGCTGTGGTAAGCCCGCTTGCTCATTTGACGTTAGCTGTCGCCTGCAAGAACTTCACCCGCATCTGGTTTAAGCTGCTACCTGTTGTTAGGCGACAACAAGGGCACATGTAGCAAATGCTTTTTCCTGGCCCATTTTGCTAGGCCACGCTCTTCTGTGGCTCTTTAGTGCTTGCCAAACTGCTATGTGCATGCTGCTGCTTCCATCTGACAAGGAGCACAACCTTCTGACAGCAGCTTTCAACTTGCCTAAGGAAGAGCTTGGCCATTTAGATGTGCTGCAAATCTGTGTGTGTGTAAGGTGCAGGTGCAAGCTCCTGACAATGGTGTTCTCCAGGTTCAGTTTCTATCTGCCAGACGCATTGGAAATGTTTTCCTCTGGCATTCGCAGCAAGAGTCGCAGATTGCTTAACTGAGGAGCTCTGAGAATGGAACGGCAAGAGGTGTTCCGCTTTCGTCATAAACAGTGCTCCAGAGCGCTTGGCAACGGGCACAACGAAACGTGTGTGCGGGATAGTGACCATTCACGCCTAGTGCTGGCAATGCAGGAGCACTGCCAAAAGGCCAAGGGAGGCGCTTAGAATCCGGCTTGTGTGCAAAGCTTTCAGACTGCCAGAGGACCGCAGCTGTGGTAAGCCCGCTTGCTCATTTGACGTTAGCTGTCGCCTGCAAGAACTTCACCCGCATCTGGTTTATGCTGCTACCTGTTGTTAGGCGACAACAAGGGCACATGTAGCAAATGCTTTTTCCTGGCCCATTTTGCTAGGCCACGCTCTTCTGTGGCTCTTTAATGCTTGCCAAACTGCTATGTGCATGCTGCTGCTTCCATCTGACAAGGAGCACAACCTTCTGACAGCAGCTTTCAACTTGCCTAAGGAAGAGCTTGGCCATTTAGATGTGCTGCAAATCTGTGTGTGTGTAAGGTGCAGGTGCAAGCTCCTGACAATGGTGTTCTCCAGGTTCAGTTTCTATCTGCCAGACGCATTGGAAATGTTTTCCTCTGGCATTCGCACCAAGAGTCGTAGATTGCTTAACTGAGGAGCTCTGAGAATGGAACGGCAAGAGGTGTTCCGCTTTCGTCATAAACAGTGCTCCAGAGCGCTTGGCAACGGGCACAACGAAACGTGTGTGCGGGATAGTGACCATTCACACCTAGTGCTGGCAATGCACGAGCACTGCCAAAAGGCCAAGGGAGGCGCTTAGAATCCGGCTTGTGCGCAAAGCTTTCAGACTGCCAGAGGACCGCAGCTATGGTAAACCCGCTTGCTCATTTGACGTTAGCTGTCGCCTGCAAGAACTTCACCCGCATCTGGTTTATGCTGCTACTTGTTGTTAGGCGACAACAAGGGCACATGTAGCAAATGCTTTTTCCTGTTTCATTTTGCTAGGCCACGCTCTTCTGTGGCTCTTTAGTGCTTGCCAAACTGCTATGTGCGTGCTGCTGCTTCCATCTGACAAGGAGCACAACCTTCTGACAGCAGCTTTCAACTTGCCTAAGAAAGAGCTTGGCCATTTAGATGTGCTGAAAACCCGTGTGTGTGTAAGGTGCAGGTGCAAGCTCCTGACAAAGCTTTTCTCCAGGTTCAGTTTCTCCCTGCCAGACACATTGGAAATGTTTTCCTCTGGCATTCGCAGCAAGAGTCGCAGATTGCTTAACTGAGGAGCTCTGAGAATGGAACGGCAAGAGGTGTTCCGCTTTCGTCATAAACAGTGCTCCAGAGCGCTTGGCAACGGGCACAACGAAACGTGTGTGCGGGATAGTGACCATTCACGCCTAGTGCTGGCAATGCAGGAGCACTGCCAAAAGGCCAAGGAATCGGCGTAGCATCCGGCTTGTGTGCAAAGCTTTCAGACTGCCAGAGGACCGCAGCTGTGGTAAGCCCGCTTGCTCATTTGACGTTAGCTGTCGCCTGCAAGAACTTCACCCGCATCTGGTTTATGCTGCTACCTGTTGTTAGGCGACAACAAGGGCACATGTAGCAAATGCTTTTTCCTGTTTCATTTTGCTAGGCCACGCTCTTCTGTGGCTCTTTAGTGCTTGCCAAACTGCTATGTGCGTGCTGCTGCTTCCATCTGACAAGGAGCACAACCTTCTGACAGCAGCTTTCAACTTGCCTAAGAAAGAGCTTGGCCATTTAGATGTGCTGCAAATCTGTGTGTGTGTAAGGTGCAGGTGCAAGCTCCTGACAAAGGTGTTCTCCAGGTTCAGTTTCTCCCTGCCAGACGCATTGGAAATGTTTTCCTCTGGCATTCGCAGCAAGAGTCGCAGATTGCTTAACTGAGGAGCTCTGAGAATGGAACGGCAAGAGGTGTTCCGCTTTCGTCATAAACAGTGCTCCAGAGCGCTTGGCAACGGGCACAACGAAAACGTGTGTGCGGGATAGTGACCATTCACGCCTAGTGCTGGCAATGCACGAGCACTGCCAAAAGGCCAAGGGAGGCGCTTAGCATCCGGCTTGTGCGCAAAGCTTTCAGACTGCCAGAGGACCGCAGCTATGGTAAACCCGCTTGCTCATTTGACGTTAGCTGTCGCCTGCAAGAACTTCACCCGCATCTGGTTTATGCTGCTACCTGTTGTTAGGCGACAACAAGGGCACATGTAGCAAATGCTTTTTCCTGTTTCATTTTGCTAGGCCACGCTCTTCTGTGGCTCTTTAGTGCTTGCCAAACTGCTATGTGCGTGCTGCTGCTTCCATCTGACAAGGAGCACAACCTTCTGACAGCAGCTTTCAACTTGCCTAAGAAAGAGCTTGGCCATTTAGATGTGCTGCAAATCTGTGTGTGTGTAAGGTGCAGGTGCAAGCTCCTGACAATGGTGTTCTCCAGGTTCAGTTTCTATCTGCCAGACGCATTGGAAATGTTTTCCTCTGGCATTCGCACCAAGAGTCGTAGATTGCTTAACTGAGGAGCTCTGAGAATGGAACGGCAAGAGGTGTTCCGCTTTCGTCATAAACAGTGCTCCAGAGCGCTTGGCAACGGGCACAACGAAACGTGTGTGCGGGATAGTGACCATTCACGCCTAGTGCTGGCAATGCAGGAGCACTGCCAAAAGGCCAAGGAATCGGCGTAGCATCCGGCTTGTGTGCAAAGCTTTCAGACTGCCAGAGGACCGCAGCTGTGGTAAGCCCGCTTGCTCATTTGACGTTAGCTGTCGCCTGCAAGAACTTCACCCGCATCTGGTTTATGCTGCTACCTGTTGTTAGGCGACAACAAGGGCACATGTAGCAAATGCTTTTTACTGTTTCATTTTGCTAGGCCACGCTCTTCTGTGGCTCTTTAGTGCTTGCCAAACTGCTATGTGCGTGCTGCTGCTTCCATCTGACAAGGAGCACAACCTTCTGACAGCAGCTTTCAACTTGCCTAAGGAAGAGCTTGGCCATTTAGATGTGCTGCAAATCTGTGTGTGTGTAAGGTGCAGGTGCAAGCTCCTGACAATGGTGTTCTCCAGGTTCAGTTTCTATCTGCCAGACGCATTGGAAATGTTTTCCTCTGGCATTCGCAGCAAGAGTCGCAGATTGCTTAACTGAGGAGCTCTGAGAATGGAACGGCAAGAGGTGTTCCGCTTTCGTCATAAACAGTGCTCCAGAGCGCTTGGCAACGGGCACAACGAAACGTGTGTGCGGGATAGTGACCATTCACGCCTAGTGCTGGCAATGCACGAGCACTGCCAAAAGGCCAAGGGAGGCGCTTAGAATCCGGCTTGTGCGCAAAGCTTTCAGACTGCCAGAGGACCGCAGCTATGGTAAACCCGCTTGCTCATTTGACGTTAGCTGTCGCCTGCAAGAACTTCACCCGCATCTGGTTTATGCTGCTACCTGTTGTTAGGCGACAACAAGGGCACATGTAGCAAATGCTTTTTCCTGTTTAATTTTGCTATGCCACGCTCTTCTGTGGCTCTTTAGTGCTTGCCAAACTGCTATGTGCGTGCTGCTGCTTCCATCTGACAAGGAGCACAACCTTCTGACAGCAGCTTTCAACTTGCCTAAGAAAGAGCTTGGCCATTTAGATGTGCTGCAAATCTGTGTGTGTGTAAGGTACAGGTGCAAGCTCCTGACAAAGGTGTTCTCCAGGTTCAGTTTCTCCCTGCCAGACACATTGGAAATGTTTTCCTCTGGCATTCGCAGCAAGAGTCGCAGATTGCTTAACTGAGGAGCTCTGAGAATGGAACGGCAAGAGGTGTTCCGCTTTCGTCATAAACAGTGCTCCAGAGCGCTTGGCAACGGGCACAACGAAACGTGTGTGCGGGATAGTGACCATTCACGCCTAGTGCTGGCAATGCAGGAGCACTGCCAAAAGGCCAAGGAATCGGCGTAGCATCCGGCTTGTGTGCAAAGCTTTCAGACTGCCAGAGGACCGCAGCTGTGGTAAGCCCGCTTGCTCATTTGACGTTAGCTGTCGCCTGCAAGAACTTCACCCGCATCTGGTTTATGCTGCTACCTGTTGTTAGGCGACAACAAGGGCACATGTAGCAAATGCTTTTTCCTGTTTCATTTTGCTAGGCCACGCTCTTCTGTGGCTCTTTAGTGCTTGCCAAACTGCTATGTGCATGCTGCTGCTTCCATCTGACAAGGAGCACAACCTTCTGACAGCAGCTTTCAACTTGCCTAAGGAAGAGCTTGGCCATTTAGATGTGCTGCAAACCCGTGTGTGTGTAAGGTGCAGGTGCAAGCTCCTGACAATGGTGTTCTCCAGGTTCAGTTTCTATCTGCCAGACGCATTGGAAATGTTTTCCTCTGGCATTCGCAGCAAGAGTCGCAGATTGCTTAACTGAGGAGCTCTGAGAATGGAACGGCAAGAGGTGTTCCGCTTTCGTCATAAACAGTGCTCCAGAGCGCTTGGCAACAGGCACAACGAAACGTGTGTGCGGGATAGTGACCATTCACGCCTAGTGCTGGCAATGCACGAGCACTGCCAAAAGGCCAAGGGAGGCGCTTAGAATCCGGCTTGTGCGCAAAGCTTTCAGACTGCCAGAGGACCGGAGCTGTGGTAAGCCCACTTGCTCATTTGACGTTAGCTGTCGCCTGCAAGAACTTCACCCGCATCTGGTTTATGCTGCTACTTGTTGTTAGGCGACAACAAGGGCACATGTAGCAAATGCTTTTTCCTGTTTCATTTTGCTATGCCACGCTCTTCTGTGGCTCTTTAGTGCTTCCCAAACTGCTATGTGCGTGCTGCTGCTTCCATCTGACAAGGAGCACAACCTTCTGACAGCAGCTTTCAACTTGCCTAAGAAAGAGCTTGGCCATTTAGATGTGCTGAAAACCCGTGTGTGTGTAAGGTGCAGGTGCAAGCTCCTGACAAAGCTTTTCTCCAGGTTCAGTTTCTCCCTGCCAGACACATTGGAAATGTTTTCCTCTGGCATTCGCAGCAAGAGTCGCAGATTGCTTAACTGAGGAGCTCTGAGAATGGAACGGCAAGAGGTGTTCCGCTTTCGTCATAAACAGTGCTCCAGAGCGCTTGGCAACGGGCACAACGAAACGTGTGTGCGGGATAGTGACCATTCACGCCTAGTGCTGGCAATGCACGAGCACTGCCAAAAGGCCAAGGAATCGGCGTAGCATCCGGCTTGTGTGCAAAGCTTTCAGACTGCCAGAGGACCGCAGCTGTGGTAAGCCCGCTTGCTCATTTGACGTTAGCTGTCGCCTGCAAGAACTTCACCCGCATCTGGTTTATGCTGCTACCTGTTGTTAGGCGACAACAAGGGCACATGTAGCAAATGCTTTTTCCTGTTTCATTTTGCTAGGCCACGCTCTTCTGTGGCTCTTTAGTGCTTGCCAAACTGCTATGTGCGTGCTGCTGCTTCCATCTGACAAGGAGCACAACCTTCTGACAGCAGCTTTCAACTTGCCTAAGAAAGAGCTTGGCCATTTAGATGTGCTGCAAATCTGTGTGTGTGTAAGGTACAGGTGCAAGCTCCTGACAAAGGTGTTCTCCAGGTTCAGTTTCTCCCTGCCAGACGCATTGGAAATGTTTTCCTCTGGCATTCGCAGCAAGAGTCGCAGATTGCTTAACTGAGGAGCTCTGAGAATGGAACGGCAAGAGGTGTTCCGCTTTCGTCATAAACAGTGCTCCAGAGCGCTTGGCAACGGGCACAACGAAAACGTGTGTGCGGGATAGTGACCATTCACGCCTAGTGCTGGCAATGCACGAGCACTGCCAAAAGGCCAAGGGAGGCGCTTAGCATCCGGCTTGTGCGCAAAGCTTTCAGACTGCCAGAGGACCGCAGCTATGGTAAACCCGCTTGCTCATTTGACGTTAGCTGTCGCCTGCAAGAACTTCACCCGCATCTGGTTTATGCTGCTACCTGTTGTTAGGAGACAACAAGGGCACATGTAGCAAATGCTTTTTCCTGTTTCATTTTGCTAGGCCACGCTCTTCTGTGGCTCTTTAGTGCTTGCCAAACTGCTATGTGCGTGCTGCTGCTTCCATCTGACAAGGAGCACAACCTTCTGACAGCAGCTTTCAACTTGCCTAAGAAAGAGCTTGGCCATTTAGATGTGCTGCAAATCTGTGTGTGTGTAAGGTGCAGGTGCAAGCTCCTGACAATGGTGTTCTCCAGGTTCAGTTTCTATCTGCCAGACGCATTGGAAATGTTTTCCTCTGGCATTCGCAGCAAGAGTCGCAGATTGCTTAACTGAGGAGCTCTGAGAATGGAACGGCAAGAGGTGTTCCGCTTTCGTCATAAACAGTGCTCCAGAGCGCTTGGCAACGGGCACAACGAAACGTGTGTGCGGAATAGTGACCATTCACGCCTAGTGCTGGCAATGCAGGAGCACTGCCAAAAGGCCAAGGAATCGGCGTAGCATCCGGCTTGTGTGCAAAGCTTTCAGACTGCCAGAGGACCGCAGCTGTGGTAAGCCCGCTTGCTCATTTGACGTTAGCTGTCGCCTGCAAGAACTTCACCCGCATCTGGTTTATGCTGCTACCTGTTGTTAGGCGACAACAAGGGCACATGTAGCAAATGCTTTTTACTGTTTCATTTTGCTAGGCCACGCTCTTCTGTGGCTCTTTAGTGCTTGCCAAACTGCTATGTGCGTGCTGCTGCTTCCATCTGACAAGGAGCACAACCTTCTGACAGCAGCTTTCAACTTGCCTAAGGAAGAGCTTGGCCATTTAGATGTGCTGCAAATCTGTGTGTGTGTAAGGTGCAGGTGCAAGCTCCTGACAATGGTGTTCTCCAGGTTCAGTTTCTATCTGCCAGACGCATTGGAAATGTTTTCCTCTGGCATTCGCAGCAAGAGTCGCAGATTGCTTAACTGAGGAGCTCTGAGAATGGAACGGCAAGAGGTGTTCCGCTTTCGTCATAAACAGTGCTCCAGAGCGCTTGGCAACGGGCACAACGAAACGTGTGTGCGGGATAGTGACCATTCACGCCTAGTGCTGGCAATGCACGAGCACTGCCAAAAGGCCAAGGGAGGCGCTTAGAATCCGGCTTGTGCGCAAAGCTTTCAGACTGCCAGAGGACCGCAGCTATGGTAAACCCGCTTGCTCATTTGACGTTAGCTGTCACCTGCAAGAACTTCACCCGCATCTGGTTTATGCTGCTACCTGTTGTTAGGAGACAACAAGGGCACATGTAGCAAATGCTTTTTCCTGTTTCATTTTGCTATGCCACGCTCTTCTGTGGCTCTTTAGTGCTTGCCAAACTGCTATGTGCGTGCTGCTGCTTCCATCTGACAAGGAGCACAACCTTCTGACAGCAGCTTTCAACTTGCCTAAGAAAGAGCTTGGCCATTTAGATGTGCTGAAAACCCGTGTGTGTGTAACGTGCAGGTGCAAGCTCCTGACAAAGCTTTTCTCCAGGTTCAGTTTCTATCTGCCAGACACATTGGAAATGTTTTCCTCTGGCATTCGCAGCAAGAGTCGCAGATTGCTTAACTGAGGAGCTCTGAGAATGGAACGGCAAGAGGTGTTCCGCTTTCGTCATAAACAGTGCTCCAGAGCGCTTGGCAACAGGCACAACGAAACGTGTGTGCGGGATAGTGACCATTCACGCCTAGTGCTGGCAATGCACGAGCACTGCCAAAAGGCCAAGGGAGGCGCTTAGAATCCGGCTTGTGCGCAAAGCTTTCAGACTGCCAGAGGACCGCAGCTGTGGTAAGCCCGCTTGCTCATTTGACGTTAGCTGTCGCCTGCAAGAACTTCACCCGCATCTGGTTTAAGCTGCTACCTGTTGTTAGGCGACAACAAGGGCACATGTAGCAAATGCTTTTTCCTGGCCCATTTTGCTAGGCCACGCTCTTCTGTGGCTCTTTAATGCTTGCCAAACTGCTATGTGCATGCTGCTGCTTCCATCTGACAAGGAGCACAACCTTCTGACAGCAGCTTTCAACTTGCCTAAGGAAGAGCTTGGCCATTTAGATGTGCTGCAAATCTGTGTGTGTGTAAGGTGCAGGTGCAAGCTCCTGACAATGGTGTTCTCCAGGTTCAGTTTCTATCTGCCAGACGCATTGGAAATGTTTTCCTCTGGCATTCGCAGCAAGAGTCGCAGATTGCTTAACTGAGGAGCTCTGAGAATGGAACGGCAAGAGGTGTTCCGCTTTCGTCATAAACAGTGCTCCAGAGCGCTTGGCAACGGGCACAACGAAACGTGTGTGCGGGATAGTGACCATTCACGCCTAGTGCTGGCAATGCAGGAGCACTGCCAAAAGGCCAAGGGAGGCGCTTAGAATCCGGCTTGTGCGCAAAGCTTTCAGACTGCCAGAGGACCGCAGCTGTGGTAAGCCCGCTTGCTCATTTGACGTTAGCTGTCGCCTGCAAGAACTTCACCCGCATCTGGTTTATGCTGCTACCTGTTGTTAGGCGACAACAAGGGCACATGTAGCAAATGCTTTTTCCTGGCCCATTTTGCTAGGCCACGCTCTTCTGTGGCTCTTTAATGCTTGCCAAACTGCTATGTGCATGCTGCTGCTTCCATCTGACAAGGAGCACAACCTTCTGACAGCAGCTTTCAACTTGCCTAAGGAAGAGCTTGGCCATTTAGATGTGCTGCAAATCTGTGTGTGTGTAAGGTGCAGGTGCAAGCTCCTGACAATGGTGTTCTCCAGGTTCAGTTTCTATCTGCCAGACGCATTGGAAATGTTTTCCTCTGGCATTCGCACCAAGAGTCGTAGATTGCTTAACTGAGGAGCTCTGAGAATGGAACGGCAAGAGGTGTTCCGCTTTCGTCATAAACAGTGCTCCAGAGCGCTTGGCAACGGGCACAACGAAACGTGTGTGCGGGATAGTGACCATTCACACCTAGTGCTGGCAATGCACGAGCACTGCCAAAAGGCCAAGGGAGGCGCTTAGAATCCGGCTTGTGCGCAAAGCTTTCAGACTGCCAGAGGACCGCAGCTATGGTAAACCCGCTTGCTCATTTGACGTTAGCTGTCGCCTGCAAGAACTTCACCCGCATCTGGTTTATGCTGCTACTTGTTGTTAGGCGACAACAAGGGCACATGTAGCAAATGCTTTTTCCTGTTTCATTTTGCTAGGCCACGCTCTTCTGTGGCTCTTTAGTGCTTGCCAAACTGCTATGTGCGTGCTGCTGCTTCCATCTGACAAGGAGCACAACCTTCTGACAGCAGCTTTCAACTTGCCTAAGAAAGAGCTTGGCCATTTAGATGTGCTGAAAACCCGTGTGTGTGTAAGGTGCAGGTGCAAGCTCCTGACAAAGCTTTTCTCCAGGTTCAGTTTCTCCCTGCCAGACACATTGGAAATGTTTTCCTCTGGCATTCGCAGCAAGAGTCGCAGATTGCTTAACTGAGGAGCTCTGAGAATGGAACGGCAAGAGGTGTTCCGCTTTCGTCATAAACAGTGCTCCAGAGCGCTTGGCAACGGGCACAACGAAACGTGTGTGCGGGATAGTGACCATTCACGCCTAGTGCTGGCAATGCAGGAGCACTGCCAAAAGGCCAAGGAATCGGCGTAGCATCCGGCTTGTGTGCAAAGCTTTCAGACTGCCAGAGGACCGCAGCTGTGGTAAGCCCGCTTGCTCATTTGACGTTAGCTGTCGCCTGCAAGAACTTCACCCGCATCTGGTTTATGCTGCTACCTGTTGTTAGGCGACAACAAGGGCACATGTAGCAAATGCTTTTTCCTGTTTCATTTTGCTAGGCCACGCTCTTCTGTGGCTCTTTAGTGCTTGCCAAACTGCTATGTGCGTGCTGCTGCTTCCATCTGACAAGGAGCACAACCTTCTGACAGCAGCTTTCAACTTGCCTAAGAAAGAGCTTGGCCATTTAGATGTGCTGCAAATCTGTGTGTGTGTAAGGTGCAGGTGCAAGCTCCTGACAATGGTGTTCTCCAGGTTCAGTTTCTATCTGCCAGACGCATTGGAAATGTTTTCCTCTGGCATTCGCAGCAAGAGTCGCAGATTGCTTAACTGAGGAGCTCTGAGAATGGAACGGCAAGAGGTGTTCCGCTTTCGTCATAAACAGTGCTCCAGAGCGCTTGGCAACGGGCACAACGAAACGTGTGTGCGGGATAGTGACCATTCACGCCTAGTGCTGGCAATGCACGAGCACTGCCAAAAGGCCAAGGGAGGCGCTTAGAATCCGGCTTGTGCGCAAAGCTTTCAGACTGCCAGAGGACCGCAGCTATGGTAAACCCGCTTGCTCATTTGACGTTAGCTGTCGCCTGCAAGAACTTCACCCGCATCTGGTTTATGCTGCTACCTGTTGTTAGGAGACAACAAGGGCACATGTAGCAAATGCTTTTTCCTGTTTCATTTTGCTATGCCACGCTCTTCTGTGGCTCTTTAGTGCTTGCCAAACTGCTATGTGCGTGCTGCTGCTTCCATCTGACAAGGAGCACAACCTTCTGACAGCAGCTTTCAACTTGCCTAAGAAAGAGCTTGGCCATTTAGATGTGCTGAAAACCCGTGTGTGTGTAACGTGCAGGTGCAAGCTCCTGACAAAGCTTTTCTCCAGGTTCAGTTTCTATCTGCCAGACACATTGGAAATGTTTTCCTCTGGCATTCGCAGCAAGAGTCGCAGATTGCTTAACTGAGGAGCTCTGAGAATGGAACGGCAAGAGGTGTTCCGCTTTCGTCATAAACAGTGCTCCAGAGCGCTTGGCAACAGGCACAACGAAACGTGTGTGCGGGATAGTGACCATTCACGCCTAGTGCTGGCAATGCACGAGCACTGCCAAAAGGCCAAGGGAGGCGCTTAGCATCCGGCTTGTGCGCAAAGCTTTCAGACTGCCAGAGGACCGCAGCTATGGTAAACCCGCTTGCTCATTTGACGTTAGCTGTCGCCTGCAAGAACTTCACCCGCATCTGGTTTATGCTGCTACTTGTTGTTAGGCGACAACAAGGGCACATGTAGCAAATGCTTTTTCCTGTTTCATTTTGCTAGGCCACGCTCTTCTGTGGCTCTTTAGTGCTTGCCAAACTGCTATGTGCGTGCTGCTGCTTCCATCTGACAAGGAGCACAACCTTCTGACTGCAGCTTTCAACTTGCCTAAGAAAGAGCTTGGCCATTTAGATGTGCTGAAAACCCGTGTGTGTGTAAGGTGCAGGTGCAAGCTCCTGACAAAGCTTTTCTCCAGGTTCAGTTTCTCCCTGCCAGACACATTGGAAATGTTTTCCTCTGGCATTCGAAGCAAGAGTCGCAGATTGCTTAACTGAGGAGCTCTGAGAATGGAACGGCAAGAGGTGTTCCGCTTTCGTCATAAACAGTGCTCCAGAGCGCTTGGCAACGGGCACAACGAAACGTGTGTGCGGGATAGTGACCATTCACGCCTAGTGCTGGCAATGCAGGAGCACTGCCAAAAGGCCAAGGAATCGGCGTAGCATCCGGCTTGTGTGCAAAGCTTTCAGACTGCCAGAGGACCGCAGCTGTGGTAAGCCCGCTTGCTCATTTGACGTTAGCTGTCGCCTGCAAGAACTTCACCCGCATCTGGTTTATGCTGCTACCTGTTGTTAGGCGACAACAAGGGCACATGTAGCAAATGCTTTTTCCTGTTTCATTTTGCTAGGCCACGCTCTTCTGTGGCTCTTTAGTGCTTGCCAAACTGCTATGTGCGTGCTGCTGCTTCCATCTGACAAGGAGCACAACCTTCTGACAGCAGCTTTCAACTTGCCTAAGAAAGAGCTTGGCCATTTAGATGTGCTGCAAATCTGTGTGTGTGTAAGGTACAGGTGCAAGCTCCTGACAAAGGTGTTCTCCAGGTTCAGTTTCTCCCTGCCAGACGCATTGGAAATGTTTTCCTCTGGCATTCGCAGCAAGAGTCGCAGATTGCTTAACTGAGGAGCTCTGAGAATGGAACGGCAAGAGGTGTTCCGCTTTCGTCATAAACAGTGCTCCAGAGCGCTTGGCAACGGGCACAACGAAAACGTGTGTGCGGGATAGTGACCATTCACGCCTAGTGCTGGCAATGCACGAGCACTGCCAAAAGGCCAAGGGAGGCCCTTAGCATCCGGCTTGTGCGCAAAGCTTTCAGACTGCCAGAGGACCGCAGCTATGGTAAACCCGCTTGCTCATTTGACGTTAGCTGTCGCCTGCAAGAACTTCACCCGCATCTGGTTTATGCTGCTACCTGTTGTTAGGAGACAACAAGGGCACATGTAGCAAATGCTTTTTCCTGTTTCATTTTGCTAGGCCACGCTCTTCTGTGGCTCTTTAGTGCTTGCCAAACTGCTATGTGCGTGCTGCTGCTTCCATCTGACAAGGAGCACAACCTTCTGACAGCAGCTTTCAACTTGCCTAAGAAAGAGCTTGGCCATTTAGATGTGCTGCAAATCTGTGTGTGTGTAAGGTGCAGGTGCAAGCTCCTGACAATGGTGTTCTCCAGGTTCAGTTTCTATCTGCCAGACGCATTGGAAATGTTTTCCTCTGGCATTCGCACCAAGAGTCGTAGATTGCTTAACTGAGGAGCTCTGAGAATGGAACGGCAAGAGGTGTTCCGCTTTCGTCATAAACAGTGCTCCAGAGCGCTTGGCAACGGGCACAACGAAACGTGTGTGCGGGATAGTGACCATTCACGCCTAGTGCTGGCAATGCAGGAGCACTGCCAAAAGGCCAAGGAATCGGCGTAGCATCCGGCTTGTGTGCAAAGCTTTCAGACTGCCAGAGGACCGCAGCTGTGGTAAACCCGCTTGCTCATTTGACGTTAGCTGTCGCCTGCAAGAACTTCACCCGCATCTGGTTTATGCTGCTACCTGTTGTTAGGCGACAACAAGGGCACATGTAGCAAATGCTTTTTACTGTTTCATTTTGCTAGGCCACGCTCTTCTGTGGCTCTTTAGTGCTTGCCAAACTGCTATGTGCGTGCTGCTGCTTCCATCTGACAAGGAGCACAACCTTCTGACAGCAGCTTTCAACTTGCCTAAGAAAGAGCTTGGCCATTTAGATGTGCTGAAAACCCGTGTGTGTGTAAGGTGCAGGTGCAAGCTCCTGACAAAGCTTTTCTCCAGGTTCAGTTTCTCCCTGCCAGACACATTGGAAATGTTTTCCTCTGGCATTCGAAGCAAGAGTCGCAGATTGCTTAACTGAGGAGCTCTGAGAATGGAACGGCAAGAGGTGTTCCGCTTTCGTCATAAACAGTGCTCCAGAGCGCTTGGCAACGGGCACAACGAAACGTGTGTGCGGGATAGTGACCATTCACGCCTAGTGCTGGCAATGCAGGAGCACTGCCAAAAGGCCAAGGAATCGGCGTAGCATCCGGCTTGTGTGCAAAGCTTTCAGACTGCCAGAGGACCGCAGCTGTGGTAAGCCCGCTTGCTCATTTGACGTTAGCTGTCGCCTGCAAGAACTTCACCCGCATCTGGTTTATGCTGCTACCTGTTGTTAGGCGACAACAAGGGCACATGTAGCAAATGCTTTTTCCTGGCCCATTTTGCTATGCCACGCTCTTCTGCGGCTCTTTAATGCTTGCCAAACTGCTATGTGCATGCTGCTGCTTCCATCTGACAAGGAGCACAACCTTCTGACAGCAGCTTTCAACTTGCCTAAGGAAGAGCTTGGCCATTTAGATGTGCTGCAAATCTGTGTGTGTGTAAGGTGCAGGTGCAAGCTCCTGACAATGGTGTTCTCCAGGTTCAGTTTCTATCTGCCAGACGCATTGGAAATGTTTTCCTCTGGCATTCGCAGCAAGAGTCGCAGATTGCTTAACTGAGGAGCTCTGAGAATGGAACGGCAAGAGGTGTTCCGCTTTCGTCATAAACAGTGCTCCAGAGCGCTTGGCAACGGGCACAACGAAACGTGTGTGCGGGATAGTGACCATTCACACCTAGTGCTGGCAATGCACGAGCACTGCCAAAAGGCCAAGGGAGGCGCTTAGCATCCGGCTTGTGCGCAAAGCTTTCAGACTGCCAGAGGACCGCAGCTGTGGTAAGCCCGCTTGCTCATTTGACGTTAGCTGTCGCCTGCAAGAACTTCACCCGCATCTGGTTTATGCTGCTACCTGTTGTTAGGCGACAACAAGGGCACATGTAGCAAATGCTTTTTCCTGGCCCATTTTGCTAGGCCACGCTCTTCTGTGGCTCTTTAGTGCTTGCCAAACTGCTATGTGCGTGCTGCTGCTTCCATCTGACAAGGAGCACAACCTTCTGACAGCAGCTTTCAACTTGCCTAAGAAAGAGCTTGGCCATTTAGATGTGCTGAAAACCCGTGTGTGTGTAAGGTGCAGGTGCAAGCTCCTGACAAAGCTTTTCTCCAGGTTCAGTTTCTCCCTGCCAGACACATTGGAAATGTTTTCCTCTGGCATTCGAAGCAAGAGTCGCAGATTGCTTAACTGAGGAGCTCTGAGAATGGAACGGCAAGAGGTGTTCCGCTTTCGTCATAAACAGTGCTCCAGAGCGCTTGGCAACGGGCACAACGAAACGTGTGTGCGGGATAGTGACCATTCACGCCTAGTGCTGGCAATGCACGAGCACTGCCAAAAGGCCAAGGGAGGCGCTTAGAATCCGGCTTGTGCGCAAAGCTTTCAGACTGCCAGAGGACCGCAGCTGTGGTAAGCCCGCTTGCTCATTTGACGTTAGCTGTCGCCTGCAAGAACTTCACCCGCATCTGGTTTATGCTGCTACCTGTTGTTAGGAGACAACAAGGGCACATGTAGCAAATGCTTTTTCCTGTTTCATTTTGCTAGGCCACGCTCTTCTGTGGCTCTTTAGTGCTTGCCAAACTGCTATGTGCGTGCTGCTGCTTCCATCTGACAAGGAGCACAACCTTCTGACAGCAGCTTTCAACTTGCCTAAGAAAGAGCTTGGCCATTTAGATGTGCTGAAAACCCGTGTGTGTGTAACGTGCAGGTGCAAGCTCCTGACAAAGCTTTTCTCCAGGTTCAGTTTCTATCTGCCAGACACATTGGAAATGTTTTCCTCTGGCATTCGCAGCAAGAGTCGCAGATTGCTTAACTGAGGAGCTCTGAGAATGGAACGGCAAGAGGTGTTCCGCTTTCGTCATAAACAGTGCTCCAGAGCGCTTGGCAACGGGCACAACGAAACGTGTGTGCGGGATAGTGACCATTCACGCCTAGTGCTGGCAATGCAGGAGCACTGCCAAAAGGCCAAGGAATCGGCGTAGCATCCGGCTTGTGTGCAAAGCTTTCAGACTGCCAGAGGACCGCAGCTGTGGTAAGCCCGCTTGCTCATTTGACGTTAGCTGTCGCCTGCAAGAACTTCACCCGCATCTGGTTTATGCTGCTACCTGTTGTTAGGCGACAACAAGGGCACATGTAGCAAATGCTTTTTACTGTTTCATTTTGCTAGGCCACGCTCTTCTGTGGCTCTTTAGTGCTTGCCAAACTGCTATGTGCGTGCTGCTGCTTCCATCTGACAAGGAGCACAACCTTCTGACAGCAGCTTTCAACTTGCCTAAGGAAGAGCTTGGCCATTTAGATGTGCTGCAAATCTGTGTGTGTGTAAGGTGCAGGTGCAAGCTCCTGACAATGGTGTTCTCCAGGTTCAGTTTCTATCTGCCAGACGCATTGGAAATGTTTTCCTCTGGCATTCGCAGCAAGAGTCGCAGATTGCTTAACTGAGGAGCTCTGAGAATGGAACGGCAAGAGGTGTTCCGCTTTCGTCATAAACAGTGCTCCAGAGCGCTTGGCAACGGGCACAACGAAACGTGTGTGCGGGATAGTGACCATTCACGCCTAGTGCTGGCAATGCACGAGCACTGCCAAAAGGCCAAGGGAGGCGCTTAGAATCCGGCTTGTGCGCAAAGCTTTCAGACTGCCAGAGGACCGCAGCTATGGTAAACCCGCTTGCTCATTTGACGTTAGCTGTCGCCTGCAAGAACTTCACCCGCATCTGGTTTATGCTGCTACCTGTTGTTAGGAGACAACAAGGGCACATGTAGCAAATGCTTTTTCCTGTTTCATTTTGCTATGCCACGCTCTTCTGTGGCTCTTTAGTGCTTGCCAAACTGCTATGTGCGTGCTGCTGCTTCCATCTGACAAGGAGCACAACCTTCTGACAGCAGCTTTCAACTTGCCTAAGAAAGAGCTTGGCCATTTAGATGTGCTGAAAACCCGTGTGTGTGTAACGTGCAGGTGCAAGCTCCTGACAAAGCTTTTCTCCAGGTTCAGTTTCTATCTGCCAGACACATTGGAAATGTTTTCCTCTGGCATTCGCAGCAAGAGTCGCAGATTGCTTAACTGAGGAGCTCTGAGAATGGAACGGCAAGAGGTGTTCCGCTTTCGTCATAAACAGTGCTCCAGAGCGCTTGGCAACAGGCACAACGAAACGTGTGTGCGGGATAGTGACCATTCACGCCTAGTGCTGGCAATGCACGAGCACTGCCAAAAGGCCAAGGGAGGCGCTTAGCATCCGGCTTGTGCGCAAAGCTTTCAGACTGCCAGAGGACCGCAGCTATGGTAAACCCGCTTGCTCATTTGACGTTAGCTGTCGCCTGCAAGAACTTCACCCGCATCTGGTTTATGCTGCTACTTGTTGTTAGGCGACAACAAGGGCACATGTAGCAAATGCTTTTTCCTGTTTCATTTTGCTAGGCCACGCTCTTCTGTGGCTCTTTAGTGCTTGCCAAACTGCTATGTGCGTGCTGCTGCTTCCATCTGACAAGGAGCACAACCTTCTGACTGCAGCTTTCAACTTGCCTAAGAAAGAGCTTGGCCATTTAGATGTGCTGAAAACCCGTGTGTGTGTAAGGTGCAGGTGCAAGCTCCTGACAAAGCTTTTCTCCAGGTTCAGTTTCTCCCTGCCAGACACATTGGAAATGTTTTCCTCTGGCATTCGAAGCAAGAGTCGCAGATTGCTTAACTGAGGAGCTCTGAGAATGGAACGGCAAGAGGTGTTCCGCTTTCGTCATAAACAGTGCTCCAGAGCGCTTGGCAACGGGCACAACGAAACGTGTGTGCGGGATAGTGACCATTCACGCCTAGTGCTGGCAATGCAGGAGCACTGCCAAAAGGCCAAGGAATCGGCGTAGCATCCGGCTTGTGTGCAAAGCTTTCAGACTGCCAGAGGACCGCAGCTGTGGTAAGCCCGCTTGCTCATTTGACGTTAGCTGTCGCCTGCAAGAACTTCACCCGCATCTGGTTTATGCTGCTACCTGTTGTTAGGCGACAACAAGGGCACATGTAGCAAATGCTTTTTCCTGTTTCATTTTGCTAGGCCACGCTCTTCTGTGGCTCTTTAGTGCTTGCCAAACTGCTATGTGCGTGCTGCTGCTTCCATCTGACAAGGAGCACAACCTTCTGACAGCAGCTTTCAACTTGCCTAAGAAAGAGCTTGGCCATTTAGATGTGCTGCAAATCTGTGTGTGTGTAAGGTACAGGTGCAAGCTCCTGACAAAGGTGTTCTCCAGGTTCAGTTTCTCCCTGCCAGACGCATTGGAAATGTTTTCCTCTGGCATTCGCAGCAAGAGTCGCAGATTGCTTAACTGAGGAGCTCTGAGAATGGAACGGCAAGAGGTGTTCCGCTTTCGTCATAAACAGTGCTCCAGAGCGCTTGGCAACGGGCACAACGAAAACGTGTGTGCGGGATAGTGACCATTCACGCCTAGTGCTGGCAATGCACGAGCACTGCCAAAAGGCCAAGGGAGGCCCTTAGCATCCGGCTTGTGCGCAAAGCTTTCAGACTGCCAGAGGACCGCAGCTATGGTAAACCCGCTTGCTCATTTGACGTTAGCTGTCGCCTGCAAGAACTTCACCCGCATCTGGTTTATGCTGCTACCTGTTGTTAGGAGACAACAAGGGCACATGTAGCAAATGCTTTTTCCTGTTTCATTTTGCTAGGCCACGCTCTTCTGTGGCTCTTTAGTGCTTGCCAAACTGCTATGTGCGTGCTGCTGCTTCCATCTGACAAGGAGCACAACCTTCTGACAGCAGCTTTCAACTTGCCTAAGAAAGAGCTTGGCCATTTAGATGTGCTGCAAATCTGTGTGTGTGTAAGGTGCAGGTGCAAGCTCCTGACAATGGTGTTCTCCAGGTTCAGTTTCTATCTGCCAGACGCATTGGAAATGTTTTCCTCTGGCATTCGCACCAAGAGTCGTAGATTGCTTAACTGAGGAGCTCTGAGAATGGAACGGCAAGAGGTGTTCCGCTTTCGTCATAAACAGTGCTCCAGAGCGCTTGGCAACGGGCACAACGAAACGTGTGTGCGGGATAGTGACCATTCACGCCTAGTGCTGGCAATGCAGGAGCACTGCCAAAAGGCCAAGGAATCGGCGTAGCATCCGGCTTGTGTGCAAAGCTTTCAGACTGCCAGAGGACCGCAGCTGTGGTAAACCCGCTTGCTCATTTGACGTTAGCTGTCGCCTGCAAGAACTTCACCCGCATCTGGTTTATGCTGCTACCTGTTGTTAGGCGACAACAAGGGCACATGTAGCAAATGCTTTTTACTGTTTCATTTTGCTAGGCCACGCTCTTCTGTGGCTCTTTAGTGCTTGCCAAACTGCTATGTGCGTGCTGCTGCTTCCATCTGACAAGGAGCACAACCTTCTGACAGCAGCTTTCAACTTGCCTAAGAAAGAGCTTGGCCATTTAGATGTGCTGAAAACCCGTGTGTGTGTAAGGTGCAGGTGCAAGCTCCTGACAAAGCTTTTCTCCAGGTTCAGTTTCTCCCTGCCAGACACATTGGAAATGTTTTCCTCTGGCATTCGAAGCAAGAGTCGCAGATTGCTTAACTGAGGAGCTCTGAGAATGGAACGGCAAGAGGTGTTCCGCTTTCGTCATAAACAGTGCTCCAGAGCGCTTGGCAACGGGCACAACGAAACGTGTGTGCGGGATAGTGACCATTCACGCCTAGTGCTGGCAATGCAGGAGCACTGCCAAAAGGCCAAGGAATCGGCGTAGCATCCGGCTTGTGTGCAAAGCTTTCAGACTGCCAGAGGACCGCAGCTGTGGTAAGCCCGCTTGCTCATTTGACGTTAGCTGTCGCCTGCAAGAACTTCACCCGCATCTGGTTTATGCTGCTACCTGTTGTTAGGCGACAACAAGGGCACATGTAGCAAATGCTTTTTCCTGGCCCATTTTGCTATGCCACGCTCTTCTGCGGCTCTTTAATGCTTGCCAAACTGCTATGTGCATGCTGCTGCTTCCATCTGACAAGGAGCACAACCTTCTGACAGCAGCTTTCAACTTGCCTAAGGAAGAGCTTGGCCATTTAGATGTGCTGCAAATCTGTGTGTGTGTAAGGTGCAGGTGCAAGCTCCTGACAATGGTGTTCTCCAGGTTCAGTTTCTATCTGCCAGACGCATTGGAAATGTTTTCCTCTGGCATTCGCAGCAAGAGTCGCAGATTGCTTAACTGAGGAGCTCTGAGAATGGAACGGCAAGAGGTGTTCCGCTTTCGTCATAAACAGTGCTCCAGAGCGCTTGGCAACGGGCACAACGAAACGTGTGTGCGGGATAGTGACCATTCACACCTAGTGCTGGCAATGCACGAGCACTGCCAAAAGGCCAAGGGAGGCGCTTAGCATCCGGCTTGTGCGCAAAGCTTTCAGACTGCCAGAGGACCGCAGCTGTGGTAAGCCCGCTTGCTCATTTGACGTTAGCTGTCGCCTGCAAGAACTTCACCCGCATCTGGTTTATGCTGCTACCTGTTGTTAGGCGACAACAAGGGCACATGTAGCAAATGCTTTTTCCTGGCCCATTTTGCTAGGCCACGCTCTTCTGTGGCTCTTTAGTGCTTGCCAAACTGCTATGTGCGTGCTGCTGCTTCCATCTGACAAGGAGCACAACCTTCTGACAGCAGCTTTCAACTTGCCTAAGAAAGAGCTTGGCCATTTAGATGTGCTGAAAACCCGTGTGTGTGTAAGGTGCAGGTGCAAGCTCCTGACAAAGCTTTTCTCCAGGTTCAGTTTCTCCCTGCCAGACACATTGGAAATGTTTTCCTCTGGCATTCGAAGCAAGAGTCGCAGATTGCTTAACTGAGGAGCTCTGAGAATGGAACGGCAAGAGGTGTTCCGCTTTCGTCATAAACAGTGCTCCAGAGCGCTTGGCAACGGGCACAACGAAACGTGTGTGCGGGATAGTGACCATTCACGCCTAGTGCTGGCAATGCACGAGCACTGCCAAAAGGCCAAGGGAGGCGCTTAGAATCCGGCTTGTGCGCAAAGCTTTCAGACTGCCAGAGGACCGCAGCTGTGGTAAGCCCGCTTGCTCATTTGACGTTAGCTGTCGCCTGCAAGAACTTCACCCGCATCTGGTTTATGCTGCTACCTGTTGTTAGGAGACAACAAGGGCACATGTAGCAAATGCTTTTTCCTGTTTCATTTTGCTAGGCCACGCTCTTCTGTGGCTCTTTAGTGCTTGCCAAACTGCTATGTGCGTGCTGCTGCTTCCATCTGACAAGGAGCACAACCTTCTGACAGCAGCTTTCAACTTGCCTAAGAAAGAGCTTGGCCATTTAGATGTGCTGAAAACCCGTGTGTGTGTAACGTGCAGGTGCAAGCTCCTGACAAAGCTTTTCTCCAGGTTCAGTTTCTATCTGCCAGACACATTGGAAATGTTTTCCTCTGGCATTCGCAGCAAGAGTCGCAGATTGCTTAACTGAGGAGCTCTGAGAATGGAACGGCAAGAGGTGTTCCGCTTTCGTCATAAACAGTGCTCCAGAGCGCTTGGCAACGGGCACAACGAAACGTGTGTGCGGGATAGTGACCATTCACACCTAGTGCTGGCAATGCAGGAGCACTGCCAAAAGGCCAAGGAATCGGCGTAGCATCCGGCTTGTGTGCAAAGCTTTCAGACTGCCAGAGGACCGCAGCTGTGGTAAGCCCGCTTGCTCATTTGACGTTAGCTGTCGCCTGCAAGAACTTCACCCGCATCTGGTTTATGCTGCTACCTGTTGTTAGGCGACAACAAGGGCACATGTAGCAAATGCTTTTTCCTGTTTCATTTTGCTAGGCCACGCTCTTCTGTGGCTCTTTAGTGCTTGCCAAACTGCTATGTGCGTGCTGCTGCTTCCATCTGACAAGGAGCACAACCTTCTGACAGCAGCTTTCAACTTGCCTAAGGAAGAGCTTGGCCATTTAGATGTGCTGCAAATCTGTGTGTGTGTAAGGTACAGGTGCAAGCTCCTGACAAAGGTGTTCTCCAGGTTCAGTTTCTCCCTGCCAGACGCATTGGAAATGTTTTCCTCTGGCATTCGCAGCAAGAGTCGCAGATTGCTTAACTGAGGAGCTCTGAGAATGGAACGGCAAGAGGTGTTCCGCTTTCGTCATAAACAGTGCTCCAGAGCGCTTGGCAACGGGCACAACGAAAACGTGTGTGCGGGATAGTGACCATTCACGCCTAGTGCTGGCAATGCACGAGCACTGCCAAAAGGCCAAGGGAGGCGCTTAGCATCCGGCTTGTGCGCAAAGCTTTCAGACTGCCAGAGGACCGCAGCTATGGTAAACCCGCTTGCTCATTTGACGTTAGCTGTCGCCTGCAAGAACTTCACCCGCATCTGGTTTATGCTGCTACCTGTTGTTAGGAGACAACAAGGGCACATGTAGCAAATGCTTTTTCCTGTTTCATTTTGCTAGGCCACGCTCTTCTGTGGCTCTTTAGTGCTTGCCAAACTGCTATGTGCGTGCTGCTGCTTCCATCTGACAAGGAGCACAACCTTCTGACAGCAGCTTTCAACTTGCCTAAGAAAGAGCTTGGCCATTTAGATGTGCTGCAAATCTGTGTGTGTGTAAGGTGCAGGTGCAAGCTCCTGACAATGGTGTTCTCCAGGTTCAGTTTCTATCTGCCAGACGCATTGGAAATGTTTTCCTCTGGCATTCGCACCAAGAGTCGTAGATTGCTTAACTGAGGAGCTCTGAGAATGGAACGGCAAGAGGTGTTCCGCTTTCGTCATAAACAGTGCTCCAGAGCGCTTGGCAACGGGCCAATCGAAACGTGTGTGCGGGATAGTGACCATTCACGCCTAGTGCTGGCAATGCAGGAGCACTGCCAAAAGGCCAAGGAAGGGGCGTAGCATCCGGCTTGTGTGCAAAGCTTTCAGACTGCCAGAGGACCGCAGCTGTGGTAAGCCCGCTTGCTCATTTGACGTTAGCTGTCGCCTGCAAGAACTTCACCCGCATCTGGTTTATGCTGCTACCTGTTGTTAGGCGACAACAAGGGCACATGTAGCAAATGCTTTTTCCTGGCCCATTTTGCTATGCCACGCTCTTCTGTGGCTCTTTAATGCTTGCCAAACTGCTATGTGCATGCTGCTGCTTCCATCTGACAAGGAGCACAACCTTCTGACAGCAGCTTTCAACTTGCCTAAGGAAGAGCTTGGCCATTTAGATGTGCTGCAAATCTGTGTGTGTGTAAGGTGCAGGTGCAAGCTCCTGACAATGGTGTTCTCCAGGTTCAGTTTCTATCTGCCAGACGCATTGGAAATGTTTTCCTCTGGCATTCGCAGCAAGAGTCGCAGATTGCTTAACTGAGGAGCTCTGAGAATGGAACGGCAAGAGGTGTTCCGCTTTCGTCATAAACAGTGCTCCAGAGCGCTTGGCAACGGGCACAACGAAACGTGTGTGCGGGATAGTGACCATTCACACCTAGTGCTGGCAATGCACGAGCACTGCCAAAAGGCCAAGGGAGGCGCTTAGCATCCGGCTTGTGCGCAAAGCTTTCAGACTGCCAGAGGACCGCAGCTATGGTAAACCCGCTTGCTCATTTGACGTTAGCTGTCGCCTGCAAGAACTTCACCCGCATCTGGTTTATGCTGCTACCTGTTGTTAGGCGACAACAAGGGCACATGTAGCAAATGCTTTTTCCTGGCCCATTTTGCTAGGCCACGCTCTTCTGTGGCTCTTTAGTGCTTGCCAAACTGCTATGTGCGTGCTGCTGCTTCCATCTGACAAGGAGCACAACCTTCTGACAGCAGCTTTCAACTTGCCTAAGAAAGAGCTTGGCCATTTAGATGTGCTGCAAACCCGTGTGTGTGTAAGGTGCAGGTGCCAACTCCTGACAAAGGTGTTTTCCAGGTTCAGTTTCTATCTGCCAGACGCATTGGAAATGTTTTCCTCTGGCATTCGCAGCAAGAGTCGCAGATTGCTTAACTGAGGAGCTCTGAGAATGGAACGGCAAGAGGTGTTCCGCTTTCGTCATAAACAGTGCTCCAGAGCGCTTGGCAACGGGCACAACGAAACGTGTGTGCGGGATAGTGACCATTCACGCCTAGTGCTGGCAATGCACGAGCACTGCCAAAAGGCCAAGGAAGGGGCGTAGCATCCGGCTTGTGTGCAAAGCTTTCAGACTGCCAGAGGACCGCAGCTGTGGTAAGCCCGCTTGCTCATTTGACGTTAGCTGTCGCCTGCAAGAACTTCACCCGCATCTGGTTTATGCTGCTACCTGTTGTTAGGCGACAACAAGGGCACATGTAGCAAATGCTTTTTCCTGGCCCATTTTGCTAGGCCACGCTCTTCTGTGGCTCTTTAATGCTTGCCAAACTGCTATGTGCATGCTGCTGCTTCCATCTGACAAGGAGCACAACCTTCTGACAGCAGCTTTCAACTTGCCTAAGGAAGAGCTTGGCCATTTAGATGTGCTGCAAATCTGTGTGTGTGTAAGGTGCAGGTGCAAGCTCCTGACAATGGTGTTCTCCAGGTTCAGTTTCTATCTGCCAGACGCATTGGAAATGTTTTCCTCTGGCATTCGCAGCAAGAGTCGCAGATTGCTTAACTGAGGAGCTCTGAGAATGGAACGGCAAGAGGTGTTCCGCTTTCGTCATAAACAGTGCTCCAGAGCGCTTGGCAACGGGCACAACGAAACGTGTGTGCGGGATAGTGACCATTCACGCCTAGTGCTGGCAATGCACGAGCACTGCCAAAAGGCCAAGGGAGGCGCTTAGAATCCGGCTTGTGCGCAAAGCTTTCAGACTGCCAGAGGACCGCAGCTGTGGTAAACCCGCTTGCTCATTTGACGTTAGCTGTCGCCTGCAAGAACTTCACCCGCATCTGGTTTATGCTGCTACCTGTTGTTAGGCGACAACAAGGGCACATATAGCAAATGCTTTTTCCTGTTTCATTTTGCTATGCCACGCTCTTCTGTGGCTCTTTAGTGCTTGCCAAACTGCTATGTGCGTGCTGCTGCTTCCATCTGACAAGGAGCACAACCTTCTGACAGCAGCTTTCAACTTGCCTAAGAAAGAGCTTGGCCATTTAGATGTGCTGAAAACCCGTGTGTGTGTAAGG
This sequence comes from Poecile atricapillus, assembly GCF_030490865.1. Lineage (NCBI taxonomy): Eukaryota > Metazoa > Chordata > Aves > Passeriformes > Paridae > Poecile > Poecile atricapillus. The sequence continues at coordinate 1,812,780 of NC_081256.1, read as the reverse complement.
TGCAGGTGCAAGCTCCTGACAAAGCTTTTCTCCAGGTTCAGTTTCTATCTGCCAGACACATTGGAAATGTTTTCCTCTGGCATTCGCAGCAAGAGTCGCAGATTGCTTAACTGAGGAGCTCTGAGAATGGAACGGCAAGAGGTGTTCCGCTTTCGTCATAAACAGTGCTCCAGAGCGCTTGGCAACGGGCACAACGAAACGTGTGTGCGGGATAGTGACCATTCACGCCTAGTGCTGGCAATGCACGAGCACTGCCAAAAGGCCAAGGGAGGCGCTTAGAATCCGGCTTGTGCGCAAAGCTTTCAGACTGCCAGAGGACCGCAGCTGTGGTAAGCCCGCTTGCTCATTTGACGTTAGCTGTCGCCTGCAAGAACTTCACCCGCATCTGGTTTATGCTGCTACCTGTTGTTAGGAGACAACAAGGGCACATGTAGCAAATGCTTTTTCCTGTTTCATTTTTCTAGGCCACGCTCTTCTGTGGCTCTTTAGTGCTTGCCAAACTGCTATGTGCGTGCTGCTGCTTCCATCTGACAAGGAGCACAACCTTCTGACAGCAGCTTTCAACTTGCCTAAGAAAGAGCTTAGCCATTTAGATGTGCTGCAAACCCGTGTGTGTGTAAGGTGCAGGTGCCAGCTCCTGACAAAGCTTTTCTCCAGGTTCAGTTTCTATCTGCCAGACACATTGGAAATGTTTTCCTCTGGCATTCGCAGCAAGAGTCGCAGATTGCTTAACTGAGGAGCTCTGAGAATGGAACGGCAAGAGGTGTTCCGCTTTCGTCATAAACAGTGCTCCAGAGCGCTTGGCAACGGGCCAATCGAAACGTGTGTGCGGGATAGTGACCATTCACGCCTAGTGCTGGCAATGCAGGAGCACTGCCAAAAGGCCAAGGAAGGGGCGTAGCATGCGGCTTGTGTGCAAAGCTTTCAGACTGCCAGAGGACCGCAGCTGTGGTAAGCCCGCTTGCTCATTTGACGTTAGCTGTCGCCTGCAAGAACTTCACCCGCATCTGGTTTATGCTGCTACCTGTTGTTAGGCGACAACAAGGGCACATGTAGCAAATGCTTTTTCCTGGCCCATTTTGCTAGGCCACGCTCTTCTGTGGCTCTTTAGTGCTTGCCAAACTGCTATGTGCGTGCTGCTGCTTCCATCTGACAAGGAGCACAGCCTTCTGACAGCAGCTTTCAACTTGCCTAAGAAAGAGCTTGGCCATTTAGATGTGCTGCAAACCCGTGTGTGTGTAAGGTGCAGGTGCAAGCTCCTGACAAAGCTTTTCTCCAGGTTCAGTTTCTCCCTGCCAGACACATTGGAAATGTTTTCCTCTGGCATTCGAAGCAAGAGTCGCAGATTGCTTAACTGAGGAGCTCTGAGAATGGAACGGCAAGAGGTGTTCCGCTTTCGTCATAAACAGTGCTCCAGAGCGCTTGGCAACGGGCACAACGAAACGTGTGTGCGGGATAGTGACCATTCACACCTAGTGCTGGCAATGCACGAGCACTGCCAAAAGGCCAAGGGAGGCGCTTAGCATCCGGCTTGTGCGCAAAGCTTTCAGACTGCCAGAGGACCGCAGCTATGGTAAACCCGCTTGCTCATTTGACGTTAGCTGTCGCCTGCAAGAACTTCACCCGCATCTGGTTTATGCTGCTACTTGTTGTTAGGCGACAACAAGGGCACATGTAGCAAATGCTTTTTCCTGTTTCATTTTGCTAGGCCACGCTCTTCTGTGGCTCTTTAGTGCTTGCCAAACTGCTATGTGCGTGCTGCTGCTTCCATCTGACAAGGAGCACAACCTTCTGACAGCAGCTTTCAACTTGCCTAAGAAAGAGCTTGGCCATTTAGATGTGCTGAAAACCCGTGTGTGTGTAAGGTGCAGGTGCAAGCTCCTGACAAAGCTTTTCTCCAGGTTCAGTTTCTCCCTGCCAGACACATTGGAAATGTTTTCCTCTGGCATTCGAAGCAAGAGTCGCAGATTGCTTAACTGAGGAGCTCTGAGAATGGAACGGCAAGAGGTGTTCCGCTTTCGTCATAAACAGTGCTCCAGAGCGCTTGGCAACGGGCACAACGAAACGTGTGTGCGGGATAGTGACCATTCACGCCTAGTGCTGGCAATGCAGGAGCACTGCCAAAAGGCCAAGGAATCGGCGTAGCATCCGGCTTGTGTGCAAAGCTTTCAGACTGCCAGAGGACCGCAGCTGTGGTAAGCCCGCTTGCTCATTTGACGTTAGCTGTCGCCTGCAAGAACTTCACCCGCATCTGGTTTATGCTGCTACCTGTTGTTAGGCGACAACAAGGGCACATGTAGCAAATGCTTTTTCCTGTTTCATTTTGCTAGGCCACGCTCTTCTGTGGCTCTTTAGTGCTTGCCAAACTGCTATGTGCGTGCTGCTGCTTCCATCTGACAAGGAGCACAACCTTCTGACAGCAGCTTTCAACTTGCCTAAGAAAGAGCTTGGCCATTTAGATGTGCTGCAAATCTGTGTGTGTGTAAGGTACAGGTGCAAGCTCCTGACAAAGGTGTTCTCCAGGTTCAGTTTCTCCCTGCCAGACGCATTGGAAATGTTTTCCTCTGGCATTCGCAGCAAGAGTCGCAGATTGCTTAACTGAGGAGCTCTGAGAATGGAACGGCAAGAGGTGTTCCGCTTTCGTCATAAACAGTGCTCCAGAGCGCTTGGCAACGGGCACAACGAAAACGTGTGTGCGGGATAGTGACCATTCACGCCTAGTGCTGGCAATGCACGAGCACTGCCAAAAGGCCAAGGGAGGCCCTTAGCATCCGGCTTGTGCGCAAAGCTTTCAGACTGCCAGAGGACCGCAGCTATGGTAAACCCGCTTGCTCATTTGACGTTAGCTGTCGCCTGCAAGAACTTCACCCGCATCTGGTTTATGCTGCTACCTGTTGTTAGGAGACAACAAGGGCACATGTAGCAAATGCTTTTTCCTGTTTCATTTTGCTAGGCCACGCTCTTCTGTGGCTCTTTAGTGCTTGCCAAACTGCTATGTGCGTGCTGCTGCTTCCATCTGACAAGGAGCACAACCTTCTGACAGCAGCTTTCAACTTGCCTAAGAAAGAGCTTGGCCATTTAGATGTGCTGCAAATCTGTGTGTGTGTAAGGTGCAGGTGCAAGCTCCTGACAATGGTGTTCTCCAGGTTCAGTTTCTATCTGCCAGACGCATTGGAAATGTTTTCCTCTGGCATTCGCACCAAGAGTCGTAGATTGCTTAACTGAGGAGCTCTGAGAATGGAACGGCAAGAGGTGTTCCGCTTTCGTCATAAACAGTGCTCCAGAGCGCTTGGCAACGGGCACAACGAAACGTGTGTGCGGGATAGTGACCATTCACGCCTAGTGCTGGCAATGCAGGAGCACTGCCAAAAGGCCAAGGAATCGGCGTAGCATCCGGCTTGTGTGCAAAGCTTTCAGACTGCCAGAGGACCGCAGCTGTGGTAAGCCCGCTTGCTCATTTGACGTTAGCTGTCGCCTGCAAGAACTTCACCCGCATCTGGTTTATGCTGCTACCTGTTGTTAGGCGACAACAAGGGCACATGTAGCAAATGCTTTTTACTGTTTCATTTTGCTAGGCCACGCTCTTCTGTGGCTCTTTAGTGCTTGCCAAACTGCTATGTGCGTGCTGCTGCTTCCATCTGACAAGGAGCACAACCTTCTGACAGCAGCTTTCAACTTGCCTAAGAAAGAGCTTGGCCATTTAGATGTGCTGAAAACCCGTGTGTGTGTAAGGTGCAGGTGCAAGCTCCTGACAAAGCTTTTCTCCAGGTTCAGTTTCTCCCTGCCAGACACATTGGAAATGTTTTCCTCTGGCATTCGAAGCAAGAGTCGCAGATTGCTTAACTGAGGAGCTCTGAGAATGGAACGGCAAGAGGTGTTCCGCTTTCGTCATAAACAGTGCTCCAGAGCGCTTGGCAACGGGCACAACGAAACGTGTGTGCGGGATAGTGACCATTCACGCCTAGTGCTGGCAATGCAGGAGCACTGCCAAAAGGCCAAGGAATCGGCGTAGCATCCGGCTTGTGTGCAAAGCTTTCAGACTGCCAGAGGACCGCAGCTGTGGTAAGCCCACTTGCTCATTTGACGTTAGCTGTCGCCTGCAAGAACTTCACCCGCATCTGGTTTATGCTGCTACCTGTTGTTAGGCGACAACAAGGGCACATGTAGCAAATGCTTTTTCCTGGCCCATTTTGCTATGCCACGCTCTTCTGCGGCTCTTTAATGCTTGCCAAACTGCTATGTGCATGCTGCTGCTTCCATCTGACAAGGAGCACAACCTTCTGACAGCAGCTTTCAACTTGCCTAAGGAAGAGCTTGGCCATTTAGATGTGCTGCAAATCTGTGTGTGTGTAAGGTGCAGGTGCAAGCTCCTGACAATGGTGTTCTCCAGGTTCAGTTTCTATCTGCCAGACGCATTGGAAATGTTTTCCTCTGGCATTCGCAGCAAGAGTCGCAGATTGCTTAACTGAGGAGCTCTGAGAATGGAACGGCAAGAGGTGTTCCGCTTTCGTCATAAACAGTGCTCCAGAGCGCTTGGCAACGGGCACAACGAAACGTGTGTGCGGGATAGTGACCATTCACACCTAGTGCTGGCAATGCACGAGCACTGCCAAAAGGCCAAGGGAGGCGCTTAGCATCCGGCTTGTGTGCAAAGCTTTCAGACTGCCAGAGGACCGCAGCTGTGGTAAGCCCGCTTGCTCATTTGACGTTAGCTGTCGCCTGCAAGAACTTCACCCGCATCTGGTTTATGCTGCTACCTGTTGTTAGGCGACAACAAGGGCACATGTAGCAAATGCTTTTTCCTGGCCCATTTTGCTAGGCCACGCTCTTCTGTGGCTCTTTAGTGCTTGCCAAACTGCTATGTGCGTGCTGCTGCTTCCATCTGACAAGGAGCACAACCTTCTGACAGCAGCTTTCAACTTGCCTAAGAAAGAGCTTGGCCATTTAGATGTGCTGAAAACCCGTGTGTGTGTAAGGTGCAGGTGCAAGCTCCTGACAAAGCTTTTCTCCAGGTTCAGTTTCTCCCTGCCAGACACATTGGAAATGTTTTCCTCTGGCATTCGAAGCAAGAGTCGCAGATTGCTTAACTGAGGAGCTCTGAGAATGGAACGGCAAGAGGTGTTCCGCTTTCGTCATAAACAGTGCTCCAGAGCGCTTGGCAACGGGCACAACGAAACGTGTGTGCGGGATAGTGACCATTCACGCCTAGTGCTGGCAATGCAGGAGCACTGCCAAAAGGCCAAGGGAGGCGCTTAGAATCCGGCTTGTGCGCAAAGCTTTCAGACTGCCAGAGGACCGCAGCTGTGGTAAACCCGCTTGCTCATTTGACATTAGCTGTCGCCTGCAAGAACTTCACCCGCATCTGGTTTATGCTGCTACCTGTTGTTAGGCGACAACAAGGGCACATGTAGCAAATGCTTTTTCCTGTTTCATTTTGCTATGCCACGCTCTTCTGTGGCTCTTTAGTGCTTGCCAAACTGCTATGTGCGTGCTGCTGCTTCCATCTGACAAGGAGCACAACCTTCTGACAGCAGCTTTCAACTTGCCTAAGAAAGAGCTTGGCCATTTAGATGTGCTGAAAACCCGTGTGTGTGTAACGTGCAGGTGCAAGCTCCTGACAAAGCTTTTCTCCAGGTTCAGTTTCTATCTGCCAGACACATTGGAAATGTTTTCCTCTGGCATTCGCAGCAAGAGTCGCAGATTGCTTAACTGAGGAGCTCTGAGAATGGAACGGCAAGAGGTGTTCCGCTTTCGTCATAAACAGTGCTCCAGAGCGCTTGGCAACGGGCACAACGAAACGTGTGTGCGGGATAGTGACCATTCACACCTAGTGCTGGCAATGCAGGAGCACTGCCAAAAGGCCAAGGAATCGGCGTAGCATCCGGCTTGTGTGCAAAGCTTTCAGACTGCCAGGGGACCGCAGCTGTGGTAAGCCCGCTTGCTCATTTGACGTTAGCTGTCGCCTGCAAGAACTTCACCCGCATCTGGTTTATGCTGCTACCTGTTGTTAGGCGACAACAAGGGCACATGTAGCAAATGCTTTTTCCTGTTTCATTTTGCTAGGCCACGCTCTTCTGTGGCTCTTTAGTGCTTGCCAAACTGCTATGTGCGTGCTGCTGCTTCCATCTGACAAGGAGCACAACCTTCTGACAGCAGCTTTCAACTTGCCTAAGGAAGAGCTTGGCCATTTAGATGTGCTGCAAACCCGTGTGTGTGTAAGGTGCAGGTGCCAACTCCTGACAAAGGTGTTCTCCAGGTTCAGTTTCTATCTGCCAGACGCATTGGAAATGTTTTCCTCTGGCATTCGCAGCAAGAGTCGCAGATTGCTTAACTGAGGAGCTCTGAGAATGGAACGGCAAGAGGTGTTCCGCTTTCGTCATAAACAGTGCTCCAGAGCGCTTGGCAACGGGCCAATCGAAACGTGTGTGCGGGATAGTGACCATTCACGCCTAGTGCTGGCAATGCAGGAGCACTGCCAAAAGGCCAAGGAAGGGGCGTAGCATGCGGCTTGTGTGCAAAGCTTTCAGACTGCCAGAGGACCGCAGCTGTGGTAAGCCCGCTTGCTCATTTGACGTTAGCTGTCGCCTGCAAGAACTTCACCCGCATCTGGTTTATGCTGCTACCTGTTGTTAGGCGACAACAAGGGCACATGTAGCAAATGCTTTTTCCTGGCCCATTTTGCTATGCCACGCTCTTCTGTGGCTCTTTAATGCTTGCCAAACTGCTATGTGCATGCTGCTGCTTCCATCTGACAAGGAGCACAACCTTCTGACAGCAGCTTTCAACTTGCCTAAGGAAGAGCTTGGCCATTTAGATGTGCTGCAAATCTGTGTGTGTGTAAGGTGCAGGTGCAAGCTCCTGACAATGGTGTTCTCCAGGTTCAGTTTCTATCTGCCAGACGCATTGGAAATGTTTTCCTCTGGCATTCGCAGCAAGAGTCGCAGATTGCTTAACTGAGGAGCTCTGAGAATGGAACGGCAAGAGGTGTTCCGCTTTCGTCATAAACAGTGCTCCAGAGCGCTTGGCAACGGGCCAATCGAAACGTGTGTGCGGGATAGTGACCATTCACACCTAGTGCTGGCAATGCACGAGCACTGCCAAAAGGCCAAGGGAGGCGCTTAGCATCCGGCTTGTGCGCAAAGCTTTCAGACTGCCAGAGGACCGCAGCTATGGTAAACCCGCTTGCTCATTTGACGTTAGCTGTCGCCTGCAAGAACTTCACCCGCATCTGGTTTATGCTGCTACCTGTTGTTAGGCGACAACAAGGGCACATGTAGCAAATGCTTTTTCCTGGCCCATTTTGCTAGGCCACGCTCTTCTGTGGCTCTTTAATGCTTGCCAAACTGCTATGTGCATGCTGCTGCTTCCATCTGACAAGGAGCACAACCTTCTGACAGCAGCTTTCAACTTGCCTAAGGAAGAGCTTGGCCATTTAGATGTGCTGCAAATCTGTGTGTGTGTAAGGTGCAGGTGCAAGCTCCTGACAATGGTGTTCTCCAGGTTCAGTTTCTATCTGCCAGACGCATTGGAAATGTTTTCCTCTGGCATTCGCAGCAAGAGTCGCAGATTGCTTAACTGAGGAGCTCTGAGAATGGAACGGCAAGAGGTGTTCCGCTTTCGTCATAAACAGTGCTCCAGAGCGCTTGGCAACGGGCACAACGAAACGTGTGTGCGGGATAGTGACCATTCACGCCTAGTGCTGGCAATGCACGAGCACTGCCAAAAGGCCAAGGGAGGCGCTTAGAATCCGGCTTGTGCGCAAAGCTTTCAGACTGCCAGAGGACCGCAGCTATGGTAAACCCGCTTGCTCATTTGACGTTAGCTGTCGCCTGCAAGAACTTCACCCGCATCTGGTTTATGCTGCTACCTGTTGTTAGGCGACAACAAGGGCACATATAGCAAATGCTTTTTCCTGTTTCATTTTGCTATGCCACGCTCTTCTGTGGCTCTTTAGTGCTTGCCAAACTGCTATGTGCGTGCTGCTGCTTCCATCTGACAAGGAGCACAACCTTCTGACAGCAGCTTTCAACTTGCCTAAGAAAGAGCTTGGCCATTTAGATGTGCTGAAAACCCGTGTGTGTGTAAGGTGCAGGTGCAAGCTCCTGACAAAGCTTTTCTCCAGGTTCAGTTTCTATCTGCCAGACACATTGGAAATGTTTTCCTCTGGCATTCGCAGCAAGAGTCGCAGATTGCTTAACTGAGGAGCTCTGAGAATGGAACGGCAAGAGGTGTTCCGCTTTCGTCATAAACAGTGCTCCAGAGCGCTTGGCAACGGGCACAACGAAACGTGTGTGCGGGATAGTGACCATTCACGCCTAGTGCTGGCAATGCACGAGCACTGCCAAAAGGCCAAGGGAGGCGCTTAGAATCCGGCTTGTGCGCAAAGCTTTCAGACTGCCAGAGGACCGCAGCTGTGGTAAGCCCGCTTGCTCATTTGACGTTAGCTGTCGCCTGCAAGAACTTCACCCGCATCTGGTTTATGCTGCTACCTGTTGTTAGGAGACAACAAGGGCACATGTAGCAAATGCTTTTTCCTGTTTCATTTTTCTAGGCCACGCTCTTCTGTGGCTCTTTAGTGCTTGCCAAACTGCTATGTGCGTGCTGCTGCTTCCATCTGACAAGGAGCACAACCTTCTGACAGCAGCTTTCAACTTGCCTAAGAAAGAGCTTAGCCATTTAGATGTGCTGCAAACCCGTGTGTGTGTAAGGTGCAGGTGCCAGCTCCTGACAAAGCTTTTCTCCAGGTTCAGTTTCTATCTGCCAGACACATTGGAAATGTTTTCCTCTGGCATTCGCAGCAAGAGTCGCAGATTGCTTAACTGAGGAGCTCTGAGAATGGAACGGCAAGAGGTGTTCCGCTTTCGTCATAAACAGTGCTCCAGAGCGCTTGGCAACGGGCCAATCGAAACGTGTGTGCGGGATAGTGACCATTCACGCCTAGTGCTGGCAATGCAGGAGCACTGCCAAAAGGCCAAGGAAGGGGCGTAGCATGCGGCTTGTGTGCAAAGCTTTCAGACTGCCAGAGGACCGCAGCTGTGGTAAGCCCGCTTGCTCATTTGACGTTAGCTGTCGCCTGCAAGAACTTCACCCGCATCTGGTTTATGCTGCTACCTGTTGTTAGGCGACAACAAGGGCACATGTAGCAAATGCTTTTTCCTGGCCCATTTTGCTAGGCCACGCTCTTCTGTGGCTCTTTAGTGCTTGCCAAACTGCTATGTGCGTGCTGCTGCTTCCATCTGACAAGGAGCACAGCCTTCTGACAGCAGCTTTCAACTTGCCTAAGAAAGAGCTTGGCCATTTAGATGTGCTGCAAACCCGTGTGTGTGTAAGGTGCAGGTGCAAGCTCCTGACAAAGCTTTTCTCCAGGTTCAGTTTCTCCCTGCCAGACACATTGGAAATGTTTTCCTCTGGCATTCGAAGCAAGAGTCGCAGATTGCTTAACTGAGGAGCTCTGAGAATGGAACGGCAAGAGGTGTTCCGCTTTCGTCATAAACAGTGCTCCAGAGCGCTTGGCAACGGGCACAACGAAACGTGTGTGCGGGATAGTGACCATTCACACCTAGTGCTGGCAATGCACGAGCACTGCCAAAAGGCCAAGGGAGGCGCTTAGCATCCGGCTTGTGCGCAAAGCTTTCAGACTGCCAGAGGACCGCAGCTATGGTAAACCCGCTTGCTCATTTGACGTTAGCTGTCGCCTGCAAGAACTTCACCCGCATCTGGTTTATGCTGCTACCTGTTGTTAGGAGACAACAAGGGCACATGTAGCAAATGCTTTTTCCTGTTTCATTTTGCTAGGCCACGCTCTTCTGTGGCTCTTTAGTGCTTGCCAAACTGCTATGTGCGTGCTGCTGCTTCCATCTGACAAGGAGCACAACCTTCTGACAGCAGCTTTCAACTTGCCTAAGAAAGAGCTTGGCCATTTAGATGTGCTGCAAATCTGTGTGTGTGTAAGGTGCAGGTGCAAGCTCCTGACAATGGTGTTCTCCAGGTTCAGTTTCTATCTGCCAGACGCATTGGAAATGTTTTCCTCTGGCATTCGCACCAAGAGTCGCAGATTGCTTAACTGAGGAGCTCTGAGAATGGAACGGCAAGAGGTGTTCCGCTTTCGTCATAAACAGTGCTCCAGAGCGCTTGGCAACGGGCCAATCGAAACGTGTGTGCGGGATAGTGACCATTCACGCCTAGTGCTGGCAATGCAGGAGCACTGCCAAAAGGCCAAGGAAGGGGCGTAGCATGCGGCTTGTGTGCAAAGCTTTCAGACTGCCAGAGGACCGCAGCTGTGGTAAGCCCGCTTGCTCATTTGACGTTAGCTGTCGCCTGCAAGAACTTCACCCGCATCTGGTTTATGCTGCTACCTGTTGTTAGGCGACAACAAGGGCACATGTAGCAAATGCTTTTTCCTGGCCCATTTTGCTAGGCCACGCTCTTCTGTGGCTCTTTAGTGCTTGCCAAACTGCTATGTGCGTGCTGCTGCTTCCATCTGACAAGGAGCACAGCCTTCTGACAGCAGCTTTCAACTTGCCTAAGAAAGAGCTTGGCCATTTAGATGTGCTGCAAACCCGTGTGTGTGTAAGGTGCAGGTGCAAGCTCCTGACAAAGCTTTTCTCCAGGTTCAGTTTCTCCCTGCCAGACACATTGGAAATGTTTTCCTCTGGCATTCGAAGCAAGAGTCGCAGATTGCTTAACTGAGGAGCTCTGAGAATGGAACGGCAAGAGGTGTTCCGCTTTCGTCATAAACAGTGCTCCAGAGCGCTTGGCAACGGGCACAACGAAACGTGTGTGCGGGATAGTGACCATTCACACCTAGTGCTGGCAATGCACGAGCACTGCCAAAAGGCCAAGGGAGGCGCTTAGCATCCGGCTTGTGCGCAAAGCTTTCAGACTGCCAGAGGACCGCAGCTATGGTAAACCCGCTTGCTCATTTGACGTTAGCTGTCGCCTGCAAGAACTTCACCCGCATCTGGTTTATGCTGCTACCTGTTGTTAGGAGACAACAAGGGCACATGTAGCAAATGCTTTTTCCTGTTTCATTTTGCTAGGCCACGCTCTTCTGTGGCTCTTTAGTGCTTGCCAAACTGCTATGTGCGTGCTGCTGCTTCCATCTGACAAGGAGCACAACCTTCTGACAGCAGCTTTCAACTTGCCTAAGAAAGAGCTTGGCCATTTAGATGTGCTGCAAATCTGTGTGTGTGTAAGGTGCAGGTGCAAGCTCCTGACAATGGTGTTCTCCAGGTTCAGTTTCTATCTGCCAGACGCATTGGAAATGTTTTCCTCTGGCATTCGCACCAAGAGTCGTAGATTGCTTAACTGAGGAGCTCTGAGAATGGAACGGCAAGAGGTGTTCCGCTTTCGTCATAAACAGTGCTCCAGAGCGCTTGGCAACGGGCACAACGAAACGTGTGTGCGGGATAGTGACCATTCACACCTAGTGCTGGCAATGCACGAGCCCTGCCAAAAGGCCAAGGGAGGCGCTTAGAATCCGGCTTGTGCGCAAAGCTTTCAGACTGCCAGAGGACCGCAGCTATGGTAAACCCGCTTGCTCATTTGACGTTAGCTGTCGCCTGCAAGAACTTCACCCGCATCTGGTTTATGCTGCTACCTGTTGTTAGGCGACAACAAGGGCACATGTAGCAAATGCTTTTTCCTGTTTCATTTTGCTATGCCACGCTCTTCTGTGGCTCTTTAGTGCTTGCCAAACTGCTATGTGCGTGCTGCTGCTTCCATCTGACAAGGAGCACAACCTTCTGACAGCAGCTTTCAACTTGCCTAAGAAAGAGCTTGGCCATTTAGATGTGCTGAAAACCCGTGTGTGTGTAAGGTGCAGGTGCAAGCTCCTGACAAAGCTTTTCTCCAGGTTCAGTTTCTATCTGCCAGACACATTGGAAATGTTTTCCTCTGGCATTCGAAGCAAGAGTCGCAGATTGCTTAACTGAGGAGCTCTGAGAATGGAACGGCAAGAGGTGTTCCGCTTTCGTCATAAACAGTGCTCCAGAGCGCTTGGCAACGGGCACAACGAAACGTGTGTGCGGGATAGTGACCATTCACGCCTAGTGCTGGCAATGCAGGAGCACTGCCAAAAGGCAAAGGAAGGGGCGTAGCATCCGGCTTGTGTGCAAAGCTTTCAGACTGCCAGAGGACCGCAGCTGTGGTAAGCCCGCTTGCTCATTTGACGTTAGCTGTCGCCTGCAAGAACTTCACCCGCATCTGGTTTATGCTGCTACCTGTTGTTAGGCGACAACAAGGGCACATGTAGCAAATGCTTTTTCCTGGCCCATTTTGCTATGCCACGCTCTTCTGTGGCTCTTTAATGCTTGCCAAACTGCTATGTGCATGCTGCTGCTTCCATCTGACAAGGAGCACAACCTTCTGACAGCAGCTTTCAACTTGCCTAAGGAAGAGCTTGGCCATTTAGATGTGCTGCAAATCTGTGTGTGTGTAAGGTGCAGGTGCAAGCTCCTGACAATGGTGTTCTCCAGGTTCAGTTTCTATCTGCCAGACGCATTGGAAATGTTTTCCTCTGGCATTCGCAGCAAGAGTCGCAGATTGCTTAACTGAGGAGCTCTGAGAATGGAACGGCAAGAGGTGTTCCGCTTTCGTCATAAACAGTGCTCCAGAGCGCTTGGCAACGGGCACAACGAAACGTGTGTGCGGGATAGTGACCATTCACACCTAGTGCTGGCAATGCACGAGCACTGCCAAAAGGCCAAGGGAGGCGCTTAGCATCCGGCTTGTGCGCAAAGCTTTCAGACTGCCAGAGGACCGCAGCTATGGTAAACCCGCTTGCTCATTTGACGTTAGCTGTCGCCTGCAAGAACTTCACCCGCATCTGGTTTATGCTGCTACCTGTTGTTAGGCGACAACAAGGGCACATGTAGCAAATGCTTTTTCCTGGCCCATTTTGCTAGGCCACGCTCTTCTGTGGCTCTTTAGTGCTTGCCAAACTGCTATGTGCGTGCTGCTGCTTCCATCTGACAAGGAGCACAACCTTCTGACAGCAGCTTTCAACTTGCCTAAGAAAGAGCTTGGCCATTTAGATGTGCTGCAAACCCGTGTGTGTGTAAGGTGCAGGTGCCAACTCCTGACAAAGGTGTTCTCCAGGTTCAGTTTCTATCTGCCAGACGCATTGGAAATGTTTTCCTCTGGCATTCGCAGCAAGAGTCGCAGATTGCTTAACTGAGGAGCTCTGAGAATGGAACGGCAAGAGGTGTTCCGCTTTCGTCATAAACAGTGCTCCAGAGCGCTTGGCAACGGGCACAACGAAACGTGTGTGCGGGATAGTGACCATTCACGCCTAGTGCTGGCAATGCAGGAGCACTGCCAAAAGGCCAAGGAAGGGGCGTAGCATCCGGCTTGTGTGCAAAGCTTTCAGACTGCCAGAGGACCGCAGCTGTGGTAAGCCCGCTTGCTCATTTGACGTTAGCTGTCGCCTGCAAGAACTTCACCCGCATCTGGTTTATGCTGCTACCTGTTGTTAGGCGACAACAAGGGCACATGTAGCAAATGCTTTTTCCTGGCCCATTTTGCTAGGCCACGCTCTTCTGTGGCTCTTTAATGCTTGCCAAACTGCTATGTGCATGCTGCTGCTTCCATCTGACAAGGAGCACAACCTTCTGACAGCAGCTTTCAACTTGCCTAAGGAAGAGCTTGGCCATTTAGATGTGCTGCAAATCTGTGTGTGTGTAAGGTGCAGGTGCAAGCTCCTGACAATGGTGTTCTCCAGGTTCAGTTTCTATCTGCCAGACGCATTGGAAATGTTTTCCTCTGGCATTCGCAGCAAGAGTCGCAGATTGCTTAACTGAGGAGCTCTGAGAATGGAACGGCAAGAGGTGTTCCGCTTTCGTCATAAACAGTGCTCCAGAGCGCTTGGCAACGGGCACAACGAAACGTGTGTGCGGGATAGTGACCATTCACGCCTAGTGCTGGCAATGCACGAGCACTGCCAAAAGGCCAAGGGAGGCGCTTAGAATCCGGCTTGTGCGCAAAGCTTTCAGACTGCCAGAGGACCGCAGCTATGGTAAACCCGCTTGCTCATTTGACGTTAGCTGTCGCCTGCAAGAACTTCACCCGCATCTGGTTTATGCTGCTACCTGTTGTTAGGCGACAACAAGGGCACATGTAGCAAATGCTTTTTCCTGGCCCATTTTGCTAGGCCACGCTCTTCTGTGGCTCTTTAGTGCTTGCCAAACTGCTATGTGCGTGCTGCTGCTTCCATCTGACAAGGAGCACAACCTTCTGACAGCAGCTTTCAACTTGCCTAAGAAAGAGCTTGGCCATTTAGATGTGCTGCAAACCCGTGTGTGTGTAAGGTGCAGGTGCCAACTCCTGACAAAGGTGTTCTCCAGGTTCAGTTTCTATCTGCCAGACGCATTGGAAATGTTTTCCTCTGGCATTCGCAGCAAGAGTCGCAGATTGCTTAACTGAGGAGCTCTGAGAATGGAACGGCAAGAGGTGTTCCGCTTTCGTCATAAACAGTGCTCCAGAGCGCTTGGCAACGGGCACAACGAAACGTGTGTGCGGGATAGTGACCATTCACGCCTAGTGCTGGCAATGCAGGAGCACTGCCAAAAGGCCAAGGAAGGGGCGTAGCATCCGGCTTGTGTGCAAAGCTTTCAGACTGCCAGAGGACCGCAGCTGTGGTAAGCCCGCTTGCTCATTTGACGTTAGCTGTCGCCTGCAAGAACTTCACCCGCATCTGGTTTATGCTGCTACCTGTTGTTAGGCGACAACAAGGGCACATGTAGCAAATGCTTTTTCCTGGCCCATTTTGCTAGGCCACGCTCTTCTGTGGCTCTTTAATGCTTGCCAAACTGCTATGTGCATGCTGCTGCTTCCATCTGACAAGGAGCACAACCTTCTGACAGCAGCTTTCAACTTGCCTAAGGAAGAGCTTGGCCATTTAGATGTGCTGCAAATCTGTGTGTGTGTAAGGTGCAGGTGCAAGCTCCTGACAATGGTGTTCTCCAGGTTCAGTTTCTATCTGCCAGACGCATTGGAAATGTTTTCCTCTGGCATTCGCAGCAAGAGTCGCAGATTGCTTAACTGAGGAGCTCTGAGAATGGAACGGCAAGAGGTGTTCCGCTTTCGTCATAAACAGTGCTCCAGAGCGCTTGGCAACGGGCACAACGAAACGTGTGTGCGGGATAGTGACCATTCACGCCTAGTGCTGGCAATGCAGGAGCACTGCCAAAAGGCCAAGGAAGGGGCGTAGCATCCGGCTTGTGTGCAAAGCTTTCAGACTGCCAGAGGACCGCAGCTGTGGTAAGCCCGCTTGCTCATTTGACGTTAGCTGTCGCCTGCAAGAACTTCACCCGCATCTTGTTTATGCTGCTACCTGTTGTTAGGCGACAACAAGGGCACATGTAGCAAATGCTTTTTCCTGGCCCATTTTGCTAGGCCACGCTCTTCTGTGGCTCTTTAATGCTTGCCAAACTGCTATGTGCATGCTGCTGCTTCCATCTGACAAGGAGCACAACCTTCTGACAGCAGCTTTCAACTTGCCTAAGGAAGAGCTTGGCCATTTAGATGTGCTGCAAATCTGTGTGTGTGTAAGGTGCAGGTGCAAGCTCCTGACAATGGTGTTCTCCAGGTTCAGTTTCTATCTGCCAGACGCATTGGAAATGTTTTCCTCTGGCATTCGCAGCAAGAGTCGCAGATTGCTTAACTGAGGAGCTCTGAGAATGGAACGGCAAGAGGTGTTCCGCTTTCGTCATAAACAGTGCTCCAGAGCGCTTGGCAACGGGCACAACGAAACGTGTGTGCGGGATAGTGACCATTCACGCCTAGTGCTGGCAATGCACGAGCACTGCCAAAAGGCCAAGGGAGGCGCTTAGAATCCGGCTTGTGCGCAAAGCTTTCAGACTGCCAGAGGACCGCAGCTATGGTAAACCCGCTTGCTCATTTGACGTTAGCTGTCGCCTGCAAGAACTTCACCCGCATCTGGTTTATGCTGCTACCTGTTGTTAGGCGACAACAAGGGCACATGTAGCAAATGCTTTTTCCTGGCCCATTTTGCTAGGCCACGCTCTTCTGTGGCTCTTTAGTGCTTGCCAAACTGCTATGTGCGTGCTGCTGCTTCCATCTGACAAGGAGCACAACCTTCTGACAGCAGCTTTCAACTTGCCTAAGAAAGAGCTTGGCCATTTAGATGTGCTGCAAACCCGTGTGTGTGTAAGGTGCAGGTGCCAACTCCTGACAAAGGTGTTCTCCAGGTTCAGTTTCTATCTGCCAGACGCATTGGAAATGTTTTCCTCTGGCATTCGCAGCAAGAGTCGCAGATTGCTTAACTGAGGAGCTCTGAGAATGGAACGGCAAGAGGTGTTCCGCTTTCGTCATAAACAGTGCTCCAGAGCGCTTGGCAACGGGCACAACGAAACGTGTGTGCGGGATAGTGACCATTCACGCCTAGTGCTGGCAATGCAGGAGCACTGCCAAAAGGCCAAGGAAGGGGCGTAGCATCCGGCTTGTGTGCAAAGCTTTCAGACTGCCAGAGGACCGCAGCTGTGGTAAGCCCGCTTGCTCATTTGACGTTAGCTGTCGCCTGCAAGAACTTCACCCGCATCTGGTTTATGCTGCTACCTGTTGTTAGGCGACAACAAGGGCACATGTAGCAAATGCTTTTTCCTGGCCCATTTTGCTAGGCCACGCTCTTCTGTGGCTCTTTAATGCTTGCCAAACTGCTATGTGCATGCTGCTGCTTCCATCTGACAAGGAGCACAACCTTCTGACAGCAGCTTTCAACTTGCCTAAGGAAGAGCTTGGCCATTTAGATGTGCTGCAAATCTGTGTGTGTGTAAGGTGCAGGTGCAAGCTCCTGACAATGGTGTTCTCCAGGTTCAGTTTCTATCTGCCAGACGCATTGGAAATGTTTTCCTCTGGCATTCGCAGCAAGAGTCGCAGATTGCTTAACTGAGGAGCTCTGAGAATGGAACGGCAAGAGGTGTTCCGCTTTCGTCATAAACAGTGCTCCAGAGCGCTTGGCAACGGGCACAACGAAACGTGTGTGCGGGATAGTGACCATTCACGCCTAGTGCTGGCAATGCACGAGCACTGCCAAAAGGCCAAGGGAGGCGCTTAGAATCCGGCTTGTGCGCAAAGCTTTCAGACTGCCAGAGGACCGCAGCTATGGTAAACCCGCTTGCTCATTTGACGTTAGCTGTCGCCTGCAAGAACTTCACCCGCATCTGGTTTATGCTGCTACCTGTTGTTAGGCGACAACAAGGGCACATATAGCAAATGCTTTTTCCTGTTTCATTTTGCTATGCCACGCTCTTCTGTGGCTCTTTAGTGCTTGCCAAACTGCTATGTGCGTGCTGCTGCTTCCATCTGACAAGGAGCACAACCTTCTGACAGCAGCTTTCAACTTGCCTAAGAAAGAGCTTAGCCATTTAGATGTGCTGCAAACCCGTGTGTGTGTAAGGTGCAGGTGCCAGCTCCTGACAAAGCTTTTCTCCAGGTTCAGTTTCTATCTGCCAGACACATTGGAAATGTTTTCCTCTGGCATTCGCAGCAAGAGTCGCAGATTGCTTAACTGAGGAGCTCTGAGAATGGAACGGCAAGAGGTGTTCCGCTTTCGTCATAAACAGTGCTCCAGAGCGCTTGGCAACGGGCCAATCGAAACGTGTGTGCGGGATAGTGACCATTCACGCCTAGTGCTGGCAATGCAGGAGCACTGCCAAAAGGCCAAGGAAGGGGCGTAGCATGCGGCTTGTGTGCAAAGCTTTCAGACTGCCAGAGGACCGCAGCTGTGGTAAGCCCGCTTGCTCATTTGACGTTAGCTGTCGCCTGCAAGAACTTCACCCGCATCTGGTTTATGCTGCTACCTGTTGTTAGGCGACAACAAGGGCACATGTAGCAAATGCTTTTTCCTGGCCCATTTTGCTAGGCCACGCTCTTCTGTGGCTCTTTAGTGCTTGCCAAACTGCTATGTGCGTGCTGCTGCTTCCATCTGACAAGGAGCACAGCCTTCTGACAGCAGCTTTCAACTTGCCTAAGAAAGAGCTTGGCCATTTAGATGTGCTGCAAACCCGTGTGTGTGTAAGGTGCAGGTGCAAGCTCCTGACAAAGCTTTTCTCCAGGTTCAGTTTCTCCCTGCCAGACACATTGGAAATGTTTTCCTCTGGCATTCGAAGCAAGAGTCGCAGATTGCTTAACTGAGGAGCTCTGAGAATGGAACGGCAAGAGGTGTTCCGCTTTCGTCATAAACAGTGCTCCAGAGCGCTTGGCAACGGGCACAACGAAACGTGTGTGCGGGATAGTGACCATTCACACCTAGTGCTGGCAATGCACGAGCACTGCCAAAAGGCCAAGGGAGGCGCTTAGCATCCGGCTTGTGCGCAAAGCTTTCAGACTGCCAGAGGACCGCAGCTATGGTAAACCCGCTTGCTCATTTGACGTTAGCTGTCGCCTGCAAGAACTTCACCCGCATCTGGTTTATGCTGCTACCTGTTGTTAGGAGACAACAAGGGCACATGTAGCAAATGCTTTTTCCTGTTTCATTTTGCTAGGCCACGCTCTTCTGTGGCTCTTTAGTGCTTGCCAAACTGCTATGTGCGTGCTGCTGCTTCCATCTGACAAGGAGCACAACCTTCTGACAGCAGCTTTCAACTTGCCTAAGAAAGAGCTTGGCCATTTAGATGTGCTGCAAATCTGTGTGTGTGTAAGGTGCAGGTGCAAGCTCCTGACAATGGTGTTCTCCAGGTTCAGTTTCTATCTGCCAGACGCATTGGAAATGTTTTCCTCTGGCATTCGCACCAAGAGTCGTAGATTGCTTAACTGAGGAGCTCTGAGAATGGAACGGCAAGAGGTGTTCCGCTTTCGTCATAAACAGTGCTCCAGAGCGCTTGGCAACGGGCCAATCGAAACGTGTGTGCGGGATAGTGACCATTCACGCCTAGTGCTGGCAATGCAGGAGCACTGCCAAAAGGCCAAGGAAGGGGCGTAGCATGCGGCTTGTGTGCAAAGCTTTCAGACTGCCAGAGGACCGCAGCTGTGGTAAGCCCGCTTGCTCATTTGACGTTAGCTGTCGCCTGCAAGAACTTCACCCGCATCTGGTTTATGCTGCTACCTGTTGTTAGGCGACAACAAGGGCACATGTAGCAAATGCTTTTTCCTGGCCCATTTTGCTAGGCCACGCTCTTCTGTGGCTCTTTAGTGCTTGCCAAACTGCTATGTGCGTGCTGCTGCTTCCATCTGACAAGGAGCACAGCCTTCTGACAGCAGCTTTCAACTTGCCTAAGAAAGAGCTTGGCCATTTAGATGTGCTGCAAACCCGTGTGTGTGTAAGGTGCAGGTGCAAGCTCCTGACAAAGCTTTTCTCCAGGTTCAGTTTCTCCCTGCCAGACACATTGGAAATGTTTTCCTCTGGCATTCGAAGCAAGAGTCGCAGATTGCTTAACTGAGGAGCTCTGAGAATGGAACGGCAAGAGGTGTTCCGCTTTCGTCATAAACAGTGCTCCAGAGCGCTTGGCAACGGGCACAACGAAACGTGTGTGCGGGATAGTGACCATTCACACCTAGTGCTGGCAATGCACGAGCACTGCCAAAAGGCCAAGGGAGGCGCTTAGCATCCGGCTTGTGCGCAAAGCTTTCAGACTGCCAGAGGACCGCAGCTATGGTAAACCCGCTTGCTCATTTGACGTTAGCTGTCGCCTGCAAGAACTTCACCCGCATCTGGTTTATGCTGCTACCTGTTGTTAGGAGACAACAAGGGCACATGTAGCAAATGCTTTTTCCTGTTTCATTTTGCTAGGCCACGCTCTTCTGTGGCTCTTTAGTGCTTGCCAAACTGCTATGTGCGTGCTGCTGCTTCCATCTGACAAGGAGCACAACCTTCTGACAGCAGCTTTCAACTTGCCTAAGAAAGAGCTTGGCCATTTAGATGTGCTGCAAATCTGTGTGTGTGTAAGGTGCAGGTGCAAGCTCCTGACAATGGTGTTCTCCAGGTTCAGTTTCTATCTGCCAGACGCATTGGAAATGTTTTCCTCTGGCATTCGCACCAAGAGTCGTAGATTGCTTAACTGAGGAGCTCTGAGAATGGAACGGCAAGAGGTGTTCCGCTTTCGTCATAAACAGTGCTCCAGAGCGCTTGGCAACGGGCACAACGAAACGTGTGTGCGGGATAGTGACCATTCACACCTAGTGCTGGCAATGCACGAGCCCTGCCAAAAGGCCAAGGGAGGCGCTTAGAATCCGGCTTGTGCGCAAAGCTTTCAGACTGCCAGAGGACCGCAGCTATGGTAAACCCGCTTGCTCATTTGACGTTAGCTGTCGCCTGCAAGAACTTCACCCGCATCTGGTTTATGCTGCTACCTGTTGTTAGGCGACAACAAGGGCACATGTAGCAAATGCTTTTTCCTGTTTCATTTTGCTATGCCACGCTCTTCTGTGGCTCTTTAGTGCTTGCCAAACTGCTATGTGCGTGCTGCTGCTTCCATCTGACAAGGAGCACAACCTTCTGACAGCAGCTTTCAACTTGCCTAAGAAAGAGCTTGGCCATTTAGATGTGCTGAAAACCCGTGTGTGTGTAAGGTGCAGGTGCAAGCTCCTGACAAAGCTTTTCTCCAGGTTCAGTTTCTATCTGCCAGACACATTGGAAATGTTTTCCTCTGGCATTCGAAGCAAGAGTCGCAGATTGCTTAACTGAGGAGCTCTGAGAATGGAACGGCAAGAGGTGTTCCGCTTTCGTCATAAACAGTGCTCCAGAGCGCTTGGCAACGGGCACAACGAAACGTGTGTGCGGGATAGTGACCATTCACGCCTAGTGCTGGCAATGCAGGAGCACTGCCAAAAGGCAAAGGAAGGGGCGTAGCATCCGGCTTGTGTGCAAAGCTTTCAGACTGCCAGAGGACCGCAGCTGTGGTAAGCCCGCTTGCTCATTTGACGTTAGCTGTCGCCTGCAAGAACTTCACCCGCATCTGGTTTATGCTGCTACCTGTTGTTAGGCGACAACAAGGGCACATGTAGCAAATGCTTTTTCCTGGCCCATTTTGCTATGCCACGCTCTTCTGTGGCTCTTTAATGCTTGCCAAACTGCTATGTGCATGCTGCTGCTTCCATCTGACAAGGAGCACAACCTTCTGACAGCAGCTTTCAACTTGCCTAAGGAAGAGCTTGGCCATTTAGATGTGCTGCAAATCTGTGTGTGTGTAAGGTGCAGGTGCAAGCTCCTGACAATGGTGTTCTCCAGGTTCAGTTTCTATCTGCCAGACGCATTGGAAATGTTTTCCTCTGGCATTCGCAGCAAGAGTCGCAGATTGCTTAACTGAGGAGCTCTGAGAATGGAACGGCAAGAGGTGTTCCGCTTTCGTCATAAACAGTGCTCCAGAGCGCTTGGCAACGGGCACAACGAAACGTGTGTGCGGGATAGTGACCATTCACACCTAGTGCTGGCAATGCACGAGCACTGCCAAAAGGCCAAGGGAGGCGCTTAGCATCCGGCTTGTGCGCAAAGCTTTCAGACTGCCAGAGGACCGCAGCTATGGTAAACCCGCTTGCTCATTTGACGTTAGCTGTCGCCTGCAAGAACTTCACCCGCATCTGGTTTATGCTGCTACCTGTTGTTAGGCGACAACAAGGGCACATGTAGCAAATGCTTTTTCCTGGCCCATTTTGCTAGGCCACGCTCTTCTGTGGCTCTTTAGTGCTTGCCAAACTGCTATGTGCGTGCTGCTGCTTCCATCTGACAAGGAGCACAACCTTCTGACAGCAGCTTTCAACTTGCCTAAGAAAGAGCTTGGCCATTTAGATGTGCTGCAAACCCGTGTGTGTGTAAGGTGCAGGTGCCAACTCCTGACAAAGGTGTTCTCCAGGTTCAGTTTCTATCTGCCAGACGCATTGGAAATGTTTTCCTCTGGCATTCGCAGCAAGAGTCGCAGATTGCTTAACTGAGGAGCTCTGAGAATGGAACGGCAAGAGGTGTTCCGCTTTCGTCATAAACAGTGCTCCAGAGCGCTTGGCAACGGGCACAACGAAACGTGTGTGCGGGATAGTGACCATTCACGCCTAGTGCTGGCAATGCAGGAGCACTGCCAAAAGGCCAAGGAAGGGGCGTAGCATCCGGCTTGTGTGCAAAGCTTTCAGACTGCCAGAGGACCGCAGCTGTGGTAAGCCCGCTTGCTCATTTGACGTTAGCTGTCGCCTGCAAGAACTTCACCCGCATCTGGTTTATGCTGCTACCTGTTGTTAGGCGACAACAAGGGCACATGTAGCAAATGCTTTTTCCTGGCCCATTTTGCTAGGCCACGCTCTTCTGTGGCTCTTTAATGCTTGCCAAACTGCTATGTGCATGCTGCTGCTTCCATCTGACAAGGAGCACAACCTTCTGACAGCAGCTTTCAACTTGCCTAAGGAAGAGCTTGGCCATTTAGATGTGCTGCAAATCTGTGTGTGTGTAAGGTGCAGGTGCAAGCTCCTGACAATGGTGTTCTCCAGGTTCAGTTTCTATCTGCCAGACGCATTGGAAATGTTTTCCTCTGGCATTCGCAGCAAGAGTCGCAGATTGCTTAACTGAGGAGCTCTGAGAATGGAACGGCAAGAGGTGTTCCGCTTTCGTCATAAACAGTGCTCCAGAGCGCTTGGCAACGGGCACAACGAAACGTGTGTGCGGGATAGTGACCATTCACGCCTAGTGCTGGCAATGCACGAGCACTGCCAAAAGGCCAAGGGAGGCGCTTAGAATCCGGCTTGTGCGCAAAGCTTTCAGACTGCCAGAGGACCGCAGCTATGGTAAACCCGCTTGCTCATTTGACGTTAGCTGTCGCCTGCAAGAACTTCACCCGCATCTGGTTTATGCTGCTACCTGTTGTTAGGCGACAACAAGGGCACATGTAGCAAATGCTTTTTCCTGGCCCATTTTGCTAGGCCACGCTCTTCTGTGGCTCTTTAGTGCTTGCCAAACTGCTATGTGCGTGCTGCTGCTTCCATCTGACAAGGAGCACAACCTTCTGACAGCAGCTTTCAACTTGCCTAAGAAAGAGCTTGGCCATTTAGATGTGCTGCAAACCCGTGTGTGTGTAAGGTGCAGGTGCCAACTCCTGACAAAGGTGTTCTCCAGGTTCAGTTTCTATCTGCCAGACGCATTGGAAATGTTTTCCTCTGGCATTCGCAGCAAGAGTCGCAGATTGCTTAACTGAGGAGCTCTGAGAATGGAACGGCAAGAGGTGTTCCGCTTTCGTCATAAACAGTGCTCCAGAGCGCTTGGCAACGGGCACAACGAAACGTGTGTGCGGGATAGTGACCATTCACGCCTAGTGCTGGCAATGCA
Organism: Poecile atricapillus; assembly: GCF_030490865.1. Lineage (NCBI taxonomy): Eukaryota > Metazoa > Chordata > Aves > Passeriformes > Paridae > Poecile > Poecile atricapillus. The sequence goes on along the minus strand of NC_081256.1, from coordinate 1,789,520 downwards.
GGAGCACTGCCAAAAGGCCAAGGAAGGGGCGTAGCATCCGGCTTGTGTGCAAAGCTTTCAGACTGCCAGAGGACCGCAGCTGTGGTAAGCCCGCTTGCTCATTTGACGTTAGCTGTCGCCTGCAAGAACTTCACCCGCATCTGGTTTATGCTGCTACCTGTTGTTAGGCGACAACAAGGGCACATGTAGCAAATGCTTTTTCCTGGCCCATTTTGCTAGGCCACGCTCTTCTGTGGCTCTTTAATGCTTGCCAAACTGCTATGTGCATGCTGCTGCTTCCATCTGACAAGGAGCACAACCTTCTGACAGCAGCTTTCAACTTGCCTAAGGAAGAGCTTGGCCATTTAGATGTGCTGCAAATCTGTGTGTGTGTAAGGTGCAGGTGCAAGCTCCTGACAATGGTGTTCTCCAGGTTCAGTTTCTATCTGCCAGACGCATTGGAAATGTTTTCCTCTGGCATTCGCAGCAAGAGTCGCAGATTGCTTAACTGAGGAGCTCTGAGAATGGAACGGCAAGAGGTGTTCCGCTTTCGTCATAAACAGTGCTCCAGAGCGCTTGGCAACGGGCACAACGAAACGTGTGTGCGGGATAGTGACCATTCACGCCTAGTGCTGGCAATGCAGGAGCACTGCCAAAAGGCCAAGGAAGGGGCGTAGCATCCGGCTTGTGTGCAAAGCTTTCAGACTGCCAGAGGACCGCAGCTGTGGTAAGCCCGCTTGCTCATTTGACGTTAGCTGTCGCCTGCAAGAACTTCACCCGCATCTTGTTTATGCTGCTACCTGTTGTTAGGCGACAACAAGGGCACATGTAGCAAATGCTTTTTCCTGGCCCATTTTGCTAGGCCACGCTCTTCTGTGGCTCTTTAATGCTTGCCAAACTGCTATGTGCATGCTGCTGCTTCCATCTGACAAGGAGCACAACCTTCTGACAGCAGCTTTCAACTTGCCTAAGGAAGAGCTTGGCCATTTAGATGTGCTGCAAATCTGTGTGTGTGTAAGGTGCAGGTGCAAGCTCCTGACAATGGTGTTCTCCAGGTTCAGTTTCTATCTGCCAGACGCATTGGAAATGTTTTCCTCTGGCATTCGCAGCAAGAGTCGCAGATTGCTTAACTGAGGAGCTCTGAGAATGGAACGGCAAGAGGTGTTCCGCTTTCGTCATAAACAGTGCTCCAGAGCGCTTGGCAACGGGCACAACGAAACGTGTGTGCGGGATAGTGACCATTCACGCCTAGTGCTGGCAATGCACGAGCACTGCCAAAAGGCCAAGGGAGGCGCTTAGAATCCGGCTTGTGCGCAAAGCTTTCAGACTGCCAGAGGACCGCAGCTATGGTAAACCCGCTTGCTCATTTGACGTTAGCTGTCGCCTGCAAGAACTTCACCCGCATCTGGTTTATGCTGCTACCTGTTGTTAGGCGACAACAAGGGCACATGTAGCAAATGCTTTTTCCTGGCCCATTTTGCTAGGCCACGCTCTTCTGTGGCTCTTTAGTGCTTGCCAAACTGCTATGTGCGTGCTGCTGCTTCCATCTGACAAGGAGCACAACCTTCTGACAGCAGCTTTCAACTTGCCTAAGAAAGAGCTTGGCCATTTAGATGTGCTGCAAACCCGTGTGTGTGTAAGGTGCAGGTGCCAACTCCTGACAAAGGTGTTCTCCAGGTTCAGTTTCTATCTGCCAGACGCATTGGAAATGTTTTCCTCTGGCATTCGCAGCAAGAGTCGCAGATTGCTTAACTGAGGAGCTCTGAGAATGGAACGGCAAGAGGTGTTCCGCTTTCGTCATAAACAGTGCTCCAGAGCGCTTGGCAACGGGCACAACGAAACGTGTGTGCGGGATAGTGACCATTCACGCCTAGTGCTGGCAATGCAGGAGCACTGCCAAAAGGCCAAGGAAGGGGCGTAGCATCCGGCTTGTGTGCAAAGCTTTCAGACTGCCAGAGGACCGCAGCTGTGGTAAGCCCGCTTGCTCATTTGACGTTAGCTGTCGCCTGCAAGAACTTCACCCGCATCTGGTTTATGCTGCTACCTGTTGTTAGGCGACAACAAGGGCACATGTAGCAAATGCTTTTTCCTGGCCCATTTTGCTAGGCCACGCTCTTCTGTGGCTCTTTAATGCTTGCCAAACTGCTATGTGCATGCTGCTGCTTCCATCTGACAAGGAGCACAACCTTCTGACAGCAGCTTTCAACTTGCCTAAGGAAGAGCTTGGCCATTTAGATGTGCTGCAAATCTGTGTGTGTGTAAGGTGCAGGTGCAAGCTCCTGACAATGGTGTTCTCCAGGTTCAGTTTCTATCTGCCAGACGCATTGGAAATGTTTTCCTCTGGCATTCGCAGCAAGAGTCGCAGATTGCTTAACTGAGGAGCTCTGAGAATGGAACGGCAAGAGGTGTTCCGCTTTCGTCATAAACAGTGCTCCAGAGCGCTTGGCAACGGGCACAACGAAACGTGTGTGCGGGATAGTGACCATTCACGCCTAGTGCTGGCAATGCACGAGCACTGCCAAAAGGCCAAGGGAGGCGCTTAGAATCCGGCTTGTGCGCAAAGCTTTCAGACTGCCAGAGGACCGCAGCTATGGTAAACCCGCTTGCTCATTTGACGTTAGCTGTCGCCTGCAAGAACTTCACCCGCATCTGGTTTATGCTGCTACCTGTTGTTAGGCGACAACAAGGGCACATATAGCAAATGCTTTTTCCTGTTTCATTTTGCTATGCCACGCTCTTCTGTGGCTCTTTAGTGCTTGCCAAACTGCTATGTGCGTGCTGCTGCTTCCATCTGACAAGGAGCACAACCTTCTGACAGCAGCTTTCAACTTGCCTAAGAAAGAGCTTGGCCATTTAGATGTGCTGAAAACCCGTGTGTGTGTAAGGTGCAGGTGCAAGCTCCTGACAAAGCTTTTCTCCAGGTTCAGTTTCTATCTGCCAGACACATTGGAAATGTTTTCCTCTGGCATTCGCAGCAAGAGTCGCAGATTGCTTAACTGAGGAGCTCTGAGAATGGAACGGCAAGAGGTGTTCCGCTTTCGTCATAAACAGTGCTCCAGAGCGCTTGGCAACGGGCCAATCGAAACGTGTGTGCGGGATAGTGACCATTCACGCCTAGTGCTGGCAATGCAGGAGCACTGCCAAAAGGCCAAGGAAGGGGCGTAGCATGCGGCTTGTGTGCAAAGCTTTCAGACTGCCAGAGGACCGCAGCTGTGGTAAGCCCGCTTGCTCATTTGACGTTAGCTGTCGCCTGCAAGAACTTCACCCGCATCTGGTTTATGCTGCTACCTGTTGTTAGGCGACAACAAGGGCACATGTAGCAAATGCTTTTTCCTGGCCCATTTTGCTAGGCCACGCTCTTCTGTGGCTCTTTAGTGCTTGCCAAACTGCTATGTGCGTGCTGCTGCTTCCATCTGACAAGGAGCACAGCCTTCTGACAGCAGCTTTCAACTTGCCTAAGAAAGAGCTTGGCCATTTAGATGTGCTGCAAACCCGTGTGTGTGTAAGGTGCAGGTGCAAGCTCCTGACAAAGCTTTTCTCCAGGTTCAGTTTCTCCCTGCCAGACACATTGGAAATGTTTTCCTCTGGCATTCGAAGCAAGAGTCGCAGATTGCTTAACTGAGGAGCTCTGAGAATGGAACGGCAAGAGGTGTTCCGCTTTCGTCATAAACAGTGCTCCAGAGCGCTTGGCAACGGGCACAACGAAACGTGTGTGCGGGATAGTGACCATTCACACCTAGTGCTGGCAATGCACGAGCACTGCCAAAAGGCCAAGGGAGGCGCTTAGCATCCGGCTTGTGCGCAAAGCTTTCAGACTGCCAGAGGACCGCAGCTATGGTAAACCCGCTTGCTCATTTGACGTTAGCTGTCGCCTGCAAGAACTTCACCCGCATCTGGTTTATGCTGCTACCTGTTGTTAGGAGACAACAAGGGCACATGTAGCAAATGCTTTTTCCTGTTTCATTTTGCTAGGCCACGCTCTTCTGTGGCTCTTTAGTGCTTGCCAAACTGCTATGTGCGTGCTGCTGCTTCCATCTGACAAGGAGCACAACCTTCTGACAGCAGCTTTCAACTTGCCTAAGAAAGAGCTTGGCCATTTAGATGTGCTGCAAATCTGTGTGTGTGTAAGGTGCAGGTGCAAGCTCCTGACAATGGTGTTCTCCAGGTTCAGTTTCTATCTGCCAGACGCATTGGAAATGTTTTCCTCTGGCATTCGCACCAAGAGTCGTAGATTGCTTAACTGAGGAGCTCTGAGAATGGAACGGCAAGAGGTGTTCCGCTTTCGTCATAAACAGTGCTCCAGAGCGCTTGGCAACGGGCACAACGAAACGTGTGTGCGGGATAGTGACCATTCACACCTAGTGCTGGCAATGCACGAGCCCTGCCAAAAGGCCAAGGGAGGCGCTTAGAATCCGGCTTGTGCGCAAAGCTTTCAGACTGCCAGAGGACCGCAGCTATGGTAAACCCGCTTGCTCATTTGACGTTAGCTGTCGCCTGCAAGAACTTCACCCGCATCTGGTTTATGCTGCTACCTGTTGTTAGGCGACAACAAGGGCACATGTAGCAAATGCTTTTTCCTGTTTCATTTTGCTATGCCACGCTCTTCTGTGGCTCTTTAGTGCTTGCCAAACTGCTATGTGCGTGCTGCTGCTTCCATCTGACAAGGAGCACAACCTTCTGACAGCAGCTTTCAACTTGCCTAAGAAAGAGCTTGGCCATTTAGATGTGCTGAAAACCCGTGTGTGTGTAAGGTGCAGGTGCAAGCTCCTGACAAAGCTTTTCTCCAGGTTCAGTTTCTATCTGCCAGACACATTGGAAATGTTTTCCTCTGGCATTCGAAGCAAGAGTCGCAGATTGCTTAACTGAGGAGCTCTGAGAATGGAACGGCAAGAGGTGTTCCGCTTTCGTCATAAACAGTGCTCCAGAGCGCTTGGCAACGGGCACAACGAAACGTGTGTGCGGGATAGTGACCATTCACGCCTAGTGCTGGCAATGCAGGAGCACTGCCAAAAGGCAAAGGAAGGGGCGTAGCATCCGGCTTGTGTGCAAAGCTTTCAGACTGCCAGAGGACCGCAGCTGTGGTAAGCCCGCTTGCTCATTTGACGTTAGCTGTCGCCTGCAAGAACTTCACCCGCATCTGGTTTATGCTGCTACCTGTTGTTAGGCGACAACAAGGGCACATGTAGCAAATGCTTTTTCCTGGCCCATTTTGCTATGCCACGCTCTTCTGTGGCTCTTTAATGCTTGCCAAACTGCTATGTGCATGCTGCTGCTTCCATCTGACAAGGAGCACAACCTTCTGACAGCAGCTTTCAACTTGCCTAAGGAAGAGCTTGGCCATTTAGATGTGCTGCAAATCTGTGTGTGTGTAAGGTGCAGGTGCAAGCTCCTGACAATGGTGTTCTCCAGGTTCAGTTTCTATCTGCCAGACGCATTGGAAATGTTTTCCTCTGGCATTCGCAGCAAGAGTCGCAGATTGCTTAACTGAGGAGCTCTGAGAATGGAACGGCAAGAGGTGTTCCGCTTTCGTCATAAACAGTGCTCCAGAGCGCTTGGCAACGGGCACAACGAAACGTGTGTGCGGGATAGTGACCATTCACACCTAGTGCTGGCAATGCACGAGCACTGCCAAAAGGCCAAGGGAGGCGCTTAGCATCCGGCTTGTGCGCAAAGCTTTCAGACTGCCAGAGGACCGCAGCTATGGTAAACCCGCTTGCTCATTTGACGTTAGCTGTCGCCTGCAAGAACTTCACCCGCATCTGGTTTATGCTGCTACCTGTTGTTAGGCGACAACAAGGGCACATGTAGCAAATGCTTTTTCCTGGCCCATTTTGCTAGGCCACGCTCTTCTGTGGCTCTTTAGTGCTTGCCAAACTGCTATGTGCGTGCTGCTGCTTCCATCTGACAAGGAGCACAACCTTCTGACAGCAGCTTTCAACTTGCCTAAGAAAGAGCTTGGCCATTTAGATGTGCTGCAAACCCGTGTGTGTGTAAGGTGCAGGTGCCAACTCCTGACAAAGGTGTTCTCCAGGTTCAGTTTCTATCTGCCAGACGCATTGGAAATGTTTTCCTCTGGCATTCGCAGCAAGAGTCGCAGATTGCTTAACTGAGGAGCTCTGAGAATGGAACGGCAAGAGGTGTTCCGCTTTCGTCATAAACAGTGCTCCAGAGCGCTTGGCAACGGGCACAACGAAACGTGTGTGCGGGATAGTGACCATTCACGCCTAGTGCTGGCAATGCAGGAGCACTGCCAAAAGGCCAAGGAAGGGGCGTAGCATCCGGCTTGTGTGCAAAGCTTTCAGACTGCCAGAGGACCGCAGCTGTGGTAAGCCCGCTTGCTCATTTGACGTTAGCTGTCGCCTGCAAGAACTTCACCCGCATCTGGTTTATGCTGCTACCTGTTGTTAGGCGACAACAAGGGCACATGTAGCAAATGCTTTTTCCTGGCCCATTTTGCTAGGCCACGCTCTTCTGTGGCTCTTTAATGCTTGCCAAACTGCTATGTGCATGCTGCTGCTTCCATCTGACAAGGAGCACAACCTTCTGACAGCAGCTTTCAACTTGCCTAAGGAAGAGCTTGGCCATTTAGATGTGCTGCAAATCTGTGTGTGTGTAAGGTGCAGGTGCAAGCTCCTGACAATGGTGTTCTCCAGGTTCAGTTTCTATCTGCCAGACGCATTGGAAATGTTTTCCTCTGGCATTCGCAGCAAGAGTCGCAGATTGCTTAACTGAGGAGCTCTGAGAATGGAACGGCAAGAGGTGTTCCGCTTTCGTCATAAACAGTGCTCCAGAGCGCTTGGCAACGGGCACAACGAAACGTGTGTGCGGGATAGTGACCATTCACGCCTAGTGCTGGCAATGCACGAGCACTGCCAAAAGGCCAAGGGAGGCGCTTAGAATCCGGCTTGTGCGCAAAGCTTTCAGACTGCCAGAGGACCGCAGCTATGGTAAACCCGCTTGCTCATTTGACGTTAGCTGTCGCCTGCAAGAACTTCACCCGCATCTGGTTTATGCTGCTACCTGTTGTTAGGCGACAACAAGGGCACATGTAGCAAATGCTTTTTCCTGGCCCATTTTGCTAGGCCACGCTCTTCTGTGGCTCTTTAGTGCTTGCCAAACTGCTATGTGCGTGCTGCTGCTTCCATCTGACAAGGAGCACAACCTTCTGACAGCAGCTTTCAACTTGCCTAAGAAAGAGCTTGGCCATTTAGATGTGCTGCAAACCCGTGTGTGTGTAAGGTGCAGGTGCCAACTCCTGACAAAGGTGTTCTCCAGGTTCAGTTTCTATCTGCCAGACGCATTGGAAATGTTTTCCTCTGGCATTCGCAGCAAGAGTCGCAGATTGCTTAACTGAGGAGCTCTGAGAATGGAACGGCAAGAGGTGTTCCGCTTTCGTCATAAACAGTGCTCCAGAGCGCTTGGCAACGGGCACAACGAAACGTGTGTGCGGGATAGTGACCATTCACGCCTAGTGCTGGCAATGCAGGAGCACTGCCAAAAGGCCAAGGAAGGGGCGTAGCATCCGGCTTGTGTGCAAAGCTTTCAGACTGCCAGAGGACCGCAGCTGTGGTAAGCCCGCTTGCTCATTTGACGTTAGCTGTCGCCTGCAAGAACTTCACCCGCATCTGGTTTATGCTGCTACCTGTTGTTAGGCGACAACAAGGGCACATGTAGCAAATGCTTTTTCCTGGCCCATTTTGCTAGGCCACGCTCTTCTGTGGCTCTTTAATGCTTGCCAAACTGCTATGTGCATGCTGCTGCTTCCATCTGACAAGGAGCACAACCTTCTGACAGCAGCTTTCAACTTGCCTAAGGAAGAGCTTGGCCATTTAGATGTGCTGCAAATCTGTGTGTGTGTAAGGTGCAGGTGCAAGCTCCTGACAATGGTGTTCTCCAGGTTCAGTTTCTATCTGCCAGACGCATTGGAAATGTTTTCCTCTGGCATTCGCAGCAAGAGTCGCAGATTGCTTAACTGAGGAGCTCTGAGAATGGAACGGCAAGAGGTGTTCCGCTTTCGTCATAAACAGTGCTCCAGAGCGCTTGGCAACGGGCACAACGAAACGTGTGTGCGGGATAGTGACCATTCACGCCTAGTGCTGGCAATGCAGGAGCACTGCCAAAAGGCCAAGGAAGGGGCGTAGCATCCGGCTTGTGTGCAAAGCTTTCAGACTGCCAGAGGACCGCAGCTGTGGTAAGCCCGCTTGCTCATTTGACGTTAGCTGTCGCCTGCAAGAACTTCACCCGCATCTGGTTTATGCTGCTACCTGTTGTTAGGCGACAACAAGGGCACATGTAGCAAATGCTTTTTCCTGGCCCATTTTGCTAGGCCACGCTCTTCTGTGGCTCTTTAATGCTTGCCAAACTGCTATGTGCATGCTGCTGCTTCCATCTGACAAGGAGCACAACCTTCTGACAGCAGCTTTCAACTTGCCTAAGGAAGAGCTTGGCCATTTAGATGTGCTGCAAATCTGTGTGTGTGTAAGGTGCAGGTGCAAGCTCCTGACAATGGTGTTCTCCAGGTTCAGTTTCTATCTGCCAGACGCATTGGAAATGTTTTCCTCTGGCATTCGCAGCAAGAGTCGCAGATTGCTTAACTGAGGAGCTCTGAGAATGGAACGGCAAGAGGTGTTCCGCTTTCGTCATAAACAGTGCTCCAGAGCGCTTGGCAACGGGCACAACGAAACGTGTGTGCGGGATAGTGACCATTCACGCCTAGTGCTGGCAATGCACGAGCACTGCCAAAAGGCCAAGGGAGGCGCTTAGAATCCGGCTTGTGCGCAAAGCTTTCAGACTGCCAGAGGACCGCAGCTATGGTAAACCCGCTTGCTCATTTGACGTTAGCTGTCGCCTGCAAGAACTTCACCCGCATCTGGTTTATGCTGCTACCTGTTGTTAGGCGACAACAAGGGCACATGTAGCAAATGCTTTTTCCTGGCCCATTTTGCTAGGCCACGCTCTTCTGTGGCTCTTTAGTGCTTGCCAAACTGCTATGTGCGTGCTGCTGCTTCCATCTGACAAGGAGCACAACCTTCTGACAGCAGCTTTCAACTTGCCTAAGAAAGAGCTTGGCCATTTAGATGTGCTGCAAACCCGTGTGTGTGTAAGGTGCAGGTGCCAACTCCTGACAAAGGTGTTCTCCAGGTTCAGTTTCTATCTGCCAGACGCATTGGAAATGTTTTCCTCTGGCATTCGCAGCAAGAGTCGCAGATTGCTTAACTGAGGAGCTCTGAGAATGGAACGGCAAGAGGTGTTCCGCTTTCGTCATAAACAGTGCTCCAGAGCGCTTGGCAACGGGCACAACGAAACGTGTGTGCGGGATAGTGACCATTCACGCCTAGTGCTGGCAATGCAGGAGCACTGCCAAAAGGCCAAGGAAGGGGCGTAGCATCCGGCTTGTGTGCAAAGCTTTCAGACTGCCAGAGGACCGCAGCTGTGGTAAGCCCGCTTGCTCATTTGACGTTAGCTGTCGCCTGCAAGAACTTCACCCGCATCTGGTTTATGCTGCTACCTGTTGTTAGGCGACAACAAGGGCACATGTAGCAAATGCTTTTTCCTGGCCCATTTTGCTAGGCCACGCTCTTCTGTGGCTCTTTAATGCTTGCCAAACTGCTATGTGCATGCTGCTGCTTCCATCTGACAAGGAGCACAACCTTCTGACAGCAGCTTTCAACTTGCCTAAGGAAGAGCTTGGCCATTTAGATGTGCTGCAAATCTGTGTGTGTGTAAGGTGCAGGTGCAAGCTCCTGACAATGGTGTTCTCCAGGTTCAGTTTCTATCTGCCAGACGCATTGGAAATGTTTTCCTCTGGCATTCGCAGCAAGAGTCGCAGATTGCTTAACTGAGGAGCTCTGAGAATGGAACGGCAAGAGGTGTTCCGCTTTCGTCATAAACAGTGCTCCAGAGCGCTTGGCAACGGGCACAACGAAACGTGTGTGCGGGATAGTGACCATTCACGCCTAGTGCTGGCAATGCACGAGCACTGCCAAAAGGCCAAGGGAGGCGCTTAGAATCCGGCTTGTGCGCAAAGCTTTCAGACTGCCAGAGGACCGCAGCTATGGTAAACCCGCTTGCTCATTTGACGTTAGCTGTCGCCTGCAAGAACTTCACCCGCATCTGGTTTATGCTGCTACCTGTTGTTAGGCGACAACAAGGGCACATATAGCAAATGCTTTTTCCTGTTTCATTTTGCTATGCCACGCTCTTCTGTGGCTCTTTAGTGCTTGCCAAACTGCTATGTGCGTGCTGCTGCTTCCATCTGACAAGGAGCACAACCTTCTGACAGCAGCTTTCAACTTGCCTAAGAAAGAGCTTGGCCATTTAGATGTGCTGAAAACCCGTGTGTGTGTAAGGTGCAGGTGCAAGCTCCTGACAAAGCTTTTCTCCAGGTTCAGTTTCTATCTGCCAGACACATTGGAAATGTTTTCCTCTGGCATTCGCAGCAAGAGTCGCAGATTGCTTAACTGAGGAGCTCTGAGAATGGAACGGCAAGAGGTGTTCCGCTTTCGTCATAAACAGTGCTCCAGAGCGCTTGGCAACGGGCACAACGAAACGTGTGTGCGGGATAGTGACCATTCACGCCTAGTGCTGGCAATGCACGAGCACTGCCAAAAGGCCAAGGGAGGCGCTTAGAATCCGGCTTGTGCGCAAAGCTTTCAGACTGCCAGAGGACCGCAGCTGTGGTAAGCCCGCTTGCTCATTTGACGTTAGCTGTCGCCTGCAAGAACTTCACCCGCATCTGGTTTATGCTGCTACCTGTTGTTAGGAGACAACAAGGGCACATGTAGCAAATGCTTTTTCCTGTTTCATTTTTCTAGGCCACGCTCTTCTGTGGCTCTTTAGTGCTTGCCAAACTGCTATGTGCGTGCTGCTGCTTCCATCTGACAAGGAGCACAACCTTCTGACAGCAGCTTTCAACTTGCCTAAGAAAGAGCTTAGCCATTTAGATGTGCTGCAAACCCGTGTGTGTGTAAGGTGCAGGTGCCAGTTCCTGACAAAGCTTTTCTCCAGGTTCAGTTTCTATCTGCCAGACACATTGGAAATGTTTTCCTCTGGCATTCGCAGCAAGAGTCGCAGATTGCTTAACTGAGGAGCTCTGAGAATGGAACGGCAAGAGGTGTTCCGCTTTCGTCATAAACAGTGCTCCAGAGCGCTTGGCAACGGGCCAATCGAAACGTGTGTGCGGGATAGTGACCATTCACGCCTAGTGCTGGCAATGCAGGAGCACTGCCAAAAGGCCAAGGAAGGGGCGTAGCATGCGGCTTGTGTGCAAAGCTTTCAGACTGCCAGAGGACCGCAGCTGTGGTAAGCCCGCTTGCTCATTTGACGTTAGCTGTCGCCTGCAAGAACTTCACCCGCATCTGGTTTATGCTGCTACCTGTTGTTAGGCGACAACAAGGGCACATGTAGCAAATGCTTTTTCCTGGCCCATTTTGCTAGGCCACGCTCTTCTGTGGCTCTTTAGTGCTTGCCAAACTGCTATGTGCGTGCTGCTGCTTCCATCTGACAAGGAGCACAGCCTTCTGACAGCAGCTTTCAACTTGCCTAAGAAAGAGCTTGGCCATTTAGATGTGCTGCAAACCCGTGTGTGTGTAAGGTGCAGGTGCAAGCTCCTGACAAAGCTTTTCTCCAGGTTCAGTTTCTCCCTGCCAGACACATTGGAAATGTTTTCCTCTGGCATTCGCAGCAAGAGTCGCAGATTGCTTAACTGAGGAGCTCTGAGAATGGAACGGCAAGAGGTGTTCCGCTTTCGTCATAAACAGTGCTCCAGAGCGCTTGGCAACGGGCACAACGAAACGTGTGTGCGGGATAGTGACCATTCACGCCTAGTGCTGGCAATGCACGAGCACTGCCAAAAGGCCAAGGGAGGCGCTTAGAATCCGGCTTGTGCGCAAAGCTTTCAGACTGCCAGAGGACCGCAGCTATGGTAAACCCGCTTGCTCATTTGACGTTAGCTGTCGCCTGCAAGAACTTCACCCGCATCTGGTTTATGCTGCTACCTGTTGTTAGGCGACAACAAGGGCACATATAGCAAATGCTTTTTCCTGTTTCATTTTGCTATGCCACGCTCTTCTGTGGCTCTTTAGTGCTTGCCAAACTGCTATGTGCGTGCTGCTGCTTCCATCTGACAAGGAGCACAACCTTCTGACAGCAGCTTTCAACTTGCCTAAGAAAGAGCTTGGCCATTTAGATGTGCTGAAAACCCGTGTGTGTGTAAGGTGCAGGTGCAAGCTCCTGACAAAGCTTTTCTCCAGGTTCAGTTTCTATCTGCCAGACACATTGGAAATGTTTTCCTCTGGCATTCGCAGCAAGAGTCGCAGATTGCTTAACTGAGGAGCTCTGAGAATGGAACGGCAAGAGGTGTTCCGCTTTCGTCATAAACAGTGCTCCAGAGCGCTTGGCAACGGGCACAACGAAACGTGTGTGCGGGATAGTGACCATTCACGCCTAGTGCTGGCAATGCACGAGCACTGCCAAAAGGCCAAGGGAGGCGCTTAGAATCCGGCTTGTGCGCAAAGCTTTCAGACTGCCAGAGGACCGCAGCTGTGGTAAGCCCGCTTGCTCATTTGACGTTAGCTGTCGCCTGCAAGAACTTCACCCGCATCTGGTTTATGCTGCTACCTGTTGTTAGGAGACAACAAGGGCACATGTAGCAAATGCTTTTTCCTGTTTCATTTTTCTAGGCCACGCTCTTCTGTGGCTCTTTAGTGCTTGCCAAACTGCTATGTGCGTGCTGCTGCTTCCATCTGACAAGGAGCACAACCTTCTGACAGCAGCTTTCAACTTGCCTAAGAAAGAGCTTAGCCATTTAGATGTGCTGCAAACCCGTGTGTGTGTAAGGTGCAGGTGCCAGCTCCTGACAAAGCTTTTCTCCAGGTTCAGTTTCTATCTGCCAGACACATTGGAAATGTTTTCCTCTGGCATTCGCAGCAAGAGTCGCAGATTGCTTAACTGAGGAGCTCTGAGAATGGAACGGCAAGAGGTGTTCCGCTTTCGTCATAAACAGTGCTCCAGAGCGCTTGGCAACGGGCCAATCGAAACGTGTGTGCGGGATAGTGACCATTCACGCCTAGTGCTGGCAATGCAGGAGCACTGCCAAAAGGCCAAGGAAGGGGCGTAGCATGCGGCTTGTGTGCAAAGCTTTCAGACTGCCAGAGGACCGCAGCTGTGGTAAGCCCGCTTGCTCATTTGACGTTAGCTGTCGCCTGCAAGAACTTCACCCGCATCTGGTTTATGCTGCTACCTGTTGTTAGGCGACAACAAGGGCACATGTAGCAAATGCTTTTTCCTGGCCCATTTTGCTAGGCCACGCTCTTCTGTGGCTCTTTAGTGCTTGCCAAACTGCTATGTGCGTGCTGCTGCTTCCATCTGACAAGGAGCACAGCCTTCTGACAGCAGCTTTCAACTTGCCTAAGAAAGAGCTTGGCCATTTAGATGTGCTGCAAACCCGTGTGTGTGTAAGGTGCAGGTGCAAGCTCCTGACAAAGCTTTTCTCCAGGTTCAGTTTCTCCCTGCCAGACACATTGGAAATGTTTTCCTCTGGCATTCGAAGCAAGAGTCGCAGATTGCTTAACTGAGGAGCTCTGAGAATGGAACGGCAAGAGGTGTTCCGCTTTCGTCATAAACAGTGCTCCAGAGCGCTTGGCAACGGGCACAACGAAACGTGTGTGCGGGATAGTGACCATTCACACCTAGTGCTGGCAATGCACGAGCACTGCCAAAAGGCCAAGGGAGGCGCTTAGCATCCGGCTTGTGCGCAAAGCTTTCAGACTGCCAGAGGACCGCAGCTATGGTAAACCCGCTTGCTCATTTGACGTTAGCTGTCGCCTGCAAGAACTTCACCCGCATCTGGTTTATGCTGCTACCTGTTGTTAGGAGACAACAAGGGCACATGTAGCAAATGCTTTTTCCTGTTTCATTTTGCTAGGCCACGCTCTTCTGTGGCTCTTTAGTGCTTGCCAAACTGCTATGTGCGTGCTGCTGCTTCCATCTGACAAGGAGCACAACCTTCTGACAGCAGCTTTCAACTTGCCTAAGAAAGAGCTTGGCCATTTAGATGTGCTGCAAATCTGTGTGTGTGTAAGGTGCAGGTGCAAGCTCCTGACAATGGTGTTCTCCAGGTTCAGTTTCTATCTGCCAGACGCATTGGAAATGTTTTCCTCTGGCATTCGCACCAAGAGTCGTAGATTGCTTAACTGAGGAGCTCTGAGAATGGAACGGCAAGAGGTGTTCCGCTTTCGTCATAAACAGTGCTCCAGAGCGCTTGGCAACGGGCACAACGAAACGTGTGTGCGGGATAGTGACCATTCACACCTAGTGCTGGCAATGCACGAGCCCTGCCAAAAGGCCAAGGGAGGCGCTTAGAATCCGGCTTGTGCGCAAAGCTTTCAGACTGCCAGAGGACCGCAGCTATGGTAAACCCGCTTGCTCATTTGACGTTAGCTGTCGCCTGCAAGAACTTCACCCGCATCTGGTTTATGCTGCTACCTGTTGTTAGGCGACAACAAGGGCACATGTAGCAAATGCTTTTTCCTGTTTCATTTTGCTATGCCACGCTCTTCTGTGGCTCTTTAGTGCTTGCCAAACTGCTATGTGCGTGCTGCTGCTTCCATCTGACAAGGAGCACAACCTTCTGACAGCAGCTTTCAACTTGCCTAAGAAAGAGCTTGGCCATTTAGATGTGCTGAAAACCCGTGTGTGTGTAAGGTGCAGGTGCAAGCTCCTGACAAAGCTTTTCTCCAGGTTCAGTTTCTATCTGCCAGACACATTGGAAATGTTTTCCTCTGGCATTCGAAGCAAGAGTCGCAGATTGCTTAACTGAGGAGCTCTGAGAATGGAACGGCAAGAGGTGTTCCGCTTTCGTCATAAACAGTGCTCCAGAGCGCTTGGCAACGGGCACAACGAAACGTGTGTGCGGGATAGTGACCATTCACGCCTAGTGCTGGCAATGCAGGAGCACTGCCAAAAGGCAAAGGAAGGGGCGTAGCATCCGGCTTGTGTGCAAAGCTTTCAGACTGCCAGAGGACCGCAGCTGTGGTAAGCCCGCTTGCTCATTTGACGTTAGCTGTCGCCTGCAAGAACTTCACCCGCATCTGGTTTATGCTGCTACCTGTTGTTAGGCGACAACAAGGGCACATGTAGCAAATGCTTTTTCCTGGCCCATTTTGCTATGCCACGCTCTTCTGTGGCTCTTTAATGCTTGCCAAACTGCTATGTGCATGCTGCTGCTTCCATCTGACAAGGAGCACAACCTTCTGACAGCAGCTTTCAACTTGCCTAAGGAAGAGCTTGGCCATTTAGATGTGCTGCAAATCTGTGTGTGTGTAAGGTGCAGGTGCAAGCTCCTGACAATGGTGTTCTCCAGGTTCAGTTTCTATCTGCCAGACGCATTGGAAATGTTTTCCTCTGGCATTCGCAGCAAGAGTCGCAGATTGCTTAACTGAGGAGCTCTGAGAATGGAACGGCAAGAGGTGTTCCGCTTTCGTCATAAACAGTGCTCCAGAGCGCTTGGCAACGGGCACAACGAAACGTGTGTGCGGGATAGTGACCATTCACACCTAGTGCTGGCAATGCACGAGCACTGCCAAAAGGCCAAGGGAGGCGCTTAGCATCCGGCTTGTGCGCAAAGCTTTCAGACTGCCAGAGGACCGCAGCTATGGTAAACCCGCTTGCTCATTTGACGTTAGCTGTCGCCTGCAAGAACTTCACCCGCATCTGGTTTATGCTGCTACCTGTTGTTAGGCGACAACAAGGGCACATGTAGCAAATGCTTTTTCCTGGCCCATTTTGCTAGGCCACGCTCTTCTGTGGCTCTTTAGTGCTTGCCAAACTGCTATGTGCGTGCTGCTGCTTCCATCTGACAAGGAGCACAACCTTCTGACAGCAGCTTTCAACTTGCCTAAGAAAGAGCTTGGCCATTTAGATGTGCTGCAAACCCGTGTGTGTGTAAGGTGCAGGTGCCAACTCCTGACAAAGGTGTTCTCCAGGTTCAGTTTCTATCTGCCAGACGCATTGGAAATGTTTTCCTCTGGCATTCGCAGCAAGAGTCGCAGATTGCTTAACTGAGGAGCTCTGAGAATGGAACGGCAAGAGGTGTTCCGCTTTCGTCATAAACAGTGCTCCAGAGCGCTTGGCAACGGGCACAACGAAACGTGTGTGCGGGATAGTGACCATTCACGCCTAGTGCTGGCAATGCACGAGCACTGCCAAAAGGCCAAGGAAGGGGCGTAGCATCCGGCTTGTGTGCAAAGCTTTCAGACTGCCAGAGGACCGCAGCTGTGGTAAGCCCGCTTGCTCATTTGACGTTAGCTGTCGCCTGCAAGAACTTCACCCGCATCTGGTTTATGCTGCTACCTGTTGTTAGGCGACAACAAGGGCACATGTAGCAAATGCTTTTTCCTGGCCCATTTTGCTAGGCCACGCTCTTCTGTGGCTCTTTAATGCTTGCCAAACTGCTATGTGCATGCTGCTGCTTCCATCTGACAAGGAGCACAACCTTCTGACAGCAGCTTTCAACTTGCCTAAGGAAGAGCTTGGCCATTTAGATGTGCTGCAAATCTGTGTGTGTGTAAGGTGCAGGTGCAAGCTCCTGACAATGGTGTTCTCCAGGTTCAGTTTCTATCTGCCAGACGCATTGGAAATGTTTTCCTCTGGCATTCGCAGCAAGAGTCGCAGATTGCTTAACTGAGGAGCTCTGAGAATGGAACGGCAAGAGGTGTTCCGCTTTTGTCATAAACAGTGCTCCAGAGCGCTTGGCAACGGGCACAACGAAACGTGTGTGCGGGATAGTGACCATTCACACCTAGTGCTGGCAATGCACGAGCACTGCCAAAAGGCCAAGGGAGGCGCTTAGCATCCGGCTTGTGCGCAAAGCTTTCAGACTGCCAGAGGACCGCAGCTATGGTAAACCCGCTTGCTCATTTGACGTTAGCTGTCGCCTGCAAGAACTTCACCCGCATCTGGTTTATGCTGCTACCTGTTGTTAGGCGACAACAAGGGCACATGTAGCAAATGCTTTTTCCTGGCCCATTTTGCTAGGCCACGCTCTTCTGTGGCTCTTTAGTGCTTGCCAAACTGCTATGTGCGTGCTGCTGCTTCCATCTGACAAGGAGCACAACCTTCTGACAGCAGCTTTCAACTTGCCTAAGAAAGAGCTTGGCCATTTAGATGTGCTGCAAACCCGTGTGTGTGTAAGGTGCAGGTGCCAACTCCTGACAAAGGTGTTCTCCAGGTTCAGTTTCTATCTGCCAGACGCATTGGAAATGTTTTCCTCTGGCATTCGCAGCAAGAGTCGCAGATTGCTTAACTGAGGAGCTCTGAGAATGGAACGGCAAGAGGTGTTCCGCTTTCGTCATAAACAGTGCTCCAGAGCGCTTGGCAACGGGCACAACGAAACGTGTGTGCGGGATAGTGACCATTCACGCCTAGTGCTGGCAATGCAGGAGCACTGCCAAAAGGCCAAGGAAGGGGCGTAGCATCCGGCTTGTGTGCAAAGCTTTCAGACTGCCAGAGGACCGCAGCTGTGGTAAGCCCGCTTGCTCATTTGACGTTAGCTGTCGCCTGCAAGAACTTCACCCGCATCTGGTTTATGCTGCTACCTGTTGTTAGGCGACAACAAGGGCACATGTAGCAAATGCTTTTTCCTGGCCCATTTTGCTAGGCCACGCTCTTCTGTGGCTCTTTAATGCTTGCCAAACTGCTATGTGCATGCTGCTGCTTCCATCTGACAAGGAGCACAACCTTCTGACAGCAGCTTTCAACTTGCCTAAGGAAGAGCTTGGCCATTTAGATGTGCTGCAAATCTGTGTGTGTGTAAGGTGCAGGTGCAAGCTCCTGACAATGGTGTTCTCCAGGTTCAGTTTCTATCTGCCAGACGCATTGGAAATGTTTTCCTCTGGCATTCGCAGCAAGAGTCGCAGATTGCTTAACTGAGGAGCTCTGAGAATGGAACGGCAAGAGGTGTTCCGCTTTCGTCATAAACAGTGCTCCAGAGCGCTTGGCAACGGGCACAACGAAACGTGTGTGCGGGATAGTGACCATTCACGCCTAGTGCTGGCAATGCACGAGCACTGCCAAAAGGCCAAGGGAGGCGCTTAGAATCCGGCTTGTGCGCAAAGCTTTCAGACTGCCAGAGGACCGCAGCTATGGTAAACCCGCTTGCTCATTTGACGTTAGCTGTCGCCTGCAAGAACTTCACCCGCATCTGGTTTATGCTGCTACCTGTTGTTAGGTGACAACAAGGGCACATATAGCAAATGCTTTTTCCTGTTTCATTTTGCTATGCCACGCTCTTCTGTGGCTCTTTAGTGCTTGCCAAACTGCTATGTGCGTGCTGCTGCTTCCATCTGACAAGGAGCACAACCTTCTGACAGCAGCTTTCAACTTGCCTAAGAAAGAGCTTGGCCATTTAGATGTGCTGAAAACCCGTGTGTGTGTAAGGTGCAGGTGCAAGCTCCTGACAAAGCTTTTCTCCAGGTTCAGTTTCTATCTGCCAGACACATTGGAAATGTTTTCCTCTGGCATTCGCAGCAAGAGTCGCAGATTGCTTAACTGAGGAGCTCTGAGAATGGAACGGCAAGAGGTGTTCCGCTTTCGTCATAAACAGTGCTCCAGAGCGCTTGGCAACGGGCACAACGAAACGTGTGTGCGGGATAGTGACCATTCACGCCTAGTGCTGGCAATGCACGAGCACTGCCAAAAGGCCAAGGGAGGCGCTTAGAATCCGGCTTGTGCGCAAAGCTTTCAGACTGCCAGAGGACCGCAGCTGTGGTAAGCCCGCTTGCTCATTTGACGTTAGCTGTCGCCTGCAAGAACTTCACCCGCATCTGGTTTATGCTGCTACCTGTTGTTAGGAGACAACAAGGGCACATGTAGCAAATGCTTTTTCCTGTTTCATTTTTCTAGGCCACGCTCTTCTGTGGCTCTTTAGTGCTTGCCAAACTGCTATGTGCGTGCTGCTGCTTCCATCTGACAAGGAGCACAACCTTCTGACAGCAGCTTTCAACTTGCCTAAGAAAGAGCTTAGCCATTTAGATGTGCTGCAAACCCGTGTGTGTGTAAGGTGCAGGTGCCAGCTCCTGACAAAGCTTTTCTCCAGGTTCAGTTTCTATCTGCCAGACACATTGGAAATGTTTTCCTCTGGCATTCGCAGCAAGAGTCGCAGATTGCTTAACTGAGGAGCTCTGAGAATGGAACGGCAAGAGGTGTTCCGCTTTCGTCATAAACAGTGCTCCAGAGCGCTTGGCAACGGGCACAACGAAACGTGTGTGCGGGATAGTGACCATTCACGCCTAGTGCTGGCAATGCAGGAGCACTGCCAAAAGGCCAAGGAAGGGGCGTAGCATCCGGCTTGTGTGCAAAGCTTTCAGACTGCCAGAGGACCGCAGCTGTGGTAAGCCCGCTTGCTCATTTGACGTTAGCTGTCGCCTGCAAGAACTTCACCCGCATCTGGTTTATGCTGCTACCTGTTGTTAGGCGACAACAAGGGCACATGTAGCAAATGCTTTTTCCTGGCCCATTTTGCTAGGCCACGCTCTTCTGTGGCTCTTTAATGCTTGCCAAACTGCTATGTGCATGCTGCTGCTTCCATCTGACAAGGAGCACAACCTTCTGACAGCAGCTTTCAACTTGCCTAAGGAAGAGCTTGGCCATTTAGATGTGCTGCAAATCTGTGTGTGTGTAAGGTGCAGGTGCAAGCTCCTGACAATGGTGTTCTCCAGGTTCAGTTTCTATCTGCCAGACGCATTGGAAATGTTTTCCTCTGGCATTCGCAGCAAGAGTCGCAGATTGCTTAACTGAGGAGCTCTGAGAATGGAACGGCAAGAGGTGTTCCGCTTTCGTCATAAACAGTGCTCCAGAGCGCTTGGCAACGGGCACAACGAAACGTGTGTGCGGGATAGTGACCATTCACACCTAGTGCTGGCAATGCACGAGCACTGCCAAAAGGCCAAGGGAGGCGCTTAGCATCCGGCTTGTGCGCAAAGCTTTCAGACTGCCAGAGGACCGCAGCTATGGTAAACCCGCTTGCTCATTTGACGTTAGCTGTCGCCTGCAAGAACTTCACCCGCATCTGGTTTATGCTGCTACCTGTTGTTAGGCGACAACAAGGGCACATGTAGCAAATGCTTTTTCCTGGCCCATTTTGCTAGGCCACGCTCTTCTGTGGCTCTTTAGTGCTTGCCAAACTGCTATGTGCGTGCTGCTGCTTCCATCTGACAAGGAGCACAACCTTCTGACAGCAGCTTTCAACTTGCCTAAGAAAGAGCTTGGCCATTTAGATGTGCTGCAAACCCGTGTGTGTGTAAGGTGCAGGTGCCAACTCCTGACAAAGGTGTTCTCCAGGTTCAGTTTCTATCTGCCAGACGCATTGGAAATGTTTTCCTCTGGCATTCGCAGCAAGAGTCGCAGATTGCTTAACTGAGGAGCTCTGAGAATGGAACGGCAAGAGGTGTTCCGCTTTCGTCATAAACAGTGCTCCAGAGCGCTTGGCAACGGGCACAACGAAACGTGTGTGCGGGATAGTGACCATTCACGCCTAGTGCTGGCAATGCAGGAGCACTGCCAAAAGGCCAAGGAAGGGGCGTAGCATCCGGCTTGTGTGCAAAGCTTTCAGACTGCCAGAGGACCGCAGCTGTGGTAAGCCCGCTTGCTCATTTGACGTTAGCTGTCGCCTGCAAGAACTTCACCCGCATCTGGTTTATGCTGCTACCTGTTGTTAGGCGACAACAAGGGCACATGTAGCAAATGCTTTTTCCTGGCCCATTTTGCTAGGCCACGCTCTTCTGTGGCTCTTTAATGCTTGCCAAACTGCTATGTGCATGCTGCTGCTTCCATCTGACAAGGAGCACAACCTTCTGACAGCAGCTTTCAACTTGCCTAAGGAAGAGCTTGGCCATTTAGATGTGCTGCAAATCTGTGTGTGTGTAAGGTGCAGGTGCAAGCTCCTGACAATGGTGTTCTCCAGGTTCAGTTTCTATCTGCCAGACGCATTGGAAATGTTTTCCTCTGGCATTCGCAGCAAGAGTCGCAGATTGCTTAACTGAGGAGCTCTGAGAATGGAACGGCAAGAGGTGTTCCGCTTTCGTCATAAACAGTGCTCCAGAGCGCTTGGCAACGGGCACAACGAAACGTGTGTGCGGGATAGTGACCATTCACGCCTAGTGCTGGCAATGCACGAGCACTGCCAAAAGGCCAAGGGAGGCGCTTAGAATCCGGCTTGTGCGCAAAGCTTTCAGACTGCCAGAGGACCGCAGCTATGGTAAACCCGCTTGCTCATTTGACGTTAGCTGTCGCCTGCAAGAACTTCACCCGCATCTGGTTTATGCTGCTACCTGTTGTTAGGTGACAACAAGGGCACATATAGCAAATGCTTTTTCCTGTTTCATTTTGCTATGCCACGCTCTTCTGTGGCTCTTTAGTGCTTGCCAAACTGCTATGTGCGTGCTGCTGCTTCCATCTGACAAGGAGCACAACCTTCTGACAGCAGCTTTCAACTTGCCTAAGAAAGAGCTTGGCCATTTAGATGTGCTGAAAACCCGTGTGTGTGTAAGGTGCAGGTGCAAGCTCCTGACAAAGCTTTTCTCCAGGTTCAGTTTCTATCTGCCAGACACATTGGAAATGTTTTCCTCTGGCATTCGCAGCAAGAGTCGCAGATTGCTTAACTGAGGAGCTCTGAGAATGGAACGGCAAGAGGTGTTCCGCTTTCGTCATAAACAGTGCTCCAGAGCGCTTGGCAACGGGCACAACGAAACGTGTGTGCGGGATAGTGACCATTCACGCCTAGTGCTGGCAATGCAGGAGCACTGCCAAAAGGCCAAGGGAGGCGCTTAGAATCCGGCTTGTGCGCAAAGCTTTCAGACTGCCAGAGGACCGCAGCTGTGGTAAGCCCGCTTGCTCATTTGACGTTAGCTGTCGCCTGCAAGAACTTCACCCGCATCTGGTTTATGCTGCTACCTGTTGTTAGGAGACAACAAGGGCACATGTAGCAAATGCTTTTTCCTGTTTCATTTTTCTAGGCCACGCTCTTCTGTGGCTCTTTAGTGCTTGCCAAACTGCTATGTGCGTGCTGCTGCTTCCATCTGACAAGGAGCACAACCTTCTGACAGCAGCTTTCAACTTGCCTAAGAAAGAGCTTAGCCATTTAGATGTGCTGCAAACCCGTGTGTGTGTAAGGTGCAGGTGCCAGCTCCTGACAAAGCTTTTCTCCAGGTTCAGTTTCTATCTGCCAGACACATTGGAAATGTTTTCCTCTGGCATTCGCAGCAAGAGTCGCAGATTGCTTAACTGAGGAGCTCTGAGAATGGAACGGCAAGAGGTGTTCCGCTTTCGTCATAAACAGTGCTCCAGAGCGCTTGGCAACGGGCCAATCGAAACGTGTGTGCGGGATAGTGACCATTCACGCCTAGTGCTGGCAATGCAGGAGCACTGCCAAAAGGCCAAGGAAGGGGCGTAGCATGCGGCTTGTGTGCAAAGCTTTCAGACTGCCAGAGGACCGCAGCTGTGGTAAGCCCGCTTGCTCATTTGACGTTAGCTGTCGCCTGCAAGAACTTCACCCGCATCTGGTTTATGCTGCTACCTGTTGTTAGGCGACAACAAGGGCACATGTAGCAAATGCTTTTTCCTGGCCCATTTTGCTAGGCCACGCTCTTCTGTGGCTCTTTAGTGCTTGCCAAACTGCTATGTGCGTGCTGCTGCTTCCATCTGACAAGGAGCACAGCCTTCTGACAGCAGCTTTCAACTTGCCTAAGAAAGAGCTTGGCCATTTAGATGTGCTGCAAACCCGTGTGTGTGTAAGGTGCAGGTGCAAGCTCCTGACAAAGCTTTTCTCCAGGTTCAGTTTCTCCCTGCCAGACACATTGGAAATGTTTTCCTCTGGCATTCGAAGCAAGAGTCGCAGATTGCTTAACTGAGGAGCTCTGAGAATGGAACGGCAAGAGGTGTTCCGCTTTCGTCATAAACAGTGCTCCAGAGCGCTTGGCAACGGGCACAACGAAACGTGTGTGCGGGATAGTGACCATTCACACCTAGTGCTGGCAATGCACGAGCACTGCCAAAAGGCCAAGGGAGGCGCTTAGCATCCGGCTTGTGCGCAAAGCTTTCAGACTGCCAGAGGACCGCAGCTATGGTAAACCCGCTTGCTCATTTGACGTTAGCTGTCGCCTGCAAGAACTTCACCCGCATGTGGTTTATGCTGCTACCTGTTGTTAGGAGACAACAAGGGCACATGTAGCAAATGCTTTTTCCTGTTTCATTTTGCTAGGCCACGCTCTTCTGTGGCTCTTTAGTGCTTGCCAAACTGCTATGTGCGTGCTGCTGCTTCCATCTGACAAGGAGCACAACCTTCTGACAGCAGCTTTCAACTTGCCTAAGAAAGAGCTTGGCCATTTAGATGTGCTGCAAATCTGTGTGTGTGTAAGGTGCAGGTGCAAGCTCCTGACAATGGTGTTCTCCAGGTTCAGTTTCTATCTGCCAGACGCATTGGAAATGTTTTCCTCTGGCATTCGCACCAAGAGTCGTAGATTGCTTAACTGAGGAGCTCTGAGAATGGAACGGCAAGAGGTGTTCCGCTTTCGTCATAAACAGTGCTCCAGAGCGCTTGGCAACGGGCACAACGAAACGTGTGTGCGGGATAGTGACCATTCACGCCTAGTGCTGGCAATGCACGAGCACTGCCAAAAGGCCAAGGGAGGCGCTTAGAATCCGGCTTGTGCGCAAAGCTTTCAGACTGCCAGAGGACCGCAGCTATGGTAAACCCGCTTGCTCATTTGACGTTAGCTGTCGCCTGCAAGAACTTCACCCGCATCTGGTTTATGCTGCTACTTGTTGTTAGGCGACAACAAGGGCACATGTAGCAAATGCTTTTTCCTGTTTCATTTTGCTAGGCCACGCTCTTCTGTGGCTCTTTAGTGCTTGCCAAACTGCTATGTGCGTGCTGCTGCTTCCATCTGACAAGGAGCACAACCTTCTGACAGCAGCTTTCAACTTGCCTAAGGAAGAGCTTGGCCATTTAGATGTGCTGCAAACCCGTGTGTGTGTAAGGTGCAGGTGCCAGCTCCTGACAAAGGTGTTCTCCAGGTTCAGTTTCTATCTGCCAGACGCATTGGAAATGTTTTCCTCTGGCATTCGCAGCAAGAGTCGCAGATTGCTTAACTGAGGAGCTCTGAGAATGGAACGGCAAGAGGTGTTCCGCTTTCGTCATAAACAGTGCTCCAGAGCGCTTGGCAACGGGCACAACGAAACGTGTGTGCGGGATAGTGACCATTCACGCCTAGTGCTGGCAATGCACGAGCACTGCCAAAAGGCCAAGGAAGGGGCGTAGCATCCGGCTTGTGTGCAAAGCTTTCAGACTGCCAGAAGACCGCAGCTGTGGTAAGCCCGCTTGCTCATTTGACGTTAGCTGTCGCCTGCAAGAACTTCACCCGCATCTGGTTTATGCTGCTACCTGTTGTTAGGCGACAACAAGGGCACATGTAGCAAATGCTTTTTCCTGGCCCATTTTGCTAGGCCACGCTCTTCTGTGGCTCTTTAGTGCTTGCCAAACTGCTATGTGCGTGCTGCTGCTTCCATCTGACAAGGAGCACAACCTTCTGACAGCAGCTTTCAACTTGCCTAAGGAAGAGCTTGGCCATTTAGATGTGCTGCAAATCTGTGTGTGTGTAAGTTGCAGGTGCAAGCTCCTGACAATGGTGTTCTCCAGGTTCAGTTTCTATCTGCCAGACGCATTGGAAATGTTTTCCTCTGGCATTCGCAGCAAGAGTCGCAGATTGCTTAACTGAGGAGCTCTGAGAATGGAACGGCAAGAGGTGTTCCGCTTTCGTCATAAACAGTGCTCCAGAGCGCTTGGCAACGGGCACAACGAAACGTGTGTGCGGGATAGTGACCATTCACGCCTAGTGCTGGCAATGCACGAGCACTGCCAAAAGGCCAAGGGAGGCGCTTAGAATCCGGCTTGTGCGCAAAGCTTTCAGACTGCCAGAGGACCGCAGCTGTGGTAAACCCGCTTGCTCATTTGACGTTAGCTGTCGCCTGCAAGAACTTCACCCGCATCTGGTTTATGCTGCTACCTGTTGTTAGGAGACAACAAGGGCACATGTAGCAAATGCTTTTTCCTGTTTCATTTTGCTAGGCCACGCTCTTCTGTGGCTCTTTAGTGCTTGCCAAACTGCTATGTGCGTGCTGCTGCTTCCATCTGACAAGGAGCACAACCTTCTGACAGCAGCTTTCAACTTGCCTAAGAAAGAGCTTGGCCATTTAGATGTGCTGAAAACCCGTGTGTGTGTAAGGTGCAGGTGCAAGCTCCTGACAAAGCTTTTCTCCAGGTTCAGTTTCTCCCTGCCAGACGCATTGGAAATGTTTTCCTCTGGCATTCGCAGCAAGAGTCGCAGATTGCTTAACTGAGGAGCTCTGAGAATGGAACGGCAAGAGGTGTTCCGCTTTCGTCATAAACAGTGCTCCAGAGCGCTTGGCAACGGGCACAACGAAACGTGTGTGCGGGATAGTGACCATTCACACCTAGTGCTGGCAATGCACGAGCACTGCCAAAAGGCCAAGGGAGGCGCTTAGAATCCGGCTTGTGCGCAAAGCTTTCAGACTGCCAGAGGACCGCAGCTATGGTAAACCCGCTTGCTCATTTGACGTTAGCTGTCGCCTGCAAGAACTTCACCCGCATCTGGTTTATGCTGCTACCTGTTGTTAGGCGACAACAAGGGCACATGTAGCAAATGCTTTTTCCTGGCCCATTTTGCTAGGCCACGCTCTTCTGTGGCTCTTTAGTGCTTGCCAAACTGCTATGTGCGTGCTGCTGCTTCCATCTGACAAGGAGCACAACCTTCTGACAGCAGCTTTCAACTTGCCTAAGAAAGAGCTTGGCCATTTAGATGTGCTGCAAACCCGTGTGTGTGTAAGGTGCAGGTGCCAACTCCTGACAAAGGTGTTCTCCAGGTTCAGTTTCTATCTGCCAGACGCATTGGAAATGTTTTCCTCTGGCATTCGCAGCAAGAGTCGCAGATTGCTTAACTGAGGAGCTCTGAGAATGGAACGGCAAGAGGTGTTCCGCTTTCGTCATAAACAGTGCTCCAGAGCGCTTGGCAACGGGCACAACGAAACGTGTGTGCGGGATAGTGACCATTCACGCCTAGTGCTGGCAATGCAGGAGCACTGCCAAAAGGCCAAGGAAGGGGCGTAGCATCCGGCTTGTGTGCAAAGCTTTCAGACTGCCAGAGGACCGCAGCTGTGGTAAGCCCGCTTGCTCATTTGACGTTAGCTGTCGCCTGCAAGAACTTCACCCGCATCTGGTTTATGCTGCTACCTGTTGTTAGGCGACAACAAGGGCACATGTAGCAAATGCTTTTTCCTGGCCCATTTTGCTAGGCCACGCTCTTCTGTGGCTCTTTAGTGCTTGCCAAACTGCTATGTGCGTGCTGCTGCTTCCATCTGACAAGGAGCACAACCTTCTGACAGCAGCTTTCAACTTGCCTAAGGAAGAGCTTGGCCATTTAGATGTGCTGCAAATCTGTGTGTGTGTAAGGTGCAGGTGCAAGCTCCTGACAATGGTGTTCTCCAGGTTCAGTTTCTATCTGCCAGACGCATTGGAAATGTTTTCCTCTGGCATTCGCAGCAAGAGTCGCAGATTGCTTAACTGAGGAGCTCTGAGAATGGAACGGCAAGAGGTGTTCCGCTTTCGTCATAAACAGTGCTCCAGAGCGCTTGGCAACGGGCACAACGAAACGTGTGTGCGGGATAGTGACCATTCACGCCTAGTGCTGGCAATGCACGAGCACTGCCAAAAGGCCAAGGGAGGCGCTTAGAATCCGGCTTGTGCGCAAAGCTTTCAGACTGCCAGAGGACCGCAGCTATGGTAAACCCGCTTGCTCATTTGACGTTAGCTGTCGCCTGCAAGAACTTCACCCGCATCTGGTTTATGCTGCTACCTGTTGTTAGGCGACAACAAGGGCACATATAGCAAATGCTTTTTCCTGTTTCATTTTGCTATGCCACGCTCTTCTGTGGCTCTTTAGTGCTTGCCAAACTGCTATGTGCGTGCTGCTGCTTCCATCTGACAAGGAGCACAACCTTCTGACAGCAGCTTTCAACTTGCCTAAGAAAGAGCTTGGCCATTTAGATGTGCTGAAAACCCGTGTGTGTGTAAGGTGCAGGTGCAAGCTCCTGACAAAGCTTTTCTCCAGGTTCAGTTTCTATCTGCCAGACACATTGGAAATGTTTTCCTCTGGCATTCGCAGCAAGAGTCGCAGATTGCTTAACTGAGGAGCTCTGAGAATGGAACGGCAAGAGGTGTTCCGCTTTCGTCATAAACAGTGCTCCAGAGCGCTTGGCAACGGGCACAACGAAACGTGTGTGCGGGATAGTGACCATTCACGCCTAGTGCTGGCAATGCAGGAGCACTGCCAAAAGGCCAAGGAAGGGGCGTAGCATGCGGCTTGTGTGCAAAGCTTTCAGACTGCCAGAGGACCGCAGCTGTGGTAAGCCCGCTTGCTCATTTGACGTTAGCTGTCGCCTGCAAGAACTTCACCCGCATCTGGTTTATGCTGCTACCTGTTGTTAGGCGACAACAAGGGCACATGTAGCAAATGCTTTTTCCTGGCCCATTTTGCTAGGCCACGCTCTTCTGTGGCTCTTTAGTGCTTGCCAAACTGCTATGTGCGTGCTGCTGCTTCCATCTGACAAGGAGCACAGCCTTCTGACAGCAGCTTTCAACTTGCCTAAGAAAGAGCTTGGCCATTTAGATGTGCTGCAAACCCGTGTGTGTGTAAGGTGCAGGTGCAAGCTCCTGACAAAGCTTTTCTCCAGGTTCAGTTTCTCCCTGCCAGACACATTGGAAATGTTTTCCTCTGGCATTCGCACCAAGAGTCGTAGATTGCTTAACTGAGGAGCTCTGAGAATGGAACGGCAAGAGGTGTTCCGCTTTCGTCATAAACAGTGCTCCAGAGCGCTTGGCAACGGGCACAACGAAACGTGTGTGCGGGATAGTGACCATTCACGCCTAGTGCTGGCAATGCACGAGCACTGCCAAAAGGCCAAGGGAGGCGCTTAGAATCCGGCTTGTGCGCAAAGCTTTCAGACTGCCAGAGGACCGCAGCTATGGTAAACCCGCTTGCTCATTTGACGTTAGCTGTCGCCTGCAAGAACTTCACCCGCATCTGGTTTATGCTGCTACTTGTTGTTAGGCGACAACAAGGGCACATGTAGCAAATGCTTTTTCCTGTTTCATTTTGCTATGCCACGCTCTTCTGTGGCTCTTTAGTGCTTGCCAAACTGCTATGTGCGTGCTGCTGCTTCCATCTGACAAGGAGCACAACCTTCTGACAGCAGCTTTCAACTTGCCTAAGGAAGAGCTTGGCCATTTAGATGTGCTGCAAACCCGTGTGTGTGTAAGGTGCAGGTGCCAGCTCCTGACAAAGGTGTTCTCCAGGTTCAGTTTCTATCTGCCAGACGCATTGGAAATGTTTTCCTCTGGCATTCGCAGCAAGAGTCGCAGATTGCTTAACTGAGGAGCTCTGAGAATGGAACGGCAAGAGGTGTTCCGCTTTCGTCATAAACAGTGCTCCAGAGCGCTTGGCAACGGGCACAACGAAACGTGTGTGCGGGATAGTGACCATTCACGCCTAGTGCTGGCAATGCAGGAGCACTGCCAAAAGGCCAAGGAAGGGGCGTAGCATCCGGCTTGTGTGCAAAGCTTTCAGACTGCCAGAGGACCGCAGCTGTGGTAAGCCCGCTTGCTCATTTGACGTTAGCTGTCGCCTGCAAGAACTTCACCCGCATCTGGTTTATGCTGCTACCTGTTGTTAGGCGACAACAAGGGCACATGTAGCAAATGCTTTTTCCTGGCCCATTTTGCTAGGCCACGCTCTTCTGTGGCTCTTTAATGCTTGCCAAACTGCTATGTGCATGCTGCTGCTTCCATCTGACAAGGAGCACAACCTTCTGACAGCAGCTTTCAACTTGCCTAAGGAAGAGCTTGGCCATTTAGATGTGCTGCAAATCTGTGTGTGTGTAAGGTGCAGGTGCAAGCTCCTGACAATGGTGTTCTCCAGGTTCAGTTTCTATCTGCCAGACGCATTGGAAATGTTTTCCTCTGGCATTCGCAGCAAGAGTCGCAGATTGCTTAACTGAGGAGCTCTGAGAATGGAACGGCAAGAGGTGTTCCGCTTTCGTCATAAACAGTGCTCCAGAGCGCTTGGCAACGGGCACAACGAAACGTGTGTGCGGGATAGTGACCATTCACGCCTAGTGCTGGCAATGCACGAGCACTGCCAAAAGGCCAAGGGAGGCGCTTAGAATCCGGCTTGTGCGCAAAGCTTTCAGACTGCCAGAGGACCGCAGCTATGGTAAACCCGCTTGCTCATTTGACGTTAGCTGTCGCCTGCAAGAACTTCACCCGCATCTGGTTTATGCTGCTACCTGTTGTTAGGCGACAACAAGGGCACATATAGCAAATGCTTTTTCCTGTTTCATTTTGCTATGCCACGCTCTTCTGTGGCTCTTTAGTGCTTGCCAAACTGCTATGTGCGTGCTGCTGCTTCCATCTGACAAGGAGCACAACCTTCTGACAGCAGCTTTCAACTTGCCTAAGAAAGAGCTTGGCCATTTAGATGTGCTGCAAACCCGTGTGTGTGTAAGGTGCAGGTGCAAGCTCCTGACAAAGCTTTTCTCCAGGTTCAGTTTCTCCCTGCCAGACACATTGGAAATGTTTTCCTCTGGCATTCGCACCAAGAGTCGTAGATTGCTTAACTGAGGAGCTCTGAGAATGGAACGGCAAGAGGTGTTCCGCTTTCGTCATAAACAGTGCTCCAGAGCGCTTGGCAACGGGCACAACGAAACGTGTGTGCGGGATAGTGACCATTCACGCCTAGTGCTGGCAATGCACGAGCACTGCCAAAAGGCCAAGGGAGGCGCTTAGAATCCGGCTTGTGCGCAAAGCTTTCAGACTGCCAGAGGACCGCAGCTATGGTAAACCCGCTTGCTCATTTGACGTTAGCTGTCGCCTGCAAGAACTTCACCCGCATCTGGTTTATGCTGCTACTTGTTGTTAGGCGACAACAAGGGCACATGTAGCAAATGCTTTTTCCTGTTTCATTTTGCTATGCCACGCTCTTCTGTGGCTCTTTAGTGCTTGCCAAACTGCTATGTGCGTGCTGCTGCTTCCATCTGACAAGGAGCACAACCTTCTGACAGCAGCTTTCAACTTGCCTAAGGAAGAGCTTGGCCATTTAGATGTGCTGCAAACCCGTGTGTGTGTAAGGTGCAGGTGCCAGCTCCTGACAAAGGTGTTCTCCAGGTTCAGTTTCTATCTGCCAGACGCATTGGAAATGTTTTCCTCTGGCATTCGCAGCAAGAGTCGCAGATTGCTTAACTGAGGAGCTCTGAGAATGGAACGGCAAGAGGTGTTCCGCTTTCGTCATAAACAGTGCTCCAGAGCGCTTGGCAACGGGCACAACGAAACGTGTGTGCGGGATAGTGACCATTCACGCCTAGTGCTGGCAATGCAGGAGCACTGCCAAAAGGCCAAGGAAGGGGCGTAGCATCCGGCTTGTGTGCAAAGCTTTCAGACTGCCAGAGGACCGCAGCTGTGGTAAGCCCGCTTGCTCATTTGACGTTAGCTGTCGCCTGCAAGAACTTCACCCGCATCTGGTTTATGCTGCTACCTGTTGTTAGGCGACAACAAGGGCACATGTAGCAAATGCTTTTTCCTGGCCCATTTTGCTAGGCCACGCTCTTCTGTGGCTCTTTAATGCTTGCCAAACTGCTATGTGCATGCTGCTGCTTCCATCTGACAAGGAGCACAACCTTCTGACAGCAGCTTTCAACTTGCCTAAGGAAGAGCTTGGCCATTTAGATGTGCTGCAAATCTGTGTGTGTGTAAGGTGCAGGTGCAAGCTCCTGACAATGGTGTTCTCCAGGTTCAGTTTCTATCTGCCAGACGCATTGGAAATGTTTTCCTCTGGCATTCGCAGCAAGAGTCGCAGATTGCTTAACTGAGGAGCTCTGAGAATGGAACGGCAAGAGGTGTTCCGCTTTCGTCATAAACAGTGCTCCAGAGCGCTTGGCAACGGGCACAACGAAACGTGTGTGCGGGATAGTGACCATTCACGCCTAGTGCTGGCAATGCACGAGCACTGCCAAAAGGCCAAGGGAGGCGCTTAGAATCCGGCTTGTGCGCAAAGCTTTCAGACTGCCAGAGGACCGCAGCTATGGTAAACCCGCTTGCTCATTTGACGTTAGCTGTCGCCTGCAAGAACTTCACCCGCATCTGGTTTATGCTGCTACCTGTTGTTAGGCGACAACAAGGGCACATATAGCAAATGCTTTTTCCTGTTTCATTTTGCTATGCCACGCTCTTCTGTGGCTCTTTAGTGCTTGCCAAACTGCTATGTGCGTGCTGCTGCTTCCATCTGACAAGGAGCACAACCTTCTGACAGCAGCTTTCAACTTGCCTAAGAAAGAGCTTGGCCATTTAGATGTGCTGAAAACCCGTGTGTGTGTAAGGTGCAGGTGCAAGCTCCTGACAAAGCTTTTCTCCAGGTTCAGTTTCTATCTGCCAGACACATTGGAAATGTTTTCCTCTGGCATTCGCAGCAAGAGTTGCAGATTGCTTAACTGAGGAGCTCTGAGAATGGAACGGCAAGAGGTGTTCCGCTTTCGTCATAAACAGTGCTCCAGAGCGCTTGGCAACGGGCACCACGAAACGTGTGTGCGGGATAGTGACCATTCACGCCTAGTGCTGGCAATGCACGAGCACTGCCAAAAGGCCAAGGGAGGCGCTTAGAATCCGGCTTGTGCGCAAAGCTTTCAGACTGCCAGAGGACCGCAGCTGTGGTAAGCCCGCTTGCTCATTTGACGTTAGCTGTCGCCTGCAAGAACTTCACCCGCATCTGGTTTATGCTGCTACCTGTTGTTAGGAGACAACAAGGGCACATGTAGCAAATGCTTTTTCCTGTTTCATTTTTCTAGGCCACGCTCTTCTGTGGCTCTTTAGTGCTTGCCAAACTGCTATGTGCGTGCTGCTGCTTCCATCTGACAAGGAGCACAACCTTCTGACAGCAGCTTTCAACTTGCCTAAGAAAGAGCTTAGCCATTTAGATGTGCTGCAAACCCGTGTGTGTGTAAGGTGCAGGTGCCAGCTCCTGACAAAGCTTTTCTCCAGGTTCAGTTTCTATCTGCCAGACACATTGGAAATGTTTTCCTCTGGCATTCGCAGCAAGAGTCGCAGATTGCTTAACTGAGGAGCTCTGAGAATGGAACGGCAAGAGGTGTTCCGCTTTCGTCATAAACAGTGCTCCAGAGCGCTTGGCAACGGGCCAATCGAAACGTGTGTGCGGGATAGTGACCATTCACGCCTAGTGCTGGCAATGCAGGAGCACTGCCAAAAGGCCAAGGAAGGGGCGTAGCATGCGGCTTGTGTGCAAAGCTTTCAGACTGCCAGAGGACCGCAGCTGTGGTAAGCCCGCTTGCTCATTTGACGTTAGCTGTCGCCTGCAAGAACTTCACCCGCATCTGGTTTATGCTGCTACCTGTTGTTAGGCGACAACAAGGGCACATGTAGCAAATGCTTTTTCCTGGCCCATTTTGCTAGGCCACGCTCTTCTGTGGCTCTTTAGTGCTTGCCAAACTGCTATGTGCGTGCTGCTGCTTCCATCTGACAAGGAGCACAGCCTTCTGACAGCAGCTTTCAACTTGCCTAAGAAAGAGCTTGGCCATTTAGATGTGCTGCAAATCTGTGTGTGTGTAAGGTGCAGGTGCAAGCTCCTGACAATGGTGTTCTCCAGGTTCAGTTTCTATCTGCCAGACGCATTGGAAATGTTTTCCTCTGGCATTCGCAGCAAGAGTCGCAGATTGCTTAACTGAGGAGCTCTGAGAATGGAACGGCAAGAGGTGTTCCGCTTTCGTCATAAACAGTGCTCCAGAGCGCTTGGCAACGGGCACAACGAAACGTGTGTGCGGGATAGTGACCATTCACGCCTAGTGCTGGCAATGCACGAGCACTGCCAAAAGGCCAAGGGAGGCGCTTAGAATCCGGCTTGTGCGCAAAGCTTTCAGACTGCCAGAGGACCGCAGCTATGGTAAACCCGCTTGCTCATTTGACGTTAGCTGTCGCCTGCAAGAACTTCACCCGCATCTGGTTTATGCTGCTACCTGTTGTTAGGTGACAACAAGGGCACATATAGCAAATGCTTTTTCCTGTTTCATTTTGCTATGCCACGCTCTTCTGTGGCTCTTTAGTGCTTGCCAAACTGCTATGTGCGTGCTGCTGCTTCCATCTGACAAGGAGCACAACCTTCTGACAGCAGCTTTCAACTTGCCTAAGAAAGAGCTTGGCCATTTAGATGTGCTGAAAACCCGTGTGTGTGTAAGGTGCAGGTGCAAGCTCCTGACAAAGCTTTTCTCCAGGTTCAGTTTCTATCTGCCAGACACATTGGAAATGTTTTCCTCTGGCATTCGCAGCAAGAGTCGCAGATTGCTTAACTGAGGAGCTCTGAGAATGGAACGGCAAGAGGTGTTCCGCTTTCGTCATAAACAGTGCTCCAGAGCGCTTGGCAACGGGCACAACGAAACGTGTGTGCGGGATAGTGACCATTCACGCCTAGTGCTGGCAATGCACGAGCACTGCCAAAAGGCCAAGGGAGGCGCTTAGAATCCGGCTTGTGCGCAAAGCTTTCAGACTGCCAGAGGACCGCAGCTGTGGTAAGCCCGCTTGCTCATTTGACGTTAGCTGTCGCCTGCAAGAACTTCACCCGCATCTGGTTTATGCTGCTACCTGTTGTTAGGAGACAACAAGGGCACATGTAGCAAATGCTTTTTCCTGTTTCATTTTTCTAGGCCACGCTCTTCTGTGGCTCTTTAGTGCTTGCCAAACTGCTATGTGCGTGCTGCTGCTTCCATCTGACAAGGAGCACAACCTTCTGACAGCAGCTTTCAACTTGCCTAAGAAAGAGCTTAGCCATTTAGATGTGCTGCAAACCCGTGTGTGTGTAAGGTGCAGGTGCCAGCTCCTGACAAAGCTTTTCTCCAGGTTCAGTTTCTATCTGCCAGACACATTGGAAATGTTTTCCTCTGGCATTCGCAGCAAGAGTCGCAGATTGCTTAACTGAGGAGCTCTGAGAATGGAACGGCAAGAGGTGTTCCGCTTTCGTCATAAACAGTGCTCCAGAGCGCTTGGCAACGGGCCAATCGAAACGTGTGTGCGGGATAGTGACCATTCACGCCTAGTGCTGGCAATGCAGGAGCACTGCCAAAAGGCCAAGGAAGGGGCGTAGCATGCGGCTTGTGTGCAAAGCTTTCAGACTGCCAGAGGACCGCAGCTGTGGAAGCCCGCTTGCTCATTTGACGTTAGCTGTCGCCTGCAAGAACTTCACCCGCATCTGGTTTATGCTGCTACCTGTTGTTAGGCGACAACAAGGGCACATGTAGCAAATGCTTTTTCCTGGCCCATTTTGCTAGGCCACGCTCTTCTGTGGCTCTTTAGTGCTTGCCAAACTGCTATGTGCGTGCTGCTGCTTCCATCTGACAAGGAGCACAGCCTTCTGACAGCAGCTTTCAACTTGCCTAAGAAAGAGCTTGGCCATTTAGATGTGCTGCAAACCCGTGTGTGTGTAAGGTGCAGGTGCAAGCTCCTGACAAAGCTTTTCTCCAGGTTCAGTTTCTCCCTGCCAGACACATTGGAAATGTTTTCCTCTGGCATTCGAAGCAAGAGTCGCAGATTGCTTAACTGAGGAGCTCTGAGAATGGAACGGCAAGAGGTGTTCCGCTTTCGTCATAAACAGTGCTCCAGAGCGCTTGGCAACGGGCACAACGAAACGTGTGTGCGGGATAGTGACCATTCACACCTAGTGCTGGCAATGCACGAGCACTGCCAAAAGGCCAAGGGAGGCGCTTAGCATCCGGCTTGTGCGCAAAGCTTTCAGACTGCCAGAGGACCGCAGCTATGGTAAACCCGCTTGCTCATTTGACGTTAGCTGTCGCCTGCAAGAACTTCACCCGCATCTGGTTTATGCTGCTACTTGTTGTTAGGCGACAACAAGGGCACATGTAGCAAATGCTTTTTCCTGTTTCATTTTGCTAGGCCACGCTCTTCTGTGGCTCTTTAGTGCTTGCCAAACTGCTATGTGCGTGCTGCTGCTTCCATCTGACAAGGAGCACAACCTTCTGACAGCAGCTTTCAACTTGCCTAAGGAAGAGCTTGGCCATTTAGATGTGCTGCAAACCCGTGTGTGTGTAAGGTGCAGGTGCCAGCTCCTGACAAAGGTGTTCTCCAGGTTCAGTTTCTATCTGCCAGACGCATTGGAAATGTTTTCCTCTGGCATTCGCACCAAGAGTCGTAGATTGCTTAACTGAGGAGCTCTGAGAATGGAACGGCAAGAGGTGTTCCGCTTTCGTCATAAACAGTGCTCCAGAGCGCTTGGCAACGGGCACAACGAAACGTGTGTGCGGGATAGTGACCATTCACGCCTAGTGCTGGCAATGCACGAGCCCTGCCAAAAGGCCAAGGGAGGCGCTTAGAATCCGGCTTGTGCGCAAAGCTTTCAGACTGCCAGAGGACCGCAGCTATGGTAAACCCGCTTGCTCATTTGACGTTAGCTGTCGCCTGCAAGAACTTCACCCGCATCTGGTTTATGCTGCTACCTGTTGTTAGGCGACAACAAGGGCACATGTAGCAAATGCTTTTTCCTGTTTCATTTTGCTATGCCACGCTCTTCTGTGGCTCTTTAGTGCTTGCCAAACTGCTATGTGCGTGCTGCTGCTTCCATCTGACAAGGAGCACAACCTTCTGACAGCAGCTTTCAACTTGCCTAAGAAAGAGCTTGGCCATTTAGATGTGCTTAAAACCCGTGTGTGTGTAAGGTGCAGGTGCAAGCTCCTGACAAAGCTTTTCTCCAGGTTCAGTTTCTCCCTGCCAGACACATTGGAAATGTTTTCCTCTGGCATTCGAAGCAAGAGTCGCAGATTGCTTAACTGAGGAGCTCTGAGAATGGAACGGCAAGAGGTGTTCCGCTTTCGTCATAAACAGTGCTCCAGAGCGCTTGGCAACGGGCACAACGAAACGTGTGTGCGGGATAGTGACCATTCACGCCTAGTGCTGGCAATGCAGGAGCACTGCCAAAAGGCCAAGGAAGGGGCGTAGCATCCGGCTTGTGTGCAAAGCTTTCAGACTGCCAGAGGACCGCAGCTGTGGTAAGCCCGCTTGCTCATTTGACGTTAGCTGTCGCCTGCAAGAACTTCACCCGCATCTGGTTTATGCTGCTACCTGTTGTTAGGCGACAACAAGGGCACATGTAGCAAATGCTTTTTCCTGGCCCATTTTGCTAGGCCACGCTCTTCTGTGGCTCTTTAATGCTTGCCAAACTGCTATGTGCATGCTGCTGCTTCCATCTGACAAGGAGCACAACCTTCTGACAGCAGCTTTCAACTTGCCTAAGGAAGAGCTTGGCCATTTAGATGTGCTGCAAATCTGTGTGTGTGTAAGGTGCAGGTGCAAGCTCCTGACAATGGTGTTCTCCAGGTTCAGTTTCTATCTGCCAGACGCATTGGAAATGTTTTCCTCTGGCATTCGCAGCAAGAGTCGCAGATTGCTTAACTGAGGAGCTCTGAGAATGGAACGGCAAGAGGTGTTCCGCTTTCGTCATAAACAGTGCTCCAGAGCGCTTGGCAACGGGCACAACGAAACGTGTGTGCGGGATAGTGACCATTCACGCCTAGTGCTGGCAATGCACGAGCACTGCCAAAAGGCCAAGGGAGGCGCTTAGAATCCGGCTTGTGCGCAAAGCTTTCAGACTGCCAGAGGACCGCAGCTATGGTAAACCCGCTTGCTCATTTGACGTTAGCTGTCGCCTGCAAGAACTTCACCCGCATCTGGTTTATGCTGCTACCTGTTGTTAGGCGACAACAAGGGCACATATAGCAAATGCTTTTTCCTGTTTCATTTTGCTATGCCACGCTCTTCTGTGGCTCTTTAGTGCTTGCCAAACTGCTATGTGCGTGCTGCTGCTTCCATCTGACAAGGAGCACAACCTTCTGACAGCAGCTTTCAACTTGCCTAAGAAAGAGCTTGGCCATTTAGATGTGCTGAAAACCCGTGTGTGTGTAAGGTGCAGGTGCAAGCTCCTGACAAAGCTTTTCTCCAGGTTCAGTTTCTATCTGCCAGACACATTGGAAATGTTTTCCTCTGGCATTCGCAGCAAGAGTCGCAGATTGCTTAACTGAGGAGCTCTGAGAATGGAACGGCAAGAGGTGTTCCGCTTTCGTCATAAACAGTGCTCCAGAGCGCTTGGCAACGGGCACAACGAAACGTGTGTGCGGGATAGTGACCATTCACGCCTAGTGCTGGCAATGCAGGAGCACTGCCAAAAGGCCAAGGAAGGGGCGTAGCATGCGGCTTGTGTGCAAAGCTTTCAGACTGCCAGAGGACCGCAGCTGTGGTAAGCCCGCTTGCTCATTTGACGTTAGCTGTCGCCTGCAAGAACTTCACCCGCATCTGGTTTATGCTGCTACCTGTTGTTAGGCGACAACAAGGGCACATGTAGCAAATGCTTTTTCCTGGCCCATTTTGCTAGGCCACGCTCTTCTGTGGCTCTTTAGTGCTTGCCAAACTGCTATGTGCGTGCTGCTGCTTCCATCTGACAAGGAGCACAGCCTTCTGACAGCAGCTTTCAACTTGCCTAAGAAAGAGCTTGGCCATTTAGATGTGCTGCAAACCCGTGTGTGTGTAAGGTGCAGGTGCAAGCTCCTGACAAAGCTTTTCTCCAGGTTCAGTTTCTCCCTGCCAGACACATTGGAAATGTTTTCCTCTGGCATTCGCACCAAGAGTCGTAGATTG
This sequence comes from Poecile atricapillus, assembly GCF_030490865.1. Taxonomy (NCBI): domain Eukaryota; kingdom Metazoa; phylum Chordata; class Aves; order Passeriformes; family Paridae; genus Poecile; species Poecile atricapillus. Next base: position 1,751,719 of record NC_081256.1, on the reverse strand, counting down.
CTTAACTGAGGAGCTCTGAGAATGGAACGGCAAGAGGTGTTCCGCTTTCGTCATAAACAGTGCTCCAGAGCGCTTGGCAACGGGCACAACGAAACGTGTGTGCGGGATAGTGACCATTCACGCCTAGTGCTGGCAATGCACGAGCACTGCCAAAAGGCCAAGGGAGGCGCTTAGAATCCGGCTTGTGCGCAAAGCTTTCAGACTGCCAGAGGACCGCAGCTATGGTAAACCCGCTTGCTCATTTGACGTTAGCTGTCGCCTGCAAGAACTTCACCCGCATCTGGTTTATGCTGCTACTTGTTGTTAGGCGACAACAAGGGCACATGTAGCAAATGCTTTTTCCTGTTTCATTTTGCTATGCCACGCTCTTCTGTGGCTCTTTAGTGCTTGCCAAACTGCTATGTGCGTGCTGCTGCTTCCATCTGACAAGGAGCACAACCTTCTGACAGCAGCTTTCAACTTGCCTAAGGAAGAGCTTGGCCATTTAGATGTGCTGCAAACCCGTGTGTGTGTAAGGTGCAGGTGCCAGCTCCTGACAATGGTGTTCTCCAGGTTCAGTTTCTATCTGCCAGACGCATTGGAAATGTTTTCCTCTGGCATTCGCAGCAAGAGTCGCAGATTGCTTAACTGAGGAGCTCTGAGAATGGAACGGCAAGAGGTGTTCCGCTTTCGTCATAAACAGTGCTCCAGAGCGCTTGGCAACGGGCACAACGAAACGTGTGTGCGGGATAGTGACCATTCACGCCTAGTGCTGGCAATGCAGGAGCACTGCCAAAAGGCCAAGGAAGGGGCGTAGCATCCGGCTTGTGTGCAAAGCTTTCAGACTGCCAGAGGACCGCAGCTGTGGTAAGCCCGCTTGCTCATTTGACGTTAGCTGTCGCCTGCAAGAACTTCACCCGCATCTGGTTTATGCTGCTACCTGTTGTTAGGCGACAACAAGGGCACATGTAGCAAATGCTTTTTCCTGGCCCATTTTGCTAGGCCACGCTCTTCTGTGGCTCTTTAATGCTTGCCAAACTGCTATGTGCATGCTGCTGCTTCCATCTGACAAGGAGCACAACCTTCTGACAGCAGCTTTCAACTTGCCTAAGGAAGAGCTTGGCCATTTAGATGTGCTGCAAATCTGTGTGTGTGTAAGGTGCAGGTGCAAGCTCCTGACAATGGTGTTCTCCAGGTTCAGTTTCTATCTGCCAGACGCATTGGAAATGTTTTCCTCTGGCATTCGCAGCAAGAGTCGCAGATTGCTTAACTGAGGAGCTCTGAGAATGGAACGGCAAGAGGTGTTCCGCTTTCGTCATAAACAGTGCTCCAGAGCGCTTGGCAACGGGCACAACGAAACGTGTGTGCGGGATAGTGACCATTCACGCCTAGTGCTGGCAATGCACGAGCACTGCCAAAAGGCCAAGGGAGGCGCTTAGAATCCGGCTTGTGCGCAAAGCTTTCAGACTGCCAGAGGACCGCAGCTATGGTAAACCCGCTTGCTCATTTGACGTTAGCTGTCGCCTGCAAGAACTTCACCCGCATCTGGTTTATGCTGCTACCTGTTGTTAGGCGACAACAAGGGCACATATAGCAAATGCTTTTTCCTGTTTCATTTTGCTATGCCACGCTCTTCTGTGGCTCTTTAGTGCTTGCCAAACTGCTATGTGCGTGCTGCTGCTTCCATCTGACAAGGAGCACAACCTTCTGACAGCAGCTTTCAACTTGCCTAAGAAAGAGCTTGGCCATTTAGATGTGCTGCAAACCCGTGTGTGTGTAAGGTGCAGGTGCAAGCTCCTGACAAAGCTTTTCTCCAGGTTCAGTTTCTCCCTGCCAGACACATTGGAAATGTTTTCCTCTGGCATTCGCACCAAGAGTCGTAGATTGCTTAACTGAGGAGCTCTGAGAATGGAACGGCAAGAGGTGTTCCGCTTTCGTCATAAACAGTGCTCCAGAGCGCTTGGCAACGGGCACAACGAAACGTGTGTGCGGGATAGTGACCATTCACGCCTAGTGCTGGCAATGCACGAGCACTGCCAAAAGGCCAAGGGAGGCGCTTAGAATCCGGCTTGTGCGCAAAGCTTTCAGACTGCCAGAGGACCGCAGCTATGGTAAACCCGCTTGCTCATTTGACGTTAGCTGTCGCCTGCAAGAACTTCACCCGCATCTGGTTTATGCTGCTACTTGTTGTTAGGCGACAACAAGGGCACATGTAGCAAATGCTTTTTCCTGTTTCATTTTGCTATGCCACGCTCTTCTGTGGCTCTTTAGTGCTTGCCAAACTGCTATGTGCGTGCTGCTGCTTCCATCTGACAAGGAGCACAACCTTCTGACAGCAGCTTTCAACTTGCCTAAGGAAGAGCTTGGCCATTTAGATGTGCTGCAAACCCGTGTGTGTGTAAGGTGCAGGTGCCAGCTCCTGACAAAGCTTTTCTCCAGGTTCAGTTTCTATCTGCCAGACGCATTGGAAATGTTTTCCTCTGGCATTCGCAGCAAGAGTCGCAGATTGCTTAACTGAGGAGCTCTGAGAATGGAACGGCAAGAGGTGTTCCGCTTTCGTCATAAACAGTGCTCCAGAGCGCTTGGCAACGGGCACAACGAAACGTGTGTGCGGGATAGTGACCATTCACGCCTAGTGCTGGCAATGCAGGAGCACTGCCAAAAGGCCAAGGAAGGGGCGTAGCATCCGGCTTGTGCGCAAAGCTTTCAGACTGCCAGAGGACCGCAGCTGTGGTAAGCCCGCTTGCTCATTTGACGTTAGCTGTCGCCTGCAAGAACTTCACCCGCATCTGGTTTATGCTGCTACCTGTTGTTAGGCGACAACAAGGGCACATGTAGCAAATGCTTTTTCCTGGCCCATTTTGCTAGGCCACGCTCTTCTGTGGCTCTTTAATGCTTGCCAAACTGCTATGTGCATGCTGCTGCTTCCATCTGACAAGGAGCACAACCTTCTGACAGCAGCTTTCAACTTGCCTAAGGAAGAGCTTGGCCATTTAGATGTGCTGCAAATCTGTGTGTGTGTAAGGTGCAGGTGCAAGCTCCTGACAATGGTGTTCTCCAGGTTCAGTTTCTATCTGCCAGACGCATTGGAAATGTTTTCCTCTGGCATTCGCAGCAAGAGTCGCAGATTGCTTAACTGAGGAGCTCTGAGAATGGAACGGCAAGAGGTGTTCCGCTTTCGTCATAAACAGTGCTCCAGAGCGCTTGGCAACGGGCACAACGAAACGTGTGTGCGGGATAGTGACCATTCACGCCTAGTGCTGGCAATGCACGAGCACTGCCAAAAGGCCAAGGGAGGCGCTTAGAATCCGGCTTGTGCGCAAAGCTTTCAGACTGCCAGAGGACCGCAGCTATGGTAAACCCGCTTGCTCATTTGACGTTAGCTGTCGCCTGCAAGAACTTCACCCGCATCTGGTTTATGCTGCTACCTGTTGTTAGGCGACAACAAGGGCACATATAGCAAATGCTTTTTCCTGTTTCATTTTGCTATGCCACGCTCTTCTGTGGCTCTTTAGTGCTTGCCAAACTGCTATGTGCGTGCTGCTGCTTCCATCTGACAAGGAGCACAACCTTCTGACAGCAGCTTTCAACTTGCCTAAGAAAGAGCTTGGCCATTTAGATGTGCTGAAAACCCGTGTGTGTGTAAGGTGCAGGTGCAAGCTCCTGACAAAGCTTTTCTCCAGGTTCAGTTTCTATCTGCCAGACACATTGGAAATGTTTTCCTCTGGCATTCGCAGCAAGAGTTGCAGATTGCTTAACTGAGGAGCTCTGAGAATGGAACGGCAAGAGGTGTTCCGCTTTCGTCATAAACAGTGCTCCAGAGCGCTTGGCAACGGGCACCACGAAACGTGTGTGCGGGATAGTGACCATTCACGCCTAGTGCTGGCAATGCACGAGCACTGCCAAAAGGCCAAGGGAGGCGCTTAGAATCCGGCTTGTGCGCAAAGCTTTCAGACTGCCAGAGGACCGCAGCTGTGGTAAGCCCGCTTGCTCATTTGACGTTAGCTGTCGCCTGCAAGAACTTCACCCGCATCTGGTTTATGCTGCTACCTGTTGTTAGGAGACAACAAGGGCACATGTAGCAAATGCTTTTTCCTGTTTCATTTTTCTAGGCCACGCTCTTCTGTGGCTCTTTAGTGCTTGCCAAACTGCTATGTGCGTGCTGCTGCTTCCATCTGACAAGGAGCACAACCTTCTGACAGCAGCTTTCAACTTGCCTAAGAAAGAGCTTAGCCATTTAGATGTGCTGCAAACCCGTGTGTGTGTAAGGTGCAGGTGCCAGCTCCTGACAAAGCTTTTCTCCAGGTTCAGTTTCTATCTGCCAGACACATTGGAAATGTTTTCCTCTGGCATTCGCAGCAAGAGTCGCAGATTGCTTAACTGAGGAGCTCTGAGAATGGAACGGCAAGAGGTGTTCCGCTTTCGTCATAAACAGTGCTCCAGAGCGCTTGGCAACGGGCCAATCGAAACGTGTGTGCGGGATAGTGACCATTCACGCCTAGTGCTGGCAATGCAGGAGCACTGCCAAAAGGCCAAGGAAGGGGCGTAGCATGCGGCTTGTGTGCAAAGCTTTCAGACTGCCAGAGGACCGCAGCTGTGGTAAGCCCGCTTGCTCATTTGACGTTAGCTGTCGCCTGCAAGAACTTCACCCGCATCTGGTTTATGCTGCTACCTGTTGTTAGGCGACAACAAGGGCACATGTAGCAAATGCTTTTTCCTGGCCCATTTTGCTAGGCCACGCTCTTCTGTGGCTCTTTAGTGCTTGCCAAACTGCTATGTGCGTGCTGCTGCTTCCATCTGACAAGGAGCACAGCCTTCTGACAGCAGCTTTCAACTTGCCTAAGAAAGAGCTTGGCCATTTAGATGTGCTGCAAATCTGTGTGTGTGTAAGGTGCAGGTGCAAGCTCCTGACAATGGTGTTCTCCAGGTTCAGTTTCTATCTGCCAGACGCATTGGAAATGTTTTCCTCTGGCATTCGCAGCAAGAGTCGCAGATTGCTTAACTGAGGAGCTCTGAGAATGGAACGGCAAGAGGTGTTCCGCTTTCGTCATAAACAGTGCTCCAGAGCGCTTGGCAACGGGCACAACGAAACGTGTGTGCGGGATAGTGACCATTCACGCCTAGTGCTGGCAATGCACGAGCACTGCCAAAAGGCCAAGGGAGGCGCTTAGAATCCGGCTTGTGCGCAAAGCTTTCAGACTGCCAGAGGACCGCAGCTATGGTAAACCCGCTTGCTCATTTGACGTTAGCTGTCGCCTGCAAGAACTTCACCCGCATCTGGTTTATGCTGCTACCTGTTGTTAGGTGACAACAAGGGCACATATAGCAAATGCTTTTTCCTGTTTCATTTTGCTATGCCACGCTCTTCTGTGGCTCTTTAGTGCTTGCCAAACTGCTATGTGCGTGCTGCTGCTTCCATCTGACAAGGAGCACAACCTTCTGACAGCAGCTTTCAACTTGCCTAAGAAAGAGCTTGGCCATTTAGATGTGCTGAAAACCCGTGTGTGTGTAAGGTGCAGGTGCAAGCTCCTGACAAAGCTTTTCTCCAGGTTCAGTTTCTATCTGCCAGACACATTGGAAATGTTTTCCTCTGGCATTCGCAGCAAGAGTCGCAGATTGCTTAACTGAGGAGCTCTGAGAATGGAACGGCAAGAGGTGTTCCGCTTTCGTCATAAACAGTGCTCCAGAGCGCTTGGCAACGGGCACAACGAAACGTGTGTGCGGGATAGTGACCATTCACGCCTAGTGCTGGCAATGCACGAGCACTGCCAAAAGGCCAAGGGAGGCGCTTAGAATCCGGCTTGTGCGCAAAGCTTTCAGACTGCCAGAGGACCGCAGCTGTGGTAAGCCCGCTTGCTCATTTGACGTTAGCTGTCGCCTGCAAGAACTTCACCCGCATCTGGTTTATGCTGCTACCTGTTGTTAGGAGACAACAAGGGCACATGTAGCAAATGCTTTTTCCTGTTTCATTTTTCTAGGCCACGCTCTTCTGTGGCTCTTTAGTGCTTGCCAAACTGCTATGTGCGTGCTGCTGCTTCCATCTGACAAGGAGCACAACCTTCTGACAGCAGCTTTCAACTTGCCTAAGAAAGAGCTTAGCCATTTAGATGTGCTGCAAACCCGTGTGTGTGTAAGGTGCAGGTGCCAGCTCCTGACAAAGCTTTTCTCCAGGTTCAGTTTCTATCTGCCAGACACATTGGAAATGTTTTCCTCTGGCATTCGCAGCAAGAGTCGCAGATTGCTTAACTGAGGAGCTCTGAGAATGGAACGGCAAGAGGTGTTCCGCTTTCGTCATAAACAGTGCTCCAGAGCGCTTGGCAACGGGCCAATCGAAACGTGTGTGCGGGATAGTGACCATTCACGCCTAGTGCTGGCAATGCAGGAGCACTGCCAAAAGGCCAAGGAAGGGGCGTAGCATGCGGCTTGTGTGCAAAGCTTTCAGACTGCCAGAGGACCGCAGCTGTGGAAGCCCGCTTGCTCATTTGACGTTAGCTGTCGCCTGCAAGAACTTCACCCGCATCTGGTTTATGCTGCTACCTGTTGTTAGGCGACAACAAGGGCACATGTAGCAAATGCTTTTTCCTGGCCCATTTTGCTAGGCCACGCTCTTCTGTGGCTCTTTAGTGCTTGCCAAACTGCTATGTGCGTGCTGCTGCTTCCATCTGACAAGGAGCACAGCCTTCTGACAGCAGCTTTCAACTTGCCTAAGAAAGAGCTTGGCCATTTAGATGTGCTGCAAACCCGTGTGTGTGTAAGGTGCAGGTGCAAGCTCCTGACAAAGCTTTTCTCCAGGTTCAGTTTCTCCCTGCCAGACACATTGGAAATGTTTTCCTCTGGCATTCGAAGCAAGAGTCGCAGATTGCTTAACTGAGGAGCTCTGAGAATGGAACGGCAAGAGGTGTTCCGCTTTCGTCATAAACAGTGCTCCAGAGCGCTTGGCAACGGGCACAACGAAACGTGTGTGCGGGATAGTGACCATTCACACCTAGTGCTGGCAATGCACGAGCACTGCCAAAAGGCCAAGGGAGGCGCTTAGCATCCGGCTTGTGCGCAAAGCTTTCAGACTGCCAGAGGACCGCAGCTATGGTAAACCCGCTTGCTCATTTGACGTTAGCTGTCGCCTGCAAGAACTTCACCCGCATCTGGTTTATGCTGCTACTTGTTGTTAGGCGACAACAAGGGCACATGTAGCAAATGCTTTTTCCTGTTTCATTTTGCTAGGCCACGCTCTTCTGTGGCTCTTTAGTGCTTGCCAAACTGCTATGTGCGTGCTGCTGCTTCCATCTGACAAGGAGCACAACCTTCTGACAGCAGCTTTCAACTTGCCTAAGGAAGAGCTTGGCCATTTAGATGTGCTGCAAACCCGTGTGTGTGTAAGGTGCAGGTGCCAGCTCCTGACAAAGGTGTTCTCCAGGTTCAGTTTCTATCTGCCAGACGCATTGGAAATGTTTTCCTCTGGCATTCGCACCAAGAGTCGTAGATTGCTTAACTGAGGAGCTCTGAGAATGGAACGGCAAGAGGTGTTCCGCTTTCGTCATAAACAGTGCTCCAGAGCGCTTGGCAACGGGCACAACGAAACGTGTGTGCGGGATAGTGACCATTCACGCCTAGTGCTGGCAATGCACGAGCCCTGCCAAAAGGCCAAGGGAGGCGCTTAGAATCCGGCTTGTGCGCAAAGCTTTCAGACTGCCAGAGGACCGCAGCTATGGTAAACCCGCTTGCTCATTTGACGTTAGCTGTCGCCTGCAAGAACTTCACCCGCATCTGGTTTATGCTGCTACCTGTTGTTAGGCGACAACAAGGGCACATGTAGCAAATGCTTTTTCCTGTTTCATTTTGCTATGCCACGCTCTTCTGTGGCTCTTTAGTGCTTGCCAAACTGCTATGTGCGTGCTGCTGCTTCCATCTGACAAGGAGCACAACCTTCTGACAGCAGCTTTCAACTTGCCTAAGAAAGAGCTTGGCCATTTAGATGTGCTGAAAACCCGTGTGTGTGTAAGGTGCAGGTGCAAGCTCCTGACAAAGCTTTTCTCCAGGTTCAGTTTCTCCCTGCCAGACACATTGGAAATGTTTTCCTCTGGCATTCGAAGCAAGAGTCGCAGATTGCTTAACTGAGGAGCTCTGAGAATGGAACGGCAAGAGGTGTTCCGCTTTCGTCATAAACAGTGCTCCAGAGCGCTTGGCAACGGGCACAACGAAACGTGTGTGCGGGATAGTGACCATTCACGCCTAGTGCTGGCAATGCAGGAGCACTGCCAAAAGGCCAAGGAAGGGGCGTAGCATCCGGCTTGTGTGCAAAGCTTTCAGACTGCCAGAGGACCGCAGCTGTGGTAAGCCCGCTTGCTCATTTGACGTTAGCTGTCGCCTGCAAGAACTTCACCCGCATCTGGTTTATGCTGCTACCTGTTGTTAGGCGACAACAAGGGCACATGTAGCAAATGCTTTTTCCTGGCCCATTTTGCTAGGCCACGCTCTTCTGTGGCTCTTTAATGCTTGCCAAACTGCTATGTGCATGCTGCTGCTTCCATCTGACAAGGAGCACAACCTTCTGACAGCAGCTTTCAACTTGCCTAAGGAAGAGCTTGGCCATTTAGATGTGCTGCAAATCTGTGTGTGTGTAAGGTGCAGGTGCAAGCTCCTGACAATGGTGTTCTCCAGGTTCAGTTTCTATCTGCCAGACGCATTGGAAATGTTTTCCTCTGGCATTCGCAGCAAGAGTCGCAGATTGCTTAACTGAGGAGCTCTGAGAATGGAACGGCAAGAGGTGTTCCGCTTTCGTCATAAACAGTGCTCCAGAGCGCTTGGCAACGGGCACAACGAAACGTGTGTGCGGGATAGTGACCATTCACGCCTAGTGCTGGCAATGCACGAGCACTGCCAAAAGGCCAAGGGAGGCGCTTAGAATCCGGCTTGTGCGCAAAGCTTTCAGACTGCCAGAGGACCGCAGCTATGGTAAACCCGCTTGCTCATTTGACGTTAGCTGTCGCCTGCAAGAACTTCACCCGCATCTGGTTTATGCTGCTACCTGTTGTTAGGCGACAACAAGGGCACATATAGCAAATGCTTTTTCCTGTTTCATTTTGCTATGCCACGCTCTTCTGTGGCTCTTTAGTGCTTGCCAAACTGCTATGTGCGTGCTGCTGCTTCCATCTGACAAGGAGCACAACCTTCTGACAGCAGCTTTCAACTTGCCTAAGAAAGAGCTTGGCCATTTAGATGTGCTGAAAACCCGTGTGTGTGTAAGGTGCAGGTGCAAGCTCCTGACAAAGCTTTTCTCCAGGTTCAGTTTCTATCTGCCAGACACATTGGAAATGTTTTCCTCTGGCATTCGCAGCAAGAGTCGCAGATTGCTTAACTGAGGAGCTCTGAGAATGGAACGGCAAGAGGTGTTCCGCTTTCGTCATAAACAGTGCTCCAGAGCGCTTGGCAACGGGCACAACGAAACGTGTGTGCGGGATAGTGACCATTCACGCCTAGTGCTGGCAATGCACGAGCACTGCCAAAAGGCCAAGGGAGGCGCTTAGAATCCGGCTTGTGCGCAAAGCTTTCAGACTGCCAGAGGACCGCAGCTGTGGTAAGCCCGCTTGCTCATTTGACGTTAGCTGTCGCCTGCAAGAACTTCACCCGCATCTGGTTTATGCTGCTACCTGTTGTTAGGAGACAACAAGGGCACATGTAGCAAATGCTTTTTCCTGTTTCATTTTTCTAGGCCACGCTCTTCTGTGGCTCTTTAGTGCTTGCCAAACTGCTATGTGCGTGCTGCTGCTTCCATCTGACAAGGAGCACAACCTTCTGACAGCAGCTTTCAACTTGCCTAAGAAAGAGCTTAGCCATTTAGATGTGCTGCAAACCCGTGTGTGTGTAAGGTGCAGGTGCCAGCTCCTGACAAAGCTTTTCTCCAGGTTCAGTTTCTATCTGCCAGACACATTGGAAATGTTTTCCTCTGGCATTCGCAGCAAGAGTCGCAGATTGCTTAACTGAGGAGCTCTGAGAATGGAACGGCAAGAGGTGTTCCGCTTTCGTCATAAACAGTGCTCCAGAGCGCTTGGCAACGGGCCAATCGAAACGTGTGTGCGGGATAGTGACCATTCACGCCTAGTGCTGGCAATGCAGGAGCACTGCCAAAAGGCCAAGGAAGGGGCGTAGCATGCGGCTTGTGTGCAAAGCTTTCAGACTGCCAGAGGACCGCAGCTGTGGTAAGCCCGCTTGCTCATTTGACGTTAGCTGTCGCCTGCAAGAACTTCACCCGCATCTGGTTTATGCTGCTACCTGTTGTTAGGCGACAACAAGGGCACATGTAGCAAATGCTTTTTCCTGGCCCATTTTGCTAGGCCACGCTCTTCTGTGGCTCTTTAGTGCTTGCCAAACTGCTATGTGCGTGCTGCTGCTTCCATCTGACAAGGAGCACAGCCTTCTGACAGCAGCTTTCAACTTGCCTAAGAAAGAGCTTGGCCATTTAGATGTGCTGCAAACCCGTGTGTGTGTAAGGTGCAGGTGCAAGCTCCTGACAAAGCTTTTCTCCAGGTTCAGTTTCTCCCTGCCAGACACATTGGAAATGTTTTCCTCTGGCATTCGAAGCAAGAGTCGCAGATTGCTTAACTGAGGAGCTCTGAGAATGGAACGGCAAGAGGTGTTCCGCTTTCGTCATAAACAGTGCTCCAGAGCGCTTGGCAACGGGCACAACGAAACGTGTGTGCGGGATAGTGACCATTCACACCTAGTGCTGGCAATGCACGAGCACTGCCAAAAGGCCAAGGGAGGCGCTTAGCATCCGGCTTGTGCGCAAAGCTTTCAGACTGCCAGAGGACCGCAGCTATGGTAAACCCGCTTGCTCATTTGACGTTAGCTGTCGCCTGCAAGAACTTCACCCGCATCTGGTTTATGCTGCTACCTGTTGTTAGGAGACAACAAGGGCACATGTAGCAAATGCTTTTTCCTGTTTCATTTTGCTAGGCCACGCTCTTCTGTGGCTCTTTAGTGCTTGCCAAACTGCTATGTGCGTGCTGCTGCTTCCATCTGACAAGGAGCACAACCTTCTGACAGCAGCTTTCAACTTGCCTAAGGAAGAGCTTGGCCATTTAGATGTGCTGCAAATCTGTGTGTGTGTAAGGTGCAGGTGCAAGCTCCTGACAATGGTGTTCTCCAGGTTCAGTTTCTATCTGCCAGACGCATTGGAAATGTTTTCCTCTGGCATTCGCACCAAGAGTCGTAGATTGCTTAACTGAGGAGCTCTGAGAATGGAACGGCAAGAGGTGTTCCGCTTTCGTCATAAACAGTGCTCCAGAGCGCTTGGCAACGGGCACAACGAAACGTGTGTGCGGGATAGTGACCATTCACGCCTAGTGCTGGCAATGCAGGAGCACTGCCAAAAGGCAAAGGAAGGGGCGTAGCATCCGGCTTGTGTGCAAAGCTTTCAGACTGCCAGAGGACCGCAGCTGTGGTAAGCCCGCTTGCTCATTTGACGTTAGCTGTCGCCTGCAAGAACTTCACCCGCATCTGGTTTATGCTGCTACCTGTTGTTAGGCGACAACAAGGGCACATGTAGCAAATGCTTTTTCCTGGCCCATTTTGCTATGCCACGCTCTTCTGTGGCTCTTTAATGCTTGCCAAACTGCTATGTGCATGCTGCTGCTTCCATCTGACAAGGAGCACAACCTTCTGACAGCAGCTTTCAACTTGCCTAAGGAAGAGCTTGGCCATTTAGATGTGCTGCAAATCTGTGTGTGTGTAAGGTGCAGGTGCAAGCTCCTGACAAAGGTGTTCTCCAGGTTCAGTTTCTATCTGCCAGACGCATTGGAAATGTTTTCCTCTGGCATTCGCAGCAAGAGTCGCAGATTGCTTAACTGAGGAGCTCTGAGAATGGAACGGCAAGAGGTGTTCCGCTTTCGTCATAAACAGTGCTCCAGAGCGCTTGGCAACGGGCACAACGAAACGTGTGTGCGGGATAGTGACCATTCACGCCTAGTGCTGGCAATGCAGGAGCACTGCCAAAAGGCCAAGGAAGGGGCGTAGCATCCGGCTTGTGTGCAAAGCTTTCAGACTGCCAGAGGACCGCAGCTGTGGTAAGCCCGCTTGCTCATTTGACGTTAGCTGTCGCCTGCAAGAACTTCACCCGCATCTGGTTTATGCTGCTACCTGTTGTTAGGCGACAACAAGGGCACATGTAGCAAATGCTTTTTCCTGGCCCATTTTGCTAGGCCACGCTCTTCTGTGGCTCTTTAATGCTTGCCAAACTGCTATGTGCATGCTGCTGCTTCCATCTGACAAGGAGCACAACCTTCTGACAGCAGCTTTCAACTTGCCTAAGGAAGAGCTTGGCCATTTAGATGTGCTGCAAATCTGTGTGTGTGTAAGGTGCAGGTGCAAGCTCCTGACAATGGTGTTCTCCAGGTTCAGTTTCTATCTGCCAGACGCATTGGAAATGTTTTCCTCTGGCATTCGCAGCAAGAGTCGCAGATTGCTTAACTGAGGAGCTCTGAGAATGGAACGGCAAGAGGTGTTCCGCTTTCGTCATAAACAGTGCTCCAGAGCGCTTGGCAACGGGCACAACGAAACGTGTGTGCGGGATAGTGACCATTCACGCCTAGTGCTGGCAATGCACGAGCACTGCCAAAAGGCCAAGGGAGGCGCTTAGAATCCGGCTTGTGCGCAAACTTTCAGACTGCCAGAGGACCGCAGCTATGGTAAACCCGCTTGCTCATTTGACGTTAGCTGTCGCCTGCAAGAACTTCACCCGCATCTGGTTTATGCTGCTACCTGTTGTTAGGCGACAACAAGGGCACATATAGCAAATGCTTTTTCCTGTTTCATTTTGCTATGCCACGCTCTTCTGTGGCTCTTTAGTGCTTGCCAAACTGCTATGTGCGTGCTGCTGCTTCCATCTGACAAGGAGCACAACCTTCTGACAGCAGCTTTCAACTTGCCTAAGAAAGAGCTTGGCCATTTAGATGTGCTGAAAACCCGTGTGTGTGTAAGGTGCAGGTGCAAGCTCCTGACAAAGCTTTTCTCCAGGTTCAGTTTCTATCTGCCAGACACATTGGAAATGTTTTCCTCTGGCATTCGCAGCAAGAGTCGCAGATTGCTTAACTGAGGAGCTCTGAGAATGGAACGGCAAGAGGTGTTCCGCTTTCGTCATAAACAGTGCTCCAGAGCGCTTGGCAACGGGCACAACGAAACGTGTGTGCGGGATAGTGACCATTCACGCCTAGTGCTGGCAATGCAGGAGCACTGCCAAAAGGCCAAGGAAGGGGCGTAGCATCCGGCTTGTGTGCAAAGCTTTCAGACTGCCAGAGGACCGCAGCTGTGGTAAGCCCGCTTGCTCATTTGACGTTAGCTGTCGCCTGCAAGAACTTCACCCGCATCTGGTTTATGCTGCTACCTGTTGTTAGGAGACAACAAGGGCACATGTAGCAAATGCTTTTTCCTGTTTCATTTTTCTAGGCCACGCTCTTCTGTGGCTCTTTAGTGCTTGCCAAACTGCTATGTGCGTGCTGCTGCTTCCATCTGACAAGGAGCACAGCCTTCTGACAGCAGCTTTCAACTTGCCTAAGAAAGAGCTTGGCCATTTAGATGTGCTGAAAACCCGTGTGTGTGTAAGGTGCAGGTGCAAGCTCCTGACAAAGCTTTTCTCCAGGTTCAGTTTCTCCCTGCCAGACACATTGGAAATGTTTTCCTCTGGCATTCGAAGCAAGAGTCGCAGATTGCTTAACTGAGGAGCTCTGAGAATGGAACGGCAAGAGGTGTTCCGCTTTCGTCATAAACAGTGCTCCAGAGCGCTTGGCAACGGGCACAACGAAACGTGTGTGCGGGATAGTGACCATTCACACCTAGTGCTGGCAATGCACGAGCACTGCCAAAAGGCCAAGGGAGGCGCTTAGCATCCGGCTTGTGCGCAAAGCTTTCAGACTGCCAGAGGACCGCAGCTATGGTAAACCCGCTTGCTCATTTGACGTTAGCTGTCGCCTGCAAGAACTTCACCCGCATCTGGTTTATGCTGCTACCTGTTGTTAGGAGACAACAAGGGCACATGTAGCAAATGCTTTTTCCTGTTTCATTTTGCTAGGCCACGCTCTTCTGTGGCTCTTTAGTGCTTGCCAAACTGCTATGTGCGTGCTGCTGCTTCCATCTGACAAGGAGCACAACCTTCTGACAGCAGCTGTCAACTTGCCTAAGAAAGAGGTTGGCCATTTAGATGTGCTGCAAATCTGTGTGTGTGTAAGGTGCAGGTGCAAGCTCCTGACAATGGTGTTCTCCAGCTTCAGTTTCTATCTGCCAGACGCATTGGAAATGTTTTCCTCTGGCATTCGCACCAAGAGTCGTAGATTGCTTAACTGAGGAGCTCTGAGAATGGAACGGCAAGAGGTGTTCCGCTTTCGTCATAAACAGTGCTCCAGAGCGCTTGGCAACGGGCACAACGAAACGTGTGTGCGGGATAGTGACCATTCACGCCTAGTGCTGGCAATGCACGAGCACTGCCAAAAGGCCAAGGGAGGCGCTTAGAATCCGGCTTGTGCGCAAAGCTTTCAGACTGCCAGAGGACCGCAGCTATGGTAAACCCGCTTGCTCATTTGACGTTAGCTGTCGCCTGCAAGAACTTCACCCGCATCTGGTTTATGCTGCTACTTGTTGTTAGGCGACAACAAGGGCACATGTAGCAAATGCTTTTTCCTGTTTCATTTTGCTATGCCACGCTCTTCTGTGGCTCTTTAGTGCTTGCCAAACTGCTATGTGCGTGCTGCTGCTTCCATCTGACAAGGAGCACAACCTTCTGACAGCAGCTTTCAACTTGCCTAAGGAAGAGCTTGGCCATTTAGATGTGCTGCAAACCCGTGTGTGTGTAAGGTGCAGGTGCCAGCTCCTGACAAAGGTGTTCTCCAGGTTCAGTTTCTATCTGCCAGACGCATTGGAAATGTTTTCCTCTGGCATTCGCAGCAAGAGTCGCAGATTGCTTAACTGAGGAGCTCTGAGAATGGAACGGCAAGAGGTGTTCCGCTTTCGTCATAAACAGTGCTCCAGAGCGCTTGGCAACGGGCACAACGAAACGTGTGTGCGGGATAGTGACCATTCACGCCTAGTGCTGGCAATGCAGGAGCACTGCCAAAAGGCCAAGGAAGGGGCGTAGCATCCGGCTTGTGTGCAAAGCTTTCAGACTGCCAGAGGACCGCAGCTGTGGTAAGCCCGCTTGCTCATTTGACGTTAGCTGTCGCCTGCAAGAACTTCACCCGCATCTGGTTTATGCTGCTACCTGTTGTTAGGCGACAACAAGGGCACATGTAGCAAATGCTTTTTCCTGGCCCATTTTGCTAGGCCACGCTCTTCTGTG
This sequence comes from Poecile atricapillus, assembly GCF_030490865.1. NCBI lineage: Eukaryota > Metazoa > Chordata > Aves > Passeriformes > Paridae > Poecile > Poecile atricapillus. The sequence goes on along the minus strand of NC_081256.1, from coordinate 1,736,418 downwards.
GCTCTTTAATGCTTGCCAAACTGCTATGTGCATGCTGCTGCTTCCATCTGACAAGGAGCACAACCTTCTGACAGCAGCTTTCAACTTGCCTAAGGAAGAGCTTGGCCATTTAGATGTGCTGCAAATCTGTGTGTGTGTAAGGTGCAGGTGCAAGCTCCTGACAATGGTGTTCTCCAGGTTCAGTTTCTATCTGCCAGACGCATTGGAAATGTTTTCCTCTGGCATTCGCAGCAAGAGTCGCAGATTGCTTAACTGAGGAGCTCTGAGAATGGAACGGCAAGAGGTGTTCCGCTTTCGTCATAAACAGTGCTCCAGAGCGCTTGGCAACGGGCACAACGAAACGTGTGTGCGGGATAGTGACCATTCACGCCTAGTGCTGGCAATGCACGAGCACTGCCAAAAGGCCAAGGAAGGGGCGTAGCATCCGGCTTGTGTGCAAAGCTTTCAGACTGCCAGAGGACCGCAGCTATGGTAAACCCGCTTGCTCATTTGACGTTAGCTGTCGCCTGCAAGAACTTCACCCGCATCTGGTTTATGCTGCTACCTGTTGTTAGGCGACAACAAGGGCACATATAGCAAATGCTTTTTCCTGTTTCATTTTGCTATGCCACGCTCTTCTGTGGCTCTTTAGTGCTTGCCAAACTGCTATGTGCGTGCTGCTGCTTCCATCTGACAAGGAGCACAACCTTCTGACAGCAGCTTTCAACTTGCCTAAGGAAGAGCTTGGCCATTTAGATGTGCTGCAAACCCGTGTGTGTGTAAGGTGCAGGTGCCAGCTCCTGACAAAGGTGTTCTCCAGGTTCAGTTTCTATCTGCCAGACGCATTGGAAATGTTTTCCTCTGGCATTCGCAGCAAGAGTCGCAGATTGCTTAACTGAGGAGCTCTGAGAATGGAACGGCAAGAGGTGTTCCGCTTTCGTCATAAACAGTGCTCCAGAGCGCTTGGCAACGGGCACAACGAAACGTGTGTGCGGGATAGTGACCATTCACGCCTAGTGCTGGCAATGCAGGAGCACTGCCAAAAGGCCAAGGAAGGGGCGTAGCATCCGGCTTGTGTGCAAAGCTTTCAGACTGCCAGAGGACCGCAGCTGTGGTAAGCCCGCTTGCTCATTTGACGTTAGCTGTCGCCTGCAAGAACTTCACCCGCATCTGGTTTATGCTGCTACCTGTTGTTAGGCGACAACAAGGGCACATGTAGCAAATGCTTTTTCCTGGCCCATTTTGCTAGGCCACGCTCTTCTGTGGCTCTTTAATGCTTGCCAAACTGCTATGTGCATGCTGCTGCTTCCATCTGACAAGGAGCACAACCTTCTGACAGCAGCTTTCAACTTGCCTAAGGAAGAGCTTGGCCATTTAGATGTGCTGCAAATCTGTGTGTGTGTAAGGTGCAGGTGCAAGCTCCTGACAATGGTGTTCTCCAGGTTCAGTTTCTATCTGCCAGACGCATTGGAAATGTTTTCCTCTGGCATTCGCAGCAAGAGTCGCAGATTGCTTAACTGAGGAGCTCTGAGAATGGAACGGCAAGAGGTGTTCCGCTTTCGTCATAAACAGTGCTCCAGAGCGCTTGGCAACGGGCACAACGAAACGTGTGTGCGGGATAGTGACCATTCACGCCTAGTGCTGGCAATGCACGAGCACTGCCAAAAGGCCAAGGAAGGGGCGTAGCATCCGGCTTGTGTGCAAAGCTTTCAGACTGCCAGAGGACCGCAGCTATGGTAAACCCGCTTGCTCATTTGACGTTAGCTGTCGCCTGCAAGAACTTCACCCGCATCTGGTTTATGCTGCTACCTGTTGTTAGGCGACAACAAGGGCACATATAGCAAATGCTTTTTCCTGTTTCATTTTGCTATGCCACGCTCTTCTGTGGCTCTTTAGTGCTTGCCAAACTGCTATGTGCGTGCTGCTGCTTCCATCTGACAAGGAGCACAACCTTCTGACAGCAGCTTTCAACTTGCCTAAGAAAGAGCTTGGCCATTTAGATGTGCTGAAAACCCGTGTGTGTGTAAGGTGCAGGTGCAAGCTCCTGACAAAGCTTTTCTCCAGGTTCAGTTTCTATCTGCCAGACACATTGGAAATGTTTTCCTCTGGCATTCGCAGCAAGAGTCGCAGATTGCTTAACTGAGGAGCTCTGAGAATGGAACGGCAAGAGGTGTTCCGCTTTCGTCATAAACAGTGCTCCAGAGCGCTTGGCAACGGGCACAACGAAACGTGTGTGCGGGATAGTGACCATTCACGCCTAGTGCTGGCAATGCACGAGCACTGCCAAAAGGCCAAGGGAGGCGCTTAGAATCCGGCTTGTGCGCAAAGCTTTCAGACTGCCAGAGGACCGCAGCTGTGGTAAGCCCGCTTGCTCATTTGACGTTAGCTGTCGCCTGCAAGAACTTCACCCGCATCTGGTTTATGCTGCTACCTGTTGTTAGGAGACAACAAGGGCACATGTAGCAAATGCTTTTTCCTGTTTCATTTTTCTAGGCCACGCTCTTCTGTGGCTCTTTAGTGCTTGCCAAACTGCTATGTGCGTGCTGCTGCTTCCATCTGACAAGGAGCACAACCTTCTGACAGCAGCTTTCAACTTGCCTAAGAAAGAGCTTAGCCATTTAGATGTGCTGCAAACCCGTGTGTGTGTAAGGTGCAGGTGCCAGCTCCTGACAAAGCTTTTCTCCAGGTTCAGTTTCTATCTGCCAGACACATTGGAAATGTTTTCCTCTGGCATTCGCAGCAAGAGTCGCAGATTGCTTAACTGAGGAGCTCTGAGAATGGAACGGCAAGAGGTGTTCCGCTTTCGTCATAAACAGTGCTCCAGAGCGCTTGGCAACGGGCCAATCGAAACGTGTGTGCGGGATAGTGACCATTCACGCCTAGTGCTGGCAATGCAGGAGCACTGCCAAAAGGCCAAGGAAGGGGCGTAGCATGCGGCTTGTGTGCAAAGCTTTCAGACTGCCAGAGGACCGCAGCTGTGGTAAGCCCGCTTGCTCATTTGACGTTAGCTGTCGCCTGCAAGAACTTCACCCGCATCTGGTTTATGCTGCTACCTGTTGTTAGGCGACGAAAAAGCAAATGCTTTTTCCTGGCCCATTTTGCTAGGCCACGCTCTTCTGTGGCTCTTTAGTGCTTGCCAAACTGCTATGTGCGTGCTGCTGCTTCCATCTGACAAGGAGCACAGCCTTCTGACAGCAGCTTTCAACTTGCCTAAGAAAGAGCTTGGCCATTTAGATGTGCTGCAAACCCGTGTGTGTGTAAGGTGCAGGTGCAAGCTCCTGACAAAGCTTTTCTCCAGGTTCAGTTTCTCCCTGCCAGACACATTGGAAATGTTTTCCTCTGGCATTCGAAGCAAGAGTCGCAGATTGCTTAACTGAGGAGCTCTGAGAATGGAACGGCAAGAGGTGTTCCGCTTTCGTCATAAACAGTGCTCCAGAGCGCTTGGCAACGGGCACAACGAAACGTGTGTGCGGGATAGTGACCATTCACACCTAGTGCTGGCAATGCACGAGCACTGCCAAAAGGCCAAGGGAGGCGCTTAGCATCCGGCTTGTGCGCAAAGCTTTCAGACTGCCAGAGGACCGCAGCTATGGTAAACCCGCTTGCTCATTTGACGTTAGCTGTCGCCTGCAAGAACTTCACCCGCATCTGGTTTATGCTGCTACCTGTTGTTAGGCGACAACAAGGGCACATGTAGCAAATGCTTTTTCCTGTTTCATTTTGCTAGGCCACGCTCTTCTGTGGCTCTTTAGTGCTTGCCAAACTGCTATGTGCGTGCTGCTGCTTCCATCTGACAAGGAGCACAACCTTCTGACAGCAGCTTTCAACTTGCCTAAGAAAGAGCTTGGCCATTTAGATGTGCTGAAAACCCGTGTGTGTGTAAGGTGCAGGTGCAAGCTCCTGACAAAGCTTTTCTCCAGGTTCAGTTTCTCCCTGCCAGACACATTGGAAATGTTTTCCTCTGGCATTCGAAGCAAGAGTCGCAGATTGCTTAACTGAGGAGCTCTGAGAATGGAACGGCAAGAGGTGTTCCGCTTTCGTCATAAACAGTGCTCCAGAGCGCTTGGCAACGGGCACAACGAAACGTGTGTGCGGGATAGTGACCATTCACGCCTAGTGCTGGCAATGCACGAGCACTGCCAAAAGGCCAAGGAAGGGGCGTAGCATCCGGCTTGTGTGCAAAGCTTTCAGACTGCCAGAGGACCGCAGCTATGGTAAACCCGCTTGCTCATTTGACGTTAGCTGTCGCCTGCAAGAACTTCACCCGCATCTGGTTTATGCTGCTACCTGTTGTTAGGCGACAACAAGGGCACATATAGCAAATGCTTTTTCCTGTTTCATTTTGCTATGCCACGCTCTTCTGTGGCTCTTTAGTGCTTGCAAAACTGCTATGTGCGTGCTGCTGCTTCCATCTGACAAGGAGCACAACCTTCTGACAGCAGCTTTCAACTTGCCTAAGGAAGAGCTTGGCCATTTAGATGTGCTGCAAACCCGTGTGTGTGTAAGGTGCAGGTGCCAGCTCCTGACAATGGTGTTCTCCAGGTTCAGTTTCTATCTGCCAGACGCATTGGAAATGTTTTCCTCTGGCATTCGCAGCAAGAGTCGCAGATTGCTTAACTGAGGAGCTCTGAGAATGGAACGGCAAGAGGTGTTCCGCTTTCGTCATAAACAGTGCTCCAGAGCGCTTGGCAACGGGCACAACGAAACGTGTGTGCGGGATAGTGACCATTCACGCCTAGTGCTGGCAATGCAGGAGCACTGCCAAAAGGCCAAGGAAGGGGCGTAGCATCCGGCTTGTGTGCAAAGCTTTCAGACTGCCAGAGGACCGCAGCTGTGGTAAGCCCGCTTGCTCATTTGACGTTAGCTGTCGCCTGCAAGAACTTCACCCGCATCTGGTTTATGCTGCTACCTGTTGTTAGGCGACAACAAGGGCACATGTAGCAAATGCTTTTTCCTGGCCCATTTTGCTAGGCCACGCTCTTCTGTGGCTCTTTAATGCTTGCCAAACTGCTATGTGCATGCTGCTGCTTCCATCTGACAAGGAGCACAACCTTCTGACAGCAGCTTTCAACTTGCCTAAGGAAGAGCTTGGCCATTTAGATGTGCTGCAAATCTGTGTGTGTGTAAGGTGCAGGTGCAAGCTCCTGACAATGGTGTTCTCCAGGTTCAGTTTCTATCTGCCAGACGCATTGGAAATGTTTTCCTCTGGCATTCGCAGCAAGAGTCGCAGATTGCTTAACTGAGGAGCTCTGAGAATGGAACGGCAAGAGGTGTTCCGCTTTCGTCATAAACAGTGCTCCAGAGCGCTTGGCAACGGGCACAACGAAACGTGTGTGCGGGATAGTGACCATTCACGCCTAGTGCTGGCAATGCACGAGCACTGCCAAAAGGCCAAGGAAGGGGCGTAGCATCCGGCTTGTGTGCAAAGCTTTCAGACTGCCAGAGGACCGCAGCTATGGTAAACCCTCTTGCTCATTTGACGTTAGCTGTCGCCTGCAAGAACTTCACCCGCATCTGGTTTATGCTGCTACCTGTTGTTAGGCGACAACAAGGGCACATATAGCAAATGCTTTTTCCTGTTTCATTTTGCTATGCCACGCTCTTCTGTGGCTCTTTAGTGCTTGCCAAACTGCTATGTGCGTGCTGCTGCTTCCATCTGACAAGGAGCACAACCTTCTGACAGCAGCTTTCAACTTGCCTAAGAAAGAGCTTGGCCATTTAGATGTGCTGAAAACCCGTGTGTGTGTAAGGTGCAGGTGCAAGCTCCTGACAAAGCTTTTCTCCAGGTTCAGTTTCTATCTGCCAGACACATTGGAAATGTTTTCCTCTGGCATTCGCAGCAAGAGTCGCAGATTGCTTAACTGAGGAGCTCTGAGAATGGAACGGCAAGAGGTGTTCCGCTTTCGTCATAAACAGTGCTCCAGAGCGCTTGGCAACGGGCACAACGAAACGTGTGTGCGGGATAGTGACCATTCACGCCTAGTGCTGGCAATGCACGAGCACTGCCAAAAGGCCAAGGGAGGCGCTTAGAATCCGGCTTGTGCGCAAAGCTTTCAGACTGCCAGAGGACCGCAGCTGTGGTAAGCCCGCTTGCTCATTTGACGTTAGCTGTCGCCTGCAAGAACTTCACCCGCATCTGGTTTATGCTGCTACCTGTTGTTAGGAGACAACAAGGGCACATGTAGCAAATGCTTTTTCCTGTTTCATTTTTCTAGGCCACGCTCTTCTGTGGCTCTTTAGTGCTTGCCAAACTGCTATGTGCGTGCTGCTGCTTCCATCTGACAAGGAGCACAACCTTCTGACAGCAGCTTTCAACTTGCCTAAGAAAGAGCTTAGCCATTTAGATGTGCTGCAAACCCGTGTGTGTGTAAGGTGCAGGTGCCAGCTCCTGACAAAGCTTTTCTCCAGGTTCAGTTTCTATCTGCCAGACACATTGGAAATGTTTTCCTCTGGCATTCGCAGCAAGAGTCGCAGATTGCTTAACTGAGGAGCTCTGAGAATGGAACGGCAAGAGGTGTTCCGCTTTCGTCATAAACAGTGCTCCAGAGCGCTTGGCAACGGGCCAATCGAAACGTGTGTGCGGGATAGTGACCATTCACGCCTAGTGCTGGCAATGCAGGAGCACTGCCAAAAGGCCAAGGAAGGGGCGTAGCATGCGGCTTGTGTGCAAAGCTTTCAGACTGCCAGAGGACCGCAGCTGTGGTAAGCCCGCTTGCTCATTTGACGTTAGCTGTCGCCTGCAAGAACTTCACCCGCATCTGGTTTATGCTGCTACCTGTTGTTAGGCGACGAAAAAGCAAATGCTTTTTCCTGGCCCATTTTGCTAGGCCACGCTCTTCTGTGGCTCTTTAGTGCTTGCCAAACTGCTATGTGCGTGCTGCTGCTTCCATCTGACAAGGAGCACAGCCTTCTGACAGCAGCTTTCAACTTGCCTAAGAAAGAGCTTGGCCATTTAGATGTGCTGCAAACCCGTGTGTGTGTAAGGTGCAGGTGCAAGCTCCTGACAAAGCTTTTCTCCAGGTTCAGTTTCTCCCTGCCAGACACATTGGAAATGTTTTCCTCTGGCATTCGAAGCAAGAGTCGCAGATTGCTTAACTGAGGAGCTCTGAGAATGGAACGGCAAGAGGTGTTCCGCTTTCGTCATAAACAGTGCTCCAGAGCGCTTGGCAACGGGCACAACGAAACGTGTGTGCGGGATAGTGACCATTCACGCCTAGTGCTGGCAATGCAGGAGCACTGCCAAAAGGCCAAGGAAGGGGCGTAGCATCCGGCTTGTGTGCAAAGCTTTCAGACTGCCAGAGGACCGCAGCTGTGGTAAGCCCGCTTGCTCATTTGACGTTAGCTGTCGCCTGCAAGAACTTCACCCGCATCTGGTTTATGCTGCTACCTGTTGTTAGGCGACAACAAGGGCACATGTAGCAAATGCTTTTTCCTGGCCCATTTTGCTAGGCCACGCTCTTCTGTGGCTCTTTAATGCTTGCCAAACTGCTATGTGCATGCTGCTGCTTCCATCTGACAAGGAGCACAACCTTCTGACAGCAGCTTTCAACTTGCCTAAGGAAGAGCTTGGCCATTTAGATGTGCTGCAAATCTGTGTGTGTGTAAGGTGCAGGTGCAAGCTCCTGACAATGGTGTTCTCCAGGTTCAGTTTCTATCTGCCAGACGCATTGGAAATGTTTTCCTCTGGCATTCGCAGCAAGAGTCGCAGATTGCTTAACTGAGGAGCTCTGAGAATGGAACGGCAAGAGGTGTTCCGCTTTCGTCATAAACAGTGCTCCAGAGCGCTTGGCAACGGGCACAACGAAACGTGTGTGCGGGATAGTGACCATTCACGCCTAGTGCTGGCAATGCACGAGCACTGCCAAAAGGCCAAGGAAGGGGCGTAGCATCCGGCTTGTGTGCAAAGCTTTCAGACTGCCAGAGGACCGCAGCTATGGTAAACCCTCTTGCTCATTTGACGTTAGCTGTCGCCTGCAAGAACTTCACCCGCATCTGGTTTATGCTGCTACCTGTTGTTAGGCGACAACAAGGGCACATATAGCAAATGCTTTTTCCTGTTTCATTTTGCTATGCCACGCTCTTCTGTGGCTCTTTAGTGCTTGCCAAACTGCTATGTGCGTGCTGCTGCTTCCATCTGACAAGGAGCACAACCTTCTGACAGCAGCTTTCAACTTGCCTAAGAAAGAGCTTGGCCATTTAGATGTGCTGAAAACCCGTGTGTGTGTAAGGTGCAGGTGCAAGCTCCTGACAAAGCTTTTCTCCAGGTTCAGTTTCTATCTGCCAGACACATTGGAAATGTTTTCCTCTGGCATTCGCAGCAAGAGTCGCAGATTGCTTAACTGAGGAGCTCTGAGAATGGAACGGCAAGAGGTGTTCCGCTTTCGTCATAAACAGTGCTCCAGAGCGCTTGGCAACGGGCACAACGAAACGTGTGTGCGGGATAGTGACCATTCACGCCTAGTGCTGGCAATGCACGAGCACTGCCAAAAGGCCAAGGGAGGCGCTTAGAATCCGGCTTGTGCGCAAAGCTTTCAGACTGCCAGAGGACCGCAGCTGTGGTAAGCCCGCTTGCTCATTTGACGTTAGCTGTCGCCTGCAAGAACTTCACCCGCATCTGGTTTATGCTGCTACCTGTTGTTAGGAGACAACAAGGGCACATGTAGCAAATGCTTTTTCCTGTTTCATTTTTCTAGGCCACGCTCTTCTGTGGCTCTTTAGTGCTTGCCAAACTGCTATGTGCGTGCTGCTGCTTCCATCTGACAAGGAGCACAACCTTCTGACAGCAGCTTTCAACTTGCCTAAGAAAGAGCTTAGCCATTTAGATGTGCTGCAAACCCGTGTGTGTGTAAGGTGCAGGTGCCAGCTCCTGACAAAGCTTTTCTCCAGGTTCAGTTTCTATCTGCCAGACACATTGGAAATGTTTTCCTCTGGCATTCGCAGCAAGAGTCGCAGATTGCTTAACTGAGGAGCTCTGAGAATGGAACGGCAAGAGGTGTTCCGCTTTCGTCATAAACAGTGCTCCAGAGCGCTTGGCAACGGGCCAATCGAAACGTGTGTGCGGGATAGTGACCATTCACGCCTAGTGCTGGCAATGCAGGAGCACTGCCAAAAGGCCAAGGAAGGGGCGTAGCATGCGGCTTGTGTGCAAAGCTTTCAGACTGCCAGAGGACCGCAGCTGTGGTAAGCCCGCTTGCTCATTTGACGTTAGCTGTCGCCTGCAAGAACTTCACCCGCATCTGGTTTATGCTGCTACCTGTTGTTAGGCGACGAAAAAGCAAATGCTTTTTCCTGGCCCATTTTGCTAGGCCACGCTCTTCTGTGGCTCTTTAGTGCTTGCCAAACTGCTATGTGCGTGCTGCTGCTTCCATCTGACAAGGAGCACAGCCTTCTGACAGCAGCTTTCAACTTGCCTAAGAAAGAGCTTGGCCATTTAGATGTGCTGCAAACCCGTGTGTGTGTAAGGTGCAGGTGCAAGCTCCTGACAAAGCTTTTCTCCAGGTTCAGTTTCTCCCTGCCAGACACATTGGAAATGTTTTCCTCTGGCATTCGAAGCAAGAGTCGCAGATTGCTTAACTGAGGAGCTCTGAGAATGGAACGGCAAGAGGTGTTCCGCTTTCGTCATAAACAGTGCTCCAGAGCGCTTGGCAACGGGCACAACGAAACGTGTGTGCGGGATAGTGACCATTCACACCTAGTGCTGGCAATGCACGAGCACTGCCAAAAGGCCAAGGGAGGCGCTTAGCATCCGGCTTGTGCGCAAAGCTTTCAGACTGCCAGAGGACCGCAGCTATGGTAAACCCGCTTGCTCATTTGACGTTAGCTGTCGCCTGCAAGAACTTCACCCGCATCTGGTTTATGCTGCTACCTGTTGTTAGGCGACAACAAGGGCACATGTAGCAAATGCTTTTTCCTGTTTCATTTTGCTAGGCCACGCTCTTCTGTGGCTCTTTAGTGCTTGCCAAACTGCTATGTGCGTGCTGCTGCTTCCATCTGACAAGGAGCACAACCTTCTGACAGCAGCTTTCAACTTGCCTAAGAAAGAGCTTGGCCATTTAGATGTGCTGAAAACCCGTGTGTGTGTAAGGTGCAGGTGCAAGCTCCTGACAAAGCTTTTCTCCAGGTTCAGTTTCTCCCTGCCAGACACATTGGAAATGTTTTCCTCTGGCATTCGAAGCAAGAGTCGCAGATTGCTTAACTGAGGAGCTCTGAGAATGGAACGGCAAGAGGTGTTCCGCTTTCGTCATAAACAGTGCTCCAGAGCGCTTGGCAACGGGCACAACGAAACGTGTGTGCGGGATAGTGACCATTCACGCCTAGTGCTGGCAATGCAGGAGCACTGCCAAAAGGCCAAGGAATCGGCGTAGCATCCGGCTTGTGTGCAAAGCTTTCAGACTGCCAGAGGACCGCAGCTGTGGTAAGCCCGCTTGCTCATTTGACGTTAGCTGTCGCCTGCAAGAACTTCACCCGCATCTGGTTTATGCTGCTACCTGTTGTTAGGCGACAACAAGGGCACATGTAGCAAATGCTTTTTCCTGTTTCATTTTGCTAGGCCACGCTCTTCTGTGGCTCTTTAGTGCTTGCCAAACTGCTATGTGCGTGCTGCTGCTTCCATCTGACAAGGAGCACAACCTTCTGACAGCAGCTTTCAACTTGCCTAAGGAAGAGCTTGGCCATTTAGATGTGCTGCAAATCTGTGTGTGTGTAAGGTACAGGTGCAAGCTCCTGACAAAGGTGTTCTCCAGGTTCAGTTTCTCCCTGCCAGACGCATTGGAAATGTTTTCCTCTGGCATTCGCAGCAAGAGTCGCAGATTGCTTAACTGAGGAGCTCTGAGAATGGAACGGCAAGAGGTGTTCCGCTTTCGTCATAAACAGTGCTCCAGAGCGCTTGGCAACGGGCACAACGAAAACGTGTGTGCGGGATAGTGACCATTCACGCCTAGTGCTGGCAATGCACGAGCACTGCCAAAAGGCCAAGGGAGGCGCTTAGCATCCGGCTTGTGCGCAAAGCTTTCAGACTGCCAGAGGACCGCAGCTATGGTAAACCCGCTTGCTCATTTGACGTTAGCTGTCGCCTGCAAGAACTTCACCCGCATCTGGTTTATGCTGCTACTTGTTGTTAGGCGACAACAAGGGCACATGTAGCAAATGCTTTTTCCTGTTTCATTTTGCTAGGCCACGCTCTTCTGTGGCTCTTTAGTGCTTGCCAAACTGCTATGTGCGTGCTGCTGCTTCCATCTGACAAGGAGCACAACCTTCTGACAGCAGCTTTCAACTTGCCTAAGAAAGAGCTTGGCCATTTAGATGTGCTGAAAACCCGTGTGTGTGTAAGGTGCAGGTGCAAGCTCCTGACAAAGCTTTTCTCCAGGTTCAGTTTCTCCCTGCCAGACACATTGGAAATGTTTTCCTCTGGCATTCGAAGCAAGAGTCGCAGATTGCTTAACTGAGGACCTCTGAGAATGGAACGGCAAGAGGTGTTCCGCTTTCGTCATAAACAGTGCTCCAGAGCGCTTGGCAACGGGCACAACGAAACGTGTGTGCGGGATAGTGACCATTCACGCCTAGTGCTGGCAATGCAGGAGCACTGCCAAAAGGCAAAGGAAGGGGCGTAGCATCCGGCTTGTGTGCAAAGCTTTCAGACTGCCAGAGGACCGCAGCTGTGGTAAGCCCGCTTGCTCATTTGACGTTAGCTGTCGCCTGCAAGAACTTCACCCGCATCTGGTTTATGCTGCTACCTGTTGTTAGGCGACAACAAGGGCATATGTAGCAAATGCTTTTTCCTGTTTCATTTTGCTAGGCCACGCTCTTCTGTGGCTCTTTAGTGCTTGCCAAACTGCTATGTGCGTGCTGCTGCTTCCATCTGACAAGGAGCACAACCTTCTGACAGCAGCTTTCAACTTGCCTAAGAAAGAGCTTGGCCATTTAGATGTGCTGCAAATCTGTGTGTGTGTAAGGTACAGGTGCAAGCTCCTGACAAAGGTGTTCTCCAGGTTCAGTTTCTCCCTGCCAGACGCATTGGAAATGTTTTCCTCTGGCATTCGCAGCAAGAGTCGCAGATTGCTTAACTGAGGAGCTCTGAGAATGGAACGGCAAGAGGTGTTCCGCTTTCGTCATAAACAGTGCTCCAGAGCGCTTGGCAACGGGCACAACGAAAACGTGTGTGCGGGATAGTGACCATTCACGCCTAGTGCTGGCAATGCACGAGCACTGCCAAAAGGCCAAGGGAGGCGCTTAGCATCCGGCTTGTGCGCAAAGCTTTCAGACTGCCAGAGGACCGCAGCTATGGTAAACCCGCTTGCTCATTTGACGTTAGCTGTCGCCTGCAAGAACTTCACCCGCATCTGGTTTATGCTGCTACCTGTTGTTAGGAGACAACAAGGGCACATGTAGCAAATGCTTTTTCCTGTTTCATTTTGCTAGGCCACGCTCTTCTGTGGCTCTTTAGTGCTTGCCAAACTGCTATGTGCGTGCTGCTGCTTCCATCTGACAAGGAGCACAACCTTCTGACAGCAGCTTTCAACTTGCCTAAGAAAGAGCTTGGCCATTTAGATGTGCTGCAAATCTGTGTGTGTGTAAGGTGCAGGTGCAAGCTCCTGACAATGGTGTTCTCCAGGTTCAGTTTCTATCTGCCAGACGCATTGGAAATGTTTTCCTCTGGCATTCGCACCAAGAGTCGTAGATTGCTTAACTGAGGAGCTCTGAGAATGGAACGGCAAGAGGTGTTCCGCTTTCGTCATAAACAGTGCTCCAGAGCGCTTGGCAACGGGCACAACGAAACGTGTGTGCGGGATAGTGACCATTCACGCCTAGTGCTGGCAATGCAGGAGCACTGCCAAAAGGCCAAGGAATCGGCGTAGCATCCGGCTTGTGTGCAAAGCTTTCAGACTGCCAGAGGACCGCAGCTGTGGTAAGCCCGCTTGCTCATTTGACGTTAGCTGTCGCCTGCAAGAACTTCACCCGCATCTGGTTTATGCTGCTACCTGTTGTTAGGCGACAACAAGGGCACATGTAGCAAATGCTTTTTCCTGGCCCATTTTGCTATGCCACGCTCTTCTGCGGCTCTTTAATGCTTGCCAAACTGCTATGTGCATGCTGCTGCTTCCATCTGACAAGGAGCACAACCTTCTGACAGCAGCTTTCAACTTGCCTAAGGAAGAGCTTGGCCATTTAGATGTGCTGCAAATCTGTGTGTGTGTAAGGTGCAGGTGCAAGCTCCTGACAATGGTGTTCTCCAGGTTCAGTTTCTATCTGCCAGACGCATTGGAAATGTTTTCCTCTGGCATTCGCAGCAAGAGTCGCAGATTGCTTAACTGAGGAGCTCTGAGAATGGAACGGCAAGAGGTGTTCCGCTTTCGTCATAAACAGTGCTCCAGAGCGCTTGGCAACGGGCACAACGAAACGTGTGTGCGGGATAGTGACCATTCACACCTAGTGCTGGCAATGCACGAGCACTGCCAAAAGGCCAAGGGAGGCGCTTAGCATCCGGCTTGTGCGCAAAGCTTTCAGACTGCCAGAGGACCGCAGCTATGGTAAACCCGCTTGCTCATTTGACGTTAGCTGTCGCCTGCAAGAACTTCACCCGCATCTGGTTTATGCTGCTACCTGTTGTTAGGCGACAACAAGGGCACATGTAGCAAATGCTTTTTCCTGGCCCATTTTGCTAGGCCACGCTCTTCTGTGGCTCTTTAGTGCTTGCCAAACTGCTATGTGCGTGCTGCTGCTTCCATCTGACAAGGAGCACAACCTTCTGACAGCAGCTTTCAACTTGCCTAAGAAAGAGCTTAGCCATTTAGATGTGCTGAAAACCCGTGTGTGTGTAAGGTGCAGGTGCCAGCTCCTGACAAAGCTTTTCTCCAGGTTCAGTTTCTATCTGCCAGACACATTGGAAATGTTTTCCTCTGGCATTCGCAGCAAGAGTCGCAGATTGCTTAACTGAGGAGCTCTGAGAATGGAACGGCAAGAGGTGTTCCGCTTTCGTCATAAACAGTGCTCCAGAGCGCTTGGCAACGGGCACAACGAAACGTGTGTGCGGGATAGTGACCATTCACGCCTAGTGCTGGCAATGCACGAGCACTGCCAAAAGGCCAAGGGAGGCGCTTAGAATCCGGCTTGTGCGCAAAGCTTTCAGACTGCCAGAGGACCGCAGCTGTGGTAAACCCGCTTGCTCATTTGACGTTAGCTGTCGCCTGCAAGAACTTCACCCGCATCTGGTTTATGCTGCTACCTGTTGTTAGGAGACAACAAGGGCACATGTAGCAAATGCTTTTTCCTGTTTCATTTTGCTATGCCACGCTCTTCTGTGGCTCTTTAGTGCTTGCCAAACTGCTATGTGCGTGCTGCTGCTTCCATCTGACAAGGAGCACAACCTTCTGACAGCAGCTTTCAACTTGCCTAAGAAAGAGCTTGGCCATTTAGATGTGCTGAAAACCCGTGTGTGTGTAACGTGCAGGTGCAAGCTCCTGACAAAGCTTTTCTCCAGGTTCAGTTTCTATCTGCCAGACACATTGGAAATGTTTTCTTCTGGCATTCGCAGCAAGAGTCGCAGATTGCTTAACTGAGGAGCTCTGAGAATGGAACGGCAAGAGGTGTTCCGCTTTCGTCATAAACAGTGCTCCAGAGCGCTTGGCAACGGGCACAACGAAACGTGTGTGCGGGATAGTGACCATTCACACCTAGTGCTGGCAATGCAGGAGCACTGCCAAAAGGCCAAGGAATCGGCGTAGCATCCGGCTTGTGTGCAAAGCTTTCAGACTGCCAGAGGACCGCAGCTGTGGTAAGCCCGCTTGCTCATTTGACGTTAGCTGTCGCCTGCAAGAACTTCACCCGCATCTGGTTTATGCTGCTACCTGTTGTTAGGCGACAACAAGGGCACATGTAGCAAATGCTTTTTCCTGTTTCATTTTGCTAGGCCACGCTCTTCTGTGGCTCTTTAGTGCTTGCCAAACTGCTATGTGCGTGCTGCTGCTTCCATCTGACAAGGAGCACAACCTTCTGACAGCAGCTTTCAACTTGCCTAAGGAAGAGCTTGGCCATTTAGATGTGCTGCAAATCTGTGTGTGTGTAAGGTACAGGTGCAAGCTCCTGACAAAGGTGTTCTCCAGGTTCAGTTTCTCCCTGCCAGACGCATTGGAAATGTTTTCCTCTGGCATTCGCAGCAAGAGTCGCAGATTGCTTAACTGAGGAGCTCTGAGAATGGAACGGCAAGAGGTGTTCCGCTTTCGTCATAAACAGTGCTCCAGAGCGCTTGGCAACGGGCACAACGAAACGTGTGTGCGGGATAGTGACCATTCACGCCTAGTGCTGGCAATGCACGAGCACTGCCAAAAGGCCAAGGGAGGCGCTTAGAATCCGGCTTGTGCGCAAAGCTTTCAGACTGCCAGAGGACCGCAGCTATGGTAAACCCGCTTGCTCATTTGACGTTAGCTGTCGCCTGCAAGAACTTCACCCGCATCTGGTTTATGCTGCTACCTGTTGTTAGGCGACAACAAGGGCACATGTAGCAAATGCTTTTTCCTGGCCCATTTTGCTAGGCCACGCTCTTCTGTGGCTCTTTAGTGCTTGCCAAACTGCTATGTGCGTGCTGCTGCTTCCATCTGACAAGGAGCACAACCTTCTGACAGCAGCTTTCAACTTGCCTAAGAAAGAGCTTGGCCATTTAGATGTGCTGCAAACCCGTGAGTGTGTAAGGTGCAGGTGCCAACTCCTGACAAAGGTGTTCTCCAGGTTCAGTTTCTATCTGCCAGACGCATTGGAAATGTTTTCCTCTGGCATTCGCAGCAAGAGTCGCAGATTGCTTAACTGAGGAGCTCTGAGAATGGAACGGCAAGAGGTGTTCCGCTTTCGTCATAAACAGTGCTCCAGAGCGCTTGGCAACGGGCACAACGAAACGTGTGTGCGGGATAGTGACCATTCACACCTAGTGCTGGCAATGCACGAGCACTGCCAAAAGGCCAAGGGAGGCGCTTAGCATCCGGCTTGTGCGCAAAGCTTTCAGACTGCCAGAGGACCGCAGCTATGGTAAACCCGCTTGCTCATTTGACGTTAGCTGTCGCCTGCAAGAACTTCACCCGCATCTGGTTTATGCTGCTACCTGTTGTTAGGCGACAACAAGGGCACATGTAGCAAATGCTTTTTCCTGGCCCATTTTGCTAGGCCACGCTCTTCTGTGGCTCTTTAGTGCTTGCCAAACTGCTATGTGCGTGCTGCTGCTTCCATCTGACAAGGAGCACAACCTTCTGACAGCAGCTTTCAACTTGCCTAAGAAAGAGCTTGGCCATTTAGATGTGCTGCAAACCCGTGTGTGTGTAAGGTGCAGGTGCCAACTCCTGACAAAGGTGTTCTCCAGGTTCAGTTTCTATCTGCCAGACGCATTGGAAATGTTTTCCTCTGGCATTCGCAGCAAGAGTCGCAGATTGCTTAACTGAGGAGCTCTGAGAATGGAACGGCAAGAGGTGTTCCGCTTTCGTCATAAACAGTGCTCCAGAGCGCTTGGCAACGGGCACAACGAAACGTGTGTGCGGGATAGTGACCATTCACGCCTAGTGCTGGCAATGCAGGAGCACTGCCAAAAGGCCAAGGAAGGGGCGTAGCATCCGGCTTGTGTGCAAAGCTTTCAGACTGCCAGAGGACCGCAGCTGTGGTAAGCCCGCTTGCTCATTTGACGTTAGCTGTCGCCTGCAAGAACTTCACCCGCATCTGGTTTATGCTGCTACCTGTTGTTAGGCGACAACAAGGGCACATGTAGCAAATGCTTTTTCCTGGCCCATTTTGCTAGGCCACGCTCTTCTGTGGCTCTTTAATGCTTGCCAAACTGCTATGTGCATGCTGCTGCTTCCATCTGACAAGGAGCACAACCTTCTGACAGCAGCTTTCAACTTGCCTAAGGAAGAGCTTGGCCATTTAGATGTGCTGCAAATCTGTGTGTGTGTAAGGTGCAGGTGCAAGCTCCTGACAATGGTGTTCTCCAGGTTCAGTTTCTATCTGCCAGACGCATTGGAAATGTTTTCCTCTGGCATTCGCAGCAAGAGTCGCAGATTGCTTAACTGAGGAGCTCTGAGAATGGAACGGCAAGAGGTGTTCCGCTTTCGTCATAAACAGTGCTCCAGAGCGCTTGGCAACGGGCACAACGAAACGTGTGTGCGGGATAGTGACCATTCACGCCTAGTGCTGGCAATGCACGAGCACTGCCAAAAGGCCAAGGGAGGCGCTTAGAATCCGGCTTGTGCGCAAAGCTTTCAGACTGCCAGAGGACCGCAGCTATGGTAAACCCGCTTGCTCATTTGACGTTAGCTGTCGCCTGCAAGAACTTCACCCGCATCTGGTTTATGCTGCTACCTGTTGTTAGGTGACAACAAGGGCACATATAGCAAATGCTTTTTCCTGTTTCATTTTGCTATGCCACGCTCTTCTGTGGCTCTTTAGTGCTTGCCAAACTGCTATGTGCGTGCTGCTGCTTCCATCTGACAAGGAGCACAACCTTCTGACAGCAGCTTTCAACTTGCCTAAGAAAGAGCTTGGCCATTTAGATGTGCTGAAAACCCGTGTGTGTGTAAGGTGCAGGTGCAAGCTCCTGACAAAGCTTTTCTCCAGGTTCAGTTTCTATCTGCCAGACACATTGGAAATGTTTTCCTCTGGCATTCGCAGCAAGAGTCGCAGATTGCTTAACTGAGGAGCTCTGAGAATGGAACGGCAAGAGGTGTTCCGCTTTCGTCATAAACAGTGCTCCAGAGCGCTTGGCAACGGGCACAACGAAACGTGTGTGCGGGATAGTGACCATTCACGCCTAGTGCTGGCAATGCACGAGCACTGCCAAAAGGCCAAGGGAGGCGCTTAGAATCCGGCTTGTGCGCAAAGCTTTCAGACTGCCAGAGGACCGCAGCTGTGGTAAGCCCGCTTGCTCATTTGACGTTAGCTGTCGCCTGCAAGAACTTCACCCGCATCTGGTTTATGCTGCTACCTGTTGTTAGGAGACAACAAGGGCACATGTAGCAAATGCTTTTTCCTGTTTCATTTTTCTAGGCCACGCTCTTCTGTGGCTCTTTAGTGCTTGCCAAACTGCTATGTGCGTGCTGCTGCTTCCATCTGACAAGGAGCACAACCTTCTGACAGCAGCTTTCAACTTGCCTAAGAAAGAGCTTAGCCATTTAGATGTGCTGCAAACCCGTGTGTGTGTAAGGTGCAGGTGCCAGCTCCTGACAAAGCTTTTCTCCAGGTTCAGTTTCTATCTGCCAGACACATTGGAAATGTTTTCCTCTGGCATTCGCAGCAAGAGTCGCAGATTGCTTAACTGAGGAGCTCTGAGAATGGAACGGCAAGAGGTGTTCCGCTTTCGTCATAAACAGTGCTCCAGAGCGCTTGGCAACGGGCCAATCGAAACGTGTGTGCGGGATAGTGACCATTCACGCCTAGTGCTGGCAATGCAGGAGCACTGCCAAAAGGCCAAGGAAGGGGCGTAGCATGCGGCTCGTGTGCAAATCTTTCAGACTGCCAGAGGACCGCAGCTGTGGTAAGCCCGCTTGCTCATTTGACGTTAGCTGTCGCCTGCAAGAACTTCACCCGCATCTGGTTTATGCTGCTACCTGTTGTTAGGCGACAACAAGGGCACATGTAGCAAATGCTTTTTCCTGGCCCATTTTGCTAGGCCACGCTCTTCTGTGGCTCTTTAGTGCTTGCCAAACTGCTATGTGCGTGCTGCTGCTTCCATCTGACAAGGAGCACAGCCTTCTGACAGCAGCTTTCAACTTGCCTAAGAAAGAGCTTGGCCATTTAGATGTGCTGCAAACCCGTGTGTGTGTAAGGTGCAGGTGCAAGCTCCTGACAAAGCTTTTCTCCAGGTTCAGTTTCTCCCTGCCAGACACATTGGAAATGTTTTCCTCTGGCATTCGAAGCAAGAGTCGCAGATTGCTTAACTGAGGAGCTCTGAGAATGGAACGGCAAGAGGTGTTCCGCTTTCGTCATAAACAGTGCTCCAGAGCGCTTGGCAACGGGCACAACGAAACGTGTGTGCGGGATAGTGACCATTCACACCTAGTGCTGGCAATGCACGAGCACTGCCAAAAGGCCAAGGGAGGCGCTTAGCATCCGGCTTGTGCGCAAAGCTTTCAGACTGCCAGAGGACCGCAGCTATGGTAAACCCGCTTGCTCATTTGACGTTAGCTGTCGCCTGCAAGAACTTCACCCGCATCTGGTTTATGCTGCTACCTGTTGTTAGGAGACAACAAGGGCACATGTAGCAAATGCTTTTTCCTGTTTCATTTTGCTAGGCCACGCTCTTCTGTGGCTCTTTAGTGCTTGCCAAACTGCTATGTGCGTGCTGCTGCTTCCATCTGACAAGGAGCACAACCTTCTGACAGCAGCTTTCAACTTGCCTAAGAAAGAGCTTGGCCATTTAGATGTGCTGCAAATCTGTGTGTGTGTAAGGTGCAGGTGCAAGCTCCTGACAATGGTGTTCTCCAGGTTCAGTTTCTATCTGCCAGACGCATTGGAAATGTTTTCCTCTGGCATTCGCACCAAGAGTCGTAGATTGCTTAACTGAGGAGCTCTGAGAATGGAACGGCAAGAGGTGTTCCGCTTTCGTCATAAACAGTGCTCCAGAGCGCTTGGCAACGGGCACAACGAAACGTGTGTGCGGGATAGTGACCATTCACGCCTAGTGCTGGCAATGCAGGAGCACTGCCAAAAGGCCAAGGAAGGGGCGTAGCATCCGGCTTGTGTGCAAAGCTTTCAGACTGCCAGAGGACCGCAGCTGTGGTAAGCCCGCTTGCTCATTTGACGTTAGCTGTCGCCTGCAAGAACTTCACCCGCATCTGGTTTATGCTGCTACCTGTTGTTAGGCGACAACAAGGGCACATGTAGCAAATGCTTTTTCCTGGCCCATTTTGCTAGGCCACGCTCTTCTGTGGCTCTTTAGTGCTTGCCAAACTGCTATGTGCGTGCTGCTGCTTCCATCTGACAAGGAGCACAACCTTCTGACAGCAGCTTTCAACTTGCCTAAGGAAGAGCTTGGCCATTTAGATGTGCTGCAAATCTGTGTGTGTGTAAGGTGCAGGTGCAAGCTCCTGACAATGGTGTTCTCCAGGTTCAGTTTCTATCTGCCAGACGCATTGGAAATGTTTTCCTCTGGCATTCGCACCAAGAGTCGTAGATTGCTTAACTGAGGAGCTCTGAGAATGGAACGGCAAGAGGTGTTCCGCTTTCGTCATAAACAGTGCTCCAGAGCGCTTGGCAACGGGCACAACGAAACGTGTGTGCGGGATAGTGACCATTCACACCTAGTGCTGGCAATGCACGAGCCCTGCCAAAAGGCCAAGGGAGGCGCTTAGAATCCGGCTTGTGCGCAAAGCTTTCAGACTGCCAGAGGACCGCAGCTATGGTAAACCCGCTTGCTCATTTGACGTTAGCTGTCGCCTGCAAGAACTTCACCCGCATCTGGTTTATGCTGCTACCTGTTGTTAGGCGACAACAAGGGCACATGTAGCAAATGCTTTTTCCTGTTTCATTTTGCTATGCCACGCTCTTCTGTGGCTCTTTAGTGCTTGCCAAACTGCTATGTGCGTGCTGCTGCTTCCATCTGACAAGGAGCACAACCTTCTGACAGCAGCTTTCAACTTGCCTAAGAAAGAGCTTGGCCATTTAGATGTGCTGAAAACCCGTGTGTGTGTAAGGTGCAGGTGCAAGCTCCTGACAAAGCTTTTCTCCAGGTTCAGTTTCTCCCTGCCAGACACATTGGAAATGTTTTCCTCTGGCATTCGAAGCAAGAGTCGCAGATTGCTTAACTGAGGAGCTCTGAGAATGGAACGGCAAGAGGTGTTCCGCTTTCGTCATAAACAGTGCTCCAGAGCGCTTGGCAACGGGCACAACGAAACGTGTGTGCGGGATAGTGACCATTCACGCCTAGTGCTGGCAATGAAGGAGCACTGCCAAAAGGCCAAGGAATCGGCGTAGCATCCGGCTTGTGTGCAAAGCTTTCAGACTGCCAGAGGACCGCAGCTGTGGTAAGCCCGCTTGCTCATTTGACGTTAGCTGTCGCCTGCAAGAACTTCACCCGCATCTGGTTTATGCTGCTACCTGTTGTTAGGCGACAACAAGGGCACATGTAGCAAATGCTTTTTCCTGGCCCATTTTGCTAGGCCACGCTCTTCTGTGGCTCTTTAGTGCTTGCCAAACTGCTATGTGCGTGCTGCTGCTTCCATCTGACAAGGAGCACAACCTTCTGACAGCAGCTTTCAACTTGCCTAAGAAAGAGCTTGGCCATTTAGATGTGCTGCAAACCCGTGTGTGTGTAAGGTGCAGGTGCCAACTCCTGACAAAGGTGTTCTCCAGGTTCAGTTTCTATCTGCCAGACGCATTGGAAATGTTTTCCTCTGGCATTCGCAGCAAGAGTCGCAGATTGCTTAACTGAGGAGCTCTGAGAATGGAACGGCAAGAGGTGTTCCGCTTTCGTCATAAACAGTGCTCCAGAGCGCTTGGCAACGGGCACAACGAAACGTGTGTGCGGGATAGTGACCATTCACGCCTAGTGCTGGCAATGCACGAGCACTGCCAAAAGGCCAAGGGAGGCGCTTAGAATCCGGCTTGTGCGCAAAGCTTTCAGACTGCCAGAGGACCGCAGCTGTGGTAAGCCCGCTTGCTCATTTGACGTTAGCTGTCGCCTGCAAGAACTTCACCCGCATCTGGTTTATGCTGCTACCTGTTGTTAGGAGACAACAAGGGCACATGTAGCAAATGCTTTTTCCTGTTTCATTTTTCTAGGCCACGCTCTTCTGTGGCTCTTTAGTGCTTGCCAAACTGCTATGTGCGTGCTGCTGCTTCCATCTGACAAGGAGCACAACCTTCTGACAGCAGCTTTCAACTTGCCTAAGAAAGAGCTTAGCCATTTAGATGTGCTGCAAACCCGTGTGTGTGTAAGGTGCAGGTGCCAGCTCCTGACAAAGCTTTTCTCCAGGTTCAGTTTCTATCTGCCAGACACATTGGAAATGTTTTCCTCTGGCATTCGCAGCAAGAGTCGCAGATTGCTTAACTGAGGAGCTCTGAGAATGGAACGGCAAGAGGTGTTCCGCTTTCGTCATAAACAGTGCTCCAGAGCGCTTGGCAACGGGCCAATCGAAACGTGTGTGCGGGATAGTGACCATTCACGCCTAGTGCTGGCAATGCAGGAGCACTGCCAAAAGGCCAAGGAAGGGGCGTAGCATGCGGCTTGTGTGCAAAGCTTTCAGACTGCCAGAGGACCGCAGCTGTGGTAAGCCCGCTTGCTCATTTGACGTTAGCTGTCGCCTGCAAGAACTTCACCCGCATCTGGTTTATGCTGCTACCTGTTGTTAGGCGACGAAAAAGCAAATGCTTTTTCCTGTTTCATTTTGCTAGGCCACGCTCTTCTGTGGCTCTTTAGTGCTTGCCAAACTGCTATGTGCGTGCTGCTGCTTCCATCTGACAAGGAGCACAGCCTTCTGACAGCAGCTTTCAACTTGCCTAAGAAAGAGCTTGGCCATTTAGATGTGCTGCAAACCCGTGTGTGTGTAAGGTGCAGGTGCAAGCTCCTGACAAAGCTTTTCTCCAGGTTCAGTTTCTCCCTGCCAGACACATTGGAAATGTTTTCCTCTGGCATTCGAAGCAAGAGTCGCAGATTGCTTAACTGAGGAGCTCTGAGAATGGAACGGCAAGAGGTGTTCCGCTTTCGTCATAAACAGTGCTCCAGAGCGCTTGGCAACGGGCACAACGAAACGTGTGTGCGGGATAGTGACCATTCACACCTAGTGCTGGCAATGCACGAGCACTGCCAAAAGGCCAAGGGAGGCGCTTAGCATCCGGCTTGTGCGCAATGCTTTCAGACTGCCAGAGGACCGCAGCTATGGTAAACCCGCTTGCTCATTTGACGTTAGCTGTCGCCTGCAAGAACTTCACCCGCATCTGGTTTATGCTGCTACCTGTTGTTAGGCGACAACAAGGGCACATGTAGCAAATGCTTTTTCCTGTTTCATTTTGCTAGGCCACGCTCTTCTGTGGCTCTTTAGTGCTTGCCAAACTGCTATGTGCGTGCTGCTGCTTCCATCTGACAAGGAGCACAACCTTCTGACAGCAGCTTTCAACTTGCCTAAGAAAGAGCTTGGCCATTTAGATGTGCTGAAAACCCGTGTGTGTGTAAGGTGCAGGTGCAAGCTCCTGACAAAGCTTTTCTCCAGGTTCAGTTTCTCCCTGCCAGACACATTGGAAATGTTTTCCTCTGGCATTCGAAGCAAGAGTCGCAGATTGCTTAACTGAGGAGCTCTGAGAATGGAACGGCAAGAGGTGTTCCGCTTTCGTCATAAACAGTGCTCCAGAGCGCTTGGCAACGGGCACAACGAAACGTGTGTGCGGGATAGTGACCATTCACGCCTAGTGCTGGCAATGCAGGAGCACTGCCAAAAGGCAAAGGAAGGGGCGTAGCATCCGGCTTGTGTGCAAAGCTTTCAGACTGCCAGAGGACCGCAGCTGTGGTAAGCCCGCTTGCTCATTTGACGTTAGCTGTCGCCTGCAAGAACTTCACCCGCATCTGGTTTATGCTGCTACCTGTTGTTAGGCGACAACAAGGGCATATGTAGCAAATGCTTTTTCCTGTTTCATTTTGCTAGGCCACGCTCTTCTGTGGCTCTTTAGTGCTTGCCAAACTGCTATGTGCGTGCTGCTGCTTCCATCTGACAAGGAGCACAACCTTCTGACAGCAGCTTTCAACTTGCCTAAGAAAGAGCTTGGCCATTTAGATGTGCTGCAAATCTGTGTGTGTGTAAGGTACAGGTGCAAGCTCCTGACAAAGGTGTTCTCCAGGTTCAGTTTCTCCCTGCCAGACGCATTGGAAATGTTTTCCTCTGGCATTCGCAGCAAGAGTCGCAGATTGCTTAACTGAGGAGCTCTGAGAATGGAACGGCAAGAGGTGTTCCGCTTTCGTCATAAACAGTGCTCCAGAGCGCTTGGCAACGGGCACAACGAAAACGTGTGTGCGGGATAGTGACCATTCACGCCTAGTGCTGGCAATGCACGAGCACTGCCAAAAGGCCAAGGGAGGCGCTTAGCATCCGGCTTGTGCGCAAAGCTTTCAGACTGCCAGAGGACCGCAGCTATGGTAAACCCGCTTGCTCATTTGACGTTAGCTGTCGCCTGCAAGAACTTCACCCGCATCTGGTTTATGCTGCTACCTGTTGTTAGGAGACAACAAGGGCACATGTAGCAAATGCTTTTTCCTGTTTCATTTTGCTAGGCCACGCTCTTCTGTGGCTCTTTAGTGCTTGCCAAACTGCTATGTGCGTGCTGCTGCTTCCATCTGACAAGGAGCACAACCTTCTGACAGCAGCTTTCAACTTGCCTAAGAAAGAGCTTGGCCATTTAGATGTGCTGCAAATCTGTGTGTGTGTAAGGTGCAGGTGCAAGCTCCTGACAATGGTGTTCTCCAGGTTCAGTTTCTATCTGCCAGACGCATTGGAAATGTTTTCCTCTGGCATTCGCAGCAAGAGTCGCAGATTGCTTAACTGAGGAGCTCTGAGAATGGAACGGCAAGAGGTGTTCCGCTTTCGTCATAAACAGTGCTCCAGAGCGCTTGGCAACGGGCACAACGAAACGTGTGTGCGGGATAGTGACCATTCACGCCTAGTGCTGGCAATGCACGAGCACTGCCAAAAGGCCAAGGAAGGGGCGTAGCATCCGGCTTGTGTGCAAAGCTTTCAGACTGCCAGAGGACCGCAGCTATGGTAAACCCGCTTGCTCATTTGACGTTAGCTGTCGCCTGCAAGAACTTCACCCGCATCTGGTTTATGCTGCTACCTGTTGTTAGGCGACAACAAGGGCACATATAGCAAATGCTTTTTCCTGTTTCATTTTGCTATGCCACGCTCTTCTGTGGCTCTTTAGTGCTTGCCAAACTGCTATGTGCGTGCTGCTGCTTCCATCTGACAAGGAGCACAACCTTCTGACAGCAGCTTTCAACTTGCCTAAGGAAGAGCTTGGCCATTTAGATGTGCTGCAAACCCGTGTGTGTGTAAGGTGCAGGTGCCAGCTCCTGACAAAGGTGTTCTCCAGGTTCAGTTTCTATCTGCCAGACGCATTGGAAATGTTTTCCTCTGGCATTCGCAGCAAGAGTCGCAGATTGCTTAACTGAGGAGCTCTGAGAATGGAACGGCAAGAGGTGTTCCGCTTTCGTCATAAACAGTGCTCCAGAGCGCTTGGCAACGGGCACAACGAAACGTGTGTGCGGGATAGTGACCATTCACGCCTAGTGCTGGCAATGCAGGAGCACTGCCAAAAGGCCAAGGAAGGGGCGTAGCATCCGGCTTGTGTGCAAAGCTTTCAGACTGCCAGAGGACCGCAGCTGTGGTAAGCCCGCTTGCTCATTTGACGTTAGCTGTCGCCTGCAAGAACTTCACCCGCATCTGGTTTATGCTGCTACCTGTTGTTAGGCGACAACAAGGGCACATGTAGCAAATGCTTTTTCCTGGCCCATTTTGCTAGGCCACGCTCTTCTGTGGCTCTTTAATGCTTGCCAAACTGCTATGTGCATGCTGCTGCTTCCATCTGACAAGGAGCACAACCTTCTGACAGCAGCTTTCAACTTGCCTAAGGAAGAGCTTGGCCATTTAGATGTGCTGCAAATCTGTGTGTGTGTAAGGTGCAGGTGCAAGCTCCTGACAATGGTGTTCTCCAGGTTCAGTTTCTATCTGCCAGACGCATTGGAAATGTTTTCCTCTGGCATTCGCAGCAAGAGTCGCAGATTGCTTAACTGAGGAGCTCTGAGAATGGAACGGCAAGAGGTGTTCCGCTTTCGTCATAAACAGTGCTCCAGAGCGCTTGGCAACGGGCACAACGAAACGTGTGTGCGGGATAGTGACCATTCACGCCTAGTGCTGGCAATGCACGAGCACTGCCAAAAGGCCAAGGAAGGGGCGTAGCATCCGGCTTGTGTGCAAAGCTTTCAGACTGCCAGAGGACCGCAGCTATGGTAAACCCTCTTGCTCATTTGACGTTAGCTGTCGCCTGCAAGAACTTCACCCGCATCTGGTTTATGCTGCTACCTGTTGTTAGGCGACAACAAGGGCACATATAGCAAATGCTTTTTCCTGTTTCATTTTGCTATGCCACGCTCTTCTGTGGCTCTTTAGTGCTTGCCAAACTGCTATGTGCGTGCTGCTGCTTCCATCTGACAAGGAGCACAACCTTCTGACAGCAGCTTTCAACTTGCCTAAGAAAGAGCTTGGCCATTTAGATGTGCTGAAAACCCGTGTGTGTGTAAGGTGCAGGTGCAAGCTCCTGACAAAGCTTTTCTCCAGGTTCAGTTTCTATCTGCCAGACACATTGGAAATGTTTTCCTCTGGCATTCGCAGCAAGAGTCGCAGATTGCTTAACTGAGGAGCTCTGAGAATGGAACGGCAAGAGGTGTTCCGCTTTCGTCATAAACAGTGCTCCAGAGCGCTTGGCAACGGGCACAACGAAACGTGTGTGCGGGATAGTGACCATTCACGCCTAGTGCTGGCAATGCACGAGCACTGCCAAAAGGCCAAGGGAGGCGCTTAGAATCCGGCTTGTGCGCAAAGCTTTCAGACTGCCAGAGGACCGCAGCTGTGGTAAGCCCGCTTGCTCATTTGACGTTAGCTGTCGCCTGCAAGAACTTCACCCGCATCTGGTTTATGCTGCTACCTGTTGTTAGGAGACAACAAGGGCACATGTAGCAAATGCTTTTTCCTGTTTCATTTTTCTAGGCCACGCTCTTCTGTGGCTCTTTAGTGCTTGCCAAACTGCTATGTGCGTGCTGCTGCTTCCATCTGACAAGGAGCACAACCTTCTGACAGCAGCTTTCAACTTGCCTAAGAAAGAGCTTAGCCATTTAGATGTGCTGCAAACCCGTGTGTGTGTAAGGTGCAGGTGCCAGCTCCTGACAAAGCTTTTCTCCAGGTTCAGTTTCTATCTGCCAGACACATTGGAAATGTTTTCCTCTGGCATTCGCAGCAAGAGTCGCAGATTGCTTAACTGAGGAGCTCTGAGAATGGAACGGCAAGAGGTGTTCCGCTTTCGTCATAAACAGTGCTCCAGAGCGCTTGGCAACGGGCCAATCGAAACGTGTGTGCGGGATAGTGACCATTCACGCCTAGTGCTGGCAATGCAGGAGCACTGCCAAAAGGCCAAGGAAGGGGCGTAGCATGCGGCTTGTGTGCAAAGCTTTCAGACTGCCAGAGGACCGCAGCTGTGGTAAGCCCGCTTGCTCATTTGACGTTAGCTGTCGCCTGCAAGAACTTCACCCGCATCTGGTTTATGCTGCTACCTGTTGTTAGGCGACGAAAAAGCAAATGCTTTTTCCTGGCCCATTTTGCTAGGCCACGCTCTTCTGTGGCTCTTTAGTGCTTGCCAAACTGCTATGTGCGTGCTGCTGCTTCCATCTGACAAGGAGCACAGCCTTCTGACAGCAGCTTTCAACTTGCCTAAGAAAGAGCTTGGCCATTTAGATGTGCTGCAAACCCGTGTGTGTGTAAGGTGCAGGTGCAAGCTCCTGACAAAGCTTTTCTCCAGGTTCAGTTTCTCCCTGCCAGACACATTGGAAATGTTTTCCTCTGGCATTCGAAGCAAGAGTCGCAGATTGCTTAACTGAGGAGCTCTGAGAATGGAACGGCAAGAGGTGTTCCGCTTTCGTCATAAACAGTGCTCCAGAGCGCTTGGCAACGGGCACAACGAAACGTGTGTGCGGGATAGTGACCATTCACGCCTAGTGCTGGCAATGCAGGAGCACTGCCAAAAGGCCAAGGAAGGGGCGTAGCATCCGGCTTGTGTGCAAAGCTTTCAGACTGCCAGAGGACCGCAGCTGTGGTAAGCCCGCTTGCTCATTTGACGTTAGCTGTCGCCTGCAAGAACTTCACCCGCATCTGGTTTATGCTGCTACCTGTTGTTAGGCGACAACAAGGGCACATGTAGCAAATGCTTTTTCCTGGCCCATTTTGCTAGGCCACGCTCTTCTGTGGCTCTTTAATGCTTGCCAAACTGCTATGTGCATGCTGCTGCTTCCATCTGACAAGGAGCACAACCTTCTGACAGCAGCTTTCAACTTGCCTAAGGAAGAGCTTGGCCATTTAGATGTGCTGCAAATCTGTGTGTGTGTAAGGTGCAGGTGCAAGCTCCTGACAATGGTGTTCTCCAGGTTCAGTTTCTATCTGCCAGACGCATTGGAAATGTTTTCCTCTGGCATTCGCAGCAAGAGTCGCAGATTGCTTAACTGAGGAGCTCTGAGAATGGAACGGCAAGAGGTGTTCCGCTTTCGTCATAAACAGTGCTCCAGAGCGCTTGGCAACGGGCACAACGAAACGTGTGTGCGGGATAGTGACCATTCACGCCTAGTGCTGGCAATGCACGAGCACTGCCAAAAGGCCAAGGAAGGGGCGTAGCATCCGGCTTGTGTGCAAAGCTTTCAGACTGCCAGAGGACCGCAGCTATGGTAAACCCTCTTGCTCATTTGACGTTAGCTGTCGCCTGCAAGAACTTCACCCGCATCTGGTTTATGCTGCTACCTGTTGTTAGGCGACAACAAGGGCACATATAGCAAATGCTTTTTCCTGTTTCATTTTGCTATGCCACGCTCTTCTGTGGCTCTTTAGTGCTTGCCAAACTGCTATGTGCGTGCTGCTGCTTCCATCTGACAAGGAGCACAACCTTCTGACAGCAGCTTTCAACTTGCCTAAGAAAGAGCTTGGCCATTTAGATGTGCTGAAAACCCGTGTGTGTGTAAGGTGCAGGTGCAAGCTCCTGACAAAGCTTTTCTCCAGGTTCAGTTTCTATCTGCCAGACACATTGGAAATGTTTTCCTCTGGCATTCGCAGCAAGAGTCGCAGATTGCTTAACTGAGGAGCTCTGAGAATGGAACGGCAAGAGGTGTTCCGCTTTCGTCATAAACAGTGCTCCAGAGCGCTTGGCAACGGGCACAACGAAACGTGTGTGCGGGATAGTGACCATTCACGCCTAGTGCTGGCAATGCACGAGCACTGCCAAAAGGCCAAGGGAGGCGCTTAGAATCCGGCTTGTGCGCAAAGCTTTCAGACTGCCAGAGGACCGCAGCTGTGGTAAGCCCGCTTGCTCATTTGACGTTAGCTGTCGCCTGCAAGAACTTCACCCGCATCTGGTTTATGCTGCTACCTGTTGTTAGGAGACAACAAGGGCACATGTAGCAAATGCTTTTTCCTGTTTCATTTTTCTAGGCCACGCTCTTCTGTGGCTCTTTAGTGCTTGCCAAACTGCTATGTGCGTGCTGCTGCTTCCATCTGACAAGGAGCACAACCTTCTGACAGCAGCTTTCAACTTGCCTAAGAAAGAGCTTAGCCATTTAGATGTGCTGCAAACCCGTGTGTGTGTAAGGTGCAGGTGCCAGCTCCTGACAAAGCTTTTCTCCAGGTTCAGTTTCTATCTGCCAGACACATTGGAAATGTTTTCCTCTGGCATTCGCAGCAAGAGTCGCAGATTGCTTAACTGAGGAGCTCTGAGAATGGAACGGCAAGAGGTGTTCCGCTTTCGTCATAAACAGTGCTCCAGAGCGCTTGGCAACGGGCCAATCGAAACGTGTGTGCGGGATAGTGACCATTCACGCCTAGTGCTGGCAATGCAGGAGCACTGCCAAAAGGCCAAGGAAGGGGCGTAGCATGCGGCTTGTGTGCAAAGCTTTCAGACTGCCAGAGGACCGCAGCTGTGGTAAGCCCGCTTGCTCATTTGACGTTAGCTGTCGCCTGCAAGAACTTCACCCGCATCTGGTTTATGCTGCTACCTGTTGTTAGGCGACGAAAAAGCAAATGCTTTTTCCTGGCCCATTTTGCTAGGCCACGCTCTTCTGTGGCTCTTTAGTGCTTGCCAAACTGCTATGTGCGTGCTGCTGCTTCCATCTGACAAGGAGCACAGCCTTCTGACAGCAGCTTTCAACTTGCCTAAGAAAGAGCTTGGCCATTTAGATGTGCTGCAAACCCGTGTGTGTGTAAGGTGCAGGTGCAAGCTCCTGACAAAGCTTTTCTCCAGGTTCAGTTTCTCCCTGCCAGACACATTGGAAATGTTTTCCTCTGGCATTCGAAGCAAGAGTCGCAGATTGCTTAACTGAGGAGCTCTGAGAATGGAACGGCAAGAGGTGTTCCGCTTTCGTCATAAACAGTGCTCCAGAGCGCTTGGCAACGGGCACAACGAAACGTGTGTGCGGGATAGTGACCATTCACACCTAGTGCTGGCAATGCACGAGCACTGCCAAAAGGCCAAGGGAGGCGCTTAGCATCCGGCTTGTGCGCAAAGCTTTCAGACTGCCAGAGGACCGCAGCTATGGTAAACCCGCTTGCTCATTTGACGTTAGCTGTCGCCTGCAAGAACTTCACCCGCATCTGGTTTATGCTGCTACCTGTTGTTAGGCGACAACAAGGGCACATGTAGCAAATGCTTTTTCCTGTTTCATTTTGCTAGGCCACGCTCTTCTGTGGCTCTTTAGTGCTTGCCAAACTGCTATGTGCGTGCTGCTGCTTCCATCTGACAAGGAGCACAACCTTCTGACAGCAGCTTTCAACTTGCCTAAGAAAGAGCTTGGCCATTTAGATGTGCTGAAAACCCGTGTGTGTGTAAGGTGCAGGTGCAAGCTCCTGACAAAGCTTTTCTCCAGGTTCAGTTTCTCCCTGCCAGACACATTGGAAATGTTTTCCTCTGGCATTCGAAGCAAGAGTCGCAGATTGCTTAACTGAGGAGCTCTGAGAATGGAACGGCAAGAGGTGTTCCGCTTTCGTCATAAACAGTGCTCCAGAGCGCTTGGCAACGGGCACAACGAAACGTGTGTGCGGGATAGTGACCATTCACGCCTAGTGCTGGCAATGCAGGAGCACTGCCAAAAGGCCAAGGAATCGGCGTAGCATCCGGCTTGTGTGCAAAGCTTTCAGACTGCCAGAGGACCGCAGCTGTGGTAAGCCCGCTTGCTCATTTGACGTTAGCTGTCGCCTGCAAGAACTTCACCCGCATCTGGTTTATGCTGCTACCTGTTGTTAGGCGACAACAAGGGCACATGTAGCAAATGCTTTTTCCTGTTTCATTTTGCTAGGCCACGCTCTTCTGTGGCTCTTTAGTGCTTGCCAAACTGCTATGTGCGTGCTGCTGCTTCCATCTGACAAGGAGCACAACCTTCTGACAGCAGCTTTCAACTTGCCTAAGGAAGAGCTTGGCCATTTAGATGTGCTGCAAATCTGTGTGTGTGTAAGGTACAGGTGCAAGCTCCTGACAAAGGTGTTCTCCAGGTTCAGTTTCTCCCTGCCAGACGCATTGGAAATGTTTTCCTCTGGCATTCGCAGCAAGAGTCGCAGATTGCTTAACTGAGGAGCTCTGAGAATGGAACGGCAAGAGGTGTTCCGCTTTCGTCATAAACAGTGCTCCAGAGCGCTTGGCAACGGGCACAACGAAAACGTGTGTGCGGGATAGTGACCATTCACGCCTAGTGCTGGCAATGCACGAGCACTGCCAAAAGGCCAAGGGAGGCGCTTAGCATCCGGCTTGTGCGCAAAGCTTTCAGACTGCCAGAGGACCGCAGCTATGGTAAACCCGCTTGCTCATTTGACGTTAGCTGTCGCCTGCAAGAACTTCACCCGCATCTGGTTTATGCTGCTACTTGTTGTTAGGCGACAACAAGGGCACATGTAGCAAATGCTTTTTCCTGTTTCATTTTGCTAGGCCACGCTCTTCTGTGGCTCTTTAGTGCTTGCCAAACTGCTATGTGCGTGCTGCTGCTTCCATCTGACAAGGAGCACAACCTTCTGACAGCAGCTTTCAACTTGCCTAAGAAAGAGCTTGGCCATTTAGATGTGCTGAAAACCCGTGTGTGTGTAAGGTGCAGGTGCAAGCTCCTGACAAAGCTTTTCTCCAGGTTCAGTTTCTCCCTGCCAGACACATTGGAAATGTTTTCCTCTGGCATTCGAAGCAAGAGTCGCAGATTGCTTAACTGAGGACCTCTGAGAATGGAACGGCAAGAGGTGTTCCGCTTTCGTCATAAACAGTGCTCCAGAGCGCTTGGCAACGGGCACAACGAAACGTGTGTGCGGGATAGTGACCATTCACGCCTAGTGCTGGCAATGCAGGAGCACTGCCAAAAGGCAAAGGAAGGGGCGTAGCATCCGGCTTGTGTGCAAAGCTTTCAGACTGCCAGAGGACCGCAGCTGTGGTAAGCCCGCTTGCTCATTTGACGTTAGCTGTCGCCTGCAAGAACTTCACCCGCATCTGGTTTATGCTGCTACCTGTTGTTAGGCGACAACAAGGGCATATGTAGCAAATGCTTTTTCCTGTTTCATTTTGCTAGGCCACGCTCTTCTGTGGCTCTTTAGTGCTTGCCAAACTGCTATGTGCGTGCTGCTGCTTCCATCTGACAAGGAGCACAACCTTCTGACAGCAGCTTTCAACTTGCCTAAGAAAGAGCTTGGCCATTTAGATGTGCTGCAAATCTGTGTGTGTGTAAGGTACAGGTGCAAGCTCCTGACAAAGGTGTTCTCCAGGTTCAGTTTCTCCCTGCCAGACGCATTGGAAATGTTTTCCTCTGGCATTCGCAGCAAGAGTCGCAGATTGCTTAACTGAGGAGCTCTGAGAATGGAACGGCAAGAGGTGTTCCGCTTTCGTCATAAACAGTGCTCCAGAGCGCTTGGCAACGGGCACAACGAAAACGTGTGTGCGGGATAGTGACCATTCACGCCTAGTGCTGGCAATGCACGAGCACTGCCAAAAGGCCAAGGGAGGCGCTTAGCATCCGGCTTGTGCGCAAAGCTTTCAGACTGCCAGAGGACCGCAGCTATGGTAAACCCGCTTGCTCATTTGACGTTAGCTGTCGCCTGCAAGAACTTCACCCGCATCTGGTTTATGCTGCTACCTGTTGTTAGGAGACAACAAGGGCACATGTAGCAAATGCTTTTTCCTGTTTCATTTTGCTAGGCCACGCTCTTCTGTGGCTCTTTAGTGCTTGCCAAACTGCTATGTGCGTGCTGCTGCTTCCATCTGACAAGGAGCACAACCTTCTGACAGCAGCTTTCAACTTGCCTAAGAAAGAGCTTGGCCATTTAGATGTGCTGCAAATCTGTGTGTGTGTAAGGTGCAGGTGCAAGCTCCTGACAATGGTGTTCTCCAGGTTCAGTTTCTATCTGCCAGACGCATTGGAAATGTTTTCCTCTGGCATTCGCACCAAGAGTCGTAGATTGCTTAACTGAGGAGCTCTGAGAATGGAACGGCAAGAGGTGTTCCGCTTTCGTCATAAACAGTGCTCCAGAGCGCTTGGCAACGGGCACAACGAAACGTGTGTGCGGGATAGTGACCATTCACGCCTAGTGCTGGCAATGCAGGAGCACTGCCAAAAGGCCAAGGAATCGGCGTAGCATCCGGCTTGTGTGCAAAGCTTTCAGACTGCCAGAGGACCGCAGCTGTGGTAAGCCCGCTTGCTCATTTGACGTTAGCTGTCGCCTGCAAGAACTTCACCCGCATCTGGTTTATGCTGCTACCTGTTGTTAGGCGACAACAAGGGCACATGTAGCAAATGCTTTTTCCTGGCCCATTTTGCTATGCCACGCTCTTCTGCGGCTCTTTAATGCTTGCCAAACTGCTATGTGCATGCTGCTGCTTCCATCTGACAAGGAGCACAACCTTCTGACAGCAGCTTTCAACTTGCCTAAGGAAGAGCTTGGCCATTTAGATGTGCTGCAAATCTGTGTGTGTGTAAGGTGCAGGTGCAAGCTCCTGACAATGGTGTTCTCCAGGTTCAGTTTCTATCTGCCAGACGCATTGGAAATGTTTTCCTCTGGCATTCGCAGCAAGAGTCGCAGATTGCTTAACTGAGGAGCTCTGAGAATGGAACGGCAAGAGGTGTTCCGCTTTCGTCATAAACAGTGCTCCAGAGCGCTTGGCAACGGGCACAACGAAACGTGTGTGCGGGATAGTGACCATTCACACCTAGTGCTGGCAATGCACGAGCACTGCCAAAAGGCCAAGGGAGGCGCTTAGCATCCGGCTTGTGCGCAAAGCTTTCAGACTGCCAGAGGACCGCAGCTATGGTAAACCCGCTTGCTCATTTGACGTTAGCTGTCGCCTGCAAGAACTTCACCCGCATCTGGTTTATGCTGCTACCTGTTGTTAGGCGACAACAAGGGCACATGTAGCAAATGCTTTTTCCTGTTTCATTTTGCTAGGCCACGCTCTTCTGTGGCTCTTTAGTGCTTCCCAAACTGCTATGTGCGTGCTGCTGCTTCCATCTGACAAGGAGCACAACCTTCTGACAGCAGCTTTCAACTTGCCTAAGAAAGAGCTTAGCCATTTAGATGTGCTGAAAACCCGTGTGTGTGTAAGGTGCAGGTGCCAGCTCCTGACAAAGCTTTTCTCCAGGTTCAGTTTCTATCTGCCAGACACATTGGAAATGTTTTCCTCTGGCATTCGCAGCAAGAGTCGCAGATTGCTTAACTGAGGAGCTCTGAGAATGGAACGGCAAGAGGTGTTCCGCTTTCGTCATAAACAGTGCTCCAGAGCGCTTGGCAACGGGCACAACGAAACGTGTGTGCGGGATAGTGACCATTCACGCCTAGTGCTGGCAATGCACGAGCACTGCCAAAAGGCCAAGGGAGGCGCTTAGAATCCGGCTTGTGCGCAAAGCTTTCAGACTGCCAGAGGACCGCAGCTGTGGTAAACCCGCTTGCTCATTTGACGTTAGCTGTCGCCTGCAAGAACTTCACCCGCATCTGGTTTATGCTGCTACCTGTTGTTAGGAGACAACAAGGGCACATGTAGCAAATGCTTTTTCCTGTTTCATTTTGCTATGCCACGCTCTTCTGTGGCTCTTTAGTGCTTGCCAAACTGCTATGTGCGTGCTGCTGCTTCCATCTGACAAGGAGCACAACCTTCTGACAGCAGCTTTCAACTTGCCTAAGAAAGAGCTTGGCCATTTAGATGTGCTGAAAACCCGTGTGTGTGTAACGTGCAGGTGCAAGCTCCTGACAAAGCTTTTCTCCAGGTTCAGTTTCTATCTGCCAGACACATTGGAAATGTTTTCTTCTGGCATTCGCAGCAAGAGTCGCAGATTGCTTAACTGAGGAGCTCTGAGAATGGAACGGCAAGAGGTGTTCCGCTTTCGTCATAAACAGTGCTCCAGAGCGCTTGGCAACGGGCACAACGAAACGTGTGTGCGGGATAGTGACCATTCACACCTAGTGCTGGCAATGCAGGAGCACTGCCAAAAGGCCAAGGAATCGGCGTAGCATCCGGCTTGTGTGCAAAGCTTTCAGACTGCCAGAGGACCGCAGCTGTGGTAAGCCCGCTTGCTCATTTGACGTTAGCTGTCGCCTGCAAGAACTTCACCCGCATCTGGTTTATGCTGCTACCTGTTGTTAGGCGACAACAAGGGCACATGTAGCAAATGCTTTTTCCTGTTTCATTTTGCTAGGCCACGCTCTTCTGTGGCTCTTTAGTGCTTGCCAAACTGCTATGTGCGTGCTGCTGCTTCCATCTGACAAGGAGCACAACCTTCTGACAGCAGCTTTCAACTTGCCTAAGGAAGAGCTTGGCCATTTAGATGTGCTGCAAATCTGTGTGTGTGTAAGGTACAGGTGCAAGCTCCTGACAAAGGTGTTCTCCAGGTTCAGTTTCTCCCTGCCAGACGCATTGGAAATGTTTTCCTCTGGCATTCGCAGCAAGAGTCGCAGATTGCTTAACTGAGGAGCTCTGAGAATGGAACGGCAAGAGGTGTTCCGCTTTCGTCATAAACAGTGCTCCAGAGCGCTTGGCAACGGGCACAACGAAACGTGTGTGCGGGATAGTGACCATTCACGCCTAGTGCTGGCAATGCACGAGCACTGCCAAAAGGCCAAGGGAGGCGCTTAGAATCCGGCTTGTGCGCAAAGCTTTCAGACTGCCAGAGGACCGCAGCTATGGTAAACCCGCTTGCTCATTTGACGTTAGCTGTCGCCTGCAAGAACTTCACCCGCATCTGGTTTATGCTGCTACCTGTTGTTAGGCGACAACAAGGGCACATGTAGCAAATGCTTTTTCCTGGCCCATTTTGCTAGGCCACGCTCTTCTGTGGCTCTTTAGTGCTTGCCAAACTGCTATGTGCGTGCTGCTGCTTCCATCTGACAAGGAGCACAACCTTCTGACAGCAGCTTTCAACTTGCCTAAGAAAGAGCTTGGCCATTTAGATGTGCTGCAAACCCGTGTGTGTGTAAGGTGCAGGTGCCAACTCCTGACAAAGGTGTTCTCCAGGTTCAGTTTCTATCTGCCAGACGCATTGGAAATGTTTTCCTCTGGCATTCGCAGCAAGAGTCGCAGATTGCTTAACTGAGGAGCTCTGAGAATGGAACGGCAAGAGGTGTTCCGCTTTCGTCATAAACAGTGCTCCAGAGCGCTTGGCAACGGGCACAACGAAACGTGTGTGCGGGATAGTGACCATTCACACCTAGTGCTGGCAATGCACGAGCACTGCCAAAAGGCCAAGGGAGGCGCTTAGCATCCGGCTTGTGCGCAAAGCTTTCAGACTGCCAGAGGACCGCAGCTATGGTAAACCCGCTTGCTCATTTGACGTTAGCTGTCGCCTGCAAGAACTTCACCCGCATCTGGTTTATGCTGCTACCTGTTGTTAGGCGACAACAAGGGCACATGTAGCAAATGCTTTTTCCTGGCCCATTTTGCTAGGCCACGCTCTTCTGTGGCTCTTTAGTGCTTGCCAAACTGCTATGTGCGTGCTGCTGCTTCCATCTGACAAGGAGCACAACCTTCTGACAGCAGCTTTCAACTTGCCTAAGAAAGAGCTTGGCCATTTAGATGTGCTGCAAACCCGTGTGTGTGTAAGGTGCAGGTGCCAACTCCTGACAAAGGTGTTCTCCAGGTTCAGTTTCTATCTGCCAGACGCATTGGAAATGTTTTCCTCTGGCATTCGCAGCAAGAGTCGCAGATTGCTTAACTGAGGAGCTCTGAGAATGGAACGGCAAGAGGTGTTCCGCTTTCGTCATAAACAGTGCTCCAGAGCGCTTGGCAACGGGCACAACGAAACGTGTGTGCGGGATAGTGACCATTCACGCCTAGTGCTGGCAATGCAGGAGCACTGCCAAAAGGCCAAGGAAGGGGCGTAGCATCCGGCTTGTGTGCAAAGCTTTCAGACTGCCAGAGGACCGCAGCTGTGGTAAGCCCGCTTGCTCATTTGACGTTAGCTGTCGCCTGCAAGAACTTCACCCGCATCTGGTTTATGCTGCTACCTGTTGTTAGGCGACAACAAGGGCACATGTAGCAAATGCTTTTTCCTGGCCCATTTTGCTAGGCCACGCTCTTCTGTGGCTCTTTAATGCTTGCCAAACTGCTATGTGCATGCTGCTGCTTCCATCTGACAAGGAGCACAACCTTCTGACAGCAGCTTTCAACTTGCCTAAGGAAGAGCTTGGCCATTTAGATGTGCTGCAAATCTGTGTGTGTGTAAGGTGCAGGTGCAAGCTCCTGACAATGGTGTTCTCCAGGTTCAGTTTCTATCTGCCAGACGCATTGGAAATGTTTTCCTCTGGCATTCGCAGCAAGAGTCGCAGATTGCTTAACTGAGGAGCTCTGAGAATGGAACGGCAAGAGGTGTTCCGCTTTCGTCATAAACAGTGCTCCAGAGCGCTTGGCAACGGGCACAACGAAACGTGTGTGCGGGATAGTGACCATTCACGCCTAGTGCTGGCAATGCACGAGCACTGCCAAAAGGCCAAGGGAGGCGCTTAGAATCCGGCTTGTGCGCAAAGCTTTCAGACTGCCAGAGGACCGCAGCTATGGTAAACCCGCTTGCTCATTTGACGTTAGCTGTCGCCTGCAAGAACTTCACCCGCATCTGGTTTATGCTGCTACCTGTTGTTAGGTGACAACAAGGGCACATATAGCAAATGCTTTTTCCTGTTTCATTTTGCTATGCCACGCTCTTCTGTGGCTCTTTAGTGCTTGCCAAACTGCTATGTGCGTGCTGCTGCTTCCATCTGACAAGGAGCACAACCTTCTGACAGCAGCTTTCAACTTGCCTAAGAAAGAGCTTGGCCATTTAGATGTGCTGAAAACCCGTGTGTGTGTAAGGTGCAGGTGCAAGCTCCTGACAAAGCTTTTCTCCAGGTTCAGTTTCTATCTGCCAGACACATTGGAAATGTTTTCCTCTGGCATTCGCAGCAAGAGTCGCAGATTGCTTAACTGAGGAGCTCTGAGAATGGAACGGCAAGAGGTGTTCCGCTTTCGTCATAAACAGTGCTCCAGAGCGCTTGGCAACGGGCACAACGAAACGTGTGTGCGGGATAGTGACCATTCACGCCTAGTGCTGGCAATGCACGAGCACTGCCAAAAGGCCAAGGGAGGCGCTTAGAATCCGGCTTGTGCGCAAAGCTTTCAGACTGCCAGAGGACCGCAGCTGTGGTAAGCCCGCTTGCTCATTTGACGTTAGCTGTCGCCTGCAAGAACTTCACCCGCATCTGGTTTATGCTGCTACCTGTTGTTAGGAGACAACAAGGGCACATGTAGCAAATGCTTTTTCCTGTTTCATTTTTCTAGGCCACGCTCTTCTGTGGCTCTTTAGTGCTTGCCAAACTGCTATGTGCGTGCTGCTGCTTCCATCTGACAAGGAGCACAACCTTCTGACAGCAGCTTTCAACTTGCCTAAGAAAGAGCTTAGCCATTTAGATGTGCTGCAAACCCGTGTGTGTGTAAGGTGCAGGTGCCAGCTCCTGACAAAGCTTTTCTCCAGGTTCAGTTTCTATCTGCCAGACACATTGGAAATGTTTTCCTCTGGCATTCGCAGCAAGAGTCGCAGATTGCTTAACTGAGGAGCTCTGAGAATGGAACGGCAAGAGGTGTTCCGCTTTCGTCATAAACAGTGCTCCAGAGCGCTTGGCAACGGGCCAATCGAAACGTGTGTGCGGGATAGTGACCATTCACGCCTAGTGCTGGCAATGCAGGAGCACTGCCAAAAGGCCAAGGAAGGGGCGTAGCATGCGGCTCGTGTGCAAATCTTTCAGACTGCCAGAGGACCGCAGCTGTGGTAAGCCCGCTTGCTCATTTGACGTTAGCTGTCGCCTGCAAGAACTTCACCCGCATCTGGTTTATGCTGCTACCTGTTGTTAGGCGACAACAAGGGCACATGT
This sequence comes from Poecile atricapillus, assembly GCF_030490865.1. Lineage (NCBI taxonomy): Eukaryota > Metazoa > Chordata > Aves > Passeriformes > Paridae > Poecile > Poecile atricapillus. The sequence continues at coordinate 1,697,335 of NC_081256.1, read as the reverse complement.
AGCAAATGCTTTTTCCTGGCCCATTTTGCTAGGCCACGCTCTTCTGTGGCTCTTTAGTGCTTGCCAAACTGCTATGTGCGTGCTGCTGCTTCCATCTGACAAGGAGCACAGCCTTCTGACAGCAGCTTTCAACTTGCCTAAGAAAGAGCTTGGCCATTTAGATGTGCTGCAAACCCGTGTGTGTGTAAGGTGCAGGTGCAAGCTCCTGACAAAGCTTTTCTCCAGGTTCAGTTTCTCCCTGCCAGACACATTGGAAATGTTTTCCTCTGGCATTCGAAGCAAGAGTCGCAGATTGCTTAACTGAGGAGCTCTGAGAATGGAACGGCAAGAGGTGTTCCGCTTTCGTCATAAACAGTGCTCCAGAGCGCTTGGCAACGGGCACAACGAAACGTGTGTGCGGGATAGTGACCATTCACACCTAGTGCTGGCAATGCACGAGCACTGCCAAAAGGCCAAGGGAGGCGCTTAGCATCCGGCTTGTGCGCAAAGCTTTCAGACTGCCAGAGGACCGCAGCTATGGTAAACCCGCTTGCTCATTTGACGTTAGCTGTCGCCTGCAAGAACTTCACCCGCATCTGGTTTATGCTGCTACCTGTTGTTAGGAGACAACAAGGGCACATGTAGCAAATGCTTTTTCCTGTTTCATTTTGCTAGGCCACGCTCTTCTGTGGCTCTTTAGTGCTTGCCAAACTGCTATGTGCGTGCTGCTGCTTCCATCTGACAAGGAGCACAACCTTCTGACAGCAGCTTTCAACTTGCCTAAGAAAGAGCTTGGCCATTTAGATGTGCTGCAAATCTGTGTGTGTGTAAGGTGCAGGTGCAAGCTCCTGACAATGGTGTTCTCCAGGTTCAGTTTCTATCTGCCAGACGCATTGGAAATGTTTTCCTCTGGCATTCGCACCAAGAGTCGTAGATTGCTTAACTGAGGAGCTCTGAGAATGGAACGGCAAGAGGTGTTCCGCTTTCGTCATAAACAGTGCTCCAGAGCGCTTGGCAACGGGCACAACGAAACGTGTGTGCGGGATAGTGACCATTCACGCCTAGTGCTGGCAATGCAGGAGCACTGCCAAAAGGCCAAGGAAGGGGCGTAGCATCCGGCTTGTGTGCAAAGCTTTCAGACTGCCAGAGGACCGCAGCTGTGGTAAGCCCGCTTGCTCATTTGACGTTAGCTGTCGCCTGCAAGAACTTCACCCGCATCTGGTTTATGCTGCTACCTGTTGTTAGGCGACAACAAGGGCACATGTAGCAAATGCTTTTTCCTGGCCCATTTTGCTAGGCCACGCTCTTCTGTGGCTCTTTAGTGCTTGCCAAACTGCTATGTGCGTGCTGCTGCTTCCATCTGACAAGGAGCACAACCTTCTGACAGCAGCTTTCAACTTGCCTAAGGAAGAGCTTGGCCATTTAGATGTGCTGCAAATCTGTGTGTGTGTAAGGTGCAGGTGCAAGCTCCTGACAATGGTGTTCTCCAGGTTCAGTTTCTATCTGCCAGACGCATTGGAAATGTTTTCCTCTGGCATTCGCACCAAGAGTCGTAGATTGCTTAACTGAGGAGCTCTGAGAATGGAACGGCAAGAGGTGTTCCGCTTTCGTCATAAACAGTGCTCCAGAGCGCTTGGCAACGGGCACAACGAAACGTGTGTGCGGGATAGTGACCATTCACACCTAGTGCTGGCAATGCACGAGCCCTGCCAAAAGGCCAAGGGAGGCGCTTAGAATCCGGCTTGTGCGCAAAGCTTTCAGACTGCCAGAGGACCGCAGCTATGGTAAACCCGCTTGCTCATTTGACGTTAGCTGTCGCCTGCAAGAACTTCACCCGCATCTGGTTTATGCTGCTACCTGTTGTTAGGCGACAACAAGGGCACATGTAGCAAATGCTTTTTCCTGTTTCATTTTGCTATGCCACGCTCTTCTGTGGCTCTTTAGTGCTTGCCAAACTGCTATGTGCGTGCTGCTGCTTCCATCTGACAAGGAGCACAACCTTCTGACAGCAGCTTTCAACTTGCCTAAGAAAGAGCTTGGCCATTTAGATGTGCTGAAAACCCGTGTGTGTGTAAGGTGCAGGTGCAAGCTCCTGACAAAGCTTTTCTCCAGGTTCAGTTTCTCCCTGCCAGACACATTGGAAATGTTTTCCTCTGGCATTCGAAGCAAGAGTCGCAGATTGCTTAACTGAGGAGCTCTGAGAATGGAACGGCAAGAGGTGTTCCGCTTTCGTCATAAACAGTGCTCCAGAGCGCTTGGCAACGGGCACAACGAAACGTGTGTGCGGGATAGTGACCATTCACGCCTAGTGCTGGCAATGAAGGAGCACTGCCAAAAGGCCAAGGAATCGGCGTAGCATCCGGCTTGTGTGCAAAGCTTTCAGACTGCCAGAGGACCGCAGCTGTGGTAAGCCCGCTTGCTCATTTGACGTTAGCTGTCGCCTGCAAGAACTTCACCCGCATCTGGTTTATGCTGCTACCTGTTGTTAGGCGACAACAAGGGCACATGTAGCAAATGCTTTTTCCTGGCCCATTTTGCTAGGCCACGCTCTTCTGTGGCTCTTTAGTGCTTGCCAAACTGCTATGTGCGTGCTGCTGCTTCCATCTGACAAGGAGCACAACCTTCTGACAGCAGCTTTCAACTTGCCTAAGAAAGAGCTTGGCCATTTAGATGTGCTGCAAACCCGTGTGTGTGTAAGGTGCAGGTGCCAACTCCTGACAAAGGTGTTCTCCAGGTTCAGTTTCTATCTGCCAGACGCATTGGAAATGTTTTCCTCTGGCATTCGCAGCAAGAGTCGCAGATTGCTTAACTGAGGAGCTCTGAGAATGGAACGGCAAGAGGTGTTCCGCTTTCGTCATAAACAGTGCTCCAGAGCGCTTGGCAACGGGCACAACGAAACGTGTGTGCGGGATAGTGACCATTCACGCCTAGTGCTGGCAATGCAGGAGCACTGCCAAAAGGCCAAGGAAGGGGCGTAGCATCCGGCTTGTGTGCAAAGCTTTCAGACTGCCAGAGGACCGCAGCTGTGGTAAGCCCGCTTGCTCATTTGACGTTAGCTGTCGCCTGCAAGAACTTCACCCGCATCTGGTTTATGCTGCTACCTGTTGTTAGGCGACAACAAGGGCACATGTAGCAAATGCTTTTTCCTGGCCCATTTTGCTAGGCCACGCTCTTCTGTGGCTCTTTAATGCTTGCCAAACTGCTATGTGCATGCTGCTGCTTCCATCTGACAAGGAGCACAACCTTCTGACAGCAGCTTTCAACTTGCCTAAGGAAGAGCTTGGCCATTTAGATGTGCTGCAAATCTGTGTGTGTGTAAGGTGCAGGTGCAAGCTCCTGACAATGGTGTTCTCCAGGTTCAGTTTCTATCTGCCAGACGCATTGGAAATGTTTTCCTCTGGCATTCGCAGCAAGAGTCGCAGATTGCTTAACTGAGGAGCTCTGAGAATGGAACGGCAAGAGGTGTTCCGCTTTCGTCATAAACAGTGCTCCAGAGCGCTTGGCAACGGGCACAACGAAACGTGTGTGCGGGATAGTGACCATTCACGCCTAGTGCTGGCAATGCACGAGCACTGCCAAAAGGCCAAGGGAGGCGCTTAGAATCCGGCTTGTGCGCAAAGCTTTCAGACTGCCAGAGGACCGCAGCTATGGTAAACCCGCTTGCTCATTTGACGTTAGCTGTCGCCTGCAAGAACTTCACCCGCATCTGGTTTATGCTGCTACCTGTTGTTAGGTGACAACAAGGGCACATATAGCAAATGCTTTTTCCTGTTTCATTTTGCTATGCCACGCTCTTCTGTGGCTCTTTAGTGCTTGCCAAACTGCTATGTGCGTGCTGCTGCTTCCATCTGACAAGGAGCACAACCTTCTGACAGCAGCTTTCAACTTGCCTAAGAAAGAGCTTGGCCATTTAGATGTGCTGAAAACCCGTGTGTGTGTAAGGTGCAGGTGCAAGCTCCTGACAAAGCTTTTCTCCAGGTTCAGTTTCTATCTGCCAGACACATTGGAAATGTTTTCCTCTGGCATTCGCAGCAAGAGTCGCAGATTGCTTAACTGAGGAGCTCTGAGAATGGAACGGCAAGAGGTGTTCCGCTTTCGTCATAAACAGTGCTCCAGAGCGCTTGGCAACGGGCACAACGAAACGTGTGTGCGGGATAGTGACCATTCACGCCTAGTGCTGGCAATGCACGAGCACTGCCAAAAGGCCAAGGGAGGCGCTTAGAATCCGGCTTGTGCGCAAAGCTTTCAGACTGCCAGAGGACCGCAGCTGTGGTAAGCCCGCTTGCTCATTTGACGTTAGCTGTCGCCTGCAAGAACTTCACCCGCATCTGGTTTATGCTGCTACCTGTTGTTAGGAGACAACAAGGGCACATGTAGCAAATGCTTTTTCCTGTTTCATTTTTCTAGGCCACGCTCTTCTGTGGCTCTTTAGTGCTTGCCAAACTGCTATGTGCGTGCTGCTGCTTCCATCTGACAAGGAGCACAACCTTCTGACAGCAGCTTTCAACTTGCCTAAGAAAGAGCTTAGCCATTTAGATGTGCTGCAAACCCGTGTGTGTGTAAGGTGCAGGTGCCAGCTCCTGACAAAGCTTTTCTCCAGGTTCAGTTTCTATCTGCCAGACACATTGGAAATGTTTTCCTCTGGCATTCGCAGCAAGAGTCGCAGATTGCTTAACTGAGGAGCTCTGAGAATGGAACGGCAAGAGGTGTTCCGCTTTCGTCATAAACAGTGCTCCAGAGCGCTTGGCAACGGGCCAATCGAAACGTGTGTGCGGGATAGTGACCATTCACGCCTAGTGCTGGCAATGCAGGAGCACTGCCAAAAGGCCAAGGAAGGGGCGTAGCATGCGGCTCGTGTGCAAATCTTTCAGACTGCCAGAGGACCGCAGCTGTGGTAAGCCCGCTTGCTCATTTGACGTTAGCTGTCGCCTGCAAGAACTTCACCCGCATCTGGTTTATGCTGCTACCTGTTGTTAGGCGACAACAAGGGCACATGTAGCAAATGCTTTTTCCTGGCCCATTTTGCTAGGCCACGCTCTTCTGTGGCTCTTTAGTGCTTGCCAAACTGCTATGTGCGTGCTGCTGCTTCCATCTGACAAGGAGCACAGCCTTCTGACAGCAGCTTTCAACTTGCCTAAGAAAGAGCTTGGCCATTTAGATGTGCTGCAAACCCGTGTGTGTGTAAGGTGCAGGTGCAAGCTCCTGACAAAGCTTTTCTCCAGGTTCAGTTTCTCCCTGCCAGACACATTGGAAATGTTTTCCTCTGGCATTCGAAGCAAGAGTCGCAGATTGCTTAACTGAGGAGCTCTGAGAATGGAACGGCAAGAGGTGTTCCGCTTTCGTCATAAACAGTGCTCCAGAGCGCTTGGCAACGGGCACAACGAAACGTGTGTGCGGGATAGTGACCATTCACACCTAGTGCTGGCAATGCACGAGCACTGCCAAAAGGCCAAGGGAGGCGCTTAGCATCCGGCTTGTGCGCAAAGCTTTCAGACTGCCAGAGGACCGCAGCTATGGTAAACCCGCTTGCTCATTTGACGTTAGCTGTCGCCTGCAAGAACTTCACCCGCATCTGGTTTATGCTGCTACCTGTTGTTAGGAGACAACAAGGGCACATGTAGCAAATGCTTTTTCCTGTTTCATTTTGCTAGGCCACGCTCTTCTGTGGCTCTTTAGTGCTTGCCAAACTGCTATGTGCGTGCTGCTGCTTCCATCTGAAAAGGAGCACAACCTTCTGACAGCAGCTTTCAACTTGCCTAAGAAAGAGCTTGGCCATTTAGATGTGCTGCAAATCTGTGTGTGTGTAAGGTGCAGGTGCAAGCTCCTGACAATGGTGTTCTCCAGGTTCAGTTTCTATCTGCCAGACGCATTGGAAATGTTTTCCTCTGGCATTCGCACCAAGAGTCGTAGATTGCTTAACTGAGGAGCTCTGAGAATGGAACGGCAAGAGGTGTTCCGCTTTCGTCATAAACAGTGCTCCAGAGCGCTTGGCAACGGGCACAACGAAACGTGTGTGCGGGATAGTGACCATTCACGCCTAGTGCTGGCAATGCAGGAGCACTGCCAAAAGGCCAAGGAAGGGGCGTAGCATCCGGCTTGTGTGCAAAGCTTTCAGACTGCCAGAGGACCGCAGCTGTGGTAAGCCCGCTTGCTCATTTGACGTTAGCTGTCGCCTGCAAGAACTTCACCCGCATCTGGTTTATGCTGCTACCTGTTGTTAGGCGACAACAAGGGCACATGTAGCAAATGCTTTTTCCTGGCCCATTTTGCTAGGCCACGCTCTTCTGTGGCTCTTTAGTGCTTGCCAAACTGCTATGTGCGTGCTGCTGCTTCCATCTGACAAGGAGCACAACCTTCTGACAGCAGCTTTCAACTTGCCTAAGGAAGAGCTTGGCCATTTAGATGTGCTGCAAATCTGTGTGTGTGTAAGGTGCAGGTGCAAGCTCCTGACAATGGTGTTCTCCAGGTTCAGTTTCTATCTGCCAGACGCATTGGAAATGTTTTCCTCTGGCATTCGCACCAAGAGTCGTAGATTGCTTAACTGAGGAGCTCTGAGAATGGAACGGCAAGAGGTGTTCCGCTTTCGTCATAAACAGTGCTCCAGAGCGCTTGGCAACGGGCACAACGAAACGTGTGTGCGGGATAGTGACCATTCACACCTAGTGCTGGCAATGCACGAGCCCTGCCAAAAGGCCAAGGGAGGCGCTTAGAATCCGGCTTGTGCGCAAAGCTTTCAGACTGCCAGAGGACCGCAGCTATGGTAAACCCGCTTGCTCATTTGACGTTAGCTGTCGCCTGCAAGAACTTCACCCGCATCTGGTTTATGCTGCTACCTGTTGTTAGGCGACAACAAGGGCACATGTAGCAAATGCTTTTTCCTGTTTCATTTTGCTATGCCACGCTCTTCTGTGGCTCTTTAGTGCTTGCCAAACTGCTATGTGCGTGCTGCTGCTTCCATCTGACAAGGAGCACAACCTTCTGACAGCAGCTTTCAACTTGCCTAAGAAAGAGCTTGGCCATTTAGATGTGCTGAAAACCCGTGTGTGTGTAAGGTGCAGGTGCAAGCTCCTGACAAAGCTTTTCTCCAGGTTCAGTTTCTCCCTGCCAGACACATTGGAAATGTTTTCCTCTGGCATTCGAAGCAAGAGTCGCAGATTGCTTAACTGAGGAGCTCTGAGAATGGAACGGCAAGAGGTGTTCCGCTTTCGTCATAAACAGTGCTCCAGAGCGCTTGGCAACGGGCACAACGAAACGTGTGTGCGGGATAGTGACCATTCACGCCTAGTGCTGGCAATGAAGGAGCACTGCCAAAAGGCCAAGGAATCGGCGTAGCATCCGGCTTGTGTGCAAAGCTTTCAGACTGCCAGAGGACCGCAGCTGTGGTAAGCCCGCTTGCTCATTTGACGTTAGCTGTCGCCTGCAAGAACTTCACCCGCATCTGGTTTATGCTGCTACCTGTTGTTAGGCGACAACAAGGGCACATGTAGCAAATGCTTTTTCCTGGCCCATTTTGCTATGCCACGCTCTTCTGCGGCTCTTTAATGCTTGCCAAACTGCTATGTGCATGCTGCTGCTTCCATCTGACAAGGAGCACAACCTTCTGACAGCAGCTTTCAACTTGCCTAAGGAAGAGCTTGGCCATTTAGATGTGCTGCAAATCTGTGTGTGTGTAAGGTGCAGGTGCAAGCTCCTGACAATGGTGTTCTCCAGGTTCAGTTTCTATCTGCCAGACGCATTGGAAATGTTTTCCTCTGGCATTCGCAGCAAGAGTCGCAGATTGCTTAACTGAGGAGCTCTGAGAATGGAACGGCAAGAGGTGTTCCGCTTTCGTCATAAACAGTGCTCCAGAGCGCTTGGCAACGGGCACAACGAAACGTGTGTGCGGGATAGTGACCATTCACGCCTAGTGCTGGCAATGCACGAGCACTGCCAAAAGGCCAAGGGAGGCGCTTAGAATCCGGCTTGTGCGCAAAGCTTTCAGACTGCCAGAGGACCGCAGCTATGGTAAACCCGCTTGCTCATTTGACGTTAGCTGTCGCCTGCAAGAACTTCACCCGCATCTGGTTTATGCTGCTACCTGTTGTTAGGCGACAACAAGGGCACATGTAGCAAATGCTTTTTCCTGGCCCATTTTGCTAGGCCACGCTCTTCTGTGGCTCTTTAGTGCTTGCCAAACTGCTATGTGCGTGCTGCTGCTTCCATCTGACAAGGAGCACAACCTTCTGACAGCAGCTTTCAACTTGCCTAAGAAAGAGCTTGGCCATTTAGATGTGCTGCAAACCCGTGTGTGTGTAAGGTGCAGGTGCCAACTCCTGACAAAGGTGTTCTCCAGGTTCAGTTTCTATCTGCCAGACGCATTGGAAATGTTTTCCTCTGGCATTCGCAGCAAGAGTCGCAGATTGCTTAACTGAGGAGCTCTGAGAATGGAACGGCAAGAGGTGTTCCGCTTTCGTCATAAACAGTGCTCCAGAGCGCTTGGCAACGGGCACAACGAAACGTGTGTGCGGGATAGTGACCATTCACACCTAGTGCTGGCAATGCACGAGCACTGCCAAAAGGCCAAGGGAGGCGCTTAGCATCCGGCTTGTGCGCAAAGCTTTCAGACTGCCAGAGGACCGCAGCTATGGTAAACCCGCTTGCTCATTTGACGTTAGCTGTCGCCTGCAAGAACTTCACCCGCATCTGGTTTATGCTGCTACCTGTTGTTAGGCGACAACAAGGGCACATGTAGCAAATGCTTTTTCCTGGCCCATTTTGCTAGGCCACGCTCTTCTGTGGCTCTTTAGTGCTTGCCAAACTGCTATGTGCGTGCTGCTGCTTCCATCTGACAAGGAGCACAACCTTCTGACAGCAGCTTTCAACTTGCCTAAGAAAGAGCTTGGCCATTTAGATGTGCTGCAAACCCGTGTGTGTGTAAGGTGCAGGTGCCAGCTCCTGACAAAGCTTTTCTCCAGGTTCAGTTTCTATCTGCCAGACACATTGGAAATGTTTTCCTCTGGCATTCGCAGCAAGAGTCGCAGATTGCTTAACTGAGGAGCTCTGAGAATGGAACGGCAAGAGGTGTTCCGCTTTCGTCATAAACAGTGCTCCAGAGCGCTTGGCAACGGGCACAACGAAACGTGTGTGCGGGATAGTGACCATTCACGCCTAGTGCTGGCAATGCACGAGCACTGCCAAAAGGCCAAGGGAGGCGCTTAGAATCCGGCTTGTGCGCAAAGCTTTCAGACTGCCAGAGGACCGCAGCTGTGGTAAACCCGCTTGCTCATTTGACGTTAGCTGTCGCCTGCAAGAACTTCACCCGCATCTGGTTTATGCTGCTACCTGTTGTTAGGAGACAACAAGGGCACATGTAGCAAATGCTTTTTCCTGTTTCATTTTGCTATGCCACGCTCTTCTGTGGCTCTTTAGTGCTTGCCAAACTGCTATGTGCGTGCTGCTGCTTCCATCTGACAAGGAGCACAACCTTCTGACAGCAGCTTTCAACTTGCCTAAGAAAGAGCTTGGCCATTTAGATGTGCTGAAAACCCGTGTGTGTGTAACGTGCAGGTGCAAGCTCCTGACAAAGCTTTTCTCCAGGTTCAGTTTCTATCTGCCAGACACATTGGAAATGTTTTCTTCTGACATTCGCAGCAAGAGTCGCAGATTGCTTAACTGAGGAGCTCTGAGAATGGAACGGCAAGAGGTGTTCCGCTTTCGTCATAAACAGTGCTCCAGAGCGCTTGGCAACGGGCACAACGAAACGTGTGTGCGGGATAGTGACCATTCACACCTAGTGCTGGCAATGCAGGAGCACTGCCAAAAGGCCAAGGAATCGGCGTAGCATCCGGCTTGTGTGCAAAGCTTTCAGACTGCCAGAGGACCGCAGCTGTGGTAAGCCCGCTTGCTCATTTGACGTTAGCTGTCGCCTGCAAGAACTTCACCCGCATCTGGTTTATGCTGCTACCTGTTGTTAGGCGACAACAAGGGCACATGTAGCAAATGCTTTTTCCTGTTTCATTTTGCTAGGCCACGCTCTTCTGTGGCTCTTTAGTGCTTGCCAAACTGCTATGTGCGTGCTGCTGCTTCCATCTGACAAGGAGCACAACCTTCTGACAGCAGCTTTCAACTTGCCTAAGGAAGAGCTTGGCCATTTAGATGTGCTGCAAATCTGTGTGTGTGTAAGGTACAGGTGCAAGCTCCTGACAAAGGTGTTCTCCAGGTTCAGTTTCTCCCTGCCAGACGCATTGGAAATGTTTTCCTCTGGCATTCGCAGCAAGAGTCGCAGATTGCTTAACTGAGGAGCTCTGAGAATGGAACGGCAAGAGGTGTTCCGCTTTCGTCATAAACAGTGCTCCAGAGCGCTTGGCAACGGGCACAACGAAACGTGTGTGCGGGATAGTGACCATTCACGCCTAGTGCTGGCAATGCACGAGCACTGCCAAAAGGCCAAGGGAGGCGCTTAGAATCCGGCTTGTGCGCAAAGCTTTCAGACTGCCAGAGGACCGCAGCTATGGTAAACCCGCTTGCTCATTTGACGTTAGCTGTCGCCTGCAAGAACTTCACCCGCATCTGGTTTATGCTGCTACCTGTTGTTAGGCGACAACAAGGGCACATGTAGCAAATGCTTTTTCCTGGCCCATTTTGCTAGGCCACGCTCTTCTGTGGCTCTTTAGTGCTTGCCAAACTGCTATGTGCGTGCTGCTGCTTCCATCTGACAAGGAGCACAACCTTCTGACAGCAGCTTTCAACTTGCCTAAGAAAGAGCTTGGCCATTTAGATGTGCTGCAAACCCGTGTGTGTGTAAGGTGCAGGTGCCAACTCCTGACAAAGGTGTTCTCCAGGTTCAGTTTCTATCTGCCAGACGCATTGGAAATGTTTTCCTCTGGCATTCGCAGCAAGAGTCGCAGATTGCTTAACTGAGGAGCTCTGAGAATGGAACGGCAAGAGGTGTTCCGCTTTCGTCATAAACAGTGCTCCAGAGCGCTTGGCAACGGGCACAACGAAACGTGTGTGCGGGATAGTGACCATTCACACCTAGTGCTGGCAATGCACGAGCACTGCCAAAAGGCCAAGGGAGGCGCTTAGCATCCGGCTTGTGCGCAAAGCTTTCAGACTGCCAGAGGACCGCAGCTATGGTAAACCCGCTTGCTCATTTGACGTTAGCTGTCGCCTGCAAGAACTTCACCCGCATCTGGTTTATGCTGCTACCTGTTGTTAGGCGACAACAAGGGCACATGTAGCAAATGCTTTTTCCTGTTTCATTTTGCTAGGCCACGCTCTTCTGTGGCTCTTTAGTGCTTGCCAAACTGCTATGTGCGTGCTGCTGCTTCCATCTGACAAGGAGCACAACCTTCTGACAGCAGCTTTCAACTTGCCTAAGGAAGAGCTTGGCCATTTAGATGTGCTGCAAACCCGTGTGTGTGTAAGGTGCAGGTGCCAGCTCCTGACAAAGGTGTTCTCCAGGTTCAGTTTCTATCTGCCAGACGCATTGGAAATGTTTTCCTCTGGCATTCGCAGCAAGAGTCGCAGATTGCTTAACTGAGGAGCTCTGAGAATGGAACGGCAAGAGGTGTTCCGCTTTCGTCATAAACAGTGCTCCAGAGCGCTTGGCAACGGGCACAACGAAACGTGTGTGCGGGATAGTGACCATTCACGCCTAGTGCTGGCAATGCAGGAGCACTGCCAAAAGGCCAAGGAAGGGGCGTAGCATCCGGCTTGTGTGCAAAGCTTTCAGACTGCCAGAGGACCGCAGCTGTGGTAAGCCCGCTTGCTCATTTGACGTTAGCTGTCGCCTGCAAGAACTTCACCCGCATCTGGTTTATGCTGCTACCTGTTGTTAGGCGACAACAAGGGCACATGTAGCAAATGCTTTTTCCTGTTTCATTTTGCTATGCCACGCTCTTCTGTGGCTCTTTAGTGCTTGCCAAACTGCTATGTGCGTGCTGCTGCTTCCATCTGACAAGGAGCACAACCTTCTGACAGCAGCTTTCAACTTGCCTAAGGAAGAGCTTGGCCATTTAGATGTGCTGCAAATCTGTGTGTGTGTAAGGTGCAGGTGCAAGCTCCTGACAATGGTGTTCTCCAGGTTCAGTTTCTATCTGCCAGACGCATTGGAAATGTTTTCCTCTGGCATTCGCACCAAGAGTCGTAGATTGCTTAACTGAGGAGCTCTGAGAATGGAACGGCAAGAGGTGTTCCGCTTTCGTCATAAACAGTGCTCCAGAGCGCTTGGCAACGGGCACAACGAAACGTGTGTGCGGGATAGTGACCATTCACACCTAGTGCTGGCAATGCACGAGCCCTGCCAAAAGGCCAAGGGAGGCGCTTAGAATCCGGCTTGTGCGCAAAGCTTTCAGACTGCCAGAGGACCGCAGCTATGGTAAACCCGCTTGCTCATTTGACGTTAGCTGTCGCCTGCAAGAACTTCACCCGCATCTGGTTTATGCTGCTACCTGTTGTTAGGCGACAACAAGGGCACATGTAGCAAATGCTTTTTCCTGTTTCATTTTGCTATGCCACGCTCTTCTGTGGCTCTTTAGTGCTTGCCAAACTGCTATGTGCGTGCTGCTGCTTCCATCTGACAAGGAGCACAACCTTCTGACAGCAGCTTTCAACTTGCCTAAGAAAGAGCTTGGCCATTTAGATGTGCTGAAAACCCGTGTGTGTGTAAGGTGCAGGTGCAAGCTCCTGACAAAGCTTTTCTCCAGGTTCAGTTTCTCCCTGCCAGACACATTGGAAATGTTTTCCTCTGGCATTCGAAGCAAGAGTCGCAGATTGCTTAACTGAGGAGCTCTGAGAATGGAACGGCAAGAGGTGTTCCGCTTTCGTCATAAACAGTGCTCCAGAGCGCTTGGCAACGGGCACAACGAAACGTGTGTGCGGGATAGTGACCATTCACGCCTAGTGCTGGCAATGAAGGAGCACTGCCAAAAGGCCAAGGAATCGGCGTAGCATCCGGCTTGTGTGCAAAGCTTTCAGACTGCCAGAGGACCGCAGCTGTGGTAAGCCCGCTTGCTCATTTGACGTTAGCTGTCGCCTGCAAGAACTTCACCCGCATCTGGTTTATGCTGCTACCTGTTGTTAGGCGACAACAAGGGCACATGTAGCAAATGCTTTTTCCTGGCCCATTTTGCTATGCCACGCTCTTCTGCGGCTCTTTAGTGCTTGCCAAACTGCTATGTGCATGCTGCTGCTTCCATCTGACAAGGAGCACAACCTTCTGACAGCAGCTTTCAACTTGCCTAAGGAAGAGCTTGGCCATTTAGATGTGCTGCAAATCTGTGTGTGTGTAAGGTGCAGGTGCAAGCTCCTGACAATGGTGTTCTCCAGGTTCAGTTTCTATCTGCCAGACGCATTGGAAATGTTTTCCTCTGGCATTCGCAGCAAGAGTCGCAGATTGCTTAACTGAGGAGCTCTGAGAATGGAACGGCAAGAGGTGTTCCGCTTTCGTCATAAACAGTGCTCCAGAGCGCTTGGCAACGGGCACAACGAAACGTGTGTGCGGGATAGTGACCATTCACGCCTAGTGCTGGCAATGCACGAGCACTGCCAAAAGGCCAAGGGAGGCGCTTAGAATCCGGCTTGTGCGCAAAGCTTTCAGACTGCCAGAGGACCGCAGCTATGGTAAACCCGCTTGCTCATTTGACGTTAGCTGTCGCCTGCAAGAACTTCACCCGCATCTGGTTTATGCTGCTACCTGTTGTTAGGCGACAACAAGGGCACATGTAGCAAATGCTTTTTCCTGGCCCATTTTGCTAGGCCACGCTCTTCTGTGGCTCTTTAGTGCTTGCCAAACTGCTATGTGCGTGCTGCTGCTTCCATCTGACAAGGAGCACAACCTTCTGACAGCAGCTTTCAACTTGCCTAAGAAAGAGCTTGGCCATTTAGATGTGCTGCAAACCCGTGTGTGTGTAAGGTGCAGGTGCCAACTCCTGACAAAGGTGTTCTCCAGGTTCAGTTTCTATCTGCCAGACGCATTGGAAATGTTTTCCTCTGGCATTCGCAGCAAGAGTCGCAGATTGCTTAACTGAGGAGCTCTGAGAATGGAACGGCAAGAGGTGTTCCGCTTTCGTCATAAACAGTGCTCCAGAGCGCTTGGCAACGGGCACAACGAAACGTGTGTGCGGGATAGTGACCATTCACACCTAGTGCTGGCAATGCACGAGCACTGCCAAAAGGCCAAGGGAGGCGCTTAGCATCCGGCTTGTGCGCAAAGCTTTCAGACTGCCAGAGGACCGCAGCTATGGTAAACCCGCTTGCTCATTTGACGTTAGCTGTCGCCTGCAAGAACTTCACCCGCATCTGGTTTATGCTGCTACCTGTTGTTAGGCGACAACAAGGGCACATGTAGCAAATGCTTTTTCCTGGCCCATTTTGCTAGGCCACGCTCTTCTGTGGCTCTTTAGTGCTTGCCAAACTGCTATGTGCGTGCTGCTGCTTCCATCTGACAAGGAGCACAACCTTCTGACAGCAGCTTTCAACTTGCCTAAGAAAGAGCTTGGCCATTTAGATGTGCTGCAAACCCGTGTGTGTGTAAGGTGCAGGTGCCAGCTCCTGACAAAGCTTTTCTCCAGGTTCAGTTTCTATCTGCCAGACACATTGGAAATGTTTTCCTCTGGCATTCGCAGCAAGAGTCGCAGATTGCTTAACTGAGGAGCTCTGAGAATGGAACGGCAAGAGGTGTTCCGCTTTCGTCATAAACAGTGCTCCAGAGCGCTTGGCAACGGGCACAACGAAACGTGTGTGCGGGATAGTGACCATTCACGCCTAGTGCTGGCAATGCACGAGCACTGCCAAAAGGCCAAGGGAGGCGCTTAGAATCCGGCTTGTGCGCAAAGCTTTCAGACTGCCAGAGGACCGCAGCTGTGGTAAACCCGCTTGCTCATTTGACGTTAGCTGTCGCCTGCAAGAACTTCACCCGCATCTGGTTTATGCTGCTACCTGTTGTTAGGAGACAACAAGGGCACATGTAGCAAATGCTTTTTCCTGTTTCATTTTGCTATGCCACGCTCTTCTGTGGCTCTTTAGTGCTTGCCAAACTGCTATGTGCGTGCTGCTGCTTCCATCTGACAAGGAGCACAACCTTCTGACAGCAGCTTTCAACTTGCCTAAGAAAGAGCTTGGCCATTTAGATGTGCTGAAAACCCGTGTGTGTGTAACGTGCAGGTGCAAGCTCCTGACAAAGCTTTTCTCCAGGTTCAGTTTCTATCTGCCAGACACATTGGAAATGTTTTCTTCTGACATTCGCAGCAAGAGTCGCAGATTGCTTAACTGAGGAGCTCTGAGAATGGAACGGCAAGAGGTGTTCCGCTTTCGTCATAAACAGTGCTCCAGAGCGCTTGGCAACGGGCACAACGAAACGTGTGTGCGGGATAGTGACCATTCACACCTAGTGCTGGCAATGCAGGAGCACTGCCAAAAGGCCAAGGAATCGGCGTAGCATCCGGCTTGTGTGCAAAGCTTTCAGACTGCCAGAGGACCGCAGCTGTGGTAAGCCCGCTTGCTCATTTGACGTTAGCTGTCGCCTGCAAGAACTTCACCCGCATCTGGTTTATGCTGCTACCTGTTGTTAGGCGACAACAAGGGCACATGTAGCAAATGCTTTTTCCTGTTTCATTTTGCTAGGCCACGCTCTTCTGTGGCTCTTTAGTGCTTGCCAAACTGCTATGTGCGTGCTGCTGCTTCCATCTGACAAGGAGCACAACCTTCTGACAGCAGCTTTCAACTTGCCTAAGGAAGAGCTTGGCCATTTAGATGTGCTGCAAATCTGTGTGTGTGTAAGGTACAGGTGCAAGCTCCTGACAAAGGTGTTCTCCAGGTTCAGTTTCTCCCTGCCAGACGCATTGGAAATGTTTTCCTCTGGCATTCGCAGCAAGAGTCGCAGATTGCTTAACTGAGGAGCTCTGAGAATGGAACGGCAAGAGGTGTTCCGCTTTCGTCATAAACAGTGCTCCAGAGCGCTTGGCAACGGGCACAACGAAACGTGTGTGCGGGATAGTGACCATTCACGCCTAGTGCTGGCAATGCACGAGCACTGCCAAAAGGCCAAGGGAGGCGCTTAGAATCCGGCTTGTGCGCAAAGCTTTCAGACTGCCAGAGGACCGCAGCTATGGTAAACCCGCTTGCTCATTTGACGTTAGCTGTCGCCTGCAAGAACTTCACCCGCATCTGGTTTATGCTGCTACCTGTTGTTAGGCGACAACAAGGGCACATGTAGCAAATGCTTTTTCCTGGCCCATTTTGCTAGGCCACGCTCTTCTGTGGCTCTTTAGTGCTTGCCAAACTGCTATGTGCGTGCTGCTGCTTCCATCTGACAAGGAGCACAACCTTCTGACAGCAGCTTTCAACTTGCCTAAGAAAGAGCTTGGCCATTTAGATGTGCTGCAAACCCGTGTGTGTGTAAGGTGCAG
Source organism: Poecile atricapillus (assembly GCF_030490865.1). Lineage (NCBI taxonomy): Eukaryota > Metazoa > Chordata > Aves > Passeriformes > Paridae > Poecile > Poecile atricapillus. The sequence continues at coordinate 1,680,968 of NC_081256.1, read as the reverse complement.
GTGCCAACTCCTGACAAAGGTGTTCTCCAGGTTCAGTTTCTATCTGCCAGACGCATTGGAAATGTTTTCCTCTGGCATTCGCAGCAAGAGTCGCAGATTGCTTAACTGAGGAGCTCTGAGAATGGAACGGCAAGAGGTGTTCCGCTTTCGTCATAAACAGTGCTCCAGAGCGCTTGGCAACGGGCACAACGAAACGTGTGTGCGGGATAGTGACCATTCACACCTAGTGCTGGCAATGCACGAGCACTGCCAAAAGGCCAAGGGAGGCGCTTAGCATCCGGCTTGTGCGCAAAGCTTTCAGACTGCCAGAGGACCGCAGCTATGGTAAACCCGCTTGCTCATTTGACGTTAGCTGTCGCCTGCAAGAACTTCACCCGCATCTGGTTTATGCTGCTACCTGTTGTTAGGCGACAACAAGGGCACATGTAGCAAATGCTTTTTCCTGTTTCATTTTGCTAGGCCACGCTCTTCTGTGGCTCTTTAGTGCTTGCCAAACTGCTATGTGCGTGCTGCTGCTTCCATCTGACAAGGAGCACAACCTTCTGACAGCAGCTTTCAACTTGCCTAAGAAAGAGCTTGGCCATTTAGATGTGCTGCAAACCCGTGTGTGTGTAAGGTGCAGGTGCCAACTCCTGACAAAGGTGTTCTCCAGGTTCAGTTTCTATCTGCCAGACGCATTGGAAATGTTTTCCTCTGGCATTCGCAGCAAGAGTCGCAGATTGCTTAACTGAGGAGCTCTGAGAATGGAACGGCAAGAGGTGTTCCGCTTTCGTCATAAACAGTGCTCCAGAGCGCTTGGCAACGGGCACAACGAAACGTGTGTGCGGGATAGTGACCATTCACGCCTAGTGCTGGCAATGCAGGAGCACTGCCAAAAGGCCAAGGAAGGGGCGTAGCATCCGGCTTGTGTGCAAAGCTTTCAGACTGCCAGAGGACCGCAGCTGTGGTAAGCCCGCTTGCTCATTTGACGTTAGCTGTCGCCTGCAAGAACTTCACCCGCATCTGGTTTATGCTGCTACCTGTTGTTAGGCGACAACAAGGGCACATGTAGCAAATGCTTTTTCCTGGCCCATTTTGCTAGGCCACGCTCTTCTGTGGCTCTTTAATGCTTGCCAAACTGCTATGTGCATGCTGCTGCTTCCATCTGACAAGGAGCACAACCTTCTGACAGCAGCTTTCAACTTGCCTAAGGAAGAGCTTGGCCATTTAGATGTGCTGCAAATCTGTGTGTGTGTAAGGTGCAGGTGCAAGCTCCTGACAATGGTGTTCTCCAGGTTCAGTTTCTATCTGCCAGACGCATTGGAAATGTTTTCCTCTGGCATTCGCAGCAAGAGTCGCAGATTGCTTAACTGAGGAGCTCTGAGAATGGAACGGCAAGAGGTGTTCCGCTTTCGTCATAAACAGTGCTCCAGAGCGCTTGGCAACGGGCACAACGAAACGTGTGTGCGGGATAGTGACCATTCACGCCTAGTGCTGGCAATGCACGAGCACTGCCAAAAGGCCAAGGGAGGCGCTTAGAATCCGGCTTGTGCGCAAAGCTTTCAGACTGCCAGAGGACCGCAGCTATGGTAAACCCGCTTGCTCATTTGACGTTAGCTGTCGCCTGCAAGAACTTCACCCGCATCTGGTTTATGCTGCTACCTGTTGTTAGGTGACAACAAGGGCACATATAGCAAATGCTTTTTCCTGTTTCATTTTGCTATGCCACGCTCTTCTGTGGCTCTTTAGTGCTTGCCAAACTGCTATGTGCGTGCTGCTGCTTCCATCTGACAAGGAGCACAACCTTCTGACAGCAGCTTTCAACTTGCCTAAGAAAGAGCTTGGCCATTTAGATGTGCTGAAAACCCGTGTGTGTGTAAGGTGCAGGTGCAAGCTCCTGACAAAGCTTTTCTCCAGGTTCAGTTTCTATCTGCCAGACACATTGGAAATGTTTTCCTCTGGCATTCGCAGCAAGAGTCGCAGATTGCTTAACTGAGGAGCTCTGAGAATGGAACGGCAAGAGGTGTTCCGCTTTCGTCATAAACAGTGCTCCAGAGCGCTTGGCAACGGGCACAACGAAACGTGTGTGCGGGATAGTGACCATTCACGCCTAGTGCTGGCAATGCACGAGCACTGCCAAAAGGCCAAGGGAGGCGCTTAGAATCCGGCTTGTGCGCAAAGCTTTCAGACTGCCAGAGGACCGCAGCTATGGTAAACCCGCTTGCTCATTTGACGTTAGCTGTCGCCTGCAAGAACTTCACCCGCATCTGGTTTATGCTGCTACCTGTTGTTAGGAGACAACAAGGGCACATGTAGCAAATGCTTTTTCCTGTTTCATTTTTCTAGGCCACGCTCTTCTGTGGCTCTTTAGTGCTTGCCAAACTGCTATGTGCGTGCTGCTGCTTCCATCTGACAAGGAGCACAACCTTCTGACAGCAGCTTTCAACTTGCCTAAGAAAGAGCTTAGCCATTTAGATGTGCTGCAAACCCGTGTGTGTGTAAGGTGCAGGTGCCAGCTCCTGACAAAGCTTTTCTCCAGGTTCAGTTTCTATCTGCCAGACACATTGGAAATGTTTTCCTCTGGCATTCGCAGCAAGAGTCGCAGATTGCTTAACTGAGGAGCTCTGAGAATGGAACGGCAAGAGGTGTTCCGCTTTCGTCATAAACAGTGCTCCAGAGCGCTTGGCAACGGGCCAATCGAAACGTGTGTGCGGGATAGTGACCATTCACGCCTAGTGCTGGCAATGCAGGAGCACTGCCAAAAGGCCAAGGAAGGGGCGTAGCATGCGGCTTGTGTGCAAAGCTTTCAGACTGCCAGAGGACCGCAGCTGTGGTAAGCCCGCTTGCTCATTTGACGTTAGCTGTCGCCTGCAAGAACTTCACCCGCATCTGGTTTATGCTGCTACCTGTTGTTAGGCGACAACAAGGGCACATGTAGCAAATGCTTTTTCCTGGCCCATTTTGCTAGGCCACGCTCTTCTGTGGCTCTTTAGTGCTTGCCAAACTGCTATGTGCGTGCTGCTGCTTCCATCTGACAAGGAGCACAGCCTTCTGACAGCAGCTTTCAACTTGCCTAAGAAAGAGCTTGGCCATTTAGATGTGCTGCAAACCCGTGTGTGTGTAAGGTGCAGGTGCAAGCTCCTGACAAAGCTTTTCTCCAGGTTCAGTTTCTCCCTGCCAGACACATTGGAAATGTTTTCCTCTGGCATTCGAAGCAAGAGTCGCAGATTGCTTAACTGAGGAGCTCTGAGAATGGAACGGCAAGAGGTGTTCCGCTTTCGTCATAAACAGTGCTCCAGAGCGCTTGGCAACGGGCACAACGAAACGTGTGTGCGGGATAGTGACCATTCACACCTAGTGCTGGCAATGCACGAGCACTGCCAAAAGGCCAAGGGAGGCGCTTAGCATCCGGCTTGTGCGCAAAGCTTTCAGACTGCCAGAGGACCGCAGCTATGGTAAACCCGCTTGCTCATTTGACGTTAGCTGTCGCCTGCAAGAACTTCACCCGCATCTGGTTTATGCTGCTACCTGTTGTTAGGAGACAACAAGGGCACATGTAGCAAATGCTTTTTCCTGTTTCATTTTGCTAGGCCACGCTCTTCTGTGGCTCTTTAGTGCTTGCCAAACTGCTATGTGCGTGCTGCTGCTTCCATCTGACAAGGAGCACAACCTTCTGACAGCAGCTTTCAACTTGCCTAAGAAAGAGCTTGGCCATTTAGATGTGCTGCAAATCTGTGTGTGTGTAAGGTACAGGTGCAAGCTCCTGACAAAGGTGTTCTCCAGGTTCAGTTTCTCCCTGCCAGACGCATTGGAAATGTTTTCCTCTGGCATTCGCAGCAAGAGTCGCAGATTGCTTAACTGAGGAGCTCTGAGAATGGAACGGCAAGAGGTGTTCCGCTTTCGTCATAAACAGTGCTCCAGAGCGCTTGGCAACGGGCACAACGAAACGTGTGTGCGGGATAGTGACCATTCACGCCTAGTGCTGGCAATGCACGAGCACTGCCAAAAGGCCAAGGGAGGCGCTTAGAATCCGGCTTGTGCGCAAAGCTTTCAGACTGCCAGAGGACCGCAGCTATGGTAAACCCGCTTGCTCATTTGACGTTAGCTGTCGCCTGCAAGAACTTCACCCGCATCTGGTTTATGCTGCTACCTGTTGTTAGGCGACAACAAGGGCACATGTAGCAAATGCTTTTTCCTGGCCCATTTTGCTAGGCCACGCTCTTCTGTGGCTCTTTAGTGCTTGCCAAACTGCTATGTGCGTGCTGCTGCTTCCATCTGACAAGGAGCACAACCTTCTGACAGCAGCTTTCAACTTGCCTAAGAAAGAGCTTGGCCATTTAGATGTGCTGCAAACCCGTGTGTGTGTAAGGTGCAGGTGCCAACTCCTGACAAAGGTGTTCTCCAGGTTCAGTTTCTATCTGCCAGACGCATTGGAAATGTTTTCCTCTGGCATTCGCAGCAAGAGTCGCAGATTGCTTAACTGAGGAGCTCTGAGAATGGAACGGCAAGAGGTGTTCCGCTTTCGTCATAAACAGTGCTCCAGAGCGCTTGGCAACGGGCACAACGAAACGTGTGTGCGGGATAGTGACCATTCACACCTAGTGCTGGCAATGCACGAGCACTGCCAAAAGGCCAAGGGAGGCGCTTAGCATCCGGCTTGTGCGCAAAGCTTTCAGACTGCCAGAGGACCGCAGCTATGGTAAACCCGCTTGCTCATTTGACGTTAGCTGTCGCCTGCAAGAACTTCACCCGCATCTGGTTTATGCTGCTACCTGTTGTTAGGTGACAACAAGGGCACATATAGCAAATGCTTTTTCCTGTTTCATTTTGCTATGCCACGCTCTTCTGTGGCTCTTTAGTGCTTGCCAAACTGCTATGTGCGTGCTGCTGCTTCCATCTGACAAGGAGCACAACCTTCTGACAGCAGCTTTCAACTTGCCTAAGAAAGAGCTTAGCCATTTAGATGTGCTGCAAACCCGTGTGTGTGTAAGGTGCAGGTGCCAGCTCCTGACAAAGCTTTTCTCCAGGTTCAGTTTCTATCTGCCAGACACATTGGAAATGTTTTCCTCTGGCATTCGCAGCAAGAGTCGCAGATTGCTTAACTGAGGAGCTCTGAGAATGGAACGGCAAGAGGTGTTCCGCTTTCGTCATAAACAGTGCTCCAGAGCGCTTGGCAACGGGCCAATCGAAACGTGTGTGCGGGATAGTGACCATTCACGCCTAGTGCTGGCAATGCAGGAGCACTGCCAAAAGGCCAAGGAAGGGGCGTAGCATCCGGCTTGTGCGCAAAGCTTTCAGACTGCCAGAGGACCGCAGCTATGGTAAACCCGCTTGCTCATTTGACGTTAGCTGTCGCCTGCAAGAACTTCACCCGCATCTGGTTTATGCTGCTACCTGTTGTTAGGCGACAACAAGGGCACATGTAGCAAATGCTTTTTCCTGGCCCATTTTGCTAGGCCACGCTCTTCTGTGGCTCTTTAGTGCTTGCCAAACTGCTATGTGCGTGCTGCTGCTTCCATCTGACAAGGAGCACAACCTTCTGACAGCAGCTTTCAACTTGCCTAAGAAAGAGCTTGGCCATTTAGATGTGCTGCAAACCCGTGTGTGTGTAAGGTGCAGGTGCCAACTCCTGACAAAGGTGTTCTCCAGGTTCAGTTTCTATCTGCCAGACGCATTGGAAATGTTTTCCTCTGGCATTCGCAGCAAGAGTCGCAGATTGCTTAACTGAGGAGCTCTGAGAATGGAACGGCAAGAGGTGTTCCGCTTTCGTCATAAACAGTGCTCCAGAGCGCTTGGCAACGGGCACAACGAAACGTGTGTGCGGGATAGTGACCATTCACGCCTAGTGCTGGCAATGCAGGAGCACTGCCAAAAGGCCAAGGAAGGGGCGTAGCATCCGGCTTGTGTGCAAAGCTTTCAGACTGCCAGAGGACCGCAGCTGTGGTAAGCCCGCTTGCTCATTTGACGTTAGCTGTCGCCTGCAAGAACTTCACCCGCATCTGGTTTATGCTGCTACCTGTTGTTAGGCGACAACAAGGGCACATGTAGCAAATGCTTTTTCCTGGCCCATTTTGCTAGGCCACGCTCTTCTGTGGCTCTTTAATGCTTGCCAAACTGCTATGTGCATGCTGCTGCTTCCATCTGACAAGGAGCACAACCTTCTGACAGCAGCTTTCAACTTGCCTAAGGAAGAGCTTGGCCATTTAGATGTGCTGCAAATCTGTGTGTGTGTAAGGTGCAGGTGCAAGCTCCTGACAATGGTGTTCTCCAGGTTCAGTTTCTATCTGCCAGACGCATTGGAAATGTTTTCCTCTGGCATTCGCAGCAAGAGTCGCAGATTGCTTAACTGAGGAGCTCTGAGAATGGAACGGCAAGAGGTGTTCCGCTTTCGTCATAAACAGTGCTCCAGAGCGCTTGGCAACGGGCACAACGAAACGTGTGTGCGGGATAGTGACCATTCACGCCTAGTGCTGGCAATGCACGAGCACTGCCAAAAGGCCAAGGGAGGCGCTTAGAATCCGGCTTGTGCGCAAAGCTTTCAGACTGCCAGAGGACCGCAGCTATGGTAAACCCGCTTGCTCATTTGACGTTAGCTGTCGCCTGCAAGAACTTCACCCGCATCTGGTTTATGCTGCTACCTGTTGTTAGGTGACAACAAGGGCACATATAGCAAATGCTTTTTCCTGTTTCATTTTGCTATGCCACGCTCTTCTGTGGCTCTTTAGTGCTTGCCAAACTGCTATGTGCGTGCTGCTGCTTCCATCTGACAAGGAGCACAACCTTCTGACAGCAGCTTTCAACTTGCCTAAGAAAGAGCTTGGCCATTTAGATGTGCTGAAAACCCGTGTGTGTGTAAGGTGCAGGTGCAAGCTCCTGACAAAGCTTTTCTCCAGGTTCAGTTTCTATCTGCCAGACACATTGGAAATGTTTTCCTCTGGCATTCGCAGCAAGAGTCGCAGATTGCTTAACTGAGGAGCTCTGAGAATGGAACGGCAAGAGGTGTTCCGCTTTCGTCATAAACAGTGCTCCAGAGCGCTTGGCAACGGGCACAACGAAACGTGTGTGCGGGATAGTGACCATTCACGCCTAGTGCTGGCAATGCACGAGCACTGCCAAAAGGCCAAGGGAGGCGCTTAGAATCCGGCTTGTGCGCAAAGCTTTCAGACTGCCAGAGGACCGCAGCTGTGGTAAGCCCGCTTGCTCATTTGACGTTAGCTGTCGCCTGCAAGAACTTCACCCGCATCTGGTTTATGCTGCTACCTGTTGTTAGGAGACAACAAGGGCACATGTAGCAAATGCTTTTTCCTGTTTCATTTTTCTAGGCCACGCTCTTCTGTGGCTCTTTAGTGCTTGCCAAACTGCTATGTGCGTGCTGCTGCTTCCATCTGACAAGGAGCACAACCTTCTGACAGCTGCTTTCAACTTGCCTAAGAAAGAGCTTAGCCATTTAGATGTGCTGCAAACCCGTGTGTGTGTAAGGTGCAGGTGCCAGCTCCTGACAAAGCTTTTCTCCAGGTTCAGTTTCTATCTGCCAGACACATTGGAAATGTTTTCCTCTGGCATTCGCAGCAAGAGTCGCAGATTGCTTAACTGAGGAGCTCTGAGAATGGAACGGCAAGAGGTGTTCCGCTTTCGTCATAAACAGTGCTCCAGAGCGCTTGGCAACGGGCCAATCGAAACGTGTGTGCGGGATAGTGACCATTCACGCCTAGTGCTGGCAATGCAGGAGCACTGCCAAAAGGCCAAGGAAGGGGCGTAGCATGCGGCTTGTGTGCAAAGCTTTCAGACTGCCAGAGGACCGCAGCTGTGGTAAGCCCGCTTGCTCATTTGACGTTAGCTGTCGCCTGCAAGAACTTCACCCGCATCTGGTTTATGCTGCTACCTGTTGTTAGGCGACAACAAGGGCACATGTAGCAAATGCTTTTTCCTGGCCCATTTTGCTAGGCCACGCTCTTCTGTGGCTCTTTAGTGCTTGCCAAACTGCTATGTGCGTGCTGCTGCTTCCATCTGACAAGGAGCACAGCCTTCTGACAGCAGCTTTCAACTTGCCTAAGAAAGAGCTTGGCCATTTAGATGTGCTGCAAACCCGTGTGTGTGTAAGGTGCAGGTGCAAGCTCCTGACAAAGCTTTTCTCCAGGTTCAGTTTCTCCCTGCCAGACACATTGGAAATGTTTTCCTCTGGCATTCGAAGCAAGAGTCGCAGATTGCTTAACTGAGGAGCTCTGAGAATGGAACGGCAAGAGGTGTTCCGCTTTCGTCATAAACAGTGCTCCAGAGCGCTTGGCAACGGGCACAACGAAACGTGTGTGCGGGATAGTGACCATTCACACCTAGTGCTGGCAATGCACGAGCACTGCCAAAAGGCCAAGGGAGGCGCTTAGCATCCGGCTTGTGCGCAAAGCTTTCAGACTGCCAGAGGACCGCAGCTATGGTAAACCCGCTTGCTCATTTGACGTTAGCTGTCGCCTGCAAGAACTTCACCCGCATCTGGTTTATGCTGCTACCTGTTGTTAGGAGACAACAAGGGCACATGTAGCAAATGCTTTTTCCTGTTTCATTTTGCTAGGCCACGCTCTTCTGTGGCTCTTTAGTGCTTGCCAAACTGCTATGTGCGTGCTGCTGCTTCCATCTGACAAGGAGCACAACCTTCTGACAGCAGCTTTCAACTTGCCTAAGAAAGAGCTTGGCCATTTAGATGTGCTGCAAATCTGTGTGTGTGTAAGGTACAGGTGCAAGCTCCTGACAAAGGTGTTCTCCAGGTTCAGTTTCTCCCTGCCAGACGCATTGGAAATGTTTTCCTCTGGCATTCGCAGCAAGAGTCGCAGATTGCTTAACTGAGGAGCTCTGAGAATGGAACGGCAAGAGGTGTTCCGCTTTCGTCATAAACAGTGCTCCAGAGCGCTTGGCAACGGGCACAACGAAACGTGTGTGCGGGATAGTGACCATTCACGCCTAGTGCTGGCAATGCACGAGCACTGCCAAAAGGCCAAGGGAGGCGCTTAGAATCCGGCTTGTGCGCAAAGCTTTCAGACTGCCAGAGGACCGCAGCTATGGTAAACCCGCTTGCTCATTTGACGTTAGCTGTCGCCTGCAAGAACTTCACCCGCATCTGGTTTATGCTGCTACCTGTTGTTAGGCGACAACAAGGGCACATGTAGCAAATGCTTTTTCCTGGCCCATTTTGCTAGGCCACGCTCTTCTGTGGCTCTTTAGTGCTTGCCAAACTGCTATGTGCGTGCTGCTGCTTCCATCTGACAAGGAGCACAACCTTCTGACAGCAGCTTTCAACTTGCCTAAGAAAGAGCTTGGCCATTTAGATGTGCTGCAAACCCGTGTGTGTGTAAGGTGCAGGTGCCAACTCCTGACAAAGGTGTTCTCCAGGTTCAGTTTCTATCTGCCAGACGCATTGGAAATGTTTTCCTCTGGCATTCGCAGCAAGAGTCGCAGATTGCTTAACTGAGGAGCTCTGAGAATGGAACGGCAAGAGGTGTTCCGCTTTCGTCATAAACAGTGCTCCAGAGCGCTTGGCAACGGGCACAACGAAACGTGTGTGCGGGATAGTGACCATTCACACCTAGTGCTGGCAATGCACGAGCACTGCCAAAAGGCCAAGGGAGGCGCTTAGCATCCGGCTTGTGCGCAAAGCTTTCAGACTGCCAGAGGACCGCAGCTATGGTAAACCCGCTTGCTCATTTGACGTTAGCTGTCGCCTGCAAGAACTTCACCCGCATCTGGTTTATGCTGCTACCTGTTGTTAGGCGACAACAAGGGCACATGTAGCAAATGCTTTTTCCTGGCCCATTTTGCTAGGCCACGCTCTTCTGTGGCTCTTTAGTGCTTGCCAAACTGCTATGTGCGTGCTGCTGCTTCCATCTGACAAGGAGCACAACCTTCTGACAGCAGCTTTCAACTTGCCTAAGAAAGAGCTTGGCCATTTAGATGTGCTGCAAACCCGTGTGTGTGTAAGGTGCAGGTGCCAACTCCTGACAAAGGTGTTCTCCAGGTTCAGTTTCTATCTGCCAGACGCATTGGAAATGTTTTCCTCTGGCATTCGCAGCAAGAGTCGCAGATTGCTTAACTGAGGAGCTCTGAGAATGGAACGGCAAGAGGTGTTCCGCTTTCGTCATAAACAGTGCTCCAGAGCGCTTGGCAACGGGCACAACGAAACGTGTGTGCGGGATAGTGACCATTCACGCCTAGTGCTGGCAATGCAGGAGCACTGCCAAAAGGCCAAGGAAGGGGCGTAGCATCCGGCTTGTGTGCAAAGCTTTCAGACTGCCAGAGGACCGCAGCTGTGGTAAGCCCGCTTGCTCATTTGACGTTAGCTGTCGCCTGCAAGAACTTCACCCGCATCTGGTTTATGCTGCTACCTGTTGTTAGGCGACAACAAGGGCACATGTAGCAAATGCTTTTTCCTGGCCCATTTTGCTAGGCCACGCTCTTCTGTGGCTCTTTAATGCTTGCCAAACTGCTATGTGCATGCTGCTGCTTCCATCTGACAAGGAGCACAACCTTCTGACAGCAGCTTTCAACTTGCCTAAGGAAGAGCTTGGCCATTTAGATGTGCTGCAAATCTGTGTGTGTGTAAGGTGCAGGTGCAAGCTCCTGACAATGGTGTTCTCCAGGTTCAGTTTCTATCTGCCAGACGCATTGGAAATGTTTTCCTCTGGCATTCGCAGCAAGAGTCGCAGATTGCTTAACTGAGGAGCTCTGAGAATGGAACGGCAAGAGGTGTTCCGCTTTCGTCATAAACAGTGCTCCAGAGCGCTTGGCAACGGGCACAACGAAACGTGTGTGCGGGATAGTGACCATTCACGCCTAGTGCTGGCAATGCACGAGCACTGCCAAAAGGCCAAGGGAGGCGCTTAGAATCCGGCTTGTGCGCAAAGCTTTCAGACTGCCAGAGGACCGCAGCTATGGTAAACCCGCTTGCTCATTTGACGTTAGCTGTCGCCTGCAAGAACTTCACCCGCATCTGGTTTATGCTGCTACCTGTTGTTAGGTGACAACAAGGGCACATATAGCAAATGCTTTTTCCTGTTTCATTTTGCTATGCCACGCTCTTCTGTGGCTCTTTAGTGCTTGCCAAACTGCTATGTGCGTGCTGCTGCTTCCATCTGACAAGGAGCACAACCTTCTGACAGCAGCTTTCAACTTGCCTAAGAAAGAGCTTGGCCATTTAGATGTGCTGAAAACCCGTGTGTGTGTAAGGTGCAGGTGCAAGCTCCTGACAAAGCTTTTCTCCAGGTTCAGTTTCTATCTGCCAGACACATTGGAAATGTTTTCCTCTGGCATTCGCAGCAAGAGTCGCAGATTGCTTAACTGAGGAGCTCTGAGAATGGAACGGCAAGAGGTGTTCCGCTTTCGTCATAAACAGTGCTCCAGAGCGCTTGGCAACGGGCACAACGAAACGTGTGTGCGGGATAGTGACCATTCACGCCTAGTGCTGGCAATGCACGAGCACTGCCAAAAGGCCAAGGGAGGCGCTTAGAATCCGGCTTGTGCGCAAAGCTTTCAGACTGCCAGAGGACCGCAGCTGTGGTAAGCCCGCTTGCTCATTTGACGTTAGCTGTCGCCTGCAAGAACTTCACCCGCATCTGGTTTATGCTGCTACCTGTTGTTAGGAGACAACAAGGGCACATGTAGCAAATGCTTTTTCCTGTTTCATTTTTCTAGGCCACGCTCTTCTGTGGCTCTTTAGTGCTTGCCAAACTGCTATGTGCGTGCTGCTGCTTCCATCTGACAAGGAGCACAACCTTCTGACAGCAGCTTTCAACTTGCCTAAGAAAGAGCTTAGCCATTTAGATGTGCTGCAAACCCGTGTGTGTGTAAGGTGCAGGTGCCAGCTCCTGACAAAGCTTTTCTCCAGGTTCAGTTTCTATCTGCCAGACACATTGGAAATGTTTTCCTCTGGCATTCGCAGCAAGAGTCGCAGATTGCTTAACTGAGGAGCTCTGAGAATGGAACGGCAAGAGGTGTTCCGCTTTCGTCATAAACAGTGCTCCAGAGCGCTTGGCAACGGGCCAATCGAAACGTGTGTGCGGGATAGTGACCATTCACGCCTAGTGCTGGCAATGCAGGAGCACTGCCAAAAGGCCAAGGAAGGGGCGGAGCATCCGGCTTGTGCGCAAAGCTTTCAGACTGCCAGAGGACCGCAGCTATGGTAAACCCGCTTGCTCATTTGACGTTAGCTGTCGCCTGCAAGAACTTCACCCGCATCTGGTTTATGCTGCTACCTGTTGTTAGGCGACAACAAGGGCACATGTAGCAAATGCTTTTTCCTGGCCCATTTTGCTAGGCCACGCTCTTCTGTGGCTCTTTAGTGCTTGCCAAACTGCTATGTGCGTGCTGCTGCTTCCATCTGACAAGGAGCACAACCTTCTGACAGCAGCTTTCAACTTGCCTAAGAAAGAGCTTGGCCATTTAGATGTGCTGCAAACCCGTGTGTGTGTAAGGTGCAGGTGCCAACTCCTGACAAAGGTGTTCTCCAGGTTCAGTTTCTATCTGCCAGACGCATTGGAAATGTTTTCCTCTGGCATTCGCAGCAAGAGTCGCAGATTGCTTAACTGAGGAGCTCTGAGAATGGAACGGCAAGAGGTGTTCCGCTTTCGTCATAAACAGTGCTCCAGAGCGCTTGGCAACGGGCACAACGAAACGTGTGTGCGGGATAGTGACCATTCACGCCTAGTGCTGGCAATGCAGGAGCACTGCCAAAAGGCCAAGGAAGGGGCGTAGCATCCGGCTTGTGTGCAAAGCTTTCAGACTGCCAGAGGACCGCAGCTGTGGTAAGCCCGCTTGCTCATTTGACGTTAGCTGTCGCCTGCAAGAACTTCACCCGCATCTGGTTTATGCTGCTACCTGTTGTTAGGCGACAACAAGGGCACATGTAGCAAATGCTTTTTCCTGGCCCATTTTGCTAGGCCACGCTCTTCTGTGGCTCTTTAATGCTTGCCAAACTGCTATGTGCATGCTGCTGCTTCCATCTGACAAGGAGCACAACCTTCTGACAGCAGCTTTCAACTTGCCTAAGGAAGAGCTTGGCCATTTAGATGTGCTGCAAATCTGTGTGTGTGTAAGGTGCAGGTGCAAGCTCCTGACAATGGTGTTCTCCAGGTTCAGTTTCTATCTGCCAGACGCATTGGAAATGTTTTCCTCTGGCATTCGCAGCAAGAGTCGCAGATTGCTTAACTGAGGAGCTCTGAGAATGGAACGGCAAGAGGTGTTCCGCTTTCGTCATAAACAGTGCTCCAGAGCGCTTGGCAACGGGCACAACGAAACGTGTGTGCGGGATAGTGACCATTCACGCCTAGTGCTGGCAATGCACGAGCACTGCCAAAAGGCCAAGGGAGGCGCTTAGAATCCGGCTTGTGCGCAAAGCTTTCAGACTGCCAGAGGACCGCAGCTATGGTAAACCCGCTTGCTCATTTGACGTTAGCTGTCGCCTGCAAGAACTTCACCCGCATCTGGTTTATGCTGCTACCTGTTGTTAGGTGACAACAAGGGCACATATAGCAAATGCTTTTTCCTGTTTCATTTTGCTATGCCACGCTCTTCTGTGGCTCTTTAGTGCTTGCCAAACTGCTATGTGCGTGCTGCTGCTTCCATCTGACAAGGAGCACAACCTTCTGACAGCAGCTTTCAACTTGCCTAAGAAAGAGCTTGGCCATTTAGATGTGCTGCAAACCCGTGTGTGTGTAAGGTGCAGGTGCAAGCTCCTGACAAAGCTTTTCTCCAGGTTCAGTTTCTCCCTGCCAGACACATTGGAAATGTTTTCCTCTGGCATTCGAAGCAAGAGTCGCAGATTGCTTAACTGAGGAGCTCTGAGAATGGAACGGCAAGAGGTGTTCCGCTTTCGTCATAAACAGTGCTCCAGAGCGCTTGGCAACGGGCACAACGAAACGTGTGTGCGGGATAGTGACCATTCACACCTAGTGCTGGCAATGCACGAGCACTGCCAAAAGGCCAAGGGAGGCGCTTAGCATCCGGCTTGTGCGCAAAGCTTTCAGACTGCCAGAGGACCGCAGCTATGGTAAACCCGCTTGCTCATTTGACGTTAGCTGTCGCCTGCAAGAACTTCACCCGCATCTGGTTTATGCTGCTACCTGTTGTTAGGCGACAACAAGGGCACATGTAGCAAATGCTTTTTCCTGTTTCATTTTGCTAGGCCACGCTCTTCTGTGGCTCTTTAGTGCTTGCCAAACTGCTATGTGCGTGCTGCTGCTTCCATCTGACAAGGAGCACAACCTTCTGACAGCAGCTTTCAACTTGCCTAAGAAAGAGCTTGGCCATTTAGATGTGCTGCAAATCTGTGTGTGTGTAAGGTGCAGGTGCAAGCTCCTGACAATGGTGTTCTCCAGGTTCAGTTTCTATCTGCCAGACGCATTGGAAATGTTTTCCTCTGGCATTCGCACCAAGAGTCGTAGATTGCTTAACTGAGGAGCTCTGAGAATGGAACGGCAAGAGGTGTTCCGCTTTCGTCATAAACAGTGCTCCAGAGCGCTTGGCAACGGGCACAACGAAACGTGTGTGCGGGATAGTGACCATTCACGCCTAGTGCTGGCAATGCACGAGCACTGCCAAAAGGCCAAGGGAGGCGCTTAGAATCCGGCTTGTGCGCAAAGCTTTCAGACTGCCAGAGGACCGCAGCTTTGGTAAACCCGCTTGCTCATTTGACGTTAGCTGTCGCCTGCAAGAACTTCACCCGCATCTGGTTTATGCTGCTACTTGTTGTTAGGCGACAACAAGGGCACATGTAGCAAATGCTTTTTCCTGTTTCATTTTGCTAGGCCACGCTCTTCTGTGGCTCTTTAGTGCTTGCCAAACTGCTATGTGCGTGCTGCTGCTTCCATCTGACAAGGAGCACAACCTTCTGACAGCAGCTTTCAACTTGCCTAAGGAAGAGCTTGGCCATTTAGATGTGCTGCAAACCCGTGTGTGTGTAAGGTGCAGGTGCCAGCTCCTGACAAAGGTGTTCTCCAGGTTCAGTTTCTATCTGCCAGACGCATTGGAAATGTTTTCCTCTGGCATTCGCAGCAAGAGTCGCAGATTGCTTAACTGAGGAGCTCTGAGAATGGAACGGCAAGAGGTGTTCCGCTTTCGTCATAAACAGTGCTCCAGAGCGCTTGGCAACGGGCACAACGAAACGTGTGTGCGGGATAGTGACCATTCACGCCTAGTGCTGGCAATGCAGGAGCACTGCCAAAAGGCCAAGGAAGGGGCGTAGCATCCGGCTTGTGTGCAAAGCTTTCAGACTGCCAGAGGACCGCAGCTGTGGTAAGCCCGCTTGCTCATTTGACGTTAGCTGTCGCCTGCAAGAACTTCACCCGCATCTGGTTTATGCTGCTACCTGTTGTTAGGCGACAACAAGGGCACATGTAGCAAATGCTTTTTCCTGGCCCATTTTGCTAGGCCACGCTCTTCTGTGGCTCTTTAGTGCTTGCCAAATTGCTATGTGCGTGCTGCTGCTTCCATCTGACAAGGAGCACAACCTTCTGACAGCAGCTTTCAACTTGCCTAAGGAAGAGCTTGGCCATTTAGATGTGCTGCAAATCTGTGTGTGTGTAAGTTGCAGGTGCAAGCTCCTGACAATGGTGTTCTCCAGGTTCAGTTTCTATCTGCCAGACGCATTGGAAATGTTTTCCTCTGGCATTCGCAGCAAGAGTCGCAGATTGCTTAACTGAGGAGCTCTGAGAATGGAACGGCAAGAGGTGTTCCGCTTTCGTCATAAACAGTGCTCCAGAGCGCTTGGCAACGGGCACAACGAAACGTGTGTGCGGGATAGTGACCATTCACGCCTAGTGCTGGCAATGCACGAGCACTGCCAAAAGGCCAAGGGAGGCGCTTAGAATCCGGCTTGTGCGCAAAGCTTTCAGACTGCCAGAGGACCGCAGCTGTGGTAAACCCGCTTGCTCATTTGACGTTAGCTGTCGCCTGCAAGAACTTCACCCGCATCTGGTTTATGCTGCTACCTGTTGTTAGGCGACAACAAGGGCACATGTAGCAAATGCTTTTTCCTGTTTCATTTTGCTATGCCACGCTCTTCTGTGGCTCTTTAGTGCTTGCCAAACTGCTATGTGCGTGCTGCTGCTTCCATCTGACAAGGAGCACAACCTTCTGACAGCAGCTTTCAACTTGCCTAAGGAAGAGCTTGGCCATTTAGATGTGCTGCAAATCTGTGTGTGTGTAAGGTGCAGGTGCAAGCTCCTGACAATGGTGTTCTCCAGGTTCAGTTTCTATCTGCCAGACGCATTGGAAATGTTTTCCTCTGGCATTCGCACCAAGAGTCGTAGATTGCTTAACTGAGGAGCTCTGAGAATGGAACGGCAAGAGGTGTTCCGCTTTCGTCATAAACAGTGCTCCAGAGCGCTTGGCAACGGGCACAACGAAACGTGTGTGCGGGATAGTGACCATTCACACCTAGTGCTGGCAATGCACGAGCCCTGCCAAAAGGCCAAGGGAGGCGCTTAGAATCCGGCTTGTGCGCAAAGCTTTCAGACTGCCAGAGGACCGCAGCTATGGTAAACCCGCTTGCTCATTTGACGTTAGCTGTCGCCTGCAAGAACTTCACCCGCATCTGGTTTATGCTGCTACCTGTTGTTAGGCGACAACAAGGGCACATGTAGCAAATGCTTTTTCCTGTTTCATTTTGCTATGCCACGCTCTTCTGTGGCTCTTTAGTGCTTGCCAAACTGCTATGTGCGTGCTGCTGCTTCCATCTGACAAGGAGCACAACCTTCTGACAGCAGCTTTCAACTTGCCTAAGAAAGAGCTTGGCCATTTAGATGTGCTGAAAACCCGTGTGTGTGTAAGGTGCAGGTGCAAGCTCCTGACAAAGCTTTTCTCCAGGTTCAGTTTCTCCCTGCCAGACACATTGGAAATGTTTTCCTCTGGCATTCGAAGCAAGAGTCGCAGATTGCTTAACTGAGGAGCTCTGAGAATGGAACGGCAAGAGGTGTTCCGCTTTCGTCATAAACAGTGCTCCAGAGCGCTTGGCAACGGGCACAACGAAACGTGTGTGCGGGATAGTGACCATTCACGCCTAGTGCTGGCAATGAAGGAGCACTGCCAAAAGGCCAAGGAATCGGCGTAGCATCCGGCTTGTGTGCAAAGCTTTCAGACTGCCAGAGGACCGCAGCTGTGGTAAGCCCGCTTGCTCATTTGACGTTAGCTGTCGCCTGCAAGAACTTCACCCGCATCTGGTTTATGCTGCTACCTGTTGTTAGGCGACAACAAGGGCACATGTAGCAAATGCTTTTTCCTGGCCCATTTTGCTATGCCACGCTCTTCTGCGGCTCTTTAATGCTTGCCAAACTGCTATGTGCATGCTGCTGCTTCCATCTGACAAGGAGCACAACCTTCTGACAGCAGCTTTCAACTTGCCTAAGGAAGAGCTTGGCCATTTAGATGTGCTGCAAATCTGTGTGTGTGTAAGGTGCAGGTGCAAGCTCCTGACAATGGTGTTCTCCAGGTTCAGTTTCTATCTGCCAGACGCATTGGAAATGTTTTCCTCTGGCATTCGCAGCAAGAGTCGCAGATTGCTTAACTGAGGAGCTCTGAGAATGGAACGGCAAGAGGTGTTCCGCTTTCGTCATAAACAGTGCTCCAGAGCGCTTGGCAACGGGCACAACGAAACGTGTGTGCGGGATAGTGACCATTCACGCCTAGTGCTGGCAATGCACGAGCACTGCCAAAAGGCCAAGGGAGGCGCTTAGAATCCGGCTTGTGCGCAAAGCTTTCAGACTGCCAGAGGACCGCAGCTATGGTAAACCCGCTTGCTCATTTGACGTTAGCTGTCGCCTGCAAGAACTTCACCCGCATCTGGTTTATGCTGCTACCTGTTGTTAGGCGACAACAAGGGCACATGTAGCAAATGCTTTTTCCTGGCCCATTTTGCTAGGCCACGCTCTTCTGTGGCTCTTTAGTGCTTGCCAAACTGCTATGTGCGTGCTGCTGCTTCCATCTGACAAGGAGCACAACCTTCTGACAGCAGCTTTCAACTTGCCTAAGAAAGAGCTTGGCCATTTAGATGTGCTGCAAACCCGTGTGTGTGTAAGGTGCAGGTGCCAACTCCTGACAAAGGTGTTCTCCAGGTTCAGTTTCTATCTGCCAGACGCATTGGAAATGTTTTCCTCTGGCATTCGCAGCAAGAGTCGCAGATTGCTTAACTGAGGAGCTCTGAGAATGGAACGGCAAGAGGTGTTCCGCTTTCGTCATAAACAGTGCTCCAGAGCGCTTGGCAACGGGCACAACGAAACGTGTGTGCGGGATAGTGACCATTCACACCTAGTGCTGGCAATGCACGAGCACTGCCAAAAGGCCAAGGGAGGCGCTTAGCATCCGGCTTGTGCGCAAAGCTTTCAGACTGCCAGAGGACCGCAGCTATGGTAAACCCGCTTGCTCATTTGACGTTAGCTGTCGCCTGCAAGAACTTCACCCGCATCTGGTTTATGCTGCTACCTGTTGTTAGGCGACAACAAGGGCACATGTAGCAAATGCTTTTTCCTGGCCCATTTTGCTAGGCCACGCTCTTCTGTGGCTCTTTAGTGCTTGCCAAACTGCTATGTGCGTGCTGCTGCTTCCATCTGACAAGGAGCACAACCTTCTGACAGCAGCTTTCAACTTGCCTAAGAAAGAGCTTGGCCATTTAGATGTGCTGCAAACCCGTGTGTGTGTAAGGTGCAGGTGCCAGCTCCTGACAAAGCTTTTCTCCAGGTTCAGTTTCTATCTGCCAGACACATTGGAAATGTTTTCCTCTGGCATTCGCAGCAAGAGTCGCAGATTGCTTAACTGAGGAGCTCTGAGAATGGAACGGCAAGAGGTGTTCCGCTTTCGTCATAAACAGTGCTCCAGAGCGCTTGGCAACGGGCACAACGAAACGTGTGTGCGGGATAGTGACCATTCACGCCTAGTGCTGGCAATGCACGAGCACTGCCAAAAGGCCAAGGGAGGCGCTTAGAATCCGGCTTGTGCGCAAAGCTTTCAGACTGCCAGAGGACCGCAGCTGTGGTAAACCCGCTTGCTCATTTGACGTTAGCTGTCGCCTGCAAGAACTTCACCCGCATCTGGTTTATGCTGCTACCTGTTGTTAGGAGACAACAAGGGCACATGTAGCAAATGCTTTTTCCTGTTTCATTTTGCTATGCCACGCTCTTCTGTGGCTCTTTAGTGCTTGCCAAACTGCTATGTGCGTGCTGCTGCTTCCATCTGACAAGGAGCACAACCTTCTGACAGCAGCTTTCAACTTGCCTAAGAAAGAGCTTGGCCATTTAGATGTGCTGAAAACCCGTGTGTGTGTAACGTGCAGGTGCAAGCTCCTGACAAAGCTTTTCTCCAGGTTCAGTTTCTATCTGCCAGACACATTGGAAATGTTTTCTTCTGACATTCGCAGCAAGAGTCGCAGATTGCTTAACTGAGGAGCTCTGAGAATGGAACGGCAAGAGGTGTTCCGCTTTCGTCATAAACAGTGCTCCAGAGCGCTTGGCAACGGGCACAACGAAACGTGTGTGCGGGATAGTGACCATTCACACCTAGTGCTGGCAATGCAGGAGCACTGCCAAAAGGCCAAGGAATCGGCGTAGCATCCGGCTTGTGTGCAAAGCTTTCAGACTGCCAGAGGACCGCAGCTGTGGTAAGCCCGCTTGCTCATTTGACGTTAGCTGTCGCCTGCAAGAACTTCACCCGCATCTGGTTTATGCTGCTACCTGTTGTTAGGCGACAACAAGGGCACATGTAGCAAATGCTTTTTCCTGTTTCATTTTGCTAGGCCACGCTCTTCTGTGGCTCTTTAGTGCTTGCCAAACTGCTATGTGCGTGCTGCTGCTTCCATCTGACAAGGAGCACAACCTTCTGACAGCAGCTTTCAACTTGCCTAAGGAAGAGCTTGGCCATTTAGATGTGCTGCAAATCTGTGTGTGTGTAAGGTACAGGTGCAAGCTCCTGACAAAGGTGTTCTCCAGGTTCAGTTTCTCCCTGCCAGACGCATTGGAAATGTTTTCCTCTGGCATTCGCAGCAAGAGTCGCAGATTGCTTAACTGAGGAGCTCTGAGAATGGAACGGCAAGAGGTGTTCCGCTTTCGTCATAAACAGTGCTCCAGAGCGCTTGGCAACGGGCACAACGAAACGTGTGTGCGGGATAGTGACCATTCACGCCTAGTGCTGGCAATGCACGAGCACTGCCAAAAGGCCAAGGGAGGCGCTTAGAATCCGGCTTGTGCGCAAAGCTTTCAGACTGCCAGAGGACCGCAGCTATGGTAAACCCGCTTGCTCATTTGACGTTAGCTGTCGCCTGCAAGAACTTCACCCGCATCTGGTTTATGCTGCTACCTGTTGTTAGGCGACAACAAGGGCACATGTAGCAAATGCTTTTTCCTGGCCCATTTTGCTAGGCCACGCTCTTCTGTGGCTCTTTAGTGCTTGCCAAACTGCTATGTGCGTGCTGCTGCTTCCATCTGACAAGGAGCACAACCTTCTGACAGCAGCTTTCAACTTGCCTAAGAAAGAGCTTGGCCATTTAGATGTGCTGCAAACCCGTGTGTGTGTAAGGTGCAGGTGCCAACTCCTGACAAAGGTGTTCTCCAGGTTCAGTTTCTATCTGCCAGACGCATTGGAAATGTTTTCCTCTGGCATTCGCAGCAAGAGTCGCAGATTGCTTAACTGAGGAGCTCTGAGAATGGAACGGCAAGAGGTGTTCCGCTTTCGTCATAAACAGTGCTCCAGAGCGCTTGGCAACGGGCACAACGAAACGTGTGTGCGGGATAGTGACCATTCACACCTAGTGCTGGCAATGCACGAGCACTGCCAAAAGGCCAAGGGAGGCGCTTAGCATCCGGCTTGTGCGCAAAGCTTTCAGACTGCCAGAGGACCGCAGCTATGGTAAACCCGCTTGCTCATTTGACGTTAGCTGTCGCCTGCAAGAACTTCACCCGCATCTGGTTTATGCTGCTACCTGTTGTTAGGCGACAACAAGGGCACATGTAGCAAATGCTTTTTCCTGTTTCATTTTGCTAGGCCACGCTCTTCTGTGGCTCTTTAGTGCTTGCCAAACTGCTATGTGCGTGCTGCTGCTTCCATCTGACAAGGAGCACAACCTTCTGACAGCAGCTTTCAACTTGCCTAAGAAAGAGCTTGGCCATTTAGATGTGCTGCAAACCCGTGTGTGTGTAAGGTGCAGGTGCCAACTCCTGACAAAGGTGTTCTCCAGGTTCAGTTTCTATCTGCCAGACGCATTGGAAATGTTTTCCTCTGGCATTCGCAGCAAGAGTCGCAGATTGCTTAACTGAGGAGCTCTGAGAATGGAACGGCAAGAGGTGTTCCGCTTTCGTCATAAACAGTGCTCCAGAGCGCTTGGCAACGGGCACAACGAAACGTGTGTGCGGGATAGTGACCATTCACGCCTAGTGCTGGCAATGCAGGAGCACTGCCAAAAGGCCAAGGAAGGGGCGTAGCATCCGGCTTGTGTGCAAAGCTTTCAGACTGCCAGAGGACCGCAGCTGTGGTAAGCCCGCTTGCTCATTTGACGTTAGCTGTCGCCTGCAAGAACTTCACCCGCATCTGGTTTATGCTGCTACCTGTTGTTAGGCGACAACAAGGGCACATGTAGCAAATGCTTTTTCCTGGCCCATTTTGCTAGGCCACGCTCTTCTGTGGCTCTTTAATGCTTGCCAAACTGCTATGTGCATGCTGCTGCTTCCATCTGACAAGGAGCACAACCTTCTGACAGCAGCTTTCAACTTGCCTAAGGAAGAGCTTGGCCATTTAGATGTGCTGCAAATCTGTGTGTGTGTAAGGTGCAGGTGCAAGCTCCTGACAATGGTGTTCTCCAGGTTCAGTTTCTATCTGCCAGACGCATTGGAAATGTTTTCCTCTGGCATTCGCAGCAAGAGTCGCAGATTGCTTAACTGAGGAGCTCTGAGAATGGAACGGCAAGAGGTGTTCCGCTTTCGTCATAAACAGTGCTCCAGAGCGCTTGGCAACGGGCACAACGAAACGTGTGTGCGGGATAGTGACCATTCACGCCTAGTGCTGGCAATGCACGAGCACTGCCAAAAGGCCAAGGGAGGCGCTTAGAATCCGGCTTGTGCGCAAAGCTTTCAGACTGCCAGAGGACCGCAGCTATGGTAAACCCGCTTGCTCATTTGACGTTAGCTGTCGCCTGCAAGAACTTCACCCGCATCTGGTTTATGCTGCTACCTGTTGTTAGGTGACAACAAGGGCACATATAGCAAATGCTTTTTCCTGTTTCATTTTGCTATGCCACGCTCTTCTGTGGCTCTTTAGTGCTTGCCAAACTGCTATGTGCGTGCTGCTGCTTCCATCTGACAAGGAGCACAACCTTCTGACAGCAGCTTTCAACTTGCCTAAGAAAGAGCTTGGCCATTTAGATGTGCTGAAAACCCGTGTGTGTGTAAGGTGCAGGTGCAAGCTCCTGACAAAGCTTTTCTCCAGGTTCAGTTTCTATCTGCCAGACACATTGGAAATGTTTTCCTCTGGCATTCGCAGCAAGAGTCGCAGATTGCTTAACTGAGGAGCTCTGAGAATGGAACGGCAAGAGGTGTTCCGCTTTCGTCATAAACAGTGCTCCAGAGCGCTTGGCAACGGGCACAACGAAACGTGTGTGCGGGATAGTGACCATTCACGCCTAGTGCTGGCAATGCACGAGCACTGCCAAAAGGCCAAGGGAGGCGCTTAGAATCCGGCTTGTGCGCAAAGCTTTCAGACTGCCAGAGGACCGCAGCTATGGTAAACCCGCTTGCTCATTTGACGTTAGCTGTCGCCTGCAAGAACTTCACCCGCATCTGGTTTATGCTGCTACCTGTTGTTAGGAGACAACAAGGGCACATGTAGCAAATGCTTTTTCCTGTTTCATTTTTCTAGGCCACGCTCTTCTGTGGCTCTTTAGTGCTTGCCAAACTGCTATGTGCGTGCTGCTGCTTCCATCTGACAAGGAGCACAACCTTCTGACAGCAGCTTTCAACTTGCCTAAGAAAGAGCTTAGCCATTTAGATGTGCTGCAAACCCGTGTGTGTGTAAGGTGCAGGTGCCAGCTCCTGACAAAGCTTTTCTCCAGGTTCAGTTTCTATCTGCCAGACACATTGGAAATGTTTTCCTCTGGCATTCGCAGCAAGAGTCGCAGATTGCTTAACTGAGGAGCTCTGAGAATGGAACGGCAAGAGGTGTTCCGCTTTCGTCATAAACAGTGCTCCAGAGCGCTTGGCAACGGGCCAATCGAAACGTGTGTGCGGGATAGTGACCATTCACGCCTAGTGCTGGCAATGCAGGAGCACTGCCAAAAGGCCAAGGAAGGGGCGTAGCATGCGGCTTGTGTGCAAAGCTTTCAGACTGCCAGAGGACCGCAGCTGTGGTAAGCCCGCTTGCTCATTTGACGTTAGCTGTCGCCTGCAAGAACTTCACCCGCATCTGGTTTATGCTGCTACCTGTTGTTAGGCGACAACAAGGGCACATGTAGCAAATGCTTTTTCCTGGCCCATTTTGCTAGGCCACGCTCTTCTGTGGCTCTTTAGTGCTTGCCAAACTGCTATGTGCGTGCTGCTGCTTCCATCTGACAAGGAGCACAGCCTTCTGACAGCAGCTTTCAACTTGCCTAAGAAAGAGCTTGGCCATTTAGATGTGCTGCAAACCCGTGTGTGTGTAAGGTGCAGGTGCAAGCTCCTGACAAAGCTTTTCTCCAGGTTCAGTTTCTCCCTGCCAGACACATTGGAAATGTTTTCCTCTGGCATTCGAAGCAAGAGTCGCAGATTGCTTAACTGAGGAGCTCTGAGAATGGAACGGCAAGAGGTGTTCCGCTTTCGTCATAAACAGTGCTCCAGAGCGCTTGGCAACGGGCACAACGAAACGTGTGTGCGGGATAGTGACCATTCACACCTAGTGCTGGCAATGCACGAGCACTGCCAAAAGGCCAAGGGAGGCGCTTAGCATCCGGCTTGTGCGCAAAGCTTTCAGACTGCCAGAGGACCGCAGCTATGGTAAACCCGCTTGCTCATTTGACGTTAGCTGTCGCCTGCAAGAACTTCACCCGCATCTGGTTTATGCTGCTACCTGTTGTTAGGAGACAACAAGGGCACATGTAGCAAATGCTTTTTCCTGTTTCATTTTGCTAGGCCACGCTCTTCTGTGGCTCTTTAGTGCTTGCCAAACTGCTATGTGCGTGCTGCTGCTTCCATCTGACAAGGAGCACAACCTTCTGACAGCAGCTTTCAACTTGCCTAAGAAAGAGCTTGGCCATTTAGATGTGCTGCAAATCTGTGTGTGTGTAAGGTACAGGTGCAAGCTCCTGACAAAGGTGTTCTCCAGGTTCAGTTTCTCCCTGCCAGACGCATTGGAAATGTTTTCCTCTGGCATTCGCAGCAAGAGTCGCAGATTGCTTAACTGAGGAGCTCTGAGAATGGAACGGCAAGAGGTGTTCCGCTTTCGTCATAAACAGTGCTCCAGAGCGCTTGGCAACGGGCACAACGAAACGTGTGTGCGGGATAGTGACCATTCACGCCTAGTGCTGGCAATGCACGAGCACTGCCAAAAGGCCAAGGGAGGCGCTTAGAATCCGGCTTGTGCGCAAAGCTTTCAGACTGCCAGAGGACCGCAGCTATGGTAAACCCGCTTGCTCATTTGACGTTAGCTGTCGCCTGCAAGAACTTCACCCGCATCTGGTTTATGCTGCTACCTGTTGTTAGGCGACAACAAGGGCACATGTAGCAAATGCTTTTTCCTGGCCCATTTTGCTAGGCCACGCTCTTCTGTGGCTCTTTAGTGCTTGCCAAACTGCTATGTGCGTGCTGCTGCTTCCATCTGACAAGGAGCACAACCTTCTGACAGCAGCTTTCAACTTGCCTAAGAAAGAGCTTGGCCATTTAGATGTGCTGCAAACCCGTGTGTGTGTAAGGTGCAGGTGCCAACTCCTGACAAAGGTGTTCTCCAGGTTCAGTTTCTATCTGCCAGACGCATTGGAAATGTTTTCCTCTGGCATTCGCAGCAAGAGTCGCAGATTGCTTAACTGAGGAGCTCTGAGAATGGAACGGCAAGAGGTGTTCCGCTTTCGTCATAAACAGTGCTCCAGAGCGCTTGGCAACGGGCACAACGAAACGTGTGTGCGGGATAGTGACCATTCACACCTAGTGCTGGCAATGCACGAGCACTGCCAAAAGGCCAAGGGAGGCGCTTAGCATCCGGCTTGTGCGCAAAGCTTTCAGACTGCCAGAGGACCGCAGCTATGGTAAACCCGCTTGCTCATTTGACGTTAGCTGTCGCCTGCAAGAACTTCACCCGCATCTGGTTTATGCTGCTACCTGTTGTTAGGCGACAACAAGGGCACATGTAGCAAATGCTTTTTCCTGGCCCATTTTGCTAGGCCACGCTCTTCTGTGGCTCTTTAGTGCTTGCCAAACTGCTATGTGCGTGCTGCTGCTTCCATCTGACAAGGAGCACAACCTTCTGACAGCAGCTTTCAACTTGCCTAAGAAAGAGCTTGGCCATTTAGATGTGCTGCAAACCCGTGTGTGTGTAAGGTGCAGGTGCCAACTCCTGACAAAGGTGTTCTCCAGGTTCAGTTTCTATCTGCCAGACGCATTGGAAATGTTTTCCTCTGGCATTCGCAGCAAGAGTCGCAGATTGCTTAACTGAGGAGCTCTGAGAATGGAACGGCAAGAGGTGTTCCGCTTTCGTCATAAACAGTGCTCCAGAGCGCTTGGCAACGGGCACAACGAAACGTGTGTGCGGGATAGTGACCATTCACACCTAGTGCTGGCAATGCAGGAGCACTGCCAAAAGGCCAAGGAAGGGGCGTAGCATCCGGCTTGTGTGCAAAGCTTTCAGACTGCCAGAGGACCGCAGCTGTGGTAAGCCCGCTTGCTCATTTGACGTTAGCTGTCGCCTGCAAGAACTTCACCCGCATCTGGTTTATGCTGCTACCTGTTGTTAGGCGACAACAAGGGCACATGTAGCAAATGCTTTTTCCTGGCCCATTTTGCTAGGCCACGCTCTTCTGTGGCTCTTTAATGCTTGCCAAACTGCTATGTGCATGCTGCTGCTTCCATCTGACAAGGAGCACAACCTTCTGACAGCAGCTTTCAACTTGCCTAAGGAAGAGCTTGGCCATTTAGATGTGCTGCAAATCTGTGTGTGTGTAAGGTGCAGGTGCAAGCTCCTGACAATGGTGTTCTCCAGGTTCAGTTTCTATCTGCCAGACGCATTGGAAATGTTTTCCTCTGGCATTCGCAGCAAGAGTCGCAGATTGCTTAACTGAGGAGCTCTGAGAATGGAACGGCAAGAGGTGTTCCGCTTTCGTCATAAACAGTGCTCCAGAGCGCTTGGCAACGGGCACAACGAAACGTGTGTGCGGGATAGTGACCATTCACGCCTAGTGCTGGCAATGCACGAGCACTGCCAAAAGGCCAAGGGAGGCGCTTAGAATCCGGCTTGTGCGCAAAGCTTTCAGACTGCCAGAGGACCGCAGCTATGGTAAACCCGCTTGCTCATTTGACGTTAGCTGTCGCCTGCAAGAACTTCACCCGCATCTGGTTTATGCTGCTACCTGTTGTTAGGTGACAACAAGGGCACATATAGCAAATGCTTTTTCCTGTTTCATTTTGCTATGCCACGCTCTTCTGTGGCTCTTTAGTGCTTGCCAAACTGCTATGTGCGTGCTGCTGCTTCCATCTGACAAGGAGCACAACCTTCTGACAGCAGCTTTCAACTTGCCTAAGAAAGAGCTTAGCCATTTAGATGTGCTGCAAACCCGTGTGTGTGTAAGGTGCAGGTGCCAGCTCCTGACAAAGCTTTTCTCCAGGTTCAGTTTCTATCTGCCAGACACATTGGAAATGTTTTCCTCTGGCATTCGCAGCAAGAGTCGCAGATTGCTTAACTGAGGAGCTCTGAGAATGGAACGGCAAGAGGTGTTCCGCTTTCGTCATAAACAGTGCTCCAGAGCGCTTGGCAACGGGCCAATCGAAACGTGTGTGCGGGATAGTGACCATTCACGCCTAGTGCTGGCAATGCAGGAGCACTGCCAAAAGGCCAAGGAAGGGGCGTAGCATCCGGCTTGTGCGCAAAGCTTTCAGACTGCCAGAGGACCGCAGCTATGGTAAACCCGCTTGCTCATTTGACGTTAGCTGTCGCCTGCAAGAACTTCACCCGCATCTGGTTTATGCTGCTACCTGTTGTTAGGCGACAACAAGGGCACATGTAGCAAATGCTTTTTCCTGGCCCATTTTGCTAGGCCACGCTCTTCTGTGGCTCTTTAGTGCTTGCCAAACTGCTATGTGCGTGCTGCTGCTTCCATCTGACAAGGAGCACAACCTTCTGACAGCAGCTTTCAACTTGCCTAAGAAAGAGCTTGGCCATTTAGATGTGCTGCAAACCCGTGTGTGTGTAAGGTGCAGGTGCCAACTCCTGACAAAGGTGTTCTCCAGGTTCAGTTTCTATCTGCCAGACGCATTGGAAATGTTTTCCTCTGGCATTCGCAGCAAGAGTCGCAGATTGCTTAACTGAGGAGCTCTGAGAATGGAACGGCAAGAGGTGTTCCGCTTTCGTCATAAACAGTGCTCCAGAGCGCTTGGCAACGGGCACAACGAAACGTGTGTGCGGGATAGTGACCATTCACGCCTAGTGCTGGCAATGCAGGAGCACTGCCAAAAGGCCAAGGAAGGGGCGTAGCATCCGGCTTGTGTGCAAAGCTTTCAGACTGCCAGAGGACCGCAGCTGTGGTAAGCCCGCTTGCTCATTTGACGTTAGCTGTCGCCTGCAAGAACTTCACCCGCATCTGGTTTATGCTGCTACCTGTTGTTAGGCGACAACAAGGGCACATGTAGCAAATGCTTTTTCCTGGCCCATTTTGCTAGGCCACGCTCTTCTGTGGCTCTTTAATGCTTGCCAAACTGCTATGTGCATGCTGCTGCTTCCATCTGACAAGGAGCACAACCTTCTGACAGCAGCTTTCAACTTGCCTAAGGAAGAGCTTGGCCATTTAGATGTGCTGCAAATCTGTGTGTGTGTAAGGTGCAGGTGCAAGCTCCTGACAATGGTGTTCTCCAGGTTCAGTTTCTATCTGCCAGACGCATTGGAAATGTTTTCCTCTGGCATTCGCAGCAAGAGTCGCAGATTGCTTAACTGAGGAGCTCTGAGAATGGAACGGCAAGAGGTGTTCCGCTTTCGTCATAAACAGTGCTCCAGAGCGCTTGGCAACGGGCACAACGAAACGTGTGTGCGGGATAGTGACCATTCACGCCTAGTGCTGGCAATGCACGAGCACTGCCAAAAGGCCAAGGGAGGCGCTTAGAATCCGGCTTGTGCGCAAAGCTTTCAGACTGCCAGAGGACCGCAGCTATGGTAAACCCGCTTGCTCATTTGACGTTAGCTGTCGCCTGCAAGAACTTCACCCGCATCTGGTTTATGCTGCTACCTGTTGTTAGGTGACAACAAGGGCACATATAGCAAATGCTTTTTCCTGTTTCATTTTGCTATGCCACGCTCTTCTGTGGCTCTTTAGTGCTTGCCAAACTGCTATGTGCGTGCTGCTGCTTCCATCTGACAAGGAGCACAACCTTCTGACAGCAGCTTTCAACTTGCCTAAGAAAGAGCTTGGCCATTTAGATGTGCTGAAAACCCGTGTGTGTGTAAGGTGCAGGTGCAAGCTCCTGACAAAGCTTTTCTCCAGGTTCAGTTTCTATCTGCCAGACACATTGGAAATGTTTTCCTCTGGCATTCGCAGCAAGAGTCGCAGATTGCTTAACTGAGGAGCTCTGAGAATGGAACGGCAAGAGGTGTTCCGCTTTCGTCATAAACAGTGCTCCAGAGCGCTTGGCAACGGGCACAACGAAACGTGTGTGCGGGATAGTGACCATTCACGCCTAGTGCTGGCAATGCACGAGCACTGCCAAAAGGCCAAGGGAGGCGCTTAGAATCCGGCTTGTGCGCAAAGCTTTCAGACTGCCAGAGGACCGCAGCTGTGGTAAGCCCGCTTGCTCATTTGACGTTAGCTGTCGCCTGCAAGAACTTCACCCGCATCTGGTTTATGCTGCTACCTGTTGTTAGGAGACAACAAGGGCACATGTAGCAAATGCTTTTTCCTGTTTCATTTTTCTAGGCCACGCTCTTCTGTGGCTCTTTAGTGCTTGCCAAACTGCTATGTGCGTGCTGCTGCTTCCATCTGACAAGGAGCACAACCTTCTGACAGCTGCTTTCAACTTGCCTAAGAAAGAGCTTAGCCATTTAGATGTGCTGCAAACCCGTGTGTGTGTAAGGTGCAGGTGCCAGCTCCTGACAAAGCTTTTCTCCAGGTTCAGTTTCTATCTGCCAGACACATTGGAAATGTTTTCCTCTGGCATTCGCAGCAAGAGTCGCAGATTGCTTAACTGAGGAGCTCTGAGAATGGAACGGCAAGAGGTGTTCCGCTTTCGTCATAAACAGTGCTCCAGAGCGCTTGGCAACGGGCCAATCGAAACGTGTGTGCGGGATAGTGACCATTCACGCCTAGTGCTGGCAATGCAGGAGCACTGCCAAAAGGCCAAGGAAGGGGCGTAGCATGCGGCTTGTGTGCAAAGCTTTCAGACTGCCAGAGGACCGCAGCTGTGGTAAGCCCGCTTGCTCATTTGACGTTAGCTGTCGCCTGCAAGAACTTCACCCGCATCTGGTTTATGCTGCTACCTGTTGTTAGGCGACAACAAGGGCACATGTAGCAAATGCTTTTTCCTGGCCCATTTTGCTAGGCCACGCTCTTCTGTGGCTCTTTAGTGCTTGCCAAACTGCTATGTGCGTGCTGCTGCTTCCATCTGACAAGGAGCACAGCCTTCTGACAGCAGCTTTCAACTTGCCTAAGAAAGAGCTTGGCCATTTAGATGTGCTGCAAACCCGTGTGTGTGTAAGGTGCAGGTGCAAGCTCCTGACAAAGCTTTTCTCCAGGTTCAGTTTCTCCCTGCCAGACACATTGGAAATGTTTTCCTCTGGCATTCGAAGCAAGAGTCGCAGATTGCTTAACTGAGGAGCTCTGAGAATGGAACGGCAAGAGGTGTTCCGCTTTCGTCATAAACAGTGCTCCAGAGCGCTTGGCAACGGGCACAACGAAACGTGTGTGCGGGATAGTGACCATTCACACCTAGTGCTGGCAATGCACGAGCACTGCCAAAAGGCCAAGGGAGGCGCTTAGCATCCGGCTTGTGCGCAAAGCTTTCAGACTGCCAGAGGACCGCAGCTATGGTAAACCCGCTTGCTCATTTGACGTTAGCTGTCGCCTGCAAGAACTTCACCCGCATCTGGTTTATGCTGCTACCTGTTGTTAGGAGACAACAAGGGCACATGTAGCAAATGCTTTTTCCTGTTTCATTTTGCTAGGCCACGCTCTTCTGTGGCTCTTTAGTGCTTGCCAAACTGCTATGTGCGTGCTGCTGCTTCCATCTGACAAGGAGCACAACCTTCTGACAGCAGCTTTCAACTTGCCTAAGAAAGAGCTTGGCCATTTAGATGTGCTGCAAATCTGTGTGTGTGTAAGGTACAGGTGCAAGCTCCTGACAAAGGTGTTCTCCAGGTTCAGTTTCTCCCTGCCAGACGCATTGGAAATGTTTTCCTCTGGCATTCGCAGCAAGAGTCGCAGATTGCTTAACTGAGGAGCTCTGAGAATGGAACGGCAAGAGGTGTTCCGCTTTCGTCATAAACAGTGCTCCAGAGCGCTTGGCAACGGGCACAACGAAACGTGTGTGCGGGATAGTGACCATTCACGCCTAGTGCTGGCAATGCACGAGCACTGCCAAAAGGCCAAGGGAGGCGCTTAGAATCCGGCTTGTGCGCAAAGCTTTCAGACTGCCAGAGGACCGCAGCTATGGTAAACCCGCTTGCTCATTTGACGTTAGCTGTCGCCTGCAAGAACTTCACCCGCATCTGGTTTATGCTGCTACCTGTTGTTAGGCGACAACAAGGGCACATGTAGCAAATGCTTTTTCCTGGCCCATTTTGCTAGGCCACGCTCTTCTGTGGCTCTTTAGTGCTTGCCAAACTGCTATGTGCGTGCTGCTGCTTCCATCTGACAAGGAGCACAACCTTCTGACAGCAGCTTTCAACTTGCCTAAGAAAGAGCTTGGCCATTTAGATGTGCTGCAAACCCGTGTGTGTGTAAGGTGCAGGTGCCAACTCCTGACAAAGGTGTTCTCCAGGTTCAGTTTCTATCTGCCAGACGCATTGGAAATGTTTTCCTCTGGCATTCGCAGCAAGAGTCGCAGATTGCTTAACTGAGGAGCTCTGAGAATGGAACGGCAAGAGGTGTTCCGCTTTCGTCATAAACAGTGCTCCAGAGCGCTTGGCAACGGGCACAACGAAACGTGTGTGCGGGATAGTGACCATTCACACCTAGTGCTGGCAATGCACGAGCACTGCCAAAAGGCCAAGGGAGGCGCTTAGCATCCGGCTTGTGCGCAAAGCTTTCAGACTGCCAGAGGACCGCAGCTATGGTAAACCCGCTTGCTCATTTGACGTTAGCTGTCGCCTGCAAGAACTTCACCCGCATCTGGTTTATGCTGCTACCTGTTGTTAGGCGACAACAAGGGCACATGTAGCAAATGCTTTTTCCTGGCCCATTTTGCTAGGCCACGCTCTTCTGTGGCTCTTTAGTGCTTGCCAAACTGCTATGTGCGTGCTGCTGCTTCCATCTGACAAGGAGCACAACCTTCTGACAGCAGCTTTCAACTTGCCTAAGAAAGAGCTTGGCCATTTAGATGTGCTGCAAACCCGTGTGTGTGTAAGGTGCAGGTGCCAACTCCTGACAAAGGTGTTCTCCAGGTTCAGTTTCTATCTGCCAGACGCATTGGAAATGTTTTCCTCTGGCATTCGCAGCAAGAGTCGCAGATTGCTTAACTGAGGAGCTCTGAGAATGGAACGGCAAGAGGTGTTCCGCTTTCGTCATAAACAGTGCTCCAGAGCGCTTGGCAACGGGCACAACGAAACGTGTGTGCGGGATAGTGACCATTCACGCCTAGTGCTGGCAATGCAGGAGCACTGCCAAAAGGCCAAGGAAGGGGCGTAGCATCCGGCTTGTGTGCAAAGCTTTCAGACTGCCAGAGGACCGCAGCTGTGGTAAGCCCGCTTGCTCATTTGACGTTAGCTGTCGCCTGCAAGAACTTCACCCGCATCTGGTTTATGCTGCTACCTGTTGTTAGGCGACAACAAGGGCACATGTAGCAAATGCTTTTTCCTGGCCCATTTTGCTAGGCCACGCTCTTCTGTGGCTCTTTAATGCTTGCCAAACTGCTATGTGCATGCTGCTGCTTCCATCTGACAAGGAGCACAACCTTCTGACAGCAGCTTTCAACTTGCCTAAGGAAGAGCTTGGCCATTTAGATGTGCTGCAAATCTGTGTGTGTGTAAGGTGCAGGTGCAAGCTCCTGACAATGGTGTTCTCCAGGTTCAGTTTCTATCTGCCAGACGCATTGGAAATGTTTTCCTCTGGCATTCGCAGCAAGAGTCGCAGATTGCTTAACTGAGGAGCTCTGAGAATGGAACGGCAAGAGGTGTTCCGCTTTCGTCATAAACAGTGCTCCAGAGCGCTTGGCAACGGGCACAACGAAACGTGTGTGCGGGATAGTGACCATTCACGCCTAGTGCTGGCAATGCACGAGCACTGCCAAAAGGCCAAGGGAGGCGCTTAGAATCCGGCTTGTGCGCAAAGCTTTCAGACTGCCAGAGGACCGCAGCTATGGTAAACCCGCTTGCTCATTTGACGTTAGCTGTCGCCTGCAAGAACTTCACCCGCATCTGGTTTATGCTGCTACCTGTTGTTAGGTGACAACAAGGGCACATATAGCAAATGCTTTTTCCTGTTTCATTTTGCTATGCCACGCTCTTCTGTGGCTCTTTAGTGCTTGCCAAACTGCTATGTGCGTGCTGCTGCTTCCATCTGACAAGGAGCACAACCTTCTGACAGCAGCTTTCAACTTGCCTAAGAAAGAGCTTGGCCATTTAGATGTGCTGAAAACCCGTGTGTGTGTAAGGTGCAGGTGCAAGCTCCTGACAAAGCTTTTCTCCAGGTTCAGTTTCTATCTGCCAGACACATTGGAAATGTTTTCCTCTGGCATTCGCAGCAAGAGTCGCAGATTGCTTAACTGAGGAGCTCTGAGAATGGAACGGCAAGAGGTGTTCCGCTTTCGTCATAAACAGTGCTCCAGAGCGCTTGGCAACGGGCACAACGAAACGTGTGTGCGGGATAGTGACCATTCACGCCTAGTGCTGGCAATGCACGAGCACTGCCAAAAGGCCAAGGGAGGCGCTTAGAATCCGGCTTGTGCGCAAAGCTTTCAGACTGCCAGAGGACCGCAGCTGTGGTAAGCCCGCTTGCTCATTTGACGTTAGCTGTCGCCTGCAAGAACTTCACCCGCATCTGGTTTATGCTGCTACCTGTTGTTAGGAGACAACAAGGGCACATGTAGCAAATGCTTTTTCCTGTTTCATTTTTCTAGGCCACGCTCTTCTGTGGCTCTTTAGTGCTTGCCAAACTGCTATGTGCGTGCTGCTGCTTCCATCTGACAAGGAGCACAACCTTCTGACAGCAGCTTTCAACTTGCCTAAGAAAGAGCTTAGCCATTTAGATGTGCTGCAAACCCGTGTGTGTGTAAGGTGCAGGTGCCAGCTCCTGACAAAGCTTTTCTCCAGGTTCAGTTTCTATCTGCCAGACACATTGGAAATGTTTTCCTCTGGCATTCGCAGCAAGAGTCGCAGATTGCTTAACTGAGGAGCTCTGAGAATGGAACGGCAAGAGGTGTTCCGCTTTCGTCATAAACAGTGCTCCAGAGCGCTTGGCAACGGGCCAATCGAAACGTGTGTGCGGGATAGTGACCATTCACGCCTAGTGCTGGCAATGCAGGAGCACTGCCAAAAGGCCAAGGAAGGGGCGGAGCATCCGGCTTGTGCGCAAAGCTTTCAGACTGCCAGAGGACCGCAGCTATGGTAAACCCGCTTGCTCATTTGACGTTAGCTGTCGCCTGCAAGAACTTCACCCGCATCTGGTTTATGCTGCTACCTGTTGTTAGGCGACAACAAGGGCACATGTAGCAAATGCTTTTTCCTGGCCCATTTTGCTAGGCCACGCTCTTCTGTGGCTCTTTAGTGCTTGCCAAACTGCTATGTGCGTGCTGCTGCTTCCATCTGACAAGGAGCACAACCTTCTGACAGCAGCTTTCAACTTGCCTAAGAAAGAGCTTGGCCATTTAGATGTGCTGCAAACCCGTGTGTGTGTAAGGTGCAGGTGCCAACTCCTGACAAAGGTGTTCTCCAGGTTCAGTTTCTATCTGCCAGACGCATTGGAAATGTTTTCCTCTGGCATTCGCAGCAAGAGTCGCAGATTGCTTAACTGAGGAGCTCTGAGAATGGAACGGCAAGAGGTGTTCCGCTTTCGTCATAAACAGTGCTCCAGAGCGCTTGGCAACGGGCACAACGAAACGTGTGTGCGGGATAGTGACCATTCACGCCTAGTGCTGGCAATGCAGGAGCACTGCCAAAAGGCCAAGGAAGGGGCGTAGCATCCGGCTTGTGTGCAAAGCTTTCAGACTGCCAGAGGACCGCAGCTGTGGTAAGCCCGCTTGCTCATTTGACGTTAGCTGTCGCCTGCAAGAACTTCACCCGCATCTGGTTTATGCTGCTACCTGTTGTTAGGCGACAACAAGGGCACATGTAGCAAATGCTTTTTCCTGGCCCATTTTGCTAGGCCACGCTCTTCTGTGGCTCTTTAATGCTTGCCAAACTGCTATGTGCATGCTGCTGCTTCCATCTGACAAGGAGCACAACCTTCTGACAGCAGCTTTCAACTTGCCTAAGGAAGAGCTTGGCCATTTAGATGTGCTGCAAATCTGTGTGTGTGTAAGGTGCAGGTGCAAGCTCCTGACAATGGTGTTCTCCAGGTTCAGTTTCTATCTGCCAGACGCATTGGAAATGTTTTCCTCTGGCATTCGCAGCAAGAGTCGCAGATTGCTTAACTGAGGAGCTCTGAGAATGGAACGGCAAGAGGTGTTCCGCTTTCGTCATAAACAGTGCTCCAGAGCGCTTGGCAACGGGCACAACGAAACGTGTGTGCGGGATAGTGACCATTCACGCCTAGTGCTGGCAATGCACGAGCACTGCCAAAAGGCCAAGGGAGGCGCTTAGAATCCGGCTTGTGCGCAAAGCTTTCAGACTGCCAGAGGACCGCAGCTATGGTAAACCCGCTTGCTCATTTGACGTTAGCTGTCGCCTGCAAGAACTTCACCCGCATCTGGTTTATGCTGCTACCTGTTGTTAGGTGACAACAAGGGCACATATAGCAAATGCTTTTTCCTGTTTCATTTTGCTATGCCACGCTCTTCTGTGGCTCTTTAGTGCTTGCCAAACTGCTATGTGCGTGCTGCTGCTTCCATCTGACAAGGAGCACAACCTTCTGACAGCAGCTTTCAACTTGCCTAAGAAAGAGCTTGGCCATTTAGATGTGCTGCAAACCCGTGTGTGTGTAAGGTGCAGGTGCAAGCTCCTGACAAAGCTTTTCTCCAGGTTCAGTTTCTCCCTGCCAGACACATTGGAAATGTTTTCCTCTGGCATTCGAAGCAAGAGTCGCAGATTGCTTAACTGAGGAGCTCTGAGAATGGAACGGCAAGAGGTGTTCCGCTTTCGTCATAAACAGTGCTCCAGAGCGCTTGGCAACGGGCACAACGAAACGTGTGTGCGGGATAGTGACCATTCACACCTAGTGCTGGCAATGCACGAGCACTGCCAAAAGGCCAAGGGAGGCGCTTAGCATCCGGCTTGTGCGCAAAGCTTTCAGACTGCCAGAGGACCGCAGCTATGGTAAACCCGCTTGCTCATTTGACGTTAGCTGTCGCCTGCAAGAACTTCACCCGCATCTGGTTTATGCTGCTACCTGTTGTTAGGCGACAACAAGGGCACATGTAGCAAATGCTTTTTCCTGTTTCATTTTGCTAGGCCACGCTCTTCTGTGGCTCTTTAGTGCTTGCCAAACTGCTATGTGCGTGCTGCTGCTTCCATCTGACAAGGAGCACAACCTTCTGACAGCAGCTTTCAACTTGCCTAAGAAAGAGCTTGGCCATTTAGATGTGCTGCAAATCTGTGTGTGTGTAAGGTGCAGGTGCAAGCTCCTGACAATGGTGTTCTCCAGGTTCAGTTTCTATCTGCCAGACGCATTGGAAATGTTTTCCTCTGGCATTCGCACCAAGAGTCGTAGATTGCTTAACTGAGGAGCTCTGAGAATGGAACGGCAAGAGGTGTTCCGCTTTCGTCATAAACAGTGCTCCAGAGCGCTTGGCAACGGGCACAACGAAACGTGTGTGCGGGATAGTGACCATTCACGCCTAGTGCTGGCAATGCACGAGCACTGCCAAAAGGCCAAGGGAGGCGCTTAGAATCCGGCTTGTGCGCAAAGCTTTCAGACTGCCAGAGGACCGCAGCTTTGGTAAACCCGCTTGCTCATTTGACGTTAGCTGTCGCCTGCAAGAACTTCACCCGCATCTGGTTTATGCTGCTACTTGTTGTTAGGCGACAACAAGGGCACATGTAGCAAATGCTTTTTCCTGTTTCATTTTGCTAGGCCACGCTCTTCTGTGGCTCTTTAGTGCTTGCCAAACTGCTATGTGCGTGCTGCTGCTTCCATCTGACAAGGAGCACAACCTTCTGACAGCAGCTTTCAACTTGCCTAAGGAAGAGCTTGGCCATTTAGATGTGCTGCAAACCCGTGTGTGTGTAAGGTGCAGGTGCCAGCTCCTGACAAAGGTGTTCTCCAGGTTCAGTTTCTATCTGCCAGACGCATTGGAAATGTTTTCCTCTGGCATTCGCAGCAAGAGTCGCAGATTGCTTAACTGAGGAGCTCTGAGAATGGAACGGCAAGAGGTGTTCCGCTTTCGTCATAAACAGTGCTCCAGAGCGCTTGGCAACGGGCACAACGAAACGTGTGTGCGGGATAGTGACCATTCACGCCTAGTGCTGGCAATGCAGGAGCACTGCCAAAAGGCCAAGGAAGGGGCGTAGCATCCGGCTTGTGTGCAAAGCTTTCAGACTGCCAGAGGACCGCAGCTGTGGTAAGCCCGCTTGCTCATTTGACGTTAGCTGTCGCCTGCAAGAACTTCACCCGCATCTGGTTTATGCTGCTACCTGTTGTTAGGCGACAACAAGGGCACATGTAGCAAATGCTTTTTCCTGGCCCATTTTGCTAGGCCACGCTCTTCTGTGGCTCTTTAGTGCTTGCCAAATTGCTATGTGCGTGCTGCTGCTTCCATCTGACAAGGAGCACAACCTTCTGACAGCAGCTTTCAACTTGCCTAAGGAAGAGCTTGGCCATTTAGATGTGCTGCAAATCTGTGTGTGTGTAAGTTGCAGGTGCAAGCTCCTGACAATGGTGTTCTCCAGGTTCAGTTTCTATCTGCCAGACGCATTGGAAATGTTTTCCTCTGGCATTCGCAGCAAGAGTCGCAGATTGCTTAACTGAGGAGCTCTGAGAATGGAACGGCAAGAGGTGTTCCGCTTTCGTCATAAACAGTGCTCCAGAGCGCTTGGCAACGGGCACAACGAAACGTGTGTGCGGGATAGTGACCATTCACGCCTAGTGCTGGCAATGCACGAGCACTGCCAAAAGGCCAAGGGAGGCGCTTAGAATCCGGCTTGTGCGCAAAGCTTTCAGACTGCCAGAGGACCGCAGCTGTGGTAAACCCGCTTGCTCATTTGACGTTAGCTGTCGCCTGCAAGAACTTCACCCGCATCTGGTTTATGCTGCTACCTGTTGTTAGGAGACAACAAGGGCACATGTAGCAAATGCTTTTTCCTGTTTCATTTTGCTAGGCCACGCTCTTCTGTGGCTCTTTAGTGCTTGCCAAACTGCTATGTGCGTGCTGCTGCTTCCATCTGACAAGGAGCACAACCTTCTGACAGCAGCTTTCAACTTGCCTAAGGAAGAGCTTGGCCATTTAGATGTGCTGCAAATCTGTGTGTGTGTAAGGTGCAGGTGCAAGCTCCTGACAATGGTGTTCTCCAGGTTCAGTTTCTATCTGCCAGACGCATTGGAAATGTTTTCCTCTGGCATTCGCACCAAGAGTCGTAGATTGCTTAACTGAGGAGCTCTGAGAATGGAACGGCAAGAGGTGTTCCGCTTTCGTCATAAACAGTGCTCCAGAGCGCTTGGCAACGGGCACAACGAAACGTGTGTGCGGGATAGTGACCATTCACACCTAGTGCTGGCAATGCACGAGCCCTGCCAAAAGGCCAAGGGAGGCGCTTAGAATCCGGCTTGTGCGCAAAGCTTTCAGACTGCCAGAGGACCGCAGCTATGGTAAACCCGCTTGCTCATTTGACGTTAGCTGTCGCCTGCAAGAACTTCACCCGCATCTGGTTTATGCTGCTACCTGTTGTTAG
Source organism: Poecile atricapillus (assembly GCF_030490865.1). Classification (NCBI taxonomy): domain Eukaryota; kingdom Metazoa; phylum Chordata; class Aves; order Passeriformes; family Paridae; genus Poecile; species Poecile atricapillus. Next base: position 1,642,619 of record NC_081256.1, on the reverse strand, counting down.
GCGACAACAAGGGCACATGTAGCAAATGCTTTTTCCTGTTTCATTTTGCTATGCCACGCTCTTCTGTGGCTCTTTAGTGCTTGCCAAACTGCTATGTGCGTGCTGCTGCTTCCATCTGACAAGGAGCACAACCTTCTGACAGCAGCTTTCAACTTGCCTAAGAAAGAGCTTGGCCATTTAGATGTGCTGCAAACCCGTGTGTGTGTAAGGTGCAGGTGCAAGCTCCTGACAAAGCTTTTCTCCAGGTTCAGTTTCTATCTGCCAGACACATTGGAAATGTTTTCCTCTGGCATTCGAAGCAAGAGTCGCAGATTGCTTAACTGAGGAGCTCTGAGAATGGAACGGCAAGAGGTGTTCCGCTTTCGTCATAAACAGTGCTCCAGAGCGCTTGGCAACGGGCACAACGAAACGTGTGTGCGGGATAGTGACCATTCACGCCTAGTGCTGGCAATGCAGGAGCACTGCCAAAAGGCAAAGGAAGGGGCGTAGCATCCGGCTTGTGTGCAAAGCTTTCAGACTGCCAGAGGACCGCAGCTGTGGTAAGCCCGCTTGCTCATTTGACGTTAGCTGTCGCCTGCAAGAACTTCACCCGCATCTGGTTTATGCTGCTACCTGTTGTTAGGCGACAACAAGGGCACATGTAGCAAATGCTTTTTCCTGGCCCATTTTGCTATGCCACGCTCTTCTGTGGCTCTTTAATGCTTGCCAAACTGCTATGTGCATGCTGCTGCTTCCATCTGACAAGGAGCACAACCTTCTGACAGCAGCTTTCAACTTGCCTAAGGAAGAGCTTGGCCATTTAGATGTGCTGCAAATCTGTGTGTGTGTAAGGTGCAGGTGCAAGCTCCTGACAATGGTGTTCTCCAGGTTCAGTTTCTATCTGCCAGACGCATTGGAAATGTTTTCCTCTGGCATTCGCAGCAAGAGTCGCAGATTGCTTAACTGAGGAGCTCTGAGAATGGAACGGCAAGAGGTGTTCCGCTTTCGTCATAAACAGTGCTCCAGAGCGCTTGGCAACGGGCACAACGAAACGTGTGTGCGGGATAGTGACCATTCACACCTAGTGCTGGCAATGCACGAGCACTGCCAAAAGGCCAAGGGAGGCGCTTAGCATCCGGCTTGTGCGCAAAGCTTTCAGACTGCCAGAGGACCGCAGCTATGGTAAACCCGCTTGCTCATTTGACGTTAGCTGTCGCCTGCAAGAACTTCACCCGCATCTGGTTTATGCTGCTACCTGTTGTTAGGCGACAACAAGGGCACATGTAGCAAATGCTTTTTCCTGGCCCATTTTGCTAGGCCACGCTCTTCTGTGGCTCTTTAGTGCTTGCCAAACTGCTATGTGCGTGCTGCTGCTTCCATCTGACAAGGAGCACAACCTTCTGACAGCAGCTTTCAACTTGCCTAAGAAAGAGCTTGGCCATTTAGATGTGCTGCAAACCCGTGTGTGTGTAAGGTGCAGGTGCCAACTCCTGACAAAGGTGTTCTCCAGGTTCAGTTTCTATCTGCCAGACGCATTGGAAATGTTTTCCTCTGGCATTCGCAGCAAGAGTCGCAGATTGCTTAACTGAGGAGCTCTGAGAATGGAACGGCAAGAGGTGTTCCGCTTTCGTCATAAACAGTGCTCCAGAGCGCTTGGCAACGGGCACAACGAAACGTGTGTGCGGGATAGTGACCATTCACGCCTAGTGCTGGCAATGCAGGAGCACTGCCAAAAGGCCAAGGAAGGGGCGTAGCATCCGGCTTGTGTGCAAAGCTTTCAGACTGCCAGAGGACCGCAGCTGTGGTAAGCCCGCTTGCTCATTTGACGTTAGCTGTCGCCTGCAAGAACTTCACCCGCATCTGGTTTATGCTGCTACCTGTTGTTAGGCGACAACAAGGGCACATGTAGCAAATGCTTTTTCCTGTTTCATTTTGCTAGGCCACGCTCTTCTGTGGCTCTTTAGTGCTTGCCAAACTGCTATGTGCGTGCTGCTGCTTCCATCTGACAAGGAGCACAACCTTCTGACAGCAGCTTTCAACTTGCCTAAGAAAGAGCTTGGCCATTTAGATGTGCTGCAAACCCGTGTGTGTGTAAGGTGCAGGTGCCAACTCCTGACAAAGGTGTTCTCCAGGTTCAGTTTCTATCTGCCAGACGCATTGGAAATGTTTTCCTCTGGCATTCGCAGCAAGAGTCGCAGATTGCTTAACTGAGGAGCTCTGAGAATGGAACGGCAAGAGGTGTTCCGCTTTCGTCATAAACAGTGCTCCAGAGCGCTTGGCAACGGGCACAACGAAACGTGTGTGCGGGATAGTGACCATTCACGCCTAGTGCTGGCAATGCAGGAGCACTGCCAAAAGGCCAAGGAAGGGGCGTAGCATCCGGCTTGTGTGCAAAGCTTTCAGACTGCCAGAGGACCGCAGCTGTGGTAAGCCCGCTTGCTCATTTGACGTTAGCTGTCGCCTGCAAGAACTTCACCCGCATCTGGTTTATGCTGCTACCTGTTGTTAGGCGACAACAAGGGCACATGTAGCAAATGCTTTTTCCTGGCCCATTTTGCTAGGCCACGCTCTTCTGTGGCTCTTTAATGCTTGCCAAACTGCTATGTGCATGCTGCTGCTTCCATCTGACAAGGAGCACAACCTTCTGACAGCAGCTTTCAACTTGCCTAAGGAAGAGCTTGGCCATTTAGATGTGCTGCAAATCTGTGTGTGTGTAAGGTGCAGGTGCAAGCTCCTGACAATGGTGTTCTCCAGGTTCAGTTTCTATCTGCCAGACGCATTGGAAATGTTTTCCTCTGGCATTCGCAGCAAGAGTCGCAGATTGCTTAACTGAGGAGCTCTGAGAATGGAACGGCAAGAGGTGTTCCGCTTTCGTCATAAACAGTGCTCCAGAGCGCTTGGCAACGGGCACAACGAAACGTGTGTGCGGGATAGTGACCATTCACGCCTAGTGCTGGCAATGCACGAGCACTGCCAAAAGGCCAAGGGAGGCGCTTAGAATCCGGCTTGTGCGCAAAGCTTTCAGACTGCCAGAGGACCGCAGCTATGGTAAACCCGCTTGCTCATTTGACGTTAGCTGTCGCCTGCAAGAACTTCACCCGCATCTGGTTTATGCTGCTACCTGTTGTTAGGCGACAACAAGGGCACATATAGCAAATGCTTTTTCCTGTTTCATTTTGCTATGCCACGCTCTTCTGTGGCTCTTTAGTGCTTGCCAAACTGCTATGTGCGTGCTGCTGCTTCCATCTGACAAGGAGCACAACCTTCTGACAGCAGCTTTCAACTTGCCTAAGAAAGAGCTTGGCCATTTAGATGTGCTGAAAACCCGTGTGTGTGTAAGGTGCAGGTGCAAGCTCCTGACAAAGCTTTTCTCCAGGTTCAGTTTCTATCTGCCAGACACATTGGAAATGTTTTCCTCTGGCATTCGCAGCAAGAGTCGCAGATTGCTTAACTGAGGAGCTCTGAGAATGGAACGGCAAGAGGTGTTCCGCTTTCGTCATAAACAGTGCTCCAGAGCGCTTGGCAACGGGCACAACGAAACGTGTGTGCGGGATAGTGACCATTCACGCCTAGTGCTGGCAATGCACGAGCACTGCCAAAAGGCCAAGGGAGGCGCTTAGAATCCGGCTTGTGCGCAAAGCTTTCAGACTGCCAGAGGACCGCAGCTGTGGTAAGCCCGCTTGCTCATTTGACGTTAGCTGTCGCCTGCAAGAACTTCACCCGCATCTGGTTTATGCTGCTACCTGTTGTTAGGAGACAACAAGGGCACATGTAGCAAATGCTTTTTCCTGTTTCATTTTTCTAGGCCACGCTCTTCTGTGGCTCTTTAGTGCTTGCCAAACTGCTATGTGCGTGCTGCTGCTTCCATCTGACAAGGAGCACAACCTTCTGACAGCAGCTTTCAACTTGCCTAAGGAAGAGCTTGGCCATTTAGATGTGCTGCAAACCCGTGTGTGTGTAAGGTGCAGGTGCCAGCTCCTGACAAAGCTTTTCTCCAGGTTCAGTTTCTATCTGCCAGACACATTGGAAATGTTTTCCTCTGGCATTCGCAGCAAGAGTCGCAGATTGCTTAACTGAGGAGCTCTGAGAATGGAACGGCAAGAGGTGTTCCGCTTTCGTCATAAACAGTGCTCCAGAGCGCTTGGCAACGGGCACAACGAAACGTGTGTGCGGGATAGTGACCATTCACGCCTAGTGCTGGCAATGCACGAGCACTGCCAAAAGGCCAAGGGAGGCGCTTAGAATCCGGCTTGTGCGCAAAGCTTTCAGACTGCCAGAGGACCGCAGCTGTGGTAAGCCCGCTTGCTCATTTGACGTTAGCTGTCGCCTGCAAGAACTTCACCCGCATCTGGTTTATGCTGCTACCTGTTGTTAGGAGACAACAAGGGCACATGTAGCAAATGCTTTTTCCTGTTTCATTTTTCTAGGCCACGCTCTTCTGTGGCTCTTTAGTGCTTGCCAAACTGCTATGTGCGTGCTGCTGCTTCCATCTGACAAGGAGCACAACCTTCTGACAGCAGCTTTCAACTTGCCTAAGAAAGAGCTTAGCCATTTAGATGTGCTGCAAACCCGTGTGTGTGTAAGGTGCAGGTGCCAGCTCCTGACAAAGCTTTTCTCCAGGTTCAGTTTCTATCTGCCAGACACATTGGAAATGTTTTCCTCTGGCATTCGCAGCAAGAGTCGCAGATTGCTTAACTGAGGAGCTCTGAGAATGGAACGGCAAGAGGTGTTCCGCTTTCGTCATAAACAGTGCTCCAGAGCGCTTGGCAACGGGCCAATCGAAACGTGTGTGCGGGATAGTGACCATTCACGCCTAGTGCTGGCAATGCAGGAGCACTGCCAAAAGGCCAACGAAGGGGCGTAGCATGCGGCTTGTGTGCAAAGCTTTCAGACTGCCAGAGGACCGCAGCTGTGGTAAGCCCGCTTGCTCATTTGACGTTAGCTGTCGCCTGCAAGAACTTCACCCGCATCTGGTTTATGCTGCTACCTGTTGTTAGGCGACAACAAGGGCACATGTAGCAAATGCTTTTTCCTGGCCCATTTTGCTAGGCCACGCTCTTCTGTGGCTCTTTAGTGCTTGCCAAACTGCTATGTGCGTGCTGCTGCTTCCATCTGACAAGGAGCACAACCTTCTGACAGCAGCTTTCAACTTGCCTAAGAAAGAGCTTGGCCATTTAGATGTGCTGCAAATCTGTGTGTGTGTAAGGTGCAGGTGCAAGCTCCTGACAATGGTGTTCTCCAGGTTCAGTTTCTATCTGCCAGACGCATTGGAAATGTTTTCCTCTGGCATTCGCACCAAGAGTCGTAGATTGCTTAACTGAGGAGCTCTGAGAATGGAACGGCAAGAGGTGTTCCGCTTTCGTCATAAACAGTGCTCCAGAGCGCTTGGCAACGGGCACAACGAAACGTGTGTGCGGGATAGTGACCATTCACGCCTAGTGCTGGCAATGCAGGAGCACTGCCAAAAGGCCAAGGAAGGGGCGTAGCATCCGGCTTGTGTGCAAAGCTTTCAGACTGCCAGAGGACCGCAGCTGTGGTAAGCCCGCTTGCTCATTTGACGTTAGCTGTCGCCTGCAAGAACTTCACCCGCATCTGGTTTATGCTGCTACCTGTTGTTAGGCGACAACAAGGGCACATGTAGCAAATGCTTTTTCCTGGCCCATTTTGCTAGGCCACGCTCTTCTGTGGCTCTTTAGTGCTTGCCAAATTGCTATGTGCGTGCTGCTGCTTCCATCTGACAAGGAGCACAACCTTCTGACAGCAGCTTTCAACTTGCCTAAGGAAGAGCTTGGCCATTTAGATGTGCTGCAAATCTGTGTGTGTGTAAGTTGCAGGTGCAAGCTCCTGACAATGGTGTTCTCCAGGTTCAGTTTCTATCTGCCAGACGCATTGGAAATGTTTTCCTCTGGCATTCGCAGCAAGAGTCGCAGATTGCTTAACTGAGGAGCTCTGAGAATGGAACGGCAAGAGGTGTTCCGCTTTCGTCATAAACAGTGCTCCAGAGCGCTTGGCAACGGGCACAACGAAACGTGTGTGCGGGATAGTGACCATTCACGCCTAGTGCTGGCAATGCAGGAGCACTGCCAAAAGGCCAAGGGAGGCGCTTAGAATCCGGCTTGTGCGCAAAGCTTTCAGACTGCCAGAGGACCGCAGCTGTGGTAAACCCGCTTGCTCATTTGACGTTAGCTGTCGCCTGCAAGAACTTCACCCGCATCTGGTTTATGCTGCTACCTGTTGTTAGGAGACAACAAGGGCACATGTAGCAAATGCTTTTTCCTGTTTCATTTTGCTAGGCCACGCTCTTCTGTGGCTCTTTAGTGCTTGCCAAACTGCTATGTGCGTGCTGCTGCTTCCATCTGACAAGGAGCACAACCTTCTGACAGCAGCTTTCAACTTGCCTAAGGAAGAGCTTGGCCATTTAGATGTGCTGCAAATCTGTGTGTGTGTAAGGTGCAGGTGCAAGCTCCTGACAATGGTGTTCTCCAGGTTCAGTTTCTATCTGCCAGACGCATTGGAAATGTTTTCCTCTGGCATTCGCACCAAGAGTCGTAGATTGCTTAACTGAGGAGCTCTGAGAATGGAACGGCAAGAGGTGTTCCGCTTTCGTCATAAACAGTGCTCCAGAGCGCTTGGCAACGGGCACAACGAAACGTGTGTGCGGGATAGTGACCATTCACACCTAGTGCTGGCAATGCACGAGCCCTGCCAAAAGGCCAAGGGAGGCGCTTAGAATCCGGCTTGTGCGCAAAGCTTTCAGACTGCCAGAGGACCGCAGCTATGGTAAACCCGCTTGCTCATTTGACGTTAGCTGTCGCCTGCAAGAACTTCACCCGCATCTGGTTTATGCTGCTACCTGTTGTTAGGCGACAACAAGGGCACATGTAGCAAATGCTTTTTCCTGTTTCATTTTGCTATGCCACGCTCTTCTGTGGCTCTTTAGTGCTTGCCAAACTGCTATGTGCGTGCTGCTGCTTCCATCTGACAAGGAGCACAACCTTCTGACAGCAGCTTTCAACTTGCCTAAGAAAGAGCTTGGCCATTTAGATGTGCTGAAAACCCGTGTGTGTGTAAGGTGCAGGTGCAAGCTCCTGACAAAGCTTTTCTCCAGGTTCAGTTTCTATCTGCCAGACACATTGGAAATGTTTTCCTCTGGCATTCGAAGCAAGAGTCGCAGATTGCTTAACTGAGGAGCTCTGAGAATGGAACGGCAAGAGGTGTTCCGCTTTCGTCATAAACAGTGCTCCAGAGCGCTTGGCAACGGGCACAACGAAACGTGTGTGCGGGATAGTGACCATTCACACCTAGTGCTGGCAATGCAGGAGCACTGCCAAAAGGCAAAGGAAGGGGCGTAGCATCCGGCTTGTGTGCAAAGCTTTCAGACTGCCAGAGGACCGCAGCTGTGGTAAGCCCGCTTGCTCATTTGACGTTAGCTGTCGCCTGCAAGAACTTCACCCGCATCTGGTTTATGCTGCTACCTGTTGTTAGGCGACAACAAGGGCACATGTAGCAAATGCTTTTTCCTGGCCCATTTTGCTATGCCACGCTCTTCTGTGGCTCTTTAATGCTTGCCAAACTGCTATGTGCATGCTGCTGCTTCCATCTGACAAGGAGCACAACCTTCTGACAGCAGCTTTCAACTTGCCTAAGGAAGAGCTTGGCCATTTAGATGTGCTGCAAATCTGTGTGTGTGTAAGGTGCAGGTGCAAGCTCCTGACAATGGTGTTCTCCAGGTTCAGTTTCTATCTGCCAGACGCATTGGAAATGTTTTCCTCTGGCATTCGCAGCAAGAGTCGCAGATTGCTTAACTGAGGAGCTCTGAGAATGGAACGGCAAGAGGTGTTCCGCTTTCGTCATAAACAGTGCTCCAGAGCGCTTGGCAACGGGCACAACGAAACGTGTGTGCGGGATAGTGACCATTCACACCTAGTGCTGGCAATGCACGAGCACTGCCAAAAGGCCAAGGGAGGCGCTTAGCATCCGGCTTGTGCGCAAAGCTTTCAGACTGCCAGAGGACCGCAGCTATGGTAAACCCGCTTGCTCATTTGACGTTAGCTGTCGCCTGCAAGAACTTCACCCGCATCTGGTTTATGCTGCTACCTGTTGTTAGGCGACAACAAGGGCACATGTAGCAAATGCTTTTTCCTGGCCCATTTTGCTAGGCCACGCTCTTCTGTGGCTCTTTAGTGCTTGCCAAACTGCTATGTGCGTGCTGCTGCTTCCATCTGACAAGGAGCACAACCTTCTGACAGCAGCTTTCAACTTGCCTAAGAAAGAGCTTGGCCATTTAGATGTGCTGCAAACCCGTGTGTGTGTAAGGTGCAGGTGCCAACTCCTGACAAAGGTGTTCTCCAGGTTCAGTTTCTATCTGCCAGACGCATTGGAAATGTTTTCCTCTGGCATTCGCAGCAAGAGTCGCAGATTGCTTAACTGAGGAGCTCTGAGAATGGAACGGCAAGAGGTGTTCCGCTTTCGTCATAAACAGTGCTCCAGAGCGCTTGGCAACGGGCACAACGAAACGTGTGTGCGGGATAGTGACCATTCACGCCTAGTGCTGGCAATGCAGGAGCACTGCCAAAAGGCCAAGGAAGGGGCGTAGCATCCGGCTTGTGTGCAAAGCTTTCAGACTGCCAGAGGACCGCAGCTGTGGTAAGCCCGCTTGCTCATTTGACGTTAGCTGTCGCCTGCAAGAACTTCACCCGCATCTGGTTTATGCTGCTACCTGTTGTTAGGCGACAACAAGGGCACATGTAGCAAATGCTTTTTCCTGGCCCATTTTGCTAGGCCACGCTCTTCTGTGGCTCTTTAATGCTTGCCAAACTGCTATGTGCATGCTGCTGCTTCCATCTGACAAGGAGCACAACCTTCTGACAGCAGCTTTCAACTTGCCTAAGGAAGAGCTTGGCCATTTAGATGTGCTGCAAATCTGTGTGTGTGTAAGGTGCAGGTGCAAGCTCCTGACAATGGTGTTCTCCAGGTTCAGTTTCTATCTGCCAGACGCATTGGAAATGTTTTCCTCTGGCATTCGCAGCAAGAGTCGCAGATTGCTTAACTGAGGAGCTCTGAGAATGGAACGGCAAGAGGTGTTCCGCTTTCGTCATAAACAGTGCTCCAGAGCGCTTGGCAACGGGCACAACGAAACGTGTGTGCGGGATAGTGACCATTCACGCCTAGTGCTGGCAATGCACGAGCACTGCCAAAAGGCCAAGGGAGGCGCTTAGAATCCGGCTTGTGCGCAAAGCTTTCAGACTGCCAGAGGACCGCAGCTATGGTAAACCCGCTTGCTCATTTGACGTTAGCTGTCGCCTGCAAGAACTTCACCCGCATCTGGTTTATGCTGCTACCTGTTGTTAGGCGACAACAAGGGCACATATAGCAAATGCTTTTTCCTGTTTCATTTTGCTATGCCACGCTCTTCTGTGGCTCTTTAGTGCTTGCCAAACTGCTATGTGCGTGCTGCTGCTTCCATCTGACAAGGAGCACAACCTTCTGACAGCAGCTTTCAACTTGCCTAAGAAAGAGCTTGGCCATTTAGATGTGCTGAAAACCCGTGTGTGTGTAAGGTGCAGGTGCAAGCTCCTGACAAAGCTTTTCTCCAGGTTCAGTTTCTATCTGCCAGACACATTGGAAATGTTTTCCTCTGGCATTCGCAGCAAGAGTCGCAGATTGCTTAACTGAGGAGCTCTGAGAATGGAACGGCAAGAGGTGTTCCGCTTTCGTCATAAACAGTGCTCCAGAGCGCTTGGCAACGGGCACAACGAAACGTGTGTGCGGGATAGTGACCATTCACGCCTAGTGCTGGCAATGCACGAGCACTGCCAAAAGGCCAAGGGAGGCGCTTAGAATCCGGCTTGTGCGCAAAGCTTTCAGACTGCCAGAGGACCGCAGCTGTGGTAAGCCCGCTTGCTCATTTGACGTTAGCTGTCGCCTGCAAGAACTTCACCCGCATCTGGTTTATGCTGCTACCTGTTGTTAGGAGACAACAAGGGCACATGTAGCAAATGCTTTTTCCTGTTTCATTTTTCTAGGCCACGCTCTTCTGTGGCTCTTTAGTGCTTGCCAAACTGCTATGTGCGTGCTGCTGCTTCCATCTGACAAGGAGCACAACCTTCTGACAGCAGCTTTCAACTTGCCTAAGGAAGAGCTTGGCCATTTAGATGTGCTGCAAACCCGTGTGTGTGTAAGGTGCAGGTGCCAGCTCCTGACAAAGCTTTTCTCCAGGTTCAGTTTCTATCTGCCAGACACATTGGAAATGTTTTCCTCTGGCATTCGCAGCAAGAGTCGCAGATTGCTTAACTGAGGAGCTCTGAGAATGGAACGGCAAGAGGTGTTCCGCTTTCGTCATAAACAGTGCTCCAGAGCGCTTGGCAACGGGCCAATCGAAACGTGTGTGCGGGATAGTGACCATTCACGCCTAGTGCTGGCAATGCAGGAGCACTGCCAAAAGGCCAAGGAAGGGGCGTAGCATGCGGCTTGTGTGCAAAGCTTTCAGACTGCCAGAGGACCGCAGCTGTGGTAAGCCCGCTTGCTCATTTGACGTTAGCTGTCGCCTGCAAGAACTTCACCCGCATCTGGTTTATGCTGCTACCTGTTGTTAGGCGACAACAAGGGCACATGTAGCAAATGCTTTTTCCTGGCCCATTTTGCTAGGCCACGCTCTTCTGTGGCTCTTTAGTGCTTGCCAAACTGCTATGTGCGTGCTGCTGCTTCCATCTGACAAGGAGCACAGCCTTCTGACAGCAGCTTTCAACTTGCCTAAGAAAGAGCTTGGCCATTTAGATGTGCTGCAAATCTGTGTGTGTGTAAGGTGCAGGTGCAAGCTCCTGACAATGGTGTTCTCCAGCTTCAGTTTCTATCTGCCAGACGCATTGGAAATGTTTTCCTCTGGCATTCGCACCAAGAGTCGTAGATTGCTTAACTGAGGAGCTCTGAGAATGGAACGGCAAGAGGTGTTCCGCTTTCGTCATAAACAGTGCTCCAGAGCGCTTGGCAACGGGCACAACGAAACGTGTGTGCGGGATAGTGACCATTCACGCCTAGTGCTGGCAATGCAGGAGCACTGCCAAAAGGCCAAGGGAGGCGCTTAGAATCCGGCTTGTGTGCAAAGCTTTCAGACTGCCAGAGGACCGCAGCTGTGGTAAGCCCGCTTGCTCATTTGACGTTAGCTGTCGCCTGCAAGAACTTCACCCGCATCTGGTTTATGCTGCTACCTGTTGTTAGGCGACAACAAGGGCACATGTAGCAAATGCTTTTTCCTGGCCCATTTTGCTAGGCCACGCTCTTCTGTGGCTCTTTAGTGCTTGCCAAACTGCTATGTGCGTGCTGCTGCTTCCATCTGACAAGGAGCACAACCTTCTGACAGCAGCTTTCAACTTGCCTAAGGAAGAGCTTGGCCATTTAGATGTGCTGCAAATCTGTGTGTGTGTAAGTTGCAGGTGCAAGCTCCTGACAATGGTGTTCTCCAGGTTCAGTTTCTATCTGCCAGACGCATTGGAAATGTTTTCCTCTGGCATTCGCAGCAAGAGTCGCAGATTGCTTAACTGAGGAGCTCTGAGAATGGAACGGCAAGAGGTGTTCCGCTTTCGTCATAAACAGTGCTCCAGAGCGCTTGGCAACGGGCACAACGAAACGTGTGTGCGGGATAGTGACCATTCACGCCTAGTGCTGGCAATGCACGAGCACTGCCAAAAGGCCAAGGGAGGCGCTTAGAATCCGGCTTGTGCGCAAAGCTTTCAGACTGCCAGAGGACCGCAGCTGTGGTAAACCCGCTTGCTCATTTGACGTTAGCTGTCGCCTGCAAGAACTTCACCCGCATCTGGTTTATGCTGCTACCTGTTGTTAGGAGACAACAAGGGCACATGTAGCAAATGCTTTTTCCTGTTTCATTTTGCTAGGCCACGCTCTTCTGTGGCTCTTTAGTGCTTGCCAAACTGCTATGTGCGTGCTGCTGCTTCCATCTGACAAGGAGCACAACCTTCTGACAGCAGCTTTCAACTTGCCTAAGGAAGAGCTTGGCCATTTAGATGTGCTGCAAATCTGTGTGTGTGTAAGGTGCAGGTGCAAGCTCCTGACAATGGTGTTCTCCAGGTTCAGTTTCTATCTGCCAGACGCATTGGAAATGTTTTCCTCTGGCATTCGCACCAAGAGTCGTAGATTGCTTAACTGAGGAGCTCTGAGAATGGAACGGCAAGAGGTGTTCCGCTTTCGTCATAAACAGTGCTCCAGAGCGCTTGGCAACGGGCACAACGAAACGTGTGTGCGGGATAGTGACCATTCACACCTAGTGCTGGCAATGCACGAGCCCTGCCAAAAGGCCAAGGGAGGCGCTTAGAATCCGGCTTGTGCGCAAAGCTTTCAGACTGCCAGAGGACCGCAGCTATGGTAAACCCGCTTGCTCATTTGACGTTAGCTGTCGCCTGCAAGAACTTCACCCGCATCTGGTTTATGCTGCTACCTGTTGTTAGGCGACAACAAGGGCACATGTAGCAAATGCTTTTTCCTGTTTCATTTTGCTATGCCACGCTCTTCTGTGGCTCTTTAGTGCTTGCCAAACTGCTATGTGCGTGCTGCTGCTTCCATCTGACAAGGAGCACAACCTTCTGACAGCAGCTTTCAACTTGCCTAAGAAAGAGCTTGGCCATTTAGATGTGCTGAAAACCCGTGTGTGTGTAAGGTGCAGGTGCAAGCTCCTGACAAAGCTTTTCTCCAGGTTCAGTTTCTATCTGCCAGACACATTGGAAATGTTTTCCTCTGGCATTCGAAGCAAGAGTCGCAGATTGCTTAACTGAGGAGCTCTGAGAATGGAACGGCAAGAGGTGTTCCGCTTTCGTCATAAACAGTGCTCCAGAGCGCTTGGCAACGGGCACAACGAAACGTGTGTGCGGGATAGTGACCATTCACGCCTAGTGCTGGCAATGCAGGAGCACTGCCAAAAGGCAAAGGAAGGGGCGTAGCATCCGGCTTGTGTGCAAAGCTTTCAGACTGCCAGAGGACCGCAGCTGTGGTAAGCCCGCTTGCTCATTTGACGTTAGCTGTCGCCTGCAAGAACTTCACCCGCATCTGGTTTATGCTGCTACCTGTTGTTAGGCGACAACAAGGGCACATGTAGCAAATGCTTTTTCCTGGCCCATTTTGCTATGCCACGCTCTTCTGTGGCTCTTTAATGCTTGCCAAACTGCTATGTGCATGCTGCTGCTTCCATCTGACAAGGAGCACAACCTTCTGACAGCAGCTTTCAACTTGCCTAAGGAAGAGCTTGGCCATTTAGATGTGCTGCAAATCTGTGTGTGTGTAAGGTGCAGGTGCAAGCTCCTGACAATGGTGTTCTCCAGGTTCAGTTTCTATCTGCCAGACGCATTGGAAATGTTTTCCTCTGGCATTCGCACCAAGAGTCGTAGATTGCTTAACTGAGGAGCTCTGAGAATGGAACGGCAAGAGGTGTTCCGCTTTCGTCATAAACAGTGCTCCAGAGCGCTTGGCAACGGGCACAACGAAACGTGTGTGCGGGATAGTGACCATTCACACCTAGTGCTGGCAATGCACGAGCACTGCCAAAAGGCCAAGGGAGGCGCTTAGAATCCGGCTTGTGCGCAAAGCTTTCAGACTGCCAGAGGACCGCAGCTATGGTAAACCCGCTTGCTCATTTGACGTTAGCTGCCGCCTGCAAGAACTTCACCCGCATCTGGTTTATGCTGCTACTTGTTGTTAGGCGACAACAAGGGCACATGTAGCAAATGCTTTTTCCTGTTTCATTTTGCTAGGCCACGCTCTTCTGTGGCTCTTTAGTGCTTGCCAAACTGCTATGTGCGTGCTGCTGCTTCCATCTGACAAGGAGCACAACCTTCTGACAGCAGCTTTCAACTTGCCTAAGAAAGAGCTTGGCCATTTAGATGTGCTGAAAACCCGTGTGTGTGTAAGGTGCAGGTGCAAGCTCCTGACAATGGTGTTCTCCAGGTTCAGTTTCTATCTGCCAGACGCATTGGAAATGTTTTCCTCTGGCATTCGCAGCAAGAGTCGCAGATTGCTTAACTGAGGAGCTCTGAGAATGGAACGGCAAGAGGTGTTCCGCTTTCGTCATAAACAGTGCTCCAGAGCGCTTGGCAACGGGCACAACGAAACGTGTGTGCGGGATAGTGACCATTCACACCTAGTGCTGGCAATGCACGAGCACTGCCAAAAGGCCAAGGGAGGCGCTTAGAATCCGGCTTGTGTGCAAAGCTTTCAGACTGCCAGAGGACCGCAGCTGTGGTAAACCCGCTTGCTCATTTGACGTTAGCTGTCGCCTGCAAGAACTTCACCCGCATCTGGTTTATGCTGCTACCTGTTGTTAGGCGACAACAAGGGCACATGTAGCAAATGCTTTTTCCTGTTTCATTTTGCTAGGCCACGCTCTTCTGCGGCTCTTTAGTGCTTGCCAAACTGCTATGTGCGTGCTGCTGCTTCCATCTGACAAGGAGCACAACCTTCTGACAGCAGCTTTCAACTTGCCTAAGAAAGAGCTTGGCCATTTAGATGTGCTGAAAACCCGTGTGTGTGTAAGGTGCAGGTGCAAGCTCCTGACAATGGTGTTCTCCAGGTTCAGTTTCTATCTGCCAGACGCATTGGAAATGTTTTCCTCTGGCATTCGCAGCAAGAGTCGCAGATTGCTTAACTGAGGAGCTCTGAGAATGGAACGGCAAGAGGTGTTCCGCTTTCGTCATAAACAGTGCTCCAGAGCGCTTGGCAACGGGCACAACGAAACGTGTGTGCGGGATAGTGACCATTCACACCTAGTGCTGGCAATGCACGAGCACTGCCAAAAGGCCAAGGGAGGCGCTTAGAATCCGGCTTGTGCGCAAAGCTTTCAGACTGCCAGAGGACCGCAGCTGTGGTAAACCCGCTTGCTCATTTGACGTTAGCTGTCGCCTGCAAGAACTTCACCCGCATCTGGTTTATGCTGCTACCTGTTGTTAGGCGACAACAAGGGCACATGTAGCAAATGCTTTTTCCTGTTTCATTTTGCTAGGCCACGCTCTTCTGTGGCTCTTTAGTGCTTGCCAAACTGCTATGTGCATGCTGCTGCTTCCATCTGACAAGGAGCACAACCTTCTGACAGCAGCTTTCAACTTGCCTAAGAAAGAGCTTGGCCATTTAGATGTGCTGCAAACCCGTGTGTGTGTAAGGTGCAGTTGCAAGCTCCTGACAATGGTGTTCTCCAGGTTCAGTTTCTATCTGCCAGACGCATTGGAAATGTTTTCCTCTGGCATTCGCAGCAAGAGTCGCAGATTGCTTAACTGAGGAGCTCTGAGAATGGAACGGCAAGAGGTGTTCCGCTTTCGTCATAAACAGTGCTCCAGAGCGCTTGGCAACGGGCACAACGAAACGTGTGTGCGGGATAGTGACCATTCACACCTAGTGCTGGCAATGCACGAGCACTGCCAAAAGGCCAAGGGAGGCGCTTAGCATCCGGCTTGTGCGCAAAGCTTTCAGACTGCCAGAGGACCGCAGCTATGGTAAACCCGCTTGCTCATTTGACGTTAGCTGTCGCCTGCAAGAACTTCACCCGCATGTGGTTTATGCTGCTACCTGTTGTTAGGAGACAACAAGGGCACATGTAGCAAATGCTTTTTCCTGTTTCATTTTGCTAGGCCACGCTCTTCTGTGGCTCTTTAGTGCTTGCCAAACTGCTATGTGCGTGCTGCTGCTTCCATCTGACAAGGAGCACAACCTTCTGACAGCAGCTTTCAACTTGCCTAAGAAAGAGCTTGGCCATTTAGATGTGCTGCAAATCTGTGTGTGTGTAAGGTGCAGGTGCAAGCTCCTGACAATGGTGTTCTCCAGGTTCAGTTTCTATCTGCCAGACGCATTGGAAATGTTTTCCTCTGGCATTCGCACCAAGAGTCGTAGATTGCTTAACTGAGGAGCTCTGAGAATGGAACGGCAAGAGGTGTTCCGCTTTCGTCATAAACAGTGCTCCAGAGCGCTTGGCAACGGGCACAACGAAACGTGTGTGCGGGATAGTGACCATTCACGCCTAGTGCTGGCAATGCACGAGCACTGCCAAAAGGCCAAGGGAGGCGCTTAGAATCCGGCTTGTGCGCAAAGCTTTCAGACTGCCAGAGGACCGCAGCTATGGTAAACCCGCTTGCTCATTTGACGTTAGCTGTCGCCTGCAAGAACTTCACCCGCATCTGGTTTATGCTGCTACTTGTTGTTAGGCGACAACAAGGGCACATGTAGCAAATGCTTTTTCCTGTTTCATTTTGCTAGGCCACGCTCTTCTGTGGCTCTTTAGTGCTTGCCAAACTGCTATGTGCGTGCTGCTGCTTCCATCTGACAAGGAGCACAACCTTCTGACAGCAGCTTTCAACTTGCCTAAGGAAGAGCTTGGCCATTTAGATGTGCTGCAAACCCGTGTGTGTGTAAGGTGCAGGTGCCAGCTCCTGACAAAGGTGTTCTCCAGGTTCAGTTTCTATCTGCCAGACGCATTGGAAATGTTTTCCTCTGGCATTCGCAGCAAGAGTCGCAGATTGCTTAACTGAGGAGCTCTGAGAATGGAACGGCAAGAGGTGTTCCGCTTTCGTCATAAACAGTGCTCCAGAGCGCTTGGCAACGGGCACAACGAAACGTGTGTGCGGGATAGTGACCATTCACGCCTAGTGCTGGCAATGCAGGAGCACTGCCAAAAGGCCAAGGAAGGGGCGTAGCATCCGGCTTGTGTGCAAAGCTTTCAGACTGCCAGAGGACCGCAGCTGTGGTAAGCCCGCTTGCTCATTTGACGTTAGCTGTCGCCTGCAAGAACTTCACCCGCATCTGGTTTATGCTGCTACCTGTTGTTAGGCGACAACAAGGGCACATGTAGCAAATGCTTTTTCCTGTTTCATTTTGCTAGGCCACGCTCTTCTGTGGCTCTTTAGTGCTTGCCAAACTGCTATGTGCGTGCTGCTGCTTCCATCTGACAAGGAGCACAGCCTTCTGACAGCAGCTTTCAACTTGCCTAAGAAAGAGCTTGGCCATTTAGATGTGCTGCAAACCCGTGTGTGTGTAAGGTGCAGGTGCAAGCTCCTGACAAAGCTTTTCTCCAGGTTCAGTTTCTCCCTGCCAGACACATTGGAAATGTTTTCCTCTGGCATTCGAAGCAAGAGTCGCAGATTGCTTAACTGAGGAGCTCTGAGAATGGAACGGCAAGAGGTGTTCCGCTTTCGTCATAAACAGTGCTCCAGAGCGCTTGGCAACGGGCACAACGAAACGTGTGTGCGGGATAGTGACCATTCACACCTAGTGCTGGCAATGCACGAGCACTGCCAAAAGGCCAAGGGAGGCGCTTAGCATCCGGCTTGTGCGCAAAGCTTTCAGACTGCCAGAGGACCGCAGCTATGGTAAACCCGCTTGCTCATTTGACGTTAGCTGTCGCCTGCAAGAACTTCACCCGCATCTGGTTTATGCTGCTACCTGTTGTTAAGAGACAACAAGGGCACATGTAGCAAATGCTTTTTCCTGTTTCATTTTCCTAGGCCACGCTCTTCTGTGGCTCTTTAGTGCTTGCCAAACTGCTATGTGCGTGCTGCTGCTTCCATCTGACAAGGAGCACAACCTTCTGACAGCAGCTTTCAACTTGCCTAAGAAAGAGCTTGGCCATTTAGATGTGCTGCAAATCTGTGTGTGTGTAAGGTGCAGGTGCAAGCTCCTGACAATGGTGTTCTCCAGGTTCAGTTTCTATCTGCCAGACGCATTGGAAATGTTTTCCTCTGGCATTCGCAGCAAGAGTCGCAGATTGCTTAACTGAGGAGCTCTGAGAATGGAACGGCAAGAGGTGTTCCGCTTTCGTCATAAACAGTGCTCCAGAGCGCTTGGGAACGGGCACAACGAAACGTGTGTGCGGGATAGTGACCATTCACACCTAGTGCTGGCAATGCACGAGCACTGCCAAAAGGCCAAGGGAGGCGCTTAGCATCCGGCTTGTGCGCAAAGCTTTCAGACTGCCAGAGGACCGCAGCTATGGTAAACCCGCTTGCTCATTTGACGTTAGCTGTCGCC
Source organism: Poecile atricapillus (assembly GCF_030490865.1). NCBI lineage: Eukaryota > Metazoa > Chordata > Aves > Passeriformes > Paridae > Poecile > Poecile atricapillus. The sequence goes on along the minus strand of NC_081256.1, from coordinate 1,624,628 downwards.
TGCAAGAACTTCACCCGCATCTGGTTTATGCTGCTACCTGTTGTTAGGCGACAACAAGGGCACATGTAGCAAATGCTTTTTCCTGGCCCATTTTGCTAGGCCACGCTCTTCTGTGGCTCTTTAGTGCTTGCCAAACTGCTATGTGCGTGCTGCTGCTTCCATCTGACAAGGAGCACAACCTTCTGACAGCAGCTTTCAACTTGCCTAAGAAAGAGCTTGGCCATTTAGATGTGCTGAAAACCCGTGTGTGTGTAAGGTGCAGGTGCAAGCTCCTGACAATGGTGTTCTCCAGGTTCAGTTTCTATCTGCCAGACGCATTGGAAATGTTTTCCTCTGGCATTCGCAGCAAGAGTCGCAGATTGCTTAACTGAGGAGCTCTGAGAATGGAACGGCAAGAGGTGTTCCGCTTTCGTCATAAACAGTGCTCCAGAGCGCTTGGCAACGGGCACAACGAAACGTGTGTGCGGGATAGTGACCATTCACACCTAGTGCTGGCAATGCACGAGCACTGCCAAAAGGCCAAGGGAGGCGCTTAGAATCCGGCTTGTGCGCAAAGCTTTCAGACTGCCAGAGGACCGCAGCTATGGTAAACCCGCTTGCTCATTTGACGTTAGCTGTCGCCTGCAAGAACTTCACCCGCATCTGGTTTATGCTGCTACCTGTTGTTAGGCGACAACAAGGGCACATGTAGCAAATGCTTTTTCCTGTTTCATTTTGCTAGGCCACGCTCTTCTGTGGCTCTTTAGTGCTTGCCAAACTGCTATGTGCATGCTGCTGCTTCCATCTGACAAGGAGCACAACCTTCTGACAGCAGCTTTCAACTTGCCTAAGAAAGAGCTTGGCCATTTAGATGTGCTGCAAACCCGTGTGTGTGTAAGGTGCAGTTGCAAGCTCCTGACAATGGTGTTCTCCAGGTTCAGTTTCTATCTGCCAGACGCATTGGAAATGTTTTCCTCTGGCATTCGCAGCAAGAGTCGCAGATTGCTTAACTGAGGAGCTCTGAGAATGGAACGGCAAGAGGTGTTCCGCTTTCGTCATAAACAGTGCTCCAGAGCGCTTGGCAACAGGCACAACGAAACGTGTGTGCGGGATAGTGACCATTCACACCTAGTGCTGGCAATGCACGAGCACTGCCAAAAGGCCAAGGGAGGCGCTTAGCATCCGGCTTGTGCGCAAAGCTTTCAGACTGCCAGAGGACCGCAGCTATGGTAAACCCGCTTGCTCATTTGACGTTAGCTGTCGCCTGCAAGAACTTCACCCGCATGTGGTTTATGCTGCTACCTGTTGTTAGGAGACAACAAGGGCACATGTAGCAAATGCTTTTTCCTGTTTCATTTTGCTAGGCCACGCTCTTCTGTGGCTCTTTAGTGCTTGCCAAACTGCTATGTGCGTGCTGCTGCTTCCATCTGACAAGGAGCACAACCTTCTGACAGCAGCTTTCAACTTGCCTAAGAAAGAGCTTGGCCATTTAGATGTGCTGCAAATCTGTGTGTGTGTAAGGTGCAGGTGCAAGCTCCTGACAATGGTGTTCTCCAGGTTCAGTTTCTATCTGCCAGACGCATTGGAAATGTTTTCCTCTGGCATTCGCAGCAAGAGTCGCAGATTGCTTAACTGAGGAGCTCTGAGAATGGAACGGCAAGAGGTGTTCCGCTTTCGTCATAAACAGTGCTCCAGAGCGCTTGGCAACGGGCACAACGAAACGTGTGTGCGGGATAGTGACCATTCACGCCTAGTGCTGGCAATGCACGAGCACTGCCAAAAGGCCAAGGGAGGCGCTTAGAATCCGGCTTGTGCGCAAAGCTTTCAGACTGCCAGAGGACCGCAGCTATGGTAAACCCGCTTGCTCATTTGACGTTAGCTGTCGCCTGCAAGAACTTCACCCGCATCTGGTTTATGCTGCTACCTGTTGTTAGGAGACAACAAGGGCACATGTAGCAAATGCTTTTTCCTGTTTCATTTTGCTAGGCCACGCTCTTCTGTGGCTCTTTAGTGCTTGCCAAACTGCTATGTGCGTGCTGCTGCTTCCATCTGACAAGGAGCACAACCTTCTGACAGCAGCTTTCAACTTGCCTAAGGAAGAGCTTGGCCATTTAGATGTGCTGCAAATCTGTGTGTGTGTAAGGTGCAGGTGCAAGCTCCTGACAATGGTGTTCTCCAGGTTCAGTTTCTATCTGCCAGACGCATTGGAAATGTTTTCCTCTGGCATTCGCACCAAGAGTCGTAGATTGCTTAACTGAGGAGCTCTGAGAATGGAACGGCAAGAGGTGTTCCGCTTTCGTCATAAACAGTGCTCCAGAGCGCTTGGCAACGGGCACAACGAAACGTGTGTGCGGGATAGTGACCATTCACACCTAGTGCTGGCAATGCACGAGCCCTGCCAAAAGGCCAAGGGAGGCGCTTAGAATCCGGCTTGTGCGCAAAGCTTTCAGACTGCCAGAGGACCGCAGCTATGGTAAACCCGCTTGCTCATTTGACGTTAGCTGTCGCCTGCAAGAACTTCACCCGCATCTGGTTTATGCTGCTACCTGTTGTTAGGCGACAACAAGGGCACATGTAGCAAATGCTTTTTCCTGGCCCATTTTGCTATGCCACGCTCTTCTGTGGCTCTTTAGTGCTTGCCAAACTGCTATGTGCGTGCTGCTGCTTCCATCTGACAAGGAGCACAACCTTCTGACAGCAGCTTTCAACTTGCCTAAGAAAGAGCTTGGCCATTTAGATGTGCTGAAAACCCGTGTGTGTGTAAGGTGCAGGTGCAAGCTCCTGACAAAGCTTTTCTCCAGGTTCAGTTTCTATCTGCCAGACGCATTGGAAATGTTTTCCTCTGGCATTCGCACCAAGAGTCGTAGATTGCTTAACTGAGGAGCTCTGAGAATGGAACGGCAAGAGGTGTTCCGCTTTCGTCATAAACAGTGCTCCAGAGCGCTTGGCAACGGGCACAACGAAACGTGTGTGCGGGATAGTGACCATTCACACCTAGTGCTGGCAATGCACGAGCACTGCCAAAAGGCCAAGGGAGGCGCTTAGAATCCGGCTTGTGCGCAAAGCTTTCAGACTGCCAGAGGACCGCAGCTATGGTAAACCCGCTTGCTCATTTGACGTTAGCTGCCGCCTGCAAGAACTTCACCCGCATCTGGTTTATGCTGCTACTTGTTGTTAGGCGACAACAAGGGCACATGTAGCAAATGCTTTTTCCTGTTTCATTTTGCTAGGCCACGCTCTTCTGTGGCTCTTTAGTGCTTGCCAAACTGCTATGTGCGTGCTGCTGCTTCCATCTGACAAGGAGCACAACCTTCTGACAGCAGCTTTCAACTTGCCTAAGAAAGAGCTTGGCCATTTAGATGTGCTGAAAACCCGTGTGTGTGTAAGGTGCAGGTGCAAGCTCCTGACAATGGTGTTCTCCAGGTTCAGTTTCTATCTGCCAGACGCATTGGAAATGTTTTCCTCTGGCATTCGCAGCAAGAGTCGCAGATTGCTTAACTGAGGAGCTCTGAGAATGGAACGGCAAGAGGTGTTCCGCTTTCGTCATAAACAGTGCTCCAGAGCGCTTGGCAACGGGCACAACGAAACGTGTGTGCGGGATAGTGACCATTCACACCTAGTGCTGGCAATGCACGAGCACTGCCAAAAGGCCAAGGGAGGCGCTTAGAATCCGGCTTGTGCGCAAAGCTTTCAGACTGCCAGAGGACCGCAGCTATGGTAAACCCGCTTGCTCATTTGACGTTAGCTGTCGCCTGCAAGAACTTCACCCGCATCTGGTTTATGCTGCTACCTGTTGTTAGGCGACAACAAGGGCACATGTAGCAAATGCTTTTTCCTGTTTCATTTTGCTAGGCCACGCTCTTCTGTGGCTCTTTAGTGCTTGCCAAACTGCTATGTGCATGCTGCTGCTTCCATCTGACAAGGAGCACAACCTTCTGACAGCAGCTTTCAACTTGCCTAAGAAAGAGCTTGGCCATTTAGATGTGCTGCAAACCCGTGTGTGTGTAAGGTGCAGTTGCAAGCTCCTGACAATGGTGTTCTCCAGGTTCAGTTTCTATCTGCCAGACGCATTGGAAATGTTTTCCTCTGGCATTCGCAGCAAGAGTCGCAGATTGCTTAACTGAGGAGCTCTGAGAATGGAACGGCAAGAGGTGTTCCGCTTTCGTCATAAACAGTGCTCCAGAGCGCTTGGCAACAGGCACAACGAAACGTGTGTGCGGGATAGTGACCATTCACACCTAGTGCTGGCAATGCACGAGCACTGCCAAAAGGCCAAGGGAGGCGCTTAGCATCCGGCTTGTGCGCAAAGCTTTCAGACTGCCAGAGGACCGCAGCTATGGTAAACCCGCTTGCTCATTTGACGTTAGCTGTCGCCTGCAAGAACTTCACCCGCATGTGGTTTATGCTGCTACCTGTTGTTAGGAGACAACAAGGGCACATGTAGCAAATGCTTTTTCCTGTTTCATTTTGCTAGGCCACGCTCTTCTGTGGCTCTTTAGTGCTTGCCAAACTGCTATGTGCGTGCTGCTGCTTCCATCTGACAAGGAGCACAACCTTCTGACAGCAGCTTTCAACTTGCCTAAGAAAGAGCTTGGCCATTTAGATGTGCTGCAAATCTGTGTGTGTGTAAGGTGCAGGTGCAAGCTCCTGACAATGGTGTTCTCCAGGTTCAGTTTCTATCTGCCAGACGCATTGGAAATGTTTTCCTCTGGCATTCGCAGCAAGAGTCGCAGATTGCTTAACTGAGGAGCTCTGAGAATGGAACGGCAAGAGGTGTTCCGCTTTCGTCATAAACAGTGCTCCAGAGCGCTTGGCAACGGGCACAACGAAACGTGTGTGCGGGATAGTGACCATTCACGCCTAGTGCTGGCAATGCACGAGCACTGCCAAAAGGCCAAGGGAGGCGCTTAGAATCCGGCTTGTGCGCAAAGCTTTCAGACTGCCAGAGGACCGCAGCTATGGTAAACCCGCTTGCTCATTTGACGTTAGCTGTCGCCTGCAAGAACTTCACCCGCATCTGGTTTATGCTGCTACCTGTTGTTAGGAGACAACAAGGGCACATGTAGCAAATGCTTTTTCCTGTTTCATTTTGCTAGGCCACGCTCTTCTGTGGCTCTTTAGTGCTTGCCAAACTGCTATGTGCGTGCTGCTGCTTCCATCTGACAAGGAGCACAACCTTCTGACAGCAGCTTTCAACTTGCCTAAGGAAGAGCTTGGCCATTTAGATGTGCTGCAAATCTGTGTGTGTGTAAGGTGCAGGTGCAAGCTCCTGACAATGGTGTTCTCCAGGTTCAGTTTCTATCTGCCAGACGCATTGGAAATGTTTTCCTCTGGCATTCGCACCAAGAGTCGTAGATTGCTTAACTGAGGAGCTCTGAGAATGGAACGGCAAGAGGTGTTCCGCTTTCGTCATAAACAGTGCTCCAGAGCGCTTGGCAACGGGCACAACGAAACGTGTGTGCGGGATAGTGACCATTCACACCTAGTGCTGGCAATGCACGAGCCCTGCCAAAAGGCCAAGGGAGGCGCTTAGAATCCGGCTTGTGCGCAAAGCTTTCAGACTGCCAGAGGACCGCAGCTATGGTAAACCCGCTTGCTCATTTGACGTTAGCTGTCGCCTGCAAGAACTTCACCCGCATCTGGTTTATGCTGCTACCTGTTGTTAGGCGACAACAAGGGCACATGTAGCAAATGCTTTTTCCTGGCCCATTTTGCTATGCCACGCTCTTCTGTGGCTCTTTAGTGCTTGCCAAACTGCTATGTGCGTGCTGCTGCTTCCATCTGACAAGGAGCACAACCTTCTGACAGCAGCTTTCAACTTGCCTAAGAAAGAGCTTGGCCATTTAGATGTGCTGAAAACCCGTGTGTGTGTAAGGTGCAGGTGCAAGCTCCTGACAAAGCTTTTCTCCAGGTTCAGTTTCTATCTGCCAGACGCATTGGAAATGTTTTCCTCTGGCATTCGCACCAAGAGTCGTAGATTGCTTAACTGAGGAGCTCTGAGAATGGAACGGCAAGAGGTGTTCCGCTTTCGTCATAAACAGTGCTCCAGAGCGCTTGGCAACGGGCACAACGAAACGTGTGTGCGGGATAGTGACCATTCACACCTAGTGCTGGCAATGCACGAGCACTGCCAAAAGGCCAAGGGAGGCGCTTAGAATCCGGCTTGTGCGCAAAGCTTTCAGACTGCCAGAGGACCGCAGCTATGGTAAACCCGCTTGCTCATTTGACGTTAGCTGCCGCCTGCAAGAACTTCACCCGCATCTGGTTTATGCTGCTACTTGTTGTTAGGCGACAACAAGGGCACATGTAGCAAATGCTTTTTCCTGTTTCATTTTGCTAGGCCACGCTCTTCTGTGGCTCTTTAGTGCTTGCCAAACTGCTATGTGCGTGCTGCTGCTTCCATCTGACAAGGAGCACAACCTTCTGACAGCAGCTTTCAACTTGCCTAAGAAAGAGCTTGGCCATTTAGATGTGCTGAAAACCCGTGTGTGTGTAAGGTGCAGGTGCAAGCTCCTGACAATGGTGTTCTCCAGGTTCAGTTTCTATCTGCCAGACGCATTGGAAATGTTTTCCTCTGGCATTCGCAGCAAGAGTCGCAGATTGCTTAACTGAGGAGCTCTGAGAATGGAACGGCAAGAGGTGTTCCGCTTTCGTCATAAACAGTGCTCCAGAGCGCTTGGCAACGGGCACAACGAAACGTGTGTGCGGGATAGTGACCATTCACACCTAGTGCTGGCAATGCACGAGCACTGCCAAAAGGCCAAGGGAGGCGCTTAGAATCCGGCTTGTGCGCAAAGCTTTCAGACTGCCAGAGGACCGCAGCTATGGTAAACCCGCTTGCTCATTTGACGTTAGCTGTCGCCTGCAAGAACTTCACCCGCATCTGGTTTATGCTGCTACCTGTTGTTAGGCGACAACAAGGGCACATGTAGCAAATGCTTTTTCCTGTTTCATTTTGCTAGGCCACGCTCTTCTGTGGCTCTTTAGTGCTTGCCAAACTGCTATGTGCATGCTGCTGCTTCCATCTGACAAGGAGCACAACCTTCTGACAGCAGCTTTCAACTTGCCTAAGAAAGAGCTTGGCCATTTAGATGTGCTGCAAACCCGTGTGTGTGTAAGGTGCAGTTGCAAGCTCCTGACAATGGTGTTCTCCAGGTTCAGTTTCTATCTGCCAGACGCATTGGAAATGTTTTCCTCTGGCATTCGCAGCAAGAGTCGCAGATTGCTTAACTGAGGAGCTCTGAGAATGGAACGGCAAGAGGTGTTCCGCTTTCGTCATAAACAGTGCTCCAGAGCGCTTGGCAACAGGCACAACGAAACGTGTGTGCGGGATAGTGACCATTCACACCTAGTGCTGGCAATGCACGAGCACTGCCAAAAGGCCAAGGGAGGCGCTTAGCATCCGGCTTGTGCGCAAAGCTTTCAGACTGCCAGAGGACCGCAGCTATGGTAAACCCGCTTGCTCATTTGACGTTAGCTGTCGCCTGCAAGAACTTCACCCGCATGTGGTTTATGCTGCTACCTGTTGTTAGGAGACAACAAGGGCACATGTAGCAAATGCTTTTTCCTGTTTCATTTTGCTAGGCCACGCTCTTCTGTGGCTCTTTAGTGCTTGCCAAACTGCTATGTGCGTGCTGCTGCTTCCATCTGACAAGGAGCACAACCTTCTGACAGCAGCTTTCAACTTGCCTAAGAAAGAGCTTGGCCATTTAGATGTGCTGCAAATCTGTGTGTGTGTAAGGTGCAGGTGCAAGCTCCTGACAATGGTGTTCTCCAGGTTCAGTTTCTATCTGCCAGACGCATTGGAAATGTTTTCCTCTGGCATTCGCACCAAGAGTCGTAGATTGCTTAACTGAGGAGCTCTGAGAATGGAACGGCAAGAGGTGTTCCGCTTTCGTCATAAACAGTGCTCCAGAGCGCTTGGCAACGGGCACAACGAAACGTGTGTGCGGGATAGTGACCATTCACGCCTAGTGCTGGCAATGCACGAGCACTGCCAAAAGGCCAAGGGAGGCGCTTAGAATCCGGCTTGTGCGCAAAGCTTTCAGACTGCCAGAGGACCGCAGCTATGGTAAACCCGCTTGCTCATTTGACGTTAGCTGTCGCCTGCAAGAACTTCACCCGCATCTGGTTTATGCTGCTACTTGTTGTTAGGCGACAACAAGGGCACATGTAGCAAATGCTTTTTCCTGGCCCATTTTGCTAGGCCACGCTCTTCTGTGGCTCTTTAGTGCTTGCCAAACTGCTATGTGCGTGCTGCTGCTTCCATCTGACAAGGAGCACAACCTTCTGACAGCAGCTTTCAACTTGCCTAAGGAAGAGCTTGGCCATTTAGATGTGCTGCAAACCCGTGTGTGTGTAAGGTGCAGGTGCCAGCTCCTGACAAAGGTGTTCTCCAGGTTCAGTTTCTATCTGCCAGACGCATTGGAAATGTTTTCCTCTGGCATTCGCAGCAAGAGTCGCAGATTGCTTAACTGAGGAGCTCTGAGAATGGAACGGCAAGAGGTGTTCCGCTTTCGTCATAAACAGTGCTCCAGAGCGCTTGGCAACGGGCACAACGAAACGTGTGTGCGGGATAGTGACCATTCACGCCTAGTGCTGGCAATGCAGGAGCACTGCCAAAAGGCCAAGGAAGGGGCGTAGCATCCGGCTTGTGTGCAAAGCTTTCAGACTGCCAGAGGACCGCAGCTGTGGTAAGCCCGCTTGCTCATTTGACGTTAGCTGTCGCCTGCAAGAACTTCACCCGCATCTGGTTTATGCTGCTACCTGTTGTTAGGCGACAACAAGGGCACATGTAGCAAATGCTTTTTCCTGTTTCATTTTGCTAGGCCACGCTCTTCTGTGGCTCTTTAGTGCTTGCCAAACTGCTATGTGCGTGCTGCTGCTTCCATCTGACAAGGAGCACAGCCTTCTGACAGCAGCTTTCAACTTGCCTAAGAAAGAGCTTGGCCATTTAGATGTGCTGCAAACCCGTGTGTGTGTAAGGTGCAGGTGCCAGCTCCTGACAAAGCTTTTCTCCAGGTTCAGTTTCTCCCTGCCAGACACATTGGAAATGTTTTCCTCTGGCATTCGAAGCAAGAGTCGCAGATTGCTTAACTGAGGAGCTCTGAGAATGGAACGGCAAGAGGTGTTCCGCTTTCGTCATAAACAGTGCTCCAGAGCGCTTGGCAACGGGCACAACGAAACGTGTGTGCGGGATAGTGACCATTCACACCTAGTGCTGGCAATGCACGAGCACTGCCAAAAGGCCAAGGGAGGCGCTTAGCATCCGGCTTGTGCGCAAAGCTTTCAGACTGCCAGAGGACCGCAGCTATGGTAAACCCGCTTGCTCATTTGACGTTAGCTGTCGCCTGCAAGAACTTCACCCGCATCTGGTTTATGCTGCTACCTGTTGTTAAGAGACAACAAGGGCACATGTAGCAAATGCTTTTTCCTGTTTCATTTTCCTAGGCCACGCTCTTCTGTGGCTCTTTAGTGCTTGCCAAACTGCTATGTGCGTGCTGCTGCTTCCATCTGACAAGGAGCACAACCTTCTGACAGCAGCTTTCAACTTGCCTAAGAAAGAGCTTGGCCATTTAGATGTGCTGCAAATCTGTGTGTGTGTAAGGTGCAGGTGCAAGCTCCTGACAATGGTGTTCTCCAGGTTCAGTTTCTATCTGCCAGACGCATTGGAAATGTTTTCCTCTGGCATTCGCAGCAAGAGTCGCAGATTGCTTAACTGAGGAGCTCTGAGAATGGAACGGCAAGAGGTGTTCCGCTTTCGTCATAAACAGTGCTCCAGAGCGCTTGGGAACGGGCACAACGAAACGTGTGTGCGGGATAGTGACCATTCACACCTAGTGCTGGCAATGCACGAGCACTGCCAAAAGGCCAAGGGAGGCGCTTAGCATCCGGCTTGTGCGCAAAGCTTTCAGACTGCCAGAGGACCGCAGCTATGGTAAACCCGCTTGCTCATTTGACGTTAGCTGTCGCCTGCAAGAACTTCACCCGCATCTGGTTTATGCTGCTACCTGTTGTTAGGCGACAACAAGGGCACATGTAGCAAATGCTTTTTCCTGGCCCATTTTGCTAGGCCACGCTCTTCTGTGGCTCTTTAGTGCTTGCCAAACTGCTATGTGCGTGCTGCTGCTTCCATCTGACAAGGAGCACAACCTTCTGACAGCAGCTTTCAACTTGCCTAAGAAAGAGCTTGGCCATTTAGATGTGCTGCAAACCCGTGTGTGTGTAAGGTGCAGGTGCCAACTCCTGACAAAGGTGTTCTCCAGGTTCAGTTTCTATCTGCCAGACGCATTGGAAATGTTTTCCTCTGGCATTCGCAGCAAGAGTCGCAGATTGCTTAACTGAGGAGCTCTGAGAATGGAACGGCAAGAGGTGTTCCGCTTTCGTCATAAACAGTGCTCCAGAGCGCTTGGCAACGGGCACAACGAAACGTGTGTGCGGGATAGTGACCATTCACGCCTAGTGCTGGCAATGCAGGAGCACTGCCAAAAGGCCAAGGAAGGGGCGTAGCATCCGGCTTGTGTGCAAAGCTTTCAGACTGCCAGAGGACCGTAGCTGTGGTAAGCCCGCTTGCTCATTTGACGTTAGCTGTCGCCTGCAAGAACTTCACCCGCATCTGGTTTATGCTGCTACCTGTTGTTAGGCGACAACAAGGGCACATGTAGCAAATGCTTTTTCCTGTTTCATTTTGCTAGGCCACGCTCTTCTGTGGCTCTTTAGTGCTTGCCAAACTGCTATGTGCATGCTGCTGCTTCCATCTGACAAGGAGCACAACCTTCTGACAGCAGCTTTCAACTTGCCTAAGAAAGAGCTTGGCCATTTAGATGTGCTGCAAACCCGTGTGTGTGTAAGGTGCAGTTGCAAGCTCCTGACAATGGTGTTCTCCAGGTTCAGTTTCTATCTGCCAGACGCATTGGAAATGTTTTCCTCTGGCATTCGCAGCAAGAGTCGCAGATTGCTTAACTGAGGAGCTCTGAGAATGGAACGGCAAGAGGTGTTCCGCTTTCGTCATAAACAGTGCTCCAGAGCGCTTGGCAACAGGCACAACGAAACGTGTGTGCGGGATAGTGACCATTCACGCCTAGTGCTGGCAATGCACGAGCACTGCCAAAAGGCCAAGGGAGGCGCTTAGAATCCGGCTTGTGCGCAAAGCTTTCAGACTGCCAGAGGACCGGAGCTGTGGTAAGCCCACTTGCTCATTTGACGTTAGCTGTCGCCTGCAAGAACTTCACCCGCATCTGGTTTATGCTGCTACCTGTTGTTAGGCGACAACAAGGGCACATGTAGCAAATGCTTTTTCCTGGCCCATTTTGCTAGGCCACGCTCTTCTGTGGCTCTTTAGTGCTTGCCAAACTGCTATGTGCGTGCTGCTGCTTCCATCTGACAAGGAGCACAACCTTCTGACAGCAGCTTTCAACTTGCCTAAGGAAGAGCTTGGCCATTTAGATGTGCTGCAAATCTGTGTGTGTGTAAGTTGCAGGTGCAAGCTCCTGACAATGGTGTACTCCAGGTTCAGTTTCTATCTGCCAGACGCATTGGAAATGTTTTCCTCTGGCATTCGCAGCAAGAGTCGCAGATTGCTTAACTGAGGAGCTCTGAGAATGGAACGGCAAGAGGTGTTCCGCTTTCGTCATAAACAGTGCTCCAGAGCGCTTGGCAACGGGCACAACGAAACGTGTGTGCGGGATAGTGACCATTCACGCCTAGTGCTGGCAATGCACGAGCACTGCCAAAAGGCCAAGGGAGGCGCTTAGAATCCGGCTTGTGCGCAAAGCTTTCAGACTGCCAGAGGACCGCAGCTGTGGTAAACCCGCTTGCTCATTTGACGTTAGCTGTCGCCTGCAAGAACTTCACCCGCATCTGGTTTATGCTGCTACCTGTTGTTAGGAGACAACAAGGGCACATGTAGCAAATGCTTTTTCCTGGCCCATTTTGCTATGCCACGCTCTTCTGTGGCTCTTTAGTGCTTGCCAAACTGCTATGTGCGTGCTGCTGCTTCCATCTGACAAGGAGCACAACCTTCTGACAGCAGCTTTCAACTTGCCTAAGGAAGAGCTTGGCCATTTAGATGTGCTGCAAATCTGTGTGTGTGTAAGGTGCAGGTGCAAGCTCCTGACAATGGTGTTCTCCAGGTTCAGTTTCTATCTGCCAGACGCATTGGAAATGTTTTCCTCTGGCATTCGCACCAAGAGTCGTAGATTGCTTAACTGAGGAGCTCTGAGAATGGAACGGCAAGAGGTGTTCCGCTTTCGTCATAAACAGTGCTCCAGAGCGCTTGGCAATGGGCACAACGAAACGTGTGTGCGGGATAGTGACCATTCACACCTAGTGCTGGCAATGCACGAGCACTGCCAAAAGGCCAAGGGAGGCGCTTAGAATCCGGCTTGTGCGCAAAGCTTTCAGACTGCCAGAGGACCGCAGCTATGGTATACCCACTTGCTCATTTGACGTTAGCTGCCGCCTGCAAGAACTTCACCCGCATCTGGTTTATGCTGCTACTTGTTGTTAGGCGACAACAAGGGCACATGTAGCAAATGCTTTTTCCTGTTTCATTTTGCTAGGCCACGCTCTTCTGTGGCTCTTTAGTGCTTGCCAAACTGCTATGTGCGTGCTGCTGCTTCCATCTGACAAGGAGCACAACCTTCTGACAGCAGCTTTCAACTTGCCTAAGAAAGAGCTTGGCCATTTAGATGTGCTGCAAACCCGTGTGTGTGTAAGGTGCAGTTGCAAGCTCCTGACAATGGTGTTCTCCAGGTTCAGTTTCTATCTGCCAGACGCATTGGAAATGTTTTCCTCTGGCATTCGCAGCAAGAGTCGCAGATTGCTTAACTGAGGAGCTCTGAGAATGGAACGGCAAGAGGTGTTCCGCTTTCGTCATAAACAGTGCTCCAGAGCGCTTGGCAACAGGCACAACGAAACGTGTGTGCGGGATAGTGACCATTCACGCCTAGTGCTGGCAATGCACGAGCACTGCCAAAAGGCCAAGGGAGGCGCTTAGAATCCGGCTTGTGCGCAAAGCTTTCAGACTGCCAGAGGACCGGAGCTGTGGTAAGCCCACTTGCTCATTTGACGTTAGCTGTCGCCTGCAAGAACTTCACCCGCATCTGGTTTATGCTGCTACCTGTTGTTAGGCGACAACAAGGGCACATGTAGCAAATGCTTTTTCCTGGCCCATTTTGCTATGCCACGCTCTTCTGCGGCTCTTTAATGCTTGCCAAACTGCTATGTGCATGCTGCTGCTTCCATCTGACAAGGAGCACAACCTTCTGACAGCAGCTTTCAACTTGCCTAAGGAAGAGCTTGGCCATTTAGATGTGCTGCAAATCTGTGTGTGTGTAAGTTGCAGGTGCAAGCTCCTGACAATGGTGTTCTCCAGGTTCAGTTTCTATCTGCCAGACGCATTGGAAATGTTTTCCTCTGGCATTCGCAGCAAGAGTCGCAGATTGCTTAACTGAGGAGCTCTGAGAATGGAACGGCAAGAGGTGTTCCGCTTTCGTCATAAACAGTGCTCCAGAGCGCTTGGCAACGGGCACAACGAAACGTGTGTGCGGGATAGTGACCATTCACGCCTAGTGCTGGCAATGCACGAGCACTGCCAAAAGGCCAAGGGAGGCGCTTAGAATCCGGCTTGTGCGCAAAGCTTTCAGACTGCCAGAGGACCGCAGCTATGGTAAACCCGCTTGCTCATTTGACGTTAGCTGTCGCCTGCAAGAACTTCACCCGCATCTGGTTTATGCTGCTACCTGTTGTTAGGAGACAACAAGGGCACATGTAGCAAATGCTTTTTCCTGTTTCATTTTGCTAGGCCACGCTCTTCTGTGGCTCTTTAGTGCTTGCCAAACTGCTATGTGCGTGCTGCTGCTTCCATCTGACAAGGAGCACAACCTTCTGACAGCAGCTTTCAACTTGCCTAAGGAAGAGCTTGGCCATTTAGATGTGCTGCAAATCTGTGTGTGTGTAAGGTGCAGGTGCAAGCTCCTGACAATGGTGTTCTCCAGGTTCAGTTTCTATCTGCCAGACGCATTGGAAATGTTTTCCTCTGGCATTCGCACCAAGAGTCGTAGATTGCTTAACTGAGGAGCTCTGAGAATGGAACGGCAAGAGGTGTTCCGCTTTCGTCATAAACAGTGCTCCAGAGCGCTTGGCAACGGGCACAACGAAACGTGTGTGCGGGATAGTGACCATTCACACCTAGTGCTGGCAATGCACGAGCCCTGCCAAAAGGCCAAGGGAGGCGCTTAGAATCCGGCTTGTGCGCAAAGCTTTCAGACTGCCAGAGGACCGCAGCTATGGTAAACCCGCTTGCTCATTTGACGTTAGCTGTCGCCTGCAAGAACTTCACCCGCATCTGGTTTATGCTGCTACCTGTTGTTAGGCGACAACAAGGGCACATGTAGCAAATGCTTTTTCCTGGCCCATTTTGCTATGCCACGCTCTTCTGTGGCTCTTTAGTGCTTGCCAAACTGCTATGTGCGTGCTGCTGCTTCCATCTGACAAGGAGCACAACCTTCTGACAGCAGCTTTCAACTTGCCTAAGAAAGAGCTTGGCCATTTAGATGTGCTGAAAACCCGTGTGTGTGTAAGGTGCAGGTGCAAGCTCCTGACAAAGCTTTTCTCCAGGTTCAGTTTCTATCTGCCAGACGCATTGGAAATGTTTTCCTCTGGCATTCGCACCAAGAGTCGTAGATTGCTTAACTGAGGAGCTCTGAGAATGGAACGGCAAGAGGTGTTCCGCTTTCGTCATAAACAGTGCTCCAGAGCGCTTGGCAACGGGCACAACGAAACGTGTGTGCGGGATAGTGACCATTCACACCTAGTGCTGGCAATGCACGAGCACTGCCAAAAGGCCAAGGGAGGCGCTTAGAATCCGGCTTGTGCGCAAAGCTTTCAGACTGCCAGAGGACCGCAGCTATGGTAAACCCGCTTGCTCATTTGACGTTAGCTGCCGCCTGCAAGAACTTCACCCGCATCTGGTTTATGCTGCTACTTGTTGTTAGGCGACAACAAGGGCACATGTAGCAAATGCTTTTTCCTGTTTCATTTTGCTAGGCCACGCTCTTCTGTGGCTCTTTAGTGCTTGCCAAACTGCTATGTGCGTGCTGCTGCTTCCATCTGACAAGGAGCACAACCTTCTGACAGCAGCTTTCAACTTGCCTAAGAAAGAGCTTGGCCATTTAGATGTGCTGCAAACCCGTGTGTGTGTAAGGTGCAGTTGCAAGCTCCTGACAATGGTGTTCTCCAGGTTCAGTTTCTATCTGCCAGACGCATTGGAAATGTTTTCCTCTGGCATTCGCAGCAAGAGTCGCAGATTGCTTAACTGAGGAGCTCTGAGAATGGAACGGCAAGAGGTGTTCCGCTTTCGTCATAAACAGTGCTCCAGAGCGCTTGGCAACAGGCACAACGAAACGTGTGTGCGGGATAGTGACCATTCACGCCTAGTGCTGGCAATGCACGAGCACTGCCAAAAGGCCAAGGGAGGCGCTTAGAATCCGGCTTGTGCGCAAAGCTTTCAGACTGCCAGAGGACCGGAGCTGTGGTAAGCCCACTTGCTCATTTGACGTTAGCTGTCGCCTGCAAGAACTTCACCCGCATCTGGTTTATGCTGCTACCTGTTGTTAGGCGACAACAAGGGCACATGTAGCAAATGCTTTTTCCTGGCCCATTTTGCTAGGCCACGCTCTTCTGTGGCTCTTTAGTGCTTGCCAAACTGCTATGTGCGTGCTGCTGCTTCCATCTGACAAGGAGCACAACCTTCTGACAGCAGCTTTCAACTTGCCTAAGAAAGAGCTTGGCCATTTAGATGTGCTGAAAACCCGTGTGTGTGTAAGGTGCAGGTGCCAGCTCCTGACAAAGCTTTTCTCCAGGTTCAGTTTCTCCCTGCCAGACGCATTGGAAATGTTTTCCTCTGGCATTCGCAGCAAGAGTCGCAGATTGCTTAACTGAGGAGCTCTGAGAATGGAACGGCAAGAGGTGTTCCGCTTTCGTCATAAACAGTGCTCCAGAGCGCTTGGCAACGGGCACAACGAAACGTGTGTGCGGGATAGTGACCATTCACGCCTAGTGCTGGCAATGCAGGAGCACTGCCAAAAGGCCAAGGAAGGGGCGTAGCATCCGGCTTGTGTGCAAAGCTTTCAGACTGCCAGAGGACCGCAGCTGTGGTAAGCCCGCTTGCTCATTTGACGTTAGCTGTCGCCTGCAAGAACTTCACCCGCATCTGGTTTATGCTGCTACCTGTTGTTAGGCGACAACAAGGGCACATGTAGCAAATGCTTTTTCCTGGCCCATTTTGCTATGCCACGCTCTTCTGCGGCTCTTTAATGCTTGCCAAACTGCTATGTGCATGCTGCTGCTTCCATCTGACAAGGAGCACAACCTTCTGACAGCAGCTTTCAACTTGCCTAAGGAAGAGCTTGGCCATTTAGATGTGCTGCAAATCTGTGTGTGTGTAAGTTGCAGGTGCAAGCTCCTGACAATGGTGTTCTCCAGGTTCAGTTTCTATCTGCCAGACGCATTGGAAATGTTTTCCTCTGGCATTCGCAGCAAGAGTCGCAGATTGCTTAACTGAGGAGCTCTGAGAATGGAACGGCAAGAGGTGTTCCGCTTTCGTCATAAACAGTGCTCCAGAGCGCTTGGCAACGGGCACAACGAAACGTGTGTGCGGGATAGTGACCATTCACGCCTAGTGCTGGCAATGCACGAGCACTGCCAAAAGGCCAAGGGAGGCGCTTAGAATCCGGCTTGTGCGCAAAGCTTTCAGACTGCCAGAGGACCGCAGCTATGGTAAACCCGCTTGCTCATTTGACGTTAGCTGTCGCCTGCAAGAACTTCACCCGCATCTGGTTTATGCTGCTACCTGTTGTTAGGAGACAACAAGGGCACATGTAGCAAATGCTTTTTCCTGTTTCATTTTGCTAGGCCACGCTCTTCTGTGGCTCTTTAGTGCTTGCCAAACTGCTATGTGCGTGCTGCTGCTTCCATCTGACAAGGAGCACAACCTTCTGACAGCAGCTTTCAACTTGCCTAAGGAAGAGCTTGGCCATTTAGATGTGCTGCAAATCTGTGTGTGTGTAAGTTGCAGGTGCAAGCTCCTGACAATGGTGTTCTCCAGGTTCAGTTTCTATCTGCCAGACGCATTGGAAATGTTTTCCTCTGGCATTCGCACCAAGAGTCGTAGATTGCTTAACTGAGGAGCTCTGAGAATGGAACGGCAAGAGGTGTTCCGCTTTCGTCATAAACAGTGCTCCAGAGCGCTTGGCAACGGGCACAACGAAACGTGTGTGCGGGATAGTGACCATTCACACCTAGTGCTGGCAATGCACGAGCCCTGCCAAAAGGCCAAGGGAGGCGCTTAGAATCCGGCTTGTGCGCAAAGCTTTCAGACTGCCAGAGGACCGCAGCTATGGTAAACCCGCTTGCTCATTTGACGTTAGCTGTCGCCTGCAAGAACTTCACCCGCATCTGGTTTATGCTGCTACCTGTTGTTAGGCGACAACAAGGGCACATGTAGCAAATGCTTTTTCCTGGCCCATTTTGCTATGCCACGCTCTTCTGTGGCTCTTTAGTGCTTGCCAAACTGCTATGTGCGTGCTGCTGCTTCCATCTGACAAGGAGCACAACCTTCTGACAGCAGCTTTCAACTTGCCTAAGAAAGAGCTTGGCCATTTAGATGTGCTGAAAACCCGTGTGTGTGTAAGGTGCAGGTGCAAGCTCCTGACAAAGCTTTTCTCCAGGTTCAGTTTCTATCTGCCAGACGCATTGGAAATGTTTTCCTCTGGCATTCGCACCAAGAGTCGTAGATTGCTTAACTGAGGAGCTCTGAGAATGGAACGGCAAGAGGTGTTCCGCTTTCGTCATAAACAGTGCTCCAGAGCGCTTGGCAACGGGCACAACGAAACGTGTGTGCGGGATAGTGACCATTCACACCTAGTGCTGGCAATGCACGAGCACTGCCAAAAGGCCAAGGGAGGCGCTTAGAATCCGGCTTGTGCGCAAAGCTTTCAGACTGCCAGAGGACCGCAGCTATGGTAAACCCGCTTGCTCATTTGACGTTAGCTGCCGCCTGCAAGAACTTCACCCGCATCTGGTTTATGCTGCTACTTGTTGTTAGGCGACAACAAGGGCACATGTAGCAAATGCTTTTTCCTGTTTCATTTTGCTAGGCCACGCTCTTCTGTGGCTCTTTAGTGCTTGCCAAACTGCTATGTGCGTGCTGCTGCTTCCATCTGACAAGGAGCACAACCTTCTGACAGCAGCTTTCAACTTGCCTAAGAAAGAGCTTGGCCATTTAGATGTGCTGAAAACCCGTGTGTGTGTAAGGTGCAGGTGCCATCTCCTGACAAAGCTTTTCTCCAGGTTCAGTTTCTCCCTGCCAGACGCATTGGAAATGTTTTCCTCTGGCATTCGCAGCAAGAGTCGCAGATTGCTTAACTGAGGAGCTCTGAGAATGGAACGGCAAGAGGTGTTCCGCTTTCATCATAAACAGTGCTCCAGAGCGCTTGGCAACGGGCACAACGAAACGTGTGTGCGGGATAGTGACCATTCACGCCTAGTGCTGGCAATGCAGGAGCACTGCCAAAAGGCCAAGGAAGGGGCGTAGCATCCGGCTTGTGTGCAAAGCTTTCAGACTGCCAGAGGACCGCAGCTGTGGTAAGCCCGCTTGCTCATTTGACGTTAGCTGTCGCCTGCAAGAACTTCACCCGCATCTGGTTTATGCTGCTACCTGTTGTTAGGCGACAACAAGGGCACATGTAGCAAATGCTTTTTCCTGGCCCATTTTGCTATGCCACGCTCTTCTGCGGCTCTTTAATGCTTGCCAAACTGCTATGTGCATGCTGCTGCTTCCATCTGACAAGGAGCACAACCTTCTGACAGCAGCTTTCAACTTGCCTAAGGAAGAGCTTGGCCATTTAGATGTGCTGCAAATCTCTGTGTGTGTAAGTTGCAGGTGCAAGCTCCTGACAATGGTGTTCTCCAGGTTCAGTTTCTATCTGCCAGACGCATTGGAAATGTTTTCCTCTGGCATTCGCAGCAAGAGTCGCAGATTGCTTAACTGAGGAGCTCTGAGAATGGAACGGCAAGAGGTGTTCCGCTTTCGTCATAAACAGTGCTCCAGAGCGCTTGGCAACGGGCACAACGAAACGTGTGTGCGGGATAGTGACCATTCACGCCTAGTGCTGGCAATGCACGAGCACTGCCAAAAGGCCAAGGGAGGCGCTTAGAATCCGGCTTGTGCGCAAAGCTTTCAGACTGCCAGAGGACCGCAGCTATGGTAAACCCGCTTGCTCATTTGACGTTAGCTGTCGCCTGCAAGAACTTCACCCGCATCTGGTTTATGCTGCTACCTGTTGTTAGGAGACAACAAGGGCACATGTAGCAAATGCTTTTTCCTGTTTCATTTTGCTAGGCCACGCTCTTCTGTGGCTCTTTAGTGCTTGCCAAACTGCTATGTGCGTGCTGCTGCTTCCATCTGACAAGGAGCACAACCTTCTGACAGCAGCTTTCAACTTGCCTAAGAAAGAGCTTGGCCATTTAGATGTGCTGCAAACCCGTGTGTGTGTAAGGTGCAGGTGCAAGCTCCTGACAAAGCTTTTCTCCAGGTTCAGTTTCTATCTGCCAGACGCATTGGAAATGTTTTCCTCTGGCATTCGCACCAAGAGTCGTAGATTGCTTAACTGAGGAGCTCTGAGAATGGAACGGCAAGAGGTGTTCCGCTTTCGTCATAAACAGTGCTCCAGAGCGTTTGGCAACGGGCACAACGAAACGTGTGTGCGGGATAGTGACCATTCACACCTAGTGCTGGCAATGCACGAGCACTGCCAAAAGGCCAAGGAAGGGGCGTAGCATCCGGCTTGTGTGCAAAGCTTTCAGACTGCCAGAGGACCGCAGCTATGGTAAACCCGCTTGCTCATTTGACGTTAGCTGTCGCCTGCAAGAACTTCACCCGCATCTGGTTTATGCTGCTACCTGTTGTTAGGCGACAACAAGGGCACATGTAGCAAATGCTTTTTCCTGGCCCATTTTGCTATGCCACGCTCTTCTGTGGCTCTTTAGTGCTTGCCAAACTGCTATGTGCGTGCTGCTGCTTCCATCTGACAAGGAGCACAACCTTCTGACAGCAGCTTTCAACTTGCCTAAGAAAGAGCTTGGCCATTTAGATGTGCTGAAAACCCGTGTGTGTGTAAGGTGCAGGTGCAAGCTCCTGACAAAGCTTTTCTCCAGGTTCAGTTTCTATCTGCCAGACGCATTGGAAATGTTTTCCTCTGGCATTCGCAGCAAGAGTCGCAGATTGCTTAACTGAGGAGCTCTGAGAATGGAACGGCAAGAGGTGTTCCGCTTTCGTCATAAACAGTGCTCCAGAGCGCTTGGCAACAGGCACAACGAAACGTGTGTGCGGGATAGTGACCATTCACGCCTAGTGCTGGCAATGCACGAGCACTGCCAAAAGGCCAAGGGAGGCGCTTAGAATCCGGCTTGTGCGCAAAGCTTTCAGACTGCCAGAGGACCGGAGCTGTGGTAAGCCCACTTGCTCATTTGACGTTAGCTGTCGCCTGCAAGAACTTCACCCGCATCTGGTTTATGCTGCTACCTGTTGTTAGGCGACAACAAGGGCACATGTAGCAAATGCTTTTTCCTGGCCCATTTTGCTAGGCCACGCTCTTCTGTGGCTCTTTAGTGCTTGCCAAACTGCTATGTGCGTGCTGCTGCTTCCATCTGACAAGGAGCACAACCTTCTGACAGCAGCTTTCAACTTGCCTAAGAAAGAGCTTGGCCATTTAGATGTGCTGAAAACCCGTGTGTGTGTAAGGTGCAGGTGCCAGCTCCTGACAAAGCTTTTCTCCAGGTTCAGTTTCTCCCTGCCAGACGCATTGGAAATGTTTTCCTCTGGCATTCGCAGCAAGAGTCGCAGATTGCTTAACTGAGGAGCTCTGAGAATGGAACGGCAAGAGGTGTTCCGCTTTCGTCATAAACAGTGCTCCAGAGCGCTTGGCAACGGGCACAACGAAACGTGTGTGCGGGATAGTGACCATTCACACCTAGTGCTGGCAATGCACGAGCACTGCCAAAAGGCCAAGGGAGGCGCTTAGAATCCGGCTTGTGCGCAAAGCTTTCAGACTGCCAGAGGACCGCAGCTGTGGTAAACCCGCTTGCTCATTTGACGTTAGCTGTCGCCTGCAAGAACTTCACCCGCATCTGGTTTATGCTGCTACCTGTTGTTAGGCGACAACAAGGGCACATGTAGCAAATGCTTTTTCCTGGCCCATTTTGCTAGGCCACGCTCTTCTGTGGCTCTTTAGTGCTTGCCAAACTGCTATGTGCGTGCTGCTGCTTCCATCTGACAAGGAGCACAACCTTCTGACAGCAGCTTTCAACTTGCCTAAGAAAGAGCTTGGCCATTTAGATGTGCTGAAAACCCGTGTGTGTGTAAGGTGCAGGTGCCAGCTCCTGACAAAGCTTTTCTCCAGGTTCAGTTTCTCCCTGCCAGACGCATTGGAAATGTTTTCCTCTGGCATTCGCAGCAAGAGTCGCAGATTGCTTAACTGAGGAGCTCTGAGAATGGAACGGCAAGAGGTGTTCCGCTTTCGTCATAAACAGTGCTCCAGAGCGCTTGGCAACGGGCACAACGAAACGTGTGTGCGGGATAGTGACCATTCACGCCTAGTGCTGGCAATGCAGGAGCACTGCCAAAAGGCCAAGGAAGGGGCGTAGCATCCGGCTTGTGTGCAAAGCTTTCAGACTGCCAGAGGACCGCAGCTGTGGTAAGCCCGCTTGCTCATTTGACGTTAGCTGTCGCCTGCAAGAACTTCACCCGCATCTGGTTTATGCTGCTACCTGTTGTTAGGCGACAACAAGGGCACATGTAGCAAATGCTTTTTCCTGGCCCATTTTGCTATGCCACGCTCTTCTGCGGCTCTTTAATGCTTGCCAAACTGCTATGTGCATGCTGCTGCTTCCATCTGACAAGGAGCACAACCTTCTGACAGCAGCTTTCAACTTGCCTAAGGAAGAGCTTGGCCATTTAGATGTGCTGCAAATCTCTGTGTGTGTAAGTTGCAGGTGCAAGCTCCTGACAATGGTGTTCTCCAGGTTCAGTTTCTATCTGCCAGACGCATTGGAAATGTTTTCCTCTGGCATTCGCAGCAAGAGTCGCAGATTGCTTAACTGAGGAGCTCTGAGAATGGAACGGCAAGAGGTGTTCCGCTTTCGTCATAAACAGTGCTCCAGAGCGCTTGGCAACGGGCACAACGAAACGTGTGTGCGGGATAGTGACCATTCACACCTAGTGCTGGCAATGCACGAGCACTGCCAAAAGGCCAAGGGAGGCGCTTAGAATCCGGCTTGTGCGCAAAGCTTTCAGACTGCCAGAGGACCGCAGCTATGGTAAACCCGCTTGCTCATTTGACGTTAGCTGCCGCCTGCAAGAACTTCACCCGCATCTGGTTTATGCTGCTACTTGTTGTTAGGCGACAACAAGGGCACATGTAGCAAATGCTTTTTCCTGTTTCATTTTGCTAGGCCACGCTCTTCTGTGGCTCTTTAGTGCTTGCCAAACTGCTATGTGCGTGCTGCTGCTTCCATCTGACAAGGAGCACAACCTTCTGACAGCAGCTTTCAACTTGCCTAAGAAAGAGCTTGGCCATTTAGATGTGCTGAAAACCCGTGTGTGTGTAAGGTGCAGGTGCAAGCTCCTGACAATGGTGTTCTCCAGGTTCAGTTTCTATCTGCCAGACGCATTGGAAATGTTTTCCTCTGGCATTCGCAGCAAGAGTCGCAGATTGCTTAACTGAGGAGCTCTGAGAATGGAACGGCAAGAGGTGTTCCGCTTTCGTCATAAACAGTGCTCCAGAGCGCTTGGCAACGGGCACAACGAAACGTGTGTGCGGGATAGTGACCATTCACACCTAGTGCTGGCAATGCACGAGCACTGCCAAAAGGCCAAGGGAGGCGCTTAGAATCCGGCTTGTGCGCAAAGCTTTCAGACTGCCAGAGGACCGCAGCTATGGTATACCCGCTTGCTCATTTGACGTTAGCTGCCGCCTGCAAGAACTTCACCCGCATCTGGTTTATGCTGCTACTTGTTGTTAGGCGACAACAAGGGCACATGTAGCAAATGCTTTTTCCTGTTTCATTTTGCTAGGCCACGCTCTTCTGTGGCTCTTTAGTGCTTGCCAAACTGCTATGTGCGTGCTGCTGCTTCCATCTGACAAGGAGCACAACCTTCTGACAGCAGCTTTCAACTTGCCTAAGAAAGAGCTTGGCCATTTAGATGTGCTGCAAACCCGTGTGTGTGTAAGGTGCAGTTGCAAGCTCCTGACAATGGTGTTCTCCAGGTTCAGTTTCTATCTGCCAGACGCATTGGAAATGTTTTCCTCTGGCATTCGCAGCAAGAGTCGCAGATTGCTTAACTGAGGAGCTCTGAGAATGGAACGGCAAGAGGTGTTCCGCTTTCGTCATAAACAGTGCTCCAGAGCGCTTGGCAACAGGCACAACGAAACGTGTGTGCGGGATAGTGACCATTCACGCCTAGTGCTGGCAATGCACGAGCACTGCCAAAAGGCCAAGGGAGGCGCTTAGAATCCGGCTTGTGCGCAAAGCTTTCAGACTGCCAGAGGACCGGAGCTGTGGTAAGCCCACTTGCTCATTTGACGTTAGCTGTCGCCTGCAAGAACTTCACCCGCATCTGGTTTATGCTGCTACCTGTTGTTAGGCGACAACAAGGGCACATGTAGCAAATGCTTTTTCCTGGCCCATTTTGCTAGGCCACGCTCTTCTGTGGCTCTTTAGTGCTTGCCAAACTGCTATGTGCGTGCTGCTGCTTCCATCTGACAAGGAGCACAACCTTCTGACAGCAGCTTTCAACTTGCCTAAGAAAGAGCTTGGCCATTTAGATGTGCTGAAAACCCGTGTGTGTGTAAGGTGCAGGTGCCAGCTCCTGACAAAGCTTTTCTCCAGGTTCAGTTTCTCCCTGCCAGACGCATTGGAAATGTTTTCCTCTGGCATTCGCAGCAAGAGTCGCAGATTGCTTAACTGAGGAGCTCTGAGAATGGAACGGCAAGAGGTGTTCCGCTTTCGTCATAAACAGTGCTCCAGAGCGCTTGGCAACGGGCACAACGAAACGTGTGTGCGGGATAGTGACCATTCACGCCTAGTGCTGGCAATGCAGGAGCACTGCCAAAAGGCCAAGGAAGGGGCGTAGCATCCGGCTTGTGTGCAAAGCTTTCAGACTGCCAGAGGACCGCAGCTGTGGTAAGCCCGCTTGCTCATTTGACGTTAGCTGTCGCCTGCAAGAACTTCACCCGCATCTGGTTTATGCTGCTACCTGTTGTTAGGCGACAACAAGGGCACATGTAGCAAATGCTTTTTCCTGGCGCATTTTGCTATGCCACGCTCTTCTGCGGCTCTTTAATGCTTGCCAAACTGCTATGTGCATGCTGCTGCTTCCATCTGACAAGGAGCACAACCTTCTGACAGCAGCTTTCAACTTGCCTAAGGAAGAGCTTGGCCATTTAGATGTGCTGCAAATCTCTGTGTGTGTAAGTTGCAGGTGCAAGCTCCTGACAATGGTGTTCTCCAGGTTCAGTTTCTATCTGCCAGACGCATTGGAAATGTTTTCCTCTGGCATTCGCAGCAAGAGTCGCAGATTGCTTAACTGAGGAGCTCTGAGAATGGAACGGCAAGAGGTGTTCCGCTTTCGTCATAAACAGTGCTCCAGAGCGCTTGGCAACGGGCACAACGAAACGTGTGTGCGGGATAGTGACCATTCACGCCTAGTGCTGGCAATGCACGAGCACTGCCAAAAGGCCAAGGGAGGCGCTTAGAATCCGGCTTGTGCGCAAAGCTTTCAGACTGCCAGAGGACCGCAGCTATGGTAAACCCGCTTGCTCATTTGACGTTAGCTGTCGCCTGCAAGAACTTCACCCGCATCTGGTTTATGCTGCTACCTGTTGTTAGGAGACAACAAGGGCACATGTAGCAAATGCTTTTTCCTGTTTCATTTTGCTAGGCCACGCTCTTCTGTGGCTCTTTAGTGCTTGCCAAACTGCTATGTGCGTGCTGCTGCTTCCATCTGACAAGGAGCACAACCTTCTGACAGCAGCTTTCAACTTGCCTAAGAAAGAGCTTGGCCATTTAGATGTGCTGAAAACCCGTGTGTGTGTAAGGTGCAGGTGCAAGCTCCTGACAAAGCTTTTCTCCAGGTTCAGTTTCTATCTGCCAGACGCATTGGAAATGTTTTCCTCTGGCATTCGCACCAAGAGTCGTAGATTGCTTAACTGAGGAGCTCTGAGAATGGAACGGCAAGAGGTGTTCCGCTTTCGTCATAAACAGTGCTCCAGAGCGCTTGGCAACGGGCACAACGAAACGTGTGTGCGGGATAGTGACCATTCACACCTAGTGCTGGCAATGCAGGAGCACTGCCAAAAGGCCAAGGAAGGGGCGTAGCATCCGGCTTGTGTGCAAAGCTTTCAGACTGCCAGAGGACCGCAGCTATGGTAAACCCGCTTGCTCATTTGACGTTAGCTGTCGCCTGCAAGAACTTCACCCGCATCTGGTTTATGCTGCTACCTGTTGTTAGGCGACAACAAGGGCACATGTAGCAAATGCTTTTTCCTGGCCCATTTTGCTATGCCACGCTCTTCTGTGGCTCTTTAGTGCTTGCCAAACTGCTATGTGCGTGCTGCTGCTTCCATCTGACAAGGAGCACAACCTTCTGACAGCAGCTTTCAACTTGCCTAAGAAAGAGCTTGGCCATTTAGATGTGCTGAAAACCCGTGTGTGTGTAAGGTGCAGGTGCAAGCTCCTGACAAAGCTTTTCTCCAGGTTCAGTTTCTATCTGCCAGACGCATTGGAAATGTTTTCCTCTGGCATTCGCAGCAAGAGTCGCAGATTGCTTAACTGAGGAGCTCTGAGAATGGAACGGCAAGAGGTGTTCCGCTTTCGTCATAAACAGTGCTCCAGAGCGCTTGGCAACAGGCACAACGAAACGTGTGTGCGGGATAGTGACCATTCACGCCTAGTGCTGGCAATGCACGAGCACTGCCAAAAGGCCAAGGGAGGCGCTTAGAATCCGGCTTGTGCGCAAAGCTTTCAGACTGCCAGAGGACCGGAGCTGTGGTAAGCCCACTTGCTCATTTGACGTTAGCTGTCGCCTGCAAGAACTTCACCCGCATCTGGTTTATGCTGCTACCTGTTGTTAGGCGACAACAAGGGCACATGTAGCAAATGCTTTTTCCTGGCCCATTTTGCTAGGCCACGCTCTTCTGTGGCTCTTTAGTGCTTGCCAAACTGCTATGTGCGTGCTGCTGCTTCCATCTGACAAGGAGCACAACCTTCTGACAGCAGCTTTCAACTTGCCTAAGAAAGAGCTTGGCCATTTAGATGTGCTGAAAACCCGTGTGTGTGTAAGGTGCAGGTGCCAGCTCCTGACAAAGCTTTTCTCCAGGTTCAGTTTCTCCCTGCCAGACGCATTGGAAATGTTTTCCTCTGGCATTCGCAGCAAGAGTCGCAGATTGCTTAACTGAGGAGCTCTGAGAATGGAACGGCAAGAGGTGTTCCGCTTTCGTCATAAACAGTGCTCCAGAGCGCTTGGCAACGGGCACAACGAAACGTGTGTGCGGGATAGTGACCATTCACACCTAGTGCTGGCAATGCACGAGCACTGCCAAAAGGCCAAGGGAGGCGCTTAGAATCCGGCTTGTGTGCAAAGCTTTCAGACTGCCAGAGGACCGCAGCTGTGGTAAGCCCGCTTGCTCATTTGACGTTAGCTGTCGCCTGCAAGAACTTCACCCGCATCTGGTTTATGCTGCTACCTGTTGTTAGGCGACAACAAGGGCACATGTAGCAAATGCTTTTTCCTGGCCCATTTTGCTATGCCACGCTCTTCTGCGGCTCTTTAATGCTTGCCAAACTGCTATGTGCATGCTGCTGCTTCCATCTGACAAGGAGCACAACCTTCTGACAGCAGCTTTCAACTTGCCTAAGGAAGAGCTTGGCCATTTAGATGTGCTGCAAATCTCTGTGTGTGTAAGTTGCAGGTGCAAGCTCCTGACAATGGTGTTCTCCAGGTTCAGTTTCTATCTGCCAGACGCATTGGAAATGTTTTCCTCTGGCATTCGCAGCAAGAGTCGCAGATTGCTTAACTGAGGAGCTCTGAGAATGGAACGGCAAGAGGTGTTCCGCTTTCGTCATAAACAGTGCTCCAGAGCGCTTGGCAACGGGCACAACGAAACGTGTGTGCGGGATAGTGACCATTCACGCCTAGTGCTGGCAATGCACGAGCACTGCCAAAAGGCCAAGGGAGGCGCTTAGAATCCGGCTTGTGCGCAAAGCTTTCAGACTGCCAGAGGACCGCAGCTATGGTAAACCCGCTTGCTCATTTGACGTTAGCTGTCGCCTGCAAGAACTTCACCCGCATCTGGTTTATGCTGCTACCTGTTGTTAGGAGACAACAAGGGCACATGTAACAAATGCTTTTTCCTGTTTCATTTTGCTAGGCCACGCTCTTCTGTGGCTCTTTAGTGCTTGCCAAACTGCTATGTGCGTGCTGCTGCTTCCATCTGACAAGGAGCACAACCTTCTGACAGCAGCTTTCAACTTGCCTAAGAAAGAGCTTGGCCATTTAGATGTGCTGAAAACCCGTGTGTGTGTAAGGTGCAGGTGCAAGCTCCTGACAAAGCTTTTCTCCAGGTTCAGTTTCTATCTGCCAGACGCATTGGAAATGTTTTCCTCTGGCATTCGCACCAAGAGTCGTAGATTGCTTAACTGAGGAGCTCTGAGAATGGAACGGCAAGAGGTGTTCCGCTTTCGTCATAAACAGTGCTCCAGAGCGTTTGGCAACGGGCACAACGAAACGTGTGTGCGGGATAGTGACCATTCACACCTAGTGCTGGCAATGCAGGAGCACTGCCAAAAGGCCAAGGAAGGGGCGTAGCATCCGGCTTGTGTGCAAAGCTTTCAGACTGCCAGAGGACCGCAGCTATGGTAAACCCGCTTGCTCATTTGACGTTAGCTGTCGCCTGCAAGAACTTCACCCGCATCTGGTTTATGCTGCTACCTGTTGTTAGGCGACAACAAGGGCACATGTAGCAAATGCTTTTTCCTGGCCCATTTTGCTATGCCACGCTCTTCTGTGGCTCTTTAGTGCTTGCCAAACTGCTATGTGCGTGCTGCTGCTTCCATCTGACAAGGAGCACAACCTTCTGACAGCAGCTTTCAACTTGCCTAAGAAAGAGCTTGGCCATTTAGATGTGCTGAAAACCCGTGTGTGTGTAAGGTGCAGGTGCAAGCTCCTGACAAAGCTTTTCTCCAGGTTCAGTTTCTATCTGCCAGACGCATTGGAAATGTTTTCCTCTGGCATTCGCAGCAAGAGTCGCAGATTGCTTAACTGAGGAGCTCTGAGAATGGAACGGCAAGAGGTGTTCCGCTTTCGTCATAAACAGTGCTCCAGAGCGCTTGGCAACAGGCACAACGAAACGTGTGTGCGGGATAGTGACCATTCACGCCTAGTGCTGGCAATGCACGAGCACTGCCAAAAGGCCAAGGGAGGCGCTTAGAATCCGGCTTGTGCGCAAAGCTTTCAGACTGCCAGAGGACCGGAGCTGTGGTAAGCCCACTTGCTCATTTGACGTTAGCTGTCACCTGCAAGAACTTCACCCGCATCTGGTTTATGCTGCTACCTGTTGTTAGGCGACAACAAGGGCACATGTAGCAAATGCTTTTTCCTGGCCCATTTTGCTAGGCCACGCTCTTCTGTGGCTCTTTAGTGCTTGCCAAACTGCTATGTGCGTGCTGCTGCTTCCATCTGACAAGGAGCACAACCTTCTGACAGCAGCTTTCAACTTGCCTAAGAAAGAGCTTGGCCATTTAGATGTGCTGAAAACCCGTGTGTGTGTAAGGTGCAGGTGCCAGCTCCTGACAAAGCTTTTCTCCAGGTTCAGTTTCTCCCTGCCAGACGCATTGGAAATGTTTTCCTCTGGCATTCGCAGCAAGAGTCGCAGATTGCTTAACTGAGGAGCTCTGAGAATGGAACGGCAAGAGGTGTTCCGCTTTCGTCATAAACAGTGCTCCAGAGCGCTTGGCAACGGGCACAACGAAACGTGTGTGCGGGATAGTGACCATTCACACCTAGTGCTGGCAATGCACGAGCACTGCCAAAAGGCCAAGGGAGGCGCTTAGAATCCGGCTTGTGCGCAAAGCTTTCAGACTGCCAGAGGACCGCAGCTGTGGTAAACCCGCTTGCTCATTTGACGTTAGCTGTCGCCTGCAAGAACTTCACCCGCATCTGGTTTATGCTGCTACCTGTTGTTAGGCGACAACAAGGGCACATGTAGCAAATGCTTTTTCCTGGCCCATTTTGCTAGGCCACGCTCTTCTGTGGCTCTTTAGTGCTTGCCAAACTGCTATGTGCGTGCTGCTGCTTCCATCTGACAAGGAGCACAACCTTCTGACAGCAGCTTTCAACTTGCCTAAGAAAGAGCTTGGCCATTTAGATGTGCTGCAAACCCGTGTGTGTGTAAGGTGCAGGTGCCAACTCCTGACAAAGGTGTTCTCCAGGTTCAGTTTCTATCTGCCAGACGCATTGGAAATGTTTTCCTCTGGCATTCGCAGCAAGAGTCGCAGATTGCTTAACTGAGGAGCTCTGAGAATGGAACGGCAAGAGGTGTTCCGCTTTCGTCATAAACAGTGCTCCAGAGCGCTTGGCAACGGGCACAACGAAACGTGTGTGCGGGATAGTGACCATTCACACCTAGTGCTGGCAATGCACGAGCACTGCCAAAAGGCCAAGGGAGGCGCTTAGAATCCGGCTTGTGCGCAAAGCTTTCAGACTGCCAGAGGACCGCAGCTATGGTAAACCCGCTTGCTCATTTGACGTTAGCTGCCGCCTGCAAGAACTTCACCCGCATCTGGTTTATGCTGCTACTTGTTGTTAGGCGACAACAAGGGCACATGTAGCAAATGCTTTTTCCTGTTTCATTTTGCTAGGCCACGCTCTTCTGTGGCTCTTTAGTGCTTGCCAAACTGCTATGTGCGTGCTGCTGCTTCCATCTGACAAGGAGCACAACCTTCTGACAGCAGCTTTCAACTTGCCTAAGAAAGAGCTTGGCCATTTAGATGTGCTGAAAACCCGTGTGTGTGTAAGGTGCAGGTGCAAGCTCCTGACAATGGTGTTCTCCAGGTTCAGTTTCTATCTGCCAGACGCATTGGAAATGTTTTCCTCTGGCATTCGCAGCAAGAGTCGCAGATTGCTTAACTGAGGAGCTCTGAGAATGGAACGGCAAGAGGTGTTCCGCTTTCGTCATAAACAGTGCTCCAGAGCGCTTGGCAACGGGCACAACGAAACGTGTGTGCGGGATAGTGACCATTCACACCTAGTGCTGGCAATGCACGAGCACTGCCAAAAGGCCAAGGGAGGCGCTTAGAATCCGGCTTGTGCGCAAAGCTTTCAGACTGCCAGAGGACCGCAGCTATGGTATACCCGCTTGCTCATTTGACGTTAGCTGCCGCCTGCAAGAACTTCACCCGCATCTGGTTTATGCTGCTACTTGTTGTTAGGCGACAACAAGGGCACATGTAGCAAATGCTTTTTCCTGTTTCATTTTGCTAGGCCACGCTCTTCTCTGGCTCTTTAGTGCTTGCCAAACTGCTATGTGCGTGCTGCTGCTTCCATCTGACAAGGAGCACAACCTTCTGACAGCAGCTTTCAACTTGCCTAAGAAAGAGCTTGGCCATTTAGATGTGCTGAAAACCCGTGTGTGTGTAAGGTGCAGGTGCAAGCTCCTGACAATGGTGTTCTCCAGGTTCAGTTTCTATCTGCCAGACGCATTGGAAATGTTTTCCTCTGGCATTCGCAGCAAGAGTCGCAGATTACTTAACTGAGGAGCTCTGAGAATGGAACGGCAAGAGGTGTTCCGCTTTCGTCATAAACAGTGCTCCAGAGCGCTTGGCAACAGGCACAACGAAACGTGTGTGCGGGATAGTGACCATTCACGCCTAGTGCTGGCAATGCACGAGCACTGCCAAAAGGCCAAGGGAGGCGCTTAGAATCCGGCTTGTGCGCAAAGCTTTCAGACTGCCAGAGGACCGGAGCTGTGGTAAGCCCACTTGCTCATTTGACGTTAGCTGTCGCCTGCAAGAACTTCACCCGCATCTGGTTTATGCTGCTACCTGTTGTTAGGCGACAACAAGGGCACATGTAGCAAATGCTTTTTCCTGTTTCATTTTGCTAGGCCACGCTCTTCTGTGGCTCTTTAGTGCTTGCCAAACTGCTATGTGCGTGCTGCTGCTTCCATCTGACAAGGAGCACAACCTTCTGACAGCAGCTTTCAACTTGCCTAAGAAAGAGCTTGGCCATTTAGATGTGCTGAAAACCCGTGTGTGTGTAAGGTGCAGGTGCCAGCTCCTGACAAAGCTTTTCTCCAGGTTCAGTTTCTCCCTGCCAGACGCATTGGAAATGTTTTCCTCTGGCATTCGCAGCAAGAGTCGCAGATTGCTTAACTGAGGAGCTCTGAGAATGGAACGGCAAGAGGTGTTCCGCTTTCGTCATAAACAGTGCTCCAGAGCGCTTGGCAACGGGCACAACGAAACGTGTGTGCGGGATAGTGACCATTCACGCCTAGTGCTGGCAATGCAGGAGCACTGCCAAAAGGCCAAGGAAGGGGCGTAGCATCCGGCTTGTGTGCAAAGCTTTCAGACTGCCAGAGGACCGCAGCTGTGGTAAGCCCGCTTGCTCATTTGACGTTAGCTGTCGCCTGCAAGAACTTCACCCGCATCTGGTTTATGCTGCTACCTGTTGTTAGGCGACAACAAGGGCACATGTAGCAAATGCTTTTTCCTGGCCCATTTTGCTATGCCACGCTCTTCTGCGGCTCTTTAATGCTTGCCAAACTGCTATGTGCATGCTGCTGCTTCCATCTGACAAGGAGCACAACCTTCTGACAGCAGCTTTCAACTTGCCTAAGGAAGAGCTTGGCCATTTAGATGTGCTGCAAATCTCTGTGTGTGTAAGTTGCAGGTGCAAGCTCCTGACAATGGTGTTCTCCAGGTTCAGTTTCTATCTGCCAGACGCATTGGAAATGTTTTCCTCTGGCATTCGCAGCAAGAGTCGCAGATTGCTTAACTGAGGAGCTCTGAGAATGGAACGGCAAGAGGTGTTCCGCTTTCGTCATAAACAGTGCTCCAGAGCGCTTGGCAACGGGCACAACGAAACGTGTGTGCGGGATAGTGACCATTCACGCCTAGTGCTGGCAATGCACGAGCACTGCCAAAAGGCCAAGGGAGGCGCTTAGAATCCGGCTTGTGCGCAAAGCTTTCAGACTGCCAGAGGACCGCAGCTATGGTAAACCCGCTTGCTCATTTGACGTTAGCTGTCGCCTGCAAGAACTTCACCCGCATCTGGTTTATGCTGCTACCTGTTGTTAGGAGACAACAAGGGCACATGTAGCAAATGCTTTTTCCTGTTTCATTTTGCTAGGCCACGCTCTTCTGTGGCTCTTTAGTGCTTGCCAAACTGCTATGTGCGTGCTGCTGCTTCCATCTGACAAGGAGCACAACCTTCTGACAGCAGCTTTCAACTTGCCTAAGAAAGAGCTTGGCCATTTAGATGTGCTGAAAACCCGTGTGTGTGTAAGGTGCAGGTGCAAGCTCCTGACAAAGCTTTTCTCCAGGTTCAGTTTCTATCTGCCAGACGCATTGGAAATGTTTTCCTCTGGCATTCGCACCAAGAGTCGTAGATTGCTTAACTGAGGAGCTCTGAGAATGGAACGGCAAGAGGTGTTCCGCTTTCGTCATAAACAGTGCTCCAGAGCGCTTGGCAACGGGCACAACGAAACGTGTGTGCGGGATAGTGACCATTCACACCTAGTGCTGGCAATGCAGGAGCACTGCCAAAAGGCCAAGGAAGGGGCGTAGCATCCGGCTTGTGTGCAAAGCTTTCAGACTGCCAGAGGACCGCAGCTATGGTAAACCCGCTTGCTCATTTGACGTTAGCTGTCGCCTGCAAGAACTTCACCCGCATCTGGTTTATGCTGCTACCTGTTGTTAGGCGACAACAAGGGCACATGTAGCAAATGCTTTTTCCTGGCCCATTTTGCTATGCCACGCTCTTCTGTGGCTCTTTAGTGCTTGCCAAACTGCTATGTGCGTGCTGCTGCTTCCATCTGACAAGGAGCACAACCTTCTGACAGCAGCTTTCAACTTGCCTAAGAAAGAGCTTGGCCATTTAGATGTGCTGAAAACCCGTGTGTGTGTAAGGTGCAGGTGCAAGCTCCTGACAAAGCTTTTCTCCAGGTTCAGTTTCTATCTGCCAGACGCATTGGAAATGTTTTCCTCTGGCATTCGCAGCAAGAGTCGCAGATTGCTTAACTGAGGAGCTCTGAGAATGGAACGGCAAGAGGTGTTCCGCTTTCGTCATAAACAGTGCTCCAGAGCGCTTGGCAACAGGCACAACGAAACGTGTGTGCGGGATAGTGACCATTCACGCCTAGTGCTGGCAATGCACGAGCACTGCCAAAAGGCCAAGGGAGGCGCTTAGAATCCGGCTTGTGCGCAAAGCTTTCAGACTGCCAGAGGACCGGAGCTGTGGTAAGCCCACTTGCTCATTTGACGTTAGCTGTCGCCTGCAAGAACTTCACCCGCATCTGGTTTATGCTGCTACCTGTTGTTAGGCGACAACAAGGGCACATGTAGCAAATGCTTTTTCCTGGCCCATTTTGCTAGGCCACGCTCTTCTGTGGCTCTTTAGTGCTTGCCAAACTGCTATGTGCGTGCTGCTGCTTCCATCTGACAAGGAGCACAACCTTCTGACAGCAGCTTTCAACTTGCCTAAGAAAGAGCTTGGCCATTTAGATGTGCTGAAAACCCGTGTGTGTGTAAGGTGCAGGTGCCAGCTCCTGACAAAGCTTTTCTCCAGGTTCAGTTTCTCCCTGCCAGACGCATTGGAAATGTTTTCCTCTGGCATTCGCAGCAAGAGTCGCAGATTGCTTAACTGAGGAGCTCTGAGAATGGAACGGCAAGAGGTGTTCCGCTTTCGTCATAAACAGTGCTCCAGAGCGCTTGGCAACGGGCACAACGAAACGTGTGTGCGGGATAGTGACCATTCACACCTAGTGCTGGCAATGCACGAGCACTGCCAAAAGGCCAAGGGAGGCGCTTAGAATCCGGCTTGTGCGCAAAGCTTTCAGACTGCCAGAGGACCGCAGCTGTGGTAAACCCGCTTGCTCATTTGACGTTAGCTGTCGCCTGCAAGAACTTCACCCGCATCTGGTTTATGCTGCTACCTGTTGTTAGGCGACAACAAGGGCACATGTAGCAAATGCTTTTTCCTGGCCCATTTTGCTAGGCCACGCTCTTCTGTGGCTCTTTAGTGCTTGCCAAACTGCTATGTGCGTGCTGCTGCTTCCATCTGACAAGGAGCACAACCTTCTGACAGCAGCTTTCAACTTGCCTAAGAAAGAGCTTGGCCATTTAGATGTGCTGCAAACCCGTGTGTGTGTAAGGTGCAGGTGCCAACTCCTGACAAAGGTGTTCTCCAGGTTCAGTTTCTATCTGCCAGACGCATTGGAAATGTTTTCCTCTGGCATTCGCAGCAAGAGTCGCAGATTGCTTAACTGAGGAGCTCTGAGAATGGAACGGCAAGAGGTGTTCCGCTTTCGTCATAAACAGTGCTCCAGAGCGCTTGGCAACGGGCACAACGAAACGTGTGTGCGGGATAGTGACCATTCACGCCTAGTGCTGGCAATGCAGGAGCACTGCCAAAAGGCCAAGGAAGGGGCGTAGCATCCGGCTTGTGTGCAAAGCTTTCAGACTGCCAGAGGACCGTAGCTGTGGTAAGCCCGCTTGCTCATTTGACGTTAGCTGTCGCCTGCAAGAACTTCACCCGCATCTGGTTTATGCTGCTACCTGTTGTTAGGCGACAACAAGGGCACATGTAGCAAATGCTTTTTCCTGTTTCATTTTGCTAGGCCACGCTCTTCTGTGGCTCTTTAGTGCTTGCCAAACTGCTATGTGCATGCTGCTGCTTCCATCTGACAAGGAGCACAACCTTCTGACAGCAGCTTTCAACTTGCCTAAGAAAGAGCTTGGCCATTTAGATGTGCTGCAAACCCGTGTGTGTGTAAGGTGCAGTTGCAAGCTCCTGACAATGGTGTTCTCCAGGTTCAGTTTCTATCTGCCAGACGCATTGGAAATGTTTTCCTCTGGCATTCGCAGCAAGAGTCGCAGATTGCTTAACTGAGGAGCTCTGAGAATGGAACGGCAAGAGGTGTTCCGCTTTCGTCATAAACAGTGCTCCAGAGCGCTTGGCAACAGGCACAACGAAACGTGTGTGCGGGATAGTGACCATTCACGCCTAGTGCTGGCAATGCACGAGCACTGCCAAAAGGCCAAGGGAGGCGCTTAGAATCCGGCTTGTGCGCAAAGCTTTCAGACTGCCAGAGGACCGGAGCTGTGGTAAGCCCACTTGCTCATTTGACGTTAGCTGTCGCCTGCAAGAACTTCACCCGCATCTGGTTTATGCTGCTACTTGTTGTTAGGCGACAACAAGGGCACATGTAGCAAATGCTTTTTCCTGTTTCATTTTGCTAGGCCACGCTCTTCTGTGGCTCTTTAGTGCTTGCCAAACTGCTATGTGCGTGCTGCTGCTTCCATCTGACAAGGAGCACAACCTTCTGACAGCAGCTTTCAACTTGCCTAAGAAAGAGCTTGGCCATTTAGATGTGCTGCAAACCCGTGTGTGTGTAAGGTGCAGTTGCAAGCTCCTGACAATGGTGTTCTCCAGGTTCAGTTTCTATCTGCCAGACGCATTGGAAATGTTTTCCTCTGGCATTCGCAGCAAGAGTCGCAGATTGCTTAACTGAGGAGCTCTGAGAATGGAACGGCAAGAGGTGTTCCGCTTTCGTCATAAACAGTGCTCCAGAGCGCTTGGCAACAGGCACAACGAAACGTGTGTGCGGGATAGTGACCATTCACGCCTAGTGCTGGCAATGCACGAGCACTGCCAAAAGGCCAAGGGAGGCGCTTAGAATCCGGCTTGTGCGCAAAGCTTTCAGACTGCCAGAGGACCGGAGCTGTGGTAAGCCCACTTGCTCATTTGACGTTAGCTGTCGCCTGCAAGAACTTCAGCCGCATCTGATTTATGCTGCTACCTGTTGTTAGGCGACAACAAGGGCACATGTAGCAAATGCTTTTTCCTGGCCCATTTTGCTAGGCCACGCTCTTCTGTGGCTCTTTAGTGCTTGCCAAACTGCTATGTGCGTGCTGCTGCTTCCATCTGACAAGGAGCACAACCTTCTGACAGCAGCTTTCAACTTGCCTAAGAAAGAGCTTGGCCATTTAGATGTGCTGAAAACCCGTGTGTGTGTAAGGTGCAGGTGCCAGCTCCTGACAAAGCTTTTCTCCAGGTTCAGTTTCTCCCTGCCAGACGCATTGGAAATGTTTTCCTCTGGCATTCGCAGCAAGAGTCGCAGATTGCTTAACTGAGGAGCTCTGAGAATGGAACGGCAAGAGGTGTTCCGCTTTCGTCATAAACAGTGCTCCAGAGCGCTTGGCAACGGGCACAACGAAACGTGTGTGCGGGATAGTGACCATTCACGCCTAGTGCTGGCAATGCAGGAGCACTGCCAAAAGGCCAAGGAAGGGGCGTAGCATCCGGCTTGTGTGCAAAGCTTTCAGACTGCCAGAGGACCGCAGCTGTGGTAAGCCCGCTTGCTCATTTGACGTTAGCTGTCGCCTGCAAGAACTTCACCCGCATCTGGTTTATGCTGCTACCTGTTGTTAGGCGACAACAAGGGCACATGTAGCAAATGCTTTTTCCTGGCCCATTTTGCTATGCCACGCTCTTCTGCGGCTCTTTAATGCTTGCCAAACTGCTATGTGCATGCTGCTGCTTCCATCTGACAAGGAGCACAACCTTCTGACAGCAGCTTTCAACTTGCCTAAGGAAGAGCTTGGCCATTTAGATGTGCTGCAAATCTCTGTGTGTGTAAGTTGCAGGTGCAAGCTCCTGACAATGGTGTTCTCCAGGTTCAGTTTCTATCTGCCAGACGCATTGGAAATGTTTTCCTCTGGCATTCGCAGCAAGAGTCGCAGATTGCTTAACTGAGGAGCTCTGAGAATGGAACGGCAAGAGGTGTTCCGCTTTCGTCATAAACAGTGCTCCAGAGCGCTTGGCAACGGGCACAACGAAACGTGTGTGCGGGATAGTGACCATTCACGCCTAGTGCTGGCAATGCACGAGCACTGCCAAAAGGCCAAGGGAGGCGCTTAGAATCCGGCTTGTGCGCAAAGCTTTCAGACTGCCAGAGGACCGCAGCTATGGTAAACCCGCTTGCTCATTTGACGTTAGCTGTCGCCTGCAAGAACTTCACCCGCATCTGGTTTATGCTGCTACCTGTTGTTAGGAGACAACAAGGGCACATGTAGCAAATGCTTTTTCCTGTTTCATTTTGCTAGGCCACGCTCTTCTGTGGCTCTTTAGTGCTTGCCAAACTGCTATGTGCGTGCTGCTGCTTCCATCTGACAAGGAGCACAACCTTCTGACAGCAGCTTTCAACTTGCCTAAGAAAGAGCTTGGCCATTTAGATGTGCTGAAAACCCGTGTGTGTGTAAGGTGCAGGTGCAAGCTCCTGACAAAGCTTTTCTCCAGGTTCAGTTTCTATCTGCCAGACGCATTGGAAATGTTTTCCTCTGGCATTCGCACCAAGAGTCGTAGATTGCTTAACTGAGGAGCTCTGAGAATGGAACGGCAAGAGGTGTTCCGCTTTCGTCATAAACAGTGCTCCAGAGCGCTTGGCAACGGGCACAACGAAACGTGTGTGCGGGATAGTGACCATTCACACCTAGTGCTGGCAATGCAGGAGCACTGCCAAAAGGCCAAGGAAGGGGCGTAGCATCCGGCTTGTGTGCAAAGCTTTCAGACTGCCAGAGGACCGCAGCTATGGTAAACCCGCTTGCTCATTTGACGTTAGCTGTCGCCTGCAAGAACTTCACCCGCATCTGGTTTATGCTGCTACCTGTTGTTAGGCGACAACAAGGGCACATGTAGCAAATGCTTTTTCCTGGCCCATTTTGCTATGCCACGCTCTTCTGTGGCTCTTTAGTGCTTGCCAAACTGCTATGTGCGTGCTGCTGCTTCCATCTGACAAGGAGCACAACCTTCTGACAGCAGCTTTCAACTTGCCTAAGAAAGAGCTTGGCCATTTAGATGTGCTGAAAACCCGTGTGTGTGTAAGGTGCAGGTGCAAGCTCCTGACAAAGCTTTTCTCCAGGTTCAGTTTCTATCTGCCAGACGCATTGGAAATGTTTTCCTCTGGCATTCGCAGCAAGAGTCGCAGATTGCTTAACTGAGGAGCTCTGAGAATGGAACGGCAAGAGGTGTTCCGCTTTCGTCATAAACAGTGCTCCAGAGCGCTTGGCAACAGGCACAACGAAACGTGTGTGCGGGATAGTGACCATTCACGCCTAGTGCTGGCAATGCACGAGCACTGCCAAAAGGCCAAGGGAGGCGCTTAGAATCCGGCTTGTGCGCAAAGCTTTCAGACTGCCAGAGGACCGGAGCTGTGGTAAGCCCACTTGCTCATTTGACGTTAGCTGTCGCCTGCAAGAACTTCACCCGCATCTGGTTTATGCTGCTACCTGTTGTTAGGCGACAACAAGGGCACATGTAGCAAATGCTTTTTCCTGGCCCATTTTGCTAGGCCACGCTCTTCTGTGGCTCTTTAGTGCTTGCCAAACTGCTATGTGCGTGCTGCTGCTTCCATCTGACAAGGAGCACAACCTTCTGACAGCAGCTTTCAACTTGCCTAAGAAAGAGCTTGGCCATTTAGATGTGCTGAAAACCCGTGTGTGTGTAAGGTGCAGGTGCCAGCTCCTGACAAAGCTTTTCTCCAGGTTCAGTTTCTCCCTGCCAGACGCATTGGAAATGTTTTCCTCTGGCATTCGCAGCAAGAGTCGCAGATTGCTTAACTGAGGAGCTCTGAGAATGGAACGGCAAGAGGTGTTCCGCTTTCGTCATAAACAGTGCTCCAGAGCGCTTGGCAACGGGCACAACGAAACGTGTGTGCGGGATAGTGACCATTCACACCTAGTGCTGGCAATGCACGAGCACTGCCAAAAGGCCAAGGGAGGCGCTTAGAATCCGG
This sequence comes from Poecile atricapillus, assembly GCF_030490865.1. Taxonomy (NCBI): domain Eukaryota; kingdom Metazoa; phylum Chordata; class Aves; order Passeriformes; family Paridae; genus Poecile; species Poecile atricapillus. Next base: position 1,585,521 of record NC_081256.1, on the reverse strand, counting down.
CTTGTGCGCAAAGCTTTCAGACTGCCAGAGGACCGCAGCTGTGGTAAACCCGCTTGCTCATTTGACGTTAGCTGTCGCCTGCAAGAACTTCACCCGCATCTGGTTTATGCTGCTACCTGTTGTTAGGCGACAACAAGGGCACATGTAGCAAATGCTTTTTCCTGGCCCATTTTGCTAGGCCACGCTCTTCTGTGGCTCTTTAGTGCTTGCCAAACTGCTATGTGCGTGCTGCTGCTTCCATCTGACAAGGAGCACAACCTTCTGACAGCAGCTTTCAACTTGCCTAAGAAAGAGCTTGGCCATTTAGATGTGCTGCAAACCCGTGTGTGTGTAAGGTGCAGGTGCCAACTCCTGACAAAGGTGTTCTCCAGGTTCAGTTTCTATCTGCCAGACGCATTGGAAATGTTTTCCTCTGGCATTCGCAGCAAGAGTCGCAGATTGCTTAACTGAGGAGCTCTGAGAATGGAACGGCAAGAGGTGTTCCGCTTTCGTCATAAACAGTGCTCCAGAGCGCTTGGCAACGGGCACAACGAAACGTGTGTGCGGGATAGTGACCATTCACGCCTAGTGCTGGCAATGCAGGAGCACTGCCAAAAGGCCAAGGAAGGGGCGTAGCATCCGGCTTGTGTGCAAAGCTTTCAGACTGCCAGAGGACCGTAGCTGTGGTAAGCCCGCTTGCTCATTTGACGTTAGCTGTCGCCTGCAAGAACTTCACCCGCATCTGGTTTATGCTGCTACCTGTTGTTAGGCGACAACAAGGGCACATGTAGCAAATGCTTTTTCCTGTTTCATTTTGCTAGGCCACGCTCTTCTGTGGCTCTTTAGTGCTTGCCAAACTGCTATGTGCATGCTGCTGCTTCCATCTGACAAGGAGCACAACCTTCTGACAGCAGCTTTCAACTTGCCTAAGAAAGAGCTTGGCCATTTAGATGTGCTGCAAACCCGTGTGTGTGTAAGGTGCAGTTGCAAGCTCCTGACAATGGTGTTCTCCAGGTTCAGTTTCTATCTGCCAGACGCATTGGAAATGTTTTCCTCTGGCATTCGCAGCAAGAGTCGCAGATTGCTTAACTGAGGAGCTCTGAGAATGGAACGGCAAGAGGTGTTCCGCTTTCGTCATAAACAGTGCTCCAGAGCGCTTGGCAACAGGCACAACGAAACGTGTGTGCGGGATAGTGACCATTCACGCCTAGTGCTGGCAATGCACGAGCACTGCCAAAAGGCCAAGGGAGGCGCTTAGAATCCGGCTTGTGCGCAAAGCTTTCAGACTGCCAGAGGACCGGAGCTGTGGTAAGCCCACTTGCTCATTTGACGTTAGCTGTCGCCTGCAAGAACTTCACCCGCATCTGGTTTATGCTGCTACCTGTTGTTAGGCGACAACAAGGGCACATGTAGCAAATGCTTTTTCCTGGCCCATTTTGCTAGGCCACGCTCTTCTGTGGCTCTTTAGTGCTTGCCAAACTGCTATGTGCGTGCTGCTGCTTCCATCTGACAAGGAGCACAACCTTCTGACAGCAGCTTTCAACTTGCCTAAGGAAGAGCTTGGCCATTTAGATGTGCTGCAAATCTCTGTGTGTGTAAGTTGCAGGTGCAAGCTCCTGACAATGGTGTTCTCCAGGTTCAGTTTCTATCTGCCAGACGCATTGGAAATGTTTTCCTCTGGCATTCGCAGCAAGAGTCGCAGATTGCTTAACTGAGGAGCTCTGAGAATGGAACGGCAAGAGGTGTTCCGCTTTCGTCATAAACAGTGCTCCAGAGCGCTTGGCAACAGGCACAACGAAACGTGTGTGCGGGATAGTGACCATTCACGCCTAGTGCTGGCAATGCACGAGCACTGCCAAAAGGCCAAGGGAGGCGCTTAGAATCCGGCTTGTGCGCAAAGCTTTCAGACTGCCAGAGGACCGGAGCTGTGGTAAGCCCACTTGCTCATTTGACGTTAGCTGTCGCCTGCAAGAACTTCACCCGCATCTGGTTTATGCTGCTACCTGTTGTTAGGCGACAACAAGGGCACATGTAGCAAATGCTTTTTCCTGGCCCATTTTGCTAGGCCACGCTCTTCTGTGGCTCTTTAGTGCTTGCCAAACTGCTATGTGCGTGCTGCTGCTTCCATCTGACAAGGAGCACAACCTTCTGACAGCAGCTTTCAACTTGCCTAAGAAAGAGCTTGGCCATTTAGATGTGCTGAAAACCCGTGTGTGTGTAAGGTGCAGGTGCCAGCTCCTGACAAAGCTTTTCTCCAGGTTCAGTTTCTCCCTGCCAGACGCATTGGAAATGTTTTCCTCTGGCATTCGCAGCAAGAGTCGCAGATTGCTTAACTGAGGAGCTCTGAGAATGGAACGGCAAGAGGTGTTCCGCTTTCGTCATAAACAGTGCTCCAGAGCGCTTGGCAACGGGCACAACGAAACGTGTGTGCGGGATAGTGACCATTCACGCCTAGTGCTGGCAATGCACGAGCACTGCCAAAAGGCCAAGGGAGGCGCTTAGAATCCGGCTTGTGCGCAAAGCTTTCAGACTGCCAGAGGACCGCAGCTATGGTAAACCCGCTTGCTCATTTGACGTTAGCTGTCGCCTGCAAGAACTTCACCCGCATCTGGTTTATGCTGCTACCTGTTGTTAGGAGACAACAAGGGCACATGTAGCAAATGCTTTTTCCTGTTTCATTTTGCTAGGCCACGCTCTTCTGTGGCTCTTTAGTGCTTGCCAAACTGCTATGTGCGTGCTGCTGCTTCCATCTGACAAGGAGCACAACCTTCTGACAGCAGCTTTCAACTTGCCTAAGAAAGAGCTTGGCCATTTAGATGTGCTGAAAACCCGTGTGTGTGTAAGGTGCAGGTGCAAGCTCCTGACAAAGCTTTTCTCCAGGTTCAGTTTCTATCTGCCAGACGCATTGGAAATGTTTTCCTCTGGCATTCGCACCAAGAGTCGTAGATTGCTTAACTGAGGAGCTCTGAGAATGGAACGGCAAGAGGTGTTCCGCTTTCGTCATAAACAGTGCTCCAGAGCGCTTGGCAACGGGCACAACGAAACGTGTGTGCGGGATAGTGACCATTCACACCTAGTGCTGGCAATGCAGGAGCACTGCCAAAAGGCCAAGGAAGGGGCGTAGCATCCGGCTTGTGTGCAAAGCTTTCAGACTGCCAGAGGACCGCAGCTATGGTAAACCCGCTTGCTCATTTGACGTTAGCTGTTGCCTGCAAGAACTTCACCCGCATCTGGTTTATGCTGCTACCTGTTGTTAGGCGACAACAAGGGCACATGTAGCAAATGCTTTTTCCTGGCCCATTTTGCTATGCCACGCTCTTCTGTGGCTCTTTAGTGCTTGCCAAACTGCTATGTGCGTGCTGCTGCTTCCATCTGACAAGGAGCACAACCTTCTGACAGCAGCTTTCAACTTGCCTAAGAAAGAGCTTGGCCATTTAGATGTGCTGCAAACCCGTGTGTGTGTAAGGTGCAGGTGCAAGCTCCTGACAAAGCTTTTCTCCAGGTTCAGTTTCTATCTGCCAGACGCATTGGAAATGTTTTCCTCTGGCATTCGCAGCAAGAGTCGCAGATTGCTTAACTGAGGAGCTCTGAGAATGGAACGGCAAGAGGTGTTCCGCTTTCGTCATAAACAGTGCTCCAGAGCGCTTGGCAACAGGCACAACGAAACGTGTGTGCGGGATAGTGACCATTCACGCCTAGTGCTGGCAATGCACGAGCACTGCCAAAAGGCCAAGGGAGGCGCTTAGAATCCGGCTTGTGCGCAAAGCTTTCAGACTGCCAGAGGACCGGAGCTGTGGTAAGCCCACTTGCTCATTTGACGTTAGCTGTCGCCTGCAAGAACTTCACCCGCATCTGGTTTATGCTGCTACCTGTTGTTAGGCGACAACAAGGGCACATGTAGCAAATGCTTTTTCCTGGCCCATTTTGCTAGGCCACGCTCTTCTGTGGCTCTTTAGTGCTTGCCAAACTGCTATGTGCGTGCTGCTGCTTCCATCTGACAAGGAGCACAACCTTCTGACAGCAGCTTTCAACTTGCCTAAGAAAGAGCTTGGCCATTTAGATGTGCTGAAAACCCGTGTGTGTGTAAGGTGCAGGTGCCAGCTCCTGACAAAGCTTTTCTCCAGGTTCAGTTTCTCCCTGCCAGACGCATTGGAAATGTTTTCCTCTGGCATTCGCAGCAAGAGTCGCAGATTGCTTAACTGAGGAGCTCTGAGAATGGAACGGCAAGAGGTGTTCCGCTTTCGTCATAAACAGTGCTCCAGAGCGCTTGGCAACGGGCACAACGAAACGTGTGTGCGGGATAGTGACCATTCACACCTAGTGCTGGCAATGCACGAGCACTGCCAAAAGGCCAAGGGAGGCGCTTAGAATCCGGCTTGTGCGCAAAGCTTTCAGACTGCCAGAGGACCGCAGCTGTGGTAAACCCGCTTGCTCATTTGACGTTAGCTGTCGCCTGCAAGAACTTCACCCGCATCTGGTTTATGCTGCTACCTGTTGTTAGGCGACAACAAGGGCACATGTAGCAAATGCTTTTTCCTGGCCCATTTTGCTAGGCCACGCTCTTCTGTGGCTCTTTAGTGCTTGCCAAACTGCTATGTGCGTGCTGCTGCTTCCATCTGACAAGGAGCACAACCTTCTGACAGCAGCTTTCAACTTGCCTAAGAAAGAGCTTGGCCATTTAGATGTGCTGCAAACCCGTGTGTGTGTAAGGTGCAGGTGCCAACTCCTGACAAAGGTGTTCTCCAGGTTCAGTTTCTATCTGCCAGACGCATTGGAAATGTTTTCCTCTGGCATTCGCAGCAAGAGTCGCAGATTGCTTAACTGAGGAGCTCTGAGAATGGAACGGCAAGAGGTGTTCCGCTTTCGTCATAAACAGTGCTCCAGAGCGCTTGGCAACGGGCACAACGAAACGTGTGTGCGGGATAGTGACCATTCACGCCTAGTGCTGGCAATGCAGGAGCACTGCCAAAAGGCCAAGGAAGGGGCGTAGCATCCGGCTTGTGTGCAAAGCTTTCAGACTGCCAGAGGACCGTAGCTGTGGTAAGCCCGCTTGCTCATTTGACGTTAGCTGTCGCCTGCAAGAACTTCACCCGCATCTGGTTTATGCTGCTACCTGTTGTTAGGCGACAACAAGGGCACATGTAGCAAATGCTTTTTCCTGTTTCATTTTGCTAGGCCACGCTCTTCTGTGGCTCTTTAGTGCTTGCCAAACTGCTATGTGCATGCTGCTGCTTCCATCTGACAAGGAGCACAACCTTCTGACAGCAGCTTTCAACTTGCCTAAGAAAGAGCTTGGCCATTTAGATGTGCTGCAAACCCGTGTGTGTGTAAGGTGCAGTTGCAAGCTCCTGACAATGGTGTTCTCCAGGTTCAGTTTCTATCTGCCAGACGCATTGGAAATGTTTTCCTCTGGCATTCGCAGCAAGAGTCGCAGATTGCTTAACTGAGGAGCTCTGAGAATGGAACGGCAAGAGGTGTTCCGCTTTCGTCATAAACAGTGCTCCAGAGCGCTTGGCAACAGGCACAACGAAACGTGTGTGCGGGATAGTGACCATTCACGCCTAGTGCTGGCAATGCACGAGCACTGCCAAAAGGCCAAGGGAGGCGCTTAGAATCCGGCTTGTGCGCAAAGCTTTCAGACTGCCAGAGGACCGGAGCTGTGGTAAGCCCACTTGCTCATTTGACGTTAGCTGTCGCCTGCAAGAACTTCACCCGCATCTGGTTTATGCTGCTACCTGTTGTTAGGCGACAACAAGGGCACATGTAGCAAATGCTTTTTCCTGTTTCATTTTGCTAGGCCACGCTCTTCTGTGGCTCTTTAGTGCTTGCCAAACTGCTATGTGCGTGCTGCTGCTTCCATCTGACAAGGAGCACAACCTTCTGACAGCAGCTTTCAACTTGCCTAAGGAAGAGCTTGGCCATTTAGATGTGCTGCAAATCTGTGTGTGTGTAAGTTGCAGGTGCAAGCTCCTGACAATGGTGTTCTCCAGGTTCAGTTTCTATCTGCCAGACGCATTGGAAATGTTTTCCTCTGGCATTCGCAGCAAGAGTCGCAGATTGCTTAACTGAGGAGCTCTGAGAATGGAACGGCAAGAGGTGTTCCGCTTTCGTCATAAACAGTGCTCCAGAGCGCTTGGCAACGGGCACAACGAAACGTGTGTGCGGGATAGTGACCATTCACGCCTAGTGCTGGCAATGCACGAGCACTGCCAAAAGGCCAAGGGAGGCGCTTAGAATCCGGCTTGTGCGCAAAGCTTTCAGACTGCCAGAGGACCGCAGCTGTGGTAAACCCGCTTGCTCATTTGACGTTAGCTGTCGCCTGCAAGAACTTCACCCGCATCTGGTTTATGCTGCTACCTGTTGTTAGGAGACAACAAGGGCACATGTAGCAAATGCTTTTTCCTGTTTCATTTTGCTAGGCCACGCTCTTCTGTGGCTCTTTAGTGCTTGCCAAACTGCTATGTGCGTGCTGCTGCTTCCATCTGACAAGGAGCACAACCTTCTGACAGCAGCTTTCAACTTGCCTAAGGAAGAGCTTGGCCATTTAGATGTGCTGCAAATCTGTGTGTGTGTAAGGTGCAGGTGCAAGCTCCTGACAATGGTGTTCTCCAGGTTCAGTTTCTATCTGCCAGACGCATTGGAAATGTTTTCCTCTGGCATTCGCACCAAGAGTCGTAGATTGCTTAACTGAGGAGCTCTGAGAATGGAACGGCAAGAGGTGTTCCGCTTTCGTCATAAACAGTGCTCCAGAGCGCTTGGCAACGGGCACAACGAAACGTGTGTGCGGGATAGTGACCATTCACACCTAGTGCTGGCAATGCACGAGCACTGCCAAAAGGCCAAGGGAGGCGCTTAGAATCCGGCTTGTGCGCAAAGCTTTCAGACTGCCAGAGGACCGCAGCTATGGTAAACCCGCTTGCTCATTTGACGTTAGCTGTCGCCTGCAAGAACTTCACCCGCATCTGGTTTATGCTGCTACCTGTTGTTAGGCGACAACAAGGGCACATGTAGCAAATGCTTTTTCCTGTTTCATTTTGCTATGCCACGCTCTTCTGTGGCTCTTTAGTGCTTGCCAAACTGCTATGTGCGTGCTGCTGCTTCCATCTGACAAGGAGCACAACCTTCTGACAGCAGCTTTCAACTTGCCTAAGAAAGAGCTTGGCCATTTAGATGTGCTGAAAACCCGTGTGTGTGTAAGGTGCAGGTGCAAGCTCCTGACAAAGCTTTTCTCCAGGTTCAGTTTCTATCTGCCAGACACATTGGAAATGTTTTCCTCTGGCATTCGAAGCAAGAGTCGCAGATTGCTTAACTGAGGAGCTCTGAGAATGGAACGGCAAGAGGTGTTCCGCTTTCGTCATAAACAGTGCTCCAGAGCGCTTGGCAACGGGCACAACGAAACGTGTGTGCGGGATAGTGACCATTCACGCCTAGTGCTGGCAATGCAGGAGCACTGCCAAAAGGCAAAGGAAGGGGCGTAGCATCCGGCTTGTGTGCAAAGCTTTCAGACTGCCAGAGGACCGCAGCTGTGGTAAGCCCGCTTGCTCATTTGACGTTAGCTGTCGCCTGCAAGAACTTCACCCGCATCTGGTTTATGCTGCTACCTGTTGTTAGGCGACAACAAGGGCACATGTAGCAAATGCTTTTTCCTGTTTCATTTTGCTATGCCACGCTCTTCTGTGGCTCTTTAATGCTTGCCAAACTGCTATGTGCATGCTGCTGCTTCCATCTGACAAGGAGCACAACCTTCTGACAGCAGCTTTCAACTTGCCTAAGAAAGAGCTTGGCCATTTAGATGTGCTGCAAATCTGTGTGTGTGTAAGGTGCAGGTGCAAGCTCCTGACAATGGTGTTCTCCAGGTTCAGTTTCTATCTGCCAGACGCATTGGAAATGTTTTCCTCTGGCATTCGCAGCAAGAGTCGCAGATTGCTTAACTGAGGAGCTCTGAGAATGGAACGGCAAGAGGTGTTCCGCTTTCGTCATAAACAGTGCTCCAGAGCGCTTGGCAACGGGCACAACGAAACGTGTGTGCGGGATAGTGACCATTCACACCTAGTGCTGGCAATGCACGAGCACTGCCAAAAGGCCAAGGGAGGCGCTTAGAATCCGGCTTGTGCGCAAAGCTTTCAGACTGCCAGAGGACCGCAGCTATGGTATACCCGCTTGCTCATTTGACGTTAGCTGCCGCCTGCAAGAACTTCACCCGCATCTGGTTTATGCTGCTACTTGTTGTTAGGCGACAACAAGGGCACATGTAGCAAATGCTTTTTCCTGTTTCATTTTGCTAGGCCACGCTCTTCTGTGGCTCTTTAGTGCTTGCCAAACTGCTATGTGCGTGCTGCTGCTTCCATCTGACAAGGAGCACAACCTTCTGACAGCAGCTTTCAACTTGCCTAAGAAAGAGCTTGGCCATTTAGATGTGCTGAAAACCCGTGTGTGTGTAAGGTGCAGGTGCAAGCTCCTGACAATGGTGTTCTCCAGGTTCAGTTTCTATCTGCCAGACGCATTGGAAATGTTTTCCTCTGGCATTCGCAGCAAGAGTCGCAGATTGCTTAACTGAGGAGCTCTGAGAATGGAACGGCAAGAGGTGTTCCGCTTTCGTCATAAACAGTGCTCCAGAGCGCTTGGCAACAGGCACAACGAAACGTGTGTGCGGGATAGTGACCATTCACGCCTAGTGCTGGCAATGCACGAGCACTGCCAAAAGGCCAAGGGAGGCGCTTAGAATCCGGCTTGTGCGCAAAGCTTTCAGACTGCCAGAGGACCGGAGCTGTGGTAAGCCCACTTGCTCATTTGACGTTAGCTGTCGCCTGCAAGAACTTCACCCGCATCTGGTTTATGCTGCTACCTGTTGTTAGGCGACAACAAGGGCACATGTAGCAAATGCTTTTTCCTGTTTCATTTTGCTAGGCCACGCTCTTCTGTGGCTCTTTAGTGCTTGCCAAACTGCTATGTGCGTGCTGCTGCTTCCATCTGACAAGGAGCACAACCTTCTGACAGCAGCTTTCAACTTGCCTAAGAAAGAGCTTGGCCATTTAGATGTGCTGAAAACCCGTGTGTGTGTAAGGTGCAGGTGCCAGCTCCTGACAAAGCTTTTCTCCAGGTTCAGTTTCTCCCTGCCAGACGCATTGGAAATGTTTTCCTCTGGCATTCGCAGCAAGAGTCGCAGATTGCTTAACTGAGGAGCTCTGAGAATGGAACGGCAAGAGGTGTTCCGCTTTCGTCATAAACAGTGCTCCAGAGCGCTTGGCAACGGGCACAACGAAACGTGTGTGCGGGATAGTGACCATTCACGCCTAGTGCTGTCAATGAGGGAGCACTGCCAAAAGGCCAAGGAAGGCGCTTAGCATCCGGCTTGTGCGCAAAGCTTTCAGACTGCCAGAGGACCGCAGCTATGGTAAACCCGCTTGCTCATTTGACGTTAGCTGTCGCCTGCAAGAACTTCACCCGCATCTGGTTTATGCTGCTACCTGTTGTTAGGAGACAACAAGGGCACATGTAGCAAATGCTTTTTCCTGTTTCATTTTGCTAGGCCACGCTCTTCTGTGGCTCTTTAGTGCTTGCCAAACTGCTATGTGCGTGCTGCTGCTTCCATCTGACAAGGAGCACAACCTTCTGACAGCAGCTTTCAACTTGCCTAAGAAAGAGCTTGGCCATTTAGATGTGCTGCAAATCTGTGTGTGTGTAAGGTGCAGGTGCAAGCTCCTGACAATGGTGTTCTCCAGGTTCAGTTTCTATCTGCCAGACGCATTGGAAATGTTTTCCTCTGGCATTCGCACCAAGAGTCGTAGATTGCTTAACTGAGGAGCTCTGAGAATGGAACGGCAAGAGGTGTTCCGCTTTCGTCATAAACAGTGCTCCAGAGCGCTTGGCAACGGGCACAACGAAACGTGTGTGCGGGATAGTGACCATTCACACCTAGTGCTGGCAATGCACGAGCCCTGCCAAAAGGCCAAGGGAGGCGCTTAGAATCCGGCTTGTGCGCAAAGCTTTCAGACTGCCAGAGGACCGCAGCTATGGTAAACCCGCTTGCTCATTTGACGTTAGCTGTCGCCTGCAAGAACTTCACCCGCATCTGGTTTATGCTGCTACCTGTTGTTAGGCGACAACAAGGGCACATGTAGCAAATGCTTTTTCCTGTTTCATTTTGCTAGGCCACGCACTTCTGTGGCTCTTTAGTGCTTGCCAAACTGCTATGTGCGTGCTGCTGCTTCCATCTGACAAGGAGCACAACCTTCTGACAGCAGCTTTCAACTTGCCTAAGAAAGAGCTTGGCCATTTAGATGTGCTGAAAACCCGTGTGTGTGTAAGGTGCAGGTGCAAGCTCCTGACAAAGCTTTTCTCCAGGTTCAGTTTCTATCTGCCAGACGCATTGGAAATGTTTTCCTCTGGCATTCGCACCAAGAGTCGTAGATTGCTTAACTGAGGAGCTCTGAGAATGGAACGGCAAGAGGTGTTCCGCTTTCGTCATAAACAGTGCTCCAGAGCGCTTGGCAACGGGCACAACGAAACGTGTGTGCGGGATAGTGACCATTCACACCTAGTGCTGGCAATGCACGAGCCCTGCCAAAAGGCCAAGGGAGGCGCTTAGAATCCGGCTTGTGCGCAAAGCTTTCAGACTGCCAGAGGACCGCAGCTATGGTAAACCCGCTTGCTCATTTGACGTTAGCTGTCGCCTGCAAGAACTTCACCCGCATCTGGTTTATGCTGCTACCTGTTGTTAGGCGACAACAAGGGCACATGTAGCAAATGCTTTTTCCTGGCCCATTTTGCTAGGCCACGCTCTTCTGTGGCTCTTTAGTGCTTGCCAAACTGCTATGTGCGTGCTGCTGCTTCCATCTGACAAGGAGCACAACCTTCTGACAGCAGCTTTCAACTTGCCTAAGAAAGAGCTTGGCCATTTAGATGTGCTGAAAACCCGTGTGTGTGTAAGGTGCAGGTGCAAGCTCCTGACAAAGCTTTTCTCCAGGTTCAGTTTCTATCTGCCAGACGCATTGGAAATGTTTTCCTCTGGCATTCGCACCAAGAGTCGTAGATTGCTTAACTGAGGAGCTCTGAGAATGGAACGGCAAGAGGTGTTCCGCTTTCGTCATAAACAGTGCTCCAGAGCGCTTGGCAACGGGCACAACGAAACGTGTGTGCGGGATAGTGACCATTCACACCTAGTGCTGGCAATGCACGAGCACTGCCAAAAGGCCAAGGGAGGCGCTTAGAATCCGGCTTGTGCGCAAAGCTTTCAGACTGCCAGAGGACCGCAGCTATGGTATACCCGCTTGCTCATTTGACGTTAGCTGCCGCCTGCAAGAACTTCACCCGCATCTGGTTTATGCTGCTACCTGTTGTTAGGCGACAACAAGGGCACATGTAGCAAATGCTTTTTCCTGTTTCATTTTGCTAGGCCACGCTCTTCTGTGGCTCTTTAGTGCTTGCCAAACTGCTATGTGCGTGCTGCTGCTTCCATCTGACAAGGAGCACAACCTTCTGACAGCAGCTTTCAACTTGCCTAAGAAAGAGCTTGGCCATTTAGATGTGCTGAAAACCCGTGTGTGTGTAAGGTGCAGGTGCAAGCTCCTGACAATGGTGTTCTCCAGGTTCAGTTTCTATCTGCCAGACGCATTGGAAATGTTTTCCTCTGGCATTCGCACCAAGAGTCGCAGATTGCTTAACTGAGGAGCTCTGAGAATGGAACGGCAAGAGGTGTTCCGCTTTCGTCATAAACAGTGCTCCAGAGCGCTTGGCAACGGGCACAACGAAACGTGTGTGCGGGATAGTGACCATTCACGCCTAGTGCTGGCAATGCAGGAGCACTGCCAAAAGGCCAAGGAAGGGGCGTAGCATCCGGCTTGTGTGCAAAGCTTTCAGACTGCCAGAGGACCGTAGCTGTGGTAAGCCCGCTTGCTCATTTGACGTTAGCTGTCGCCTGCAAGAACTTCACCCGCATCTGGTTTATGCTGCTACCTGTTGTTAGGCGACAACAAGGGCACATGTAGCAAATGCTTTTTCCTGTTTCATTTTGCTAGGCCACGCTCTTCTGTGGCTCTTTAGTGCTTGCCAAACTGCTATGTGCATGCTGCTGCTTCCATCTGACAAGGAGCACAACCTTCTGACAGCAGCTTTCAACTTGCCTAAGAAAGAGCTTGGCCATTTAGATGTGCTGCAAACCCGTGTGTGTGTAAGGTGCAGTTGCAAGCTCCTGACAATGGTGTTCTCCAGGTTCAGTTTCTATCTGCCAGACGCATTGGAAATGTTTTCCTCTGGCATTCGCAGCAAGAGTCGCAGATTGCTTAACTGAGGAGCTCTGAGAATGGAACGGCAAGAGGTGTTCCGCTTTCGTCATAAACAGTGCTCCAGAGCGCTTGGCAACAGGCACAACGAAACGTGTGTGCGGGATAGTGACCATTCACGCCTAGTGCTGGCAATGCACGAGCACTGCCAAAAGGCCAAGGGAGGCGCTTAGAATCCGGCTTGTGCGCAAAGCTTTCAGACTGCCAGAGGACCGGAGCTGTGGTAAGCCCACTTGCTCATTTGACGTTAGCTGTCGCCTGCAAGAACTTCACCCGCATCTGGTTTATGCTGCTACCTGTTGTTAGGCGACAACAAGGGCACATGTAGCAAATGCTTTTTCCTGGCCCATTTTGCTAGGCCACGCTCTTCTGTGGCTCTTTAGTGCTTGCCAAACTGCTATGTGCGTGCTGCTGCTTCCATCTGACAAGGAGCACAACCTTCTGACAGCAGCTTTCAACTTGCCTAAGGAAGAGCTTGGCCATTTAGATGTGCTGCAAATCTGTGTGTGTGTAAGTTGCAGGTGCAAGCTCCTGACAATGGTGTTCTCCAGGTTCAGTTTCTATCTGCCAGACGCATTGGAAATGTTTTCCTCTGGCATTCGCAGCAAGAGTCGCAGATTGCTTAACTGAGGAGCTCTGAGAATGGAACGGCAAGAGGTGTTCCGCTTTCGTCATAAACAGTGCTCCAGAGCGCTTGGCAACGGGCACAACGAAACGTGTGTGCGGGATAGTGACCATTCACGCCTAGTGCTGGCAATGCACGAGCACTGCCAAAAGGCCAAGGGAGGCGCTTAGAATCCGGCTTGTGCGCAAAGCTTTCAGACTGCCAGAGGACCGCAGCTGTGGTAAACCCGCTTGCTCATTTGACGTTAGCTGTCGCCTGCAAGAACTTCACCCGCATCTGGTTTATGCTGCTACCTGTTGTTAGGAGACAACAAGGGCACATGTAGCAAATGCTTTTTCCTGTTTCATTTTGCTAGGCCACGCTCTTCTGTGGCTCTTTAGTGCTTGCCAAACTGCTATGTGCGTGCTGCTGCTTCCATCTGACAAGGAGCACAACCTTCTGACAGCAGCTTTCAACTTGCCTAAGGAAGAGCTTGGCCATTTAGATGTGCTGCAAATCTGTGTGTGTGTAAGGTGCAGGTGCAAGCTCCTGACAATGGTGTTCTCCAGGTTCAGTTTCTATCTGCCAGACGCATTGGAAATGTTTTCCTCTGGCATTCGCACCAAGAGTCGTAGATTGCTTAACTGAGGAGCTCTGAGAATGGAACGGCAAGAGGTGTTCCGCTTTCGTCATAAACAGTGCTCCAGAGCGCTTGGCAACGGGCACAACGAAACGTGTGTGCGGGATAGTGACCATTCACACCTAGTGCTGGCAATGCACGAGCCCTGCCAAAAGGCCAAGGGAGGCGCTTAGAATCCGGCTTGTGCGCAAAGCTTTCAGACTGCCAGAGGACCGCAGCTATGGTAAACCCGCTTGCTCATTTGACGTTAGCTGCCGCCTGCAAGAACTTCACCCGCATCTGGTTTATGCTGCTACTTGTTGTTAGGCGACAACAAGGGCACATGTAGCAAATGCTTTTTCCTGTTTCATTTTGCTAGGCCACGCTCTTCTGTGGCTCTTTAGTGCTTGCCAAACTGCTATGTGCGTGCTGCTGCTTCCATCTGACAAGGAGCACAACCTTCTGACAGCAGCTTTCAACTTGCCTAAGAAAGAGCTTGGCCATTTAGATGTGCTGAAAACCCGTGTGTGTGTAAGGTGCAGGTGCAAGCTCCTGACAATGGTGTTCTCCAGGTTCAGTTTCTATCTGCCAGACGCATTGGAAATGTTTTCCTCTGGCATTCGCAGCAAGAGTCGCAGATTGCTTAACTGAGGAGCTCTGAGAATGGAACGGCAAGAGGTGTTCCGCTTTCGTCATAAACAGTGCTCCAGAGCGCTTGGCAACGGGCACAACGAAACGTGTGTGCGGGATAGTGACCATTCACACCTAGTGCTGGCAATGCACGAGCACTGCCAAAAGGCCAAGGGAGGCGCTTAGAATCCGGCTTGTGCGCAAAGCTTTCAGACTGCCAGAGGACCGCAGCTATGGTATACCCGCTTGCTCATTTGACGTTAGCTGCCGCCTGCAAGAACTTCACCCGCATCTGGTTTATGCTGCTACTTGTTGTTAGGCGACAACAAGGGCACATGTAGCAAATGCTTTTTCCTGTTTCATTTTGCTAGGCCACGCTCTTCTGTGGCTCTTTAGTGCTTGCCAAACTGCTATGTGCGTGCTGCTGCTTCCATCTGACAAGGAGCACAACCTTCTGACAGCAGCTTTCAACTTGCCTAAGAAAGAGCTTGGCCATTTAGATGTGCTGCAAACCCGTGTGTGTGTAAGGTGCAGTTGCAAGCTCCTGACAATGGTGTTCTCCAGGTTCAGTTTCTATCTGCCAGACGCATTGGAAATGTTTTCCTCTGGCATTCGCAGCAAGAGTCGCAGATTGCTTAACTGAGGAGCTCTGAGAATGGAACGGCAAGAGGTGTTCCGCTTTCGTCATAAACAGTGCTCCAGAGCGCTTGGCAACAGGCACAACGAAACGTGTGTGCGGGATAGTGACCATTCACGCCTAGTGCTGGCAATGCACGAGCACTGCCAAAAGGCCAAGGGAGGCGCTTAGAATCCGGCTTGTGCGCAAAGCTTTCAGACTGCCAGAGGACCGGAGCTGTGGTAAGCCCACTTGCTCATTTGACGTTAGCTGTCGCCTGCAAGAACTTCACCCGCATCTGGTTTATGCTGCTACCTGTTGTTAGGCGACAACAAGGGCACATGTAGCAAATGCTTTTTCCTGGCCCATTTTGCTAGGCCACGCTCTTCTGTGGCTCTTTAGTGCTTGCCAAACTGCTATGTGCGTGCTGCTGCTTCCATCTGACAAGGAGCACAACCTTCTGACAGCAGCTTTCAACTTGCCTAAGAAAGAGCTTGGCCATTTAGATGTGCTGAAAACCCGTGTGTGTGTAAGGTGCAGGTGCCAGCTCCTGACAAAGCTTTTCTCCAGGTTCAGTTTCTCCCTGCCAGACGCATTGGAAATGTTTTCCTCTGGCATTCGCAGCAAGAGTCGCAGATTGCTTAACTGAGGAGCTCTGAGAATGGAACGGCAAGAGGTGTTCCGCTTTCGTCATAAACAGTGCTCCAGAGCGCTTGGCAACGGGCACAACGAAACGTGTGTGCGGGATAGTGACCATTCACGCCTAGTGCTGGCAATGCAGGAGCACTGCCAAAAGGCCAAGGAAGGGGCGTAGCATCCGGCTTGTGTGCAAAGCTTTCAGACTGCCAGAGGACCGCAGCTGTGGTAAGCCCGCTTGCTCATTTGACGTTAGCTGTCGCCTGCAAGAACTTCACCCGCATCTGGTTTATGCTGCTACCTGTTGTTAGGCGACAACAAGGGCACATGTAGCAAATGCTTTTTCCTGGCCCATTTTGCTATGCCACGCTCTTCTGCGGCTCTTTAATGCTTGCCAAACTGCTATGTGCATGCTGCTGCTTCCATCTGACAAGGAGCACAACCTTCTGACAGCAGCTTTCAACTTGCCTAAGGAAGAGCTTGGCCATTTAGATGTGCTGCAAATCTCTGTGTGTGTAAGTTGCAGGTGCAAGCTCCTGACAATGGTGTTCTCCAGGTTCAGTTTCTATCTGCCAGACGCATTGGAAATGTTTTCCTCTGGCATTCGCAGCAAGAGTCGCAGATTGCTTAACTGAGGAGCTCTGAGAATGGAACGGCAAGAGGTGTTCCGCTTTCGTCATAAACAGTGCTCCAGAGCGCTTGGCAACGGGCACAACGAAACGTGTGTGCGGGATAGTGACCATTCACGCCTAGTGCTGGCAATGCACGAGCACTGCCAAAAGGCCAAGGGAGGCGCTTAGAATCCGGCTTGTGCGCAAAGCTTTCAGACTGCCAGAGGACCGCAGCTATGGTAAACCCGCTTGCTCATTTGACGTTAGCTGTCGCCTGCAAGAACTTCACCCGCATCTGGTTTATGCTGCTACCTGTTGTTAGGAGACAACAAGGGCACATGTAGCAAATGCTTTTTCCTGTTTCATTTTGCTAGGCCACGCTCTTCTGTGGCTCTTTAGTGCTTGCCAAACTGCTATGTGCGTGCTGCTGCTTCCATCTGACAAGGAGCACAACCTTCTGACAGCAGCTTTCAACTTGCCTAAGAAAGAGCTTGGCCATTTAGATGTGCTGAAAACCCGTGTGTGTGTAAGGTGCAGGTGCAAGCTCCTGACAAAGCTTTTCTCCAGGTTCAGTTTCTATCTGCCAGACGCATTGGAAATGTTTTCCTCTGGCATTCGCACCAAGAGTCGTAGATTGCTTAACTGAGGAGCTCTGAGAATGGAACGGCAAGAGGTGTTCCGCTTTCGTCATAAACAGTGCTCCAGAGCGCTTGGCAACGGGCACAACGAAACGTGTGTGCGGGATAGTGACCATTCACACCTAGTGCTGGCAATGCACGAGCACTGCCAAAAGGCCAAGGGAGGCGCTTAGAATCCGGCTTGTGCGCAAAGCTTTCAGACTGCCAGAGGACCGCAGCTGTGGTAAACCCGCTTGCTCATTTGACGTTAGCTGTCGCCTGCAAGAACTTCACCCGCATCTGGTTTATGCTGCTACCTGTTGTTAGGCGACAACAAGGGCACATGTAGCAAATGCTTTTTCCTGGCCCATTTTGCTAGGCCACGCTCTTCTGTGGCTCTTTAGTGCTTGCCAAACTGCTATGTGCGTGCTGCTGCTTCCATCTGACAAGGAGCACAACCTTCTGACAGCAGCTTTCAACTTGCCTAAGAAAGAGCTTGGCCATTTAGATGTGCTGAAAACCCGTGTGTGTGTAAGGTGCAGGTGCCAGCTCCTGACAAAGCTTTTCTCCAGGTTCAGTTTCTCCCTGCCAGACGCATTGGAAATGTTTTCCTCTGGCATTCGCAGCAAGAGTCGCAGATTGCTTAACTGAGGAGCTCTGAGAATGGAACGGCAAGAGGTGTTCCGCTTTCGTCATAAACAGTGCTCCAGAGCGCTTGGCAACGGGCACAACGAAACGTGTGTGCGGGATAGTGACCATTCACGCCTAGTGCTGGCAATGCAGGAGCACTGCCAAAAGGCCAAGGAAGGGGCGTAGCATCCGGCTTGTGTGCAAAGCTTTCAGACTGCCAGAGGACCGCAGCTGTGGTAAGCCCGCTTGCTCATTTGACGTTAGCTGTCGCCTGCAAGAACTTCACCCGCATCTGGTTTATGCTGCTACCTGTTGTTAGGCGACAACAAGGGCACATGTAGCAAATGCTTTTTCCTGGCCCATTTTGCTATGCCACGCTCTTCTGCGGCTCTTTAATGCTTGCCAAACTGCTATGTGCATGCTGCTGCTTCCATCTGACAAGGAGCACAACCTTCTGACAGCAGCTTTCAACTTGCCTAAGGAAGAGCTTGGCCATTTAGATGTGCTGCAAATCTCTGTGTGTGTAAGTTGCAGGTGCAAGCTCCTGACAATGGTGTTCTCCAGGTTCAGTTTCTATCTGCCAGACGCATTGGAAATGTTTTCCTCTGGCATTCGCAGCAAGAGTCGCAGATTGCTTAACTGAGGAGCTCTGAGAATGGAACGGCAAGAGGTGTTCCGCTTTCGTCATAAACAGTGCTCCAGAGCGCTTGGCAACGGGCACAACGAAACGTGTGTGCGGGATAGTGACCATTCACGCCTAGTGCTGGCAATGCACGAGCACTGCCAAAAGGCCAAGGGAGGCGCTTAGAATCCGGCTTGTGCGCAAAGCTTTCAGACTGCCAGAGGACCGCAGCTATGGTAAACCCGCTTGCTCATTTGACGTTAGCTGTCGCCTGCAAGAACTTCACCCGCATCTGGTTTATGCTGCTACCTGTTGTTAGGAGACAACAAGGGCACATGTAACAAATGCTTTTTCCTGTTTCATTTTGCTAGGCCACGCTCTTCTGTGGCTCTTTAGTGCTTGCCAAACTGCTATGTGCGTGCTGCTGCTTCCATCTGACAAGGAGCACAACCTTCTGACAGCAGCTTTCAACTTGCCTAAGAAAGAGCTTGGCCATTTAGATGTGCTGAAAACCCGTGTGTGTGTAAGGTGCAGGTGCAAGCTCCTGACAAAGCTTTTCTCCAGGTTCAGTTTCTATCTGCCAGACGCATTGGAAATGTTTTCCTCTGGCATTCGCACCAAGAGTCGTAGATTGCTTAACTGAGGAGCTCTGAGAATGGAACGGCAAGAGGTGTTCCGCTTTCGTCATAAACAGTGCTCCAGAGCGTTTGGCAACGGGCACAACGAAACGTGTGTGCGGGATAGTGACCATTCACACCTAGTGCTGGCAATGCAGGAGCACTGCCAAAAGGCCAAGGAAGGGGCGTAGCATCCGGCTTGTGTGCAAAGCTTTCAGACTGCCAGAGGACCGCAGCTATGGTAAACCCGCTTGCTCATTTGACGTTAGCTGTCGCCTGCAAGAACTTCACCCGCATCTGGTTTATGCTGCTACCTGTTGTTAGGCGACAACAAGGGCACATGTAGCAAATGCTTTTTCCTGGCCCATTTTGCTATGCCACGCTCTTCTGTGGCTCTTTAGTGCTTGCCAAACTGCTATGTGCGTGCTGCTGCTTCCATCTGACAAGGAGCACAACCTTCTGACAGCAGCTTTCAACTTGCCTAAGAAAGAGCTTGGCCATTTAGATGTGCTGAAAACCCGTGTGTGTGTAAGGTGCAGGTGCAAGCTCCTGACAAAGCTTTTCTCCAGGTTCAGTTTCTATCTGCCAGACGCATTGGAAATGTTTTCCTCTGGCATTCGCAGCAAGAGTCGCAGATTGCTTAACTGAGGAGCTCTGAGAATGGAACGGCAAGAGGTGTTCCGCTTTCGTCATAAACAGTGCTCCAGAGCGCTTGGCAACAGGCACAACGAAACGTGTGTGCGGGATAGTGACCATTCACGCCTAGTGCTGGCAATGCACGAGCACTGCCAAAAGGCCAAGGGAGGCGCTTAGAATCCGGCTTGTGCGCAAAGCTTTCAGACTGCCAGAGGACCGGAGCTGTGGTAAGCCCACTTGCTCATTTGACGTTAGCTGTCGCCTGCAAGAACTTCACCCGCATCTGGTTTATGCTGCTACCTGTTGTTAGGCGACAACAAGGGCACATGTAGCAAATGCTTTTTCCTGGCCCATTTTGCTAGGCCACGCTCTTCTGTGGCTCTTTAGTGCTTGCCAAACTGCTATGTGCGTGCTGCTGCTTCCATCTGACAAGGAGCACAACCTTCTGACAGCAGCTTTCAACTTGCCTAAGAAAGAGCTTGGCCATTTAGATGTGCTGAAAACCCGTGTGTGTGTAAGGTGCAGGTGCCAGCTCCTGACAAAGCTTTTCTCCAGGTTCAGTTTCTCCCTGCCAGACGCATTGGAAATGTTTTCCTCTGGCATTCGCAGCAAGAGTCGCAGATTGCTTAACTGAGGAGCTCTGAGAATGGAACGGCAAGAGGTGTTCCGCTTTCGTCATAAACAGTGCTCCAGAGCGCTTGGCAACGGGCACA
This sequence comes from Poecile atricapillus, assembly GCF_030490865.1. Taxonomy (NCBI): domain Eukaryota; kingdom Metazoa; phylum Chordata; class Aves; order Passeriformes; family Paridae; genus Poecile; species Poecile atricapillus. The sequence continues at coordinate 1,565,710 of NC_081256.1, read as the reverse complement.
ACGAAACGTGTGTGCGGGATAGTGACCATTCACACCTAGTGCTGGCAATGCACGAGCACTGCCAAAAGGCCAAGGGAGGCGCTTAGAATCCGGCTTGTGCGCAAAGCTTTCAGACTGCCAGAGGACCGCAGCTGTGGTAAACCCGCTTGCTCATTTGACGTTAGCTGTCGCCTGCAAGAACTTCACCCGCATCTGGTTTATGCTGCTACCTGTTGTTAGGCGACAACAAGGGCACATGTAGCAAATGCTTTTTCCTGGCCCATTTTGCTAGGCCACGCTCTTCTGTGGCTCTTTAGTGCTTGCCAAACTGCTATGTGCGTGCTGCTGCTTCCATCTGACAAGGAGCACAACCTTCTGACAGCAGCTTTCAACTTGCCTAAGAAAGAGCTTGGCCATTTAGATGTGCTGCAAACCCGTGTGTGTGTAAGGTGCAGGTGCCAACTCCTGACAAAGGTGTTCTCCAGGTTCAGTTTCTATCTGCCAGACGCATTGGAAATGTTTTCCTCTGGCATTCGCAGCAAGAGTCGCAGATTGCTTAACTGAGGAGCTCTGAGAATGGAACGGCAAGAGGTGTTCCGCTTTCGTCATAAACAGTGCTCCAGAGCGCTTGGCAACGGGCACAACGAAACGTGTGTGCGGGATAGTGACCATTCACACCTAGTGCTGGCAATGCACGAGCACTGCCAAAAGGCCAAGGGAGGCGCTTAGAATCCGGCTTGTGCGCAAAGCTTTCAGACTGCCAGAGGACCGCAGCTATGGTAAACCCGCTTGCTCATTTGACGTTAGCTGCCGCCTGCAAGAACTTCACCCGCATCTGGTTTATGCTGCTACTTGTTGTTAGGCGACAACAAGGGCACATGTAGCAAATGCTTTTTCCTGTTTCATTTTGCTAGGCCACGCTCTTCTGTGGCTCTTTAGTGCTTGCCAAACTGCTATGTGCGTGCTGCTGCTTCCATCTGACAAGGAGCACAACCTTCTGACAGCAGCTTTCAACTTGCCTAAGAAAGAGCTTGGCCATTTAGATGTGCTGAAAACCCGTGTGTGTGTAAGGTGCAGGTGCAAGCTCCTGACAATGGTGTTCTCCAGGTTCAGTTTCTATCTGCCAGACGCATTGGAAATGTTTTCCTCTGGCATTCGCAGCAAGAGTCGCAGATTGCTTAACTGAGGAGCTCTGAGAATGGAACGGCAAGAGGTGTTCCGCTTTCGTCATAAACAGTGCTCCAGAGCGCTTGGCAACGGGCACAACGAAACGTGTGTGCGGGATAGTGACCATTCACACCTAGTGCTGGCAATGCACGAGCACTGCCAAAAGGCCAAGGGAGGCGCTTAGAATCCGGCTTGTGCGCAAAGCTTTCAGACTGCCAGAGGACCGCAGCTATGGTATACCCGCTTGCTCATTTGACGTTAGCTGCCGCCTGCAAGAACTTCACCCGCATCTGGTTTATGCTGCTACTTGTTGTTAGGCGACAACAAGGGCACATGTAGCAAATGCTTTTTCCTGTTTCATTTTGCTAGGCCACGCTCTTCTGTGGCTCTTTAGTGCTTGCCAAACTGCTATGTGCGTGCTGCTGCTTCCATCTGACAAGGAGCACAACCTTCTGACAGCAGCTTTCAACTTGCCTAAGAAAGAGCTTGGCCATTTAGATGTGCTGCAAACCCGTGTGTGTGTAAGGTGCAGTTGCAAGCTCCTGACAATGGTGTTCTCCAGGTTCAGTTTCTATCTGCCAGACGCATTGGAAATGTTTTCCTCTGGCATTCGCAGCAAGAGTCGCAGATTGCTTAACTGAGGAGCTCTGAGAATGGAACGGCAAGAGGTGTTCCGCTTTCGTCATAAACAGTGCTCCAGAGCGCTTGGCAACAGGCACAACGAAACGTGTGTGCGGGATAGTGACCATTCACGCCTAGTGCTGGCAATGCACGAGCACTGCCAAAAGGCCAAGGGAGGCGCTTAGAATCCGGCTTGTGCGCAAAGCTTTCAGACTGCCAGAGGACCGGAGCTGTGGTAAGCCCACTTGCTCATTTGACGTTAGCTGTCGCCTGCAAGAACTTCACCCGCATCTGGTTTATGCTGCTACCTGTTGTTAGGCGACAACAAGGGCACATGTAGCAAATGCTTTTTCCTGGCCCATTTTGCTAGGCCACGCTCTTCTGTGGCTCTTTAGTGCTTGCCAAACTGCTATGTGCGTGCTGCTGCTTCCATCTGACAAGGAGCACAACCTTCTGACAGCAGCTTTCAACTTGCCTAAGAAAGAGCTTGGCCATTTAGATGTGCTGAAAACCCGTGTGTGTGTAAGGTGCAGGTGCCAGCTCCTGACAAAGCTTTTCTCCAGGTTCAGTTTCTCCCTGCCAGACGCATTGGAAATGTTTTCCTCTGGCATTCGCAGCAAGAGTCGCAGATTGCTTAACTGAGGAGCTCTGAGAATGGAACGGCAAGAGGTGTTCCGCTTTCGTCATAAACAGTGCTCCAGAGCGCTTGGCAACGGGCACAACGAAACGTGTGTGCGGGATAGTGACCATTCACGCCTAGTGCTGGCAATGCAGGAGCACTGCCAAAAGGCCAAGGAAGGGGCGTAGCATCCGGCTTGTGTGCAAAGCTTTCAGACTGCCAGAGGACCGCAGCTGTGGTAAGCCCGCTTGCTCATTTGACGTTAGCTGTCGCCTGCAAGAACTTCACCCGCATCTGGTTTATGCTGCTACCTGTTGTTAGGCGACAACAAGGGCACATGTAGCAAATGCTTTTTCCTGGCCCATTTTGCTATGCCACGCTCTTCTGCGGCTCTTTAATGCTTGCCAAACTGCTATGTGCATGCTGCTGCTTCCATCTGACAAGGAGCACAACCTTCTGACAGCAGCTTTCAACTTGCCTAAGGAAGAGCTTGGCCATTTAGATGTGCTGCAAATCTCTGTGTGTGTAAGTTGCAGGTGCAAGCTCCTGACAATGGTGTTCTCCAGGTTCAGTTTCTATCTGCCAGACGCATTGGAAATGTTTTCCTCTGGCATTCGCAGCAAGAGTCGCAGATTGCTTAACTGAGGAGCTCTGAGAATGGAACGGCAAGAGGTGTTCCGCTTTCGTCATAAACAGTGCTCCAGAGCGCTTGGCAACGGGCACAACGAAACGTGTGTGCGGGATAGTGACCATTCACGCCTAGTGCTGGCAATGCACGAGCACTGCCAAAAGGCCAAGGGAGGCGCTTAGAATCCGGCTTGTGCGCAAAGCTTTCAGACTGCCAGAGGACCGCAGCTATGGTAAACCCGCTTGCTCATTTGACGTTAGCTGTCGCCTGCAAGAACTTCACCCGCATCTGGTTTATGCTGCTACCTGTTGTTAGGAGACAACAAGGGCACATGTAGCAAATGCTTTTTCCTGTTTCATTTTGCTAGGCCACGCTCTTCTGTGGCTCTTTAGTGCTTGCCAAACTGCTATGTGCGTGCTGCTGCTTCCATCTGACAAGGAGCACAACCTTCTGACAGCAGCTTTCAACTTGCCTAAGAAAGAGCTTGGCCATTTAGATGTGCTGAAAACCCGTGTGTGTGTAAGGTGCAGGTGCAAGCTCCTGACAAAGCTTTTCTCCAGGTTCAGTTTCTATCTGCCAGACGCATTGGAAATGTTTTCCTCTGGCATTCGCACCAAGAGTCGTAGATTGCTTAACTGAGGAGCTCTGAGAATGGAACGGCAAGAGGTGTTCCGCTTTCGTCATAAACAGTGCTCCAGAGCGCTTGGCAACGGGCACAACGAAACGTGTGTGCGGGATAGTGACCATTCACACCTAGTGCTGGCAATGCAGGAGCACTGCCAAAAGGCCAAGGAAGGGGCGTAGCATCCGGCTTGTGTGCAAAGCTTTCAGACTGCCAGAGGACCGCAGCTATGGTAAACCCGCTTGCTCATTTGACGTTAGCTGTCGCCTGCAAGAACTTCACCCGCATCTGGTTTATGCTGCTACCTGTTGTTAGGCGACAACAAGGGCACATGTAGCAAATGCTTTTTCCTGGCCCATTTTGCTATGCCACGCTCTTCTGTGGCTCTTTAGTGCTTGCCAAACTGCTATGTGCGTGCTGCTGCTTCCATCTGACAAGGAGCACAACCTTCTGACAGCAGCTTTCAACTTGCCTAAGAAAGAGCTTGGCCATTTAGATGTGCTGAAAACCCGTGTGTGTGTAAGGTGCAGGTGCAAGCTCCTGACAAAGCTTTTCTCCAGGTTCAGTTTCTATCTGCCAGACGCATTGGAAATGTTTTCCTCTGGCATTCGCAGCAAGAGTCGCAGATTGCTTAACTGAGGAGCTCTGAGAATGGAACGGCAAGAGGTGTTCCGCTTTCGTCATAAACAGTGCTCCAGAGCGCTTGGCAACAGGCACAACGAAACGTGTGTGCGGGATAGTGACCATTCACGCCTAGTGCTGGCAATGCACGAGCACTGCCAAAAGGCCAAGGGAGGCGCTTAGAATCCGGCTTGTGCGCAAAGCTTTCAGACTGCCAGAGGACCGGAGCTGTGGTAAGCCCACTTGCTCATTTGACGTTAGCTGTCGCCTGCAAGAACTTCACCCGCATCTGGTTTATGCTGCTACCTGTTGTTAGGCGACAACAAGGGCACATGTAGCAAATGCTTTTTCCTGGCCCATTTTGCTAGGCCACGCTCTTCTGTGGCTCTTTAGTGCTTGCCAAACTGCTATGTGCGTGCTGCTGCTTCCATCTGACAAGGAGCACAACCTTCTGACAGCAGCTTTCAACTTGCCTAAGAAAGAGCTTGGCCATTTAGATGTGCTGAAAACCCGTGTGTGTGTAAGGTGCAGGTGCCAGCTCCTGACAAAGCTTTTCTCCAGGTTCAGTTTCTCCCTGCCAGACGCATTGGAAATGTTTTCCTCTGGCATTCGCAGCAAGAGTCGCAGATTGCTTAACTGAGGAGCTCTGAGAATGGAACGGCAAGAGGTGTTCCGCTTTCGTCATAAACAGTGCTCCAGAGCGCTTGGCAACGGGCACAACGAAACGTGTGTGCGGGATAGTGACCATTCACACCTAGTGCTGGCAATGCACGAGCACTGCCAAAAGGCCAAGGGAGGCGCTTAGAATCCGGCTTGTGCGCAAAGCTTTCAGACTGCCAGAGGACCGCAGCTGTGGTAAACCCGCTTGCTCATTTGACGTTAGCTGTCGCCTGCAAGAACTTCACCCGCATCTGGTTTATGCTGCTACCTGTTGTTAGGCGACAACAAGGGCACATGTAGCAAATGCTTTTTCCTGGCCCATTTTGCTAGGCCACGCTCTTCTGTGGCTCTTTAGTGCTTGCCAAACTGCTATGTGCGTGCTGCTGCTTCCATCTGACAAGGAGCACAACCTTCTGACAGCAGCTTTCAACTTGCCTAAGAAAGAGCTTGGCCATTTAGATGTGCTGCAAACCCGTGTGTGTGTAAGGTGCAGGTGCCAACTCCTGACAAAGGTGTTCTCCAGGTTCAGTTTCTATCTGCCAGACGCATTGGAAATGTTTTCCTCTGGCATTCGCAGCAAGAGTCGCAGATTGCTTAACTGAGGAGCTCTGAGAATGGAACGGCAAGAGGTGTTCCGCTTTCGTCATAAACAGTGCTCCAGAGCGCTTGGCAACGGGCACAACGAAACGTGTGTGCGGGATAGTGACCATTCACGCCTAGTGCTGGCAATGCAGGAGCACTGCCAAAAGGCCAAGGAAGGGGCGTAGCATCCGGCTTGTGTGCAAAGCTTTCAGACTGCCAGAGGACCGTAGCTGTGGTAAGCCCGCTTGCTCATTTGACGTTAGCTGTCGCCTGCAAGAACTTCACCCGCATCTGGTTTATGCTGCTACCTGTTGTTAGGCGACAACAAGGGCACATGTAGCAAATGCTTTTTCCTGTTTCATTTTGCTAGGCCACGCTCTTCTGTGGCTCTTTAGTGCTTGCCAAACTGCTATGTGCATGCTGCTGCTTCCATCTGACAAGGAGCACAACCTTCTGACAGCAGCTTTCAACTTGCCTAAGAAAGAGCTTGGCCATTTAGATGTGCTGCAAACCCGTGTGTGTGTAAGGTGCAGTTGCAAGCTCCTGACAATGGTGTTCTCCAGGTTCAGTTTCTATCTGCCAGACGCATTGGAAATGTTTTCCTCTGGCATTCGCAGCAAGAGTCGCAGATTGCTTAACTGAGGAGCTCTGAGAATGGAACGGCAAGAGGTGTTCCGCTTTCGTCATAAACAGTGCTCCAGAGCGCTTGGCAACAGGCACAACGAAACGTGTGTGCGGGATAGTGACCATTCACGCCTAGTGCTGGCAATGCACGAGCACTGCCAAAAGGCCAAGGGAGGCGCTTAGAATCCGGCTTGTGCGCAAAGCTTTCAGACTGCCAGAGGACCGGAGCTGTGGTAAGCCCACTTGCTCATTTGACGTTAGCTGTCGCCTGCAAGAACTTCACCCGCATCTGGTTTATGCTGCTACTTGTTGTTAGGCGACAACAAGGGCACATGTAGCAAATGCTTTTTCCTGTTTCATTTTGCTAGGCCACGCTCTTCTGTGGCTCTTTAGTGCTTGCCAAACTGCTATGTGCGTGCTGCTGCTTCCATCTGACAAGGAGCACAACCTTCTGACAGCAGCTTTCAACTTGCCTAAGAAAGAGCTTGGCCATTTAGATGTGCTGCAAACCCGTGTGTGTGTAAGGTGCAGTTGCAAGCTCCTGACAATGGTGTTCTCCAGGTTCAGTTTCTATCTGCCAGACGCATTGGAAATGTTTTCCTCTGGCATTCGCAGCAAGAGTCGCAGATTGCTTAACTGAGGAGCTCTGAGAATGGAACGGCAAGAGGTGTTCCGCTTTCGTCATAAACAGTGCTCCAGAGCGCTTGGCAACAGGCACAACGAAACGTGTGTGCGGGATAGTGACCATTCACGCCTAGTGCTGGCAATGCACGAGCACTGCCAAAAGGCCAAGGGAGGCGCTTAGAATCCGGCTTGTGCGCAAAGCTTTCAGACTGCCAGAGGACCGGAGCTGTGGTAAGCCCACTTGCTCATTTGACGTTAGCTGTCGCCTGCAAGAACTTCACCCGCATCTGGTTTATGCTGCTACCTGTTGTTAGGCGACAACAAGGGCACATGTAGCAAATGCTTTTTCCTGGCCCATTTTGCTAGGCCACGCTCTTCTGTGGCTCTTTAGTGCTTGCCAAACTGCTATGTGCGTGCTGCTGCTTCCATCTGACAAGGAGCACAACCTTCTGACAGCAGCTTTCAACTTGCCTAAGAAAGAGCTTGGCCATTTAGATGTGCTGAAAACCCGTGTGTGTGTAAGGTGCAGGTGCCAGCTCCTGACAAAGCTTTTCTCCAGGTTCAGTTTCTCCCTGCCAGACGCATTGGAAATGTTTTCCTCTGGCATTCGCAGCAAGAGTCGCAGATTGCTTAACTGAGGAGCTCTGAGAATGGAACGGCAAGAGGTGTTCCGCTTTCGTCATAAACAGTGCTCCAGAGCGCTTGGCAACGGGCACAACGAAACGTGTGTGCGGGATAGTGACCATTCACGCCTAGTGCTGGCAATGCAGGAGCACTGCCAAAAGGCCAAGGAAGGGGCGTAGCATCCGGCTTGTGTGCAAAGCTTTCAGACTGCCAGAGGACCGCAGCTGTGGTAAGCCCGCTTGCTCATTTGACGTTAGCTGTCGCCTGCAAGAACTTCACCCGCATCTGGTTTATGCTGCTACCTGTTGTTAGGCGACAACAAGGGCACATGTAGCAAATGCTTTTTCCTGGCCCATTTTGCTATGCCACGCTCTTCTGCGGCACTTTAATGCTTGCCAAACTGCTATGTGCATGCTGCTGCTTCCATCTGACAAGGAGCACAACCTTCTGACAGCAGCTTTCAACTTGCCTAAGGAAGAGCTTGGCCATTTAGATGTGCTGCAAATCTCTGTGTGTGTAAGTTGCAGGTGCAAGCTCCTGACAATGGTGTTCTCCAGGTTCAGTTTCTATCTGCCAGACGCATTGGAAATGTTTTCCTCTGGCATTCGCAGCAAGAGTCGCAGATTGCTTAACTGAGGAGCTCTGAGAATGGAACGGCAAGAGGTGTTCCGCTTTCGTCATAAACAGTGCTCCAGAGCGCTTGGCAACGGGCACAACGAAACGTGTGTGCGGGATAGTGACCATTCACGCCTAGTGCTGGCAATGCACGAGCACTGCCAAAAGGCCAAGGGAGGCGCTTAGAATCCGGCTTGTGCGCAAAGCTTTCAGACTGCCAGAGGACCGCAGCTATGGTAAACCCGCTTGCTCATTTGACGTTAGCTGTCGCCTGCAAGAACTTCACCCGCATCTGGTTTATGCTGCTACCTGTTGTTAGGAGACAACAAGGGCACATGTAGCAAATGCTTTTTCCTGTTTCATTTTGCTAGGCCACGCTCTTCTGTGGCTCTTTAGTGCTTGCCAAACTGCTATGTGCGTGCTGCTGCTTCCATCTGACAAGGAGCACAACCTTCTGACAGCAGCTTTCAACTTGCCTAAGAAAGAGCTTGGCCATTTAGATGTGCTGAAAACCCGTGTGTGTGTAAGGTGCAGGTGCAAGCTCCTGACAAAGCTTTTCTCCAGGTTCAGTTTCTATCTGCCAGACGCATTGGAAATGTTTTCCTCTGGCATTCGCACCAAGAGTCGTAGATTGCTTAACTGAGGAGCTCTGAGAATGGAACGGCAAGAGGTGTTCCGCTTTCGTCATAAACAGTGCTCCAGAGCGCTTGGCAACGGGCACAACGAAACGTGTGTGCGGGATAGTGACCATTCACACCTAGTGCTGGCAATGCAGGAGCACTGCCAAAAGGCCAAGGAAGGGGCGTAGCATCCGGCTTGTGTGCAAAGCTTTCAGACTGCCAGAGGACCGCAGCTATGGTAAACCCGCTTGCTCATTTGACGTTAGCTGTCGCCTGCAAGAACTTCACCCGCATCTGGTTTATGCTGCTACCTGTTGTTAGGCGACAACAAGGGCACATGTAGCAAATGCTTTTTCCTGGCCCATTTTGCTATGCCACGCTCTTCTGTGGCTCTTTAGTGCTTGCCAAACTGCTATGTGCGTGCTGCTGCTTCCATCTGACAAGGAGCACAACCTTCTGACAGCAGCTTTCAACTTGCCTAAGAAAGAGCTTGGCCATTTAGATGTGCTGAAAACCCGTGTGTGTGTAAGGTGCAGGTGCAAGCTCCTGACAAAGCTTTTCTCCAGGTTCAGTTTCTATCTGCCAGACGCATTGGAAATGTTTTCCTCTGGCATTCGCAGCAAGAGTCGCAGATTGCTTAACTGAGGAGCTCTGAGAATGGAACGGCAAGAGGTGTTCCGCTTTCGTCATAAACAGTGCTCCAGAGCGCTTGGCAACAGGCACAACGAAACGTGTGTGCGGGATAGTGACCATTCACGCCTAGTGCTGGCAATGCACGAGCACTGCCAAAAGGCCAAGGGAGGCGCTTAGAATCCGGCTTGTGCGCAAAGCTTTCAGACTGCCAGAGGACCGGAGCTGTGGTAAGCCCACTTGCTCATTTGACGTTAGCTGTCGCCTGCAAGAACTTCACCCGCATCTGGTTTATGCTGCTACCTGTTGTTAGGCGACAACAAGGGCACATGTAGCAAATGCTTTTTCCTGGCCCATTTTGCTAGGCCACGCTCTTCTGTGGCTCTTTAGTGCTTGCCAAACTGCTATGTGCGTGCTGCTGCTTCCATCTGACAAGGAGCACAACCTTCTGACAGCAGCTTTCAACTTGCCTAAGAAAGAGCTTGGCCATTTAGATGTGCTGAAAACCCGTGTGTGTGTAAGGTGCAGGTGCCAGCTCCTGACAAAGCTTTTCTCCAGGTTCAGTTTCTCCCTGCCAGACGCATTGGAAATGTTTTCCTCTGGCATTCGCAGCAAGAGTCGCAGATTGCTTAACTGAGGAGCTCTGAGAATGGAACGGCAAGAGGTGTTCCGCTTTCGTCATAAACAGTGCTCCAGAGCGCTTGGCAACGGGCACAACGAAACGTGTGTGCGGGATAGTGACCATTCACACCTAGTGCTGGCAATGCACGAGCACTGCCAAAAGGCCAAGGGAGGCGCTTAGAATCCGGCTTGTGCGCAAAGCTTTCAGACTGCCAGAGGACCGCAGCTGTGGTAAACCCGCTTGCTCATTTGACGTTAGCTGCCGCCTGCAAGAACTTCACCCGCATCTGGTTTATGCTGCTACCTGTTGTTAGGCGACAACAAGGGCACATGTAGCAAATGCTTTTTCCTGGCCCATTTTGCTAGGCCACGCTCTTCTGTGGCTCTTTAGTGCTTGCCAAACTGCTATGTGCGTGCTGCTGCTTCCATCTGACAAGGAGCACAACCTTCTGACAGCAGCTTTCAACTTGCCTAAGAAAGAGCTTGGCCATTTAGATGTGCTGCAAACCCGTGTGTGTGTAAGGTGCAGGTGCCAACTCCTGACAAAGGTGTTCTCCAGGTTCAGTTTCTATCTGCCAGACGCATTGGAAATGTTTTCCTCTGGCATTCGCAGCAAGAGTCGCAGATTGCTTAACTGAGGAGCTCTGAGAATGGAACGGCAAGAGGTGTTCCGCTTTCGTCATAAACAGTGCTCCAGAGCGCTTGGCAACGGGCACAACGAAACGTGTGTGCGGGATAGTGACCATTCACGCCTAGTGCTGGCAATGCAGGAGCACTGCCAAAAGGCCAAGGAAGGGGCGTAGCATCCGGCTTGTGTGCAAAGCTTTCAGACTGCCAGAGGACCGTAGCTGTGGTAAGCCCGCTTGCTCATTTGACGTTAGCTGTCGCCTGCAAGAACTTCACCCGCATCTGGTTTATGCTGCTACCTGTTGTTAGGCGACAACAAGGGCACATGTAGCAAATGCTTTTTCCTGTTTCATTTTGCTAGGCCACGCTCTTCTGTGGCTCTTTAGTGCTTGCCAAACTGCTATGTGCATGCTGCTGCTTCCATCTGACAAGGAGCACAACCTTCTGACAGCAGCTTTCAACTTGCCTAAGAAAGAGCTTGGCCATTTAGATGTGCTGCAAACCCGTGTGTGTGTAAGGTGCAGTTGCAAGCTCCTGACAATGGTGTTCTCCAGGTTCAGTTTCTATCTGCCAGACGCATTGGAAATGTTTTCCTCTGGCATTCGCAGCAAGAGTCGCAGATTGCTTAACTGAGGAGCTCTGAGAATGGAACGGCAAGAGGTGTTCCGCTTTCGTCATAAACAGTGCTCCAGAGCGCTTGGCAACAGGCACAACGAAACGTGTGTGCGGGATAGTGACCATTCACGCCTAGTGCTGGCAATGCACGAGCACTGCCAAAAGGCCAAGGGAGGCGCTTAGAATCCGGCTTGTGCGCAAAGCTTTCAGACTGCCAGAGGACCGGAGCTGTGGTAAGCCCACTTGCTCATTTGACGTTAGCTGTCGCCTGCAAGAACTTCACCCGCATCTGGTTTATGCTGCTACCTGTTGTTAGGCGACAACAAGGGCACATGTAGCAAATGCTTTTTCCTGGCCCATTTTGCTAGGCCACGCTCTTCTGTGGCTCTTTAGTGCTTGCCAAACTGCTATGTGCGTGCTGCTGCTTCCATCTGACAAGGAGCACAACCTTCTGACAGCAGCTTTCAACTTGCCTAAGGAAGAGCTTGGCCATTTAGATGTGCTGCAAATCTCTGTGTGTGTAAGTTGCAGGTGCAAGCTCCTGACAATGGTGTTCTCCAGGTTCAGTTTCTATCTGCCAGACGCATTGGAAATGTTTTCCTCTGGCATTCGCAGCAAGAGTCGCAGATTGCTTAACTGAGGAGCTCTGAGAATGGAACGGCAAGAGGTGTTCCGCTTTCGTCATAAACAGTGCTCCAGAGCGCTTGGCAACAGGCACAACGAAACGTGTGTGCGGGATAGTGACCATTCACGCCTAGTGCTGGCAATGCACGAGCACTGCCAAAAGGCCAAGGGAGGCGCTTAGAATCCGGCTTGTGCGCAAAGCTTTCAGACTGCCAGAGGACCGGAGCTGTGGTAAGCCCACTTGCTCATTTGACGTTAGCTGTCGCCTGCAAGAACTTCACCCGCATCTGGTTTATGCTGCTACCTGTTGTTAGGCGACAACAAGGGCACATGTAGCAAATGCTTTTTCCTGGCCCATTTTGCTAGGCCACGCTCTTCTGTGGCTCTTTAGTGCTTGCCAAACTGCTATGTGCGTGCTGCTGCTTCCATCTGACAAGGAGCACAACCTTCTGACAGCAGCTTTCAACTTGCCTAAGAAAGAGCTTGGCCATTTAGATGTGCTGAAAACCCGTGTGTGTGTAAGGTGCAGGTGCCAGCTCCTGACAAAGCTTTTCTCCAGGTTCAGTTTCTCCCTGCCAGACGCATTGGAAATGTTTTCCTCTGGCATTCGCAGCAAGAGTCGCAGATTGCTTAACTGAGGAGCTCTGAGAATGGAACGGCAAGAGGTGTTCCGCTTTCGTCATAAACAGTGCTCCAGAGCGCTTGGCAACGGGCACAACGAAACGTGTGTGCGGGATAGTGACCATTCACGCCTAGTGCTGGCAATGCACGAGCACTGCCAAAAGGCCAAGGGAGGCGCTTAGAATCCGGCTTGTGCGCAAAGCTTTCAGACTGCCAGAGGACCGCAGCTATGGTAAACCCGCTTGCTCATTTGACGTTAGCTGTCGCCTGCAAGAACTTCACCCGCATCTGGTTTATGCTGCTACCTGTTGTTAGGAGACAACAAGGGCACATGTAGCAAATGCTTTTTCCTGTTTCATTTTGCTAGGCCACGCTCTTCTGTGGCTCTTTAGTGCTTGCCAAACTGCTATGTGCGTGCTGCTGCTTCCATCTGACAAGGAGCACAACCTTCTGACAGCAGCTTTCAACTTGCCTAAGAAAGAGCTTGGCCATTTAGATGTGCTGAAAACCCGTGTGTGTGTAAGGTGCAGGTGCAAGCTCCTGACAAAGCTTTTCTCCAGGTTCAGTTTCTATCTGCCAGACGCATTGGAAATGTTTTCCTCTGGCATTCGCACCAAGAGTCGTAGATTGCTTAACTGAGGAGCTCTGAGAATGGAACGGCAAGAGGTGTTCCGCTTTCGTCATAAACAGTGCTCCAGAGCGCTTGGCAACGGGCACAACGAAACGTGTGTGCGGGATAGTGACCATTCACACCTAGTGCTGGCAATGCAGGAGCACTGCCAAAAGGCCAAGGAAGGGGCGTAGCATCCGGCTTGTGTGCAAAGCTTTCAGACTGCCAGAGGACCGCAGCTATGGTAAACCCGCTTGCTCATTTGACGTTAGCTGTCGCCTGCAAGAACTTCACCCGCATCTGGTTTATGCTGCTACCTGTTGTTAGGCGACAACAAGGGCACATGTAGCAAATGCTTTTTCCTGGCCCATTTTGCTATGCCACGCTCTTCTGTGGCTCTTTAGTGCTTGCCAAACTGCTATGTGCGTGCTGCTGCTTCCATCTGACAAGGAGCACAACCTTCTGACAGCAGCTTTCAACTTGCCTAAGAAAGAGCTTGGCCATTTAGATGTGCTGAAAACCCGTGTGTGTGTAAGGTGCAGGTGCAAGCTCCTGACAAAGCTTTTCTCCAGGTTCAGTTTCTATCTGCCAGACGCATTGGAAATGTTTTCCTCTGGCATTCGCAGCAAGAGTCGCAGATTGCTTAACTGAGGAGCTCTGAGAATGGAACGGCAAGAGGTGTTCCGCTTTCGTCATAAACAGTGCTCCAGAGCGCTTGGCAATGGGCACAACGAAACGTGTGTGCGGGATAGTGACCATTCACGCCTAGTGCTGGCAATGCACGAGCACTGCCAAAAGGCCAAGGGAGGCGCTTAGAATCCGGCTTGTGCGCAAAGCTTTCAGACTGCCAGAGGACCGGAGCTGTGGTAAGCCCACTTGCTCATTTGACGTTAGCTGTCGCCTGCAAGAACTTCACCCGCATCTGGTTTATGCTGCTACCTGTTGTTAGGCGACAACAAGGGCACATGTAGCAAATGCTTTTTCCTGGCCCATTTTGCTAGGCCACGCTCTTCTGTGGCTCTTTAGTGCTTGCCAAACTGCTATGTGCGTGCTGCTGCTTCCATCTGACAAGGAGCACAACCTTCTGACAGCAGCTTTCAACTTGCCTAAGAAAGAGCTTGGCCATTTAGATGTGCTGAAAACCCGTGTGTGTGTAAGGTGCAGGTGCCAGCTCCTGACAAAGCTTTTCTCCAGGTTCAGTTTCTCCCTGCCAGACGCATTGGAAATGTTTTCCTCTGGCATTCGCAGCAAGAGTCGCAGATTGCTTAACTGAGGAGCTCTGAGAATGGAACGGCAAGAGGTGTTCCGCTTTCGTCATAAACAGTGCTCCAGAGCGCTTGGCAACGGGCACAACGAAACGTGTGTGCGGGATAGTGACCATTCACACCTAGTGCTGGCAATGCACGAGCACTGCCAAAAGGCCAAGGGAGGCGCTTAGAATCCGGCTTGTGCGCAAAGCTTTCAGACTGCCAGAGGACCGCAGCTGTGGTAAACCCGCTTGCTCATTTGACGTTAGCTGTCGCCTGCAAGAACTTCACCCGCATCTGGTTTATGCTGCTACCTGTTGTTAGGCGACAACAAGGGCACATGTAGCAAATGCTTTTTCCTGGCCCATTTTGCTAGGCCACGCTCTTCTGTGGCTCTTTAGTGCTTGCCAAACTGCTATGTGCGTGCTGCTGCTTCCATCTGACAAGGAGCACAACCTTCTGACAGCAGCTTTCAACTTGCCTAAGAAAGAGCTTGGCCATTTAGATGTGCTGCAAACCCGTGTGTGTGTAAGGTGCAGGTGCCAACTCCTGACAAAGGTGTTCTCCAGGTTCAGTTTCTATCTGCCAGACGCATTGGAAATGTTTTCCTCTGGCATTCGCAGCAAGAGTCGCAGATTGCTTAACTGAGGAGCTCTGAGAATGGAACGGCAAGAGGTGTTCCGCTTTCGTCATAAACAGTGCTCCAGAGCGCTTGGCAACGGGCACAACGAAACGTGTGTGCGGGATAGTGACCATTCACGCCTAGTGCTGGCAATGCAGGAGCACTGCCAAAAGGCCAAGGAAGGGGCGTAGCATCCGGCTTGTGTGCAAAGCTTTCAGACTGCCAGAGGACCGTAGCTGTGGTAAGCCCGCTTGCTCATTTGACGTTAGCTGTCGCCTGCAAGAACTTCACCCGCATCTGGTTTATGCTGCTACCTGTTGTTAGGCGACAACAAGGGCACATGTAGCAAATGCTTTTTCCTGTTTCATTTTGCTATGCCACGCTCTTCTGCGGCTCTTTAATGCTTGCCAAACTGCTATGTGCATGCTGCTGCTTCCATCTGACAAGGAGCACAACCTTCTGACAGCAGCTTTCAACTTGCCTAAGGAAGAGCTTGGCCATTTAGATGTGCTGCAAATCTCTGTGTGTGTAAGTTGCAGTTGCAAGCTCCTGACAATGGTGTTCTCCAGGTTCAGTTTCTATCTGCCAGACGCATTGGAAATGTTTTCCTCTGGCATTCGCAGCAAGAGTCGCAGATTGCTTAACTGAGGAGCTCTGAGAATGGAACGGCAAGAGGTGTTCCGCTTTCGTCATAAACAGTGCTCCAGAGCGCTTGGCAACAGGCACAACGAAACGTGTGTGCGGGATAGTGACCATTCACGCCTAGTGCTGGCAATGCACGAGCACTGCCAAAAGGCCAAGGGAGGCGCTTAGAATCCGGCTTGTGCGCAAAGCTTTCAGACTGCCAGAGGACCGGAGCTGTGGTAAGCCCACTTGCTCATTTGACGTTAGCTGTCGCCTGCAAGAACTTCACCCGCATCTGGTTTATGCTGCTACCTGTTGTTAGGCGACAACAAGGGCACATGTAGCAAATGCTTTTTCCTGGCCCATTTTGCTAGGCCACGCTCTTCTGTGGCTCTTTAGTGCTTGCCAAACTGCTATGTGCGTGCTGCTGCTTCCATCTGACAAGGAGCACAACCTTCTGACAGCAGCTTTCAACTTGCCTAAGGAAGAGCTTGGCCATTTAGATGTGCTGCAAATCTGTGTGTGTGTAAGTTGCAGGTGCAAGCTCCTGACAATGGTGTTCTCCAGGTTCAGTTTCTATCTGCCAGACGCATTGGAAATGTTTTCCTCTGGCATTCGCAGCAAGAGTCGCAGATTGCTTAACTGAGGAGCTCTGAGAATGGAACGGCAAGAGGTGTTCCGCTTTCGTCATAAACAGTGCTCCAGAGCGCTTGGCAACGGGCACAACGAAACGTGTGTGCGGGATAGTGACCATTCACGCCTAGTGCTGGCAATGCACGAGCACTGCCAAAAGGCCAAGGGAGGCGCTTAGAATCCGGCTTGTGCGCAAAGCTTTCAGACTGCCAGAGGACCGCAGCTGTGGTAAACCCGCTTGCTCATTTGACGTTAGCTGTCGCCTGCAAGAACTTCACCCGCATCTGGTTTATGCTGCTACCTGTTGTTAGGAGACAACAAGGGCACATGTAGCAAATGCTTTTTCCTGGCCCATTTTGCTAGGCCACGCTCTTCTGTGGCTCTTTAGTGCTTGCCAAACTGCTATGTGCGTGCTGCTGCTTCCATCTGACAAGGAGCACAACCTTCTGACAGCAGCTTTCAACTTGCCTAAGGAAGAGCTTGGCCATTTAGATGTGCTGCAAATCTGTGTGTGTGTAAGGTGCAGGTGCAAGCTCCTGACAATGGTGTTCTCCAGGTTCAGTTTCTATCTGCCAGACGCATTGGAAATGTTTTCCTCTGGCATTCGCACCAAGAGTCGTAGATTGCTTAACTGAGGAGCTCTGAGAATGGAACGGCAAGAGGTGTTCCGCTTTCGTCATAAACAGTGCTCCAGAGCGCTTGGCAACGGGCACAACGAAACGTGTGTGCGGGATAGTGACCATTCACACCTAGTGCTGGCAATGCACGAGCCCTGCCAAAAGGCCAAGGGAGGCGCTTAGAATCCGGCTTGTGCGCAAAGCTTTCAGACTGCCAGAGGACCGCAGCTATGGTAAACCCGCTTGCTCATTTGACGTTAGCTGTCGCCTGCAAGAACTTCACCCGCATCTGGTTTATGCTGCTACCTGTTGTTAGGCGACAACAAGGGCACATGTAGCAAATGCTTTTTCCTGTTTCATTTTGCTATGCCACGCTCTTCTGTGGCTCTTTAGTGCTTGCCAAACTGCTATGTGCGTGCTGCTGCTTCCATCTGACAAGGAGCACAACCTTCTGACAGCAGCTTTCAACTTGCCTAAGAAAGAGCTTGGCCATTTAGATGTGCTGAAAACCCGTGTGTGTGTAAGGTGCAGGTGCAAGCTCCTGACAAAGCTTTTCTCCAGGTTCAGTTTCTATCTGCCAGACACATTGGAAATGTTTTCCTCTGGCATTCGAAGCAAGAGTCGCAGATTGCTTAACTGAGGAGCTCTGAGAATGGAACGGCAAGAGGTGTTCCGCTTTCGTCATAAACAGTGCTCCAGAGCGCTTGGCAACGGGCACAACGAAACGTGTGTGCGGGATAGTGACCATTCACGCCTAGTGCTGGCAATGCAGGAGCACTGCCAAAAGGCAAAGGAAGGGGCGTAGCATCCGGCTTGTGTGCAAAGCTTTCAGACTGCCAGAGGACCGCAGCTGTGGTAAGCCCGCTTGCTCATTTGACGTTAGCTGTCGCCTGCAAGAACTTCACCCGCATCTGGTTTATGCTGCTACCTGTTGTTAGGCGACAACAAGGGCACATGTAGCAAATGCTTTTTCCTGTTTCATTTTGCTATGCCACGCTCTTCTGTGGCTCTTTAATGCTTGCCAAACTGCTATGTGCATGCTGCTGCTTCCATCTGACAAGGAGCACAACCTTCTGACAGCAGCTTTCAACTTGCCTAAGAAAGAGCTTGGCCATTTAGATGTGCTGCAAATCTGTGTGTGTGTAAGGTGCAGGTGCAAGCTCCTGACAATGGTGTTCTCCAGGTTCAGTTTCTATCTGCCAGACGCATTGGAAATGTTTTCCTCTGGCATTCGCACCAAGAGTCGTAGATTGCTTAACTGAGGAGCTCTGAGAATGGAACGGCAAGAGGTGTTCCGCTTTCGTCATAAACAGTGCTCCAGAGCGCTTGGCAACGGGCACAACGAAACGTGTGTGCGGGATAGTGACCATTCACACCTAGTGCTGGCAATGCACGAGCACTGCCAAAAGGCCAAGGGAGGCGCTTAGAATCCGGCTTGTGCGCAAAGCTTTCAGACTGCCAGAGGACCGCAGCTATGGTATACCCGCTTGCTCATTTGACGTTAGCTGCCGCCTGCAAGAACTTCACCCGCATCTGGTTTATGCTGCTACTTGTTGTTAGGCGACAACAAGGGCACATGTAGCAAATGCTTTTTCCTGTTTCATTTTGCTAGGCCACGCTCTTCTGTGGCTCTTTAGTGCTTGCCAAACTGCTATGTGCGTGCTGCTGCTTCCATCTGACAAGGAGCACAACCTTCTGACAGCAGCTTTCAACTTGCCTAAGAAAGAGCTTGGCCATTTAGATGTGCTGCAAACCCGTGTGTGTGTAAGGTGCAGTTGCAAGCTCCTGACAATGGTGTTCTCCAGGTTCAGTTTCTATCTGCCAGACGCATTGGAAATGTTTTCCTCTGGCATTCGCAGCAAGAGTCGCAGATTGCTTAACTGAGGAGCTCTGAGAATGGAACGGCAAGAGGTGTTCCGCTTTCGTCATAAACAGTGCTCCAGAGCGCTTGGCAACAGGCACAACGAAACGTGTGTGCGGGATAGTGACCATTCACGCCTAGTGCTGGCAATGCACGAGCACTGCCAAAAGGCCAAGGGAGGCGCTTAGAATCCGGCTTGTGCGCAAAGCTTTCAGACTGCCAGAGGACCGGAGCTGTGGTAAGCCCACTTGCTCATTTGACGTTAGCTGTCGCCTGCAAGAACTTCACCCGCATCTGGTTTATGCTGCTACCTGTTGTTAGGCGACAACAAGGGCACATGTAGCAAATGCTTTTTCCTGGCCCATTTTGCTAGGCCACGCTCTTCTGTGGCTCTTTAGTGCTTGCCAAACTGCTATGTGCGTGCTGCTGCTTCCATCTGACAAGGAGCACAACCTTCTGACAGCAGCTTTCAACTTGCCTAAGAAAGAGCTTGGCCATTTAGATGTGCTGAAAACCCGTGTGTGTGTAAGGTGCAGGTGCCAGCTCCTGACAAAGCTTTTCTCCAGGTTCAGTTTCTCCCTGCCAGACGCATTGGAAATGTTTTCCTCTGGCATTCGCAGCAAGAGTCGCAGATTGCTTAACTGAGGAGCTCTGAGAATGGAACGGCAAGAGGTGTTCCGCTTTCGTCATAAACAGTGCTCCAGAGCGCTTGGCAACGGGCACAACGAAACGTGTGTGCGGGATAGTGACCATTCACGCCTAGTGCTGGCAATGCAGGAGCACTGCCAAAAGGCCAAGGAAGGGGCGTAGCATCCGGCTTGTGTGCAAAGCTTTCAGACTGCCAGAGGACCGCAGCTGTGGTAAGCCCGCTTGCTCATTTGACGTTAGCTGTCGCCTGCAAGAACTTCACCCGCATCTGGTTTATGCTGCTACCTGTTGTTAGGCGACAACAAGGGCACATGTAGCAAATGCTTTTTCCTGGCCCATTTTGCTATGCCACGCTCTTCTGCGGCTCTTTAATGCTTGCCAAACTGCTATGTGCATGCTGCTGCTTCCATCTGACAAGGAGCACAACCTTCTGACAGCAGCTTTCAACTTGCCTAAGGAAGAGCTTGGCCATTTAGATGTGCTGCAAATCTGTGTGTGTGTAAGTTGCAGGTGCAAGCTCCTGACAATGGTGTTCTCCAGGTTCAGTTTCTATCTGCCAGACGCATTGGAAATGTTTTCCTCTGGCATTCGCAGCAAGAGTCGCAGATTGCTTAACTGAGGAGCTCTGAGAATGGAACGGCAAGAGGTGTTCCGCTTTCGTCATAAACAGTGCTCCAGAGCGCTTGGCAACGGGCACAACGAAACGTGTGTGCGGGATAGTGACCATTCACGCCTAGTGCTGGCAATGCACGAGCACTGCCAAAAGGCCAAGGGAGGCGCTTAGAATCCGGCTTGTGCGCAAAGCTTTCAGACTGCCAGAGGACCGCAGCTATGGTAAACCCGCTTGCTCATTTGACGTTAGCTGTCGCCTGCAAGAACTTCACCCGCATCTGGTTTATGCTGCTACCTGTTGTTAGGAGACAACAAGGGCACATGTAGCAAATGCTTTTTCCTGTTTCATTTTGCTAGGCCACGCTCTTCTGTGGCTCTTTAGTGCTTGCCAAACTGCTATGTGCGTGCTGCTGCTTCCATCTGACAAGGAGCACAACCTTCTGACAGCAGCTTTCAACTTGCCTAAGGAAGAGCTTGGCCATTTAGATGTGCTGCAAATCTGTGTGTGTGTAAGGTGCAGGTGCAAGCTCCTGACAATGGTGTTCTCCAGGTTCAGTTTCTATCTGCCAGACGCATTGGAAATGTTTTCCTCTGGCATTCGCACCAAGAGTCGTAGATTGCTTAACTGAGGAGCTCTGAGAATGGAACGGCAAGAGGTGTTCCGCTTTCGTCATAAACAGTGCTCCAGAGCGCTTGGCAACGGGCACAACGAAACGTGTGTGCGGGATAGTGACCATTCACACCTAGTGCTGGCAATGCACGAGCCCTGCCAAAAGGCCAAGGGAGGCGCTTAGAATCCGGCTTGTGCGCAAAGCTTTCAGACTGCCAGAGGACCGCAGCTATGGTAAACCCGCTTGCTCATTTGACGTTAGCTGTCGCCTGCAAGAACTTCACCCGCATCTGGTTTATGCTGCTACCTGTTGTTAGGCGACAACAAGGGCACATGTAGCAAATGCTTTTTCCTGGCCCATTTTGCTATGCCACGCTCTTCTGTGGCTCTTTAGTGCTTGCCAAACTGCTATGTGCGTGCTGCTGCTTCCATCTGACAAGGAGCACAACCTTCTGACAGCAGCTTTCAACTTGCCTAAGAAAGAGCTTGGCCATTTAGATGTGCTGAAAACCCGTGTGTGTGTAAGGTGCAGGTGCAAGCTCCTGACAAAGCTTTTCTCCAGGTTCAGTTTCTATCTGCCAGACGCATTGGAAATGTTTTCCTCTGGCATTCGCACCAAGAGTCGTAGATTGCTTAACTGAGGAGCTCTGAGAATGGAACGGCAAGAGGTGTTCCGCTTTCGTCATAAACAGTGCTCCAGAGCGCTTGGCAACGGGCACAACGAAACGTGTGTGCGGGATAGTGACCATTCACACCTAGTGCTGGCAATGCACGAGCACTGCCAAAAGGCCAAGGGAGGCGCTTAGAATCCGGCTTGTGCGCAAAGCTTTCAGACTGCCAGAGGACCGCAGCTATGGTATACCCGCTTGCTCATTTGACGTTAGCTGCCGCCTGCAAGAACTTCACCCGCATCTGGTTTATGCTGCTACTTGTTGTTAGGCGACAACAAGGGCACATGTAGCAAATGCTTTTTCCTGTTTCATTTTGCTAGGCCACGCTCTTCTGTGGCTCTTTAGTGCTTGCCAAACTGCTATGTGCGTGCTGCTGCTTCCATCTGACAAGGAGCACAACCTTCTGACAGCAGCTTTCAACTTGCCTAAGAAAGAGCTTGGCCATTTAGATGTGCTGAAAACCCGTGTGTGTGTAAGGTGCAGGTGCAAGCTCCTGACAATGGTGTTCTCCAGGTTCAGTTTCTATCTGCCAGACGCATTGGAAATGTTTTCCTCTGGCATTCGCAGCAAGAGTCGCAGATTGCTTAACTGAGGAGCTCTGAGAATGGAACGGCAAGAGGTGTTCCGCTTTCGTCATAAACAGTGCTCCAGAGCGCTTGGCAACGGGCACAACGAAACGTGTGTGCGGGATAGTGACCATTCACACCTAGTGCTGGCAATGCACGAGCACTGCCAAAAGGCCAAGGGAGGCGCTTAGAATCCGGCTTGTGCGCAAAGCTTTCAGACTGCCAGAGGACCGCAGCTGTGGTAAGCCCGCTTGCTCATTTGACGTTAGCTGTCGCCTGCAAGAACTTCACCCGCATCTGGTTTATGCTGCTACCTGTTGTTAGGCGACAACAAGGGCACATGTAGCAAATGCTTTTTCCTGTTTCATTTTGCTAGGCCACGCTCTTCTGTGGCTCTTTAGTGCTTGCCAAACTGCTATGTGCATGCTGCTGCTTCCATCTGACAAGGAGCACAACCTTCTGACAGCAGCTTTCAACTTGCCTAAGAAAGAGCTTGGCCATTTAGATGTGCTGAAAACCCGTGTGTGTGTAAGGTGCAGTTGCAAGCTCCTGACAATGGTGTTCTCCAGGTTCAGTTTCTATCTGCCAGACGCATTGGAAATGTTTTCCTCTGGCATTCGCAGCAAGAGTCGCAGATTGCTTAACTGAGGAGCTCTGAGAATGGAACGGCAAGAGGTGTTCCGCTTTCGTCATAAACAGTGCTCCAGAGCGCTTGGCAACGGGCACAACGAAACGTGTGTGCGGGATAGTGACCATTCACGCCTAGTGCTGGCAATGCACGAGCACTGCCAAAAGGCCAAGGGAGGCGCTTAGCATCCGGCTTGTGCGCAAAGCTTTCAGACTGCCAGAGGACCGCAGCTATGGTAAACCCGCTTGCTCATTTGACGTTAGCTGTCGCCTGCAAGAACTTCACCCGCATCTGGTTTATGCTGCTACCTGTTGTTAGGCGACAACAAGGGCACATGTAGCAAATGCTTTTTCCTGGCCCATTTTGCTAGGCCACGCTCTTCTGTGGCTCTTTAGTGCTTGCCAAACTGCTATGTGCGTGCTGCTGCTTCCATCTGACAAGGAGCACAACCTTCTGACAGCAGCTTTCAACTTGCCTAAGAAAGAGCTTGGCCATTTAGATGTGCTGCAAACCCGTGTGTGTGTAAGGTGCAGGTGCCAACTCCTGACAAAGGTGTTCTCCAGGTTCAGTTTCTATCTGCCAGACGCATTGGAAATGTTTTCCTCTGGCATTCGCACCAAGAGTCGCAGATTGCTTAACTGAGGAGCTCTGAGAATGGAACGGCAAGAGGTGTTCCGCTTTCGTCATAAACAGTGCTCCAGAGCGCTTGGCAACGGGCACAACGAAACGTGTGTGCGGGATAGTGACCATTCACGCCTAGTGCTGGCAATGCAGGAGCACTGCCAAAAGGCCAAGGAAGGGGCGTAGCATCCGGCTTGTGTGCAAAGCTTTCAGACTGCCAGAGGACCGTAGCTATGGTAAGCCCGCTTGCTCATTTGACGTTAGCTGTCGCCTGCAAGAACTTCACCCGCATCTGGTTTATGCTGCTACCTGTTGTTAGGCGACAACAAGGGCACATGTAGCAAATGCTTTTTCCTGTTTCATTTTGCTAGGCCACGCTCTTCTGTGGCTCTTTAGTGCTTGCCAAACTGCTATGTGCATGCTGCTGCTTCCATCTGACAAGGAGCACAACCTTCTGACAGCAGCTTTCAACTTGCCTAAGAAAGAG
Source organism: Poecile atricapillus (assembly GCF_030490865.1). Classification (NCBI taxonomy): domain Eukaryota; kingdom Metazoa; phylum Chordata; class Aves; order Passeriformes; family Paridae; genus Poecile; species Poecile atricapillus. The sequence continues at coordinate 1,542,309 of NC_081256.1, read as the reverse complement.
CTTGGCCATTTAGATGTGCTGCAAACCCGTGTGTGTGTAAGGTGCAGTTGCAAGCTCCTGACAATGGTGTTCTCCAGGTTCAGTTTCTATCTGCCAGACGCATTGGAAATGTTTTCCTCTGGCATTCGCAGCAAGAGTCGCAGATTGCTTAACTGAGGAGCTCTGAGAATGGAACGGCAAGAGGTGTTCCGCTTTCGTCATAAACAGTGCTCCAGAGCGCTTGGCAACAGGCACAACGAAACGTGTGTGCGGGATAGTGACCATTCACGCCTAGTGCTGGCAATGCACGAGCACTGCCAAAAGGCCAAGGGAGGCGCTTAGAATCCGGCTTGTGCGCAAAGCTTTCAGACTGCCAGAGGACCGGAGCTGTGGTAAGCCCACTTGCTCATTTGACGTTAGCTGTCGCCTGCAAGAACTTCACCCGCATCTGGTTTATGCTGCTACCTGTTGTTAGGCGACAACAAGGGCACATGTAGCAAATGCTTTTTCCTGGCCCATTTTGCTAGGCCACGCTCTTCTGTGGCTCTTTAGTGCTTGCCAAACTGCTATGTGCGTGCTGCTGCTTCCATCTGACAAGGAGCACAACCTTCTGACAGCAGCTTTCAACTTGCCTAAGGAAGAGCTTGGCCATTTAGATGTGCTGCAAATCTGTGTGTGTGTAAGTTGCAGGTGCAAGCTCCTGACAATGGTGTTCTCCAGGTTCAGTTTCTATCTGCCAGACGCATTGGAAATGTTTTCCTCTGGCATTCGCAGCAAGAGTCGCAGATTGCTTAACTGAGGAGCTCTGAGAATGGAACGGCAAGAGGTGTTCCGCTTTCGTCATAAACAGTGCTCCAGAGCGCTTGGCAACGGGCACAACGAAACGTGTGTGCGGGATAGTGACCATTCACGCCTAGTGCTGGCAATGCACGAGCACTGCCAAAAGGCCAAGGGAGGCGCTTAGAATCCGGCTTGTGCGCAAAGCTTTCAGACTGCCAGAGGACCGCAGCTGTGGTAAACCCGCTTGCTCATTTGACGTTAGCTGTCGCCTGCAAGAACTTCACCCGCATCTGGTTTATGCTGCTACCTGTTGTTAGGAGACAACAAGGGCACATGTAGCAAATGCTTTTTCCTGGCCCATTTTGCTAGGCCACGCTCTTCTGTGGCTCTTTAGTGCTTGCCAAACTGCTATGTGCGTGCTGCTGCTTCCATCTGACAAGGAGCACAACCTTCTGACAGCAGCTTTCAACTTGCCTAAGGAAGAGCTTGGCCATTTAGATGTGCTGCAAATCTGTGTGTGTGTAAGGTGCAGGTGCAAGCTCCTGACAATGGTGTTCTCCAGGTTCAGTTTCTATCTGCCAGACGCATTGGAAATGTTTTCCTCTGGCATTCGCACCAAGAGTCGTAGATTGCTTAACTGAGGAGCTCTGAGAATGGAACGGCAAGAGGTGTTCCGCTTTCGTCATAAACAGTGCTCCAGAGCGCTTGGCAACGGGCACAACGAAACGTGTGTGCGGGATAGTGACCATTCACACCTAGTGCTGGCAATGCACGAGCCCTGCCAAAAGGCCAAGGGAGGCGCTTAGAATCCGGCTTGTGCGCAAAGCTTTCAGACTGCCAGAGGACCGCAGCTATGGTAAACCCGCTTGCTCATTTGACGTTAGCTGTCGCCTGCAAGAACTTCACCCGCATCTGGTTTATGCTGCTACCTGTTGTTAGGCGACAACAAGGGCACATGTAGCAAATGCTTTTTCCTGTTTCATTTTGCTATGCCACGCTCTTCTGTGGCTCTTTAGTGCTTGCCAAACTGCTATGTGCGTGCTGCTGCTTCCATCTGACAAGGAGCACAACCTTCTGACAGCAGCTTTCAACTTGCCTAAGAAAGAGCTTGGCCATTTAGATGTGCTGAAAACCCGTGTGTGTGTAAGGTGCAGGTGCAAGCTCCTGACAAAGCTTTTCTCCAGGTTCAGTTTCTATCTGCCAGACACATTGGAAATGTTTTCCTCTGGCATTCGAAGCAAGAGTCGCAGATTGCTTAACTGAGGAGCTCTGAGAATGGAACGGCAAGAGGTGTTCCGCTTTCGTCATAAACAGTGCTCCAGAGCGCTTGGCAACGGGCACAACGAAACGTGTGTGCGGGATAGTGACCATTCACGCCTAGTGCTGGCAATGCAGGAGCACTGCCAAAAGGCAAAGGAAGGGGCGTAGCATCCGGCTTGTGTGCAAAGCTTTCAGACTGCCAGAGGACCGCAGCTGTGGTAAGCCCGCTTGCTCATTTGACGTTAGCTGTCGCCTGCAAGAACTTCACCCGCATCTGGTTTATGCTGCTACCTGTTGTTAGGCGACAACAAGGGCACATGTAGCAAATGCTTTTTCCTGTTTCATTTTGCTATGCCACGCTCTTCTGTGGCTCTTTAATGCTTGCCAAACTGCTATGTGCATGCTGCTGCTTCCATCTGACAAGGAGCACAACCTTCTGACAGCAGCTTTCAACTTGCCTAAGAAAGAGCTTGGCCATTTAGATGTGCTGCAAATCTGTGTGTGTGTAAGGTGCAGGTGCAAGCTCCTGACAATGGTGTTCTCCAGGTTCAGTTTCTATCTGCCAGACGCATTGGAAATGTTTTCCTCTGGCATTCGCACCAAGAGTCGTAGATTGCTTAACTGAGGAGCTCTGAGAATGGAACGGCAAGAGGTGTTCCGCTTTCGTCATAAACAGTGCTCCAGAGCGCTTGGCAACGGGCACAACGAAACGTGTGTGCGGGATAGTGACCATTCACACCTAGTGCTGGCAATGCACGAGCACTGCCAAAAGGCCAAGGGAGGCGCTTAGAATCCGGCTTGTGCGCAAAGCTTTCAGACTGCCAGAGGACCGCAGCTATGGTATACCCGCTTGCTCATTTGACGTTAGCTGCCGCCTGCAAGAACTTCACCCGCATCTGGTTTATGCTGCTACTTGTTGTTAGGCGACAACAAGGGCACATGTAGCAAATGCTTTTTCCTGTTTCATTTTGCTAGGCCACGCTCTTCTGTGGCTCTTTAGTGCTTGCCAAACTGCTATGTGCGTGCTGCTGCTTCCATCTGACAAGGAGCACAACCTTCTGACAGCAGCTTTCAACTTGCCTAAGAAAGAGCTTGGCCATTTAGATGTGCTGCAAACCCGTGTGTGTGTAAGGTGCAGTTGCAAGCTCCTGACAATGGTGTTCTCCAGGTTCAGTTTCTATCTGCCAGACGCATTGGAAATGTTTTCCTCTGGCATTCGCAGCAAGAGTCGCAGATTGCTTAACTGAGGAGCTCTGAGAATGGAACGGCAAGAGGTGTTCCGCTTTCGTCATAAACAGTGCTCCAGAGCGCTTGGCAACAGGCACAACGAAACGTGTGTGCGGGATAGTGACCATTCACGCCTAGTGCTGGCAATGCACGAGCACTGCCAAAAGGCCAAGGGAGGCGCTTAGAATCCGGCTTGTGCGCAAAGCTTTCAGACTGCCAGAGGACCGGAGCTGTGGTAAGCCCACTTGCTCATTTGACGTTAGCTGTCGCCTGCAAGAACTTCACCCGCATCTGGTTTATGCTGCTACCTGTTGTTAGGCGACAACAAGGGCACATGTAGCAAATGCTTTTTCCTGGCCCATTTTGCTAGGCCACGCTCTTCTGTGGCTCTTTAGTGCTTGCCAAACTGCTATGTGCGTGCTGCTGCTTCCATCTGACAAGGAGCACAACCTTCTGACAGCAGCTTTCAACTTGCCTAAGAAAGAGCTTGGCCATTTAGATGTGCTGAAAACCCGTGTGTGTGTAAGGTGCAGGTGCCAGCTCCTGACAAAGCTTTTCTCCAGGTTCAGTTTCTCCCTGCCAGACGCATTGGAAATGTTTTCCTCTGGCATTCGCAGCAAGAGTCGCAGATTGCTTAACTGAGGAGCTCTGAGAATGGAACGGCAAGAGGTGTTCCGCTTTCGTCATAAACAGTGCTCCAGAGCGCTTGGCAACGGGCACAACGAAACGTGTGTGCGGGATAGTGACCATTCACGCCTAGTGCTGGCAATGCAGGAGCACTGCCAAAAGGCCAAGGAAGGGGCGTAGCATCCGGCTTGTGTGCAAAGCTTTCAGACTGCCAGAGGACCGCAGCTGTGGTAAGCCCGCTTGCTCATTTGACGTTAGCTGTCGCCTGCAAGAACTTCACCCGCATCTGGTTTATGCTGCTACCTGTTGTTAGGCGACAACAAGGGCACATGTAGCAAATGCTTTTTCCTGGCCCATTTTGCTATGCCACGCTCTTCTGCGGCTCTTTAATGCTTGCCAAACTGCTATGTGCATGCTGCTGCTTCCATCTGACAAGGAGCACAACCTTCTGACAGCAGCTTTCAACTTGCCTAAGGAAGAGCTTGGCCATTTAGATGTGCTGCAAATCTGTGTGTGTGTAAGTTGCAGGTGCAAGCTCCTGACAATGGTGTTCTCCAGGTTCAGTTTCTATCTGCCAGACGCATTGGAAATGTTTTCCTCTGGCATTCGCAGCAAGAGTCGCAGATTGCTTAACTGAGGAGCTCTGAGAATGGAACGGCAAGAGGTGTTCCGCTTTCGTCATAAACAGTGCTCCAGAGCGCTTGGCAACGGGCACAACGAAACGTGTGTGCGGGATAGTGACCATTCACGCCTAGTGCTGGCAATGCACGAGCACTGCCAAAAGGCCAAGGGAGGCGCTTAGAATCCGGCTTGTGCGCAAAGCTTTCAGACTGCCAGAGGACCGCAGCTATGGTAAACCCGCTTGCTCATTTGACGTTAGCTGTCGCCTGCAAGAACTTCACCCGCATCTGGTTTATGCTGCTACCTGTTGTTAGGAGACAACAAGGGCACATGTAGCAAATGCTTTTTCCTGTTTCATTTTGCTAGGCCACGCTCTTCTGTGGCTCTTTAGTGCTTGCCAAACTGCTATGTGCGTGCTGCTGCTTCCATCTGACAAGGAGCACAACCTTCTGACAGCAGCTTTCAACTTGCCTAAGGAAGAGCTTGGCCATTTAGATGTGCTGCAAATCTGTGTGTGTGTAAGGTGCAGGTGCAAGCTCCTGACAATGGTGTTCTCCAGGTTCAGTTTCTATCTGCCAGACGCATTGGAAATGTTTTCCTCTGGCATTCGCACCAAGAGTCGTAGATTGCTTAACTGAGGAGCTCTGAGAATGGAACGGCAAGAGGTGTTCCGCTTTCGTCATAAACAGTGCTCCAGAGCGCTTGGCAACGGGCACAACGAAACGTGTGTGCGGGATAGTGACCATTCACACCTAGTGCTGGCAATGCACGAGCCCTGCCAAAAGGCCAAGGGAGGCGCTTAGAATCCGGCTTGTGCGCAAAGCTTTCAGACTGCCAGAGGACCGCAGCTATGGTAAACCCGCTTGCTCATTTGACGTTAGCTGTCGCCTGCAAGAACTTCACCCGCATCTGGTTTATGCTGCTACCTGTTGTTAGGCGACAACAAGGGCACATGTAGCAAATGCTTTTTCCTGGCCCATTTTGCTATGCCACGCTCTTCTGTGGCTCTTTAGTGCTTGCCAAACTGCTATGTGCGTGCTGCTGCTTCCATCTGACAAGGAGCACAACCTTCTGACAGCAGCTTTCAACTTGCCTAAGAAAGAGCTTGGCCATTTAGATGTGCTGAAAACCCGTGTGTGTGTAAGGTGCAGGTGCAAGCTCCTGACAAAGCTTTTCTCCAGGTTCAGTTTCTATCTGCCAGACGCATTGGAAATGTTTTCCTCTGGCATTCGCACCAAGAGTCGTAGATTGCTTAACTGAGGAGCTCTGAGAATGGAACGGCAAGAGGTGTTCCGCTTTCGTCATAAACAGTGCTCCAGAGCGCTTGGCAACGGGCACAACGAAACGTGTGTGCGGGATAGTGACCATTCACACCTAGTGCTGGCAATGCACGAGCACTGCCAAAAGGCCAAGGGAGGCGCTTAGAATCCGGCTTGTGCGCAAAGCTTTCAGACTGCCAGAGGACCGCAGCTATGGTATACCCGCTTGCTCATTTGACGTTAGCTGCCGCCTGCAAGAACTTCACCCGCATCTGGTTTATGCTGCTACTTGTTGTTAGGCGACAACAAGGGCACATGTAGCAAATGCTTTTTCCTGTTTCATTTTGCTAGGCCACGCTCTTCTGTGGCTCTTTAGTGCTTGCCAAACTGCTATGTGCGTGCTGCTGCTTCCATCTGACAAGGAGCACAACCTTCTGACAGCAGCTTTCAACTTGCCTAAGAAAGAGCTTGGCCATTTAGATGTGCTGAAAACCCGTGTGTGTGTAAGGTGCAGGTGCAAGCTCCTGACAATGGTGTTCTCCAGGTTCAGTTTCTATCTGCCAGACGCATTGGAAATGTTTTCCTCTGGCATTCGCAGCAAGAGTCGCAGATTGCTTAACTGAGGAGCTCTGAGAATGGAACGGCAAGAGGTGTTCCGCTTTCGTCATAAACAGTGCTCCAGAGCGCTTGGCAACGGGCACAACGAAACGTGTGTGCGGGATAGTGACCATTCACACCTAGTGCTGGCAATGCACGAGCACTGCCAAAAGGCCAAGGGAGGCGCTTAGAATCCGGCTTGTGCGCAAAGCTTTCAGACTGCCAGAGGACCGCAGCTGTGGTAAGCCCGCTTGCTCATTTGACGTTAGCTGTCGCCTGCAAGAACTTCACCCGCATCTGGTTTATGCTGCTACCTGTTGTTAGGCGACAACAAGGGCACATGTAGCAAATGCTTTTTCCTGTTTCATTTTGCTAGGCCACGCTCTTCTGTGGCTCTTTAGTGCTTGCCAAACTGCTATGTGCATGCTGCTGCTTCCATCTGACAAGGAGCACAACCTTCTGACAGCAGCTTTCAACTTGCCTAAGAAAGAGCTTGGCCATTTAGATGTGCTGAAAACCCGTGTGTGTGTAAGGTGCAGTTGCAAGCTCCTGACAATGGTGTTCTCCAGGTTCAGTTTCTATCTGCCAGACGCATTGGAAATGTTTTCCTCTGGCATTCGCAGCAAGAGTCGCAGATTGCTTAACTGAGGAGCTCTGAGAATGGAACGGCAAGAGGTGTTCCGCTTTCGTCATAAACAGTGCTCCAGAGCGCTTGGCAACGGGCACAACGAAACGTGTGTGCGGGATAGTGACCATTCACGCCTAGTGCTGGCAATGCACGAGCACTGCCAAAAGGCCAAGGGAGGCGCTTAGCATCCGGCTTGTGCGCAAAGCTTTCAGACTGCCAGAGGACCGCAGCTATGGTAAACCCGCTTGCTCATTTGACGTTAGCTGTCGCCTGCAAGAACTTCACCCGCATCTGGTTTATGCTGCTACCTGTTGTTAGGCGACAACAAGGGCACATGTAGCAAATGCTTTTTCCTGGCCCATTTTGCTAGGCCACGCTCTTCTGTGGCTCTTTAGTGCTTGCCAAACTGCTATGTGCGTGCTGCTGCTTCCATCTGACAAGGAGCACAACCTTCTGACAGCAGCTTTCAACTTGCCTAAGAAAGAGCTTGGCCATTTAGATGTGCTGCAAACCCGTGTGTGTGTAAGGTGCAGGTGCCAACTCCTGACAAAGGTGTTCTCCAGGTTCAGTTTCTATCTGCCAGACGCATTGGAAATGTTTTCCTCTGGCATTCGCACCAAGAGTCGCAGATTGCTTAACTGAGGAGCTCTGAGAATGGAACGGCAAGAGGTGTTCCGCTTTCGTCATAAACAGTGCTCCAGAGCGCTTGGCAACGGGCACAACGAAACGTGTGTGCGGGATAGTGACCATTCACGCCTAGTGCTGGCAATGCAGGAGCACTGCCAAAAGGCCAAGGAAGGGGCGTAGCATCCGGCTTGTGTGCAAAGCTTTCAGACTGCCAGAGGACCGTAGCTGTGGTAAGCCCGCTTGCTCATTTGACGTTAGCTGTCGCCTGCAAGAACTTCACCCGCATCTGGTTTATGCTGCTACCTGTTGTTAGGCGACAACAAGGGCACATGTAGCAAATGCTTTTTCCTGTTTCATTTTGCTAGGCCACGCTCTTCTGTGGCTCTTTAGTGCTTGCCAAACTGCTATGTGCATGCTGCTGCTTCCATCTGACAAGGAGCACAACCTTCTGACAGCAGCTTTCAACTTGCCTAAGAAAGAGCTTGGCCATTTAGATGTGCTGCAAACCCGTGTGTGTGTAAGGTGCAGTTGCAAGCTCCTGACAATGGTGTTCTCCAGGTTCAGTTTCTATCTGCCAGACGCATTGGAAATGTTTTCCTCTGGCATTCGCAGCAAGAGTCGCAGATTGCTTAACTGAGGAGCTCTGAGAATGGAACGGCAAGAGGTGTTCCGCTTTCGTCATAAACAGTGCTCCAGAGCGCTTGGCAACAGGCACAACGAAACGTGTGTGCGGGATAGTGACCATTCACGCCTAGTGCTGGCAATGCACGAGCACTGCCAAAAGGCCAAGGGAGGCGCTTAGAATCCGGCTTGTGCGCAAAGCTTTCAGACTGCCAGAGGACCGGAGCTGTGGTAAGCCCACTTGCTCATTTGACGTTAGCTGTCGCCTGCAAGAACTTCACCCGCATCTGGTTTATGCTGCTACCTGTTGTTAGGCGACAACAAGGGCACATGTAGCAAATGCTTTTTCCTGGCCCATTTTGCTAGGCCACGCTCTTCTGTGGCTCTTTAGTGCTTGCCAAACTGCTATGTGCGTGCTGCTGCTTCCATCTGACAAGGAGCACAACCTTCTGACAGCAGCTTTCAACTTGCCTAAGGAAGAGCTTGGCCATTTAGATGTGCTGCAAATCTCTGTGTGTGTAAGTTGCAGGTGCAAGCTCCTGACAATGGTGTTCTCCAGGTTCAGTTTCTATCTGCCAGACGCATTGGAAATGTTTTCCTCTGGCATTCGCAGCAAGAGTCGCAGATTGCTTAACTGAGGAGCTCTGAGAATGGAACGGCAAGAGGTGTTCCGCTTTCGTCATAAACAGTGCTCCAGAGCGCTTGGCAACAGGCACAACGAAACGTGTGTGCGGGATAGTGACCATTCACGCCTAGTGCTGGCAATGCACGAGCACTGCCAAAAGGCCAAGGGAGGCGCTTAGAATCCGGCTTGTGCGCAAAGCTTTCAGACTGCCAGAGGACCGGAGCTGTGGTAAGCCCACTTGCTCATTTGACGTTAGCTGTCGCCTGCAAGAACTTCACCCGCATCTGGTTTATGCTGCTACCTGTTGTTAGGCGACAACAAGGGCACATGTAGCAAATGCTTTTTCCTGGCCCATTTTGCTAGGCCACGCTCTTCTGTGGCTCTTTAGTGCTTGCCAAACTGCTATGTGCGTGCTGCTGCTTCCATCTGACAAGGAGCACAACCTTCTGACAGCAGCTTTCAACTTGCCTAAGAAAGAGCTTGGCCATTTAGATGTGCTGAAAACCCGTGTGTGTGTAAGGTGCAGGTGCCAGCTCCTGACAAAGCTTTTCTCCAGGTTCAGTTTCTCCCTGCCAGACGCATTGGAAATGTTTTCCTCTGGCATTCGCAGCAAGAGTCGCAGATTGCTTAACTGAGGAGCTCTGAGAATGGAACGGCAAGAGGTGTTCCGCTTTCGTCATAAACAGTGCTCCAGAGCGCTTGGCAACGGGCACAACGAAACGTGTGTGCGGGATAGTGACCATTCACGCCTAGTGCTGGCAATGCACGAGCACTGCCAAAAGGCCAAGGGAGGCGCTTAGAATCCGGCTTGTGCGCAAAGCTTTCAGACTGCCAGAGGACCGCAGCTATGGTAAACCCGCTTGCTCATTTGACGTTAGCTGTCGCCTGCAAGAACTTCACCCGCATCTGGTTTATGCTGCTACCTGTTGTTAGGAGACAACAAGGGCACATGTAGCAAATGCTTTTTCCTGTTTCATTTTGCTAGGCCACGCTCTTCTGTGGCTCTTTAGTGCTTGCCAAACTGCTATGTGCGTGCTGCTGCTTCCATCTGACAAGGAGCACAACCTTCTGACAGCAGCTTTCAACTTGCCTAAGAAAGAGCTTGGCCATTTAGATGTGCTGAAAACCCGTGTGTGTGTAAGGTGCAGGTGCAAGCTCCTGACAAAGCTTTTCTCCAGGTTCAGTTTCTATCTGCCAGACGCATTGGAAATGTTTTCCTCTGGCATTCGCACCAAGAGTCGTAGATTGCTTAACTGAGGAGCTCTGAGAATGGAACGGCAAGAGGTGTTCCGCTTTCGTCATAAACAGTGCTCCAGAGCGCTTGGCAACGGGCACAACGAAACGTGTGTGCGGGATAGTGACCATTCACACCTAGTGCTGGCAATGCAGGAGCACTGCCAAAAGGCCAAGGAAGGGGCGTAGCATCCGGCTTGTGTGCAAAGCTTTCAGACTGCCAGAGGACCGCAGCTATGGTAAACCCGCTTGCTCATTTGACGTTAGCTGTCGCCTGCAAGAACTTCACCCGCATCTGGTTTATGCTGCTACCTGTTGTTAGGCGACAACAAGGGCACATGTAGCAAATGCTTTTTCCTGGCCCATTTTGCTATGCCACGCTCTTCTGTGGCTCTTTAGTGCTTGCCAAACTGCTATGTGCGTGCTGCTGCTTCCATCTGACAAGGAGCACAACCTTCTGACAGCAGCTTTCAACTTGCCTAAGAAAGAGCTTGGCCATTTAGATGTGCTGAAAACCCGTGTGTGTGTAAGGTGCAGGTGCAAGCTCCTGACAAAGCTTTTCTCCAGGTTCAGTTTCTATCTGCCAGACGCATTGGAAATGTTTTCCTCTGGCATTCGCAGCAAGAGTCGCAGATTGCTTAACTGAGGAGCTCTGAGAATGGAACGGCAAGAGGTGTTCCGCTTTCGTCATAAACAGTGCTCCAGAGCGCTTGGCAACAGGCACAACGAAACGTGTGTGCGGGATAGTGACCATTCACGCCTAGTGCTGGCAATGCACGAGCACTGCCAAAAGGCCAAGGGAGGCGCTTAGAATCCGGCTTGTGCGCAAAGCTTTCAGACTGCCAGAGGACCGGAGCTGTGGTAAGCCCACTTGCTCATTTGACGTTAGCTGTCGCCTGCAAGAACTTCACCCGCATCTGGTTTATGCTGCTACCTGTTGTTAGGCGACAACAAGGGCACATGTAGCAAATGCTTTTTCCTGGCCCATTTTGCTAGGCCACGCTCTTCTGTGGCTCTTTAGTGCTTGCCAAACTGCTATGTGCGTGCTGCTGCTTCCATCTGACAAGGAGCACAACCTTCTGACAGCAGCTTTCAACTTGCCTAAGAAAGAGCTTGGCCATTTAGATGTGCTGAAAACCCGTGTGTGTGTAAGGTGCAGGTGCCAGCTCCTGACAAAGCTTTTCTCCAGGTTCAGTTTCTCCCTGCCAGACGCATTGGAAATGTTTTCCTCTGGCATTCGCAGCAAGAGTCGCAGATTGCTTAACTGAGGAGCTCTGAGAATGGAACGGCAAGAGGTGTTCCGCTTTCGTCATAAACAGTGCTCCAGAGCGCTTGGCAACGGGCACAACGAAACGTGTGTGCGGGATAGTGACCATTCACACCTAGTGCTGGCAATGCACGAGCACTGCCAAAAGGCCAAGGGAGGCGCTTAGAATCCGGCTTGTGCGCAAAGCTTTCAGACTGCCAGAGGACCGCAGCTGTGGTAAACCCGCTTGCTCATTTGACGTTAGCTGTCGCCTGCAAGAACTTCACCCGCATCTGGTTTATGCTGCTACCTGTTGTTAGGCGACAACAAGGGCACATGTAGCAAATGCTTTTTCCTGGCCCATTTTGCTAGGCCACGCTCTTCTGTGGCTCTTTAGTGCTTGCCAAACTGCTATGTGCGTGCTGCTGCTTCCATCTGACAAGGAGCACAACCTTCTGACAGCAGCTTTCAACTTGCCTAAGAAAGAGCTTGGCCATTTAGATGTGCTGCAAACCCGTGTGTGTGTAAGGTGCAGGTGCCAACTCCTGACAAAGGTGTTCTCCAGGTTCAGTTTCTATCTGCCAGACGCATTGGAAATGTTTTCCTCTGGCATTCGCAGCAAGAGTCGCAGATTGCTTAACTGAGGAGCTCTGAGAATGGAACGGCAAGAGGTGTTCCGCTTTCGTCATAAACAGTGCTCCAGAGCGCTTGGCAACGGGCACAACGAAACGTGTGTGCGGGATAGTGACCATTCACGCCTAGTGCTGGCAATGCAGGAGCACTGCCAAAAGGCCAAGGAAGGGGCGTAGCATCCGGCTTGTGTGCAAAGCTTTCAGACTGCCAGAGGACCGTAGCTGTGGTAAGCCCGCTTGCTCATTTGACGTTAGCTGTCGCCTGCAAGAACTTCACCCGCATCTGGTTTATGCTGCTACCTGTTGTTAGGCGACAACAAGGGCACATGTAGCAAATGCTTTTTCCTGTTTCATTTTGCTATGCCACGCTCTTCTGCGGCTCTTTAATGCTTGCCAAACTGCTATGTGCATGCTGCTGCTTCCATCTGACAAGGAGCACAACCTTCTGACAGCAGCTTTCAACTTGCCTAAGGAAGAGCTTGGCCATTTAGATGTGCTGCAAATCTCTGTGTGTGTAAGTTGCAGTTGCAAGCTCCTGACAATGGTGTTCTCCAGGTTCAGTTTCTATCTGCCAGACGCATTGGAAATGTTTTCCTCTGGCATTCGCAGCAAGAGTCGCAGATTGCTTAACTGAGGAGCTCTGAGAATGGAACGGCAAGAGGTGTTCCGCTTTCGTCATAAACAGTGCTCCAGAGCGCTTGGCAACAGGCACAACGAAACGTGTGTGCGGGATAGTGACCATTCACGCCTAGTGCTGGCAATGCACGAGCACTGCCAAAAGGCCAAGGGAGGCGCTTAGAATCCGGCTTGTGCGCAAAGCTTTCAGACTGCCAGAGGACCGGAGCTGTGGTAAGCCCACTTGCTCATTTGACGTTAGCTGTCGCCTGCAAGAACTTCACCCGCATCTGGTTTATGCTGCTACCTGTTGTTAGGCGACAACAAGGGCACATGTAGCAAATGCTTTTTCCTGGCCCATTTTGCTAGGCCACGCTCTTCTGTGGCTCTTTAGTGCTTGCCAAACTGCTATGTGCGTGCTGCTGCTTCCATCTGACAAGGAGCACAACCTTCTGACAGCAGCTTTCAACTTGCCTAAGGAAGAGCTTGGCCATTTAGATGTGCTGCAAATCTGTGTGTGTGTAAGTTGCAGGTGCAAGCTCCTGACAATGGTGTTCTCCAGGTTCAGTTTCTATCTGCCAGACGCATTGGAAATGTTTTCCTCTGGCATTCGCAGCAAGAGTCGCAGATTGCTTAACTGAGGAGCTCTGAGAATGGAACGGCAAGAGGTGTTCCGCTTTCGTCATAAACAGTGCTCCAGAGCGCTTGGCAACGGGCACAACGAAACGTGTGTGCGGGATAGTGACCATTCACGCCTAGTGCTGGCAATGCACGAGCACTGCCAAAAGGCCAAGGGAGGCGCTTAGAATCCGGCTTGTGCGCAAAGCTTTCAGACTGCCAGAGGACCGCAGCTGTGGTAAACCCGCTTGCTCATTTGACGTTAGCTGTCGCCTGCAAGAACTTCACCCGCATCTGGTTTATGCTGCTACCTGTTGTTAGGAGACAACAAGGGCACATGTAGCAAATGCTTTTTCCTGTTTCATTTTGCTAGGCCACGCTCTTCTGTGGCTCTTTAGTGCTTGCCAAACTGCTATGTGCGTGCTGCTGCTTCCATCTGACAAGGAGCACAACCTTCTGACAGCAGCTTTCAACTTGCCTAAGGAAGAGCTTGGCCATTTAGATGTGCTGCAAATCTGTGTGTGTGTAAGGTGCAGGTGCAAGCTCCTGACAATGGTGTTCTCCAGGTTCAGTTTCTATCTGCCAGACGCATTGGAAATGTTTTCCTCTGGCATTCGCACCAAGAGTCGTAGATTGCTTAACTGAGGAGCTCTGAGAATGGAACGGCAAGAGGTGTTCCGCTTTCGTCATAAACAGTGCTCCAGAGCGCTTGGCAACGGGCACAACGAAACGTGTGTGCGGGATAGTGACCATTCACACCTAGTGCTGGCAATGCACGAGCCCTGCCAAAAGGCCAAGGGAGGCGCTTAGAATCCGGCTTGTGCGCAAAGCTTTCAGACTGCCAGAGGACCGCAGCTATGGTAAACCCGCTTGCTCATTTGACGTTAGCTGTCGCCTGCAAGAACTTCACCCGCATCTGGTTTATGCTGCTACCTGTTGTTAGGCGACAACAAGGGCACATGTAGCAAATGCTTTTTCCTGTTTCATTTTGCTATGCCACGCTCTTCTGTGGCTCTTTAGTGCTTGCCAAACTGCTATGTGCGTGCTGCTGCTTCCATCTGACAAGGAGCACAACCTTCTGACAGCAGCTTTCAACTTGCCTAAGAAAGAGCTTGGCCATTTAGATGTGCTGAAAACCCGTGTGTGTGTAAGGTGCAGGTGCAAGCTCCTGACAAAGCTTTTCTCCAGGTTCAGTTTCTATCTGCCAGACACATTGGAAATGTTTTCCTCTGGCATTCGAAGCAAGAGTCGCAGATTGCTTAACTGAGGAGCTCTGAGAATGGAACGGCAAGAGGTGTTCCGCTTTCGTCATAAACAGTGCTCCAGAGCGCTTGGCAACGGGCACAACGAAACGTGTGTGCGGGATAGTGACCATTCACGCCTAGTGCTGGCAATGCAGGAGCACTGCCAAAAGGCAAAGGAAGGGGCGTAGCATCCGGCTTGTGTGCAAAGCTTTCAGACTGCCAGAGGACCGCAGCTGTGGTAAGCCCGCTTGCTCATTTGACGTTAGCTGTCGCCTGCAAGAACTTCACCCGCATCTGGTTTATGCTGCTACCTGTTGTTAGGCGACAACAAGGGCACATGTAGCAAATGCTTTTTCCTGTTTCATTTTGCTATGCCACGCTCTTCTGTGGCTCTTTAATGCTTGCCAAACTGCTATGTGCATGCTGCTGCTTCCATCTGACAAGGAGCACAACCTTCTGACAGCAGCTTTCAACTTGCCTAAGAAAGAGCTTGGCCATTTAGATGTGCTGCAAATCTGTGTGTGTGTAAGGTGCAGGTGCAAGCTCCTGACAATGGTGTTCTCCAGGTTCAGTTTCTATCTGCCAGACGCATTGGAAATGTTTTCCTCTGGCATTCGCACCAAGAGTCGTAGATTGCTTAACTGAGGAGCTCTGAGAATGGAACGGCAAGAGGTGTTCCGCTTTCGTCATAAACAGTGCTCCAGAGCGCTTGGCAACGGGCACAACGAAACGTGTGTGCGGGATAGTGACCATTCACACCTAGTGCTGGCAATGCACGAGCACTGCCAAAAGGCCAAGGGAGGCGCTTAGAATCCGGCTTGTGCGCAAAGCTTTCAGACTGCCAGAGGACCGCAGCTATGGTATACCCGCTTGCTCATTTGACGTTAGCTGCCGCCTGCAAGAACTTCACCCGCATCTGGTTTATGCTGCTACCTGTTGTTAGGCGACAACAAGGGCACATGTAGCAAATGCTTTTTCCTGTTTCATTTTGCTAGGCCACGCTCTTCTGTGGCTCTTTAGTGCTTGCCAAACTGCTATGTGCGTGCTGCTGCTTCCATCTGACAAGGAGCACAACCTTCTGACAGCAGCTTTCAACTTGCCTAAGAAAGAGCTTGGCCATTTAGATGTGCTGCAAACCCGTGTGTGTGTAAGGTGCAGTTGCAAGCTCCTGACAATGGTGTTCTCCAGGTTCAGTTTCTATCTGCCAGACGCATTGGAAATGTTTTCCTCTGGCATTCGCAGCAAGAGTCGCAGATTGCTTAACTGAGGAGCTCTGAGAATGGAACGGCAAGAGGTGTTCCGCTTTCGTCATAAACAGTGCTCCAGAGCGCTTGGCAACAGGCACAACGAAACGTGTGTGCGGGATAGTGACCATTCACGCCTAGTGCTGGCAATGCACGAGCACTGCCAAAAGGCCAAGGGAGGCGCTTAGAATCCGGCTTGTGCGCAAAGCTTTCAGACTGCCAGAGGACCGGAGCTGTGGTAAGCCCACTTGCTCATTTGACGTTAGCTGTCGCCTGCAAGAACTTCACCCGCATCTGGTTTATGCTGCTACCTGTTGTTAGGCGACAACAAGGGCACATGTAGCAAATGCTTTTTCCTGGCCCATTTTGCTAGGCCACGCTCTTCTGTGGCTCTTTAGTGCTTGCCAAACTGCTATGTGCGTGCTGCTGCTTCCATCTGACAAGGAGCACAACCTTCTGACAGCAGCTTTCAACTTGCCTAAGAAAGAGCTTGGCCATTTAGATGTGCTGAAAACCCGTGTGTGTGTAAGGTGCAGGTGCCAGCTCCTGACAAAGCTTTTCTCCAGGTTCAGTTTCTCCCTGCCAGACGCATTGGAAATGTTTTCCTCTGGCATTCGCAGCAAGAGTCGCAGATTGCTTAACTGAGGAGCTCTGAGAATGGAACGGCAAGAGGTGTTCCGCTTTCGTCATAAACAGTGCTCCAGAGCGCTTGGCAACGGGCACAACGAAACGTGTGTGCGGGATAGTGACCATTCACGCCTAGTGCTGGCAATGCAGGAGCACTGCCAAAAGGCCAAGGAAGGGGCGTAGCATCCGGCTTGTGTGCAAAGCTTTCAGACTGCCAGAGGACCGCAGCTGTGGTAAGCCCGCTTGCTCATTTGACGTTAGCTGTCGCCTGCAAGAACTTCACCCGCATCTGGTTTATGCTGCTACCTGTTGTTAGGCGACAACAAGGGCACATGTAGCAAATGCTTTTTCCTGGCCCATTTTGCTATGCCACGCTCTTCTGCGGCTCTTTAATGCTTGCCAAACTGCTATGTGCATGCTGCTGCTTCCATCTGACAAGGAGCACAACCTTCTGACAGCAGCTTTCAACTTGCCTAAGGAAGAGCTTGGCCATTTAGATGTGCTGCAAATCTGTGTGTGTGTAAGGTGCAGGTGCAAGCTCCTGACAATGGTGTTCTCCAGGTTCAGTTTCTATCTGCCAGACGCATTGGAAATGTTTTCCTCTGGCATTCGCACCAAGAGTCGTAGATTGCTTAACTGAGGAGCTCTGAGAATGGAACGGCAAGAGGTGTTCCGCTTTCGTCATAAACAGTGCTCCAGAGCGCTTGGCAACGGGCACAACGAAACGTGTGTGCGGGATAGTGACCATTCACACCTAGTGCTGGCAATGCACGAGCCCTGCCAAAAGGCCAAGGGAGGCGCTTAGAATCCGGCTTGTGCGCAAAGCTTTCAGACTGCCAGAGGACCGCAGCTATGGTAAACCCGCTTGCTCATTTGACGTTAGCTGTCGCCTGCAAGAACTTCACCCGCATCTGGTTTATGCTGCTACCTGTTGTTAGGCGACAAAAAGGGCACATGTAGCAAATGCTTTTTCCTGGCCCATTTTGCTATGCCACGCTCTTCTGTGGCTCTTTAGTGCTTGCCAAACTGCTATGTGCGTGCTGCTGCTTCCATCTGACAAGGAGCACAACCTTCTGACAGCAGCTTTCAACTTGCCTAAGAAAGAGCTTGGCCATTTAGATGTGCTGAAAACCCGTGTGTGTGTAAGGTGCAGGTGCAAGCTCCTGACAAAGCTTTTCTCCAGGTTCAGTTTCTATCTGCCAGACGCATTGGAAATGTTTTCCTCTGGCATTCGCACCAAGAGTCGTAGATTGCTTAACTGAGGAGCTCTGAGAATGGAACGGCAAGAGGTGTTCCGCTTTCGTCATAAACAGTGCTCCAGAGCGCTTGGCAACGGGCACAACGAAACGTGTGTGCGGGATAGTGACCATTCACACCTAGTGCTGGCAATGCACGAGCACTGCCAAAAGGCCAAGGGAGGCGCTTAGAATCCGGCTTGTGCGCAAAGCTTTCAGACTGCCAGAGGACCGCAGCTATGGTATACCCGCTTGCTCATTTGACGTTAGCTGCCGCCTGCAAGAACTTCACCCGCATCTGGTTTATGCTGCTACTTGTTGTTAGGCGACAACAAGGGCACATGTAGCAAATGCTTTTTCCTGTTTCATTTTGCTAGGCCACGCTCTTCTGTGGCTCTTTAGTGCTTGCCAAACTGCTATGTGCGTGCTGCTGCTTCCATCTGACAAGGAGCACAACCTTCTGACAGCAGCTTTCAACTTGCCTAAGAAAGAGCTTGGCCATTTAGATGTGCTGAAAACCCGTGTGTGTGTAAGTTGCAGGTGCAAGCTCCTGACAATGGTGTTCTCCAGGTTCAGTTTCTATCTGCCAGACGCATTGGAAATGTTTTCCTCTGGCATTCGCAGCAAGAGTCGCAGATTGCTTAACTGAGGAGCTCTGAGAATGGAACGGCAAGAGGTGTTCCGCTTTCGTCATAAACAGTGCTCCAGAGCGCTTGGCAACGGGCACAACGAAACGTGTGTGCGGGATAGTGACCATTCACACCTAGTGCTGGCAATGCACGAGCACTGCCAAAAGGCCAAGGGAGGCGCTTAGAATCCGGCTTGTGCGCAAAGCTTTCAGACTGCCAGAGGACCGCAGCTGTGGTAAGCCCGCTTGCTCATTTGACGTTAGCTGTCGCCTGCAAGAACTTCACCCGCATCTGGTTTATGCTGCTACCTGTTGTTAGGCGACAACAAGGGCACATGTAGCAAATGCTTTTTCCTGTTTCATTTTGCTAGGCCACGCTCTTCTGTGGCTCTTTAGTGCTTGCCAAACTGCTATGTGCATGCTGCTGCTTCCATCTGACAAGGAGCACAACCTTCTGACAGCAGCTTTCAACTTGCCTAAGAAAGAGCTTGGCCATTTAGATGTGCTGAAAACCCGTGTGTGTGTAAGGTGCAGTTGCAAGCTCCTGACAATGGTGTTCTCCAGGTTCAGTTTCTATCTGCCAGACGCATTGGAAATGTTTTCCTCTGGCATTCGCAGCAAGAGTCGCAGATTGCTTAACTGAGGAGCTCTGAGAATGGAACGGCAAGAGGTGTTCCGCTTTCGTCATAAACAGTGCTCCAGAGCGCTTGGCAACGGGCACAACGAAACGTGTGTGCGGGATAGTGACCATTCACGCCTAGTGCTGGCAATGCACGAGCACTGCCAAAAGGCCAAGGGAGGCGCTTAGCATCCGGCTTGTGCGCAAAGCTTTCAGACTGCCAGAGGACCGTAGCTATGGTAAACCCGCTTGCTCATTTGACGTTAGCTGTCGCCTGCAAGAACTTCACCCGCATCTGGTTTATGCTGCTACCTGTTGTTAGGCGACAACAAGGGCACATGTAGCAAATGCTTTTTCCTGGCCCATTTTGCTAGGCCACGCTCTTCTGTGGCTCTTTAGTGCTTGCCAAACTGCTATGTGCGTGCTGCTGCTTCCATCTGACAAGGAGCACAACCTTCTGACAGCAGCTTTCAACTTGCCTAAGAAAGAGCTTGGCCATTTAGATGTGCTGCAAACCCGTGTGTGTGTAAGGTGCAGGTGCCAACTCCTGACAAAGGTGTTCTCCAGGTTCAGTTTCTATCTGCCAGACGCATTGGAAATGTTTTCCTCTGGCATTCGCACCAAGAGTCGCAGATTGCTTAACTGAGGAGCTCTGAGAATGGAACGGCAAGAGGTGTTCCGCTTTCGTCATAAACAGTGCTCCAGAGCGCTTGGCAACGGGCACAACGAAACGTGTGTGCGGGATAGTGACCATTCACGCCTAGTGCTGGCAATGCAGGAGCACTGCCAAAAGGCCAAGGAAGGGGCGTAGCATCCGGCTTGTGTGCAAAGCTTTCAGACTGCCAGAGGACCGTAGCTGTGGTAAGCCCGCTTGCTCATTTGACGTTAGCTGTCGCCTGCAAGAACTTCACCCGCATCTGGTTTATGCTGCTACCTGTTGTTAGGCGACAACAAGGGCACATGTAGCAAATGCTTTTTCCTGTTTCATTTTGCTAGGCCACGCTCTTCTGTGGCTCTTTAGTGCTTGCCAAACTGCTATGTGCATGCTGCTGCTTCCATCTGACAAGGAGCACAACCTTCTGACAGCAGCTTTCAACTTGCCTAAGAAAGAGCTTGGCCATTTAGATGTGCTGCAAACCCGTGTGTGTGTAAGGTGCAGTTGCAAGCTCCTGACAATGGTGTTCTCCAGGTTCAGTTTCTATCTGCCAGACGCATTGGAAATGTTTTCCTCTGGCATTCGCAGCAAGAGTCGCAGATTGCTTAACTGAGGAGCTCTGAGAATGGAACGGCAAGAGGTGTTCCGCTTTCGTCATAAACAGTGCTCCAGAGCGCTTGGCAACAGGCACAACGAAACGTGTGTGCGGGATAGTGACCATTCACGCCTAGTGCTGGCAATGCACGAGCACTGCCAAAAGGCCAAGGGAGGCGCTTAGAATCCGGCTTGTGCGCAAAGCTTTCAGACTGCCAGAGGACCGGAGCTGTGGTAAGCCCACTTGCTCATTTGACGTTAGCTGTCGCCTGCAAGAACTTCACCCGCATCTGGTTTATGCTGCTACCTGTTGTTAGGAGACAACAAGGGCACATGTAGCAAATGCTTTTTCCTGGCCCATTTTGCTAGGCCACGCTCTTCTGTGGCTCTTTAGTGCTTGCCAAACTGCTATGTGCGTGCTGCTGCTTCCATCTGACAAGGAGCACAACCTTCTGACAGCAGCTTTCAACTTGCCTAAGGAAGAGCTTGGCCATTTAGATGTGCTGCAAATCTGTGTGTGTGTAAGGTGCAGGTGCAAGCTCCTGACAATGGTGTTCTCCAGGTTCAGTTTCTATCTGCCAGACGCATTGGAAATGTTTTCCTCTGGCATTCGCACCAAGAGTCGTAGATTGCTTAACTGAGGAGCTCTGAGAATGGAACGGCAAGAGGTGTTCCGCTTTCGTCATAAACAGTGCTCCAGAGCGCTTGGCAACGGGCACAACGAAACGTGTGTGCGGGATAGTGACCATTCACACCTAGTGCTGGCAATGCACGAGCCCTGCCAAAAGGCCAAGGGAGGCGCTTAGAATCCGGCTTGTGCGCAAAGCTTTCAGACTGCCAGAGGACCGCAGCTATGGTAAACCCGCTTGCTCATTTGACGTTAGCTGTCGCCTGCAAGAACTTCACCCGCATCTGGTTTATGCTGCTACCTGTTGTTAGGCGACAACAAGGGCACATGTAGCAAATGCTTTTTCCTGTTTCATTTTGCTATGCCACGCTCTTCTGTGGCTCTTTAGTGCTTGCCAAACTGCTATGTGCGTGCTGCTGCTTCCATCTGACAAGGAGCACAACCTTCTGACAGCAGCTTTCAACTTGCCTAAGAAAGAGCTTGGCCATTTAGATGTGCTGAAAACCCGTGTGTGTGTAAGGTGCAGGTGCAAGCTCCTGACAAAGCTTTTCTCCAGGTTCAGTTTCTATCTGCCAGACACATTGGAAATGTTTTCCTCTGGCATTCGAAGCAAGAGTCGCAGATTGCTTAACTGAGGAGCTCTGAGAATGGAACGGCAAGAGGTGTTCCGCTTTCGTCATAAACAGTGCTCCAGAGCGCTTGGCAACAGGCACAACGAAACGTGTGTGCGGGATAGTGACCATTCACGCCTAGTGCTGGCAATGCACGAGCACTGCCAAAAGGCCAAGGGAGGCGCTTAGAATCCGGCTTGTGCGCAAAGCTTTCAGACTGCCAGAGGACCGGAGCTGTGGTAAGCCCACTTGCTCATTTGACGTTAGCTGTCGCCTGCAAGAACTTCACCCGCATCTGGTTTATGCTGCTACCTGTTGTTAGGCGACAACAAGGGCACATGTAGCAAATGCTTTTTCCTGGCCCATTTTGCTAGGCCACGCTCTTCTGTGGCTCTTTAGTGCTTGCCAAACTGCTATGTGCGTGCTGCTGCTTCCATCTGACAAGGAGCACAACCTTCTGACAGCAGCTTTCAACTTGCCTAAGGAAGAGCTTGGCCATTTAGATGTGCTGCAAATCTGTGTGTGTGTAAGTTGCAGGTGCAAGCTCCTGACAATGGTGTTCTCCAGGTTCAGTTTCTATCTGCCAGACGCATTGGAAATGTTTTCCTCTGGCATTCGCAGCAAGAGTCGCAGATTGCTTAACTGAGGAGCTCTGAGAATGGAACGGCAAGAGGTGTTCCGCTTTCGTCATAAACAGTGCTCCAGAGCGCTTGGCAACGGGCACAACGAAACGTGTGTGCGGGATAGTGACCATTCACGCCTAGTGCTGGCAATGCACGAGCACTGCCAAAAGGCCAAGGGAGGCGCTTAGAATCCGGCTTGTGCGCAAAGCTTTCAGACTGCCAGAGGACCGCAGCTGTGGTAAACCCGCTTGCTCATTTGACGTTAGCTGTCGCCTGCAAGAACTTCACCCGCATCTGGTTTATGCTGCTACCTGTTGTTAGGAGACAACAAGGGCACATGTAGCAAATGCTTTTTCCTGTTTCATTTTGCTAGGCCACGCTCTTCTGTGGCTCTTTAGTGCTTGCCAAACTGCTATGTGCGTGCTGCTGCTTCCATCTGACAAGGAGCACAACCTTCTGACAGCAGCTTTCAACTTGCCTAAGGAAGAGCTTGGCCATTTAGATGTGCTGCAAATCTGTGTGTGTGTAAGGTGCAGGTGCAAGCTCCTGACAATGGTGTTCTCCAGGTTCAGTTTCTATCTGCCAGACGCATTGGAAATGTTTTCCTCTGGCATTCGCACCAAGAGTCGTAGATTGCTTAACTGAGGAGCTCTGAGAATGGAACGGCAAGAGGTGTTCCGCTTTCGTCATAAACAGTGCTCCAGAGCGCTTGGCAACGGGCACAACGAAACGTGTGTGCGGGATAGTGACCATTCACACCTAGTGCTGGCAATGCACGAGCCCTGCCAAAAGGCCAAGGGAGGCGCTTAGAAACCGGCTTGTGCGCAAAGCTTTCAGACTGCCAGAGGACCGCAGCTATGGTAAACCCGCTTGCTCATTTGACGTTAGCTGTCGCCTGCAAGAACTTCACCCGCATCTGGTTTATGCTGCTACCTGTTGTTAGGCGACAACAAGGGCACATGTAGCAAATGCTTTTTCCTGTTTCATTTTGCTATGCCACGCTCTTCTGTGGCTCTTTAGTGCTTGCCAAACTGCTATGTGCGTGCTGCTGCTTCCATCTGACAAGGAGCACAACCTTCTGACAGCAGCTTTCAACTTGCCTAAGAAAGAGCTTGGCCATTTAGATGTGCTGAAAACCCGTGTGTGTGTAAGGTGCAGGTGCAAGCTCCTGACAAAGCTTTTCTCCAGGTTCAGTTTCTATCTGCCAGACACATTGGAAATGTTTTCCTCTGGCATTCGAAGCAAGAGTCGCAGATTGCTTAACTGAGGAGCTCTGAGAATGGAACGGCAAGAGGTGTTCCGCTTTCGTCATAAACAGTGCTCCAGAGCGCTTGGCAACAGGCACAACGAAACGTGTGTGCGGGATAGTGACCATTCACGCCTAGTGCTGGCAATGCACGAGCACTGCCAAAAGGCAAAGGAAGGGGCGTAGCATCCGGCTTGTGTGCAAAGCTTTCAGACTGCCAGAGGACCGCAGCTGTGGTAAGCCCGCTTGCTCATTTGACGTTAGCTGTCGCCTGCAAGAACTTCACCCGCATCTGGTTTATGCTGCTACCTGTTGTTAGGCGACAACAAGGGCACATGTAGCAAATGCTTTTTCCTGGCCCATTTTGCTATGCCACGCTCTTCTGTGGCTCTTTAATGCTTGCCAAACTGCTATGTGCATGCTGCTGCTTCCATCTGACAAGGAGCACAACCTTCTGACAGCAGCTTTCAACTTGCCTAAGGAAGAGCTTGGCCATTTAGATGTGCTGCAAATCTGTGTGTGTGTAAGGTGCAGGTGCAAGCTCCTGACAATGGTGTTCTCCAGGTTCAGTTTCTATCTGCCAGACGCATTGGAAATGTTTTCCTCTGGCATTCGCACCAAGAGTCGTAGATTGCTTAACTGAGGAGCTCTGAGAATGGAACGGCAAGAGGTGTTCCGCTTTCGTCATAAACAGTGCTCCAGAGCGCTTGGCAACGGGCACAACGAAACGTGTGTGCGGGATAGTGACCATTCACACCTAGTGCTGGCAATGCACGAGCACTGCCAAAAGGCCAAGGGAGGCGCTTAGAATCCGGCTTGTGCGCAAAGCTTTCAGACTGCCAGAGGACCGCAGCTATGGTATACCCGCTTGCTCATTTGACGTTAGCTGCCGCCTGCAAGAACTTCAGCCGCATCTGGTTTATGCTGCTACTTGTTGTTAGGCGACAACAAGGGCACATGTAGCAAATGCTTTTTCCTGTTTCATTTTGCTAGGCCACGCTCTTCTGTGGCTCTTTAGTGCTTGCCAAACTGCTATGTGCGTGCTGCTGCTTCCATCTGACAAGGAGCACAACCTTCTGACAGCAGCTTTCAACTTGCCTAAGAAAGAGCTTGGCCATTTAGATGTGCTGCAAACCCGTGTGTGTGTAAGGTGAAGTTGCAAGCTCCTGACAATGGTGTTCTCCAGGTTCAGTTTCTATCTGCCAGACGCATTGGAAATGTTTTCCTCTGGCATTCGCAGCAAGAGTCGCAGATTGCTTAACTGAGGAGCTCTGAGAATGGAACGGCAAGAGGTGTTCCGCTTTCGTCATAAACAGTGCTCCAGAGCGCTTGGCAACGGGCACAACGAAACGTGTGTGCGGGATAGTGACCATTCACGCCTAGTGCTGGCAATGCAGGAGCACTGCCAAAAGGCCAAGGAAGGGGCGTAGCATCCGGCTTGTGTGCAAAGCTTTCAGACTGCCAGAGGACCGCAGCTGTGGTAAGCCCGCTTGCTCATTTGACGTTAGCTGTCGCCTGCAAGAACTTCACCCGCATCTGGTTTATGCTGCTACCTGTTGTTAGGCGACAACAAGGGCACATGTAGCAAATGCTTTTTCCTGGCCCATTTTGCTATGCCACGCTCTTCTGCGGCTCTTTAATGCTTGCCAAACTGCTATGTGCGTGCTGCTGCTTCCATCTGACAAGGAGCACAACCTTCTGACAGCAGCTTTCAACTTGCCTAAGAAAGAGCTTGGCCATTTAGATGTGCTGCAAACCCGTGTGTGTGTAAGGTGAAGTTGCAAGCTCCTGACAATGGTGTTCTCCAGGTTCAGTTTCTATCTGCCAGACGCATTGGAAATGTTTTCCTCTGGCATTCGCAGCAAGAGTCGCAGATTGCTTAACTGAGGAGCTCTGAGAATGGAACGGCAAGAGGTGTTCCGCTTTCGTCATAAACAGTGCTCCAGAGCGCTTGGCAACAGGCACAACGAAACGTGTGTGCGGGATAGTGACCATTCACGCCTAGTGCTGGCAATGCACGAGCACTGCCAAAAGGCCAAGGGAGGCGCTTAGAATCCGGCTTGTGCGCAAAGCTTTCAGACTGCCAGAGGACCGGAGCTGTGGTAAGCCCACTTGCTCATTTGACGTTAGCTGTCGCCTGCAAGAACTTCACCCGCATCTGGTTTATGCTGCTACCTGTTGTTAGGCGACAACAAGGGCACATGTAGCAAATGCTTTTTCCTGGCCCATTTTGCTAGGCCACGCTCTTCTGTGGCTCTTTAGTGCTTGCCAAACTGCTATGTGCATGCTGCTGCTTCCATCTGACAAGGAGCACAACCTTCTGACAGCAGCTTTCAACTTGCCTAAGGAAGAGCTTGGCCATTTAGATGTGCTGAAAACCCGTGTGTGTGTAAGGTGCAGGTGCCAGCTCCTGACAAAGCTTTTCTCCAGGTTCAGTTTCTCCCTGCCAGACGCATTGGAAATGTTTTCCTCTGGCATTCGCAGCAAGAGTCGCAGATTGCTTAACTGAGGAGCTCTGAGAATGGAACGGCAAGAGGTGTTCCGCTTTCGTCATAAACAGTGCTCCAGAGCGCTTGGCAACGGGCACAACGAAACGTGTGTGCGGGATAGTGACCATTCACGCCTAGTGCTGGCAATGCAGGAGCACTGCCAAAAGGCCAAGGAAGGGGCGTAGCATCCGGCTTGTGTGCAAAGCTTTCAGACTGCCAGAGGACCGCAGCTGTGGTAAGCCCGCTTGCTCATTTGACGTTAGCTGTCGCCTGCAAGAACTTCACCCGCATCTGGTTTATGCTGCTACCTGTTGTTAGGCGACAACAAGGGCACATGTAGCAAATGCTTTTTCCTGGCCCATTTTGCTATGCCACGCTCTTCTGCGGCTCTTTAATGCTTGCCAAACTGCTATGTGCATGCTGCTGCTTCCATCTGACAAGGAGCACAACCTTCTGACAGCAGCTTTCAACTTGCCTAAGGAAGAGCTTGGCTATTTAGATGTGCTGCAAATCTGTGTGTGTGTAAGTTGCAGGTGCAAGCTCCTGACAATGGTGTTCTCCAGGTTCAGTTTCTATCTGCCAGACGCATTGGAAATGTTTTCCTCTGGCATTCGCAGCAAGAGTCGCAGATTGCTTAACTGAGGAGCTCTGAGAATGGAACGGCAAGAGGTGTTCCGCTTTCGTCATAAACAGTGCTCCAGAGCGCTTGGCAATGGGCACAACGAAACGTGTGTGCGGGATAGTGACCATTCACGCCTAGTGCTGGCAATGCACGAGCACTGCCAAAAGGCCAAGGGAGGCGCTTAGAATCCGGCTTGTGCGCAAAGCTTTCAGACTGCCAGAGGACCGCAGCTATGGTAAACCCGCTTGCTCATTTGACGTTAGCTGTCGCCTGCAAGAACTTCACCCGCATCTGGTTTATGCTGCTACCTGTTGTTAGGAGACAACAAGGGCACATGTAGCAAATGCTTTTTCCTGTTTCATTTTGCTAGGCCACGCTCTTCTGTGGCTCTTTAGTGCTTGCCAAACTGCTATGTGCGTGCTGCTGCTTCCATCTGACAAGGAGCACAACCTTCTGACAGCAGCTTTCAACTTGCCTAAGGAAGAGCTTGGCCATTTAGATGTGCTGCAAATCTGTGTGTGTGTAAGGTGCAGGTGCAAGCTCCTGACAATGGTGTTCTCCAGGTTCAGTTTCTATCTGCCAGACGCATTGGAAATGTTTTCCTCTGGCATTCGCACCAAGAGTCGTAGATTGCTTAACTGAGGAGCTCTGAGAATGGAACGGCAAGAGGTGTTCCGCTTTCGTCATAAACAGTGCTCCAGAGCGCTTGGCAACGGGCACAACGAAACGTGTGTGCGGGATAGTGACCATTCACACCTAGTGCTGGCAATGCACGAGCCCTGCCAAAAGGCCAAGGGAGGCGCTTAGAATCCGGCTTGTGCGCAAAGCTTTCAGACTGCCAGAGGACCGCAGCTATGGTAAACCCGCTTGCTCATTTGACGTTAGCTGTCGCCTGCAAGAACTTCACCCGCATCTGGTTTATGCTGCTACCTGTTGTTAGGCGACAACAAGGGCACATGTAGCAAATGCTTTTTCCTGGCCCATTTTGCTATGCCACGCTCTTCTGTGGCTCTTTAGTGCTTGCCAAACTGCTATGTGCGTGCTGCTGCTTCCATCTGACAAGGAGCACAACCTTCTGACAGCAGCTTTCAACTTGCCTAAGAAAGAGCTTGGCCATTTAGATGTGCTGAAAACCCGTGTGTGTGTAAGGTGCAGGTGCAAGCTCCTGACAATGGTGTTCTCCAGGTTCAGTTTCTATCTGCCAGACGCATTGGAAATGTTTTCCTCTGGCATTCGCACCAAGAGTCGTAGATTGCTTAACTGAGGAGCTCTGAGAATGGAACGGCAAGAGGTGTTCCGCTTTCGTCATAAACAGTGCTCCAGAGCGCTTGGCAACGGGCACAACGAAACGTGTGTGCGGGATAGTGACCATTCACACCTAGTGCTGGCAATGCACGAGCACTGCCAAAAGGCCAAGGGAGGCGCTTAGAATCCGGCTTGTGCGCAAAGCTTTCAGACTGCCAGAGGACCGCAGCTATGGTATACCCGCTTGCTCATTTGACGTTAGCTGCCGCCTGCAAGAACTTCACCCGCATCTGGTTTATGCTGCTACTTGTTGTTAGGCGACAACAAGGGCACATGTAGCAAATGCTTTTTCCTGTTTCATTTTGCTAGGCCACGCTCTTCTGTGGCTCTTTAGTGCTTGCCAAACTGCTATGTGCGTGCTGCTGCTTCCATCTGACAAGGAGCACAACCTTCTGACAGCAGCTTTCAACTTGCCTAAGAAAGAGCTTGGCCATTTAGATGTGCTGAAAACCCGTGTGTGTGTAAGGTGCAGGTGCAAGCTCCTGACAATGGTGTTCTCCAGGTTCAGTTTCTATCTGCCAGACGCATTGGAAATGTTTTCCTCTGGCATTCGCAGCAAGAGTCGCAGATTGCTTAACTGAGGAGCTCTGAGAATGGAACGGCAAGAGGTGTTCCGCTTTCGTCATAAACAGTGCTCCAGAGCGCTTGGCAACGGGCACAACGAAACGTGTGTGCGGGATAGTGACCATTCACACCTAGTGCTGGCAATGCACGAGCACTGCCAAAAGGCCAAGGGAGGCGCTTAGAATCCGGCTTGTGCGCAAAGCTTTCAGACTGCCAGAGGACCGCAGCTGTGGTAAACCCGCTTGCTCATTTGACGTTAGCTGTCGCCTGCAAGAACTTCACCCGCATCTGGTTTATGCTGCTACCTGTTGTTAGGCGACAACAAGGGCACATGTAGCAAATGCTTTTTCCTGTTTCATTTTGCTAGGCCACGCTCTTCTGTGGCTCTTTAGTGCTTGCCAAACTGCTATGTGCATGCTGCTGCTTCCATCTGACAAGGAGCACAACCTTCTGACAGCAGCTTTCAACTTGCCTAAGAAAGAGCTTGGCCATTTAGATGTGCTGCAAACCCGTGTGTGTGTAAGGTGCAGTTGCAAGCTCCTGACAATGGTGTTCTCCAGGTTCAGTTTCTATCTGCCAGACGCATTGGAAATGTTTTCCTCTGGCATTCGCAGCAAGAGTCGCAGATTGCTTAACTGAGGAGCTCTGAGAATGGAACGGCAAGAGGTGTTCCGCTTTCGTCATAAACAGTGCTCCAGAGCGCTTGGCAACAGGCACAACGAAACGTGTGTGCGGGATAGTGACCATTCACGCCTAGTGCTGGCAATGCACGAGCACTGCCAAAAGGCCAAGGGAGGCGCTTAGAATCCGGCTTGTGCGCAAAGCTTTCAGACTGCCAGAGGACCGGAGCTGTGGTAAGCCCACTTGCTCATTTGACGTTAGCTGTCGCCTGCAAGAACTTCACCCGCATCTGGTTTATGCTGCTACCTGTTGTTAGGCGACAACAAGGGCACATGTAGCAAATGCTTTTTCCTGGCCCATTTTGCTAGGCCACGCTCTTCTGTGGCTCTTTAGTGCTTGCCAAACTGCTATGTGCGTGCTGCTGCTTCCATCTGACAAGGAGCACAACCTTCTGACAGCAGCTTTCAACTTGCCTAAGAAAGAGCTTGGCCATTTAGATGTGCTGAAAACCCGTGTGTGTGTAAGGTGCAGGTGCCAGCTCCTGACAAAGCTTTTCTCCAGGTTCAGTTTCTCCCTGCCAGACGCATTGGAAATGTTTTCCTCTGGCATTCGCAGCAAGAGTCGCAGATTGCTTAACTGAGGAGCTCTGAGAATGGAACGGCAAGAGGTGTTCCGCTTTCGTCATAAACAGTGCTCCAGAGCGCTTGGCAACGGGCACAACGAAACGTGTGTGCGGGATAGTGACCATTCACGCCTAGTGCTGGCAATGCAGGAGCACTGCCAAAAGGCCAAGGAAGGGGCGTAGCATCCGGCTTGTGTGCAAAGCTTTCAGACTGCCAGAGGACCGCAGCTGTGGTAAGCCCGCTTGCTCATTTGACGTTAGCTGTCGCCTGCAAGAACTTCACCCGCATCTGGTTTATGCTGCTACCTGTTGTTAGGCGACAACAAGGGCACATGTAGCAAATGCTTTTTCCTGGCCCATTTTGCTATGCCACGCTCTTCTGCGGCTCTTTAATGCTTGCCAAACTGCTATGTGCGTGCTGCTGCTTCCATCTGACAAGGAGCACAACCTTCTGACAGCAGCTTTCAACTTGCCTAAGAAAGAGCTTGGCCATTTAGATGTGCTGCAAACCCGTGTGTGTGTAAGGTGAAGTTGCAAGCTCCTGACAATGGTGTTCTCCAGGTTCAGTTTCTATCTGCCAGACGCATTGGAAATGTTTTCCTCTGGCATTCGCAGCAAGAGTCGCAGATTGCTTAACTGAGGAGCTCTGAGAATGGAACGGCAAGAGGTGTTCCGCTTTCGTCATAAACAGTGCTCCAGAGCGCTTGGCAACAGGCACAACGAAACGTGTGTGCGGGATAGTGACCATTCACGCCTAGTGCTGGCAATGCACGAGCACTGCCAAAAGGCCAAGGGAGGCGCTTAGAATCCGGCTTGTGCGCAAAGCTTTCAGACTGCCAGAGGACCGGAGCTGTGGTAAGCCCACTTGCTCATTTGACGTTAGCTGTCGCCTGCAAGAACTTCACCCGCATCTGGTTTATGCTGCTACCTGTTGTTAGGCGACAACAAGGGCACATGTAGCAAATGCTTTTTCCTGGCCCATTTTGCTAGGCCACGCTCTTCTGTGGCTCTTTAGTGCTTGCCAAACTGCTATGTGCATGCTGCTGCTTCCATCTGACAAGGAGCACAACCTTCTGACAGCAGCTTTCAACTTGCCTAAGAAAGAGCTTGGCCATTTAGATGTGCTGAAAACCCGTGTGTGTGTAAGGTGCAGGTGCCAGCTCCTGACAAAGCTTTTCTCCAGGTTCAGTTTCTCCCTGCCAGACGCATTGGAAATGTTTTCCTCTGGCATTCGCAGCAAGAGTCGCAGATTGCTTAACTGAGGAGCTCTGAGAATGGAACGGCAAGAGGTGTTCCGCTTTCGTCATAAACAGTGCTCCAGAGCGCTTGGCAACGGGCACAACGAAACGTGTGTGCGGGATAGTGACCATTCACGCCTAGTGCTGGCAATGCAGGAGCACTGCCAAAAGGCCAAGGAAGGGGCGTAGCATCCGGCTTGTGTGCAAAGCTTTCAGACTGCCAGAGGACCGCAGCTGTGGTAAGCCCGCTTGCTCATTTGACGTTAGCTGTCGCCTGCAAGAACTTCACCCGCATCTGGTTTATGCTGCTACCTGTTGTTAGGCGACAACAAGGGCACATGTAGCAAATGCTTTTTCCTGGCCCATTTTGCTATGCCACGCTCTTCTGCGGCTCTTTAATGCTTGCCAAACTGCTATGTGCATGCTGCTGCTTCCATCTGACAAGGAGCACAACCTTCTGACAGCAGCTTTCAACTTGCCTAAGGAAGAGCTTGGCCATTTAGATGTGCTGCAAATCTGTGTGTGTGTAAGTTGCAGGTGCAAGCTCCTGACAATGGTGTTCTCCAGGTTCAGTTTCTATCTGCCAGACGCATTGGAAATGTTTTCCTCTGGCATTCGCAGCAAGAGTCGCAGATTGCTTAACTGAGGAGCTCTGAGAATGGAACGGCAAGAGGTGTTCCGCTTTCGTCATAAACAGTGCTCCAGAGCGCTTGGCAATGGGCACAACGAAACGTGTGTGCGGGATAGTGACCATTCACGCCTAGTGCTGGCAATGCACGAGCACTGCCAAAAGGCCAAGGGAGGCGCTTAGAATCCGGCTTGTGCGCAAAGCTTTCAGACTGCCAGAGGACCGCAGCTATGGTAAACCCGCTTGCTCATTTGACGTTAGCTGTCGCCTGCAAGAACTTCACCCGCATCTGGTTTATGCTGCTACCTGTTGTTAGGCGACAACAAGGGCACATGTAGCAAATGCTTTTTCCTGTTTCATTTTGCTAGGCCACGCTCTTCTGTGGCTCTTTAGTGCTTGCCAAACTGCTATGTGCGTGCTGCTGCTTCCATCTGACAAGGAGCACAACCTTCTGACAGCAGCTTTCAACTTGCCTAAGAAAGAGCTTGGCCATTTAGATGTGCTGAAAACCCGTGTGTGTGTAAGGTGCAGGTGCAAGCTCCTGACAATGGTGTTCTCCAGGTTCAGTTTCTATCTGCCAGACGCATTGGAAATGTTTTCCTCTGGCATTCGCAGCAAGAGTCGCAGATTGCTTAACTGAGGAGCTCTGAGAATGGAACGGCAAGAGGTGTTCCGCTTTCGTCATAAACAGTGCTCCAGAGCGCTTGGCAACGGGCACAACGAAACGTGTGTGCGGGATAGTGACCATTCACACCTAGTGCTGGCAATGCACGAGCACTGCCAAAAGGCCAAGGGAGGCGCTTAGAATCCGGCTTGTGCGCAAAGCTTTCAGACTGCCAGAGGACCGCAGCTGTGGTAAACCCGCTTGCTCATTTGACGTTAGCTGTCGCCTGCAAGAACTTCACCCGCATCTGGTTTATGCTGCTACCTGTTGTTAGGCGACAACAAGGGCACATGTAGCAAATGCTTTTTCCTGTTTCATTTTGCTAGGCCACGCTCTTCTGTGGCTCTTTAGTGCTTGCCAAACTGCTATGTGCATGCTGCTGCTTCCATCTGACAAGGAGCACAACCTTCTGACAGCAGCTTTCAACTTGCCTAAGAAAGAGCTTGGCCATTTAGATGTGCTGCAAACCCGTGTGTGTGTAAGGTGCAGTTGCAAGCTCCTGACAATGGTGTTCTCCAGGTTCAGTTTCTATCTGCCAGACGCATTGGAAATGTTTTCCTCTGGCATTCGCAGCAAGAGTCGCAGATTGCTTAACTGAGGAGCTCTGAGAATGGAACGGCAAGAGGTGTTCCGCTTTCGTCATAAACAGTGCTCCAGAGCGCTTGGCAACAGGCACAACGAAACGTGTGTGCGGGATAGTGACCATTCACGCCTAGTGCTGGCAATGCACGAGCACTGCCAAAAGGCCAAGGGAGGCGCTTAGAATCCGGCTTGTGCGCAAAGCTTTCAGACTGCCAGAGGACCGGAGCTGTGGTAAGCCCACTTGCTCATTTGACGTTAGCTGTCGCCTGCAAGAACTTCACCCGCATCTGGTTTATGCTGCTACCTGTTGTTAGGCGACAACAAGGGCACATGTAGCAAATGCTTTTTCCTGGCCCATTTTGCTAGGCCACGCTCTTCTGTGGCTCTTTAGTGCTTGCCAAACTGCTATGTGCATGCTGCTGCTTCCATCTGACAAGGAGCACAACCTTCTGACAGCAGCTTTCAACTTGCCTAAGAAAGAGCTTGGCCATTTAGATGTGCTGAAAACCCGTGTGTGTGTAAGGTGCAGGTGCCAGCTCCTGACAAAGCTTTTCTCCAGGTTCAGTTTCTCCCTGCCAGACGCATTGGAAATGTTTTCCTCTGGCATTCGCAGCAAGAGTCGCAGATTGCTTAACTGAGGAGCTCTGAGAATGGAACGGCAAGAGGTGTTCCGCTTTCGTCATAAACAGTGCTCCAGAGCGCTTGGCAACGGGCACAACGAAACGTGTGTGCGGGATAGTGACCATTCACGCCTAGTGCTGGCAATGCAGGAGCACTGCCAAAAGGCCAAGGAAGGGGCGTAGCATCCGGCTTGTGTGCAAAGCTTTCAGACTGCCAGAGGACCGCAGCTGTGGTAAGCCCGCTTGCTCATTTGACGTTAGCTGTCGCCTGCAAGAACTTCACCCGCATCTGGTTTATGCTGCTACCTGTTGTTAGGCGACAACAAGGGCACATGTAGCAAATGCTTTTTCCTGGCCCATTTTGCTATGCCACGCTCTTCTGTGGCTCTTTAGTGCTTGCCAAACTGCTATGTGCGTGCTGCTGCTTCCATCTGACAAGGAGCACAACCTTCTGACAGCAGCTTTCAACTTGCCTAAGAAAGAGCTTGGCCATTTAGATGTGCTGCAAACCCGTGTGTGTGTAAGGTGAAGTTGCAAGCTCCTGACAATGGTGTTCTCCAGGTTCAGTTTCTATCTGCCAGACGCATTGGAAATGTTTTCCTCTGGCATTCGCAGCAAGAGTCGCAGATTGCTTAACTGAGGAGCTCTGAGAATGGAACGGCAAGAGGTGTTCCGCTTTCGTCATAAACAGTGCTCCAGAGCGCTTGGCAACAGGCACAACGAAACGTGTGTGCGGGATAGTGACCATTCACGCCTAGTGCTGGCAATGCACGAGCACTGCCAAAAGGCCAAGGGAGGCGCTTAGAATCCGGCTTGTGCGCAAAGCTTTCAGACTGCCAGAGGACCGGAGCTGTGGTAAGCCCACTTGCTCATTTGACGTTAGCTGTCGCCTGCAAGAACTTCACCCGCATCTGGTTTATGCTGCTACCTGTTGTTAGGCGACAACAAGGGCACATGTAGCAAATGCTTTTTCCTGGCCCATTTTGCTAGGCCACGCTCTTCTGTGGCTCTTTAGTGCTTGCCAAACTGCTATGTGCATGCTGCTGCTTCCATCTGACAAGGAGCACAACCTTCTGACAGCAGCTTTCAACTTGCCTAAGAAAGAGCTTGGCCATTTAGATGTGCTGAAAACCCGTGTGTGTGTAAGGTGCAGGTGCCAGCTCCTGACAAAGCTTTTCTCCAGGTTCAGTTTCTCCCTGCCAGACGCATTGGAAATGTTTTCCTCTGGCATTCGCAGCAAGAGTCGCAGATTGCTTAACTGAGGAGCTCTGAGAATGGAACGGCAAGAGGTGTTCCGCTTTCGTCATAAACAGTGCTCCAGAGCGCTTGGCAACGGGCACAACGAAACGTGTGTGCGGGATAGTGACCATTCACGCCTAGTGCTGGCAATGCAGGAGCACTGCCAAAAGGCCAAGGAAGGGGCGTAGCATCCGGCTTGTGTGCAAAGCTTTCAGACTGCCAGAGGACCGCAGCTGTGGTAAGCCCGCTTGCTCATTTGACGTTAGCTGTCGCCTGCAAGAACTTCACCCGCATCTGGTTTATGCTGCTACCTGTTGTTAGGCGACAACAAGGGCACATGTAGCAAATGCTTTTTCCTGGCCCATTTTGCTATGCCACGCTCTTCTGCGGCTCTTTAATGCTTGCCAAACTGCTATGTGCATGCTGCTGCTTCCATCTGACAAGGAGCACAACCTTCTGACAGCAGCTTTCAACTTGCCTAAGGAAGAGCTTGGCCATTTAGATGTGCTGCAAATCTGTGTGTGTGTAAGTTGCAGGTGCAAGCTCCTGACAATGGTGTTCTCCAGGTTCAGTTTCTATCTGCCAGACGCATTGGAAATGTTTTCCTCTGGCATTCGCAGCAAGAGTCGCAGATTGCTTAACTGAGGAGCTCTGAGAATGGAACGGCAAGAGGTGTTCCGCTTTCGTCATAAACAGTGCTCCAGAGCGCTTGGCAATGGGCACAACGAAACGTGTGTGCGGGATAGTGACCATTCACGCCTAGTGCTGGCAATGCACGAGCACTGCCAAAAGGCCAAGGGAGGCGCTTAGAATCCGGCTTGTGCGCAAAGCTTTCAGACTGCCAGAGGACCGCAGCTATGGTAAACCCGCTTGCTCATTTGACGTTAGCTGTCGCCTGCAAGAACTTCACCCGCATCTGGTTTATGCTGCTACCTGTTGTTAGGAGACAACAAGGGCACATGTAGCAAATGCTTTTTCCTGTTTCATTTTGCTATGCCACGCTCTTCTGTGGCTCTTTAGTGCTTGCCAAACTGCTATGTGCGTGCTGCTGCTTCCATCTGACAAGGAGCACAACCTTCTGACAGCAGCTTTCAACTTGCCTAAGGAAGAGCTTGGCCATTTAGATGTGCTGCAAATCTGTGTGTGTGTAAGGTGCAGGTGCAAGCTCCTGACAATGGTGTTCTCCAGGTTCAGTTTCTATCTGCCAGACGCATTGGAAATGTTTTCCTCTGGCATTCGCACCAAGAGTCGTAGATTGCTTAACTGAGGAGCTCTGAGAATGGAACGGCAAGAGGTGTTCCGCTTTCGTCATAAACAGTGCTCCAGAGCGCTTGGCAACGGGCACAACGAAACGTGTGTGCGGGATAGTGACCATTCACACCTAGTGCTGGCAATGCACGAGCCCTGCCAAAAGGCCAAGGGAGGCGCTTAGAATCCGGCTTGTGCGCAAAGCTTTCAGACTGCCAGAGGACCGCAGCTATGGTAAACCCGCTTGCTCATTTGACGTTAGCTGTCGCCTGCAAGAACTTCACCCGCATCTGGTTTATGCTGCTACCTGTTGTTAGGCGACAACAAGGGCACATGTAGCAAATGCTTTTTCCTGGCCCATTTTGCTATGCCACGCTCTTCTGTGGCTCTTTAGTGCTTGCCAAACTGCTATGTGCGTGCTGCTGCTTCCATCTGACAAGGAGCACAACCTTCTGACAGCAGCTTTCAACTTGCCTAAGAAAGAGCTTGGCCATTTAGATGTGCTGAAAACCCGTGTGTGTGTAAGGTGCAGGTGCAAGCTCCTGACAAAGCTTTTCTCCAGGTTCAGTTTCTATCTGCCAGACGCATTGGAAATGTTTTCCTCTGGCATTCGCACCAAGAGTCGTAGATTGCTTAACTGAGGAGCTCTGAGAATGGAACGGCAAGAGGTGTTCCGCTTTCGTCATAAACAGTGCTCCAGAGCGCTTGGCAACGGGCACAACGAAACGTGTGTGCGGGATAGTGACCATTCACACCTAGTGCTGGCAATGCACGAGCACTGCCAAAAGGCCAAGGGAGGCGCTTAGAATCCGGCTTGTGCGCAAAGCTTTCAGACTGCCAGAGGACCGCAGCTATGGTATACCCGCTTGCTCATTTGACGTTAGCTGCCGCCTGCAAGAACTTCACCCGCATCTGGTTTATGCTGCTACTTGTTGTTAGGCGACAACAAGGGCACATGTAGCAAATGCTTTTTCCTGTTTCATTTTGCTAGGCCACGCTCTTCTGTGGCTCTTTAGTGCTTGCCAAACTGCTATGTGCGTGCTGCTGCTTCCATCTGACAAGGAGCACAACCTTCTGACAGCAGCTTTCAACTTGCCTAAGAAAGAGCTTGGCCATTTAGATGTGCTGAAAACCCGTGTGTGTGTAAGGTGCAGGTGCAAGCTCCTGACAATGGTGTTCTCCAGGTTCAGTTTCTATCTGCCAGACGCATTGGAAATGTTTTCCTCTGGCATTCGCAGCAAGAGTCGCAGATTGCTTAACTGAGGAGCTCTGAGAATGGAACGGCAAGAGGTGTTCCGCTTTCGTCATAAACAGTGCTCCAGAGCGCTTGGCAACGGGCACAACGAAACGTGTGTGCGGGATAGTGACCATTCACACCTAGTGCTGGCAATGCACGAGCACTGCCAAAAGGCCAAGGGAGGCGCTTAGAATCCGGCTTGTGCGCAAAGCTTTCAGACTGCCAGAGGACCGCAGCTGTGGTAAACCCGCTTGCTCATTTGACGTTAGCTGTCGCCTGCAAGAACTTCACCCGCATCTGGTTTATGCTGCTACCTGTTGTTAGGCGACAACAAGGGCACATGTAGCAAATGCTTTTTCCTGTTTCATTTTGCTAGGCCACGCTCTTCTGTGGCTCTTTAGTGCTTGCCAAACTGCTATGTGCATGCTGCTGCTTCCATCTGACAAGGAGCACAACCTTCTGACAGCAGCTTTCAACTTGCCTAAGAAAGAGCTTGGCCATTTAGATGTGCTGCAAACCCGTGTGTGTGTAAGGTGCAGTTGCAAGCTCCTGACAATGGTGTTCTCCAGGTTCAGTTTCTATCTGCCAGACGCATTGGAAATGTTTTCCTCTGGCATTCGCAGCAAGAGTCGCAGATTGCTTAACTGAGGAGCTCTGAGAATGGAACGGCAAGAGGTGTTCCGCTTTCGTCATAAACAGTGCTCCAGAGCGCTTGGCAACAGGCACAACGAAACGTGTGTGCGGGATAGTGACCATTCACGCCTAGTGCTGGCAATGCACGAGCACTGCCAAAAGGCCAAGGGAGGCGCTTAGAATCCGGCTTGTGCGCAAAGCTTTCAGACTGCCAGAGGACCGGAGCTGTGGTAAGCCCACTTGCTCATTTGACGTTAGCTGTCGCCTGCAAGAACTTCACCCGCATCTGGTTTATGCTGCTACCTGTTGTTAGGCGACAACAAGGGCACATGTAGCAAATGCTTTTTCCTGGCCCATTTTGCTAGGCCACGCTCTTCTGTGGTTCTTTAGTGCTTGCCAAACTGCTATGTGCGTGCTGCTGCTTCCATCTGACAAGGAGCACAACCTTCTGACAGCAGCTTTCAACTTGCCTAAGAAAGAGCTTGGCCATTTAGATGTGCTGAAAACCCGTGTGTGTGTAAGGTGCAGGTGCCAGCTCCTGACAAAGCTTTTCTCCAGGTTCAGTTTCTCCCTGCCAGACGCATTGGAAATGTTTTCCTCTGGCATTCGCAGCAAGAGTCGCAGATTGCTTAACTGAGGAGCTCTGAGAATGGAACGGCAAGAGGTGTTCCGCTTTCGTCATAAACAGTGCTCCAGAGCGCTTGGCAACGGGCACAACGAAACGTGTGTGCGGGATAGTGACCATTCACGCCTAGTGCTGGCAATGCAGGAGCACTGCCAAAAGGCCAAGGAAGGGGCGTAGCATCCGGCTTGTGTGCAAAGCTTTCAGACTGCCAGAGGACCGCAGCTGTGGTAAGCCCGCTTGCTCATTTGACGTTAGCTGTCGCCTGCAAGAACTTCACCCGCATCTGGTTTATGCTGCTACCTGTTGTTAGGCGACAACAAGGGCACATGTAGCAAATGCTTTTTCCTGGCCCATTTTGCTATGCCACGCTCTTCTGCGGCTCTTTAATGCTTGCCAAACTGCTATGTGCATGCTGCTGCTTCCATCTGACAAGGAGCACAACCTTCTGACAGCAGCTTTCAACTTGCCTAAGGAAGAGCTTGGCCATTTAGATGTGCTGCAAATCTGTGTGTGTGTAAGTTGCAGGTGCAAGCTCCTGACAATGGTGTTCTCCAGGTTCAGTTTCTATCTGCCAGACGCATTGGAAATGTTTTCCTCTGGCATTCGCAGCAAGAGTCGCAGATTGCTTAACTGAGGAGCTCTGAGAATGGAACGGCAAGAGGTGTTCCGCTTTCGTCATAAACAGTGCTCCAGAGCGCTTGGCAACGGGCACAACGAAACGTGTGTGCGGGATAGTGACCATTCACACCTAGTGCTGGCAATGCACGAGCACTGCCAAAAGGCCAAGGGAGGCGCTTAGCATCCGGCTTGTGCGCAAAGCTTTCAGACTGCCAGAGGACCGCAGCTATGGTAAACCCGCTTGCTCATTTGACGTTAGCTGTCGCCTGCAAGAACTTCACCCGCATCTGGTTTATGCTGCTACCTGTTGTTAGGCGACAACAAGGGCACATGTAGCAAATGCTTTTTCCTGTTTCATTTTGCTAGGCCACGCTCTTCTGTGGCTCTTTAGTGCTTGCCAAACTGCTATGTGCGTGCTGCTGCTTCCATCTGACAAGGAGCACAACCTTCTGACAGCAGCTTTCAACTTGCCTAAGAAAGAGCTTGGCCATTTAGATGTGCTGCAAACCCGTGTGTGTGTAAGGTGCAGGTGCCAACTCCTGACAAAGGTGTTCTCCAGGTTCAGTTTCTATCTGCCAGACGCATTGGAAATGTTTTCCTCTGGCATTCGCAGCAAGAGTCGCAGATTGCTTAACTGAGGAGCTCTGAGAATGGAACGGCAAGAGGTGTTCCGCTTTCGTCATAAACAGTGCTCCAGAGCGCTTGGCAACGGGCACAACGAAACGTGTGTGCGGGATAGTGACCATTCACGCCTAGTGCTGGCAATGCAGGAGCACTGCCAAAAGGCCAAGGAAGGGGCGTAGCATCCGGCTTGTGTGCAAAGCTTTCAGACTGCCAGAGGACCGTAGCTGTGGTAAGCCCGCTTGCTCATTTGACGTTAGCTGTCGCCTGCAAGAACTTCACCCGCATCTGGTTTATGCTGCTACCTGTTGTTAGGCGACAACAAGGGCACATGTAGCAAATGCTTTTTCCTGTTTCATTTTGCTAGGCCACGCTCTTCTGTGGCTCTTTAGTGCTTGCCAAACTGCTATGTGCGTGCTGCTGCTTCCATCTGACAAGGAGCACAACCTTCTGACAGCAGCTTTCAACTTGCCTAAGGAAGAGCTTGGCCATTTAGATGTGCTGCAAATCTGTGTGTGTGTAAGTTGCAGGTGCAAGCTCCTGACAATGGTGTTCTCCAGGTTCAGTTTCTATCTGCCAGACGCATTGGAAATGTTTTCCTCTGGCATTCGCAGCAAGAGTCGCAGATTGCTTAACTGAGGAGCTCTGAGAATGGAACGGCAAGAGGTGTTCCGCTTTCGTCATAAACAGTGCTCCAGAGCGCTTGGCAACGGGCACAACGAAACGTGTGTGCGGGATAGTGACCATTCACGCCTAGTGCTGGCAATGCACGAGCACTGCCAAAAGGCCAAGGGAGGCGCTTAGAATCCGGCTTGTGCGCAAAGCTTTCAGACTGCCAGAGGACCGCAGCTGTGGTAAACCCACTTGCTCATTTGACGTTAGCTGTCGCCTGCAAGAACTTCACCCGCATCTGGTTTATGCTGCTACCTGTTGTTAGGAGACAACAAGGGCACATGTAGCAAATGCTTTTTCCTGGCCCATTTTGCTAGGCCACGCTCTTCTGTGGCTCTTTAGTGCTTGCCAAACTGCTATGTGCGTGCTGCTGCTTCCATCTGACAAGGAGCACAACCTTCTGACAGCAGCTTTCAACTTGCCTAAGGAAGAGCTTGGCCATTTAGATGTGCTGCAAATCTGTGTGTGTGTAAGGTGCAGGTGCAAGCTCCTGACAATGGTGTTCTCCAGGTTCAGTTTCTATCTGCCAGACGCATTGGAAATGTTTTCCTCTGGCATTCGCACCAAGAGTCGTAGATTGCTTAACTGAGGAGCTCTGAGAATGGAACGGCAAGAGGTGTTCCGCTTTCGTCATAAACAGTGCTCCAGAGCGCTTGGCAACGGGCACAACGAAACGTGTGTGCGGGATAGTGACCATTCACACCTAGTGCTGGCAATGCACGAGCCCTGCCAAAAGGCCAAGGGAGGCGCTTAGAATCCGGCTTGTGCGCAAAGCTTTCAGACTGCCAGAGGACCGCAGCTATGGTAAACCCGCTTGCTCATTTGACGTTAGCTGTCGCCTGCAAGAACTTCACCCGCATCTGGTTTATGCTGCTACCTGTTGTTAGGCGACAACAAGGGCACATGTAGCAAATGCTTTTTCCTGTTTCATTTTGCTATGCCACGCTCTTCTGTGGCTCTTTAGTGCTTGCCAAACTGCTATGTGCGTGCTGCTGCTTCCATCTGACAAGGAGCACAACCTTCTGACAGCAGCTTTCAACTTGCCTAAGAAAGAGCTTGGCCATTTAGATGTGCTGAAAACCCGTGTGTGTGTAAGGTGCAGGTGCAAGCTCCTGACAAAGCTTTTCTCCAGGTTCAGTTTCTATCTGCCAGACACATTGGAAATGTTTTCCTCTGGCATTCGAAGCAAGAGTCGCAGATTGCTTAACTGAGGAGCTCTGAGAATGGAACGGCAAGAGGTGTTCCGCTTTCGTCATAAACAGTGCTCCAGAGCGCTTGGCAACGGGCACAACGAAACGTGTGTGCGGGATAGTGACCATTCACGCCTAGTGCTGGCAATGCAGGAGCACTGCCAAAAGGCAAAGGAAGGGGCGTAGCATCCGGCTTGTGTGCAAAGCTTTCAGACTGCCAGAGGACCGCAGCTGTGGTAAGCCCGCTTGCTCATTTGACGTTAGCTGTCGCCTGCAAGAACTTCACCCGCATCTGGTTTATGCTGCTACCTGTTGTTAGGCGACAACAAGGGCACATGTAGCAAATGCTTTTTCCTGGCCCATTTTGCTATGCCACGCTCTTCTGTGGCTCTTTAATGCTTGCCAAACTGCTATGTGCATGCTGCTGCTTCCATCTGACAAGGAGCACAACCTTCTGACAGCAGCTTTCAACTTGCCTAAGGAAGAGCTTGGCCATTTAGATGTGCTGCAAATCTGTGTGTGTGTAAGGTGCAGGTGCAAGCTCCTGACAATGGTGTTCTCCAGGTTCAGTTTCTATCTGCCAGACGCATTGGAAATGTTTTCCTCTGGCATTCGCAGCAAGAGTCGCAGATTGCTTAACTGAGGAGCTCTGAGAATGGAACGGCAAGAGGTGTTCCGCTTTCGTCATAAACAGTGCTCCAGAGCGCTTGGCAACGGGCACAACGAAACGTGTGTGCGGGATAGTGACCATTCACACCTAGTGCTGGCAATGCACGAGCACTGCCAAAAGGCCAAGGGAGGCGCTTAGAATCCGGCTTGTGCGCAAAGCTTTCAGACTGCCAGAGGACCGCAGCTATGGTATACCCGCTTGCTCATTTGACGTTAGCTGCCGCCTGCAAGAACTTCACCCGCATCTGGTTTATGCTGCTACTTGTTGTTAGGCGACAACAAGGGCACATGTAGCAAATGCTTTTTCCTGTTTCATTTTGCTAGGCCACGCTCTTCTGTGGCTCTTTAGTGCTTGCCAAACTGCTATGTGCGTGCTGCTGCTTCCATCTGACAAGGAGCACAACCTTCTGACAGCAGCTTTCAACTTGCCTAAGAAAGAGCTTGGCCATTTAGATGTGCTGCAAACCCGTGTGTGTGTAAGGTGAAGTTGCAAGCTCCTGACAATGGTGTTCTCCAGGTTCAGTTTCTATCTGCCAGACGCATTGGAAATGTTTTCCTCTGGCATTCGCAGCAAGAGTCGCAGATTGCTTAACTGAGGAGCTCTGAGAATGGAACGGCAAGAGGTGTTCCGCTTTCGTCATAAACAGTGCTCCAGAGCGCTTGGCAACAGGCACAACGAAACGTGTGTGCGGGATAGTGACCATTCACGCCTAGTGCTGGCAATGCACGAGCACTGCCAAAAGGCCAAGGGAGGCGCTTAGAATCCGGCTTGTGCGCAAAGCTTTCAGACTGCCAGAGGACCGGAGCTGTGGTAAGCCCACTTGCTCATTTGACGTTAGCTGTCGCCTGCAAGAACTTCACCCGCATCTGGTTTATGCTGCTACCTGTTGTTAGGCGACAACAAGGGCACATGTAGCAAATGCTTTTTCCTGGCCCATTTTGCTAGGCCACGCTCTTCTGTGGCTCTTTAGTGCTTGCCAAACTGCTATGTGCGTGCTGCTGCTTCCATCTGACAAGGAGCACAACCTTCTGACAGCAGCTTTCAACTTGCCTAAGAAAGAGCTTGGCCATTTAGATGTGCTGAAAACCCGTGTGTGTGTAAGGTGCAGGTGCCAGCTCCTGACAAAGCTTTTCTCCAGGTTCAGTTTCTCCCTGCCAGACGCATTGGAAATGTTTTCCTCTGGCATTCGCAGCAAGAGTCGCAGATTGCTTAACTGAGGAGCTCTGAGAATGGAACGGCAAGAGGTGTTCCGCTTTCGTCATAAACAGTGCTCCAGAGCGCTTGGCAACGGGCACAACGAAACGTGTGTGCGGGATAGTGACCATTCACGCCTAGTGCTGGCAATGCAGGAGCACTGCCAAAAGGCCAAGGAAGGGGCGTAGCATCCGGCTTGTGTGCAAAGCTTTCAGACTGCCAGAGGACCGCAGCTGTGGTAAGCCCGCTTGCTCATTTGACGTTAGCTGTCGCCTGCAAGAACTTCACCCGCATCTGGTTTATGCTGCTACCTGTTGTTAGGCGACAACAAGGGCACATGTAGCAAATGCTTTTTCCTGTTTCATTTTGCTATGCCACGCTCTTCTGTGGCTCTTTAGTGCTTGCCAAACTGCTATGTGCGTGCTGCTGCTTCCATCTGACAAGGAGCACAACCTTCTGACAGCAGCTTTCAACTTGCCTAAGGAAGAGCTTGGCCATTTAGATGTGCTGCAAATCTGTGTGTGTGTAAGGTGCAGGTGCAAGCTCCTGACAATGGTGTTCTCCAGGTTCAGTTTCTATCTGCCAGACGCATTGGAAATGTTTTCCTCTGGCATTCGCACCAAGAGTCGTAGATTGCTTAACTGAGGAGCTCTGAGAATGGAACGGCAAGAGGTGTTCCGCTTTCGTCATAAACAGTGCTCCAGAGCGCTTGGCAACGGGCACAACGAAACGTGTGTGCGGGATAGTGACCATTCACACCTAGTGCTGGCAATGCACGAGCCCTGCCAAAAGGCCAAGGGAGGCGCTTAGAATCCGGCTTGTGCGCAAAGCTTTCAGACTGCCAGAGGACCGCAGCTATGGTAAACCCGCTTGCTCAT
Organism: Poecile atricapillus; assembly: GCF_030490865.1. Lineage (NCBI taxonomy): Eukaryota > Metazoa > Chordata > Aves > Passeriformes > Paridae > Poecile > Poecile atricapillus. Next base: position 1,498,380 of record NC_081256.1, on the reverse strand, counting down.
TTGACGTTAGCTGTCGCCTGCAAGAACTTCACCCGCATCTGGTTTATGCTGCTACCTGTTGTTAGGCGACAACAAGGGCACATGTAGCAAATGCTTTTTCCTGGCCCATTTTGCTATGCCACGCTCTTCTGTGGCTCTTTAGTGCTTGCCAAACTGCTATGTGCGTGCTGCTGCTTCCATCTGACAAGGAGCACAACCTTCTGACAGCAGCTTTCAACTTGCCTAAGAAAGAGCTTGGCCATTTAGATGTGCTGAAAACCCGTGTGTGTGTAAGGTGCAGGTGCAAGCTCCTGACAAAGCTTTTCTCCAGGTTCAGTTTCTATCTGCCAGACGCATTGGAAATGTTTTCCTCTGGCATTCGCACCAAGAGTCGTAGATTGCTTAACTGAGGAGCTCTGAGAATGGAACGGCAAGAGGTGTTCCGCTTTCGTCATAAACAGTGCTCCAGAGCGCTTGGCAACGGGCACAACGAAACGTGTGTGCGGGATAGTGACCATTCACACCTAGTGCTGGCAATGCACGAGCACTGCCAAAAGGCCAAGGGAGGCGCTTAGAATCCGGCTTGTGCGCAAAGCTTTCAGACTGCCAGAGGACCGCAGCTATGGTATACCCGCTTGCTCATTTGACGTTAGCTGCCGCCTGCAAGAACTTCACCCGCATCTGGTTTATGCTGCTACTTGTTGTTAGGCGACAACAAGGGCACATGTAGCAAATGCTTTTTCCTGTTTCATTTTGCTAGGCCACGCTCTTCTGTGGCTCTTTAGTGCTTGCCAAACTGCTATGTGCGTGCTGCTGCTTCCATCTGACAAGGAGCACAACCTTCTGACAGCAGCTTTCAACTTGCCTAAGAAAGAGCTTGGCCATTTAGATGTGCTGAAAACCCGTGTGTGTGTAAGGTGCAGGTGCAAGCTCCTGACAATGGTGTTCTCCAGGTTCAGTTTCTATCTGCCAGACGCATTGGAAATGTTTTCCTCTGGCATTCGCAGCAAGAGTCGCAGATTGCTTAACTGAGGAGCTCTGAGAATGGAACGGCAAGAGGTGTTCCGCTTTCGTCATAAACAGTGCTCCAGAGCGCTTGGCAACGGGCACAACGAAACGTGTGTGCGGGATAGTGACCATTCACACCTAGTGCTGGCAATGCACGAGCACTGCCAAAAGGCCAAGGGAGGCGCTTAGAATCCGGCTTGTGCGCAAAGCTTTCAGACTGCCAGAGGACCGCAGCTGTGGTAAACCCGCTTGCTCATTTGACGTTAGCTGTCGCCTGCAAGAACTTCACCCGCATCTGGTTTATGCTGCTACCTGTTGTTAGGCGACAACAAGGGCACATGTAGCAAATGCTTTTTCCTGTTTCATTTTGCTAGGCCACGCTCTTCTGTGGCTCTTTAGTGCTTGCCAAACTGCTATGTGCATGCTGCTGCTTCCATCTGACAAGGAGCACAACCTTCTGACAGCAGCTTTCAACTTGCCTAAGAAAGAGCTTGGCCATTTAGATGTGCTGCAAACCCGTGTGTGTGTAAGGTGCAGTTGCAAGCTCCTGACAATGGTGTTCTCCAGGTTCAGTTTCTATCTGCCAGACGCATTGGAAATGTTTTCCTCTGGCATTCGCAGCAAGAGTCGCAGATTGCTTAACTGAGGAGCTCTGAGAATGGAACGGCAAGAGGTGTTCCGCTTTCGTCATAAACAGTGCTCCAGAGCGCTTGGCAACAGGCACAACGAAACGTGTGTGCGGGATAGTGACCATTCACGCCTAGTGCTGGCAATGCACGAGCACTGCCAAAAGGCCAAGGGAGGCGCTTAGAATCCGGCTTGTGCGCAAAGCTTTCAGACTGCCAGAGGACCGGAGCTGTGGTAAGCCCACTTGCTCATTTGACGTTAGCTGTCGCCTGCAAGAACTTCACCCGCATCTGGTTTATGCTGCTACCTGTTGTTAGGCGACAACAAGGGCACATGTAGCAAATGCTTTTTCCTGGCCCATTTTGCTAGGCCACGCTCTTCTGTGGTTCTTTAGTGCTTGCCAAACTGCTATGTGCGTGCTGCTGCTTCCATCTGACAAGGAGCACAACCTTCTGACAGCAGCTTTCAACTTGCCTAAGAAAGAGCTTGGCCATTTAGATGTGCTGAAAACCCGTGTGTGTGTAAGGTGCAGGTGCCAGCTCCTGACAAAGCTTTTCTCCAGGTTCAGTTTCTCCCTGCCAGACGCATTGGAAATGTTTTCCTCTGGCATTCGCAGCAAGAGTCGCAGATTGCTTAACTGAGGAGCTCTGAGAATGGAACGGCAAGAGGTGTTCCGCTTTCGTCATAAACAGTGCTCCAGAGCGCTTGGCAACGGGCACAACGAAACGTGTGTGCGGGATAGTGACCATTCACGCCTAGTGCTGGCAATGCAGGAGCACTGCCAAAAGGCCAAGGAAGGGGCGTAGCATCCGGCTTGTGTGCAAAGCTTTCAGACTGCCAGAGGACCGCAGCTGTGGTAAGCCCGCTTGCTCATTTGACGTTAGCTGTCGCCTGCAAGAACTTCACCCGCATCTGGTTTATGCTGCTACCTGTTGTTAGGCGACAACAAGGGCACATGTAGCAAATGCTTTTTCCTGGCCCATTTTGCTATGCCACGCTCTTCTGCGGCTCTTTAATGCTTGCCAAACTGCTATGTGCATGCTGCTGCTTCCATCTGACAAGGAGCACAACCTTCTGACAGCAGCTTTCAACTTGCCTAAGGAAGAGCTTGGCCATTTAGATGTGCTGCAAATCTGTGTGTGTGTAAGTTGCAGGTGCAAGCTCCTGACAATGGTGTTCTCCAGGTTCAGTTTCTATCTGCCAGACGCATTGGAAATGTTTTCCTCTGGCATTCGAAGCAAGAGTCGCAGATTGCTTAACTGAGGAGCTCTGAGAATGGAACGGCAAGAGGTGTTCCGCTTTCGTCATAAACAGTGCTCCAGAGCGCTTGGCAACGGGCACAACGAAACGTGTGTGCGGGATAGTGACCATTCACACCTAGTGCTGGCAATGCACGAGCACTGCCAAAAGGCCAAGGGAGGCGCTTAGCATCCGGCTTGTGCGCAAAGCTTTCAGACTGCCAGAGGACCGCAGCTATGGTAAACCCGCTTGCTCATTTGACGTTAGCTGTCGCCTGCAAGAACTTCACCCGCATCTGGTTTATGCTGCTACCTGTTGTTAGGCGACAACAAGGGCACATGTAGCAAATGCTTTTTCCTGGCCCATTTTGCTAGGCCACGCTCTTCTGTGGCTCTTTAGTGCTTGCCAAACTGCTATGTGCGTGCTGCTGCTTCCATCTGACAAGGAGCACAACCTTCTGACAGCAGCTTTCAACTTGCCTAAGAAAGAGCTTGGCCATTTAGATGTGCTGCAAACCCGTGTGTGTGTAAGGTGCAGGTGCCAACTCCTGACAAAGGTGTTCTCCAGGTTCAGTTTCTATCTGCCAGACGCATTGGAAATGTTTTCCTCTGGCATTCGCAGCAAGAGTCGCAGATTGCTTAACTGAGGAGCTCTGAGAATGGAACGGCAAGAGGTGTTCCGCTTTCGTCATAAACAGTGCTCCAGAGCGCTTGGCAACGGGCACAACGAAACGTGTGTGCGGGATAGTGACCATTCACGCCTAGTGCTGGCAATGCAGGAGCACTGCCAAAAGGCCAAGGAAGGGGCGTAGCATCCGGCTTGTGTGCAAAGCTTTCAGACTGCCAGAGGACCGTAGCTGTGGTAAGCCCGCTTGCTCATTTGACGTTAGCTGTCGCCTGCAAGAACTTCACCCGCATCTGGTTTATGCTGCTACCTGTTGTTAGGCGACAACAAGGGCACATGTAGCAAATGCTTTTTCCTGTTTCATTTTGCTAGGCCACGCTCTTCTGTGGCTCTTTAGTGCTTGCCAAACTGCTATGTGCGTGCTGCTGCTTCCATCTGACAAGGAGCACAACCTTCTGACAGCAGCTTTCAACTTGCCTAAGGAAGAGCTTGGCCATTTAGATGTGCTGCAAATCTGTGTGTGTGTAAGTTGCAGGTGCAAGCTCCTGACAATGGTGTTCTCCAGGTTCAGTTTCTATCTGCCAGACGCATTGGAAATGTTTTCCTCTGGCATTCGCAGCAAGAGTCGCAGATTGCTTAACTGAGGAGCTCTGAGAATGGAACGGCAAGAGGTGTTCCGCTTTCGTCATAAACAGTGCTCCAGAGCGCTTGGCAACGGGCACAACGAAACGTGTGTGCGGGATAGTGACCATTCACGCCTAGTGCTGGCAATGCACGAGCACTGCCAAAAGGCCAAGGGAGGCGCTTAGAATCCGGCTTGTGCGCAAAGCTTTCAGACTGCCAGAGGACCGCAGCTGTGGTAAACCCGCTTGCTCATTTGACGTTAGCTGTCGCCTGCAAGAACTTCACCCGCATCTGGTTTATGCTGCTACCTGTTGTTAGGAGACAACAAGGGCACATGTAGCAAATGCTTTTTCCTGGCCCATTTTGCTAGGCCACGCTCTTCTGTGGCTCTTTAGTGCTTGCCAAACTGCTATGTGCGTGCTGCTGCTTCCATCTGACAAGGAGCACAACCTTCTGACAGCAGCTTTCAACTTGCCTAAGGAAGAGCTTGGCCATTTAGATGTGCTGCAAATCTGTGTGTGTGTAAGGTGCAGGTGCAAGCTCCTGACAATGGTGTTCTCCAGGTTCAGTTTCTATCTGCCAGACGCATTGGAAATGTTTTCCTCTGGCATTCGCACCAAGAGTCGTAGATTGCTTAACTGAGGAGCTCTGAGAATGGAACGGCAAGAGGTGTTCCGCTTTCGTCATAAACAGTGCTCCAGAGCGCTTGGCAACGGGCACAACGAAACGTGTGTGCGGGATAGTGACCATTCACACCTAGTGCTGGCAATGCACGAGCCCTGCCAAAAGGCCAAGGGAGGCGCTTAGAATCCGGCTTGTGCGCAAAGCTTTCAGACTGCCAGAGGACCGCAGCTATGGTAAACCCGCTTGCTCATTTGACGTTAGCTGTCGCCTGCAAGAACTTCACCCGCATCTGGTTTATGCTGCTACCTGTTGTTAGGCGACAACAAGGGCACATGTAGCAAATGCTTTTTCCTGTTTCATTTTGCTATGCCACGCTCTTCTGTGGCTCTTTAGTGCTTGCCAAACTGCTATGTGCGTGCTGCTGCTTCCATCTGACAAGGAGCACAACCTTCTGACAGCAGCTTTCAACTTGCCTAAGAAAGAGCTTGGCCATTTAGATGTGCTGAAAACCCGTGTGTGTGTAAGGTGCAGGTGCAAGCTCCTGACAAAGCTTTTCTCCAGGTTCAGTTTCTATCTGCCAGACACATTGGAAATGTTTTCCTCTGGCATTCGAAGCAAGAGTCGCAGATTGCTTAACTGAGGAGCTCTGAGAATGGAACGGCAAGAGGTGTTCCGCTTTCGTCATAAACAGTGCTCCAGAGCGCTTGGCAACGGGCACAACGAAACGTGTGTGCGGGATAGTGACCATTCACGCCTAGTGCTGGCAATGCAGGAGCACTGCCAAAAGGCAAAGGAAGGGGCGTAGCATCCGGCTTGTGTGCAAAGCTTTCAGACTGCCAGAGGACCGCAGCTGTGGTAAGCCCGCTTGCTCATTTGACGTTAGCTGTCGCCTGCAAGAACTTCACCCGCATCTGGTTTATGCTGCTACCTGTTGTTAGGCGACAACAAGGGCACATGTAGCAAATGCTTTTTCCTGGCCCATTTTGCTATGCCACGCTCTTCTGTGGCTCTTTAATGCTTGCCAAACTGCTATGTGCATGCTGCTGCTTCCATCTGACAAGGAGCACAACCTTCTGACAGCAGCTTTCAACTTGCCTAAGGAAGAGCTTGGCCATTTAGATGTGCTGCAAATCTGTGTGTGTGTAAGGTGCAGGTGCAAGCTCCTGACAATGGTGTTCTCCAGGTTCAGTTTCTATCTGCCAGACGCATTGGAAATGTTTTCCTCTGGCATTCGCAGCAAGAGTCGCAGATTGCTTAACTGAGGAGCTCTGAGAATGGAACGGCAAGAGGTGTTCCGCTTTCGTCATAAACAGTGCTCCAGAGCGCTTGGCAACGGGCACAACGAAACGTGTGTGCGGGATAGTGACCATTCACACCTAGTGCTGGCAATGCACGAGCACTGCCAAAAGGCCAAGGGAGGCGCTTAGAATCCGGCTTGTGCGCAAAGCTTTCAGACTGCCAGAGGACCGCAGCTATGGTATACCCGCTTGCTCATTTGACGTTAGCTGCCGCCTGCAAGAACTTCACCCGCATCTGGTTTATGCTGCTACTTGTTGTTAGGCGACAACAAGGGCACATGTAGCAAATGCTTTTTCCTGTTTCATTTTGCTAGGCCACGCTCTTCTGTGGCTCTTTAGTGCTTGCCAAACTGCTATGTGCGTGCTGCTGCTTCCATCTGACAAGGAGCACAACCTTCTGACAGCAGCTTTCAACTTGCCTAAGAAAGAGCTTGGCCATTTAGATGTGCTGCAAACCCGTGTGTGTGTAAGGTGAAGTTGCAAGCTCCTGACAATGGTGTTCTCCAGGTTCAGTTTCTATCTGCCAGACGCATTGGAAATGTTTTCCTCTGGCATTCGCAGCAAGAGTCGCAGATTGCTTAACTGAGGAGCTCTGAGAATGGAACGGCAAGAGGTGTTCCGCTTTCGTCATAAACAGTGCTCCAGAGCGCTTGGCAACAGGCACAACGAAACGTGTGTGCGGGATAGTGACCATTCACGCCTAGTGCTGGCAATGCACGAGCACTGCCAAAAGGCCAAGGGAGGCGCTTAGAATCCGGCTTGTGCGCAAAGCTTTCAGACTGCCAGAGGACCGGAGCTGTGGTAAGCCCACTTGCTCATTTGACGTTAGCTGTCGCCTGCAAGAACTTCACCCGCATCTGGTTTATGCTGCTACCTGTTGTTAGGCGACAACAAGGGCACATGTAGCAAATGCTTTTTCCTGGCCCATTTTGCTATGCCACGCTCTTCTGTGGCTCTTTAGTGCTTGCCAAACTGCTATGTGCGTGCTGCTGCTTCCATCTGACAAGGAGCACAACCTTCTGACAGCAGCTTTCAACTTGCCTAAGAAAGAGCTTGGCCATTTAGATGTGCTGAAAACCCGTGTGTGTGTAAGGTGCAGGTGCCAGCTCCTGACAAAGCTTTTCTCCAGGTTCAGTTTCTCCCTGCCAGACGCATTGGAAATGTTTTCCTCTGGCATTCGCAGCAAGAGTCGCAGATTGCTTAACTGAGGAGCTCTGAGAATGGAACGGCAAGAGGTGTTCCGCTTTCGTCATAAACAGTGCTCCAGAGCGCTTGGCAACGGGCACAACGAAACGTGTGTGCGGGATAGTGACCATTCACGCCTAGTGCTGGCAATGCAGGAGCACTGCCAAAAGGCCAAGGAAGGGGCGTAGCATCCGGCTTGTGTGCAAAGCTTTCAGACTGCCAGAGGACCGCAGCTGTGGTAAGCCCGCTTGCTCATTTGACGTTAGCTGTCGCCTGCAAGAACTTCACCCGCATCTGGTTTATGCTGCTACCTGTTGTTAGGCGACAACAAGGGCACATGTAGCAAATGCTTTTTCCTGGCCCATTTTGCTATGCCACGCTCTTCTGCGGCTCTTTAATGCTTGCCAAACTGCTATGTGCATGCTGCTGCTTCCATCTGACAAGGAGCACAACCTTCTGACAGCAGCTTTCAACTTGCCTAAGGAAGAGCTTGGCCATTTAGATGTGCTGCAAATCTGTGTGTGTGTAAGTTGCAGGTGCAAGCTCCTGACAATGGTGTTCTCCAGGTTCAGTTTCTATCTGCCAGACGCATTGGAAATGTTTTCCTCTGGCATTCGCAGCAAGAGTCGCAGATTGCTTAACTGAGGAGCTCTGAGAATGGAACGGCAAGAGGTGTTCCGCTTTCGTCATAAACAGTGCTCCAGAGCGCTTGGCAACGGGCACAACGAAACGTGTGTGCGGGATAGTGACCATTCACGCCTAGTGCTGGCAATGCACGAGCACTGCCAAAAGGCCAAGGGAGGCGCTTAGAATCCGGCTTGTGCGCAAAGCTTTCAGACTGCCAGAGGACCGCAGCTATGGTAAACCCGCTTGCTCATTTGACGTTAGCTGTCGCCTGCAAGAACTTCACCCGCATCTGGTTTATGCTGCTACCTGTTGTTAGGAGACAACAAGGGCACATGTAGCAAATGCTTTTTCCTGTTTCATTTTGCTAGGCCACGCTCTTCTGTGGCTCTTTAGTGCTTGCCAAACTGCTATGTGCGTGCTGCTGCTTCCATCTGACAAGGAGCACAACCTTCTGACAGCAGCTTTCAACTTGCCTAAGGAAGAGCTTGGCCATTTAGATGTGCTGCAAATCTGTGTGTGTGTAAGGTGCAGGTGCAAGCTCCTGACAATGGTGTTCTCCAGGTTCAGTTTCTATCTGCCAGACGCATTGGAAATGTTTTCCTCTGGCATTCGCACCAAGAGTCGTAGATTGCTTAACTGAGGAGCTCTGAGAATGGAACGGCAAGAGGTGTTCCGCTTTCGTCATAAACAGTGCTCCAGAGCGCTTGGCAACGGGCACAACGAAACGTGTGTGCGGGATAGTGACCATTCACACCTAGTGCTGGCAATGCACGAGCCCTGCCAAAAGGCCAAGGGAGGCGCTTAGAATCCGGCTTGTGCGCAAAGCTTTCAGACTGCCAGAGGACCGCAGCTATGGTAAACCCGCTTGCTCATTTGACGTTAGCTGTCGCCTGCAAGAACTTCACCCGCATCTGGTTTATGCTGCTACCTGTTGTTAGGCGACAACAAGGGCACATGTAGCAAATGCTTTTTCCTGGCCCATTTTGCTATGCCACGCTCTTCTGTGGCTCTTTAGTGCTTGCCAAACTGCTATGTGCGTGCTGCTGCTTCCATCTGACAAGGAGCACAACCTTCTGACAGCAGCTTTCAACTTGCCTAAGAAAGAGCTTGGCCATTTAGATGTGCTGAAAACCCGTGTGTGTGTAAGGTGCAGGTGCAAGCTCCTGACAAAGCTTTTCTCCAGGTTCAGTTTCTATCTGCCAGACGCATTGGAAATGTTTTCCTCTGGCATTCGCACCAAGAGTCGTAGATTGCTTAACTGAGGAGCTCTGAGAATGGAACGGCAAGAGGTGTTCCGCTTTCGTCATAAACAGTGCTCCAGAGCGCTTGGCAACGGGCACAACGAAACGTGTGTGCGGGATAGTGACCATTCACACCTAGTGCTGGCAATGCACGAGCACTGCCAAAAGGCCAAGGGAGGCGCTTAGAATCCGGCTTGTGCGCAAAGCTTTCAGACTGCCAGAGGACCGCAGCTATGGTATACCCGCTTGCTCATTTGACGTTAGCTGCCGCCTGCAAGAACTTCACCCGCATCTGGTTTATGCTGCTACTTGTTGTTAGGCGACAACAAGGGCACATGTAGCAAATGCTTTTTCCTGTTTCATTTTGCTAGGCCACGCTCTTCTGTGGCTCTTTAGTGCTTGCCAAACTGCTATGTGCGTGCTGCTGCTTCCATCTGACAAGGAGCACAACCTTCTGACAGCAGCTTTCAACTTGCCTAAGAAAGAGCTTGGCCATTTAGATGTGCTGCAAACCCGTGTGTGTGTAAGGTGCAGTTGCAAGCTCCTGACAATGGTGTTCTCCAGGTTCAGTTTCTATCTGCCAGACGCATTGGAAATGTTTTCCTCTGGCATTCGCAGCAAGAGTCGCAGATTGCTTAACTGAGGAGCTCTGAGAATGGAACGGCAAGAGGTGTTCCGCTTTCGTCATAAACAGTGCTCCAGAGCGCTTGGCAACAGGCACAACGAAACGTGTGTGCGGGATAGTGACCATTCACGCCTAGTGCTGGCAATGCACGAGCACTGCCAAAAGGCCAAGGGAGGCGCTTAGAATCCGGCTTGTGCGCAAAGCTTTCAGACTGCCAGAGGACCGGAGCTGTGGTAAGCCCACTTGCTCATTTGACGTTAGCTGTCGCCTGCAAGAACTTCACCCGCATCTGGTTTATGCTGCTACCTGTTGTTAGGCGACAACAAGGGCACATGTAGCAAATGCTTTTTCCTGGCCCATTTTGCTAGGCCACGCTCTTCTGTGGCTCTTTAGTGCTTGCCAAACTGCTATGTGCGTGCTGCTGCTTCCATCTGACAAGGAGCACAACCTTCTGACAGCAGCTTTCAACTTGCCTAAGAAAGAGCTTGGCCATTTAGATGTGCTGAAAACCCGTGTGTGTGTAAGGTGCAGGTGCCAGCTCCTGACAAAGCTTTTCTCCAGGTTCAGTTTCTCCCTGCCAGACGCATTGGAAATGTTTTCCTCTGGCATTCGCAGCAAGAGTCGCAGATTGCTTAACTGAGGAGCTCTGAGAATGGAACGGCAAGAGGTGTTCCGCTTTCGTCATAAACAGTGCTCCAGAGCGCTTGGCAACGGGCACAACGAAACGTGTGTGCGGGATAGTGACCATTCACGCCTAGTGCTGGCAATGCAGGAGCACTGCCAAAAGGCCAAGGAAGGGGCGTAGCATCCGGCTTGTGTGCAAAGCTTTCAGACTGCCAGAGGACCGCAGCTGTGGTAAGCCCGCTTGCTCATTTGACGTTAGCTGTCGCCTGCAAGAACTTCACCCGCATCTGGTTTATGCTGCTACCTGTTGTTAGGCGACAACAAGGGCACATGTAGCAAATGCTTTTTCCTGGCCCATTTTGCTATGCCACGCTCTTCTGCGGCTCTTTAATGCTTGCCAAACTGCTATGTGCATGCTGCTGCTTCCATCTGACAAGGAGCACAACCTTCTGACAGCAGCTTTCAACTTGCCTAAGGAAGAGCTTGGCCATTTAGATGTGCTGCAAATCTGTGTGTGTGTAAGTTGCAGGTGCAAGCTCCTGACAATGGTGTTCTCCAGGTTCAGTTTCTATCTGCCAGACGCATTGGAAATGTTTTCCTCTGGCATTCGCAGCAAGAGTCGCAGATTGCTTAACTGAGGAGCTCTGAGAATGGAACGGCAAGAGGTGTTCCGCTTTCGTCATAAACAGTGCTCCAGAGCGCTTGGCAACGGGCACAACGAAACGTGTGTGCGGGATAGTGACCATTCACGCCTAGTGCTGGCAATGCACGAGCCCTGCCAAAAGGCCAAGGGAGGCGCTTAGAATCCGGCTTGTGCGCAAAGCTTTCAGACTGCCAGAGGACCGCAGCTATGGTAAACCCGCTTGCTCATTTGACGTTAGCTGTCGCCTGCAAGAACTTCACCCGCATCTGGTTTATGCTGCTACCTGTTGTTAGGAGACAACAAGGGCACATGTAGCAAATGCTTTTTCCTGTTTCATTTTGCTAGGCCACGCTCTTCTGTGGCTCTTTAGTGCTTGCCAAACTGCTATGTGCGTGCTGCTGCTTCCATCTGACAAGGAGCACAACCTTCTGACAGCAGCTTTCAACTTGCCTAAGGAAGAGCTTGGCCATTTAGATGTGCTGCAAATCTGTGTGTGTGTAAGGTGCAGGTGCAAGCTCCTGACAATGGTGTTCTCCAGGTTCAGTTTCTATCTGCCAGACGCATTGGAAATGTTTTCCTCTGGCATTCGCACCAAGAGTCGTAGATTGCTTAACTGAGGAGCTCTGAGAATGGAACGGCAAGAGGTGTTCCGCTTTCGTCATAAACAGTGCTCCAGAGCGCTTGGCAACGGGCACAACGAAACGTGTGTGCGGGATAGTGACCATTCACGCCTAGTGCTGGCAATGCACGAGCCCTGCCAAAAGGCCAAGGGAGGCGCTTAGAATCCGGCTTGTGCGCAAAGCTTTCAGACTGCCAGAGGACCGCAGCTATGGTAAACCCGCTTGCTCATTTGACGTTAGCTGTCGCCTGCAAGAACTTCACCCGCATCTGGTTTATGCTGCTACCTGTTGTTAGGCGACAACAAGGGCACATGTAGCAAATGCTTTTTCCTGGCCCATTTTGCTATGCCACGCTCTTCTGTGGCTCTTTAGTGCTTGCCAAACTGCTATGTGCGTGCTGCTGCTTCCATCTGACAAGGAGCACAACCTTCTGACAGCAGCTTTCAACTTGCCTAAGAAAGAGCTTGGCCATTTAGATGTGCTGAAAACCCGTGTGTGTGTAAGGTGCAGGTGCAAGCTCCTGACAAAGCTTTTCTCCAGGTTCAGTTTCTATCTGCCAGACGCATTGGAAATGTTTTCCTCTGGCATTCGCACCAAGAGTCGTAGATTGCTTAACTGAGGAGCTCTGAGAATGGAACGGCAAGAGGTGTTCCGCTTTCGTCATAAACAGTGCTCCAGAGCGCTTGGCAACGGGCACAACGAAACGTGTGTGCGGGATAGTGACCATTCACACCTAGTGCTGGCAATGCACGAGCACTGCCAAAAGGCCAAGGGAGGCGCTTAGAATCCGGCTTGTGCGCAAAGCTTTCAGACTGCCAGAGGACCGCAGCTATGGTATACCCGCTTGCTCATTTGACGTTAGCTGCCGCCTGCAAGAACTTCACCCGCATCTGGTTTATGCTGCTACTTGTTGTTAGGCGACAACAAGGGCACATGTAGCAAATGCTTTTTCCTGTTTCATTTTGCTAGGCCACGCTCTTCTGTGGCTCTTTAGTGCTTGCCAAACTGCTATGTGCGTGCTGCTGCTTCCATCTGACAAGGAGCACAACCTTCTGACAGCAGCTTTCAACTTGCCTAAGAAAGAGCTTGGCCATTTAGATGTGCTGAAAACCCGTGTGTGTGTAAGGTGCAGGTGCAAGCTCCTGACAATGGTGTTCTCCAGGTTCAGTTTCTATCTGCCAGACGCATTGGAAATGTTTTCCTCTGGCATTCGCAGCAAGAGTCGCAGATTGCTTAACTGAGGAGCTCTGAGAATGGAACGGCAAGAGGTGTTCCGCTTTCGTCATAAACAGTGCTCCAGAGCGCTTGGCAACGGGCACAACGAAACGTGTGTGCGGGATAGTGACCATTCACACCTAGTGCTGGCAATGCACGAGCACTGCCAAAAGGCCAAGGGAGGCGCTTAGAATCCGGCTTGTGCGCAAAGCTTTCAGACTGCCAGAGGACCGCAGCTGTGGTAAACCCGCTTGCTCATTTGACGTTAGCTGTCGCCTGCAAGAACTTCACCCGCATCTGGTTTATGCTGCTACCTGTTGTTAGGCGACAACAAGGGCACATGTAGCAAATGCTTTTTCCTGGCCCATTTTGCTATGCCACGCTCTTCTGCGGCTCTTTAATGCTTGCCAAACTGCTATGTGCATGCTGCTGCTTCCATCTGACAAGGAGCACAACCTTCTGACAGCAGCTTTCAACTTGCCTAAGAAAGAGCTTGGCCATTTAGATGTGCTGCAAATCTGTGTGTGTGTAAGTTGCAGGTGCAAGCTCCTGACAATGGTGTTCTCCAGGTTCAGTTTCTATCTGCCAGACGCATTGGAAATGTTTTCCTCTGGCATTCGCAGCAAGAGTCGCAGATTGCTTAACTGAGGAGCTCTGAGAATGGAACGGCAAGAGGTGTTCCGCTTTCGTCATAAACAGTGCTCCAGAGCGCTTGGCAACGGGCACAACGAAACGTGTGTGCGGGATAGTGACCATTCACGCCTAGTGCTGGCAATGCACGAGCACTGCCAAAAGGCCAAGGGAGGCGCTTAGAATCCGGCTTGTGCGCAAAGCTTTCAGACTGCCAGAGGACCGCAGCTATGGTAAACCCGCTTGCTCATTTGACGTTAGCTGTCGCCTGCAAGAACTTCACCCGCATCTGGTTTATGCTGCTACCTGTTGTTAGGAGACAACAAGGGCACATGTAGCAAATGCTTTTTCCTGTTTCATTTTGCTAGGCCACGCTCTTCTGTGGCTCTTTAGTGCTTGCCAAACTGCTATGTGCGTGCTGCTGCTTCCATCTGACAAGGAGCACAACCTTCTGACAGCAGCTTTCAACTTGCCTAAGGAAGAGCTTGGCCATTTAGATGTGCTGCAAATCTGTGTGTGTGTAAGGTGCAGGTGCAAGCTCCTGACAATGGTGTTCTCCAGGTTCAGTTTCTATCTGCCAGACGCATTGGAAATGTTTTCCTCTGGCATTCGCACCAAGAGTCGTAGATTGCTTAACTGAGGAGCTCTGAGAATGGAACGGCAAGAGGTGTTCCGCTTTCGTCATAAACAGTGCTCCAGAGCGCTTGGCAACGGGCACAACGAAACGTGTGTGCGGGATAGTGACCATTCACACCTAGTGCTGGCAATGCACGAGCCCTGCCAAAAGGCCAAGGGAGGCGCTTAGAATCCGGCTTGTGCGCAAAGCTTTCAGACTGCCAGAGGACCGCAGCTATGGTAAACCCGCTTGCTCATTTGACGTTAGCTGTCGCCTGCAAGAACTTCACCCGCATCTGGTTTATGCTGCTACCTGTTGTTAGGCGACAACAAGGGCACATGTAGCAAATGCTTTTTCCTGGCCCATTTTGCTATGCCACGCTCTTCTGTGGCTCTTTAGTGCTTGCCAAACTGCTATGTGCGTGCTGCTGCTTCCATCTGACAAGGAGCACAACCTTCTGACAGCAGCTTTCAACTTGCCTAAGAAAGAGCTTGGCCATTTAGATGTGCTGAAAACCCGTGTGTGTGTAAGGTGCAGGTGCAAGCTCCTGACAAAGCTTTTCTCCAGGTTCAGTTTCTATCTGCCAGACGCATTGGAAATGTTTTCCTCTGGCATTCGCACCAAGAGTCGTAGATTGCTTAACTGAGGAGCTCTGAGAATGGAACGGCAAGAGGTGTTCCGCTTTCGTCATAAACAGTGCTCCAGAGCGCTTGGCAACGGGCACAACGAAACGTGTGTGCGGGATAGTGACCATTCACACCTAGTGCTGGCAATGCACGAGCACTGCCAAAAGGCCAAGGGAGGCGCTTAGAATCCGGCTTGTGCGCAAAGCTTTCAGACTGCCAGAGGACCGCAGCTATGGTATACCCGCTTGCTCATTTGACGTTAGCTGCCGCCTGCAAGAACTTCACCCGCATCTGGTTTATGCTGCTACTTGTTGTTAGGCGACAACAAGGGCACATGTAGCAAATGCTTTTTCCTGTTTCATTTTGCTAGGCCACGCTCTTCTGTGGCTCTTTAGTGCTTGCCAAACTGCTATGTGCGTGCTGCTGCTTCCATCTGACAAGGAGCACAACCTTCTGACAGCAGCTTTCAACTTGCCTAAGAAAGAGCTTGGCCATTTAGATGTGCTGAAAACCCGTGTGTGTGTAAGGTGCAGGTGCAAGCTCCTGACAATGGTGTTCTCCAGGTTCAGTTTCTATCTGCCAGACGCATTGGAAATGTTTTCCTCTGGCATTCGCAGCAAGAGTCGCAGATTGCTTAACTGAGGAGCTCTGAGAATGGAACGGCAAGAGGTGTTCCGCTTTCGTCATAAACAGTGCTCCAGAGCGCTTGGCAACGGGCACAACGAAACGTGTGTGCGGGATAGTGACCATTCACACCTAGTGCTGGCAATGCACGAGCACTGCCAAAAGGCCAAGGGAGGCGCTTAGAATCCGGCTTGTGCGCAAAGCTTTCAGACTGCCAGAGGACCGCAGCTGTGGTAAACCCGCTTGCTCATTTGACGTTAGCTGTCGCCTGCAAGAACTTCACCCGCATCTGGTTTATGCTGCTACCTGTTGTTAGGCGACAACAAGGGCACATGTAGCAAATGCTTTTTCCTGGCCCATTTTGCTATGCCACGCTCTTCTGCGGCTCTTTAATGCTTGCCAAACTGCTATGTGCGTGCTGCTGCTTCCATCTGACAAGGAGCACAACCTTCTGACAGCAGCTTTCAACTTGCCTAAGGAAGAGCTTGGCCATTTAGATGTGCTGCAAATCTGTGTGTGTGTAAGTTGCAGGTGCAAGCTCCTGACAATGGTGTTCTCCAGGTTCAGTTTCTATCTGCCAGACGCATTGGAAATGTTTTCCTCTGGCATTCGCAGCAAGAGTCGCAGATTGCTTAACTGAGGAGCTCTGAGAATGGAACGGCAAGAGGTGTTCCGCTTTCGTCATAAACAGTGCTCCAGAGCGCTTGGCAACGGGCACAACGAAACGTGTGTGCGGGATAGTGACCATTCACGCCTAGTGCTGGCAATGCACGAGCACTGCCAAAAGGCCAAGGGAGGCGCTTAGAATCCGGCTTGTGCGCAAAGCTTTCAGACTGCCAGAGGACCGCAGCTGTGGTAAACCCGCTTGCTCATTTGACGTTAGCTGTCGCCTGCAAGAACTTCACCCGCATCTGGTTTATGCTGCTACCTGTTGTTAGGAGACAACAAGGGCACATGTAGCAAATGCTTTTTCCTGTTTCATTTTGCTAGGCCACGCTCTTCTGTGGCTCTTTAGTGCTTGCCAAACTGCTATGTGCGTGCTGCTGCTTCCATCTGACAAGGAGCACAACCTTCTGACAGCAGCTTTCAACTTGCCTAAGGAAGAGCTTGGCCATTTAGATGTGCTGCAAATCTGTGTGTGTGTAAGGTGCAGGTGCAAGCTCCTGACAATGGTGTTCTCCAGGTTCAGTTTCTATCTGCCAGACGCATTGGAAATGTTTTCCTCTGGCATTCGCACCAAGAGTCGTAGATTGCTTAACTGAGGAGCTCTGAGAATGGAACGGCAAGAGGTGTTCCGCTTTCGTCATAAACAGTGCTCCAGAGCGCTTGGCAACGGGCACAACGAAACGTGTGTGCGGGATAGTGACCATTCACACCTAGTGCTGGCAATGCACGAGCACTGCCAAAAGGCCAAGGGAGGCGCTTAGAATCCGGCTTGTGCGCAAAGCTTTCAGACTGCCAGAGGACCGCAGCTATGGTATACCCGCTTGCTCATTTGACGTTAGCTGCCGCCTGCAAGAACTTCAGCCGCATCTGGTTTATGCTGCTACTTGTTGTTAGGCGACAACAAGGGCACATGTAGCAAATGCTTTTTCCTGTTTCATTTTGCTAGGCCACGCTCTTCTGTGGCTCTTTAGTGCTTGCCAAACTGCTATGTGCGTGCTGCTGCTTCCATCTGACAAGGAGCACAACCTTCTGACAGCAGCTTTCAACTTGCCTAAGAAAGAGCTTGGCCATTTAGATGTGCTGCAAACCCGTGTGTGTGTAAGGTGAAGTTGCAAGCTCCTGACAATGGTGTTCTCCAGGTTCAGTTTCTATCTGCCAGACGCATTGGAAATGTTTTCCTCTGGCATTCGCAGCAAGAGTCGCAGATTGCTTAACTGAGGAGCTCTGAGAATGGAACGGCAAGAGGTGTTCCGCTTTCGTCATAAACAGTGCTCCAGAGCGCTTGGCAACGGGCACAACGAAACGTGTGTGCGGGATAGTGACCATTCACGCCTAGTGCTGGCAATGCAGGAGCACTGCCAAAAGGCCAAGGAAGGGGCGTAGCATCCGGCTTGTGTGCAAAGCTTTCAGACTGCCAGAGGACCGCAGCTGTGGTAAGCCCGCTTGCTCATTTGACGTTAGCTGTCGCCTGCAAGAACTTCACCCGCATCTGGTTTATGCTGCTACCTGTTGTTAGGCGACAACAAGGGCACATGTAGCAAATGCTTTTTCCTGGCCCATTTTGCTATGCCACGCTCTTCTGTGGCTCTTTAATGCTTGCCAAACTGCTATGTGCGTGCTGCTGCTTCCATCTGACAAGGAGCACAACCTTCTGACAGCAGCTTTCAACTTGCCTAAGAAAGAGCTTGGCCATTTAGATGTGCTGCAAACCCGTGTGTGTGTAAGGTGAAGTTGCAAGCTCCTGACAATGGTGTTCTCCAGGTTCAGTTTCTATCTGCCAGACGCATTGGAAATGTTTTCCTCTGGCATTCGCAGCAAGAGTCGCAGATTGCTTAACTGAGGAGCTCTGAGAATGGAACGGCAAGAGGTGTTCCGCTTTCGTCATAAACAGTGCTCCAGAGCGCTTGGCAACAGGCACAACGAAACGTGTGTGCGGGATAGTGACCATTCACGCCTAGTGCTGGCAATGCACGAGCACTGCCAAAAGGCCAAGGGAGGCGCTTAGAATCCGGCTTGTGCGCAAAGCTTTCAGACTGCCAGAGGACCGGAGCTGTGGTAAGCCCACTTGCTCATTTGACGTTAGCTGTCGCCTGCAAGAACTTCACCCGCATCTGGTTTATGCTGCTACCTGTTGTTAGGCGACAACAAGGGCACATGTAGCAAATGCTTTTTCCTGGCCCATTTTGCTAGGCCACGCTCTTCTGTGGCTCTTTAGTGCTTGCCAAACTGCTATGTGCATGCTGCTGCTTCCATCTGACAAGGAGCACAACCTTCTGACAGCAGCTTTCAACTTGCCTAAGAAAGAGCTTGGCCATTTAGATGTGCTGAAAACCCGTGTGTGTGTAAGGTGCAGGTGCCAGCTCCTGACAAAGCTTTTCTCCAGGTTCAGTTTCTCCCTGCCAGACGCATTGGAAATGTTTTCCTCTGGCATTCGCAGCAAGAGTCGCAGATTGCTTAACTGAGGAGCTCTGAGAATGGAACGGCAAGAGGTGTTCCGCTTTCGTCATAAACAGTGCTCCAGAGCGCTTGGCAATGGGCACAACGAAACGTGTGTGCGGGATAGTGACCATTCACGCCTAGTGCTGGCAATGCACGAGCACTGCCAAAAGGCCAAGGGAGGCGCTTAGAATCCGGCTTGTGCGCAAAGCTTTCAGACTGCCAGAGGACCGCAGCTATGGTAAACCCGCTTGCTCATTTGACGTTAGCTGTCGCCTGCAAGAACTTCACCCGCATCTGGTTTATGCTGCTACCTGTTGTTAGGAGACAACAAGGGCACATGTAGCAAATGCTTTTTCCTGTTTCATTTTGCTAGGCCACGCTCTTCTGTGGCTCTTTAGTGCTTGCCAAACTGCTATGTGCGTGCTGCTGCTTCCATCTGACAAGGAGCACAACCTTCTGACAGCAGCTTTCAACTTGCCTAAGGAAGAGCTTGGCCATTTAGATGTGCTGCAAATCTGTGTGTGTGTAAGGTGCAGGTGCAAGCTCCTGACAATGGTGTTCTCCAGGTTCAGTTTCTATCTGCCAGACGCATTGGAAATGTTTTCCTCTGGCATTCGCACCAAGAGTCGTAGATTGCTTAACTGAGGAGCTCTGAGAATGGAACGGCAAGAGGTGTTCCGCTTTCGTCATAAACAGTGCTCCAGAGCGCTTGGCAACGGGCACAACGAAACGTGTGTGCGGGATAGTGACCATTCACACCTAGTGCTGGCAATGCACGAGCCCTGCCAAAAGGCCAAGGGAGGCGCTTAGAATCCGGCTTGTGCGCAAAGCTTTCAGACTGCCAGAGGACCGCAGCTATGGTAAACCCGCTTGCTCATTTGACGTTAGCTGTCGCCTGCAAGAACTTCACCCGCATCTGGTTTATGCTGCTACCTGTTGTTAGGCGACAACAAGGGCACATGTAGCAAATGCTTTTTCCTGGCCCATTTTGCTATGCCACGCTCTTCTGTGGCTCTTTAGTGCTTGCCAAACTGCTATGTGCGTGCTGCTGCTTCCATCTGACAAGGAGCACAACCTTCTGACAGCAGCTTTCAACTTGCCTAAGAAAGAGCTTGGCCATTTAGATGTGCTGAAAACCCGTGTGTGTGTAAGGTGCAGGTGCAAGCTCCTGACAATGGTGTTCTCCAGGTTCAGTTTCTATCTGCCAGACGCATTGGAAATGTTTTCCTCTGGCATTCGCACCAAGAGTCGTAGATTGCTTAACTGAGGAGCTCTGAGAATGGAACGGCAAGAGGTGTTCCGCTTTCGTCATAAACAGTGCTCCAGAGCGCTTGGCAACGGGCACAACGAAACGTGTGTGCGGGATAGTGACCATTCACACCTAGTGCTGGCAATGCACGAGCACTGCCAAAAGGCCAAGGGAGGCGCTTAGAATCCGGCTTGTGCGCAAAGCTTTCAGACTGCCAGAGGACCGCAGCTATGGTATACCCGCTTGCTCATTTGACGTTAGCTGCCGCCTGCAAGAACTTCACCCGCATCTGGTTTATGCTGCTACTTGTTGTTAGGCGACAACAAGGGCACATGTAGCAAATGCTTTTTCCTGTTTCATTTTGCTAGGCCACGCTCTTCTGTGGCTCTTTAGTGCTTGCCAAACTGCTATGTGCGTGCTGCTGCTTCCATCTGACAAGGAGCACAACCTTCTGACAGCAGCTTTCAACTTGCCTAAGAAAGAGCTTGGCCATTTAGATGTGCTGAAAACCCGTGTGTGTGTAAGGTGCAGGTGCAAGCTCCTGACAATGGTGTTCTCCAGGTTCAGTTTCTATCTGCCAGACGCATTGGAAATGTTTTCCTCTGGCATTCGCAGCAAGAGTCGCAGATTGCTTAACTGAGGAGCTCTGAGAATGGAACGGCAAGAGGTGTTCCGCTTTCGTCATAAACAGTGCTCCAGAGCGCTTGGCAACGGGCACAACGAAACGTGTGTGCGGGATAGTGACCATTCACACCTAGTGCTGGCAATGCACGAGCACTGCCAAAAGGCCAAGGGAGGCGCTTAGAATCCGGCTTGTGCGCAAAGCTTTCAGACTGCCAGAGGACCGCAGCTGTGGTAAACCCGCTTGCTCATTTGACGTTAGCTGTCGCCTGCAAGAACTTCACCCGCATCTGGTTTATGCTGCTACCTGTTGTTAGGCGACAACAAGGGCACATGTAGCAAATGCTTTTTCCTGTTTCATTTTGCTAGGCCACGCTCTTCTGTGGCTCTTTAGTGCTTGCCAAACTGCTATGTGCATGCTGCTGCTTCCATCTGACAAGGAGCACAACCTTCTGACAGCAGCTTTCAACTTGCCTAAGAAAGAGCTTGGCCATTTAGATGTGCTGCAAACCCGTGTGTGTGTAAGGTGCAGTTGCAAGCTCCTGACAATGGTGTTCTCCAGGTTCAGTTTCTATCTGCCAGACGCATTGGAAATGTTTTCCTCTGGCATTCGCAGCAAGAGTCGCAGATTGCTTAACTGAGGAGCTCTGAGAATGGAACGGCAAGAGGTGTTCCGCTTTCGTCATAAACAGTGCTCCAGAGCGCTTGGCAACAGGCACAACGAAACGTGTGTGCGGGATAGTGACCATTCACGCCTAGTGCTGGCAATGCACGAGCACTGCCAAAAGGCCAAGGGAGGCGCTTAGAATCCGGCTTGTGCGCAAAGCTTTCAGACTGCCAGAGGACCGGAGCTGTGGTAAGCCCACTTGCTCATTTGACGTTAGCTGTCGCCTGCAAGAACTTCACCCGCATCTGGTTTATGCTGCTACCTGTTGTTAGGCGACAACAAGGGCACATGTAGCAAATGCTTTTTCCTGGCCCATTTTGCTAGGCCACGCTCTTCTGTGGCTCTTTAGTGCTTGCCAAACTGCTATGTGCGTGCTGCTGCTTCCATCTGACAAGGAGCACAACCTTCTGACAGCAGCTTTCAACTTGCCTAAGAAAGAGCTTGGCCATTTAGATGTGCTGAAAACCCGTGTGTGTGTAAGGTGCAGGTGCCAGCTCCTGACAAAGCTTTTCTCCAGGTTCAGTTTCTCCCTGCCAGACGCATTGGAAATGTTTTCCTCTGGCATTCGCAGCAAGAGTCGCAGATTGCTTAACTGAGGAGCTCTGAGAATGGAACGGCAAGAGGTGTTCCGCTTTCGTCATAAACAGTGCTCCAGAGCGCTTGGCAACGGGCACAACGAAACGTGTGTGCGGGATAGTGACCATTCACGCCTAGTGCTGGCAATGCAGGAGCACTGCCAAAAGGCCAAGGAAGGGGCGTAGCATCCGGCTTGTGTGCAAAGCTTTCAGACTGCCAGAGGACCGCAGCTGTGGTAAGCCCGCTTGCTCATTTGACGTTAGCTGTCGCCTGCAAGAACTTCACCCGCATCTGGTTTATGCTGCTACCTGTTGTTAGGCGACAACAAGGGCACATGTAGCAAATGCTTTTTCCTGGCCCATTTTGCTATGCCACGCTCTTCTGCGGCTCTTTAATGCTTGCCAAACTGCTATGTGCGTGCTGCTGCTTCCATCTGACAAGGAGCACAACCTTCTGACAGCAGCTTTCAACTTGCCTAAGAAAGAGCTTGGCCATTTAGATGTGCTGCAAACCCGTGTGTGTGTAAGGTGAAGTTGCAAGCTCCTGACAATGGTGTTCTCCAGGTTCAGTTTCTATCTGCCAGACGCATTGGAAATGTTTTCCTCTGGCATTCGCAGCAAGAGTCGCAGATTGCTTAACTGAGGAGCTCTGAGAATGGAACGGCAAGAGGTGTTCCGCTTTCGTCATAAACAGTGCTCCAGAGCGCTTGGCAACAGGCACAACGAAACGTGTGTGCGGGATAGTGACCATTCACGCCTAGTGCTGGCAATGCACGAGCACTGCCAAAAGGCCAAGGGAGGCGCTTAGAATCCGGCTTGTGCGCAAAGCTTTCAGACTGCCAGAGGACCGGAGCTGTGGTAAGCCCACTTGCTCATTTGACGTTAGCTGTCGCCTGCAAGAACTTCACCCGCATCTGGTTTATGCTGCTACCTGTTGTTAGGCGACAACAAGGGCACATGTAGCAAATGCTTTTTCCTGGCCCATTTTGCTAGGCCACGCTCTTCTGTGGCTCTTTAGTGCTTGCCAAACTGCTATGTGCATGCTGCTGCTTCCATCTGACAAGGAGCACAACCTTCTGACAGCAGCTTTCAACTTGCCTAAGAAAGAGCTTGGCCATTTAGATGTGCTGAAAACCCGTGTGTGTGTAAGGTGCAGGTGCCAGCTCCTGACAAAGCTTTTCTCCAGGTTCAGTTTCTCCCTGCCAGACGCATTGGAAATGTTTTCCTCTGGCATTCGCAGCAAGAGTCGCAGATTGCTTAACTGAGGAGCTCTGAGAATGGAACGGCAAGAGGTGTTCCGCTTTCGTCATAAACAGTGCTCCAGAGCGCTTGGCAACGGGCACAACGAAACGTGTGTGCGGGATAGTGACCATTCACGCCTAGTGCTGGCAATGCAGGAGCACTGCCAAAAGGCCAAGGAAGGGGCGTAGCATCCGGCTTGTGTGCAAAGCTTTCAGACTGCCAGAGGACCGCAGCTGTGGTAAGCCCGCTTGCTCATTTGACGTTAGCTGTCGCCTGCAAGAACTTCACCCGCATCTGGTTTATGCTGCTACCTGTTGTTAGGCGACAACAAGGGCACATGTAGCAAATGCTTTTTCCTGGCCCATTTTGCTATGCCACGCTCTTCTGCGGCTCTTTAATGCTTGCCAAACTGCTATGTGCATGCTGCTGCTTCCATCTGACAAGGAGCACAACCTTCTGACAGCAGCTTTCAACTTGCCTAAGGAAGAGCTTGGCCATTTAGATGTGCTGCAAATCTGTGTGTGTGTAAGTTGCAGGTGCAAGCTCCTGACAATGGTGTTCTCCAGGTTCAGTTTCTATCTGCCAGACGCATTGGAAATGTTTTCCTCTGGCATTCGCAGCAAGAGTCGCAGATTGCTTAACTGAGGAGCTCTGAGAATGGAACGGCAAGAGGTGTTCCGCTTTCGTCATAAACAGTGCTCCAGAGCGCTTGGCAATGGGCACAACGAAACGTGTGTGCGGGATAGTGACCATTCACGCCTAGTGCTGGCAATGCACGAGCACTGCCAAAAGGCCAAGGGAGGCGCTTAGAATCCGGCTTGTGCGCAAAGCTTTCAGACTGCCAGAGGACCGCAGCTATGGTAAACCCGCTTGCTCATTTGACGTTAGCTGTCGCCTGCAAGAACTTCACCCGCATCTGGTTTATGCTGCTACCTGTTGTTAGGAGACAACAAGGGCACATGTAGCAAATGCTTTTTCCTGTTTCATTTTGCTAGGCCACGCTCTTCTGTGGCTCTTTAGTGCTTGCCAAACTGCTATGTGCGTGCTGCTGCTTCCATCTGACAAGGAGCACAACCTTCTGACAGCAGCTTTCAACTTGCCTAAGGAAGAGCTTGGCCATTTAGATGTGCTGCAAATCTGTGTGTGTGTAAGGTGCAGGTGCAAGCTCCTGACAATGGTGTTCTCCAGGTTCAGTTTCTATCTGCCAGACGCATTGGAAATGTTTTCCTCTGGCATTCGCACCAAGAGTCGTAGATTGCTTAACTGAGGAGCTCTGAGAATGGAACGGCAAGAGGTGTTCCGCTTTCGTCATAAACAGTGCTCCAGAGCGCTTGGCAACGGGCACAACGAAACGTGTGTGCGGGATAGTGACCATTCACACCTAGTGCTGGCAATGCACGAGCCCTGCCAAAAGGCCAAGGGAGGCGCTTAGAATCCGGCTTGTGCGCAAAGCTTTCAGACTGCCAGAGGACCGCAGCTATGGTAAACCCGCTTGCTCATTTGACGTTAGCTGTCGCCTGCAAGAACTTCACCCGCATCTGGTTTATGCTGCTACCTGTTGTTAGGCGACAACAAGGGCACATGTAGCAAATGCTTTTTCCTGGCCCATTTTGCTATGCCACGCTCTTCTGTGGCTCTTTAGTGCTTGCCAAACTGCTATGTGCGTGCTGCTGCTTCCATCTGACAAGGAGCACAACCTTCTGACAGCAGCTTTCAACTTGCCTAAGAAAGAGCTTGGCCATTTAGATGTGCTGAAAACCCGTGTGTGTGTAAGGTGCAGGTGCAAGCTCCTGACAAAGCTTTTCTCCAGGTTCAGTTTCTATCTGCCAGACGCATTGGAAATGTTTTCCTCTGGCATTCGCACCAAGAGTCGTAGATTGCTTAACTGAGGAGCTCTGAGAATGGAACGGCAAGAGGTGTTCCGCTTTCGTCATAAACAGTGCTCCAGAGCGCTTGGCAACGGGCACAACGAAACGTGTGTGCGGGATAGTGACCATTCACACCTAGTGCTGGCAATGCACGAGCACTGCCAAAAGGCCAAGGGAGGCGCTTAGAATCCGGCTTGTGCGCAAAGCTTTCAGACTGCCAGAGGACCGCAGCTATGGTATACCCGCTTGCTCATTTGACGTTAGCTGCCGCCTGCAAGAACTTCACCCGCATCTGGTTTATGCTGCTACTTGTTGTTAGGCGACAACAAGGGCACATGTAGCAAATGCTTTTTCCTGTTTCATTTTGCTAGGCCACGCTCTTCTGTGGCTCTTTAGTGCTTGCCAAACTGCTATGTGCGTGCTGCTGCTTCCATCTGACAAGGAGCACAACCTTCTGACAGCAGCTTTCAACTTGCCTAAGAAAGAGCTTGGCCATTTAGATGTGCTGAAAACCCGTGTGTGTGTAAGGTGCAGGTGCAAGCTCCTGACAATGGTGTTCTCCAGGTTCAGTTTCTATCTGCCAGACGCATTGGAAATGTTTTCCTCTGGCATTCGCAGCAAGAGTCGCAGATTGCTTAACTGAGGAGCTCTGAGAATGGAACGGCAAGAGGTGTTCCGCTTTCGTCATAAACAGTGCTCCAGAGCGCTTGGCAACGGGCACAACGAAACGTGTGTGCGGGATAGTGACCATTCACACCTAGTGCTGGCAATGCACGAGCACTGCCAAAAGGCCAAGGGAGGCGCTTAGAATCCGGCTTGTGCGCAAAGCTTTCAGACTGCCAGAGGACCGCAGCTGTGGTAAACCCGCTTGCTCATTTGACGTTAGCTGTCGCCTGCAAGAACTTCACCCGCATCTGGTTTATGCTGCTACCTGTTGTTAGGCGACAACAAGGGCACATGTAGCAAATGCTTTTTCCTGTTTCATTTTGCTAGGCCACGCTCTTCTGTGGCTCTTTAGTGCTTGCCAAACTGCTATGTGCATGCTGCTGCTTCCATCTGACAAGGAGCACAACCTTCTGACAGCAGCTTTCAACTTGCCTAAGAAAGAGCTTGGCCATTTAGATGTGCTGCAAACCCGTGTGTGTGTAAGGTGCAGTTGCAAGCTCCTGACAATGGTGTTCTCCAGGTTCAGTTTCTATCTGCCAGACGCATTGGAAATGTTTTCCTCTGGCATTCGCAGCAAGAGTCGCAGATTGCTTAACTGAGGAGCTCTGAGAATGGAACGGCAAGAGGTGTTCCGCTTTCGTCATAAACAGTGCTCCAGAGCGCTTGGCAACAGGCACAACGAAACGTGTGTGCGGGATAGTGACCATTCACGCCTAGTGCTGGCAATGCACGAGCACTGCCAAAAGGCCAAGGGAGGCGCTTAGAATCCGGCTTGTGCGCAAAGCTTTCAGACTGCCAGAGGACCGGAGCTGTGGTAAGCCCACTTGCTCATTTGACGTTAGCTGTCGCCTGCAAGAACTTCACCCGCATCTGGTTTATGCTGCTACCTGTTGTTAGGCGACAACAAGGGCACATGTAGCAAATGCTTTTTCCTGGCCCATTTTGCTAGGCCACGCTCTTCTGTGGCTCTTTAGTGCTTGCCAAACTGCTATGTGCGTGCTGCTGCTTCCATCTGACAAGGAGCACAACCTTCTGACAGCAGCTTTCAACTTGCCTAAGAAAGAGCTTGGCCATTTAGATGTGCTGAAAACCCGTGTGTGTGTAAGGTGCAGGTGCCAGCTCCTGACAAAGCTTTTCTCCAGGTTCAGTTTCTCCCTGCCAGACGCATTGGAAATGTTTTCCTCTGGCATTCGCAGCAAGAGTCGCAGATTGCTTAACTGAGGAGCTCTGAGAATGGAACGGCAAGAGGTGTTCCGCTTTCGTCATAAACAGTGCTCCAGAGCGCTTGGCAACGGGCACAACGAAACGTGTGTGCGGGATAGTGACCATTCACGCCTAGTGCTGGCAATGCAGGAGCACTGCCAAAAGGCCAAGGAAGGGGCGTAGCATCCGGCTTGTGTGCAAAGCTTTCAGACTGCCAGAGGACCGCAGCTGTGGTAAGCCCGCTTGCTCATTTGACGTTAGCTGTCGCCTGCAAGAACTTCACCCGCATCTGGTTTATGCTGCTACCTGTTGTTAGGCGACAACAAGGGCACATGTAGCAAATGCTTTTTCCTGGCCCATTTTGCTATGCCACGCTCTTCTGCGGCTCTTTAATGCTTGCCAAACTGCTATGTGCATGCTGCTGCTTCCATCTGACAAGGAGCACAACCTTCTGACAGCAGCTTTCAACTTGCCTAAGGAAGAGCTTGGCCATTTAGATGTGCTGCAAATCTGTGTGTGTGTAAGTTGCAGGTGCAAGCTCCTGACAATGGTGTTCTCCAGGTTCAGTTTCTATCTGCCAGACGCATTGGAAATGTTTTCCTCTGGCATTCGCAGCAAGAGTCGCAGATTGCTTAACTGAGGAGCTCTGAGAATGGAACGGCAAGAGGTGTTCCGCTTTCGTCATAAACAGTGCTCCAGAGCGCTTGGCAACGGGCACAACGAAACGTGTGTGCGGGATAGTGACCATTCACACCTAGTGCTGGCAATGCACGAGCACTGCCAAAAGGCCAAGGGAGGCGCTTAGCATCCGGCTTGTGCGCAAAGCTTTCAGACTGCCAGAGGACCGCAGCTATGGTAAACCCGCTTGCTCATTTGACGTTAGCTGTCGCCTGCAAGAACTTCACCCGCATCTGGTTTATGCTGCTACCTGTTGTTAGGCGACAACAAGGGCACATGTAGCAAATGCTTTTTCCTGTTTCATTTTGCTAGGCCACGCTCTTCTGTGGCTCTTTAGTGCTTGCCAAACTGCTATGTGCGTGCTGCTGCTTCCATCTGACAAGGAGCACAACCTTCTGACAGCAGCTTTCAACTTGCCTAAGAAAGAGCTTGGCCATTTAGATGTGCTGCAAACCCGTGTGTGTGTAAGGTGCAGGTGCCAACTCCTGACAAAGGTGTTCTCCAGGTTCAGTTTCTATCTGCCAGACGCATTGGAAATGTTTTCCTCTGGCATTCGCAGCAAGAGTCGCAGATTGCTTAACTGAGGAGCTCTGAGAATGGAACGGCAAGAGGTGTTCCGCTTTCGTCATAAACAGTGCTCCAGAGCGCTTGGCAACGGGCACAACGAAACGTGTGTGCGGGATAGTGACCATTCACGCCTAGTGCTGGCAATGCAGGAGCACTGCCAAAAGGCCAAGGAAGGGGCGTAGCATCCGGCTTGTGTGCAAAGCTTTCAGACTGCCAGAGGACCGTAGCTGTGGTAAGCCCGCTTGCTCATTTGACGTTAGCTGTCGCCTGCAAGAACTTCACCCGCATCTGGTTTATGCTGCTACCTGTTGTTAGGCGACAACAAGGGCACATGTAGCAAATGCTTTTTCCTGTTTCATTTTGCTAGGCCACGCTCTTCTGTGGCTCTTTAGTGCTTGCCAAACTGCTATGTGCGTGCTGCTGCTTCCATCTGACAAGGAGCACAACCTTCTGACAGCAGCTTTCAACTTGCCTAAGGAAGAGCTTGGCCATTTAGATGTGCTGCAAATCTGTGTGTGTGTAAGTTGCAGGTGCAAGCTCCTGACAATGGTGTTCTCCAGGTTCAGTTTCTATCTGCCAGACGCATTGGAAATGTTTTCCTCTGGCATTCGCAGCAAGAGTCGCAGATTGCTTAACTGAGGAGCTCTGAGAATGGAACGGCAAGAGGTGTTCCGCTTTCGTCATAAACAGTGCTCCAGAGCGCTTGGCAACGGGCACAACGAAACGTGTGTGCGGGATAGTGACCATTCACGCCTAGTGCTGGCAATGCACGAGCACTGCCAAAAGGCCAAGGGAGGCGCTTAGAATCCGGCTTGTGCGCAAAGCTTTCAGACTGCCAGAGGACCGCAGCTGTGGTAAACCCGCTTGCTCATTTGACGTTAGCTGTCGCCTGCAAGAACTTCACCCGCATCTGGTTTATGCTGCTACCTGTTGTTAGGAGACAACAAGGGCACATGTAGCAAATGCTTTTTCCTGGCCCATTTTGCTAGGCCACGCTCTTCTGTGGCTCTTTAGTGCTTGCCAAACTGCTATGTGCGTGCTGCTGCTTCCATCTGACAAGGAGCACAACCTTCTGACAGCAGCTTTCAACTTGCCTAAGGAAGAGCTTGGCCATTTAGATGTGCTGCAAATCTGTGTGTGTGTAAGGTGCAGGTGCAAGCTCCTGACAATGGTGTTCTCCAGGTTCAGTTTCTATCTGCCAGACGCATTGGAAATGTTTTCCTCTGGCATTCGCACCAAGAGTCGTAGATTGCTTAACTGAGGAGCTCTGAGAATGGAACGGCAAGAGGTGTTCCGCTTTCGTCATAAACAGTGCTCCAGAGCGCTTGGCAACGGGCACAACGAAACGTGTGTGCGGGATAGTGACCATTCACACCTAGTGCTGGCAATGCACGAGCCCTGCCAAAAGGCCAAGGGAGGCGCTTAGAATCCGGCTTGTGCGCAAAGCTTTCAGACTGCCAGAGGACCGCAGCTATGGTAAACCCGCTTGCTCATTTGACGTTAGCTGTCGCCTGCAAGAACTTCACCCGCATCTGGTTTATGCTGCTACCTGTTGTTAGGCGACAACAAGGGCACATGTAGCAAATGCTTTTTCCTGTTTCATTTTGCTATGCCACGCTCTTCTGTGGCTCTTTAGTGCTTGCCAAACTGCTATGTGCGTGCTGCTGCTTCCATCTGACAAGGAGCACAACCTTCTGACAGCAGCTTTCAACTTGCCTAAGAAAGAGCTTGGCCATTTAGATGTGCTGAAAACCCGTGTGTGTGTAAGGTGCAGGTGCAAGCTCCTGACAATGGTGTTCTCCAGGTTCAGTTTCTATCTGCCAGACACATTGGAAATGTTTTCCTCTGGCATTCGAAGCAAGAGTCGCAGATTGCTTAACTGAGGAGCTCTGAGAATGGAACGGCAAGAGGTGTTCCGCTTTCGTCATAAACAGTGCTCCAGAGCGCTTGGCAACGGGCACAACGAAACGTGTGTGCGGGATAGTGACCATTCACGCCTAGTGCTGGCAATGCAGGAGCACTGCCAAAAGGCAAAGGAAGGGGCGTAGCATCCGGCTTGTGTGCAAAGCTTTCAGACTGCCAGAGGACCGCAGCTGTGGTAAGCCCGCTTGCTCATTTGACGTTAGCTGTCGCCTGCAAGAACTTCACCCGCATCTGGTTTATGCTGCTACCTGTTGTTAGGCGACAACAAGGGCACATGTAGCAAATGCTTTTTCCTGGCCCATTTTGCTATGCCACGCTCTTCTGTGGCTCTTTAATGCTTGCCAAACTGCTATGTGCATGCTGCTGCTTCCATCTGACAAGGAGCACAACCTTCTGACAGCAGCTTTCAACTTGCCTAAGGAAGAGCTTGGCCATTTAGATGTGCTGCAAATCTGTGTGTGTGTAAGGTGCAGGTGCAAGCTCCTGACAATGGTGTTCTCCAGGTTCAGTTTCTATCTGCCAGACGCATTGGAAATGTTTTCCTCTGGCATTCGCAGCAAGAGTCGCAGATTGCTTAACTGAGGAGCTCTGAGAATGGAACGGCAAGAGGTGTTCCGCTTTCGTCATAAACAGTGCTCCAGAGCGCTTGGCAACGGGCACAACGAAACGTGTGTGCGGGATAGTGACCATTCACACCTAGTGCTGGCAATGCACGAGCACTGCCAAAAGGCCAAGGGAGGCGCTTAGAATCCGGCTTGTGCGCAAAGCTTTCAGACTGCCAGAGGACCGCAGCTATGGTATACCCGCTTGCTCATTTGACGTTAGCTGCCGCCTGCAAGAACTTCACCCGCATCTGGTTTATGCTGCTACTTGTTGTTAGGCGACAACAAGGGCACATGTAGCAAATGCTTTTTCCTGTTTCATTTTGCTAGGCCACGCTCTTCTGTGGCTCTTTTCGTGCTTGCCAAACTGCTATGTGCGTGCTGCTGCTTCCATCTGACAAGGAGCACAACCTTCTGACAGCAGCTTTCAACTTGCCTAAGAAAGAGCTTGGCCATTTAGATGTGCTGCAAACCCGTGTGTGTGTAAGGTGAAGTTGCAAGCTCCTGACAATGGTGTTCTCCAGGTTCAGTTTCTATCTGCCAGACGCATTGGAAATGTTTTCCTCTGGCATTCGCAGCAAGAGTCGCAGATTGCTTAACTGAGGAGCTCTGAGAATGGAACGGCAAGAGGTGTTCCGCTTTCGTCATAAACAGTGCTCCAGAGCGCTTGGCAACAGGCACAACGAAACGTGTGTGCGGGATAGTGACCATTCACGCCTAGTGCTGGCAATGCACGAGCACTGCCAAAAGGCCAAGGGAGGCGCTTAGAATCCGGCTTGTGCGCAAAGCTTTCAGACTGCCAGAGGACCGGAGCTGTGGTAAGCCCACTTGCTCATTTGACGTTAGCTGTCGCCTGCAAGAACTTCACCCGCATCTGGTTTATGCTGCTACCTGTTGTTAGGCGACAACAAGGGCACATGTAGCAAATGCTTTTTCCTGGCCCATTTTGCTAGGCCACGCTCTTCTGTGGCTCTTTAGTGCTTGCCAAACTGCTATGTGCGTGCTGCTGCTTCCATCTGACAAGGAGCACAACCTTCTGACAGCAGCTTTCAACTTGCCTAAGAAAGAGCTTGGCCATTTAGATGTGCTGAAAACCCGTGTGTGTGTAAGGTGCAGGTGCCAGCTCCTGACAAAGCTTTTCTCCAGGTTCAGTTTCTCCCTGCCAGACGCATTGGAAATGTTTTCCTCTGGCATTCGCAGCAAGAGTCGCAGATTGCTTAACTGAGGAGCTCTGAGAATGGAACGGCAAGAGGTGTTCCGCTTTCGTCATAAACAGTGCTCCAGAGCGCTTGGCAACGGGCACAACGAAACGTGTGTGCGGGATAGTGACCATTCACGCCTAGTGCTGGCAATGCAGGAGCACTGCCAAAAGGCCAAGGAAGGGGCGTAGCATCCGGCTTGTGTGCAAAGCTTTCAGACTGCCAGAGGACCGCAGCTGTGGTAAGCCCGCTTGCTCATTTGACGTTAGCTGTCGCCTGCAAGAACTTCACCCGCATCTGGTTTATGCTGCTACCTGTTGTTAGGCGACAACAAGGGCACATGTAGCAAATGCTTTTTCCTGGCCCATTTTGCTATGCCACGCTCTTCTGCGGCTCTTTAATGCTTGCCAAACTGCTATGTGCATGCTGCTGCTTCCATCTGACAAGGAGCACAACCTTCTGACAGCAGCTTTCAACTTGCCTAAGGAAGAGCTTGGCCATTTAGATGTGCTGCAAATCTGTGTGTGTGTAAGTTGCAGGTGCAAGCTCCTGACAATGGTGTTCTCCAGGTTCAGTTTCTATCTGCCAGACGCATTGGAAATGTTTTCCTCTGGCATTCGCAGCAAGAGTCGCAGATTGCTTAACTGAGGAGCTCTGAGAATGGAACGGCAAGAGGTGTTCCGCTTTCGTCATAAACAGTGCTCCAGAGCGCTTGGCAACGGGCACAACGAAACGTGTGTGCGGGATAGTGACCATTCACGCCTAGTGCTGGCAATGCACGAGCACTGCCAAAAGGCCAAGGGAGGCGCTTAGAATCCGGCTTGTGCGCAAAGCTTTCAGACTGCCAGAGGACCGCAGCTATGGTAAACCCGCTTGCTCATTTGACGTTAGCTGTCGCCTGCAAGAACTTCACCCGCATCTGGTTTATGCTGCTACCTGTTGTTAGGAGACAACAAGGGCACATGTAGCAAATGCTTTTTCCTGTTTCATTTTGCTAGGCCACGCTCTTCTGTGGCTCTTTAGTGCTTGCCAAACTGCTATGTGCGTGCTGCTG
Source organism: Poecile atricapillus (assembly GCF_030490865.1). Lineage (NCBI taxonomy): Eukaryota > Metazoa > Chordata > Aves > Passeriformes > Paridae > Poecile > Poecile atricapillus. The sequence continues at coordinate 1,465,862 of NC_081256.1, read as the reverse complement.
CTTCCATCTGACAAGGAGCACAACCTTCTGACAGCAGCTTTCAACTTGCCTAAGGAAGAGCTTGGCCATTTAGATGTGCTGCAAATCTGTGTGTGTGTAAGGTGCAGGTGCAAGCTCCTGACAATGGTGTTCTCCAGGTTCAGTTTCTATCTGCCAGACGCATTGGAAATGTTTTCCTCTGGCATTCGCACCAAGAGTCGTAGATTGCTTAACTGAGGAGCTCTGAGAATGGAACGGCAAGAGGTGTTCCGCTTTCGTCATAAACAGTGCTCCAGAGCGCTTGGCAACGGGCACAACGAAACGTGTGTGCGGGATAGTGACCATTCACACCTAGTGCTGGCAATGCACGAGCCCTGCCAAAAGGCCAAGGGAGGCGCTTAGAATCCGGCTTGTGCGCAAAGCTTTCAGACTGCCAGAGGACCGCAGCTATGGTAAACCCGCTTGCTCATTTGACGTTAGCTGTCGCCTGCAAGAACTTCACCCGCATCTGGTTTATGCTGCTACCTGTTGTTAGGCGACAACAAGGGCACATGTAGCAAATGCTTTTTCCTGGCCCATTTTGCTATGCCACGCTCTTCTGTGGCTCTTTAGTGCTTGCCAAACTGCTATGTGCGTGCTGCTGCTTCCATCTGACAAGGAGCACAACCTTCTGACAGCAGCTTTCAACTTGCCTAAGAAAGAGCTTGGCCATTTAGATGTGCTGAAAACCCGTGTGTGTGTAAGGTGCAGGTGCAAGCTCCTGACAAAGCTTTTCTCCAGGTTCAGTTTCTATCTGCCAGACGCATTGGAAATGTTTTCCTCTGGCATTCGCACCAAGAGTCGTAGATTGCTTAACTGAGGAGCTCTGAGAATGGAACGGCAAGAGGTGTTCCGCTTTCGTCATAAACAGTGCTCCAGAGCGCTTGGCAACGGGCACAACGAAACGTGTGTGCGGGATAGTGACCATTCACACCTAGTGCTGGCAATGCACGAGCACTGCCAAAAGGCCAAGGGAGGCGCTTAGAATCCGGCTTGTGCGCAAAGCTTTCAGACTGCCAGAGGACCGCAGCTATGGTATACCCGCTTGCTCATTTGACGTTAGCTGCCGCCTGCAAGAACTTCACCCGCATCTGGTTTATGCTGCTACTTGTTGTTAGGCGACAACAAGGGCACATGTAGCAAATGCTTTTTCCTGTTTCATTTTGCTAGGCCACGCTCTTCTGTGGCTCTTTAGTGCTTGCCAAACTGCTATGTGCGTGCTGCTGCTTCCATCTGACAAGGAGCACAACCTTCTGACAGCAGCTTTCAACTTGCCTAAGAAAGAGCTTGGCCATTTAGATGTGCTGCAAACCCGTGTGTGTGTAAGGTGCAGTTGCAAGCTCCTGACAATGGTGTTCTCCAGGTTCAGTTTCTATCTGCCAGACGCATTGGAAATGTTTTCCTCTGGCATTCGCAGCAAGAGTCGCAGATTGCTTAACTGAGGAGCTCTGAGAATGGAACGGCAAGAGGTGTTCCGCTTTCGTCATAAACAGTGCTCCAGAGCGCTTGGCAACAGGCACAACGAAACGTGTGTGCGGGATAGTGACCATTCACGCCTAGTGCTGGCAATGCACGAGCACTGCCAAAAGGCCAAGGGAGGCGCTTAGAATCCGGCTTGTGCGCAAAGCTTTCAGACTGCCAGAGGACCGGAGCTGTGGTAAGCCCACTTGCTCATTTGACGTTAGCTGTCGCCTGCAAGAACTTCACCCGCATCTGGTTTATGCTGCTACCTGTTGTTAGGCGACAACAAGGGCACATGTAGCAAATGCTTTTTCCTGGCCCATTTTGCTAGGCCACGCTCTTCTGTGGCTCTTTAGTGCTTGCCAAACTGCTATGTGCGTGCTGCTGCTTCCATCTGACAAGGAGCACAACCTTCTGACAGCAGCTTTCAACTTGCCTAAGAAAGAGCTTGGCCATTTAGATGTGCTGAAAACCCGTGTGTGTGTAAGGTGCAGGTGCCAGCTCCTGACAAAGCTTTTCTCCAGGTTCAGTTTCTCCCTGCCAGACGCATTGGAAATGTTTTCCTCTGGCATTCGCAGCAAGAGTCGCAGATTGCTTAACTGAGGAGCTCTGAGAATGGAACGGCAAGAGGTGTTCCGCTTTCGTCATAAACAGTGCTCCAGAGCGCTTGGCAACGGGCACAACGAAACGTGTGTGCGGGATAGTGACCATTCACGCCTAGTGCTGGCAATGCAGGAGCACTGCCAAAAGGCCAAGGAAGGGGCGTAGCATCCGGCTTGTGTGCAAAGCTTTCAGACTGCCAGAGGACCGCAGCTGTGGTAAGCCCGCTTGCTCATTTGACGTTAGCTGTCGCCTGCAAGAACTTCACCCGCATCTGGTTTATGCTGCTACCTGTTGTTAGGCGACAACAAGGGCACATGTAGCAAATGCTTTTTCCTGGCCCATTTTGCTATGCCACGCTCTTCTGCGGCTCTTTAATGCTTGCCAAACTGCTATGTGCATGCTGCTGCTTCCATCTGACAAGGAGCACAACCTTCTGACAGCAGCTTTCAACTTGCCTAAGGAAGAGCTTGGCCATTTAGATGTGCTGCAAATCTGTGTGTGTGTAAGTTGCAGGTGCAAGCTCCTGACAATGGTGTTCTCCAGGTTCAGTTTCTATCTGCCAGACGCATTGGAAATGTTTTCCTCTGGCATTCGCAGCAAGAGTCGCAGATTGCTTAACTGAGGAGCTCTGAGAATGGAACGGCAAGAGGTGTTCCGCTTTCGTCATAAACAGTGCTCCAGAGCGCTTGGCAACGGGCACAACGAAACGTGTGTGCGGGATAGTGACCATTCACGCCTAGTGCTGGCAATGCACGAGCCCTGCCAAAAGGCCAAGGGAGGCGCTTAGAATCCGGCTTGTGCGCAAAGCTTTCAGACTGCCAGAGGACCGCAGCTATGGTAAACCCGCTTGCTCATTTGACGTTAGCTGTCGCCTGCAAGAACTTCACCCGCATCTGGTTTATGCTGCTACCTGTTGTTAGGAGACAACAAGGGCACATGTAGCAAATGCTTTTTCCTGTTTCATTTTGCTAGGCCACGCTCTTCTGTGGCTCTTTAGTGCTTGCCAAACTGCTATGTGCGTGCTGCTGCTTCCATCTGACAAGGAGCACAACCTTCTGACAGCAGCTTTCAACTTGCCTAAGGAAGAGCTTGGCCATTTAGATGTGCTGCAAATCTGTGTGTGTGTAAGGTGCAGGTGCAAGCTCCTGACAATGGTGTTCTCCAGGTTCAGTTTCTATCTGCCAGACGCATTGGAAATGTTTTCCTCTGGCATTCGCACCAAGAGTCGTAGATTGCTTAACTGAGGAGCTCTGAGAATGGAACGGCAAGAGGTGTTCCGCTTTCGTCATAAACAGTGCTCCAGAGCGCTTGGCAACGGGCACAACGAAACGTGTGTGCGGGATAGTGACCATTCACGCCTAGTGCTGGCAATGCACGAGCCCTGCCAAAAGGCCAAGGGAGGCGCTTAGAATCCGGCTTGTGCGCAAAGCTTTCAGACTGCCAGAGGACCGCAGCTATGGTAAACCCGCTTGCTCATTTGACGTTAGCTGTCGCCTGCAAGAACTTCACCCGCATCTGGTTTATGCTGCTACCTGTTGTTAGGCGACAACAAGGGCACATGTAGCAAATGCTTTTTCCTGGCCCATTTTGCTATGCCACGCTCTTCTGTGGCTCTTTAGTGCTTGCCAAACTGCTATGTGCGTGCTGCTGCTTCCATCTGACAAGGAGCACAACCTTCTGACAGCAGCTTTCAACTTGCCTAAGAAAGAGCTTGGCCATTTAGATGTGCTGAAAACCCGTGTGTGTGTAAGGTGCAGGTGCAAGCTCCTGACAATGGTGTTCTCCAGGTTCAGTTTCTATCTGCCAGACGCATTGGAAATGTTTTCCTCTGGCATTCGCAGCAAGAGTCGCAGATTGCTTAACTGAGGAGCTCTGAGAATGGAACGGCAAGAGGTGTTCCGCTTTCGTCATAAACAGTGCTCCAGAGCGCTTGGCAACGGGCACAACGAAACGTGTGTGCGGGATAGTGACCATTCACACCTAGTGCTGGCAATGCACGAGCACTGCCAAAAGGCCAAGGGAGGCGCTTAGAATCCGGCTTGTGCGCAAAGCTTTCAGACTGCCAGAGGACCGCAGCTGTGGTAAACCCGCTTGCTCATTTGACGTTAGCTGTCGCCTGCAAGAACTTCACCCGCATCTGGTTTATGCTGCTACCTGTTGTTAGGCGACAACAAGGGCACATGTAGCAAATGCTTTTTCCTGGCCCATTTTGCTATGCCACGCTCTTCTGCGGCTCTTTAATGCTTGCCAAACTGCTATGTGCATGCTGCTGCTTCCATCTGACAAGGAGCACAACCTTCTGACAGCAGCTTTCAACTTGCCTAAGAAAGAGCTTGGCCATTTAGATGTGCTGCAAATCTGTGTGTGTGTAAGTTGCAGGTGCAAGCTCCTGACAATGGTGTTCTCCAGGTTCAGTTTCTATCTGCCAGACGCATTGGAAATGTTTTCCTCTGGCATTCGCAGCAAGAGTCGCAGATTGCTTAACTGAGGAGCTCTGAGAATGGAACGGCAAGAGGTGTTCCGCTTTCGTCATAAACAGTGCTCCAGAGCGCTTGGCAACGGGCACAACGAAACGTGTGTGCGGGATAGTGACCATTCACGCCTAGTGCTGGCAATGCACGAGCACTGCCAAAAGGCCAAGGGAGGCGCTTAGAATCCGGCTTGTGCGCAAAGCTTTCAGACTGCCAGAGGACCGCAGCTATGGTAAACCCGCTTGCTCATTTGACGTTAGCTGTCGCCTGCAAGAACTTCACCCGCATCTGGTTTATGCTGCTACCTGTTGTTAGGAGACAACAAGGGCACATGTAGCAAATGCTTTTTCCTGTTTCATTTTGCTAGGCCACGCTCTTCTGTGGCTCTTTAGTGCTTGCCAAACTGCTATGTGCGTGCTGCTGCTTCCATCTGACAAGGAGCACAACCTTCTGACAGCAGCTTTCAACTTGCCTAAGGAAGAGCTTGGCCATTTAGATGTGCTGCAAATCTGTGTGTGTGTAAGGTGCAGGTGCAAGCTCCTGACAATGGTGTTCTCCAGGTTCAGTTTCTATCTGCCAGACGCATTGGAAATGTTTTCCTCTGGCATTCGCACCAAGAGTCGTAGATTGCTTAACTGAGGAGCTCTGAGAATGGAACGGCAAGAGGTGTTCCGCTTTCGTCATAAACAGTGCTCCAGAGCGCTTGGCAACGGGCACAACGAAACGTGTGTGCGGGATAGTGACCATTCACACCTAGTGCTGGCAATGCACGAGCCCTGCCAAAAGGCCAAGGGAGGCGCTTAGAATCCGGCTTGTGCGCAAAGCTTTCAGACTGCCAGAGGACCGCAGCTATGGTAAACCCGCTTGCTCATTTGACGTTAGCTGTCGCCTGCAAGAACTTCACCCGCATCTGGTTTATGCTGCTACCTGTTGTTAGGCGACAACAAGGGCACATGTAGCAAATGCTTTTTCCTGGCCCATTTTGCTATGCCACGCTCTTCTGTGGCTCTTTAGTGCTTGCCAAACTGCTATGTGCGTGCTGCTGCTTCCATCTGACAAGGAGCACAACCTTCTGACAGCAGCTTTCAACTTGCCTAAGAAAGAGCTTGGCCATTTAGATGTGCTGAAAACCCGTGTGTGTGTAAGGTGCAGGTGCAAGCTCCTGACAAAGCTTTTCTCCAGGTTCAGTTTCTATCTGCCAGACGCATTGGAAATGTTTTCCTCTGGCATTCGCACCAAGAGTCGTAGATTGCTTAACTGAGGAGCTCTGAGAATGGAACGGCAAGAGGTGTTCCGCTTTCGTCATAAACAGTGCTCCAGAGCGCTTGGCAACGGGCACAACGAAACGTGTGTGCGGGATAGTGACCATTCACACCTAGTGCTGGCAATGCACGAGCACTGCCAAAAGGCCAAGGGAGGCGCTTAGAATCCGGCTTGTGCGCAAAGCTTTCAGACTGCCAGAGGACCGCAGCTATGGTATACCCGCTTGCTCATTTGACGTTAGCTGCCGCCTGCAAGAACTTCACCCGCATCTGGTTTATGCTGCTACTTGTTGTTAGGCGACAACAAGGGCACATGTAGCAAATGCTTTTTCCTGTTTCATTTTGCTAGGCCACGCTCTTCTGTGGCTCTTTAGTGCTTGCCAAACTGCTATGTGCGTGCTGCTGCTTCCATCTGACAAGGAGCACAACCTTCTGACAGCAGCTTTCAACTTGCCTAAGAAAGAGCTTGGCCATTTAGATGTGCTGAAAACCCGTGTGTGTGTAAGGTGCAGGTGCAAGCTCCTGACAATGGTGTTCTCCAGGTTCAGTTTCTATCTGCCAGACGCATTGGAAATGTTTTCCTCTGGCATTCGCAGCAAGAGTCGCAGATTGCTTAACTGAGGAGCTCTGAGAATGGAACGGCAAGAGGTGTTCCGCTTTCGTCATAAACAGTGCTCCAGAGCGCTTGGCAACGGGCACAACGAAACGTGTGTGCGGGATAGTGACCATTCACACCTAGTGCTGGCAATGCACGAGCACTGCCAAAAGGCCAAGGGAGGCGCTTAGAATCCGGCTTGTGCGCAAAGCTTTCAGACTGCCAGAGGACCGCAGCTGTGGTAAACCCGCTTGCTCATTTGACGTTAGCTGTCGCCTGCAAGAACTTCACCCGCATCTGGTTTATGCTGCTACCTGTTGTTAGGCGACAACAAGGGCACATGTAGCAAATGCTTTTTCCTGTTTCATTTTGCTAGGCCACGCTCTTCTGTGGCTCTTTAGTGCTTGCCAAACTGCTATGTGCATGCTGCTGCTTCCATCTGACAAGGAGCACAACCTTCTGACAGCAGCTTTCAACTTGCCTAAGAAAGAGCTTGGCCATTTAGATGTGCTGCAAACCCGTGTGTGTGTAAGGTGCAGTTGCAAGCTCCTGACAATGGTGTTCTCCAGGTTCAGTTTCTATCTGCCAGACGCATTGGAAATGTTTTCCTCTGGCATTCGCAGCAAGAGTCGCAGATTGCTTAACTGAGGAGCTCTGAGAATGGAACGGCAAGAGGTGTTCCGCTTTCGTCATAAACAGTGCTCCAGAGCGCTTGGCAACAGGCACAACGAAACGTGTGTGCGGGATAGTGACCATTCACGCCTAGTGCTGGCAATGCACGAGCACTGCCAAAAGGCCAAGGGAGGCGCTTAGAATCCGGCTTGTGCGCAAAGCTTTCAGACTGCCAGAGGACCGGAGCTGTGGTAAGCCCACTTGCTCATTTGACGTTAGCTGTCGCCTGCAAGAACTTCACCCGCATCTGGTTTATGCTGCTACCTGTTGTTAGGCGACAACAAGGGCACATGTAGCAAATGCTTTTTCCTGGCCCATTTTGCTAGGCCACGCTCTTCTGTGGCTCTTTAGTGCTTGCCAAACTGCTATGTGCGTGCTGCTGCTTCCATCTGACAAGGAGCACAACCTTCTGACAGCAGCTTTCAACTTGCCTAAGAAAGAGCTTGGCCATTTAGATGTGCTGAAAACCCGTGTGTGTGTAAGGTGCAGGTGCAAGCTCCTGACAATGGTGTTCTCCAGGTTCAGTTTCTATCTGCCAGACGCATTGGAAATGTTTTCCTCTGGCATTCGCAGCAAGAGTCGCAGATTGCTTAACTGAGGAGCTCTGAGAATGGAACGGCAAGAGGTGTTCCGCTTTCGTCATAAACAGTGCTCCAGAGCGCTTGGCAACGGGCACAACGAAACGTGTGTGCGGGATAGTGACCATTCACGCCTAGTGCTGGCAATGCAGGAGCACTGCCAAAAGGCCAAGGAAGGGGCGTAGCATCCGGCTTGTGTGCAAAGCTTTCAGACTGCCAGAGGACCGCAGCTGTGGTAAGCCCGCTTGCTCATTTGACGTTAGCTGTCGCCTGCAAGAACTTCACCCGCATCTGGTTTATGCTGCTACCTGTTGTTAGGCGACAACAAGGGCACATGTAGCAAATGCTTTTTCCTGGCCCATTTTGCTATGCCACGCTCTTCTGCGGCTCTTTAATGCTTGCCAAACTGCTATGTGCATGCTGCTGCTTCCATCTGACAAGGAGCACAACCTTCTGACAGCAGCTTTCAACTTGCCTAAGGAAGAGCTTGGCCATTTAGATGTGCTGCAAATCTGTGTGTGTGTAAGTTGCAGGTGCAAGCTCCTGACAATGGTGTTCTCCAGGTTCAGTTTCTATCTGCCAGACGCATTGGAAATGTTTTCCTCTGGCATTCGCAGCAAGAGTCGCAGATTGCTTAACTGAGGAGCTCTGAGAATGGAACGGCAAGAGGTGTTCCGCTTTCGTCATAAACAGTGCTCCAGAGCGCTTGGCAACGGGCACAACGAAACGTGTGTGCGGGATAGTGACCATTCACGCCTAGTGCTGGCAATGCACGAGCACTGCCAAAAGGCCAAGGGAGGCGCTTAGAATCCGGCTTGTGCGCAAAGCTTTCAGACTGCCAGAGGACCGCAGCTATGGTAAACCCGCTTGCTCATTTGACGTTAGCTGTCGCCTGCAAGAACTTCACCCGCATCTGGTTTATGCTGCTACCTGTTGTTAGGAGACAACAAGGGCACATGTAGCAAATGCTTTTTCCTGTTTCATTTTGCTAGGCCACGCTCTTCTGTGGCTCTTTAGTGCTTGCCAAACTGCTATGTGCGTGCTGCTGCTTCCATCTGACAAGGAGCACAACCTTCTGACAGCAGCTTTCAACTTGCCTAAGGAAGAGCTTGGCCATTTAGATGTGCTGCAAATCTGTGTGTGTGTAAGGTGCAGGTGCAAGCTCCTGACAATGGTGTTCTCCAGGTTCAGTTTCTATCTGCCAGACGCATTGGAAATGTTTTCCTCTGGCATTCGCACCAAGAGTCGTAGATTGCTTAACTGAGGAGCTCTGAGAATGGAACGGCAAGAGGTGTTCCGCTTTCGTCATAAACAGTGCTCCAGAGCGCTTGGCAACGGGCACAACGAAACGTGTGTGCGGGATAGTGACCATTCACACCTAGTGCTGGCAATGCACGAGCCCTGCCAAAAGGCCAAGGGAGGCGCTTAGAATCCGGCTTGTGCGCAAAGCTTTCAGACTGCCAGAGGACCGCAGCTATGGTAAACCCGCTTGCTCATTTGACGTTAGCTGTCGCCTGCAAGAACTTCACCCGCATCTGGTTTATGCTGCTACCTGTTGTTAGGCGACAACAAGGGCACATGTAGCAAATGCTTTTTCCTGGCCCATTTTGCTATGCCACGCTCTTCTGTGGCTCTTTAGTGCTTGCCAAACTGCTATGTGCGTGCTGCTGCTTCCATCTGACAAGGAGCACAACCTTCTGACAGCAGCTTTCAACTTGCCTAAGAAAGAGCTTGGCCATTTAGATGTGCTGAAAACCCGTGTGTGTGTAAGGTGCAGGTGCAAGCTCCTGACAAAGCTTTTCTCCAGGTTCAGTTTCTATCTGCCAGACGCATTGGAAATGTTTTCCTCTGGCATTCGCACCAAGAGTCGTAGATTGCTTAACTGAGGAGCTCTGAGAATGGAACGGCAAGAGGTGTTCCGCTTTCGTCATAAACAGTGCTCCAGAGCGCTTGGCAACGGGCACAACGAAACGTGTGTGCGGGATAGTGACCATTCACACCTAGTGCTGGCAATGCACGAGCACTGCCAAAAGGCCAAGGGAGGCGCTTAGAATCCGGCTTGTGCGCAAAGCTTTCAGACTGCCAGAGGACCGCAGCTATGGTATACCCGCTTGCTCATTTGACGTTAGCTGCCGCCTGCAAGAACTTCACCCGCATCTGGTTTATGCTGCTACTTGTTGTTAGGCGACAACAAGGGCACATGTAGCAAATGCTTTTTCCTGTTTCATTTTGCTAGGCCACGCTCTTCTGTGGCTCTTTAGTGCTTGCCAAACTGCTATGTGCGTGCTGCTGCTTCCATCTGACAAGGAGCACAACCTTCTGACAGCAGCTTTCAACTTGCCTAAGAAAGAGCTTGGCCATTTAGATGTGCTGAAAACCCGTGTGTGTGTAAGGTGCAGGTGCAAGCTCCTGACAATGGTGTTCTCCAGGTTCAGTTTCTATCTGCCAGACGCATTGGAAATGTTTTCCTCTGGCATTCGCAGCAAGAGTCGCAGATTGCTTAACTGAGGAGCTCTGAGAATGGAACGGCAAGAGGTGTTCCGCTTTCGTCATAAACAGTGCTCCAGAGCGCTTGGCAACGGGCACAACGAAACGTGTGTGCGGGATAGTGACCATTCACACCTAGTGCTGGCAATGCACGAGCACTGCCAAAAGGCCAAGGGAGGCGCTTAGAATCCGGCTTGTGCGCAAAGCTTTCAGACTGCCAGAGGACCGCAGCTGTGGTAAACCCGCTTGCTCATTTGACGTTAGCTGTCGCCTGCAAGAACTTCACCCGCATCTGGTTTATGCTGCTACCTGTTGTTAGGCGACAACAAGGGCACATGTAGCAAATGCTTTTTCCTGGCCCATTTTGCTATGCCACGCTCTTCTGCGGCTCTTTAATGCTTGCCAAACTGCTATGTGCATGCTGCTGCTTCCATCTGACAAGGAGCACAACCTTCTGACAGCAGCTTTCAACTTGCCTAAGGAAGAGCTTGGCCATTTAGATGTGCTGCAAATCTGTGTGTGTGTAAGTTGCAGGTGCAAGCTCCTGACAATGGTGTTCTCCAGGTTCAGTTTCTATCTGCCAGACGCATTGGAAATGTTTTCCTCTGGCATTCGCAGCAAGAGTCGCAGATTGCTTAACTGAGGAGCTCTGAGAATGGAACGGCAAGAGGTGTTCCGCTTTCGTCATAAACAGTGCTCCAGAGCGCTTGGCAACGGGCACAACGAAACGTGTGTGCGGGATAGTGACCATTCACGCCTAGTGCTGGCAATGCACGAGCACTGCCAAAAGGCCAAGGGAGGCGCTTAGAATCCGGCTTGTGCGCAAAGCTTTCAGACTGCCAGAGGACCGCAGCTATGGTAAACCCGCTTGCTCATTTGACGTTAGCTGTCGCCTGCAAGAACTTCACCCGCATCTGGTTTATGCTGCTACCTGTTGTTAGGAGACAACAAGGGCACATGTAGCAAATGCTTTTTCCTGTTTCATTTTGCTAGGCCACGCTCTTCTGTGGCTCTTTAGTGCTTGCCAAACTGCTATGTGCGTGCTGCTGCTTCCATCTGACAAGGAGCACAACCTTCTGACAGCAGCTTTCAACTTGCCTAAGGAAGAGCTTGGCCATTTAGATGTGCTGCAAATCTGTGTGTGTGTAAGGTGCAGGTGCAAGCTCCTGACAATGGTGTTCTCCAGGTTCAGTTTCTATCTGCCAGACGCATTGGAAATGTTTTCCTCTGGCATTCGCACCAAGAGTCGTAGATTGCTTAACTGAGGAGCTCTGAGAATGGAACGGCAAGAGGTGTTCCGCTTTCGTCATAAACAGTGCTCCAGAGCGCTTGGCAACGGGCACAACGAAACGTGTGTGCGGGATAGTGACCATTCACACCTAGTGCTGGCAATGCACGAGCCCTGCCAAAAGGCCAAGGGAGGCGCTTAGAATCCGGCTTGTGCGCAAAGCTTTCAGACTGCCAGAGGACCGCAGCTATGGTAAACCCGCTTGCTCATTTGACGTTAGCTGTCGCCTGCAAGAACTTCACCCGCATCTGGTTTATGCTGCTACCTGTTGTTAGGCGACAACAAGGGCACATGTAGCAAATGCTTTTTCCTGGCCCATTTTGCTATGCCACGCTCTTCTGTGGCTCTTTAGTGCTTGCCAAACTGCTATGTGCGTGCTGCTGCTTCCATCTGACAAGGAGCACAACCTTCTGACAGCAGCTTTCAACTTGCCTAAGAAAGAGCTTGGCCATTTAGATGTGCTGAAAACCCGTGTGTGTGTAAGGTGCAGGTGCAAGCTCCTGACAAAGCTTTTCTCCAGGTTCAGTTTCTATCTGCCAGACACATTGGAAATGTTTTCCTCTGGCATTCGAAACAAGAGTCGCAGATTGCTTAACTGAGGAGCTCTGAGAATGGAACGGCAAGAGGTGTTCCGCTTTCGTCATAAACAGTGCTCCAGAGCGCTTGGCAACGGGCACAACGAAACGTGTGTGCGGGATAGTGACCATTCACGCCTAGTGCTGGCAATGCAGGAGCACTGCCAAAAGGCAAAGGAAGGGGCGTAGCATCCGGCTTGTGTGCAAAGCTTTCAGACTGCCAGAGGACCGCAGCTGTGGTAAGCCCGCTTGCTCATTTGACGTTAGCTGTCGCCTGCAAGAACTTCACCCGCATCTGGTTTATGCTGCTACCTGTTGTTAGGCGACAACAAGGGCACATGTAGCAAATGCTTTTTCCTGGCCCATTTTGCTATGCCACGCTCTTCTGTGGCTCTTTAATGCTTGCCAAACTGCTATGTGCATGCTGCTGCTTCCATCTGACAAGGAGCACAACCTTCTGACAGCAGCTTTCAACTTGCCTAAGGAAGAGCTTGGCCATTTAGATGTGCTGCAAATCTGTGTGTGTGTAAGGTGCAGGTGCAAGCTCCTGACAATGGTGTTCTCCAGGTTCAGTTTCTATCTGCCAGACGCATTGGAAATGTTTTCCTCTGGCATTCGCACCAAGAGTCGTAGATTGCTTAACTGAGGAGCTCTGAGAATGGAACGGCAAGAGGTGTTCCGCTTTCGTCATAAACAGTGCTCCAGAGCGCTTGGCAACGGGCACAACGAAACGTGTGTGCGGGATAGTGACCATTCACACCTAGTGCTGGCAATGCACGAGCACTGCCAAAAGGCCAAGGGAGGCGCTTAGAATCCGGCTTGTGCGCAAAGCTTTCAGACTGCCAGAGGACCGCAGCTATGGTATACCCGCTTGCTCATTTGACGTTAGCTGCCGCCTGCAAGAACTTCACCCGCATCTGGTTTATGCTGCTACTTGTTGTTAGGCGACAACAAGGGCACATGTAGCAAATGCTTTTTCCTGTTTCATTTTGCTAGGCCACGCTCTTCTGTGGCTCTTTAGTGCTTGCCAAACTGCTATGTGCGTGCTGCTGCTTCCATCTGACAAGGAGCACAACCTTCTGACAGCAGCTTTCAACTTGCCTAAGAAAGAGCTTGGCCATTTAGATGTGCTGAAAACCCGTGTGTGTGTAAGGTGCAGGTGCAAGCTCCTGACAAAGCTTTTCTCCAGGTTCAGTTTCTCCCTGCCAGACACATTGGAAATGTTTTCCTCTGGCATTCGAAGCAAGAGTCGCAGATTGCTTAACTGAGGAGCTCTGAGAATGGAACGGCAAGAGGTGTTCCGCTTTCGTCATAAACAGTGCTCCAGAGCGCTTGGCAACGGGCACAACGAAACGTGTGTGCGGGATAGTGACCATTCACGCCTAGTGCTGGCAATGCACGAGCACTGCCAAAAGGCCAAGGGAGGCGCTTAGCATCCGGCTTGTGGGCAAAGCTTTCAGACTGCCAGAGGACCGCAGCTATGGTAAACCCGCTTGCTCATTTGACGTTAGCTGTCGCCTGCAAGAACTTCACCCGCATCTGGTTTATGCTGCTACCTGTTGTTAGGCGACAACAAGGGCACATGTAGCAAATGCTTTTTCCTGTTTCATTTTGCTAGGCCACGCTCTTCTGTGGCTCTTTAGTGCTTGCCAAACTGCTATGTGCGTGCTGCTGCTTCCATCTGACAAGGAGCACAACCTTCTGACAGCAGCTTTCAACTTGCCTAAGAAAGAGCTTGGCCATTTAGATGTGCTGCAAATCTGTGTGTGTGTAAGGTGCAGGTGCAAGCTCCTGACAATGGTGTTCTGCAGGTTCAGTTTCTATCTGCCAGACGCATTGGAAATGTTTTCCTCTGGCATTCGCAGCAAGAGTCGCAGATTGCTTAACTGAGGAGCTCTGAGAATGGAACGGCAAGAGGTGTTCCGCTTTCGTCATAAACAGTGCTCCAGAGCGCTTGGCAACGGGCACAACGAAACGTGTGTGCGGGATAGTGACGATTCACGCCTAGTGCTGGCAATGCAGGAGCACTGCCAAAAGGCCAAGGGAGGCGCTTAGAATCCGGCTTGTGCGCAAAGCTTTCAGACTGCCAGAGGACCGCAGCTGTGGTAAGCCCGCTTGCTCATTTGACGTTAGCTGTCGCCTGCAAGAACTTCACCCGCATCTGGTTTATGCTGCTACCTGTTGTTAGGCGACAACAAGGGCACATGTAGCAAATGCTTTTTCCTGGCCCATTTTGCTAGGCCACGCTCTTCTGTGGCTCTTTAGTGCTTGCCAAACTGCTATGTGCGTGCTGCTGCTTCCATCTGACAAGGAGCACAACCTTCTGACAGCAGCTTTCAACTTGCCTAAGAAAGAGCTTGGCCATTTAGATGTGCTGCAAATCTGTGTGTGTGTAAGGTACAGGTGCAAGCTCCTGACAAAGGTGTTCTCCAGGTTCAGTTTCTCCCTGCCAGACGCATTGGAAATGTTTTCCTCTGGCATTCGCAGCAAGAGTCGCAGATTGCTTAACTGAGGAGCTCTGAGAATGGAACGGCAAGAGGTGTTCCGCTTCCGCCATAAACAGTGCTCCAGAGCGCTTGGCAACGGGCACAACGAAAACGTGTGTGCGGGATAGTGACCATTCACGCCTAGTGCTGGCAATGCACGAGCACTGCCAAAAGGCCAAGGGAGGCGCTTAGCATCCGGCTTGTGCGCAAAGCTTTCAGACTGCCAGAGGACCGCAGCTATGGTAAACCCGCTTGCTCATTTGACGTTAGCTGTCGCCTGCAAGAACTTCACCCGCATCTGGTTTATGCTGCTACCTGTTGTTAGGAGACAACAAGGGCACATGTAGCAAATGCTTTTTCCTGTTTCATTTTGCTAGGCCACGCTCTTCTGTGGCTCTTTAGTGCTTGCCAAACTGCTATGTGCGTGCTGCTGCTTCCATCTGACAAGGAGCACAACCTTCTGACAGCAGCTTTCAACTTGCCTAAGAAAGAGCTTGGCCATTTAGATGTGCTGAAAACCCGTGTGTGTGTAAGGTGCAGGTGCAAGCTCCTGACAAAGCTTTTCTCCAGGTTCAGTTTCTCCCTGCCAGACACATTGGAAATGTTTTCCTCTGGCATTCGAAGCAAGAGTCGCAGATTGCTTAACTGAGGAGCTCTGAGAATGGAACGGCAAGAGGTGTTCCGCTTTCGTCATAAACAGTGCTCCAGAGCGCTTGGCAACGGGCACAACGAAACGTGTGTGCGGGATAGTGACCATTCACGCCTAGTGCTGGCAATGCAGGAGCACTGCCAAAAGGCCAAGGAAGGGGCGTAGCATCCGGCTTGTGTGCAAAGCTTTCAGACTGCCAGAGGACCGCAGCTGTGGTAAGCCCGCTTGCTCATTTGACGTTAGCTGTCGCCTGCAAGAACTTCACCCGCATCTGGTTTATGCTGCTACCTGTTGTTAGGCGACAACAAGGGCACATGTAGCAAATGCTTTTTCCTGGCCCATTTTGCTAGGCCACGCTCTTCTGTGGCTCTTTAATGCTTGCCAAACTGCTATGTGCATGCTGCTGCTTCCATCTGACAAGGAGCACAACCTTCTGACAGCAGCTTTCAACTTGCCTAAGGAAGAGCTTGGCCATTTAGATGTGCTGCAAATCTGTGTGTGTGTAAGGTACAGGTGCAAGCTCCTGACAAAGGTGTTCTCCAGGTTCAGTTTCTCCCTGCCAGATGCATTGGAAATGTTTTCCTCTGGCATTCGCAGCAAGAGTCGCAGATTGCTTAACTGAGGAGCTCTGAGAATGGAACGGCAAGAGGTGTTCCGCTTTCGTCATAAACAGTGCTCCAGAGCGCTTGGCAACGGGCACAACGAAACGTGTGTGCGGGATAGTGACCATTCACGCCTAGTGCTGGCAATGCACGAGCACTGCCAAAAGGCCAAGGGAGGCGCTTAGCATCCGGCTTGTGGGCAAAGCTTTCAGACTGCCAGAGGACCGCAGCTATGGTAAACCCGCTTGCTCATTTGACGTTAGCTGTCGCCTGCAAGAACTTCACCCGCATCTGGTTTATGCTGCTACCTGTTGTTAGGCGACAACAAGGGCACATGTAGCAAATGCTTTTTCCTGTTTCATTTTGCTAGGCCACGCTCTTCTGTGGCTCTTTAGTGCTTGCCAAACTGCTATGTGCATGCTGCTGCTTCCATCTGACAAGGAGCACAACCTTCTGACAGCAGCTTTCAACTTGCCTAAGAAAGAGCTTGGCCATTTAGATGTGCTGCAAACCCGTGTGTGTGTAAGGTGCAGGTGCAAGCTCCTGACAATGGTGTTCTCCAGGTTCAGTTTCTATCTGCCAGACGCATTGGAAATGTTTTCCTCTGGCATTCGCAGCAAGAGTCGCAGATTGCTTAACTGAGGCGCTCTGAGAATGGAACGGCAAGAGGTGTTCCGCTTTCGTCATAAACAGTGCTCCAGAGCGCTTGGCAACGGGCACAACGAAACGTGTGTGCGGGATAGTGACCATTCACGCCTAGTGCTGGCAATGCACGAGCACTGCCAAAAGGCAAAGGAAGGCGCTTAGCATCCGGCTTGTGCGCAAAGCTTTCAGACTGCCAGAGGACCGCAGCTGTGGTAAGCCCGCTTGCTCATTTGACGTTAGCTGTCGCCTGCAAGAACTTCACCCGCATCTGGTTTATGCTGCTACCTGTTGTTAGGCGACAACAAGGGCACATGTAGCAAATGCTTTTTCCTGGCCCATTTTGCTAGGCCACGCTCTTCTGTGGCTCTTTAGTGCTTGCCAAACTGCTATGTGCGTGCTGCTGCTTCCATCTGACAAGGAGCACAACCTTCTGACAGCAGCTTTCAACTTGCCTAAGGAAGAGCTTGGCCATTTAGATGTGCTGCAAATCTGTGTGTGTGTAAGGTACAGGTGCAAGCTCCTGACAAAGGTGTTCTCCAGGTTCAGTTTCTATCTGCCAGACACATTGGAAATGTTTTCCTCTGGCATTCGCAGCAAGAGTCGCAGATTGCTTAACTGAGGAGCTCTGAGAATGGAACGGCAAGAGGTGTTCCGCTTCCGCCATAAACAGTGCTCCAGAGCGCTTGGCAACGGGCACAACGAAACGTGTGTGCGGGATAGTGACCATTCACACCTAGTGCTGGCAATGCACGAGCACTGCCAAAAGGCCAAGGGAGGCGCTTAGCATCCGGCTTGTGCGCAAAGCTTTCAGACTGCCAGAGGACCGCAGCTATGGTAAACCCGCTTGCTCATTTGACGTTAGCTGTCGCCTGCAAGAACTTCACCCGCATCTGGTTTATGCTGCTACCTGTTGTTAGGAGACAACAAGGGCACATGTAGCAAATGCTTTTTCCTGTTTCATTTTGCTAGGCCACGCTCTTCTGTGGCTCTTTAGTGCTTGCCAAACTGCTATGTGCGTGCTGCTGCTTCCATCTGACAAGGAGCACAACCTTCTGACAGCAGCTTTCAACTTGCCTAAGAAAGAGCTTGGCCATTTAGATGTGCTGCAAATCTGTGTGTGTGTAAGGTGCAGGTGCAAGCTCCTGACAATGGTGTTCTCCAGGTTCAGTTTCTATCTGCCAGACACATTGGAAATGTTTTCCTCTGGCATTCGCACCAAGAGTCGTAGATTGCTTAACTGAGGAGCTCTGAGAATGGAACGGCAAGAGGTGTTCCGCTTTCGTCATAAACAGTGCTCCAGAGCGCTTGGCAACGGGCACAACGAAACGTGTGTGCGGGATAGTGACCATTCACACCTAGTGCTGGCAATGCACGAGCACTGCCAAAAGGCCAAGGGAGGCGCTTAGAATCCGGCTTGTGCGCAAAGCTTTCAGACTGCCAGAGGACCGCAGCTATGGTAAACCCGCTTGCTCATTTGACGTTAGCTGTCGCCTGCAAGAACTTCACCCGCATCTGGTTTATGCTGCTACCTGTTGTTAGGCGACAACAAGGGCACATGTAGCAAATGCTTTTTCCTGTTTCATTTTGCTATGCCACGCTCTTCTGTGGCTCTTTAGTGCTTGCCAAACTGCTATGTGCGTGCTGCTGCTTCCATCTGACAAGGAGCACAACCTTCTGACAGCAGCTTTCAACTTGCCTAAGAAAGAGCTTGGCCATTTAGATGTGCTGAAAACCCGTGTGTGTGTAAGGTGCAGGTGCAAGCTCCTGACAAAGCTTTTCTCCAGGTTCAGTTTCTATCTGCCAGACACATTGGAAATGTTTTCCTCTGGCATTCGAAGCAAGAGTCGCAGATTGCTTAACTGAGGAGCTCTGAGAATGGAACGGCAAGAGGTGTTCCGCTTTCGTCATAAACAGTGCTCCAGAGCGCTTGGCAACGGGCACAACGAAACGTGTGTGCGGGATAGTGACCATTCACGCCTAGTGCTGGCAATGCAGGAGCACTGCCAAAAGGCCAAGGAATCGGCGTAGCATCCGGCTTGTGTGCAAAGCTTTCAGACTGCCAGAGGACCGCAGCTGTGGTAAGCCCGCTTGCTCATTTGACGTTAGCTGTCGCCTGCAAGAACTTCACCCGCATCTGGTTTATGCTGCTACCTGTTGTTAGGCGACAACAAGGGCACATGTAGCAAATGCTTTTTCCTGTTTCATTTTGCTAGGCCACGCTCTTCTGTGGCTCTTTAATGCTTGCCAAACTGCTATGTGCATGCTGCTGCTTCCATCTGACAAGGAGCACAACCTTCTGACAGCAGCTTTCAACTTGCCTAAGGAAGAGCTTGGCCATTTAGATGTGCTGCAAATCTGTGTGTGTGTAAGGTGCAGGTGCAAGCTCCTGACAATGGTGTTCTCCAGGTTCAGTTTCTATCTGCCAGACGCATTGGAAATGTTTTCCTCTGGCATTCGCACCAAGAGTCGTAGATTGCTTAACTGAGGAGCTCTGAGAATGAAACGGCAAGAGGTGTTCCGCTTTCGTCATAAACAGTGCTCCAGAGCGCTTGGCAACGGGCACAACGAAACGTGTGTGCGGGATAGTGACCATTCACACCTAGTGCTGGCAATGCACGAGCACTGCCAAAAGGCCAAGGGAGGCGCTTAGAATCCGGCTTGTGCGCAAAGCTTTCAGACTGCCAGAGGACCGCAGCTATGGTATACCCGCTTGCTCATTTGACGTTAGCTGCCGCCTGCAAGAACTTCACCCGCATCTGGTTTATGCTGCTACTTGTTGTTAGGCGACAACAAGGGCACATGTAGCAAATGCTTTTTCCTGTTTCATTTTGCTAGGCCACGCTCTTCTGTGGCTCTTTAGTGCTTGCCAAACTGCTATGTGCGTGCTGCTGCTTCCATCTGACAAGGAGCACAACCTTCTGACAGCAGCTTTCAACTTGCCTAAGGAAGAGCTTGGCCATTTAGATGTGCTGAAAACCCGTGTGTGTGTAAGGTGCAGGTGCAAGCTCCTGACAAAGCTTTTCTCCAGGTTCAGTTTCTCCCTGCCAGACACATTGGAAATGTTTTCCTCTGGCATTCGAAGCAAGAGTCGCAGATTGCTTAACTGAGGAGCTCTGAGAATGGAACGGCAAGAGGTGTTCCGCTTTCGTCATAAACAGTGCTCCAGAGCGCTTGGCAACGGGCACAACGAAACGTGTGTGCGGGATAGTGACCATTCACGCCTAGTGCTGGCAATGCAGGAGCACTGCCAAAAGGCCAAGGAATCGGCGTAGCATCCGGCTTGTGTGCAAAGCTTTCAGACTGCCAGAGGACCGCAGCTGTGGTAAGCCCGCTTGCTCATTTGACGTTAGCTGTCGCCTGCAAGAACTTCACCCGCATCTGGTTTATGCTGCTACCTGTTGTTAGGCGACAACAAGGGCACATGTAGCAAATGCTTTTTCCTGTTTCATTTTGCTAGGCCACGCTCTTCTGTGGCTCTTTAGTGCTTGCCAAACTGCTATGTGCATGCTGCTGCTTCCATCTGACAAGGAGCACAACCTTCTGACAGCAGCTTTCAACTTGCCTAAGAAAGAGCTTGGCCATTTAGATGTGCTGCAAACCCGTGTGTGTGTAAGGTGCAGGTGCAAGCTCCTGACAATGGTGTTCTCCAGGTTCAGTTTCTATCTGCCAGACGCATTGGAAATGTTTTCCTCTGGCATTCGCAGCAAGAGTCGCAGATTGCTTAACTGAGGCGCTCTGAGAATGGAACGGCAAGAGGTGTTCCGCTTTCGTCATAAACAGTGCTCCAGAGCGCTTGGCAACGGGCACAACGAAACGTGTGTGCGGGATAGTGACCATTCACGCCTAGTGCTGGCAATGCACGAGCACTGCCAAAAGGCAAAGGAAGGCGCTTAGCATCCGGCTTGTGCGCAAAGCTTTCAGACTGCCAGAGGACCGCAGCTGTGGTAAGCCCGCTTGCTCATTTGACGTTAGCTGTCGCCTGCAAGAACTTCACCCGCATCTGGTTTATGCTGCTACCTGTTGTTAGGCGACAACAAGGGCACATGTAGCAAATGCTTTTTCCTGTTTCATTTTGCTAGGCCACGCTCTTCTGTGGCTCTTTAATGCTTACCAAACTGCTATGTGCCTGCTGCTGCTTCCATCTGACAAGGAGCACAACCTTCTGACAGCAGCTTTCAACTTGCCTAAGGAAGAGCTTGGCCATTTAGATGTGCTGCAAATCTGTGTGTGTGTAAGGTGCAGGTGCAAGCTCCTGACAATGGTGTTCTCCAGGTTCAGTTTCTATCTGCCAGACGCATTGGAAATATTTTCCTCTGGCATTCGCAGCAAGAGTCGTAGATTGCTTAACTGAGGAGCTCTGAGAATGGAACGGCAAGAGGTGTTCCGCTTTCGTCATAAACAGTGCTCCAGAGCGCTTGGAACGGGCACAACGAAACGTGTGTGCGGGATAGTGACCATTCACACCTAGTGCTGGCAATGCACGAGCACTGCCAAAAGGCCAAGGGAGGCGCTTAGAATCCGGCTTGTGCGCAAAGCTTTCAGACTGCCAGAGGACCGCAGCTATGGTATACCCGCTTGCTCATTTGACGTTAGCTGCCGCCTGCAAGAACTTCACCCGCATCTGGTTTATGCTGCTACCTGTTGTTAGGCGACAACAAGGGCACATGTAGCAAATGCTTTTTCCTGTTTCATTTTGCTAGGCCACGCTCTTCTGTGGCTCTTTAGTGCTTGCCAAACTGCTATGTGCGTGCTGCTGCTTCCATCTGACAAGGAGCACAACCTTCTGACAGCAGCTTTCAACTTGCCTAAGAAAGAGCTTGGCCATTTAGATGTGCTGAAAACCCGTGTGTGTGTAAGGTGCAGGTGCCAGCTCCTGACAAAGCTTTTCTCCAGGTTCAGTTTCTCCCTGCCAGACACATTGGAAATGTTTTCCTCTGGCATTCGAAGCAAGAGTCGCAGATTGCTTAACTGAGGAGCTCTGAGAATGGAACGGCAAGAGGTGTTCCGCTTTCGTCATAAACAGTGCTCCAGAGCGCTTGGCAACGGGCACAACGAAACGTGTGTGCGGGATAGTGACCATTCACGCCTAGTGCTGGCAATGCAGGAGCACTGCCAAAAGGCCAAGGAAGGGGCGTAGCATCCGGCTTGTGTGCAAAGCTTTCAGACTGCCAGAGGACCGCAGCTGTGGTAAGCCCGCTTGCTCATTTGACGTTAGCTGTCGCCTGCAAGAACTTCACCCGCATCTGGTTTATGCTGCTACCTGTTGTTAGGCGACAACAAGGGCACATGTAGCAAATGCTTTTTCCTGTTTCATTTTGCTAGGCCACGCTCTTCTGTGGCTCTTTAGTGCTTGCCAAACTGCTATGTGCATGCTGCTGCTTCCATCTGACAAGGAGCACAACCTTCTGACAGCAGCTTTCAACTTGCCTAAGAAAGAGCTTGGCCATTTAGATGTGCTGCAAACCCGTGTGTGTGTAAGGTGCAGGTGCAAGCTCCTGACAATGGTGTTCTCCAGGTTCAGTTTCTATCTGCCAGACGCATTGGAAATGTTTTCCTCTGGCATTCGCAGCAAGAGTCGCAGATTGCTTAACTGAGGCGCTCTGAGAATGGAACGGCAAGAGGTGTTCCGCTTTCGTCATAAACAGTGCTCCAGAGCGCTTGGCAACGGGCACAACGAAACGTGTGTGCGGGATAGTGACCATTCACGCCTAGTGCTGGCAATGCACGAGCACTGCCAAAAGGCAAAGGAAGGCGCTTAGCATCCGGCTTGTGCGCAAAGCTTTCAGACTGCCAGAGGACCGCAGCTATGGTAAGCCCGCTTGCTCATTTGACGTTAGCTGTCGCCTGCAAGAACTTCACCCGCATCTGGTTTATGCTGCTACCTGTTGTTAGGCGACAACAAGGGCACATGTAGCAAATGCTTTTTCCTGTTTCATTTTGCTAGGCCACGCTCTTCTGTGGCTCTTTAATGCTTACCAAACTGCTATGTGCATGCTGCTGCTTCCATCTGACAAGGAGCACAACCTTCTGACAGCAGCTTTCAACTTGCCTAAGGAAGAGCTTGGCCATTTAGATGTGCTGCAAATCTGTGTGTGTGTAAGGTGCAGGTGCAAGCTCCTGACAATGGTGTTCTCCAGGTTCAGTTTCTATCTGCCAGACGCATTGGAAATGTTTTCCTCTGGCATTCGCACCAAGAGTCGTAGATTGCTTAACTGAGGAGCTCTGAGAATGGAACGGCAAGAGGTGTTCCGCTTTCGTCATAAACAGTGCTCCAGAGCGCTTGGAACGGGCACAACGAAACGTGTGTGCGGGATAGTGACCATTCACACCTAGTGCTGGCAATGCACGAGCACTGCCAAAAGGCCAAGGGAGGCGCTTAGAATCCGGCTTGTGCGCAAAGCTTTCAGACTGCCAGAGGACCGCAGCTATGGTAAACCCGCTTGCTCATTTGACGTTAGCTGTCGCCTGCAAGAACTTCACCCGCATCTGGTTTATGCTGCTACCTGTTGTTAGGCGACAACAAGGGCACATGTAGCAAATGCTTTTTCCTGTTTCATTTTGCTAGGCCACGCTCTTCTGTGGCTCTTTAGTGCTTGCCAAACTGCTATGTGCGTGCTGCTGCTTCCATCTGACAAGGAGCACAACCTTCTGACAGCAGCTTTCAACTTGCCTAAGAAAGAGCTTGGCCATTTAGATGTGCTGCAAACCCGTGTGTGTGTAAGGTGCAGGTGCAAGCTCCTGACAATGGTGTTCTCCAGGTTCAGTTTCTATCTGCCAGACGCATTGGAAATGTTTTCCTCTGGCATTCGCAGCAAGAGTCGCAGATTGCTTAACTGAGGCGCTCTGAGAATGGAACGGCAAGAGGTGTTCCGCTTTCGTCATAAACAGTGCTCCAGAGCGCTTGGCAACGGGCACAACGAAACGTGTGTGCGGGATAGTGACCATTCACGCCTAGTGCTGGCAATGCACGAGCACTGCCAAAAGGCAAAGGAAGGCGCTTAGCATCCGGCTTGTGCGCAAAGCTTTCAGACTGCCAGAGGACCGCAGCTGTGGTAAGCCCGCTTGCTCATTTGACGTTAGCTGTCGCCTGCAAGAACTTCACCCGCATCTGGTTTATGCTGCTACCTGTTGTTAGGCGACAACAAGGGCACATGTAGCAAATGCTTTTTCCTGTTTCATTTTGCTAGGCCACGCTCTTCTGTGGCTCTTTAATGCTTACCAAACTGCTATGTGCATGCTGCTGCTTCCATCTGACAAGGAGCACAACCTTCTGACAGCAGCTTTCAACTTGCCTAAGGAAGAGCTTGGCCATTTAGATGTGCTGCAAATCTGTGTGTGTGTAAGGTACAGGTGCAAGCTCCTGAC
Source organism: Poecile atricapillus (assembly GCF_030490865.1). Classification (NCBI taxonomy): domain Eukaryota; kingdom Metazoa; phylum Chordata; class Aves; order Passeriformes; family Paridae; genus Poecile; species Poecile atricapillus. The sequence goes on along the minus strand of NC_081256.1, from coordinate 1,442,105 downwards.
AAAGGTGTTCTCCAGGTTCAGTTTCTATCTGCCAGACACATTGGAAATGTTTTCCTCTGGCATTCGCAGCAAGAGTCGCAGATTGCTTAACTGAGGAGCTCTGAGAATGGAACGGCAAGAGGTGTTCCGCTTCCGCCATAAACAGTGCTCCAGAGCGCTTGGCAACGGGCACAACGAAACGTGTGTGCGGGATAGTGACCATTCACACCTAGTGCTGGCAATGCACGAGCACTGCCAAAAGGCCAAGGGAGGCGCTTAGCATCCGGCTTGTGCGCAAAGCTTTCAGACTGCCAGAGGACCGCAGCTATGGTAAACCCGCTTGCTCATTTGACGTTAGCTGTCGCCTGCAAGAACTTCACCCGCATCTGGTTTATGCTGCTACCTGTTGTTAGGAGACAACAAGGGCACATGTAGCAAATGCTTTTTCCTGTTTCATTTTGCTAGGCCACGCTCTTCTGTGGCTCTTTAGTGCTTGCCAAACTGCTATGTGCGTGCTGCTGCTTCCATCTGACAAGGAGCACAACCTTCTGACAGCAGCTTTCAACTTGCCTAAGAAAGAGCTTGGCCATTTAGATGTGCTGCAAATCTGTGTGTGTGTAAGGTGCAGGTGCAAGCTCCTGACAATGGTGTTCTCCAGGTTCAGTTTCTATCTGCCAGACGCATTGGAAATGTTTTCCTCTGGCATTCGCACCAAGAGTCGTAGATTGCTTAACTGAGGAGCTCTGAGAATGGAACGGCAAGAGGTGTTCCGCTTTCGTCATAAACAGTGCTCCAGAGCGCTTGGCAACGGGCACAACGAAACGTGTGTGCGGGATAGTGACCATTCACACCTAGTGCTGGCAATGCACGAGCACTGCCAAAAGGCCAAGGGAGGCGCTTAGAATCCGGCTTGTGCGCAAAGCTTTCAGACTGCCAGAGGACCGCAGCTATGGTAAACCCGCTTGCTCATTTGACGTTAGCTGTCGCCTGCAAGAACTTCACCCGCATCTGGTTTATGCTGCTACCTGTTGTTAGGCGACAACAAGGGCACATGTAGCAAATGCTTTTTCCTGGCCCATTTTGCTATGCCACGCTCTTCTGTGGCTCTTTAGTGCTTGCCAAACTGCTATGTGCGTGCTGCTGCTTCCATCTGACAAGGAGCACAACCTTCTGACAGCAGCTTTCAACTTGCCTAAGAAAGAGCTTGGCCATTTAGATGTGCTGAAAACCCGTGTGTGTGTAAGGTGCAGGTGCAAGCTCCTGACAAAGCTTTTCTCCAGGTTCAGTTTCTCCCTGCCAGACACATTGGAAATGTTTTCCTCTGGCATTCGAAGCAAGAGTCGCAGATTGCTTAACTGAGGAGCTCTGAGAATGGAACGGCAAGAGGTGTTCCGCTTTCGTCATAAACAGTGCTCCAGAGCGCTTGGCAACGGGCACAACGAAACGTGTGTGCGGGATAGTGACCATTCACGCCTAGTGCTGGCAATGCAGGAGCACTGCCAAAAGGCCAAGGAATCGGCGTAGCATCCGGCTTGTGTGCAAAGCTTTCAGACTGCCAGAGGACCGCAGCTGTGGTAAGCCCGCTTGCTCATTTGACGTTAGCTGTCGCCTGCAAGAACTTCACCCGCATCTGGTTTATGCTGCTACCTGTTGTTAGGCGACAACAAGGGCACATGTAGCAAATGCTTTTTCCTGTTTCATTTTGCTAGGCCACGCTCTTCTGTGGCTCTTTAATGCTTGCCAAACTGCTATGTGCATGCTGCTGCTTCCATCTGTCAAGGAGCACAACCTTCTGACAGCAGCTTTCAACTTGCCTAAGGAAGAGCTTGGCCATTTAGATGTGCTGCAAATCTGTGTGTGTGTAAGGTGCAGGTGCAAGCTCCTGACAATGGTGTTCTGCAGGTTCAGTTTCTATCTGCCAGACGCATTGGAAATGTTTTCCTCTGGCATTCGCAGCAAGAGTCGTAGATTGCTTAACTGAGGAGCTCTGAGAATGAAACGGCAAGAGGTGTTCCGCTTTCGTCATAAACAGTGCTCCAGAGCGCTTGGCAACGGGCACAACGAAACGTGTGTGCGGGATAGTGACCATTCACACCTAGTGCTGGCAATGCACGAGCACTGCCAAAAGGCCAAGGGAGGCGCTTAGAATCCGGCTTGTGCGCAAAGCTTTCAGACTGCCAGAGGACCGCAGCTATGGTATACCCGCTTGCTCATTTGACGTTAGCTGCCGCCTGCAAGAACTTCACCCGCATCTGGTTTATGCTGCTACTTGTTGTTAGGCGACAACAAGGGCACATGTAGCAAATGCTTTTTCCTGTTTCATTTTGCTAGGCCACGCTCTTCTGTGGCTCTTTAGTGCTTGCCAAACTGCTATGTGCGTGCTGCTGCTTCCATCTGACAAGGAGCACAACCTTCTGACAGCAGCTTTCAACTTGCCTAAGAAAGAGCTTGGCCATTTAGATGTGCTGAAAACCCGTGTGTGTGTAAGGTGCAGGTGCAAGCTCCTGACAAAGCTTTTCTCCAGGTTCAGTTTCTATCTGCCAGACACATTGGAAATGTTTTCCTCTGGCATTCGCAGCAAGAGTCGCAGATTGCTTAACTGAGGAGCTCTGAGAATGGAACGGCAAGAGGTGTTCCGCTTTCGTCATAAACAGTGCTCCAGAGCGCTTGGCAACGGGCACAACGAAACGTGTGTGCGGGATAGTGACCATTCACGCCTAGTGCTGGCAATGCACGAGCACTGCCAAAAGGCCAAGGAATCGGCGTAGCATCCGGCTTGTGTGCAAAGCTTTCAGACTGCCAGAGGACCGCAGCTGTGGTAAGCCCGCTTGCTCATTTGACGTTAGCTGTCGCCTGCAAGAACTTCACCCGCATCTGGTTTATGCTGCTACCTGTTGTTAGGCGACAACAAGGGCACATGTAGCAAATGCTTTTTCCTGTTTCATTTTGCTAGGCCACGCTCTTCTGTGGCTCTTTAGTGCTTGCCAAACTGCTATGTGCATGCTGCTGCTTCCATCTGACAAGGAGCACAACCTTCTGACAGCAGCTTTCAACTTGCCTAAGAAAGAGCTTGGCCATTTAGATGTGCTGCAAACCCGTGTGTGTGTAAGGTGCAGGTGCAAGCTCCTGACAATGGTGTTCTCCAGGTTCAGTTTCTATCTGCCAGACGCATTGGAAATGTTTTCCTCTGGCATTCGCAGCAAGAGTCGCAGATTGCTTAACTGAGGCGCTCTGAGAATGGAACGGCAAGAGGTGTTCCGCTTTCGTCATAAACAGTGCTCCAGAGCGCTTGGCAACGGGCACAACGAAACGTGTGTGCGGGATAGTGACCATTCACGCCTAGTGCTGGCAATGCACGAGCACTGCCAAAAGGCAAAGGAAGGCGCTTAGCATCCGGCTTGTGCGCAAAGCTTTCAGACTGCCAGAGGACCGCAGCTGTGGTAAGCCCGCTTGCTCATTTGACGTTAGCTGTCGCCTGCAAGAACTTCACCCGCATCTGGTTTATGCTGCTACCTGTTGTTAGGCGACAACAAGGGCACATGTAGCAAATGCTTTTTCCTGGCCCATTTTGCTAGGCCACGCTCTTCTGTGGCTCTTTAATGCTTACCAAACTGCTATGTGCATGCTGCTGCTTCCATCTGACAAGGAGCACAACCTTCTGACAGCAGCTTTCAACTTGCCTAAGGAAGAGCTTGGCCATTTAGATGTGCTGCAAATCTGTGTGTGTGTAAGGTGCAGGTGCAAGCTCCTGACAATGGTGTTCTCCAGGTTCAGTTTCTATCTGCCAGACGCATTGGAAATGTTTTCCTCTGGCATTCGCAGCAAGAGTCGTAGATTGCTTAACTGAGGAGCTCTGAGAATGGAACGGCAAGAGGTGTTCCGCTTTCGTCATAAACAGTGCTCCAGAGCGCTTGGAACGGGCACAACGAAACGTGTGTGCGGGATAGTGACCATTCACACCTAGTGCTGGCAATGCACGAGCACTGCCAAAAGGCCAAGGGAGGCGCTTAGAATCCGGCTTGTGCGCAAAGCTTTCAGACTGCCAGAGGACCGCAGCTATGGTATACCCGCTTGCTCATTTGACGTTAGCTGCCGCCTGCAAGAACTTCACCCGCATCTGGTTTATGCTGCTACTTGTTGTTAGGCGACAACAAGGGCACATGTAGCAAATGCTTTTTCCTGTTTCATTTTGCTAGGCCACGCTCTTCTGTGGCTCTTTAGTGCTTGCCAAACTGCTATGTGCGTGCTGCTGCTTCCATCTGACAAGGAGCACAACCTTCTGACAGCAGCTTTCAACTTGCCTAAGAAAGAGCTTGGCCATTTAGATGTGCTGAAAACCCGTGTGTGTGTAAGGTGCAGGTGCAAGCTCCTGACAAAGCTTTTCTCCAGGTTCAGTTTCTCCCTGCCAGACACATTGGAAATGTTTTCCTCTGGCATTCGAAGCAAGAGTCGCAGATTGCTTAACTGAGGAGCTCTGAGAATGGAACGGCAAGAGGTGTTCCGCTTTCGTCATAAACAGTGCTCCAGAGCGCTTGGCAACGGGCACAACGAAACGTGTGTGCGGGATAGTGACCATTCACGCCTAGTGCTGGCAATGCACGAGCACTGCCAAAAGGCAAAGGAAGGCGCTTAGCATCCGGCTTGTGCGCAAAGCTTTCAGACTGCCAGAGGACCGCAGCTGTGGTAAGCCCGCTTGCTCATTTGACGTTAGCTGTCGCCTGCAAGAACTTCACCCGCATCTGGTTTATGCTGCTACCTGTTGTTAGGCGACAACAAGGGCACATGTAGCAAATGCTTTTTCCTGTTTCATTTTGCTAGGCCACGCTCTTCTGTGGCTCTTTAATGCTTACCAAACTGCTATGTGCATGCTGCTGCTTCCATCTGACAAGGAGCACAACCTTCTGACAGCAGCTTTCAACTTGCCTAAGGAAGAGCTTGGCCATTTAGATGTGCTGCAAATCTGTGTGTGTGTAAGGTGCAGGTGCAAGCTCCTGACAATGGTGTTCTCCAGGTTCAGTTTCTATCTGCCAGACGCATTGGAAATGTTTTCCTCTGGCATTCGCAGCAAGAGTCGTAGATTGCTTAACTGAGGAGCTCTGAGAATGGAACGGCAAGAGGTGTTCCGCTTTCGTCATAAACAGTGCTCCAGAGCGCTTGGAACGGGCACAACGAAACGTGTGTGCGGGATAGTGACCATTCACACCTAGTGCTGGCAATGCACGAGCACTGCCAAAAGGCCAAGGGAGGCACTTAGAATCCGGCTTGTGCGCAAAGCTTTCAGACTGCCAGAGGACCGCAGCTATGGTAAACCCGCTTGCTCATTTGACGTTAGCTGTCGCCTGCAAGAACTTCACCCGCATCTGGTTTATGCTGCTACCTGTTGTTAGGCGACAACAAGGGCACATGTAGCAAATGCTTTTTCCTGTTTCATTTTGCTAGGCCACGCTCTTCTGTGGCTCTTTAGTGCTTGCCAAACTGCTATGTGCGTGCTGCTGCTTCCATCTGACAAGGAGCACAACCTTCTGACAGCAGCTTTCAACTTGCCTAAGAAAGAGCTTGGCCATTTAGATGTGCTGAAAACCCGTGTGTGTGTAAGGTGCAGGTGCCAGCTCCTGACAAAGCTTTTCTCCAGGTTCAGTTTCTCCCTGCCAGACACATTGGAAATGTTTTCCTCTGGCATTCGAAGCAAGAGTCGCAGATTGCTTAACTGAGGAGCTCTGAGAATGGAACGGCAAGAGGTGTTCCGCTTTCGTCATAAACAGTGCTCCAGAGCGCTTGGCAACGGGCACAACGAAACGTGTGTGCGGGATAGTGACCATTCACGCCTAGTGCTGGCAATGCAGGAGCACTGCCAAAAGGCCAAGGAAGGGGCGTAGCATCCGGCTTGTGTGCAAAGCTTTCAGACTGCCAGAGGACCGCAGCTGTGGTAAGCCCGCTTGCTCATTTGACGTTAGCTGTCGCCTGCAAGAACTTCACCCGCATCTGGTTTATGCTGCTACCTGTTGTTAGGCGACAACAAGGGCACATGTAGCAAATGCTTTTTCCTGGCCCATTTTGCTAGGCCACGCTCTTCTGTGGCTCTTTAGTGCTTGCCAAACTGCTATGTGCGTGCTGCTGCTTCCATCTGACAAGGAGCACAACCTTCTGACAGCAGCTTTCAACTTGCCTAAGGAAGAGCTTGGCCATTTAGATGTGCTGCAAATCTGTGTGTGTGTAAGGTACAGGTGCAAGCTCCTGACAAAGGTGTTCTCCAGGTTCAGTTTCTATCTGCCAGACACATTGGAAATGTTTTCCTCTGGCATTCGCAGCAAGAGTCGCAGATTGCTTAACTGAGGAGCTCTGAGAATGGAACGGCAAGAGGTGTTCCGCTTTCGTCATAAACAGTGCTCCAGAGCGCTTGGCAACGGGCACAACGAAACGTGTGTGCGGGATAGTGACCATTCACACCTAGTGCTGGCAATGCACGAGCACTGCCAAAAGGCCAAGGGAGGCGCTTAGCATCCGGCTTGTGCGCAAAGCTTTCAGACTGCCAGAGGACCGCAGCTATGGTAAACCCGCTTGCTCATTTGACGTTAGCTGTCGCCTGCAAGAACTTCACCCGCATCTGGTTTATGCTGCTACCTGTTGTTAGGAGACAACAAGGGCACATGTAGCAAATGCTTTTTCCTGTTTCATTTTGCTAGGCCACGCTCTTCTGTGGCTCTTTAGTGCTTGCCAAACTGCTATGTGCGTGCTGCTGCTTCCATCTGACAAGGAGCACAACCTTCTGACAGCAGCTTTCAACTTGCCTAAGGAAGAGCTTGGCCATTTAGATGTGCTGCAAATCTGTGTGTGTGTAAGGTGCAGGTGCAAGCTCCTGACAATGGTGTTCTCCAGGTTCAGTTTCTATCTGCCAGACGCATTGGAAATGTTTTCCTCTGGCATTCGCACCAAGAGTCGTAGATTGCTTAACTGAGGAGCTCTGAGAATGGAACGGCAAGAGGTGTTCCGCTTTCGTCATAAACAGTGCTCCAGAGCGCTTGGCAACGGGCACAACGAAACGTGTGTGCGGGATAGTGACCATTCACACCTAGTGCTGGCAATGCACGAGCACTGCCAAAAGGCCAAGGGAGGCGCTTAGAATCCGGCTTGTGCGCAAAGCTTTCAGACTGCCAGAGGACCGCAGCTATGGTAAACCCGCTTGCTCATTTGACGTTAGCTGTCGCCTGCAAGAACTTCACCCGCATCTGGTTTATGCTGCTACCTGTTGTTAGGCGACAACAAGGGCACATGTAGCAAATGCTTTTTCCTGGCCCATTTTGCTATGCCACGCTCTTCTGTGGCTCTTTAGTGCTTGCCAAACTGCTATGTGCGTGCTGCTGCTTCCATCTGACAAGGAGCACAACCTTCTGACAGCAGCTTTCAACTTGCCTAAGAAAGAGCTTGGCCATTTAGATGTGCTGAAAACCCGTGTGTGTGTAAGGTGCAGGTGCAAGCTCCTGACAAAGCTTTTCTCCAGGTTCAGTTTCTCCCTGCCAGACACATTGGAAATGTTTTCCTCTGGCATTCGAAGCAAGAGTCGCAGATTGCTTAACTGAGGAGCTCTGAGAATGGAACGGCAAGAGGTGTTCCGCTTTCGTCATAAACAGTGCTCCAGAGCGCTTGGCAACGGGCACAACGAAACGTGTGTGCGGGATAGTGACCATTCACGCCTAGTGCTGGCAATGCAGGAGCACTGCCAAAAGGCCAAGGAAGGGGCGTAGCATCCGGCTTGTGTGCAAAGCTTTCAGACTGCCAGAGGACCGCAGCTGTGGTAAGCCCGCTTGCTCATTTGACGTTAGCTGTCGCCTGCAAGAACTTCACCCGCATCTGGTTTATGCTGCTACCTGTTGTTAGGCGACAACAAGGGCACATGTAGCAAATGCTTTTTCCTGGCCCATTTTGCTAGGCCACGCTCTTCTGTGGCTCTTTAATGCTTGCCAAACTGCTATGTGCATGCTGCTGCTTCCATCTGACAAGGAGCACAACCTTCTGACAGCAGCTTTCAACTTGCCTAAGGAAGAGCTTGGCCATTTAGATGTGCTGCAAATCTGTGTGTGTGTAAGGTACAGGTGCGAGCTCCTGACAAAGGTGTTCTCCAGGTTCAGTTTCTCCCTGCCAGATGCATTGGAAATGTTTTCCTCTGGCATTCGCAGCAAGAGTCGCAGATTGCTTAACTGAGGAGCTCTGAGAATGGAACGGCAAGAGGTGTTCCGCTTTCGTCATAAACAGTGCTCCAGAGCGCTTGGCAACGGGCACAACGAAACGTGTGTGCGGGATAGTGACCATTCACGCCTAGTGCTGGCAATGCACGAGCACTGCCAAAAGGCCAAGGGAGGCGCTTAGCATCCGGCTTGTGGGCAAAGCTTTCAGACTGCCAGAGGACCGCAGCTATGGTAAACCCGCTTGCTCATTTGACGTTAGCTGTCGCCTGCAAGAACTTCACCCGCATCTGGTTTATGCTGCTACCTGTTGTTAGGCGACAACAAGGGCACATGTAGCAAATGCTTTTTCCTGTTTCATTTTGCTAGGCCACGCTCTTCTGTGGCTCTTTAGTGCTTGCCAAACTGCTATGTGCGTGCTGCTGCTTCCATCTGACAAGGAGCACAACCTTCTGACAGCAGCTTTCAACTTGCCTAAGAAAGAGCTTGGCCATTTAGATGTGCTGCAAACCCGTGTGTGTGTAAGGTGCAGGTGCAAGCTCCTGACAATGGTGTTCTCCAGGTTCAGTTTCTATCTGCCAGACGCATTGGAAATGTTTTCCTCTGGCATTCGCAGCAAGAGTCGTAGATTGCTTAACTGAGGAGCTCTGAGAATGGAACGGCAAGAGGTGTTCCGCTTTCGTCAGAAACAGTGCTCCAGAGCGCTTGGAACGGGCACAACGAAACGTGTGTGCGGGATAGTGACCATTCACACCTAGTGCTGGCAATGCACGAGCACTGCCAAAAGGCCAAGGGAGGCGCTTAGAATCCGGCTTGTGCGCAAAGCTTTCAGACTGCCAGAGGACCGCAGCTATGGTAAACCCGCTTGCTCATTTGACGTTAGCTGTCGCTTGCAAGAACTTCACCCGCATCTGGTTTATGCTGCTACTTGTTGTTAGGCGACAACAAGGGCACATGTAGCAAATGCTTTTTCCTGTTTCATTTTGCTAGGCCACGCTCTTCTGTGGCTCTTTAGTGCTTGCCAAACTGCTATGTGCATGCTGCTGCTTCCATCTGACAAGGAGCACAACCTTCTGACAGCAGCTTTCAACTTGCCTAAGAAAGAGCTTGGCCATTTAGATGTGCTGAAAACCCGTGTGTGTGTAAGGTGCAGGTGCCAGCTCCTGACAAAGCTTTTCTCCAGGTTCAGTTTCTCCCTGCCAGACGCATTGGAAATGTTTTCCTCTGGCATTCGCAGCAAGAGTCGCAGATTGCTTAACTGAGGAGCTCTGAGAATGGAACGGCAAGAGGTGTTCCGCTTTTGTCATAAACAGTGCTCCAGAGCGCTTGGCAACGGGCACAACGAAACGTGTGTGCGGGATAGTGACCATTCACGCCTAGTGCTGGCAATGCAGGAGCACTGCCAAAAGGCCAAGGAAGGGGCGTAGCATCCGGCTTGTGTGCAAAGCTTTCAGACTGCCAGAGGACCGCAGCTGTGGTAAGCCCGCTTGCTCATTTGACGTTAGCTGTCGCCTGCAAGAACTTCACCCGCATCTGGTTTATGCTGCTACCTGTTGTTAGGAGACAACAAGGGCACATGTAGCAAATGCTTTTTCCTGTTTCATTTTGCTAGGCCACGCTCTTCTGTGGCTCTTTAGTGCTTGCCAAACTGCTATGTGCGTGCTGCTGCTTCCATCTGACAAGGAGCACAACCTTCTGACAGCAGCTTTCAACTTGCCTAAGGAAGAGCTTGGCCATTTAGATGTGCTGAAAACCCGTGTGTGTGTAAGGTGCAGGTGCAAGCTCCTGACAAAGCTTTTCTCCAGGTTCAGTTTCTCCCTGCCAGACACATTGGAAATGTTTTCCTCTGGCATTCGAAGCAAGAGTCGCAGATTGCTTAACTGAGGAGCTCTGAGAATGGAACGGCAAGAGGTGTTCCGCTTTCGTCATAAACAGTGCTCCAGAGCGCTTGGCAACGGGCACAACGAAACGTGTGTGCGGGATAGTGACCATTCACGCCTAGTGCTGGCAATGCAGGAGCACTGCCAAAAGGCCAAGGAAGGGGCGTAGCATCCGGCTTGTGTGCAAAGCTTTCAGACTGCCAGAGGACCGCAGCTGTGGTAAGCCCGCTTGCTCATTTGACGTTAGCTGTCGCCTGCAAGAACTTCACCCGCATCTGGTTTATGCTGCTACCTGTTGTTAGGCGACAACAAGGGCACATGTAGCAAATGCTTTTTCCTGGCCCATTTTGCTAGGCCACGCTCTTCTGTGGCTCTTTAGTGCTTGCCAAACTGCTATGTGCGTGCTGCTGCTTCCATCTGACAAGGAGCACAACCTTCTGACAGCAGCTTTCAACTTGCCTAAGAAAGAGCTTGGCCATTTAGATGTGCTGCAAATCTGTGTGTGTGTAAGGTACAGGTGCAAGCTCCTGACAAAGGTGTTCTCCAGGTTCAGTTTCTATCTGCCAGACACATTGGAAATGTTTTCCTCTGGCATTCGCAGCAAGAGTCGCAGATTGCTTAACTGAGGAGCTCTGAGAATGGAACGGCAAGAGGTGTTCCGCTTCCGCCATAAACAGTGCTCCAGAGCGCTTGGCAACGGGCACAACGAAACGTGTGTGCGGGATAGTGACCATTCACACCTAGTGCTGGCAATGCACGAGCACTGCCAAAAGGCCAAGGGAGGCGCTTAGCATCCGGCTTGTGCGCAAAGCTTTCAGACTGCCAGAGGACCGCAGCTATGGTAAACCCGCTTGCTCATTTGACGTTAGCTGTCGCCTGCAAGAACTTCACCCGCATCTGGTTTATGCTGCTACCTGTTGTTAGGAGACAACAAGGGCACATGTAGCAAATGCTTTTTCCTGTTTCATTTTGCTATGCCACGCTCTTCTGTGGCTCTTTAGTGCTTGCCAAACTGCTATGTGCGTGCTGCTGCTTCCATCTGACAAGGAGCACAACCTTCTGACAGCAGCTTTCAACTTGCCTAAGGAAGAGCTTGGCCATTTAGATGTGCTGCAAATCTGTGTGTGTGTAAGGTGCAGGTGCAAGCTCCTGACAATGGTGTTCTCCAGGTTCAGTTTCTATCTGCCAGACGCATTGGAAATGTTTTCCTCTGGCATTCGCACCAAGAGTCGTAGATTGCTTAACTGAGGAGCTCTGAGAATGGAACGGCAAGAGGTGTTCCGCTTTCGTCATAAACAGTGCTCCAGAGCGCTTGGCAACGGGCACAACGAAACGTGTGTGCGGGATAGTGACCATTCACACCTAGTGCTGGCAATGCACGAGCACTGCCAAAAGGCCAAGGGAGGCGCTTAGAATCCGGCTTGTGCGCAAAGCTTTCAGACTGCCAGAGGACCGCAGCTATGGTAAACCCGCTTGCTCATTTGACGTTAGCTGTCGCCTGCAAGAACTTCACCCGCATCTGGTTTATGCTGCTACCTGTTGTTAGGCGACAACAAGGGCACATGTAGCAAATGCTTTTTCCTGGCCCATTTCGCTATGCCACGCTCTTCTGTGGCTCTTTAGTGCTTGCCAAACTGCTATGTGCGTGCTGCTGCTTCCATCTGACAAGGAGCACAACCTTCTGACAGCAGCTTTCAACTTGCCTAAGAAAGAGCTTGGCCATTTAGATGTGCTGAAAACCCGTGTGTGTGTAAGGTGCAGGTGCAAGCTCCTGACAAAGCTTTTCTCCAGGTTCAGTTTCTCCCTGCCAGACACATTGGAAATGTTTTTCTCTGGCATTCGAAGCAAGAGTCGCAGATTGCTTAACTGAGGAGCTCTGAGAATGGAACGGCAAGAGGTGTTCCGCTTTCGTCATAAACAGTGCTCCAGAGCGCTTGGCAACGGGCACAACGAAACGTGTGTGCGGGATAGTGACCATTCACGCCTAGTGCTGGCAATGCAGGAGCACTGCCAAAAGGCCAAGGAAGGGGCGTAGCATCCGGCTTGTGTGCAAAGCTTTCAGACTGCCAGAGGACCGCAGCTGTGGTAAACCCGCTTGCTCATTTGACGTTAGCTGTCGCCTGCAAGAACTTCACCCGCATCTGGTTTATGCTGCTACCTGTTGTTAGGCGACAACAAGGGCACATGTAGCAAATGCTTTTTCCTGTTTCATTTTGCTAGGCCACGCTCTTCTGTGGCTCTTTAGTGCTTGCCAAACTGCTATGTGCGTGCTGCTGCTTCCATCTGACAAGGAGCACAACCTTCTGACAGCAGCTTTCAACTTGCCTAAGAAAGAGCTTGGCCATTTAGATGTGCTGCAAACCCGTGTGTGTGTAAGGTGCAGGTGCAAGCTCCTGACAATGGTGTTCTCCAGGTTCAGTTTCTATCTGCCAGACGCATTGGAAATGTTTTCCTCTGGCATTCGCAGCAAGAGTCGTAGATTGCTTAACTGAGGAGCTCTGAGAATGGAACGGCAAGAGGTGTTCCGCTTTCGTCAGAAACAGTGCTCCAGAGCGCTTGGAACGGGCACAACGAAACGTGTGTGCGGGATAGTGACCATTCACACCTAGTGCTGGCAATGCACGAGCACTGCCAAAAGGCCAAGGGAGGCGCTTAGAATCCGGCTTGTGCGCAAAGCTTTCAGACTGCCAGAGGACCGCAGCTATGGTAAACCCGCTTGCTCATTTGACGTTAGCTGTCGCTTGCAAGAACTTCACCCGCATCTGGTTTATGCTGCTACTTGTTGTTAGGCGACAACAAGGGCACATGTAGCAAATGCTTTTTCCTGTTTCATTTTGCTAGGCCACGCTCTTCTGTGGCTCTTTAGTGCTTGCCAAACTGCTATGTGCATGCTGCTGCTTCCATCTGACAAGGAGCACAACCTTCTGACAGCAGCTTTCAACTTGCCTAAGAAAGAGCTTGGCCATTTAGATGTGCTGAAAACCCGTGTGTGTGTAAGGTGCAGGTGCCAGCTCCTGACAAAGCTTTTCTCCAGGTTCAGTTTCTCCCTGCCAGACGCATTGGAAATGTTTTCCTCTGGCATTCGCAGCAAGAGTCGCAGATTGCTTAACTGAGGAGCTCTGAGAATGGAACGGCAAGAGGTGTTCCGCTTTCGTCATAAACAGTGCTCCAGAGCGCTTGGCAACGGGCACAACGAAACGTGTGTGCGGGATAGTGACCATTCACGCCTAGTGCTGGCAATGCAGGAGCACTGCCAAAAGGCCAAGGAAGGGGCGTAGCATCCGGCTTGTGTGCAAAGCTTTCAGACTGCCAGAGGACCGCAGCTGTGGTAAGCCCGCTTGCTCATTTGACGTTAGCTGTCGCCTGCAAGAACTTCACCCGCATCTGGTTTATGCTGCTACCTGTTGTTAGGAGACAACAAGGGCACATGTAGCAAATGCTTTTTCCTGTTTCATTTTGCTAGGCCACGCTCTTCTGTGGCTCTTTAGTGCTTGCCAAACTGCTATGTGCGTGCTGCTGCTTCCATCTGACAAGGAGCACAACCTTCTGACAGCAGCTTTCAACTTGCCTAAGAAAGAGCTTGGCCATTTAGATGAGCTGAAAACCCGTGTGTGTGTAAGGTGCAGGTGCAAGCTCCTGACAAAGCTTTTCTCCAGGTTCAGTTTCTATCTGCCAGACACATTGGAAATGTTTTCCTCTGGCATTCGAAGCAAGAGTCGCAGATTGCTTAACTGAGGAGCTCTGAGAATGGAACGGCAAGAGGTGTTCCGCTTTCGTCATAAACAGTGCTCCAGAGCGCTTGGCAACGGGCACAACGAAACGTGTGTGCGGGATAGTGACCATTCACGCCTAGTGCTGGCAATGCAGGAGCACTGCCAAAAGGCCAAGGAATCGGCGTAGCATCCGGCTTGTGTGCAAAGCTTTCAGACTGCCAGAGGACCGCAGCTGTGGTAAGCCCGCTTGCTCATTTGACGTTAGCTGTCGCCTGCAAGAACTTCACCCGCATCTGGTTTATGCTGCTACCTGTTGTTAGGCGACAACAAGGGCACATGTAGCAAATGCTTTTTCCTGTTTCATTTTGCTAGGCCACGCTCTTCTGTGGCTCTTTAATGCTTGCCAAACTGCTATGTGCATGCTGCTGCTTCCATCTGACAAGGAGCACAACCTTCTGACAGCAGCTTTCAACTTGCCTAAGGAAGAGCTTGGCCATTTAGATGTGCTGCAAATCTGTGTGTGTGTAAGGTGCAGGTGCAAGCTCCTGACAATGGTGTTCTCCAGGTTCAGTTTCTATCTGCCAGACGCATTGGAAATGTTTTCCTCTGGCATTCGCACCAAGAGTCGTAGATTGCTTAACTGAGGAGCTCTGAGAATGGAACGGCAAGAGGTGTTCCGCTTTCGTCATAAACAGTGCTCCAGAGCGCTTGGCAACGGGCACAACGAAACGTGTGTGCTTGATAGTGACCATTCACACCTAGTGCTGGCAATGCACGAGCACTGCCAAAAGGCCAAGGGAGGCGCTTAGAATCCGGCTTGTGCGCAAAGCTTTCAGACTGCCAGAGGACCGCAGCTATGGTAAACCCGCTTGCTCATTTGACGTTAGCTGTCGCCTGCAAGAACTTCACCCGCATCTGGTTTATGCTGCTACTTGTTGTTAGGCGACAACAAGGGCACATGTAGCAAATGCTTTTTCCTGTTTCATTTTGCTAGGCCACGCTCTTCTGTGGCTCTTTAGTGCTTGCCAAACTGCTATGTGCATGCTGCTGCTTCCATCTGACAAGGAGCACAACCTTCTGACAGCAGCTTTCAACTTGCCTAAGAAAGAGCTTGGCCATTTAGATGTGCTGCAAATCTGTGTGTGTGTAAGGTGCAGGTGCAAGCTCCTGACAATGGTGTTCTCCAGGTTCAGTTTCTATCTGCCAGACGCATTGGAAATGTTTTCCTCTGGCATTCGCACCAAGAGTCGTAGATTGCTTAACTGAGGAGCTCTGAGAATGGAACGGCAAGAGGTGTTCCGCTTTCGTCATAAACAGTGCTCCAGAGCGCTTGGCAACGGGCACAACGAAACGTGTGTGCGGGATAGTGACCATTCACACCTAGTGCTGGCAATGCACGAGCACTGCCAAAAGGCCAAGGGAGGCGCTTAGAATCCGGCTTGTGCGCAAAGCTTTCAGACTGCCAGAGGACCGCAGCTATGGTAAACCCGCTTGCTCATTTGACGTTAGCTGTCGCCTGCAAGAACTTCACCCGCATCTGGTTTATGCTGCTACCTGTTGTTAGGCGACAACAAGGGCACATGTAGCAAATGCTTTTTCCTGTTTCATTTTGCTATGCCACGCTCTTCTGTGGCTCTTTAGTGCTTGCCAAACTGCTATGTGCGTGCTGCTGCTTCCATCTGACAAGGAGCACAACCTTCTGACAGCAGCTTTCAACTTGCCTAAGAAAGAGCTTGGCCATTTAGATGAGCTGAAAACCCGTGTGTGTGTAAGGTGCAGGTGCAAGCTCCTGACAAAGCTTTTCTCCAGGTTCAGTTTCTATCTGCCAGACACATTGGAAATGTTTTCCTCTGGCATTCGAAGCAAGAGTCGCAGATTGCTTAACTGAGGAGCTCTGAGAATGGAACGGCAAGAGGTGTTCCGCTTTCGTCATAAACAGTGCTCCAGAGCGCTTGGCAACGGGCACAACGAAACGTGTGTGCGGGATAGTGACCATTCACGCCTAGTGCTGGCAATGCAGGAGCACTGCCAAAAGGCCAAGGAATCGGCGTAGCATCCGGCTTGTGTGCAAAGCTTTCAGACTGCCAGAGGACCGCAGCTGTGGTAAGCCCGCTTGCTCATTTGACGTTAGCTGTCGCCTGCAAGAACTTCACCCGCATCTGGTTTATGCTGCTACCTGTTGTTAGGCGACAACAAGGGCACATGTAGCAAATGCTTTTTCCTGTTTCATTTTGCTAGGCCACGCTCTTCTGTGGCTCTTTAATGCTTGCCAAACTGCTATGTGCATGCTGCTGCTTCCATCTGACAAGGAGCACAACCTTCTGACAGCAGCTTTCAACTTGCCTAAGGAAGAGCTTGGCCATTTAGATGTGCTGCAAATCTGTGTGTGTGTAAGGTGCAGGTGCAAGCTCCTGACAATGGTGTTCTCCAGGTTCAGTTTCTATCTGCCAGACGCATTGGAAATGTTTTCCTCTGGCATTCGCAGCAAGAGTCGTAGATTGCTTAACTGAGGAGCTCTGAGAATGAAACGGCAAGAGGTGTTCCGCTTTCGTCATAAACAGTGCTCCAGAGCGCTTGGCAACGGGCACAACGAAACGTGTGTGCGGGATAGTGACCATTCACACCTAGTGCTGGCAATGCACGAGCACTGCCAAAAGGCCAAGGGAGGCGCTTAGAATCCGGCTTGTGCGCAAAGCTTTCAGACTGCCAGAGGACCGCAGCTATGGTATACCCGCTTGCTCATTTGACGTTAGCTGCCGCCTGCAAGAACTTCACCCGCATCTGGTTTATGCTGCTACTTGTTGTTAGGCGACAACAAGGGCACATGTAGCAAATGCTTTTTCCTGTTTCATTTTGCTAGGCCACGCTCTTCTGTGGCTCTTTAGTGCTTGCCAAACTGCTATGTGCGTGCTGCTGCTTCCATCTGACAAGGAGCACAACCTTCTGACAGCAGCTTTCAACTTGCCTAAGAAAGAGCTTGGCCATTTAGATGTGCTGAAAACCCGTGTGTGTGTAAGGTGCAGGTGCAAGCTCCTGACAAAGCTTTTCTCCAGGTTCAGTTTCTCCCTGCCAGACACATTGGAAATGTTTTCCTCTGGCATTCGAAGCAAGAGTCGCAGATTGCTTAACTGAGGAGCTCTGAGAATGGAACGGCAAGAGGTGTTCCGCTTTCGTCATAAACAGTGCTCCAGAGCGCTTGGCAACGGGCACAACGAAACGTGTGTGCGGGATAGTGACCATTCACGCCTAGTGCTGGCAATGCAGGAGCACTGCCAAAAGGCCAAGGAAGGGGCGTAGCATCCGGCTTGTGTGCAAAGCTTTCAGACTGCCAGAGGACCGCAGCTGTGGTAAGCCCGCTTGCTCATTTGACGTTAGCTGTCGCCTGCAAGAACTTCACCCGCATCTGGTTTATGCTGCTACCTGTTGTTAGGCGACAACAAGGGCACATGTAGCAAATGCTTTTTCCTGGCCCATTTTGCTAGGCCACGCTCTTCTGTGGCTCTTTAATGCTTGCCAAACTGCTATGTGCATGCTGCTGCTTCCATCTGACAAGGAGCACAACCTTCTGACAGCAGCTTTCAACTTGCCTAAGGAAGAGCTTGGCCATTTAGATGTGCTGCAAATCTGTGTGTGTGTAAGGTACAGGTGCAAGCTCCTGACAAAGGTGTTCTCCAGGTTCAGTTTCTCCCTGCCAGATGCATTGGAAATGTTTTCCTCTGGCATTCGAAGCAAGAGTCGCAGATTGCTTAACTGAGGAGCTCTGAGAATGGAACGGCAAGAGGTGTTCCGCTTTCGTCATAAACAGTGCTCCAGAGCGCTTGGCAACGGGCACAACGAAACGTGTGTGCGGGATAGTGACCATTCACGCCTAGTGCTGGCAATGCACGAGCACTGCCAAAAGGCCAAGGAAGGGGCGTAGCATCCGGCTTGTGTGCAAAGCTTTCAGACTGCCAGAGGACCGCAGCTATGGTAAGCCCGCTTGCTCATTTGACGTTAGCTGTCGCCTGCAAGAACTTCACCCGCATCTGGTTTATGCTGCTACCTGTTGTTAGGCGACAACAAGGGCACATGTAGCAAATGCTTTTTCCTGTTTCATTTTGCTAGGCCACGCTCTTCTGTGGCTCTTTAGTGCTTGCCAAACTGCTATGTGCGTGCTGCTGCTTCCATCTGACAAGGAGCACAACCTTCTGACAGCAGCTTTCAACTTGCCTAAGAAAGAGCTTGGCCATTTAGATGTGCTGCAAACCCGTGTGTGTGTAAGGTGCAGGTGCAAGCTCCTGACAATGGTGTTCTCCAGGTTCAGTTTCTATCTGCCAGACGCATTGGAAATGTTTTCCTCTGGCATTCGCAGCAAGAGTCGCAGATTGCTTAACTGAGGCGCTCTGAGAATGGAACGGCAAGAGGTGTTCCGCTTTCGTCATAAACAGTGCTCCAGAGCGCTTGGCAACGGGCACAACGAAACGTGTGTGCGGGATAGTGACCATTCACGCCTAGTGCTGGCAATGCACGAGCACTGCCAAAAGGCAAAGGAAGGCGCTTAGCATCCGGCTTGTGCGCAAAGCTTTCAGACTGCCAGAGGACCGCAGCTATGGTAAGCCCGCTTGCTCATTTGACGTTAGCTGTCGCCTGCAAGAACTTCACCCGCATCTGGTTTATGCTGCTACCTGTTGTTAGGCGACAACAAGGGCACATGTAGCAAATGCTTTTTCCTGTTTCATTTTGCTAGGCCACGCTCTTCTGTGGCTCTTTAATGCTTACCAAACTGCTATGTGCATGCTGCTGCTTCCATCTGACAAGGAGCACAACCTTCTGACAGCAGCTTTCAACTTGCCTAAGGAAGAGCTTGGCCATTTAGATGTGCTGCAAATCTGTGTGTGTGTAAGGTGCAGGTGCAAGCTCCTGACAATGGTGTTCTCCAGGTTCAGTTTCTATCTGCCAGACGCATTGGAAATGTTTTCCTCTGGCATTCGCACCAAGAGTCGTAGATTGCTTAACTGAGGAGCTCTGAGAATGGAACGGCAAGAGGTGTTCCGCTTTCATCATAAACAGTGCTCCAGAGCGCTTGGAACGGGCACAACGAAACGTGTGTGCGGGATAGTGACCATTCACACCTAGTGCTGGCAATGCACGAGCACTGCCAAAAGGCCAAGGGAGGCGCTTAGAATCCGGCTTGTGCGCAAAGCTTTCAGACTGCCAGAGGACCGCAGCTATGGTAAACCCGCTTGCTCATTTGACGTTAGCTGTCGCCTGCAAGAACTTCACCCGCATCTGGTTTATGCTGCTACCTGTTGTTAGGCGACAACAAGGGCACATGTAGCAAATGCTTTTTCCTGTTTCATTTTGCTAGGCCACGCTCTTCTGTGGCTCTTTAGTGCTTGCCAAACTGCTATGTGCGTGCTGCTGCTTCCATCTGACAAGGAGCACAACCTTCTGACAGCAGCTTTCAACTTGCCTAAGAAAGAGCTTGGCCATTTAGATGTGCTGCAAATCTGTGTGTGTGTAAGGTGCAGGTGCAAGCTCCTGACAATGGTGTTCTCCAGGTTCAGTTTCTATCTGCCAGACGCATTGGAAATGTTTTCCTCTGGCATTCGCACCAAGAGTCGTAGATTGCTTAACTGAGGAGCTCTGAGAATGGAACGGCAAGAGGTGTTCCGCTTTCGTCATAAACAGTGCTCCAGAGCGCTTGGCAACGGGCACAACGAAACGTGTGTGCGGGATAGTGACCATTCACACCTAGTGCTGGCAATGCACGAGCACTGCCAAAAGGCCAAGGGAGGCGCTTAGAATCCGGCTTGTGCGCAAAGCTTTCAGACTGCCAGAGGACCGCAGCTATGGTAAACCCGCTTGCTCATTTGACGTTAGCTGTCGCCTGCAAGAACTTCACCCGCATCTGGTTTATGCTGCTACCTGTTGTTAGGCGACAACAAGGGCACATGTAGCAAATGCTTTTTCCTGGCCCATTTTGCTATGCCACGCTCTTCTGTGGCTCTTTAGTGCTTGCCAAACTGCTATGTGCGTGCTGCTGCTTCCATCTGACAAGGAGCACAACCTTCTGACAGCAGCTTTCAACTTGCCTAAGAAAGAGCTTGGCCATTTAGATGTGCTGAAAACCCGTGTGTGTGTAAGGTGCAGGTGCAAGCTCCTGACAAAGCTTTTCTCCAGGTTCAGTTTCTCCCTGCCAGACACATTGGAAATGTTTTCCTCTGGCATTCGAAGCAAGAGTCGCAGATTGCTTAACTGAGGAGCTCTGAGAATGGAACGGCAAGAGGTGTTCCGCTTTCGTCATAAACAGTGCTCCAGAGCGCTTGGCAACGGGCACAACGAAACGTGTGTGCGGGATAGTGACCATTCACGCCTAGTGCTGGCAATGCAGGAGCACTGCCAAAAGGCCAAGGAATCGGCGTAGCATCCGGCTTGTGTGCAAAGCTTTCAGACTGCCAGAGGACCGCAGCTGTGGTAAGCCCGCTTGCTCATTTGACGTTAGCTGTCGCCTGCAAGAACTTCACCCGCATCTGGTTTATGCTGCTACCTGTTGTTAGGCGACAACAAGGGCACATGTAGCAAATGCTTTTTCCTGTTTCATTTTGCTAGGCCACGCTCTTCTGTGGCTCTTTAATGCTTGCCAAACTGCTATGTGCATGCTGCTGCTTCCATCTGTCAAGGAGCACAACCTTCTGACAGCAGCTTTCAACTTGCCTAAGGAAGAGCTTGGCCATTTAGATGTGCTGCAAATCTGTGTGTGTGTAAGGTGCAGGTGCAAGCTCCTGACAATGGTGTTCTGCAGGTTCAGTTTCTATCTGCCAGACGCATTGGAAATGTTTTCCTCTGGCATTCGCAGCAAGAGTCGTAGATTGCTTAACTGAGGAGCTCTGAGAATGAAACGGCAAGAGGTGTTCCGCTTTCGTCATAAACAGTGCTCCAGAGCGCTTGGCAACGGGCACAACGAAACGTGTGTGCGGGATAGTGACCATTCACACCTAGTGCTGGCAATGCACGAGCACTGCCAAAAGGCCAAGGGAGGCGCTTAGAATCCGGCTTGTGCGCAAAGCTTTCAGACTGCCAGAGGACCGCAGCTATGGTATACCCGCTTGCTCATTTGACGTTAGCTGCCGCCTGCAAGAACTTCACCCGCATCTGGTTTATGCTGCTACTTGTTGTTAGGCGACAACAAGGGCACATGTAGCAAATGCTTTTTCCTGTTTCATTTTGCTAGGCCACGCTCTTCTGTGGCTCTTTAGTGCTTGCCAAACTGCTATGTGCGTGCTGCTGCTTCCATCTGACAAGGAGCACAACCTTCTGACAGCAGCTTTCAACTTGCCTAAGAAAGAGCTTGGCCATTTAGATGTGCTGAAAACCCGTGTGTGTGTAAGGTGCAGGTGCAAGCTCCTGACAAAGCTTTTCTCCAGGTTCAGTTTCTATCTGCCAGACACATTGGAAATGTTTTCCTCTGGCATTCGCAGCAAGAGTCGCAGATTGCTTAACTGAGGAGCTCTGAGAATGGAACGGCAAGAGGTGTTCCGCTTTCGTCATAAACAGTGCTCCAGAGCGCTTGGCAACGGGCACAACGAAACGTGTGTGCGGGATAGTGACCATTCACGCCTAGTGCTGGCAATGCACGAGCACTGCCAAAAGGCCAAGGAATCGGCGTAGCATCCGGCTTGTGTGCAAAGCTTTCAGACTGCCAGAGGACCGCAGCTGTGGTAAGCCCGCTTGCTCATTTGACGTTAGCTGTCGCCTGCAAGAACTTCACCCGCATCTGGTTTATGCTGCTACCTGTTGTTAGGCGACAACAAGGGCACATGTAGCAAATGCTTTTTCCTGTTTCATTTTGCTAGGCCACGCTCTTCTGTGGCTCTTTAGTGCTTGCCAAACTGCTATGTGCATGCTGCTGCTTCCATCTGACAAGGAGCACAACCTTCTGACAGCAGCTTTCAACTTGCCTAAGAAAGAGCTTGGCCATTTAGATGTGCTGCAAACCCGTGTGTGTGTAAGGTGCAGGTGCAAGCTCCTGACAATGGTGTTCTCCAGGTTCAGTTTCTATCTGCCAGACGCATTGGAAATGTTTTCCTCTGGCATTCGCAGCAAGAGTCGCAGATTGCTTAACTGAGGCGCTCTGAGAATGGAACGGCAAGAGGTGTTCCGCTTTCGTCATAAACAGTGCTCCAGAGCGCTTGGCAACGGGCACAACGAAACGTGTGTGCGGGATAGTGACCATTCACGCCTAGTGCTGGCAATGCACGAGCACTGCCAAAAGGCAAAGGAAGGCGCTTAGCATCCGGCTTGTGCGCAAAGCTTTCAGACTGCCAGAGGACCGCAGCTGTGGTAAGCCCGCTTGCTCATTTGACGTTAGCTGTCGCCTGCAAGAACTTCACCCGCATCTGGTTTATGCTGCTACCTGTTGTTAGGCGACAACAAGGGCACATGTAGCAAATGCTTTTTCCTGGCCCATTTTGCTAGGCCACGCTCTTCTGTGGCTCTTTAATGCTTACCAAACTGCTATGTGCATGCTGCTGCTTCCATCTGACAAGGAGCACAACCTTCTGACAGCAGCTTTCAACTTGCCTAAGGAAGAGCTTGGCCATTTAGATGTGCTGCAAATCTGTGTGTGTGTAAGGTGCAGGTGCAAGCTCCTGACAATGGTGTTCTCCAGGTTCAGTTTCTATCTGCCAGACGCATTGGAAATGTTTTCCTCTGGCATTCGCACCAAGAGTCGTAGATTGCTTAACTGAGGAGCTCTGAGAATGGAACGGCAAGAGGTGTTCCGCTTTCGTCATAAACAGTGCTCCAGAGCGCTTGGAACGGGCACAACGAAACGTGTGTGCGGGATAGTGACCATTCACACCTAGTGCTGGCAATGCACGAGCACTGCCAAAAGGCCAAGGGAGGCGCTTAGAATCCGGCTTGTGCGCAAAGCTTTCAGACTGCCAGAGGACCGCAGCTATGGTATACCCGCTTGCTCATTTGACGTTAGCTGCCGCCTGCAAGAACTTCACCCGCATCTGGTTTATGCTGCTACTTGTTGTTAGGCGACAACAAGGGCACATGTAGCAAATGCTTTTTCCTGTTTCATTTTGCTAGGCCACGCTCTTCTGTGGCTCTTTAGTGCTTGCCAAACTGCTATGTGCGTGCTGCTGCTTCCATCTGACAAGGAGCACAACCTTCTGACAGCAGCTTTCAACTTGCCTAAGAAAGAGCTTGGCCATTTAGATGTGCTGAAAACCCGTGTGTGTGTAAGGTGCAGGTGCAAGCTCCTGACAAAGCTTTTCTCCAGGTTCAGTTTCTCCCTGCCAGACACATTGGAAATGTTTTCCTCTGGCATTCGAAGCAAGAGTCGCAGATTGCTTAACTGAGGAGCTCTGAGAATGGAACGGCAAGAGGTGTTCCGCTTTCGTCATAAACAGTGCTCCAGAGCGCTTGGCAACGGGCACAACGAAACGTGTGTGCGGGATAGTGACCATTCACGCCTAGTGCTGGCAATGCAGGAGCACTGCCAAAAGGCCAAGGAATCGGCGTAGCATCCGGCTTGTGTGCAAAGCTTTCAGACTGCCAGAGGACCGCAGCTGTGGTAAGCCCGCTTGCTCATTTGACGTTAGCTGTCGCCTGCAAGAACTTCACCCGCATCTGGTTTATGCTGCTACCTGTTGTTAGGCGACAACAAGGGCACATGTAGCAAATGCTTTTTCCTGTTTCATTTTGCTAGGCCACGCTCTTCTGTGGCTCTTTAGTGCTTGCCAAACTGCTATGTGCATGCTGCTGCTTCCATCTGACAAGGAGCACAACCTTCTGACAGCAGCTTTCAACTTGCCTAAGAAAGAGCTTGGCCATTTAGATGTGCTGCAAACCCGTGTGTGTGTAAGGTGCAGGTGCAAGCTCCTGACAATGGTGTTCTCCAGGTTCAGTTTCTATCTGCCAGACGCATTGGAAATGTTTTCCTCTGGCATTCGCAGCAAGAGTCGCAGATTGCTTAACTGAGGCGCTCTGAGAATGGAACGGCAAGAGGTGTTCCGCTTTCGTCATAAACAGTGCTCCAGAGCGCTTGGCAACGGGCACAACGAAACGTGTGTGCGGGATAGTGACCATTCACGCCTAGTGCTGGCAATGCACGAGCACTGCCAAAAGGCAAAGGAAGGCGCTTAGCATCCGGCTTGTGCGCAAAGCTTTCAGACTGCCAGAGGACCGCAGCTGTGGTAAGCCCGCTTGCTCATTTGACGTTAGCTGTCGCCTGCAAGAACTTCACCCGCATCTGGTTTATGCTGCTACCTGTTGTTAGGCGACAACAAGGGCACATGTAGCAAATGCTTTTTCCTGTTTCATTTTGCTAGGCCACGCTCTTCTGTGGCTCTTTAATGCTTACCAAACTGCTATGTGCATGCTGCTGCTTCCATCTGACAAGGAGCACAACCTTCTGACAGCAGCTTTCAACTTGCCTAAGGAAGAGCTTGGCCATTTAGATGTGCTGCAAATCTGTGTGTGTGTAAGGTGCAGGTGCAAGCTCCTGACAATGGTGTTCTCCAGGTTCAGTTTCTATCTGCCAGACGCATTGGAAATGTTTTCCTCTGGCATTCGCAGCAAGAGTCGTAGATTGCTTAACTGAGGAGCTCTGAGAATGGAACGGCAAGAGGTGTTCCGCTTTCGTCATAAACAGTGCTCCAGAGCGCTTGGAACGGGCACAACGAAACGTGTGTGCGGGATAGTGACCATTCACGCCTAGTGCTGGCAATGCAGGAGCACTGCCAAAAGGCCAAGGAATCGGCGTAGCATCCGGCTTGTGTGCAAAGCTTTCAGACTGCCAGAGGACCGCAGCTGTGGTAAGCCCGCTTGCTCATTTGACGTTAGCTGTCGCCTGCAAGAACTTCACCCGCATCTGGTTTATGCTGCTACCTGTTGTTAGGCGACAACAAGGGCACATGTAGCAAATGCTTTTTCCTGTTTCATTTTGCTAGGCCACGCTCTTCTGTGGCTCTTTAGTGCTTGCCAAACTGCTATGTGCATGCTGCTGCTTCCATCTGACAAGGAGCACAACCTTCTGACAGCAGCTTTCAACTTGCCTAAGAAAGAGCTTGGCCATTTAGATGTGCTGCAAACCCGTGTGTGTGTAAGGTGCAGGTGCAAGCTCCTGACAATGGTGTTCTCCAGGTTCAGTTTCTATCTGCCAGACGCATTGGAAATGTTTTCCTCTGGCATTCGCAGCAAGAGTCGCAGATTGCTTAACTGAGGCGCTCTGAGAATGGAACGGCAAGAGGTGTTCCGCTTTCGTCATAAACAGTGCTCCAGAGCGCTTGGCAACGGGCACAACGAAACGTGTGTGCGGGATAGTGACCATTCACGCCTAGTGCTGGCAATGCACGAGCACTGCCAAAAGGCAAAGGAAGGCGCTTAGCATCCGGCTTGTGCGCAAAGCTTTCAGACTGCCAGAGGACCGCAGCTGTGGTAAGCCCGCTTGCTCATTTGACGTTAGCTGTCGCCTGCAAGAACTTCACCCGCATCTGGTTTATGCTGCTACCTGTTGTTAGGCGACAACAAGGGCACATGTAGCAAATGCTTTTTCCTGTTTCATTTTGCTAGGCCACGCTCTTCTGTGGCTCTTTAATGCTTACCAAACTGCTATGTGCATGCTGCTGCTTCCATCTGACAAGGAGCACAACCTTCTGACAGCAGCTTTCAACTTGCCTAAGGAAGAGCTTGGCCATTTAGATGTGCTGCAAATCTGTGTGTGTGTAAGGTGCAGGTGCAAGCTCCTGACAATGGTGTTCTCCAGGTTCAGTTTCTATCTGCCAGACGCATTGGAAATGTTTTCCTCTGGCATTCGCAGCAAGAGTCGTAGATTGCTTAACTGAGGAGCTCTGAGAATGGAACGGCAAGAGGTGTTCCGCTTTCGTCATAAACAGTGCTCCAGAGCGCTTGGAACGGGCACAACGAAACGTGTGTGCGGGATAGTGACCATTCACACCTAGTGCTGGCAATGCACGAGCACTGCCAAAAGGCCAAGGGAGGCACTTAGAATCCGGCTTGTGCGCAAAGCTTTCAGACTGCCAGAGGACCGCAGCTATGGTAAACCCGCTTGCTCATTTGACGTTAGCTGTCGCCTGCAAGAACTTCACCCGCATCTGGTTTATGCTGCTACCTGTTGTTAGGCGACAACAAGGGCACATGTAGCAAATGCTTTTTCCTGTTTCATTTTGCTAGGCCACGCTCTTCTGTGGCTCTTTAGTGCTTGCCAAACTGCTATGTGCGTGCTGCTGCTTCCATCTGACAAGGAGCACAACCTTCTGACAGCAGCTTTCAACTTGCCTAAGAAAGAGCTTGGCCATTTAGATGTGCTGAAAACCCGTGTGTGTGTAAGGTGCAGGTGCCAGCTCCTGACAAAGCTTTTCTCCAGGTTCAGTTTCTCCCTGCCAGACACATTGGAAATGTTTTCCTCTGGCATTCGAAGCAAGAGTCGCAGATTGCTTAACTGAGGAGCTCTGAGAATGGAACGGCAAGAGGTGTTCCGCTTTCGTCATAAACAGTGCTCCAGAGCGCTTGGCAACGGGCACAACGAAACGTGTGTGCGGGATAGTGACCATTCACGCCTAGTGCTGGCAATGCAGGAGCACTGCCAAAAGGCCAAGGAAGGGGCGTAGCATCCGGCTTGTGTGCAAAGCTTTCAGACTGCCAGAGGACCGCAGCTGTGGTAAGCCCGCTTGCTCATTTGACGTTAGCTGTCGCCTGCAAGAACTTCACCCGCATCTGGTTTATGCTGCTACCTGTTGTTAGGCGACAACAAGGGCACATGTAGCAAATGCTTTTTCCTGGCCCATTTTGCTAGGCCACGCTCTTCTGTGGCTCTTTAGTGCTTGCCAAACTGCTATGTGCGTGCTGCTGCTTCCATCTGACAAGGAGCACAACCTTCTGACAGCAGCTTTCAACTTGCCTAAGGAAGAGCTTGGCCATTTAGATGTGCTGCAAATCTGTGTGTGTGTAAGGTACAGGTGCAAGCTCCTGACAAAGGTGTTCTCCAGGTTCAGTTTCTATCTGCCAGACACATTGGAAATGTTTTCCTCTGGCATTCGCAGCAAGAGTCGCAGATTGCTTAACTGAGGAGCTCTGAGAATGGAACGGCAAGAGGTGTTCCGCTTTCGTCATAAACAGTGCTCCAGAGCGCTTGGCAACGGGCACAACGAAACGTGTGTGCGGGATAGTGACCATTCACACCTAGTGCTGGCAATGCAGGAGCACTGCCAAAAGGCCAAGGGAGGCGCTTAGCATCCGGCTTGTGCGCAAAGCTTTCAGACTGCCAGAGGACCGCAGCTATGGTAAACCCGCTTGCTCATTTGACGTTAGCTGTCGCCTGCAAGAACTTCACCCGCATCTGGTTTATGCTGCTACCTGTTGTTAGGAGACAACAAGGGCACATGTAGCAAATGCTTTTTCCTGTTTCATTTTGCTAGGCCACGCTCTTCTGTGGCTCTTTAGTGCTTGCCAAACTGCTATGTGCGTGCTGCTGCTTCCATCTGACAAGGAGCACAACCTTCTGACAGCAGCTTTCAACTTGCCTAAGGAAGAGCTTGGCCATTTAGATGTGCTGCAAATCTGTGTGTGTGTAAGGTGCAGGTGCAAGCTCCTGACAATGGTGTTCTCCAGGTTCAGTTTCTATCTGCCAGACGCATTGGAAATGTTTTCCTCTGGCATTCGCACCAAGAGTCGTAGATTGCTTAACTGAGGAGCTCTGAGAATGGAACGGCAAGAGGTGTTCCGCTTTCGTCATAAACAGTGCTCCAGAGCGCTTGGCAACGGGCACAACGAAACGTGTGTGCGGGATAGTGACCATTCACACCTAGTGCTGGCAATGCACGAGCACTGCCAAAAGGCCAAGGGAGGCGCTTAGAATCCGGCTTGTGCGCAAAGCTTTCAGACTGCCAGAGGACCGCAGCTATGGTAAACCCGCTTGCTCATTTGACGTTAGCTGTCGCCTGCAAGAACTTCACCCGCATCTGGTTTATGCTGCTACCTGTTGTTAGGCGACAACAAGGGCACATGTAGCAAATGCTTTTTCCTGGCCCATTTTGCTATGCCACGCTCTTCTGTGGCTCTTTAGTGCTTGCCAAACTGCTATGTGCGTGCTGCTGCTTCCATCTGACAAGGAGCACAACCTTCTGACAGCAGCTTTCAACTTGCCTAAGAAAGAGCTTGGCCATTTAGATGTGCTGAAAACCCGTGTGTGTGTAAGGTGCAGGTGCAAGCTCCTGACAAAGCTTTTCTCCAGGTTCAGTTTCTCCCTGCCAGACACATTGGAAATGTTTTCCTCTGGCATTCGAAGCAAGAGTCGCAGATTGCTTAACTGAGGAGCTCTGAGAATGGAACGGCAAGAGGTGTTCCGCTTTCGTCATAAACAGTGCTCCAGAGCGCTTGGCAACGGGCACAACGAAACGTGTGTGCGGGATAGTGACCATTCACGCCTAGTGCTGGCAATGCAGGAGCACTGCCAAAAGGCCAAGGAAGGGGCGTAGCATCCGGCTTGTGTGCAAAGCTTTCAGACTGCCAGAGGACCGCAGCTGTGGTAAGCCCGCTTGCTCATTTGACGTTAGCTGTCGCCTGCAAGAACTTCACCCGCATCTGGTTTATGCTGCTACCTGTTGTTAGGCGACAACAAGGGCACATGTAGCAAATGCTTTTTCCTGGCCCATTTTGCTAGGCCACGCTCTTCTGTGGCTCTTTAATGCTTGCCAAACTGCTATGTGCATGCTGCTGCTTCCATCTGACAAGGAGCACAACCTTCTGACAGCAGCTTTCAACTTGCCTAAGGAAGAGCTTGGCCATTTAGATGTGCTGCAAATCTGTGTGTGTGTAAGGTACAGGTGCGAGCTCCTGACAAAGGTGTTCTCCAGGTTCAGTTTCTCCCTGCCAGATGCATTGGAAATGTTTTCCTCTGGCATTCGCAGCAAGAGTCGCAGATTGCTTAACTGAGGAGCTCTGAGAATGGAACGGCAAGAGGTGTTCCGCTTTCGTCATAAACAGTGCTCCAGAGCGCTTGGCAACGGGCACAACGAAACGTGTGTGCGGGATAGTGACCATTCACGCCTAGTGCTGGCAATGCACGAGCACTGCCAAAAGGCCAAGGGAGGCGCTTAGCATCCGGCTTGTGGGCAAAGCTTTCAGACTGCCAGAGGACCGCAGCTATGGTAAACCCGCTTGCTCATTTGACGTTAGCTGTCGCCTGCAAGAACTTCACCCGCATCTGGTTTATGCTGCTACCTGTTGTTAGGCGACAACAAGGGCACATGTAGCAAATGCTTTTTCCTGTTTCATTTTGCTAGGCCACGCTCTTCTGTGGCTCTTTAGTGCTTGCCAAACTGCTATGTGCGTGCTGCTGCTTCCATCTGACAAGGAGCACAACCTTCTGACAGCAGCTTTCAACTTGCCTAAGAAAGAGCTTGGCCATTTAGATGTGCTGCAAACCCGTGTGTGTGTAAGGTGCAGGTGCAAGCTCCTGACAATGGTGTTCTCCAGGTTCAGTTTCTATCTGCCAGACGCATTGGAAATGTTTTCCTCTGGCATTCGCAGCAAGAGTCGTAGATTGCTTAACTGAGGAGCTCTGAGAATGGAACGGCAAGAGGTGTTCCGCTTTCGTCAGAAACAGTGCTCCAGAGCGCTTGGAACGGGCACAACGAAACGTGTGTGCGGGATAGTGACCATTCACACCTAGTGCTGGCAATGCACGAGCACTGCCAAAAGGCCAAGGGAGGCGCTTAGAATCCGGCTTGTGCGCAAAGCTTTCAGACTGCCAGAGGACCGCAGCTATGGTAAACCCGCTTGCTCATTTGACGTTAGCTGTCGCTTGCAAGAACTTCACCCGCATCTGGTTTATGCTGCTACTTGTTGTTAGGCGACAACAAGGGCACATGTAGCAAATGCTTTTTCCTGTTTCATTTTGCTAGGCCACGCTCTTCTGTGGCTCTTTAGTGCTTGCCAAACTGCTATGTGCATGCTGCTGCTTCCATCTGACAAGGAGCACAACCTTCTGACAGCAGCTTTCAACTTGCCTAAGAAAGAGCTTGGCCATTTAGATGTGCTGAAAACCCGTGTGTGTGTAAGGTGCAGGTGCCAGCTCCTGACAAAGCTTTTCTCCAGGTTCAGTTTCTCCCTGCCAGACGCATTGGAAATGTTTTCCTCTGGCATTCGCAGCAAGAGTCGCAGATTGCTTAACTGAGGAGCTCTGAGAATGGAACGGCAAGAGGTGTTCCGCTTTCGTCATAAACAGTGCTCCAGAGCGCTTGGCAACGGGCACAACGAAACGTGTGTGCGGGATAGTGACCATTCACGCCTAGTGCTGGCAATGCAGGAGCACTGCCAAAAGGCCAAGGAAGGGGCGTAGCATCCGGCTTGTGTGCAAAGCTTTCAGACTGCCAGAGGACCGCAGCTGTGGTAAGCCCGCTTGCTCATTTGACGTTAGCTGTCGCCTGCAAGAACTTCACCCGCATCTGGTTTATGCTGCTACCTGTTGTTAGGAGACAACAAGGGCACATGTAGCAAATGCTTTTTCCTGTTTCATTTTGCTAGGCCACGCTCTTCTGTGGCTCTTTAGTGCTTGCCAAACTGCTATGTGCGTGCTGCTGCTTCCATCTGACAAGGAGCACAACCTTCTGACAGCAGCTTTCAACTTGCCTAAGGAAGAGCTTGGCCATTTAGATGTGCTGAAAACCCGTGTGTGTGTAAGGTGCAGGTGCAAGCTCCTGACAAAGCTTTTCTCCAGGTTCAGTTTCTCCCTGCCAGACACATTGGAAATGTTTTCCTCTGGCATTCGAAGCAAGAGTCGCAGATTGCTTAACTGAGGAGCTCTGAGAATGGAACGGCAAGAGGTGTTCCGCTTTCGTCATAAACAGTGCTCCAGAGCGCTTGGCAACGGGCACAACGAAACGTGTGTGCGGGATAGTGACCATTCACGCCTAGTGCTGGCAATGCAGGAGCACTGCCAAAAGGCCAAGGAAGGGGCGTAGCATCCGGCTTGTGTGCAAAGCTTTCAGACTGCCAGAGGACCGCAGCTGTGGTAAGCCCGCTTGCTCATTTGACGTTAGCTGTCGCCTGCAAGAACTTCACCCGCATCTGGTTTATGCTGCTACCTGTTGTTAGGCGACAACAAGGGCACATGTAGCAAATGCTTTTTCCTGGCCCATTTTGCTAGGCCACGCTCTTCTGTGGCTCTTTAGTGCTTGCCAAACTGCTATGTGCGTGCTGCTGCTTCCATCTGACAAGGAGCACAACCTTCTGACAGCAGCTTTCAACTTGCCTAAGAAAGAGCTTGGCCATTTAGATGTGCTGCAAATCTGTGTGTGTGTAAGGTGCAGGTGCAAGCTCCTGACAAAGGTGTTCTCCAGGTTCAGTTTCTATCTGCCAGACACATTGGAAATGTTTTCCTCTGGCATTCGCAGCAAGAGTCGCAGATTGCTTAACTGAGGAGCTCTGAGAATGGAACGGCAAGAGGTGTTCCGCTTCCGCCATAAACAGTGCTCCAGAGCGCTTGGCAACGGGCACAACGAAACGTGTGTGCGGGATAGTGACCATTCACACCTAGTGCTGGCAATGCACGAGCACTGCCAAAAGGCCAAGGGAGGCGCTTAGCATCCGGCTTGTGCGCAAAGCTTTCAGACTGCCAGAGGACCGCAGCTATGGTAAACCCGCTTGCTCATTTGACGTTAGCTGTCGCCTGCAAGAACTTCACCCGCATCTGGTTTATGCTGCTACCTGTTGTTAGGCGACAACAAGGGCACATGTAGCAAATGCTTTTTCCTGGCCCATTTTGCTATGCCACGCTCTTCTGTGGCTCTTTAGTGCTTGCCAAACTGCTATGTGCGTGCTGCTGCTTCCATCTGACAAGGAGCACAACCTTCTGACAGCAGCTTTCAACTTGCCTAAGAAAGAGCTTGGCCATTTAGATGTGCTGAAAACCCGTGTGTGTGTAAGGTGCAGGTGCAAGCTCCTGACAAAGCTTTTCTCCAGGTTCAGTTTCTCCCTGCCAGACACATTGGAAATGTTTTTCTCTGGCATTCGAAGCAAGAGTCGCAGATTGCTTAACTGAGGAGCTCTGAGAATGGAACGGCAAGAGGTGTTCCGCTTTCGTCATAAACAGTGCTCCAGAGCGCTTGGCAACGGGCACAACGAAACGTGTGTGCGGGATAGTGACCATTCACGCCTAGTGCTGGCAATGCAGGAGCACTGCCAAAAGGCCAAGGAAGGGGCGTAGCATCCGGCTTGTGTGCAAAGCTTTCAGACTGCCAGAGGACCGCAGCTGTGGTAAACCCGCTTGCTCATTTGACGTTAGCTGTCGCCTGCAAGAACTTCACCCGCATCTGGTTTATGCTGCTACCTGTTGTTAGGCGACAACAAGGGCACATGTAGCAAATGCTTTTTCCTGTTTCATTTTGCTAGGCCACGCTCTTCTGTGGCTCTTTAGTGCTTGCCAAACTGCTATGTGCGTGCTGCTGCTTCCATCTGACAAGGAGCACAACCTTCTGACAGCAGCTTTCAACTTGCCTAAGAAAGAGCTTGGCCATTTAGATGTGCTGCAAACCCGTGTGTGTGTAAGGTGCAGGTGCAAGCTCCTGACAATGGTGTTCTCCAGGTTCAGTTTCTATCTGCCAGACGCATTGGAAATGTTTTCCTCTGGCATTCGCAGCAAGAGTCGTAGATTGCTTAACTGAGGAGCTCTGAGAATGGAACGGCAAGAGGTGTTCCGCTTTCGTCAGAAACAGTGCTCCAGAGCGCTTGGAACGGGCACAACGAAACGTGTGTGCGGGATAGTGACCATTCACACCTAGTGCTGGCAATGCACGAGCACTGCCAAAAGGCCAAGGGAGGCGCTTAGAATCCGGCTTGTGCGCAAAGCTTTCAGACTGCCAGAGGACCGCAGCTATGGTAAACCCGCTTGCTCATTTGACGTTAGCTGTCGCTTGCAAGAACTTCACCCGCATCTGGTTTATGCTGCTACTTGTTGTTAGGCGACAACAAGGGCACATGTAGCAAATGCTTTTTCCTGTTTCATTTTGCTAGGCCACGCTCTTCTGTGGCTCTTTAGTGCTTGCCAAACTGCTATGTGCATGCTGCTGCTTCCATCTGACAAGGAGCACAACCTTCTGACAGCAGCTTTCAACTTGCCTAAGAAAGAGCTTGGCCATTTAGATGTGCTGAAAACCCGTGTGTGTGTAAGGTGCAGGTGCCAGCTCCTGACAAAGCTTTTCTCCAGGTTCAGTTTCTCCCTGCCAGACGCATTGGAAATGTTTTCCTCTGGCATTCGCAGCAAGAGTCGCAGATTGCTTAACTGAGGAGCTCTGAGAATGGAACGGCAAGAGGTGTTCCGCTTTCGTCATAAACAGTGCTCCAGAGCGCTTGGCAACGGGCACAACGAAACGTGTGTGCGGGATAGTGACCATTCACGCCTAGTGCTGGCAATGCAGGAGCACTGCCAAAAGGCCAAGGAAGGGGCGTAGCATCCGGCTTGTGTGCAAAGCTTTCAGACTGCCAGAGGACCGCAGCTGTGGTAAGCCCGCTTGCTCATTTGACGTTAGCTGTCGCCTGCAAGAACTTCACCCGCATCTGGTTTATGCTGCTACCTGTTGTTAGGAGACAACAAGGGCACATGTAGCAAATGCTTTTTCCTGTTTCATTTTGCAATGCCACGCTCTTCTGTGGCTCTTTAGTGCTTGCCAAACTGCTATGTGCGTGCTGCTGCTTCCATCTGACAAGGAGCACAACCTTCTGACAGCAGCTTTCAACTTGCCTAAGAAAGAGCTTGGCCATTTAGATGAGCTGAAAACCCGTGTGTGTGTAAGGTGCAGGTGCAAGCTCCTGACAAAGCTTTTCTCCAGGTTCAGTTTCTATCTGCCAGACACATTGGAAATGTTTTCCTCTGGCATTCGAAGCAAGAGTCGCAGATTGCTTAACTGAGGAGCTCTGAGAATGGAACGGCAAGAGGTGTTCCGCTTTCGTCATAAACAGTGCTCCAGAGCGCTTGGCAACGGGCACAACGAAACGTGTGTGCGGGATAGTGACCATTCACGCCTAGTGCTGGCAATGCAGGAGCACTGCCAAAAGGCCAAGGAATCGGCGTAGCATCCGGCTTGTGTGCAAAGCTTTCAGACTGCCAGAGGACCGCAGCTGTGGTAAGCCCGCTTGCTCATTTGACGTTAGCTGTCGCCTGCAAGAACTTCACCCGCATCTGGTTTATGCTGCTACCTGTTGTTAGGCGACAACAAGGGCACATGTAGCAAATGCTTTTTCCTGTTTCATTTTGCTAGGCCACGCTCTTCTGTGGCTCTTTAATGCTTGCCAAACTGCTATGTGCATGCTGCTGCTTCCATCTGACAAGGAGCACAACCTTCTGACAGCAGCTTTCAACTTGCCTAAGGAAGAGCTTGGCCATTTAGATGTGCTGCAAATCTGTGTGTGTGTAAGGTGCAGGTGCAAGCTCCTGACAATGGTGTTCTCCAGGTTCAGTTTCTATCTGCCAGACGCATTGGAAATGTTTTCCTCTGGCATTCGCACCAAGAGTCGTAGATTGCTTAACTGAGGAGCTCTGAGAATGGAACGGCAAGAGGTGTTCCGCTTTCGTCATAAACAGTGCTCCAGAGCGCTTGGCAACGGGCACAACGAAACGTGTGTGCTTGATAGTGACCATTCACACCTAGTGCTGGCAATGCACGAGCACTGCCAAAAGGCCAAGGGAGGCGCTTAGAATCCGGCTTGTGCGCAAAGCTTTCAGACTGCCAGAGGACCGCAGCTATGGTAAACCCGCTTGCTCATTTGACGTTAGCTGTCGCCTGCAAGAACTTCACCCGCATCTGGTTTATGCTGCTACTTGTTGTTAGGCGACAACAAGGGCACATGTAGCAAATGCTTTTTCCTGTTTCATTTTGCTAGGCCACGCTCTTCTGTGGCTCTTTAGTGCTTGCCAAACTGCTATGTGCATGCTGCTGCTTCCATCTGACAAGGAGCACAACCTTCTGACAGCAGCTTTCAACTTGCCTAAGAAAGAGCTTGGCCATTTAGATGTGCTGCAAATCTGTGTGTGTGTAAGGTGCAGGTGCAAGCTCCTGACAATGGTGTTCTCCAGGTTCAGTTTCTATCTGCCAGACGCATTGGAAATGTTTTCCTCTGGCATTCGCACCAAGAGTCGTAGATTGCTTAACTGAGGAGCTCTGAGAATGGAACGGCAAGAGGTGTTCCGCTTTCGTCATAAACAGTGCTCCAGAGCGCTTGGCAACGGGCACAACGAAACGTGTGTGCGGGATAGTGACCATTCACACCTAGTGCTGGCAATGCACGAGCACTGCCAAAAGGCCAAGGGAGGCGCTTAGAATCCGGCTTGTGCGCAAAGCTTTCAGACTGCCAGAGGACCGCAGCTATGGTAAACCCGCTTGCTCATTTGACGTTAGCTGTCGCCTGCAAGAACTTCACCCGCATCTGGTTTATGCTGCTACCTGTTGTTAGGCGACAACAAGGGCACATGTAGCAAATGCTTTTTCCTGTTTCATTTTGCTATGCCACGCTCTTCTGTGGCTCTTTAGTGCTTGCCAAACTGCTATGTGCGTGCTGCTGCTTCCATCTGACAAGGAGCACAACCTTCTGACAGCAGCTTTCAACTTGCCTAAGAAAGAGCTTGGCCATTTAGATGAGCTGAAAACCCGTGTGTGTGTAAGGTGCAGGTGCAAGCTCCTGACAAAGCTTTTCTCCAGGTTCAGTTTCTATCTGCCAGACACATTGGAAATGTTTTCCTCTGGCATTCGAAGCAAGAGTCGCAGATTGCTTAACTGAGGAGCTCTGAGAATGGAACGGCAAGAGGTGTTCCGCTTTCGTCATAAACAGTGCTCCAGAGCGCTTGGCAACGGGCACAACGAAACGTGTGTGCGGGATAGTGACCATTCACGCCTAGTGCTGGCAATGCAGGAGCACTGCCAAAAGGCCAAGGAATCGGCGTAGCATCCGGCTTGTGTGCAAAGCTTTCAGACTGCCAGAGGACCGCAGCTGTGGTAAGCCCGCTTGCTCATTTGACGTTAGCTGTCGCCTGCAAGAACTTCACCCGCATCTGGTTTATGCTGCTACCTGTTGTTAGGCGACAACAAGGGCACATGTAGCAAATGCTTTTTCCTGTTTCATTTTGCTAGGCCACGCTCTTCTGTGGCTCTTTAATGCTTGCCAAACTGCTATGTGCATGCTGCTGCTTCCATCTGACAAGGAGCACAACCTTCTGACAGCAGCTTTCAACTTGCCTAAGGAAGAGCTTGGCCATTTAGATGTGCTGCAAATCTGTGTGTGTGTAAGGTGCAGGTGCAAGCTCCTGACAATGGTGTTCTCCAGGTTCAGTTTCTATCTGCCAGACGCATTGGAAATGTTTTCCTCTGGCATTCGCAGCAAGAGTCGTAGATTGCTTAACTGAGGAGCTCTGAGAATGAAACGGCAAGAGGTGTTCCGCTTTCGTCATAAACAGTGCTCCAGAGCGCTTGGCAACGGGCACAACGAAACGTGTGTGCGGGATAGTGACCATTCACACCTAGTGCTGGCAATGCACGAGCACTGCCAAAAGGCCAAGGGAGGCGCTTAGAATCCGGCTTGTGCGCAAAGCTTTCAGACTGCCAGAGGACCGCAGCTATGGTATACCCGCTTGCTCATTTGACGTTAGCTGCCGCCTGCAAGAACTTCACCCGCATCTGGTTTATGCTGCTACTTGTTGTTAGGCGACAACAAGGGCACATGTAGCAAATGCTTTTTCCTGTTTCATTTTGCTAGGCCACGCTCTTCTGTGGCTCTTTAGTGCTTGCCAAACTGCTATGTGCGTGCTGCTGCTTCCATCTGACAAGGAGCACAACCTTCTGACAGCAGCTTTCAACTTGCCTAAGAAAGAGCTTGGCCATTTAGATGTGCTGAAAACCCGTGTGTGTGTAAGGTGCAGGTGCAAGCTCCTGACAAAGCTTTTCTCCAGGTTCAGTTTCTCCCTGCCAGACACATTGGAAATGTTTTCCTCTGGCATTCGAAGCAAGAGTCGCAGATTGCTTAACTGAGGAGCTCTGAGAATGGAACGGCAAGAGGTGTTCCGCTTTCGTCATAAACAGTGCTCCAGAGCGCTTGGCAACGGGCACAACGAAACGTGTGTGCGGGATAGTGACCATTCACGCCTAGTGCTGGCAATGCAGGAGCACTGCCAAAAGGCCAAGGAAGGGGCGTAGCATCCGGCTTGTGTGCAAAGCTTTCAGACTGCCAGAGGACCGCAGCTGTGGTAAGCCCGCTTGCTCATTTGACGTTAGCTGTCGCCTGCAAGAACTTCACCCGCATCTGGTTTATGCTGCTACCTGTTGTTAGGCGACAACAAGGGCACATGTAGCAAATGCTTTTTCCTGGCCCATTTTGCTAGGCCACGCTCTTCTGTGGCTCTTTAATGCTTGCCAAACTGCTATGTGCATGCTGCTGCTTCCATCTGACAAGGAGCACAACCTTCTGACAGCAGCTTTCAACTTGCCTAAGGAAGAGCTTGGCCATTTAGATGTGCTGCAAATCTGTGTGTGTGTAAGGTACAGGTGCAAGCTCCTGACAAAGGTGTTCTCCAGGTTCAGTTTCTCCCTGCCAGATGCATTGGAAATGTTTTCCTCTGGCATTCGCAGCAAGAGTCGCAGATTGCTTAACTGAGGAGCTCTGAGAATGGAACGGCAAGAGGTGTTCCGCTTTCGTCATAAACAGTGCTCCAGAGCGCTTGGCAACGGGCACAACGAAACGTGTGTGCGGGATAGTGACCATTCACGCCTAGTGCTGGCAATGCACGAGCACTGCCAAAAGGCCAAGGGAGGCGCTTAGCATCCGGCTTGTGGGCAAAGCTTTCAGACTGCCAGAGGACCGCAGCTATGGTAAACCCGCTTGCTCATTTGACGTTAGCTGTCGCCTGCAAGAACTTCACCCGCATCTGGTTTATGCTGCTACCTGTTGTTAGGCGACAACAAGGGCACATGTAGCAAATGCTTTTTCCTGTTTCATTTTGCTAGGCCACGCTCTTCTGTGGCTCTTTAGTGCTTGCCAAACTGCTATGTGCGTGCTGCTGCTTCCATCTGACAAGGAGCACAACCTTCTGACAGCAGCTTTCAACTTGCCTAAGAAAGAGCTTGGCCATTTAGATGTGCTGCAAATCTGTGTGTGTGTAAGGTGCAGGTGCAAGCTCCTGACAATGGTGTTCTCCAGGTTCAGTTTCTATCTGCCAGACGCATTGGAAATGTTTTCCTCTGGCATTCGCACCAAGAGTCGTAGATTGCTTAACTGAGGAGCTCTGAGAATGGAACGGCAAGAGGTGTTCCGCTTTCGTCATAAACAGTGCTCCAGAGCGCTTGGCAACGGGCACAACGAAACGTGTGTGCGGGATAGTGACCATTCACGCCTAGTGCTGGCAATGCAGGAGCACTGCCAAAAGGCCAAGGAAGGGGCGTAGCATCCGGCTTGTGTGCAAAGCTTTCAGACTGCCAGAGGACCGCAGCTGTGGTAAGCCCGCTTGCTCATTTGACGTTAGCTGTCGCCTGCAAGAACTTCACCCGCATCTGGTTTATGCTGCTACCTGTTGTTAGGCGACAACAAGGGCACATGTAGCAAATGCTTTTTCCTGGCCCATTTTGCTATGCCACGCTCTTCTGTGGCTCTTTAGTGCTTGCCAAACTGCTATGT
This sequence comes from Poecile atricapillus, assembly GCF_030490865.1. Classification (NCBI taxonomy): domain Eukaryota; kingdom Metazoa; phylum Chordata; class Aves; order Passeriformes; family Paridae; genus Poecile; species Poecile atricapillus. The sequence continues at coordinate 1,403,684 of NC_081256.1, read as the reverse complement.
GCATGCTGCTGCTTCCATCTGACAAGGAGCACAACCTTCTGACAGCAGCTTTCAACTTGCCTAAGGAAGAGCTTGGCCATTTAGATGTGCTGCAAATCTGTGTGTGTGTAAGTTGCAGGTGCAAGCTCCTGACAATGGTGTTCTCCAGGTTCAGTTTCTATCTGCCAGACGCATTGGAAATGTTTTCCTCTGGCATTCGCAGCAAGAGTCGCAGATTGCTTAACTGAGGAGCTCTGAGAATGGAACGGCAAGAGGTGTTCCGCTTTCGTCATAAACAGTGCTCCAGAGCGCTTGGCAACGGGCACAACGAAACGTGTGTGCGGGATAGTGACCATTCACGCCTAGTGCTGGCAATGCAGGAGCACTGCCAAAAGGCCAAGGGAGGCGCTTAGAATCCGGCTTGTGCGCAAAGCTTTCAGACTGCCAGAGGACCGCAGCTGTGGTAAACCCGCTTGCTCATTTGACGTTAGCTGTCGCCTGCAAGAACTTCACCCGCATCTGGTTTATGCTGCTACCTGTTGTTAGGAGACAACAAGGGCACATGTAGCAAATGCTTTTTCCTGTTTCATTTTGCTAGGCCACGCTCTTCTGTGGCTCTTTAGTGCTTGCCAAACTGCTATGTGCGTGCTGCTGCTTCCATCTGACAAGGAGCACAACCTTCTGACAGCAGCTTTCAACTTGCCTAAGGAAGAGCTTGGCCATTTAGATGTGCTGCAAATCTGTGTGTGTGTAAGGTGCAGGTGCAAGCTCCTGACAATGGTGTTCTCCAGGTTCAGTTTCTATCTGCCAGACGCATTGGAAATGTTTTCCTCTGGCATTCGCACCAAGAGTCGTAGATTGCTTAACTGAGGAGCTCTGAGAATGGAACGGCAAGAGGTGTTCCGCTTTCGTCATAAACAGTGCTCCAGAGCGCTTGGCAACGGGCACAACGAAACGTGTGTGCGGGATAGTGACCATTCACACCTAGTGCTGGCAATGCACGAGCACTGCCAAAAGGCCAAGGGAGGCGCTTAGCATCCGGCTTGTGCGCAAAGCTTTCAGACTGCCAGAGGACCGCAGCTATGGTAAACCCGCTTGCTCATTTGACGTTAGCTGTCGCCTGCAAGAACTTCACCCGCATCTGGTTTATGCTGCTACCTGTTGTTAGGCGACAACAAGGGCACATGTAGCAAATGCTTTTTCCTGTTTCATTTTGCTAGGCCACGCTCTTCTGTGGCTCTTTAATGCTTACCAAACTGCTATGTGCATGCTGCTGCTTCCATCAGACAAGGAGCACAACCTTCTGACAGCAGCTTTCAACTTGCCTAAGGAAGAGCTTGGCCATTTAGATGTGCTGCAAATCTGTGTGTGTGTAAGGTGCAGGTGCAAGCTCCTGACAATGGTGTTCTCCAGGTTCAGTTTCTATCTGCCAGACGCATTGGAAATGTTTTCCTCTGGCATTCGCAGCAAGAGTCGTAGATTGCTTAACTGAGGAGCTCTGAGAATGGAACGGCAAGAGGTGTTCCGCTTTCGTCATAAACAGTGCTCCAGAGCGCTTGGAACGGGCACAACGAAACGTGTGTGCGGGATAGTGACCATTCACACCTAGTGCTGGCAATGCACGAGCACTGCCAAAAGGCCAAGGGAGGCGCTTAGAATCCGGCTTGTGCGCAAAGCTTTCAGACTGCCAGAGGACCGCAGCTATGGTAAACCCGCTTGCTCATTTGACGTTAGCTGTCGCTTGCAAGAACTTCACCCGCATCTGGTTTATGCTGCTACTTGTTGTTAGGCGACAACAAGGGCACATGTAGCAAATGCTTTTTCCTGTTTCATTTTGCTAGGCCACGCTCTTCTGTGGCTCTTTAGTGCTTGCCAAACTGCTATGTGCATGCTGCTGCTTCCATCTGACAAGGAGCACAACCTTCTGACAGCAGCTTTCAACTTGCCTAAGAAAGAGCTTGGCCATTTAGATGTGCTGAAAACCCGTGTGTGTGTAAGGTGCAGGTGCCAGCTCCTGACAAAGCTTTTCTCCAGGTTCAGTTTCTCCCTGCCAGACGCATTGGAAATGTTTTCCTCTGGCATTCGCAGCAAGAGTCGCAGATTGCTTAACTGAGGAGCTCTGAGAATGGAACGGCAAGAGGTGTTCCGCTTTCGTCATAAACAGTGCTCCAGAGCGCTTGGCAACGGGCACAACGAAACGTGTGTGCGGGATAGTGACCATTCACGCCTAGTGCTGGCAATGCAGGAGCACTGCCAAAAGGCCAAGGAAGGGGCGTAGCATCCGGCTTGTGTGCAAAGCTTTCAGACTGCCAGAGGACCGCAGCTGTGGTAAGCCCGCTTGCTCATTTGACGTTAGCTGTCGCCTGCAAGAACTTCACCCGCATCTGGTTTATGCTGCTACCTGTTGTTAGGCGACAACAAGGGCACATGTAGCAAATGCTTTTTCCTGTTTCATTTTGCTAGGCCACGCTCTTCTGTGGCTCTTTAATGCTTGCCAAACTGCTATGTGCATGCTGCTGCTTCCATCTGACAAGGAGCACAACCTTCTGACAGCAGCTTTCAACTTGCCTAAGGAAGAGCTTGGCCATTTAGATGTGCTGCAAATCTGTGTGTGTGTAAGGTGCAGGTGCAAGCTCCTGACAATGGTGTTCTCCAGGTTCAGTTTCTATCTGCCAGACGCATTGGAAATGTTTTCCTCTGGCATTCGCAGCAAGAGTCGTAGATTGCTTAACTGAGGAGCTCTGAGAATGAAACGGCAAGAGGTGTTCCGCTTTCGTCATAAACAGTGCTCCAGAGCGCTTGGCAACGGGCACAACGAAACGTGTGTGCGGGATAGTGACCATTCACACCTAGTGCTGGCAATGCACGAGCACTGCCAAAAGGCCAAGGGAGGCGCTTAGAATCCGGCTTGTGCGCAAAGCTTTCAGACTGCCAGAGGACCGCAGCTATGGTATACCCGCTTGCTCATTTGACGTTAGCTGCCGCCTGCAAGAACTTCACCCGCATCTGGTTTATGCTGCTACTTGTTGTTAGGCGACAACAAGGGCACATGTAGCAAATGCTTTTTCCTGTTTCATTTTGCTAGGCCACGCTCTTCTGTGGCTCTTTAGTGCTTGCCAAACTGCTATGTGCGTGCTGCTGCTTCCATCTGACAAGGAGCACAACCTTCTGACAGCAGCTTTCAACTTGCCTAAGAAAGAGCTTGGCCATTTAGATGTGCTGAAAACCCGTGTGTGTGTAAGGTGCAGGTGCAAGCTCCTGACAAAGCTTTTCTCCAGGTTCAGTTTCTCCCTGCCAGACGCATTGGAAATGTTTTCCTCTGGCATTCGAAGCAAGAGTCGCAGATTGCTTAACTGAGGAGCTCTGAGAATGGAACGGCAAGAGGTGTTCCGCTTTCGTCATAAACAGTGCTCCAGAGCGCTTGGCAACGGGCACAACGAAACGTGTGTGCGGGATAGTGACCATTCACGCCTAGTGCTGGCAATGCAGGAGCACTGCCAAAAGGCCAAGGAAGGGGCGTAGCATCCGGCTTGTGTGCAAAGCTTTCAGACTGCCAGAGGACCGCAGCTGTGGTAAGCCCGCTTGCTCATTTGACGTTAGCTGTCGCCTGCAAGAACTTCACCCGCATCTGGTTTATGCTGCTACCTGTTGTTAGGCGACAACAAGGGCACATGTAGCAAATGCTTTTTCCTGGCCCATTTTGCTAGGCCACGCTCTTCTGTGGCTCTTTAATGCTTGCCAAACTGCTATGTGCATGCTGCTGCTTCCATCTGACAAGGAGCACAACCTTCTGACAGCAGCTTTCAACTTGCCTAAGGAAGAGCTTGGCCATTTAGATGTGCTGCAAATCTGTGTGTGTGTAAGTTGCAGGTGCAAGCTCCTGACAATGGTGTTCTCCAGGTTCAGTTTCTATCTGCCAGACGCATTGGAAATGTTTTCCTCTGGCATTCGCAGCAAGAGTCGCAGATTGCTTAACTGAGGAGCTCTGAGAATGGAACGGCAAGAGGTGTTCCGCTTTCGTCATAAACAGTGCTCCAGAGCGCTTGGCAACGGGCACAACGAAACGTGTGTGCGGGATAGTGACCATTCACGCCTAGTGCTGGCAATGCAGGAGCACTGCCAAAAGGCCAAGGGAGGCGCTTAGAATCCGGCTTGTGCGCAAAGCTTTCAGACTGCCAGAGGACCGCAGCTGTGGTAAACCCGCTTGCTCATTTGACGTTAGCTGTCGCCTGCAAGAACTTCACCCGCATCTGGTTTATGCTGCTACCTGTTGTTAGGAGACAACAAGGGCACATGTAGCAAATGCTTTTTCCTGTTTCATTTTGCTAGGCCACGCTCTTCTGTGGCTCTTTAGTGCTTGCCAAACTGCTATGTGCGTGCTGCTGCTTCCATCTGACAAGGAGCACAACCTTCTGACAGCAGCTTTCAACTTGCCTAAGGAAGAGCTTGGCCATTTAGATGTGCTGCAAATCTGTGTGTGTGTAAGGTGCAGGTGCAAGCTCCTGACAATGGTGTTCTCCAGGTTCAGTTTCTATCTGCCAGACGCATTGGAAATGTTTTCCTCTGGCATTCGCACCAAGAGTCGTAGATTGCTTAACTGAGGAGCTCTGAGAATGGAACGGCAAGAGGTGTTCCGCTTTCGTCATAAACAGTGCTCCAGAGCGCTTGGCAACGGGCACAACGAAACGTGTGTGCGGGATAGTGACCATTCACACCTAGTGCTGGCAATGCACGAGCACTGCCAAAAGGCCAAGGGAGGCGCTTAGCATCCGGCTTGTGCGCAAAGCTTTCAGACTGCCAGAGGACCGCAGCTATGGTAAACCCGCTTGCTCATTTGACGTTAGCTGTCGCCTGCAAGAACTTCACCCGCATCTGGTTTATGCTGCTACCTGTTGTTAGGCGACAACAAGGGCACATGTAGCAAATGCTTTTTCCTGTTTCATTTTGCTAGGCCACGCTCTTCTGTGGCTCTTTAATGCTTACCAAACTGCTATGTGCATGCTGCTGCTTCCATCAGACAAGGAGCACAACCTTCTGACAGCAGCTTTCAACTTGCCTAAGGAAGAGCTTGGCCATTTAGATGTGCTGCAAATCTGTGTGTGTGTAAGGTGCAGGTGCAAGCTCCTGACAATGGTGTTCTCCAGGTTCAGTTTCTATCTGCCAGACGCATTGGAAATGTTTTCCTCTGGCATTCGCAGCAAGAGTCGTAGATTGCTTAACTGAGGAGCTCTGAGAATGGAACGGCAAGAGGTGTTCCGCTTTCGTCATAAACAGTGCTCCAGAGCGCTTGGAACGGGCACAACGAAACGTGTGTGCGGGATAGTGACCATTCACACCTAGTGCTGGCAATGCACGAGCACTGCCAAAAGGCCAAGGGAGGCGCTTAGAATCCGGCTTGTGCGCAAAGCTTTCAGACTGCCAGAGGACCGCAGCTATGGTAAACCCGCTTGCTCATTTGACGTTAGCTGTCGCTTGCAAGAACTTCACCCGCATCTGGTTTATGCTGCTACTTGTTGTTAGGCGACAACAAGGGCACATGTAGCAAATGCTTTTTCCTGTTTCATTTTGCTAGGCCACGCTCTTCTGTGGCTCTTTAGTGCTTGCCAAACTGCTATGTGCATGCTGCTGCTTCCATCTGACAAGGAGCACAACCTTCTGACAGCAGCTTTCAACTTGCCTAAGAAAGAGCTTGGCCATTTAGATGTGCTGAAAACCCGTGTGTGTGTAAGGTGCAGGTGCCAGCTCCTGACAAAGCTTTTCTCCAGGTTCAGTTTCTCCCTGCCAGACGCATTGGAAATGTTTTCCTCTGGCATTCGCAGCAAGAGTCGCAGATTGCTTAACTGAGGAGCTCTGAGAATGGAACGGCAAGAGGTGTTCCGCTTTCGTCATAAACAGTGCTCCAGAGCGCTTGGCAACGGGCACAACGAAACGTGTGTGCGGGATAGTGACCATTCACGCCTAGTGCTGGCAATGCAGGAGCACTGCCAAAAGGCCAAGGAAGGGGCGTAGCATCCGGCTTGTGTGCAAAGCTTTCAGACTGCCAGAGGACCGCAGCTGTGGTAAGCCCGCTTGCTCATTTGACGTTAGCTGTCGCCTGCAAGAACTTCACCCGCATCTGGTTTATGCTGCTACCTGTTGTTAGGCGACAACAAGGGCACATGTAGCAAATGCTTTTTCCTGGCCCATTTTGCTATGCCACGCTCTTCTGCGGCTCTTTAATGCTTGCCAAACTGCTATGTGCATGCTGCTGCTTCCATCTGACAAGGAGCACAACCTTCTGACAGCAGCTTTCAACTTGCCTAAGGAAGAGCTTGGCCATTTAGATGTGCTGCAAATCTGTGTGTGTGTAAGTTGCAGGTGCAAGCTCCTGACAATGGTGTTCTCCAGGTTCAGTTTCTATCTGCCAGACGCATTGGAAATGTTTTCCTCTGGCATTCGCAGCAAGAGTCGCAGATTGCTTAACTGAGGAGCTCTGAGAATGGAACGGCAAGAGGTGTTCCGCTTTCGTCATAAACAGTGCTCCAGAGCGCTTGGCAACGGGCACAACGAAACGTGTGTGCGGGATAGTGACCATTCACGCCTAGTGCTGGCAATGCACGAGCACTGCCAAAAGGCCAAGGGAGGCGCTTAGAATCCGGCTTGTGCGCAAAGCTTTCAGACTGCCAGAGGACCGCAGCTGTGGTAAACCCGCTTGCTCATTTGACGTTAGCTGTCGCCTGCAAGAACTTCACCCGCATCTGGTTTATGCTGCTACCTGTTGTTAGGAGACAACAAGGGCACATGTAGCAAATGCTTTTTCCTGTTTCATTTTGCTAGGCCACGCTCTTCTGTGGCTCTTTAGTGCTTGCCAAACTGCTATGTGCGTGCTGCTGCTTCCATCTGACAAGGAGCACAACCTTCTGACAGCAGCTTTCAACTTGCCTAAGGAAGAGCTTGGCCATTTAGATGTGCTGCAAATCTGTGTGTGTGTAAGGTGCAGGTGCAAGCTCCTGACAATGGTGTTCTCCAGGTTCAGTTTCTATCTGCCAGACGCATTGGAAATGTTTTCCTCTGGCATTCGCACCAAGAGTCGTAGATTGCTTAACTGAGGAGCTCTGAGAATGGAACGGCAAGAGGTGTTCCGCTTTCGTCATAAACAGTGCTCCAGAGCGCTTGGCAACGGGCACAACGAAACGTGTGTGCGGGATAGTGACCATTCACACCTAGTGCTGGCAATGCACGAGCCCTGCCAAAAGGCCAAAGGAGGCGCTTAGAATCCGGCTTGTGCGCAAAGCTTTCAGACTGCCAGAGGACCGCAGCTATGGTAAACCCGCTTGCTCATTTGACGTTAGCTGTCGCCTGCAAGAACTTCACCCGCATCTGGTTTATGCTGCTACCTGTTGTTAGGCGACAACAAGGGCACATGTAGCAAATGCTTTTTCCTGGCCCATTTTGCTATGCCACGCTCTTCTGTGGCTCTTTAGTGCTTGCCAAACTGCTATGTGCGTGCTGCTGCTTCCATCTGACAAGGAGCACAACCTTCTGACAGCAGCTTTCAACTTGCCTAAGAAAGAGCTTGGCCATTTAGATGTGCTGAAAACCCGTGTGTGTGTAAGGTGCAGGTGCAAGCTCCTGACAAAGCTTTTCTCCAGGTTCAGTTTCTATCTGCCAGACACATTGGAAATGTTTTCCTCTGGCATTCGAAGCAAGAGTCGCAGATTGCTTAACTGAGGAGCTCTGAGAATGGAACGGCAAGAGGTGTTCCGCTTTCGTCATAAACAGTGCTCCAGAGCGCTTGGCAACGGGCACAACGAAACGTGTGTGCGGGATAGTGACCATTCACGCCTAGTGCTGGCAATGCAGGAGCACTGCCAAAAGGCAAAGGAAGGGGCGTAGCATCCGGCTTGTGTGCAAAGCTTTCAGACTGCCAGAGGACCGCAGCTGTGGTAAGCCCGCTTGCTCATTTGACGTTAGCTGTCGCCTGCAAGAACTTCACCCGCATCTGGTTTATGCTGCTACCTGTTGTTAGGCGACAACAAGGGCACATGTAGCAAATGCTTTTTCCTGTTTCATTTTGCTAGGCCACGCTCTTCTGTGGCTCTTTAGTGCTTGCCAAACTGCTATGTGCGTGCTGCTGCTTCCATCTGACAAGGAGCACAACCTTCTGACAGCAGCTTTCAACTTGCCTAAGGAAGAGCTTGGCCATTTAGATGTGCTGCAAATCTGTGTGTGTGTAAGGTGCAGGTGCAAGCTCCTGACAATGGTGTTCTCCAGGTTCAGTTTCTATCTGCCAGACGCATTGGAAATGTTTTCCTCTGGCATTCGCACCAAGAGTCGTAGATTGCTTAACTGAGGAGCTCTGAGAATGGAACGGCAAGAGGTGTTCCGCTTTCGTCATAAACAGTGCTCCAGAGCGCTTGGCAACGGGCACAACGAAACGTGTGTGCGGGATAGTGACCATTCACACCTAGTGCTGGCAATGCACGAGCACTGCCAAAAGGCCAAGGGAGGCGCTTAGAATCCGGCTTGTGCGCAAAGCTTTCAGACTGCCAGAGGACCGCAGCTATGGTAAACCCGCTTGCTCATTTGACGTTAGCTGTCGCCTGCAAGAACTTCACCCGCATCTGGTTTATGCTGCTACCTGTTGTTAGGCGACAACAAGGGCACATGTAGCAAATGCTTTTTCCTGGCCCATTTTGCTATGCCACTCTCTTCTGTGGCTCTTTAGTGATTGCCAAACTGCTATGTGCGTGCTGCTGCTTCCATCTGACAAGGAGCACAACCTTCTGACAGCAGCTTTCAACTTGCCTAAGAAAGAGCTTGGCCATTTAGATGTGCTGAAAACCCGTGTGTGTGTAAGGTGCAGGTGCAAGCTCCTGACAAAGCTTTTCTCCAGGTTCAGTTTCTATCTGCCAGACACATTGGAAATGTTTTCCTCTGGCATTCGAAGCAAGAGTCGCAGATTGCTTAACTGAGGAGCTCTGAGAATGGAACGGCAAGAGGTGTTCCGCTTTCGTCATAAACAGTGCTCCAGAGCGCTTGGCAACGGGCACAACGAAACGTGTGTGCGGGATAGTGACCATTCACGCCTAGTGCTGGCAATGCAGGAGCACTGCCAAAAGGCAAAGGAAGGGGCGTAGCATCCGGCTTGTGTGCAAAGCTTTCAGACTGCCAGAGGACCGCAGCTGTGGTAAGCCCGCTTGCTCATTTGACGTTAGCTGTCGCCTGCAAGAACTTCACCCGCATCTGGTTTATGCTGCTACCTGTTGTTAGGCGACAACAAGGGCACATGTAGCAAATGCTTTTTCCTGTTTCATTTTGCTATGCCACGCTCTTCTGTGGCTCTTTAATGCTTGCCAAACTGCTATGTGCATGCTGCTGCTTCCATCTGACAAGGAGCACAACCTTCTGACAGCAGCTTTCAACTTGCCTAAGGAAGAGCTTGGCCATTTAGATGTGCTGCAAATCTGTGTGTGTGTAAGGTGCAGGTGCAAGCTCCTGACAATGGTGTTCTCCAGGTTCAGTTTCTATCTGCCAGACGCATTGGAAATGTTTTCCTCTGGCATTCGCACCAAGAGTCGTAGATTGCTTAACTGAGGAGCTCTGAGAATGGAACGGCAAGAGGTGTTCCGCTTTCGTCATAAACAGTGCTCCAGAGCGCTTGGCAACGGGCACAACGAAACGTGTGTGCGGGATAGTGACCATTCACACCTAGTGCTGGCAATGCACGAGCACTGCCAAAAGGCCAAGGGAGGCGCTTAGAATCCGGCTTGTGCGCAAAGCTTTCAGACTGCCAGAGGACCGCAGCTATGGTATACCCGCTTGCTCATTTGACGTTAGCTGTCGCCTGCAAGAACTTCACCCGCATCTGGTTTATGCTGCTACTTGTTGTTAGGCGACAACAAGGGCACATGTAGCAAATGCTTTTTCCTGTTTCATTTTGCTAGGCCACGCTCTTCTGTGGCTCTTTAGTGCTTGCCAGACTGCTATGTGCGTGCTGCTGCTTCCATCTGACAAGGAGCACAACCTTCTGACAGCAGCTTTCAACTTGCCTAAGAAAGAGCTTGGCCATTTAGATGTGCTGAAAACCCGTGTGTGTGTAAGGTGCAGGTGCAAGCTCCTGACAAAGCTTTTCTCCAGGTTCAGTTTCTCCCTGCCAGACACATTGGAAATGTTTTCCTCTGGCATTCGAAGCAAGAGTCGCAGATTGCTTAACTGAGGAGCTCTGAGAATGGAACGGCAAGAGGTGTTCCGCTTTCGTCATAAACAGTGCTCCAGAGCGCTTGGCAACGGGCACAACGAAACGTGTGTGCGGGATAGTGACCATTCACGCCTAGTGCTGGCAATGCAGGAGCACTGCCAAAAGGCCAAGGAAGGGGCGTAGCATCCGGCTTGTGTGCAAAGCTTTCAGACTGCCAGAGGACCGCAGCTGTGGTAAGCCCGCTTGCTCATTTGACGTTAGCTGTCGCCTGCAAGAACTTCACCCGCATCTGGTTTATGCTGCTACCTGTTGTTAGGCGACAACAAGGGCACATGTAGCAAATGCTTTTTCCTGTTTCATTTTGCTAGGCCACGCTCTTCTGTGGCTCTTTAATGCTTGCCAAACTGCTATGTGCATGCTGCTGCTTCCATCTGACAAGGAGCACAACCTTCTGACAGCAGCTTTCAACTTGCCTAAGGAAGAGTTTGGCCATTTAGATGTGCTGCAAATCTGTGTGTGTGTAAGGTACAGGTGCAAGCTCCTGACAAAGGTGTTCTCCAGGTTCAGTTTCTCCCTGCCAGATGCATTGGAAATGTTTTCCTCTGGCATTCGCAGCAAGAGTCGCAGATTGCTTAACTGAGGAGCTCTGAGAATGGAACGGCAAGAGGTGTTCCGCTTTCGTCAGAAACAGTGCTCCAGAGCGCTTGGCAACGGGCACAACGAAACGTGTGTGCGGGATAGTGACCATTCACGCCTAGTGCTGGCAATGCAGGAGCACTGCCAAAAGGCCAAGGAAGGGGCGTAGCATCCGGCTTGTGTGCAAAGCTTTCAGACTGCCAGAGGACCGCAGCTGTGGTAAGCCCGCTTGCTCATTTGACGTTAGCTGTCGCCTGCAAGAACTTCACCCGCATCTGGTTTATGCTGCTACCTGTTGTTAGGCGACAACAAGGGCACATGTAGCAAATGCTTTTTCCTGGCCCATTTTGCTAGGCCACGCTCTTCTGTGGCTCTTTAGTGCTTGCCAAACTGCTATGTGCATGCTGCTGCTTCCATCTGACAAGGAGCACAACCTTCTGACAGCAGCTTTCAACTTGCCTAAGAAAGAGCTTGGCCATTTAGATGTGCTGCAAACCCGTGTGTGTGTAAGGTGCAGGTGCAAGCTCCTGACAATGGTGTTCTCCAGGTTCAGTTTCTATCTGCCAGACGCATTGGAAATGTTTTCCTCTGGCATTCGCAGCAAGAGTCGCAGATTGCTTAACTGAGGCGCTCTGAGAATGGAACGGCAAGAGGTGTTCCGCTTTCGTCATAAACAGTGCTCCAGAGCGCTTGGCAACGGGCACAACGAAACGTGTGTGCGGGATAGTGACCATTCACGCCTAGTGCTGGCAATGCACGAGCACTGCCAAAAGGCAAAGGAAGGCGCTTAGCATCCGGCTTGTGCGCAAAGCTTTCAGACTGCCAGAGGACCGCAGCTGTGGTAAGCCCGCTTGCTCATTTGACGTTAGCTGTCGCCTGCAAGAACTTCACCCGCATCTGGTTTATGCTGCTACCTGTTGTTAGGCGACAACAAGGGCACATGTAGCAAATGCTTTTTCCTGTTTCATTTTGCTAGGCCACGCTCTTCTGTGGCTCTTTAATGCTTACCAAACTGCTATGTGCATGCTGCTGCTTCCATCTGACAAGGAGCACAACCTTCTGACAGCAGCTTTCAACTTGCCTAAGGAAGAGCTTGGCCATTTAGATGTGCTGCAAATCTGTGTGTGTGTAAGGTGCAGGTGCAAGCTCCTGACAATGGTGTTCTCCAGGTTCAGTTTCTATCTGCCAGACGCATTGGAAATGTTTTCCTCTGGCATTCGCAGCAAGAGTCGTAGATTGCTTAACTGAGGAGCTCTGAGAATGGAACGGCAAGAGGTGTTCCGCTTTCGTCATAAACAGTGCTCCAGAGCGCTTGGCAACGGGCACAACGAAACGTGTGTGCGGGATAGTGACCATTCACGCCTAGTGCTGGCAATGCAGGAGCACTGCCAAAAGGCAAAGGAAGGGGCGTAGCATCCGGCTTGTGTGCAAAGCTTTCAGACTGCCAGAGGACCGCAGCTGTGGTAAGCCCGCTTGCTCATTTGACGTTAGCTGTCGCCTGCAAGAACTTCACCCGCATCTGGTTTATGCTGCTACCTGTTGTTAGGCGACAACAAGGGCACATGTAGCAAATGCTTTTTCCTGTTTCATTTTGCTATGCCACGCTCTTCTGTGGCTCTTTAATGCTTGCCAAACTGCTATGTGCATGCTGCTGCTTCCATCTGACAAGGAGCACAACCTTCTGACAGCAGCTTTCAACTTGCCTAAGGAAGAGCTTGGCCATTTAGATGTGCTGCAAATCTGTGTGTGTGTAAGGTGCAGGTGCAAGCTCCTGACAATGGTGTTCTCCAGGTTCAGTTTCTATCTGCCAGACGCATTGGAAATGTTTTCCTCTGGCATTCGCAGCAAGAGTCGTAGATTGCTTAACTGAGGAGCTCTGAGAATGGAACGGCAAGAGGTGTTCCGCTTTCGTCATAAACAGTGCTCCAGAGCGCTTGGCAACGGGCACAACGAAACGTGTGTGCGGGATAGTGACCATTCACACCTAGTGCTGGCAATGCACGAGCACTGCCAAAAGGCCAAGGGAGGCGCTTAGAATCCGGCTTGTGCGCAAAGCTTTCAGACTGCCAGAGGACCGCAGCTATGGTATACCCGCTTGCTCATTTGACGTTAGCTGTCGCCTGCAAGAACTTCACCCGCATCTGGTTTATGCTGCTACTTGTTGTTAGGCGACAACAAGGGCACATGTAGCAAATGCTTTTTCCTGTTTCATTTTGCTAGGCCACGCTCTTCTGTGGCTCTTTAGTGCTTGCCAGACTGCTATGTGCGTGCTGCTGCTTCCATCTGACAAGGAGCACAACCTTCTGACAGCAGCTTTCAACTTGCCTAAGAAAGAGCTTGGCCATTTAGATGTGCTGAAAACCCGTGTGTGTGTAAGGTGCAGGTGCAAGCTCCTGACAAAGCTTTTCTCCAGGTTCAGTTTCTCCCTGCCAGACACATTGGAAATGTTTTCCTCTGGCATTCGAAGCAAGAGTCGCAGATTGCTTAACTGAGGAGCTCTGAGAATGGAACGGCAAGAGGTGTTCCGCTTTCGTCATAAACAGTGCTCCAGAGCGCTTGGCAACGGGCACAACGAAACGTGTGTGCGGGATAGTGACCATTCACGCCTAGTGCTGGCAATGCAGGAGCACTGCCAAAAGGCCAAGGAAGGGGCGTAGCATCCGGCTTGTGTGCAAAGCTTTCAGACTGCCAGAGGACCGCAGCTGTGGTAAGCCCGCTTGCTCATTTGACGTTAGCTGTCGCCTGCAAGAACTTCACCCGCATCTGGTTTATGCTGCTACCTGTTGTTAGGCGACAACAAGGGCACATGTAGCAAATGCTTTTTCCTGGCCCATTTTGCTAGGCCACGCTCTTCTGTGGCTCTTTAATGCTTGCCAAACTGCTATGTGCATGCTGCTGCTTCCATCTGACAAGGAGCACAACCTTCTGACAGCAGCTTTCAACTTGCCTAAGGAAGAGTTTGGCCATTTAGATGTGCTGCAAATCTGTGTGTGTGTAAGGTACAGGTGCAAGCTCCTGACAAAGGTGTTCTCCAGGTTCAGTTTCTCCCTGCCAGATGCATTGGAAATGTTTTCCTCTGGCATTCGCAGCAAGAGTCGCAGATTGCTTAACTGAGGAGCTCTGAGAATGGAACGGCAAGAGGTGTTCCGCTTTCGTCATAAACAGTGCTCCAGAGCGCTTGGCAACGGGCACAACGAAACGTGTGTGCGGGATAGTGACCATTCACGCCTAGTGCTGGCAATGCAGGAGCACTGCCAAAAGGCCAAGGAAGGGGCGTAGCATCCGGCTTGTGTGCAAAGCTTTCAGACTGCCAGAGGACCGCAGCTGTGGTAAGCCCGCTTGCTCATTTGACGTTAGCTGTCGCCTGCAAGAACTTCACCCGCATCTGGTTTATGCTGCTACCTGTTGTTAGGCGACAACAAGGGCACATGTAGCAAATGCTTTTTCCTGTTTCATTTTGCTAGGCCACGCTCTTCTGTGGCTCTTTAGTGCTTGCCAAACTGCTATGTGCATGCTGCTGCTTCCATCTGACAAGGAGCACAACCTTCTGACAGCAGCTTTCAACTTGCCTAAGAAAGAGCTTGGCCATTTAGATGTGCTGCAAACCCGTGTGTGTGTAAGGTGCAGGTGCAAGCTCCTGACAATGGTGTTCTCCAGGTTCAGTTTCTATCTGCCAGACGCATTGGAAATGTTTTCCTCTGGCATTCGCAGCAAGAGTCGCAGATTGCTTAACTGAGGCGCTCTGAGAATGGAACGGCAAGAGGTGTTCCGCTTTCGTCATAAACAGTGCTCCAGAGCGCTTGGCAACGGGCACAACGAAACGTGTGTGCGGGATAGTGACCATTCACGCCTAGTGCTGGCAATGCACGAGCACTGCCAAAAGGCAAAGGAAGGCGCTTAGCATCCGGCTTGTGCGCAAAGCTTTCAGACTGCCAGAGGACCGCAGCTGTGGTAAGCCCGCTTGCTCATTTGACGTTAGCTGTCGCCTGCAAGAACTTCACCCGCATCTGGTTTATGCTGCTACCTGTTGTTAGGCGACAACAAGGGCACATGTAGCAAATGCTTTTTCCTGTTTCATTTTGCTAGGCCACGCTCTTCTGTGGCTCTTTAATGCTTACCAAACTGCTATGTGCATGCTGCTGCTTCCATCTGACAAGGAGCACAACCTTCTGACAGCAGCTTTCAACTTGCCTAAGGAAGAGCTTGGCCATTTAGATGTGCTGCAAATCTGTGTGTGTGTAAGGTGCAGGTGCAAGCTCCTGACAATGGTGTTCTCCAGGTTCAGTTTCTATCTGCCAGACGCATTGGAAATGTTTTCCTCTGGCATTCGCAGCAAGAGTCGCAGATTGCTTAACTGAGGAGCTCTGAGAATGGAACGGCAAGAGGTGTTCCGCTTTCGTCATAAACAGTGCTCCAGAGCGCTTGGAACGGGCACAACGAAACGTGTGTGCGGGATAGTGACCATTCACACCTAGTGCTGGCAATGCACGAGCACTGCCAAAAGGCCAAGGGAGGCGCTTAGAATCCGGCTTGTGCGCAAAGCTTTCAGACTGCCAGAGGACCGCAGCTATGGTAAACCCGCTTGCTCATTTGACGTTAGCTGTCGCTTGCAAGAACTTCACCCGCATCTGGTTTATGCTGCTACTTGTTGTTAGGCGACAACAAGGGCACATGTAGCAAATGCTTTTTCCTGTTTCATTTTGCTAGGCCACGCTCTTCTGTGGCTCTTTAGTGCTTGCCAAACTGCTATGTGCATGCTGCTGCTTCCATCTGACAAGGAGCACAACCTTCTGACAGCAGCTTTCAACTTGCCTAAGGAAGAGCTTGGCCATTTAGATGTGCTGCAAATCTGTGTGTGTGTAAGGTACAGGTGCAAGCTCCTGACAAAGGTGTTCTCCAGGTTCAGTTTCTCCCTGCCAGATGCATTGGAAATGTTTTCCTCTGGCATTCGCAGCAAGAGTCGCAGATTGCTTAACTGAGGAGCTCTGAGAATGGAACGGCAAGAGGTGTTCCGCTTTCGTCATAAACAGTGCTCCAGAGCGCTTGGCAACGGGCACAACGAAACGTGTGTGCGGGATAGTGACCATTCACGCCTAGTGCTGGCAATGCACGAGCACTGCCAAAAGGCCAAGGGAGGCGCTTAGCATCCGGCTTGTGGGCAAAGCTTTCAGACTGCCAGAGGACCGCAGCTATGGTAAACCCGCTTGCTCATTTGACGTTAGCTGTCGCCTGCAAGAACTTCACCCGCATCTGGTTTATGCTGCTACCTGTTGTTAGGCGACAACAAGGGCACATGTAGCAAATGCTTTTTCCTGTTTCATTTTGCTAGGCCACGCTCTTCTGTGGCTCTTTAGTGCTTGCCAAACTGCTATGTGCGTGCTGCTGCTTCCATCTGACAAGGAGCACAACCTTCTGACAGCAGCTTTCAACTTGCCTAAGAAAGAGCTTGGCCATTTAGATGTGCTGCAAATCTGTGTGTGTGTAAGGTGCAGGTGCAAGCTCCTGACAATGGTGTTCTCCAGGTTCAGTTTCTATCTGCCAGACGCATTGGAAATGTTTTCCTCTGGCATTCGCACCAAGAGTCGTAGATTGCTTAACTGAGGAGCTCTGAGAATGGAACGGCAAGAGGTGTTCCGCTTTCGTCATAAACAGTGCTCCAGAGCGCTTGGCAACGGGCACAACGAAACGTGTGTGCGGGATAGTGACCATTCACGCCTAGTGCTGGCAAT
Organism: Poecile atricapillus; assembly: GCF_030490865.1. NCBI lineage: Eukaryota > Metazoa > Chordata > Aves > Passeriformes > Paridae > Poecile > Poecile atricapillus. The sequence continues at coordinate 1,387,160 of NC_081256.1, read as the reverse complement.
GCAGGAGCACTGCCAAAAGGCCAAGGAAGGGGCGTAGCATCCGGCTTGTGTGCAAAGCTTTCAGACTGCCAGAGGACCGCAGCTGTGGTAAGCCCGCTTGCTCATTTGACGTTAGCTGTCGCCTGCAAGAACTTCACCCGCATCTGGTTTATGCTGCTACCTGTTGTTAGGCGACAACAAGGGCACATGTAGCAAATGCTTTTTCCTGTTTCATTTTGCTAGGCCACGCTCTTCTGTGGCTCTTTAGTGCTTGCCAAACTGCTATGTGCGTGCTGCTGCTTCCATCTGACAAGGAGCACAACCTTCTGACAGCAGCTTTCAACTTGCCTAAGAAAGAGCTTGGCCATTTAGATGTGCTGCAAACCCGTGTGTGTGTAAGGTGCAGGTGCAAGCTCCTGACAATGGTGTTCTCCAGGTTCAGTTTCTATCTGCCAGACGCATTGGAAATGTTTTCCTCTGGCATTCGCAGCAAGAGTCGCAGATTGCTTAACTGAGGCGCTCTGAGAATGGAACGGCAAGAGGTGTTCCGCTTTCGTCATAAACAGTGCTCCAGAGCGCTTGGCAACGGGCACAACGAAACGTGTGTGCGGGATAGTGACCATTCACGCCTAGTGCTGGCAATGCACGAGCACTGCCAAAAGGCAAAGGAAGGCGCTTAGCATCCGGCTTGTGCGCAAAGCTTTCAGACTGCCAGAGGACCGCAGCTGTGGTAAGCCCGCTTGCTCATTTGACGTTAGCTGTCGCCTGCAAGAACTTCACCCGCATCTGGTTTATGCTGCTACCTGTTGTTAGGCGACAACAAGGGCACATGTAGCAAATGCTTTTTCCTGGCCCATTTTGCTAGGCCACGCTCTTCTGTGGCTCTTTAATGCTTACCAAACTGCTATGTGCATGCTGCTGCTTCCATCTGAAAAGGAGCACAACCTTCTGACAGCAGCTTTCAACTTGCCTAAGGAAGAGCTTGGCCATTTAGATGTGCTGCAAATCTGTGTGTGTGTAAGGTGCAGGTGCAAGCTCCTGACAATGGTGTTCTCCAGGTTCAGTTTCTATCTGCCAGACGCATTGGAAATGTTTTCCTCTGGCATTCGCAGCAAGAGTCGTAGATTGCTTAACTGAGGAGCTCTGAGAATGGAACGGCAAGAGGTGTTCCGCTTTCGTCATAAACAGTGCTCCAGAGCGCTTGGCAACGGGCACAACGAAACGTGTGTGCGGGATAGTGACCATTCACGCCTAGTGCTGGCAATGCAGGAGCACTGCCAAAAGGCCAAGGAAGGGGCGTAGCATCCGGCTTGTGTGCAAAGCTTTCAGACTGCCAGAGGACCGCAGCTGTGGTAAGCCCGCTTGCTCATTTGACGTTAGCTGTCGCCTGCAAGAACTTCACCCACATCTGGTTTATGCTGCTACCTGTTGTTAGGCGACAACAAGGGCACATGTAGCAAATGCTTTTTCCTGGCCCATTTTGCTATGCCACGCTCTTCTGCGGCTCTTTAATGCTTGCCAAACTGCTATGTGCATGCTGCTGCTTCCATCTGACAAGGAGCACAACCTTCTGACAGCAGCTTTCAACTTGCCTAAGGAAGAGCTTGGCCATTTAGATGTGCTGCAAATCTGTGTGTGTGTAAGTTGCAGGTGCAAGCTCCTGACAATGGTGTTCTCCAGGTTCAGTTTCTATCTGCCAGACGCATTGGAAATGTTTTCCTCTGGCATTCGCAGCAAGAGTCGCAGATTGCTTAACTGAGGAGCTCTGAGAATGGAACGGCAAGAGGTGTTCCGCTTTCGTCATAAACAGTGCTCCAGAGCGCTTGGCAACGGGCACAACGAAACGTGTGTGCGGGATAGTGACCATTCACGCCTAGTGCTGGCAATGCACGAGCACTGCCAAAAGGCCAAGGGAGGCGCTTAGAATCCGGCTTGTGCGCAAAGCTTTCAGACTGCCAGAGGACCGCAGCTGTGGTAAACCCGCTTGCTCATTTGACGTTAGCTGTCGCCTGCAAGAACTTCACCCGCATCTGGTTTATGCTGCTACCTGTTGTTAGGAGACAACAAGGGCACATGTAGCAAATGCTTTTTCCTGTTTCATTTTGCTAGGCCACGCTCTTCTGTGGCTCTTTAGTGCTTGCCAAACTGCTATGTGCGTGCTGCTGCTTCCATCTGACAAGGAGCACAACCTTCTGACAGCAGCTTTCAACTTGCCTAAGGAAGAGCTTGGCCATTTAGATGTGCTGCAAATCTGTGTGTGTGTAAGGTGCAGGTGCAAGCTCCTGACAATGGTGTTCTCCAGGTTCAGTTTCTATCTGCCAGACGCATTGGAAATGTTTTCCTCTGGCATTCGCACCAAGAGTCGTAGATTGCTTAACTGAGGAGCTCTGAGAATGGAACGGCAAGAGGTGTTCCGCTTTCGTCATAAACAGTGCTCCAGAGCGCTTGGCAACGGGCACAACGAAACGTGTGTGCGGGATAGTGACCATTCACACCTAGTGCTGGCAATGCACGAGCACTGCCAAAAGGCCAAGGGAGGCGCTTAGCATCCGGCTTGTGCGCAAAGCTTTCAGACTGCCAGAGGACCGCAGCTATGGTAAACCCGCTTGCTCATTTGACGTTAGCTGTCGCCTGCAAGAACTTCACCCGCATCTGGTTTATGCTGCTACCTGTTGTTAGGCGACAACAAGGGCACATGTAGCAAATGCTTTTTCCTGTTTCATTTTGCTAGGCCACGCTCTTCTGTGGCTCTTTAATGCTTACCAAACTGCTATGTGCATGCTGCTGCTTCCATCAGACAAGGAGCACAACCTTCTGACAGCAGCTTTCAACTTGCCTAAGGAAGAGCTTGGCCATTTAGATGTGCTGCAAATCTGTGTGTGTGTAAGGTGCAGGTGCAAGCTCCTGACAATGGTGTTCTCCAGGTTCAGTTTCTATCTGCCAGACGCATTGGAAATGTTTTCCTCTGGCATTCGCAGCAAGAGTCGTAGATTGCTTAACTGAGGAGCTCTGAGAATGGAACGGCAAGAGGTGTTCCGCTTTCGTCATAAACAGTGCTCCAGAGCGCTTGGAACGGGCACAACGAAACGTGTGTGCGGGATAGTGACCATTCACACCTAGTGCTGGCAATGCACGAGCACTGCCAAAAGGCCAAGGGAGGCGCTTAGAATCCGGCTTGTGCGCAAAGCTTTCAGACTGCCAGAGGACCGCAGCTATGGTAAACCCGCTTGCTCATTTGACGTTAGCTGTCGCTTGCAAGAACTTCACCCGCATCTGGTTTATGCTGCTACTTGTTGTTAGGCGACAACAAGGGCACATGTAGCAAATGCTTTTTCCTGTTTCATTTTGCTAGGCCACGCTCTTCTGTGGCTCTTTAGTGCTTGCCAAACTGCTATGTGCATGCTGCTGCTTCCATCTGACAAGGAGCACAACCTTCTGACAGCAGCTTTCAACTTGCCTAAGAAAGAGCTTGGCCATTTAGATGTGCTGAAAACCCGTGTGTGTGTAAGGTGCAGGTGCCAGCTCCTGACAAAGCTTTTCTCCAGGTTCAGTTTCTCCCTGCCAGACGCATTGGAAATGTTTTCCTCTGGCATTCGCAGCAAGAGTCGCAGATTGCTTAACTGAGGAGCTCTGAGAATGGAACGGCAAGAGGTGTTCCGCTTTCGTCATAAACAGTGCTCCAGAGCGCTTGGCAACGGGCACAACGAAACGTGTGTGCGGGATAGTGACCATTCACGCCTAGTGCTGGCAATGCAGGAGCACTGCCAAAAGGCCAAGGAAGGGGCGTAGCATCCGGCTTGTGTGCAAAGCTTTCAGACTGCCAGAGGACCGCAGCTGTGGTAAGCCCGCTTGCTCATTTGACGTTAGCTGTCGCCTGCAAGAACTTCACCCGCATCTGGTTTATGCTGCTACCTGTTGTTAGGCGACAACAAGGGCACATGTAGCAAATGCTTTTTCCTGGCCCATTTTGCTATGCCACGCTCTTCTGCGGCTCTTTAATGCTTGCCAAACTGCTATGTGCATGCTGCTGCTTCCATCTGACAAGGAGCACAACCTTCTGACAGCAGCTTTCAACTTGCCTAAGGAAGAGCTTGGCCATTTAGATGTGCTGCAAATCTGTGTGTGTGTAAGTTGCAGGTGCAAGCTCCTGACAATGGTGTTCTCCAGGTTCAGTTTCTATCTGCCAGACGCATTGGAAATGTTTTCCTCTGGCATTCGCAGCAAGAGTCGCAGATTGCTTAACTGAGGAGCTCTGAGAATGGAACGGCAAGAGGTGTTCCGCTTTCGTCATAAACAGTGCTCCAGAGCGCTTGGCAACGGGCACAACGAAACGTGTGTGCGGGATAGTGACCATTCACGCCTAGTGCTGGCAATGCACGAGCACTGCCAAAAGGCCAAGGGAGGCGCTTAGAATCCGGCTTGTGCGCAAAGCTTTCAGACTGCCAGAGGACCGCAGCTGTGGTAAACCCGCTTGCTCATTTGACGTTAGCTGTCGCCTGCAAGAACTTCACCCGCATCTGGTTTATGCTGCTACCTGTTGTTAGGAGACAACAAGGGCACATGTAGCAAATGCTTTTTCCTGTTTCATTTTGCTAGGCCACGCTCTTCTGTGGCTCTTTAGTGCTTGCCAAACTGCTATGTGCGTGCTGCTGCTTCCATCTGACAAGGAGCACAACCTTCTGACAGCAGCTTTCAACTTGCCTAAGGAAGAGCTTGGCCATTTAGATGTGCTGCAAATCTGTGTGTGTGTAAGGTGCAGGTGCAAGCTCCTGACAATGGTGTTCTCCAGGTTCAGTTTCTATCTGCCAGACGCATTGGAAATGTTTTCCTCTGGCATTCGCACCAAGAGTCGTAGATTGCTTAACTGAGGAGCTCTGAGAATGGAACGGCAAGAGGTGTTCCGCTTTCGTCATAAACAGTGCTCCAGAGCGCTTGGCAACGGGCACAACGAAACGTGTGTGCGGGATAGTGACCATTCACACCTAGTGCTGGCAATGCACGAGCCCTGCCAAAAGGCCAAAGGAGGCGCTTAGAATCCGGCTTGTGCGCAAAGCTTTCAGACTGCCAGAGGACCGCAGCTATGGTAAACCCGCTTGCTCATTTGACGTTAGCTGTCGCCTGCAAGAACTTCACCCGCATCTGGTTTATGCTGCTACCTGTTGTTAGGCGACAACAAGGGCACATGTAGCAAATGCTTTTTCCTGGCCCATTTTGCTAGGCCACGCTCTTCTGTGGCTCTTTAGTGCTTGCCAAACTGCTATGTGCGTGCTGCTGCTTCCATCTGACAAGGAGCACAACCTTCTGACAGCAGCTTTCAACTTGCCTAAGAAAGAGCTTGGCCATTTAGATGTGCTGAAAACCCGTGTGTGTGTAAGGTGCAGGTGCAAGCTCCTGACAAAGCTTTTCTCCAGGTTCAGTTTCTATCTGCCAGACACATTGGAAATGTTTTCCTCTGGCATTCGAAGCAAGAGTCGCAGATTGCTTAACTGAGGAGCTCTGAGAATGGAACGGCAAGAGGTGTTCCGCTTTCGTCATAAACAGTGCTCCAGAGCGCTTGGCAACGGGCACAACGAAACGTGTGTGCGGGATAGTGACCATTCACGCCTAGTGCTGGCAATGCAGGAGCACTGCCAAAAGGCAAAGGAAGGGGCGTAGCATCCGGCTTGTGTGCAAAGCTTTCAGACTGCCAGAGGACCGCAGCTGTGGTAAGCCCGCTTGCTCATTTGACGTTAGCTGTCGCCTGCAAGAACTTCACCCGCATCTGGTTTATGCTGCTACCTGTTGTTAGGCGACAACAAGGGCACATGTAGCAAATGCTTTTTCCTGTTTCATTTTGCTATGCCACGCTCTTCTGTGGCTCTTTAGTGCTTGCCAAACTGCTATGTGCGTGCTGCTGCTTCCATCTGACAAGGAGCACAACCTTCTGACAGCAGCTTTCAACTTGCCTAAGGAAGAGCTTGGCCATTTAGATGTGCTGCAAATCTGTGTGTGTGTAAGGTGCAGGTGCAAGCTCCTGACAATGGTGTTCTCCAGGTTCAGTTTCTATCTGCCAGACGCATTGGAAATGTTTTCCTCTGGCATTCGCACCAAGAGTCGTAGATTGCTTAACTGAGGAGCTCTGAGAATGGAACGGCAAGAGGTGTTCCGCTTTCGTCATAAACAGTGCTCCAGAGCGCTTGGCAACGGGCACAACGAAACGTGTGTGCGGGATAGTGACCATTCACACCTAGTGCTGGCAATGCACGAGCCCTGCCAAAAGGCCAAGGGAGGCGCTTAGAATCCGGCTTGTGCGCAAAGCTTTCAGACTGCCAGAGGACCGCAGCTATGGTAAACCCGCTTGCTCATTTGACGTTAGCTGTCGCCTGCAAGAACTTCACCCGCATCTGGTTTATGCTGCTACCTGTTGTTAGGCGACAACAAGGGCACATGTAGCAAATGCTTTTTCCTGGCCCATTTTGCTATGCCACGCTCTTCTGTGGCTCTTTAATGCTTGCCAAACTGCTATGTGCGTGCTGCTGCTTCCATCTGACAAGGAGCACAACCTTCTGACAGCAGCTTTCAACTTGCCTAAGAAAGAGCTTGGCCATTTAGATGTGCTGAAAACCCGTGTGTGTGTAAGGTGCAGGTGCAAGCTCCTGACAAAGCTTTTCTCCAGGTTCAGTTTCTATCTGCCAGACACATTGGAAATGTTTTCCTCTGGCATTCGAAGCAAGAGTCGCAGATTGCTTAACTGAGGAGCTCTGAGAATGGAACGGCAAGAGGTGTTCCGCTTTCGTCATAAACAGTGCTCCAGAGCGCTTGGCAACGGGCACAACGAAACGTGTGTGCGGGATAGTGACCATTCACGCCTAGTGCTGGCAATGCAGGAGCACTGCCAAAAGGCAAAGGAAGGGGCGTAGCATCCGGCTTGTGTGCAAAGCTTTCAGACTGCCAGAGGACCGCAGCTGTGGTAAGCCCGCTTGCTCATTTGACGTTAGCTGTCGCCTGCAAGAACTTCACCCGCATCTGGTTTATGCTGCTACCTGTTGTTAGGCGACAACAAGGGCACATGTAGCAAATGCTTTTTCCTGTTTCATTTTGCTATGCCACGCTCTTCTGTGGCTCTTTAATGCTTGCCAAACTGCTATGTGCATGCTGCTGCTTCCATCTGACAAGGAGCACAACCTTCTGACAGCAGCTTTCAACTTGCCTAAGGAAGAGCTTGGCCATTTAGATGTGCTGCAAATCTGTGTGTGTGTAAGGTGCAGGTGCAAGCTCCTGACAATGGTGTTCTCCAGGTTCAGTTTCTATCTGCCAGACGCATTGGAAATGTTTTCCTCTGGCATTCGCACCAAGAGTCGTAGATTGCTTAACTGAGGAGCTCTGAGAATGGAACGGCAAGAGGTGTTCCGCTTTCGTCATAAACAGTGCTCCAGAGCGCTTGGCAACGGGCACAACGAAACGTGTGTGCGGGATAGTGACCATTCACACCTAGTGCTGGCAATGCACGAGCACTGCCAAAAGGCCAAGGGAGGCGCTTAGAATCCGGCTTGTGCGCAAAGCTTTCAGACTGCCAGAGGACCGCAGCTATGGTATACCCGCTTGCTCATTTGACGTTAGCTGTCGCCTGCAAGAACTTCACCCGCATCTGGTTTATGCTGCTACTTGTTGTTAGGCGACAACAAGGGCACATGTAGCAAATGCTTTTTCCTGTTTCATTTTGCTAGGCCACGCTCTTCTGTGGCTCTTTAGTGCTTGCCAGACTGCTATGTGCGTGCTGCTGCTTCCATCTGACAAGGAGCACAACCTTCTGACAGCAGCTTTCAACTTGCCTAAGAAAGAGCTTGGCCATTTAGATGTGCTGAAAACCCGTGTGTGTGTAAGGTGCAGGTGCAAGCTCCTGACAAAGCTTTTCTCCAGGTTCAGTTTCTCCCTGCCAGACACATTGGAAATGTTTTCCTCTGGCATTCGAAGCAAGAGTCGCAGATTGCTTAACTGAGGAGCTCTGAGAATGGAACGGCAAGAGGTGTTCCGCTTTCGTCATAAACAGTGCTCCAGAGCGCTTGGCAACGGGCACAACGAAACGTGTGTGCGGGATAGTGACCATTCACGCCTAGTGCTGGCAATGCAGGAGCACTGCCAAAAGGCCAAGGAAGGGGCGTAGCATCCGGCTTGTGTGCAAAGCTTTCAGACTGCCAGAGGACCGCAGCTGTGGTAAGCCCGCTTGCTCATTTGACGTTAGCTGTCGCCTGCAAGAACTTCACCCGCATCTGGTTTATGCTGCTACCTGTTGTTAGGCGACAACAAGGGCACATGTAGCAAATGCTTTTTCCTGGCCCATTTTGCTAGGCCACGCTCTTCTGTGGCTCTTTAATGCTTGCCAAACTGCTATGTGCATGCTGCTGCTTCCATCTGACAAGGAGCACAACCTTCTGACAGCAGCTTTCAACTTGCCTAAGGAAGAGCTTGGCCATTTAGATGTGCTGCAAATCTGTGTGTGTGTAAGGTACAGGTGCAAGCTCCTGACAAAGGTGTTCTCCAGGTTCAGTTTCTCCCTGCCAGATGCATTGGAAATGTTTTCCTCTGGCATTCGCAGCAAGAGTCGCAGATTGCTTAACTGAGGAGCTCTGAGAATGGAACGGCAAGAGGTGTTCCGCTTTCGTCATAAACAGTGCTCCAGAGCGCTTGGCAACGGGCACAACGAAACGTGTGTGTGGGATAGTGACCATTCACGCCTAGTGCTGGCAATGCAGGAGCACTGCCAAAAGGCCAAGGAAGGGGCGTAGCATCCGGCTTGTGTGCAAAGCTTTCAGACTGCCAGAGGACCGCAGCTGTGGTAAGCCCGCTTGCTCATTTGACGTTAGCTGTCGCCTGCAAGAACTTCACCCGCATCTGGTTTATGCTGCTACCTGTTGTTAGGCGACAACAAGGGCACATGTAGCAAATGCTTTTTCCTGTTTCATTTTGCTAGGCCACGCTCTTCTGTGGCTCTTTAGTGCTTGCCAAACTGCTATGTGCATGCTGCTGCTTCCATCTGACAAGGAGCACAACCTTCTGACAGCAGCTTTCAACTTGCCTAAGAAAGAGCTTGGCCATTTAGATGTGCTGCAAACCCGTGTGTGTGTAAGGTGCAGGTGCAAGCTCCTGACAATGGTGTTCTCCAGGTTCAGTTTCTATCTGCCAGACGCATTGGAAATGTTTTCCTCTGGCATTCGCAGCAAGAGTCGCAGATTGCTTAACTGAGGCGCTCTGAGAATGGAACGGCAAGAGGTGTTCCGCTTTCGTCATAAACAGTGCTCCAGAGCGCTTGGCAACGGGCACAACGAAACGTGTGTGCGGGATAGTGACCATTCACGCCTAGTGCTGGCAATGCACGAGCACTGCCAAAAGGCAAAGGAAGGCGCTTAGCATCCGGCTTGTGCGCAAAGCTTTCAGACTGCCAGAGGACCGCAGCTGTGGTAAGCCCGCTTGCTCATTTGACGTTAGCTGTCGCCTGCAAGAACTTCACCCGCATCTGGTTTATGCTGCTACCTGTTGTTAGGCGACAACAAGGGCACATGTAGCAAATGCTTTTTCCTGTTTCATTTTGCTATGCCACGCTCTTCTGTGGCTCTTTAGTGCTTGCCAAACTGCTATGTGCGTGCTGCTGCTTCCATCTGACAAGGAGCACAACCTTCTGACAGCAGCTTTCAACTTGCCTAAGGAAGAGCTTGGCCATTTAGATGTGCTGCAAATCTGTGTGTGTGTAAGGTGCAGGTGCAAGCTCCTGACAATGGTGTTCTCCAGGTTCAGTTTCTATCTGCCAGACGCATTGGAAATGTTTTCCTCTGGCATTCGCACCAAGAGTCGTAGATTGCTTAACTGAGGAGCTCTGAGAATGGAACGGCAAGAGGTGTTCCGCTTTCGTCATAAACAGTGCTCCAGAGCGCTTGGCAACGGGCACAACGAAACGTGTGTGCGGGATAGTGACCATTCACACCTAGTGCTGGCAATGCACGAGCCCTGCCAAAAGGCCAAGGGAGGCGCTTAGAATCCGGCTTATGCGCAAAGCTTTCAGACTGCCAGAGGACCGCAGCTATGGTAAACCCGCTTGCTCATTTGACGTTAGCTGTCGCCTGCAAGAACTTCACCCGCATCTGGTTTATGCTGCTACCTGTTGTTAGGCGACAACAAGGGCACATGTAGCAAATGCTTTTTCCTGGCCCATTTTGCTATGCCACGCTCTTCTGTGGCTCTTTAATGCTTGCCAAACTGCTATGTGCGTGCTGCTGCTTCCATCTGACAAGGAGCACAACCTTCTGACAGCAGCTTTCAACTTGCCTAAGAAAGAGCTTGGCCATTTAGATGTGCTGAAAACCCGTGTGTGTGTAAGGTGCAGGTGCAAGCTCCTGACAAAGCTTTTCTCCAGGTTCAGTTTCTATCTGCCAGACACATTGGAAATGTTTTCCTCTGGCATTCGAAGCAAGAGTCGCAGATTGCTTAACTGAGGAGCTCTGAGAATGGAACGGCAAGAGGTGTTCCGCTTTCGTCATAAACAGTGCTCCAGAGCGCTTGGCAACGGGCACAACGAAACGTGTGTGCGGGATAGTGACCATTCACGCCTAGTGCTGGCAATGCAGGAGCACTGCCAAAAGGCAAAGGAAGGGGCGTAGCATCCGGCTTGTGTGCAAAGCTTTCAGACTGCCAGAGGACCGCAGCTGTGGTAAGCCCGCTTGCTCATTTGACGTTAGCTGTCGCCTGCAAGAACTTCACCCGCATCTGGTTTATGCTGCTACCTGTTGTTAGGCGACAACAAGGGCACATGTAGCAAATGCTTTTTCCTGGCCCATTTTGCTATGCCACGCTCTTCTGTGGCTCTTTAATGCTTGCCAAACTGCTATGTGCATGCTGCTGCTTCCATCTGACAAGGAGCACAACCTTCTGACAGCAGCTTTCAACTTGCCTAAGGAAGAGCTTGGCCATTTAGATGTGCTGCAAATCTGTGTGTGTGTAAGGTGCAGGTGCAAGCTCCTGACAATGGTGTTCTCCAGGTTCAGTTTCTATCTGCCAGACGCATTGGAAATGTTTTCCTCTGGCATTCGCACCAAGAGTCGTAGATTGCTTAACTGAGGAGCTCTGAGAATGGAACGGCAAGAGGTGTTCCGCTTTCGTCATAAACAGTGCTCCAGAGCGCTTGGCAACGGGCACAACGAAACGTGTGTGCGGGATAGTGACCATTCACACCTAGTGCTGGCAATGCACGAGCACTGCCAAAAGGCCAAGGGAGGCGCTTAGAATCCGGCTTGTGCGCAAAGCTTTCAGACTGCCAGAGGACCGCAGCTATGGTATACCCGCTTGCTCATTTGACGTTAGCTGTCGCCTGCAAGAACTTCACCCGCATCTGGTTTATGCTGCTACTTGTTGTTAGGCGACAACAAGGGCACATGTAGCAAATGCTTTTTCCTGTTTCATTTTGCTAGGCCACGCTCTTCTGTGGCTCTTTAGTGCTTGCCAGACTGCTATGTGCGTGCTGCTGCTTCCATCTGACAAGGAGCACAACCTTCTGACAGCAGCTTTCAACTTGCCTAAGAAAGAGCTTGGCCATTTAGATGTGCTGAAAACCCGTGTGTGTGTAAGGTGCAGGTGCAAGCTCCTGACAAAGCTTTTCTCCAGGTTCAGTTTCTCCCTGCCAGACACATTGGAAATGTTTTCCTCTGGCATTCGAAGCAAGAGTCGCAGATTGCTTAACTGAGGAGCTCTGAGAATGGAACGGCAAGAGGTGTTCCGCTTTCGTCATAAACAGTGCTCCAGAGCGCTTGGCAACGGGCACAACGAAACGTGTGTGCGGGATAGTGACCATTCACGCCTAGTGCTGGCAATGCAGGAGCACTGCCAAAAGGCCAAGGAAGGGGCGTAGCATCCGGCTTGTGTGCAAAGCTTTCAGACTGCCAGAGGACCGCAGCTGTGGTAAGCCCGCTTGCTCATTTGACGTTAGCTGTCGCCTGCAAGAACTTCACCCGCATCTGGTTTATGCTGCTACCTGTTGTTAGGCGACAACAAGGGCACATGTAGCAAATGCTTTTTCCTGGCCCATTTTGCTAGGCCACGCTCTTCTGTGGCTCTTTAATGCTTGCCAAACTGCTATGTGCATGCTGCTGCTTCCATCTGACAAGGAGCACAACCTTCTGACAGCAGCTTTCAACTTGCCTAAGGAAGAGCTTGGCCATTTAGATGTGCTGCAAATCTGTGTGTGTGTAAGGTACAGGTGCAAGCTCCTGACAAAGGTGTTCTCCAGGTTCAGTTTCTCCCTGCCAGATGCATTGGAAATGTTTTCCTCTGGCATTCGCAGCAAGAGTCGCAGATTGCTTAACTGAGGAGCTCTGAGAATGGAACGGCAAGAGGTGTTCCGCTTTCGTCATAAACAGTGCTCCAGAGCGCTTGGCAACGGGCACAACGAAACGTGTGTGCGGGATAGTGACCATTCACGCCTAGTGCTGGCAATGCAGGAGCACTGCCAAAAGGCCAAGGAAGGGGCGTAGCATCCGGCTTGTGTGCAAAGCTTTCAGACTGCCAGAGGACCGCAGCTGTGGTAAGCCCGCTTGCTCATTTGACGTTAGCTGTCGCCTGCAAGAACTTCACCCGCATCTGGTTTATGCTGCTACCTGTTGTTAGGCGACAACAAGGGCACATGTAGCAAATGCTTTTTCCTGTTTCATTTTGCTAGGCCACGCTCTTCTGTGGCTCTTTAGTGCTTGCCAAACTGCTATGTGCATGCTGCTGCTTCCATCTGACAAGGAGCACAACCTTCTGACAGCAGCTTTCAACTTGCCTAAGAAAGAGCTTGGCCATTTAGATGTGCTGCAAACCCGTGTGTGTGTAAGGTGCAGGTGCAAGCTCCTGACAATGGTGTTCTCCAGGTTCAGTTTCTATCTGCCAGACGCATTGGAAATGTTTTCCTCTGGCATTCGCAGCAAGAGTCGCAGATTGCTTAACTGAGGCGCTCTGAGAATGGAACGGCAAGAGGTGTTCCGCTTTCGTCATAAACAGTGCTCCAGAGCGCTTGGCAACGGGCACAACGAAACGTGTGTGCGGGATAGTGACCATTCACGCCTAGTGCTGGCAATGCACGAGCACTGCCAAAAGGCAAAGGAAGGCGCTTAGCATCCGGCTTGTGCGCAAAGCTTTCAGACTGCCAGAGGACCGCAGCTGTGGTAAGCCCGCTTGCTCATTTGACGTTAGCTGTCGCCTGCAAGAACTTCACCCGCATCTGGTTTATGCTGCTACCTGTTGTTAGGCGACAACAAGGGCACATGTAGCAAATGCTTTTTCCTGTTTCATTTTGCTAGGCCACGCTCTTCTGTGGCTCTTTAATGCTTACCAAACTGCTATGTGCATGCTGCTGCTTCCATCTGACAAGGAGCACAACCTTCTGACAGCAGCTTTCAACTTGCCTAAGGAAGAGCTTGGCCATTTAGATGTGCTGCAAATCTGTGTGTGTGTAAGGTGCAGGTGCAAGCTCCTGACAATGGTGTTCTCCAGGTTCAGTTTCTATCTGCCAGACGCATTGGAAATGTTTTCCTCTGGCATTCGCACCAAGAGTCGTAGATTGCTTAACTGAGGAGCTCTGAGAATGGAACGGCAAGAGGTGTTCCGCTTTCGTCAGAAACAGTGCTCCAGAGCGCTTGGAACGGGCACAACGAAACGTGTGTGCGGGATAGTGACCATTCACACCTAGTGCTGGCAATGCACGAGCACTGCCAAAAGGCCAAGGGAGGCGCTTAGAATCCGGCTTGTGCGCAAAGCTTTCAGACTGCCAGAGGACCGCAGCTATGGTAAACCCGCTTGCTCATTTGACGTTAGCTGTCGCTTGCAAGAACTTCACCCGCATCTGGTTTATGCTGCTACTTGTTGTTAGGCGACAACAAGGGCACATGTAGCAAATGCTTTTTCCTGTTTCATTTTGCTAGGCCACGCTCTTCTGTGGCTCTTTAGTGCTTGCCAAACTGCTATGTGCATGCTGCTGCTTCCATCTGACAAGGAGCACAACCTTCTGACAGCAGCTTTCAACTTGCCTAAGAAAGAGCTTGGCCATTTAGATGTGCTGAAAACCCGTGTGTGTGTAAGGTGCAGGTGCCAGCTCCTGACAAAGCTTTTCTCCAGGTTCAGTTTCTCCCTGCCAGACGCATTGGAAATGTTTTCCTCTGGCATTCGCAGCAAGAGTCGCAGATTGCTTAACTGAGGAGCTCTGAGAATGGAACGGCAAGAGGTGTTCTGCTTTCGTCATAAACAGTGCTCCAGAGCGCTTGGCAACGGGCACAACGAAACGTGTGTGCGGGATAGTGACCATTCACGCCTAGTGCTGGCAATGCAGGAGCACTGCCAAAAGGCCAAGGAAGGGGCGTAGCATCCGGCTTGTGTGCAAAGCTTTCAGACTGCCAGAGGACCGCAGCTGTGGTAAGCCCGCTTGCTCATTTGACGTTAGCTGTCGCCTGCAAGAACTTCACCCGCATCTGGTTTATGCTGCTACCTGTTGTTAGGCGACAACAAGGGCACATGTAGCAAATGCTTTTTCCTGGCCCATTTTGCTATGCCACGCTCTTCTGCGGCTCTTTAATGCTTGCCAAACTGCTATGTGCGTGCTGCTGCTTCCATCTGACAAGGAGCACAACCTTCTGACAGCAGCTTTCAACTTGCCTAAGGAAGAGCTTGGCCATTTAGATGTGCTGCAAATCTGTGTGTGTGTAAGTTGCAGGTGCAAGCTCCTGACAATGGTGTTCTCCAGGTTCAGTTTCTATCTGCCAGACGCATTGGAAATGTTTTCCTCTGGCATTCGCAGCAAGAGTCGCAGATTGCTTAACTGAGGAGCTCTGAGAATGGAACGGCAAGAGGTGTTCCGCTTTCGTCATAAACAGTGCTCCAGAGCGCTTGGCAACGGGCACAACGAAACGTGTGTGCGGGATAGTGACCATTCACGCCTAGTGCTGGCAATGCACGAGCACTGCCAAAAGGCCAAGGGAGGCGCTTAGAATCCGGCTTGTGCGCAAAGCTTTCAGACTGCCAGAGGACCGCAGCTGTGGTAAACCCGCTTGCTCATTTGACGTTAGCTGTCGCCTGCAAGAACTTCACCCGCATCTGGTTTATGCTGCTACCTGTTGTTAGGAGACAACAAGGGCACATGTAGCAAATGCTTTTTCCTGTTTCATTTTGCTAGGCCACGCTCTTCTGTGGCTCTTTAGTGCTTGCCAAACTGCTATGTGCGTGCTGCTGCTTCCATCTGACAAGGAGCACAACCTTCTGACAGCAGCTTTCAACTTGCCTAAGGAAGAGCTTGGCCATTTAGATGTGCTGCAAATCTGTGTGTGTGTAAGGTGCAGGTGCAAGCTCCTGACAATGGTGTTCTCCAGGTTCAGTTTCTATCTGCCAGACGCATTGGAAATGTTTTCCTCTGGCATTCGCACCAAGAGTCGTAGATTGCTTAACTGAGGAGCTCTGAGAATGGAACGGCAAGAGGTGTTCCGCTTTCGTCATAAACAGTGCTCCAGAGCGCTTGGCAACGGGCACAACGAAACGTGTGTGCGGGATAGTGACCATTCACACCTAGTGCTGGCAATGCACGAGCCCTGCCAAAAGGCCAAGGGAGGCGCTTAGAATCCGGCTTGTGCGCAAAGCTTTCAGACTGCCAGAGGACCGCAGCTATGGTAAACCCGCTTGCTCATTTGACGTTAGCTGTCGCCTGCAAGAACTTCACCCGCATCTGGTTTATGCTGCTACCTGTTGTTAGGCGACAACAAGGGCACATGTAGCAAATGCTTTTTCCTGTTTCATTTTGCTAGGCCACGCTCTTCTGTGGCTCTTTAGTGCTTGCCAGACTGCTATGTGCGTGCTGCTGCTTCCATCTGACAAGGAGCACAACCTTCTGACAGCAGCTTTCAACTTGCCTAAGAAAGAGCTTGGCCATTTAGATGTGCTGAAAACCCGTGTGTGTGTAAGGTGCAGGTACAAGCTCCTGACAAAGCTTTTCTCCAGGTTCAGTTTCTCCCTGCCAGACACATTGGAAATGTTTTCCTCTGGCATTCGCAGCAAGAGTCGCAGATTGCTTAACTGAGGAGCTCTGAGAATGGAACGGCAAGAGGTGTTCCGCTTTCGTCATAAACAGTGCTCCAGAGCGCTTGGCAACGGGCACACCGAAACGTGTGTGCGGGATAGTGACCATTCACGCCTAGTGCTGGCAATGTAGGAGCACTGCCAAAAGGCCAAGGAAGGGGCGTAGCATCCGGCTTGTGTTCAAAGCTTTCAGACTGCCAGAGGACCGCAGCTGTGGTAAGCCCGCTTGCTCATTTGACGTTAGCTGTCGCCTGCAAGAACTTCACCCGCATCTGGTTTATGCTGCTACCTGTTGTTAGGCGACAACAAGGGCACATGTAGCAAATGCTTTTTCCTGGCCCATTTTGCTAGGCCACGCTCTTCTGTGGCTCTTTAATGCTTGCCAAACTGCTATGTGCATGCTGCTGCTTCCATCTGACAAGGAGCACAACCTTCTGACAGCAGCTTTCAACTTGCCTAAGAAAGAGCTTGGCCATTTAGATGTGCTGCAAATCTGTGTGTGTGTAAGGTGCAGGTGCAAGCTCCTGACAATGGTGTTCTCCAGGTTCAGTTTCTATCTGCCAGACGCATTGGAAATGTTTTCCTCTGGCATTCGCACCAAGAGTCGTAGATTGCTTAACTGAGGAGCTCTGAGAATGGAACGGCAAGAGGTGTTCCGCTTTCGTCATAAACAGTGCTCCAGAGCGCTTGGCAACGGGCACAACGAAACGTGTGTGCGGGATAGTGACCATTCACACCTAGTGCTGGCAATGCACGAGCACTGCCAAAAGGCCAAGGGAGGCGCTTAGAATCCGGCTTGTGCGCAAAGCTTTCAGACTGCCAGAGGACCGCAGCTATGGTAAACCCGCTTGCTCATTTGACGTTAGCTGTCGCCTGCAAGAACTTCACCCGCATCTGGTTTATGCTGCTACCTGTTGTTAGGCGACAACAAGGGCACATGTAGCAAATGCTTTTTCCTGGCCCATTTTGCTAGGCCACGCTCTTCTGTGGCTCTTTAGTGCTTGCCAAACTGCTATGTGCGTGCTGCTGCTTCCATCTGACAAGGAGCACAACCTTCTGACAGCAGCTTTCAACTTGCCTAAGAAAGAGCTTGGCCATTTAGATGTGCTGCAAATCTGTGTGTGTGTAAGGTGCAGGTGCAAGCTCCTGACAATGGTGTTCTCCAGGTTCAGTTTCTATCTGCCAGACGCATTGGAAATGTTTTCCTCTGGCATTCGCACCAAGAGTCGTAGATTGCTTAACTGAGGGGCTCTGAGAATGGAACGGCAAGAGGTGTTCCGCTTTCGTCATAAACAGTGCTCCAGAGCGCTTGGCAACGGGCACAACGAAACGTGTGTGCGGGATAGTGACCATTCACGCCTAGTGCTGGCAATGCAGGAGCACTGCCAAAAGGCCAAGGAAGGGGCGTAGCATCCGGCTTGTGTGCAAAGCTTTCAGACTGCCAGAGGACCGCAGCTGTGGTAAGCCCGCTTGCTCATTTGACGTTAGCTGTCGCCTGCAAGAACTTCACCCGCATCTGGTTTATGCTGCTACCTGTTGTTAGGCGACAACAAGGGCACATGTAGCAAATGCTTTTTCCTGTTTCATTTTGCTAGGCCACGCTCTTCTGTGGCTCTTTAGTGCTTGCCAAACTGCTATGTGCATGCTGCTGCTTCCATCTGACAAGGAGCACAACCTTCTGACAGCAGCTTTCAACTTGCCTAAGAAAGAGCTTGGCCATTTAGATGTGCTGCAAACCCGTGTGTGTGTAAGGTGCAGGTGCAAGCTCCTGACAATGGTGTTCTCCAGGTTCAGTTTCTATCTGCCAGACGCATTGGAAATGTTTTCCTCTGGCATTCGCAGCAAGAGTCGCAGATTGCTTAACTGAGGAGCTCTGAGAATGGAACGGCAAGAGGTGTTCCGCTTTCGTCATAAACAGTGCTCCAGAGCGCTTGGCAACGGGCACAACGAAACGTGTGTGCGGGATAGTGACCATTCACGCCTAGTGCTGGCAATGCACGAGCACTGCCAAAAGGCCAAGGGAGGCGCTTAGAATCCGGCTTGTGCGCAAAGCTTTCAGACTGCCAGAGGACCGCAGCTATGGTAAACCCGCTTGCTCATTTGACGTTAGCTGTCGCCTGCAAGAACTTCACCCGCATCTGGTTTATGCTGCTACCTGTTGTTAGGAGACAACAAGGGCACATGTAGCAAATGCTTTTTCCTGTTTCATTTTGCTATGCCACGCTCTTCTGTGGCTCTTTAGTGCTTGCCAAACTGCTATGTGCGTGCTGCTGCTTCCATCTGACAAGGAGCACAACCTTCTGACAGCAGCTTTCAACTTGCCTAAGAAAGAGCTTGGCCATTTAGATGTGCTGAAAACCCGTGTGTGTGTAAGGTGCAGGTGCAAGCTCCTGACAAAGCTTTTCTCCAGGTTCAGTTTCTATCTGCCAGACACATTGGAAATGTTTTCCTCTGGCATTCGCAGCAAGAGTCGCAGATTGCTTAACTGAGGAGCTCTGAGAATGGAACGGCAAGAGGTGTTCCGCTTTCGTCATAAACAGTGCTCCAGAGCGCTTGGCAACGGGCACAACGAAACGTGTGTGCGGGATAGTGACCATTCACGCCTAGTGCTGGCAATGCACGAGCACTGCCAAAAGGCCAAGGGAGGCGCTTAGCATCCGGCTTGTGCGCAAAGCTTTCAGACTGCCAGAGGACCGCAGCTGTGGTAAGCCCGCTTGCTCATTTGACGTTAGCTGTCGCCTGCAAGAACTTCACCCGCATCTGGTTTATGCTGCTACCTGTTGTTAGGCGACAACAAGGGCACATGTAGCAAATGCTTTTTCCTGTTTCATTTTGCTAGGCCACGCTCTTCTGTGGCTCTTTAATGCTTACCAAACTGCTATGTGCATGCTGCTGCTTCCATCTGACAAGGAGCACAACCTTCTGACAGCAGCTTTCAACTTGCCTAAGGAAGAGCTTGGCCATTTAGATGTGCTGCAAATCTGTGTGTGTGTAAGGTGCAGGTGCAAGCTCCTGACAATGGTGTTCTCCAGGTTCAGTTTCTATCTGCCAGACGCATTGGAAATGTTTTCCTCTGGCATTCGCACCAAGAGTCGTAGATTGCTTAACTGAGGAGCTCTGAGAATGGAACGGCAAGAAGTGTTCCGCTTTCGTCATAAACAGTGCTCCAGAGCGCTTGGCAACGGGCACAACGAAACGTGTGTGCGGGATAGTGACCATTCACACCTAGTGCTGGCAATGCACGAGCCCTGCCAAAAGGCCAAGGGAGGCGCTTAGAATCCGGCTTGTGCGCAAAGCTTTCAGACTGCCAGAGGACCGCAGCTATGGTAAACCCGCTTGCTCATTTGACGTTAGCTGTCGCCTGCAAGAACTTCACCCGCATCTGGTTTATGCTGCTACCTGTTGTTAGGCGACAACAAGGGCACATGTAGCAAATGCTTTTTCCTGGCCCATTTTGCTATGCCACGCTCTTCTGTGGCTCTTTAGTGCTTGCCAAACTGCTATGTGCGTGCTGCTGCTTCCATCTGACAAGGAGCACAACCTTCTGACAGCAGCTTTCAACTTGCCTAAGAAAGAGCTTGGCCATTTAGATGTGCTGAAAACCCGTGTGTGTGTAAGGTGCAGGTGCAAGCTCCTGACAAAGCTTTTCTCCAGGTTCAGTTTCTATCTGCCAGACACATTGGAAATGTTTTCCTCTGGCATTCGAAGCAAGAGTCGCAGATTGCTTAACTGAGGAGCTCTGAGAATGGAACGGCAAGAGGTGTTCCGCTTTCGTCATAAACAGTGCTCCAGAGCGCTTGGCAACGGGCACAACGAAACGTGTGTGCGGGATAGTGACCATTCACGCCTAGTGCTGGCAATGCAGGAGCACTGCCAAAAGGCAAAGGAAGGGGCGTAGCATCCGGCTTGTGTGCAAAGCTTTCAGACTGCCAGAGGACCGCAGCTGTGGTAAGCCCGCTTGCTCATTTGACGTTAGCTGTCGCCTGCAAGAACTTCACCCGCATCTGGTTTATGCTGCTACCTGTTGTTAGGCGACAACAAGGGCACATGTAGCAAATGCTTTTTCCTGGCCCATTTTGCTATGCCACGCTCTTCTGTGGCTCTTTAATGCTTGCCAAACTGCTATGTGCATGCTGCTGCTTCCATCTGACAAGGAGCACAACCTTCTGACAGCAGCTTTCAACTTGCCTAAGGAAGAGCTTGGCCATTTAGATGTGCTGCAAATCTGTGTGTGTGTAAGGTGCAGGTGCAAGCTCCTGACAATGGTGTTCTCCAGGTTCAGTTTCTATCTGCCAGACGCATTGGAAATGTTTTCCTCTGGCATTCGCACCAAGAGTCGTAGATTGCTTAACTGAGGAGCTCTGAGAATGGAACGGCAAGAGGTGTTCCGCTTTCGTCATAAACAGTGCTCCAGAGCGCTTGGCAACGGGCACAACGAAACGTGTGTGCGGGATAGTGACCATTCACACCTAGTGCTGGCAATGCACGAGCACTGCCAAAAGGCCAAGGGAGGCGCTTAGAATCCGGCTTGTGCGCAAAGCTTTCAGACTGCCAGAGGACCGCAGCTATGGTAAACCCGCTTGCTCATTTGACGTTAGCTGCCGCCTGCAAGAACTTCACCCGCATCTGGTTTATGCTGCTACTTGTTGTTAGGCGACAACAAGGGCACATGTAGCAAATGCTTTTTCCTGTTTCATTTTGCTAGGCCACGCTCTTCTGTGGCTCTTTAGTGCTTGCCAGACTGCTATGTGCGTGCTGCTGCTTCCATCTGACAAGGAGCACAACCTTCTGACAGCAGCTTTCAACTTGCCTAAGAAAGAGCTTGGCCATTTAGATGTGCTGAAAACCCGTGTGTGTGTAAGGTGCAGGTGCAAGCTCCTGACAAAGCTTTTCTCCAGGTTCAGTTTCTCCCTGCCAGACACATTGGAAATGTTTTCCTCTGGCATTCGAAGCAAGAGTCGCAGATTGCTTAACTGAGGAGCTCTGAGAATGGAACGGCAAGAGGTGTTCCGCTTTCGTCATAAACAGTGCTCCAGAGCGCTTGGCAACGGGCACAACGAAACGTGTGTGCGGGATAGTGACCATTCACGCCTAGTGCTGGCAATGCAGGAGCACTGCCAAAAGGCCAAGGAAGGGGCGTAGCATCCGGCTTGTGTGCAAAGCTTTCAGACTGCCAGAGGACCGCAGCTGTGGTAAGCCCGCTTGCTCATTTGACGTTAGCTGTCGCCTGCAAGAACTTCACCCGCATCTGGTTTATGCTGCTACCTGTTGTTAGGCGACAACAAGGGCACATGTAGCAAATGCTTTTTCCTGGCCCATTTTGCTAGGCCACGCTCTTCTGTGGCTCTTTAATGCTTGCCAAACTGCTATGTGCATGCTGCTGCTTCCATCTGACAAGGAGCACAACCTTCTGACAGCAGCTTTCAACTTGCCTAAGGAAGAGCTTGGCCATTTAGATGTGCTGCAAATCTGTGTGTGTGTAAGGTACAGGTGCAAGCTCCTGACAAAGGTGTTCTCCAGGTTCAGTTTCTCCCTGCCAGATGCATTGGAAATGTTTTCCTCTGGCATTCGCAGCAAGAGTCGCAGATTGCTTAACTGAGGAGCTCTGAGAATGGAACGGCAAGAGGTGTTCCGCTTTCGTCATAAACAGTGCTCCAGAGCGCTTGGCAACGGGCACAACGAAACGTGTGTGCGGGATAGTGACCATTCACGCCTAGTGCTGGCAATGCACGAGCACTGCCAAAAGGCCAAGGGAGGCGCTTAGCATCCGGCTTGTGGGCAAAGCTTTCAGACTGCCAGAGGACCGCAGCTATGGTAAACCCGCTTGCTCATTTGACGTTAGCTGTCGCCTGCAAGAACTTCACCCGCATCTGGTTTATGCTGCTACCTGTTGTTAGGCGACAACAAGGGCACATGTAGCAAATGCTTTTTCCTGTTTCATTTTGCTAGGCCACGCTCTTCTGTGGCTCTTTAGTGCTTGCCAAACTGCTATGTGCATGCTGCTGCTTCCATCTGACAAGGAGCACAACCTTCTGACAGCAGCTTTCAACTTGCCTAAGAAAGAGCTTGGCCATTCAGATGTGCTGCAAATCTGTGTGTGTGTAAGGTGCAGGTGCAAGCTCCTGACAATGGTGTTCTCCAGGTTCAGTTTCTATCTGCCAGACGCATTGGAAATGTTTTCCTCTGGCATTCGCAGCAAGAGTCGTAGATTGCTTAACTGAGGAGCTCTGAGAATGGAACGGCAAGAGGTGTTCCGCTTTCGTCATAAACAGTGCTCCAGAGCGCTTGGCAACGGGCACAACGAAACGTGTGTGCGGGATAGTGACCATTCACACCTAGTGCTGGCAATGCACGAGCACTGCCAAAAGGCCAAGGGAGGCGCTTAGCATCCGGCTTGTGCGCAAAGCTTTCAGACTGCCAGAGGACCGCAGCTATGGTAAACCCGCTTGCTCATTTGACGTTAGCTGTCGCCTGCAAGAACTTCACCCGCATCTGGTTTATGCTGCTACCTGTTGTTAGGAGACAACAAGGGCACATGTAGCAAATGCTTTTTCCTGTTTCATTTTGCTAGGCCACGCTCTTCTGTGGCTCTTTAGTGCTTGCCAAACTGCTATGTGCGTGCTGCTGCTTCCATCTGACAAGGAGCACAACCTTCTGACAGCAGCTTTCAACTTGCCTAAGAAAGAGCTTGGCCATTTAGATGTGCTGCAAATCTGTGTGTGTGTAAGGTGCAGGTGCAAGCTCCTGACAATGGTGTTCTCCAGGTTCAGTTTCTATCTGCCAGACGCATTGGAAATGTTTTCCTCTGGCATTCGCACCAAGAGTCGTAGATTGCTTAACTGAGGAGCTCTGAGAATGGAACGGCAAGAGGTGTTCCGCTTTCGTCATAAACAGTGCTCCAGAGCGCTTGGCAACGGGCACAACGAAACGTGTGTGCGGGATAGTGACCATTCACACCTAGTGCTGGCAATGCACGAGCACTGCCAAAAGGCCAAGGGAGGCGCTTAGAATCCGGCTTGTGCGCAAAGCTTTCAGACTGCCAGAGGACCGCAGCTATGGTATACCCGCTTGCTCATTTGACGTTAGCTGCCGCCTGCAAGAACTTCACCCGCATCTGGTTTATGCTGCTACCTGTTGTTAGGCGACAACAAGGGCACATGTAGCAAATGCTTTTTCCTGGCCCATTTTGCTATGCCACGCTCTTCTGTGGCTCTTTAATGCTTGCCAAACTGCTATGTGCATGCTGCTGCTTCCATCTGACAAGGAGCACAACCTTCTGACAGCAGCTTTCAACTTGCCTAAGGAAGAGCTTGGCCATTTAGATGTGCTGCAAATCTGTGTGTGTGTAAGGTGCAGGTGCAAGCTCCTGACAATGGTGTTCTCCAGGTTCAGTTTCTATCTGCCAGACGCATTGGAAATGTTTTCCTCTGGCATTCGCACCAAGAGTCGTAGATTGCTTAACTGAGGAGCTCTGAGAATGGAACGGCAAGAGGTGTTCCGCTTTCGTCATAAACAGTGCTCCAGAGCGCTTGGCAACGGGCACAACGAAACGTGTGTGCGGGATAGTGACCATTCACACCTAGTGCTGGCAATGCACGAGCACTGCCAAAAGGCCAAGGGAGGCGCTTAGAATCCGGCTTGTGCGCAAAGCTTTCAGACTGCCAGAGGACCGCAGCTATGGTAAACCCGCTTGCTCATTTGACGTTAGCTGCCGCCTGCAAGAACTTCACCCGCATCTGGTTTATGCTGCTACTTGTTGTTAGGCGACAACAAGGGCACATGTAGCAAATGCTTTTTCCTGTTTCATTTTGCTAGGCCACGCTCTTCTGTGGCTCTTTAGTGCTTGCCAGACTGCTATGTGCGTGCTGCTGCTTCCATCTGACAAGGAGCACAACCTTCTGACAGCAGCTTTCAACTTGCCTAAGAAAGAGCTTGGCCATTTAGATGTGCTGAAAACCCGTGTGTGTGTAAGGTGCAGGTGCAAGCTCCTGACAAAGCTTTTCTCCAGGTTCAGTTTCTCCCTGCCAGACACATTGGAAATGTTTTCCTCTGGCATTCGAAGCAAGAGTCGCAGATTGCTTAACTGAGGAGCTCTGAGAATGGAACGGCAAGAGGTGTTCCGCTTTCGTCATAAACAGTGCTCCAGAGCGCTTGGCAACGGGCACAACGAAACGTGTGTGCGGGATAGTGACCATTCACGCCTAGTGCTGGCAATGCAGGAGCACTGCCAAAAGGCCAAGGAAGGGGCGTAGCATCCGGCTTGTGTGCAAAGCTTTCAGACTGCCAGAGGACCGCAGCTGTGGTAAGCCCGCTTGCTCATTTGACGTTAGCTGTCGCCTGCAAGAACTTCACCCGCATCTGGTTTATGCTGCTACCTGTTGTTAGGCGACAACAAGGGCACATGTAGCAAATGCTTTTTCCTGGCCCATTTTGCTAGGCCACGCTCTTCTGTGGCTCTTTAATGCTTGCCAAACTGCTATGTGCATGCTGCTGCTTCCATCTGACAAGGAGCACAACCTTCTGACAGCAGCTTTCAACTTGCCTAAGGAAGAGCTTGGCCATTTAGATGTGCTGCAAATCTGTGTGTGTGTAAGGTACAGGTGCAAGCTCCTGACAAAGGTGTTCTCCAGGTTCAGTTTCTATCTGCCAGACACATTGGAAATGTTTTCCTCTGGCATTCGCAGCAAGAGTCGCAGATTGCTTAACTGAGGAGCTCTGAGAATGGAACGGCAAGAGGTGTTCCGCTTCCGCCATAAACAGTGCTCCAGAGCGCTTGGCAACGGGCACAACGAAACGTGTGTGCGGGATAGTGACCATTCACACCTAGTGCTGGCAATGCACGAGCACTGCCAAAAGGCCAAGGGAGGCGCTTAGCATCCGGCTTGTGCGCAAAGCTTTCAGACTGCCAGAGGACCGCAGCTATGGTAAACCCGCTTGCTCATTTGACGTTAGCTGTCGCCTGCAAGAACTTCACCCGCATCTGGTTTATGCTGCTACCTGTTGTTAGGAGACAACAAGGGCACATGTAGCAAATGCTTTTTCCTGGCCCATTTTGCTAGGCCACGCTCTTCTGTGGCTCTTTAGTGCTTGCCAAACTGCTATGTGCGTGCTGCTGCTTCCATCTGACAAGGAGCACAACCTTCTGACAGCAGCTTTCAACTTGCCTAAGAAAGAGCTTGGCCATTTAGATGTGCTGCAAATCTGTGTGTGTGTAAGGTGCAGGTGCAAGCTCCTGACAATGGTGTTCTCCAGGTTCAGTTTCTATCTGCCAGACGCATTGGAAATGTTTTCCTCTGGCATTCGCACCAAGAGTCGTAGATTGCTTAACTGAGGAGCTCTGAGAATGGAACGGCAAGAGGTGTTCCGCTTTCGTCATAAACAGTGCTCCAGAGCGCTTGGCAACGGGCACAACGAAACGTGTGTGCGGGATAGTGACCATTCACACCTAGTGCTGGCAATGCACGAGCACTGCCAAAAGGCCAAGGGAGTCGCTTAGAATCCGGCTTGTGCGCAAAGCTTTCAGACTGCCAGAGGACCGCAGCTATGGTAAACCCGCTTGCTCATTTGACGTTAGCTGTCGCCTGCAAGAACTTCACCCGCATCTGGTTTATGCTGCTACCTGTTGTTAGGCGACAACAAGGGCACATGTAGCAAATGCTTTTTCCTGGCCCATTTTGCTAGGCCACGCTCTTCTGTGGCTCTTTAGTGCTTGCCAAACTGCTATGTGCGTGCTGCTGCTTCCATCTGACAAGGAGCACAACCTTCTGACAGCAGCTTTCAACTTGCCTAAGAAAGAGCTTGGCCATTTAGATGTGCTGAAAACCCGTGTGTGTGTAAGGTGCAGGTGCAAGCTCCTGACAAAGCTTTTCTCCAGGTTCAGTTTCTCCCTGCCAGACACATTGGAAATGTTTTCCTCTGGCATTCGAAGCAAGAGTCGCAGATTGCTTAACTGAGGAGCTCTGAGAATGGAACGGCAAGAGGTGTTCCGCTTTCGTCATAAACAGTGCTCCAGAGCGCTTGGCAACGGGCACAACGAAACGTGTGTGCGGGATAGTGACCATTCACGCCTAGTGCTGGCAATGCAGGAGCACTGCCAAAAGGCCAAGGAAGGGGCGTAGCATCCGGCTTGTGTGCAAAGCTTTCAGACTGCCAGAGGACCGCAGCTGTGGTAAGCCCGCTTGCTCATTTGACGTTAGCTGTCGCCTGCAAGAACTTCACCCGCATCTGGTTTATGCTGCTACCTGTTGTTAGGCGACAACAAGGGCACATGTAGCAAATGCTTTTTCCTGTTTCATTTTGCTAGGCCACGCTCTTCTGTGGCTCTTTAGTGCTTGCCAAACTGCTATGTGCGTGCTGCTGCTTCCATCTGACAAGGAGCACAACCTTCTGACAGCAGCTTTCAACTTGCCTAAGAAAGAGCTTGGCCATTTAGATGTGCTGCAAATCTGTGTGTGTGTAAGGTACAGGTGCAAGCTCCTGACAAAGGTGTTCTCCAGGTTCAGTTTCTATCTGCCAGACACATTGGAAATGTTTTCCTCTGGCATTCGCAGCAAGAGTCGCAGATTGCTTAACTGAGGAGCTCTGAGAATGGAACGGCAAGAGGTGTTCCGCTTCCGCCATAAACAGTGCTCCAGAGCGCTTGGCAACGGGCACAACGAAACGTGTGTGCGGGATAGTGACCATTCACACCTAGTGCTGGCAATGCACGAGCACTGCCAAAAGGCCAAGGGAGGCGCTTAGCATCCGGCTTGTGCGCAAAGCTTTCAGACTGCCAGAGGACCGCAGCTATGGTAAACCCGCTTGCTCATTTGACGTTAGCTGTCGCCTGCAAGAACTTCACCCGCATCTGGTTTATGCTGCTACCTGTTGTTAGGAGACAACAAGGGCACATGTAGCAAATGCTTTTTCCTGTTTCATTTTGCTAGGCCACGCTCTTCTGTGGCTCTTTAGTGCTTGCCAAACTGCTATGTGCGTGCTGCTGCTTCCATCTGACAAGGAGCACAACCTTCTGACAGCAGCTTTCAACTTGCCTAAGAAAGAGCTTGGCCATTTAGATGTGCTGCAAATCTGTGTGTGTGTAAGGTGCAGGTGCAAGCTCCTGACAATGGTGTTCTCCAGGTTCAGTTTCTATCTGCCAGACGCATTGGAAATGTTTTCCTCTGGCATTCGCACCAAGAGTCGTAGATTGCTTAACTGAGGAGCTCTGAGAATGGAACGGCAAGAGGTGTTCCGCTTTCGTCATAAACAGTGCTCCAGAGCGCTTGGCAACGGGCACAACGAAACGTGTGTGCGGGATAGTGACCATTCACACCTAGTGCTGGCAATGCACGAGCACTGCCAAAAGGCCAAGGGAGGCGCTTAGAATCCGGCTTGTGCGCAAAGCTTTCAGACTGCCAGAGGACCGCAGCTATGGTATACCCGCTTGCTCATTTGACGTTAGCTGCCGCCTGCAAGAACTTCACCCGCATCTGGTTTATGCTGCTACTTGTTGTTAGGCGACAACAAGGGCACATGTAGCAAATGCTTTTTCCTGTTTCATTTTGCTAGGCCACGCTCTTCTGTGGCTCTTTAGTGCTTGCCAAACTGCTATGTGCATGCTGCTGCTTCCATCTGACAAGGAGCACAACCTTCTGACAGCAGCTTTCAACTTGCCTAAGAAAGAGCTTGGCCATTTAGATGTGCTGCAAATCTGTGTGTGTGTAAGGTGCAGGTGCAAGCTCCTGACAAAGCTTTTCTCCAGGTTCAGTTTCTCCCTGCCAGACACATTGGAAATGTTTTCCTCTGGCATTCGAAGCAAGAGTCGCAGATTGCTTAACTGAGGAGCTCTGAGAATGGAACGGCAAGAGGTGTTCCGCTTTCGTCATAAACAGTGCTCCAGAGCGCTTGGCAACGGGCACAACGAAACGTGTGTGCGGGATAGTGACCATTCACGCCTAGTGCTGGCAATGCAGGAGCACTGCCAAAAGGCCAAGGAAGGGGCGTAGCATCCGGCTTGTGTGCAAAGCTTTCAGACTGCCAGAGGACCGCAGCTGTGGTAAGCCCGCTTGCTCATTTGACGTTAGCTGTCGCCTGCAAGAACTTCACCCGCATCTGGTTTATGCTGCTACCTGTTGTTAGGCGACAACAAGGGCACATGTAGCAAATGCTTTTTCCTGGCCCATTTTGCTAGGCCACGCTCTTCTGTGGCTCTTTAATGCTTGCCAAACTGCTATGTGCATGCTGCTGCTTCCATCTGACAAGGAGCACAACCTTCTGACAGCAGCTTTCAACTTGCCTAAGGAAGAGCTTGGCCATTTAGATGTGCTGCAAATCTGTGTGTGTGTAAGGTACAGGTGCAAGCTCCTGACAAAGGTGTTCTCCAGGTTCAGTTTCTATCTGCCAGATGCATTGGAAATGTTTTCCTCTGGCATTCGCAGCAAGAGTCGCAGATTGCTTAACTGAGGAGCTCTGAGAATGGAACGGCAAGAGGTGTTCCGCTTTCGTCATAAACAGTGCTCCAGAGCGCTTGGCAACGGGCACAACGAAACGTGTGTGCGGGATAGTGACCATTCACGCCTAGTGCTGGCAATGCACGAGCACTGCCAAAAGGCCAAGGGAGGCGCTTAGCATCCGGCTTGTGGGCAAAGCTTTCAGACTGCCAGAGGACCGCAGCTATGGTAAACCCGCTTGCTCATTTGACGTTAGCTGTCGCCTGCAAGAACTTCACCCGCATCTGGTTTATGCTGCTACCTGTTGTTAGGCGACAACAAGGGCACATGTAGCAAATGCTTTTTCCTGTTTCATTTTGCTAGGCCACGCTCTTCTGTGGCTCTTTAGTGCTTGCCAAACTGCTATGTGCGTGCTGCTGCTTCCATCTGACAAGGAGCACAACCTTCTGACAGCAGCTTTCAACTTGCCTAAGAAAGAGCTTGGCCATTTAGATGTGCTGCAAATCTGTGTGTGTGTAAGGTGCAGGTGCAAGCTCCTGACAATGGTGTTCTCCAGGTTCAGTTTCTATCTGCCAGACGCATTGGAAATGTTTTCCTCTGGCATTCGCACCAAGAGTCGTAGATTGCTTAACTGAGGAGCTCTGAGAATGGAACGGCAAGAGGTGTTCCGCTTTCGTCATAAACAGTGCTCCAGAGCGCTTGGCAACGGGCACAACGAAACGTGTGTGCGGGATAGTGACCATTCACGCCTAGTGCTGGCAATGCACGAGCACTGCCAAAAGGCCAAGGGAGGCGCTTAGAATCCGGCTTGTGCGCAAAGCTTTCAGACTGCCAGAGGACCGCAGCTATGGTATACCCGCTTGCTCATTTGACGTTAGCTGTCGCCTGCAAGAACTTCACCCGCATCTGGTTTATGCTGCTACTTGTTGTTAGGCGACAACAAGGGCACATGTAGCAAATGCTTTTTCCTGTTTCATTTTGCTAGGCCACGCTCTTCTGTGGCTCTTTAGTGCTTGCCAAACTGCTATGTGCATGCTGCTGCTTCCATCTGACAAGGAGCACAACCTTCTGACAGCAGCTTTCAACTTGCCTAAGAAAGAGCTTGGCCATTTAGATGTGCTGCAAATCTGTGTGTGTGTAAGGTGCAGGTGCAAGCTCCTGACAATGGTGTTCTCCAGGTTCAGTTTCTCCCTGCCAGACACATTGGAAATGTTTTCCTCTGGCATTCGAAGCAAGAGTCGCAGATTGCTTAACTGAGGAGCTCTGAGAATGGAACGGCAAGAGGTGTTCCGCTTTCGTCATAAACAGTGCTCCAGAGCGCTTGGCAACGGGCACAACGAAACGTGTGTGCGGGATAGTGACCATTCACGCCTAGTGCTGGCAATGCAGGAGCACTGCCAAAAGGCCAAGGAAGGGGCGTAGCATCCGGCTTGTGTGCAAAGCTTTCAGACTGCCAGAGGACCGCAGCTGTGGTAAGCCCGCTTGCTCATTTGACGTTAGCTGTCGCCTGCAAGAACTTCACCCGCATCTGGTTTATGCTGCTACCTGTTGTTAGGCGACAACAAGGGCACATGTAGCAAATGCTTTTTCCTGTTTCATTTTGCTAGGCCACGCTCTTCTGTGGCTCGTTAGTGCTTGCCAAACTGCTATGTGCGTGCTGCTGCTTCCATCTGACAAGGAGCACAGCCTTCTGACAGCAGCTTTCAACTTGCCTAAGAAAGAGCTTGGCCATTTAGATGTGCTGCAAATCTGTGTGTGTGTAAGGTACAGGTGCAAGCTCCTGACAAAGGTGTTCTCCAGGTTCAGTTTCTATCTGCCAGACGCATTGGAAATGTTTTCCTCTGGCATTCGCAGCAAGAGTCGCAGATTGCTTAACTGAGGAGCTCTGAGAATGGAACGGCAAGAGGTGTTCCGCTTCCGCCATAAACAGTGCTCCAGAGCGCTTGGCAACGGGCACAACGAAACGTGTGTGCGGGATAGTGACCATTCACACCTAGTGCTGGCAATGCACGAGCACTGCCAAAAGGCCAAGGGAGGCGCTTAGCATCCGGCTTGTGCGCAAAGCTTTCAGACTGCCAGAGGACCGCAGCTATGGTAAACCCGCTTGCTCATTTGACGTTAGCTGTCGCCTGCAAGAACTTCACCCGCATCTGGTTTATGCTGCTACCTGTTGTTAGGAGACAACAAGGGCACATGTAGCAAATGCTTTTTCCTGTTTCATTTTGCTAGGCCACGCTCTTCTGTGGCTCTTTAGTGCTTGCCAAACTGCTATGTGCGTGCTGCTGCTTCCATCTGACAAGGAGCACAACCTTCTGACAGCAGCTTTCAACTTGCCTAAGAAAGAGCTTGGCCATTTAGATGTGCTGCAAATCTGTGTGTGTGTAAGGTGCAGGTGCAAGCTCCTGACAATGGTGTTCTCCAGGTTCAGTTTCTATCTGCCAGACGCATTGGAAATGTTTTCCTCTGGCATTCGCAGCAAGAGTCGTAGATTGCTTAACTGAGGAGCTCTGAGAATGGAACGGCAAGAGGTGTTCCGCTTTCGTCATAAACAGTGCTCCAGAGCGCTTGGCAACGGGCACAACGAAACGTGTGTGCGGGATAGTGACCATTCACACCTAGTGCTGGCAATGCACGAGCACTGCCAAAAGGCCAAGGGAGGCGCTTAGAATCCGGCTTGTGCGCAAAGCTTTCAGACTGCCAGAGGACCGCAGCTATGGTAAACCCGCTTGCTCATTTGACGTTAGCTGTCGCCTGCAAGAACTTCACCCGCATCTGGTTTATGCTGCTACCTGTTGTTAGGCGACAACAAGGGCACATGTAGCAAATGCTTTTTCCTGGCCCATTTTGCTAGGCCACGCTCTTCTGTGGCTCTTTAGTGCTTGCCAAACTGCTATGTGCGTGCTGCTGCTTCCATCTGACAAGGAGCACAACCTTCTGACAGCAGCTTTCAACTTGCCTAAGAAAGAGCTTGGCCATTTAGATGTGCTGCAAACCCGTGTGTGTGTAAGGTGCAGGTGCAAGCTCCTGACAAAGCTTTTCTCCAGGTTCAGTTTCTCCCTGCCAGACACATTGGAAATGTTTTCCTCTGGCATTCGAAGCAAGAGTCGCAGATTGCTTAACTGAGGAGCTCTGAGAATGGAACGGCAAGAGGTGTTCCGCTTTCGTCATAAACAGTGCTCCAGAGCGCTTGGCAACGGGCACAACGAAACGTGTGTGCGGGATAGTGACCATTCACGCCTAGTGCTGGCAATGCAGGAGCACTGCCAAAAGGCCAAGGAATCGGCGTAGCATCCGGCTTGTGTGCAAAGCTTTCAGACTGCCAGAGGACCGCAGCTGTGGTAAGCCCGCTTGCTCATTTGACGTTAGCTGTCGCCTGCAAGAACTTCACCCGCATCTGGTTTATGCTGCTACCTGTTGTTAGGCGACAACAAGGGCACATGTAGCAAATGCTTTTTCCTGGCCCATTTTGCTAGGCCACGCTCTTCTGTGGCTCTTTAATGCTTGCCAAACTGCTATGTGCATGCTGCTGCTTCCATCTGACAAGGAGCACAACCTTCTGACAGCAGCTTTCAACTTGCCTAAGGAAGAGCTTGGCCATTTAGATGTGCTGCAAATCTGTGTGTGTGTAAGGTACAGGTGCAAGCTCCTGACAAAGGTGTTCTCCAGGTTCAGTTTCTCCCTGCCAGACGCATTGGAAATGTTTTCCTCTGGCATTCGCAGCAAGAGTCGCAGATTGCTTAACTGAGGAGCTCTGAGAATGGAACGGCAAGAGGTGTTCCGCTTTCGTCATAAACAGTGCTCCAGAGCGCTTGGCAACGGGCACAACGAAAACGTGTGTGCGGGATAGTGACCATTCACGCCTAGTGCTGGCAATGCACGAGCACTGCCAAAAGGCCAAGGGAGGCGCTTAGCATCCGGCTTGTGCGCAAAGCTTTCAGACTGCCAGAGGACCGCAGCTATGGTAAACCCGCTTGCTCATTTGACGTTAGCTGTCGCCTGCAAGAACTTCACCCGCATCTGGTTTATGCTGCTACCTGTTGTTAGGAGACAACAAGGGCACATGTAGCAAATGCTTTTTCCTGTTTCATTTTGCTAGGCCACGCTCTTCTGTGGCTCTTTAGTGCTTGCCAAACTGCTATGTGCGTGCTGCTGCTTCCATCTGACAAGGAGCACAACCTTCTGACAGCAGCTTTCAACTTGCCTAAGAAAGAGCTTGGCCATTTAGATGTGCTGCAAATCTGTGTGTGTGTAAGGTGCAGGTGCAAGCTCCTGACAATGGTGTTCTCCAGGTTCAGTTTCTATCTGCCAGACGCATTGGAAATGTTTTCCTCTGGCATTCGCAGCAAGAGTCGTAGATTGCTTAACTGAGGAGCTCTGAGAATGGAACGGCAAGAGGTGTTCCGCTTTCGTCATAAACAGTGCTCCAGAGCGCTTGGCAACGGGCACAACGAAACGTGTGTGCGGGATAGTGACCATTCACACCTAGTGCTGGCAATGCACGAGCACTGCCAAAATGCCAAGGGAGGCGCTTAGAATCCGGCTTGTGCGCAAAGCTTTCAGACTGCCAGAGGACCGCAGCTATGGTAAACCCGCTTGCTCATTTGACGTTAGCTGTCGCCTGCAAGAACTTCACCCGCATCTGGTTTATGCTGCTACCTGTTGTTAGGCGACAACAAGGGCACATGTAGCAAATGCTTTTTCCTGTTTCATTTTGCTAGGCCACGCTCTTCTGTGGCTCTTTAGTGCTTGCCAAACTGCTATGTGCGTGCTGCTGCTTCCATCTGACAAGGAGCACAACCTTCTGACAGCAGCTTTCAACTTGCCTAAGAAAGAGCTTGGCTATTTAGATGTGCTGAAAACCCGTGTGTGTGTAAGTTGCAGGTGCAAGCTCCTGACAAAGGTGTTCTCCAGGTTCAGTTTCTCCCTGCCAGACGCATTGGAAATGTTTTCCTCTGGCATTCGCAGCAAGAGTCGCAGATTGCTTAACTGAGGAGCTCTGAGAATGGAACGGCAAGAGGTGTTCCGCTTTCGTCATAAACAGTGCTCCAGAGCGCTTGGCAACGGGCACAACGAAACGTGTGTGCGGGATAGTGACCATTCACGCCTAGTGCTGGCAATGCACGAGCACTGCCAAAAGGCCAAGGAAGGGGCGTAGCATCCGGCTTGTGTGCAAAGCTTTCAGACTGCCAGAGGACCGCAGCTGTGGTAAGCCCGCTTGCTCATTTGACGTTAGCTGTCGCCTGCAAGAACTTCACCCGCATCTGGTTTATGCTGCTACCTGTTGTTAGGCGACAACAAAGGCACATGTAGCAAATGCTTTTTCCTGTTTCATTTTGCTAGGCCACGCTCTTCTGTGGCTCTTTAGTGCTTGCCAAACTGCTATGTGCGTGCTGCTGCTTCCATCTGACAAGGAGCACAACCTTCTGACAGCAGCTTTCAACTTGCCTAAGAAAGAGCTTGGCCATTTAGATGTGCTGCAAATCTGTGTGTGTGTAAGGTACAGGTGCAAGCTCCTGACAAAGGTGTTCTCCAGGTTCAGTTTCTCCCTGCCAGACACATTGGAAATGTTTTCCTCTGGCATTCGCAGCAAGAGTCGCAAATTGCTTAACTGAGGAGCTCTGAGAATGGAACGGCAAGAGGTGTTCCGCTTTCGTCATAAACAGTGCTCCAGAGCGCTTGGCAACGGGCACAACGAAACGTGTGTGCGGGATAGTGACCATTCACACCTAGTGCTGGCAATGCACGAGCACTGCCAAAAGGCCAAGGGAGGCGCTTAGAATCCGGCTTGTGCGCAAAGCTTTCAGACTGCCAGAGGACCGCAGCTATGGTAAACCCGCTTGCTCATTTGACGTTAGCTGTCGCCTGCAAGAACTTCACCCGCATCTGGTTTATGCTGCTACCTGTTGTTAGGCGACAACAAGGGCACATGTAGCAAATGCTTTTTCCTGTTTCATTTTGCTAGGCCACGCTCTTCTGTGGCTCTTTAGTGCTTGCCAAACTGCTATGTGCGTGCTGCTGCTTCCATCTGACAAGGAGCACAACCTTCTGACAGCAGCTTTCAACTTGCCTAAGGAAGAGCTTGGCCATTTAGATGTGCTGCAAATCTGTGTGTGTGTAAGGTGCAGGTGCAAGCTCCTGACAATGGTGTTCTCCAGGTTCAGTTTCTATCTGCCAGACGCATTGGAAATGTTTTCCTCTGGCATTCGCAGCAAGAGTCGCAGATTGCTTAACTGAGGAGCTCTGAGAATGGAACGGCAAGAGGTGTTCCGCTTTCGTCATAAACAGTGCTCCAGAGCGCTTGGCAACGGGCACAACGAAACGTGTGTGCGGGATAGTGACCATTCACACCTAGTGCTGGCAATGCACGAGCACTGCCAAAAGGCCAAGGGAGGCGCTTTGAATCCGGCTTGTGCGCAAAGCTTTCAGACTGCCAGAGGACCGCAGCTATGGTAAACCCGCTTGCTCATTTGACGTTAGCTGTCGCCTGCAAGAACTTCACCCGCATCTGGTTTATGCTGCTACTTGTTGTTAGGCGACAACAAGGGCACATGTAGCAAATGCTTTTTCCTGTTTCATTTTGCTAGGCCACGCTCTTCTGTGGCTCTTTAGTGCTTGCCAAACTGCTATGTGCGTGCTGCTGCTTCCATCTGACAAGGAGCACAACCTTCTGACAGCAGCTTTCAACTTGCCTAAGAAAGAGCTTGGCCATTTAGATGTGCTGAAAACCCGTGTGTGTGTAAGGTGCAGGTGCAAGCTCCTGACAAAGCTTTTCTCCAGGTTCAGTTTCTCCCTGCCAGACGCATTGGAAATGTTTTCCTCTGGCATTCGAAGCAAGAGTCGCAGATTGCTTAACTGAGGAGCTCTGAGAATGGAACGGCAAGAGGTGTTCCGCTTTCGTCATAAACAGTGCTCCAGAGCGCTTGGCAACGGGCACAACGAAACGTGTGTGCGGGATAGTGACCATTCACGCCTAGTGCTGGCAATGCAGGAGCACTGCCAAAAGGCCAAGGAATCGGCGTAGCATCCGGCTTGTGTGCAAAGCTTTCAGACTGCCAGAGGACCGCAGCTGTGGTAAGCCCGCTTGCTCATTTGACGTTAGCTGTCGCCTGCAAGAACTTCACCCGCATCTGGTTTATGCTGCTACCTGTTGTTAGGCGACAACAAGGGCACATGTAGCAAATGCTTTTTCCTGTTTCATTTTGCTAGGCCACGCTCTTCTGTGGCTCTTTAGTGCTTGCCAAACTGCTATGTGCGTGCTGCTGCTTCCATCTGACAAGGAGCACAACCTTCTGACAGCAGCTTTCAACTTGCCTAAGAAAGAGCTTGGCCATTTAGATGTGCTGCAAATCTGTGTGTGTGTAAGGTACAGGTGCAAGCTCCTGACAAAGGTGTTCTCCAGGTTCAGTTTCTCCCTGCCAGACGCATTGGAAATGTTTTCCTCTGGCATTCGCAGCAAGAGTCGCAGATTGCTTAACTGAGGAGCTCTGAGAATGGAACGGCAAGAGGTGTTCCGCTTTCGTCATAAACAGTGCTCCAGAGCGCTTGGCAACGGGCACAACGAAAACGTGTGTGCGGGATAGTGACCATTCACGCCTAGTGCTGGCAATGCACGAGCACTGCCAAAAGGCCAAGGGAGGCGCTTAGCATCCGGCTTGTGCGCAAAGCTTTCAGACTGCCAGAGGACCGCAGCTATGGTAAACCCGCTTGCTCATTTGACGTTAGCTGTCGCCTGCAAGAACTTCACCCGCATCTGGTTTATGCTGCTACCTGTTGTTAGGAGACAACAAGGGCACATGTAGCAAATGCTTTTTCCTGTTTCATTTTGCTAGGCCACGCTCTTCTGTGGCTCTTTAGTGCTTGCCAAACTGCTATGTGCGTGCTGCTGCTTCCATCTGACAAGGAGCACAACCTTCTGACAGCAGCTTTCAACTTGCCTAAGAAAGAGCTTGGCCATTTAGATGTGCTGCAAATCTGTGTGTGTGTAAGGTGCAGGTGCAAGCTCCTGACAATGGTGTTCTCCAGGTTCAGTTTCTATCTGCCAGACGCATTGGAAATGTTTTCCTCTGGCATTCGCACCAAGAGTCGTAGATTGCTTAACTGAGGAGCTCTGAGAATGGAACGGCAAGAGGTGTTCCGCTTTCGTCATAAACAGTGCTCCAGAGCGCTTGGCAACGGGCACAACGAAACGTGTGTGCGGGATAGTGACCATTCACACCTAGTGCTGGCAATGCACGAGCACTGCCAAAAGGCCAAGGGAGGGGCTTAGAATCCGGCTTGTGCGCAAAGCTTTCAGACTGCCAGAGGACCGCAGCTATGGTAAACCCGCTTGCTCATTTGACGTTAGCTGTCGCCTGCAAGAACTTCACCCGCATCTGGTTTATGCTGCTACCTGTTGTTAGGCGACAACAAGGGCACATGTAGCAAATGCTTTTTCCTGTTTCATTTTGCTAGGCCACGCTCTTCTGTGGCTCTTTAGTGCTTGCCAAACTGCTATGTGCGTGCTGCTGCTTCCATCTGACAAGGAGCACAACCTTCTGACAGCAGCTTTCAACTTGCCTAAGAAAGAGCTTGGCTATTTAGATGTGCTGAAAACCCGTGTGTGTGTAAGTTGCAGGTGCAAGCTCCTGACAAAGGTGTTCTCCAGGTTCAGTTTCTCCCTGCCAGACGCATTGGAAATGTTTTCCTCTGGCATTCGCAGCAAGAGTCGCAGATTGCTTAACTGAGGAGCTCTGAGAATGGAACGGCAAGAGGTGTTCCGCTTTCGTCATAAACAGTGCTCCAGAGCGCTTGGCAACGGGCACAACGAAACGTGTGTGCGGGATAGTGACCATTCACACCTAGTGCTGGCAATGCACGAGCACTGCCAAAAGGCCAAGGGAGGCGCTTTGAATCCGGCTTGTGCGCAAAGCTTTCAGACTGCCAGAGGACCGCAGCTATGGTAAACCCGCTTGCTCATTTGACGTTAGCTGTCGCCTGCAAGAACTTCACCCGCATCTGGTTTATGCTGCTACTTGTTGTTAGGCGACAACAAGGGCACATGTAGCAAATGCTTTTTCCTGTTTCATTTTGCTAGGCCACGCTCTTCTGTGGCTCTTTAGTGCTTGCCAAACTGCTATGTGCGTGCTGCTGCTTCCATCTGACAAGGAGCACAACCTTCTGACAGCAGCTTTCAACTTGCCTAAGAAAGAGCTTGGCCATTTAGATGTGCTGAAAACCCGTGTGTGTGTAAGGTGCAGGTGCAAGCTCCTGACAAAGCTTTTCTCCAGGTTCAGTTTCTCCCTGCCAGACGCATTGGAAATGTTTTCCTCTGGCATTCGAAGCAAGAGTCGCAGATTGCTTAACTGAGGAGCTCTGAGAATGGAACGGCAAGAGGTGTTCCGCTTTCGTCATAAACAGTGCTCCAGAGCGCTTGGCAACGGGCACAACGAAACGTGTGTGCGGGATAGTGACCATTCACGCCTAGTGCTGGCAATGCAGGAGCACTGCCAAAAGGCCAAGGAATCGGCGTAGCATCCGGCTTGTGTGCAAAGCTTTCAGACTGCCAGAGGACCGCAGCTGTGGTAAGCCCGCTTGCTCATTTGACGTTAGCTGTCGCCTGCAAGAACTTCACCCGCATCTGGTTTATGCTGCTACCTGTTGTTAGGCGACAACAAGGGCACATGTAGCAAATGCTTTTTCCTGTTTCATTTTGCTAGGCCACGCTCTTCTGTGGCTCTTTAGTGCTTGCCAAACTGCTATGTGCGTGCTGCTGCTTCCATCTGACAAGGAGCACAACCTTCTGACAGCAGCTTTCAACTTGCCTAAGAAAGAGCTTGGCCATTTAGATGTGCTGCAAATCTGTGTGTGTGTAAGGTACAGGTGCAAGCTCCTGACAAAGGTGTTCTCCAGGTTCAGTTTCTCCCTGCCAGACGCATTGGAAATGTTTTCCTCTGGCATTCGCAGCAAGAGTCGCAGATTGCTTAACTGAGGAGCTCTGAGAATGGAACGGCAAGAGGTGTTCCGCTTTCGTCATAAACAGTGCTCCAGAGCGCTTGGCAACGGGCACAACGAAAACGTGTGTGCGGGATAGTGACCATTCACGCCTAGTGCTGGCAATGCACGAGCACTGCCAAAAGGCCAAGGGAGGCGCTTAGCATCCGGCTTGTGCGCAAAGCTTTCAGACTGCCAGAGGACCGCAGCTATGGTAAACCCGCTTGCTCATTTGACGTTAGCTGTCGCCTGCAAGAACTTCACCCGCATCTGGTTTATGCTGCTACCTGTTGTTAGGAGACAACAAGGGCACATGTAGCAAATGCTTTTTCCTGTTTCATTTTGCTAGGCCACGCTCTTCTGTGGCTCTTTAGTGCTTGCCAAACTGCTATGTGCGTGCTGCTGCTTCCATCTGACAAGGAGCACAACCTTCTGACAGCAGCTTTCAACTTGCCTAAGAAAGAGCTTGGCTATTTAGATGTGCTGAAAACCCGTGTGTGTGTAAGTTGCAGGTGCAAGCTCCTGACAAAGGTGTTCTCCAGGTTCAGTTTCTCCCTGCCAGACGCATTGGAAATGTTTTCCTCTGGCATTCGCAGCAAGAGTCGCAGATTGCTTAACTGAGGAGCTCTGAGAATGGAACGGCAAGAGGTGTTCCGCTTTCGTCATAAACAGTGCTCCAGAGCGCTTGGCAACGGGCACAACGAAACGTGTGTGCGGGATAGTGACCATTCACGCCTAGTGCTGGCAATGCACGAGCACTGCCAAAAGGCCAAGGAAGGGGCGTAGCATCCGGCTTGTGTGCAAAGCTTTCAGACTGCCAGAGGACCGCAGCTGTGGTAAGCCCGCTTGCTCATTTGACGTTAGCTGTCGCCTGCAAGAACTTCACCCGCATCTGGTTTATGCTGCTACCTGTTGTTAGGCGACAACAAAGGCACATGTAGCAAATGCTTTTTCCTGTTTCATTTTGCTAGGCCACGCTCTTCTGTGGCTCTTTAGTGCTTGCCAAACTGCTATGTGCGTGCTGCTGCTTCCATCTGACAAGGAGCACAACCTTCTGACAGCAGCTTTCAACTTGCCTAAGAAAGAGCTTGGCCATTTAGATGTGCTGCAAATCTGTGTGTGTGTAAGGTACAGGTGCAAGCTCCTGACAAAGGTGTTCTCCAGGTTCAGTTTCTCCCTGCCAGACACATTGGAAATGTTTTCCTCTGGCATTCGCAGCAAGAGTCGCAAATTGCTTAACTGAGGAGCTCTGAGAATGGAACGGCAAGAGGTGTTCCGCTTTCGTCATAAACAGTGCTCCAGAGCGCTTGGCAACGGGCACAACGAAACGTGTGTGCGGGATAGTGACCATTCACACCTAGTGCTGGCAATGCACGAGCACTGCCAAAAGGCCAAGGGAGGCGCTTAGAATCCGGCTTGTGCGCAAAGCTTTCAGACTGCCAGAGGACCGCAGCTATGGTAAACCCGCTTGCTCATTTGACGTTAGCTGTCGCCTGCAAGAACTTCACCCGCATCTGGTTTATGCTGCTACCTGTTGTTAGGCGACAACAAGGGCACATGTAGCAAATGCTTTTTCCTGTTTCATTTTGCTAGGCCACGCTCTTCTGTGGCTCTTTAGTGCTTGCCAAACTGCTATGTGCGTGCTGCTGCTTCCATCTGACAAGGAGCACAACCTTCTGACAGCAGCTTTCAACTTGCCTAAGGAAGAGCTTGGCCATTTAGATGTGCTGCAAATCTGTGTGTGTGTAAGGTGCAGGTGCAAGCTCCTGACAATGGTGTTCTCCAGGTTCAGTTTCTATCTGCCAGACGCATTGGAAATGTTTTCCTCTGGCATTCGCAGCAAGAGTCGCAGATTGCTTAACTGAGGAGCTCTGAGAATGGAACGGCAAGAGGTGTTCCGCTTTCGTCATAAACAGTGCTCCAGAGCGCTTGGCAACGGGCACAACGAAACGTGTGTGCGGGATAGTGACCATTCACACCTAGTGCTGGCAATGCACGAGCACTGCCAAAAGGCCAAGGGAGGCGCTTTGAATCCGGCTTGTGCGCAAAGCTTTCAGACTGCCAGAGGACCGCAGCTATGGTAAACCCGCTTGCTCATTTGACGTTAGCTGTCGCCTGCAAGAACTTCACCCGCATCTGGTTTATGCTGCTACTTGTTGTTAGGCGACAACAAGGGCACATGTAGCAAATGCTTTTTCCTGTTTCATTTTGCTAGGCCACGCTCTTCTGTGGCTCTTTAGTGCTTGCCAAACTGCTATGTGCGTGCTGCTGCTTCCATCTGACAAGGAGCACAACCTTCTGACAGCAGCTTTCAACTTGCCTAAGAAAGAGCTTGGCCATTTAGATGTGCTGAAAACCCGTGTGTGTGTAAGGTGCAGGTGCAAGCTCCTGACAAAGCTTTTCTCCAGGTTCAGTTTCTCCCTGCCAGACGCATTGGAAATGTTTTCCTCTGGCATTCGAAGCAAGAGTCGCAGATTGCTTAACTGAGGAGCTCTGAGAATGGAACGGCAAGAGGTGTTCCGCTTTCGTCATAAACAGTGCTCCAGAGCGCTTGGCAACGGGCACAACGAAACGTGTGTGCGGGATAGTGACCATTCACGCCTAGTGCTGGCAATGCAGGAGCACTGCCAAAAGGCCAAGGAATCGGCGTAGCATCCGGCTTGTGTGCAAAGCTTTCAGACTGCCAGAGGACCGCAGCTGTGGTAAGCCCGCTTGCTCATTTGACGTTAGCTGTCGCCTGCAAGAACTTCACCCGCATCTGGTTTATGCTGCTACCTGTTGTTAGGCGACAACAAGGGCACATGTAGCAAATGCTTTTTCCTGTTTCATTTTGCTAGGCCACGCTCTTCTGTGGCTCTTTAGTGCTTGCCAAACTGCTATGTGCGTGCTGCTGCTTCCATCTGACAAGGAGCACAACCTTCTGACAGCAGCTTTCAACTTGCCTAAGAAAGAGCTTGGCCATTTAGATGTGCTGCAAATCTGTGTGTGTGTAAGGTACAGGTGCAAGCTCCTGACAAAGGTGTTCTCCAGGTTCAGTTTCTCCCTGCCAGACGCATTGGAAATGTTTTCCTCTGGCATTCGCAGCAAGAGTCGCAGATTGCTTAACTGAGGAGCTCTGAGAATGGAACGGCAAGAGGTGTTCCGCTTTCGTCATAAACAGTGCTCCAGAGCGCTTGGCAACGGGCACAACGAAAACGTGTGTGCGGGATAGTGACCATTCACGCCTAGTGCTGGCAATGCACGAGCACTGCCAAAAGGCCAAGGGAGGCGCTTAGCATCCGGCTTGTGCGCAAAGCTTTCAGACTGCCAGAGGACCGCAGCTATGGTAAACCCGCTTGCTCATTTGACGTTAGCTGTCGCCTGCAAGAACTTCACCCGCATCTGGTTTATGCTGCTACCTGTTGTTAGGAGACAACAAGGGCACATGTAGCAAATGCTTTTTCCTGTTTCATTTTGCTAGGCCACGCTCTTCTGTGGCTCTTTAGTGCTTGCCAAACTGCTATGTGCGTGCTGCTGCTTCCATCTGACAAGGAGCACAACCTTCTGACAGCAGCTTTCAACTTGCCTAAGAAAGAGCTTGGCCATTTAGATGTGCTGCAAATCTGTGTGTGTGTAAGGTGCAGGTGCAAGCTCCTGACAATGGTGTTCTCCAGGTTCAGTTTCTATCTGCCAGACGCATTGGAAATGTTTTCCTCTGGCATTCGCACCAAGAGTCGTAGATTGCTTAACTGAGGAGCTCTGAGAATGGAACGGCAAGAGGTGTTCCGCTTTCGTCATAAACAGTGCTCCAGAGCGCTTGGCAACGGGCACAACGAAACGTGTGTGCGGGATAGTGACCATTCACACCTAGTGCTGGCAATGCACGAGCACTGCCAAAAGGCCAAGGGAGGGGCTTAGAATCCGGCTTGTGCGCAAAGCTTTCAGACTGCCAGAGGACCGCAGCTATGGTAAACCCGCTTGCTCATTTGACGTTAGCTGTCGCCTGCAAGAACTTCACCCGCATCTGGTTTATGCTGCTACCTGTT
The DNA here is from genome assembly GCF_030490865.1 of Poecile atricapillus. Taxonomy (NCBI): domain Eukaryota; kingdom Metazoa; phylum Chordata; class Aves; order Passeriformes; family Paridae; genus Poecile; species Poecile atricapillus. The sequence goes on along the minus strand of NC_081256.1, from coordinate 1,344,697 downwards.
GTTAGGCGACAACAAGGGCACATGTAGCAAATGCTTTTTCCTGTTTCATTTTGCTAGGCCACGCTCTTCTGTGGCTCTTTAGTGCTTGCCAAACTGCTATGTGCGTGCTGCTGCTTCCATCTGACAAGGAGCACAACCTTCTGACAGCAGCTTTCAACTTGCCTAAGAAAGAGCTTGGCTATTTAGATGTGCTGAAAACCCGTGTGTGTGTAAGTTGCAGGTGCAAGCTCCTGACAAAGGTGTTCTCCAGGTTCAGTTTCTCCCTGCCAGACGCATTGGAAATGTTTTCCTCTGGCATTCGCAGCAAGAGTCGCAGATTGCTTAACTGAGGAGCTCTGAGAATGGAACGGCAAGAGGTGTTCCGCTTTCGTCATAAACAGTGCTCCAGAGCGCTTGGCAACGGGCACAACGAAACGTGTGTGCGGGATAGTGACCATTCACACCTAGTGCTGGCAATGCACGAGCACTGCCAAAAGGCCAAGGGAGGCGCTTTGAATCCGGCTTGTGCGCAAAGCTTTCAGACTGCCAGAGGACCGCAGCTATGGTAAACCCGCTTGCTCATTTGACGTTAGCTGTCGCCTGCAAGAACTTCACCCGCATCTGGTTTATGCTGCTACTTGTTGTTAGGCGACAACAAGGGCACATGTAGCAAATGCTTTTTCCTGTTTCATTTTGCTAGGCCACGCTCTTCTGTGGCTCTTTAGTGCTTGCCAAACTGCTATGTGCGTGCTGCTGCTTCCATCTGACAAGGAGCACAACCTTCTGACAGCAGCTTTCAACTTGCCTAAGAAAGAGCTTGGCCATTTAGATGTGCTGAAAACCCGTGTGTGTGTAAGGTGCAGGTGCAAGCTCCTGACAAAGCTTTTCTCCAGGTTCAGTTTCTCCCTGCCAGACGCATTGGAAATGTTTTCCTCTGGCATTCGAAGCAAGAGTCGCAGATTGCTTAACTGAGGAGCTCTGAGAATGGAACGGCAAGAGGTGTTCCGCTTTCGTCATAAACAGTGCTCCAGAGCGCTTGGCAACGGGCACAACGAAACGTGTGTGCGGGATAGTGACCATTCACGCCTAGTGCTGGCAATGCAGGAGCACTGCCAAAAGGCCAAGGAATCGGCGTAGCATCCGGCTTGTGTGCAAAGCTTTCAGACTGCCAGAGGACCGCAGCTGTGGTAAGCCCGCTTGCTCATTTGACGTTAGCTGTCGCCTGCAAGAACTTCACCCGCATCTGGTTTATGCTGCTACCTGTTGTTAGGCGACAACAAGGGCACATGTAGCAAATGCTTTTTCCTGTTTCATTTTGCTAGGCCACGCTCTTCTGTGGCTCTTTAGTGCTTGCCAAACTGCTATGTGCGTGCTGCTGCTTCCATCTGACAAGGAGCACAACCTTCTGACAGCAGCTTTCAACTTGCCTAAGAAAGAGCTTGGCCATTTAGATGTGCTGCAAATCTGTGTGTGTGTAAGGTACAGGTGCAAGCTCCTGACAAAGGTGTTCTCCAGGTTCAGTTTCTCCCTGCCAGACGCATTGGAAATGTTTTCCTCTGGCATTCGCAGCAAGAGTCGCAGATTGCTTAACTGAGGAGCTCTGAGAATGGAACGGCAAGAGGTGTTCCGCTTTCGTCATAAACAGTGCTCCAGAGCGCTTGGCAACGGGCACAACGAAAACGTGTGTGCGGGATAGTGACCATTCACGCCTAGTGCTGGCAATGCACGAGCACTGCCAAAAGGCCAAGGGAGGCGCTTAGCATCCGGCTTGTGCGCAAAGCTTTCAGACTGCCAGAGGACCGCAGCTATGGTAAACCCGCTTGCTCATTTGACGTTAGCTGTCGCCTGCAAGAACTTCACCCGCATCTGGTTTATGCTGCTACCTGTTGTTAGGAGACAACAAGGGCACATGTAGCAAATGCTTTTTCCTGTTTCATTTTGCTAGGCCACGCTCTTCTGTGGCTCTTTAGTGCTTGCCAAACTGCTATGTGCGTGCTGCTGCTTCCATCTGACAAGGAGCACAACCTTCTGACAGCAGCTTTCAACTTGCCTAAGAAAGAGCTTGGCCATTTAGATGTGCTGCAAATCTGTGTGTGTGTAAGGTGCAGGTGCAAGCTCCTGACAATGGTGTTCTCCAGGTTCAGTTTCTATCTGCCAGACGCATTGGAAATGTTTTCCTCTGGCATTCGCACCAAGAGTCGTAGATTGCTTAACTGAGGAGCTCTGAGAATGGAACGGCAAGAGGTGTTCCGCTTTCGTCATAAACAGTGCTCCAGAGCGCTTGGCAACGGGCACAACGAAACGTGTGTGCGGGATAGTGACCATTCACACCTAGTGCTGGCAATGCACGAGCACTGCCAAAAGGCCAAGGGAGGGGCTTAGAATCCGGCTTGTGCGCAAAGCTTTCAGACTGCCAGAGGACCGCAGCTATGGTAAACCCGCTTGCTCATTTGACGTTAGCTGTCGCCTGCAAGAACTTCACCCGCATCTGGTTTATGCTGCTACCTGTTGTTAGGCGACAACAAGGGCACATGTAGCAAATGCTTTTTCCTGTTTCATTTTGCTAGGCCACGCTCTTCTGTGGCTCTTTAGTGCTTGCCAAACTGCTATGTGCGTGCTGCTGCTTCCATCTGACAAGGAGCACAACCTTCTGACAGCAGCTTTCAACTTGCCTAAGAAAGAGCTTGGCTATTTAGATGTGCTGAAAACCCGTGTGTGTGTAAGTTGCAGGTGCAAGCTCCTGACAAAGGTGTTCTCCAGGTTCAGTTTCTCCCTGCCAGACGCATTGGAAATGTTTTCCTCTGGCATTCGCAGCAAGAGTCGCAGATTGCTTAACTGAGGAGCTCTGAGAATGGAACGGCAAGAGGTGTTCCGCTTTCGTCATAAACAGTGCTCCAGAGCGCTTGGCAACGGGCACAACGAAACGTGTGTGCGGGATAGTGACCATTCACGCCTAGTGCTGGCAATGCAGGAGCGCTGCCAAAAGGCCAAGGAATCGGCGTAGCATCCGGCTTGTGTGCAAAGCTTTCAGACTGCCAGAGGACCGCAGCTGTGGTAAGCCCGCTTGCTCATTTGACGTTAGCTGTCGCCTGCAAGAACTTCACCCGCATCTGGTTTATGCTGCTACCTGTTGTTAGGCGACAACAAGGGCACATGTAGCAAATGCTTTTTCCTGTTTCATTTTGCTAGGCCACGCTCTTCTGTGGCTCTTTAGTGCTTGCCAAACTGCTATGTGCGTGCTGCTGCTTCCATCTGACAAGGAGCACAACCTTCTGACAGCAGCTTTCAACTTGCCTAAGAAAGAGCTTGGCCATTTAGATGTGCTGCAAATCTGTGTGTGTGTAAGGTACAGGTGCAAGCTCCTGACAAAGGTGTTCTCCAGGTTCAGTTTCTCCCTGCCAGACGCATTGGAAATGTTTTCCTCTGGCATTCGCAGCAAGAGTCGCAGATTGCTTAACTGAGGAGCTCTGAGAATGGAACGGCAAGAGGTGTTCCGCTTTCGTCATAAACAGTGCTCCAGAGCGCTTGGCAACGGGCACAACGAAAACGTGTGTGCGGGATAGTGACCATTCACGCCTAGTGCTGGCAATGCACGAGCACTGCCAAAAGGCCAAGGGAGGCGCTTAGCATCCGGCTTGTGCGCAAAGCTTTCAGACTGCCAGAGGACCGCAGCTATGGTAAACCCGCTTGCTCATTTGACGTTAGCTGTCGCCTGCAAGAACTTCACCCGCATCTGGTTTATGCTGCTACCTGTTGTTAGGAGACAACAAGGGCACATGTAGCAAATGCTTTTTCCTGTTTCATTTTGCTAGGCCACGCTCTTCTGTGGCTCTTTAGTGCTTGCCAAACTGCTATGTGCGTGCTGCTGCTTCCATCTGACAAGGAGCACAACCTTCTGACAGCAGCTTTCAACTTGCCTAAGAAAGAGCTTGGCCATTTAGATGTGCTGAAAACCCGTGTGTGTGTAAGGTGCAGGTGCAAGCTCCTGACAAAGCTTTTCTCCAGGTTCAGTTTCTATCTGCCAGACACATTGGAAATGTTTTCCTCTGGCATTCGAAGCAAGAGTCGCAGATTGCTTAACTGAGGAGCTCTGAGAATGGAACGGCAAGAGGTGTTCCGCTTTCGTCATAAACAGTGCTCCAGAGCGCTTGGCAACGGGCACAACGAAACGTGTGTGCGGGATAGTGACCATTCACACCTAGTGCTGGCAATGCAGGAGCACTGCCAAAAGGCCAAGGAAGGGGAGTAGCATCCGGCTTGTGTGCAAAGCTTTCAGACTGCCAGAGGACCGCAGCTGTGGTAAGCCCGCTTGCTCATTTGACGTTAGCTGTCGCCTGCAAGAACTTCACCCGCATCTGGTTTATGCTGCTACTTGTTGTTAGGCGACAACAAGGGCACATGTAGCAAATGCTTTTTCCTGTTTCATTTTGCTAGGCCACGCTCTTCTGTGGCTCTTTAGTGCTTGCCAAACTGCTATGTGCGTGCTGCTGCTTCCATCTGACAAGGAGCACAACCTTCTGACAGCAGCTTTCAACTTGCCTAAGAAAGAGCTTGGCCATTTAGATGTGCTGAAAACCCGTGTGTGTGTAAGGTGCAGGTGCAAGCTCCTGACAAAGCTTTTCTCCAGGTTCAGTTTCTCCCTGCCAGACGCATTGGAAATGTTTTCCTCTGGCATTCGAAGCAAGAGTCGCAGATTGCTTAACTGAGGAGCTCTGAGAATGGAACGGCAAGAGGTGTTCCGCTTTCGTCATAAACAGTGCTCCAGAGCGCTTGGCAACGGGCACAACGAAACGTGTGTGCGGGATAGTGACCATTCACGCCTAGTGCTGGCAATGCAGGAGCACTGCCAAAAGGCCAAGGAAGGGGCGTAGCATCCGGCTTGTGTGCAAAGCTTTCAGACTGCCAGAGGACCGCAGCTGTGGTAAGCCCGCTTGCTCATTTGACGTTAGCTGTCGCCTGCAAGAACTTCACCCGCATCTGGTTTATGCTGCTACCTGTTGTTAGGCGACAACAAGGGCACATGTAGCAAATGCTTTTTCCTGTTTCATTTTGCTAGGCCACGCTCTTCTGTGGCTCTTTAGTGCTTGCCAAACTGCTATGTGCGTGCTGCTGCTTCCATCTGACAAGGAGCACAACCTTCTGACAGCAGCTTTCAACTTGCCTAAGAAAGAGCTTGGCCATTTAGATGTGCTGCAAATCTGTGTGTGTGTAAGGTACAGGTGCAAGCTCCTGACAAAGGTGTTCTCCAGGTTCAGTTTCTCCCTGCCAGACGCATTGGAAATGTTTTCCTCTGGCATTCGCAGCAAGAGTCGCAGATTGCTTAACTGAGGAGCTCTGAGAATGGAACGGCAAGAGGTGTTCCGCTTTCGTCATAAACAGTGCTCCAGAGCGCTTGGCAACGGGCACAACGAAACGTGTGTGCGGGATAGTGACCATTCACACCTAGTGCTGGCAATGCACGAGCACTGCCAAAAGGCCAAGGGAGGCGCTTAGAATCTGGCTTGTGCGCAAAGCTTTCAGACTGCCAGAGGACCGCAGCTATGGTAAACCCGCTTGCTCATTTGACGTTAGCTGTCGCCTGCAAGAACTTCACCCGCATCTGGTTTATGCTGCTACTTGTTGTTAGGCGACAACAAGGGCACATGTAGCAAATGCTTTTTCCTGGCCCATTTTGCTAGGCCACGCTCTTCTGTGGCTCTTTAGTGCTTGCCAAACTGCTATGTGCGTGCTGCTGCTTCCATCTGACAAGGAGCACAACCTTCTGACAGCAGCTTTCAACTTGCCTAAGAAAGAGCTTGGCCATTTAGATGTGCTGAAAACCCGTGTGTGTGTAAGGTGCAGGTGCAAGCTCCTGACAAAGCTTTTCTCCAGGTTCAGTTTCTCCCTGCCAGACACATTGGAAATGTTTTCCTCTGGCATTCGAAGCAAGAGTCGCAGATTGCTTAACTGAGGAGCTCTGAGAATGGAACGGCAAGAGGTGTTCCGCTTTCGTCATAAACAGTGCTCCAGAGCGCTTGGCAACGGGCACAACGAAACGTGTGTGCGGGATAGTGACCATTCACGCCTAGTGCTGGCAATGCAGGAGCACTGCCAAAAGGCCAAGGAATCGGCGTAGCATCCGGCTTGTGTGCAAAGCTTTCAGACTGCCAGAGGACCGCAGCTGTGGTAAGCCCGCTTGCTCATTTGACGTTAGCTGTCGCCTGCAAGAACTTCACCCGCATCTGGTTTATGCTGCTACCTGTTGTTAGGCGACAACAAGGGCACATGTAGCAAATGCTTTTTCCTGTTTCATTTTGCTAGGCCACGCTCTTCTGTGGCTCTTTAGTGCTTGCCAAACTGCTATGTGCGTGCTGCTGCTTCCATCTGACAAGGAGCACAACCTTCTGACAGCAGCTTTCAACTTGCCTAAGAAAGAGCTTGGCCATTTAGATGTGCTGCAAATCTGTGTGTGTGTAAGGTACAGGTGCAAGCTCCTGACAAAGGTGTTCTCCAGGTTCAGTTTCTCCCTGCCAGACGCATTGGAAATGTTTTCCTCTGGCATTCGCAGCAAGAGTCGCAGATTGCTTAACTGAGGAGCTCTGAGAATGGAACGGCAAGAGGTGTTCCGCTTTCGTCATAAACAGTGCTCCAGAGCGCTTGGCAACGGGCACAACGAAAACGTGTGTGCGGGATAGTGACCATTCACGCCTAGTGCTGGCAATGCACGAGCACTGCCAAAAGGCCAAGGGAGGCGCTTAGCATCCGGCTTGTGCGCAAAGCTTTCAGACTGCCAGAGGACCGCAGCTATGGTAAACCCGCTTGCTCATTTGACGTTAGCTGTCGTCTGCAAGAACTTCACCCGCATCTGGTTTATGCTGCTACCTGTTGTTAGGAGACAACAAGGGCACATGTAGCAAATGCTTTTTCCTGTTTCATTTTGCTAGGCCACGCTCTTCTGTGGCTCTTTAGTGCTTGCCAAACTGCTATGTGCGTGCTGCTGCTTCCATCTGACAAGGAGCACAACCTTCTGACAGCAGCTTTCAACTTGCCTAAGAAAGAGCTTGGCCATTTAGATGTGCTGAAAACCCGTGTGTGTGTAAGGTGCAGGTGCAAGCTCCTGACAATGGTGTTCTCCAGGTTCAGTTTCTCCCTGCCAGACGCATTGGAAATGTTTTCCTCTGGCATTCGAAGCAAGAGTCGTAGATTGCTTAACTGAGGAGCTCTGAGAATGGAACGGCAAGAGGTGTTCCGCTTTCGTCATAAACAGTGCTCCAGAGCGCTTGGCAACGGGCACAACGAAACGTGTGTGCGGGATAGTGACCATTCACGCCTAGTGCTGGCAATGCAGGAGCACTGCCAAAAGGCCAAGGAATCGGCGTAGCATCCGGCTTGTGTGCAAAGCTTTCAGACTGCCAGAGGACCGCAGCTGTGGTAAGCCCGCTTGCTCATTTGACGTTAGCTGTCGCCTGCAAGAACTTCACCCGCATCTGGTTTATGCTGCTACCTGTTGTTAGGCGACAACAAGGGCACATGTAGCAAATGCTTTTTCCTGGCCCATTTTGCTAGGCCACGCTCTTCTGTGGCTCTTTAATGCTTGCCAAACTGCTATGTGCATGTTGCTGCTTCCATCTGACAAGGAGCACAACCTTCTGACAGCAGCTTTCAACTTGCCTAAGGAAGAGCTTGGCCATTTAGATGTGCTGCAAATCTGTGTGTGTGTAAGGTGCAGGTGCAAGCTCCTGACAATGGTGTTCTCCAGGTTCAGTTTCTATCTGCCAGACGCATTGGAAATGTTTTCCTCTGGCATTCGCACCAAGAGTCGTAGATTGCTTAACTGAGGAGCTCTGAGAATGGAACGGCAAGAGGTGTTCCGCTTTCGTCATAAACAGTGCTCCAGAGCGCTTGGCAACGGGCACAACGAAACGTGTGTGCGGGATAGTGACCATTCACACCTAGTGCTGGCAATGCACGAGCACTGCCAAAAGGCCAAGGGAGGGGCTTAGAATCCGGCTTGTGCGCAAAGCTTTCAGACTGCCAGAGGACCGCAGCTGTGGTAAGCCCGCTTGCTCATTTGACGTTAGCTGTCGCCTGCAAGAACTTCACCCGCATCTGGTTTATGCTGCTACCTGTTGTTAGGCGACAACAAGGGCACATGTAGCAAATGCTTTTTCCTGTTTCATTTTGCTAGGCCACGCTCTTCTGTGGCTCTTTAGTGCTTGCCAAACTGCTATGTGCGTGCTGCTGCTTCCATCTGACAAGGAGCACAACCTTCTGACAGCAGCTTTCAACTTGCCTAAGAAAGAGCTTGGCCATTTAGATGTGCTGCAAATCTGTGTGTGTGTAAGGTACAGGTGCAAGCTCCTGACAAAGGTGTTCTCCAGGTTCAGTTTCTCCCTGCCAGACGCATTGGAAATGTTTTCCTCTGGCATTCGCAGCAAGAGTCGCAGATTGCTTAACTGAGGAGCTCTGAGAATGGAACGGCAAGAGGTGTTCCGCTTTCGTCATAAACAGTGCTCCAGAGCGCTTGGCAACGGGCACAACGAAAACGTGTGTGCGGGATAGTGACCATTCACGCCTAGTGCTGGCAATGCACGAGCACTGCCAAAAGGCCAAGGGAGGCGCTTAGCATCCGGCTTGTGCGCAAAGCTTTCAGACTGCCAGAGGACCGCAGCTATGGTAAACCCGCTTGCTCATTTGACGTTAGCTGTCGCCTGCAAGAACTTCACCCGCATCTGGTTTATGCTGCTACCTGTTGTTAGGAGACAACAAGGGCACATGTAGCAAATGCTTTTTCCTGTTTCATTTTGCTAGGCCACGCTCTTCTGTGGCTCTTTAGTGCTTGCCAAACTGCTATGTGCGTGCTGCTGCTTCCATCTGACAAGGAGCACAACCTTCTGACAGCAGCTTTCAACTTGCCTAAGAAAGAGCTTGGCCATTTAGATGTGCTGCAAATCTGTGTGTGTGTAAGGTGCAGGTGCAAGCTCCTGACAATGGTGTTCTCCAGGTTCAGTTTCTATCTGCCAGACGCATTGGAAATGTTTTCCTCTGGCATTCGCACCAAGAGTCGTAGATTGCTTAACTGAGGAGCTCTGAGAATGGAACGGCAAGAGGTGTTCCGCTTTCGTCATAAACAGTGCTCCAGAGCGCTTGGCAACGGGCACAACGAAACGTGTGTGCGGGATAGTGACCATTCACACCTAGTGCTGGCAATGCACGAGCACTGCCAAAATGCCAAGGGAGGGGCTTAGAATCCGGCTTGTGCGCAAAGCTTTCAGACTGCCAGAGGACCGCAGCTATGGTAAACCCGCTTGCTCATTTGACGTTAGCTGTCGCCTGCAAGAACTTCACCCGCATCTGGTTTATGCTGCTACCTGTTGTTAGGCGACAACAAGGGCACATGTAGCAAATGCTTTTTCCTGGCCCATTTTGCTAGGCCACGCTCTTCTGTGGCTCTTTAGTGCTTGCCAAACTGCTATGTGCGTGCTGCTGCTTCCATCTGACAAGGAGCACAACCTTCTGACAGCAGCTTTCAACTTGCCTAAGAAAGAGCTTGGCTATTTAGATGTGCTGAAAACCCGTGTGTGTGTAAGTTGCAGGTGCAAGCTCCTGACAAAGGTGTTCTCCAGGTTCAGTTTCTCCCTGCCAGACGCATTGGAAATGTTTTCCTCTGGCATTCGCAGCAAGAGTCGCAGATTGCTTAACTGAGGAGCTCTGAGAATGGAACGGCAAGAGGTGTTCCGCTTTCGTCATAAACAGTGCTCCAGAGCGCTTGGCAACGGGCACAACGAAACGTGTGTGCGGGATAGTGACCATTCACGCCTAGTGCTGGCAATGCAGGAGCACTGCCAAAAGGCCAAGGAAGGGGCGTAGCATCCGGCTTGTGTGCAAAGCTTTCAGACTGCCAGAGGACCGCAGCTGTGGTAAGCCCGCTTGCTCATTTGACGTTAGCTGTCGCCTGCAAGAACTTCACCCGCATCTGGTTTATGCTGCTACCTGTTGTTAGGCGACAACAAGGGCACATGTAGCAAATGCTTTTTCCTGTTTCATTTTGCTAGGCCACGCTCTTCTGTGGCTCTTTAGTGCTTGCCAAACTGCTATGTGCGTGCTGCTGCTTCCATCTGACAAGGAGCACAACCTTCTGACAGCAGCTTTCAACTTGCCTAAGAAAGAGCTTGGCCATTTAGATGTGCTGCAAATCTGTGTGTGTGTAAGGTACAGGTGCAAGCTCCTGACAAAGGTGTTCTCCAGGTTCAGTTTCTCCCTGCCAGACACATTGGAAATGTTTTCCTCTGGCATTCGCAGCAAGAGTCGCAAATTGCTTAACTGAGGAGCTCTGAGAATGGAACGGCAAGAGGTGTTCCGCTTTCGTCATAAACAGTGCTCCAGAGCGCTTGGCAACGGGCACAACGAAACGTGTGTGCGGGATAGTGACCATTCACACCTAGTGCTGGCAATGCACGAGCACTGCCAAAAGGCCAAGGAAGGGGCGTAGCATCCGGCTTGTGCGCAAAGCTTTCAGACTGCCAGAGGACCGCAGCTATGGTAAACCCGCTTGCTCATTTGACGTTAGCTGTCGCCTGCAAGAACTTCACCCGCATCTGGTTTATGCTGCTACCTGTTGTTAGGCGACAACAAGGGCACATGTAGCAAATGCTTTTTCCTGTTTCATTTTGCTAGGCCACGCTCTTCTGTGGCTCTTTAGTGCTTGCCAAACTGCTATGTGCGTGCTGCTGCTTCCATCTGACAAGGAGCACAACCTTCTGACAGCAGCTTTCAACTTGCCTAAGGAAGAGCTTGGCCATTTAGATGTGCTGCAAATCTGTGTGTGTGTAAGGTGCAGGTGCAAGCTCCTGACAATGGTGTTCTCCAGGTTCAGTTTCTATCTGCCAGACGCATTGGAAATGTTTTCCTCTGGCATTCGCAGCAAGAGTCGCAGATTGCTTAACTGAGGAGCTCTGAGAATGGAACGGCAAGAGGTGTTCCGCTTTCGTCATAAACAGTGCTCCAGAGCGCTTGGCAACGGGCACAACGAAACGTGTGTGCGGGATAGTGACCATTCACACCTAGTGCTGGCAATGCACGAGCACTGCCAAAAGGCCAAGGGAGGCGCTTAGAATCCGGCTTGTGCGCAAAGCTTTCAGACTGCCAGAGGACCGCAGCTATGGTAAACCCGCTTGCTCATTTGACGTTAGCTGTCGCCTGCAAGAACTTCACCCGCATCTGGTTTATGCTGCTACCTGTTGTTAGGCGACAACAAGGGCACATGTAGCAAATGCTTTTTCCTGTTTCATTTTGCTAGGCCACGCTCTTCTGTGGCTCTTTAGTGCTTGCCAAACTGCTATGTGCGTGCTGCTGCTTCCATCTGACAAGGAGCACAACCTTCTGACAGCAGCTTTCAACTTGCCTAAGGAAGAGCTTGGCCATTTAGATGTGCTGCAAATCTGTGTGTGTGTAAGGTGCAGGTGCAAGCTCCTGACAATGGTGTTCTCCAGGTTCAGTTTCTATCTGCCAGACGCATTGGAAATGTTTTCCTCTGGCATTCGCAGCAAGAGTCGCAGATTGCTTAACTGAGGAGCTCTGAGAATGGAACGGCAAGAGGTGTTCCGCTTTCGTCATAAACAGTGCTCCAGAGCGCTTGGCAACGGGCACAACGAAACGTGTGTGCGGGATAGTGACCATTCACACCTAGTGCTGGCAATGCACGAGCACTGCCAAAAGGCCAAGGGAGGCGCTTAGAATCCGGCTTGTGCGCAAAGCTTTCAGACTGCCAGAGGACCGCAGCTATGGTAAACCCGCTTGCTCATTTGACGTTAGCTGTCGCCTGCAAGAACTTCACCCGCATCTGGTTTATGCTGCTACTTGTTGTTAGGCGACAACAAGGGCACATGTAGCAAATGCTTTTTCCTGTTTCATTTTGCTAGGCCACGCTCTTCTGTGGCTCTTTAGTGCTTGCCAAACTGCTATGTGCGTGCTGCTGCTTCCATCTGACAAGGAGCACAACCTTCTGACAGCAGCTTTCAACTTGCCTAAGAAAGAGCTTGGCCATTTAGATGTGCTGAAAACCCGTGTGTGTGTAAGGTGCAGGTGCAAGCTCCTGACAAAGCTTTTCTCCAGGTTCAGTTTCTCCCTGCCAGACACATTGGAAATGTTTTCCTCTGGCATTCGAAGCAAGAGTCGCAGATTGCTTAACTGAGGAGCTCTGAGAATGGAACGGCAAGAGGTGTTCCGCTTTCGTCATAAACAGTGCTCCAGAGCGCTTGGCAACGGGCACAACGAAACGTGTGTGCGGGATAGTGACCGTTCACGCCTAGTGCTGGCAATGCAGGAGCACTGCCAAAAGGCCAAGGAATCGGCGTAGCATCCGGCTTGTGTGCAAAGCTTTCAGACTGCCAGAGGACCGCAGCTGTGGTAAGCCCGCTTGCTCATTTGACGTTAGCTGTCGCCTGCAAGAACTTCACCCGCATCTGGTTTATGCTGCTACCTGTTGTTAGGCGACAACAAGGGCACATGTAGCAAATGCTTTTTCCTGTTTCATTTTGCTAGGCCACGCTCTTCTGTGGCTCTTTAGTGCTTGCCAAACTGCTATGTGCGTGCTGCTGCTTCCATCTGACAAGGAGCACAACCTTCTGACAGCAGCTTTCAACTTGCCTAAGAAAGAGCTTGGCCATTTAGATGTGCTGCAAATCTGTGTGTGTGTAAGGTACAGGTGCAAGCTCCTGACAAAGGTGTTCTCCAGGTTCAGTTTCTCCCTGCCAGACGCATTGGAAATGTTTTCCTCTGGCATTCGCAGCAAGAGTCGCAGATTGCTTAACTCAGGAGCTCTGAGAATGGAACGGCAAGAGGTGTTCCGCTTTCATCATAAACAGTGCTCCAGAGCGCTTGGCAACGGGCACAACGAAAACGTGTGTGCGGGATAGTGACCATTCACGCCTAGTGCTGGCAATGCACGAGCACTGCCAAAAGGCCAAGGGAGGCGCTTAGCATCCGGCTTGTGCGCAAAGCTTTCAGACTGCCAGAGGACCGCAGCTATGGTAAACCCGCTTGCTCATTTGACGTTAGCTGTCGTCTGCAAGAACTTCACCCGCATCTGGTTTATGCTGCTACCTGTTGTTAGGAGACAACAAGGGCACATGTAGCAAATGCTTTTTCCTGTTTCATTTTGCTAGGCCACGCTCTTCTGTGGCTCTTTAGTGCTTGCCAAACTGCTATGTGCGTGCTGCTGCTTCCATCTGACAAGGAGCACAACCTTCTGACAGCAGCTTTCAACTTGCCTAAGAAAGAGCTTGGCCATTTAGATGTGCTGAAAACCCGTGTGTGTGTAAGGTGCAGGTGCAAGCTCCTGACAATGGTGTTCTCCAGGTTCAGTTTCTCCCTGCCAGACGCATTGGAAATGTTTTCCTCTGGCATTCGAAGCAAGAGTCGCAGATTGCTTAACTGAGGAGCTCTGAGAATGGAACGGCAAGAGGTGTTCCGCTTTCGTCATAAACAGTGCTCCAGAGCGCTTGGCAACGGGCACAACGAAACGTGTGTGCGGGATAGTGACCATTCACGCCTAGTGCTGGCAATGCAGGAGCACTGCCAAAAGGCCAAGGAATCGGCGTAGCATCCGGCTTGTGTGCAAAGCTTTCAGACTGCCAGAGGACCGCAGCTATGGTAAACCCGCTTGCTCATTTGACGTTAGCTGTCGCCTGCAAGAACTTCACCCGCATCTGGTTTATGCTGCTACCTGTTGTTAGGCGACAACAAGGGCACATGTAGCAAATGCTTTTTCCTGTTTCATTTTGCTAGGCCACGCTCTTCTGTGGCTCTTTAGTGCTTGCCAAACTGCTATGTGCGTGCTGCTGCTTCCATCTGACAAGGAGCACAACCTTCTGACAGCAGCTTTCAACTTGCCTAAGGAAGAGCTTGGCCATTTAGATGTGCTGCAAATCTGTGTGTGTGTAAGGTGCAGGTGCAAGCTCCTGACAATGGTGTTCTCCAGGTTCAGTTTCTATCTGCCAGACGCATTGGAAATGTTTTCCTCTGGCATTCGCACCAAGAGTCGTAGATTGCTTAACTGAGGAGCTCTGAGAATGGAACGGCAAGAGGTGTTCCGCTTTCGTCATAAACAGTGCTCCAGAGCGCTTGGCAACGGGCACAACGAAACGTGTGTGCGGGATAGTGACCATTCACGCCTAGTGCTGGCAATGCACGAGCACTGCCAAAAGGCCAAGGGAGGCGCTTAGAATCCGGCTTGTGCGCAAAGCTTTCAGACTGCCAGAGGACCGCAGCTATGGTAAACCCGCTTGCTCATTTGACGTTAGCTGTCGTCTGCAAGAACTTCACCCGCATCTGGTTTATGCTGCTACCTGTTGTTAGGCGACAACAAGGGCACATGTAGCAAATGCTTTTTCCTGTTTCATTTTGCTAGGCCACGCTCTTCTGTGGCTCTTTAGTGCTTGCCAAACTGCTATGTGCGTGCTGCTGCTTCCATCTGACAAGGAGCACAACCTTCTGACAGCAGCTTTCAACTTGCCTAAGAAAGAGCTTGGCCATTTAGATGTGCTGCAAATCTGTGTGTGTGTAAGGTGCAGGTGCAAGCTCCTGACAATGGTGTTCTCCAGGTTCAGTTTCTATCTGCCAGACGCATTGGAAATGTTTTCCTCTGGCATTCGCACCAAGAGTCGTAGATTGCTTAACTGAGGAGCTCTGAGAATGGAACGGCAAGAGGTGTTCCGCTTTCGTCATAAACAGTGCTCCAGAGCGCTTGGCAACGGGCACAACGAAACGTGTGTGCGGGATAGTGACCATTCACACCTAGTGCTGGCAATGCACGAGCACTGCCAAAAGGCCAAGGGAGGGGCTTAGAATCCGGCTTGTGCGCAAAGCTTTCAGACTGCCAGAGGACCGCAGCTGTGGTAAGCCCGCTTGCTCATTTGACGTTAGCTGTCGCCTGCAAGAACTTCACCCGCATCTGGTTTATGCTGCTACCTGTTGTTAGGCGACAACAAGGGCACATGTAGCAAATGCTTTTTCCTGTTTCATTTTGCTAGGCCACGCTCTTCTGTGGCTCTTTAGTGCTTGCCAAACTGCTATGTGCGTGCTGCTGCTTCCATCTGACAAGGAGCACAACCTTCTGACAGCAGCTTTCAACTTGCCTAAGAAAGAGCTTGGCCATTTAGATGTGCTGCAAATCTGTGTGTGTGTAAGGTACAGGTGCAAGCTCCTGACAAAGGTGTTCTCCAGGTTCAGTTTCTCCCTGCCAGACACATTGGAAATGTTTTCCTCTGGCATTCGAAGCAAGAGTCGCAGATTGCTTAACTGAGGAGCTCTGAGAATGGAACGGCAAGAGGTGTTCCGCTTTCGTCATAAACAGTGCTCCAGAGCGCTTGGCAACGGGCACAACGAAACGTGTGTGCGGGATAGTGACCATTCACACCTAGTGCTGGCAATGCACGAGCACTGCCAAAAGGCCAAGGGAGGCGCTTTGAATCCGGCTTGTGCGCAAAGCTTTCAGACTGCCAGAGGACCGCAGCTATGGTAAACCCGCTTGCTCATTTGACGTTAGCTGTCGCCTGCAAGAACTTCACCCGCATCTGGTTTATGCTGCTACCTGTTGTTAGGCGACAACAAGGGCACATGTAGCAAATGCTTTTTCCTGTTTCATTTTGCTAGGCCACGCTCTTCTGTGGCTCTTTAGTGCTTGCCAAACTGCTATGTGCGTGCTGCTGCTTCCATCTGACAAGGAGCACAACCTTCTGACAGCAGCTTTCAACTTGCCTAAGGAAGAGCTTGGCCATTTAGATGTGCTGCAAATCTGTGTGTGTGTAAGGTGCAGGTGCAAGCTCCTGACAATGGTGTTCTCCAGGTTCAGTTTCTATCTGCCAGACGCATTGGAAATGTTTTCCTCTGGCATTCGCACCAAGAGTCGTAGATTGCTTAACTGAGGAGCTCTGAGAATGGAACGGCAAGAGGTGTTCCGCTTTCGTCATAAACAGTGCTCCAGAGCGCTTGGCAACGGGCACAACGAAACGTGTGTGCGGGATAGTGACCATTCACGCCTAGTGCTGGCAATGCACGAGCACTGCCAAAAGGCCAAGGGAGGCGCTTAGAATCCGGCTTGTGCGCAAAGCTTTCAGACTGCCAGAGGACCGCAGCTATGGTAAACCCGCTTGCTCATTTGACGTTAGCTGTCGTCTGCAAGAACTTCACCCGCATCTGGTTTATGCTGCTACCTGTTGTTAGGAGACAACAAGGGCACATGTAGCAAATGCTTTTTCCTGTTTCATTTTGCTAGGCCACGCTCTTCTGTGGCTCTTTAGTGCTTGCCAAACTGCTATGTGCGTGCTGCTGCTTCCATCTGACAAGGAGCACAACCTTCTGACAGCAGCTTTCAACTTGCCTAAGAAAGAGCTTGGCCATTTAGATGTGCTGAAAACCCGTGTGTGTGTAAGGTGCAGGTGCAAGCTCCTGACAAAGCTTTTCTCCAGGTTCAGTTTCTCCCTGCCAGACACATTGGAAATGTTTTCCTCTGGCATTCGAAGCAAGAGTCGCAGATTGCTTAACTGAGGAGCTCTGAGAATGGAACGGCAAGAGGTGTTCCGCTTTCGTCATAAACAGTGCTCCAGAGCGCTTGGCAACGGGCACAACGAAACGTGTGTGCGGGATAGTGACCATTCACGCCTAGTGCTGGCAATGCACGAGCACTGCCAAAAGGCCAAGGAATCGGCGTAGCATCCGGCTTGTGTGCAAAGCTTTCAGACTGCCAGAGGACCGCAGCTGTGGTAAGCCCGCTTGCTCATTTGACGTTAGCTGTCGCCTGCAAGAACTTCACCCGCATCTGGTTTATGCTGCTACCTGTTGTTAGGCGACAACAAGGGCACATGTAGCAAATGCTTTTTCCTGTTTCATTTTGCTAGGCCACGCTCTTCTGTGGCTCTTTAGTGCTTGCCAAACTGCTATGTGCGTGCTGCTGCTTCCATCTGACAAGGAGCACAACCTTCTGACAGCAGCTTTCAACTTGCCTAAGAAAGAGCTTGGCCATTTAGATGTGCTGCAAATCTGTGTGTGTGTAAGGTGCAGGTGCAAGCTCCTGACAATGGTGTTCTCCAGGTTCAGTTTCTCCCTGCCAGACGCATTGGAAATGTTTTCCTCTGGCATTCGCAGCAAGAGTCGTAGATTGCTTAACTGAGGAGCTCTGAGAATGGAACGGCAAGAGGTGTTCCGCTTTCGTCATAAACAGTGCTCCAGAGCGCTTGGCAACGGGCACAACGAAACGTGTGTGCGGGATAGTGACCATTCACACCTAATGCTGGCAATGCACGAGCACTGCCAAAAGGCCAAGGGAGGGGCTTAGAATCCGGCTTGTGCGCAAAGCTTTCAGACTGCCAGAGGACCGCAGCTATGGTAAACCCGCTTGCTCATTTGACGTTAGCTGTCGCCTGCAAGAACTTCACCCGCATCTGGTTTATGCTGCTACCTGTTGTTAGGAGACAACAAGGGCACATGTAGCAAATGCTTTTTCCTGTTTCATTTTGCTAGGCCACGCTCTTCTGTGGCTCTTTAGTGCTTGCCAAACTGCTATGTGCGTGCTGCTGCTTCCATCTGACAAGGAGCACAACCTTCTGACAGCAGCTTTCAACTTGCCTAAGAAAGAGCTTGGCCATTTAGATGTGCTGAAAACCCGTGTGTGTGTAAGGTGCAGGTGCAAGCTCCTGACAAAGCTTTTCTCCAGGTTCAGTTTCTCCCTGCCAGACACATTGGAAATGTTTTCCTCTGGCATTCGAAGCAAGAGTCGCAGATTGCTTAACTGAGGAGCTCTGAGAATGGAACGGCAAGAGGTGTTCCGCTTTCGTCATAAACAGTGCTCCAGAGCGCTTGGCAACGGGCACAACGAAACGTGTGTGCGGGATAGTGACCATTCACGCCTAGTGCTGGCAATGCAGGAGCACTGCCAAAAGGCCAAGGAATCGGCGTAGCATCCGGCTTGTGTGCAAAGCTTTCAGACTGCCAGAGGACCGCAGCTGTGGTAAGCCCGCTTGCTCATTTGACGTTAGCTGTCGCCTGCAAGAACTTCACCCGCATCTGGTTTATGCTGCTACCTGTTGTTAGGCGACAACAAGGGCACATGTAGCAAATGCTTTTTCCTGTTTCATTTTGCTAGGCCACGCTCTTCTGTGGCTCTTTAGTGCTTGCCAAACTGCTATGTGCGTGCTGCTGCTTCCATCTGACAAGGAGCACAACCTTCTGACAGCAGCTTTCAACTTGCCTAAGAAAGAGCTTGGCCATTTAGATGTGCTGCAAATCTGTGTGTGTGTAAGGTACAGGTGCAAGCTCCTGACAAAGGTGTTCTCCAGGTTCAGTTTCTCCCTGCCAGACGCATTGGAAATGTTTTCCTCTGGCATTCGCAGCAAGAGTCGCAGATTGCTTAACTGAGGAGCTCTGAGAATGGAACGGCAAGAGGTGTTCCGCTTTCGTCATAAACAGTGCTCCAGAGCGCTTGGCAACGGGCACAACGAAACGTGTGTGCGGGATAGTGACCATTCACGCCTAGTGCTGGCAATGCAGGAGCACTGCCAAAAGGCCAAGGAAGGGGCGTAGCATCCGGCTTGTGTGCAAAGCTTTCAGACTGCCAGAGGACCGCAGCTGTGGTAAGCCCGCTTGCTCATTTGACGTTAGCTGTCGCCTGCAAGAACTTCACCCGCATCTGGTTTATGCTGCTACCTGTTGTTAGGCGACAACAAGGGCACATGTAGCAAATGCTTTTTCCTGTTTCATTTTGCTAGGCCACGCTCTTCTGTGGCTCTTTAGTGCTTGCCAAACTGCTATGTGCGTGCTGCTGCTTCCATCTGACAAGGAGCACAACCTTCTGACAGCAGCTTTCAACTTGCCTAAGAAAGAGCTTGGCCATTTAGATGTGCTGCAAATCTGTGTGTGTGTAAGGTACAGGTGCAAGCTCCTGACAAAGGTGTTCTCCAGGTTCAGTTTCTCCCTGCCAGACACATTGGAAATGTTTTCCTCTGGCATTCGCAGCAAGAGTCGCAGATTGCTTAACTGAGGAGCTCTGAGAATGGAACGGCAAGAGGTGTTCCGCTTTCGTCATAAACAGTGCTCCAGAGCGCTTGGCAACGGGCACAACGAAACGTGTGTGCGGGATAGTGACCATTCACACCTAGTGCTGGCAATGCACGAGCACTGCCAAAAGGCCAAGGGAGGCGCTTAGAATCCGGCTTGTGCGCAAAGCTTTCAGACTGCCAGAGGACCGCAGCTATGGTAAACCCGCTTGCTCATTTGACGTTAGCTGTCGCCTGCAAGAACTTCACCCGCATCTGGTTTATGCTGCTACCTGTTGTTAGGCGACAACAAGGGCACATGTAGCAAATGCTTTTTCCTGTTTCATTTTGCTAGGCCACGCTCTTCTGTGGCTCTTTAGTGCTTGCCAAACTGCTATGTGCGTGCTGCTGCTTCCATCTGACAAGGAGCACAACCTTCTGACAGCAGCTTTCAACTTGCCTAAGGAA
The DNA here is from genome assembly GCF_030490865.1 of Poecile atricapillus. NCBI lineage: Eukaryota > Metazoa > Chordata > Aves > Passeriformes > Paridae > Poecile > Poecile atricapillus. The sequence continues at coordinate 1,325,240 of NC_081256.1, read as the reverse complement.
GAGCTTGGCCATTTAGATGTGCTGCAAATCTGTGTGTGTGTAAGGTGCAGGTGCAAGCTCCTGACAATGGTGTTCTCCAGGTTCAGTTTCTATCTGCCAGACGCATTGGAAATGTTTTCCTCTGGCATTCGCAGCAAGAGTCGCAGATTGCTTAACTGAGGAGCTCTGAGAATGGAACGGCAAGAGGTGTTCCGCTTTCGTCATAAACAGTGCTCCAGAGCGCTTGGCAACGGGCACAACGAAACGTGTGTGCGGGATAGTGACCATTCACACCTAGTGCTGGCAATGCACGAGCACTGCCAAAAGGCCAAGGGAGGCGCTTAGAATCCGGCTTGTGCGCAAAGCTTTCAGACTGCCAGAGGACCGCAGCTATGGTAAACCCGCTTGCTCATTTGACGTTAGCTGTCGCCTGCAAGAACTTCACCCGCATCTGGTTTATGCTGCTACTTGTTGTTAGGCGACAACAAGGGCACATGTAGCAAATGCTTTTTCCTGTTTCATTTTGCTAGGCCACGCTCTTCTGTGGCTCTTTAGTGCTTGCCAAACTGCTATGTGCGTGCTGCTGCTTCCATCTGACAAGGAGCACAACCTTCTGACAGCAGCTTTCAACTTGCCTAAGAAAGAGCTTGGCCATTTAGATGTGCTGCAAATCTGTGTGTGTGTAAGGTACAGGTGCAAGCTCCTGACAAAGGTGTTCTCCAGGTTCAGTTTCTCCCTGCCAGACACATTGGAAATGTTTTCCTCTGGCATTCGCAGCAAGAGTCGCAGATTGCTTAACTCAGGAGCTCTGAGAATGGAACGGCAAGAGGTGTTCCGCTTTCGTCATAAACAGTGCTCCAGAGCGCTTGGCAACGGGCACAACGAAAACGTGTGTGCGGGATAGTGACCATTCACGCCTAGTGCTGGCAATGCACGAGCACTGCCAAAAGGCCAAGGGAGGCGCTTAGCATCCGGCTTGTGCGCAAAGCTTTCAGACTGCCAGAGGACCGCAGCTATGGTAAACCCGCTTGCTCATTTGACGTTAGCTGTCGCCTGCAAGAACTTCACCCGCATCTGGTTTATGCTGCTACCTGTTGTTAGGAGACAACAAGGGCACATGTAGCAAATGCTTTTTCCTGTTTCATTTTGCTAGGCCACGCTCTTCTGTGGCTCTTTAGTGCTTGCCAAACTGCTATGTGCGTGCTGCTGCTTCCATCTGACAAGGAGCACAACCTTCTGACAGCAGCTTTCAACTTGCCTAAGAAAGAGCTTGGCCATTTAGATGTGCTGCAAATCTGTGTGTGTGTAAGGTGCAGGTGCAAGCTCCTGACAATGGTGTTCTCCAGGTTCAGTTTCTATCTGCCAGACGCATTGGAAATGTTTTCCTCTGGCATTCGCACCAAGAGTCGTAGATTGCTTAACTGAGGAGCTCTGAGAATGGAACGGCAAGAGGTGTTCCGCTTTCGTCATAAACAGTGCTCCAGAGCGCTTGGCAACGGGCACAACGAAACGTGTGTGCGGGATAGTGACCATTCACACCTAGTGCTGGCAATGCACGAGCACTGCCAAAAGGCCAAGGGAGGGGCTTAGAATCCGGCTTGTGCGCAAAGCTTTCAGACTGCCAGAGGACCGCAGCTATGGTAAACCCGCTTGCTCATTTGACGTTAGCTGTCGCCTGCAAGAACTTCACCCGCATCTGGTTTATGCTGCTACCTGTTGTTAGGCGACAACAAGGGCACATGTAGCAAATGCTTTTTCCTGTTTCATTTTGCTAGGCCACGCTCTTCTGTGGCTCTTTAGTGCTTGCCAAACTGCTATGTGCGTGCTGCTGCTTCCATCTGACAAGGAGCACAACCTTCTGACAGCAGCTTTCAACTTGCCTAAGAAAGAGCTTGGCTATTTAGATGTGCTGAAAACCCGTGTGTGTGTAAGTTGCAGGTGCAAGCTCCTGACAAAGGTGTTCTCCAGGTTCAGTTTCTCCCTGCCAGACGCATTGGAAATGTTTTCCTCTGGCATTCGCAGCAAGAGTCGCAGATTGCTTAACTGAGGAGCTCTGAGAATGGAACGGCAAGAGGTGTTCCGCTTTCGTCATAAACAGTGCTCCAGAGCGCTTGGCAACGGGCACAACGAAACGTGTGTGCGGGATAGTGACCATTCACGCCTAGTGCTGGCAATGCAGGAGCACTGCCAAAAGGCCAAGGAAGGGGCGTAGCATCCGGCTTGTGTGCAAAGCTTTCAGACTGCCAGAGGACCGCAGCTGTGGTAAGCCCGCTTGCTCATTTGACGTTAGCTGTCGCCTGCAAGAACTTCACCCGCATCTGGTTTATGCTGCTACCTGTTGTTAGGCGACAACAAGGGCACATGTAGCAAATGCTTTTTCCTGTTTCATTTTGCTAGGCCACGCTCTTCTGTGGCTCTTTAGTGCTTGCCAAACTGCTATGTGCGTGCTGCTGCTTCCATCTGACAAGGAGCACAACCTTCTGACAGCAGCTTTCAACTTGCCTAAGAAAGAGCTTGGCCATTTAGATGTGCTGCAAATCTGTGTGTGTGTAAGGTACAGGTGCAAGCTCCTGACAAAGGTGTTCTCCAGGTTCAGTTTCTCCCTGCCAGACACATTGGAAATGTTTTCCTCTGGCATTCGCAGCAAGAGTCGCAGATTGCTTAACTGAGGAGCTCTGAGAATGGAACGGCAAGAGGTGTTCCGCTTTCGTCATAAACAGTGCTCCAGAGCGCTTGGCAACGGGCACAACGAAACGTGTGTGCGGGATAGTGACCATTCACACCTAGTGCTGGCAATGCACGAGCACTGCCAAAAGGCCAAGGGAGGCGCTTAGAATCCGGCTTGTGCGCAAAGCTTTCAGACTGCCAGAGGACCGCAGCTATGGTAAACCCGCTTGCTCATTTGACGTTAGCTGTCGCCTGCAAGAACTTCACCCGCATCTGGTTTATGCTGCTACCTGTTGTTAGGCGACAACAAGGGCACATGTAGCAAATGCTTTTTCCTGTTTCATTTTGCTAGGCCACGCTCTTCTGTGGCTCTTTAGTGCTTGCCAAACTGCTATGTGCGTGCTGCTGCTTCCATCTGACAAGGAGCACAACCTTCTGACAGCAGCTTTCAACTTGCCTAAGGAAGAGCTTGGCCATTTAGATGTGCTGCAAATCTGTGTGTGTGTAAGGTGCAGGTGCAAGCTCCTGACAATGGTGTTCTCCAGGTTCAGTTTCTATCTGCCAGACGCATTGGAAATGTTTTCCTCTGGCATTCGCAGCAAGAGTCGCAGATTGCTTAACTGAGGAGCTCTGAGAATGGAACGGCAAGAGGTGTTCCGCTTTCGTCATAAACAGTGCTCCAGAGCGCTTGGCAACGGGCACAACGAAACGTGTGTGCGGGATAGTGACCATTCACACCTAGTGCTGGCAATGCACGAGCACTGCCAAAAGGCCAAGGGAGGCGCTTAGAATCCGGCTTGTGCGCAAAGCTTTCAGACTGCCAGAGGACCGCAGCTATGGTAAACCCGCTTGCTCATTTGACGTTAGCTGTCGCCTGCAAGAACTTCACCCGCATCTGGTTTATGCTGCTACTTGTTGTTAGGCGACAACAAGGGCACATGTAGCAAATGCTTTTTCCTGTTTCATTTTGCTAGGCCACGCTCTTCTGTGGCTCTTTAGTGCTTGCCAAACTGCTATGTGCGTGCTGCTGCTTCCATCTGACAAGGAGCACAACCTTCTGACAGCAGCTTTCAACTTGCCTAAGAAAGAGCTTGGCCATTTAGATGTGCTGAAAACCCGTGTGTGTGTAAGGTGCAGGTGCAAGCTCCTGACAATGGTGTTCTCCAGGTTCAGTTTCTCCCTGCCAGACGCATTGGAAATGTTTTCCTCTGGCATTCGAAGCAAGAGTCGCAGATTGCTTAACTGAGGAGCTCTGAGAATGGAACGGCAAGAGGTGTTCCGCTTTCGTCATAAACAGTGCTCCAGAGCGCTTGGCAACGGGCACAACGAAACGTGTGTGCGGGATAGTGACCATTCACGCCTAGTGCTGGCAATGCAGGAGCACTGCCAAAAGGCCAAGGAATCGGCGTAGCATCCGGCTTGTGTGCAAAGCTTTCAGACTGCCAGAGGACCGCAGCTGTGGTAAGCCCGCTTGCTCATTTGACGTTAGCTGTCGCCTGCAAGAACTTCACCCGCATCTGGTTTATGCTGCTACCTGTTGTTAGGCGACAACAAGGGCACATGTAGCAAATGCTTTTTCCTGTTTCATTTTGCTAGGCCACGCTCTTCTGTGGCTCTTTAGTGCTTGCCAAACTGCTATGTGCGTGCTGCTGCTTCCATCTGACAAGGAGCACAACCTTCTGACAGCAGCTTTCAACTTGCCTAAGGAAGAGCTTGGCCATTTAGATGTGCTGCAAATCTGTGTGTGTGTAAGGTGCAGGTGCAAGCTCCTGACAATGGTGTTCTCCAGGTTCAGTTTCTATCTGCCAGACGCATTGGAAATGTTTTCCTCTGGCATTCGCAGCAAGAGTCGCAGATTGCTTAACTGAGGAGCTCTGAGAATGGAACGGCAAGAGGTGTTCCGCTTTCGTCATAAACAGTGCTCCAGAGCGCTTGGCAACGGGCACAACGAAACGTGTGTGCGGGATAGTGACCATTCACACCTAGTGCTGGCAATGCACGAGCACTGCCAAAAGGCCAAGGGAGGCGCTTAGAATCCGGCTTGTGCGCAAAGCTTTCAGACTGCCAGAGGACCGCAGCTATGGTAAACCCGCTTGCTCATTTGACGTTAGCTGTCGCCTGCAAGAACTTCACCCGCATCTGGTTTATGCTGCTACTTGTTGTTAGGCGACAACAAGGGCACATGTAGCAAATGCTTTTTCCTGTTTCATTTTGCTAGGCCACGCTCTTCTGTGGCTCTTTAGTGCTTGCCAAACTGCTATGTGCGTGCTGCTGCTTCCATCTGACAAGGAGCACAACCTTCTGACAGCAGCTTTCAACTTGCCTAAGAAAGAGCTTGGCCATTTAGATGTGCTGCAAATCTGTGTGTGTGTAAGGTACAGGTGCAAGCTCCTGACAAAGGTGTTCTCCAGGTTCAGTTTCTCCCTGCCAGACACATTGGAAATGTTTTCCTCTGGCATTCGCAGCAAGAGTCGCAGATTGCTTAACTCAGGAGCTCTGAGAATGGAACGGCAAGAGGTGTTCCGCTTTCGTCATAAACAGTGCTCCAGAGCGCTTGGCAACGGGCACAACGAAAACGTGTGTGCGGGATAGTGACCATTCACGCCTAGTGCTGGCAATGCACGAGCACTGCCAAAAGGCCAAGGGAGGCGCTTAGCATCCGGCTTGTGCGCAAAGCTTTCAGACTGCCAGAGGACCGCAGCTATGGTAAACCCGCTTGCTCATTTGACGTTAGCTGTCGCCTGCAAGAACTTCACCCGCATCTGGTTTATGCTGCTACCTGTTGTTAGGAGACAACAAGGGCACATGTAGCAAATGCTTTTTCCTGTTTCATTTTGCTAGGCCACGCTCTTCTGTGGCTCTTTAGTGCTTGCCAAACTGCTATGTGCGTGCTGCTGCTTCCATCTGACAAGGAGCACAACCTTCTGACAGCAGCTTTCAACTTGCCTAAGAAAGAGCTTGGCCATTTAGATGTGCTGCAAATCTGTGTGTGTGTAAGGTGCAGGTGCAAGCTCCTGACAATGGTGTTCTCCAGGTTCAGTTTCTATCTGCCAGACGCATTGGAAATGTTTTCCTCTGGCATTCGCACCAAGAGTCGTAGATTGCTTAACTGAGGAGCTCTGAGAATGGAACGGCAAGAGGTGTTCCGCTTTCGTCATAAACAGTGCTCCAGAGCGCTTGGCAACGGGCACAACGAAACGTGTGTGCGGGATAGTGACCATTCACACCTAGTGCTGGCAATGCACGAGCACTGCCAAAAGGCCAAGGGAGGGGCTTAGAATCCGGCTTGTGCGCAAAGCTTTCAGACTGCCAGAGGACCGCAGCTATGGTAAACCCGCTTGCTCATTTGACGTTAGCTGTCGCCTGCAAGAACTTCACCCGCATCTGGTTTATGCTGCTACCTGTTGTTAGGCGACAACAAGGGCACATGTAGCAAATGCTTTTTCCTGTTTCATTTTGCTAGGCCACGCTCTTCTGTGGCTCTTTAGTGCTTGCCAAACTGCTATGTGCGTGCTGCTGCTTCCATCTGACAAGGAGCACAACCTTCTGACAGCAGCTTTCAACTTGCCTAAGAAAGAGCTTGGCTATTTAGATGTGCTGAAAACCCGTGTGTGTGTAAGTTGCAGGTGCAAGCTCCTGACAAAGGTGTTCTCCAGGTTCAGTTTCTCCCTGCCAGACGCATTGGAAATGTTTTCCTCTGGCATTCGCAGCAAGAGTCGCAGATTGCTTAACTGAGGAGCTCTGAGAATGGAACGGCAAGAGGTGTTCCGCTTTCGTCATAAACAGTGCTCCAGAGCGCTTGGCAACGGGCACAACGAAACGTGTGTGCGGGATAGTGACCATTCACGCCTAGTGCTGGCAATGCAGGAGCACTGCCAAAAGGCCAAGGAAGGGGCGTAGCATCCGGCTTGTGTGCAAAGCTTTCAGACTGCCAGAGGACCGCAGCTGTGGTAAGCCCGCTTGCTCATTTGACGTTAGCTGTCGCCTGCAAGAACTTCACCCGCATCTGGTTTATGCTGCTACCTGTTGTTAGGCGACAACAAGGGCACATGTAGCAAATGCTTTTTCCTGTTTCATTTTGCTAGGCCACGCTCTTCTGTGGCTCTTTAGTGCTTGCCAAACTGCTATGTGCGTGCTGCTGCTTCCATCTGACAAGGAGCACAACCTTCTGACAGCAGCTTTCAACTTGCCTAAGAAAGAGCTTGGCCATTTAGATGTGCTGCAAATCTGTGTGTGTGTAAGGTACAGGTGCAAGCTCCTGACAAAGGTGTTCTCCAGGTTCAGTTTCTCCCTGCCAGACACATTGGAAATGTTTTCCTCTGGCATTCGCAGCAAGAGTCGCAGATTGCTTAACTGAGGAGCTCTGAGAATGGAACGGCAAGAGGTGTTCCGCTTTCGTCATAAACAGTGCTCCAGAGCGCTTGGCAACGGGCACAACGAAACGTGTGTGCGGGATAGTGACCATTCACACCTAGTGCTGGCAATGCACGAGCACTGCCAAAAGGCCAAGGGAGGCGCTTAGAATCCGGCTTGTGCGCAAAGCTTTCAGACTGCCAGAGGACCGCAGCTATGGTAAACCCGCTTGCTCATTTGACGTTAGCTGTCGCCTGCAAGAACTTCACCCGCATCTGGTTTATGCTGCTACCTGTTGTTAGGCGACAACAAGGGCACATGTAGCAAATGCTTTTTCCTGTTTCATTTTGCTAGGCCACGCTCTTCTGTGGCTCTTTAGTGCTTGCCAAACTGCTATGTGCGTGCTGCTGCTTCCATCTGACAAGGAGCACAACCTTCTGACAGCAGCTTTCAACTTGCCTAAGGAAGAGCTTGGCCATTTAGATGTGCTGCAAATCTGTGTGTGTGTAAGGTGCAGGTGCAAGCTCCTGACAATGGTGTTCTCCAGGTTCAGTTTCTATCTGCCAGACGCATTGGAAATGTTTTCCTCTGGCATTCGCAGCAAGAGTCGCAGATTGCTTAACTGAGGAGCTCTGAGAATGGAACGGCAAGAGGTGTTCCGCTTTCGTCATAAACAGTGCTCCAGAGCGCTTGGCAACGGGCACAACGAAACGTGTGTGCGGGATAGTGACCATTCACACCTAGTGCTGGCAATGCACGAGCACTGCCAAAAGGCCAAGGGAGGCGCTTAGAATCCGGCTTGTGCGCAAAGCTTTCAGACTGCCAGAGGACCGCAGCTATGGTAAACCCGCTTGCTCATTTGACGTTAGCTGTCGCCTGCAAGAACTTCACCCGCATCTGGTTTATGCTGCTACTTGTTGTTAGGCGACAACAAGGGCACATGTAGCAAATGCTTTTTCCTGTTTCATTTTGCTAGGCCACGCTCTTCTGTGGCTCTTTAGTGCTTGCCAAACTGCTATGTGCGTGCTGCTGCTTCCATCTGACAAGGAGCACAACCTTCTGACAGCAGCTTTCAACTTGCCTAAGAAAGAGCTTGGCCATTTAGATGTGCTGAAAACCCGTGTGTGTGTAAGGTGCAGGTGCAAGCTCCTGACAATGGTGTTCTCCAGGTTCAGTTTCTCCCTGCCAGACGCATTGGAAATGTTTTCCTCTGGCATTCGAAGCAAGAGTCGCAGATTGCTTAACTGAGGAGCTCTGAGAATGGAACGGCAAGAGGTGTTCCGCTTTCGTCATAAACAGTGCTCCAGAGCGCTTGGCAACGGGCACAACGAAACGTGTGTGCGGGATAGTGACCATTCACGCCTAGTGCTGGCAATGCAGGAGCACTGCCAAAAGGCCAAGGAATCGGCGTAGCATCCGGCTTGTGTGCAAAGCTTTCAGACTGCCAGAGGACCGCAGCTGTGGTAAGCCCGCTTGCTCATTTGACGTTAGCTGTCGCCTGCAAGAACTTCACCCGCATCTGGTTTATGCTGCTACCTGTTGTTAGGCGACAACAAGGGCACATGTAGCAAATGCTTTTTCCTGGCCCATTTTGCTAGGCCACGCTCTTCTGTGGCTCTTTAATGCTTGCCAAACTGCTATGTGCATGCTGCTGCTTCCATCTGACAAGGAGCACAACCTTCTGACAGCAGCTTTCAACTTGCCTAAGGAAGAGCTTGGCCATTTAGATGTGCTGCAAATCTGTGTGTGTGTAAGGTGCAGGTGCAAGCTCCTGACAATGGTGTTCTCCAGGTTCAGTTTCTATCTGCCAGACGCATTGGAAATGTTTTCCTCTGGCATTCGCACCAAGAGTCGTAGATTGCTTAACTGAGGAGCTCTGAGAATGGAACGGCAAGAGGTGTTCCGCTTTCGTCATAAACAGTGCTCCAGAGCGCTTGGCAACGGGCACAACGAAACGTGTGTGCGGGATAGTGACCATTCACACCTAGTGCTGGCAATGCACGAGCACTGCCAAAAGGCCAAGGGAGGCGCTTAGAATCCGGCTTGTGCGCAAAGCTTTCAGACTGCCAGAGGACCGCAGCTGTGGTAAGCCCGCTTGCTCATTTGACGTTAGCTGTCGCCTGCAAGAACTTCACCCGCATCTGGTTTATGCTGCTACCTGTTGTTAGGCGACAACAAGGGCACATGTAGCAAATGCTTTTTCCTGTTTCATTTTGCTAGGCCACGCTCTTCTGTGGCTCTTTAGTGCTTGCCAAACTGCTATGTGCGTGCTGCTGCTTCCATCTGACAAGGAGCACAACCTTCTGACAGCAGCTTTCAACTTGCCTAAGAAAGAGCTTGGCCATTTAGATGTGCTGCAAATCTGTGTGTGTGTAAGGTACAGGTGCAAGCTCCTGACAAAGGTGTTCTCCAGGTTCAGTTTCTCCCTGCCAGACGCATTGGAAATGTTTTCCTCTGGCATTCGCAGCAAGAGTCGCAGATTGCTTAACTGAGGAGCTCTGAGAATGGAACGGCAAGAGGTGTTCCGCTTTCGTCATAAACAGTGCTCCAGAGCGCTTGGCAACGGGCACAACGAAAACGTGTGTGCGGGATAGTGACCATTCACGCCTAGTGCTGGCAATGCACGAGCACTGCCAAAAGGCCAAGGGAGGCGCTTAGCATCCGGCTTGTGCGCAAAGCTTTCAGACTGCCAGAGGACCGCAGCTATGGTAAACCCGCTTGCTCATTTGACGTTAGCTGTCGCCTGCAAGAACTTCACCCGCATCTGGTTTATGCTGCTACCTGTTGTTAGGAGACAACAAGGGCACATGTAGCAAATGCTTTTTCCTGTTTCATTTTGCTAGGCCACGCTCTTCTGTGGCTCTTTAGTGCTTGCCAAACTGCTATGTGCGTGCTGCTGCTTCCATCTGACAAGGAGCACAACCTTCTGACAGCAGCTTTCAACTTGCCTAAGGAAGAGCTTGGCCATTTAGATGTGCTGCAAATCTGTGTGTGTGTAAGGTGCAGGTGCAAGCTCCTGACAATGGTGTTCTCCAGGTTCAGTTTCTATCTGCCAGACGCATTGGAAATGTTTTCCTCTGGCATTCGCACCAAGAGTCGTAGATTGCTTAACTGAGGAGCTCTGAGAATGGAACGGCAAGAGGTGTTCCGCTTTCGTCATAAACAGTGCTCCAGAGCGCTTGGCAACGGGCACAACGAAACGTGTGTGCGGGATAGTGACCATTCACACCTAGTGCTGGCAATGCACGAGCACTGCCAAAAGGCCAAGGAAGGGGCGTAGCATCCGGCTTGTGTGCAAAGCTTTCAGACTGCCAGAGGACCGCAGCTGTGGTAAGCCCGCTTGCTCATTTGACGTTAGCTGTCGCCTGCAAGAACTTCACCCGCATCTGGTTTATGCTGCTACCTGTTGTTAGGCGACAACAAGGGCACATGTAGCAAATGCTTTTTCCTGTTTCATTTTGCTAGGCCACGCTCTTCTGTGGCTCTTTAGTGCTTGCCAAACTGCTATGTGCGTGCTGCTGCTTCCATCTGACAAGGAGCACAACCTTCTGACAGCAGCTTTCAACTTGCCTAAGAAAGAGCTTGGCCATTTAGATGTGCTGCAAATCTGTGTGTGTGTAAGGTACAGGTGCAAGCTCCTGACAAAGGTGTTCTCCAGGTTCAGTTTCTCCCTGCCAGACACATTGGAAATGTTTTCCTCTGGCATTCGCAGCAAGAGTCGCAAATTGCTTAACTGAGGAGCTCTGAGAATGGAACGGCAAGAGGTGTTCCGCTTTCGTCATAAACAGTGCTCCAGAGCGCTTGGCAACGGGCACAACGAAACGTGTGTGCGGGATAGTGACCATTCACACCTAGTGCTGGCAATGCACGAGCACTGCCAAAAGGCCAAGGGAGGCGCTTAGAATCCGGCTTGTGCGCAAAGCTTTCAGACTGCCAGAGGACCGCAGCTATGGTAAACCCGCTTGCTCATTTGACGTTAGCTGTCGCCTGCAAGAACTTCACCCGCATCTGGTTTATGCTGCTACCTGTTGTTAGGCGACAACAAGGGCACATGTAGCAAATGCTTTTTCCTGTTTCATTTTGCTAGGCCACGCTCTTCTGTGGCTCTTTAGTGCTTGCCAAACTGCTATGTGCGTGCTGCTGCTTCCATCTGACAAGGAGCACAACCTTCTGACAGCAGCTTTCAACTTGCCTAAGGAAGAGCTTGGCCATTTAGATGTGCTGCAAATCTGTGTGTGTGTAAGGTGCAGGTGCAAGCTCCTGACAATGGTGTTCTCCAGGTTCAGTTTCTATCTGCCAGACGCATTGGAAATGTTTTCCTCTGGCATTCGCAGCAAGAGTCGCAGATTGCTTAACTGAGGAGCTCTGAGAATGGAACGGCAAGAGGTGTTCCGCTTTCGTCATAAACAGTGCTCCAGAGCGCTTGGCAACGGGCACAACGAAACGTGTGTGCGGGATAGTGACCATTCACGCCTAGTGCTGGCAATGCACGAGCACTGCCAAAAGGCCAAGGGAGGGGCTTAGAATCCGGCTTGTGCGCAAAGCTTTCAGACTGCCAGAGGACCGCAGCTATGGTAAACCCGCTTGCTCATTTGACGTTAGCTGTCGCCTGCAAGAACTTCACCCGCATCTGGTTTATGCTGCTACCTGTTGTTAGGCGACAACAAGGGCACATGTAGCAAATGCTTTTTCCTGTTTCATTTTGCTAGGCCACGCTCTTCTGTGGCTCTTTAGTGCTTGCCAAACTGCTATGTGCGTGCTGCTGCTTCCATCTGACAAGGAGCACAACCTTCTGACAGCAGCTTTCAACTTGCCTAAGAAAGAGCTTGGCTATTTAGATGTGCTGAAAACCCGTGTGTGTGTAAGTTGCAGGTGCAAGCTCCTGACAAAGGTGTTCTCCAGGTTCAGTTTCTCCCTGCCAGACGCATTGGAAATGTTTTCCTCTGGCATTCGCAGCAAGAGTCGCAGATTGCTTAACTGAGGAGCTCTGAGAATGGAACGGCAAGAGGTGTTCCGCTTTCGTCATAAACAGTGCTCCAGAGCACTTGGCAACGGGCACAACGAAACGTGTGTGCGGGATAGTGACCATTCACGCCTAGTGCTGGCAATGCAGGAGCACTGCCAAAAGGCCAAGGAAGGGGCGTAGCATCCGGCTTGTGTGCAAAGCTTTCAGACTGCCAGAGGACCGCAGCTGTGGTAAGCCCGCTTGCTCATTTGACGTTAGCTGTCGCCTGCAAGAACTTCACCCGCATCTGGTTTATGCTGCTACCTGTTGTTAGGCGACAACAAGGGCACATGTAGCAAATGCTTTTTCCTGTTTCATTTTGCTAGGCCACGCTCTTCTGTGGCTCTTTAGTGCTTGCCAAACTGCTATGTGCGTGCTGCTGCTTCCATCTGACAAGGAGCACAACCTTCTGACAGCAGCTTTCAACTTGCCTAAGAAAGAGCTTGGCCATTTAGATGTGCTGCAAATCTGTGTGTGTGTAAGGTACAGGTGCAAGCTCCTGACAAAGGTGTTCTCCAGGTTCAGTTTCTCCCTGCCAGACACATTGGAAATGTTTTCCTCTGGCATTCGCAGCAAGAGTCGCAGATTGCTTAACTGAGGAGCTCTGAGAATGGAACGGCAAGAGGTGTTCCGCTTTCGTCATAAACAGTGCTCCAGAGCGCTTGGCAACGGGCACAACGAAACGTGTGTGCGGGATAGTGACCATTCACACCTAGTGCTGGCAATGCACGAGCACTGCCAAAAGGCCAAGGGAGGCGCTTAGAATCCGGCTTGTGCGCAAAGCTTTCAGACTGCCAGAGGACCGCAGCTATGGTAAACCCGCTTGCTCATTTGACGTTAGCTGTCGCCTGCAAGAACTTCACCCGCATCTGGTTTATGCTGCTACCTGTTGTTAGGCGACAACAAGGGCACATGTAGCAAATGCTTTTTCCTGTTTCATTTTGCTAGGCCACGCTCTTCTGTGGCTCTTTAGTGCTTGCCAAACTGCTATGTGCGTGCTGCTGCTTCCATCTGACAAGGAGCACAACCTTCTGACAGCAGCTTTCAACTTGCCTAAGGAAGAGCTTGGCCATTTAGATGTGCTGCAAATCTGTGTGTGTGTAAGGTGCAGGTGCAAGCTCCTGACAATGGTGTTCTCCAGGTTCAGTTTCTATCTGCCAGACGCATTGGAAATGTTTTCCTCTGGCATTCGCAGCAAGAGTCGCAGATTGCTTAACTGAGGAGCTCTGAGAATGGAACGGCAAGAGGTGTTCCGCTTTCGTCATAAACAGTGCTCCAGAGCGCTTGGCAACGGGCACAACGAAACGTGTGTGCGGGATAGTGACCATTCACACCTAGTGCTGGCAATGCACGAGCACTGCCAAAAGGCCAAGGGAGGCGCTTAGAATCCGGCTTGTGCGCAAAGCTTTCAGACTGCCAGAGGACCGCAGCTATGGTAAACCCGCTTGCTCATTTGACGTTAGCTGTCGCCTGCAAGAACTTCACCCGCATCTGGTTTATGCTGCTACTTGTTGTTAGGCGACAACAAGGGCACATGTAGCAAATGCTTTTTCCTGTTTCATTTTGCTAGGCCACGCTCTTCTGTGGCTCTTTAGTGCTTGCCAAACTGCTATGTGCGTGCTGCTGCTTCCATCTGACAAGGAGCACAACCTTCTGACAGCAGCTTTCAACTTGCCTAAGAAAGAGCTTGGCCATTTAGATGTGCTGAAAACCCGTGTGTGTGTAAGGTGCAGGTGCAAGCTCCTGACAAAGCTTTTCTCCAGGTTCAGTTTCTCCCTGCCAGACACATTGGAAATGTTTTCCTCTGGCATTCGAAGCAAGAGTCGCAGATTGCTTAACTGAGGAGCTCTGAGAATGGAACGGCAAGAGGTGTTCCGCTTTCGTCATAAACAGTGCTCCAGAGCGCTTGGCAACGGGCACAACGAAACGTGTGTGCGGGATAGTGACCATTCACGCCTAGTGCTGGCAATGCAGGAGCACTGCCAAAAGGCCAAGGAATCGGCGTAGCATCCGGCTTGTGTGCAAAGCTTTCAGACTGCCAGAGGACCGCAGCTGTGGTAAGCCCGCTTGCTCATTTGACGTTAGCTGTCGCCTGCAAGAACTTCACCCGCATCTGGTTTATGCTGCTACCTGTTGTTAGGCGACAACAAGGGCACATTTAGCAAATGCTTTTTCCTGTTTCATTTTGCTAGGCCACGCTCTTCTGTGGCTCTTTAGTGCTTGCCAAACTGCTATGTGCGTGCTGCTGCTTCCATCTGACAAGGAGCACAACCTTCTGACAGCAGCTTTCAACTTGCCTAAGAAAGAGCTTGGCCATTTAGATGTGCTGCAAATCTGTGTGTGTGTAAGGTACAGGTGCAAGCTCCTGACAAAGGTGTTCTCCAGGTTCAGTTTCTCCCTGCCAGACGCATTGGAAATGTTTTCCTCTGGCATTCGCAGCAAGAGTCGCAGATTGCTTAACTGAGGAGCTCTGAGAATGGAACGGCAAGAGGTGTTCCGCTTTCGTCATAAACAGTGCTCCAGAGCGCTTGGCAACGGGCACAACGAAAACGTGTGTGCGGGATAGTGACCATTCACGCCTAGTGCTGGCAATGCACGAGCACTGCCAAAAGGCCAAGGGAGGCGCTTAGCATCCGGCTTGTGCGCAAAGCTTTCAGACTGCCAGAGGACCGCAGCTATGGTAAACCCGCTTGCTCATTTGACGTTAGCTGTCGTCTGCAAGAACTTCACCCGCATCTGGTTTATGCTGCTACCTGTTGTTAGGAGACAACAAGGGCACATGTAGCAAATGCTTTTTCCTGTTTCATTTTGCTAGGCCACGCTCTTCTGTGGCTCTTTAGTGCTTGCCAAACTGCTATGTGCGTGCTGCTGCTTCCATCTGACAAGGAGCACAACCTTCTGACAGCAGCTTTCAACTTGCCTAAGAAAGAGCTTGGCCATTTAGATGTGCTGAAAACCCGTGTGTGTGTAAGGTGCAGGTGCAAGCTCCTGACAAAGCTTTTCTCCAGGTTCAGTTTCTCCCTGCCAGACGCATTGGAAATGTTTTCCTCTGGCATTCGAAGCAAGAGTCGCAGATTGCTTAACTGAGGAGCTCTGAGAATGGAACGGCAAGAGGTGTTCCGCTTTCGTCATAAACAGTGCTCCAGAGCGCTTGGCAACGGGCACAACGAAACGTGTGTGCGGGATAGTGACCATTCACGCCTAGTGCTGGCAATGCAGGAGCACTGCCAAAAGGCCAAGGAATCGGCGTAGCATCCGGCTTGTGTGCAAAGCTTTCAGACTGCCAGAGGACCGCAGCTGTGGTAAGCCCGCTTGCTCATTTGACGTTAGCTGTCGCCTGCAAGAACTTCACCCGCATCTGGTTTATGCTGCTACCTGTTGTTAGGCGACAACAAGGGCACATGTAGCAAATGCTTTTTCCTGTTTCATTTTGCTAGGCCACGCTCTTCTGTGGCTCTTTAGTGCTTGCCAAACTGCTATGTGCGTGCTGCTGCTTCCATCTGACAAGGAGCACAACCTTCTGACAGCAGCTTTCAACTTGCCTAAGAAAGAGCTTGGCCATTTAGATGTGCTGCAAATCTGTGTGTGTGTAAGGTACAGGTGCAAGCTCCTGACAAAGGTGTTCTCCAGGTTCAGTTTCTCCCTGCCAGACGCATTGGAAATGTTTTCCTCTGGCATTCGCAGCAAGAGTCGCAGATTGCTTAACTGAGGAGCTCTGAGAATGGAACGGCAAGAGGTGTTCCGCTTTCGTCATAAACAGTGCTCCAGAGCGCTTGGCAACGGGCACAACGAAAACGTGTGTGCGGGATAGTGACCATTCACGCCTAGTGCTGGCAATGCACGAGCACTGCCAAAAGGCCAAGGGAGGCGCTTAGCATCCGGCTTGTGCGCAAAGCTTTCAGACTGCCAGAGGACCGCAGCTATGGTAAACCCGCTTGCTCATTTGACGTTAGCTGTCGCCTGCAAGAACTTCACCCGCATCTGGTTTATGCTGCTACCTGTTGTTAGGAGACAACAAGGGCACATGTAGCAAATGCTTTTTCCTGTTTCATTTTGCTAGGCCACGCTCTTCTGTGGCTCTTTAGTGCTTGCCAAACTGCTATGTGCGTGCTGCTGCTTCCATCTGACAAGGAGCACAACCTTCTGACAGCAGCTTTCAACTTGCCTAAGAAAGAGCTTGGCCATTTAGATGTGCTGCAAATCTGTGTGTGTGTAAGGTGCAGGTGCAAGCTCCTGACAATGGTGTTCTCCAGGTTCAGTTTCTATCTGCCAGACGCATTGGAAATGTTTTCCTCTGGCATTCGCACCAAGAGTCGTAGATTGCTTAACTGAGGAGCTCTGAGAATGGAACGGCAAGAGGTGTTCCGCTTTCGTCATAAACAGTGCTCCAGAGCGCTTGGCAACGGGCACAACGAAACGTGTGTGCGGGATAGTGACCATTCACACCTAGTGCTGGCAATGCACGAGCACTGCCAAAAGGCCAAGGAAGGGGCGTAGCATCCGGCTTGTGTGCAAAGCTTTCAGACTGCCAGAGGACCGCAGCTGTGGTAAGCCCGCTTGCTCATTTGACGTTAGCTGTCGCCTGCAAGAACTTCACCCGCATCTGGTTTATGCTGCTACCTGTTGTTAGGCGACAACAAGGGCACATGTAGCAAATGCTTTTTCCTGTTTCATTTTGCTAGGCCACGCTCTTCTGTGGCTCTTTAGTGCTTGCCAAACTGCTATGTGCGTGCTGCTGCTTCCATCTGACAAGGAGCACAACCTTCTGACAGCAGCTTTCAACTTGCCTAAGAAAGAGCTTGGCCATTTAGATGTGCTGCAAATCTGTGTGTGTGTAAGGTACAGGTGCAAGCTCCTGACAAAGGTGTTCTCCAGGTTCAGTTTCTCCCTGCCAGACACATTGGAAATGTTTTCCTCTGGCATTCGCAGCAAGAGTCGCAAATTGCTTAACTGAGGAGCTCTGAGAATGGAACGGCAAGAGGTGTTCCGCTTTCGTCATAAACAGTGCTCCAGAGCGCTTGGCAACGGGCACAACGAAACGTGTGTGCGGGATAGTGACC
Organism: Poecile atricapillus; assembly: GCF_030490865.1. NCBI lineage: Eukaryota > Metazoa > Chordata > Aves > Passeriformes > Paridae > Poecile > Poecile atricapillus. Next base: position 1,308,176 of record NC_081256.1, on the reverse strand, counting down.
ATTCACACCTAGTGCTGGCAATGCACGAGCACTGCCAAAAGGCCAAGGGAGGCGCTTAGAATCCGGCTTGTGCGCAAAGCTTTCAGACTGCCAGAGGACCGCAGCTATGGTAAACCCGCTTGCTCATTTGACGTTAGCTGTCGCCTGCAAGAACTTCACCCGCATCTGGTTTATGCTGCTACCTGTTGTTAGGCGACAACAAGGGCACATGTAGCAAATGCTTTTTCCTGTTTCATTTTGCTAGGCCACGCTCTTCTGTGGCTCTTTAGTGCTTGCCAAACTGCTATGTGCGTGCTGCTGCTTCCATCTGACAAGGAGCACAACCTTCTGACAGCAGCTTTCAACTTGCCTAAGGAAGAGCTTGGCCATTTAGATGTGCTGCAAATCTGTGTGTGTGTAAGGTGCAGGTGCAAGCTCCTGACAATGGTGTTCTCCAGGTTCAGTTTCTATCTGCCAGACGCATTGGAAATGTTTTCCTCTGGCATTCGCAGCAAGAGTCGCAGATTGCTTAACTGAGGAGCTCTGAGAATGGAACGGCAAGAGGTGTTCCGCTTTCGTCATAAACAGTGCTCCAGAGCGCTTGGCAACGGGCACAACGAAACGTGTGTGCGGGATAGTGACCATTCACGCCTAGTGCTGGCAATGCACGAGCACTGCCAAAAGGCCAAGGGAGGGGCTTAGAATCCGGCTTGTGCGCAAAGCTTTCAGACTGCCAGAGGACCGCAGCTATGGTAAACCCGCTTGCTCATTTGACGTTAGCTGTCGCCTGCAAGAACTTCACCCGCATCTGGTTTATGCTGCTACCTGTTGTTAGGCGACAACAAGGGCACATGTAGCAAATGCTTTTTCCTGTTTCATTTTGCTAGGCCACGCTCTTCTGTGGCTCTTTAGTGCTTGCCAAACTGCTATGTGCGTGCTGCTGCTTCCATCTGACAAGGAGCACAACCTTCTGACAGCAGCTTTCAACTTGCCTAAGAAAGAGCTTGGCTATTTAGATGTGCTGAAAACCCGTGTGTGTGTAAGTTGCAGGTGCAAGCTCCTGACAAAGGTGTTCTCCAGGTTCAGTTTCTCCCTGCCAGACGCATTGGAAATGTTTTCCTCTGGCATTCGCAGCAAGAGTCGCAGATTGCTTAACTGAGGAGCTCTGAGAATGGAACGGCAAGAGGTGTTCCGCTTTCGTCATAAACAGTGCTCCAGAGCACTTGGCAACGGGCACAACGAAACGTGTGTGCGGGATAGTGACCATTCACGCCTAGTGCTGGCAATGCAGGAGCACTGCCAAAAGGCCAAGGAAGGGGCGTAGCATCCGGCTTGTGTGCAAAGCTTTCAGACTGCCAGAGGACCGCAGCTGTGGTAAGCCCGCTTGCTCATTTGACGTTAGCTGTCGCCTGCAAGAACTTCACCCGCATCTGGTTTATGCTGCTACCTGTTGTTAGGCGACAACAAGGGCACATGTAGCAAATGCTTTTTCCTGTTTCATTTTGCTAGGCCACGCTCTTCTGTGGCTCTTTAGTGCTTGCCAAACTGCTATGTGCGTGCTGCTGCTTCCATCTGACAAGGAGCACAACCTTCTGACAGCAGCTTTCAACTTGCCTAAGAAAGAGCTTGGCCATTTAGATGTGCTGCAAATCTGTGTGTGTGTAAGGTACAGGTGCAAGCTCCTGACAAAGGTGTTCTCCAGGTTCAGTTTCTCCCTGCCAGACACATTGGAAATGTTTTCCTCTGGCATTCGCAGCAAGAGTCGCAGATTGCTTAACTGAGGAGCTCTGAGAATGGAACGGCAAGAGGTGTTCCGCTTTCGTCATAAACAGTGCTCCAGAGCGCTTGGCAACGGGCACAACGAAACGTGTGTGCGGGATAGTGACCATTCACACCTAGTGCTGGCAATGCACGAGCACTGCCAAAAGGCCAAGGGAGGCGCTTAGAATCCGGCTTGTGCGCAAAGCTTTCAGACTGCCAGAGGACCGCAGCTATGGTAAACCCGCTTGCTCATTTGACGTTAGCTGTCGCCTGCAAGAACTTCACCCGCATCTGGTTTATGCTGCTACCTGTTGTTAGGCGACAACAAGGGCACATGTAGCAAATGCTTTTTCCTGTTTCATTTTGCTAGGCCACGCTCTTCTGTGGCTCTTTAGTGCTTGCCAAACTGCTATGTGCGTGCTGCTGCTTCCATCTGACAAGGAGCACAACCTTCTGACAGCAGCTTTCAACTTGCCTAAGGAAGAGCTTGGCCATTTAGATGTGCTGAAAACCCGTGTGTGTGTAAGGTGCAGGTGCAAGCTCCTGACAAAGCTTTTCTCCAGGTTCAGTTTCTCCCTGCCAGACACATTGGAAATGTTTTCCTCTGGCATTCGAAGCAAGAGTCGCAGATTGCTTAACTGAGGAGCTCTGAGAATGGAACGGCAAGAGGTGTTCCGCTTTCGTCATAAACAGTGCTCCAGAGCGCTTGGCAACGGGCACAACGAAACGTGTGTGCGGGATAGTGACCATTCACGCCTAGTGCTGGCAATGCAGGAGCACTGCCAAAAGGCCAAGGAATCGGCGTAGCATCCGGCTTGTGTGCAAAGCTTTCAGACTGCCAGAGGACCGCAGCTGTGGTAAGCCCGCTTGCTCATTTGACGTTAGCTGTCGCCTGCAAGAACTTCACCCGCATCTGGTTTATGCTGCTACCTGTTGTTAGGCGACAACAAGGGCACATTTAGCAAATGCTTTTTCCTGTTTCATTTTGCTAGGCCACGCTCTTCTGTGGCTCTTTAGTGCTTGCCAAACTGCTATGTGCGTGCTGCTGCTTCCATCTGACAAGGAGCACAACCTTCTGACAGCAGCTTTCAACTTGCCTAAGAAAGAGCTTGGCCATTTAGATGTGCTGAAAACCCGTGTGTGTGTAAGGTGCAGGTGCAAGCTCCTGACAAAGCTTTTCTCCAGGTTCAGTTTCTCCCTGCCAGACGCATTGGAAATGTTTTCCTCTGGCATTCGAAGCAAGAGTCGCAGATTGCTTAACTGAGGAGCTCTGAGAATGGAACGGCAAGAGGTGTTCCGCTTTCGTCATAAACAGTGCTCCAGAGCGCTTGGCAACGGGCACAACGAAACGTGTGTGCGGGATAGTGACCATTCACGCCTAGTGCTGGCAATGCAGGAGCACTGCCAAAAGGCCAAGGAATCGGCGTAGCATCCGGCTTGTGTGCAAAGCTTTCAGACTGCCAGAGGACCGCAGCTGTGGTAAGCCCGCTTGCTCATTTGACGTTAGCTGTCGCCTGCAAGAACTTCACCCGCATCTGGTTTATGCTGCTACCTGTTGTTAGGCGACAACAAGGGCACATTTAGCAAATGCTTTTTCCTGTTTCATTTTGCTAGGCCACGCTCTTCTGTGGCTCTTTAGTGCTTGCCAAACTGCTATGTGCGTGCTGCTGCTTCCATCTGACAAGGAGCACAACCTTCTGACAGCAGCTTTCAACTTGCCTAAGAAAGAGCTTGGCCATTTAGATGTGCTGCAAATCTGTGTGTGTGTAAGGTACAGGTGCAAGCTCCTGACAAAGGTGTTCTCCAGGTTCAGTTTCTCCCTGCCAGACGCATTGGAAATGTTTTCCTCTGGCATTCGCAGCAAGAGTCGCAGATTGCTTAACTGAGGAGCTCTGAGAATGGAACGGCAAGAGGTGTTCCGCTTTCGTCATAAACAGTGCTCCAGAGCGCTTGGCAACGGGCACAACGAAAACGTGTGTGCGGGATAGTGACCATTCACGCCTAGTGCTGGCAATGCACGAGCACTGCCAAAAGGCCAAGGGAGGCGCTTAGCATCCGGCTTGTGCGCAAAGCTTTCAGACTGCCAGAGGACCGCAGCTATGGTAAACCCGCTTGCTCATTTGACGTTAGCTGTCGTCTGCAAGAACTTCACCCGCATCTGGTTTATGCTGCTACCTGTTGTTAGGAGACAACAAGGGCACATGTAGCAAATGCTTTTTCCTGTTTCATTTTGCTAGGCCACGCTCTTCTGTGGCTCTTTAGTGCTTGCCAAACTGCTATGTGCGTGCTGCTGCTTCCATCTGACAAGGAGCACAACCTTCTGACAGCAGCTTTCAACTTGCCTAAGAAAGAGCTTGGCCATTTAGATGTGCTGAAAACCCGTGTGTGTGTAAGGTGCAGGTGCAAGCTCCTGACAAAGCTTTTCTCCAGGTTCAGTTTCTCCCTGCCAGACGCATTGGAAATGTTTTCCTCTGGCATTCGAAGCAAGAGTCGCAGATTGCTTAACTGAGGAGCTCTGAGAATGGAACGGCAAGAGGTGTTCCGCTTTCGTCATAAACAGTGCTCCAGAGCGCTTGGCAACGGGCACAACGAAACGTGTGTGCGGGATAGTGACCATTCACGCCTAGTGCTGGCAATGCAGGAGCACTGCCAAAAGGCCAAGGAATCGGCGTAGCATCCGGCTTGTGTGCAAAGCTTTCAGACTGCCAGAGGACCGCAGCTGTGGTAAGCCCGCTTGCTCATTTGACGTTAGCTGTCGCCTGCAAGAACTTCACCCGCATCTGGTTTATGCTGCTACCTGTTGTTAGGCGACAACAAGGGCACATGTAGCAAATGCTTTTTCCTGTTTCATTTTGCTAGGCCACGCTCTTCTGTGGCTCTTTAGTGCTTGCCAAACTGCTATGTGCGTGCTGCTGCTTCCATCTGACAAGGAGCACAACCTTCTGACAGCAGCTTTCAACTTGCCTAAGAAAGAGCTTGGCCATTTAGATGTGCTGCAAATCTGTGTGTGTGTAAGGTACAGGTGCAAGCTCCTGACAAAGGTGTTCTCCAGGTTCAGTTTCTCCCTGCCAGACGCATTGGAAATGTTTTCCTCTGGCATTCGCAGCAAGAGTCGCAGATTGCTTAACTGAGGAGCTCTGAGAATGGAACGGCAAGAGGTGTTCCGCTTTCGTCATAAACAGTGCTCCAGAGCGCTTGGCAACGGGCACAACGAAAACGTGTGTGTGGGATAGTGACCATTCACACCTAGTGCTGGCAATGCACGAGCACTGCCAAAAGGCCAAGGGAGGCGCTTAGCATCCGGCTTGTGCGCAAAGCTTTCAGACTGCCAGAGGACCGCAGCTATGGTAAACCCGCTTGCTCATTTGACGTTAGCTGTCGCCTGCAAGAACTTCACCCGCATCTGGTTTATGCTGCTACCTGTTGTTAGGCGACAACAAGGGCACATGTAGCAAATGCTTTTTCCTGTTTCATTTTGCTAGGCCACGCTCTTCTGTGGCTCTTTAGTGCTTGCCAAACTGCTATGTGCGTGCTGCTGCTTCCATCTGACAAGGAGCACAACCTTCTGACAGCAGCTTTCAACTTGCCTAAGGAAGAGCTTGGCCATTTAGATGTGCTGCAAATCTGTGTGTGTGTAAGGTGCAGGTGCAAGCTCCTGACAATGGTGTTCTCCAGGTTCAGTTTCTATCTGCCAGACGCATTGGAAATGTTTTCCTCTGGCATTCGCACCAAGAGTCGTAGATTGCTTAACTGAGGAGCTCTGAGAATGGAACGGCAAGAGGTGTTCCGCTTTCGTCATAAACAGTGCTCCAGAGCGCTTGGCAACGGGCACAACGAAACGTGTGTGCGGGATAGTGACTATTCACACCTAGTGCTGGCAATGCACGAGCACTGCCAAAAGGCCAAGGGAGGCACTTAGAATCCGGCTTGTGCGCAAAGCTTTCAGACTGCCAGAGGACCGCAGCTATGGTAAACCCGCTTGCTCATTTGACGTTAGCTGTCGTCTGCAAGAACTTCACCCGCATCTGGTTTATGCTGCTACCTGTTGTTAGGAGACAACAAGGGCACATGTAGCAAATGCTTTTTCCTGTTTCATTTTGCTAGGCCACGCTCTTCTGTGGCTCTTTAGTGCTTGCCAAACTGCTATGTGCGTGCTGCTGCTTCCATCTGACAAGGAGCACAACCTTCTGACAGCAGCTTTCAACTTGCCTAAGAAAGAGCTTGGCCATTTAGATGTGCTGAAAACCCGTGTGTGTGTAAGGTGCAGGTGCAAGCTCCTGACAAAGCTTTTCTCCAGGTTCAGTTTCTCCCTGCCAGACGCATTGGAAATGTTTTCCTCTGGCATTCGAAGCAAGAGTCGCAGATTGCTTAACTGAGGAGCTCTGAGAATGGAACGGCAAGAGGTGTTCCGCTTTCGTCATAAACAGTGCTCCAGAGCGCTTGGCAACGGGCACAACGAAACGTGTGTGCGGGATAGTGACCATTCACGCCTAGTGCTGGCAATGCAGGAGCACTGCCAAAAGGCCAAGGAATCGGCGTAGCATCCGGCTTGTGTGCAAAGCTTTCAGACTGCCAGAGGACCGCAGCTGTGGTAAGCCCGCTTGCTCATTTGACGTTAGCTGTCGCCTGCAAGAACTTCACCCGCATCTGGTTTATGCTGCTACCTGTTGTTAGGCGACAACAAGGGCACATTTAGCAAATGCTTTTTCCTGTTTCATTTTGCTAGGCCACGCTCTTCTGTGGCTCTTTAGTGCTTGCCAAACTGCTATGTGCGTGCTGCTGCTTCCATCTGACAAGGAGCACAACCTTCTGACAGCAGCTTTCAACTTGCCTAAGAAAGAGCTTGGCCATTTAGATGTGCTGCAAATCTGTGTGTGTGTAAGGTACAGGTGCAAGCTCCTGACAAAGGTGTTCTCCAGGTTCAGTTTCTCCCTGCCAGACGCATTGGAAATGTTTTCCTCTGGCATTCGCAGCAAGAGTCGCAGATTGCTTAACTGAGGAGCTCTGAGAATGGAACGGCAAGAGGTGTTCCGCTTTCGTCATAAACAGTGCTCCAGAGCGCTTGGCAACGGGCACAACGAAAACGTGTGTGCGGGATAGTGACCATTCACGCCTAGTGCTGGCAATGCACGAGCACTGCCAAAAGGCCAAGGGAGGCGCTTAGCATCCGGCTTGTGCGCAAAGCTTTCAGACTGCCAGAGGACCGCAGCTATGGTAAACCCGCTTGCTCATTTGACGTTAGCTGTCGTCTGCAAGAACTTCACCCGCATCTGGTTTATGCTGCTACCTGTTGTTAGGAGACAACAAGGGCACATGTAGCAAATGCTTTTTCCTGTTTCATTTTGCTAGGCCACGCTCTTCTGTGGCTCTTTAGTGCTTGCCAAACTGCTATGTGCGTGCTGCTGCTTCCATCTGACAAGGAGCACAACCTTCTGACAGCAGCTTTCAACTTGCCTAAGAAAGAGCTTGGCCATTTAGATGTGCTGAAAACCCGTGTGTGTGTAAGGTGCAGGTGCAAGCTCCTGACAAAGCTTTTCTCCAGGTTCAGTTTCTCCCTGCCAGACGCATTGGAAATGTTTTCCTCTGGCATTCGAAGCAAGAGTCGCAGATTGCTTAACTGAGGAGCTCTGAGAATGGAACGGCAAGAGGTGTTCCGCTTTCGTCATAAACAGTGCTCCAGAGCGCTTGGCAACGGGCACAACGAAACGTGTGTGCGGGATAGTGACCATTCACGCCTAGTGCTGGCAATGCAGGAGCACTGCCAAAAGGCCAAGGAATCGGCGTAGCATCCGGCTTGTGTGCAAAGCTTTCAGACTGCCAGAGGACCGCAGCTGTGGTAAGCCCGCTTGCTCATTTGACGTTAGCTGTCGCCTGCAAGAACTTCACCCGCATCTGGTTTATGCTGCTACCTGTTGTTAGGCGACAACAAGGGCACATGTAGCAAATGCTTTTTCCTGTTTCATTTTGCTAGGCCACGCTCTTCTGTGGCTCTTTAGTGCTTGCCAAACTGCTATGTGCGTGCTGCTGCTTCCATCTGACAAGGAGCACAACCTTCTGACAGCAGCTTTCAACTTGCCTAAGAAAGAGCTTGGCCATTTAGATGTGCTGCAAATCTGTGTGTGTGTAAGGTACAGGTGCAAGCTCCTGACAAAGGTGTTCTCCAGGTTCAGTTTCTCCCTGCCAGACGCATTGGAAATGTTTTCCTCTGGCATTCGCAGCAAGAGTCGCAGATTGCTTAACTGAGGAGCTCTGAGAATGGAACGGCAAGAGGTGTTCCGCTTTCGTCATAAACAGTGCTCCAGAGCGCTTGGCAACGGGCACAACGAAAACGTGTGTGTGGGATAGTGACCATTCACACCTAGTGCTGGCAATGCACGAGCACTGCCAAAAGGCCAAGGGAGGCGCTTAGCATCCGGCTTGTGCGCAAAGCTTTCAGACTGCCAGAGGACCGCAGCTATGGTAAACCCGCTTGCTCATTTGACGTTAGCTGTCGCCTGCAAGAACTTCACCCGCATCTGGTTTATGCTGCTACCTGTTGTTAGGCGACAACAAGGGCACATGTAGCAAATGCTTTTTCCTGTTTCATTTTGCTAGGCCACGCTCTTCTGTGGCTCTTTAGTGCTTGCCAAACTGCTATGTGCGTGCTGCTGCTTCCATCTGACAAGGAGCACAACCTTCTGACAGCAGCTTTCAACTTGCCTAAGGAAGAGCTTGGCCATTTAGATGTGCTGCAAATCTGTGTGTGTGTAAGGTGCAGGTGCAAGCTCCTGACAATGGTGTTCTCCAGGTTCAGTTTCTATCTGCCAGACGCATTGGAAATGTTTTCCTCTGGCATTCGCACCAAGAGTCGTAGATTGCTTAACTGAGGAGCTCTGAGAATGGAACGGCAAGAGGTGTTCCGCTTTCGTCATAAACAGTGCTCCAGAGCGCTTGGCAACGGGCACAACGAAACGTGTGTGCGGGATAGTGACCATTCACACCTAGTGCTGGCAATGCACGAGCACTGCCAAAAGGCCAAGGGAGGCACTTAGAATCCGGCTTGTGCGCAAAGCTTTCAGACTGCCAGAGGACCGCAGCTATGGTAAACCCGCTTGCTCATTTGACGTTAGCTGTCGTCTGCAAGAACTTCACCCGCATCTGGTTTATGCTGCTACCTGTTGTTAGGAGACAACAAGGGCACATGTAGCAAATGCTTTTTCCTGTTTCATTTTGCTAGGCCACGCTCTTCTGTGGCTCTTTAGTGCTTGCCAAACTGCTATGTGCGTGCTGCTGCTTCCATCTGACAAGGAGCACAACCTTCTGACAGCAGCTTTCAACTTGCCTAAGAAAGAGCTTGGCCATTTAGATGTGCTGCAAATCTGTGTGTGTGTAAGGTGCAGGTGCAAGCTCCTGACAATGGTGTTCTCCAGGTTCAGTTTCTATCTGCCAGACGCATTGGAAATGTTTTCCTCTGGCATTCGCACCAAGAGTCGCAGATTGCTTAACTGAGGAGCTCTGAGAATGGAACGGCAAGAGGTGTTCCGCTTTCGTCATAAACAGTGCTCCAGAGCGCTTGGCAACGGGCACAACGAAACGTGTGTGCGGGATAGTGACCATTCACGCCTAGTGCTGGCAATGCACGAGCACTGCCAAAAGGCCAAGGGAGGCGCTTAGAATCCGGCTTGTGCGCAAAGCTTTCAGACTGCCAGAGGACCGCAGCTATGGTAAACCCGCTTGCTCATTTGACGTTAGCTGTCGTCTGCAAGAACTTCACCCGCATCTGGTTTATGCTGCTACCTGTTGTTAGGAGACAACAAGGGCACATGTAGCAAATGCTTTTTCCTGTTTCATTTTGCTAGGCCACGCTCTTCTGTGGCTCTTTAGTGCTTGCCAAACTGCTATGTGCGTGCTGCTGCTTCCATCTGACAAGGAGCACAACCTTCTGACAGCAGCTTTCAACTTGCCTAAGAAAGAGCTTGGCCATTTAGATGTGCTGAAAACCCGTGTGTGTGTAAGGTGCAGGTGCAAGCTCCTGACAAAGCTTTTCTCCAGGTTCAGTTTCTCCCTGCCAGACACATTGGAAATGTTTTCCTCTGGCATTCGAAGCAAGAGTCGCAGATTGCTTAACTGAGGAGCTCTGAGAATGGAACGGCAAGAGGTGTTCCGCTTTCGTCATAAACAGTGCTCCAGAGCGCTTGGCAACGGGCACAACGAAAACGTGTGTGCGGGATAGTGACCATTCACACCTAGTGCTGGCAATGCACGAGCACTGCCAAAAGGCCAAGGGAGGCGCTTAGCATCCGGCTTGTGCGCAAAGCTTTCAGACTGCCAGAGGACCGCAGCTATGGTAAACCCGCTTGCTCATTTGACGTTAGCTGTCGCCTGCAAGAACTTCACCCGCATCTGGTTTATGCTGCTACCTGTTGTTAGGCGACAACAAGGGCACATGTAGCAAATGCTTTTTCCTGTTTCATTTTGCTAGGCCACGCTCTTCTGTGGCTCTTTAGTGCTTGCCAAACTGCTATGTGCGTGCTGCTGCTTCCATCTGACAAGGAGCACAACCTTCTGACAGCAGCTTTCAACTTGCCTAAGGAAGAGCTTGGCCATTTAGATGTGCTGCAAATCTGTGTGTGTGTAAGGTGCAGGTGCAAGCTCCTGACAATGGTGTTCTCCAGGTTCAGTTTCTATCTGCCAGACGCATTGGAAATGTTTTCCTCTGGCATTCGCACCAAGAGTCGTAGATTGCTTAACTGAGGAGCTCTGAGAATGGAACGGCAAGAGGTGTTCCGCTTTCGTCATAAACAGTGCTCCAGAGCGCTTGGCAACGGGCACAACGAAACGTGTGTGCGGGATAGTGACCATTCACGCCTAGTGCTGGCAATGCACGAGCACTGCCAAAAGGCCAAGGGAGGCGCTTAGAATCCGGCTTGTGCGCAAAGCTTTCAGACTGCCAGAGGACCGCAGCTATGGTAAACCCGCTTGCTCATTTGACGTTAGCTGTCGTCTGCAAGAACTTCACCCGCATCTGGTTTATGCTGCTACCTGTTGTTAGGAGACAACAAGGTCACATGTAGCAAATGCTTTTTCCTGTTTCATTTTGCTAGGCCACGCTCTTCTGTGGCTCTTTAGTGCTTGCCAAACTGCTATGTGCGTGCTGCTGCTTCCATCTGACAAGGAGCACAACCTTCTGACAGCAGCTTTCAACTTGCCTAAGAAAGAGCTTGGCCATTTAGATGTGCTGCAAATCTGTGTGTGTGTAAGGTGCAGGTGCAAGCTCCTGACAATGGTGTTCTCCAGGTTCAGTTTCTATCTGCCAGACGCATTGGAAATGTTTTCCTCTGGCATTCGCACCAAGAGTCGTAGATTGCTTAACTGAGGAGCTCTGAGAATGGAACGGCAAGAGGTGTTCCGCTTTCGTCATAAACAGTGCTCCAGAGCGCTTGGCAACGGGCACAACGAAACGTGTGTGCGGGATAGTGACCATTCACACCTAGTGCTGGCAATGCACGAGCACTGCCAAAAGGCCAAGGGAGGGGCTTAGAATCCGGCTTGTGCGCAAAGCTTTCAGACTGCCAGAGGACCGCAGCTGTGGTAAGCCCGCTTGCTCATTTGACGTTAGCTGTCGCCTGCAAGAACTTCACCCGCATCTGGTTTATGCTGCTACCTGTTGTTAGGCGACAACAAGGGCACATGTAGCAAATGCTTTTTCCTGTTTCATTTTGCTAGGCCACGCTCTTCTGTGGCTCTTTAGTGCTTGCCAAACTGCTATGTGCGTGCTGCTGCTTCCATCTGACAAGGAGCACAACCTTCTGACAGCAGCTTTCAACTTGCCTAAGAAAGAGCTTGGCCATTTAGATGTGCTGCAAATCTGTGTGTGTGTAAGGTACAGGTGCAAGCTCCTGACAAAGGTGTTCTCCAGGTTCAGTTTCTCCCTGCCAGACACATTGGAAATGTTTTCCTCTGGCATTCGAAGCAAGAGTCGCAGATTGCTTAACTGAGGAGCTCTGAGAATGGAACGGCAAGAGGTGTTCCGCTTTCGTCATAAACAGTGCTCCAGAGCGCTTGGCAACGGGCACAACGAAACGTGTGTGCGGGATAGTGACCATTCACACCTAGTGCTGGCAATGCACGAGCACTGCCAAAAGGCCAAGGGAGGCGCTTAGAATCCGGCTTGTGCGCAAAGCTTTCAGACTGCCAGAGGACCGCAGCTATGGTAAACCCGCTTGCTCATTTGACGTTAGCTGTCGTCTGCAAGAACTTCACCCGCATCTGGTTTATGCTGCTACCTGTTGTTAGGAGACAACAAGGGCACATGTAGCAAATGCTTTTTCCTGTTTCATTTTGCTAGGCCACGCTCTTCTGTGGCTCTTTAGTGCTTGCCAAACTGCTATGTGCGTGCTGCTGCTTCCATCTGACAAGGAGCACAACCTTCTGACAGCAGCTTTCAACTTGCCTAAGAAAGAGCTTGGCCATTTAGATGTGCTGAAAACCCGTGTGTGTGTAAGGTGCAGGTGCAAGCTCCTGACAAAGCTTTTCTCCAGGTTCAGTTTCTCCCTGCCAGACACATTGGAAATGTTTTCCTCTGGCATTCGAAGCAAGAGTCGCAGATTGCTTAACTGAGGAGCTCTGAGAATGGAACGGCAAGAGGTGTTCCGCTTTCGTCATAAACAGTGCTCCAGAGCGCTTGGCAACGGGCACAACGAAACGTGTGTGCGGGATAGTGACCATTCACGCCTAGTGCTGGCAATGCAGGAGCACTGCCAAAAGGCCAAGGAATCGGCGTAGCATCCGGCTTGTGTGCAAAGCTTTCAGACTGCCAGAGGACCGCAGCTGTGGTAAGCCCGCTTGCTCATTTGACGTTAGCTGTCGCCTGCAAGAACTTCACCCGCATCTGGTTTATGCTGCTACCTGTTGTTAGGCGACAACAAGGGCACATGTAGCAAATGCTTTTTCCTGTTTCATTTTGCTAGGCCACGCTCTTCTGTGGCTCTTTAGTGCTTGCCAAACTGCTATGTGCGTGCTGCTGCTTCCATCTGACAAGGAGCACAACCTTCTGACAGCAGCTTTCAACTTGCCTAAGAAAGAGCTTGGCCATTTAGATGTGCTGCAAATCTGTGTGTGTGTAAGGTACAGGTGCAAGCTCCTGACAAAGCTTTTCTCCAGGTTCAGTTTCTCCCTGCCAGACGCATTGGAAATGTTTTCCTCTGGCATTCGCAGCAAGAGTCGCAGATTGCTTAACTGAGGAGCTCTGAGAATGGAACGGCAAGAGGTGTTCCGCTTTCGTCATAAACAGTGCTCCAGAGCGCTTGGCAACGGGCACAACGAAAACGTGTGTGCGGGATAGTGACCATTCACACCTAGTGCTGGCAATGCACGAGCACTGCCAAAAGGCCAAGGGAGGCGCTTAGCATCCGGCTTGTGCGCAAAGCTTTCAGACTGCCAGAGGACCGCAGCTATGGTAAACCCGCTTGCTCATTTGACGTTAGCTGTCGCCTGCAAGAACTTCACCCGCATCTGGTTTATGCTGCTACCTGTTGTTAGGCGACAACAAGGGCACATGTAGCAAATGCTTTTTCCTGTTTCATTTTGCTAGGCCACGCTCTTCTGTGGCTCTTTAGTGCTTGCCAAACTGCTATGTGCGTGCTGCTGCTTCCATCTGACAAGGAGCACAACCTTCTGACAGCAGCTTTCAACTTGCCTAAGGAAGAGCTTGGCCATTTAGATGTGCTGCAAATCTGTGTGTGTGTAAGGTGCAGGTGCAAGCTCCTGACAATGGTGTTCTCCAGGTTCAGTTTCTATCTGCCAGACGCATTGGAAATGTTTTCCTCTGGCATTCGCACCAAGAGTCGTAGATTGCTTAACTGAGGAGCTCTGAGAATGGAACGGCAAGAGGTGTTCCGCTTTCGTCATAAACAGTGCTCCAGAGCGCTTGGCAACGGGCACAACGAAACGTGTGTGCGGGATAGTGACCATTCACGCCTAGTGCTGGCAATGCACGAGCACTGCCAAAAGGCCAAGGGAGGCGCTTAGAATCCGGCTTGTGCGCAAAGCTTTCAGACTGCCAGAGGACCGCAGCTATGGTAAACCCGCTTGCTCATTTGACGTTAGCTGTCGTCTGCAAGAGCTTCACCCGCATCTGGTTTATGCTGCTACCTGTTGTTAGGAGACAACAAGGGCACATGTAGCAAATGCTTTTTCCTGTTTCATTTTGCTAGGCCACGCTCTTCTGTGGCTCTTTAGTGCTTGCCAAACTGCTATGTGCGTGCTGCTGCTTCCATCTGACAAGGAGCACAACCTTCTGACAGCAGCTTTCAACTTGCCTAAGGAAGAGCTTGGCCATTTAGATGTGCTGCAAATCTGTGTGTGTGTAAGGTACAGGTGCAAGCTCCTGACAAAGGTGTTCTCCAGGTTCAGTTTCTCCCTGCCAGACACATTGGAAATGTTTTCCTCTGGCATTCGAAGCAAGAGTCGCAGATTGCTTAACTGAGGAGCTCTGAGAATGGAACGGCAAGAGGTGTTCCGCTTTCGTCATAAACAGTGCTCCAGAGCGCTTGGCAACGGGCACAACGAAACGTGTGTGCGGGATAGTGACCATTCACACCTAGTGCTGGCAATGCACGAGCACTGCCAAAAGGCCAAGGGAGGCGCTTAGAATCCGGCTTGTGCGCAAAGCTTTCAGACTGCCAGAGGACCGCAGCTATGGTAAACCCGCTTGCTCATTTGACGTTAGCTGTCGCCTGCAAGAACTTCACCCGCATCTGGTTTATGCTGCTACCTGTTGTTAGGCGACAACAAGGGCACATGTAGCAAATGCTTTTTCCTGTTTCATTTTGCTAGGCCACGCTCTTCTGTGGCTCTTTAGTGCTTGCCAAACTGCTATGTGCGTGCTGCTGCTTCCATCTGACAAGGAGCACAACCTTCTGACAGCAGCTTTCAACTTGCCTAAGGAAGAGCTTGGCCATTTAGATGTGCTGCAAATCTGTGTGTGTGTAAGGTGCAGGTGCAAGCTCCTGACAATGGTGTTCTCCAGGTTCAGTTTCTATCTGCCAGACGCATTGGAAATGTTTTCCTCTGGCATTCGCACCAAGAGTCGTAGATTGCTTAACTGAGGAGCTCTGAGAATGGAACGGCAAGAGGTGTTCCGCTTTCGTCATAAACAGTGCTCCAGAGCGCTTGGCAACGGGCACAACGAAACGTGTGTGCGGGATAGTGACCATTCACGCCTAGTGCTGGCAATGCACGAGCACTGCCAAAAGGCCAAGGGAGGCGCTTAGAATCCGGCTTGTGCGCAAAGCTTTCAGACTGCCAGAGGACCGCAGCTATGGTAAACCCGCTTGCTCATTTGACGTTAGCTGTCGTCTGCAAGAACTTCACCCGCATCTGGTTTATGCTGCTACCTGTTGTTAGGAGACAACAAGGGCACATGTAGCAAATGCTTTTTCCTGTTTCATTTTGCTAGGCCACGCTCTTCTGTGGCTCTTTAGTGCTTGCCAAACTGCTATGTGCGTGCTGCTGCTTCCATCTGACAAGGAGCACAACCTTCTGACAGCAGCTTTCAACTTGCCTAAGAAAGAGCTTGGCCATTTAGATGTGCTGAAAACCCGTGTGTGTGTAAGGTGCAGGTGCAAGCTCCTGACAAAGCTTTTCTCCAGGTTCAGTTTCTCCCTGCCAGACACATTGGAAATGTTTTCCTCTGGCATTCGCACCAAGAGTCGCAGATTGCTTAACTGAGGAGCTCTGAGAATGGAACGGCAAGAGGTGTTCCGCTTTCGTCATAAACAGTGCTCCAGAGCGCTTGGCAACGGGCACAACGAAACGTGTGTGCGGGATAGTGACCATTCACGCCTAGTGCTGGCAATGCAGGAGCACTGCCAAAAGGCCAAGGAATCGGCGTAGCATCCGGCTTGTGTGCAAAGCTTTCAGACTGCCAGAGGACCGCAGCTGTGGTAAGCCCGCTTGCTCATTTGACGTTAGCTGTCGCCTGCAAGAACTTCACCCGCATCTGGTTTATGCTGCTACCTGTTGTTAGGCGACAACAAGGGCACATGTAGCAAATGCTTTTTCCTGGCCCATTTTGCTAGGCCACGCTCTTCTGTGGCTCTTTAGTGCTTGCCAAACTGCTATGTGCGTGCTGCTGCTTCCATCTGACAAGGAGCACAACCTTCTGACAGCAGCTTTCAACTTGCCTAAGAAAGAGCTTGGCCATTTAGATGTGCTGCAAATCTGTGTGTGTGTAAGGTACAGGTGCAAGCTCCTGACAAAGGTGTTCTCCAGGTTCAGTTTCTCCCTGCCAGACGCATTGGAAATGTTTTCCTCTGGCATTCGCAGCAAGAGTCGCAGATTGCTTAACTGAGGAGCTCTGAGAATGGAACGGCAAGAGGTGTTCCGCTTTCGTCATAAACAGTGCTCCAGAGCGCTTGGCAACGGGCACAACGAAAACGTGTGTGCGGGATAGTGACCATTCACGCCTAGTGCTGGCAATGCACGAGCACTGCCAAAAGGCCAAGGGAGGCGCTTAGCATCCGGCTTGTGCGCAAAGCTTTCAGACTGCCAGAGGACCGCAGCTATGGTAAACCCGCTTGCTCATTTGACGTTAGCTGTCGCCTGCAAGAACTTCACCCGCATCTGGTTTATGCTGCTACCTGTTGTTAGGAGACAACAAGGGCACATGTAGCAAATGCTTTTTCCTGTTTCATTTTGCTAGGCCACGCTCTTCTGTGGCTCTTTAGTGCTTGCCAAACTGCTATGTGCGTGCTGCTGCTTCCATCTGACAAGGAGCACAACCTTCTGACAGCAGCTTTCAACTTGCCTAAGAAAGAGCTTGGCCATTTAGATGTGCTGCAAATCTGTGTGTGTGTAAGGTGCAGGTGCAAGCTCCTGACAATGGTGTTCTCCAGGTTCAGTTTCTATCTGCCAGACGCATTGGAAATGTTTTCCTCTGGCATTCGCACCAAGAGTCGTAGATTGCTTAACTGAGGAGCTCTGAGAATGGAACGGCAAGAGGTGTTCCGCTTTCGTCATAAACAGTGCTCCAGAGCGCTTGGCAACGGGCACAACGAAACGTGTGTGCGGGATAGTGACCATTCACACCTAATGCTGGCAATGCACGAGCACTGCCAAAAGGCCAAGGGAGGCGCTTAGAATCCGGCTTGTGCGCAAAGCTTTCAGACTGCCAGAGGACCGCAGCTATGGTAAACCCGCTTGCTCATTTGACGTTAGCTGTCGCCTGCAAGAACTTCACCCGCATCTGGTTTATGCTGCTACCTGTTGTTAGGAGACAACAAGGGCACATGTAGCAAATGCTTTTTCCTGTTTCATTTTGCTAGGCCACGCTCTTCTGTGGCTCTTTAGTGCTTGCCAAACTGCTATGTGCGTGCTGCTGCTTCCATCTGACAAGGAGCACAACCTTCTGACAGCAGCTTTCAACTTGCCTAAGAAAGAGCTTGGCCATTTAGATGTGCTGAAAACCCGTGTGTGTGTAAGGTGCAGGTGCAAGCTCCTGACAAAGCTTTTCTCCAGGTTCAGTTTCTCCCTGCCAGACACATTGGAAATGTTTTCCTCTGGCATTCGCACCAAGAGTCGCAGATTGCTTAACTGAGGAGCTCTGAGAATGGAACGGCAAGAGGTGTTCCGCTTTCGTCATAAACAGTGCTCCAGAGCGCTTGGCAACGGGCACAACGAAACGTGTGTGCGGGATAGTGACCATTCACGCCTAGTGCTGGCAATGCAGGAGCACTGCCAAAAGGCCAAGGAATCGGCGTAGCATCCGGCTTGTGTGCAAAGCTTTCAGACTGCCAGAGGACCGCAGCTGTGGTAAGCCCGCTTGCTCATTTGACGTTAGCTGTCGCCTGCAAGAACTTCACCCGCATCTGGTTTATGCTGCTACCTGTTGTTAGGCGACAACAAGGGCACATGTAGCAAATGCTTTTTCCTGTTTCATTTTGCTAGGCCACGCTCTTCTGTGGCTCTTTAGTGCTTGCCAAACTGCTATGTGCGTGCTGCTGCTTCCATCTGACAAGGAGCACAACCTTCTGACAGCAGCTTTCAACTTGCCTAAGAAAGAGCTTGGCCATTTAGATGTGCTGCAAATCTGTGTGTGTGTAAGGTACAGGTGCAAGCTCCTGACAAAGGTGTTCTCCAGGTTCAGTTTCTCCCTGCCAGACGCATTGGAAATGTTTTCCTCTGGCATTCGCAGCAAGAGTCGCAGATTGCTTAACTGAGGAGCTCTGAGAATGGAACGGCAAGAGGTGTTCCGCTTTCGTCATAAACAGTGCTCCAGAGCGCTTGGCAACGGGCACAACGAAACGTGTGTGCGGGATAGTGACCATTCACACCTAGTGCTGGCAATGCACGAGCACTGCCAAAAGGCCAAGGGAGGCGCTTAGAATCCGGCTTGTGCGCAAAGCTTTCAGACTGCCAGAGGACCGCAGCTATGGTAAACCCGCTTGCTCATTTGACGTTAGCTGTCGCCTGCAAGAACTTCACCCGCATCTGGTTTATGCTGCTACTTGTTGTTAGGCGACAACAAGGGCACATGTAGCAAATGCTTTTTCCTGTTTCATTTTGCTAGGCCACGCTCTTCTGTGGCTCTTTAGTGCTTGCCAAACTGCTATGTGCGTGCTGCTGCTTCCATCTGACAAGGAGCACAACCTTCTGACAGCAGCTTTCAACTTGCCTAAGAAAGAGCTTGGCCATTTAGATGTGCTGAAAACCCGTGTGTGTGTAAGGTGCAGGTGCAAGCTCCTGACAAAGCTTTTCTCCAGGTTCAGTTTCTCCCTGCCAGACACATTGGAAATGTTTTCCTCTGGCATTCGAAGCAAGAGTCGCAGATTGCTTAACTGAGGAGCTCTGAGAATGGAACGGCAAGAGGTGTTCCGCTTTCGTCATAAACAGTGCTCCAGAGCGCTTGGCAACGGGCACAACGAAACGTGTGTGCGGGATAGTGACCATTCACGCCTAGTGCTGGCAATGCAGGAGCACTGCCAAAAGGCCAAGGAATCGGCGTAGCATCCGGCTTGTGTGCAAAGCTTTCAGACTGCCAGAGGACCGCAGCTGTGGTAAGCCCGCTTGCTCATTTGACGTTAGCTGTCGCCTGCAAGAACTTCACCCGCATCTGGTTTATGCTGCTACCTGTTGTTAGGCGACAACAAGGGCACATGTAGCAAATGCTTTTTCCTGTTTCATTTTGCTAGGCCACGCTCTTCTGTGGCTCTTTAGTGCTTGCCAAACTGCTATGTGCGTGCTGCTGCTTCCATCTGACAAGGAGCACAACCTTCTGACAGCAGCTTTCAACTTGCCTAAGGAAGAGCTTGGCCATTTAGATGTGCTGCAAATCTGTGTGTGTGTAAGGTACAGGTGCAAGCTCCTGACAAAGGTGTTCTCCAGGTTCAGTTTCTCCCTGCCAGACGCATTGGAAATGTTTTCCTCTGGCATTTGCAGCAAGAGTCGCAGATTGCTTAACTGAGGAGCTCTGAGAATGGAACGGCAAGAGGTGTTCCGCTTTCGTCATAAACAGTGCTCCAGAGCGCTTGGCAACGGGCACAACGAAAACGTGTGTGCGGGATAGTGACCATTCACGCCTAGTGCTGGCAATGCACGAGCACTGCCAAAAGGCCAAGGGAGGCGCTTAGCATCCGGCTTGTGCGCAAAGCTTTCAGACTGCCAGAGGACCGCAGCTATGGTAAACCCGCTTGCTCATTTGACGTTAGCTGTCGCCTGCAAGAACTTCACCCGCATCTGGTTTATGCTGCTACCTGTTGTTAGGAGACAACAAGGGCACATGTAGCAAATGCTTTTTCCTGTTTCATTTTGCTAGGCCACGCTCTTCTGTGGCTCTTTAGTGCTTGCCAAACTGCTATGTGCGTGCTGCTGCTTCCATCTGACAAGGAGCACAACCTTCTGACAGCAGCTTTCAACTTGCCTAAGAAAGAGCTTGGCCATTTAGATGTGCTGCAAATCTGTGTGTGTGTAAGGTGCAGGTGCAAGCTCCTGACAATGGTGTTCTCCAGGTTCAGTTTCTATCTGCCAGACGCATTGGAAATGTTTTCCTCTGGCATTCGCACCAAGAGTCGTAGATTGCTTAACTGAGGAGCTCTGAGAATGGAACGGCAAGAGGTGTTCCGCTTTCGTCATAAACAGTGCTCCAGAGCGCTTGGCAACGGGCACAACGAAACGTGTGTGCGGGATAGTGACCATTCACACCTAGTGCTGGCAATGCACGAGCACTGCCAAAAGGCCAAGGGAGGGGCTTATAATCCGGCTTGTGCGCAAAGCTTTCAGACTGCCAGAGGACCGCAGCTATGGTAAACCCGCTTGCTCATTTGACGTTAGCTGTCGCCTGCAAGAACTTCACCCGCATCTGGTTTATGCTGCTACCTGTTGTTAGGCGACAACAAGGGCACATGTAGCAAATGCTTTTTCCTGTTTCATTTTGCTAGGCCACGCTCTTCTGTGGCTCTTTAGTGCTTGCCAAACTGCTATGTGCGTGCTGCTGCTTCCATCTGACAAGGAGCACAACCTTCTGACAGCAGCTTTCAACTTGCCTAAGAAAGAGCTTGGCCATTTAGATGTGCTGCAAATCTGTGTGTGTGTAAGGTACAGGTGCAAGCTCCTGACAAAGGTGTTCTCCAGGTTCAGTTTCTCCCTGCCAGACACATTGGAAATGTTTTCCTCTGGCATTCGCAGCAAGAGTCGCAGATTGCTTAACTGAGGAGCTCTGAGAATGGAACGGCAAGAGGTGTTCCGCTTTCGTCATAAACAGTGCTCCAGAGCGCTTGGCAACGGGCACAACGAAACGTGTGTGCGGGATAGTGACCATTCACACCTAGTGCTGGCAATGCACGAGCACTGCCAAAAGGCCAAGGGAGGCGCTTAGAATCCGGCTTGTGCGCAAAGCTTTCAGACTGCCAGAGGACCGCAGCTATGGTAAACCCGCTTGCTCATTTGACGTTAGCTGTCGCCTGCAAGAACTTCACCCGCATCTGGTTTATGCTGCTACCTGTTGTTAGGCGACAACAAGGGCACATGTAGCAAATGCTTTTTCCTGTTTCATTTTGCTAGGCCACGCTCTTCTGTGGCTCTTTAGTGCTTGCCAAACTGCTATGTGCGTGCTGCTGCTTCCATCTGACAAGGAGCACAACCTTCTGACAGCAGCTTTCAACTTGCCTAAGGAAGAGCTTGGCCATTTAGATGTGCTGCAAATCTGTGTGTGTGTAAGGTGCAGGTGCAAGCTCCTGACAATGGTGTTCTCCAGGTTCAGTTTCTATCTGCCAGACGCATTGGAAATGTTTTCCTCTGGCATTCGCACCAAGAGTCGTAGATTGCTTAACTGAGGAGCTCTGAGAATGGAACGGCAAGAGGTGTTCCGCTTTCGTCATAAACAGTGCTCCAGAGCGCTTGGCAACGGGCACAACGAAACGTGTGTGCGGGATAGTGACCATTCACACCTAGTGCTGGCAATGCACGAGCACTGCCAAAAGGCCAAGGGAGGGGCTTAGAATCCGGCTTGTGCGCAAAGCTTTCAGACTGCCAGAGGACCGCAGCTGTGGTAAGCCCGCTTGCTCATTTGACGTTAGCTGTCGCCTGCAAGAACTTCACCCGCATCTGGTTTATGCTGCTACCTGTTGTTAGGCGACAACAAGGGCACATGTAGCAAATGCTTTTTCCTGTTTCATTTTGCTAGGCCACGCTCTTCTGTGGCTCTTTAGTGCTTGCCAAACTGCTATGTGCGTGCTGCTGCTTCCATCTGACAAGGAGCACAACCTTCTGACAGCAGCTTTCAACTTGCCTAAGAAAGAGCTTGGCCATTTAGATGTGCTGCAAATCTGTGTGTGTGTAAGGTACAGGTGCAAGCTCCTGACAAAGGTGTTCTCCAGGTTCAGTTTCTCCCTGCCAGACGCATTGGAAATGTTTTCCTCTGGCATTCGAAGCAAGAGTCGCAGATTGCTTAACTGAGGAGCTCTGAGAATGGAACGGCAAGAGGTGTTCCGCTTTCGTCATAAACAGTGCTCCAGAGCGCTTGGCAACGGGCACAACGAAACGTGTGTGCGGGATAGTGACCATTCACACCTAGTGCTGGCAATGCACGAGCACTGCCAAAAGGCCAAAAGAGGCGCTTTGAATCCGGCTTGTGCGCAAAGCTTTCAGACTGCCAGAGGACCGCAGCTATGGTAAACCCGCTTGCTCATTTGACGTTAGCTGTCGCCTGCAAGAACTTCACCCGCATCTGGTTTATGCTGCTACCTGTTGTTAGGCGACAACAAGGGCACATGTAGCAAATGCTTTTTCCTGTTTCATTTTGCTAGGCCACGCTCTTCTGTGGCTCTTTAGTGCTTGCCAAACTGCTATGTGCGTGCTGCTGCTTCCATCTGACAAGGAGCACAACCTTCTGACAGCAGCTTTCAACTTGCCTAAGAAAGAGCTTGGCCATTTAGATGTGCTGCAAATCTGTGTGTGTGTAAGGTGCAGGTGCAAGCTCCTGACAATGGTGTTCTCCAGGTTCAGTTTCTATCTGCCAGACGCATTGGAAATGTTTTCCTCTGGCATTCGCACCAAGAGTCGTAGATTGCTTAACTGAGGAGCTCTGAGAATGGAACGGCAAGAGGTGTTCCGCTTTCGTCATAAACAGTGCTCCAGAGCGCTTGGCAACGGGCACAACGAAACGTGTGTGCGGGATAGTGACCATTCACACCTAGTGCTGGCAATGCACGAGCACTGCCAAAAGGCCAAGGGAGGGGCTTAGAATCCGGCTTGTGCGCAAAGCTTTCAGACTGCCAGAGGACCGCAGCTATGGTAAACCCGCTTGCTCATTTGATGTTAGCTGTCGCCTGCAAGAACTTCACCCGCATCTGGTTTATGCTGCTACCTGTTGTTAGGCGACAACAAGGGCACATGTAGCAAATGCTTTTTCCTGTTTCATTTTGCTAGGCCACGCTCTTCTGTGGCTCTTTAGTGCTTGCCAAACTGCTATGTGCGTGCTGCTGCTTCCATCTGACAAGGAGCACAACCTTCTGACAGCAGCTTTCAACTTGCCTAAGAAAGAGCTTGGCTATTTAGATGTGCTGAAAACCCGTGTGTGTGTAAGTTGCAGGTGCAAGCTCCTGACAAAGGTGTTCTCCAGGTTCAGTTTCTCCCTGCCAGACGCATTGGAAATGTTTTCCTCTGGCATTCGAAGCAAGAGTCGCAGATTGCTTAACTGAGGAGCTCTGAGAATGGAACGGCAAGAGGTGTTCCGCTTTCGTCATAAACAGTGCTCCAGAGCGCTTGGCAACGGGCACAACGAAACGTGTGTGCGGGATAGTGACCATTCACGCCTAGTGCTGGCAATGCAGGAGCACTGCCAAAAGGCCAAGGAAGGGGCGTAGCATCCGGCTTGTGCGCAAAGCTTTCAGACTGCCAGAGGACCGCAGCTATGGTAAACCCGCTTGCTCATTTGACGTTAGCTGTCGCCTGCAAGAACTTCACCCGCATCTGGTTTATGCTGCTACCTGTTGTTAGGCGACAACAAGGGCACATGTAGCAAATGCTTTTTCCTGTTTCATTTTGCTAGGCCACGCTCTTCTGTGGCTCTTTAGTGCTTGCCAAACTGCTATGTGCGTGCTGCTGCTTCCATCTGACAAGGAGCACAACCTTCTGACAGCAGCTTTCAACTTGCCTAAGGAAGAGCTTGGCCATTTAGATGTGCTGCAAATCTGTGTGTGTGTAAGGTGCAGGTGCAAGCTCCTGACAATGGTGTTCTCCAGGTTCAGTTTCTATCTGCCAGACGCATTGGAAATGTTTTCCTCTGGCATTCGCACCAAGAGTCGTAGATTGCTTAACTGAGGAGCTCTGAGAATGGAACGGCAAGAGGTGTTCCGCTTTCGTCATAAACAGTGCTCCAGAGCGCTTGGCAACGGGCACAACGAAACGTGTGTGCGGGATAGTGACCATTCACACCTAGTGCTGGCAATGCACGAGCACTGCCAAAAGGCCAAGGGAGGCGCTTAGAATCCGGCTTGTGCGCAAAGCTTTCAGACTGCCAGAGGACCGCAGCTATGGTAAACCCGCTTGCTCATTTGACGTTAGCTGTCGTCTGCAAGAACTTCACCCGCATCTGGTTTATGCTGCTACCTGTTGTTAGGAGACAACAAGGGCACATGTAGCAAATGCTTTTTCCTGTTTCATTTTGCTAGGCCACGCTCTTCTGTGGCTCTTTAGTGCTTGCCAAACTGCTATGTGCGTGCTGCTGCTTCCATCTGACAAGGAGCACAACCTTCTGACAGCAGCTTTCAACTTGCCTAAGAAAGAGCTTGGCCATTTAGATGTGCTGAAAACCCGTGTGTGTGTAAGTTGCAGGTGCAAGCTCCTGACAAAGGTGTTCTCCAGGTTCAGTTTCTCCCTGCCAGACGCATTGGAAATGTTTTCCTCTGGCATTCGAAGCAAGAGTCGCAGATTGCTTAACTGAGGAGCTCTGAGAATGGAACGGCAAGAGGTGTTCCGCTTTCGTCATAAACAGTGCTCCAGAGCGCTTGGCAACGGGCACAACGAAACGTGTGTGCGGGATAGTGACCATTCACGCCTAGTGCTGGCAATGCACGAGCACTGCCAAAAGGCCAAGGAATCGGCGTAGCATCCGGCTTGTGTGCAAAGCTTTCAGACTGCCAGAGGACCGCAGCTGTGGTAAGCCCGCTTGCTCATTTGACGTTAGCTGTCGCCTGCAAGAACTTCACCCGCATCTGGTTTATGCTGCTACCTGTTGTTAGGCGACAACAAGGGCACATGTAGCAAATGCTTTTTCCTGTTTCATTTTGCTAGGCCACGCTCTTCTGTGGCTCTTTAGTGCTTGCCAAACTGCTATGTGCGTGCTGCTGCTTCCATCTGACAAGGAGCACAACCTTCTGACAGCAGCTTTCAACTTGCCTAAGAAAGAGCTTGGCCATTTAGATGTGCTGCAAATCTGTGTGTGTGTAAGGTGCAGGTGCAAGCTCCTGACAAAGGTGTTCTCCAGGTTCAGTTTCTCCCTGCCAGACACATTGGAAATGTTTTCCTCTGGCATTCGCAGCAAGAGTCGCAGATTGCTTAACTGAGGAGCTCTGAGAATGGAACGGCAAGAGGTGTTCCGCTTTCGTCATAAACAGTGCTCCAGAGCGCTTGGCAACGGGCACAACGAAACGTGTGTGCGGGATAGTGACCATTCACACCTAGTGCTGGCAATGCACGAGCACTGCCAAAAGGCCAAGGGAGGCGCTTAGAATCCGGCTTGTGCGCAAAGCTTTCAGACTGCCAGAGGACCGCAGCTATGGTAAACCCGCTTGCTCATTTGACGTTAGCTGTCGCCTGCAAGAACTTCACCCGCATCTGGTTTATGCTGCTACCTGTTGTTAGGCGACAACAAGGGCACATGTAGCAAATGCTTTTTCCTGTTTCATTTTGCTAGGCCACGCTCTTCTGTGGCTCTTTAGTGCTTGCCAAACTGCTATGTGCGTGCTGCTGCTTCCATCTGACAAGGAGCACAACCTTCTGACAGCAGCTTTCAACTTGCCTAAGAAAGAGCTTGGCCATTTAGATGTGCTGCAAATCTGTGTGTGTGTAAGGTGCAGGTGCAAGCTCCTGACAATGGTGTTCTCCAGGTTCAGTTTCTATCTGCCAGACGCATTGGAAATGTTTTCCTCTGGCATTCGCACCAAGAGTCGTAGATTGCTTAACTGAGGAGCTCTGAGAATGGAACGGCAAGAGGTGTTCCGCTTTCGTCATAAACAGTGCTCCAGAGCGCTTGGCAACGGGCACAACGAAACGTGTGTGCGGGATAGTGACCATTCACGCCTAGTGCTGGCAATGCAGGAGCACTGCCAAAAGGCCAAGGAATCGGCGTAGCATCCGGCTTGTGTGCAAAGCTTTCAGACTGCCAGAGGACCGCAGCTGTGGTAAGCCCGCTTGCTCATTTGACGTTAGCTGTCGCCTGCAAGAACTTCACCCGCATCTGGTTTATGCTGCTACCTGTTGTTAGGAGACAACAAGGGCACATGTAGCAAATGCTTTTTCCTGTTTCATTTTGCTAGGCCACGCTCTTCTGTGGCTCTTTAGTGCTTGCCAAACTGCTATGTGCGTGCTGCTGCTTCCATCTGACAAGGAGCACAACCTTCTGACAGCAGCTTTCAACTTGCCTAAGAAAGAGCTTGGCCATTTAGATGTGCTGCAAATCTGTGTGTGTGTAAGGTGCAGGTGCAAGCTCCTGACAATGGTGTTCTCCAGGTTCAGTTTCTATCTGCCAGACGCATTGGAAATGTTTTCCTCTGGCATTCGCACCAAGAGTCGTAGATTGCTTAACTGAGGAGCTCTGAGAATGGAACGGCAAGAGGTGTTCCGCTTTCGTCATAAACAGTGCTCCAGAGCGCTTGGCAACGGGCACAACGAAACGTGTGTGCGGGATAGTGACCATTCACACCTAGTGCTGGCAATGCACGAGCACTGCCAAAAGGCCAAGGGAGGGGCTTAGAATCCGGCTTGTGCGCAAAGCTTTCAGACTGCCAGAGGACCGCAGCTATGGTAAACCCGCTTGCTCATTTGACGTTAGCTGTCGCCTGCAAGAACTTCACCCGCATCTGGTTTATGCTGCTACCTGTTGTTAGGCGACAACAAGGGCACATGTAGCAAATGCTTTTTCCTGTTTCATTTTGCTAGGCCACGCTCTTCTGTGGCTCTTTAGTGCTTGCCAAACTGCTATGTGCGTGCTGCTGCT
This sequence comes from Poecile atricapillus, assembly GCF_030490865.1. Lineage (NCBI taxonomy): Eukaryota > Metazoa > Chordata > Aves > Passeriformes > Paridae > Poecile > Poecile atricapillus. The sequence continues at coordinate 1,281,742 of NC_081256.1, read as the reverse complement.
TCCATCTGACAAGGAGCACAACCTTCTGACAGCAGCTTTCAACTTGCCTAAGAAAGAGCTTGGCTATTTAGATGTGCTGAAAACCCGTGTGTGTGTAAGGTACAGGTGCAAGCTCCTGACAAAGGTGTTCTCCAGGTTCAGTTTCTATCTGCCAGACGCATTGGAAATGTTTTCCTCTGGCATTCGAAGCAAGAGTCGCAGATTGCTTAACTGAGGAGCTCTGAGAATGGAACGGCAAGAGGTGTTCCGCTTTCGTCATAAACAGTGCTCCAGAGCGCTTGGCAACGGGCACAACGAAACGTGTGTGCGGGATAGTGACCATTCACGCCTAGTGCTGGCAATGCAGGAGCACTGCCAAAAGGCCAAGGAAGGGGCGTAGCATCCGGCTTGTGTGCAAAGCTTTCAGACTGCCAGAGGACCGCAGCTGTGGTAAGCCCGCTTGCTCATTTGACGTTAGCTGTCGCCTGCAAGAACTTCACCCGCATCTGGTTTATGCTGCTACCTGTTGTTAGGCGACAACAAGGGCACATGTAGCAAATGCTTTTTCCTGTTTCATTTTGCTAGGCCACGCTCTTCTGTGGCTCTTTAGTGCTTGCCAAACTGCTATGTGCGTGCTGCTGCTTCCATCTGACAAGGAGCACAACCTTCTGACAGCAGCTTTCAACTTGCCTAAGAAAGAGCTTGGCCATTTAGATGTGCTGCAAATCTGTGTGTGTGTAAGGTGCAGGTGCAAGCTCCTGACAATGGTGTTCTCCAGGTTCAGTTTCTATCTGCCAGACGCATTGGAAATGTTTTCCTCTGGCATTCGCACCAAGAGTCGTAGATTGCTTAACTGAGGAGCTCTGAGAATGGAACGGCAAGAGGTGTTCCGCTTTCGTCATAAACAGTGCTCCAGAGCGCTTGGCAACGGGCACAACGAAACGTGTGTGCGGGATAGTGACCATTCACACCTAGTGCTGGCAATGCACGAGCACTGCCAAAAGGCCAAGGGAGGGGCTTAGAATCCGGCTTGTGCGCAAAGCTTTCAGACTGCCAGAGGACCGCAGCTATGGTAAACCCGCTTGCTCATTTGACGTTAGCTGTCGCCTGCAAGAACTTCACCCGCATCTGGTTTATGCTGCTACCTGTTGTTAGGCGACAACAAGGGCACATGTAGCAAATGCTTTTTCCTGTTTCATTTTGCTAGGCCACGCTCTTCTGTGGCTCTTTAGTGCTTGCCAAACTGCTATGTGCGTGCTGCTGCTTCCATCTGACAAGGAGCACAACCTTCTGACAGCAGCTTTCAACTTGCCTAAGAAAGAGCTTGGCCATTTAGATGTGCTGCAAATCTGTGTGTGTGTAAGGTACAGGTGCAAGCTCCTGACAAAGGTGTTCTCCAGGTTCAGTTTCTCCCTGCCAGACACATTGGAAATGTTTTCCTCTGGCATTCGCAGCAAGAGTCGCAGATTGCTTAACTGAGGAGCTCTGAGAATGGAACGGCAAGAGGTGTTCCGCTTTCGTCATAAACAGTGCTCCAGAGCGCTTGGCAACGGGCACAACGAAACGTGTGTGCGGGATAGTGACCATTCACACCTAGTGCTGGCAATGCACGAGCACTGCCAAAAGGCCAAGGGAGGCGCTTTGAATCCGGCTTGTGCGCAAAGCTTTCAGACTGCCAGAGGACCGCAGCTATGGTAAACCCGCTTGCTCATTTGACGTTAGCTGTCGCCTGCAAGAACTTCACCCGCATCTGGTTTATGCTGCTACCTGTTGTTAGGCGACAACAAGGGCACATGTAGCAAATGCTTTTTCCTGTTTCATTTTGCTAGGCCACGCTCTTCTGTGGCTCTTTAGTGCTTGCCAAACTGCTATGTGCGTGCTGCTGCTTCCATCTGACAAGGAGCACAACCTTCTGACAGCAGCTTTCAACTTGCCTAAGGAAGAGCTTGGCCATTTAGATGTGCTGCAAATCTGTGTGTGTGTAAGGTGCAGGTGCAAGCTCCTGACAATGGTGTTCTCCAGGTTCAGTTTCTATCTGCCAGACGCATTGGAAATGTTTTCCTCTGGCATTCGCACCAAGAGTCGTAGATTGCTTAACTGAGGAGCTCTGAGAATGGAACGGCAAGAGGTGTTCCGCTTTCGTCATAAACAGTGCTCCAGAGCGCTTGGCAACGGGCACAACGAAACGTGTGTGCGGGATAGTGACCATTCACACCTAGTGCTGGCAATGCACGAGCACTGCCAAAAGGCCAAGGGAGGGGCTTAGAATCCGGCTTGTGCGCAAAGCTTTCAGACTGCCAGAGGACCGCAGCTGTGGTAAGCCCGCTTGCTCATTTGACGTTAGCTGTCGCCTGCAAGAACTTCACCCGCATCTGGTTTATGCTGCTACCTGTTGTTAGGCGACAACAAGGGCACATGTAGCAAATGCTTTTTCCTGTTTCATTTTGCTAGGCCACGCTCTTCTGTGGCTCTTTAGTGCTTGCCAAACTGCTATGTGCGTGCTGCTGCTTCCATCTGACAAGGAGCACAACCTTCTGACAGCAGCTTTCAACTTGCCTAAGAAAGAGCTTGGCCATTTAGATGTGCTGCAAATCTGTGTGTGTGTAAGGTACAGGTGCAAGCTCCTGACAAAGGTGTTCTCCAGGTTCAGTTTCTCCCTGCCAGACGCATTGGAAATGTTTTCCTCTGGCATTCGAAGCAAGAGTCGCAGATTGCTTAACTGAGGAGCTCTGAGAATGGAACGGCAAGAGGTGTTCCGCTTTCGTCATAAACAGTGCTCCAGAGCGCTTGGCAACGGGCACAACGAAACGTGTGTGCGGGATAGTGACCATTCACACCTAGTGCTGGCAATGCACGAGCACTGCCAAAAGGCCAAGGGAGGCGCTTTGAATCCGGCTTGTGCGCAAAGCTTTCAGACTGCCAGAGGACCGCAGCTATGGTAAACCCGCTTGCTCATTTGACGTTAGCTGTCGCCTGCAAGAACTTCACCCGCATCTGGTTTATGCTGCTACCTGTTGTTAGGCGACAACAAGGGCACATGTAGCAAATGCTTTTTCCTGTTTCATTTTGCTAGGCCACGCTCTTCTGTGGCTCTTTAGTGCTTGCCAAACTGCTATGTGCGTGCTGCTGCTTCCATCTGACAAGGAGCACAACCTTCTGACAGCAGCTTTCAACTTGCCTAAGAAAGAGCTTGGCCATTTAGATGTGCTGCAAATCTGTGTGTGTGTAAGGTGCAGGTGCAAGCTCCTGACAATGGTGTTCTCCAGGTTCAGTTTCTATCTGCCAGACGCATTGGAAATGTTTTCCTCTGGCATTCGCACCAAGAGTCGTAGATTGCTTAACTGAGGAGCTCTGAGAATGGAACGGCAAGAGGTGTTCCGCTTTCGTCATAAACAGTGCTCCAGAGCGCTTGGCAACGGGCACAACGAAACGTGTGTGCGGGATAGTGACCATTCACACCTAGTGCTGGCAATGCACGAGCACTGCCAAAAGGCCAAGGGAGGGGCTTAGAATCCGGCTTGTGCGCAAAGCTTTCAGACTGCCAGAGGACCGCAGCTATGGTAAACCCGCTTGCTCATTTGATGTTAGCTGTCGCCTGCAAGAACTTCACCCGCATCTGGTTTATGCTGCTACCTGTTGTTAGGCGACAACAAGGGCACATGTAGCAAATGCTTTTTCCTGTTTCATTTTGCTAGGCCACGCTCTTCTGTGGCTCTTTAGTGCTTGCCAAACTGCTATGTGCGTGCTGCTGCTTCCATCTGACAAGGAGCACAACCTTCTGACAGCAGCTTTCAACTTGCCTAAGAAAGAGCTTGGCTATTTAGATGTGCTGAAAACCCGTGTGTGTGTAAGTTGCAGGTGCAAGCTCCTGACAAAGGTGTTCTCCAGGTTCAGTTTCTCCCTGCCAGACGCATTGGAAATGTTTTCCTCTGGCATTCGAAGCAAGAGTCGCAGATTGCTTAACTGAGGAGCTCTGAGAATGGAACGGCAAGAGGTGTTCCGCTTTCGTCATAAACAGTGCTCCAGAGCGCTTGGCAACGGGCACAACGAAACGTGTGTGCGGGATAGTGACCATTCACGCCTAGTGCTGGCAATGCAGGAGCACTGCCAAAAGGCCAAGGAAGGGGCGTAGCATCCGGCTTGTGCGCAAAGCTTTCAGACTGCCAGAGGACCGCAGCTATGGTAAACCCGCTTGCTCATTTGACGTTAGCTGTCGCCTGCAAGAACTTCACCCGCATCTGGTTTATGCTGCTACCTGTTGTTAGGCGACAACAAGGGCACATGTAGCAAATGCTTTTTCCTGTTTCATTTTGCTAGGCCACGCTCTTCTGTGGCTCTTTAGTGCTTGCCAAACTGCTATGTGCGTGCTGCTGCTTCCATCTGACAAGGAGCACAACCTTCTGACAGCAGCTTTCAACTTGCCTAAGGAAGAGCTTGGCCATTTAGATGTGCTGCAAATCTGTGTGTGTGTAAGGTGCAGGTGCAAGCTCCTGACAATGGTGTTCTCCAGGTTCAGTTTCTATCTGCCAGACGCATTGGAAATGTTTTCCTCTGGCATTCGCACCAAGAGTCGTAGATTGCTTAACTGAGGAGCTCTGAGAATGGAACGGCAAGAGGTGTTCCGCTTTCGTCATAAACAGTGCTCCAGAGCGCTTGGCAACGGGCACAACGAAACGTGTGTGCGGGATAGTGACCATTCACACCTAGTGCTGGCAATGCACGAGCACTGCCAAAAGGCCAAGGGAGGCGCTTAGAATCCGGCTTGTGCGCAAAGCTTTCAGACTGCCAGAGGACCGCAGCTATGGTAAACCCGCTTGCTCATTTGATGTTAGCTGTCGTCTGCAAGAACTTCACCCGCATCTGGTTTATGCTGCTACCTGTTGTTAGGCGACAACAAGGGCACATGTAGCAAATGCTTTTTCCTGTTTCATTTTGCTAGGCCACGCTCTTCTGTGGCTCTTTAGTGCTTGCCAAACTGCTATGTGCGTGCTGCTGCTTCCATCTGACAAGGAGCACAACCTTCTGACAGCAGCTTTCAACTTGCCTAAGAAAGAGCTTGGCTATTTAGATGTGCTGAAAACCCGTGTGTGTGTAAGTTGCAGGTGCAAGCTCCTGACAAAGGTGTTCTCCAGGTTCAGTTTCTCCCTGCCAGACGCATTGGAAATGTTTTCCTCTGGCATTCGAAGCAAGAGTCGCAGATTGCTTAACTGAGGAGCTCTGAGAATGGAACGGCAAGAGGTGTTCCGCTTTCGTCATAAACAGTGCTCCAGAGCGCTTGGCAACGGGCACAACGAAACGTGTGTGCGGGATAGTGACCATTCACGCCTAGTGCTGGCAATGCAGGAGCACTGCCAAAAGGCCAAGGAAGGGGCGTAGCATCCGGCTTGTGCGCAAAGCTTTCAGACTGCCAGAGGACCGCAGCTATGGTAAACCCGCTTGCTCATTTGACGTTAGCTGTCGCCTGCAAGAACTTCACCCGCATCTGGTTTATGCTGCTACCTGTTGTTAGGCGACAACAAGGGCACATGTAGCAAATGCTTTTTCCTGTTTCATTTTGCTAGGCCACGCTCTTCTGTGGCTCTTTAGTGCTTGCCAAACTGCTATGTGCGTGCTGCTGCTTCCATCTGACAAGGAGCACAACCTTCTGACAGCAGCTTTCAACTTGCCTAAGGAAGAGCTTGGCCATTTAGATGTGCTGCAAATCTGTGTGTGTGTAAGGTGCAGGTGCAAGCTCCTGACAATGGTGTTCTCCAGGTTCAGTTTCTATCTGCCAGACGCATTGGAAATGTTTTCCTCTGGCATTCGCACCAAGAGTCGTAGATTGCTTAACTGAGGAGCTCTGAGAATGGAACGGCAAGAGGTGTTCCGCTTTCGTCATAAACAGTGCTCCAGAGCGCTTGGCAACGGGCACAACGAAACGTGTGTGCGGGATAGTGACCATTCACACCTAGTGCTGGCAATGCACGAGCACTGCCAAAAGGCCAAGGGAGGCGCTTAGAATCCGGCTTGTGCGCAAAGCTTTCAGACTGCCAGAGGACCGCAGCTATGGTAAACCCGCTTGCTCATTTGACGTTAGCTGTCGTCTGCAAGAACTTCACCCGCATCTGGTTTATGCTGCTACCTGTTGTTAGGAGACAACAAGGGCACATGTAGCAAATGCTTTTTCCTGTTTCATTTTGCTAGGCCACGCTCTTCTGTGGCTCTTTAGTGCTTGCCAAACTGCTATGTGCGTGCTGCTGCTTCCATCTGACAAGGAGCACAACCTTCTGACAGCAGCTTTCAACTTGCCTAAGAAAGAGCTTGGCCATTTAGATGTGCTGAAAACCCGTGTGTGTGTAAGTTGCAGGTGCAAGCTCCTGACAAAGGTGTTCTCCAGGTTCAGTTTCTCCCTGCCAGACGCATTGGAAATGTTTTCCTCTGGCATTCGAAGCAAGAGTCGCAGATTGCTTAACTGAGGAGCTCTGAGAATGGAACGGCAAGAGGTGTTCCGCTTTCGTCATAAACAGTGCTCCAGAGCGCTTGGCAACGGGCACAACGAAACGTGTGTGCGGGATAGTGACCATTCACGCCTAGTGCTGGCAATGCACGAGCACTGCCAAAAGGCCAAGGAATCGGCGTAGCATCCGGCTTGTGTGCAAAGCTTTCAGACTGCCAGAGGACCGCAGCTGTGGTAAGCCCGCTTGCTCATTTGACGTTAGCTGTCGCCTGCAAGAACTTCACCCGCATCTGGTTTATGCTGCTACCTGTTGTTAGGCGACAACAAGGGCACATGTAGCAAATGCTTTTTCCTGTTTCATTTTGCTAGGCCACGCTCTTCTGTGGCTCTTTAGTGCTTGCCAAACTGCTATGTGCGTGCTGCTGCTTCCATCTGACAAGGAGCACAACCTTCTGACAGCAGCTTTCAACTTGCCTAAGAAAGAGCTTGGCCATTTAGATGTGCTGCAAATCTGTGTGTGTGTAAGGTACAGGTGCAAGCTCCTGACAAAGGTGTTCTCCAGGTTCAGTTTCTCCCTGCCAGACACATTGGAAATGTTTTCCTCTGGCATTCGCAGCAAGAGTCGCAGATTGCTTAACTGAGGAGCTCTGAGAATGGAACGGCAAGAGGTGTTCCGCTTTCGTCATAAACAGTGCTCCAGAGCGCTTGGCAACGGGCACAACGAAACGTGTGTGCGGGATAGTGACCATTCACACCTAGTGCTGGCAATGCACGAGCACTGCCAAAAGGCCAAGGGAGGCGCTTAGAATCCGGCTTGTGCGCAAAGCTTTCAGACTGCCAGAGGACCGCAGCTATGGTAAACCCGCTTGCTCATTTGACGTTAGCTGTCGCCTGCAAGAACTTCACCCGCATCTGGTTTATGCTGCTACCTGTTGTTAGGCGACAACAAGGGCACATGTAGCAAATGCTTTTTCCTGTTTCATTTTGCTAGGCCACGCTCTTCTGTGGCTCTTTAGTGCTTGCCAAACTGCTATGTGCGTGCTGCTGCTTCCATCTGACAAGGAGCACAACCTTCTGACAGCAGCTTTCAACTTGCCTAAGAAAGAGCTTGGCCATTTAGATGTGCTGCAAATCTGTGTGTGTGTAAGGTGCAGGTGCAAGCTCCTGACAATGGTGTTCTCCAGGTTCAGTTTCTATCTGCCAGACGCATTGGAAATGTTTTCCTCTGGCATTCGCACCAAGAGTCGTAGATTGCTTAACTGAGGAGCTCTGAGAATGGAACGGCAAGAGGTGTTCCGCTTTCGTCATAAACAGTGCTCCAGAGCGCTTGGCAACGGGCACAACGAAACGTGTGTGCGGGATAGTGACCATTCACGCCTAGTGCTGGCAATGCAGGAGCACTGCCAAAAGGCCAAGGAATCGGCGTAGCATCCGGCTTGTGTGCAAAGCTTTCAGACTGCCAGAGGAGCGCAGCTGTGGTAAGCCCGCTTGCTCATTTGACGTTAGCTGTCGCCTGCAAGAACTTCACCCGCATCTGGTTTATGCTGCTACCTGTTGTTAGGAGACAACAAGGGCACATGTAGCAAATGCTTTTTCCTGTTTCATTTTGCTAGGCCACGCTCTTCTGTGGCTCTTTAGTGCTTGCCAAACTGCTATGTGCGTGCTGCTGCTTCCATCTGACAAGGAGCACAACCTTCTGACAGCAGCTTTCAACTTGCCTAAGAAAGAGCTTGGCCATTTAGATGTGCTGCAAATCTGTGTGTGTGTAAGGTGCAGGTGCAAGCTCCTGACAATGGTGTTCTCCAGGTTCAGTTTCTATCTGCCAGACGCATTGGAAATGTTTTCCTCTGGCATTCGCACCAAGAGTCGTAGATTGCTTAACTGAGGAGCTCTGAGAATGGAACGGCAAGAGGTGTTCCGCTTTCGTCATAAACAGTGCTCCAGAGCGCTTGGCAACGGGCACAACGAAACGTGTGTGCGGGATAGTGACCATTCACACCTAGTGCTGGCAATGCACGAGCACTGCCAAAAGGCCAAGGGAGGGGCTTAGAATCCGGCTTGTGCGCAAAGCTTTCAGACTGCCAGAGGACCGCAGCTATGGTAAACCCGCTTGCTCATTTGACGTTAGCTGTCGCCTGCAAGAACTTCACCCGCATCTGGTTTATGCTGCTACCTGTTGTTAGGCGACAACAAGGGCACATGTAGCAAATGCTTTTTCCTGTTTCATTTTGCTAGGCCACGCTCTTCTGTGGCTCTTTAGTGCTTGCCAAACTGCTATGTGCGTGCTGCTGCTTCCATCTGACAAGGAGCACAACCTTCTGACAGCAGCTTTCAACTTGCCTAAGAAAGAGCTTGGCTATTTAGATGTGCTGAAAACCCGTGTGTGTGTAAGGTACAGGTGCAAGCTCCTGACAAAGGTGTTCTCCAGGTTCAGTTTCTATCTGCCAGACGCATTGGAAATGTTTTCCTCTGGCATTCGAAGCAAGAGTCGCAGATTGCTTAACTGAGGAGCTCTGAGAATGGAACGGCAAGAGGTGTTCCGCTTTCGTCATAAACAGTGCTCCAGAGCGCTTGGCAACGGGCACAACGAAACGTGTGTGCGGGATAGTGACCATTCACGCCTAGTGCTGGCAATGCAGGAGCACTGCCAAAAGGCCAAGGAAGGGGCGTAGCATCCGGCTTGTGTGCAAAGCTTTCAGACTGCCAGAGGACCGCAGCTGTGGTAAGCCCGCTTGCTCATTTGACGTTAGCTGTCGCCTGCAAGAACTTCACCCGCATCTGGTTTATGCTGCTACCTGTTGTTAGGCGACAACAAGGGCACATGTAGCAAATGCTTTTTCCTGTTTCATTTTGCTAGGCCACGCTCTTCTGTGGCTCTTTAGTGCTTGCCAAACTGCTATGTGCGTGCTGCTGCTTCCATCTGACAAGGAGCACAACCTTCTGACAGCAGCTTTCAACTTGCCTAAGAAAGAGCTTGGCCATTTAGATGTGCTGCAAATCTGTGTGTGTGTAAGGTGCAGGTGCAAGCTCCTGACAATGGTGTTCTCCAGGTTCAGTTTCTATCTGCCAGACGCATTGGAAATGTTTTCCTCTGGCATTCGCACCAAGAGTCGTAGATTGCTTAACTGAGGAGCTCTGAGAATGGAACGGCAAGAGGTGTTCCGCTTTCGTCATAAACAGTGCTCCAGAGCGCTTGGCAACGGGCACAACGAAACGTGTGTGCGGGATAGTGACCATTCACACCTAGTGCTGGCAATGCACGAGCACTGCCAAAAGGCCAAGGGAGGGGCTTAGAATCCGGCTTGTGCGCAAAGCTTTCAGACTGCCAGAGGACCGCAGCTATGGTAAACCCGCTTGCTCATTTGACGTTAGCTGTCGCCTGCAAGAACTTCACCCGCATCTGGTTTATGCTGCTACCTGTTGTTAGGCGACAACAAGGGCACATGTAGCAAATGCTTTTTCCTGTTTCATTTTGCTAGGCCACGCTCTTCTGTGGCTCTTTAGTGCTTGCCAAACTGCTATGTGCGTGCTGCTGCTTCCATCTGACAAGGAGCACAACCTTCTGACAGCAGCTTTCAACTTGCCTAAGAAAGAGCTTGGCTATTTAGATGTGCTGAAAACCCGTGTGTGTGTAAGGTACAGGTGCAAGCTCCTGACAAAGGTGTTCTCCAGGTTCAGTTTCTATCTGCCAGACGCATTGGAAATGTTTTCCTCTGGCATTCGAAGCAAGAGTCGCAGATTGCTTAACTGAGGAGCTCTGAGAATGGAACGGCAAGAGGTGTTCCGCTTTCGTCATAAACAGTGCTCCAGAGCGCTTGGCAACGGGCACAACGAAACGTGTGTGCGGGATAGTGACCATTCACGCCTAGTGCTGGCAATGCAGGAGCACTGCCAAAAGGCCAAGGAAGGGGCGTAGCATCCGGCTTGTGTGCAAAGCTTTCAGACTGCCAGAGGACCGCAGCTGTGGTAAGCCCGCTTGCTCATTTGACGTTAGCTGTCGCCTGCAAGAACTTCACCCGCATCTGGTTTATGCTGCTACCTGTTGTTAGGCGACAACAAGGGCACATGTAGCAAATGCTTTTTCCTGTTTCATTTTGCTAGGCCACGCTCTTCTGTGGCTCTTTAGTGCTTGCCAAACTGCTATGTGCGTGCTGCTGCTTCCATCTGACAAGGAGCACAACCTTCTGACAGCAGCTTTCAACTTGCCTAAGGAAGAGCTTGGCCATTTAGATGTGCTGCAAATCTGTGTGTGTGTAAGGTGCAGGTGCAAGCTCCTGACAATGGTGTTCTCCAGGTTCAGTTTCTATCTGCCAGACACATTGGAAATGTTTTCCTCTGGCATTCGCACCAAGAGTCGTAGATTGCTTAACTGAGGAGCTCTGAGAATGGAACGGCAAGAGGTGTTCCGCTTTCGTCATAAACAGTGCTCCAGAGCGCTTGGCAACGGGCACAACGAAACGTGTGTGCGGGATAGTGACCATTCACGCCTAGTGCTGGCAATGCACGAGCACTGCCAAAAGGCCAAGGGAGGCGCTTAGAATCCGGCTTGTGCGCAAAGCTTTCAGACTGCCAGAGGACCACAGCTATGGTAAACCCGCTTGCTCATTTGACGTTAGCTGTCGTCTGCAAGAACTTCACCCGCATCTGGTTTATGCTGCTACCTGTTGTTAGGAGACAACAAGGGCACATGTAGCAAATGCTTTTTCCTGTTTCATTTTGCTAGGCCACGCTCTTCTGTGGCTCTTTAGTGCTTGCCAAACTGCTATGTGCGTGCTGCTGCTTCCATCTGACAAGGAGCACAACCTTCTGACAGCAGCTTTCAACTTGCCTAAGAAAGAGCTTGGCCATTTAGATGTGCTGAAAACCCGTGTGTGTGTAAGTTGCAGGTGCAAGCTCCTGACAAAGGTGTTCTCCAGGTTCAGTTTCTCCCTGCCAGACGCATTGGAAATGTTTTCCTCTGGCATTCGAAGCAAGAGTCGCAGATTGCTTAACTGAGGAGCTCTGAGAATGGAACGGCAAGAGGTGTTCCGCTTTCGTCATAAACAGTGCTCCAGAGCGCTTGGCAACGGGCACAACGAAACGTGTGTGCGGGATAGTGACCATTCACGCCTAGTGCTGGCAATGCAGGAGCACTGCCAAAAGGCCAAGGAATCGGCGTAGCATCCGGCTTGTGTGCAAAGCTTTCAGACTGCCAGAGGACCGCAGCTGTGGTAAGCCCGCTTGCTCATTTGACGTTAGCTGTCGCCTGCAAGAACTTCACCCGCATCTGGTTTATGCTGCTACCTGTTGTTAGGCGACAACAAGGGCACATGTAGCAAATGCTTTTTCCTGTTTCATTTTGCTAGGCCACGCTCTTCTGTGGCTCTTTAGTGCTTGCCAAACTGCTATGTGCGTGCTGCTGCTTCCATCTGACAAGGAGCACAACCTTCTGACAGCAGCTTTCAACTTGCCTAAGAAAGAGCTTGGCCATTTAGATGTGCTGCAAATCTGTGTGTGTGTAAGGTGCAGGTGCAAGCTCCTGACAATGGTGTTCTCCAGGTTCAGTTTCTATCTGCCAGACACATTGGAAATGTTTTCCTCTGGCATTCGCACCAAGAGTCGTAGATTGCTTAACTGAGGAGCTCTGAGAATGGAACGGCAAGAGGTGTTCCGCTTTCGTCATAAACAGTGCTCCAGAGCGCTTGGCAACGGGCACAACGAAACGTGTGTGCGGGATAGTGACCATTCACGCCTAGTGCTGGCAATGCACGAGCACTGCCAAAAGGCCAAGGGAGGCGCTTAGAATCCGGCTTGTGCGCAAAGCTTTCAGACTGCCAGAGGACCGCAGCTATGGTAAACCCGCTTGCTCATTTGACGTTAGCTGTCGTCTGCAAGAACTTCACCCGCATCTGGTTTATGCTGCTACCTGTTGTTAGGAGACAACAAGGGCACATGTAGCAAATGCTTTTTCCTGTTTCATTTTGCTAGGCCACGCTCTTCTGTGGCTCTTTAGTGCTTGCCAAACTGCTATGTGCGTGCTGCTGCTTCCATCTGACAAGGAGCACAACCTTCTGACAGCAGCTTTCAACTTGCCTAAGAAAGAGCTTGGCCATTTAGATGTGCTGAAAACCCGTGTGTGTGTAAGTTGCAGGTGCAAGCTCCTGACAAAGGTGTTCTCCAGGTTCAGTTTCTCCCTGCCAGACGCATTGGAAATGTTTTCCTCTGGCATTCGAAGCAAGAGTCGCAGATTGCTTAACTGAGGAGCTCTGAGAATGGAACGGCAAGAGGTGTTCCGCTTTCGTCATAAACAGTGCTCCAGAGCGCTTGGCAACGGGCACAACGAAACGTGTGTGCGGGATAGTGACCATTCACGCCTAGTGCTGGCAATGCAGGAGCACTGCCAAAAGGCCAAGGAATCGGCGTAGCATCCGGCTTGTGTGCAAAGCTTTCAGACTGCCAGAGGACCGCAGCTGTGGTAAGCCCGCTTGCTCATTTGACGTTAGCTGTCGCCTGCAAGAACTTCACCCGCATCTGGTTTATGCTGCTACCTGTTGTTAGGCGACAACAAGGGCACATGTAGCAAATGCTTTTTCCTGTTTCATTTTGCTAGGCCACGCTCTTCTGTGGCTCTTTAGTGCTTGCCAAACTGCTATGTGCGTGCTGCTGCTTCCATCTGACAAGGAGCACAACCTTCTGACAGCAGCTTTCAACTTGCCTAAGGAAGAGCTTGGCCATTTAGATGTGCTGCAAATCTGTGTGTGTGTAAGGTGCAGGTGCAAGCTCCTGACAATGGTGTTCTCCAGGTTCAGTTTCTCCCTGCCAGACGCATTGGAAATGTTTTCCTCTGGCATTCGAAGCAAGAGTCGCAGATTGCTTAACTGAGGAGCTCTGAGAATGGAACGGCAAGAGGTGTTCCGCTTTCGTCATAAACAGTGCTCCAGAGCGCTTGGCAACGGGCACAACGAAACGTGTGTGCGGGATAGTGACCATTCACGCCTAGTGCTGGCAATGCAGGAGCACTGCCAAAAGGCCAAGGAATCGGCGTAGCATCCGGCTTGTGTGCAAAGCTTTCAGACTGCCAGAGGACCGCAGCTGTGGTAAGCCCGCTTGCTCATTTGACGTTAGCTGTCGCCTGCAAGAACTTCACCCGCATCTGGTTTATGCTGCTACCTGTTGTTAGGAGACAACAAGGGCACATGTAGCAAATGCTTTTTCCTGTTTCATTTTGCTAGGCCACGCTCTTCTGTGGCTCTTTAGTGCTTGCCAAACTGCTATGTGCGTGCTGCTGCTTCCATCTGACAAGGAGCACAACCTTCTGACAGCAGCTTTCAACTTGCCTAAGAAAGAGCTTGGCCATTTAGATGTGCTGCAAATCTGTGTGTGTGTAAGGTGCAGGTGCAAGCTCCTGACAATGGTGTTCTCCAGGTTCAGTTTCTATCTGCCAGACGCATTGGAAATGTTTTCCTCTGGCATTCGCACCAAGAGTCGTAGATTGCTTAACTGAGGAGCTCTGAGAATGGAACGGCAAGAGGTGTTCCGCTTTCGTCATAAACAGTGCTCCAGAGCGCTTGGCAACGGGCACAACGAAACGTGTGTGCGGGATAGTGACCATTCACACCTAGTGCTGGCAATGCACGAGCACTGCCAAAAGGCCAAGGGAGGGGCTTAGAATCCGGCTTGTGCGCAAAGCTTTCAGACTGCCAGAGGACCGCAGCTATGGTAAACCCGCTTGCTCATTTGACATTAGCTGTCGCCTGCAAGAACTTCACCCGCATCTGGTTTATGCTGCTACCTGTTGTTAGGCGACAACAAGGGCACATGTAGCAAATGCTTTTTCCTGTTTCATTTTGCTAGGCCACGCTCTTCTGTGGCTCTTTAGTGCTTGCCAAACTGCTATGTGCGTGCTGCTGCTTCCATCTGACAAGGAGCACAACCTTCTGACAGCAGCTTTCAACTTGCCTAAGAAAGAGCTTGGCCATTTAGATGTGCTGCAAATCTGTGTGTGTGTAAGTTGCAGGTGCAAGCTCCTGACAAAGGTGTTCTCCAGGTTCAGTTTCTCCCTGCCAGACGCATTGGAAATGTTTTCCTCTGGCATTCGAAGCAAGAGTCGCAGATTGCTTAACTGAGGAGCTCTGAGAATGGAACGGCAAGAGGTGTTCCGCTTTCGTCATAAACAGTGCTCCAGAGCGCTTGGCAACGGGCACAACGAAACGTGTGTGCGGGATAGTGACCATTCACGCCTAGTGCTGGCAATGCAGGAGCACTGCCAAAAGGCCAAGGAATCGGCGTAGCATCCGGCTTGTGTGCAAAGCTTTCAGACTGCCAGAGGACCGCAGCTGTGGTAAGCCCGCTTGCTCATTTGACGTTAGCTGTCGCCTGCAAGAACTTCACCCGCATCTGGTTTATGCTGCTACCTGTTGTTAGGCGACAACAAGGGCACATGTAGCAAATGCTTTTTCCTGTTTCATTTTGCTAGGCCACGCTCTTCTGTGGCTCTTTAGTGCTTGCCAAACTGCTATGTGCGTGCTGCTGCTTCCATCTGACAAGGAGCACAACCTTCTGACAGCAGCTTTCAACTTGCCTAAGAAAGAGCTTGGCCATTTAGATGTGCTGCAAATCTGTGTGTGTGTAAGGTACAGGTGCAAGCTCCTGACAAAGGTGTTCTCCAGGTTCAGTTTCTCCCTGCCAGACACATTGGAAATGTTTTCCTCTGGCATTCGCAGCAAGAGTCGCAGATTGCTTAACTGAGGAGCTCTGAGAATGGAACGGCAAGAGGTGTTCCGCTTTCGTCATAAACAGTGCTCCAGAGCGCTTGGCAACGGGCACAACGAAACGTGTGTGCGGGATAGTGACCATTCACGCCTAGTGCTGGCAATGCACGAGCACTGCCAAAAGGCCAAGGAAGGGGCGTAGCATCCGGCTTGTGTGCAAAGCTTTCAGACTGCCAGAGGACCGCAGCTATGGTAAACCCGCTTGCTCATTTGACGTTAGCTGTCGCCTGCAAGAACTTCACCCGCATCTGGTTTATGCTGCTACCTGTTGTTAGGCGACAACAAGGGCACATGTAGCAAATGCTTTTTCCTGTTTCATTTTGCTAGGCCACGCTCTTCTGTGGCTCTTTAGTGCTTGCCAAACTGCTATGTGCGTGCTGCTGCTTCCATCTGACAAGGAGCACAACCTTCTGACAGCAGCTTTCAACTTGCCTAAGGAAGAGCTTGGCCATTTAGATGTGCTGCAAATCTGTGTGTGTGTAAGGTGCAGGTGCAAGCTCCTGACAATGGTGTTCTCCAGGTTCAGTTTCTATCTGCCAGACGCATTGGAAATGTTTTCCTCTGGCATTCGCACCAAGAGTCGTAGATTGCTTAACTGAGGAGCTCTGAGAATGGAACGGCAAGAGGTGTTCCGCTTTCGTCATAAACAGTGCTCCAGAGCGCTTGGCAACGGGCACAACGAAACGTGTGTGCGGGATAGTGACCATTCACGCCTAGTGCTGGCAATGCACGAGCACTGCCAAAAGGCCAAGGGAGGCGCTTAGAATCCGGCTTGTGCGCAAAGCTTTCAGACTGCCAGAGGACCGCAGCTATGGTAAACCCGCTTGCTCATTTGACGTTAGCTGTCGTCTGCAAGAACTTCACCCGCATCTGGTTTATGCTGCTACCTGTTGTTAGGCGACAACAAGGGCACATGTAGCAAATGCTTTTTCCTGTTTCATTTTGCTAGGCCACGCTCTTCTGTGGCTCTTTAGTGCTTGCCAAACTGCTATGTGCGTGCTGCTGCTTCCATCTGACAAGGAGCACAACCTTCTGACAGCAGCTTTCAACTTGCCTAAGGAAGAGCTTGGCCATTTAGATGTGCTGCAAATCTGTGTGTGTGTAAGGTGCAGGTGCAAGCTCCTGACAATGGTGTTCTCCAGGTTCAGTTTCTATCTGCCAGACGCATTGGAAATGTTTTCCTCTGGCATTCGCACCAAGAGTCGTAGATTGCTTAACTGAGGAGCTCTGAGAATGGAACGGCAAGAGGTGTTCCGCTTTCGTCATAAACAGTGCTCCAGAGCGCTTGGCAACGGGCACAACGAAACGTGTGTGCGGGATAGTGACCATTCACGCCTAGTGCTGGCAATGCACGAGCACTGCCAAAAGGCCAAGGGAGGCGCTTAGAATCCGGCTTGTGCGCAAAGCTTTCAGACTGCCAGAGGACCGCAGCTATGGTAAACCCGCTTGCTCATTTGACGTTAGCTGTCGTCTGCAAGAACTTCACCCGCATCTGGTTTATGCTGCTACCTGTTGTTAGGCGACAACAAGGGCACATGTAGCAAATGCTTTTTCCTGTTTCATTTTGCTAGGCCACGCTCTTCTGTGGCTCTTTAGTGCTTGCCAAACTGCTATGTGCGTGCTGCTGCTTCCATCTGACAAGGAGCACAACCTTCTGACAGCAGCTTTCAACTTGCCTAAGAAAGAGCTTGGCCATTTAGATGTGCTGCAAATCTGTGTGTGTGTAAGGTACAGGTGCAAGCTCCTGACAAAGGTGTTCTCCAGGTTCAGTTTCTCCCTGCCAGACGCATTGGAAATGTTTTCCTCTGGCATTCGAAGCAAGAGTCGCAGATTGCTTAACTGAGGAGCTCTGAGAATGGAACGGCAAGAGGTGTTCCGCTTTCGTCATAAACAGTGCTCCAGAGCGCTTGGCAACGGGCACAACGAAACGTGTGTGCGGGATAGTGACCATTCACGCCTAGTGCTGGCAATGCACGAGCACTGCCAAAAGGCCAAGGAATCGGCGTAGCATCCGGCTTGTGTGCAAAGCTTTCAGACTGCCAGAGGACCGCAGCTGTGGTAAGCCCGCTTGCTCATTTGACGTTAGCTGTCGCCTGCAAGAACTTCACCCGCATCTGGTTTATGCTGCTACCTGTTGTTAGGCGACAACAAGGGCACATGTAGCAAATGCTTTTTCCTGGCCCATTTTGCTAGGCCACGCTCTTCTGTGGCTCTTTAGTGCTTGCCAAACTGCTATGTGCGTGCTGCTGCTTCCATCTGACAAGGAGCACAACCTTCTGACAGCAGCTTTCAACTTGCCTAAGAAAGAGCTTGGCCATTTAGATGTGCTGCAAATCTGTGTGTGTGTAAGGTACAGGTGCAAGCTCCTGACAAAGGTGTTCTCCAGGTTCAGTTTCTCCCTGCCAGACACATTGGAAATGTTTTCCTCTGGCATTCGCAGCAAGAGTCGCAGATTGCTTAACTGAGGAGCTCTGAGAATGGAACGGCAAGAGGTGTTGGCTTTCGTCATAAACAGTGCTCCAGAGCGCTTGGCAACGGGCACAACGAAACGTGTGTGCGGGATAGTGACCATTCACGCCTAGTGCTGGCAATGCAGGAGCACTGCCAAAAGGCCAAGGAAGGGGCGTAGCATGCGGCTTGTGTGCAAATCTTTCAGACTGCCAGAGGACCGCAGCTGTGGTAAGCCCGCTTGCTCATTTGACGTTAGCTGTCGCCTGCAAGAACTTCACCCGCATCTGGTTTATGCTGCTACCTGTTGTTAGGCGACAACAAGGGCACATGTAGCAAATGCTTTTTCCTGGCCCATTTTGCTAGGCCACGCTCTTCTGTGGCTCTTTAGTGCTAGCCAAACTGCTATGTGCATGCTGCTGCTTCCATCTGACAAGGAGCACAGCCTTCTGACAGCAGCTTTCAACTTGCCTAAGAAAGAGCTTGGCCATTTAGATGTGCTGCAAATCTGTGTGTGTGTAAGGTGCAGGTGCCAGCTCCTGAAAAAGGTGTTCTCCAGGTTCAGTTTCTATCTGCCAGATGCATTGGAAATGTTTTCCTCTGGCATTCGCAGCAAGAGTCGCAGATTGCTTAACTGAGGAGCTCTGAGAATGGAACGGCAAGAGGTGTTGGCTTTCGTCATAAACAGTGCTCCAGAGCGCTTGGCAACGGGCACAACGAAACGTGTGTGCGGGATAGTGACCATTCACGCCTAGTGCTGGCAATGCAGGAGCACTGCCAAAAGGCCAAGGAAGGGGCGTAGCATCCGGCTTGTGTGCAAAGCTTTCAGACTGCCAGAGGACCGCAGCTGTGGTAAGCCCGCTTGCTCATTTGACGTTAGCTGTCGTCTGCAAGAACTTCACCCGCATCTGGTTTATGCTGCTACCTGTTGTTAGGCGACAACAAGGGCACATGTAGCAAATGCTTTTTCCTGTTTCATTTTGCTAGGCCACGCTCTTCTGTGGCTCTTTAGTGCTTCCCAAACTGCTATGTGCGTGCTGCTGCTTCCATCTGACAAGGAGCACAACCTTCTGACAGCAGCTTTCAACTTGCCTAAGAAAGAGCTTGGCCATTTAGATGTGCTGCAAACCCGTGTGTGTGTAAGGTGCAGGTGCCAGCTCCTGACAAAGGTGTTCTCCAGGTTCAGTTTCTATCTGCCAGACGCATTGGAAATGTTTTCCTCTGGCATTCGCAGCAAGAGTCGCAGATTGCTTAACTGAGGATCTCTGAGAATGGAACGGCAAGAGGTGTTCCGCTTTCGTCATAAACAGTGCTCCAGAGCGCTTGGCAACGGGCACAACGAAACGTGTGTGCGGGATAGTGACCATTCACGCCTAGTGCTGGCAATGCAGGAGCACTGCCAAAAGGCCAAGGAAGGGGCGTAGCATCCGGCTTGTGTGCAAAGCTTTCAGACTGCCAGAGGACCGCAGCTGTGGTAAGCCCGCTTGCTCATTTGACGTTAGCTGTCGCCTGCAAGAACTTCACCCGCATCTGGTTTATGCTGCTACCTGTTGTTAGGCGACAACAAGGGCACATGTAGCAAATGCTTTTTCCTGTTTCATTTTGCTAGGCCACGCTCTTCTGTGGCTCTTTAGTGCTTGCCAAACTGCTATGTGCGTGCTGCTGCTTCCATCTGACAAGGAGCACAGCCTTCTGACAGCAGCTTTCAACTTGCCTAAGAAAGAGCTTGGCCATTTAGATGTGCTGCAAATCTGTGTGTGTGTAAGGTGCAGGTGCCAGCTCCTGACAATGGTGTTCTCCAGGTTCAGTTTCTATCTGCCAGATGCATTGGAAATGTTTTCCTCTGGCATTTGCAGCAAGAGTCGCAGATTGCTTAACTGAGGAGCTCTGAGAATGGAACGGCAAGAGGTGTTGGCTTTCGTCATAAACAGTGCTCCAGAGCGCTTGGCAACGGGCACAACGAAACGTGTGTGCGGGATAGTGACCATTCACGCCTAGTGCTGGCAATGCAGGAGCACTGCCAAAAGGCCAAGGAAGGGGCGTAGCATCCGGCTTGTGTGCAAAGCTTTCAGACTGCCAGAGGACCGCAGCTGTGGTAAGCCCGCTTGCTCATTTGACGTTAGCTGTCGCCTGCAAGAACTTCACCCGCATCTGGTTTATGCTGCTACCTGTTGTTAGGCGACAACAAGGGCACATGTAGCAAATGCTTTTTCCTGGCCCATTTTGCTAGGCCACGCTCTTCTGTGGCTCTTTAGTGCTTCCCAAACTGCTATGTGCGTGCTGCTGCTTCCATCTGACAAGGAGCACAGCCTTCTGACAGCAGCTTTCAACTTGCCTAAGAAAGAGCTTGGCCATTTAGATGTGCTGAAAACCCGTGTGTGTGTAAGGTGCAGGTGCCAGCTCCTGACAAAGGTGTTCTCCAGGTTCAGTTTCTATCTGCCAGACGCATTGGAAATGTTTTCCTCTGGCATTCGCAGCAAGAGTCGCAGATTGCTTAACTGAGGAGCTCTGAGAATGGAACGGCAAGAGGTGTTCCGCTTTCGTCATAAACAGTGCTCCAGAGCGCTTGGCAACGGGCACAACGAAACGTGTGTGCGGGATAGTGACCATTCACGCCTAGTGCTGGCAATGCACGAGCACTGCCAAAAGGCCAAGGGAGGCGCTTAGCATGCGGCTTGTGCGCAAAGCTTTCAGACTGCCAGAGGACCGCAGCTGTGGTAAGCCTGCTTGCTCATTTGACGTTTGCTGTCGCCTGCAAGAACTTCACCCGCATCTGGTTTATGCTGCTACCTGTTGTTAGGCGACAACAAGGGCACATGTAGCAAATGCTTTTTCCTGGCCCATTTTGCTAGGCCACGCTCTTCTGTGGCTCTTTAGTGCTTGCCAAACTGCTATGTGCGTGCTGCTGCTTCCATCTGACAAGGAGCACAACCTTCTGACAGCAGCTTTCAACTTGCCTAAGAAAGAGCTTGGCCGTTTAGATGTGCTGAAAACCCGTGTGAGTGTAAGGTGCAGGTGCAAGCTCCTGACAAAGCTTTTCTCCAGGTTCAGTTTCTATCTGCCAGACACATTGGAAATGTTTTCCTCTGGCATTCGCAGCAAGAGTCGCAGATTGCTTAACTGAGGAGCTCTGAGAATGGAACGGCAAGAGGTGTTCCGCTTTCGTCATAAACAGTGCTCCAGAGCGCTTGGCAACGGGCACAACGAAACGTGTGTGCGGGATAGTGACCATTCACGCCTAGTGCTGGCAATGCACGAGCACTGCCAAAAGGCCAAGGAAGGGGCGTAGCATCCGGCTTGTGTGCAAAGCTTTCAGACTGCCAGAGGACCGCAGCTGTGGTAAGCCCGCTTGCTCATTTGACGTTAGCTGTCGCCTGCAAGAACTTCACCCGCATCTGGTTTATGCTGCTACCTGTTGTTAGGCGACAACAAGGGCACATGTAGCAAATGCTTTTTCCTGGCCCATTTTGCTAGGCCACGCTCTTCTGTGGCTCTTTAGTGCTTGCCAAACTGCTATGTGCGTGCTGCTGCTTCCATCTGACAAGGAGCACAGCCTTCTGACAGCAGCTTTCAACTTGCCTAAGAAAGAGCTTGGCCATTTAGATGTGCTGCAAATCTGTGTGTGTGTAAGGTGCAGGTGCCAGCTCCTGACAAAGGTGTTCTCCAGGTTCAGTTTCTCCCTGCCAGACACATTGGAAATGTTTTCCTCTGGCATTCGCAGCAAGAGTCGCAGATTGCTTAACTGAGGAGCTCTGAGAATGGAACGGCAAGAGGTGTTCCGCTTTCGTCATAAACAGTGCTCCAGAGCGCTTGGCAACGGGCACAACGAAACGTGTGTGCGGGATAGTGACCATTCACGCCTAGTGCTGGCAATGCACGAGCACTGCCAAAAGGCCAAGGGAGGCGCTTAGCATGCGGCTTGTGCGCAAAGCTTTCTGACTGCCAGAGGACCGCAGCTGTGGTAAGCCTGCTTGCTCATTTGACGTTAGCTGTCGCCTGCAAGAACTTCACCCGCATCTGGTTTATGCTGCTACCTGTTGTTAGGCGACAACAAGGGCACATGTAGCAAATGCTTTTTCCTGTTTCATTTTGCTAGGCCACGCTCTTCTGTGGCTCTTTAATGCTTGCCAAACTGCTATGTGCGTGCTGCTGCTTCCATCTGACAAGGAGCACAACCTTCTGACAGCAGCTTTCAACTTGCCTAAGAAAGAGCTTGGCCATTTAGATGTGCTGAAAACCCGTGTGTGTGTAAGGTGCAGGTGCAAGCTCCTGACAAAGCTTTTCTCCAGGTTCAGTTTCTCCCTGCCAGACACATTGGAAATGTTTTCCTCTGGCATTCGCAGCAAGAGTCGCAGATTGCTTAACTGAGGAGCTCTGAGAATGGAACGGCAAGAGGTGTTCCGCTTTCGTCATAAACAGTGCTCCAGAGCGCTTGGCAACGGGCACAACGAAACGTGTGTGCGGGATAGTGACCATTCACGCCTAGTGCTGGCAATGCACGAGCACTGCCAAAAGGCCAAGGAAGGGGCGTAGCATCCGGCTTGTGTGCAAAGCTTTCAGACTGCCAGGGGACCGCAGCTGTGGTAAGCCCGCTTGCTCATTTGACGTTAGCTGTCGCCTGCAAGAACTTCACCCGCATCTGGTTTATGCTGCTACCTGTTGTTAGGCGACAACAAGGGCACATGTAGCAAATGCTTTTTCCTGTTTAATTTTGCTATGCCACGCTCTTCTGTGGCTCTTTAGTGCTTGCCAAACTGCTATGTGCGTGCTGCTGCTTCCATCTGACAAGGAGCACAACCTTCTGACAGCAGCTTTCAACTTGCCTAAGAAAGAGCTTGGCCATTTAGATGTGCTGCAAATCTGTGTGTGTGTAAGGTACAGGTGCAAGCTCCTGACAAAGGTGTTCTCCAGGTTCAGTTTCTCCCTGCCAGACACATTGGAAATGTTTTCCTCTGGCATTCGCAGCAAGAGTCGCAGATTGCTTAACTGAGGAGCTCTGAGAATGGAACGGCAAGAGGTGTTCCGCTTTCGTCATAAACAGTGCTCCAGAGCGCTTGGCAACGGGCACAACGAAACGTGTGTGCGGGATAGTGACCATTCACGCCTAGTGCTGGCAATGCACGAGCACTGCCAAAAGGCCAAGGAATCGGCGTAGCATCCGGCTTGTGCGCAAAGCTTTCAGACTGCCAGAGGACCGCAGCTGTGGTAAGCCCGCTTGCTCATTTGACGTTAGCTGTCGCCTGCAAGAACTTCACCCGCATCTGGTTTATGCTGCTACCTGTTGTTAGGCGACAACAAGGGCACATGTAGCAAATGCTTTTTCCTGGCCCATTTTGCTAGGCCACGCTCTTCTGTGGCTCTTTAGTGCTTGCCAAACTGCTATGTGCATGCTGCTGCTTCCATCTGACAAGGAGCACAACCTTCTGACAGCAGCTTTCAACTTGCCTAAGAAAGAGCTTGGCCATTTAGATGTGCTGCAAACCCGTGTGTGTGTAAGGTGCAGGTGCAAGCTCCTGACAATGGTGTTCTCCAGGTTCAGTTTCTATCTGCCAGACGCATTGGAAATGTTTTCCTCTGGCATTCGCAGCAAGAGTCGCAGATTGCTTAACTGAGGAGCTCTGAGAATGGAACGGCAAGAGGTGTTCCGCTTTCGTCATAAACAGTGCTCCAGAGCGCTTGGCAACGGGCACAACGAAACGTGTGTGCGGGATAGTGACCATTCACGCCTAGTGCTGGCAATGCACGAGCACTGCCAAAAGGCCAAGGGAGGCGCTTAGAATCCGGCTTGTGCGCAAAGCTTTCAGACTGCCAGAGGACCGGAGCTGTGGTAAGCCCACTTGCTCATTTGACGTTAGCTGTCGCCTGCAAGAACTTCACCCGCATCTGGTTTATGCTGCTACCTGTTGTTAGGCGACAACAAGGGCACATGTAGCAAATGCTTTTTCCTGTTTCATTTTGCTAGGCCACGCTCTTCTGTGGCTCTTTAGTGCTTGCCAAACTGCTATGTGCGTGCTGCTGCTTCCATCTGACAAGGAGCACAACCTTCTGACAGCAGCTTTCAACTTGCCTAAGAAAGAGCTTGGCCATTTAGATGTGCTGAAAACCCGTGTGTGTGTAAGGTGCAGGTGCCAGCTCCTGACAAAGCTTTTCTCCAGGTTCAGTTTCTCCCTGCCAGACGCATTGGAAATGTTTTCCTCTGGCATTCGCAGCAAGAGTCGCAGATTGCTTAACTGAGGAGCTCTGAGAATGGAACGGCAAGAGGTGTTCCGCTTTCGTCATAAACAGTGCTCCAGAGCGCTTGGCAACGGGCACAACGAAACGTGTGTGCGGGATAGTGACCATTCACACCTAGTGCTGGCAATGCACGAGCACTGCCAAAAGGCCAAGGAATCGGCGTAGCATTAGGCTTGTGTGCAAAGCTTTCAGACTGCCAGAGGACCGCAGCTGTGGTAAGCCCGCTTGCTCATTTGACGTTAGCTGTCGCCTGCAAGAACTTCACCCGCATCTGGTTTATGCTGCTACCTGTTGTTAGGAGACAACAAGGGCACATGTAGCAAATGCTTTTTCCTGTTTCATTTTGCTAGGCCACGCTCTTCTGTGGCTCTTTAGTGCTTGCCAAACTGCTATGTGCGTGCTGCTGCTTCCATCTGACAAGGAGCACAACCTTCTGACAGCAGCTTTCAACTTGCCTAAGAAAGAGCTTGGCCATTTAGATGTGCTGCAAATCTGTGTGTGTGTAAGGTGCAGGTGCAAGCTCCTGACAATGGTGTTCTCCAGGTTCAGTTTCTATCTGCCAGACGCATTGGAAATGTTTTCCTCTGGCATTCGCACCAAGAGTCGTAGATTGCTTAACTGAGGAGCTCTGAGAATGGAACGGCAAGAGGTGTTCCGCTTTCGTCATAAACAGTGCTCCAGAGCGCTTGGCAACGGGCACAACGAAACGTGTGTGCGGGATAGTGACCATTCACACCTAGTGCTGGCAATGCACGAGCACTGCCAAAAGGCCAAGGGAGGGGCTTAGAATCCGGCTTGTGCACAAAGCTTTCAGACTGCCAGAGGACCGCAGCTATGGTAAACCCGCTTGCTCATTTGACATTAGCTGTCGCCTGCAAGAACTTCACCCGCATATGGTTTATGCTGCTACCTGTTGTTAGGCGACAACAAGGGCACATGTAGCAAATGCTTTTTCCTGTTTCATTTTGCTAGGCCACGCTCTTCTGTGGCTCTTTAGTGCTTGCCAAACTGCTATGTGCGTGCTGCTGCTTCCATCTGACAAGGAGCACAACCTTCTGACAGCAGCTTTCAACTTGCCTAAGAAAGAGCTTGGCTATTTAGATGTGCTGAAAACCCGTGTGTGTGTAAGTTGCAGGTGCAAGCTCCTGACAAAGGTGTTCTCCAGGTTCAGTTTCTCCCTGCCAGACGCATTGGAAATGTTTTCCTCTGGCATTCGAAGCAAGAGTCGCAGATTGCTTAACTGAGGAGCTCTGAGAATGGAACGGCAAGAGGTGTTCCGCTTTCGTCATAAACAGTGCTCCAGAGCGCTTGGCAACGGGCACAACGAAACGTGTGTGTGGGATAGTGACCATTCACGCCTAGTGCTGGCAATGCAGGAGCACTGCCAAAAGGCCAAGGAATCGGCGTAGCATCCGGCTTGTGTGCAAAGCTTTCAGACTGCCAGAGGACCGCAGCTGTGGTAAGCCCGCTTGCTCATTTGACGTTAGCTGTCGCCTGCAAGAACTTCACCCGCATCTGGTTTATGCTGCTACCTGTTGTTAGGCGACAACAAGGGCACATGTAGCAAATGCTTTTTCCTGTTTCATTTTGCTATGCCACGCTCTTCTGTGGCTCTTTAGTGCTTGCCAAACTGCTATGTGCGTGCTGCTGCTTCCATCTGACAAGGAGCACAACCTTCTGACAGCAGCTTTCAACTTGCCTAAGAAAGAGCTTGGCCATTTAGATGTGCTGCAAATCTGTGTGTGTGTAAGGTACAGGTGCAAGCTCCTGACAAAGGTGTTCTCCAGGTTCAGTTTCTCCCTGCCAGACACATTGGAAATGTTTTCCTCTGGCATTCGCAGCAAGAGTCGCAGATTGCTTAACTGAGGAGCTCTGAGAATGGAACGGCAAGAGGTGTTCCGCTTTCGTCATAAACAGTGCTCCAGAGCGCTTGGCAACGGGCACAACGAAAACGTGTGTGCGGGATAGTGACCATTCACGCCTAGTGCTGGCAATGCACGAGCACTGCCAAAAGGCCAAGGGAGGGGCTTAGAATCCGGCTTGTGCGCAAAGCTTTCAGACTGCCAGAGGACCGCAGCTATGGTAAACCCGCTTGCTCATTTGACGTTAGCTGTCGCCTGCAAGAACTTCACCCGCATCTGGTTTATGCTGCTACCTGTTGTTAGGCGACAACAAGGGCACATGTAGCAAATGCTTTTTCCTGTTTCATTTTGCTATGCCACGCTCTTCTGTGGCTCTTTAGTGCTTGCCAAACTGCTATGTGCGTGCTGCTGCTTCCATCTGACAAGGAGCACAACCTTCTGACAGCAGCTTTCAACTTGCCTAAGAAAGAGCTTGGCTATTTAGATGTGCTGAAAACCCGTGTGTGTGTAAGTTGCAGGTGCAAGCTCCTGACAAAGGTGTTCTCCAGGTTCAGTTTCTCCCTGCCAGACGCATTGGAAATGTTTTCCTCTGGCATTCGAAGCAAGAGTCGCAGATTGCTTAACTGAGGAGCTCTGAGAATGGAACGGCAAGAGGTGTTCCGCTTTCGTCATAAACAGTGCTCCAGAGCGCTTGGCAACGGGCACAACGAAACGTGTGTGCGGGATAGTGACCATTCACGCCTAGTGCTGGCAATGCAGGAGCACTGCCAAAAGGCCAAGGAAGGGGCGTAGCATCCGGCTTGTGTGCAAAGCTTTCAGACTGCCAGAGGACCGCAGCTATGGTAAACCCGCTTGCTCATTTGACGTTAGCTGTCGCCTGCAAGAACTTCACCCGCATCTGGTTTATGCTGCTACCTGTTGTTAGGCGACAACAAGGGCACATGTAGCAAATGCTTTTTCCTGGCCCATTTTGCTAGGCCACGCTCTTCTGTGGCTCTTTAGTGCTTGCCAAACTGCTATGTGCGTGCTGCTGCTTCCATCTGACAAGGAGCACAACCTTCTGACAGCAGCTTTCAACTTGCCTAAGGAAGAGCTTGGCCATTTAGATGTGCTGCAAATCTGTGTGTGTGTAAGGTGCAGGTGCAAGCTCCTGACAATGGTGTTCTCCAGGTTCAGTTTCTATCTGCCAGACGCATTGGAAATGTTTTCCTCTGGCATTCGCACCAAGAGTCGTAGATTGCTTAACTGAGGAGCTCTGAGAATGGAACGGCAAGAGGTGTTCCGCTTTCGTCATAAACAGTGCTCCAGAGCGCTTGGCAACGGGCACAACGAAACGTGTGTGCGGGATAGTGACCATTCACGCCTAGTGCTGGCAATGCACGAGCACTGCCAAAAGGCCAAGGGAGGCGCTTAGAATCCGGCTTGTGCGCAAAGCTTTCAGACTGCCAGAGGACCGCAGCTATGGTAAACCCGCTTGCTCATTTGACGTTAGCTGTCGTCTGCAAGAACTTCACCCGCATCTGGTTTATGCTGCTACCTGTTGTTAGGCGACAACAAGGGCACATGTAGCAAATGCTTTTTCCTGTTTCATTTTGCTAGGCCACGCTCTTCTGTGGCTCTTTAGTGCTTGCCAAACTGCTATGTGCGTGCTGCTGCTTCCATCTGACAAGGAGCACAACCTTCTGACAGCAGCTTTCAACTTGCCTAAGAAAGAGCTTGGCCATTTAGATGTGCTGAAAACCCGTGTGTGTGTAAGTTGCAGGTGCAAGCTCCTGACAAAGGTGTTCTCCAGGTTCAGTTTCTCCCTGCCAGACGCATTGGAAATGTTTTCCTCTGGCATTCGAAGCAAGAGTCGCAGATTGCTTAACTGAGGAGCTCTGAGAATGGAACGGCAAGAGGTGTTCCGCTTTCGTCATAAACAGTGCTCCAGAGCGCTTGGCAACGGGCACAACGAAACGTGTGTGCGGGATAGTGACCATTCACGCCTAGTGCTGGCAATGCAGGAGCACTGCCAAAAGGCCAAGGAATCGGCGTAGCATCCGGCTTGTGTGCAAAGCTTTCAGACTGCCAGAGGACCGCAGCTGTGGTAAGCCCGCTTGCTCATTTGACGTTAGCTGTCGCCTGCAAGAACTTCACCCGCATCTGGTTTATGCTGCTACCTGTTGTTAGGCGACAACAAGGGCACATGTAGCAAATGCTTTTTCCTGTTTCATTTTGCTAGGCCACGCTCTTCTGTGGCTCTTTAGTGCTTGCCAAACTGCTATGTGCGTGCTGCTGCTTCCATCTGACAAGGAGCACAACCTTCTGACAGCAGCTTTCAACTTGCCTAAGGAAGAGCTTGGCCATTTAGATGTGCTGCAAATCTGTGTGTGTGTAAGGTGCAGGTGCAAGCTCCTGACAATGGTGTTCTCCAGGTTCAGTTTCTATCTGCCAGACGCATTGGAAATGTTTTCCTCTGGCATTCGCACCAAGAGTCGTAGATTGCTTAACTGAGGAGCTCTGAGAATGGAACGGCAAGAGGTGTTCCGCTTTCGTCATAAACAGTGCTCCAGAGCGCTTGGCAACGGGCACAACGAAACGTGTGTGCGGGATAGTGACCATTCACGCCTAGTGCTGGCAATGCACGAGCACTGCCAAAAGGCCAAGGGAGGCGCTTAGAATCCGGCTTGTGCGCAAAGCTTTCAGACTGCCAGAGGACCGCAGCTATGGTAAACCCGCTTGCTCATTTGACGTTAGCTGTCGTCTGCAAGAACTTCACCCGCATCTGGTTTATGCTGCTACCTGTTGTTAGGCGACAACAAGGGCACATGTAGCAAATGCTTTTTCCTGGCCCATTTTGCTAGGCCACGCTCTTCTGTGGCTCTTTAGTGCTTGCCAAACTGCTATGTGCGTGCTGCTGCTTCCATCTGACAAGGAGCACAACCTTCTGACAGCAGCTTTCAACTTGCCTAAGAAAGAGCTTGGCCATTTAGATGTGCTGCAAATCTGTGTGTGTGTAAGGTACAGGTGCAAGCTCCTGACAAAGGTGTTCTCCAGGTTCAGTTTCTCCCTGCCAGACACATTGGAAATGTTTTCCTCTGGCATTCGCAGCAAGAGTCGCAGATTGCTTAACTGAGGAGCTCTGAGAATGGAACGGCAAGAGGTGTTGGCTTTCGTCATAAACAGTGCTCCAGAGCGCTTGGCAACGGGCACAACGAAACGTGTGTGCGGGATAGTGACCATTCACGCCTAGTGCTGGCAATGCAGGAGCACTGCCAAAAGGCCAAGGAAGGGGCGTAGCATGCGGCTTGTGTGCAAATCTTTCAGACTGCCAGAGGACCGCAGCTGTGGTAAGCCCGCTTGCTCATTTGACGTTAGCTGTCGCCTGCAAGAACTTCACCCGCATCTGGTTTATGCTGCTACCTGTTGTTAGGCGACAACAAGGGCACATGTAGCAAATGCTTTTTCCTGGCCCATTTTGCTAGGCCACGCTCTTCTGTGGCTCTTTAGTGCTAGCCAAACTGCTATGTGCATGCTGCTGCTTCCATCTGACAAGGAGCACAACCTTCTGACAGCAGCTTTCAACTTGCCTAAGAAAGAGCTTGGCCATTTAGATGTGCTGCAAATCTGTGTGTGTGTAAGGTGCAGGTGCCAGCTCCTGAAAAAGGTGTTCTCCAGGTTCAGTTTCTATCTGCCAGATGCATTGGAAATGTTTTCCTCTGGCATTCGCAGCAAGAGTCGCAGATTGCTTAACTGAGGAGCTCTGAGAATGGAACGGCAAGAGGTGTTGGCTTTCGTCATAAACAGTGCTCCAGAGCGCTTGGCAACGGGCACAACGAAACGTGTGTGCGGGATAGTGACCATTCACGCCTAGTGCTGGCAATGCAGGAGCACTGCCAAAAGGCCAAGGAAGGGGCGTAGCATCCGGCTTGTGTGCAAAGCTTTCAGACTGCCAGAGGACCGCAGCTGTGGTAAGCCCGCTTGCTCATTTGACGTTAGCTGTCACCTGCAAGAACTTCACCCGCATCTGGTTTATGCTGCTACCTGTTGTTAGGCGACAACAAGGGCACATGTAGCAAATGCTTTTTCCTGTTTCATTTTGCTAGGCCACGCTCTTCTGTGGCTCTTTAGTGCTTGCCAAACTGCTATGTGCGTGCTGCTGCTTCCATCTGACAAGGAGCACAACCTTCTGACAGCAGCTTTCAACTTGCCTAAGAAAGAGCTTGGCCATTTAGATGTGCTGCAAACCCGTGTGTGTGTAAGGTGCAGGTGCCAGCTCCTGACAAAGGTGTTCTCCAGGTTCAGTTTCTATCTGCCAGACGCATTGGAAATGTTTTCCTCTGGCATTCGCAGCAAGAGTCGCAGATTGCTTAACTGAGGATCTCTGAGAATGGAACGGCAAGAGGTGTTCCGCTTTCGTCATAAACAGTGCTCCAGAGCGCTTGGCAACGGGCACAACGAAACGTGTGTGCGGGATAGTGACCATTCACGCCTAGTGCTGGCAATGCAGGAGCACTGCCAAAAGGCCAAGGGAGGCGCTTAGCATGCGGCTTGTGCGCAAAGCTTTCTGACTGCCAGAGGACCGCAGCTGTGGTAAGCCTGCTTGCTCATTTGACGTTAGCTGTCGCCTGCAAGAACTTCACCCGCATCTGGTTTATGCTGCTACCTGTTGTTAGGCGACAACAAGGGCACATGTAGCAAATGCTTTTTCCTGTTTCATTTTGCTAGGCCACGCTCTTCTGTGGCTCTTTAATGCTTGCCAAACTGCTATGTGCGTGCTGCTGCTTCCATCTGACAAGGAGCACAACCTTCTGACAGCAGCTTTCAACTTGCCTAAGAAAGAGCTTGGCCATTTAGATGTGCTGAAAACCCGTGTGTGTGTAAGGTGCAGGTGCAAGCTCCTGACAAAGCTTTTCTCCAGGTTCAGTTTCTCCCTGCCAGACACATTGGAAATGTTTTCCTCTGGCATTCGCAGCAAGAGTCGCAGATTGCTTAACTGAGGAGCTCTGAGAATGGAACGGCAAGAGGTGTTCCGCTTTCGTCATAAACAGTGCTCCAGAGCGCTTGGCAACGGGCACAACGAAACGTGTGTGCGGGATAGTGACCATTCACGCCTAGTGCTGGCAATGCAGGAGCACTGCCAAAAGGCCAAGGAAGGGGCGTAGCATCCGGCTTGTGTGCAAAGCTTTCAGACTGCCAGAGGACCGCAGCTGTGGTAAGCCCGCTTGCTCATTTGACGTTAGCTGTCGCCTGCAAGAACTTCACCCGCATCTGGTTTATGCTGCTACCTGTTGTTAGGCGACAACAAGGGCACATGTAGCAAATGCTTTTTCCTGTTTCATTTTGCTAGGCCACGCTCTTCTGTGGCTCTTTAGTGCTTGCCAAACTGCTATGTGCGTGCTGCTGCTTCCATCTGACAAGGAGCACAGCCTTCTGACAGCAGCTTTCAACTTGCCTAAGAAAGAGCTTGGCCATTTAGATGTGCTGCAAATCTGTGTGTGTGTAAGGTGCAGGTGCCAGCTCCTGAAAAAGGTGTTCTCCAGGTTCAGTTTCTATCTGCCAGATGCATTGGAAATGTTTTCCTCTGGCATTTGCAGCAAGAGTCGCAGATTGCTTAACTGAGGAGCTCTGAGAATGGAACGGCAAGAGGTGTTGGCTTTCGTCATAAACAGTGCTCCAGAGCGCTTGGCAACGGGCACAACGAAACGTGTGTGCGGGATAGTGACCATTCACGCCTAGTGCTGGCAATGCAGGAGCACTGCCAAAAGGCCAAGGAAGGGGCGTAGCATCCGGCTTGTGTGCAAAGCTTTCAGACTGCCAGAGGACCGCAGCTGTGGTAAGCCCGCTTGCTCATTTGACGTTAGCTGTCGCCTGCAAGAACTTCACCCGCATCTGGTTTATGCTGCTACCTGTTGTTAGGCGACAACAAGGGCACATGTAGCAAATGCTTTTTCCTGGCCCATTTTGCTAGGCCACGCTCTTCTGTGGCTCTTTAGTGCTTCCCAAACTGCTATGTGCGTGCTGCTGCTTCCATCTGACAAGGAGCACAGCCTTCTGACAGCAGCTTTCAACTTGCCTAAGAAAGAGCTTGGCCATTTAGATGTGCTGAAAACCCGTGTGTGTGTAAGGTGCAGGTGCCAGCTCCTGACAAAGGTGTTCTCCAGGTTCAGTTTCTATCTGCCAGACGCATTGGAAATGTTTTCCTCTGGCATTCGCAGCAAGAGTCGCAGATTGCTTAACTGAGGAGCTCTGAGAATGGAACGGCAAGAGGTGTTCCGCTTTCGTCATAAACAGTGCTCCAGAGCGCTTGGCAACGGGCACAACGAAACGTGTGTGCGGGATAGTGACCATTCACGCCTAGTGCTGGCAATGCACGAGCACTGCCAAAAGGCCAAGGAAGGGGCGTAGCATCCGGCTTGTGTGCAAAGCTTTCAGACTGCCAGAGGACCGCAGCTGTGGTAAGCCCGCTTGCTCATTTGACGTTAGCTGTCGCCTGCAAGAACTTCACCCGCATCTGGTTTATGCTGCTACCTGTTGTTAGGCGACAACAAGGGCACATGTAGCAAATGCTTTTTCCTGTTTCATTTTGCTAGGCCACGCTCTTCTGTGGCTCTTTAGTGCTTGCCAAACTGCTATGTGCGTGCTGCTGCTTCCATCTGACAAGGAGCACAACCTTCTGACAGCAGCTTTCAACTTGCCTAAGAAAGAGCTTGGCCATTTAGATGTGCTGCAAATCTGTGTGTGTGTAAGGTACAGGTGCAAGCTCCTGACAAAGGTGTTCTCCAGGTTCAGTTTCTCCCTGCCAGACACATTGGAAATGTTTTCCTCTGGCATTCGCAGCAAGAGTCGCAGATTGCTTAACTGAGGAGCTCTGAGAATGGAACGGCAAGAGGTGTTCCGCTTTCGTCATAAACAGTGCTCCAGAGCGCTTGGCAACGGGCACAACGAAACGTGTGTGCGGGATAGTGACCATTCACGCCTAGTGCTGGCAATGCAGGAGCACTGCCAAAAGGCCAAGGAAGGGGCGTAGCATCCGGCTTGTGTGCAAAGCTTTCAGACTGCCAGAGGACCGCAGCTGTGGTAAGCCCGCTTGCTCATTTGACGTTAGCTGTCGCCTGCAAGAACTTCACCCGCATCTGGTTTATGCTGCTACCTGTTGTTAGGCGACAACAAGGGCACATGTAGCAAATGCTTTTTCCTGGCCCATTTTGCTAGGCCACGCTCTTCTGTGGCTCTTTAGTGCTAGCCAAACTGCTATGTGCATGCTGCTGCTTCCATCTGACAAGGAGCACAGCCTTCTGACAGCAGCTTTCAACTTGCCTAAGAAAGAGCTTGGCCATTTAGATGTGCTGCCAATCTGTGTGTGTGTAAGGTGCAGGTGCCAGCTCCTGAAAAAGGTGTTCTCCAGGTTCAGTTTCTATCTGCCAGATGCATTGGAAATGTTTTCCTCTGGCATTCGCAGCAAGAGTCGCAGATTGCTTAACTGAGGAGCTCTGAGAATGGAACGGCAAGAGGTGTTGGCTTTCGTCATAAACAGTGCTCCAGAGCGCTTGGCAACGGGCACAACGAAACGTGTGTGCGGGATAGTGACCATTCACGCCTAGTGCTGGCAATGCAGGAGCACTGCCAAAAGGCCAAGGAAGGGGCGTAGCATCCGGCTTGTGTGCAAAGCTTTCAGACTGCCAGAGGACCGCAGCTGTGGTAAGCCCGCTTGCTCATTTGACGTTAGCTGTCGCCTGCAAGAACTTCACCCGCATCTGGTTTATGCTGCTACCTGTTGTTAGGCGACAACAAGGGCACATGTAGCAAATGCTTTTTCCTGGCCCATTTTGCTAGGCCACGCTCTTCTGTGGCTCTTTAGTGCTTCCCAAACTGCTATGTGCGTGCTGCTGCTTTCATCTGACAAGGAGCACAACCTTCTGACAGCAGCTTTCAACTTGCCTAAGAAAGAGCTTGGCCATTTAGATGTGCTGCAAACCCGTGTGTGTGTAAGGTGCAGGTGCCAGCTCCTGACAAAGGTGTTCTCCAGGTTCAGTTTCTATCTGCCAGACGCATTGGAAATGTTTTCCTCTGGCATTCGCAGCAAGAGTCGCAGATTGCTTAACTGAGGATCTCTGAGAATGGAACGGCAAGAGGTGTTCCGCTTTCGTCATAAACAGTGCTCCAGAGCGCTTGGCAACGGGCACAACGAAACGTGTGTGCGGGATAGTGACCATTCACGCCTAGTGCTGGCAATGCACGAGCACTGCCAAAAGGCCAAGGGAGGCGCTTAGCATGCGGCTTGTGCGCAAAGCTTTCTGACTGCCAGAGGACCGCAGCTGTGGTAAGCCTGCTTGCTCATTTGACGTTAGCTGTCGCCTGCAAGAACTTCACCCGCATCTGGTTTATGCTGCTACCTGTTGTTAGGCGACAACAAGGGCACATGTAGCAAATGCTTTTTCCTGTTTCATTTTGCTAGGCCACGCTCTTCTGTGGCTCTTTAGTGCTTGCCAAACTGCTATGTGCGTGCTGCTGCTTCCATCTGACAAGGAGCACAACCTTCTGACAGCAGCTTTCAACTTGCCTAAGAAAGAGCTTGGCCATTTAGATGTGCTGAAAACCCGTGTGTGTGTAAGGTGCAGGTGCAAGCTCCTGACAAAGCTTTTCTCCAGGTTCAGTTTCTCCCTGCCAGACACATTGGAAATGTTTTCCTCTGGCATTCGCAGCAAGAGTCGCAGATTGCTTAACTGAGGAGCTCTGAGAATGGAACGGCAAGAGGTGTTCCGCTTTCGTCATAAACAGTGCTCCAGAGCGCTTGGCAACGGGCACAACGAAACGTGTGTGCGGGATAGTGACCATTCACGCCTAGTGCTGGCAATGCAGGAGCACTGCCAAAAGGCCAAGGAAGGGGCGTAGCATCCGGCTTGTGTGCAAAGCTTTCAGACTGCCAGAGGACCGCAGCTGTGGTAAGCCCGCTTGCTCATTTGACGTTAGCTGTCGCCTGCAAGAACTTCACCCGCATCTGGTTTATGCTGCTACCTGTTGTTAGGCGACAACAAGGGCACATGTAGCAAATGCTTTTTCCTGTTTCATTTTGCTAGGCCACGCTCTTCTGTGGCTCTTTAGTGCTTGCCAAACTGCTATGTGCGTGCTGCTGCTTCCATCTGACAAGGAGCACAGCCTTCTGACAGCAGCTTTCAACTTGCCTAAGAAAGAGCTTGGCCATTTAGATGTGCTGCAAATCTGTGTGTGTGTAAGGTGCAGGTGCCAGCTCCTGAAAAAGGTGTTCTCCAGGTTCAGTTTCTATCTGCCAGATGCATTGGAAATGTTTTCCTCTGGCATTTGCAGCAAGAGTCGCAGATTGCTTAACTGAGGAGCTCTGAGAATGGAACGGCAAGAGGTGTTGGCTTTCGTCATAAACAGTGCTCCAGAGCGCTTGGCAACGGGCACAACGAAACGTGTGTGCGGGATAGTGACCATTCACGCCTAGTGCTGGCAATGCAGGAGCACTGCCAAAAGGCCAAGGAAGGGGCGTAGCATCCGGCTTGTGTGCAAAGCTTTCAGACTGCCAGAGGACCGCAGCTGTGGTAAGCCCGCTTGCTCATTTGACGTTAGCTGTCGCCTGCAAGAACTTCACCCGCATCTGGTTTATGCTGCTACCTGTTGTTAGGCGACAACAAGGGCACATGTAGCAAATGCTTTTTCCTGGCCCATTTTGCTAGGCCACGCTCTTCTGTGGCTCTTTAGTGCTTCCCAAACTGCTATGTGCGTGCTGCTGCTTTCATCTGACAAGGAGCACAACCTTCTGACAGCAGCTTTCAACTTGCCTAAGAAAGAGCTTGGCCATTTAGATGTGCTGCAAACCCGTGTGTGTGTAAGGTGCAGGTGCCAGCTCCTGACAAAGGTGTTCTCCAGGTTCAGTTTCTATCTGCCAGACGCATTGGAAATGTTTTCCTCTGGCATTCGCAGCAAGAGTCGCAGATTGCTTAACTGAGGATCTCTGAGAATGGAACGGCAAGAGGTGTTCCGCTTTCGTCATAAACAGTGCTCCAGAGCGCTTGGCAACGGGCACAACGAAACGTGTGTGCGGGATAGTGACCATTCACGCCTAGTGCTGGCAATGCACGAGCACTGCCAAAAGGCCAAGGGAGGCGCTTAGCATGCGGCTTGTGCGCAAAGCTTTCTGACTGCCAGAGGACCGCAGCTGTGGTAAGCCTGCTTGCTCATTTGACGTTAGCTGTCGCCTGCAAGAACTTCACCCGCATCTGGTTTATGCTGCTACCTGTTGTTAGGCGACAACAAGGGCACATGTAGCAAATGCTTTTTCCTGTTTCATTTTGCTAGGCCACGCTCTTCTGTGGCTCTTTAGTGCTTGCCAAACTGCTATGTGCGTGCTGCTGCTTCCATCTGACAAGGAGCACAACCTTCTGACAGCAGCTTTCAACTTGCCTAAGAAAGAGCTTGGCCATTTAGATGTGCTGAAAACCCGTGTGTGTGTAAGGTGCAGGTGCAAGCTCCTGACAAAGCTTTTCTCCAGGTTCAGTTTCTCCCTGCCAGACACATTGGAAATGTTTTCCTCTGGCATTCGCAGCAAGAGTCGCAGATTGCTTAACTGAGGAGCTCTGAGAATGGAACGGCAAGAGGTGTTCCGCTTTCGTCATAAACAGTGCTCCAGAGCGCTTGGCAACGGGCACAACGAAACGTGTGTGCGGGATAGTGACCATTCACGCCTAGTGCTGGCAATGCAGGAGCACTGCCAAAAGGCCAAGGAAGGGGCGTAGCATCCGGCTTGTGTGCAAAGCTTTCAGACTGCCAGAGGACCGCAGCTGTGGTAAGCCCGCTTGCTCATTTGACGTTAGCTGTCGCCTGCAAGAACTTCACCCGCATCTGGTTTATGCTGCTACCTGTTGTTAGGCGACAACAAGGGCACATGTAGCAAATGCTTTTTCCTGTTTCATTTTGCTAGGCCACGCTCTTCTGTGGCTCTTTAGTGCTTGCCAAACTGCTATGTGCGTGCTGCTGCTTCCATCTGACAAGGAGCACAGCCTTCTGACAGCAGCTTTCAACTTGCCTAAGAAAGAGCTTGGCCATTTAGATGTGCTGCAAATCTGTGTGTGTGTAAGGTGCAGGTGCCAGCTCCTGAAAAAGGTGTTCTCCAGGTTCAGTTTCTATCTGCCAGATGCATTGGAAATGTTTTCCTCTGGCATTTGCAGCAAGAGTCGCAGATTGCTTAACTGAGGAGCTCTGAGAATGGAACGGCAAGAGGTGTTGGCTTTCGTCATAAACAGTGCTCCAGAGCGCTTGGCAACGGGCACAACGAAACGTGTGTGCGGGATAGTGACCATTCACGCCTAGTGCTGGCAATGCAGGAGCACTGCCAAAAGGCCAAGGAAGGGGCGTAGCATCCGGCTTGTGTGCAAAGCTTTCAGACTGCCAGAGGACCGCAGCTGTGGTAAGCCGGCTTGCTCATTTGACGTTAGCTGTCGCCTGCAAGAACTTCACCCGCATCTGGTTTATGCTGCTACCTGTTGTTAGGCGACAACAAGGGCACATGTAGCAAATGCTTTTTCCTGGCCCATTTTGCTAGGCCACGCTCTTCTGTGGCTCTTTAGTGCTTGCCAAACTGCTATGTGCGTGCTGCTGCTTCCATCTGACAAGGAGCACAGCCTTCTGACAGCAGCTTTCAACTTGCCTAAGAAAGAGCTTGGCCATTTAGATGTGCTGAAAACCCGTGTGTGTGTAAGGTGCAGGTGCCAGCTCCTGACAAAGGTGTTCTCCAGGTTCAGTTTCTATCTGCCAGACGCATTGGAAATGTTTTCCTCTGGCATTCGCAGCAAGAGTCGCAGATTGCTTAACTGAGGAGCTCTGAGAATGGAACGGCAAGAGGTGTTCCGCTTTCGTCATAAACAGTGCTCCAGAGCGCTTGGCAACGGGCACAACGAAACGTGTGTGCGGGATAGTGACCATTCACGCCTAGTGCTGGCAATGCACGAGCACTGCCAAAAGGCCAAGGGAGGCGCTTAGCATGCGGCTTGTGCGCAAAGCTTTCAGACTGCCAGAGGACCGCAGCTGTGGTAAGCCTGCTTGCTCATTTGACGTTTGCTGTCGCCTGCAAGAACTTCACCCGCATCTGGTTTATGCTGCTACCTGTTGTTAGGCGACAACAAGGGCACATGTAGCAAATGCTTTTTCCTGGCCCATTTTGCTAGGCCACGCTCTTCTGTGGCTCTTTAGTGCTTGCCAAACTGCTATGTGCGTGCTGCTGCTTCCATCTGACAAGGAGCACAACCTTCTGACAGCAGCTTTCAACTTGCCTAAGAAAGAGCTTGGCCGTTTAGATGTGCTGAAAACCCGTGTGAGTGTAAGGTGCAGGTGCAAGCTCCTGACAAAGCTTTTCTCCAGGTTCAGTTTCTATCTGCCAGACACATTGGAAATGTTTTCCTCTGGCATTCGCAGCAAGAGTCGCAGATTGCTTAACTGAGGAGCTCTGAGAATGGAACGGCAAGAGGTGTTCCGCTTTCGTCATAAACAGTGCTCCAGAGCGCTTGGCAACGGGCACAACGAAACGTGTGTGCGGGATAGTGACCATTCACGCCTAGTGCTGGCAATGCAGGAGCACTGCCAAAAGGCCAAGGAAGGGGCGTAGCATCCGGCTTGTGTGCAAAGCTTTCAGACTGCCAGAGGACCGCAGCTGTGGTAAGCCCGCTTGCTCATTTGACGTTAGCTGTCGCCTGCAAGAACTTCACCCGCATCTGGTTTATGCTGCTACCTGTTGTTAGGCGACAACAAGGGCACATGTAGCAAATGCTTTTTCCTGGCCCATTTTGCTAGGCCACGCTCTTCTGTGGCTCTTTAGTGCTTGCCAAACTGCTATGTGCGTGCTGCTGCTTCCATCTGACAAGGAGCACAGCCTTCTGACAGCAGCTTTCAACTTGCCTAAGAAAGAGCTTGGCCATTTAGATGTGCTGCAAATCTCTGTGTGTGTAAGGTGCAGGTGCCAGCTCCTGAAAAAGGTGTTCTCCAGGTTCAGTTTCTATCTGCCAGATGCATTGGAAATGTTTTCCTCTGGCATTTGCAGCAAGAGTCGCAGATTGCTTAACTGAGGAGCTCTGAGAATGGAACGGCAAGAGGTGTTGGCTTTCGTCATAAACAGTGCTCCAGAGCGCTTGGCAACGGGCACAACGAAACGTGTGTGCGGGATAGTGACCATTCACGCCTAGTGCTGGCAATGCAGGAGCACTGCCAAAAGGCCAAGGAAGGGGCGTAGCATCCGGCTTGTGTGCAAAGCTTTCAGACTGCCAGAGGACCGCAGCTGTGGTAAGCCCGCTTGCTCATTTGACGTTAGCTGTCGCCTGCAAGAACTTCACCCGCATCTGGTTTATGCTGCTACCTGTTGTTAGGCGACAACAAGGGCACATGTAGCAAATGCTTTTTCCTGGCCCATTTTGCTAGGCCACGCTCTTCTGTGGCTCTTTAGTGCTTCCCAAACTGCTATGTGCGTGCTGCTGCTTCCATCTGACAAGGAGCACAGCCTTCTGACAGCAGCTTTCAACTTGCCTAAGAAAGAGCTTGGCCATTTAGATGTGCTGAAAACCCGTGTGTGTGTAAGGTGCAGGTGCCAGCTCCTGACAAAGGTGTTCTCCAGGTTCAGTTTCTATCTGCCAGACGCATTGGAAATGTTTTCCTCTGGCATTCGCAGCAAGAGTCGCAGATTGCTTAACTGAGGAGCTCTGAGAATGGAACGGCAAGAGGTGTTCCGCTTTCGTCATAAACAGTGCTCCAGAGCGCTTGGCAACGGGCACAACGAAACGTGTGTGCGGGATAGTGACCATTCACGCCTAGTGCTGGCAATGCACGAGCACTGCCAAAA
The DNA here is from genome assembly GCF_030490865.1 of Poecile atricapillus. Classification (NCBI taxonomy): domain Eukaryota; kingdom Metazoa; phylum Chordata; class Aves; order Passeriformes; family Paridae; genus Poecile; species Poecile atricapillus. The sequence goes on along the minus strand of NC_081256.1, from coordinate 1,242,205 downwards.
GGCCAAGGGAGGCGCTTAGCATGCGGCTTGTGCGCAAAGCTTTCAGACTGCCAGAGGACCGCAGCTGTGGTAAGCCTGCTTGCTCATTTGACGTTAGCTGTCGCCTGCAAGAACTTCACCCGCATCTGGTTTATGCTGCTACCTGTTGTTAGGCGACAACAAGGGCACATGTAGCAAATGCTTTTTCCTGGCCCATTTTGCTAGGCCACGCTCTTCTGTGGCTCTTTAGTGCTTGCCAAACTGCTATGTGCGTGCTGCTGCTTCCATCTGACAAGGAGCACAACCTTCTGACAGCAGCTTTCAACTTGCCTAAGAAAGAGCTTGGCCGTTTAGATGTGCTGAAAACCCGTGTGTGTGTAAGGTGCAGGTGCAAGCTCCTGACAAAGCTTTTCTCCAGGTTCAGTTTCTATCTGCCAGACACATTGGAAATGTTTTCCTCTGGCATTCGCAGCAAGAGTCGCAGATTGCTTAACTGAGGAGCTCTGAGAATGGAACGGCAAGAGGTGTTCCGCTTTCGTCATAAACAGTGCTCCAGAGCGCTTGGCAACGGGCACAACGAAACGTGTGTGCGGGATAGTGACCATTCACGCCTAGTGCTGGCAATGCACGAGCACTGCCAAAAGGCCAAGGGAGGCGCTTAGAATCCGGCTTGTGCGCAAAGCTTTCAGACTGCCAGAGGACCGCAGCTGTGGTAAGCCCACTTGCTCATTTGACGTTAGCTGTCGCCTGCAAGAACTTCACCCGCATCTGGTTTATGCTGCTACCTGTTGTTAGGCGACAACAAGGGCACATGTAGCAAATGCTTTTTCCTGGCCCATTTTGCTAGGCCACGCTCTTCTGTGGCTCTTTAGTGCTTGCCAAACTGCTATGTGCGTGCTGCTGCTTCCATCTGACAAGGAGCACAACTTTCTGACAGCAGCTTTCAACTTGCCTAAGAAAGAGCTTGGCTATTTAGATGTGCTGCAAACCCGTGTGTGTGTAAGGTGCAGGTGCCAGCTCCTGACAAAGCTTTTCTCCAGGTTCAGTTTCTCCCTGCCAGACACATTGGAAATGTTTTCCTCTGGCATTCGCAGCAAGAGTCGCAGATTGCTTAACTGAGGAGCTCTGAGAATGGAACGGCAAGAGGTGTTCCGCTTTCGTCATAAACAGTGCTCCAGAGCGCTTGGCAACGGGCACAACGAAACGTGTGTGCGGGATAGTGACCATTCACACCTAGTGCTGGCAATGCACGAGCACTGCCAAAAGGCCAAGGGAGGCGCTTAGAATCCGGCTTGTGCGCAAAGCTTTCAGACTGCCAGAGGACCGCAGCTGTGGTAAACCCGCTTGCTCATTTGACGTTAGCTGTCGCCTGCAAGAACTTCACCCGCATCTGGTTTATGCTGCTACCTGTTGTTAGGCGACAACAAGGGCACATGTAGCAAATGCTTTTTCCTGGCCCATTTTGCTATGCCACGCTCTTCTGTGGCTCTTTAGTGCTTGCCAAACTGCTATGTGCGTGCTGCTGCTTCCATCTGACAAGGAGCACAACCTTCTGACAGCAGCTTTCAACTTGCCTAAGAAAGAGCTTGGCCATTTAGATGTGCTGAAAACCCGTGTGTGTGTAAGGTGCAGGTGCAAGCTCCTGACAAAGCTTTTCTCCAGGTTCAGTTTCTATCTGCCAGACACATTGGAAATGTTTTCCTCTGGCATTCGCAGCAAGAGTCGCAGATTGCTTAACTGAGGAGCTCTGAGAATGGAACGGCAAGAGGTGTTCCGCTTTCGTCATAAACAGTGCTCCAGAGCGCTTGGCAACGGGCACAACGAAACGTGTGTGCGGGATAGTGACCATTCACGCCTAGTGCTGGCAATGCACGAGCACTGCCAAAAGGCCAAGGAAGGGGCGTAGCATCCGGCTTGTGTGCAAAGCTTTCAGACTGCCAGAGGACCGCAGCTGTGGTAAGCCCGCTTGCTCATTTGACGTTAGCTGTCGCCTGCAAGAACTTCACCCGCATCTGGTTTATGCTGCTACCTGTTGTTAGGCGACAACAAGGGCACATGTAGCAAATGCTTTTTCCTGTTTCATTTTGCTAGGCCACGCTCTTCTGTGGCTCTTTAGTGCTTGCCAAACTGCTATGTGCGTGCTGCTGCTTCCATCTGACAAGGAGCACAACCTTCTGACAGCAGCTTTCAACTTGCCTAAGAAAGAGCTTGGCCATTTAGATGTGCTGCAAATCTGTGTGTGTGTAAGGTACAGGTGCAAGCTCCTGACAAAGGTGTTCTCCAGGTTCAGTTTCTTTCTGCCAGACACATTGGAAATGTTTTCCTCTGGCATTCGCAGCAAGAGTCGCAGATTGCTTAACTGAGGAGCTCTGAGAATGGAACGGCAAGAGGTGTTCCGCTTTCGTCATAAACAGTGCTCCAGAGAGCTTGGCAACGGGCACAACGAAACGTGTGTGCGGGATAGTGACCATTCACGCCTAGTGCTGGCAATGCACGAGCACTGCCAAAAGGCCAAGGAATCGGCGTAGCATCCGGCTTGTGTGCAAAGCTTTCAGACTGCCAGAGGACCGCAGCTGTGGTAAGCCCGCTTGCTCATTTGACGTTAGCTGTCGCCTGCAAGAACTTCACCCGCATCTGGTTTATGCTGCTACCTGTTGTTAGGCGACAACAAGGGCACATGTAGCAAATGCTTTTTCCTGTTTCATTTTGCTAGGCCACGCTCTTCTGTGGCTCTTTAGTGCTTGCCAAACTGCTATGTGCGTGCTGCTGCTTCCATCTGACAAGGAGCACAACCTTCTGACAGCAGCTTTCAACTTGCCTAAGAAAGAGCTTGGCCATTTAGATGTGCTGAAAACCCGTGTGTGTGTAAGGTGCAGGTGCAAGCTCCTGACAATGGTGTTCTCCAGGTTCAGTTTCTATCTGCCAGACGCATTGGAAATGTTTTCCTCTGGCATTCGCAGCAAGAGTCGCAGATTGCTTAACTGAGGAGCTCTGAGAATGGAACGGCAAGAGGTGTTCCGCTTTCGTCATAAACAGTGCTCCAGAGCGCTTGGCAACAGGCACAACGAAACGTGTGTGCGGGATAGTGACCATTCACGCCTAGTGCTGGCAATGCACGAGCACTGCCAAAAGGCCAAGGGAGGCGCTTAGAATCCGGCTTGTGCGCAAAGCTTTCAGACTGCCAGAGGACCGCAGCTGTGGTAAGCCCACTTGCTCATTTGACGTTAGCTGTCGCCTGCAAGAACTTCACCCGCATCTGGTTTATGCTGCTACCTGTTGTTAGGCGACAACAAGGGCACATGTAGCAAATGCTTTTTCCTGGCCCATTTTGCTAGGCCACGCTCTTCTGTGGCTCTTTAGTGCTTGCCAAACTGCTATGTGCGTGCTGCTGCTTCCATCTGACAAGGAGCACAACCTTCTGACAGCAGCTTTCAACTTGCCTAAGAAAGAGCTTGGCCATTTAGATGTGCTGAAAACCCGTGTGTGTGTAAGGTGCAGGTGCAAGCTCCTGACAAAGCTTTTCTCCAGGTTCAGTTTCTATCTGCCAGACACATTGGAAATGTTTTCCTCTGGCATTCGCAGCAAGAGTCGCAGATTGCTTAACTGAGGAGCTCTGAGAATGGAACGGCAAGAGGTGTTCCGCTTTCGTCATAAACAGTGCTCCAGAGCGCTTGGCAACGGGCACAACGAAACGTGTGTGCGGGATAGTGACCATTCACGCCTAGTGCTGGCAATGCACGAGCACTGCCAAAAGGCCAAGGAAGGGGCGTAGCATCCGGCTTGTGTGCAAAGCTTTCAGACTGCTAGAGGACCGCAGCTGTGGTAAACCCGCTTGCTCATTTGACGTTAGCTGTCGCCTGCAAGAACTTCACCCGCATCTGGTTTATGCTGCTACCTGTTGTTAGGCGACAACAAGGGCACATGTAGCAAATGCTTTTTCCTGTTTAATTTTGCTATGCCACGCTCTTCTGTGGCTCTTTAGTGCTTGCCAAACTGCTATGTGCGTGCTGCTGCTTCCATCTGACAAGGAGCACAACCTTCTGACAGCAGCTTTCAACTTGCCTAAGAAAGAGCTTGGCCATTTAGATGTGCTGCAAATCTGTGTGTGTGTAAGGTACAGGTGCAAGCTCCTGACAAAGGTGTTCTCCAGGTTCAGTTTCTCCCTGCCAGACACATTGGAAATGTTTTCCTCTGGCATTCGCAGCAAGAGTCGCAGATTGCTTAACTGAGGAGCTCTGAGAATGGAACGGCAAGAGGTGTTCCGCTTTCGTCATAAACAGTGCTCCAGAGCGCTTGGCAACGGGCACAACGAAACGTGTGTGCGGGATAGTGACCATTCACGCCTAGTGCTGGCAATGCACGAGCACTGCCAAAAGGCCAAGGAATCGGCGTAGCATCCGGCTTGTGCGCAAAGCTTTCAGACTGCCAGAGGACCGCAGCTGTGGTAAGCCCGCTTGCTCATTTGACGTTAGCTGTCGCCTGCAAGAACTTCACCCGCATCTGGTTTATGCTGCTACCTGTTGTTAGGCGACAACAAGGGCACATGTAGCAAATGCTTTTTCCTGGCCCATTTTGCTAGGCCACGCTCTTCTGTGGCTCTTTAGTGCTTGCCAAACTGCTATGTGCGTGCTGCTGCTTCCATCTGACAAGGAGCACAACCTTCTGACAGCAGCTTTCAACTTGCCTAAGAAAGAGCTTGGCCATTTAGATGTGCTGAAAACCCGTGTGTGTGTAAGGTGCAGGTGCCAGCTCCTGACAAAGCTTTTCTCCAGGTTCAGTTTCTCCCTGCCAGACGCATTGGAAATGTTTTCCTCTGGCATTCGCAGCAAGAGTCGCAGATTGCTTAACTGAGGAGCTCTGAGAATGGAACGGCAAGAGGTGTTCCGCTTTCGTCATAAACAGTGCTCCAGAGCGCTTGGCAACGGGCACAACGAAACGTGTGTGCGGGATAGTGACCATTCACACCTAGTGCTGGCAATGCACGAGCACTGCCAAAAGGCCAAGGGAGGCGCTTAGAATCCGGCTTGTGCGCAAAGCTTTCAGACTGCCAGAGGACCGCAGCTGTGGTAAACCCGCTTGCTCATTTGACGTTAGCTGTCGCCTGCAAGAACTTCACCCGCATCTGGTTTATGCTGCTACCTGTTGTTAGGCGACAACAAGGGCACATGTAGCAAATGCTTTTTCCTGTTTCATTTTGCTATGCCACGCTCTTCTGTGGCTCTTTAGTGCTTGCCAAACTGCTATGTGCGTGCTGCTGCTTCCATCTGACAAGGAGCACAACCTTCTGACAGCAGCTTTCAACTTGCCTAAGAAAGAGCTTGGCCATTTAGATGTGCTGAAAACCCGTGTGTGTGTAAGGTGCAGGTGCAAGCTCCTGACAAAGCTTGTCTCCAGGTTCAGTTTCTATCTGCCAGACACATTGGAAATGTTTTCCTCTGGCATTCGCAGCAAGAGTCGCAGATTGCTTAACTGAGGAGCTCTGAGAATGGAACGGCAAGAGGTGTTCCGCTTTCGTCATAAACAGTGCTCCAGAGCGCTTGGCAACGGGCACAACGAAACGTGTGTGCGGGATAGTGACCATTCACGCCTAGTGCTGGCAATGCACGAGCACTGCCAAAAGGCCAAGGAAGGGGCGTAGCATCCGGCTTGTGTGCAAAGCTTTCAGACTGCCAGAGGACCGCAGCTGTGGTAAGCCCGCTTGCTCATTTGACGTTAGCTGTCGCCTGCAAGAACTTCACCCGCATCTGGTTTATGCTGCTACCTGTTGTTAGGCGACAACAAGGGCACATGTAGCAAATGCTTTTTCCTGGCCCATTTTGCTATGCCACGCTCTTCTGTGGCTCTTTAATGCTTGCCAAACTGCTATGTGCATGCTGCTGCTTCCATCTGACAAGGAGCACAACCTTCTGACAGCAGCTTTCAACTTGCCTAAGGAAGAGCTTGGCCATTTAGATGTGCTGCAAATCTGTGTGTGTGTAAGGTGCAGGTGCAAGCTCCTGACAATGGTGTTCTCCAGGTTCAGTTTCTATCTGCCAGACGCATTGGAAATGTTTTCCTCTGGCATTCGCAGCAAGAGTCGCAGATTGCTTAACTGAGGAGCTCTGAGAATGGAACGGCAAGAGGTGTTCCGCTTTCGTCATAAACAGTGCTCCAGAGCGCTTGGCAACGGGCACAACGAAACGTGTGTGCGGGATAGTGACCATTCACACCTAGTGCTGGCAATGCACGAGCACTGCCAAAAGGCCAAGGGAGGCGCTTAGAATCCGGCTTGTGCGCAAAGCTTTCAGACTGCCAGAGGACCGCAGCTGTGGTAAACCCGCTTGCTCATTTGACGTTAGCTGTCGCCTGCAAGAACTTCACCCGCATCTGGTTTATGCTGCTACCTGTTGTTAGGCGACAACAAGGGCACATGTAGCAAATGCTTTTTCCTGTTTCATTTTGCTATGCCACGCTCTTCTGTGGCTCTTTAGTGCTTGCCAAACTGCTATGTGCGTGCTGCTGCTTCCATCTGACAAGGAGCACAACCTTCTGACAGCAGCTTTCAACTTGCCTAAGAAAGAGCTTGGCCATTTAGATGTGCTGAAAACCCGTGTGTGTGTAAGGTGCAGGTGCAAGCTCCTGACAAAGCTTTTCTCCAGGTTCAGTTTCTATCTGCCAGACACATTGGAAATGTTTTCCTCTGGCATTCGCAGCAAGAGTCGCAGATTGCTTAACTGAGGAGCTCTGAGAATGGAACGGCAAGAGGTGTTCCGCTTTCGTCATAAACAGTGCTCCAGAGCGCTTGGCAACGGGCACAACGAAACGTGTGTGCGGGATAGTGACCATTCACGCCTAGTGCTGGCAATGCAGGAGCACTGCCAAAAGGCCAAGGAAGGGGCGTAGCATCCGGCTTGTGTGCAAAGCTTTCAGACTGCCAGAGGACCGCAGCTGTGGTAAGCCCGCTTGCTCATTTGACGTTAGCTGTCGCCTGCAAGAACTTCACCCGCATCTGGTTTATGCTGCTACCTGTTGTTAGGCGACAACAAGGGCACATGTAGCAAATGCTTTTTCCTGTTTAATTTTGCTAGGCCACGCTCTTCTGTGGCTCTTTAGTGCTTGCCAAACTGCTATGTGCATGCTGCTGCTTCCATCTGACAAGGAGCACAACCTTCTGACAGCAGCTTTCAACTTGCCTAAGAAAGAGCTTGGCCATTTAGATGTGCTGCAAATCTGTGTGTGTGTAAGGTACAGGTGCAAGCTCCTGACAAAGGTGTTCTCCAGGTTCAGTTTCTCCCTGCCAGACACATTGGAAATGTTTTCCTCTGGCATTCGCAGCAAGAGTCGCAGATTGCTTAACTGAGGAGCTCTGAGAATGGAACGGCAAGAGGTGTTCCGCTTTCGTCATAAACAGTGCTCCAGAGCGCTTGGCAACGGGCACAACGAAACGTGTGTGCGGGATAGTGACCATTCACGCCTAGTGCTGGCAATGCACGAGCACTGCCAAAAGGCCAAGGAATCGGCGTAGCATCCGGCTTGTGCGCAAAGCTTTCAGACTGCCAGAGGACCGCAGCTGTGGTAAGCCCGCTTGCTCATTTGACGTTAGCTGTCGCCTGCAAGAACTTCACCCGCATCTGGTTTATGCTGCTACCTGTTGTTAGGCGACAACAAGGGCACATGTAGCAAATGCTTTTTCCTGTTTCATTTTGCTAGGCCACGCTCTTCTGTGGCTCTTTAGTGCTTGCCAAACTGCTATGTGCATGCTGCTGCTTCCATCTGACAAGGAGCACAACCTTCTGACAGCAGCTTTCAACTTGCCTAAGAAAGAGCTTGGCCATTTAGATGTGCTGCAAACCCGTGTGTGTGTAAGGTGAAGTTGCAAGCTCCTGACAATGGTGTTCTCCAGGTTCAGTTTCTATCTGCCAGACGCATTGGAAATGTTTTCCTCTGGCATTCGCAGCAAGAGTCGCAGATTGCTTAACTGAGGAGCTCTGAGAATGGAACGGCAAGAGGTGTTCCGCTTTCGTCATAAACAGTGCTCCAGAGCGCTTGGCAACAGGCACAACGAAACGTGTGTGCGGGATAGTGACCATTCACGCCTAGTGCTGGCAATGCACGAGCACTGCCAAAAGGCCAAGGGAGGCGCTTAGAATCCGGCTTGTGCGCAAAGCTTTCAGACTGCCAGAGGACCGGAGCTGTGGTAAGCCCACTTGCTCATTTGACGTTAGCTGTCGCCTGCAAGAACTTCACCCGCATCTGGTTTATGCTGCTACCTGTTGTTAGGCGACAACAAGGGCACATGTAGCAAATGCTTTTTCCTGGCCCATTTTGCTATGCCACGCTCTTCTGTGGCTCTTTAGTGCTTCCCAAACTGCTATGTGCGTGCTGCTGCTTCCATCTGACAAGGAGCACAGCCTTCTGACAGCAGCTTTCAACTTGCCTAAGAAAGAGCTTGGCCATTTAGATGTGCTGAAAACCCGTGTGTGTGTAAGGTGCAGGTGCCAGCTCCTGACAAAGCTTTTCTCCAGGTTCAGTTTCTCCCTGCCAGACGCATTGGAAATGTTTTCCTCTGGCATTCGCAGCAAGAGTCGCAGATTGCTTAACTGAGGAGCTCTGAGAATGGAACGGCAAGAGGTGTTCCGCTTTCGTCATAAACAGTGCTCCAGAGCGCTTGGCAACGGGCACAACGAAACGTGTGTGCGGGATAGTGACCATTCACGCCTAGTGCTGGCAATGCAGGAGCACTGCCAAAAGGCCAAGGAAGGGGCGTAGCATCCGGCTTGTGTGCAAAGCTTTCAGACTGCCAGAGGACCGCAGCTGTGGTAAGCCCGCTTGCTCATTTGACGTTAGCTGTCGCCTGCAAGAACTTCACCCGCATCTGGTTTATGCTGCTACCTGTTGTTAGGCGACAACAAGGGCACATGTAGCAAATGCTTTTTCCTGGCCCATTTTGCTAGGCCACGCTCTTCTGTGGCTCTTTAGTGCTTGCCAAACTGCTATGTGCGTGCTGCTGCTTCCATCTGACAAGGAGCACAACCTTCTGACAGCAGCTTTCAACTTGCCTAAGAAAGAGCTTGGCCATTTAGATGTGCTGCAAATCTGTGTGTGTGTAAGGTACAGGTGCAAGCTCCTGACAAAGGTGTTCTCCAGGTTCAGTTTCTCCCTGCCAGACGCATTGGAAATGTTTTCCTCTGGCATTCGCAGCAAGAGTCGCAGATTGCTTAACTGAGGAGCTCTGAGAATGGAACGGCAAGAGGTGTTCCGCTTTCGTCATAAACAGTGCTCCAGAGCGCTTGGCAACGGGCACAACGAAAACGTGTGTGCGGGATAGTGACCATTCACGCCTAGTGCTGGCAATGCACGAGCACTGCCAAAAGGCCAAGGGAGGGGCTTAGCATCCGGCTTGTGCGCAAAGCTTTCAGACTGCCAGAGGACCGCAGCTATGGTAAACCCGCTTGCTCATTTGACGTTAGCTGTCGCCTGCAAGAACTTCACCCGCATCTGGTTTATGCTGCTACCTGTTGTTAGGAGACAACAAGGGCACATGTAGCAAATGCTTTTTCCTGTTTCATTTTGCTAGGCCACGCTCTTCTGTGGCTCTTTAGTGCTTGCCAAACTGCTATGTGCGTGCTGCTGCTTCCATCTGACAAGGAGCACAACCTTCTGACAGCAGCTTTCAACTTGCCTAAGAAAGAGCTTGGCCATTTAGATGTGCTGCAAATCTGTGTGTGTGTAAGGTGCAGGTGCAAGCTCCTGACAATGGTGTTCTCCAGGTTCAGTTTCTATCTGCCAGACGCATTGGAAATGTTTTCCTCTGGCATTCGCACCAAGAGTCGTAGATTGCTTAACTGAGGAGCTCTGAGAATGGAACGGCAAGAGGTGTTCCGCTTTCGTCATAAACAGTGCTCCAGAGCGCTTGGCAACGGGCACAACGAAACGTGTGTGCGGGATAGTGACCATTCACGCCTAGTGCTGGCAATGCAGGAGCACTGCCAAAAGGCCAAGGAAGGGGCGTAGCATCCGGCTTGTGTGCAAAGCTTTCAGACTGCCAGAGGACCGCAGCTGTGGTAAGCCCGCTTGCTCATTTGACGTTAGCTGTCGCCTGCAAGAACTTCACCCGCATCTGGTTTATGCTGCTACCTGTTGTTAGGCGACAACAAGGGCACATGTAGCAAATGCTTTTTCCTGTTTCATTTTGCTAGGCCACGCTCTTCTGTGGCTCTTTAGTGCTTGCCAAACTGCTATGTGCGTGCTGCTGCTTCCATCTGACAAGGAGCACAACCTTCTGACAGCAGCTTTCAACTTGCCTAAGAAAGAGCTTGGCCATTTAGATGTGCTGAAAACCCGTGTGTGTGTAAGGTGCAGGTGCAAGCTCCTGACAAAGCTTTTCTCCAGGTTCAGTTTCTCCCTGCCAGACACATTGGAAATGTTTTCCTCTGGCATTCGAAGCAAGAGTCGCAGATTGCTTAACTGAGGAGCTCTGAGAATGGAACGGCAAGAGGTGTTCCGCTTTCGTCATAAACAGTGCTCCAGAGCGCTTGGCAACGGGCACAACGAAACGTGTGTGCGGGATAGTGACCATTCACGCCTAGTGCTGGCAATGCAGGAGCACTGCCAAAAGGCCAAGGAATCGGCGTAGCATCCGGCTTGTGTGCAAAGCTTTCAGACTGCCAGAGGACCGCAGCTGTGGTAAGCCTGCTTGCTCATTTGACGTTAGCTGTCGCCTGCAAGAACTTCACCCGCATCTGGTTTATGCTGCTACCTGTTGTTAGGCGACAACAAGGGCACATGTAGCAAATGCTTTTTCCTGTTTCATTTTGCTAGGCCACGCTCTTCTGTGGCTCTTTAGTGCTTGCCAAACTGCTATGTGCGTGCTGCTGCTTCCATCTGACAAGGAGCACAACCTTCTGACAGCAGCTTTCAACTTGCCTAAGGAAGAGCTTGGCCATTTAGATGTGCTGCAAATCTGTGTGTGTGTAAGGTACAGGTGCAAGCTCCTGACAAAGGTGTTCTCCAGGTTCAGTTTCTCCCTGCCAGACGCATTGGAAATGTTTTCCTCTGGCATTCGCAGCAAGAGTCGCAGATTGCTTAACTGAGGAGCTCTGAGAATGGAACGGCAAGAGGTGTTCCGCTTTCGTCATAAACAGTGCTCCAGAGCGCTTGGCAACGGGCACAACGAAAACGTGTGTGCGGGATAGTGACCATTCACGCCTAGTGCTGGCAATGCACGAGCACTGCCAAAAGGCCAAGGGAGGCGCTTAGCATCCGGCTTGTGCGCAAAGCTTTCAGACTGCCAGAGGACCGCAGCTATGGTAAACCCGCTTGCTCATTTGACGTTAGCTGTCGCCTGCAAGAACTTCACCCGCATCTGGTTTATGCTGCTACCTGTTGTTAGGAGACAACAAGGGCACATGTAGCAAATGCTTTTTCCTGTTTCATTTTGCTATGCCACGCTCTTCTGTGGCTCTTTAGTGCTTGCCAAACTGCTATGTGCGTGCTGCTGCTTCCATCTGACAAGGAGCACAACCTTCTGACAGCAGCTTTCAACTTGCCTAAGAAAGAGCTTGGCCATTTAGATGTGCTGCAAATCTGTGTGTGTGTAAGGTGCAGGTGCAAGCTCCTGACAATGGTGTTCTCCAGGTTCAGTTTCTATCTGCCAGACGCATTGGAAATGTTTTCCTCTGGCATTCGCACCAAGAGTCGTAGATTGCTTAACTGAGGAGCTCTGAGAATGGAACGGCAAGAGGTGTTCCGCTTTCGTCATAAACAGTGCTCCAGAGCGCTTGGCAACGGGCACAACGAAACGTGTGTGCGGGATAGTGAGCATTCACGCCTAGTGCTGGCAATGCACGAGCACTGCCAAAAGGCCAAGGGAGGCGCTTAGAATCCGGCTTGTGCGCAAAGCTTTCAGACTGCCAGAGGACCGCAGCTATGGTAAACCCGCTTGCTCATTTGACGTTAGCTGTCGCCTGCAAGAACTTCACCCGCATCTGGTTTATGCTGCTACCTGTTGTTAGGAGACAACAAGGGCACATGTAGCAAATGCTTTTTCCTGTTTCATTTTGCTATGCCACGCTCTTCTGTGGCTCTTTAGTGCTTGCCAAACTGCTATGTGCGTGCTGCTGCTTCCATCTGACAAGGAGCACAACCTTCTGACAGCAGCTTTCAACTTGCCTAAGGAAGAGCTTGGCCATTTAGATGTGCTGAAAACCCGTGTGTGTGTAAGGTGCAGGTGTCAGCTCCTGACAAAGCTTTTCTCCAGGTTCAGTTTCTCCCTGCCAGACGCATTGGAAATGTTTTCCTCTGGCATTCGCAGCAAGAGTCGCAGATTGCTTAACTGAGGAGCTCTGAGAATGGAACGGCAAGAGGTGTTCCGCTTTCGTCATAAACAGTGCTCCAGAGCGCTTGGCAACGGGCACAACGAAACGTGTGTGCGGGATAGTGACCATTCACGCCTAGTGCTGGCAATGCAGGAGCACTGCCAAAAGGCCAAGGAAGGGGCGTAGCATCCGGCTTGTGTGCAAAGCTTTCAGACTGCCAGAGGACCGCAGCTGTGGTAAGCCCGCTTGCTCATTTGACGTTAGCTGTCGCCTGCAAGAACTTCACCCGCATCTGGTTTATGCTGCTACCTGTTGTTAGGCGACAACAAGGGCACATGTAGCAAATGCTTTTTCCTGGCCCATTTTGCTATGCCACGCTCTTCTGTGGCTCTTTAATGCTTGCCAAACTGCTATGTGCATGCTGCTGCTTCCATCTGACAAGGAGCACAACCTTCTGACAGCAGCTTTCAACTTGCCTAAGGAAGAGCTTGGCCATTTAGATGTGCTGCAAATCTGTGTGTGTGTAAGGTGCAGGTGCAAGCTCCTGACAATGGTGTTCTCCAGGTTCAGTTTCTATCTGCCAGACGCATTGGAAATGTTTTCCTCTGGCATTCGCAGCAAGAGTCGCAGATTGCTTAACTGAGGAGCTCTGAGAATGGAACGGCAAGAGGTGTTCCGCTTTCGTCATAAACAGTGCTCCAGAGCGCTTGGCAACGGGCACAACGAAACGTGTGTGCGGGATAGTGACCATTCACACCTAGTGCTGGCAATGCACGAGCACTGCCAAAAGGCCAAGGGAGGCGCTTAGCATCCGGCTTGTGCGCAAAGCTTTCAGACTGCCAGAGGACCGCAGCTATGGTAAACCTGCTTGCTCATTTGACGTTAGCTGTCGCCTGCAAGAACTTCACCCGCATCTGGTTTATGCTGCTACTTGTTGTTAGGCGACAACAAGGGCACATGTAGCAAATGCTTTTTCCTGTTTCATTTTGCTAGGCCACGCTCTTCTGTGGCTCTTTAGTGCTTGCCAAACTGCTATGTGCGTGCTGCTGCTTCCATCTGACAAGGAGCACAACCTTCTGACAGCAGCTTTCAACTTGCCTAAGAAAGAGCTTGGCCATTTAGATGTGCTGAAAACCCGTGTGTGTGTAAGGTGCAGGTGCCAGCTCCTGACAAAGGTGTTCTCCAGGTTCAGTTTCTATCTGCCAGACGCATTGGAAATGTTTTCCTCTGGCATTCGAAGCAAGAGTCGCAGATTGCTTAACTGAGGAGCTCTGAGAATGGAACGGCAAGAGGTGTTCCGCTTTCGTCATAAACAGTGCTCCAGAGCGCTTGGCAACGGGCACAACGAAACGTGTGTGCGGGATAGTGACCATTCACGCCTAGTGCTGGCAATGCAGGAGCACTGCCAAAAGGCCAAGGAATCGGCGTAGCATCCGGCTTGTGTGCAAAGCTTTCAGACTGCCAGAGGACCGCAGCTGTGGTAAGCCCGCTTGCTCATTTGACGTTAGCTGTCGCCTGCAAGAACTTCACCCGCATCTGGTTTATGCTGCTACCTGTTGTTAGGCGACAACAAGGGCACATGTAGCAAATGCTTTTTCCTGTTTCATTTTGCTAGGCCACGCTCTTCTGTGGCTCTTTAGTGCTTGCCAAACTGCTATGTGCGTGCTGCTGCTTCCATCTGACAAGGAGCACAACCTTCTGACAGCAGCTTTCAACTTGCCTAAGGAAGAGCTTGGCCATTTAGATGTGCTGCAAATCTGTGTGTGTGTAAGGTACAGGTGCAAGCTCCTGACAAAGGTGTTCTCCAGGTTCAGTTTCTCCCTGCCAGACGCATTGGAAATGTTTTCCTCTGGCATTCGCAGCAAGAGTCGCAGATTGCTTAACTGAGGAGCTCTGAGAATGGAACGGCAAGAGGTGTTCCGCTTTCGTCATAAACAGTGCTCCAGAGCGCTTGGCAACGGGCACAACGAAAACGTGTGTGCGGGATAGTGACCATTCACGCCTAGTGCTGGCAATGCACGAGCACTGCCAAAAGGCCAAGGGAGGCGCTTAGCATCCGGCTTGTGCGCAAAGCTTTCAGACTGCCAGAGGACCGCAGCTATGGTAAACCCGCTTGCTCATTTGACGTTAGCTGTCGCCTGCAAGAACTTCACCCGCATCTGGTTTATGCTGCTACCTGTTGTTAGGAGACAACAAGGGCACATGTAGCAAATGCTTTTTCCTGTTTCATTTTGCTAGGCCACGCTCTTCTGTGGCTCTTTAGTGCTTGCCAAACTGCTATGTGCGTGCTGCTGCTTCCATCTGACAAGGAGCACAACCTTCTGACAGCAGCTTTCAACTTGCCTAAGAAAGAGCTTGGCCATTTAGATGTGCTGCAAATCTGTGTGTGTGTAAGGTGCAGGTGCAAGCTCCTGACAATGGTGTTCTCCAGGTTCAGTTTCTATCTGCCAGACGCATTGGAAATGTTTTCCTCTGGCATTCGCACCAAGAGTCGTAGATTGCTTAACTGAGGAGCTCTGAGAATGGAACGGCAAGAGGTGTTCCGCTTTCGTCATAAACAGTGCTCCAGAGCGCTTGGCAACGGGCACAACGAAACGTGTGTGCGGGATAGTGACCATTCACGCCTAGTGCTGGCAATGCACGAGCACTGCCAAAAGGCCAAGGGAGGCGCTTAGAATCCGGCTTGTGCGCAAAGCTTTCAGACTGCCAGAGGACCGCAGCTATGGTAAACCCGCTTGCTCATTTGACGTTAGCTGTCGCCTGCAAGAACTTCACCCGCATCTGGTTTATGCTGCTACCTGTTGTTAGGCGACAACAAGGGCACATGTAGCAAATGCTTTTTCCTGGCCCATTTTGCTATGCCACGCTCTTCTGTGGCTCTTTAATGCTTGCCAAACTGCTATGTGCATGCTGCTGCTTCCATCTGACAAGGAGCACAACCTTCTGACAGCAGCTTTCAACTTGCCTAAGGAAGAGCTTGGCCATTTAGATGTGCTGCAAATCTGTGTGTGTGTAAGGTGCAGGTGCAAGCTCCTGACAATGGTGTTCTCCAGGTTCAGTTTCTATCTGCCAGACGCATTGGAAATGTTTTCCTCTGGCATTCGCAGCAAGAGTCGCAGATTGCTTAACTGAGGAGCTCTGAGAATGGAACGGCAAGAGGTGTTCCGCTTTCGTCATAAACAGTGCTCCAGAGCGCTTGGCAACGGGCACAACGAAACGTGTGTGCGGGATAGTGACCATTCACACCTAGTGCTGGCAATGCACGAGCACTGCCAAAAGGCCAAGGGAGGCGCTTAGCATCCGGCTTGTGCGCAAAGCTTTCAGACTGCCAGAGGACCGCAGCTATGGTAAACCTGCTTGCTCATTTGACGTTAGCTGTCGCCTGCAAGAACTTCACCCGCATCTGGTTTATGCTGCTACTTGTTGTTAGGCGACAACAAGGGCACATGTAGCAAATGCTTTTTCCTGTTTCATTTTGCTAGGCCACGCTCTTCTGTGGCTCTTTAGTGCTTGCCAAACTGCTATGTGCGTGCTGCTGCTTCCATCTGACAAGGAGCACAACCTTCTGACAGCAGCTTTCAACTTGCCTAAGAAAGAGCTTGGCCATTTAGATGTGCTGAAAACCCGTGTGTGTGTAAGGTGCAGGTGCCAGCTCCTGACAAAGGTGTTCTCCAGGTTCAGTTTCTATCTGCCAGACGCATTGGAAATGTTTTCCTCTGGCATTCGAAGCAAGAGTCGCAGATTGCTTAACTGAGGAGCTCTGAGAATGGAACGGCAAGAGGTGTTCCGCTTTCGTCATAAACAGTGCTCCAGAGCGCTTGGCAACGGGCACAACGAAACGTGTGTGCGGGATAGTGACCATTCACGCCTAGTGCTGGCAATGCAGGAGCACTGCCAAAAGGCCAAGGAATCGGCGTAGCATCCGGCTTGTGTGCAAAGCTTTCAGACTGCCAGAGGACCGCAGCTGTGGTAAGCCCGCTTGCTCATTTGACGTTAGCTGTCGCCTGCAAGAACTTCACCCGCATCTGGTTTATGCTGCTACCTGTTGTTAGGCGACAACAAGGGCACATGTAGCAAATGCTTTTTCCTGGCCCATTTTGCTAGGCCACGCTCTTCTGTGGCTCTTTAGTGCTTGCCAAACTGCTATGTGCGTGCTGCTGCTTCCATCTGACAAGGAGCACAACCTTCTGACAGCAGCTTTCAACTTGCCTAAGGAAGAGCTTGGCCATTTAGATGTGCTGCAAATCTGTGTGTGTGTAAGGTACAGGTGCAAGCTCCTGACAAAGGTGTTCTCCAGGTTCAGTTTCTCCCTGCCAGACGCATTGGAAATGTTTTCCTCTGGCATTCGCAGCAAGAGTCGCAGATTGCTTAACTGAGGAGCTCTGAGAATGGAACGGCAAGAGGTGTTCCGCTTTCGTCATAAACAGTGCTCCAGAGCGCTTGGCAACGGGCACAACGAAAACGTGTGTGCGGGATAGTGACCATTCACGCCTAGTGCTGGCAATGCACGAGCACTGCCAAAAGGCCAAGGGAGGCGCTTAGCATCCGGCTTGTGCGCAAAGCTTTCAGACTGCCAGAGGACCGCAGCTATGGTAAACCCGCTTGCTCATTTGACGTTAGCTGTCGCCTGCAAGAACTTCACCCGCATCTGGTTTATGCTGCTACCTGTTGTTAGGAGACAACAAGGGCACATGTAGCAAATGCTTTTTCCTGTTTCATTTTGCTAGGCCACGCTCTTCTGTGGCTCTTTAGTGCTTGCCAAACTGCTATGTGCGTGCTGCTGCTTCCATCTGACAAGGAGCACAACCTTCTGACAGCAGCTTTCAACTTGCCTAAGAAAGAGCTTGGCCATTTAGATGTGCTGCAAATCTGTGTGTGTGTAAGGTGCAGGTGCAAGCTCCTGACAATGGTGTTCTCCAGGTTCAGTTTCTATCTGCCAGACGCATTGGAAATGTTTTCCTCTGGCATTCGCACCAAGAGTCGTAGATTGCTTAACTGAGGAGCTCTGAGAATGGAACGGCAAGAGGTGTTCCGCTTTCGTCATAAACAGTGCTCCAGAGCGCTTGGCAACGGGCACAACGAAACGTGTGTGCGGGATAGTGACCATTCACGCCTAGTGCTGGCAATGCACGAGCACTGCCAAAAGGCCAAGGGAGGCGCTTAGAATCCGGCTTGTGCGCAAAGCTTTCAGACTGCCAGAGGACCGCAGCTATGGTAAACCCGCTTGCTCATTTGACGTTAGCTGTCGCCTGCAAGAACTTCACCCGCATCTGGTTTATGCTGCTACCTGTTGTTAGGAGACAACAAGGGCACATGTAGCAAATGCTTTTTCCTGTTTCATTTTGCTATGCCACGCTCTTCTGTGGCTCTTTAGTGCTTGCCAAACTGCTATGTGCGTGCTGCTGCTTCCATCTGACAAGGAGCACAACCTTCTGACAGCAGCTTTCAACTTGCCTAAGGAAGAGCTTGGCCATTTAGATGTGCTGAAAACCCGTGTGTGTGTAAGGTGCAGGTGCCAGCTCCTGACAAAGCTTTTCTCCAGGTTCAGTTTCTCCCTGCCAGACGCATTGGAAATGTTTTCCTCTGGCATTCGCAGCAAGAGTCGCAGATTGCTTAACTGAGGAGCTCTGAGAATGGAACGGCAAGAGGTGTTCCGCTTTCGTCATAAACAGTGCTCCAGAGCGCTTGGCAACGGGCACAACGAAACGTGTGTGCGGGATAGTGACCATTCACGCCTAGTGCTGGCAATGCAGGAGCACTGCCAAAAGGCCAAGGAAGGGGCGTAGCATCCGGCTTGTGTGCAAAGCTTTCAGACTGCCAGAGGACCGCAGCTGTGGTAAGCCCGCTTGCTCATTTGACGTTAGCTGTCGCCTGCAAGAACTTCACCCGCATCTGGTTTATGCTGCTACCTGTTGTTAGGCGACAACAAGGGCACATGTAGCAAATGCTTTTTCCTGGCCCATTTTGCTATGCCACGCTCTTCTGTGGCTCTTTAATGCTTGCCAAACTGCTATGTGCATGCTGCTGCTTCCATCTGACAAGGAGCACAACCTTCTGACAGCAGCTTTCAACTTGCCTAAGGAAGAGCTTGGCCATTTAGATGTGCTGCAAATCTGTGTGTGTGTAAGGTGCAGGTGCAAGCTCCTGACAATGGTGTTCTCCAGGTTCAGTTTCTATCTGCCAGACGCATTGGAAATGTTTTCCTCTGGCATTCGCAGCAAGAGTCGCAGATTGCTTAACTGAGGAGCTCTGAGAATGGAACGGCAAGAGGTGTTCCGCTTTCGTCATAAACAGTGCTCCAGAGCGCTTGGCAACGGGCACAACGAAACGTGTGTGCGGGATAGTGACCATTCACACCTAGTGCTGGCAATGCACGAGCACTGCCAAAAGGCCAAGGGAGGCGCTTAGCATCCGGCTTGTGCGCAAAGCTTTCAGACTGCCAGAGGACCGCAGCTATGGTAAACCTGCTTGCTCATTTGACGTTAGCTGTCGCCTGCAAGAACTTCACCCGCATCTGGTTTATGCTGCTACTTGTTGTTAGGCGACAACAAGGGCACATGTAGCAAATGCTTTTTCCTGTTTCATTTTGCTAGGCCACGCTCTTCTGTGGCTCTTTAGTGCTTGCCAAACTGCTATGTGCGTGCTGCTGCTTCCATCTGACAAGGAGCACAACCTTCTGACAGCAGCTTTCAACTTGCCTAAGAAAGAGCTTGGCCATTTAGATGTGCTGAAAACCCGTGTGTGTGTAAGGTGCAGGTGCCAGCTCCTGACAAAGGTGTTCTCCAGGTTCAGTTTCTATCTGCTAGACGCATTGGAAATGTTTTCCTCTGGCATTCGCAGCAAGAGTCGCAGATTGCTTAACTGAGGAGCTCTGAGAATGGAACGGCAAGAGGTGTTCCGCTTTCGTCATAAACAGTGCTCCAGAGCGCTTGGCAACGGGCACAACGAAACGTGTGTGCGGGATAGTGACCATTCACGCCTAGTGCTGGCAATGCAGGAGCACTGCCAAAAGGCCAAGGAAGGGGCGTAGCATCCGGCTTGTGTGCAAAGCTTTCAGACTGCCAGAGGACCGCAGCTGTGGTAAGCCCGCTTGCTCATTTGACGTTAGCTGTCGCCTGCAAGAACTTCACCCGCATCTGGTTTATGCTGCTACCTGTTGTTAGGCGACAACAAGGGCACATGTAGCAAATGCTTTTTCCTGGCCCATTTTGCTATGCCACGCTCTTCTGTGGCTCTTTAATGCTTGCCAAACTGCTATGTGCATGCTGCTGCTTCCATCTGACAAGGAGCACAACCTTCTGACAGCAGCTTTCAACTTGCCTAAGGAAGAGCTTGGCCATTTAGATGTGCTGCAAATCTGTGTGTGTGTAAGGTGCAGGTGCAAGCTCCTGACAATGGTGTTCTCCAGGTTCAGTTTCTATCTGCCAGACGCATTGGAAATGTTTTCCTCTGGCATTCGCAGCAAGAGTCGCAGATTGCTTAACTGAGGAGCTCTGAGAATGGAACGGCAAGAGGTGTTCCGCTTTCGTCATAAACAGTGCTCCAGAGCGCTTGGCAACGGGCACAACGAAACGTGTGTGCGGGATAGTGACCATTCACACCTAGTGCTGGCAATGCACGAGCACTGCCAAAAGGCCAAGGGAGGCGCTTAGCATCCGGCTTGTGCGCAAAGCTTTCAGACTGCCAGAGGACCGCAGCTATGGTAAACCCGCTTGCTCATTTGACGTTAGCTGTCGCCTGCAAGAACTTCACCCGCATCTGGTTTATGCTGCTACCTGTTGTTAGGAGACAACAAGGGCACATGTAGCAAATGCTTTTTCCTGTTTCATTTTGCTAGGCCACGCTCTTCTGTGGCTCTTTAGTGCTTGCCAAACTGCTATGTGCGTGCTGCTGCTTCCATCTGACAAGGAGCACAACCTTCTGACAGCAGCTTTCAACTTGCCTAAGAAAGAGCTTGGCCATTTAGATGTGCTGCAAATCTGTGTGTGTGTAAGGTGCAGGTGCAAGCTCCTGACAATGGTGTTCTCCAGGTTCAGTTTCTATCTGCCAGACGCATTGGAAATGTTTTCCTCTGGCATTCGCACCAAGAGTCGTAGATTGCTTAACTGAGGAGCTCTGAGAATGGAACGGCAAGAGGTGTTCCGCTTTCGTCATAAACAGTGCTCCAGAGCGCTTGGCAACGGGCACAACGAAACGTGTGTGCGGGATAGTGACCATTCACACCTAGTGCTGGCAATGCACGAGCACTGCCAAAAGGCCAAGGGAGGCGCTTAGCATCCGGCTTGTGCGCAAAGCTTTCAGACTGCCAGAGGACCGCAGCTATGGTAAACCTGCTTGCTCATTTGACGTTAGCTGTCGCCTGCAAGAACTTCACCCGCATCTGGTTTATGCTGCTACTTGTTGTTAGGCGACAACAAGGGCACATGT
This sequence comes from Poecile atricapillus, assembly GCF_030490865.1. Classification (NCBI taxonomy): domain Eukaryota; kingdom Metazoa; phylum Chordata; class Aves; order Passeriformes; family Paridae; genus Poecile; species Poecile atricapillus. The sequence goes on along the minus strand of NC_081256.1, from coordinate 1,221,503 downwards.
AGCAAATGCTTTTTCCTGTTTCATTTTGCTAGGCCACGCTCTTCTGTGGCTCTTTAGTGCTTGCCAAACTGCTATGTGCGTGCTGCTGCTTCCATCTGACAAGGAGCACAACCTTCTGACAGCAGCTTTCAACTTGCCTAAGAAAGAGCTTGGCCATTTAGATGTGCTGAAAACCCGTGTGTGTGTAAGGTGCAGGTGCCAGCTCCTGACAAAGGTGTTCTCCAGGTTCAGTTTCTATCTGCCAGACGCATTGGAAATGTTTTCCTCTGGCATTCGAAGCAAGAGTCGCAGATTGCTTAACTGAGGAGCTCTGAGAATGGAACGGCAAGAGGTGTTCCGCTTTCGTCATAAACAGTGCTCCAGAGCGCTTGGCAACGGGCACAACGAAACGTGTGTGCGGGATAGTGACCATTCACGCCTAGTGCTGGCAATGCAGGAGCACTGCCAAAAGGCCAAGGAATCGGCGTAGCATCCGGCTTGTGTGCAAAGCTTTCAGACTGCCAGAGGACCGCAGCTGTGGTAAGCCCGCTTGCTCATTTGACGTTAGCTGTCGCCTGCAAGAACTTCACCCGCATCTGGTTTATGCTGCTACCTGTTGTTAGGCGACAACAAGGGCACATGTAGCAAATGCTTTTTCCTGGCCCATTTTGCTAGGCCACGCTCTTCTGTGGCTCTTTAGTGCTTGCCAAACTGCTATGTGCGTGCTGCTGCTTCCATCTGACAAGGAGCACAACCTTCTGACAGCAGCTTTCAACTTGCCTAAGGAAGAGCTTGGCCATTTAGATGTGCTGCAAATCTGTGTGTGTGTAAGGTACAGGTGCAAGCTCCTGACAAAGGTGTTCTCCAGGTTCAGTTTCTCCCTGCCAGACGCATTGGAAATGTTTTCCTCTGGCATTCGCAGCAAGAGTCGCAGATTGCTTAACTGAGGAGCTCTGAGAATGGAACGGCAAGAGGTGTTCCGCTTTCGTCATAAACAGTGCTCCAGAGCGCTTGGCAACGGGCACAACGAAAACGTGTGTGCGGGATAGTGACCATTCACGCCTAGTGCTGGCAATGCACGAGCACTGCCAAAAGGCCAAGGGAGGCGCTTAGCATCCGGCTTGTGCGCAAAGCTTTCAGACTGCCAGAGGACCGCAGCTATGGTAAACCCGCTTGCTCATTTGACGTTAGCTGTCGCCTGCAAGAACTTCACCCGCATCTGGTTTATGCTGCTACCTGTTGTTAGGAGACAACAAGGGCACATGTAGCAAATGCTTTTTCCTGTTTCATTTTGCTAGGCCACGCTCTTCTGTGGCTCTTTAGTGCTTGCCAAACTGCTATGTGCGTGCTGCTGCTTCCATCTGACAAGGAGCACAACCTTCTGACAGCAGCTTTCAACTTGCCTAAGAAAGAGCTTGGCCATTTAGATGTGCTGCAAATCTGTGTGTGTGTAAGGTGCAGGTGCAAGCTCCTGACAATGGTGTTCTCCAGGTTCAGTTTCTATCTGCCAGACGCATTGGAAATGTTTTCCTCTGGCATTCGCACCAAGAGTCGTAGATTGCTTAACTGAGGAGCTCTGAGAATGGAACGGCAAGAGGTGTTCCGCTTTCGTCATAAACAGTGCTCCAGAGCGCTTGGCAACGGGCACAACGAAACGTGTGTGCGGGATAGTGACCATTCACGCCTAGTGCTGGCAATGCACGAGCACTGCCAAAAGGCCAAGGGAGGCGCTTAGAATCCGGCTTGTGCGCAAAGCTTTCAGACTGCCAGAGGACCGCAGCTATGGTAAACCCGCTTGCTCATTTGACGTTAGCTGTCGCCTGCAAGAACTTCACCCGCATCTGGTTTATGCTGCTACCTGTTGTTAGGAGACAACAAGGGCACATGTAGCAAATGCTTTTTCCTGTTTCATTTTGCTATGCCACGCTCTTCTGTGGCTCTTTAGTGCTTGCCAAACTGCTATGTGCGTGCTGCTGCTTCCATCTGACAAGGAGCACAACCTTCTGACAGCAGCTTTCAACTTGCCTAAGGAAGAGCTTGGCCATTTAGATGTGCTGAAAACCCGTGTGTGTGTAAGGTGCAGGTGCCAGCTCCTGACAAAGCTTTTCTCCAGGTTCAGTTTCTCCCTGCCAGACGCATTGGAAATGTTTTCCTCTGGCATTCGCAGCAAGAGTCGCAGATTGCTTAACTGAGGAGCTCTGAGAATGGAACGGCAAGAGGTGTTCCGCTTTCGTCATAAACAGTGCTCCAGAGCGCTTGGCAACGGGCACAACGAAACGTGTGTGCGGGATAGTGACCATTCACGCCTAGTGCTGGCAATGCAGGAGCACTGCCAAAAGGCCAAGGAAGGGGCGTAGCATCCGGCTTGTGTGCAAAGCTTTCAGACTGCCAGAGGACCGCAGCTGTGGTAAGCCCGCTTGCTCATTTGACGTTAGCTGTCGCCTGCAAGAACTTCACCCGCATCTGGTTTATGCTGCTACCTGTTGTTAGGCGACAACAAGGGCACATGTAGCAAATGCTTTTTCCTGGCCCATTTTGCTATGCCACGCTCTTCTGTGGCTCTTTAATGCTTGCCAAACTGCTATGTGCATGCTGCTGCTTCCATCTGACAAGGAGCACAACCTTCTGACAGCAGCTTTCAACTTGCCTAAGGAAGAGCTTGGCCATTTAGATGTGCTGCAAATCTGTGTGTGTGTAAGGTGCAGGTGCAAGCTCCTGACAATGGTGTTCTCCAGGTTCAGTTTCTATCTGCCAGACGCATTGGAAATGTTTTCCTCTGGCATTCGCAGCAAGAGTCGCAGATTGCTTAACTGAGGAGCTCTGAGAATGGAACGGCAAGAGGTGTTCCGCTTTCGTCATAAACAGTGCTCCAGAGCGCTTGGCAACGGGCACAACGAAACGTGTGTGCGGGATAGTGACCATTCACACCTAGTGCTGGCAATGCACGAGCACTGCCAAAAGGCCAAGGGAGGCGCTTAGCATCCGGCTTGTGCGCAAAGCTTTCAGACTGCCAGAGGACCGCAGCTATGGTAAACCTGCTTGCTCATTTGACGTTAGCTGTCGCCTGCAAGAACTTCACCCGCATCTGGTTTATGCTGCTACTTGTTGTTAGGCGACAACAAGGGCACATGTAGCAAATGCTTTTTCCTGTTTCATTTTGCTAGGCCACGCTCTTCTGTGGCTCTTTAGTGCTTGCCAAACTGCTATGTGCGTGCTGCTGCTTCCATCTGACAAGGAGCACAACCTTCTGACAGCAGCTTTCAACTTGCCTAAGAAAGAGCTTGGCCATTTAGATGTGCTGAAAACCCGTGTGTGTGTAAGGTGCAGGTGCCAGCTCCTGACAAAGGTGTTCTCCAGGTTCAGTTTCTATCTGCTAGACGCATTGGAAATGTTTTCCTCTGGCATTCGCAGCAAGAGTCGCAGATTGCTTAACTGAGGAGCTCTGAGAATGGAACGGCAAGAGGTGTTCCGCTTTCGTCATAAACAGTGCTCCAGAGCGCTTGGCAACGGGCACAACGAAACGTGTGTGCGGGATAGTGACCATTCACGCCTAGTGCTGGCAATGCAGGAGCACTGCCAAAAGGCCAAGGAAGGGGCGTAGCATCCGGCTTGTGTGCAAAGCTTTCAGACTGCCAGAGGACCGCAGCTGTGGTAAGCCCGCTTGCTCATTTGACGTTAGCTGTCGCCTGCAAGAACTTCACCCGCATCTGGTTTATGCTGCTACCTGTTGTTAGGCGACAACAAGGGCACATGTAGCAAATGCTTTTTCCTGGCCCATTTTGCTATGCCACGCTCTTCTGTGGCTCTTTAATGCTTGCCAAACTGCTATGTGCATGCTGCTGCTTCCATCTGACAAGGAGCACAACCTTCTGACAGCAGCTTTCAACTTGCCTAAGGAAGAGCTTGGCCATTTAGATGTGCTGCAAATCTGTGTGTGTGTAAGGTGCAGGTGCAAGCTCCTGACAATGGTGTTCTCCAGGTTCAGTTTCTATCTGCCAGACGCATTGGAAATGTTTTCCTCTGGCATTCGCAGCAAGAGTCGCAGATTGCTTAACTGAGGAGCTCTGAGAATGGAACGGCAAGAGGTGTTCCGCTTTCGTCATAAACAGTGCTCCAGAGCGCTTGGCAACGGGCACAACGAAACGTGTGTGCGGGATAGTGACCATTCACGCCTAGTGCTGGCAATGCACGAGCACTGCCAAAAGGCCAAGGGAGGCGCTTAGCATCCGGCTTGTGCGCAAAGCTTTCAGACTGCCAGAGGACCGCAGCTATGGTAAACCCGCTTGCTCATTTGACGTTAGCTGTCGCCTGCAAGAACTTCACCCGCATCTGGTTTATGCTGCTACCTGTTGTTAGGAGACAACAAGGGCACATGTAGCAAATGCTTTTTCCTGTTTCATTTTGCTAGGCCACGCTCTTCTGTGGCTCTTTAGTGCTTGCCAAACTGCTATGTGCGTGCTGCTGCTTCCATCTGACAAGGAGCACAACCTTCTGACAGCAGCTTTCAACTTGCCTAAGAAAGAGCTTGGCCATTTAGATGTGCTGCAAATCTGTGTGTGTGTAAGGTGCAGGTGCAAGCTCCTGACAATGGTGTTCTCCAGGTTCAGTTTCTATCTGCCAGACGCATTGGAAATGTTTTCCTCTGGCATTCGCACCAAGAGTCGTAGATTGCTTAACTGAGGAGCTCTGAGAATGGAACGGCAAGAGGTGTTCCGCTTTCGTCATAAACAGTGCTCCAGAGCGCTTGGCAACGGGCACAACGAAACGTGTGTGCGGGATAGTGACCATTCACGCCTAGTGCTGGCAATGCACGAGCACTGCCAAAAGGCCAAGGGAGGCGCTTAGAATCCGGCTTGTGCGCAAAGCTTTCAGACTGCCAGAGGACCGCAGCTATGGTAAACCCGCTTGCTCATTTGACGTTAGCTGTCGCCTGCAAGAACTTCACCCGCATCTGGTTTATGCTGCTACCTGTTGTTAGGAGACAACAAGGGCACATGTAGCAAATGCTTTTTCCTGTTTCATTTTGCTATGCCACGCTCTTCTGTGGCTCTTTAGTGCTTGCCAAACTGCTATGTGCGTGCTGCTGCTTCCATCTGACAAGGAGCACAACCTTCTGACAGCAGCTTTCAACTTGCCTAAGGAAGAGCTTGGCCATTTAGATGTGCTGAAAACCCGTGTGTGTGTAAGGTGCAGGTGCCAGCTCCTGACAAAGCTTTTCTCCAGGTTCAGTTTCTCCCTGCCAGACGCATTGGAAATGTTTTCCTCTGGCATTCGCAGCAAGAGTCGCAGATTGCTTAACTGAGGAGCTCTGAGAATGGAACGGCAAGAGGTGTTCCGCTTTCGTCATAAACAGTGCTCCAGAGCGCTTGGCAACGGGCACAACGAAACGTGTGTGCGGGATAGTGACCATTCACGCCTAGTGCTGGCAATGCAGGAGCACTGCCAAAAGGCCAAGGAAGGGGCGTAGCATCCGGCTTGTGTGCAAAGCTTTCAGACTGCCAGAGGACCGCAGCTGTGGTAAGCCCGCTTGCTCATTTGACGTTAGCTGTCGCCTGCAAGAACTTCACCCGCATCTGGTTTATGCTGCTACCTGTTGTTAGGCGACAACAAGGGCACATGTAGCAAATGCTTTTTCCTGGCCCATTTTGCTATGCCACGCTCTTCTGTGGCTCTTTAATGCTTGCCAAACTGCTATGTGCATGCTGCTGCTTCCATCTGACAAGGAGCACAACCTTCTGACAGCAGCTTTCAACTTGCCTAAGGAAGAGCTTGGCCATTTAGATGTGCTGCAAATCTGTGTGTGTGTAAGGTGCAGGTGCAAGCTCCTGACAATGGTGTTCTCCAGGTTCAGTTTCTATCTGCCAGACGCATTGGAAATGTTTTCCTCTGGCATTCGCAGCAAGAGTCGCAGATTGCTTAACTGAGGAGCTCTGAGAATGGAACGGCAAGAGGTGTTCCGCTTTCGTCATAAACAGTGCTCCAGAGCGCTTGGCAACGGGCACAACGAAACGTGTGTGCGGGATAGTGACCATTCACACCTAGTGCTGGCAATGCACGAGCACTGCCAAAAGGCCAAGGGAGGCGCTTAGCATCCGGCTTGTGCGCAAAGCTTTCAGACTGCCAGAGGACCGCAGCTATGGTAAACCCGCTTGCTCATTTGACGTTAGCTGTCGCCTGCAAGAACTTCACCCGCATCTGGTTTATGCTGCTACCTGTTGTTAGGCGACAACAAGGGCACATGTAGCAAATGCTTTTTCCTGTTTCATTTTGCTAGGCCACGCTCTTCTGTGGCTCTTTAGTGCTTGCCAAACTGCTATGTGCGTGCTGCTGCTTCCATCTGACAAGGAGCACAACCTTCTGACAGCAGCTTTCAACTTGCCTAAGAAAGAGCTTGGCCATTTAGATGTGCTGCAAACCCGTGTGTGTGTAAGGTGCAGGTGCCAGCTCCTGACAAAGGTGTTCTCCAGGTTCAGTTTCTATCTGCCAGACGCATTGGAAATGTTTTCCTCTGGCATTCGCAGCAAGAGTCGCAGATTGCTTAACTGAGGAGCTCTGAGAATGGAACGGCAAGAGGTGTTCCGCTTTCGTCATAAACAGTGCTCCAGAGCGCTTGGCAACGGGCACAACGAAACGTGTGTGCGGGATAGTGACCATTCACGCCTAGTGCTGGCAATGCAGGAGCACTGCCAAAAGGCCAAGGAAGGGGCGTAGCATCCGGCTTGTGTGCAAAGCTTTCAGACTGCCAGAGGACCGCAGCTGTGGTAAGCCCGCTTGCTCATTTGACGTTAGCTGTCGCCTGCAAGAACTTCACCCGCATCTGGTTTATGCTGCTACCTGTTGTTAGGAGACAACAAGGGCACATGTAGCAAATGCTTTTTCCTGTTTCATTTTGCTAGGCCACGCTCTTCTGTGGCTCTTTAGTGCTTGCCAAACTGCTATGTGCGTGCTGCTGCTTCCATCTGACAAGGAGCACAACCTTCTGACAGCAGCTTTCAACTTGCCTAAGAAAGAGCTTGGCCATTTAGATGTGCTGCAAACCCGTGTGTGTGTAAGGTGCAGGTGCAAGCTCCTGACAAAGCTTTTCTCCAGGTTCAGTTTCTATCTGCCAGACACATTGGAAATGTTTTCCTCTGGCATTCGCAGCAAGAGTCGCAGATTGCTTAACTGAGGAGCTCTGAGAATGGAACGGCAAGAGGTGTTCCGCTTTCGTCATAAACAGTGCTCCAGAGCGCTTGGCAACGGGCACAACGAAACGTGTGTGCGGGATAGTGACCATTCACGCCTAGTGCTGGCAATGCACGAGCACTGCCAAAAGGCCAAGGAAGGGGCGTAGCATCCGGCTTGTGTGCAAAGCTTTCAGACTGCCAGAGGACCGCAGCTGTGGTAAGCCCGCTTGCTCATTTGACGTTAGCTGTCGCCTGCAAGAACTTCACCCGCATCTGGTTTATGCTGCTACCTGTTGTTAGGCGACAACAAGGGCACATGTAGCAAATGCTTTTTCCTGGCCCATTTTGCTATGCCACGCTCTTCTGTGGCTCTTTAATGCTTGCCAAACTGCTATGTGCGTGCTGCTGCTTCCATCTGACAAGGAGCACAACCTTCTGACAGCAGCTTTCAACTTGCCTAAGGAAGAGCTTGGCCATTTAGATGTGCTGCAAATCTGTGTGTGTGTAAGGTGCAGGTGCAAGCTCCTGACAATGGTGTTCTCCAGGTTCAGTTTCTATCTGCCAGACGCATTGGAAATGTTTTCCTCTGGCATTCGCAGCAAGAGTCGCAGATTGCTTAACTGAGGAGCTCTGAGAATGGAACGGCAAGAGGTGTTCCGCTTTCGTCATAAACAGTGCTCCAGAGCGCTTGGCAACGGGCACAACGAAACGTGTGTGCGGGATAGTGACCATTCACGCCTAGTGCTGGCAATGCACGAGCACTGCCAAAAGGCCAAGGGAGGCGCTTAGAATCCGGCTTGTGCGCAAAGCTTTCAGACTGCCAGAGGACCGCAGCTATGGTAAACCCGCTTGCTCATTTGACGTTAGCTGTCGCCTGCAAGAACTTCACCCGCATCTGGTTTATGCTGCTACTTGTTGTTAGGCGACAACAAGGGCACATGTAGCAAATGCTTTTTCCTGTTTCATTTTGCTATGCCACGCTCTTCTGTGGCTCTTTAGTGCTTGCCAAACTGCTATGTGCGTGCTGCTGCTTCCATCTGACAAGGAGCACAACCTTCTGACAGCAGCTTTCAACTTGCCTAAGAAAGAGCTTGGCCATTTAGATGTGCTGCAAACCCGTGTGTGTGTAAGGTGCAGGTGCCAGCTCCTGACAAAGGTGTTCTCCAGGTTCAGTTTCTATCTGCCAGACGCATTGGAAATGTTTTCCTCTGGCATTCGCAGCAAGAGTCGCAGATTGCTTAACTGAGGAGCTCTGAGAATGGAACGGCAAGAGGTGTTCCGCTTTCGTCATAAACAGTGCTCCAGAGCGCTTGGCAACGGGCACAACGAAACGTGTGTGCGGGATAGTGACCATTCACGCCTAGTGCTGGCAATGCAGGAGCACTGCCAAAAGGCCAAGGAAGGGGCGTAGCATCCGGCTTGTGTGCAAAGCTTTCAGACTGCCAGAGGACCGCAGCTGTGGTAAGCCCGCTTGCTCATTTGACGTTAGCTGTCGCCTGCAAGAACTTCACCCGCATCTGGTTTATGCTGCTACCTGTTGTTAGGAGACAACAAGGGCACATGTAGCAAATGCTTTTTCCTGTTTCATTTTGCTAGGCCACGCTCTTCTGTGGCTCTTTAGTGCTTGCCAAACTGCTATGTGCGTGCTGCTGCTTCCATCTGACAAGGAGCACAACCTTCTGACAGCAGCTTTCAACTTGCCTAAGAAAGAGCTTGGCCATTTAGATGTGCTGCAAACCCGTGTGTGTGTAAGGTGCAGGTGCAAGCTCCTGACAAAGCTTTTCTCCAGGTTCAGTTTCTATCTGCCAGACACATTGGAAATGTTTTCCTCTGGCATTCGCAGCAAGAGTCGCAGATTGCTTAACTGAGGAGCTCTGAGAATGGAACGGCAAGAGGTGTTCCGCTTTCGTCATAAACAGTGCTCCAGAGCGCTTGGCAACGGGCACAACGAAACGTGTGTGCGGGATAGTGACCATTCACGCCTAGTGCTGGCAATGCACGAGCACTGCCAAAAGGCCAAGGAAGGGGCGTAGCATCCGGCTTGTGTGCAAAGCTTTCAGACTGCCAGAGGACCGCAGCTGTGGTAAGCCCGCTTGCTCATTTGACGTTAGCTGTCGCCTGCAAGAACTTCACCCGCATCTGGTTTATGCTGCTACCTGTTGTTAGGCGACAACAAGGGCACATGTAGCAAATGCTTTTTCCTGGCCCATTTTGCTATGCCACGCTCTTCTGTGGCTCTTTAATGCTTGCCAAACTGCTATGTGCGTGCTGCTGCTTCCATCTGACAAGGAGCACAACCTTCTGACAGCAGCTTTCAACTTGCCTAAGGAAGAGCTTGGCCATTTAGATGTGCTGCAAATCTGTGTGTGTGTAAGGTGCAGGTGCAAGCTCCTGACAATGGTGTTCTCCAGGTTCAGTTTCTATCTGCCAGACGCATTGGAAATGTTTTCCTCTGGCATTCGCAGCAAGAGTCGCAGATTGCTTAACTGAGGAGCTCTGAGAATGGAACGGCAAGAGGTGTTCCGCTTTCGTCATAAACAGTGCTCCAGAGCGCTTGGCAACGGGCACAACGAAACGTGTGTGCGGGATAGTGACCATTCACGCCTAGTGCTGGCAATGCACGAGCACTGCCAAAAGGCCAAGGGAGGCGCTTAGAATCCGGCTTGTGCGCAAAGCTTTCAGACTGCCAGAGGACCGCAGCTATGGTAAACCCGCTTGCTCATTTGACGTTAGCTGTCGCCTGCAAGAACTTCACCCGCATCTGGTTTATGCTGCTACTTGTTGTTAGGCGACAACAAGGGCACATGTAGCAAATGCTTTTTCCTGTTTCATTTTGCTATGCCACGCTCTTCTGTGGCTCTTTAGTGCTTGCCAAACTGCTATGTGCGTGCTGCTGCTTCCATCTGACAAGGAGCACAACCTTCTGACAGCAGCTTTCAACTTGCCTAAGAAAGAGCTTGGCCATTTAGATGTGCTGCAAACCCGTGTGTGTGTAAGGTGCAGGTGCCAGCTCCTGACAAAGGTGTTCTCCAGGTTCAGTTTCTATCTGCCAGACGCATTGGAAATGTTTTCCTCTGGCATTCGCAGCAAGAGTCGCAGATTGCTTAACTGAGGAGCTCTGAGAATGGAACGGCAAGAGGTGTTCCGCTTTCGTCATAAACAGTGCTCCAGAGCGCTTGGCAACGGGCACAACGAAACGTGTGTGCGGGATAGTGACCATTCACGCCTAGTGCTGGCAATGCAGGAGCACTGCCAAAAGGCCAAGGAAGGGGCGTAGAATCCGGCTTGTGTGCAAAGCTTTCAGACTGCCAGAGGACCGCAGCTGTGGTAAGCCCGCTTGCTCATTTGACGTTAGCTGTCGCCTGCAAGAACTTCACCCGCATCTGGTTTATGCTGCTACCTGTTGTTAGGCGACAACAAGGGCACATGTAGCAAATGCTTTTTCCTGGCCCATTTTGCTATGCCACGCTCTTCTGTGGCTCTTTAATGCTTGCCAAACTGCTATGTGCATGCTGCTGCTTCCATCTGACAAGGAGCACAACCTTCTGACAGCAGCTTTCAACTTGCCTAAGGAAGAGCTTGGCCATTTAGATGTGCTGCAAATCTGTGTGTGTGTAAGGTGCAGGTGCAAGCTCCTGACAATGGTGTTCTCCAGGTTCAGTTTCTATCTGCCAGACGCATTGGAAATGTTTTCCTCTGGCATTCGCAGCAAGAGTCGCAGATTGCTTAACTGAGGAGCTCTGAGAATGGAACGGCAAGAGGTGTTCCGCTTTCGTCATAAACAGTGCTCCAGAGCGCTTGGCAACGGGCACAACGAAACGTGTGTGCGGGATAGTGACCATTCACACCTAGTGCTGGCAATGCACGAGCACTGCCAAAAGGCCAAGGGAGGCGCTTAGCATCCGGCTTGTGCGCAAAGCTTTCAGACTGCCAGAGGACCGCAGCTATGGTAAACCCGCTTGCTCATTTGACGTTAGCTGTCGCCTGCAAGAACTTCACCCGCATCTGGTTTATGCTGCTACCTGTTGTTAGGCGACAACAAGGGCACATGTAGCAAATGCTTTTTCCTGTTTCATTTTGCTAGGCCACGCTCTTCTGTGGCTCTTTAGTGCTTGCCAAACTGCTATGTGCGTGCTGCTGCTTCCATCTGACAAGGAGCACAACCTTCTGACAGCAGCTTTCAACTTGCCTAAGAAAGAGCTTGGCCATTTAGATGTGCTGCAAACCCGTGTGTGTGTAAGGTGCAGGTGCCAGCTCCTGACAAAGGTGTTCTCCAGGTTCAGTTTCTATCTGCCAGACGCATTGGAAATGTTTTCCTCTGGCATTCGCAGCAAGAGTCGCAGATTGCTTAACTGAGGAGCTCTGAGAATGGAACGGCAAGAGGTGTTCCGCTTTCGTCATAAACAGTGCTCCAGAGCGCTTGGCAACGGGCACAACGAAACGTGTGTGCGGGATAGTGACCATTCACGCCTAGTGCTGGCAATGCACGAGCACTGCCAAAAGGCCAAGGAAGGGGCGTAGCATCCGGCTTGTGTGCAAAGCTTTCAGACTGCCAGAGGACCGCAGCTGTGGTAAGCCCGCTTGCTCATTTGACGTTAGCTGTCGCCTGCAAGAACTTCACCCGCATCTGGTTTATGCTGCTACCTGTTGTTAGGCGACAACAAGGGCACATGTAGCAAATGCTTTTTCCTGGCCCATTTTGCTATGCCACGCTCTTCTGTGGCTCTTTAATGCTTGCCAAACTGCTATGTGCATGCTGCTGCTTCCATCTGACAAGGAGCACAACCTTCTGACAGCAGCTTTCAACTTGCCTAAGGAAGAGCTTGGCCATTTAGATGTGCTGCAAATCTGTGTGTGTGTAAGGTGCAGGTGCAAGCTCCTGACAATGGTGTTCTCCAGGTTCAGTTTCTATCTGCCAGACGCATTGGAAATGTTTTCCTCTGGCATTCGCAGCAAGAGTCGCAGATTGCTTAACTGAGGAGCTCTGAGAATGGAACGGCAAGAGGTGTTCCGCTTTCGTCATAAACAGTGCTCCAGAGCGCTTGGCAACGGGCACAACGAAACGTGTGTGCGGGATAGTGACCATTCACGCCTAGTGCTGGCAATGCACGAGCACTGCCAAAAGGCCAAGGGAGGCGCTTAGAATCCGGCTTGTGCGCAAAGCTTTCAGACTGCCAGAGGACCGCAGCTATGGTAAACCCGCTTGCTCATTTGACGTTAGCTGTCGCCTGCAAGAACTTCACCCGCATCTGGTTTATGCTGCTACCTGTTGTTAGGCGACAACAAGGGCACATATAGCAAATGCTTTTTCCTGTTTCATTTTGCTAGGCCACGCTCTTCTGTGGCTCTTTAGTGCTTGCCAAACTGCTATGTGCGTGCTGCTGCTTCCATCTGACAAGGAGCACAACCTTCTGACAGCAGCTTTCAACTTGCCTAAGAAAGAGCTTGGCCATTTAGATGTGCTGAAAACCCGTGTGTGTGTAAGGTGCAGGTGCAAGCTCCTGACAAAGCTTTTCTCCAGGTTCAGTTTCTATCTGCCAGACACATTGGAAATGTTTTCCTCTGGCATTCGCAGCAAGAGTCGCAGATTGCTTAACTGAGGAGCTCTGAGAATGGAACGGCAAGAGGTGTTCCGCTTTCGTCATAAACAGTGCTCCAGAGCGCTTGGCAACGGGCACAACGAAACGTGTGTGCGGGATAGTGACCATTCACGCCTAGTGCTGGCAATGCACGAGCACTGCCAAAAGGCCAAGGGAGGCGCTTAGAATCCGGCTTGTGCGCAAAGCTTTCAGACTGCCAGAGGACCGCAGCTGTGGTAAGCCCGCTTGCTCATTTGACGTTAGCTGTCGCCTGCAAGAACTTCACCCGCATCTGGTTTATGCTGCTACCTGTTGTTAGGAGACAACAAGGGCACATGTAGCAAATGCTTTTTCCTGTTTCATTTTTCTAGGCCACGCTCTTCTGTGGCTCTTTAGTGCTTGCCAAACTGCTATGTGCGTGCTGCTGCTTCCATCTGACAAGGAGCACAACCTTCTGACAGCAGCTTTCAACTTGCCTAAGAAAGAGCTTAGCCATTTAGATGTGCCGCAAACCCGTGTGTGTGTAAGGTGCAGGTGCCAGCTCCTGACAAAGCTTTTCTCCAGGTTCAGTTTCTATCTGCCAGACACATTGGAAATGTTTTCCTCTGGCATTCGCAGCAAGAGTCGCAGATTGCTTAACTGAGGAGCTCTGAGAATGGAACGGCAAGAGGTGTTCCGCTTTCGTCATAAACAGTGCTCCAGAGCGCTTGGCAACGGGCCAATCGAAACGTGTGTGCGGGATAGTGACCATTCACGCCTAGTGCTGGCAATGCAGGAGCACTGCCAAAAGGCCAAGGAAGGGGCGTAGCATCCGGCTTGTGTGCAAAGCTTTCAGACTGCCAGAGGACCGCAGCTGTGGTAAGCCCGCTTGCTCATTTGACGTTAGCTGTCGCCTGCAAGAACTTCACCCGCATCTGGTTTATGCTGCTACCTGTTGTTAGGCGACAACAAGGGCACATGTAGCAAATGCTTTTTCCTGGCCCATTTTGCTAGGCCACGCTCTTCTGTGGCTCTTTAGTGCTTGCCAAACTGCTATGTGCGTGCTGCTGCTTCCATCTGACAAGGAGCACAGCCTTCTGACAGCAGCTTTCAACTTGCCTAAGAAAGAGCTTGGCCATTTAGATGTGCTGCAAACCCGTGTGTGTGTAAGGTGCAGGTGCCAGCTCCTGACAAAGCTTTTCTCCAGGTTCAGTTTCTCCCTGCCAGACACATTGGAAATGTTTTCCTCTGGCATTCGCAGCAAGAGTCGCAGATTGCTTAACTGAGGAGCTCTGAGAATGGAACGGCAAGAGGTGTTCCGCTTTCGTCATAAACAGTGCTCCAGAGCGCTTGGCAACGGGCACAACGAAACGTGTGTGCGGGATAGTGACCATTCACACCTAGTGCTGGCAATGCACGAGCACTGCCAAAAGGCCAAGGGAGGCGCTTAGAATCCGGCTTGTGCGCAAAGCTTTCAGACTGCCAGAGGACCGCAGCTGTGGTAAACCCGCTTGCTCATTTGACGTTAGCTGTCGCCTGCAAGAACTTCACCCGCATCTGGTTTATGCTGCTACTTGTTGTTAGGCGACAACAAGGGCACATGTAGCAAATGCTTTTTCCTGGCCCATTTTGCTATGCCACGCTCTTCTGTGGCTCTTTAATGCTTGCCAAACTACTATGTGCGTGCTGCTGCTTCCATCTGACAAGGAGCACAACCTTCTGACAGCAGCTTTCAACTTGCCTAAGGAAGAGCTTGGCCATTTAGATGTGCTGCAAATCTGTGTGTGTGTAAGGTGCAGGTGCAAGCTCCTGACAATGGTGTTCTCCAGGTTCAGTTTCTATCTGCCAGACGCATTGGAAATGTTTTCCTCTGGCATTCGCAGCAAGAGTCGCAGATTGCTTAACTGAGGAGCTCTGAGAATGGAACGGCAAGAGGTGTTCCGCTTTCGTCATAAACAGTGCTCCAGAGCGCTTGGCAACGGGCACAACGAAACGTGTGTGCGGGATAGTGACCATTCACACCTAGTGCTGGCAATGCACGAGCACTGCCAAAAGGCCAAGGGAGGCGCTTAGAATCCGGCTTGTGCGCAAAGCTTTCAGACTGCCAGAGGACCGCAGCTGTGGTAAACCCGCTTGCTCATTTGACGTTAGCTGTCGCCTGCAAGAACTTCACCCGCATCTGGTTTATGCTGCTACCTGTTGTTAGGCGACAACAAGGGCACATGTAGCAAATGCTTTTTCCTGTTTCATTTTGCTAGGCCACGCTCTTCTGTGGCTCTTTAGTGCTTGCCAAACTGCTATGTGCATGCTGCTGCTTCCATCTGACAAGGAGCACAACCTTCTGACAGCAGCTTTCAACTTGCCTAAGAAAGAGCTTGGCCATTTAGATGTGCTGCAAACCCGTGTGTGTGTAAGGTGCAGTTGCAAGCTCCTGACAATGGTGTTCTCCAGGTTCAGTTTCTATCTGCCAGACGCATTGGAAATGTTTTCCTCTGGCATTCGCAGCAAGA
The DNA here is from genome assembly GCF_030490865.1 of Poecile atricapillus. Lineage (NCBI taxonomy): Eukaryota > Metazoa > Chordata > Aves > Passeriformes > Paridae > Poecile > Poecile atricapillus. Next base: position 1,206,290 of record NC_081256.1, on the reverse strand, counting down.
GTCGCAGATTGCTTAACTGAGGAGCTCTGAGAATGGAACGGCAAGAGGTGTTCCGCTTTCGTCATAAACAGTGCTCCAGAGCGCTTGGCAACAGGCACAACGAAACGTGTGTGCGGGATAGTGACCATTCACGCCTAGTGCTGGCAATGCACGAGCACTGCCAAAAGGCCAAGGGAGGCGCTTAGAATCCGGCTTGTGCGCAAAGCTTTCAGACTGCCAGAGGACCGGAGCTGTGGTAAGCCCACTTGCTCATTTGACGTTAGCTGTCGCCTGCAAGAACTTCACCCGCATCTGGTTTATGCTGCTACCTGTTGTTAAGCGACAACAAGGGCACATGTAGCAAATGCTTTTTCCTGGCCCATTTTGCTAGGCCACGCTCTTCTGTGGCTCTTTAGTGCTTGCCAAACTGCTATGTGCGTGCTGCTGCTTCCATCTGACAAGGAGCACAACCTTCTGACAGCAGCTTTCAACTTGCCTAAGAAAGAGCTTGGCCATTTAGATGTGCTGAAAACCCGTGTGTGTGTAAGGTGCAGGTGCCAGCTCCTGACAAAGCTTTTCTCCAGGTTCAGTTTCTCCCTGCCAGACGCATTGGAAATGTTTTCCTCTGGCATTCGCAGCAAGAGTCGCAGATTGCTTAACTGAGGAGCTCTGAGAATGGAACGGCAAGAGGTGTTCCGCTTTCGTCATAAACAGTGCTCCAGAGCGCTTGGCAACGGGCACAACGAAACGTGTGTGCGGGATAGTGACCATTCACGCCTAGTGCTGGCAATGCACGAGCACTGCCAAAAGGCCAAGGAAGGGGCGTAGCATCCGGCTTGTGTGCAAAGCTTTCAGACTGCCAGAGGACCGCAGCTGTGGTAAGCCCGCTTGCTCATTTGACGTTAGCTGTCGCCTGCAAGAACTTCACCCGCATCTGGTTTATGCTGCTACCTGTTGTTAGGCGACAACAAGGGCACATGTAGCAAATGCTTTTTCCTGGCCCATTTTGCTATGCCACGCTCTTCTGCGGCTCTTTAATGCTTGCCAAACTGCTATGTGCATGCTGCTGCTTCCATCTGACAAAAAACACAACCTTCTGACAGCAGCTTTCAACTTGCCTAAGGAAGAGCTTGGCCATTTAGATGTGCTGCAAATCTGTGTGTGTGTAAGGTGCAGGTGCAAGCTCCTGACAATGGTGTTCTCCAGGTTCAGTTTCTATCTGCCAGACGCATTGGAAATGTTTTCCTCTGGCATTCGCAGCAAGAGTCGCAGATTGCTTAACTGAGGAGCTCTGAGAATGGAACGGCAAGAGGTGTTCCGCTTTCGTCATAAACAGTGCTCCAGAGCGCTTGGCAACGGGCACAACGAAACGTGTGTGCGGGATAGTGACCATTCACACCTAGTGCTGGCAATGCACGAGCACTGCCAAAAGGCCAAGGGAGGCGCTTAGAATCCGGCTTGTGCGCAAAGCTTTCAGACTGCCAGAGGACCGCAGCTGTGGTAAACCCGCTTGCTCATTTGACGTTAGCTGTCGCCTGCAAGAACTTCACCCGCATCTGGTTTATGCTGCTACCTGTTGTTAGGCGACAACAAGGGCACATGTAGCAAATGCTTTTTCCTGTTTCATTTTGCTAGGCCACGCTCTTCTGTGGCTCTTTAGTGCTTGCCAAACTGCTATGTGCGTGCTGCTGCTTCCATCTGACAAGGAGCACAACCTTCTGACAGCAGCTTTCAACTTGCCTAAGAAAGAGCTTGGCCATTTAGATGTGCTGAAAACCCGTGTGTGTGTAAGGTGCAGGTGCCAGCTCCTGACAAAGGTGTTCTCCAGGTTCAGTTTCTCCCTGCCAGACGCATTGGAAATGTTTTCCTCTGGCATTCGCAGCAAGAGTCGCAGATTGCTTAACTGAGGAGCTCTGAGAATGGAACGGCAAGAGGTGTTCCGCTTTCGTCATAAACAGTGCTCCAGAGCGCTTGGCAACGGGCACAACGAAACGTGTGTGCGGGATAGTGACCATTCACGCCTAGTGCTGGCAATGCAGGAGCACTGCCAAAAGGCCAAGGAAGGGGCGTAGCATCCGGCTTGTGTGCAAAGCTTTCAGACTGCCAGAGGACCGCAGCTGTGGTAAGCCCGCTTGCTCATTTGACGTTAGCTGTCGCCTGCAAGAACTTCACCCGCATCTGGTTTATGCTGCTACCTGTTGTTAGGCGACAACAAGGGCACATGTAGCAAATGCTTTTTCCTGGCCCATTTTGCTATGCCACGCTCTTCTGCGGCTCTTTAATGCTTGCCAAACTGCTATGTGCATGCTGCTGCTTCCATCTGACAAGGAGCACAACCTTCTGACAGCAGCTTTCAACTTGCCTAAGGAAGAGCTTGGCCATTTAGATGTGCTGCAAATCTGTGTGTGTGTAAGTTGCAGGTGCAAGCTCCTGACAATGGTGTTCTCCAGGTTCAGTTTCTCCCTGCCAGACGCATTGGAAATGTTTTCCTCTGGCATTCGCAGCAAGAGTCGCAGATTGCTTAACTGAGGAGCTCTGAGAATGGAACGGCAAGAGGTGTTCCGCTTTCGTCATAAACAGTGCTCCAGAGCGCTTGGCAACGGGCACAACGAAACGTGTGTGCGGGATAGTGACCATTCACGCCTAGTGCTGGCAATGCACGAGCACTGCCAAAAGGCCAAGGGAGGCGCTTAGAATCCGGCTTGTGCGCAAAGCTTTCAGACTGCCAGAGGACCGCAGCTGTGGTAAACCCGCTTGCTCATTTGACGTTAGCTGTCGCCTGCAAGAACTTCACCCGCATCTGGTTTATGCTGCTACCTGTTGTTAGGAGACAACAAGGGCACATGTAGCAAATGCTTTTTCCTGTTTCATTTTGCTAGGCCACGCTCTTCTGTGGCTCTTTAGTGCTTGCCAAACTGCTATGTGCGTGCTGCTGCTTCCATCTGACAAGGAGCACAACCTTCTGACAGCAGCTTTCAACTTGCCTAAGGAAGAGCTTGGCCATTTAGATGTGCTGCAAATCTGTGTGTGTGTAAGGTGCAGGTGCAAGCTCCTGACAATGGTGTTCTCCAGGTTCAGTTTCTATCTGCCAGACGCATTGGAAATGTTTTCCTCTGGCATTCGCACCAAGAGTCGTAGATTGCTTAACTGAGGAGCTCTGAGAATGGAACGGCAAGAGGTGTTCCGCTTTCGTCATAAACAGTGCTCCAGAGCGCTTGGCAACGGGCACAACGAAACGTGTGTGCGGGATAGTGACCATTCACACCTAGTGCTGGCAATGCACGAGCCCTGCCAAAAGGCCAAGGGAGGCGCTTAGAATCCGGCTTGTGCGCAAAGCTTTCAGACTGCCAGAGGACCGCAGCTATGGTAAACCCGCTTGCTCATTTGACGTTAGCTGTCGCCTGCAAGAACTTCACCCGCATCTGGTTTATGCTGCTACCTGTTGTTAGGCGACAACAAGGGCACATGTAGCAAATGCTTTTTCCTGGCCCATTTTGCTATGCCACGCTCTTCTGTGGCTCTTTAGTGCTTGCCAAACTGCTATGTGCGTGCTGCTGCTTCCATCTGACAAGGAGCACAACCTTCTGACAGCAGCTTTCAACTTGCCTAAGAAAGAGCTTGGCCATTTAGATGTGCTGAAAACCCGTGTGTGTGTAAGGTGCAGGTGCAAGCTCCTGACAATGGTGTTCTCCAGGTTCAGTTTCTCCCTGCCAGACGCATTGGAAATGTTTTCCTCTGGCATTCGAAGCAAGAGTCGCAGATTGCTTAACTGAGGAGCTCTGAGAATGGAACGGCAAGAGGTGTTCCGCTTTCGTCATAAACAGTGCTCCAGAGCGCTTGGCAACGGGCACAACGAAACGTGTGTGCGGGATAGTGACCATTCACGCCTAGTGCTGGCAATGCAGGAGCACTGCCAAAAGGCCAAGGAAGGGGCGTAGCATCCGGCTTGTGTGCAAAGCTTTCAGACTGCCAGAGGACCGCAGCTGTGGTAAGCCCGCTTGCTCATTTGACGTTAGCTGTCGCCTGCAAGAACTTCACCCGCATCTGGTTTATGCTGCTACCTGTTGTTAGGCGACAACAAGGGCACATGTAGCAAATGCTTTTTCCTGTTTCATTTTGCTATGCCACGCTCTTCTGTGGCTCTTTAATGCTTGCCAAACTGCTATGTGCATGCTGCTGCTTCCATCTGACAAGGAGCACAACCTTCTGACAGCAGCTTTCAACTTGCCTAAGGAAGAGCTTGGCCATTTAGATGTGCTGCAAATCTGTGTGTGTGTAAGGTGCAGGTGCAAGCTCCTGACAATGGTGTTCTCCAGGTTCAGTTTCTATCTGCCAGACGCATTGGAAATGTTTTCCTCTGGCATTCGCACCAAGAGTCGTAGATTGCTTAACTGAGGAGCTCTGAGAATGGAACGGCAAGAGGTGTTCCGCTTTCGTCATAAACAGTGCTCCAGAGCGCTTGGCAACGGGCACAACGAAACGTGTGTGCGGGATAGTGACCATTCACACCTAGTGCTGGCAATGCACGAGCACTGCCAAAAGGCCAAGGGAGGCGCTTAGAATCCGGCTTGTGCGCAAAGCTTTCAGACTGCCAGAGGACCGCAGCTATGGTATACCCGCTTGCTCATTTGACGTTAGCTGCCGCCTGCAAGAACTTCACCCGCATCTGGTTTATGCTGCTACTTGTTGTTAGGCGACAACAAGGGCACATGTAGCAAATGCTTTTTCCTGTTTCATTTTGCTAGGCCACGCTCTTCTGTGGCTCTTTAGTGCTTGCCAAACTGCTATGTGCGTGCTGCTGCTTCCATCTGACAAGGAGCACAACCTTCTGACAGCAGCTTTCAACTTGCCTAAGAAAGAGCTTGGCCATTTAGATGTGCTGAAAACCCGTGTGTGTGTAAGGTGCAGGTGCAAGCTCCTGACAAAGCTTTTCTCCAGGTTCAGTTTCTCCCTGCCAGACACATTGGAAATGTTTTCCTCTGGCATTCGAAGCAAGAGTCGCAGATTGCTTAACTGAGGAGCTCTGAGAATGGAACGGCAAGAGGTGTTCCGCTTTCGTCATAAACAGTGCTCCAGAGCGCTTGGCAACGGGCACAACGAAACGTGTGTGCGGGATAGTGACCATTCACGCCTAGTGCTGGCAATGCAGGAGCACTGCCAAAAGGCCAAGGAAGGGGCGTAGCATCCGGCTTGTGTGCAAAGCTTTCAGACTGCCAGAGGACCGCAGCTGTGGTAAGCCCGCTTGCTCATTTGACGTTAGCTGTCGCCTGCAAGAACTTCACCCGCATCTGGTTTATGCTGCTACCTGTTGTTAGGCGACAACAAGGGCACATGTAGCAAATGCTTTTTCCTGGCCCATTTTGCTAGGCCACGCTCTTCTGTGGCTCTTTAATGCTTGCCAAACTGCTATGTGCATGCTGCTGCTTCCATCTGACAAGGAGCACAACCTTCTGACAGCAGCTTTCAACTTGCCTAAGGAAGAGCTTGGCCATTTAGATGTGCTGCAAATCTGTGTGTGTGTAAGGTACAGGTGCAAGCTCCTGACAAAGGTGTTCTCCAGGTTCAGTTTCTCCCTGCCAGATGCATTGGAAATGTTTTCCTCTGGCATTCGCAGCAAGAGTCGCAGATTGCTTAACTGAGGAGCTCTGAGAATGGAACGGCAAGAGGTGTTCCGCTTTCGTCATAAACAGTGCTCCAGAGCGCTTGGCAACGGGCACAACGAAACGTGTGTGCGGGATAGTGACCATTCACGCCTAGTGCTGGCAATGCACGAGCACTGCCAAAAGGCCAAGGGAGGCGCTTAGCATCCGGCTTGTGGGCAAAGCTTTCAGACTGCCAGAGGACCGCAGCTATGGTAAACCCGCTTGCTCATTTGACGTTAGCTGTCGCCTGCAAGAACTTCACCCGCATCTGGTTTATGCTGCTACCTGTTGTTAGGCGACAACAAGGGCACATGTAGCAAATGCTTTTTCCTGTTTCATTTTGCTAGGCCACGCTCTTCTGTGGCTCTTTAGTGCTTGCCAAACTGCTATGTGCGTGCTGCTGCTTCCATCTGACAAGGAGCACAACCTTCTGACAGCAGCTTTCAACTTGCCTAAGAAAGAGCTTGGCCATTTAGATGTGCTGCAAATCTGTGTGTGTGTAAGGTGCAGGTGCAAGCTCCTGACAATGGTGTTCTGCAGGTTCAGTTTCTATCTGCCAGACGCATTGGAAATGTTTTCCTCTGGCATTCGCAGCAAGAGTCGCAGATTGCTTAACTGAGGAGCTCTGAGAATGGAACGGCAAGAGGTGTTCCGCTTTCGTCATAAACAGTGCTCCAGAGCGCTTGGCAACGGGCACAACGAAACGTGTGTGCGGGATAGTGACCATTCACGCCTAGTGCTGGCAATGCACGAGCACTGCCAAAAGGCCAAGGAAGGGGCGTAGCATCCGGCTTGTGTGCAAAGCTTTCAGACTGCCAGAGGACCGCAGCTGTGGTAAGCCCGCTTGCTCATTTGACGTTAGCTGTCGCCTGCAAGAACTTCACCCGCATCTGGTTTATGCTGCTACCTGTTGTTAGGCGACAACAAGGGCACATGTAGCAAATGCTTTTTCCTGGCCCATTTTGCTAGGCCACGCTCTTCTGTGGCTCTTTAGTGCTTGCCAAACTGCTATGTGCGTGCTGCTGCTTCCATCTGACAAGGAGCACAGCCTTCTGACAGCAGCTTTCAACTTGCCTAAGAAAGAGCTTGGCCATTTAGATGTGCTGCAAACCCGTGTGTGTGTAAGGTGCAGGTGCCAGCTCCTGACAAAGCTTTTCTCCAGGTTTAGTTTCTCCCTGCCAGACACATTGGAAATGTTTTCCTCTGGCATTCGCAGCAAGAGTCGCAGATTGCTTAACTGAGGAGCTCTGAGAATGGAACGGCAAGAGGTGTTCCGCTTTCGTCATAAACAGTGCTCCAGAGCGCTTGGCAACGGGCACAACGAAACGTGTGTGCGGGATAGTGACCATTCACACCTAGTGCTGGCAATGCACGAGCACTGCCAAAAGGCCAAGGGAGGCGCTTAGAATCCGGCTTGTGCGCAAAGCTTTCAGACTGCCAGAGGACCGCAGCTGTGGTAAGCCCGCTTGCTCATTTGACGTTAGCTGTCGCCTGCAAGAACTTCACCCGCATCTGGTTTATGCTGCTACCTGTTGTTAGGCGACAACAAGGGCACATGTAGCAAATGCTTTTTCCTGGCCCATTTTGCTAGGCCACGCTCTTCTGTGGCTCTTTAATGCTTGCCAAACTGCTATGTGCATGCTGCTGCTTCCATCTGACAAGGAGCACAACCTTCTGACAGCAGCTTTCAACTTGCCTAAGGAAGAGCTTGGCCATTTAGATGTGCTGCAAATCTGTGTGTGTGTAAGGTACAGGTGCAAGCTCCTGACAAAGGTGTTCTCCAGGTTCAGTTTCTCCCTGCCAGATGCATTGGAAATGTTTTCCTCTGGCATTCGCAGCAAGAGTCGCAGATTGCTTAACTGAGGAGCTCTGAGAATGGAACGGCAAGAGGTGTTCCGCTTTCGTCATAAACAGTGCTCCAGAGCGCTTGGCAACGGGCACAACGAAACGTGTGTGCGGGATAGTGACCATTCACGCCTAGTGCTGGCAATGCACGAGCACTGCCAAAAGGCCAAGGGAGGCGCTTAGCATCCGGCTTGTGGGCAAAGCTTTCAGACTGCCAGAGGACCGCAGCTATGGTAAACCCGCTTGCTCATTTGACGTTAGCTGTCGCCTGCAAGAACTTCACCCGCATCTGGTTTATGCTGCTACCTGTTGTTAGGCGACAACAAGGGCACATGTAGCAAATGCTTTTTCCTGTTTCATTTTGCTAGGCCACGCTCTTCTGTGGCTCTTTAGTGCTTGCCAAACTGCTATGTGCGTGCTGCTGCTTCCATCTGACAAGGAGCACAACCTTCTGACAGCAGCTTTCAACTTGCCTAAGAAAGAGCTTGGCCATTTAGATGTGCTGCAAATCTGTGTGTGTGTAAGGTGCAGGTGCAAGCTCCTGACAATGGTGTTCTGCAGGTTCAGTTTCTATCTGCCAGACGCATTGGAAATGTTTTCCTCTGGCATTCGCAGCAAGAGTCGCAGATTGCTTAACTGAGGAGCTCTGAGAATGGAACGGCAAGAGGTGTTCCGCTTTCGTCATAAACAGTGCTCCAGAGCGCTTGGCAACGGGCACAACGAAACGTGTGTGCGGGATAGTGACCATTCACGCCTAGTGCTGGCAATGCACGAGCACTGCCAAAAGGCCAAGGAAGGGGCGTAGCATCCGGCTTGTGTGCAAAGCTTTCAGACTGCCAGAGGACCGCAGCTGTGGTAAGCCCGCTTGCTCATTTGACGTTAGCTGTCGCCTGCAAGAACTTCACCCGCATCTGGTTTATGCTGCTACCTGTTGTTAGGCGACAACAAGGGCACATGTAGCAAATGCTTTTTCCTGGCCCATTTTGCTAGGCCACGCTCTTCTGTGGCTCTTTAGTGCTTGCCAAACTGCTATGTGCGTGCTGCTGCTTCCATCTGACAAGGAGCACAGCCTTCTGACAGCAGCTTTCAACTTGCCTAAGAAAGAGCTTGGCCATTTAGATGTGCTGCAAACCCGTGTGTGTGTAAGGTGCAGGTGCCAGCTCCTGACAAAGCTTTTCTCCAGGTTTAGTTTCTCCCTGCCAGACACATTGGAAATGTTTTCCTCTGGCATTCGCAGCAAGAGTCGCAGATTGCTTAACTGAGGAGCTCTGAGAATGGAACGGCAAGAGGTGTTCCGCTTTCGTCATAAACAGTGCTCCAGAGCGCTTGGCAACGGGCACAACGAAACGTGTGTGCGGGATAGTGACCATTCACACCTAGTGCTGGCAATGCACGAGCACTGCCAAAAGGCCAAGGGAGGCGCTTAGAATCCGGCTTGTGCGCAAAGCTTTCAGACTGCCAGAGGACCGCAGCTGTGGTAAACCCGCTTGCTCATTTGACGTTAGCTGTCGCCTGCAAGAACTTCACCCGCATCTGGTTTATGCTGCTACTTGTTGTTAGGCGACAACAAGGGCACATGTAGCAAATGCTTTTTCCTGGCCCATTTTGCTATGCCACGCTCTTCTGCGGCTCTTTAATGCTTGCCAAACTGCTATGTGCATGCTGCTGCTTCCATCTGACAAGGAGCACAACCTTCTGACAGCAGCTTTCAACTTGCCTAAGGAAGAGCTTGGCCATTTAGATGTGCTGCAAATCTGTGTGTGTGTAAGTTGCAGGTGCAAGCTCCTGACAATGGTGTTCTCCAGGTTCAGTTTCTATCTGCCAGACGCATTGGAAATGTTTTCCTCTGGCATTCGCAGCAAGAGTCGCAGATTGCTTAACTGAGGAGCTCTGAGAATGGAACGGCAAGAGGTGTTCCGCTTTCGTCATAAACAGTGCTCCAGAGCGCTTGGCAACGGGCACAACGAAACGTGTGTGCGGGATAGTGACCATTCACGCCTAGTGCTGGCAATGCACGAGCACTGCCAAAAGGCCAAGGGAGGCGCTTAGAATCCGGCTTGTGCGCAAAGCTTTCAGACTGCCAGAGGACCGCAGCTGTGGTAAACCCGCTTGCTCATTTGACGTTAGCTGTCGCCTGCAAGAACTTCACCCGCATCTGGTTTATGCTGCTACCTGTTGTTAGGAGACAACAAGGGCACATGTAGCAAATGCTTTTTCCTGTTTCATTTTGCTAGGCCACGCTCTTCTGTGGCTCTTTAGTGCTTGCCAAACTGCTATGTGCGTGCTGCTGCTTCCATCTGACAAGGAGCACAACCTTCTGACAGCAGCTTTCAACTTGCCTAAGGAAGAGCTTGGCCATTTAGATGTGCTGCAAATCTGTGTGTGTGTAAGGTGCAGGTGCAAGCTCCTGACAATGGTGTTCTCCAGGTTCAGTTTCTATCTGCCAGACGCATTGGAAATGTTTTCCTCTGGCATTCGCACCAAGAGTCGTAGATTGCTTAACTGAGGAGCTCTGAGAATGGAACGGCAAGAGGTGTTCCGCTTTCGTCATAAACAGTGCTCCAGAGCGCTTGGCAACGGGCACAACGAAACGTGTGTGCGGGATAGTGACCATTCACACCTAGTGCTGGCAATGCACGAGCCCTGCCAAAAGGCCAAGGGAGGCGCTTAGAATCCGGCTTGTGCGCAAAGCTTTCAGACTGCCAGAGGACCGCAGCTATGGTAAACCCGCTTGCTCATTTGACGTTAGCTGTCGCCTGCAAGAACTTCACCCGCATCTGGTTTATGCTGCTACCTGTTGTTAGGCGACAACAAGGGCACATGTAGCAAATGCTTTTTCCTGGCCCATTTTGCTATGCCACGCTCTTCTGTGGCTCTTTAGTGCTTGCCAAACTGCTATGTGCGTGCTGCTGCTTCCATCTGACAAGGAGCACAACCTTCTGACAGCAGCTTTCAACTTGCCTAAGAAAGAGCTTGGCCATTTAGATGTGCTGAAAACCCGTGTGTGTGTAAGGTGCAGGTGCAAGCTCCTGACAAAGCTTTTCTCCAGGTTCAGTTTCTATCTGCCAGACACATTGGAAATGTTTTCCTCTGGCATTCGAAGCAAGAGTCGCAGATTGCTTAACTGAGGAGCTCTGAGAATGGAACGGCAAGAGGTGTTCCGCTTTCGTCATAAACAGTGCTCCAGAGCGCTTGGCAACGGGCACAACGAAACGTGTGTGCGGGATAGTGACCATTCACGCCTAGTGCTGGCAATGCAGGAGCACTGCCAAAAGGCAAAGGAAGGGGCGTAGCATCCGGCTTGTGTGCAAAGCTTTCAGACTGCCAGAGGACCGCAGCTATGGTATACCCGCTTGCTCATTTGACGTTAGCTGCCGCCTGCAAGAACTTCACCCGCATCTGGTTTATGCTGCTACTTGTTGTTAGGCGACAACAAGGGCACATGTAGCAAATGCTTTTTCCTGTTTCATTTTGCTAGGCCACGCTCTTCTGTGGCTCTTTAGTGCTTGCCAAACTGCTATGTGCGTGCTGCTGCTTCCATCTGACAAGGAGCACAACCTTCTGACAGCAGCTTTCAACTTGCCTAAGAAAGAGCTTGGCCATTTAGATGTGCTGAAAACCCGTGTGTGTGTAAGGTGCAGGTGCAAGCTCCTGACAATGGTGTTCTCCAGGTTCAGTTTCTCCCTGCCAGACGCATTGGAAATGTTTTCCTCTGGCATTCGAAGCAAGAGTCGCAGATTGCTTAACTGAGGAGCTCTGAGAATGGAACGGCAAGAGGTGTTCCGCTTTCGTCATAAACAGTGCTCCAGAGCGCTTGGCAACGGGCACAACGAAACGTGTGTGCGGGATAGTGACCATTCACGCCTAGTGCTGGCAATGCAGGAGCACTGCCAAAAGGCCAAGGAAGGGGCGTAGCATCCGGCTTGTGTGCAAAGCTTTCAGACTGCCAGAGGACCGCAGCTGTGGTAAGCCCGCTTGCTCATTTGACGTTAGCTGTCGCCTGCAAGAACTTCACCCGCATCTGGTTTATGCTGCTACCTGTTGTTAGGCGACAACAAGGGCACATGTAGCAAATGCTTTTTCCTGGCCCATTTTGCTAGGCCACGCTCTTCTGTGGCTCTTTAATGCTTGCCAAACTGCTATGTGCATGCTGCTGCTTCCATCTGACAAGGAGCACAACCTTCTGACAGCAGCTTTCAACTTGCCTAAGGAAGAGCTTGGCCATTTAGATGTGCTGCAAATCTGTGTGTGTGTAAGGTACAGGTGCAAGCTCCTGACAAAGGTGTTCTCCAGGTTCAGTTTCTCCCTGCCAGATGCATTGGAAATGTTTTCCTCTGGCATTCGCAGCAAGAGTCGCAGATTGCTTAACTGAGGAGCTCTGAGAATGGAACGGCAAGAGGTGTTCCGCTTTCGTCATAAACAGTGCTCCAGAGCGCTTGGCAACGGGCACAACGAAACGTGTGTGCGGGATAGTGACCATTCACACCTAGTGCTGGCAATGCACGAGCACTGCCAAAAGGCCAAGGGAGGCGCTTAGAATCCGGCTTGTGCGCAAAGCTTTCAGACTGCCAGAGGACCGCAGCTATGGTATACCCGCTTGCTCATTTGACGTTAGCTGCCGCCTGCAAGAACTTCACCCGCATCTGGTTTATGCTGCTACTTGTTGTTAGGCGACAACAAGGGCACATGTAGCAAATGCTTTTTCCTGTTTCATTTTGCTAGGCCACGCTCTTCTGTGGCTCTTTAGTGCTTGCCAAACTGCTATGTGCGTGCTGCTGCTTCCATCTGACAAGGAGCACAACCTTCTGACAGCAGCTTTCAACTTGCCTAAGAAAGAGCTTGGCCATTTAGATGTGCTGAAAACCCGTGTGTGTGTAAGGTGCAGGTGCAAGCTCCTGACAAAGCTTTTCTCCAGGTTCAGTTTCTCCCTGCCAGACACATTGGAAATGTTTTCCTCTGGCATTCGAAGCAAGAGTCGCAGATTGCTTAACTGAGGAGCTCTGAGAATGGAACGGCAAGAGGTGTTCCGCTTTCGTCATAAACAGTGCTCCAGAGCGCTTGGCAACGGGCACAACGAAACGTGTGTGCGGGATAGTGACCATTCACGCCTAGTGCTGGCAATGCAGGAGCACTGCCAAAAGGCCAAGGAAGGGGCGTAGCATCCGGCTTGTGTGCAAAGCTTTCAGACTGCCAGAGGACCGCAGCTGTGGTAAGCCCGCTTGCTCATTTGACGTTAGCTGTCGCCTGCAAGAACTTCACCCGCATCTGGTTTATGCTGCTACCTGTTGTTAGGCGACAACAAGGGCACATGTAGCAAATGCTTTTTCCTGGCCCATTTTGCTAGGCCACGCTCTTCTGTGGCTCTTTAATGCTTGCCAAACTGCTATGTGCATGCTGCTGCTTCCATCTGACAAGGAGCACAACCTTCTGACAGCAGCTTTCAACTTGCCTAAGGAAGAGCTTGGCCATTTAGATGTGCTGCAAATCTGTGTGTGTGTAAGGTACAGGTGCAAGCTCCTGACAAAGGTGTTCTCCAGGTTCAGTTTCTCCCTGCCAGATGCATTGGAAATGTTTTCCTCTGGCATTCGCAGCAAGAGTCGCAGATTGCTTAACTGAGGAGCTCTGAGAATGGAACGGCAAGAGGTGTTCCGCTTTCGTCATAAACAGTGCTCCAGAGCGCTTGGCAACGGGCACAACGAAACGTGTGTGCGGGATAGTGACCATTCACGCCTAGTGCTGGCAATGCAGGAGCACTGCCAAAAGGCCAAGGAAGGGGCGTAGCATCCGGCTTGTGTGCAAAGCTTTCAGACTGCCAGAGGACCGCAGCTGTGGTAAGCCCGCTTGCTCATTTGACGTTAGCTGTCGCCTGCAAGAACTTCACCCGCATCTGGTTTATGCTGCTACCTGTTGTTAGGCGACAACAAGGGCACATGTAGCAAATGCTTTTTCCTGTTTCATTTTGCTAGGCCACGCTCTTCTGTGGCTCTTTAGTGCTTGCCAAACTGCTATGTGCATGCTGCTGCTTCCATCTGACAAGGAGCACAACCTTCTGACAGCAGCTTTCAACTTGCCTAAGGAAGAGCTTGGCCATTTAGATGTGCTGCAAACCCGTGTGTGTGTAAGGTGCAGTTGCAAGCTCCTGACAATGGTGTTCTGCAGGTTCAGTTTCTATCTGCCAGACGCATTGGAAATGTTTTCCTCTGGCATTCGCAGCAAGAGTCGCAGATTGCTTAACTGAGGAGCTCTGAGAATGGAACGGCAAGAGGTGTTCCGCTTTCGTCATAAACAGTGCTCCAGAGCGCTTGGAAACAGGCACAACGAAACGTGTGTGCGGGATAGTGACCATTCACGCCTAGTGCTGGCAATGCACGAGCACTGCCAAAAGGCCAAGGGAGGCGCTTAGAATCCGGCTTGTGCGCAAAGCTTTCAGACTGCCAGAGGACCGGAGCTGTGGTAAGCCCACTTGCTCATTTGACGTTAGCTGTCGCCTGCAAGAACTTCACCCGCATCTGGTTTATGCTGCTACCTGTTGTTAGGCGACAACAAGGGCACATGTAGCAAATGCTTTTTCCTGGCCCATTTTGCTAGGCCACGCTCTTCTGTGGCTCTTTAGTGCTTGCCAAACTGCTATGTGCGTGCTGCTGCTTCCATCTGACAAGGAGCACAACCTTCTGACAGCAGCTTTCAACTTGCCTAAGAAAGAGCTTGGCCATTTAGATGTGCTGAAAACCCGTGTGTGTGTAAGGTGCAGGTGCCAGCTCCTGACAAAGCTTTTCTCCAGGTTCAGTTTCTCCCTGCCAGACGCATTGGAAATGTTTTCCTCTGGCATTCGCAGCAAGAGTCGCAGATTGCTTAACTGAGGAGCTCTGAGAATGGAACGGCAAGAGGTGTTCCGCTTTCGTCATAAACAGTGCTCCAGAGCGCTTGGCAACGGGCACAACGAAACGTGTGTGCGGGATAGTGACCATTCACGCCTAGTGCTGGCAATGCAGGAGCACTGCCAAAAGGCCAAGGAAGGGGCATAGCATCCGGCTTGTGTGCAAAGCTTTCAGACTGCCAGAGGACCGCAGCTGTGGTAAGCCCGCTTGCTCATTTGACGTTAGCTGTCGCCTGCAAGAACTTCACCCGCATCTGGTTTATGCTGCTACCTGTTGTTAGGCGACAACAAGGGCACATGTAGCAAATGCTTTTTCCTGGCCCATTTTGCTATGCCACGCTCTTCTGCGGCTCTTTAATGCTTGCCAAACTGCTATGTGCATGCTGCTGCTTCCATCTGACAAGGAGCACAACCTTCTGACAGCAGCTTTCAACTTGCCTAAGGAAGAGCTTGGCCATTTAGATGTGCTGCAAATCTGTGTGTGTGTAAGTTGCAGGTGCAAGCTCCTGACAATGGTGTTCTCCAGGTTCAGTTTCTATCTGCCAGACGCATTGGAAATGTTTTCCTCTGGCATTCGCAGCAAGAGTCGCAGATTGCTTAACTGAGGAGCTCTGAGAATGGAACGGCAAGAGGTGTTCCGCTTTCGTCATAAACAGTGCTCCAGAGCGCTTGGCAACGGGCACAACGAAACGTGTGTGCGGGATAGTGACCATTCACGCCTAGTGCTGGCAATGCACGAGCACTGCCAAAAGGCCAAGGGAGGCGCTTAGAATCCGGCTTGTGCGCAAAGCTTTCAGACTGCCAGAGGACCGCAGCTGTGGTAAACCCGCTTGCTCATTTGACGTTAGCTGTCGCCTGCAAGAACTTCACCCGCATCTGGTTTATGCTGCTACCTGTTGTTAGGAGACAACAAGGGCACATGTAGCAAATGCTTTTTCCTGTTTCATTTTGCTAGGCCACGCTCTTCTGTGGCTCTTTAGTGCTTGCCAAACTGCTATGTGCGTGCTGCTGCTTCCATCTGACAAGGAGCACAACCTTCTGACAGCAGCTTTCAACTTGCCTAAGGAAGAGCTTGGCCATTTAGATGTGCTGCAAATCTGTGTGTGTGTAAGGTGCAGGTGCAAGCTCCTGACAATGGTGTTCTCCAGGTTCAGTTTCTATCTGCCAGACGCATTGGAAATGTTTTCCTCTGGCATTCGCAGCAAGAGTCGTAGATTGCTTAACTGAGGAGCTCTGAGAATGGAACGGCAAGAGGTGTTCCGCTTTCGTCATAAACAGTGCTCCAGAGCGCTTGGCAACGGGCACAACGAAACGTGTGTGCGGGATAGTGACCATTCACACCTAGTGCTGGCAATGCACGAGCACTGCCAAAAGGCCAAGGGAGGCGCTTAGAATCCGGCTTGTGCGCAAAGCTTTCAGACTGCCAGAGGACCGCAGCTATGGTATACCCGCTTGCTCATTTGACGTTAGCTGCCGCCTGCAAGAACTTCACCCGCATCTGGTTTATGCTGCTACTTGTTGTTAGGCGACAACAAGGGCACATGTAGCAAATGCTTTTTCCTGTTTCATTTTGCTAGGCCACGCTCTTCTGTGGCTCTTTAGTGCTTGCGAAACTGCTATGTGCGTGCTGCTGCTTCCATCTGACAAGGAGCACAACCTTCTGACAGCAGCTTTCAACTTGCCTAAGGAAGAGCTTGGCCATTTAGATGTGCTGAAAACCCGTGTGTGTGTAAGGTGCAGGTGCAAGCTCCTGACAAAGCTTTTCTCCAGGTTCAGTTTCTCCCTGCCAGACGCATTGGAAATGTTTTCCTCTGGCATTCGCAGCAAGAGTCGCAGATTGCTTAACTGAGGAGCTCTGAGAATGGAACGGCAAGAGGTGTTCCGCTTTCGTCATAAACAGTGCTCCAGAGCGCTTGGCAACGGGCACAACGAAACGTGTGTGCGGGATAGTGACCATTCACGCCTAGTGCTGGCAATGCAGGAGCACTGCCAAAAGGCCAAGGAAGGGGCGTAGCATCCGGCTTGTGTGCAAAGCTTTCAGACTGCCAGAGGACCGCAGCTGTGGTAAGCCCGCTTGCTCATTTGACGTTAGCTGTCGCCTGCAAGAACTTCACCCGCATCTGGTTTATGCTGCTACCTGTTGTTAGGCGACAACAAGGGCACATGTAGCAAATGCTTTTTCCTGGCCCATTTTGCTAGGCCACGCTCTTCTGTGGCTCTTTAATGCTTGCCAAACTGCTATGTGCATGCTGCTGCTTCCATCTGACAAGGAGCACAACCTTCTGACAGCAGCTTTCAACTTGCCTAAGGAAGAGCTTGGCCATTTAGATGTGCTGCAAATCTGTGTGTGTGTAAGGTACAGGTGCAAGCTCCTGACAAAGGTGTTCTCCAGGTTCAGTTTCTCCCTGCCAGATGCATTGGAAATGTTTTCCTCTGGCATTCGCAGCAAGAGTCGCAGATTGCTTAACTGAGGAGCTCTGAGAATGGAACGGCAAGAGGTGTTCCGCTTTCGTCATAAACAGTGCTCCAGAGCGCTTGGCAACGGGCACAACGAAACGTGTGTGCGGGATAGTGACCATTCACGCCTAGTGCTGGCAATGCACGAGCACTGCCAAAAGGCCAAGGGAGGCGCTTAGCATCCGGCTTGTGGGCAAAGCTTTCAGACTGCCAGAGGACCGCAGCTATGGTAAACCCGCTTGCTCATTTGACGTTAGCTGTCGCCTGCAAGAACTTCACCCGCATCTGGTTTATGCTGCTACCTGTTGTTAGGCGACAACAAGGGCACATGTAGCAAATGCTTTTTCCTGTTTCATTTTGCTAGGCCACGCTCTTCTGTGGCTCTTTAGTGCTTGCCAAACTGCTATGTGCGTGCTGCTGCTTCCATCTGACAAGGAGCACAACCTTCTGACAGCAGCTTTCAACTTGCCTAAGAAAGAGCTTGGCCATTTAGATGTGCTGCAAATCTGTGTGTGTGTAAGGTGCAGGTGCAAGCTCCTGACAATGGTGTTCTCCAGGTTCAGTTTCTATCTGCCAGACGCATTGGAAATGTTTTCCTCTGGCATTCGCACCAAGAGTCGTAGATTGCTTAACTGAGGAGCTCTGAGAATGGAACGGCAAGAGGTGTTCCGCTTTCGTCATAAACAGTGCTCCAGAGCGCTTGGCAACGGGCACAACGAAACGTGTGTGCGGGATAGTGACCATTCACGCCTAGTGCTGGCAATGCAGGAGCACTGCCAAAAGGCAAAGGAAGGGGCGTAGCATCCGGCTTGTGTGCAAAGCTTTCAGACTGCCAGAGGACCGCAGCTATGGTATACCCGCTTGCTCATTTGACGTTAGCTGTCGCCTGCAAGAACTTCACCCGCATCTGGTTTATGCTGCTACTTGTTGTTAGGCGACAACAAGGGCACATGTAGCAAATGCTTTTTCCTGTTTCATTTTGCTAGGCCACGCTCTTCTGTGGCTCTTTAGTGCTTGCCAAACTGCTATGTGCGTGCTGCTGCTTCCATCTGACAAGGAGCACAACCTTCTGACAGCAGCTTTCAACTTGCCTAAGAAAGAGCTTGGCCATTTAGATGTGCTGAAAACCCGTGTGTGTGTAAGGTGCAGGTGCAAGCTCCTGACAATGGTGTTCTCCAGGTTCAGTTTCTCCCTGCCAGACGCATTGGAAATGTTTTCCTCTGGCATTCGAAGCAAGAGTCGCAGATTGCTTAACTGAGGAGCTCTGAGAATGGAACGGCAAGAGGTGTTCCGCTTTCGTCATAAACAGTGCTCCAGAGCGCTTGGCAACGGGCACAACGAAACGTGTGTGCGGGATAGTGACCATTCACGCCTAGTGCTGGCAATGCAGGAGCACTGCCAAAAGGCCAAGGAAGGGGCGTAGCATCCGGCTTGTGTGCAAAGCTTTCAGACTGCCAGAGGACCGCAGCTGTGGTAAGCCCGCTTGCTCATTTGACGTTAGCTGTCGCCTGCAAGAACTTCACCCGCATCTGGTTTATGCTGCTACCTGTTGTTAGGCGACAACAAGGGCACATGTAGCAAATGCTTTTTCCTGGCCCATTTTGCTAGGCCACGCTCTTCTGTGGCTCTTTAATGCTTGCCAAACTGCTATGTGCATGCTGCTGCTTCCATCTGACAAGGAGCACAACCTTCTGACAGCAGCTTTCAACTTGCCTAAGGAAGAGCTTGGCCATTTAGATGTGCTGCAAATCTGTGTGTGTGTAAGGTACAGGTGCAAGCTCCTGACAAAGGTGTTCTCCAGGTTCAGTTTCTCCCTGCCAGATGCATTGGAAATGTTTTCCTCTGGCATTCGCAGCAAGAGTCGCAGATTGCTTAACTGAGGAGCTCTGAGAATGGAACGGCAAGAGGTGTTCCGCTTTCGTCATAAACAGTGCTCCAGAGCGCTTGGCAACGGGCACAACGAAACGTGTGTGCGGGATAGTGACCATTCACACCTAGTGCTGGCAATGCACGAGCACTGCCAAAAGGCCAAGGGAGGCGCTTAGAATCCGGCTTGTGCGCAAAGCTTTCAGACTGCCAGAGGACCGCAGCTATGGTATACCCGCTTGCTCATTTGACGTTAGCTGCCGCCTGCAAGAACTTCACCCGCATCTGGTTTATGCTGCTACTTGTTGTTAGGCGACAACAAGGGCACATGTAGCAAATGCTTTTTCCTGTTTCATTTTGCTAGGCCACGCTCTTCTGTGGCTCTTTAGTGCTTGCCAAACTGCTATGTGCGTGCTGCTGCTTCCATCTGACAAGGAGCACAACCTTCTGACAGCAGCTTTCAACTTGCCTAAGAAAGAGCTTGGCCATTTAGATGTGCTGAAAACCCGTGTGTGTGTAAGGTGCAGGTGCAAGCTCCTGACAAAGCTTTTCTCCAGGTTCAGTTTCTCCCTGCCAGACACATTGGAAATGTTTTCCTCTGGCATTCGAAGCAAGAGTCGCAGATTGCTTAACTGAGGAGCTCTGAGAATGGAACGGCAAGAGGTGTTCCGCTTTCGTCATAAACAGTGCTCCAGAGCGCTTGGCAACGGGCACAACGAAACGTGTGTGCGGGATAGTGACCATTCACGCCTAGTGCTGGCAATGCAGGAGCACTGCCAAAAGGCCAAGGAAGGGGCGTAGCATCCGGCTTGTGTGCAAAGCTTTCAGACTGCCAGAGGACCGCAGCTGTGGTAAGCCCGCTTGCTCATTTGACGTTAGCTGTCGCCTGCAAGAACTTCACCCGCATCTGGTTTATGCTGCTACCTGTTGTTAGGCGACAACAAGGGCACATGTAGCAAATGCTTTTTCCTGGCCCATTTTGCTAGGCCACGCTCTTCTGTGGCTCTTTAATGCTTGCCAAACTGCTATGTGCATGCTGCTGCTTCCATCTGACAAGGAGCACAACCTTCTGACAGCAGCTTTCAACTTGCCTAAGGAAGAGCTTGGCCATTTAGATGTGCTGCAAATCTGTGTGTGTGTAAGGTACAGGTGCAAGCTCCTGACAAAGGTGTTCTCCAGGTTCAGTTTCTCCCTGCCAGATGCATTGGAAATGTTTTCCTCTGGCATTCGCAGCAAGAGTCGCAGATTGCTTAACTGAGGAGCTCTGAGAATGGAACGGCAAGAGGTGTTCCGCTTTCGTCATAAACAGTGCTCCAGAGCGCTTGGCAACGGGCACAACGAAACGTGTGTGCGGGATAGTGACCATTCACGCCTAGTGCTGGCAATGCACGAGCACTGCCAAAAGGCCAAGGGAGGCGCTTAGCATCCGGCTTGTGGGCAAAGCTTTCAGACTGCCAGAGGACCGCAGCTATGGTAAACCCGCTTGCTCATTTGACGTTAGCTGTCGCCTGCAAGAACTTCACCCGCATCTGGTTTATGCTGCTACCTGTTGTTAGGCGACAACAAGGGCACATGTAGCAAATGCTTTTTCCTGTTTCATTTTGCTAGGCCACGCTCTTCTGTGGCTCTTTAGTGCTTGCCAAACTGCTATGTGCGTGCTGCTGCTTCCATCTGACAAGGAGCACAACCTTCTGACAGCAGCTTTCAACTTGCCTAAGAAAGAGCTTGGCCATTTAGATGTGCTGCAAATCTGTGTGTGTGTAAGGTGCAGGTGCAAGCTCCTGACAATGGTGTTCTGCAGGTTCAGTTTCTATCTGCCAGACGCATTGGAAATGTTTTCCTCTGGCATTCGCACCAAGAGTCGTAGATTGCTTAACTGAGGAGCTCTGAGAATGGAACGGCAAGAGGTGTTCCGCTTTCGTCATAAACAGTGCTCCAGAGCGCTTGGCAACGGGCACAACGAAACGTGTGTGCGGGATAGTGACCATTCACGCCTAGTGCTGGCAATGCAGGAGCACTGCCAAAAGGCCAAGGAAGGGGCGTAGCATCCGGCTTGTGTGCAAAGCTTTCAGACTGCCAGAGGACCGCAGCTGTGGTAAGCCCGCTTGCTCATTTGACGTTAGCTGTCGCCTGCAAGAACTTCACCCGCATCTGGTTTATGCTGCTACCTGTTGTTAGGCGACAACAAGGGCACATGTAGCAAATGCTTTTTCCTGTTTCATTTTGCTAGGCCACGCTCTTCTGTGGCTCTTTAGTGCTTGCCAAACTGCTATGTGCATGCTGCTGCTTCCATCTGACAAGGAGCACAACCTTCTGACAGCAGCTTTCAACTTGCCTAAGGAAGAGCTTGGCCATTTAGATGTGCTGCAAACCCGTGTGTGTGTAAGGTGCAGTTGCAAGCTCCTGACAATGGTGTTCTCCAGGTTCAGTTTCTATCTGCCAGACGCATTGGAAATGTTTTCCTCTGGCATTCGCAGCAAGAGTCGCAGATTGCTTAACTGAGGAGCTCTGAGAATGGAACGGCAAGAGGTGTTCCGCTTTCGTCATAAACAGTGCTCCAGAGCGCTTGGAAACAGGCACAACGAAACGTGTGTGCGGGATAGTGACCATTCACGCCTAGTGCTGGCAATGCACGAGCACTGCCAAAAGGCCAAGGGAGGCGCTTAGAATCCGGCTTGTGCGCAAAGCTTTCAGACTGCCAGAGGACCGGAGCTGTGGTAAGCCCACTTGCTCATTTGACGTTAGCTGTCGCCTGCAAGAACTTCACCCGCATCTGGTTTATGCTGCTACCTGTTGTTAGGCGACAACAAGGGCACATGTAGCAAATGCTTTTTCCTGGCCCATTTTGCTAGGCCACGCTCTTCTGTGGCTCTTTAGTGCTTGCCAAACTGCTATGTGCGTGCTGCTGCTTCCATCTGACAAGGAGCACAACCTTCTGACAGCAGCTTTCAACTTGCCTAAGAAAGAGCTTGGCCATTTAGATGTGCTGAAAACCCGTGTGTGTGTAAGGTGCAGGTGCCAGCTCCTGACAAAGCTTTTCTCCAGGTTCAGTTTCTCCCTGCCAGACGCATTGGAAATGTTTTCCTCTGGCATTCGCAGCAAGAGTCGCAGATTGCTTAACTGAGGAGCTCTGAGAATGGAACGGCAAGAGGTGTTCCGCTTTCGTCATAAACAGTGCTCCAGAGCGCTTGGCAACGGGCACAACGAAACGTGTGTGCGGGATAGTGACCATTCACGCCTAGTGCTGGCAATGCAGGAGCACTGCCAAAAGGCCAAGGAAGGGGCATAGCATCCGGCTTGTGTGCAAAGCTTTCAGACTGCCAGAGGACCGCAGCTGTGGTAAGCCCGCTTGCTCATTTGACGTTAGCTGTCGCCTGCAAGAACTTCACCCGCATCTGGTTTATGCTGCTACCTGTTGTTAGGCGACAACAAGGGCACATGTAGCAAATGCTTTTTCCTGGCCCATTTTGCTATGCCACGCTCTTCTGCGGCTCTTTAATGCTTGCCAAACTGCTATGTGCATGCTGCTGCTTCCATCTGACAAGGAGCACAACCTTCTGACAGCAGCTTTCAACTTGCCTAAGGAAGAGCTTGGCCATTTAGATGTGCTGCAAATCTGTGTGTGTGTAAGTTGCAGGTGCAAGCTCCTGACAATGGTGTTCTCCAGGTTCAGTTTCTATCTGCCAGACGCATTGGAAATGTTTTCCTCTGGCATTCGCAGCAAGAGTCGCAGATTGCTTAACTGAGGAGCTCTGAGAATGGAACGGCAAGAGGTGTTCCGCTTTCGTCATAAACAGTGCTCCAGAGCGCTTGGCAACGGGCACAACGAAACGTGTGTGCGGGATAGTGACCATTCACGCCTAGTGCTGGCAATGCACGAGCACTGCCAAAAGGCCAAGGGAGGCGCTTAGAATCCGGCTTGTGCGCAAAGCTTTCAGACTGCCAGAGGACCGCAGCTGTGGTAAACCCGCTTGCTCATTTGACGTTAGCTGTCGCCTGCAAGAACTTCACCCGCATCTGGTTTATGCTGCTACCTGTTGTTAGGAGACAACAAGGGCACATGTAGCAAATGCTTTTTCCTGTTTCATTTTGCTAGGCCACGCTCTTCTGTGGCTCTTTAGTGCTTGCCAAACTGCTATGTGCGTGCTGCTGCTTCCATCTGACAAGGAGCACAACCTTCTGACAGCAGCTTTCAACTTGCCTAAGGAAGAGCTTGGCCATTTAGATGTGCTGCAAATCTGTGTGTGTGTAAGGTGCAGGTGCAAGCTCCTGACAATGGTGTTCTCCAGGTTCAGTTTCTATCTGCCAGACGCATTGGAAATGTTTTCCTCTGGCATTCGCAGCAAGAGTCGTAGATTGCTTAACTGAGGAGCTCTGAGAATGGAACGGCAAGAGGTGTTCCGCTTTCGTCATAAACAGTGCTCCAGAGCGCTTGGCAACGGGCACAACGAAACGTGTGTGCGGGATAGTGACCATTCACGCCTAGTGCTGGCAATGCACGAGCACTGCCAAAAGGCCAAGGGAGGCGCTTAGCATCCGGCTTGTGGGCAAAGCTTTCAGACTGCCAGAGGACCGCAGCTATGGTAAACCCGCTTGCTCATTTGACGTTAGCTGTCGCCTGCAAGAACTTCACCCGCATCTGGTTTATGCTGCTACCTGTTGTTAGGCGACAACAAGGGCACATGTAGCAAATGCTTTTTCCTGTTTCATTTTGCTAGGCCACGCTCTTCTGTGGCTCTTTAGTGCTTGCCAAACTGCTATGTGCGTGCTGCTGCTTCCATCTGACAAGGAGCACAACCTTCTGACAGCAGCTTTCAACTTGCCTAAGAAAGAGCTTGGCCATTTAGATGTGCTGCAAATCTGTGTGTGTGTAAGGTGCAGGTGCAAGCTCCTGACAATGGTGTTCTCCAGGTTCAGTTTCTATCTGCCAGACGCATTGGAAATGTTTTCCTCTGGCATTCGCACCAAGAGTCGTAGATTGCTTAACTGAGGAGCTCTGAGAATGGAACGGCAAGAGGTGTTCCGCTTTCGTCATAAACAGTGCTCCAGAGCGCTTGGCAACGGGCACAACGAAACGTGTGTGCGGGATAGTGACCATTCACGCCTAGTGCTGGCAATGCAGGAGCACTGCCAAAAGGCCAAGGAAGGGGCGTAGCATCCGGCTTGTGTGCAAAGCTTTCAGACTGCCAGAGGACCGCAGCTGTGGTAAGCCCGCTTGCTCATTTGACGTTAGCTGTCGCCTGCAAGAACTTCACCCGCATCTGGTTTATGCTGCTACCTGTTGTTAGGCGACAACAAGGGCACATGTAGCAAATGCTTTTTCCTGTTTCATTTTGCTAGGCCACGCTCTTCTGTGGCTCTTTAGTGCTTGCCAAACTGCTATGTGCATGCTGCTGCTTCCATCTGACAAGGAGCACAACCTTCTGACAGCAGCTTTCAACTTGCCTAAGAAAGAGCTTGGCCATTTAGATGTGCTGCAAACCCGTGTGTGTGTAAGGTGCAGGTGCAAGCTCCTGACAATGGTGTTCTCCAGGTTCAGTTTCTATCTGCCAGACGCATTGGAAATGTTTTCCTCTGGCATTCGCAGCAAGAGTCGCAGATTGCTTAACTGAGGCGCTCTGAGAATGGAACGGCAAGAGGTGTTCCGCTTTCGTCATAAACAGTGCTCCAGAGCGCTTGGCAACGGGCACAACGAAACGTGTGTGCGGGATAGTGACCATTCACGCCTAGTGCTGGCAATGCACGAGCACTGCCAAAAGGCCAAGGGAGGCGCTTAGAATCCGGCTTGTGCGCAAAGCTTTCAGACTGCCAGAGGACCGCAGCTATGGTAAACCCGCTTGCTCATTTGACGTTAGCTGTCGCCTGCAAGAACTTCACCCGCATCTGGTTTATGCTGCTACCTGTTGTTAGGAGACAACAAGGGCACATGTAGCAAATGCTTTTTCCTGTTTCATTTTGCTATGCCACGCTCTTCTGTGGCTCTTTAGTGCTTGCCAAACTGCTATGTGCGTGCTGCTGCTTCCATCTGACAAGGAGCACAACCTTCTGACAGCAGCTTTCAACTTGCCTAAGAAAGAGCTTGGCCATTTAGATGTGCTGAAAACCCGTGTGTGTGTAAGGTGCAGGTGCAAGCTCCTGACAAAGCTTTTCTCCAGGTTCAGTTTCTATCTGCCAGACACATTGGAAATGTTTTCCTCTGGCATTCGCAGCAAGAGTCGCAGATTGCTTAACTGAGGAGCTCTGAGAATGGAACGGCAAGAGGTGTTCCGCTTTCGTCATAAACAGTGCTCCAGAGCGCTTGGCAACGGGCAGAACGAAACGTGTGTGCGGGATAGTGACCATTCACGCCTAGTGCTGGCAATGCACGAGCACTGCCAAAAGGCAAAGGAAGGCGCTTAGCATCCGGCTTGTGCGCAAAGCTTTCAGACTGCCAGAGGACCGCAGCTGTGGTAAGCCCGCTTGCTCATTTGACGTTAGCTGTCGCCTGCAAGAACTTCACCCGCATCTGGTTTATGCTGCTACCTGTTGTTAGGCGACAACAAGGGCACATGTAGCAAATGCTTTTTCCTGTTTCATTTTGCTAGGCCACGCTCTTCTGTGGCTCTTTAATGCTTACCAAACTGCTATGTGCATGCTGCTGCTTCCATCTGACAAGGAGCACAACCTTCTGACAGCAGCTTTCAACTTGCCTAAGGAAGAGCTTGGCCATTTAGATGTGCTGCAAATCTGTGTGTGTGTAAGGTGCAGGTGCAAGCTCCTGACAATGGTGTTCTCCAGGTTCAGTTTCTATCTGCCAGACGCATTGGAAATGTTTTCCTCTGGCATTCGCAGCAAGAGTCGTAGATTGCTTAACTGAGGAGCTCTGAGAATGGAACGGCAAGAGGTGTTCCGCTTTCGTCATAAACAGTGCTCCAGAGCGCTTGGCAACGGGCACAACGAAACGTGTGTGCGGGATAGTGACCATTCACACCTAGTGCTGGCAATGCACGAGCACTGCCAAAAGGCCAAGGGAGGCGCTTAGAATCCGGCTTGTGCGCAAAGCTTTCAGACTGCCAGAGGACCGCAGCTATGGTAAACCCGCTTGCTCATTTGACGTTAGCTGTCGCCTGCAAGAACTTCACCCGCATCTGGTTTATGCTGCTACTTGTTGTTAGGCGACAACAAGGGCACATGTAGCAAATGCTTTTTCCTGTTTCATTTTGCTAGGCCACGCTCTTCTGTGGCTCTTTAGTGCTTGCCAAACTGCTATGTGCATGCTGCTGCTTCCATCTGACAAGGAGCACAACCTTCTGACAGCAGCTTTCAACTTGCCTAAGAAAGAGCTTGGCCATTTAGATGTGCTGAAAACCCGTGTGTGTGTAAGGTGCAGGTGCCAGCTCCTGACAAAGCTTTTCTCCAGGTTCAGTTTCTCCCTGCCAGACGCATTGGAAATGTTTTCCTCTGGCATTCGCAGCAAGAGTCGCAGATTGCTTAACTGAGGAGCTCTGAGAATGGAATGGCAAGAGGTGTTCCGCTTTCGTCATAAACAGTGCTCCAGAGCGCTTGGCAACGGGCACAACGAAACGTGTGTGCGGGATAGTGACCATTCACGCCTAGTGCTGGCAATGCAGGAGCACTGCCAAAAGGCCAAGGAAGGGGCGTAGCATCCGGCTTGTGTGCAAAGCTTTCAGACTGCCAGAGGACCGCAGCTGTGGTAAGCCCGCTTGCTCATTTGACGTTAGCTGTCGCCTGCAAGAACTTCACCCGCATCTGGTTTATGCTGCTACCTGTTGTTAGGCGACAACAAGGGCACATGTAGCAAATGCTTTTTCCTGGCCCATTTTGCTAGGCCACGCTCTTCTGCGGCTCTTTAATGCTTGCCAAACTGCTATGTGCATGCTGCTGCTTCCATCTGACAAGGAGCACAACCTTCTGACAGCAGCTTTCAACTTGCCTAAGGAAGAGCTTGGCCATTTAGATGTGCTGCAAATCTGTGTGTGTGTAAGTTGCAGGTGCAAGCTCCTGACAATGGTGTTCTCCAGGTTCAGTTTCTATCTGCCAGACGCATTGGAAATGTTTTCCTCTGGCATTCGCAGCAAGAGTCGCAGATTGCTTAACTGAGGAGCTCTGAGAATGGAACGGCAAGAGGTGTTCCGCTTTCGTCATAAACAGTGCTCCAGAGCGCTTGGCAACGGGCACAACGAAACGTGTGTGCGGGATAGTGACCATTCACGCCTAGTGCTGGCAATGCACGAGCACTGCCAAAAGGCCAAGGGAGGCGCTTAGAATCCGGCTTGTGCGCAAAGCTTTCAGACTGCCAGAGGACCGCAGCTGTGGTAAACCCGCTTGCTCATTTGACGTTAGCTGTCGCCTGCAAGAACTTCACCCGCATCTGGTTTATGCTGCTACCTGTTGTTAGGCGACAACAAGGGCACATGTAGCAAATGCTTTTTCCTGTTTCATTTTGCTAGGCCACGCTCTTCTGTGGCTCTTTAGTGCTTGCCAAACTGCTATGTGCGTGCTGCTGCTTCCATCTGACAAGGAGCACAACCTTCTGACAGCAGCTTTCAACTTGCCTAAGGAAGAGCTTGGCCATTTAGATGTGCTGCAAATCTGTGTGTGTGTAAGGTGCAGGTGCAAGCTCCTGACAATGGTGTTCTCCAGGTTCAGTTTCTATCTGCCAGACGCATTGGAAATGTTTTCCTCTGGCATTCGCACCAAGAGTCGTAGATTGCTTAACTGAGGAGCTCTGAGAATGGAACGGCAAGAGGTGTTCCGCTTTCGTCATAAACAGTGCTCCAGAGCGCTTGGCAACGGGCACAACGAAACGTGTGTGCGGGATAGTGACCATTCACGCCTAGTGCTGGCAATGCACGAGCACTGCCAAAAGGCCAAGGGAGGCGCTTAGAATCCGGCTTGTGCGCAAAGCTTTCAGACTGCCAGAGGACCGCAGCTATGGTAAACCCGCTTGCTCATTTGACGTTAGCTGTCGCCTGCAAGAACTTCACCCGCATCTGGTTTATGCTGCTACCTGTTTTTAGGCGACAACAAGGGCACATGTAGCAAATGCTTTTTCCTGGCCCATTTTGCTATGCCACGCTCTTCTGTGGCTCTTTAGTGCTTGCCAAACTGCTATGTGCGTGCTGCTGCTTCCATCTGACAAGGAGCACAACCTTCTGACAGCAGCTTTCAACTTGCCTAAGAAAGAGCTTAGCCATTTAGATGTGCTGCAAACCCGTGTGTGTGTAAGGTGCAGGTGCCAGCTCCTGACAAAGCTTTTCTCCAGGTTCAGTTTCTATCTGCCAGACACATTGGAAATGTTTTCCTCTGGCATTCGAAGCAAGAGTCGCAGATTGCTTAACTGAGGAGCTCTGAGAATGGAACGGCAAGAGGTGTTCCGCTTTCGTCATAAACAGTGCTCCAGAGCGCTTGGCAACGGGCCAATCGAAACGTGTGTGCGGGATAGTGACCATTCACGCCTAGTGCTGGCAATGCAGGAGCACTGCCAAAAGGCCAAGGAAGGGGCGTAGCATCCGGCTTGTGTGCAAAGCTTTCAGACTGCCAGAGGACCGCAGCTGTGGTAAGCCCGCTTGCTCATTTGACGTTAGCTGTCGCCTGCAAGAACTTCACCCGCATCTGGTTTATGCTGCTACCTGTTGTTAGGCGACAACAAGGGCACATGTAGCAAATGCTTTTTCCTGGCCCATTTTGCTAGGCCACGCTCTTCTGTGGCTCTTTAGTGCTTGCCAAACTGCTATGTGCGTGCTGCTGCTTCCATCTGACAAGGAGCACAGCCTTCTGACAGCAGCTTTCAACTTGCCTAAGAAAGAGCTTGGCCATTTAGATGTGCTGCAAACCCGTGTGTGTGTAAGGTGCAGGTGCCAGCTCCTGACAAAGCTTTTCTCCAGGTTCAGTTTCTCCCTGCCAGACACATTGGAAATGTTTTCCTCTGGCATTCGCAGCAAGAGTCGCAGATTGCTTAACTGAGGAGCTCTGAGAATGGAACGGCAAGAGGTGTTCCGCTTTCGTCATAAACAGTGCTCCAGAGCGCTTGGCAACGGGCACAACGAAACGTGTGTGCGGGATAGTGACCATTCACACCTAGTGCTGGCAATGCACGAGCACTGCCAAAAGGCCAAGGGAGGCGCTTAGAATCCGGCTTGTGCGCAAAGCTTTAAGACTGCCAGAGGACCGCAGCTGTGGTAAACCCGCTTGCTCATTTGACGTTAGCTGTCGCCTGCAAGAACTTCACCCGCATCTGGTTTATGCTGCTACTTGTTGTTAGGCGACAACAAGGGCACATGTAGCAAATGCTTTTTCCTGGCCCATTTTGCTATGCCACGCTCTTCTGTGGCTCTTTAATGCTTGCCAAACTACTATGTGCAT
The DNA here is from genome assembly GCF_030490865.1 of Poecile atricapillus. Taxonomy (NCBI): domain Eukaryota; kingdom Metazoa; phylum Chordata; class Aves; order Passeriformes; family Paridae; genus Poecile; species Poecile atricapillus. The sequence goes on along the minus strand of NC_081256.1, from coordinate 1,177,259 downwards.
GCTGCTGCTTCCATCTGACAAGGAGCACAACCTTCTGACAGCAGCTTTCAACTTGCCTAAGGAAGAGCTTGGCCATTTAGATGTGCTGCAAATCTGTGTGTGTGTAAGGTGCAGGTGCAAGCTCCTGACAATGGTGTTCTCCAGGTTCAGTTTCTATCTGCCAGACGCATTGGAAATGTTTTCCTCTGGCATTCGCAGCAAGAGTCGCAGATTGCTTAACTGAGGAGCTCTGAGAATGGAACGGCAAGAGGTGTTCCGCTTTCGTCATAAACAGTGCTCCAGAGCGCTTGGCAACGGGCACAACGAAACGTGTGTGCGGGATAGTGACCATTCACACCTAGTGCTGGCAATGCACGAGCACTGCCAAAAGGCCAAGGGAGGCGCTTAGAATCCGGCTTGTGCGCAAAGCTTTCAGACTGCCAGAGGACCGCAGCTGTGGTAAACCCGCTTGCTCATTTGACGTTAGCTGTCGCCTGCAAGAACTTCACCCGCATCTGGTTTATGCTGCTACCTGTTGTTAGGCGACAACAAGGGCACATGTAGCAAATGCTTTTTCCTGTTTCATTTTGCTAGGCCACGCTCTTCTGTGGCTCTTTAGTGCTTGCCAAACTGCTATGTGCATGCTGCTGCTTCCATCTGACAAGGAGCACAACCTTCTGACAGCAGCTTTCAACTTGCCTAAGGAAGAGCTTGGCCATTTAGATGTGCTGCAAACCCGTGTGTGTGTAAGGTGCAGTTGCAAGCTCCTGACAATGGTGTTCTCCAGGTTCAGTTTCTATCTGCCAGACGCATTGGAAATGTTTTCCTCTGGCATTCGCAGCAAGAGTCGCAGATTGCTTAACTGAGGAGCTCTGAGAATGGAACGGCAAGAGGTGTTCCGCTTTCGTCATAAACAGTGCTCCAGAGCGCTTGGAAACAGGCACAACGAAACGTGTGTGCGGGATAGTGACCATTCACGCCTAGTGCTGGCAATGCACGAGCACTGCCAAAAGGCCAAGGGAGGCGCTTAGAATCCGGCTTGTGCGCAAAGCTTTCAGACTGCCAGAGGACCGGAGCTGTGGTAAGCCCACTTGCTCATTTGACGTTAGCTGTCGCCTGCAAGAACTTCACCCGCATCTGGTTTATGCTGCTACCTGTTGTTAGGCGACAACAAGGGCACATGTAGCAAATGCTTTTTCCTGGCCCATTTTGCTAGGCCACGCTCTTCTGTGGCTCTTTAGTGCTTGCCAAACTGCTATGTGCGTGCTGCTGCTTCCATCTGACAAGGAGCACAACCTTCTGACAGCAGCTTTCAACTTGCCTAAGAAAGAGCTTGGCCATTTAGATGTGCTGAAAACCCGTGTGTGTGTAAGGTGCAGGTGCCAGCTCCTGACAAAGCTTTTCTCCAGGTTCAGTTTCTCCCTGCCAGACGCATTGGAAATGTTTTCCTCTGGCATTCGCAGCAAGAGTCGCAGATTGCTTAACTGAGGAGCTCTGAGAATGGAACGGCAAGAGGTGTTCCGCTTTCGTCATAAACAGTGCTCCAGAGCGCTTGGCAACGGGCACAACGAAACGTGTGTGCGGGATAGTGACCATTCACGCCTAGTGCTGGCAATGCAGGAGCACTGCCAAAAGGCCAAGGAAGGGGCATAGCATCCGGCTTGTGTGCAAAGCTTTCAGACTGCCAGAGGACCGCAGCTGTGGTAAGCCCGCTTGCTCATTTGACGTTAGCTGTCGCCTGCAAGAACTTCACCCGCATCTGGTTTATGCTGCTACCTGTTGTTAGGCGACAACAAGGGCACATGTAGCAAATGCTTTTTCCTGGCCCATTTTGCTATGCCACGCTCTTCTGCGGCTCTTTAATGCTTGCCAAACTGCTATGTGCATGCTGCTGCTTCCATCTGACAAGGAGCACAACCTTCTGACAGCAGCTTTCAACTTGCCTAAGGAAGAGCTTGGCCATTTAGATGTGCTGCAAATCTGTGTGTGTGTAAGTTGCAGGTGCAAGCTCCTGACAATGGTGTTCTCCAGGTTCAGTTTCTATCTGCCAGACGCATTGGAAATGTTTTCCTCTGGCATTCGCAGCAAGAGTCGCAGATTGCTTAACTGAGGAGCTCTGAGAATGGAACGGCAAGAGGTGTTCCGCTTTCGTCATAAACAGTGCTCCAGAGCGCTTGGCAACGGGCACAACGAAACGTGTGTGCGGGATAGTGACCATTCACGCCTAGTGCTGGCAATGCACGAGCACTGCCAAAAGGCCAAGGGAGGCGCTTAGAATCCGGCTTGTGCGCAAAGCTTTCAGACTGCCAGAGGACCGCAGCTGTGGTAAACCCGCTTGCTCATTTGACGTTAGCTGTCGCCTGCAAGAACTTCACCCGCATCTGGTTTATGCTGCTACCTGTTGTTAGGAGACAACAAGGGCACATGTAGCAAATGCTTTTTCCTGTTTCATTTTGCTAGGCCACGCTCTTCTGTGGCTCTTTAGTGCTTGCCAAACTGCTATGTGCGTGCTGCTGCTTCCATCTGACAAGGAGCACAACCTTCTGACAGCAGCTTTCAACTTGCCTAAGGAAGAGCTTGGCCATTTAGATGTGCTGCAAATCTGTGTGTGTGTAAGGTGCAGGTGCAAGCTCCTGACAATGGTGTTCTCCAGGTTCAGTTTCTATCTGCCAGACGCATTGGAAATGTTTTCCTCTGGCATTCGCAGCAAGAGTCGTAGATTGCTTAACTGAGGAGCTCTGAGAATGGAACGGCAAGAGGTGTTCCGCTTTCGTCATAAACAGTGCTCCAGAGCGCTTGGCAACGGGCACAACGAAACGTGTGTGCGGGATAGTGACCATTCACACCTAGTGCTGGCAATGCACGAGCACTGCCAAAAGGCCAAGGGAGGCGCTTAGAATCCGGCTTGTGCGCAAAGCTTTCAGACTGCCAGAGGACCGCAGCTATGGTATACCCGCTTGCTCATTTGACGTTAGCTGCCGCCTGCAAGAACTTCACCCGCATCTGGTTTATGCTGCTACTTGTTGTTAGGCGACAACAAGGGCACATGTAGCAAATGCTTTTTCCTGTTTCATTTTGCTAGGCCACGCTCTTCTGTGGCTCTTTAGTGCTTGCCAAACTGCTATGTGCGTGCTGCTGCTTCCATCTGACAAGGAGCACAACCTTCTGACAGCAGCTTTCAACTTGCCTAAGAAAGAGCTTGGCCATTTAGATGTGCTGAAAACCCGTGTGTGTGTAAGGTGCAGGTGCAAGCTCCTGACAAAGCTTTTCTCCAGGTTCAGTTTCTCCCTGCCAGACACATTGGAAATGTTTTCCTCTGGCATTCGAAGCAAGAGTCGCAGATTGCTTAACTGAGGAGCTCTGAGAATGGAACGGCAAGAGGTGTTCCGCTTTCGTCATAAACAGTGCTCCAGAGCGCTTGGCAACGGGCACAACGAAACGTGTGTGCGGGATAGTGACCATTCACGCCTAGTGCTGGCAATGCAGGAGCACTGCCAAAAGGCCAAGGAAGGGGCGTAGCATCCGGCTTGTGTGCAAAGCTTTCAGACTGCCAGAGGACCGCAGCTGTGGTAAGCCCGCTTGCTCATTTGACGTTAGCTGTCGCCTGCAAGAACTTCACCCGCATCTGGTTTATGCTGCTACCTGTTGTTAGGCGACAACAAGGGCACATGTAGCAAATGCTTTTTCCTGTTTCATTTTGCTAGGCCACGCTCTTCTGTGGCTCTTTAGTGCTTGCCAAACTGCTATGTGCATGCTGCTGCTTCCATCTGACAAGGAGCACAACCTTCTGACAGCAGCTTTCAACTTGCCTAAGGAAGAGCTTGGCCATTTAGATGTGCTGCAAACCCGTGTGTGTGTAAGGTGCAGTTGCAAGCTCCTGACAATGGTGTTCTCCAGGTTCAGTTTCTATCTGCCAGACGCATTGGAAATGTTTTCCTCTGGCATTCGCAGCAAGAGTCGCAGATTGCTTAACTGAGGAGCTCTGAGAATGGAACGGCAAGAGGTGTTCCGCTTTCGTCATAAACAGTGCTCCAGAGCGCTTGGAAACAGGCACAACGAAACGTGTGTGCGGGATAGTGACCATTCACGCCTAGTGCTGGCAATGCACGAGCACTGCCAAAAGGCCAAGGGAGGCGCTTAGAATCCGGCTTGTGCGCAAAGCTTTCAGACTGCCAGAGGACCGGAGCTGTGGTAAGCCCACTTGCTCATTTGACGTTAGCTGTCGCCTGCAAGAACTTCACCCGCATCTGGTTTATGCTGCTACCTGTTGTTAGGCGACAACAAGGGCACATGTAGCAAATGCTTTTTCCTGGCCCATTTTGCTAGGCCACGCTCTTCTGTGGCTCTTTAGTGCTTGCCAAACTGCTATGTGCGTGCTGCTGCTTCCATCTGACAAGGAGCACAACCTTCTGACAGCAGCTTTCAACTTGCCTAAGAAAGAGCTTGGCCATTTAGATGTGCTGAAAACCCGTGTGTGTGTAAGGTGCAGGTGCCAGCTCCTGACAAAGCTTTTCTCCAGGTTCAGTTTCTCCCTGCCAGACGCATTGGAAATGTTTTCCTCTGGCATTCGCAGCAAGAGTCGCAGATTGCTTAACTGAGGAGCTCTGAGAATGGAACGGCAAGAGGTGTTCCGCTTTCGTCATAAACAGTGCTCCAGAGCGCTTGGCAACGGGCACAACGAAACGTGTGTGCGGGATAGTGACCATTCACGCCTAGTGCTGGCAATGCAGGAGCACTGCCAAAAGGCCAAGGAAGGGGCATAGCATCCGGCTTGTGTGCAAAGCTTTCAGACTGCCAGAGGACCGCAGCTGTGGTAAGCCCGCTTGCTCATTTGACGTTAGCTGTCGCCTGCAAGAACTTCACCCGCATCTGGTTTATGCTGCTACCTGTTGTTAGGCGACAACAAGGGCACATGTAGCAAATGCTTTTTCCTGGCCCATTTTGCTATGCCACGCTCTTCTGCGGCTCTTTAATGCTTGCCAAACTGCTATGTGCATGCTGCTGCTTCCATCTGACAAGGAGCACAACCTTCTGACAGCAGCTTTCAACTTGCCTAAGGAAGAGCTTGGCCATTTAGATGTGCTGCAAATCTGTGTGTGTGTAAGTTGCAGGTGCAAGCTCCTGACAATGGTGTTCTCCAGGTTCAGTTTCTATCTGCCAGACGCATTGGAAATGTTTTCCTCTGGCATTCGCAGCAAGAGTCGCAGATTGCTTAACTGAGGAGCTCTGAGAATGGAACGGCAAGAGGTGTTCCGCTTTCGTCATAAACAGTGCTCCAGAGCGCTTGGCAACGGGCACAACGAAACGTGTGTGCGGGATAGTGACCATTCACGCCTAGTGCTGGCAATGCACGAGCACTGCCAAAAGGCCAAGGGAGGCGCTTAGAATCCGGCTTGTGCGCAAAGCTTTCAGACTGCCAGAGGACCGCAGCTGTGGTAAACCCGCTTGCTCATTTGACGTTAGCTGTCGCCTGCAAGAACTTCACCCGCATCTGGTTTATGCTGCTACCTGTTGTTAGGAGACAACAAGGGCACATGTAGCAAATGCTTTTTCCTGTTTCATTTTGCTAGGCCACGCTCTTCTGTGGCTCTTTAGTGCTTGCCAAACTGCTATGTGCGTGCTGCTGCTTCCATCTGACAAGGAGCACAACCTTCTGACAGCAGCTTTCAACTTGCCTAAGGAAGAGCTTGGCCATTTAGATGTGCTGCAAATCTGTGTGTGTGTAAGGTGCAGGTGCAAGCTCCTGACAATGGTGTTCTCCAGGTTCAGTTTCTATCTGCCAGACGCATTGGAAATGTTTTCCTCTGGCATTCGCAGCAAGAGTCGTAGATTGCTTAACTGAGGAGCTCTGAGAATGGAACGGCAAGAGGTGTTCCGCTTTCGTCATAAACAGTGCTCCAGAGCGCTTGGCAACGGGCACAACGAAACGTGTGTGCGGGATAGTGACCATTCACACCTAGTGCTGGCAATGCACGAGCACTGCCAAAAGGCCAAGGGAGGCGCTTAGAATCCGGCTTGTGCGCAAAGCTTTCAGACTGCCAGAGGACCGCAGCTATGGTATACCCGCTTGCTCATTTGACGTTAGCTGCCGCCTGCAAGAACTTCACCCGCATCTGGTTTATGCTGCTACTTGTTGTTAGGCGACAACAAGGGCACATGTAGCAAATGCTTTTTCCTGTTTCATTTTGCTAGGCCACGCTCTTCTGTGGCTCTTTAGTGCTTGCCAAACTGCTATGTGCGTGCTGCTGCTTCCATCTGACAAGGAGCACAACCTTCTGACAGCAGCTTTCAACTTGCCTAAGAAAGAGCTTGGCCATTTAGATGTGCTGAAAACCCGTGTGTGTGTAAGGTGCAGGTGCAAGCTCCTGACAAAGCTTTTCTCCAGGTTCAGTTTCTCCCTGCCAGACACATTGGAAATGTTTTCCTCTGGCATTCGAAGCAAGAGTCGCAGATTGCTTAACTGAGGAGCTCTGAGAATGGAACGGCAAGAGGTGTTCCGCTTTCGTCATAAACAGTGCTCCAGAGCGCTTGGCAACGGGCACAACGAAACGTGTGTGCGGGATAGTGACCATTCACGCCTAGTGCTGGCAATGCAGGAGCACTGCCAAAAGGCCAAGGAAGGGGCGTAGCATCCGGCTTGTGTGCAAAGCTTTCAGACTGCCAGAGGACCGCAGCTGTGGTAAGCCCGCTTGCTCATTTGACGTTAGCTGTCGCCTGCAAGAACTTCACCCGCATCTGGTTTATGCTGCTACCTGTTGTTAGGCGACAACAAGGGCACATGTAGCAAATGCTTTTTCCTGGCCCATTTTGCTAGGCCACGCTCTTCTGTGGCTCTTTAATGCTTGCCAAACTGCTATGTGCATGCTGCTGCTTCCATCTGACAAGGAGCACAACCTTCTGACAGCAGCTTTCAACTTGCCTAAGGAAGAGCTTGGCCATTTAGATGTGCTGCAAATCTGTGTGTGTGTAAGGTACAGGTGCAAGCTCCTGACAAAGGTGTTCTCCAGGTTCAGTTTCTCCCTGCCAGATGCATTGGAAATGTTTTCCTCTGGCATTCGCAGCAAGAGTCGCAGATTGCTTAACTGAGGAGCTCTGAGAATGGAACGGCAAGAGGTGTTCCGCTTTCGTCATAAACAGTGCTCCAGAGCGCTTGGCAACGGGCACAACGAAACGTGTGTGCGGGATAGTGACCATTCACGCCTAGTGCTGGCAATGCACGAGCACTGCCAAAAGGCCAAGGAAGGGGCGTAGCATCCGGCTTGTGTGCAAAGCTTTCAGACTGCCAGAGGACCGCAGCTGTGGTAAGCCCGCTTGCTCATTTGACGTTAGCTGTCGCCTGCAAGAACTTCACCCGCATCTGGTTTATGCTGCTACCTGTTGTTAGGCGACAACAAGGGCACATGTAGCAAATGCTTTTTCCTGTTTCATTTTGCTAGGCCACGCTCTTCTGTGGCTCTTTAGTGCTTGCCAAACTGCTATGTGCGTGCTGCTGCTTCCATCTGACAAGGAGCACAACCTTCTGACAGCAGCTTTCAACTTGCCTAAGGAAGAGCTTGGCCATTTAGATGTGCTGCAAATCTGTGTGTGTGTAAGGTGCAGGTGCAAGCTCCTGACAATGGTGTTCTCCAGGTTCAGTTTCTATCTGCCAGACGCATTGGAAATGTTTTCCTCTGGCATTCGCACCAAGAGTCGTAGATTGCTTAACTGAGGAGCTCTGAGAATGGAACGGCAAGAGGTGTTCCGCTTTCGTCATAAACAGTGCTCCAGAGCGCTTGGCAACGGGCACAACGAAACGTGTGTGCGGGATAGTGACCATTCACGCCTAGTGCTGGCAATGCACGAGCACTGCCAAAAGGCCAAGGGAGGCGCTTAGAATCCGGCTTGTGCGCAAAGCTTTCAGACTGCCAGAGGACCGCAGCTATGGTAAACCCGCTTGCTCATTTGACGTTAGCTGTCGCCTGCAAGAACTTCACCCGCATCTGGTTTATGCTGCTACCTGTTGTTAGGCGACAACAAGGGCACATGTAGCAAATGCTTTTTCCTGGCCCATTTTGCTATGCCACGCTCTTCTGTGGCTCTTTAGTGCTTGCCAAACTGCTATGTGCGTGCTGCTGCTTCCATCTGACAAGGAGCACAACCTTCTGACAGCAGCTTTCAACTTGCCTAAGAAAGAGCTTGGCCATTTAGATGTGCTGAAAACCCGTGTGTGTGTAAGGTGCAGGTGCAAGCTCCTGACAAAGCTTTTCTCCAGGTTCAGTTTCTATCTGCCAGACACATTGGAAATGTTTTCCTCTGGCATTCGAAGCAAGAGTCGCAGATTGCTTAACTGAGGAGCTCTGAGAATGGAACGGCAAGAGGTGTTCCGCTTTCGTCATAAACAGTGCTCCAGAGCGCTTGGCAACGGGCACAACGAAACGTGTGTGCGGGATAGTGACCATTCACGCCTAGTGCTGGCAATGCAGGAGCACTGCCAAAAGGCCAAGGAAGGGGCGTAGCATCCGGCTTGTGTGCAAAGCTTTCAGACTGCCAGAGGACCGCAGCTGTGGTAAGCCCGCTTGCTCATTTGACGTTAGCTGTCGCCTGCAAGAACTTCACCCGCATCTGGTTTATGCTGCTACCTGTTGTTAGGCGACAACAAGGGCACATGTAGCAAATGCTTTTTCCTGGCCCATTTTGCTATGCCACGCTCTTCTGTGGCTCTTTAATGCTTGCCAAACTGCTATGTGCATGCTGCTGCTTCCATCTGACAAGGAGCACAACCTTCTGACAGCAGCTTTCAACTTGCCTAAGGAAGAGCTTGGCCATTTAGATGTGCTGCAAATCTGTGTGTGTGTAAGGTGCAGGTGCAAGCTCCTGACAATGGTGTTCTCCAGGTTCAGTTTCTATCTGCCAGACGCATTGGAAATGTTTTCCTCTGGCATTCGCACCAAGAGTCGTAGATTGCTTAACTGAGGAGCTCTGAGAATGGAACGGCAAGAGGTGTTCCGCTTTCGTCATAAACAGTGCTCCAGAGCGCTTGGCAACGGGCACAACGAAACGTGTGTGCGGGATAGTGACCATTCACGCCTAGTGCTGGCAATGCACGAGCACTGCCAAAAGGCCAAGGGAGGCGCTTAGCATCCGGCTTGTGGGCAAAGCTTTCAGACTGCCAGAGGACCGCAGCTATGGTATACCCGCTTGCTCATTTGACGTTAGCTGTCGCCTGCAAGAACTTCACCCGCATCTGGTTTATGCTGCTACTTGTTGTTAGGCGACAACAAGGGCACATGTAGCAAATGCTTTTTCCTGTTTCATTTTGCTAGGCCACGCTCTTCTGTGGCTCTTTAGTGCTTGCCAAACTGCTATGTGCGTGCTGCTGCTTCCATCTGACAAGGAGCACAACCTTCTGACAGCAGCTTTCAACTTGCCTAAGGAAGAGCTTGGCCATTTAGATGTGCTGCAAATCTGTGTGTGTGTAAGTTGCAGGTGCAAGCTCCTGACAATGGTGTTCTCCAGGTTCAGTTTCTATCTGCCAGACGCATTGGAAATGTTTTCCTCTGGCATTCGCAGCAAGAGTCGCAGATTGCTTAACTGAGGAGCTCTGAGAATGGAACGGCAAGAGGTGTTCCGCTTTCGTCATAAACAGTGCTCCAGAGCGCTTGGCAACGGGCACAACGAAACGTGTGTGCGGGATAGTGACCATTCACGCCTAGTGCTGGCAATGCACGAGCACTGCCAAAAGGCCAAGGGAGGCGCTTAGAATCCGGCTTGTGCGCAAAGCTTTCAGACTGCCAGAGGACCGCAGCTGTGGTAAACCCGCTTGCTCATTTGACGTTAGCTGTCGCCTGCAAGAACTTCACCCGCATCTGGTTTATGCTGCTACCTGTTGTTAGGAGACAACAAGGGCACATGTAGCAAATGCTTTTTCCTGTTTCATTTTGCTAGGCCACGCTCTTCTGTGGCTCTTTAGTGCTTGCCAAACTGCTATGTGCGTGCTGCTGCTTCCATCTGACAAGGAGCACAACCTTCTGACAGCAGCTTTCAACTTGCCTAAGGAAGAGCTTGGCCATTTAGATGTGCTGCAAATCTGTGTGTGTGTAAGGTGCAGGTGCAAGCTCCTGACAATGGTGTTCTCCAGGTTCAGTTTCTATCTGCCAGACGCATTGGAAATGTTTTCCTCTGGCATTCGCAGCAAGAGTCGTAGATTGCTTAACTGAGGAGCTCTGAGAATGGAACGGCAAGAGGTGTTCCGCTTTCGTCATAAACAGTGCTCCAGAGCGCTTGGCAACGGGCACAACGAAACGTGTGTGCGGGATAGTGACCATTCACACCTAGTGCTGGCAATGCACGAGCACTGCCAAAAGGCCAAGGGAGGCGCTTAGAATCCGGCTTGTGCGCAAAGCTTTCAGACTGCCAGAGGACCGCAGCTATGGTATACCCGCTTGCTCATTTGACGTTAGCTGCCGCCTGCAAGAACTTCACCCGCATCTGGTTTATGCTGCTACTTGTTGTTAGGCGACAACAAGGGCACATGTAGCAAATGCTTTTTCCTGTTTCATTTTGCTAGGCCACGCTCTTCTGTGGCTCTTTAGTGCTTGCCAAACTGCTATGTGCGTGCTGCTGCTTCCATCTGACAAGGAGCACAACCTTCTGACAGCAGCTTTCAACTTGCCTAAGAAAGAGCTTGGCCATTTAGATGTGCTGAAAACCCGTGTGTGTGTAAGGTGCAGGTGCAAGCTCCTGACAAAGCTTTTCTCCAGGTTCAGTTTCTCCCTGCCAGACACATTGGAAATGTTTTCCTCTGGCATTCGAAGCAAGAGTCGCAGATTGCTTAACTGAGGAGCTCTGAGAATGGAACGGCAAGAGGTGTTCCGCTTTCGTCATAAACAGTGCTCCAGAGCGCTTGGCAACGGGCACAACGAAACGTGTGTGCGGGATAGTGACCATTCACGCCTAGTGCTGGCAATGCAGGAGCACTGCCAAAAGGCCAAGGAAGGGGCGTAGCATCCGGCTTGTGTGCAAAGCTTTCAGACTGCCAGAGGACCGCAGCTGTGGTAAGCCCGCTTGCTCATTTGACGTTAGCTGTCGCCTGCAAGAACTTCACCCGCATCTGGTTTATGCTGCTACCTGTTGTTAGGCGACAACAAGGGCACATGTAGCAAATGCTTTTTCCTGGCCCATTTTGCTAGGCCACGCTCTTCTGTGGCTCTTTAATGCTTGCCAAACTGCTATGTGCATGCTGCTGCTTCCATCTGACAAGGAGCACAACCTTCTGACAGCAGCTTTCAACTTGCCTAAGGAAGAGCTTGGCCATTTAGATGTGCTGCAAATCTGTGTGTGTGTAAGGTACAGGTGCAAGCTCCTGACAAAGGTGTTCTCCAGGTTCAGTTTCTCCCTGCCAGATGCATTGGAAATGTTTTCCTCTGGCATTCGCAGCAAGAGTCGCAGATTGCTTAACTGAGGAGCTCTGAGAATGGAACGGCAAGAGGTGTTCCGCTTTCGTCATAAACAGTGCTCCAGAGCGCTTGGCAACGGGCACAACGAAACGTGTGTGCGGGATAGTGACCATTCACGCCTAGTGCTGGCAATGCAGGAGCACTGCCAAAAGGCCAAGGAAGGGGCGTAGCATCCGGCTTGTGTGCAAAGCTTTCAGACTGCCAGAGGACCGCAGCTGTGGTAAGCCCGCTTGCTCATTTGACGTTAGCTGTCGCCTGCAAGAACTTCACCCGCATCTGGTTTATGCTGCTACCTGTTGTTAGGCGACAACAAGGGCACATGTAGCAAATGCTTTTTCCTGTTTCATTTTGCTAGGCCACGCTCTTCTGTGGCTCTTTAGTGCTTGCCAAACTGCTATGTGCGTGCTGCTGCTTCCATCTGACAAGGAGCACAACCTTCTGACAGCAGCTTTCAACTTGCCTAAGGAAGAGCTTGGCCATTTAGATGTGCTGCAAATCTGTGTGTGTGTAAGGTGCAGGTGCAAGCTCCTGACAATGGTGTTCTCCAGGTTCAGTTTCTATCTGCCAGACGCATTGGAAATGTTTTCCTCTGGCATTCGCACCAAGAGTCGTAGATTGCTTAACTGAGGAGCTCTGAGAATGGAACGGCAAGAGGTGTTCCGCTTTCGTCATAAACAGTGCTCCAGAGCGCTTGGCAACGGGCACAACGAAACGTGTGTGCGGGATAGTGACCATTCACGCCTAGTGCTGGCAATGCACGAGCACTGCCAAAAGGCCAAGGGAGGCGCTTAGAATCCGGCTTGTGCGCAAAGCTTTCAGACTGCCAGAGGACCGCAGCTATGGTAAACCCGCTTGCTCATTTGACGTTAGCTGTCGCCTGCAAGAACTTCACCCGCATCTGGTTTATGCTGCTACCTGTTGTTAGGCGACAACAAGGGCACATGTAGCAAATGCTTTTTCCTGGCCCATTTTGCTATGCCACGCTCTTCTGTGGCTCTTTAGTGCTTGCCAAACTGCTATGTGCGTGCTGCTGCTTCCATCTGACAAGGAGCACAACCTTCTGACAGCAGCTTTCAACTTGCCTAAGAAAGAGCTTGGCCATTTAGATGTGCTGAAAACCCGTGTGTGTGTAAGGTGCAGGTGCAAGCTCCTGACAAAGCTTTTCTCCAGGTTCAGTTTCTATCTGCCAGACACATTGGAAATGTTTTCCTCTGGCATTCGAAGCAAGAGTCGCAGATTGCTTAACTGAGGAGCTCTGAGAATGGAACGGCAAGAGGTGTTCCGCTTTCGTCATAAACAGTGCTCCAGAGCGCTTGGCAACGGGCACAACGAAACGTGTGTGCGGGATAGTGACCATTCACGCCTAGTGCTGGCAATGCAGGAGCACTGCCAAAAGGCAAAGGAAGGGGCGTAGCATCCGGCTTGTGTGCAAAGCTTTCAGACTGCCAGAGGACCGCAGCTGTGGTAAGCCCGCTTGCTCATTTGACGTTAGCTGTCGCCTGCAAGAACTTCACCCGCATCTGGTTTATGCTGCTACCTGTTGTTAGGCGACAACAAGGGCACATGTAGCAAATGCTTTTTCCTGGCCCATTTTGCTATGCCACGCTCTTCTGTGGCTCTTTAATGCTTGCCAAACTGCTATGTGCATGCTGCTGCTTCCATCTGACAAGGAGCACAACCTTCTGACAGCAGCTTTCAACTTGCCTAAGGAAGAGCTTGGCCATTTAGATGTGCTGCAAATCTGTGTGTGTGTAAGGTGCAGGTGCAAGCTCCTGACAATGGTGTTCTCCAGGTTCAGTTTCTATCTGCCAGACGCATTGGAAATGTTTTCCTCTGGCATTCGCACCAAGAGTCGTAGATTGCTTAACTGAGGAGCTCTGAGAATGGAACGGCAAGAGGTGTTCCGCTTTCGTCATAAACAGTGCTCCAGAGCGCTTGGCAACGGGCACAACGAAACGTGTGTGCGGGATAGTGACCATTCACGCCTAGTGCTGGCAATGCACGAGCACTGCCAAAAGGCCAAGGGAGGCGCTTAGCATCCGGCTTGTGGGCAAAGCTTTCAGACTGCCAGAGGACCGCAGCTATGGTATACCCGCTTGCTCATTTGACGTTAGCTGTCGCCTGCAAGAACTTCACCCGCATCTGGTTTATGCTGCTACTTGTTGTTAGGCGACAACAAGGGCACATGTAGCAAATGCTTTTTCCTGTTTCATTTTGCTAGGCCACGCTCTTCTGTGGCTCTTTAGTGCTTGCCAAACTGCTATGTGCGTGCTGCTGCTTCCATCTGACAAGGAGCACAACCTTCTGACAGCAGCTTTCAACTTGCCTAAGAAAGAGCTTGGCCATTTAGATGTGCTGAAAACCCGTGTGTGTGTAAGGTGCAGGTGCAAGCTCCTGACAAAGCTTTTCTCCAGGTTCAGTTTCTCCCTGCCAGACACATTGGAAATGTTTTCCTCTGGCATTCGAAGCAAGAGTCGCAGATTGCTTAACTGAGGAGCTCTGAGAATGGAACGGCAAGAGGTGTTCCGCTTTCGTCATAAACAGTGCTCCAGAGCGCTTGGCAACGGGCACAACGAAACGTGTGTGCGGGATAGTGACCATTCACGCCTAGTGCTGGCAATGCAGGAGCACTGCCAAAAGGCCAAGGAAGGGGCGTAGCATCCGGCTTGTGTGCAAAGCTTTCAGACTGCCAGAGGACCGCAGCTGTGGTAAGCCCGCTTGCTCATTTGACGTTAGCTGTCGCCTGCAAGAACTTCACCCGCATCTGGTTTATGCTGCTACCTGTTGTTAGGCGACAACAAGGGCACATGTAGCAAATGCTTTTTCCTGGCCCATTTTGCTAGGCCACGCTCTTCTGTGGCTCTTTAATGCTTGCCAAACTGCTATGTGCATGCTGCTGCTTCCATCTGACAAGGAGCACAACCTTCTGACAGCAGCTTTCAACTTGCCTAAGGAAGAGCTTGGCCATTTAGATGTGCTGCAAATCTGTGTGTGTGTAAGGTACAGGTGCAAGCTCCTGACAAAGGTGTTCTCCAGGTTCAGTTTCTCCCTGCCAGATGCATTGGAAATGTTTTCCTCTGGCATTCGCAGCAAGAGTCGCAGATTGCTTAACTGAGGAGCTCTGAGAATGGAACGGCAAGAGGTGTTCCGCTTTCGTCATAAACAGTGCTCCAGAGCGCTTGGCAACAGGCACAACGAAACGTGTGTGCGGGATAGTGACCATTCACGCCTAGTGCTGGCAATGCAGGAGCACTGCCAAAAGGCCAAGGGAGGCGCTTAGCATCCGGCTTGTGGGCAAAGCTTTCAGACTGCCAGAGGACCGCAGCTATGGTAAACCCGCTTGCTCATTTGACGTTAGCTGTCGCCTGCAAGAACTTCACCCGCATCTGGTTTATGCTGCTACCTGTTGTTAGGCGACAACAAGGGCACATGTAGCAAATGCTTTTTCCTGTTTCATTTTGCTAGGCCACGCTCTTCTGTGGCTCTTTAGTGCTTGCCAAACTGCTATGTGCGTGCTGCTGCTTCCATCTGACAAGGAGCACAACCTTCTGACAGCAGCTTTCAACTTGCCTAAGAAAGAGCTTGGCCATTTAGATGTGCTGCAAATCTGTGTGTGTGTAAGGTGCAGGTGCAAGCTCCTGACAATGGTGTTCTGCAGGTTCAGTTTCTATCTGCCAGACGCATTGGAAATGTTTTCCTCTGGCATTCGCACCAAGAGTCGTAGATTGCTTAACTGAGGAGCTCTGAGAATGGAACGGCAAGAGGTGTTCCGCTTTCGTCATAAACAGTGCTCCAGAGCGCTTGGCAACGGGCACAACGAAACGTGTGTGCGGGATAGTGACCATTCACGCCTAGTGCTGGCAATGCAGGAGCACTGCCAAAAGGCCAAGGAAGGGGCGTAGCATCCGGCTTGTGTGCAAAGCTTTCAGACTGCCAGAGGACCGCAGCTGTGGTAAGCCCGCTTGCTCATTTGACGTTAGCTGTCGCCTGCAAGAACTTCACCCGCATCTGGTTTATGCTGCTACCTGTTGTTAGGAGACAACAAGGGCACATGTAGCAAATGCTTTTTCCTGTTTCATTTTGCTAGGCCACGCTCTTCTGTGGCTCTTTAGTGCTTGCCAAACTGCTATGTGCATGCTGCTGCTTCCATCTGACAAGGAGCACAACCTTCTGACAGCAGCTTTCAACTTGCCTAAGAAAGAGCTTGGCCATTTAGATGTGCTGCAAACCCGTGTGTGTGTAAGGTGCAGGTGCAAGCTCCTGACAATGGTGTTCTCCAGGTTCAGTTTCTATCTGCCAGACGCATTGGAAATGTTTTCCTCTGGCATTCGCACCAAGAGTCGCAGATTGCTTAACTGAGGAGCTCTGAGAATGGAACGGCAAGAGGTGTTCCGCTTTCGTCATAAACAGTGCTCCAGAGCGCTTGGCAACGGGCACAACGAAACGTGTGTGCGGGATAGTGACCATTCACGCCTAGTGCTGGCAATGCACGAGCACTGCCAAAAGGCCAAGGGAGGCGCTTAGAATCCGGCTTGTGCGCAAAGCTTTCAGACTGCCAGAGGACCGCAGCTATGGTAAACCCGCTTGCTCATTTGACGTTAGCTGTCGCCTGCAAGAACTTCACCCGCATCTGGTTTATGCTGCTACCTGTTGTTAGGAGACAACAAGGGCACATGTAGCAAATGCTTTTTCCTGTTTCATTTTTCTAGGCCACGCTCTTCTGTGGCTCTTTAGTGCTTGCCAAACTGCTATGTGCGTGCTGCTGCTTCCATCTGACAAGGAGCACAACCTTCTGACAGCAGCTTTCAACTTGCCTAAGAAAGAGCTTAGCCATTTAGATGTGCTGCAAACCCGTGTGTGTGTAAGGTGCAGGTGCCAGCTCCTGACAAAGCTTTTCTCCAGGTTCAGTTTCTATCTGCCAGACACATTGGAAATGTTTTCCTCTGGCATTCGAAGCAAGAGTCGCAGATTGCTTAACTGAGGAGCTCTGAGAATGGAACGGCAAGAGGTGTTCCGCTTTCGTCATAAACAGTGCTCCAGAGCGCTTGGCAACGGGCCAATCGAAACGTGTGTGCGGGATAGTGACCATTCACGCCTAGTGCTGGCAATGCAGGAGCACTGCCAAAAGGCCAAGGAAGGGGCGTAGCATCCGGCTTGTGTGCAAAGCTTTCAGACTGCCAGAGGACCGCAGCTGTGGTAAGCCCGCTTGCTCATTTGACGTTAGCTGTCGCCTGCAAGAACTTCACCCGCATCTGGTTTATGCTGCTACCTGTTGTTAGGCGACAACAAGGGCACATGTAGCAAATGCTTTTTCCTGGCCCATTTTGCTAGGCCACGCTCTTCTGTGGCTCTTTAGTGCTTGCCAAACTGCTATGTGCGTGCTGCTGCTTCCATCTGACAAGGAGCACAGCCTTCTGACAGCAGCTTTCAACTTGCCTAAGAAAGAGCTTGGCCATTTAGATGTGCTGCAAACCCGTGTGTGTGTAAGGTGCAGGTGCCAGCTCCTGACAAAGCTTTTCTCCAGGTTCAGTTTCTCCCTGCCAGACACATTGGAAATGTTTTCCTCTGGCATTCGCAGCAAGAGTCGCAGATTGCTTAACTGAGGAGCTCTGAGAATGGAACGGCAAGAGGTGTTCCGCTTTCGTCATAAACAGTGCTCCAGAGCGCTTGGCAACGGGCACAACGAAACGTGTGTGCGGGATAGTGACCATTCACACCTAGTGCTGGCAATGCACGAGCACTGCCAAAAGGCCAAGGGAGGCGCTTAGAATCCGGCTTGTGCGCAAAGCTTTCAGACTGCCAGAGGACCGCAGCTGTGGTAAACCCGCTTGCTCATTTGACGTTAGCTGTCGCCTGCAAGAACTTCACCCGCATCTGGTTTATGCTGCTACTTGTTGTTAGGCGACAACAAGGGCACATGTAGCAAATGCTTTTTCCTGGCCCATTTTGCTATGCCACGCTCTTCTGTGGCTCTTTAATGCTTGCCAAACTACTATGTGCATGCTGCTGCTTCCATCTGACAAGGAGCACAACCTTCTGACAGCAGCTTTCAACTTGCCTAAGGAAGAGCTTGGCCATTTAGATGTGCTGCAAATCTGTGTGTGTGTAAGGTGCAGGTGCAAGCTCCTGACAATGGTGTTCTCCAGGTTCAGTTTCTATCTGCCAGACGCATTGGAAATGTTTTCCTCTGGCATTCGCAGCAAGAGTCGCAGATTGCTTAACTGAGGAGCTCTGAGAATGGAACGGCAAGAGGTGTTCCGCTTTCGTCATAAACAGTGCTCCAGAGCGCTTGGCAACGGGCACAACGAAACGTGTGTGCGGGATAGTGACCATTCACACCTAGTGCTGGCAATGCACGAGCACTGCCAAAAGGCCAAGGGAGGCGCTTAGAATCCGGCTTGTGCGCAAAGCTTTCAGACTGCCAGAGGACCGCAGCTGTGGTAAACCCGCTTGCTCATTTGACGTTAGCTGTCGCCTGCAAGAACTTCACCCGCATCTGGTTTATGCTGCTACCTGTTGTTAGGCGACAACAAGGGCACATGTAGCAAATGCTTTTTCCTGGCCCATTTTGCTATGCCACGCTCTTCTGCGGCTCTTTAATGCTTGCCAAACTGCTATGTGCATGCTGCTGCTTCCATCTGACAAGGAGCACAACCTTCTGACAGCAGCTTTCAACTTGCCTAAGGAAGAGCTTGGCCATTTAGATGTGCTGCAAATCTGTGTGTGTGTAAGTTGCAGGTGCAAGCTCCTGACAATGGTGTTCTCCAGGTTCAGTTTCTATCTGCCAGACGCATTGGAAATGTTTTCCTCTGGCATTCGCAGCAAGAGTCGCAGATTGCTTAACTGAGGAGCTCTGAGAATGGAACGGCAAGAGGTGTTCCGCTTTCGTCATAAACAGTGCTCCAGAGCGCTTGGCAACGGGCACAACGAAACGTGTGTGCGGGATAGTGACCATTCACGCCTAGTGCTGGCAATGCACGAGCACTGCCAAAAGGCCAAGGGAGGCGCTTAGAATCCGGCTTGTGCGCAAAGCTTTCAGACTGCCAGAGGACCGCAGCTGTGGTAAACCCGCTTGCTCATTTGACGTTAGCTGTCGCCTGCAAGAACTTCACCCGCATCTGGTTTATGCTGCTACCTGTTGTTAGGAGACAACAAGGGCACATGTAGCAAATGCTTTTTCCTGTTTCATTTTGCTAGGCCACGCTCTTCTGTGGCTCTTTAGTGCTTGCCAAACTGCTATGTGCGTGCTGCTGCTTCCATCTGACAAGGAGCACAACCTTCTGACAGCAGCTTTCAACTTGCCTAAGGAAGAGCTTGGCCATTTAGATGTGCTGCAAATCTGTGTGTGTGTAAGGTGCAGGTGCAAGCTCCTGACAATGGTGTTCTCCAGGTTCAGTTTCTATCTGCCAGACGCATTGGAAATGTTTTCCTCTGGCATTCGCACCAAGAGTCGTAGATTGCTTAACTGAGGAGCTCTGAGAATGGAACGGCAAGAGGTGTTCCGCTTTCGTCATAAACAGTGCTCCAGAGCGCTTGGCAACGGGCACAACGAAACGTGTGTGCGGGATAGTGACCATTCACACCTAGTGCTGGCAATGCACGAGCCCTGCCAAAAGGCCAAGGGAGGCGCTTAGAATCCGGCTTGTGCGCAAAGCTTTCAGACTGCCAGAGGACCGCAGCTATGGTATACCCGCTTGCTCATTTGACGTTAGCTGCCGCCTGCAAGAACTTCACCCGCATCTGGTTTATGCTGCTACTTGTTGTTAGGCGACAACAAGGGCACATGTAGCAAATGCTTTTTCCTGTTTCATTTTGCTAGGCCACGCTCTTCTGTGGCTCTTTAGTGCTTGCCAGACTGCTATGTGCGTGCTGCTGCTTCCATCTGACAAGGAGCACAACCTTCTGACAGCAGCTTTCAACTTGCCTAAGAAAGAGCTTGGCCATTTAGATGTGCTGAAAACCCGTGTGTGTGTAAGGTGCAGGTGCAAGCTCCTGACAAAGCTTTTCTCCAGGTTCAGTTTCTCCCTGCCAGACACATTGGAAATGTTTTCCTCTGGCATTCGAAGCAAGAGTCGCAGATTGCTTAACTGAGGAGCTCTGAGAATGGAACGGCAAGAGGTGTTCCGCTTTCGTCATAAACAGTGCTCCAGAGCGCTTGGAAACGGGCACAACGAAACGTGTGTGCGGGATAGTGACCATTCACGCCTAGTGCTGGCAATGCAGGAGCACTGCCAAAAGGCCAAGGAAGGGGCGTAGCATCCGGCTTGTGTGCAAAGCTTTCAGACTGCCAGAGGACCGCAGCTGTGGTAAGCCCGCTTGCTCATTTGACGTTAGCTGTCGCCTGCAAGAACTTCACCCGCATCTGGTTTATGCTGCTACCTGTTGTTAGGCGACAACAAGGGCACATGTAGCAAATGCTTTTTCCTGGCCCATTTTGCTAGGCCACGCTCTTCTGTGGCTCTTTAATGCTTGCCAAACTGCTATGTGCGTGCTGCTGCTTCCATCTGACAAGGAGCACAACCTTCTGACAGCAGCTTTCAACTTGCCTAAGGAAGAGCTTGGCCATTTAGATGTGCTGCAAATCTGTGTGTGTGTAAGGTACAGGTGCAAGCTCCTGACAAAGGTGTTCTCCAGGTTCAGTTTCTCCCTGCCAGATGCATTGGAAATGTTTTCCTCTGGCATTCGCAGCAAGAGTCGCAGATTGCTTAACTGAGGAGCTCTGAGAATGGAACGGCAAGAGGTGTTCCGCTTTCGTCATAAACAGTGCTCCAGAGCGCTTGGCAACGGGCACAACGAAACGTGTGTGCGGGATAGTGACCATTCACGCCTAGTGCTGGCAATGCACGAGCACTGCCAAAAGGCCAAGGGAGGCGCTTAGCATCCGGCTTGTGGGCAAAGCTTTCAGACTGCCAGAGGACCGCAGCTATGGTAAACCCGCTTGCTCATTTGACGTTAGCTGTCGCCTGCAAGAACTTCACCCGCATCTGGTTTATGCTGCTACCTGTTGTTAGGCGACAACAAGGGCACATGTAGCAAATGCTTTTTCCTGTTTCATTTTGCTAGGCCACGCTCTTCTGTGGCTCTTTAGTGCTTGCCAAACTGCTATGTGCGTGCTGCTGCTTCCATCTGACAAGGAGCACAACCTTCTGACAGCAGCTTTCAACTTGCCTAAGAAAGAGCTTGGCCATTTAGATGTGCTGCAAATCTGTGTGTGTGTAAGGTGCAGGTGCAAGCTCCTGACAATGGTGTTCTCCAGGTTCAGTTTCTATCTGCCAGACGCATTGGAAATGTTTTCCTCTGGCATTCGCACCAAGAGTCGTAGATTGCTTAACTGAGGAGCTCTGAGAATGGAACGGCAAGAGGTGTTCCGCTTTCGTCATAAACAGTGCTCCAGAGCGCTTGGCAACGGGCACAACGAAACGTGTGTGCGGGATAGTGACCATTCACGCCTAGTGCTGGCAATGCAGGAGCACTGCCAAAAGGCCAAGGAAGGGGCGTAGCATCCGGCTTGTGTGCAAAGCTTTCAGACTGCCAGAGGACCGCAGCTGTGGTAAGCCCGCTTGCTCATTTGACGTTAGCTGTCGCCTGCAAGAACTTCACCCGCATCTGGTTTATGCTGCTACCTGTTGTTAGGCGACAACAAGGGCACATGTAGCAAATGCTTTTTCCTGTTTCATTTTGCTAGGCCACGCTCTTCTGTGGCTCTTTAGTGCTTGCCAAACTGCTATGTGCATGCTGCTGCTTCCATCTGACAAGGAGCACAACCTTCTGACAGCAGCTTTCAACTTGCCTAAGAAAGAGCTTGGCCATTTAGATGTGCTGCAAACCCGTGTGTGTGTAAGGTGCAGGTGCAAGCTCCTGACAATGGTGTTCTCCAGGTTCAGTTTCTATCTGCCAGACGCATTGGAAATGTTTTCCTCTGGCATTCGCAGCAAGAGTCGCAGATTGCTTAACTGAGGCGCTCTGAGAATGGAACGGCAAGAGGTGTTCCGCTTTCGTCATAAACAGTGCTCCAGAGCGCTTGGCAACGGGCACAACGAAACGTGTGTGCGGGATAGTGACCATTCACGCCTAGTGCTGGCAATGCACGAGCACTGCCAAAAGGCCAAGGGAGGCGCTTAGAATCCGGCTTGTGCGCAAAGCTTTCAGACTGCCAGAGGACCGCAGCTATGGTAAACCCGCTTGCTCATTTGACGTTAGCTGTCGCCTGCAAGAACTTCACCCGCATCTGGTTTATGCTGCTACTTGTTGTTAGGCGACAACAAGGGCACATGTAGCAAATGCTTTTTCCTGTTTCATTTTGCTAGGCCACGCTCTTCTGTGGCTCTTTAGTGCTTGCCAAACTGCTATGTGCATGCTGCTGCTTCCATCTGACAAGGAGCACAACCTTCTGACAGCAGCTTTCAACTTGCCTAAGAAAGAGCTTGGCCATTTAGATGTGCTGAAAACCCGTGTGTGTGTAAGGTGCAGGTGCCAGCTCCTGACAAAGCTTTTCTCCAGGTTCAGTTTCTCCCTGCCAGACGCATTGGAAATGTTTTCCTCTGGCATTCGCAGCAAGAGTCGCAGATTGCTTAACTGAGGAGCTCTGAGAATGGAACGGCAAGAGGTGTTCCGCTTTCGTCATAAACAGTGCTGCAGAGCGCTTGGCAACGGGCACAACGAAACGTGTGTGCGGGATAGTGACCATTCACGCCTAGTGCTGGCAATGCAGGAGCACTGCCAAAAGGCCAAGGAAGGGGCGTAGCATCCGGCTTGTGTGCAAAGCTTTCAGACTGCCAGAGGACCGCAGCTGTGGTAAGCCCGCTTGCTCATTTGACGTTAGCTGTCGCCTGCAAGAACTTCACCCGCATCTGGTTTATGCTGCTACCTGTTGTTAGGCGACAACAAGGGCACATGTAGCAAATGCTTTTTCCTGGCCCATTTTGCTATGCCACGCTCTTCTGTGGCTCTTTAATGCTTGCCAAACTGCTATGTGCATGCTGCTGCTTCCATCTGACAAGGAGCACAACCTTCTGACAGCAGCTTTCAACTTGCCTAAGGAAGAGCTTGGCCATTTAGATGTGCTGCAAATCTGTGTGTGTGTAAGGTGCAGGTGCAAGCTCCTGACAATGGTGTTCTCCAGGTTCAGTTTCTATCTGCCAGACGCATTGGAAATGTTTTCCTCTGGCATTCGCACCAAGAGTCGTAGATTGCTTAACTGAGGAGCTCTGAGAATGGAACGGCAAGAGGTGTTCCGCTTTCGTCATAAACAGTGCTCCAGAGCGCTTGGCAACGGGCACAACGAAACGTGTGTGCGGGATAGTGACCATTCACACCTAGTGCTGGCAATGCACGAGCACTGCCAAAAGGCCAAGGGAGGCGCTTAGAATCCGGCTTGTGCGCAAAGCTTTCAGACTGCCAGAGGACCGCAGCTATGGTATACCCGCTTGCTCATTTGACGTTAGCTGCCGCCTGCAAGAACTTCACCCGCATCTGGTTTATGCTGCTACTTGTTGTTAGGCGACAACAAGGGCACATGTAGCAAATGCTTTTTCCTGTTTCATTTTGCTAGGCCACGCTCTTCTGTGGCTCTTTAGTGCTTGCCAGACTGCTATGTGCGTGCTGCTGCTTCCATCTGACAAGGAGCACAACCTTCTGACAGCAGCTTTCAACTTGCCTAAGAAAGAGCTTGGCCATTTAGATGTGCTGCAAATCTGTGTGTGTGTAAGGTACAGGTGCAAGCTCCTGACAAAGGTGTTCTCCAGGTTCAGTTTCTCCCTGCCAGATGCATTGGAAATGTTTTCCTCTGGCATTCGCAGCAAGAGTCGCAGATTGCTTAACTGAGGAGCTCTGAGAATGGAACGGCAAGAGGTGTTCCGCTTTCGTCATAAACAGTGCTCCAGAGCGCTTGGCAACGGGCACAACGAAACGTGTGTGCGGGATAGTGACCATTCACGCCTAGTGCTGGCAATGCACGAGCACTGCCAAAAGGCCAAGGGAGGCGCTTAGCATCCGGCTTGTGGGCAAAGCTTTCAGACTGCCAGAGGACCGCAGCTATGGTAAACCCGCTTGCTCATTTGACGTTAGCTGTCGCCTGCAAGAACTTCGCCCGCATCTGGTTTATGCTGCTACCTGTTGTTAGGCGACAACAAGGGCACATGTAGCAAATGCTTTTTCCTGTTTCATTTTGCTAGGCCACGCTCTTCTGTGGCTCTTTAATGCTTACCAAACTGCTATGTGCATGCTGCTGCTTCCATCTGACAAGGAGCACAACCTTCTGACAGCAGCTTTCAACTTGCCTAAGGAAGAGCTTGGCCATTTAGATGTGCTGCAAATCTGTGTGTGTGTAAGGTGCAGGTGCAAGCTCCTGACAATGGTGTTCTCCAGGTTCAGTTTCTATCTGCCAGACGCATTGGAAATGTTTTCCTCTGGCATTCGCAGCAAGAGTCGTAGATTGCTTAACTGAGGAGCTCTGAGAATGGAACGGCAAGAGGTGTTCCGCTTTCGTCATAAACAGTGCTCCAGAGCGCTTGGCAACGGGCACAACGAAACGTGTGTGCGGGATAGTGACCATTCACACCTAGTGCTGGCAATGCACGAGCACTGCCAAAAGGCCAAGGGAGGCGCTTAGAATCCGGCTTGTGCGCAAAGCTTTCAGACTGCCAGAGGACCGCAGCTATGGTAAACCCGCTTGCTCATTTGACGTTAGCTGTCGCCTGCAAGAACTTCACCCGCATCTGGTTTATGCTGCTACTTGTTGTTAGGCGACAACAAGGGCACATGTAGCAAATGCTTTTTCCTGTTTCATTTTGCTAGGCCACGCTCTTCTGTGGCTCTTTAGTGCTTGCCAAACTGCTATGTGCATGCTGCTGCTTCCATCTGACAAGGAGCACAACCTTCTGACAGCAGCTTTCAACTTGCCTAAGAAAGAGCTTGGCCATTTAGATGTGCTGAAAACCCGTGTGTGTGTAAGGTGCAGGTGCCAGCTCCTGACAAAGCTTTTCTCCAGGTTCAGTTTCTCCCTGCCAGACGCATTGGAAATGTTTTCCTCTGGCATTCGCAGCAAGAGTCGCAGATTGCTTAACTGAGGAGCTCTGAGAATGGAACGGCAAGAGGTGTTCCGCTTTCGTCATAAACAGTGCTCCAGAGCGCTTGGCAACGGGCACAACGAAACGTGTGTGCGGGATAGTGACCATTCACGCATAGTGCTGGCAATGCAGGAGCACTGCCAAAAGGCCAAGGAAGGGGCGTAGCATCCGGCTTGTGTGCAAAGCTTTCAGACTGCCAGAGGACCGCAGCTGTGGTAAGCCCGCTTGCTCATTTGACGTTAGCTGTCGCCTGCAAGAACTTCACCCGCATCTGGTTTATGCTGCTACCTGTTGTTAGGCGACAACAAGGGCACATGTAGCAAATGCTTTTTCCTGGCCCATTTTGCTATGCCACGCTCTTCTGCGGCTCTTTAATGCTTGCCAAACTGCTATGTGCATGCTGCTGCTTCCATCTGACAAGGAGCACAACCTTCTGACAGCAGCTTTCAACTTGCCTAAGGAAGAGCTTGGCCATTTAGATGTGCTGCAAATCTGTGTGTGTGTAAGTTGCAGGTGCAAGCTCCTGACAATGGTGTTCTCCAGGTTCAGTTTCTATCTGCCAGACGCATTGGAAATGTTTTCCTCTGGCATTCGCAGCAAGAGTCGCAGATTGCTTAACTGAGGAGCTCTGAGAATGGAACGGCAAGAGGTGTTCCGCTTTCGTCATAAACAGTGCTCCAGAGCGCTTGGCAACGGGCACAACGAAACGTGTGTGCGGGATAGTGACCATTCACGCCTAGTGCTGGCAATGCACGAGCACTGCCAAAAGGCCAAGGGAGGCGCTTAGAATCCGGCTTGTGCGCAAAGCTTTCAGACTGCCAGAGGACCGCAGCTGTGGTAAACCCGCTTGCTCATTTGACGTTAGCTGTCGCCTGCAAGAACTTCACCCGCATCTGGTTTATGCTGCTACCTGTTGTTAGGAGACAACAAGGGCACATGTAGCAAATGCTTTTTCCTGTTTCATTTTGCTAGGCCACGCTCTTCTGTGGCTCTTTAGTGCTTGCCAAACTGCTATGTGCGTGCTGCTGCTTCCATCTGACAAGGAGCACAACCTTCTGACAGCAGCTTTCAACTTGCCTAAGGAAGAGCTTGGCCATTTAGATGTGCTGCAAATCTGTGTGTGTGTAAGGTGCAGGTGCAAGCTCCTGACAATGGTGTTCTCCAGGTTCAGTTTCTATCTGCCAGACGCATTGGAAATGTTTTCCTCTGGCATTCGCACCAAGAGTCGTAGATTGCTTAACTGAGGAGCTCTGAGAATGGAACGGCAAGAGGTGTTCCGCTTTCGTCATAAACAGTGCTCCAGAGCGCTTGGCAACGGGCACAACGAAACGTGTGTGCGGGATAGTGACCATTCACACCTAGTGCTGGCAATGCACGAGCCCTGCCAAAAGGCCAAGGGAGGCGCTTAGAATCCGGCTTGTGCGCAAAGCTTTCAGACTGCCAGAGGACCGCAGCTATGGTAAACCCGCTTGCTCATTTGACGTTAGCTGTCGCCTGCAAGAACTTCACCCGCATCTGGTTTATGCTGCTACCTGTTGTTAGGCGACAACAAGGGCACATGTAGCAAATGCTTTTTCCTGGCCCATTTTGCTATGCCACGCTCTTCTGTGGCTCTTTAGTGCTTGCCAAACTGCTATGTGCGTGCTGCTGCTTCCATCTGACAAGGAGCACAACCTTCTGACAGCAGCTTTCAACTTGCCTAAGAAAGAGCTTGGCCATTTAGATGTGCTGAAAACCCGTGTGTGTGTAAGGTGCAGGTGCAAGCTCCTGACAAAGCTTTTCTCCAGGTTCAGTTTCTATCTGCCAGACACATTGGAAATGTTTTCCTCTGGCATTCGAAGCAAGAGTCGCAGATTGCTTAACTGAGGAGCTCTGAGAATGGAACGGCAAG
Organism: Poecile atricapillus; assembly: GCF_030490865.1. Lineage (NCBI taxonomy): Eukaryota > Metazoa > Chordata > Aves > Passeriformes > Paridae > Poecile > Poecile atricapillus. The sequence goes on along the minus strand of NC_081256.1, from coordinate 1,150,887 downwards.
AGGTGTTCCGCTTTCGTCATAAACAGTGCTCCAGAGCGCTTGGCAACGGGCACAACGAAACGTGTGTGCGGGATAGTGACCATTCACGCTTAGTGCTGGCAATGCAGGAGCACTGCCAAAAGGCAAAGGAAGGGGCGTAGCATCCGGCTTGTGTGCAAAGCTTTCAGACTGCCAGAGGACCGCAGCTGTGGTAAGCCCGCTTGCTCATTTGACGTTAGCTGTCGCCTGCAAGAACTTCACCCGCATCTGGTTTATGCTGCTACCTGTTGTTAGGCGACAACAAGGGCACATGTAGCAAATGCTTTTTCCTGTTTCATTTTGCTAGGCCACGCTCTTCTGTGGCTCTTTAGTGCTTGCCAAACTGCTATGTGCATGCTGCTGCTTCCATCTGACAAGGAGCACAACCTTCTGACAGCAGCTTTCAACTTGCCTAAGGAAGAGCTTGGCCATTTAGATGTGCTGCAAATCTGTGTGTGTGTAAGGTGCAGGTGCAAGCTCCTGACAATGGTGTTCTCCAGGTTCAGTTTCTATCTGCCAGACGCATTGGAAATGTTTTCCTCTGGCATTCGCACCAAGAGTCGTAGATTGCTTAACTGAGGAGCTCTGAGAATGGAACGGCAAGAGGTGTTCCGCTTTCGTCATAAACAGTGCTCCAGAGCGCTTGGCAACGGGCACAACGAAACGTGTGTGCGGGATAGTGACCATTCACACCTAGTGCTGGCAATGCACGAGCACTGCCAAAAGGCCAAGGGAGGCGCTTAGCATGCGGCTTGTGCGCAAAGCTTTCAGACTGCCAGAGGACCGCAGCTATGGTATACCCGCTTGCTCATTTGACGTTAGCTGCCGCCTGCAAGAACTTCACCCGCATCTGGTTTATGCTGCTACTTGTTGTTAGGCGACAACAAAGGCACATGTAGCAAATGCTTTTTCCTGTTTCATTTTGCTAGGCCACGCTCTTCTGTGGCTCTTTAGTGCTTGCCAGACTGCTATGTGCGTGCTGCTGCTTCCATCTGACAAGGAGCACAACCTTCTGACAGCAGCTTTCAACTTGCCTAAGAAAGAGCTTGGCCATTTAGATGTGCTGCAAATCTGTGTGTGTGTAAGGTACAGGTGCAAGCTCCTGACAAAAGTGTTCTCCAGGTTCAGTTTCTCCCTGCCAGATGCATTGGAAATGTTTTCCTCTGGCATTCGCAGCAAGAGTCGCAGATTGCTTAACTGAGGAGCTCTGAGAATGGAACGGCAAGAGGTGTTCCGCTTTCGTCATAAACAGTGCTCCAGAGCGCTTGGCAACGGGCACAACGAAACGTGTGTGCGGGATAGTGACCATTCACGCCTAGTGCTGGCAATGCACGAGCACTGCCAAAAGGCCAAGGGAGGCGCTTAGCATCCGGCTTGTGCGCAAAGCTTTCAGACTGCCAGAGGACCGCAGCTATGGTAAACCCGCTTGCTCATTTGACGTTAGCTGTCGCCTGCAAGAACTTCACCCGCATCTGGTTTATGCTGCTACCTGTTGTTAGGCGACAACAAGGGCACATGTAGCAAATGCTTTTTCCTGTTTCATTTTGCTAGGCCACGCTCTTCTGTGGCTCTTTAGTGCTTGCCAAACTGCTATGTGCGTGCTGCTGCTTCCATCTGACAAGGAGCACAACCTTCTGACAGCAGCTTTCAACTTGCCTAAGAAAGAGCTTGGCCATTTAGATGTGCTGCAAATCTGTGTGTGTGTAAGGTGCAGGTGCAAGCTCCTGACAATGGTGTTCTCCAGGTTCAGTTTCTATCTGCCAGACGCATTGGAAATGTTTTCCTCTGGCATTCGCACCAAGAGTCGTAGATTGCTTAACTGAGGAGCTCTGAGAATGGAACGGCAAGAGGTGTTCCGCTTTCGTCATAAACAGTGCTCCAGAGCGCTTGGCAACGGGCACAACGAAACGTGTGTGCGGGATAGTGACCATTCACGCCTAGTGCTGGCAATGCAGGAGCACTGCCAAAAGGCCAAGGAAGGGGCGTAGCATCCGGCTTGTGTGCAAAGCTTTCAGACTGCCAGAGGACCGCAGCTGTGGTAAGCCCGCTTGCTCATTTGACGTTAGCTGTCGCCTGCAAGAACTTCACCCGCATCTGGTTTATGCTGCTACCTGTTGTTAGGCGACAACAAGGGCACATGTAGCAAATGCTTTTTCCTGTTTCATTTTGCTAGGCCACGCTCTTCTGTGGCTCTTTAGTGCTTGCCAAACTGCTATGTGCATGCTGCTGCTTCCATCTGACAAGGAGCACAACCTTCTGACAGCAGCTTTCAACTTGCCTAAGAAAGAGCTTGGCCATTTAGATGTGCTGCAAACCCGTGTGTGTGTAAGGTGCAGGTGCAAGCTCCTGACAAAGGTGTTCTCCAGGTTCAGTTTCTATCTGCCAGACACATTGGAAATGTTTTCCTCTGGCATTCGCAGCAAGAGTCGCAGATTGCTTAACTGAGGAGCTCTGAGAATGGAACGGCAAGAGGTGTTCCGCTTTCGCCATAAACAGTGCTCCAGAGCGCTTGGCAACGGGCACAACGAAACGTGTGTGCGGGATAGTGACCATTCACACCTAGTGCTGGCAATGCACGAGCACTGCCAAAAGGCCAAGGGAGGCGCTTAGCATCCGGCTTGTGCGCAAAGCTTTCAGACTGCCAGAGGACCGCAGCTATGGTAAACCCGCTTGCTCATTTGACGTTAGCTGTCGCCTGCAAGAACTTCACCCGCATCTGGTTTATGCTGCTACCTGTTGTTAGGAGACAACAAGGGCACATGTAGCAAATGCTTTTTCCTGTTTCATTTTGCTAGGCCACGCTCTTCTGTGGCTCTTTAGTGCTTGCCAAACTGCTATGTGCGTGCTGCTGCTTCCATCTGACAAGGAGCACAACCTTCTGACAGCAGCTTTCAACTTGCCTAAGAAAGAGCTTGGCCATTTAGATGTGCTGAAAACCCGTGTGTGTGTAAGGTGCAGGTGCCAGCTCCTGACAAAGCTTTTCTCCAGGTTCAGTTTCTCCCTGCCAGACACATTGGAAATGTTTTCCTCTGGCATTCGAAGCAAGAGTCGCAGATTGCTTAACTGAGGAGCTCTGAGAATGGAACGGCAAGAGGTGTTCCGCTTTCGTCATAAACAGTGCTCCAGAGCGCTTGGCAACGGGCACAACGAAACGTGTGTGCGGGATAGTGACCATTCACGCCTAGTGCTGGCAATGCAGGAGCACTGCCAAAAGGCCAAGGAAGGGGCGTAGCATCCGGCTTGTGTGCAAAGCTTTCAGACTGCCAGAGGACCGCAGCTGTGGTAAGCCCGCTTGCTCATTTGACGTTAGCTGTCGCCTGCAAGAACTTCACCCGCATCTGGTTTATGCTGCTACCTGTTGTTAGGCGACAACAAGGGCACATGTAGCAAATGCTTTTTCCTGTTTCATTTTGCTAGGCCACGCTCTTCTGTGGCTCTTTAGTGCTTGCCAAACTGCTATGTGCGTGCTGCTGCTTCCATCTGACAAGGAGCACAACCTTCTGACAGCAGCTTTCAACTTGCCTAAGAAAGAGCTTGGCCATTTAGATGTGCTGCAAATCTGTGTGTGTGTAAGGTGCAGGTGCAAGCTCCTGACAATGGTGTTCTCCAGGTTCAGTTTCTATCTGCCAGACGCATTGGAAATGTTTTCCTCTGGCATTCGCACCAAGAGTCGCAGATTGCTTAACTGAGGAGCTCTGAGAATGGAACGGCAAGAGGTGTTCCGCTTTCGTCATAAACAGTGCTCCAGAGCGCTTGGCAACGGGCACAACGAAACGTGTGTGCGGGATAGTGACCATTCACGCCTAGTGCTGGCAATGCACGAGCACTGCCAAAAGGCCAAGGGAGGCGCTTAGAATCCGGCTTGTGCGCAAAGCTTTCAGACTGCCAGAGGACCGCAGCTATGGTAAACCCGCTTGCTCATTTGACGTTAGCTGTCGCCTGCAAGAACTTCACCCGCATCTGGTTTATGCTGCTACCTGTTGTTAGGAGACAACAAGGGCACATGTAGCAAATGCTTTTTCCTGTTTCATTTTGCTATGCCACGCTCTTCTGTGGCTCTTTAGTGCTTGCCAAACTGCTATGTGCGTGCTGCTGCTTCCATCTGACAAGGAGCACAACCTTCTGACAGCAGCTTTCAACTTGCCTAAGAAAGAGCTTGGCCATTTAGATGTGCTGAAAACCCGTGTGTGTGTAAGGTGCAGGTGCAAGCTCCTGACAAAGCTTTTCTCCAGGTTCAGTTTCTATCTGCCAGACACATTGGAAATGTTTTCCTCTGGCATTCGCAGCAAGAGTCGCAGATTGCTTAACTGAGGAGCTCTGAGAATGGAACGGCAAGAGGTGTTCCGCTTTCGTCATAAACAGTGCTCCAGAGCGCTTGGCAACGGGCACAACGAAACGTGTGTGCGGGATAGTGACCATTCACGCCTAGTGCTGGCAATGCACGAGCACTGCCAAAAGGCAAAGGAAGGCGCTTAGCATCCGGCTTGTGCGCAAAGCTTTCAGACTGCCAGAGGACCGCAGCTGTGGTAAGCCCGCTTGCTCATTTGACGTTAGCTGTCGCCTGCAAGAACTTCACCCGCATCTGGTTTATGCTGCTACCTGTTGTTAGGCGACAACAAGGGCACATGTAGCAAATGCTTTTTCCTGTTTCATTTTGCTAGGCCACGCTCTTCTGTGGCTCTTTAGTGCTTGCCAAACTGCTATGTGCATGCTGCTGCTTCCATCTGACAAGGAGCACAACCTTCTGACAGCAGCTTTCAACTTGCCTAAGAAAGAGCTTGGCCATTTAGATGTGCTGCAAACCCGTGTGTGTGTAAGGTGCAGGTGCAAGCTCCTGACAAAGCTTTTCTCCAGGTTCAGTTTCTCCCTGCCAGACACATTGGAAATGTTTTCCTCTGGCATTCGAAGCAAGAGTCGCAGATTGCTTAACTGAGGAGCTCTGAGAATGGAACGGCAAGAGGTGTTCCGCTTTCGTCATAAACAGTGCTCCAGAGCGCTTGGCAACGGGCACAACGAAACGTGTGTGCGGGATAGTGACCATTCACGCCTAGTGCTGGCAATGCACGAGCACTGCCAAAAGGCCAAGGAAGGGGCGTAGCATCCGGCTTGTGTGCAAAGCTTTCAGACTGCCAGAGGACCGCAGCTGTGGTAAGCCCGCTTGCTCATTTGACGTTAGCTGTCGCCTGCAAGAACTTCACCCGCATCTGGTTTATGCTGCTACCTGTTGTTAGGCGACAACAAGGGCACATGTAGCAAATGCTTTTTCCTGTTTCATTTTGCTAGGCCACGCTCTTCTGTGGCTCTTTAGTGCTTGCCAAACTGCTATGTGCGTGCTGCTGCTTCCATCTGACAAGGAGCACAACCTTCTGACAGCAGCTTTCAACTTGCCTAAGAAAGAGCTTGGCCATTTAGATGTGCTGCAAATCTGTGTGTGTGTAAGGTACAGGTGCAAGCTCCTGACAAAGGTGTTCTCCAGGTTCAGTTTCTATCTGCCAGACACATTGGAAATGTTTTCCTCTGGCATTCGCAGCAAGAGTCGCAGATTGCTTAACTGAGGAGCTCTGAGAATGGAACGGCAAGAGGTGTTCCGCTTCCGCCATAAACAGTGCTCCAGAGCGCTTGGCAACGGGCACAACGAAACGTGTGTGCGGGATAGTGACCATTCACACCTAGTGCTGGCAATGCACGAGCACTGCCAAAAGGCCAAGGGAGGCGCTTAGCATCCGGCTTGTGCGCAAAGCTTTCAGACTGCCAGAGGACCGCAGCTATGGTAAACCCGCTTGCTCATTTGACGTTAGCTGTCGCCTGCAAGAACTTCACCCGCATCTGGTTTATGCTGCTACCTGTTGTTAGGAGACAACAAGGGCACATGTAGCAAATGCTTTTTCCTGTTTCATTTTGCTAGGCCACGCTCTTCTGTGGCTCTTTAGTGCTTGCCAAACTGCTATGTGCGTGCTGCTGCTTCCATCTGACAAGGAGCACAACCTTCTGACAGCAGCTTTCAACTTGCCTAAGAAAGAGCTTGGCCATTTAGATGTGCTGCAAATCTGTGTGTGTGTAAGGTGCAGGTGCAAGCTCCTGACAATGGTGTTCTCCAGGTTCAGTTTCTATCTGCCAGACGCATTGGAAATGTTTTCCTCTGGCATTCGCACCAAGAGTCGTAGATTGCTTAACTGAGGAGCTCTGAGAATGGAACGGCAAGAGGTGTTCCGCTTTCGTCATAAACAGTGCTCCAGAGCGCTTGGCAACGGGCACAACGAAACGTGTGTGCGGGATAGTGACCATTCACACCTAGTGCTGGCAATGCACGAGCACTGCCAAAAGGCCAAGGGAGGCGCTTAGAATCCGGCTTGTGCGCAAAGCTTTCAGACTGCCAGAGGACCGCAGCTATGGTAAACCCGCTTGCTCATTTGACGTTAGCTGTCGCCTGCAAGAACTTCACCCGCATCTGGTTTATGCTGCTACCTGTTGTTAGGCGACAACAAGGGCACATGTAGCAAATGCTTTTTCCTGGCCCATTTTGCTATGCCACGCTCTTCTGTGGCTCTTTAGTGCTTGCCAAACTGCTATGTGCGTGCTGCTGCTTCCATCTGACAAGGAGCACAACCTTCTGACAGCAGCTTTCAACTTGCCTAAGAAAGAGCTTGGCCATTTAGATGTGCTGAAAACCCGTGTGTGTGTAAGGTGCAGGTGCAAGCTCCTGACAAAGCTTTTCTCCAGGTTCAGTTTCTATCTGCCAGACACATTGGAAATGTTTTCCTCTGGCATTCGAAGCAAGAGTCGCAGATTGCTTAACTGAGGAGCTCTGAGAATGGAACGGCAAGAGGTGTTCCGCTTTCGTCATAAACAGTGCTCCAGAGCGCTTGGCAACGGGCACAACGAAACGTGTGTGCGGGATAGTGACCATTCACGCCTAGTGCTGGCAATGCAGGAGCACTGCCAAAAGGCCAAGGAATCGGCGTAGCATCCGGCTTGTGTGCAAAGCTTTCAGACTGCCAGAGGACCGCAGCTGTGGTAAGCCCGCTTGCTCATTTGACGTTAGCTGTCGCCTGCAAGAACTTCACCCGCATCTGGTTTATGCTGCTACCTGTTGTTAGGCGACAACAAGGGCACATGTAGCAAATGCTTTTTCCTGTTTCATTTTGCTAGGCCACGCTCTTCTGTGGCTCTTTAGTGCTTGCCAAACTGCTATGTGCGTGCTGCTGCTTCCATCTGACAAGGAGCACAACCTTCTGACAGCAGCTTTCAACTTGCCTAAGAAAGAGCTTGGCCATTTAGATGTGCTGCAAATCTGTGTGTGTGTAAGGTACAGGTGCAAGCTCCTGACAAAGGTGTTCTCCAGGTTCAGTTTCTATCTGCCAGACACATTGGAAATGTTTTCCTCTGGCATTCGCAGCAAGAGTCGCAGATTGCTTAACTGAGGAGCTCTGAGAATGGAACGGCAAGAGGTGTTCCGCTTCCGCCATAAACAGTGCTCCAGAGCGCTTGGCAACGGGCACAACGAAACGTGTGTGCGGGATAGTGACCATTCACACCTAGTGCTGGCAATGCACGAGCACTGCCAAAAGGCCAAGGGAGGCGCTTAGCATCCGGCTTGTGCGCAAAGCTTTCAGACTGCCAGAGGACCGCAGCTATGGTAAACCCGCTTGCTCATTTGACGTTAGCTGTCGCCTGCAAGAACTTCACCCGCATCTGGTTTATGCTGCTACCTGTTGTTAGGAGACAACAAGGGCACATGTAGCAAATGCTTTTTCCTGTTTCATTTTGCTAGGCCACGCTCTTCTGTGGCTCTTTAGTGCTTGCCAAACTGCTATGTGCGTGCTGCTGCTTCCATCTGACAAGGAGCACAACCTTCTGACAGCAGCTTTCAACTTGCCTAAGAAAGAGCTTGGCCATTTAGATGTGCTGCAAATCTGTGTGTGTGTAAGGTGCAGGTGCAAGCTCCTGACAATGGTGTTCTCCAGGTTCAGTTTCTATCTGCCAGACGCATTGGAAATGTTTTCCTCTGGCATTCGCACCAAGAGTCGTAGATTGCTTAACTGAGGAGCTCTGAGAATGGAACGGCAAGAGGTGTTCCGCTTTCGTCATAAACAGTGCTCCAGAGCGCTTGGCAACGGGCACAACGAAACGTGTGTGCGGGATAGTGACCATTCACGCCTAGTGCTGGCAATGCACGAGCACTGCCAAAAGGCCAAGGAAGGGGCGTAGCATCCGGCTTGTGTGCAAAGCTTTCAGACTGCCAGAGGACCGCAGCTGTGGTAAGCCCGCTTGCTCATTTGACGTTAGCTGTCGCCTGCAAGAACTTCACCCGCATCTGGTTTATGCTGCTACCTGTTGTTAGGCGACAACAAGGGCACATGTAGCAAATGCTTTTTCCTGTTTCATTTTGCTAGGCCACGCTCTTCTGTGGCTCTTTAATGCTTGCCAAACTGCTATGTGCATGCTGCTGCTTCCATCTGACAAGGAGCACAACCTTCTGACAGCAGCTTTCAACTTGCCTAAGGAAGAGCTTGGCCATTTAGATGTGCTGCAAATCTGTGTGTGTGTAAGGTACAGGTGCAAGCTCCTGACAAAGGTGTTCTCCAGGTTCAGTTTCTCCCTGCCAGATGCATTGGAAATGTTTTCCTCTGGCATTCGCAGCAAGAGTCGCAGATTGCTTAACTGAGGAGCTCTGAGAATGGAACGGCAAGAGGTGTTCCGCTTTCGTCATAAACAGTGCTCCAGAGCGCTTGGCAACGGGCACAACGAAACGTGTGTGCGGGATAGTGACCATTCACGCCTAGTGCTGGCAATGCAGGAGCACTGCCAAAAGGCCAAGGAAGGGGCGTAGCATCCGGCTTGTGTGCAAAGCTTTCAGACTGCCAGAGGACCGCAGCTGTGGTAAGCCCGCTTGCTCATTTGACGTTAGCTGTCGCCTGCAAGAACTTCACCCGCATCTGGTTTATGCTGCTACCTGTTGTTAGGCGACAACAAGGGCACATGTAGCAAATGCTTTTTCCTGTTTCATTTTGCTAGGCCACGCTCTTCTGTGGCTCTTTAGTGCTTGCCAAACTGCTATGTGCATGCTGCTGCTTCCATCTGACAAGGAGCACAACCTTCTGACAGCAGCTTTCAACTTGCCTAAGAAAGAGCTTGGCCATTTAGATGTGCTGCAAATCTGTGTGTGTGTAAGGTGCAGGTGCAAGCTCCTGACAATGGTGTTCTCCAGGTTCAGTTTCTATCTGCCAGACGCATTGGAAATGTTTTCCTCTGGCATTCGCACCAAGAGTCGCAGATTGCTTAACTGAGGAGCTCTGAGAATGGAACGGCAAGAGGTGTTCCGCTTTCGTCATAAACAGTGCTCCAGAGCGCTTGGCAACGGGCACAACGAAACGTGTGTGCGGGATAGTGACCATTCACGCCTAGTGCTGGCAATGCACGAGCACTGCCAAAAGGCCAAGGGAGGCGCTTAGAATCCGGCTTGTGCGCAAAGCTTTCAGACTGCCAGAGGACCGCAGCTATGGTAAACCCGCTTGCTCATTTGACGTTAGCTGTCGCCTGCAAGAACTTCACCCGCATCTGGTTTATGCTGCTACCTGTTGTTAGGAGACAACAAGGGCACATGTAGCAAATGCTTTTTCCTGTTTCATTTTGCTATGCCACGCTCTTCTGTGGCTCTTTAGTGCTTGCCAAACTGCTATGTGCGTGCTGCTGCTTCCATCTGACAAGGAGCACAACCTTCTGACAGCAGCTTTCAACTTGCCTAAGAAAGAGCTTGGCCATTTAGATGTGCTGAAAACCCGTGTGTGTGTAAGGTGCAGGTGCAAGCTCCTGACAAAGCTTTTCTCCAGGTTCAGTTTCTATCTGCCAGACACATTGGAAATGTTTTCCTCTGGCATTCGCAGCAAGAGTCGCAGATTGCTTAACTGAGGAGCTCTGAGAATGGAACGGCAAGAGGTGTTCCGCTTTCGTCATAAACAGTGCTCCAGAGCGCTTGGCAACGGGCACAACGAAACGTGTGTGCGGGATAGTGACCATTCACGCCTAGTGCTGGCAATGCACGAGCACTGCCAAAAGGCAAAGGAAGGCGCTTAGCATCCGGCTTGTGCGCAAAGCTTTCAGACTGCCAGAGGACCGCAGCTGTGGTAAGCCCGCTTGCTCATTTGACGTTAGCTGTCGCCTGCAAGAACTTCACCCGCATCTGGTTTATGCTGCTACCTGTTGTTAGGCGACAACAAGGGCACATGTAGCAAATGCTTTTTCCTGTTTCATTTTGCTAGGCCACGCTCTTCTGTGGCTCTTTAGTGCTTACCAAACTGCTATGTGCATGCTGCTGCTTCCATCTGACAAGGAGCACAACCTTCTGACAGCAGCTTTCAACTTGCCTAAGAAAGAGCTTGGCCATTTAGATGTGCTGCAAATCTGTGTGTGTGTAAGGTGCAGGTGCAAGCTCCTGACAATGGTGTTCTCCAGGTTCAGTTTCTATCTGCCAGACACATTGGAAATGTTTTCCTCTGGCATTCGCACCAAGAGTCGTAGATTGCTTAACTGAGGAGCTCTGAGAATGGAACGGCAAGAGGTGTTCCGCTTTCGTCATAAACAGTGCTCCAGAGCGCTTGGCAACGGGCACAACGAAACGTGTGTGCGGGATAGTGACCATTCACGCCTAGTGCTGGCAATGCAGGAGCACTGCCAAAAGGCCAAGGAAGGGGCGTAGCATCCGGCTTGTGTGCAAAGCTTTCAGACTGCCAGAGGACCGCAGCTGTGGTAAGCCCGCTTGCTCATTTGACGTTAGCTGTCGCCTGCAAGAACTTCACCCGCATCTGGTTTATGCTGCTACCTGTTGTTAGGCGACAACAAGGGCACATGTAGCAAATGCTTTTTCCTGTTTCATTTTGCTAGGCCACGCTCTTCTGTGGCTCTTTAGTGCTTGCCAAACTGCTATGTGCATGCTGCTGCTTCCATCTGACAAGGAGCACAACCTTCTGACAGCAGCTTTCAACTTGCCTAAGAAAGAGCTTGGCCATTTAGATGTGCTGCAAACCCGTGTGTGTGTAAGGTGCAGGTGCAAGCTCCTGACAAAGCTTTTCTCCAGGTTCAGTTTCTCCCTGCCAGACACATTGGAAATGTTTTCCTCTGGCATTCGAAGCAAGAGTCGCAGATTGCTTAACTGAGGAGCTCTGAGAATGGAACGGCAAGAGGTGTTCCGCTTTCGTCATAAACAGTGCTCCAGAGCGCTTGGCAACGGGCACAACGAAACGTGTGTGCGGGATAGTGACCATTCACGCCTAGTGCTGGCAATGCACGAGCACTGCCAAAAGGCCAAGGAAGGGGCGTAGCATCCGGCTTGTGTGCAAAGCTTTCAGACTGCCAGAGGACCGCAGCTGTGGTAAGCCCGCTTGCTCATTTGACGTTAGCTGTCGCCTGCAAGAACTTCACCCGCATCTGGTTTATGCTGCTACCTGTTGTTAGGCGACAACAAGGGCACATGTAGCAAATGCTTTTTCCTGTTTCATTTTGCTAGGCCACGCTCTTCTGTGGCTCTTTAGTGCTTGCCAAACTGCTATGTGCGTGCTGCTGCTTCCATCTGACAAGGAGCACAACCTTCTGACAGCAGCTTTCAACTTGCCTAAGAAAGAGCTTGGCCATTTAGATGTGCTGCAAATCTGTGTGTGTGTAAGGTACAGGTGCAAGCTCCTGACAAAGGTGTTCTCCAGGTTCAGTTTCTATCTGCCAGACACATTGGAAATGTTTTCCTCTGGCATTCGCAGCAAGAGTCGCAGATTGCTTAACTGAGGAGCTCTGAGAATGGAACGGCAAGAGGTGTTCCGCTTCCGCCATAAACAGTGCTCCAGAGCGCTTGGCAACGGGCACAACGAAACGTGTGTGCGGGATAGTGACCATTCACACCTAGTGCTGGCAATGCACGAGCACTGCCAAAAGGCCAAGGGAGGCGCTTAGCATCCGGCTTGTGCGCAAAGCTTTCAGACTGCCAGAGGACCGCAGCTATGGTAAACCCGCTTGCTCATTTGACGTTAGCTGTCGCCTGCAAGAACTTCACCCGCATCTGGTTTATGCTGCTACCTGTTGTTAGGAGACAACAAGGGCACATGTAGCAAATGCTTTTTCCTGTTTCATTTTGCTAGGCCACGCTCTTCTGTGGCTCTTTAGTGCTTGCCAAACTGCTATGTGCGTGCTGCTGCTTCCATCTGACAAGGAGCACAACCTTCTGACAGCAGCTTTCAACTTGCCTAAGAAAGAGCTTGGCCATTTAGATGTGCTGCAAATCTGTGTGTGTGTAAGGTGCAGGTGCAAGCTCCTGACAATGGTGTTCTCCAGGTTCAGTTTCTATCTGCCAGACGCATTGGAAATGTTTTCCTCTGGCATTCGCACCAAGAGTCGTAGATTGCTTAACTGAGGAGCTCTGAGAATGGAACGGCAAGAGGTGTTCCGCTTTCGTCATAAACAGTGCTCCAGAGCGCTTGGCAACGGGCACAACGAAACGTGTGTGCGGGATAGTGACCATTCACACCTAGTGCTGGCAATGCACGAGCACTGCCAAAAGGCCAAGGGAGGCGCTTAGAATCCGGCTTGTGCGCAAAGCTTTCAGACTGCCAGAGGACCGCAGCTATGGTAAACCCGCTTGCTCATTTGACGTTAGCTGTCGCCTGCAAGAACTTCACCCGCATCTGGTTTATGCTGCTACCTGTTGTTAGGCGACAACAAGGGCACATGTAGCAAATGCTTTTTCCTGGCCCATTTTGCTATGCCACGCTCTTCTGTGGCTCTTTAGTGCTTGCCAAACTGCTATGTGCGAGCTGCTGCTTCCATCTGACAAGGAGCACAACCTTCTGACAGCAGCTTTCAACTTGCCTAAGAAAGAGCTTGGCCATTTAGATGTGCTGAAAACCCGTGTGTGTGTAAGGTGCAGGTGCAAGCTCCTGACAAAGCTTTTCTCCAGGTTCAGTTTCTATCTGCCAGACACATTGGAAATGTTTTCCTCTGGCATTCGAAGCAAGAGTCGCAGATTGCTTAACTGAGGAGCTCTGAGAATGGAACGGCAAGAGGTGTTCCGCTTTCGTCATAAACAGTGCTCCAGAGCGCTTGGCAACGGGCACAACGAAACGTGTGTGCGGGATAGTGACCATTCACGCCTAGTGCTGGCAATGCAGGAGCACTGCCAAAAGGCCAAGGAATCGGCGTAGCATCCGGCTTGTGTGCAAAGCTTTCAGACTGCCAGAGGACCGCAGCTGTGGTAAGCCCGCTTGCTCATTTGACGTTAGCTGTCGCCTGCAAGAACTTCACCCGCATCTGGTTTATGCTGCTACCTGTTGTTAGGCGACAACAAGGGCACATGTAGCAAATGCTTTTTCCTGTTTCATTTTGCTAGGCCACGCTCTTCTGTGGCTCTTTAGTGCTTGCCAAACTGCTATGTGCGTGCTGCTGCTTCCATCTGACAAGGAGCACAACCTTCTGACAGCAGCTTTCAACTTGCCTAAGAAAGAGCTTGGCCATTTAGATGTGCTGCAAATCTGTGTGTGTGTAAGGTACAGGTGCAAGCTCCTGACAAAGGTGTTCTCCAGGTTCAGTTTCTATCTGCCAGACACATTGGAAATGTTTTCCTCTGGCATTCGCAGCAAGAGTCGCAGATTGCTTAACTGAGGAGCTCTGAGAATGGAACGGCAAGAGGTGTTCCGCTTCCGCCATAAACAGTGCTCCAGAGCGCTTGGCAACGGGCACAACGAAACGTGTGTGCGGGATAGTGACCATTCACACCTAGTGCTGGCAATGCACGAGCACTGCCAAAAGGCCAAGGGAGGCGCTTAGCATCCGGCTTGTGCGCAAAGCTTTCAGACTGCCAGAGGACCGCAGCTATGGTAAACCCGCTTGCTCATTTGACGTTAGCTGTCGCCTGCAAGAACTTCACCCGCATCTGGTTTATGCTGCTACCTGTTGTTAGGAGACAACAAGGGCACATGTAGCAAATGCTTTTTCCTGTTTCATTTTGCTAGGCCACGCTCTTCTGTGGCTCTTTAGTGCTTGCCAAACTGCTATGTGCGTGCTGCTGCTTCCATCTGACAAGGAGCACAACCTTCTGACAGCAGCTTTCAACTTGCCTAAGAAAGAGCTTGGCCATTTAGATGTGCTGCAAATCTGTGTGTGTGTAAGGTGCAGGTGCAAGCTCCTGACAATGGTGTTCTCCAGGTTCAGTTTCTATCTGCCAGACGCATTGGAAATGTTTTCCTCTGGCATTCGCACCAAGAGTCGTAGATTGCTTAACTGAGGAGCTCTGAGAATGGAACGGCAAGAGGTGTTCCGCTTTCGTCATAAACAGTGCTCCAGAGCGCTTGGCAACGGGCACAACGAAACGTGTGTGCGGGATAGTGACCATTCACACCTAGTGCTGGCAATGCACGAGCACTGCCAAAAGGCCAAGGGAGGCGCTTAGAATCCGGCTTGTGCGCAAAGCTTTCAGACTGCCAGAGGACCGCAGCTATGGTAAACCCGCTTGCTCATTTGACGTTAGCTGTCGCCTGCAAGAACTTCACCCGCATCTGGTTTATGCTGCTACCTGTTGTTAGGCGACAACAAGGGCACATGTAGCAAATGCTTTTTCCTGGCCCATTTTGCTATGCCACGCTCTTCTGTGGCTCTTTAGTGCTTGCCAAACTGCTATGTGCGTGCTGCTGCTTCCATCTGACAAGGAGCACAACCTTCTGACAGCAGCTTTCAACTTGCCTAAGAAAGAGCTTGGCCATTTAGATGTGCTGAAAACCCGTGTGTGTGTAAGGTGCAGGTGCAAGCTCCTGACAAAGCTTTTCTCCAGGTTCAGTTTCTATCTGCCAGACACATTGGAAATGTTTTCCTCTGGCATTCGAAGCAAGAGTCGCAGATTGCTTAACTGAGGAGCTCTGAGAATGGAACGGCAAGAGGTGTTCCGCTTTCGTCATAAACAGTGCTCCAGAGCGCTTGGCAACGGGCACAACGAAACGTGTGTGCGGGATAGTGACCATTCACGCCTAGTGCTGGCAATGCAGGAGCACTGCCAAAAGGCCAAGGAATCGGCGTAGCATCCGGCTTGTGTGCAAAGCTTTCAGACTGCCAGAGGACCGCAGCTGTGGTAAGCCCGCTTGCTCATTTGACGTTAGCTGTCGCCTGCAAGAACTTCACCCGCATCTGGTTTATGCTGCTACCTGTTGTTAGGCGACAACAAGGGCACATGTAGCAAATGCTTTTTCCTGTTTCATTTTGCTAGGCCACGCTCTTCTGTGGCTCTTTAATGCTTGCCAAACTGCTATGTGCATGCTGCTGCTTCCATCTGACAAGGAGCACAACCTTCTGACAGCAGCTTTCAACTTGCCTAAGGAAGAGCTTGGCCATTTAGATGTGCTGCAAATCTGTGTGTGTGTAAGGTGCAGGTGCAAGCTCCTGACAATGGTGTTCTCCAGGTTCAGTTTCTATCTGCCAGACGCATTGGAAATGTTTTCCTCTGGCATTCGCACCAAGAGTCGTAGATTGCTTAACTGAGGAGCTCTGAGAATGGAACGGCAAGAGGTGTTCCGCTTTCGTCATAAACAGTGCTCCAGAGCGCTTGGCAACGGGCACAACGAAACGTGTGTGCGGGATAGTGACCATTCACACCTAGTGCTGGCAATGCACGAGCACTGCCAAAAGGCCAAGGGAGGCGCTTAGAATCCGGCTTGTGCGCAAAGCTTTCAGACTGCCAGAGGACCGCAGCTGTGGTAAGCCCGCTTGCTCATTTGACGTTAGCTGTCGCCTGCAAGAACTTCACCCGCATCTGGTTTATGCTGCTACTTGTTGTTAGGCGACAACAAGGGCACATGTAGCAAATGCTTTTTCCTGTTTCATTTTGCTAGGCCACGCTCTTCTGTGGCTCTTTAGTGCTTGCCAAACTGCTATGTGCGTGCTGCTGCTTCCATCTGACAAGGAGCACAACCTTCTGACAGCAGCTTTCAACTTGCCTAAGAAAGAGCTTGGCCATTTAGATGTGCTGCAAATCTGTGTGTGTGTAAGGTACAGGTGCAAGCTCCTGACAAAGGTGTTCTCCAGGTTCAGTTTCTCCCTGCCAGACGCATTGGAAATGTTTTCCTCTGGCATTCGCAGCAAGAGTCGCAGATTGCTTAACTGAGGAGCTCTGAGAATGGAATGGCAAGAGGTGTTCCGCTTTCGTCATAAACAGTGCTCCAGAGCGCTTGGCAACGGGCACAACGAAAACGTGTGTGCGGGATAGTGACCATTCACGCCTAGTGCTGGCAATGCACGAGCACTGCCAAAAGGCCAAGGGAGGCGCTTAGCATCCGGCTTGTGCGCAAAGCTTTCAGACTGCCAGAGGACCGCAGCTATGGTAAACCCGCTTGCTCATTTGACGTTAGCTGTCGCCTGCAAGAACTTCACCCGCATCTGGTTTATGCTGCTACCTGTTGTTAGGCGACAACAAGGGCACATGTAGCAAATGCTTTTTCCTGTTTCATTTTGCTAGGCCACGCTCTTCTGTGGCTCTTTAGTGCTTGCCAAACTGCTATGTGCGTGCTGCTGCTTCCATCTGACAAGGAGCACAACCTTCTGACAGCAGCTTTCAACTTGCCTAAGAAAGAGCTTGGCCATTTAGATGTGCTGCAAATCTGTGTGTGTGTAAGGTACAGGTGCAAGCTCCTGACAAAGGTGTTCTCCAGGTTCAGTTTCTCCCTGCCAGACACATTGGAAATGTTTTCCTCTGGCATTCGCAGCAAGAGTCGCAGATTGCTTAACTGAGGAGCTCTGAGAATGGAACGGCAAGAGGTGTTCCGCTTTCGTCATAAACAGTGCTCCAGAGCGCTTGGCAACGGGCACAACGAAACGTGTGTGCGGGATAGTGACCATTCACACCTAGTGCTGGCAATGCACGAGCACTGCCAAAAGGCCAAGGGAGGCGCTTAGAATCCGGCTTGTGCGCAAAGCTTTCAGACTGCCAGAGGACCGCAGCTGTGGTAAACCCGCTTGCTCATTTGACGTTAGCTGTCGCCTGCAAGAACTTCACCCGCATCTGGTTTATGCTGCTACCTGTTGTTAGGAGACAACAAGGGCACATGTAGCAAATGCTTTTTCCTGTTTCATTTTGCTAGGCCACGCTCTTCTGTGGCTCTTTAGTGCTTGCCAAACTGCTATGTGCGTGCTGCTGCTTCCATCTGACAAGGAGCACAACCTTCTGACAGCAGCTTTCAACTTGCCTAAGGAAGAGCTTGGCCATTTAGATGTGCTGCAAATCTGTGTGTGTGTAAGGTGCAGGTGCAAGCTCCTGACAATGGTGTTCTCCAGGTTCAGTTTCTATCTGCCAGACGCATTGGAAATGTTTTCCTCTGGCATTCGCACCAAGAGTCGTAGATTGCTTAACTGAGGAGCTCTGAGAATGGAACGGCAAGAGGTGTTCCGCTTTCGTCATAAACAGTGCTCCAGAGCGCTTGGCAACGGGCACAACGAAACGTGTGTGCGGGATAGTGACCATTCACACCTAGTGCTGGCAATGCACGAGCACTGCCAAAAGGCCAAGGGAGGCGCTTAGAATCCGGCTTGTGCGCAAAGCTTTCAGACTGCCAGAGGACCGCAGCTATGGTAAACCCGCTTGCTCATTTGACGTTAGCTGTCGCCTGCAAGAACTTCACCCGCATCTGGTTTATGCTGCTACCTGTTGTTAGGCGACAACAAGGGCACATGTAGCAAATGCTTTTTCCTGGCCCATTTTGCTATGCCACGCTCTTCTGTGGCTCTTTAGTGCTTGCCAAACTGCTATGTGCGTGCTGCTGCTTCCATCTGACAAGGAGCACAACCTTCTGACAGCAGCTTTCAACTTGCCTAAGAAAGAGCTTGGCCATTTAGATGTGCTGAAAACCCGTGTGTGTGTAAGGTGCAGGTGCAAGCTCCTGACAAAGCTTTTCTCCAGGTTCAGTTTCTATCTGCCAGACACATTGGAAATGTTTTCCTCTGGCATTCGAAGCAAGAGTCGCAGATTGCTTAACTGAGGAGCTCTGAGAATGGAACGGCAAGAGGTGTTCCGCTTTCGTCATAAACAGTGCTCCAGAGCGCTTGGCAACGGGCACAACGAAACGTGTGTGCGGGATAGTGACCATTCACGCCTAGTGCTGGCAATGCAGGAGCACTGCCAAAAGGCCAAGGAATCGGCGTAGCATCCGGCTTGTGTGCAAAGCTTTCAGACTGCCAGAGGACCGCAGCTGTGGTAAGCCCGCTTGCTCATTTGACGTTAGCTGTCGCCTGCAAGAACTTCACCCGCATCTGGTTTATGCTGCTACCTGTTGTTAGGCGACAACAAGGGCACATGTAGCAAATGCTTTTTCCTGTTTCATTTTGCTAGGCCACGCTCTTCTGTGGCTCTTTAATGCTTGCCAAACTGCTATGTGCATGCTGCTGCTTCCATCTGACAAGGAGCACAACCTTCTGACAGCAGCTTTCAACTTGCCTAAGGAAGAGCTTGGCCATTTAGATGTGCTGCAAATCTGTGTGTGTGTAAGGTGCAGGTGCAAGCTCCTGACAATGGTGTTCTCCAGGTTCAGTTTCTATCTGCCAGACGCATTGGAAATGTTTTCCTCTGGCATTCGCACCAAGAGTCGTAGATTGCTTAACTGAGGAGCTCTGAGAATGGAACGGCAAGAGGTGTTCCGCTTTCGTCATAAACAGTGCTCCAGAGCGCTTGGCAACGGGCACAACGAAACGTGTGTGCGGGATAGTGACCATTCACACCTAGTGCTGGCAATGCACGAGCACTGCCAAAAGGCCAAGGGAGGCGCTTAGAATCCGGCTTGTGCGCAAAGCTTTCAGACTGCCAGAGGACCGCAGCTGTGGTAAGCCCGCTTGCTCATTTGACGTTAGCTGTCGCCTGCAAGAACTTCACCCGCATCTGGTTTATGCTGCTACTTGTTGTTAGGCGACAACAAGGGCACATGTAGCAAATGCTTTTTCCTGTTTCATTTTGCTAGGCCACGCTCTTCTGTGGCTCTTTAGTGCTTGCCAAACTGCTATGTGCGTGCTGCTGCTTCCATCTGACAAGGAGCACAACCTTCTGACAGCAGCTTTCAACTTGCCTAAGAAAGAGCTTGGCCATTTAGATGTGCTGCAAATCTGTGTGTGTGTAAGGTACAGGTGCAAGCTCCTGACAAAGGTGTTCTCCAGGTTCAGTTTCTCCCTGCCAGACGCATTGGAAATGTTTTCCTCTGGCATTCGCAGCAAGAGTCGCAGATTGCTTAACTGAGGAGCTCTGAGAATGGAATGGCAAGAGGTGTTCCGCTTTCGTCATAAACAGTGCTCCAGAGCGCTTGGCAACGGGCACAACGAAAACGTGTGTGCGGGATAGTGACCATTCACGCCTAGTGCTGGCAATGCACGAGCACTGCCAAAAGGCCAAGGGAGGCGCTTAGCATCCGGCTTGTGCGCAAAGCTTTCAGACTGCCAGAGGACCGCAGCTATGGTAAACCCGCTTGCTCATTTGACGTTAGCTGTCGCCTGCAAGAACTTCACCCGCATCTGGTTTATGCTGCTACCTGTTGTTAGGCGACAACAAGGGCACATGTAGCAAATGCTTTTTCCTGTTTCATTTTGCTAGGCCACGCTCTTCTGTGGCTCTTTAGTGCTTGCCAAACTGCTATGTGCGTGCTGCTGCTTCCATCTGACAAGGAGCACAACCTTCTGACAGCAGCTTTCAACTTGCCTAAGAAAGAGCTTGGCCATTTAGATGTGCTGCAAATCTGTGTGTGTGTAAGGTACAGGTGCAAGCTCCTGACAAAGGTGTTCTCCAGGTTCAGTTTCTCCCTGCCAGACACATTGGAAATGTTTTCCTCTGGCATTCGCAGCAAGAGTCGCAGATTGCTTAACTGAGGAGCTCTGAGAATGGAACGGCAAGAGGTGTTCCGCTTTCGTCATAAACAGTGCTCCAGAGCGCTTGGCAACGGGCACAACGAAACGTGTGTGCGGGATAGTGACCATTCACACCTAGTGCTGGCAATGCACGAGCACTGCCAAAAGGCCAAGGGAGGCGCTTAGAATCCGGCTTGTGCGCAAAGCTTTCAGACTGCCAGAGGACCGCAGCTATGGTAAACCCGCTTGCTCATTTGACGTTAGCTGTCGCCTGCAAGAACTTCACCCGCATCTGGTTTATGCTGCTACCTGTTGTTAGGCGACAACAAGGGCACATGTAGCAAATGCTTTTTCCTGTTTCATTTTGCTAGGCCACGCTCTTCTGTGGCTCTTTAGTGCTTGCCAAACTGCTATGTGCGTGCTGCTGCTTCCATCTGACAAGGAGCACAACCTTCTGACAGCAGCTTTCAACTTGCCTAAGGAAGAGCTTGGCCATTTAGATGTGCTGCAAATCTGTGTGTGTGTAAGGTGCAGGTGCAAGCTCCTGACAATGGTGTTCTCCAGGTTCAGTTTCTATCTGCCAGACGCATTGGAAATGTTTTCCTCTGGCATTCGCAGCAAGAGTCGCAGATTGCTTAACTGAGGAGCTCTGAGAATGGAACGGCAAGAGGTGTTCCGCTTTCGTCATAAACAGTGCTCCAGAGCGCTTGGCAACGGGCACAACGAAACGTGTGTGCGGGATAGTGACCATTCACACCTAGTGCTGGCAATGCACGAGCACTGCCAAAAGGCCAAGGGAGGCGCTTAGAATCCGGCTTGTGCGCAAAGCTTTCAGACTGCCAGAGGACCGCAGCTGTGGTAAACCCGCTTGCTCATTTGACGTTAGCTGTCGCCTGCAAGAACTTCACCCGCATCTGGTTTATGCTGCTACCTGTTGTTAGGAGACAACAAGGGCACATGTAGCAAATGCTTTTTCCTGTTTCATTTTGCTAGGCCACGCTCTTCTGTGGCTCTTTAGTGCTTGCCAAACTGCTATGTGCGTGCTGCTGCTTCCATCTGACAAGGAGCACAACCTTCTGACAGCAGCTTTCAACTTGCCTAAGGAAGAGCTTGGCCATTTAGATGTGCTGCAAATCTGTGTGTGTGTAAGGTGCAGGTGCAAGCTCCTGACAATGGTGTTCTCCAGGTTCAGTTTCTATCTGCCAGACGCATTGGAAATGTTTTCCTCTGGCATTCGCACCAAGAGTCGTAGATTGCTTAACTGAGGAGCTCTGAGAATGGAACGGCAAGAGGTGTTCCGCTTTCGTCATAAACAGTGCTCCAGAGCGCTTGGCAACGGGCACAACGAAACGTGTGTGCGGGATAGTGACCATTCACACCTAGTGCTGGCAATGCACGAGCCCTGCCAAAAGGCCAAGGGAGGCGCTTAGAATCCGGCTTGTGCGCAAAGCTTTCAGACTGCCAGAGGACCGCAGCTATGGTATACCCGCTTGCTCATTTGACGTTAGCTGCCGCCTGCAAGAACTTCACCCGCATCTGGTTTATGCTGCTACTTGTTGTTAGGCGACAACAAGGGCACATGTAGCAAATGCTTTTTCCTGTTTCATTTTGCTAGGCCACGCTCTTCTGTGGCTCTTTAGTGCTTGCCAGACTGCTATGTGCGTGCTGCTGCTTCCATCTGACAAGGAGCACAACCTTCTGACAGCAGCTTTCAACTTGCCTAAGAAAGAGCTTGGCCATTTAGATGTGCTGAAAACCCGTGTGTGTGTAAGGTGCAGGTGCAAGCTCCTGACAAAGCTTTTCTCCAGGTTCAGTTTCTCCCTGCCAGACACATTGGAAATGTTTTCCTCTGGCATTCGAAGCAAGAGTCGCAGATTGCTTAACTGAGGAGCTCTGAGAATGGAACGGCAAGAGGTGTTCCGCTTTCGTCATAAACAGTGCTCCAGAGCGCTTGGAAACGGGCACAACGAAACGTGTGTGCGGGATAGTGACCATTCACGCCTAGTGCTGGCAATGCAGGAGCACTGCCAAAAGGCCAAGGAAGGGGCGTAGCATCCGGCTTGTGTGCAAAGCTTTCAGACTGCCAGAGGACCGCAGCTGTGGTAAGCCCGCTTGCTCATTTGACGTTAGCTGTCGCCTGCAAGAACTTCACCCGCATCTGGTTTATGCTGCTACCTGTTGTTAGGCGACAACAAGGGCACATGTAGCAAATGCTTTTTCCTGGCCCATTTTGCTAGGCCACGCTCTTCTGTGGCTCTTTAATGCTTGCCAAACTGCTATGTGCGTGCTGCTGCTTCCATCTGACAAGGAGCACAACCTTCTGACAGCAGCTTTCAACTTGCCTAAGGAAGAGCTTGGCCATTTAGATGTGCTGCAAATCTGTGTGTGTGTAAGGTACAGGTGCAAGCTCCTGACAAAGGTGTTCTCCAGGTTCAGTTTCTCCCTGCCAGATGCATTGGAAATGTTTTCCTCTGGCATTCGCAGCAAGAGTCGCAGATTGCTTAACTGAGGAGCTCTGAGAATGGAACGGCAAGAGGTGTTCCGCTTTCGTCATAAACAGTGCTCCAGAGCGCTTGGCAACGGGCACAACGAAACGTGTGTGCGGGATAGTGACCATTCACGCCTAGTGCTGGCAATGCACGAGCACTGCCAAAAGGCCAAGGGAGGCGCTTAGCATCCGGCTTGTGGGCAAAGCTTTCAGACTGCCAGAGGACCGCAGCTATGGTAAACCCGCTTGCTCATTTGACGTTAGCTGTCGCCTGCAAGAACTTCACCCGCATCTGGTTTATGCTGCTACCTGTTGTTAGGCGACAACAAGGGCACATGTAGCAAATGCTTTTTCCTGTTTCATTTTGCTAGGCCACGCTCTTCTGTGGCTCTTTAGTGCTTGCCAAACTGCTATGTGCGTGCTGCTGCTTCCATCTGACAAGGAGCACAACCTTCTGACAGCAGCTTTCAACTTGCCTAAGAAAGAGCTTGGCCATTTAGATGTGCTGCAAATCTGTGTGTGTGTAAGGTGCAGGTGCAAGCTCCTGACAATGGTGTTCTCCAGGTTCAGTTTCTATCTGCCAGACGCATTGGAAATGTTTTCCTCTGGCATTCGCACCAAGAGTCGTAGATTGCTTAACTGAGGAGCTCTGAGAATGGAACGGCAAGAGGTGTTCCGCTTTCGTCATAAACAGTGCTCCAGAGCGCTTGGCAACGGGCACAACGAAACGTGTGTGCGGGATAGTGACCATTCACGCCTAGTGCTGGCAATGCAGGAGCACTGCCAAAAGGCCAAGGAAGGGGCGTAGCATCCGGCTTGTGTGCAAAGCTTTCAGACTGCCAGAGGACCGCAGCTGTGGTAAGCCCGCTTGCTCATTTGACGTTAGCTGTCGCCTGCAAGAACTTCACCCGCATCTGGTTTATGCTGCTACCTGTTGTTAGGCGACAACAAGGGCACATGTAGCAAATGCTTTTTCCTGTTTCATTTTGCTAGGCCACGCTCTTCTGTGGCTCTTTAGTGCTTGCCAAACTGCTATGTGCATGCTGCTGCTTCCATCTGACAAGGAGCACAACCTTCTGACAGCAGCTTTCAACTTGCCTAAGAAAGAGCTTGGCCATTTAGATGTGCTGCAAACCCGTGTGTGTGTAAGGTGCAGGTGCAAGCTCCTGACAATGGTGTTCTCCAGGTTCAGTTTCTATCTGCCAGACGCATTGGAAATGTTTTCCTCTGGCATTCGCAGCAAGAGTCGCAGATTGCTTAACTGAGGCGCTCTGAGAATGGAACGGCAAGAGGTGTTCCGCTTTCGTCATAAACAGTGCTCCAGAGCGCTTGGCAACGGGCACAACGAAACGTGTGTGCGGGATAGTGACCATTCACGCCTAGTGCTGGCAATGCACGAGCACTGCCAAAAGGCCAAGGGAGGCGCTTAGAATCCGGCTTGTGCGCAAAGCTTTCAGACTGCCAGAGGACCGCAGCTATGGTAAACCCGCTTGCTCATTTGACGTTAGCTGTCGCCTGCAAGAACTTCACCCGCATCTGGTTTATGCTGCTACTTGTTGTTAGGCGACAACAAGGGCACATGTAGCAAATGCTTTTTCCTGTTTCATTTTGCTAGGCCACGCTCTTCTGTGGCTCTTTAGTGCTTGCCAAACTGCTATGTGCATGCTGCTGCTTCCATCTGACAAGGAGCACAACCTTCTGACAGCAGCTTTCAACTTGCCTAAGAAAGAGCTTGGCCATTTAGATGTGCTGAAAACCCGTGTGTGTGTAAGGTGCAGGTGCCAGCTCCTGACAAAGCTTTTCTCCAGGTTCAGTTTCTCCCTGCCAGACGCATTGGAAATGTTTTCCTCTGGCATTCGCAGCAAGAGTCGCAGATTGCTTAACTGAGGAGCTCTGAGAATGGAACGGCAAGAGGTGTTCCGCTTTCGTCATAAACAGTGCTGCAGAGCGCTTGGCAACGGGCACAACGAAACGTGTGTGCGGGATAGTGACCATTCACGCCTAGTGCTGGCAATGCAGGAGCACTGCCAAAAGGCCAAGGAAGGGGCGTAGCATCCGGCTTGTGTGCAAAGCTTTCAGACTGCCAGAGGACCGCAGCTGTGGTAAGCCCGCTTGCTCATTTGACGTTAGCTGTCGCCTGCAAGAACTTCACCCGCATCTGGTTTATGCTGCTACCTGTTGTTAGGCGACAACAAGGGCACATGTAGCAAATGCTTTTTCCTGGCCCATTTTGCTATGCCACGCTCTTCTGTGGCTCTTTAATGCTTGCCAAACTGCTATGTGCATGCTGCTGCTTCCATCTGACAAGGAGCACAACCTTCTGACAGCAGCTTTCAACTTGCCTAAGGAAGAGCTTGGCCATTTAGATGTGCTGCAAATCTGTGTGTGTGTAAGGTGCAGGTGCAAGCTCCTGACAATGGTGTTCTCCAGGTTCAGTTTCTATCTGCCAGACGCATTGGAAATGTTTTCCTCTGGCATTCGCAGCAAGAGTCGTAGATTGCTTAACTGAGGAGCTCTGAGAATGGAACGGCAAGAGGTGTTCCGCTTTCGTCATAAACAGTGCTCCAGAGCGCTTGGCAACGGGCACAACGAAACGTGTGTGCGGGATAGTGACCATTCACACCTAGTGCTGGCAATGCACGAGCACTGCCAAAAGGCCAAGGGAGGCGCTTAGCATCCGGCTTGTGGGCAAAGCTTTCAGACTGCCAGAGGACCGCAGCTATGGTAAACCCGCTTGCTCATTTGACGTTAGCTGTCGCCTGCAAGAACTTCACCCGCATCTGGTTTATGCTGCTACCTGTTGTTAGGCGACAACAAGGGCACATGTAGCAAATGCTTTTTCCTGTTTCATTTTGCTAGGCCACGCTCTTCTGTGGCTCTTTAATGCTTACCAAACTGCTATGTGCATGCTGCTGCTTCCATCTGACAAGGAGCACAACCTTCTGACAGCAGCTTTCAACTTGCCTAAGGAAGAGCTTGGCCATTTAGATGTGCTGCAAATCTGTGTGTGTGTAAGGTGCAGGTGCAAGCTCCTGACAATGGTGTTCTCCAGGTTCAGTTTCTATCTGCCAGACGCATTGGAAATGTTTTCCTCTGGCATTCGCAGCAAGAGTCGTAGATTGCTTAACTGAGGAGCTCTGAGAATGGAACGGCAAGAGGTGTTCCGCTTTCGTCATAAACAGTGCTCCAGAGCGCTTGGCAACGGGCACAACGAAACGTGTGTGCGGGATAGTGACCATTCACACCTAGTGCTGGCAATGCACGAGCACTGCCAAAAGGCCAAGGGAGGCGCTTAGAATCCGGCTTGTGCGCAAAGCTTTCAGACTGCCAGAGGACCGCAGCTATGGTAAACCCGCTTGCTCATTTGACGTTAGCTGTCGCCTGCAAGAACTTCACCCGCATCTGGTTTATGCTGCTACTTGTTGTTAGGCGACAACAAGGGCACATGTAGCAAATGCTTTTTCCTGTTTCATTTTGCTAGGCCACGCTCTTCTGTGGCTCTTTAGTGCTTGCCAAACTGCTATGTGCATGCTGCTGCTTCCATCTGACAAGGAGCACAACCTTCTGACAGCAGCTTTCAACTTGCCTAAGAAAGAGCTTGGCCATTTAGATGTGCTGAAAACCCGTGTGTGTGTAAGGTGCAGGTGCCAGCTCCTGACAAAGCTTTTCTCCAGGTTCAGTTTCTCCCTGCCAGACGCATTGGAAATGTTTTCCTCTGGCATTCGCAGCAAGAGTCGCAGATTGCTTAACTGAGGAGCTCTGAGAATGGAACGGCAAGAGGTGTTCCGCTTTCGTCATAAACAGTGCTCCAGAGCGCTTGGCAACGGGCACAACGAAACGTGTGTGCGGGATAGTGACCATTCACGCCTAGTGCTGGCAATGCAGGAGCACTGCCAAAAGGCCAAGGAAGGGGCGTAGCATCCGGCTTGTGTGCAAAGCTTTCAGACTGCCAGAGGACCGCAGCTGTGGTAAGCCCGCTTGCTCATTTGACGTTAGCTGTCGCCTGCAAGAACTTCACCCGCATCTGGTTTATGCTGCTACCTGTTGTTAGGCGACAACAAGGGCACATGTAGCAAATGCTTTTTCCTGGCCCATTTTGCTATGCCACGCTCTTCTGCGGCTCTTTAATGCTTGCCAAACTGCTATGTGCATGCTGCTGCTTCCATCTGACAAGGAGCACAACCTTCTGACAGCAGCTTTCAACTTGCCTAAGGAAGAGCTTGGCCATTTAGATGTGCTGCAAATCTGTGTGTGTGTAAGTTGCAGGTGCAAGCTCCTGACAATGGTGTTCTCCAGGTTCAGTTTCTATCTGCCAGACGCATTGGAAATGTTTTCCTCTGGCATTCGCAGCAAGAGTCGCAGATTGCTTAACTGAGGAGCTCTGAGAATGGAACGGCAAGAGGTGTTCCGCTTTCGTCATAAACAGTGCTCCAGAGCGCTTGGCAACGGGCACAACGAAACGTGTGTGCGGGATAGTGACCATTCACGCCTAGTGCTGGCAATGCACGAGCACTGCCAAAAGGCCAAGGGAGGCGCTTAGAATCCGGCTTGTGCGCAAAGCTTTCAGACTGCCAGAGGACCGCAGCTGTGGTAAACCCGCTTGCTCATTTGACGTTAGCTGTCGCCTGCAAGAACTTCACCCGCATCTGGTTTATGCTGCTACCTGTTGTTAGGAGACAACAAGGGCACATGTAGCAAATGCTTTTTCCTGTTTCATTTTGCTAGGCCACGCTCTTCTGTGGCTCTTTAGTGCTTGCCAAACTGCTATGTGCGTGCTGCTGCTTCCATCTGACAAGGAGCACAACCTTCTGACAGCAGCTTTCAACTTGCCTAAGGAAGAGCTTGGCCATTTAGATGTGCTGCAAATCTGTGTGTGTGTAAGGTGCAGGTGCAAGCTCCTGACAATGGTGTTCTCCAGGTTCAGTTTCTATCTGCCAGACGCATTGGAAATGTTTTCCTCTGGCATTCGCACCAAGAGTCGTAGATTGCTTAACTGAGGAGCTCTGAGAATGGAACGGCAAGAGGTGTTCCGCTTTCGTCATAAACAGTGCTCCAGAGCGCTTGGCAACGGGCACAACGAAACGTGTGTGCGGGATAGTGACCATTCACACCTAGTGCTGGCAATGCACGAGCCCTGCCAAAAGGCCAAGGGAGGCGCTTAGAATCCGGCTTGTGCGCAAAGCTTTCAGACTGCCAGAGGACCGCAGCTATGGTAAACCCGCTTGCTCATTTGACGTTAGCTGTCGCCTGCAAGAACTTCACCCGCATCTGGTTTATGCTGCTACCTGTTGTTAGGCGACAACAAGGGCACATGTAGCAAATGCTTTTTCCTGGCCCATTTTGCTATGCCACGCTCTTCTGTGGCTCTTTAGTGCTTGCCAAACTGCTATGTGCGTGCTGCTGCTTCCATCTGACAAGGAGCACAACCTTCTGACAGCAGCTTTCAACTTGCCTAAGAAAGAGCTTGGCCATTTAGATGTGCTGAAAACCCGTGTGTGTGTAAGGTGCAGGTGCAAGCTCCTGACAAAGCTTTTCTCCAGGTTCAGTTTCTATCTGCCAGACACATTGGAAATGTTTTCCTCTGGCATTCGAAGCAAGAGTCGCAGATTGCTTAACTGAGGAGCTCTGAGAATGGAACGGCAAGAGGTGTTCCGCTTTCGTCATAAACAGTGCTCCAGAGCGCTTGGCAACGGGCACAACGAAACGTGTGTGCGGGATAGTGACCATTCACGCCTAGTGCTGGCAATGCAGGAGCACTGCCAAAAGGCAAAGGAAGGGGCGTAGCATCCGGCTTGTGTGCAAAGCTTTCAGACTGCCAGAGGACCGCAGCTGTGGTAAGCCCGCTTGCTCATTTGACGTTAGCTGTCGCCTGCAAGAACTTCACCCGCATCTGGTTTATGCTGCTACCTGTTGTTAGGCGACAACAAGGGCACATGTAGCAAATGCTTTTTCCTGTTTCATTTTGCTAGGCCACGCTCTTCTGTGGCTCTTTAGTGCTTGCCAAACTGCTATGTGCATGCTGCTGCTTCCATCTGACAAGGAGCACAACCTTCTGACAGCAGCTTTCAACTTGCCTAAGGAAGAGCTTGGCCATTTAGATGTGCTGCAAATCTGTGTGTGTGTAAGGTGCAGGTGCAAGCTCCTGACAATGGTGTTCTCCAGGTTCAGTTTCTATCTGCCAGACGCATTGGAAATGTTTTCCTCTGGCATTCGCACCAAGAGTCGTAGATTGCTTAACTGAGGAGCTCTGAGAATGGAACGGCAAGAGGTGTTCCGCTTTCGTCATAAACAGTGCTCCAGAGCGCTTGGCAACGGGCACAACGAAACGTGTGTGCGGGATAGTGACCATTCACACCTAGTGCTGGCAATGCACGAGCACTGCCAAAAGGCCAAGGGAGGCGCTTAGCATGCGGCTTGTGCGCAAAGCTTTCAGACTGCCAGAGGACCGCAGCTATGGTATACCCGCTTGCTCATTTGACGTTAGCTGCCGCCTGCAAGAACTTCACCCGCATCTGGTTTATGCTGCTACTTGTTGTTAGGCGACAACAAAGGCACATGTAGCAAATGCTTTTTCCTGTTTCATTTTGCTAGGCCACGCTCTTCTGTGGCTCTTTAGTGCTTGCCAGACTGCTATGTGCGTGCTGCTGCTTCCATCTGACAAGGAGCACAACCTTCTGACAGCAGCTTTCAACTTGCCTAAGAAAGAGCTTGGCCATTTAGATGTGCTGCAAATCTGTGTGTGTGTAAGGTACAGGTGCAAGCTCCTGACAAAAGTGTTCTCCAGGTTCAGTTTCTCCCTGCCAGATGCATTGGAAATGTTTTCCTCTGGCATTCGCAGCAAGAGTCGCAGATTGCTTAACTGAGGAGCTCTGAGAATGGAACGGCAAGAGGTGTTCCGCTTTCGTCATAAACAGTGCTCCAGAGCGCTTGGCAACGGGCACAACGAAACGTGTGTGCGGGATAGTGACCATTCACGCCTAGTGCTGGCAATGCACGAGCACTGCCAAAAGGCCAAGGGAGGCGCTTAGCATCCGGCTTGTGCGCAAAGCTTTCAGACTGCCAGAGGACCGCAGCTATGGTAAACCCGCTTGCTCATTTGACGTTAGCTGTCGCCTGCAAGAACTTCACCCGCATCTGGTTTATGCTGCTACCTGTTGTTAGGCGACAACAAGGGCACATGTAGCAAATGCTTTTTCCTGTTTCATTTTGCTAGGCCACGCTCTTCTGTGGCTCTTTAGTGCTTGCCAAACTGCTATGTGCGTGCTGCTGCTTCCATCTGACAAGGAGCACAACCTTCTGACAGCAGCTTTCAACTTGCCTAAGAAAGAGCTTGGCCATTTAGATGTGCTGCAAATCTGTGTGTGTGTAAGGTGCAGGTGCAAGCTCCTGACAATGGTGTTCTCCAGGTTCAGTTTCTATCTGCCAGACGCATTGGAAATGTTTTCCTCTGGCATTCGCACCAAGAGTCGTAGATTGCTTAACTGAGGAGCTCTGAGAATGGAACGGCAAGAGGTGTTCCGCTTTCGTCATAAACAGTGCTCCAGAGCGCTTGGCAACGGGCACAACGAAACGTGTGTGCGGGATAGTGACCATTCACGCCTAGTGCTGGCAATGCAGGAGCACTGCCAAAAGGCCAAGGAAGGGGCGTAGCATCCGGCTTGTGTGCAAAGCTTTCAGACTGCCAGAGGACCGCAGCTGTGGTAAGCCCGCTTGCTCATTTGACGTTAGCTGTCGCCTGCAAGAACTTCACCCGCATCTGGTTTATGCTGCTACCTGTTGTTAGGCGACAACAAGGGCACATGTAGCAAATGCTTTTTCCTGTTTCATTTTGCTAGGCCACGCTCTTCTGTGGCTCTTTAGTGCTTGCCAAACTGCTATGTGCATGCTGCTGCTTCCATCTGACAAGGAGCACAACCTTCTGACAGCAGCTTTCAACTTGCCTAAGAAAGAGCTTGGCCATTTAGATGTGCTGCAAACCCGTGTGTGTGTAAGGTGCAGGTGCAAGCTCCTGACAAAGGTGTTCTCCAGGTTCAGTTTCTATCTGCCAGACACATTGGAAATGTTTTCCTCTGGCATTCGCAGCAAGAGTCGCAGATTGCTTAACTGAGGAGCTCTGAGAATGGAACGGCAAGAGGTGTTCCGCTTCCGCCATAAACAGTGCTCCAGAGCGCTTGGCAACGGGCACAACGAAACGTGTGTGCGGGATAGTGACCATTCACACCTAGTGCTGGCAATGCACGAGCACTGCCAAAAGGCCAAGGGAGGCGCTTAGCATCCGGCTTGTGCGCAAAGCTTTCAGACTGCCAGAGGACCGCAGCTATGGTAAACCCGCTTGCTCATTTGACGTTAGCTGTCGCCTGCAAGAACTTCACCCGCATCTGGTTTATGCTGCTACTTGTTGTTAGGCGACAACAAGGGCACATGTAGCAAATGCT
This sequence comes from Poecile atricapillus, assembly GCF_030490865.1. NCBI lineage: Eukaryota > Metazoa > Chordata > Aves > Passeriformes > Paridae > Poecile > Poecile atricapillus. The sequence goes on along the minus strand of NC_081256.1, from coordinate 1,120,104 downwards.
TTTTCCTGTTTCATTTTGCTAGGCCACGCTCTTCTGTGGCTCTTTAGTGCTTGCCAAACTGCTATGTGCATGCTGCTGCTTCCATCTGACAAGGAGCACAACCTTCTGACAGCAGCTTTCAACTTGCCTAAGAAAGAGCTTGGCCATTTAGATGTGCTGCAAATCTGTGTGTGTGTAAGGTGCAGGTGCAAGCTCCTGACAAAGGTGTTCTCCAGGTTCAGTTTCTATCTGCCAGACGCATTGGAAATGTTTTCCTCTGGCATTCGCACCAAGAGTCGTAGATTGCTTAACTGAGGAGCTCTGAGAATGGAACGGCAAGAGGTGTTCCGCTTTCGTCATAAACAGTGCTCCAGAGCGCTTGGCAACGGGCACAACGAAACGTGTGTGCGGGATAGTGACCATTCACACCTAGTGCTGGCAATGCACGAGCACTGCCAAAAGGCCAAGGGAGGCGCTTAGAATCCGGCTTGTGCGCAAAGCTTTCAGACTGCCAGAGGACCGCAGCTATGGTAAACCCGCTTGCTCATTTGACGTTAGCTGTCGCCTGCAAGAACTTCACCCGCATCTGGTTTATGCTGCTACCTGTTGTTAGGCGACAACAAGGGCACATGTAGCAAATGCTTTTTCCTGTTTCATTTTGCTAGGCCACGCTCTTCTGTGGCTCTTTAGTGCTTGCCAAACTGCTATGTGCGTGCTGCTGCTTCCATCTGACAAGGAGCACAACCTTCTGACAGCAGCTTTCAACTTGCCTAAGAAAGAGCTTGGCCATTTAGATGTGCTGCAAACCCGTGTGTGTGTAAGGTGCAGGTGCAAGCTCCTGACAAAGCTTTTCTCCAGGTTCAGTTTCTCCCTGCCAGACACATTGGAAATGTTTTCCTCTGGCATTCGAAGCAAGAGTCGCAGATTGCTTAACTGAGGAGCTCTGAGAATGGAACGGCAAGAGGTGTTCCGCTTTCGTCATAAACAGTGCTCCAGAGCGCTTGGCAACGGGCACAACGAAACGTGTGTGCGGGATAGTGACCATTCACGCCTAGTGCTGGCAATGCAGGAGCACTGCCAAAAGGCCAAGGAAGGGGCGTAGCATCCGGCTTGTGTGCAAAGCTTTCAGACTGCCAGAGGACCGCAGCTGTGGTAAGCCCGCTTGCTCATTTGACGTTAGCTGTCGCCTGCAAGAACTTCACCCGCATCTGGTTTATGCTGCTACCTGTTGTTAGGCGACAACAAGGGCACATGTAGCAAATGCTTTTTCCTGTTTCATTTTGCTAGGCCACGCTCTTCTGTGGCTCTTTAGTGCTTGCCAAACTGCTATGTGCGTGCTGCTGCTTCCATCTGACAAGGAGCACAACCTTCTGACAGCAGCTTTCAACTTGCCTAAGAAAGAGCTTGGCCATTTAGATGTGCTGCAAATCTGTGTGTGTGTAAGGTACAGGTGCAAGCTCCTGACAAAGGTGTTCTCCAGGTTCAGTTTCTATCTGCCAGACACATTGGAAATGTTTTCCTCTGGCATTCGCAGCAAGAGTCGCAGATTGCTTAACTGAGGAGCTCTGAGAATGGAACGGCAAGAGGTGTTCCGCTTCCGCCATAAACAGTGCTCCAGAGCGCTTGGCAACGGGCACAACGAAACGTGTGTGCAGGATAGTGACCATTCACACCTAGTGCTGGCAATGCACGAGCACTGCCAAAAGGCCAAGGGAGGCGCTTAGAATCCGGCTTGTGCGCAAAGCTTTCAGACTGCCAGAGGACCGCAGCTATGGTAAACCCGCTTGCTCATTTGACGTTAGCTGTCGCCTGCAAGAACTTCACCCGCATCTGGTTTATGCTGCTACCTGTTGTTAGGAGACAACAAGGGCACATGTAGCAAATGCTTTTTCCTGTTTCATTTTGCTAGGCCACGCTCTTCTGTGGCTCTTTAGTGCTTGCCAAACTGCTATGTGCGTGCTGCTGCTTCCATCTGACAAGGAGCACAACCTTCTGACAGCAGCTTTCAACTTGCCTAAGAAAGAGCTTGGCCATTTAGATGTGCTGCAAATCTGTGTGTGTGTAAGGTGCAGGTGCAAGCTCCTGACAATGGTGTTCTCCAGGTTCAGTTTCTATCTGCCAGACGCATTGGAAATGTTTTCCTCTGGCATTCGCACCAAGAGTCGTAGATTGCTTAACTGAGGAGCTCTGAGAATGGAACGGCAAGAGGTGTTCCGCTTTCGTCATAAACAGTGCTCCAGAGCGCTTGGCAACGGGCACAACGAAACGTGTGTGCGGGATAGTGACCATTCACGCCTAGTGCTGGCAATGCACGAGCACTGCCAAAAGGCCAAGGAAGGGGCGTAGCATCCGGCTTGTGTGCAAAGCTTTCAGACTGCCAGAGGACCGCAGCTGTGGTAAGCCCGCTTGCTCATTTGACGTTAGCTGTCGCCTGCAAGAACTTCACCCGCATCTGGTTTATGCTGCTACCTGTTGTTAGGCGACAACAAGGGCACATGTAGCAAATGCTTTTTCCTGTTTCATTTTGCTAGGCCACGCTCTTCTGTGGCTCTTTAATGCTTGCCAAACTGCTATGTGCATGCTGCTGCTTCCATCTGACAAGGAGCACAACCTTCTGACAGCAGCTTTCAACTTGCCTAAGGAAGAGCTTGGCCATTTAGATGTGCTGCAAATCTGTGTGTGTGTAAGGTACAGGTGCAAGCTCCTGACAAAGGTGTTCTCCAGGTTCAGTTTCTCCCTGCCAGATGCATTGGAAATGTTTTCCTCTGGCATTCGCAGCAAGAGTCGCAGATTGCTTAACTGAGGAGCTCTGAGAATGGAACGGCAAGAGGTGTTCCGCTTTCGTCATAAACAGTGCTCCAGAGCGCTTGGCAACGGGCACAACGAAACGTGTGTGCGGGATAGTGACCATTCACGCCTAGTGCTGGCAATGCAGGAGCACTGCCAAAAGGCCAAGGAAGGGGCGTAGCATCCGGCTTGTGTGCAAAGCTTTCAGACTGCCAGAGGACCGCAGCTGTGGTAAGCCCGCTTGCTCATTTGACGTTAGCTGTCGCCTGCAAGAACTTCACCCGCATCTGGTTTATGCTGCTACCTGTTGTTAGGCGACAACAAGGGCACATGTAGCAAATGCTTTTTCCTGTTTCATTTTGCTAGGCCACGCTCTTCTGTGGCTCTTTAGTGCTTGCCAAACTGCTATGTGCATGCTGCTGCTTCCATCTGACAAGGAGCACAACCTTCTGACAGCAGCTTTCAACTTGCCTAAGAAAGAGCTTGGCCATTTAGATGTGCTGCAAATCTGTGTGTGTGTAAGGTGCAGGTGCAAGCTCCTGACAATGGTGTTCTCCAGGTTCAGTTTCTATCTGCCAGACGCATTGGAAATGTTTTCCTCTGGCATTCGCACCAAGAGTCGCAGATTGCTTAACTGAGGAGCTCTGAGAATGGAACGGCAAGAGGTGTTCCGCTTTCGTCATAAACAGTGCTCCAGAGCGCTTGGCAACGGGCACAACGAAACGTGTGTGCGGGATAGTGACCATTCACGCCTAGTGCTGGCAATGCACGAGCACTGCCAAAAGGCCAAGGGAGGCGCTTAGAATCCGGCTTGTGCGCAAAGCTTTCAGACTGCCAGAGGACCGCAGCTATGGTAAACCCGCTTGCTCATTTGACGTTAGCTGTCGCCTGCAAGAACTTCACCCGCATCTGGTTTATGCTGCTACCTGTTGTTAGGAGACAACAAGGGCACATGTAGCAAATGCTTTTTCCTGTTTCATTTTGCTATGCCACGCTCTTCTGTGGCTCTTTAGTGCTTGCCAAACTGCTATGTGCGTGCTGCTGCTTCCATCTGACAAGGAGCACAACCTTCTGACAGCAGCTTTCAACTTGCCTAAGAAAGAGCTTGGCCATTTAGATGTGCTGAAAACCCGTGTGTGTGTAAGGTGCAGGTGCAAGCTCCTGACAAAGCTTTTCTCCAGGTTCAGTTTCTATCTGCCAGACACATTGGAAATGTTTTCCTCTGGCATTCGCAGCAAGAGTCGCAGATTGCTTAACTGAGGAGCTCTGAGAATGGAACGGCAAGAGGTGTTCCGCTTTCGTCATAAACAGTGCTCCAGAGCGCTTGGCAACGGGCACAACGAAACGTGTGTGCGGGATAGTGACCATTCACGCCTAGTGCTGGCAATGCACGAGCACTGCCAAAAGGCAAAGGAAGGCGCTTAGCATCCGGCTTGTGCGCAAAGCTTTCAGACTGCCAGAGGACCGCAGCTGTGGTAAGCCCGCTTGCTCATTTGACGTTAGCTGTCGCCTGCAAGAACTTCACCCGCATCTGGTTTATGCTGCTACCTGTTGTTAGGCGACAACAAGGGCACATGTAGCAAATGCTTTTTCCTGTTTCATTTTGCTAGGCCACGCTCTTCTGTGGCTCTTTAGTGCTTACCAAACTGCTATGTGCATGCTGCTGCTTCCATCTGACAAGGAGCACAACCTTCTGACAGCAGCTTTCAACTTGCCTAAGAAAGAGCTTGGCCATTTAGATGTGCTGCAAATCTGTGTGTGTGTAAGGTGCAGGTGCAAGCTCCTGACAATGGTGTTCTCCAGGTTCAGTTTCTATCTGCCAGACACATTGGAAATGTTTTCCTCTGGCATTCGCACCAAGAGTCGTAGATTGCTTAACTGAGGAGCTCTGAGAATGGAACGGCAAGAGGTGTTCCGCTTTCGTCATAAACAGTGCTCCAGAGCGCTTGGCAACGGGCACAACGAAACGTGTGTGCGGGATAGTGACCATTCACGCCTAGTGCTGGCAATGCAGGAGCACTGCCAAAAGGCCAAGGAAGGGGCGTAGCATCCGGCTTGTGTGCAAAGCTTTCAGACTGCCAGAGGACCGCAGCTGTGGTAAGCCCGCTTGCTCATTTGACGTTAGCTGTCGCCTGCAAGAACTTCACCCGCATCTGGTTTATGCTGCTACCTGTTGTTAGGCGACAACAAGGGCACATGTAGCAAATGCTTTTTCCTGTTTCATTTTGCTAGGCCACGCTCTTCTGTGGCTCTTTAGTGCTTGCCAAACTGCTATGTGCATGCTGCTGCTTCCATCTGACAAGGAGCACAACCTTCTGACAGCAGCTTTCAACTTGCCTAAGAAAGAGCTTGGCCATTTAGATGTGCTGCAAACCCGTGTGTGTGTAAGGTGCAGGTGCAAGCTCCTGACAAAGCTTTTCTCCAGGTTCAGTTTCTCCCTGCCAGACACATTGGAAATGTTTTCCTCTGGCATTCGAAGCAAGAGTCGCAGATTGCTTAACTGAGGAGCTCTGAGAATGGAACGGCAAGAGGTGTTCCGCTTTCGTCATAAACAGTGCTCCAGAGCGCTTGGCAACGGGCACAACGAAACGTGTGTGCGGGATAGTGACCATTCACGCCTAGTGCTGGCAATGCACGAGCACTGCCAAAAGGCCAAGGAAGGGGCGTAGCATCCGGCTTGTGTGCAAAGCTTTCAGACTGCCAGAGGACCGCAGCTGTGGTAAGCCCGCTTGCTCATTTGACGTTAGCTGTCGCCTGCAAGAACTTCACCCGCATCTGGTTTATGCTGCTACCTGTTGTTAGGCGACAACAAGGGCACATGTAGCAAATGCTTTTTCCTGTTTCATTTTGCTAGGCCACGCTCTTCTGTGGCTCTTTAGTGCTTGCCAAACTGCTATGTGCGTGCTGCTGCTTCCATCTGACAAGGAGCACAACCTTCTGACAGCAGCTTTCAACTTGCCTAAGAAAGAGCTTGGCCATTTAGATGTGCTGCAAATCTGTGTGTGTGTAAGGTACAGGTGCAAGCTCCTGACAAAGGTGTTCTCCAGGTTCAGTTTCTATCTGCCAGACACATTGGAAATGTTTTCCTCTGGCATTCGCAGCAAGAGTCGCAGATTGCTTAACTGAGGAGCTCTGAGAATGGAACGGCAAGAGGTGTTCCGCTTCCGCCATAAACAGTGCTCCAGAGCGCTTGGCAACGGGCACAACGAAACGTGTGTGCGGGATAGTGACCATTCACACCTAGTGCTGGCAATGCACGAGCACTGCCAAAAGGCCAAGGGAGGCGCTTAGCATCCGGCTTGTGCGCAAAGCTTTCAGACTGCCAGAGGACCGCAGCTATGGTAAACCCGCTTGCTCATTTGACGTTAGCTGTCGCCTGCAAGAACTTCACCCGCATCTGGTTTATGCTGCTACCTGTTGTTAGGAGACAACAAGGGCACATGTAGCAAATGCTTTTTCCTGTTTCATTTTGCTAGGCCACGCTCTTCTGTGGCTCTTTAGTGCTTGCCAAACTGCTATGTGCGTGCTGCTGCTTCCATCTGACAAGGAGCACAACCTTCTGACAGCAGCTTTCAACTTGCCTAAGAAAGAGCTTGGCCATTTAGATGTGCTGCAAATCTGTGTGTGTGTAAGGTGCAGGTGCAAGCTCCTGACAATGGTGTTCTCCAGGTTCAGTTTCTATCTGCCAGACGCATTGGAAATGTTTTCCTCTGGCATTCGCACCAAGAGTCGTAGATTGCTTAACTGAGGAGCTCTGAGAATGGAACGGCAAGAGGTGTTCCGCTTTCGTCATAAACAGTGCTCCAGAGCGCTTGGCAACGGGCACAACGAAACGTGTGTGCGGGATAGTGACCATTCACACCTAGTGCTGGCAATGCACGAGCACTGCCAAAAGGCCAAGGGAGGCGCTTAGAATCCGGCTTGTGCGCAAAGCTTTCAGACTGCCAGAGGACCGCAGCTATGGTAAACCCGCTTGCTCATTTGACGTTAGCTGTCGCCTGCAAGAACTTCACCCGCATCTGGTTTATGCTGCTACCTGTTGTTAGGCGACAACAAGGGCACATGTAGCAAATGCTTTTTCCTGGCCCATTTTGCTATGCCACGCTCTTCTGTGGCTCTTTAGTGCTTGCCAAACTGCTATGTGCGTGCTGCTGCTTCCATCTGACAAGGAGCACAACCTTCTGACAGCAGCTTTCAACTTGCCTAAGAAAGAGCTTGGCCATTTAGATGTGCTGAAAACCCGTGTGTGTGTAAGGTGCAGGTGCAAGCTCCTGACAAAGCTTTTCTCCAGGTTCAGTTTCTATCTGCCAGACACATTGGAAATGTTTTCCTCTGGCATTCGAAGCAAGAGTCGCAGATTGCTTAACTGAGGAGCTCTGAGAATGGAACGGCAAGAGGTGTTCCGCTTTCGTCATAAACAGTGCTCCAGAGCGCTTGGCAACGGGCACAACGAAACGTGTGTGCGGGATAGTGACCATTCACGCCTAGTGCTGGCAATGCAGGAGCACTGCCAAAAGGCCAAGGAATCGGCGTAGCATCCGGCTTGTGTGCAAAGCTTTCAGACTGCCAGAGGACCGCAGCTGTGGTAAGCCCGCTTGCTCATTTGACGTTAGCTGTCGCCTGCAAGAACTTCACCCGCATCTGGTTTATGCTGCTACCTGTTGTTAGGCGACAACAAGGGCACATGTAGCAAATGCTTTTTCCTGGCCCATTTTGCTAGGCCACGCTCTTCTGTGGCTCTTTAATGCTTGCCAAACTGCTATGTGCATGCTGCTGCTTCCATCTGACAAGGAGCACAACCTTCTGACAGCAGCTTTCAACTTGCCTAAGGAAGAGCTTGGCCATTTAGATGTGCTGCAAATCTGTGTGTGTGTAAGGTGCAGGTGCAAGCTCCTGACAATGGTGTTCTCCAGGTTCAGTTTCTATCTGCCAGACGCATTGGAAATGTTTTCCTCTGGCATTCGCACCAAGAGTCGTAGATTGCTTAACTGAGGAGCTCTGAGAATGGAACGGCAAGAGGTGTTCCGCTTTCGTCATAAACAGTGCTCCAGAGCGCTTGGCAACGGGCACAACGAAACGTGTGTGCGGGATAGTGACCATTCACACCTAGTGCTGGCAATGCACGAGCACTGCCAAAAGGCCAAGGGAGGCGCTTAGAATCCGGCTTGTGCGCAAAGCTTTCAGACTGCCAGAGGACCGCAGCTGTGGTAAGCCCGCTTGCTCATTTGACGTTAGCTGTCGCCTGCAAGAACTTCACCCGCATCTGGTTTATGCTGCTACTTGTTGTTAGGCGACAACAAGGGCACATGTAGCAAATGCTTTTTCCTGTTTCATTTTGCTAGGCCACGCTCTTCTGTGGCTCTTTAGTGCTTGCCAAACTGCTATGTGCGTGCTGCTGCTTCCATCTGACAAGGAGCACAACCTTCTGACAGCAGCTTTCAACTTGCCTAAGAAAGAGCTTGGCCATTTAGATGTGCTGCAAACCCGTGTGTGTGTAAGGTGCAGGTGCAAGCTCCTGACAAAGCTTTTCTCCAGGTTCAGTTTCTCCCTGCCAGACACATTGGAAATGTTTTCCTCTGGCATTCGAAGCAAGAGTCGCAGATTGCTTAACTGAGGAGCTCTGAGAATGGAACGGCAAGAGGTGTTCCGCTTTCGTCATAAACAGTGCTCCAGAGCGCTTGGCAACGGGCACAACGAAACGTGTGTGCGGGATAGTGACCATTCACGCCTAGTGCTGGCAATGCAGGAGCACTGCCAAAAGGCCAAGGAAGGGGCGTAGCATCCGGCTTGTGTGCAAAGCTTTCAGACTGCCAGAGGACCGCAGCTGTGGTAAGCCCGCTTGCTCATTTGACATTAGCTGTCGCCTGCAAGAACTTCACCCGCATCTGGTTTATGCTGCTACCTGTTGTTAGGCGACAACAAGGGCACATGTAGCAAATGCTTTTTCCTGTTTCATTTTGCTAGGCCACGCTCTTCTGTGGCTCTTTAGTGCTTGCCAAACTGCTATGTGCGTGCTGCTGCTTCCATCTGACAAGGAGCACAACCTTCTGACAGCAGCTTTCAACTTGCCTAAGAAAGAGCTTGGCCATTTAGATGTGCTGCAAATCTGTGTGTGTGTAAGGTACAGGTGCAAGCTCCTGACAAAGGTGTTCTCCAGGTTCAGTTTCTATCTGCCAGACACATTGGAAATGTTTTCCTCTGGCATTCGCAGCAAGAGTCGCAGATTGCTTAACTGAGGAGCTCTGAGAATGGAACGGCAAGAGGTGTTCCGCTTCCGCCATAAACAGTGCTCCAGAGCGCTTGGCAACGGGCACAACGAAACGTGTGTGCGGGATAGTGACCATTCACACCTAGTGCTGGCAATGCACGAGCACTGCCAAAAGGCCAAGGGAGGCGCTTAGCATCCGGCTTGTGCGCAAAGCTTTCAGACTGCCAGAGGACCGCAGCTATGGTAAACCCGCTTGCTCATTTGACGTTAGCTGTCGCCTGCAAGAACTTCACCCGCATCTGGTTTATGCTGCTACCTGTTGTTAGGAGACAACAAGGGCACATGTAGCAAATGCTTTTTCCTGTTTCATTTTGCTAGGCCACGCTCTTCTGTGGCTCTTTAGTGCTTGCCAAACTGCTATGTGCGTGCTGCTGCTTCCATCTGACAAGGAGCACAACCTTCTGACAGCAGCTTTCAACTTGCCTAAGAAAGAGCTTGGCCATTTAGATGTGCTGCAAATCTGTGTGTGTGTAAGGTGCAGGTGCAAGCTCCTGACAATGGTGTTCTCCAGGTTCAGTTTCTATCTGCCAGACGCATTGGAAATGTTTTCCTCTGGCATTCGCACCAAGAGTCGTAGATTGCTTAACTGAGGAGCTCTGAGAATGGAACGGCAAGAGGTGTTCCGCTTTCGTCATAAACAGTGCTCCAGAGCGCTTGGCAACGGGCACAACGAAACGTGTGTGCGGGATAGTGACCATTCACACCTAGTGCTGGCAATGCACGAGCACTGCCAAAAGGCCAAGGGAGGCGCTTAGAATCCGGCTTGTGCGCAAAGCTTTCAGACTGCCAGAGGACCGCAGCTATGGTAAACCCGCTTGCTCATTTGACGTTAGCTGTCGCCTGCAAGAACTTCACCCGCATCTGGTTTATGCTGCTACCTGTTGTTAGGCGACAACAAGGGCACATGTAGCAAATGCTTTTTCCTGGCCCATTTTGCTATGCCACGCTCTTCTGTGGCTCTTTAGTGCTTGCCAAACTGCTATGTGCGTGCTGCTGCTTCCATCTGACAAGGAGCACAACCTTCTGACAGCAGCTTTCAACTTGCCTAAGAAAGAGCTTGGCCATTTAGATGTGCTGAAAACCCGTGTGTGTGTAAGGTGCAGGTGCAAGCTCCTGACAAAGCTTTTCTCCAGGTTCAGTTTCTATCTGCCAGACACATTGGAAATGTTTTCCTCTGGCATTCGAAGCAAGAGTCGCAGATTGCTTAACTGAGGAGCTCTGAGAATGGAACGGCAAGAGGTGTTCCGCTTTCGTCATAAACAGTGCTCCAGAGCGCTTGGCAACGGGCACAACGAAACGTGTGTGCGGGATAGTGACCATTCACGCCTAGTGCTGGCAATGCAGGAGCACTGCCAAAAGGCCAAGGAATCGGCGTAGCATCCGGCTTGTGTGCAAAGCTTTCAGACTGCCAGAGGACCGCAGCTGTGGTAAGCCCGCTTGCTCATTTGACGTTAGCTGTCGCCTGCAAGAACTTCACCCGCATCTGGTTTATGCTGCTACCTGTTGTTAGGCGACAACAAGGGCACATGTAGCAAATGCTTTTTCCTGGCCCATTTTGCTAGGCCACGCTCTTCTGTGGCTCTTTAATGCTTGCCAAACTGCTATGTGCATGCTGCTGCTTCCATCTGACAAGGAGCACAACCTTCTGACAGCAGCTTTCAACTTGCCTAAGGAAGAGCTTGGCCATTTAGATGTGCTGCAAATCTGTGTGTGTGTAAGGTGCAGGTGCAAGCTCCTGACAATGGTGTTCTCCAGGTTCAGTTTCTATCTGCCAGACGCATTGGAAATGTTTTCCTCTGGCATTCGCACCAAGAGTCGTAGATTGCTTAACTGAGGAGCTCTGAGAATGGAACGGCAAGAGGTGTTCCGCTTTCGTCATAAACAGTGCTCCAGAGCGCTTGGCAACGGGCACAACGAAACGTGTGTGCGGGATAGTGACCATTCACACCTAGTGCTGGCAATGCACGAGCACTGCCAAAAGGCCAAGGGAGGCGCTTAGAATCCGGCTTGTGCGCAAAGCTTTCAGACTGCCAGAGGACCGCAGCTGTGGTAAGCCCGCTTGCTCATTTGACGTTAGCTGTCGCCTGCAAGAACTTCACCCGCATCTGGTTTATGCTGCTACTTGTTGTTAGGCGACAACAAGGGCACATGTAGCAAATGCTTTTTCCTGTTTCATTTTGCTAGGCCACGCTCTTCTGTGGCTCTTTAGTGCTTGCCAAACTGCTATGTGCGTGCTGCTGCTTCCATCTGACAAGGAGCACAACCTTCTGACAGCAGCTTTCAACTTGCCTAAGAAAGAGCTTGGCCATTTAGATGTGCTGCAAATCTGTGTGTGTGTAAGGTACAGGTGCAAGCTCCTGACAAAGGTGTTCTCCAGGTTCAGTTTCTCCCTGCCAGACGCATTGGAAATGTTTTCCTCTGGCATTCGCAGCAAGAGTCGCAGATTGCTTAACTGAGGAGCTCTGAGAATGGAATGGCAAGAGGTGTTCCGCTTTCGTCATAAACAGTGCTCCAGAGCGCTTGGCAACGGGCACAACGAAAACGTGTGTGCGGGATAGTGACCATTCACGCCTAGTGCTGGCAATGCACGAGCACTGCCAAAAGGCCAAGGGAGGCGCTTAGCATCCGGCTTGTGCGCAAAGCTTTCAGACTGCCAGAGGACCGCAGCTATGGTAAACCCGCTTGCTCATTTGACGTTAGCTGTCGCCTGCAAGAACTTCACCCGCATCTGGTTTATGCTGCTACCTGTTGTTAGGCGACAACAAGGGCACATGTAGCAAATGCTTTTTCCTGTTTCATTTTGCTAGGCCACGCTCTTCTGTGGCTCTTTAGTGCTTGCCAAACTGCTATGTGCGTGCTGCTGCTTCCATCTGACAAGGAGCACAACCTTCTGACAGCAGCTTTCAACTTGCCTAAGAAAGAGCTTGGCCATTTAGATGTGCTGCAAATCTGTGTGTGTGTAAGGTACAGGTGCAAGCTCCTGACAAAGGTGTTCTCCAGGTTCAGTTTCTCCCTGCCAGACACATTGGAAATGTTTTCCTCTGGCATTCGCAGCAAGAGTCGCAGATTGCTTAACTGAGGAGCTCTGAGAATGGAACGGCAAGAGGTGTTCCGCTTTCGTCATAAACAGTGCTCCAGAGCGCTTGGCAACGGGCACAACGAAACGTGTGTGCGGGATAGTGACCATTCACACCTAGTGCTGGCAATGCACGAGCACTGCCAAAAGGCCAAGGGAGGCGCTTAGAATCCGGCTTGTGCGCAAAGCTTTCAGACTGCCAGAGGACCGCAGCTATGGTAAACCCGCTTGCTCATTTGACGTTAGCTGTCGCCTGCAAGAACTTCACCCGCATCTGGTTTATGCTGCTACCTGTTGTTAGGCGACAACAAGGGCACATGTAGCAAATGCTTTTTCCTGTTTCATTTTGCTAGGCCACGCTCTTCTGTGGCTCTTTAGTGCTTGCCAAACTGCTATGTGCGTGCTGCTGCTTCCATCTGACAAGGAGCACAACCTTCTGACAGCAGCTTTCAACTTGCCTAAGGAAGAGCTTGGCCATTTAGATGTGCTGCAAATCTGTGTGTGTGTAAGGTGCAGGTGCAAGCTCCTGACAATGGTGTTCTCCAGGTTCAGTTTCTATCTGCCAGACGCATTGGAAATGTTTTCCTCTGGCATTCGCAGCAAGAGTCGCAGATTGCTTAACTGAGGAGCTCTGAGAATGGAACGGCAAGAGGTGTTCCGCTTTCGTCATAAACAGTGCTCCAGAGCGCTTGGCAACGGGCACAACGAAACGTGTGTGCGGGATAGTGACCATTCACACCTAGTGCTGGCAATGCACGAGCACTGCCAAAAGGCCAAGGGAGGCGCTTAGAATCCGGCTTGTGCGCAAAGCTTTCAGACTGCCAGAGGACCGCAGCTGTGGTAAGCCCGCTTGCTCATTTGACGTTAGCTGTCGCCTGCAAGAACTTCACCCGCATCTGGTTTATGCTGCTACCTGTTGTTAGGCGACAACAAGGGCACATGTAGCAAATGCTTTTTCCTGTTTCATTTTGCTAGGCCACGCTCTTCTGTGGCTCTTTAGTGCTTGCCAAACTGCTATGTGCGTGCTGCTGCTTCCATCTGACAAGGAGCACAACCTTCTGACAGCAGCTTTCAACTTGCCTAAGAAAGAGCTTGGCCATTTAGATGTGCTGCAAATCTGTGTGTGTGTAAGGTACAGGTGCAAGCTCCTGACAAAGGTGTTCTCCAGGTTCAGTTTCTCCCTGCCAGACGCATTGGAAATGTTTTCCTCTGGCATTCGCAGCAAGAGTCGCAGATTGCTTAACTGAGGAGCTCTGAGAATGGAACGGCAAGAGGTGTTCCGCTTTCGTCATAAACAGTGCTCCAGAGCGCTTGGCAACGGGCACAACGAAAACGTGTGTGCGGGATAGTGACCATTCACGCCTAGTGCTGGCAATGCACGAGCACTGCCAAAAGGCCAAGGGAGGCGCTTAGCATGCGGCTTGTGCGCAAAGCTTTCAGACTGCAAGAGGACCGCAGCTATGGTAAACCCGCTTGCTCATTTGACGTTAGCTGTCGCCTGCAAGAACTTCACCCGCATCTGGTTTATGCTGCTACCTGTTGTTAGGAGACAACAAGGGCACATGTAGCAAATGCTTTTTCCTGTTTCATTTTGCTAGGCCACGCTCTTCTGTGGCTCTTTAGTGCTTGCCAAACTGCTATGTGCGTGCTGCTGCTTCCATCTGACAAGGAGCACAACCTTCTGACAGCAGCTTTCAACTTGCCTAAGAAAGAGCTTGGCCATTTAGATGTGCTGAAAACCCGTGTGTGTGTAAGGTGCAGGTGCAAGCTCCTGACAAAGCTTTTCTCCAGGTTCAGTTTCTCCCTGCCAGACACATTGGAAATGTTTTCCTCTGGCATTCGAAGCAAGAGTCGCAGATTGCTTAACTGAGGAGCTCTGAGAATGGAACGGCAAGAGGTGTTCCGCTTTCGTCATAAACAGTGCTCCAGAGCGCTTGGCAACGGGCACAACGAAACGTGTGTGCGGGATAGTGACCATTCACGCCTAGTGCTGGCAATGCAGGAGCACTGCCAAAAGGCCAAGGAAGGGGCGTAGCATCCGGCTTGTGTGCAAAGCTTTCAGACTGCCAGAGGACCGCAGCTGTGGTAAGCCCGCTTGCTCATTTGACGTTAGCTGTCGCCTGCAAGAACTTCACCCGCATCTGGTTTATGCTGCTACCTGTTGTTAGGCGACAACAAGGGCACATGTAGCAAATGCTTTTTCCTGTTTCATTTTGCTAGGCCACGCTCTTCTGTGGCTCTTTAGTGCTTGCCAAACTGCTATGTGCGTGCTGCTGCTTCCATCTGACAAGGAGCACAACCTTCTGACAGCAGCTTTCAACTTGCCTAAGAAAGAGCTTGGCCATTTAGATGTGCTGCAAATCTGTGTGTGTGTAAGGTACAGGTGCAAGCTCCTGACAAAGGTGTTCTCCAGGTTCAGTTTCTATCTGCCAGACACATTGGAAATGTTTTCCTCTGGCATTCGCAGCAAGAGTCGCAGATTGCTTAACTGAGGAGCTCTGAGAATGGAACGGCAAGAGGTGTTCCGCTTTCGTCATAAACAGTGCTCCAGAGCGCTTGGCAACGGGCACAACGAAAACGTGTGTGCGGGATAGTGACCATTCACGCCTAGTGCTGGCAATGCACGAGCACTGCCAAAAGGCCAAGGGAGGCGCTTAGCATCCGGCTTGTGCGCAAAGCTTTCAGACTGCCAGAGGACCGCAGCTATGGTAAACCCGCTTGCTCATTTGACGTTAGCTGTCGCCTGCAAGAACTTCACCCGCATCTGGTTTATGCTGCTACCTGTTGTTAGGAGACAACAAGGGCACATGTAGCAAATGCTTTTTCCTGTTTCATTTTGCTAGGCCACGCTCTTCTGTGGCTCTTTAGTGCTTGCCAAACTGCTATGTGCGTGCTGCTGCTTCCATCTGACAAGGAGCACAACCTTCTGACAGCAGCTTTCAACTTGCCTAAGAAAGAGCTTGGCCATTTAGATGTGCTGCAAATCTGTGTGTGTGTAAGGTGCAGGTGCAAGCTCCTGACAATGGTGTTCTCCAGGTTCAGTTTCTATCTGCCAGACGCATTGGAAATGTTTTCCTCTGGCATTCGCACCAAGAGTCGTAGATTGCTTAACTGAGGAGCTCTGAGAATGGAACGGCAAGAGGTGTTCCGCTTTCGTCATAAACAGTGCTCCAGAGCGCTTGGCAACGGGCACAACGAAACGTGTGTGCGGGATAGTGACCATTCACGCCTAGTGCTGGCAATGCAGGAGCACTGCCAAAAGGCCAAGGAAGGGGCGTAGCATCCGGCTTGTGCGCAAAGCTTTCAGACTGCCAGAGGACCGCAGCTGTGGTAAGCCCGCTTGCTCATTTGACGTTAGCTGTCGCCTGCAAGAACTTCACCCGCATCTGGTTTATGCTGCTACCTGTTGTTAGGCGACAACAAGGGCACATGTAGCAAATGCTTTTTCCTGTTTCATTTTGCTAGGCCACGCTCTTCTGTGGCTCTTTAGTGCTTGCCAAACTGCTATGTGCGTGCTGCTGCTTCCATCTGACAAGGAGCACAACCTTCTGACAGCAGCTTTCAACTTGCCTAAGAAAGAGCTTGGCCATTTAGATGTGCTGCAAATCTGTGTGTGTGTAAGGTACAGGTGCAAGCTCCTGACAAAGGTGTTCTCCAGGTTCAGTTTCTCCCTGCCAGACACATTGGAAATGTTTTCCTCTGGCATTCGCAGCAAGAGTCGCAGATTGCTTAACTGAGGAGCTCTGAGAATGGAACGGCAAGAGGTGTTCCGCTTTCGTCATAAACAGTGCTCCAGAGCGCTTGGCAACGGGCACAACGAAACGTGTGTGCGGGATAGTGACCATTCACACCTAGTGCTGGCAATGCACGAGCACTGCCAAAAGGCCAAGGGAGGCGCTTAGCATGCGGCTTGTGCGCAAAGCTTTCAGACTGCCAGAGGACCGCAGCTATGGTAAACCCGCTTGCTCATTTGACGTTAGCTGTCGCCTGCAAGAACTTCACCCGCATCTGGTTTATGCTGCTACCTGTTGTTAGGCGACAACAAGGGCACATGTAGCAAATGCTTTTTCCTGTTTCATTTTGCTAGGCCACGCTCTTCTGTGGCTCTTTAGTGCTTGCCAAACTGCTATGTGCGTGCTGCTGCTTCCATCTGACAAGGAGCACAACCTTCTGACAGCAGCTTTCAACTTGCCTAAGGAAGAGCTTGGCCATTTAGATGTGCTGCAAATCTGTGTGTGTTTAAGGTGCAGGTGCAAGCTCCTGACAATGGTGTTCTCCAGGTTCAGTTTCTATCTGCCAGACGCATTGGAAATGTTTTCCTCTGGCATTCGCAGCAAGAGTCGCAGATTGCTTAACTGAGGAGCTCTGAGAATGGAACGGCAAGAGGTGTTCCGCTTTCGTCATAAACAGTGCTCCAGAGCGCTTGGCAACGGGCACAACGAAACGTGTGTGCGGGATAGTGACCATTCACACCTAGTGCTGGCAATGCACGAGCACTGCCAAAAGGCCAAGGGAGGCGCTTAGAATCCGGCTTGTGCGCAAAGCTTTCAGACTGCCAGAGGACCGCAGCTATGGTAAACCCGCTTGCTCATTTGACGTTAGCTGTCGCCTGCAAGAACTTCACCCGCATCTGGTTTATGCTGCTACTTGTTGTTAGGCGACAACAAGGGCACATGTAGCAAATGCTTTTTCCTGTTTCATTTTGCTAGGCCACGCTCTTCTGTGGCTCTTTAGTGCTTGCCAAACTGCTATGTGCGTGCTGCTGCTTCCATCTGACAAGGAGCACAACCTTCTGACAGCAGCTTTCAACTTGCCTAAGAAAGAGCTTGGCCATTTAGATGTGCTGAAAACCCGTGTGTGTGTAAGGTGCAAGTGCAAGCTCCTGACAAAGCTTTTCTCCAGGTTCAGTTTCTCCCTGCCAGACACATTGGAAATGTTTTCCTCTGGCATTCGAAGCAAGAGTCGCAGATTGCTTAACTGAGGAGCTCTGAGAATGGAACGGCAAGAGGTGTTCCGCTTTCGTCATAAACAGTGCTCCAGAGCGCTTGGCAACGGGCACAACGAAACGTGTGTGCGGGATAGTGACCATTCACGCCTAGTGCTGGCAATGCACGAGCACTGCCAAAAGGCCAAGGAAGGGGCGTAGCATCCGGCTTGTGTGCAAAGCTTTCAGACTGCCAGAGGACCGCAGCTGTGGTAAGCCCGCTTGCTCATTTGACGTTAGCTGTCGCCTGCAAGAACTTCACCCGCATCTGGTTTATGCTGCTACCTGTTGTTAGGCGACAACAAGGGCACATGTAGCAAATGCTTTTTCCTGTTTCATTTTGCTAGGCCACGCTCTTCTGTGGCTCTTTAGTGCTTGCCAAACTGCTATGTGCGTGCTGCTGCTTCCATCTGACAAGGAGCACAACCTTCTGACAGCAGCTTTCAACTTGCCTAAGAAAGAGCTTGGCCATTTAGATGTGCTGCAAATCTGTGTGTGTGTAAGGTACAGGTGCAAGCTCCTGACAAAGGTGTTCTCCAGGTTCAGTTTCTCCCTGCCAGACGCATTGGAAATGTTTTCCTCTGGCATTCGCAGCAAGAGTCGCAGATTGCTTAACTGAGGAGCTCTGAGAATGGAACGGCAAGAGGTGTTCCGCTTTCGTCATAAACAGTGCTCCAGAGCGCTTGGCAACGGGCACAACGAAAACGTGTGTGCGGGATAGTGACCATTCACGCCTAGTGCTGGCAATGCACGAGCACTGCCAAAAGGCCAAGGGAGGCGCTTAGCATCCGGCTTGTGCGCAAAGCTTTCAGACTGCCAGAGGACCGCAGCTATGGTAAACCCGCTTGCTCATTTGACGTTAGCTGTCGCCTGCAAGAACTTCACCCGCATCTGGTTTATGCTGCTACCTGTTGTTAGGAGACAACAAGGGCACATGTAGCAAATGCTTTTTCCTGTTTCATTTTGCTAGGCCACGCTCTTCTGTGGCTCTTTAGTGCTTGCCAAACTGCTATGTGCGTGCTGCTGCTTCCATCTGACAAGGAGCACAACCTTCTGACAGCAGCTTTCAACTTGCCTAAGAAAGAGCTTGGCCATTTAGATGTGCTGCAAATCTGTGTGTGTGTAAGGTGCAGGTGCAAGCTCCTGACAATGGTGTTCTCCAGGTTCAGTTTCTATCTGCCAGACGCATTGGAAATGTTTTCCTCTGGCATTCGCACCAAGAGTCGTAGATTGCTTAACTGAGGAGCTCTGAGAATGGAACGGCAAGAGGTGTTCCGCTTTCGTCATAAACAGTGCTCCAGAGCGCTTGGCAACGGGCACAACGAAACGTGTGTGCGGGATAGTGACCATTCACACCTAGTGCTGGCAATGCACGAGCACTGCCAAAAGGCCAAGGGAGGCGCTTAGAATCCGGCTTGTGCGCAAAGCTTTCAGACTGCCAGAGGACCGCAGCTATGGTAAACCCGCTTGCTCATTTGACGTTAGCTGTCGCCTGCAAGAACTTCACCCGCATCTGGTTTATGCTGCTACCTGTTGTTAGGCGACAACAAGGGCACATGTAGCAAATGCTTTTTCCTGGCCCATTTTGCTATGCCACGCTCTTCTGTGGCTCTTTAGTGCTTGCCAAACTGCTATGTGCGTGCTGCTGCTTCCATCTGACAAGGAGCACAACCTTCTGACAGCAGCTTTCAACTTGCCTAAGAAAGAGCTTGGCCATTTAGATGTGCTGAAAACCCGTGTGTGTGTAAGGTGCAGGTGCAAGCTCCTGACAAAGCTTTTCTCCAGGTTCAGTTTCTATCTGCCAGACACATTGGAAATGTTTTCCTCTGGCATTCGAAGCAAGAGTCGCAGATTGCTTAACTGAGGAGCTCTGAGAATGGAACGGCAAGAGGTGTTCCGCTTTCGTCATAAACAGTGCTCCAGAGCGCTTGGCAACGGGCACAACGAAACGTGTGTGCGGGATAGTGACCATTCACGCCTAGTGCTGGCAATGCAGGAGCACTGCCAAAAGGCCAAGGAATCGGCGTAGCATCCGGCTTGTGTGCAAAGCTTTCAGACTGCCAGAGGACCGCAGCTGTGGTAAGCCCGCTTGCTCATTTGACGTTAGCTGTCGCCTGCAAGAACTTCACCCGCATCTGGTTTATGCTGCTACCTGTTGTTAGGCGACAACAAGGGCACATGTAGCAAATGCTTTTTCCTGGCCCATTTTGCTAGGCCACGCTCTTCTGTGGCTCTTTAATGCTTGCCAAACTGCTATGTGCATGCTGCTGCTTCCATCTGACAAGGAGCACAACCTTCTGACAGCAGCTTTCAACTTGCCTAAGGAAGAGCTTGGCCATTTAGATGTGCTGCAAATCTGTGTGTGTGTAAGGTGCAGGTGCAAGCTCCTGACAATGGTGTTCTCCAGGTTCAGTTTCTATCTGCCAGACGCATTGGAAATGTTTTCCTCTGGCATTCGCACCAAGAGTCGTAGATTGCTTAACTGAGGAGCTCTGAGAATGGAACGGCAAGAGGTGTTCCGCTTTCGTCATAAACAGTGCTCCAGAGCGCTTGGCAACGGGCACAACGAAACGTGTGTGCGGGATAGTGACCATTCACACCTAGTGCTGGCAATGCACGAGCACTGCCAAAAGGCCAAGGGAGGCGCTTAGAATCCGGCTTGTGCGCAAAGCTTTCAGACTGCCAGAGGACCGCAGCTGTGGTAAGCCCGCTTGCTCATTTGACGTTAGCTGTCGCCTGCAAGAACTTCACCCGCATCTGGTTTATGCTGCTACTTGTTGTTAGGCGACAACAAGGGCACATGTAGCAAATGCTTTTTCCTGTTTCATTTTGCTAGGCCACGCTCTTCTGTGGCTCTTTAGTGCTTGCCAAACTGCTATGTGCGTGCTGCTGCTTCCATCTGACAAGGAGCACAACCTTCTGACAGCAGCTTTCAACTTGCCTAAGAAAGAGCTTGGCCATTTAGATGTGCTGCAAATCTGTGTGTGTGTAAGGTACAGGTGCAAGCTCCTGACAAAGGTGTTCTCCAGGTTCAGTTTCTCCCTGCCAGACGCATTGGAAATGTTTTCCTCTGGCATTCGCAGCAAGAGTCGCAGATTGCTTAACTGAGGAGCTCTGAGAATGGAATGGCAAGAGGTGTTCCGCTTTCGTCATAAACAGTGCTCCAGAGCGCTTGGCAACGGGCACAACGAAAACGTGTGTGCGGGATAGTGACCATTCACGCCTAGTGCTGGCAATGCACGAGCACTGCCAAAAGGCCAAGGGAGGCGCTTAGCATCCGGCTTGTGCGCAAAGCTTTCAGACTGCCAGAGGACCGCAGCTATGGTAAACCCGCTTGCTCATTTGACGTTAGCTGTCGCCTGCAAGAACTTCACCCGCATCTGGTTTATGCTGCTACCTGTTGTTAGGCGACAACAAGGGCACATGTAGCAAATGCTTTTTCCTGTTTCATTTTGCTAGGCCACGCTCTTCTGTGGCTCTTTAGTGCTTGCCAAACTGCTATGTGCGTGCTGCTGCTTCCATCTGACAAGGAGCACAACCTTCTGACAGCAGCTTTCAACTTGCCTAAGAAAGAGCTTGGCCATTTAGATGTGCTGCAAATCTGTGTGTGTGTAAGGTACAGGTGCAAGCTCCTGACAAAGGTGTTCTCCAGGTTCAGTTTCTCCCTGCCAGACACATTGGAAATGTTTTCCTCTGGCATTCGCAGCAAGAGTCGCAGATTGCTTAACTGAGGAGCTCTGAGAATGGAACGGCAAGAGGTGTTCCGCTTTCGTCATAAACAGTGCTCCAGAGCGCTTGGCAACGGGCACAACGAAACGTGTGTGCGGGATAGTGACCATTCACACCTAGTGCTGGCAATGCACGAGCACTGCCAAAAGGCCAAGGGAGGCGCTTAGAATCCGGCTTGTGCGCAAAGCTTTCAGACTGCCAGAGGACCGCAGCTGTGGTAAACCCGCTTGCTCATTTGACGTTAGCTGTCGCCTGCAAGAACTTCACCCGCATCTGGTTTATGCTGCTACCTGTTGTTAGGAGACAACAAGGGCACATGTAGCAAATGCTTTTTCCTGTTTCATTTTGCTAGGCCACGCTCTTCTGTGGCTCTTTAGTGCTTGCCAAACTGCTATGTGCGTGCTGCTGCTTCCATCTGACAAGGAGCACAACCTTCTGACAGCAGCTTTCAACTTGCCTAAGGAAGAGCTTGGCCATTTAGATGTGCTGCAAATCTGTGTGTGTGTAAGGTGCAGGTGCAAGCTCCTGACAATGGTGTTCTCCAGGTTCAGTTTCTATCTGCCAGACGCATTGGAAATGTTTTCCTCTGGCATTCGCACCAAGAGTCGTAGATTGCTTAACTGAGGAGCTCTGAGAATGGAACGGCAAGAGGTGTTCCGCTTTCGTCATAAACAGTGCTCCAGAGCGCTTGGCAACGGGCACAACGAAACGTGTGTGCGGGATAGTGACCATTCACACCTAGTGCTGGCAATGCACGAGCCCTGCCAAAAGGCCAAGGGAGGCGCTTAGAATCCGGCTTGTGCGCAAAGCTTTCAGACTGCCAGAGGACCGCAGCTATGGTATACCCGCTTGCTCATTTGACGTTAGCTGCCGCCTGCAAGAACTTCACCCGCATCTGGTTTATGCTGCTACTTGTTGTTAGGCGACAACAAGGGCACATGTAGCAAATGCTTTTTCCTGTTTCATTTTGCTAGGCCACGCTCTTCTGTGGCTCTTTAGTGCTTGCCAGACTGCTATGTGCGTGCTGCTGCTTCCATCTGACAAGGAGCACAACCTTCTGACAGCAGCTTTCAACTTGCCTAAGAAAGAGCTTGGCCATTTAGATGTGCTGAAAACCCGTGTGTGTGTAAGGTGCAGGTGCAAGCTCCTGACAAAGCTTTTCTCCAGGTTCAGTTTCTCCCTGCCAGACACATTGGAAATGTTTTCCTCTGGCATTCGAAGCAAGAGTCGCAGATTGCTTAACTGAGGAGCTCTGAGAATGGAACGGCAAGAGGTGTTCCGCTTTCGTCATAAACAGTGCTCCAGAGCGCTTGGAAACGGGCACAACGAAACGTGTGTGCGGGATAGTGACCATTCACGCCTAGTGCTGGCAATGCAGGAGCACTGCCAAAAGGCCAAGGAAGGGGCGTAGCATCCGGCTTGTGTGCAAAGCTTTCAGACTGCCAGAGGACCGCAGCTGTGGTAAGCCCGCTTGCTCATTTGACGTTAGCTGTCGCCTGCAAGAACTTCACCCGCATCTGGTTTATGCTGCTACCTGTTGTTAGGCGACAACAAGGGCACATGTAGCAAATGCTTTTTCCTGGCCCATTTTGCTAGGCCACGCTCTTCTGTGGCTCTTTAATGCTTGCCAAACTGCTATGTGCGTGCTGCTGCTTCCATCTGACAAGGAGCACAACCTTCTGACAGCAGCTTTCAACTTGCCTAAGGAAGAGCTTGGCCATTTAGATGTGCTGCAAATCTGTGTGTGTGTAAGGTACAGGTGCAAGCTCCTGACAAAGGTGTTCTCCAGGTTCAGTTTCTCCCTGCCAGATGCATTGGAAATGTTTTCCTCTGGCATTCGCAGCAAGAGTCGCAGATTGCTTAACTGAGGAGCTCTGAGAATGGAACGGCAAGAGGTGTTCCGCTTTCGTCATAAACAGTGCTCCAGAGCGCTTGGCAACGGGCACAACGAAACGTGTGTGCGGGATAGTGACCATTCACGCCTAGTGCTGGCAATGCACGAGCACTGCCAAAAGGCCAAGGGAGGCGCTTAGCATCCGGCTTGTGGGCAAAGCTTTCAGACTGCC
This sequence comes from Poecile atricapillus, assembly GCF_030490865.1. Lineage (NCBI taxonomy): Eukaryota > Metazoa > Chordata > Aves > Passeriformes > Paridae > Poecile > Poecile atricapillus. The sequence goes on along the minus strand of NC_081256.1, from coordinate 1,097,215 downwards.
AGAGGACCGCAGCTATGGTAAACCCGCTTGCTCATTTGACGTTAGCTGTCGCCTGCAAGAACTTCACCCGCATCTGGTTTATGCTGCTACCTGTTGTTAGGCGACAACAAGGGCACATGTAGCAAATGCTTTTTCCTGTTTCATTTTGCTAGGCCACGCTCTTCTGTGGCTCTTTAGTGCTTGCCAAACTGCTATGTGCGTGCTGCTGCTTCCATCTGACAAGGAGCACAACCTTCTGACAGCAGCTTTCAACTTGCCTAAGAAAGAGCTTGGCCATTTAGATGTGCTGCAAATCTGTGTGTGTGTAAGGTGCAGGTGCAAGCTCCTGACAATGGTGTTCTCCAGGTTCAGTTTCTATCTGCCAGACGCATTGGAAATGTTTTCCTCTGGCATTCGCACCAAGAGTCGTAGATTGCTTAACTGAGGAGCTCTGAGAATGGAACGGCAAGAGGTGTTCCGCTTTCGTCATAAACAGTGCTCCAGAGCGCTTGGCAACGGGCACAACGAAATGTGTGTGCGGGATAGTGACCATTCACGCCTAGTGCTGGCAATGCAGGAGCACTGCCAAAAGGCCAAGGAAGGGGCGTAGCATCCGGCTTGTGTGCAAAGCTTTCAGACTGCCAGAGGACCGCAGCTGTGGTAAGCCCGCTTGCTCATTTGACGTTAGCTGTCGCCTGCAAGAACTTCACCCGCATCTGGTTTATGCTGCTACCTGTTGTTAGGCGACAACAAGGGCACATGTAGCAAATGCTTTTTCCTGTTTCATTTTGCTAGGCCACGCTCTTCTGTGGCTCTTTAGTGCTTGCCAAACTGCTATGTGCATGCTGCTGCTTCCATCTGACAAGGAGCACAACCTTCTGACAGCAGCTTTCAACTTGCCTAAGAAAGAGCTTGGCCATTTAGATGTGCTGCAAACCCGTGTGTGTGTAAGGTGCAGGTGCAAGCTCCTGACAATGGTGTTCTCCAGGTTCAGTTTCTATCTGCCAGACGCATTGGAAATGTTTTCCTCTGGCATTCGCAGCAAGAGTCGCAGATTGCTTAACTGAGGCGCTCTGAGAATGGAACGGCAAGAGGTGTTCCGCTTTCGTCATAAACAGTGCTCCAGAGCGCTTGGCAACGGGCACAACGAAACGTGTGTGCGGGATAGTGACCATTCACGCCTAGTGCTGGCAATGCACGAGCACTGCCAAAAGGCCAAGGGAGGCGCTTAGAATCCGGCTTGTGCGCAAAGCTTTCAGACTGCCAGAGGACCGCAGCTATGGTATACCCGCTTGCTCATTTGACGTTAGCTGCCGCCTGCAAGAACTTCACCCGCATCTGGTTTATGCTGCTACTTGTTGTTAGGCGACAACAAGGGCACATGTAGCAAATGCTTTTTCCTGTTTCATTTTGCTAGGCCACGCTCTTCTGTGGCTCTTTAGTGCTTGCCAGACTGCTATGTGCGTGCTGCTGCTTCCATCTGACAAGGAGCACAACCTTCTGACAGCAGCTTTCAACTTGCCTAAGAAAGAGCTTGGCCATTTAGATGTGCTGCAAATCTGTGTGTGTGTAAGGTACAGGTGCAAGCTCCTGACAAAGGTGTTCTCCAGGTTCAGTTTCTCCCTGCCAGATGCATTGGAAATGTTTTCCTCTGGCATTCGCAGCAAGAGTCGCAGATTGCTTAACTGAGGAGCTCTGAGAATGGAACGGCAAGAGGTGTTCCGCTTTCGTCATAAACAGTGCTCCAGAGCGCTTGGCAACGGGCACAACGAAACGTGTGTGCGGGATAGTGACCATTCACGCCTAGTGCTGGCAATGCACGAGCACTGCCAAAAGGCCAAGGGAGGCGCTTAGCATCCGGCTTGTGGGCAAAGCTTTCAGACTGCCAGAGGACCGCAGCTATGGTAAACCCGCTTGCTCATTTGACGTTAGCTGTCGCCTGCAAGAACTTCACCCGCATCTGGTTTATGCTGCTACCTGTTGTTAGGCGACAACAAGGGCACATGTAGCAAATGCTTTTTCCTGTTTCATTTTGCTAGGCCACGCTCTTCTGTGGCTCTTTAATGCTTACCAAACTGCTATGTGCATGCTGCTGCTTCCATCTGACAAGGAGCACAACCTTCTGACAGCAGCTTTCAACTTGCCTAAGGAAGAGCTTGGCCATTTAGATGTGCTGCAAATCTGTGTGTGTGTAAGGTGCAGGTGCAAGCTCCTGACAATGGTGTTCTCCAGGTTCAGTTTCTATCTGCCAGACGCATTGGAAATGTTTTCCTCTGGCATTCGCAGCAAGAGTCGTAGATTGCTTAACTGAGGAGCTCTGAGAATGGAACGGCAAGAGGTGTTCCGCTTTCGTCATAAACAGTGCTCCAGAGCGCTTGGCAACGGGCACAACGAAACGTGTGTGCGGGATAGTGACCATTCACACCTAGTGCTGGCAATGCACGAGCACTGCCAAAAGGCCAAGGGAGGCGCTTAGAATCCGGCTTGTGCGCAAAGCTTTCAGACTGCCAGAGGACCGCAGCTATGGTAAACCCGCTTGCTCATTTGACGTTAGCTGTCGCCTGCAAGAACTTCACCCGCATCTGGTTTATGCTGCTACTTGTTGTTAGGCGACAACAAGGGCACATGTAGCAAATGCTTTTTCCTGTTTCATTTTGCTAGGCCACGCTCTTCTGTGGCTCTTTAGTGCTTGCCAAACTGCTATGTGCATGCTGCTGCTTCCATCTGACAAGGAGCACAACCTTCTGACAGCAGCTTTCAACTTGCCTAAGAAAGAGCTTGGCCATTTAGATGTGCTGAAAACCCGTGTGTGTGTAAGGTGCAGGTGCCAGCTCCTGACAAAGCTTTTCTCCAGGTTCAGTTTCTCCCTGCCAGACGCATTGGAAATGTTTTCCTCTGGCATTCGCACCAAGAGTCGTAGATTGCTTAACTGAGGAGCTCTGAGAATGGAACGGCAAGAGGTGTTCCGCTTTCGTCATAAACAGTGCTCCAGAGCGCTTGGCAACGGGCACAACGAAACGTGTGTGCGGGATAGTGACCATTCACACCTAGTGCTGGCAATGCACGAGCACTGCCAAAAGGCCAAGGGAGGCGCTTAGCATGCGGCTTGTGCGCAAAGCTTTCAGACTGCCAGAGGACCGCAGCTATGGTATACCCGCTTGCTCATTTGACGTTAGCTGCCGCCTGCAAGAACTTCACCCGCATCTGGTTTATGCTGCTACTTGTTGTTAGGCGACAACAAAGGCACATGTAGCAAATGCTTTTTCCTGTTTCATTTTGCTAGGCCACGCTCTTCTGTGGCTCTTTAGTGCTTGCCAGACTGCTATGTGCGTGCTGCTGCTTCCATCTGACAAGGAGCACAACCTTCTGACAGCAGCTTTCAACTTGCCTAAGAAAGAGCTTGGCCATTTAGATGTGCTGCAAATCTGTGTGTGTGTAAGGTACAGGTGCAAGCTCCTGACAAAAGTGTTCTCCAGGTTCAGTTTCTCCCTGCCAGATGCATTGGAAATGTTTTCCTCTGGCATTCGCAGCAAGAGTCGCAGATTGCTTAACTGAGGAGCTCTGAGAATGGAACGGCAAGAGGTGTTCCGCTTTCGTCATAAACAGTGCTCCAGAGCGCTTGGCAACGGGCACAACGAAACGTGTGTGCGGGATAGTGACCATTCACGCCTAGTGCTGGCAATGCACGAGCACTGCCAAAAGGCCAAGGGAGGCGCTTAGCATCCGGCTTGTGCGCAAAGCTTTCAGACTGCCAGAGGACCGCAGCTATGGTAAACCCGCTTGCTCATTTGACGTTAGCTGTCGCCTGCAAGAACTTCACCCGCATCTGGTTTATGCTGCTACCTGTTGTTAGGCGACAACAAGGGCACATGTAGCAAATGCTTTTTCCTGTTTCATTTTGCTAGGCCACGCTCTTCTGTGGCTCTTTAGTGCTTGCCAAACTGCTATGTGCGTGCTGCTGCTTCCATCTGACAAGGAGCACAACCTTCTGACAGCAGCTTTCAACTTGCCTAAGAAAGAGCTTGGCCATTTAGATGTGCTGCAAATCTGTGTGTGTGTAAGGTGCAGGTGCAAGCTCCTGACAATGGTGTTCTCCAGGTTCAGTTTCTATCTGCCAGACGCATTGGAAATGTTTTCCTCTGGCATTCGCACCAAGAGTCGTAGATTGCTTAACTGAGGAGCTCTGAGAATGGAACGGCAAGAGGTGTTCCGCTTTCGTCATAAACAGTGCTCCAGAGCGCTTGGCAACGGGCACAACGAAACGTGTGTGCGGGATAGTGACCATTCACGCCTAGTGCTGGCAATGCAGGAGCACTGCCAAAAGGCCAAGGAAGGGGCGTAGCATCCGGCTTGTGTGCAAAGCTTTCAGACTGCCAGAGGACCGCAGCTGTGGTAAGCCCGCTTGCTCATTTGACGTTAGCTGTCGCCTGCAAGAACTTCACCCGCATCTGGTTTATGCTGCTACCTGTTGTTAGGCGACAACAAGGGCACATGTAGCAAATGCTTTTTCCTGTTTCATTTTGCTAGGCCACGCTCTTCTGTGGCTCTTTAGTGCTTGCCAAACTGCTATGTGCATGCTGCTGCTTCCATCTGACAAGGAGCACAACCTTCTGACAGCAGCTTTCAACTTGCCTAAGAAAGAGCTTGGCCATTTAGATGTGCTGCAAACCCGTGTGTGTGTAAGGTGCAGGTGCAAGCTCCTGACAAAGGTGTTCTCCAGGTTCAGTTTCTATCTGCCAGACACATTGGAAATGTTTTCCTCTGGCATTCGCAGCAAGAGTCGCAGATTGCTTAACTGAGGAGCTCTGAGAATGGAACGGCAAGAGGTGTTCCGCTTCCGCCATAAACAGTGCTCCAGAGCGCTTGGCAACGGGCACAACGAAACGTGTGTGCGGGATAGTGACCATTCACACCTAGTGCTGGCAATGCACGAGCACTGCCAAAAGGCCAAGGGAGGCGCTTAGCATCCGGCTTGTGCGCAAAGCTTTCAGACTGCCAGAGGACCGCAGCTATGGTAAACCCGCTTGCTCATTTGACGTTAGCTGTCGCCTGCAAGAACTTCACCCGCATCTGGTTTATGCTGCTACCTGTTGTTAGGAGACAACAAGGGCACATGTAGCAAATGCTTTTTCCTGTTTCATTTTGCTAGGCCACGCTCTTCTGTGGCTCTTTAGTGCTTGCCAAACTGCTATGTGCGTGCTGCTGCTTCCATCTGACAAGGAGCACAACCTTCTGACAGCAGCTTTCAACTTGCCTAAGAAAGAGCTTGGCCATTTAGATGTGCTGAAAACCCGTGTGTGTGTAAGGTGCAGGTGCAAGCTCCTGACAAAGCTTTTCTCCAGGTTCAGTTTCTATCTGCCAGACACATTGGAAATGTTTTCCTCTGGCATTCGCAGCAAGAGTCGCAGATTGCTTAACTGAGGAGCTCTGAGAATGGAACGGCAAGAGGTGTTCCGCTTTCGTCATAAACAGTGCTCCAGAGCGCTTGGCAACGGGCACAACGAAACGTGTGTGCGGGATAGTGACCATTCACGCCTAGTGCTGGCAATGCACGAGCACTGCCAAAAGGCAAAGGAAGGCGCTTAGCATCCGGCTTGTGCGCAAAGCTTTCAGACTGCCAGAGGACCGCAGCTGTGGTAAGCCCGCTTGCTCATTTGACGTTAGCTGTCGCCTGCAAGAACTTCACCCGCATCTGGTTTATGCTGCTACCTGTTGTTAGGCGACAACAAGGGCACATGTAGCAAATGCTTTTTCCTGTTTCATTTTGCTAGGCCACGCTCTTCTGTGGCTCTTTAATGCTTACCAAACTGCTATGTGCATGCTGCTGCTTCCATCTGACAAGGAGCACAACCTTCTGACAGCAGCTTTCAACTTGCCTAAGGAAGAGCTTGGCCATTTAGATGTGCTGCAAATCTGTGTGTGTGTAAGGTGCAGGTGCAAGCTCCTGACAATGGTGTTCTCCAGGTTCAGTTTCTATCTGCCAGACGCATTGGAAATGTTTTCCTCTGGCATTCGCACCAAGAGTCGTAGATTGCTTAACTGAGGAGCTCTGAGAATGGAACGGCAAGAGGTGTTCCGCTTTCGTCATAAACAGTGCTCCAGAGCGCTTGGCAACGGGCACAACGAAACGTGTGTGCGGGATAGTGACCATTCACACCTAGTGCTGGCAATGCACGAGCACTGCCAAAAGGCCAAGGGAGGCGCTTAGAATCCGGCTTGTGCGCAAAGCTTTCAGACTGCCAGAGGACCGCAGCTATGGTAAACCCGCTTGCTCATTTGACGTTAGCTGTCGCCTGCAAGAACTTCACCCGCATCTGGTTTATGCTGCTACTTGTTGTTAGGCGACAACAAGGGCACATGTAGCAAATGCTTTTTCCTGTTTCATTTTGCTAGGCCACGCTCTTCTGTGGCTCTTTAGTGCTTGCCAAACTGCTATGTGCATGCTGCTGCTTCCATCTGACAAGGAGCACAACCTTCTGACAGCAGCTTTCAACTTGCCTAAGAAAGAGCTTGGCCATTTAGATGTGCTGCAAATCTGTGTGTGTGTAAGGTGCAGGTGCAAGCTCCTGACAAAGGTGTTCTCCAGGTTCAGTTTCTATCTGCCAGACGCATTGGAAATGTTTTCCTCTGGCATTCGCACCAAGAGTCGTAGATTGCTTAACTGAGGAGCTCTGAGAATGGAACGGCAAGAGGTGTTCCGCTTTCGTCATAAACAGTGCTCCAGAGCGCTTGGCAACGGGCACAACGAAACGTGTGTGCGGGATAGTGACCATTCACACCTAGTGCTGGCAATGCACGAGCACTGCCAAAAGGCCAAGGGAGGCGCTTAGAATCCGGCTTGTGCGCAAAGCTTTCAGACTGCCAGAGGACCGCAGCTATGGTAAACCCGCTTGCTCATTTGACGTTAGCTGTCGCCTGCAAGAACTTCACCCGCATCTGGTTTATGCTGCTACCTGTTGTTAGGCGACAACAAGGGCACATGTAGCAAATGCTTTTTCCTGTTTCATTTTGCTAGGCCACGCTCTTCTGTGGCTCTTTAGTGCTTGCCAAACTGCTATGTGCGTGCTGCTGCTTCCATCTGACAAGGAGCACAACCTTCTGACAGCAGCTTTCAACTTGCCTAAGAAAGAGCTTGGCCATTTAGATGTGCTGCAAACCCGTGTGTGTGTAAGGTGCAGGTGCAAGCTCCTGACAAAGCTTTTCTCCAGGTTCAGTTTCTCCCTGCCAGACACATTGGAAATGTTTTCCTCTGGCATTCGAAGCAAGAGTCGCAGATTGCTTAACTGAGGAGCTCTGAGAATGGAACGGCAAGAGGTGTTCCGCTTTCGTCATAAACAGTGCTCCAGAGCGCTTGGCAACGGGCACAACGAAACGTGTGTGCGGGATAGTGACCATTCACGCCTAGTGCTGGCAATGCAGGAGCACTGCCAAAAGGCCAAGGAAGGGGCGTAGCATCCGGCTTGTGTGCAAAGCTTTCAGACTGCCAGAGGACCGCAGCTGTGGTAAGCCCGCTTGCTCATTTGACGTTAGCTGTCGCCTGCAAGAACTTCACCCGCATCTGGTTTATGCTGCTACCTGTTGTTAGGCGACAACAAGGGCACATGTAGCAAATGCTTTTTCCTGTTTCATTTTGCTAGGCCACGCTCTTCTGTGGCTCTTTAGTGCTTGCCAAACTGCTATGTGCGTGCTGCTGCTTCCATCTGACAAGGAGCACAACCTTCTGACAGCAGCTTTCAACTTGCCTAAGAAAGAGCTTGGCCATTTAGATGTGCTGCAAATCTGTGTGTGTGTAAGGTACAGGTGCAAGCTCCTGACAAAGGTGTTCTCCAGGTTCAGTTTCTCCCTGCCAGACGCATTGGAAATGTTTTCCTCTGGCATTCGCAGCAAGAGTCGCAGATTGCTTAACTGAGGAGCTCTGAGAATGGAACGGCAAGAGGTGTTCCGCTTCCGCCATAAACAGTGCTCCAGAGCGCTTGGCAACGGGCACAACGAAACGTGTGTGCAGGATAGTGACCATTCACACCTAGTGCTGGCAATGCACGAGCACTGCCAAAAGGCCAAGGGAGGCGCTTAGCATCCGGCTTGTGCGCAAAGCTTTCAGACTGCCAGAGGACCGCAGCTATGGTAAACCCGCTTGCTCATTTGACGTTAGCTGTCGCCTGCAAGAACTTCACCCGCATCTGGTTTATGCTGCTACCTGTTGTTAGGAGACAACAAGGGCACATGTAGCAAATGCTTTTTCCTGTTTCATTTTGCTAGGCCACGCTCTTCTGTGGCTCTTTAGTGCTTGCCAAACTGCTATGTGCGTGCTGCTGCTTCCATCTGACAAGGAGCACAACCTTCTGACAGCAGCTTTCAACTTGCCTAAGAAAGAGCTTGGCCATTTAGATGTGCTGCAAATCTGTGTGTGTGTAAGGTGCAGGTGCAAGCTCCTGACAATGGTGTTCTCCAGGTTCAGTTTCTATCTGCCAGACGCATTGGAAATGTTTTCCTCTGGCATTCGCACCAAGAGTCGTAGATTGCTTAACTGAGGAGCTCTGAGAATGGAACGGCAAGAGGTGTTCCGCTTTCGTCATAAACAGTGCTCCAGAGCGCTTGGCAACGGGCACAACGAAACGTGTGTGCGGGATAGTGACCATTCACGCCTAGTGCTGGCAATGCACGAGCACTGCCAAAAGGCCAAGGAAGGGGCGTAGCATCCGGCTTGTGTGCAAAGCTTTCAGACTGCCAGAGGACCGCAGCTGTGGTAAGCCCGCTTGCTCATTTGACGTTAGCTGTCGCCTGCAAGAACTTCACCCGCATCTGGTTTATGCTGCTACCTGTTGTTAGGCGACAACAAGGGCACATGTAGCAAATGCTTTTTCCTGTTTCATTTTGCTAGGCCACGCTCTTCTGTGGCTCTTTAATGCTTGCCAAACTGCTATGTGCATGCTGCTGCTTCCATCTGACAAGGAGCACAACCTTCTGACAGCAGCTTTCAACTTGCCTAAGGAAGAGCTTGGCCATTTAGATGTGCTGCAAATCTGTGTGTGTGTAAGGTACAGGTGCAAGCTCCTGACAAAGGTGTTCTCCAGGTTCAGTTTCTCCCTGCCAGATGCATTGGAAATGTTTTCCTCTGGCATTCGCAGCAAGAGTCGCAGATTGCTTAACTGAGGAGCTCTGAGAATGGAACGGCAAGAGGTGTTCCGCTTTCGTCATAAACAGTGCTCCAGAGCGCTTGGCAACGGGCACAACGAAACGTGTGTGCGGGATAGTGACCATTCACGCCTAGTGCTGGCAATGCAGGAGCACTGCCAAAAGGCCAAGGAAGGGGCGTAGCATCCGGCTTGTGTGCAAAGCTTTCAGACTGCCAGAGGACCGCAGCTGTGGTAAGCCCGCTTGCTCATTTGACGTTAGCTGTCGCCTGCAAGAACTTCACCCGCATCTGGTTTATGCTGCTACCTGTTGTTAGGCGACAACAAGGGCACATGTAGCAAATGCTTTTTCCTGTTTCATTTTGCTAGGCCACGCTCTTCTGTGGCTCTTTAGTGCTTGCCAAACTGCTATGTGCATGCTGCTGCTTCCATCTGACAAGGAGCACAACCTTCTGACAGCAGCTTTCAACTTGCCTAAGAAAGAGCTTGGCCATTTAGATGTGCTGCAAATCTGTGTGTGTGTAAGGTGCAGGTGCAAGCTCCTGACAATGGTGTTCTCCAGGTTCAGTTTCTATCTGCCAGACGCATTGGAAATGTTTTCCTCTGGCATTCGCACCAAGAGTCGCAGATTGCTTAACTGAGGAGCTCTGAGAATGGAACGGCAAGAGGTGTTCCGCTTTCGTCATAAACAGTGCTCCAGAGCGCTTGGCAACGGGCACAACGAAACGTGTGTGCGGGATAGTGACCATTCACGCCTAGTGCTGGCAATGCACGAGCACTGCCAAAAGGCCAAGGGAGGCGCTTAGAATCCGGCTTGTGCGCAAAGCTTTCAGACTGCCAGAGGACCGCAGCTATGGTAAACCCGCTTGCTCATTTGACGTTAGCTGTCGCCTGCAAGAACTTCACCCGCATCTGGTTTATGCTGCTACCTGTTGTTAGGAGACAACAAGGGCACATGTAGCAAATGCTTTTTCCTGTTTCATTTTGCTATGCCACGCTCTTCTGTGGCTCTTTAGTGCTTGCCAAACTGCTATGTGCGTGCTGCTGCTTCCATCTGACAAGGAGCACAACCTTCTGACAGCAGCTTTCAACTTGCCTAAGAAAGAGCTTGGCCATTTAGATGTGCTGAAAACCCGTGTGTGTGTAAGGTGCAGGTGCAAGCTCCTGACAAAGCTTTTCTCCAGGTTCAGTTTCTATCTGCCAGACACATTGGAAATGTTTTCCTCTGGCATTCGCAGCAAGAGTCGCAGATTGCTTAACTGAGGAGCTCTGAGAATGGAACGGCAAGAGGTGTTCCGCTTTCGTCATAAACAGTGCTCCAGAGCGCTTGGCAACGGGCACAACGAAACGTGTGTGCGGGATAGTGACCATTCACGCCTAGTGCTGGCAATGCACGAGTACTGCCAAAAGGCAAAGGAAGGCGCTTAGCATCCGGCTTGTGCGCAAAGCTTTCAGACTGCCAGAGGACCGCAGCTGTGGTAAGCCCGCTTGCTCATTTGACGTTAGCTGTCGCCTGCAAGAACTTCACCCGCATCTGGTTTATGCTGCTACCTGTTGTTAGGCGACAACAAGGGCACATGTAGCAAATGCTTTTTCCTGTTTCATTTTGCTAGGCCACGCTCTTCTGTGGCTCTTTAGTGCTTACCAAACTGCTATGTGCATGCTGCTGCTTCCATCTGACAAGGAGCACAACCTTCTGACAGCAGCTTTCAACTTGCCTAAGAAAGAGCTTGGCCATTTAGATGTGCTGCAAATCTGTGTGTGTGTAAGGTGCAGGTGCAAGCTCCTGACAATGGTGTTCTCCAGGTTCAGTTTCTATCTGCCAGACACATTGGAAATGTTTTCCTCTGGCATTCGCACCAAGAGTCGTAGATTGCTTAACTGAGGAGCTCTGAGAATGGAACGGCAAGAGGTGTTCCGCTTTCGTCATAAACAGTGCTCCAGAGCGCTTGGCAACGGGCACAACGAAACGTGTGTGCGGGATAGTGACCATTCACGCCTAGTGCTGGCAATGCAGGAGCACTGCCAAAAGGCCAAGGAAGGGGCGTAGCATCCGGCTTGTGTGCAAAGCTTTCAGACTGCCAGAGGACCGCAGCTGTGGTAAGCCCGCTTGCTCATTTGACGTTAGCTGTCGCCTGCAAGAACTTCACCCGCATCTGGTTTATGCTGCTACCTGTTGTTAGGCGACAACAAGGGCACATGTAGCAAATGCTTTTTCCTGTTTCATTTTGCTAGGCCACGCTCTTCTGTGGCTCTTTAGTGCTTGCCAAACTGCTATGTGCATGCTGCTGCTTCCATCTGACAAGGAGCACAACCTTCTGACAGCAGCTTTCAACTTGCCTAAGAAAGAGCTTGGCCATTTAGATGTGCTGCAAACCCGTGTGTGTGTAAGGTGCAGGTGCAAGCTCCTGACAAAGCTTTTCTCCAGGTTCAGTTTCTCCCTGCCAGACACATTGGAAATGTTTTCCTCTGGCATTCGAAGCAAGAGTCGCAGATTGCTTAACTGAGGAGCTCTGAGAATGGAACGGCAAGAGGTGTTCCGCTTTCGTCATAAACAGTGCTCCAGAGCGCTTGGCAACGGGCACAACGAAACGTGTGTGCGGGATAGTGACCATTCACGCCTAGTGCTGGCAATGCACGAGCACTGCCAAAAGGCCAAGGAAGGGGCGTAGCATCCGGCTTGTGTGCAAAGCTTTCAGACTGCCAGAGGACCGCAGCTGTGGTAAGCCCGCTTGCTCATTTGACGTTAGCTGTCGCCTGCAAGAACTTCACCCGCATCTGGTTTATGCTGCTACCTGTTGTTAGGCGACAACAAGGGCACATGTAGCAAATGCTTTTTCCTGTTTCATTTTGCTAGGCCACGCTCTTCTGTGGCTCTTTAGTGCTTGCCAAACTGCTATGTGCGTGCTGCTGCTTCCATCTGACAAGGAGCACAACCTTCTGACAGCAGCTTTCAACTTGCCTAAGAAAGAGCTTGGCCATTTAGATGTGCTGCAAATCTGTGTGTGTGTAAGGTACAGGTGCAAGCTCCTGACAAAGGTGTTCTCCAGGTTCAGTTTCTATCTGCCAGACACATTGGAAATGTTTTCCTCTGGCATTCGCAGCAAGAGTCGCAGATTGCTTAACTGAGGAGCTCTGAGAATGGAACGGCAAGAGGTGTTCCGCTTCCGCCATAAACAGTGCTCCAGAGCGCTTGGCAACGGGCACAACGAAACGTGTGTGCGGGATAGTGACCATTCACACCTAGTGCTGGCAATGCACGAGCACTGCCAAAAGGCCAAGGGAGGCGCTTAGCATCCGGCTTGTGCGCAAAGCTTTCAGACTGCCAGAGGACCGCAGCTATGGTAAACCCGCTTGCTCATTTGACGTTAGCTGTCGCCTGCAAGAACTTCACCCGCATCTGGTTTATGCTGCTACCTGTTGTTAGGAGACAACAAGGGCACATGTAGCAAATGCTTTTTCCTGTTTCATTTTGCTAGGCCACGCTCTTCTGTGGCTCTTTAGTGCTTGCCAAACTGCTATGTGCGTGCTGCTGCTTCCATCTGACAAGGAGCACAACCTTCTGACAGCAGCTTTCAACTTGCCTAAGAAAGAGCTTGGCCATTTAGATGTGCTGCAAATCTGTGTGTGTGTAAGGTGCAGGTGCAAGCTCCTGACAATGGTGTTCTCCAGGTTCAGTTTCTATCTGCCAGACGCATTGGAAATGTTTTCCTCTGGCATTCGCACCAAGAGTCGTAGATTGCTTAACTGAGGAGCTCTGAGAATGGAACGGCAAGAGGTGTTCCGCTTTCGTCATAAACAGTGCTCCAGAGCGCTTGGCAACGGGCACAACGAAACGTGTGTGCGGGATAGTGACCATTCACACCTAGTGCTGGCAATGCACGAGCACTGCCAAAAGGCCAAGGGAGGCGCTTAGAATCCGGCTTGTGCGCAAAGCTTTCAGACTGCCAGAGGACCGCAGCTATGGTAAACCCGCTTGCTCATTTGACGTTAGCTGTCGCCTGCAAGAACTTCACCCGCATCTGGTTTATGCTGCTACCTGTTGTTAGGCGACAACAAGGGCACATGTAGCAAATGCTTTTTCCTGGCCCATTTTGCTATGCCACGCTCTTCTGTGGCTCTTTAGTGCTTGCCAAACTGCTATGTGCGTGCTGCTGCTTCCATCTGACAAGGAGCACAACCTTCTGACAGCAGCTTTCAACTTGCCTAAGAAAGAGCTTGGCCATTTAGATGTGCTGAAAACCCGTGTGTGTGTAAGGTGCAGGTGCAAGCTCCTGACAAAGCTTTTCTCCAGGTTCAGTTTCTATCTGCCAGACACATTGGAAATGTTTTCCTCTGGCATTCGAAGCAAGAGTCGCAGATTGCTTAACTGAGGAGCTCTGAGAATGGAACGGCAAGAGGTGTTCCGCTTTCGTCATAAACAGTGCTCCAGAGCGCTTGGCAACGGGCACAACGAAACGTGTGTGCGGGATAGTGACCATTCACGCCTAGTGCTGGCAATGCAGGAGCACTGCCAAAAGGCCAAGGAATCGGCGTAGCATCCGGCTTGTGTGCAAAGCTTTCAGACTGCCAGAGGACCGCAGCTGTGGTAAGCCCGCTTGCTCATTTGACGTTAGCTGTCGCCTGCAAGAACTTCACCCGCATCTGGTTTATGCTGCTACCTGTTGTTAGGCGACAACAAGGGCACATGTAGCAAATGCTTTTTCCTGGCCCATTTTGCTAGGCCACGCTCTTCTGTGGCTCTTTAATGCTTGCCAAACTGCTATGTGCATGCTGCTGCTTCCATCTGACAAGGAGCACAACCTTCTGACAGCAGCTTTCAACTTGCCTAAGGAAGAGCTTGGCCATTTAGATGTGCTGCAAATCTGTGTGTGTGTAAGGTGCAGGTGCAAGCTCCTGACAATGGTGTTCTCCAGGTTCAGTTTCTATCTGCCAGACGCATTGGAAATGTTTTCCTCTGGCATTCGCACCAAGAGTCGTAGATTGCTTAACTGAGGAGCTCTGAGAATGGAACGGCAAGAGGTGTTCCGCTTTCGTCATAAACAGTGCTCCAGAGCGCTTGGCAACGGGCACAACGAAACGTGTGTGCGGGATAGTGACCATTCACACCTAGTGCTGGCAATGCACGAGCACTGCCAAAAGGCCAAGGGAGGCGCTTAGAATCCGGCTTGTGCGCAAAGCTTTCAGACTGCCAGAGGACCGCAGCTGTGGTAAGCCCGCTTGCTCATTTGACGTTAGCTGTCGCCTGCAAGAACTTCACCCGCATCTGGTTTATGCTGCTACTTGTTGTTAGGCGACAACAAGGGCACATGTAGCAAATGCTTTTTCCTGTTTCATTTTGCTAGGCCACGCTCTTCTGTGGCTCTTTAGTGCTTGCCAAACTGCTATGTGCGTGCTGCTGCTTCCATCTGACAAGGAGCACAACCTTCTGACAGCAGCTTTCAACTTGCCTAAGAAAGAGCTTGGCCATTTAGATGTGCTGCAAACCCGTGTGTGTGTAAGGTGCAGGTGCAAGCTCCTGACAAAGCTTTTCTCCAGGTTCAGTTTCTCCCTGCCAGACACATTGGAAATGTTTTCCTCTGGCATTCGAAGCAAGAGTCGCAGATTGCTTAACTGAGGAGCTCTGAGAATGGAACGGCAAGAGGTGTTCCGCTTTCGTCATAAACAGTGCTCCAGAGCGCTTGGCAACGGGCACAACGAAACGTGTGTGCGGGATAGTGACCATTCACGCCTAGTGCTGGCAATGCAGGAGCACTGCCAAAAGGCCAAGGAAGGGGCGTAGCATCCGGCTTGTGTGCAAAGCTTTCAGACTGCCAGAGGACCGCAGCTGTGGTAAGCCCGCTTGCTCATTTGACATTAGCTGTCGCCTGCAAGAACTTCACCCGCATCTGGTTTATGCTGCTACCTGTTGTTAGGCGACAACAAGGGCACATGTAGCAAATGCTTTTTCCTGTTTCATTTTGCTAGGCCACGCTCTTCTGTGGCTCTTTAGTGCTTGCCAAACTGCTATGTGCGTGCTGCTGCTTCCATCTGACAAGGAGCACAACCTTCTGACAGCAGCTTTCAACTTGCCTAAGAAAGAGCTTGGCCATTTAGATGTGCTGCAAATCTGTGTGTGTGTAAGGTACAGGTGCAAGCTCCTGACAAAGGTGTTCTCCAGGTTCAGTTTCTATCTGCCAGACACATTGGAAATGTTTTCCTCTGGCATTCGCAGCAAGAGTCGCAGATTGCTTAACTGAGGAGCTCTGAGAATGGAACGGCAAGAGGTGTTCCGCTTCCGCCATAAACAGTGCTCCAGAGCGCTTGGCAACGGGCACAACGAAACGTGTGTGCGGGATAGTGACCATTCACACCTAGTGCTGGCAATGCACGAGCACTGCCAAAAGGCCAAGGGAGGCGCTTAGAATCCGGCTTGTGCGCAAAGCTTTCAGACTGCCAGAGGACCGCAGCTATGGTAAACCCGCTTGCTCATTTGACGTTTGCTGTCGCCTGCAAGAACTTCACCCGCATCTGGTTTATGCTGCTACCTGTTGTTAGGCGACAACAAGGGCACATGTAGCAAATGCTTTTTCCTGGCCCATTTTGCTATGCCACGCTCTTCTGTGGCTCTTTAGTGCTTGCCAAACTGCTATGTGCGTGCTGCTGCTTCCATCTGACAAGGAGCACAACCTTCTGACAGCAGCTTTCAACTTGCCTAAGAAAGAGCTTGGCCATTTAGATGTGCTGAAAACCCGTGTGTGTGTAAGGTGCAGGTGCAAGCTCCTGACAAAGCTTTTCTCCAGGTTCAGTTTCTATCTGCCAGACACATTGGAAATGTTTTCCTCTGGCATTCGAAGCAAGAGTCGCAGATTGCTTAACTGAGGAGCTCTGAGAATGGAACGGCAAGAGGTGTTCCGCTTTCGTCATAAACAGTGCTCCAGAGCGCTTGGCAACGGGCACAACGAAACGTGTGTGCGGGATAGTGACCATTCACGCCTAGTGCTGGCAATGCACGAGCACTGCCAAAAGGCCAAGGAATCGGCGTAGCATCCGGCTTGTGTGCAAAGCTTTCAGACTGCCAGAGGACCGCAGCTGTGGTAAGCCCGCTTGCTCATTTGACGTTAGCTGTCGCCTGCAAGAACTTCACCCGCATCTGGTTTATGCTGCTACCTGTTGTTAGGCGACAACAAGGGCACATGTAGCAAATGCTTTTTCCTGGCCCATTTTGCTAGGCCACGCTCTTCTGTGGCTCTTTAATGCTTGCCAAACTGCTATGTGCATGCTGCTGCTTCCATCTGACAAGGAGCACAACCTTCTGACAGCAGCTTTCAACTTGCCTAAGGAAGAGCTTGGCCATTTAGATGTGCTGCAAATCTGTGTGTGTGTAAGGTGCAGGTGCAAGCTCCTGACAATGGTGTTCTCCAGGTTCAGTTTCTATCTGCCAGACGCATTGGAAATGTTTTCCTCTGGCATTCGCACCAAGAGTCGTAGATTGCTTAACTGAGGAGCTCTGAGAATGGAACGGCAAGAGGTGTTCCGCTTTCGTCATAAACAGTGCTCCAGAGCGCTTGGCAACGGGCACAACGAAACGTGTGTGCGGGATAGTGACCATTCACACCTAGTGCTGGCAATGCACGAGCACTGCCAAAAGGCCAAGGGAGGCGCTTAGAATCCGGCTTGTGCGCAAAGCTTTCAGACTGCCAGAGGACCGCAGCTGTGGTAAGCCCGCTTGCTCATTTGACGTTAGCTGTCGCCTGCAAGAACTTCACCCGCATCTGGTTTATGCTGCTACTTGTTGTTAGGCGACAACAAGGGCACATGTAGCAAATGCTTTTTCCTGTTTCATTTTGCTAGGCCACGCTCTTCTGTGGCTCTTTAGTGCTTGCCAAACTGCTATGTGCGTGCTGCTGCTTCCATCTGACAAGGAGCACAACCTTCTGACAGCAGCTTTCAACTTGCCTAAGAAAGAGCTTGGCCATTTAGATGTGCTGCAAATCTGTGTGTGTGTAAGGTACAGGTGCAAGCTCCTGACAAAGGTGTTCTCCAGGTTCAGTTTCTCCCTGCCAGACGCATTGGAAATGTTTTCCTCTGGCATTCGCAGCAAGAGTCGCAGATTGCTTAACTGAGGAGCTCTGAGAATGGAATGGCAAGAGGTGTTCCGCTTTCGTCATAAACAGTGCTCCAGAGCGCTTGGCAACGGGCACAACGAAAACGTGTGTGCGGGATAGTGACCATTCACGCCTAGTGCTGGCAATGCACGAGCACTGCCAAAAGGCCAAGGGAGGCGCTTAGAATCCGGCTTGTGCGCAAAGCTTTCAGACTGCCAGAGGACCGCAGCTATGGTAAACCCGCTTGCTCATTTGACGTTAGCTGTCGCCTGCAAGAACTTCACCCGCATCTGGTTTATGCTGCTACCTGTTGTTAGGCGACAACAAGGGCACATGTAGCAAATGCTTTTTCCTGTTTCATTTTGCTAGGCCACGCTCTTCTGTGGCTCTTTAGTGCTTGCCAAACTGCTATGTGCGTGCTGCTGCTTCCATCTGACAAGGAGCACAACCTTCTGACAGCAGCTTTCAACTTGCCTAAGGAAGAGCTTGGCCATTTAGATGTGCTGCAAATCTGTGTGTGTGTAAGGTGCAGGTGCAAGCTCCTGACAATGGTGTTCTCCAGGTTCAGTTTCTATCTGCCAGACGCATTGGAAATGTTTTCCTCTGGCATTCGCAGCAAGAGTCGCAGATTGCTTAACTGAGGAGCTCTGAGAATGGAACGGCAAGAGGTGTTCCGCTTTCGTCATAAACAGTGCTCCAGAGCGCTTGGCAACGGGCACAACGAAACGTGTGTGCGGGATAGTGACCATTCACACCTAGTGCTGGCAATGCACGAGCACTGCCAAAAGGCCAAGGGAGGCGCTTAGAATCCGGCTTGTGCGCAAAGCTTTCAGACTGCCAGAGGACCGCAGCTGTGGTAAGCCCGCTTGCTCATTTGACGTTAGCTGTCGCCTGCAAGAACTTCACCCGCATCTGGTTTATGCTGCTACCTGTTGTTAGGCGACAACAAGGGCACATGTAGCAAATGCTTTTTCCTGTTTCATTTTGCTAGGCCACGCTCTTCTGTGGCTCTTTAGTGCTTGCCAAACTGCTATGTGCGTGCTGCTGCTTCCATCTGACAAGGAGCACAACCTTCTGACAGCAGCTTTCAACTTGCCTAAGAAAGAGCTTGGCCATTTAGATGTGCTGCAAATCTGTGTGTGTGTAAGGTACAGGTGCAAGCTCCTGACAAAGGTGTTCTCCAGGTTCAGTTTCTCCCTGCCAGACGCATTGGAAATGTTTTCCTCTGGCATTCGCAGCAAGAGTCGCAGATTGCTTAACTGAGGAGCTCTGAGAATGGAACGGCAAGAGGTGTTCCGCTTTCGTCATAAACAGTGCTCCAGAGCGCTTGGCAACGGGCACAACGAAAACGTGTGTGCGGGATAGTGACCATTCACGCCTAGTGCTGGCAATGCACGAGCACTGCCAAAAGGCCAAGGGAGGCGCTTAGCATGCGGCTTGTGCGCAAAGCTTTCAGACTGCCAGAGGACCGCAGCTATGGTAAACCCGCTTGCTCATTTGACGTTAGCTGTCGCCTGCAAGAACTTCACCCGCATCTGGTTTATGCTGCTACCTGTTGTTAGGAGACAACAAGGGCACATGTAGCAAATGCTTTTTCCTGTTTCATTTTGCTAGGCCACGCTCTTCTGTGGCTCTTTAGTGCTTGCCAAACTGCTATGTGCGTGCTGCTGCTTCCATCTGACAAGGAGCACAACCTTCTGACAGCAGCTTTCAACTTGCCTAAGAAAGAGCTTGGCCATTTAGATGTGCTGAAAACCCGTGTGTGTGTAAGGTGCAGGTGCAAGCTCCTGACAAAGCTTTTCTCCAGGTTCAGTTTCTCCCTGCCAGACACATTGGAAATGTTTTCCTCTGGCATTCGAAGCAAGAGTCGCAGATTGCTTAACTGAGGAGCTCTGAGAATGGAACGGCAAGAGGTGTTCCGCTTTCGTCATAAACAGTGCTCCAGAGCGCTTGGCAACGGGCACAACGAAACGTGTGTGCGGGATAGTGACCATTCACGCCTAGTGCTGGCAATGCAGGAGCACTGCCAAAAGGCCAAGGAAGGGGCGTAGCATCCGGCTTGTGTGCAAAGCTTTCAGACTGCCAGAGGACCGCAGCTGTGGTAAGCCCGCTTGCTCATTTGACGTTAGCTGTCGCCTGCAAGAACTTCACCCGCATCTGGTTTATGCTGCTACCTGTTGTTAGGCGACAACAAGGGCACATGTAGCAAATGCTTTTTCCTGTTTCATTTTGCTAGGCCACGCTCTTCTGTGGCTCTTTAGTGCTTGCCAAACTGCTATGTGCGTGCTGCTGCTTCCATCTGACAAGGAGCACAACCTTCTGACAGCAGCTTTCAACTTGCCTAAGAAAGAGCTTGGCCATTTAGATGTGCTGCAAATCTGTGTGTGTGTAAGGTACAGGTGCAAGCTCCTGACAAAGGTGTTCTCCAGGTTCAGTTTCTCCCTGCCAGACGCATTGGAAATGTTTTCCTCTGGCATTCGCAGCAAGAGTCGCAGATTGCTTAACTGAGGAGCTCTGAGAATGGAACGGCAAGAGGTGTTCCGCTTTCGTCATAAACAGTGCTCCAGAGCGCTTGGCAACGGGCACAACGAAAACGTGTGTGCGGGATAGTGACCATTCACGCCTAGTGCTGGCAATGCACGAGCACTGCCAAAAGGCCAAGGGAGGCGCTTAGCATCCGGCTTGTGCGCAAAGCTTTCAGACTGCCAGAGGACCGCAGCTATGGTAAACCCGCTTGCTCATTTGACGTTAGCTGTCGCCTGCAAGAACTTCACCCGCATCTGGTTTATGCTGCTACCTGTTGTTAGGAGACAACAAGGGCACATGTAGCAAATGCTTTTTCCTGTTTCATTTTGCTAGGCCACGCTCTTCTGTGGCTCTTTAGTGCTTGCCAAACTGCTATGTGCGTGCTGCTGCTTCCATCTGACAAGGAGCACAACCTTCTGACAGCAGCTTTCAACTTGCCTAAGAAAGAGCTTGGCCATTTAGATGTGCTGCAAATCTGTGTGTGTGTAAGGTGCAGGTGCAAGCTCCTGACAATGGTGTTCTCCAGGTTCAGTTTCTATCTGCCAGACGCATTGGAAATGTTTTCCTCTGGCATTCGCACCAAGAGTCGTAGATTGCTTAACTGAGGAGCTCTGAGAATGGAACGGCAAGAGGTGTTCCGCTTTCATCATAAACAGTGCTCCAGAGCGCTTGGCAACGGGCACAACGAAACGTGTGTGCGGGATAGTGACCATTCACACCTAGTGCTGGCAATGCACGAGCACTGCCAAAAGGCCAAGGGAGGGGCTTAGAATCCGGCTTGTGCGCAAAGCTTTCAGACTGCCAGAGGACCGCAGCTATGGTAAACCCGCTTGCTCATTTGACGTTAGCTGTCGCCTGCAAGAACTTCACCCGCATCTGGTTTATGCTGCTACCTGTTGTTAGGCGACAACAAGGGCACATGTAGCAAATGCTTTTTCCTGTTTCATTTTGCTAGGCCACGCTCTTCTGTGGCTCTTTAGTGCTTGCCAAACTGCTATGTGCGTGCTGCTGCTTCCATCTGACAAGGAGCACAACCTTCTGACAGCAGCTTTCAACTTGCCTAAGAAAGAGCTTGGCTATTTAGATGTGCTGAAAACCCGTGTGTGTGTAAGTTGCAGGTGCAAGCTCTTGACAAAGGTGTTCTCCAGGTTCAGTTTCTCCCTGCCAGACGCCTTGGAAATGTTTTCCTCTGGCATTCGCAGCAAGAGTCGCAGATTGCTTAACTGAGGAGCTCTGAGAATGGAACGGCAAGAGGTGTTCCGCTTTCGTCATAAACAGTGCTCCAGAGCGCTTGGCAACGGGCACAACGAAACGTGTGTGCGGGATAGTGACCATTCCCGCCTAGTGCTGGCAATGCAGGAGCACTGCCAAAAGGCCAAGGAAGGGGCGTAGCATCCGGCTTGTGTGCAAAGCTTTCAGACTGCCAGAGGACCGCAGCTGTGGTAAGCCCGCTTGCTCATTTGACGTTAGCTGTCGCCTGCAAGAACTTCACCCGCATCTGGTTTATGCTGCTACCTGTTGTTAGGCGACAACAAGGGCACATGTAGCAAATGCTTTTTCCTGTTTCATTTTGCTAGGCCACGCTCTTCTGTGGCTCTTTAGTGCTTGCCAAACTGCTATGTGCGTGCTGCTGCTTCCATCTGACAAGGAGCACAACCTTCTGACAGCAGCTTTCAACTTGCCTAAGAAAGAGCTTGGCCATTTAGATGTGCTGCAAATCTGTGTGTGTGTAAGGTACAGGTGCAAGCTCCTGACAAAGGTGTTCTCCAGGTTCAGTTTCTCCCTGCCAGACACATTGGAAATGTTTTCCTCTGGCATTCGCAGCAAGAGTCGCAGATTGCTTAACTGAGGAGCTCTGAGAATGGAACGGCAAGAGGTGTTCCGCTTTCGTCATAAACAGTGCTCCAGAGCGCTTGGCAACGGGCACAACGAAACGTGTGTGCGGGATAGTGACCATTCACACCTAGTGCTGGCAATGCACGAGCACTGCCAAAAGGCCAAGGGAGGCGCTTAGCATGCGGCTTGTGCGCAAAGCTTTCAGACTGCCAGAGGACCGCAGCTATGGTAAACCCGCTTGCTCATTTGACGTTAGCTGTCGCCTGCAAGAACTTCACCCGCATCTGGTTTATGCTGCTACCTGTTGTTAGGCGACAACAAGGGCACATGTAGCAAATGCTTTTTCCTGTTTCATTTTGCTAGGCCACGCTCTTCTGTGGCTCTTTAGTGCTTGCCAAACTGCTATGTGCGTGCTGCTGCTTCCATCTGACAAGGAGCACAACCTTCTGACAGCAGCTTTCAACTTGCCTAAGGAAGAGCTTGGCCATTTAGATGTGCTGCAAATCTGTGTGTGTGTAAGGTGCAGGTGCAAGCTCCTGACAATGGTGTTCTCCAGGTTCAGTTTCTATCTGCCAGACGCATTGGAAATGTTTTCCTCTGGCATTCGCAGCAAGAGTCGCAGATTGCTTAACTGAGGAGCTCTGAGAATGGAACGGCAAGAGGTGTTCCGCTTTCGTCATAAACAGTGCTCCAGAGCGCTTGGCAACGGGCACAACGAAACGTGTGTGCGGGATAGTGACCATTCACACCTAGTGCTGGCAATGCACGAGCACTGCCAAAAGGCCAAGGGAGGCGCTTAGCATGCGGCTTGTGCGCAAAGCTTTCAGACTGCCAGAGGACCGCAGCTATGGTAAACCCGCTTGCTCATTTGACGTTAGCTGTCGCCTGCAAGAACTTCACCCGCATCTGGTTTATGCTGCTACTTGTTGTTAGGCGACAACAAGGGCACATGTAGCAAATGCTTTTTCCTGTTTCATTTTGCTAGGCCACGCTCTTCTGTGGCTCTTTAGTGCTTGCCAAACTGCTATGTGCGTGCTGCTGCTTCCATCTGACAAGGAGCACAACCTTCTGACAGCAGCTTTCAACTTGCCTAAGAAAGAGCTTGGCCATTTAGATGTGCTGAAAACCCGTGTGTGTGTAAGGTGCAGGTGCAAGCTCCTGACAAAGCTTTTCTCCAGGTTCAGTTTCTCCCTGCCAGACACATTGGAAATGTTTTCCTCTGGCATTCGAAGCAAGAGTCGCAGATTGCTTAACTGAGGAGCTCTGAGAATGGAACGGCAAGAGGTGTTCCGCTTTCGTCATAAACAGTGCTCCAGAGCGCTTGGCAACGGGCACAACGAAACGTGTGTGCGGGATAGTGACCATTCACGCCTAGTGCTGGCAATGCAGGAGCACTGCCAAAAGGCCAAGGAATCGGCGTAGCATCCGGCTTGTGTGCAAAGCTTTCAGACTGCCAGAGGACCGCAGCTGTGGTAAGCCCGCTTGCTCATTTGACGTTAGCTGTCGCCTGCAAGAACTTCACCCGCATCTGGTTTATGCTGCTACCTGTTGTTAGGCGACAACAAGGGCACATGTAGCAAATGCTTTTTCCTGTTTCATTTTGCTAGGCCACGCTCTTCTGTGGCTCTTTAGTGCTTGCCAAACTGCTATGTGCGTGCTGCTGCTTCCATCTGACAAGGAGCACAACCTTCTGACAGCAGCTTTCAACTTGCCTAAGAAAGAGCTTGGCCATTTAGATGTGCTGCAAATCTGTGTGTGTGTAAGGTACAGGTGCAAGCTCCTGACAAAGGTGTTCTCCAGGTTCAGTTTCTCCCTGCCAGACGCATTGGAAATGTTTTCCTCTGGCATTCGCAGCAAGAGTCGCAGATTGCTTAACTGAGGAGCTCTGAGAATGGAACGGCAAGAGGTGTTCCGCTTTCGTCATAAACAGTGCTCCAGAGCGCTTGGCAACGGGCACAACGAAAACGTGTGTGCGGGATAGTGACCATTCACACCTAGTGCTGGCAATGCACGAGCACTGCCAAAAGGCCAAGGGAGGCGCTTAGCATCCGGCTTGTGCGCAAAGCTTTCAGACTGCCAGAGGACCGCAGCTATGGTAAACCCGCTTGCTCATTTGACGTTAGCTGTCGCCTGCAAGAACTTCACCCGCATCTGGTTTATGCTGCTACCTGTTGTTAGGAGACAACAAGGGCACATGTAGCAAATGCTTTTTCCTGTTTCATTTTGCTAGGCCACGCTCTTCTGTGGCTCTTTAGTGCTTGCCAAACTGCTATGTGCGTGCTGCTGCTTCCATCTGACAAGGAGCACAACCTTCTGACAGCAGCTTTCAACTTGCCTAAGAAAGAGCTTGGCCATTTAGATGTGCTGCAAATCTGTGTGTGTGTAAGGTACAGGTGCAAGCTCCTGACAAAGGTGTTCTCCAGGTTCAGTTTCTCCCTGCCAGACACATTGGAAATGTTTTCCTCTGGCATTCGCAGCAAGAGTCGCAGATTGCTTAACTGAGGAGCTCTGAGAATGGAACGGCAAGAGGTGTTCCGCTTTCGTCATAAACAGTGCTCCAGAGCGCTTGGCAACGGGCACAACGAAACGTGTGTGCGGGATAGTGACCATTCACACCTAGTGCTGGCAATGCACGAGCACTGCCAAAAGGCCAAGGGAGGCGCTTTGAATCCGGCTTGTGCGCAAAGCTTTCAGACTGCCAGAGGACCGCAGCTATGGTAAACCCGCTTGCTCATTTGACGTTAGCTGTCGCCTGCAAGAACTTCACCCGCATCTGGTTTATGCTGCTACCTGTTGTTAGGCGACAACAAGGGCACATGTAGCAAATGCTTTTTCCTGTTTCATTTTGCTAGGCCACGCTCTTCTGTGGCTCTTTAGTGCTTGCCAAACTGCTATGTGCGTGCTGCTGCTTCCATCTGACAAGGAGCACAACCTTCTGACAGCAGCTTTCAACTTGCCTAAGAAAGAGCTTGGCCATTTAGATGTGCTGCAAATCTGTGTGTGTGTAAGGTACAGGTGCAAGCTCCTGACAAAGGTGTTCTCCAGGTTCAGTTTCTCCCTGCCAGACACATTGGAAATGTTTTCCTCTGGCATTCGCAGCAAGAGTCGCAGATTGCTTAACTGAGGAGCTCTGAGAATGGAACGGCAAGAGGTGTTCCGCTTTCGTCATAAACAGTGCTCCAGAGCGCTTGGCAACGGGCACAACGAAACGTGTGTGCGGGATAGTGACCATTCACGCCTAGTGCTGGCAATGCACGAGCACTGCCAAAAGGCCAAGGGAGGCGCTTAGCATCCGGCTTGTGCGCAAAGCTTTCAGACTGCCAGAGGACCGCAGCTATGGTAAACCCGCTTGCTCATTTGACGTTAGCTGTCGCCTGCAAGAACTTCACCCGCATCTGGTTTATGCTGCTACCTGTTGTTAGGAGACAACAAGGGCACATGTAGCAAATGCTTTTTCCTGTTTCATTTTGCTAGGCCACGCTCTTCTGTGGCTCTTTAGTGCTTGCCAAACTGCTATGTGCGTGCTGCTGCTTCCATCTGACAAGGAGCACAACCTTCTGACAGCAGCTTTCAACTTGCCTAAGAAAGAGCTTGGCCATTTAGATGTGCTGCAAATCTGTGTGTGTGTAAGGTGCAGGTGCAAGCTCCTGACAATGGTGTTCTCCAGGTTCAGTTTCTATCTGCCAGACGCATTGGAAATGTTTTCCTCTGGCATTCGCACCAAGAGTCGTAGATTGCTTAACTGAGGAGCTCTGAGAATGGAACGGCAAGAGGTGTTCCGCTTTCGTCATAAACAGTGCTCCAGAGCGCTTGGCAACGGGCACAACGAAACGTGTGTGCGGGATAGTGACCATTCACACCTAGTGCTGGCAATGCACGAGCACTGCCAAAAGGCCAAGGGAGGGGCTTAGAATCCGGCTTGTGTGCAAAGCTTTCAGACTGCCAGAGGACCGCAGCTATGGTAAACCCGCTTGCTCATTTGACGTTAGCTGTCGCCTGCAAGAACTTCACCCGCATCTGGTTTATGCTGCTACCTGTTGTTAGGCGACAACAAGGGCACATGTAGCAAATGCTTTTTCCTGTTTCATTTTGCTAGGCCACGCTCTTCTGTGGCTCTTTAGTGCTTGCCAAACTGCTATGTGCGTGCTGCTGCTTCCATCTGACAAGGAGCACAACCTTCTGACAGCAGCTTTCAACTTGCCTAAGGAAGAGCTTGGCCATTTAGATGTGCTGCAAATCTGTGTGTGTGTAAGGTGCAGGTGCAAGCTCCTGACAATGGTGTTCTCCAGGTTCAGTTTCTATCTGCCAGACGCATTGGAAATGTTTTCCTCTGGCATTCGCACCAAGAGTCGTAGATTGCTTAACTGAGGAGCTCTGAGAATGGAACGGCAAGAGGTGTTCCGCTTTCGTCATAAACAGTGCTCCAGAGCGCTTGGCAACGGGCACAACGAAACGTGTGTGCGGGATAGTGACCATTCACGCCTAGTGCTGGCAATGCACGAGCACTGCCAAAAGGCCAAGGGAGGCGCTTAGAATCCGGCTTGTGCGCAAAGCTTTCAGACTGCCAGAGGACCGCAGCTATGGTAAACCCGCTTGCTCATTTGACGTTAGCTGTCGTCTGCAAGAACTTCACCCGCATCTGGTTTATGCTGCTACCTGTTGTTAGGAGACAACAAGGGCACATGTAGCAAATGCTTTTTCCTGTTTCATTTTGCTAGGCCACGCTCTTCTGTGGCTCTTTAGTGCTTGCCAAACTGCTATGTGCGTGCTGCTGCTTCCATCTGACAAGGAGCACAACCTTCTGACAGCAGCTTTCAACTTGCCTAAGAAAGAGCTTGGCCATTTAGATGTGCTGAAAACCCGTGTGTGTGTAAGTTGCAGGTGCAAGCTCCTGACAAAGGTGTTCTCCAGGTTCAGTTTCTCCCTGCCAGACGCATTGGAAATGTTTTCCTCTGGCATTCGAAGCAAGAGTCGCAGATTGCTTAACTGAGGAGCTCTGAGAATGGAACGGCAAGAGGTGTTCCGCTTTCGTCATAAACAGTGCTCCAGAGCGCTTGGCAACGGGCACAACGAAACGTGTGTGCGGGATAGTGACCATTCACGCCTAGTGCTGGCAATGCAGGAGCACTGCCAAAAGGCCAAGGAATCGGCGTAGCATCCGGCTTGTGTGCAAAGCTTTCAGACTGCCAGAGGACCGCAGCTGTGGTAAGCCCGCTTGCTCATTTGACGTTAGCTGTCGCCTGCAAGAACTTCACCCGCATCTGGTTTATGCTGCTACCTGTTGTTAGGCGACAACAAGGGCACATGTAGCAAATGCTTTTTCCTGTTTCATTTTGCTAGGCCACGCTCTTCTGTGGCTCTTTAGTGCTTGCCAAACTGCTATGTGCGTGCTGCTGCTTCCATCTGACAAGGAGCACAACCTTCTGACAGCAGCTTTCAACTTGCCTAAGAAAGAGCTTGGCCATTTAGATGTGCTGAAAACCCGTGTGTGTGTAAGTTGCAGGTGCAAGCTCCTGACAAAGGTGTTCTCCAGGTTCAGTTTCTCCCTGCCAGACGCATTGGAAATGTTTTCCTCTGGCATTCGAAGCAAGAGTCGCAGATTGCTTAACTGAGGAGCTCTGAGAATGGAACGGCAAGAGGTGTTCCGCTTTCGTCATAAACAGTGCTCCAGAGCGCTTGGCAACGGGCACAACGAAACGTGTGTGCGGGATAGTGACCATTCACGCCTAGTGCTGGCAATGCAGGAGCACTGCCAAAAGGCCAAGGAATCGGCGTAGCATCCGGCTTGTGTGCAAAGCTTTCAGACTGCCAGAGGACCGCAGCTGTGGTCAGCCCGCTTGCTCATTTGACGTTAGCTGTCGCCTGCAAGAACTTCACCCGCATCTGGTTTATGCTGCTACCTGTTGTTAGGCGACAACAAGGGCACATGTAGCAAATGCTTTTTCCTGTTTCATTTTGCTAGGCCACGCTCTTCTGTGGCTCTTTAGTGCTTGCCAAACTGCTATGTGCGTGCTGCTGCTTCCATCTGACAAGGAGCACAACCTTCTGACAGCAGCTTTCAACTTGCCTAAGAAAGAGCTTGGCCATTTAGATGTGCTGCAAATCTGTGTGTGTGTAAGGTACAGGTGCAAGCTCCTGACAAAGGTGTTCTCCAGGTTCAGTTTCTCCCTGCCAGACACATTGGAAATGTTTTCCTCTGGCATTCGCAGCAAGAGTCGCAGATTGCTTAACTGAGGAGCTCTGAGAATGGAACGGCAAGAGGTGTTCCGCTTTCGTCATAAACAGTGCTCCAGAGCGCTTGGCAACGGGCACAACGAAACGTGTGTGCGGGATAGTGACCATTCACGCCTAGTGCTGGCAATGCACGAGCACTGCCAAAAGGCCAAGGGAGGCGCTTAGCATCCGGCTTGTGCGCAAAGCTTTCAGACTGCCAGAGGACCGCAGCTATGGTAAACCCGCTTGCTCATTTGACGTTAGCTGTCGCCTGCAAGAACTTCACCCGCATCTGGTTTATGCTGCTACCTGTTGTTAGGAGACAACAAGGGCACATGTAGCAAATGCTTTTTCCTGTTTCATTTTGCTAGGCCACGCTCTTCTGTGGCTCTTTAGTGCTTGCCAAACTGCTATGTGCGTGCTGCTGCTTCCATCTGACAAGGAGCACAACCTTCTGACAGCAGCTTTCAACTTGCCTAAGAAAGAGCTTGGCCATTTAGATGTGCTGCAAATCTGTGTGTGTGTAAGGTGCAGGTGCAAGCTCCTGACAATGGTGTTCTCCAGGTTCAGTTTCTATCTGCCAGACGCATTGGAAATGTTTTCCTCTGGCATTCGCACCAAGAGTCGTAGATTGCTTAACTGAGGAGCTCTGAGAATGGAACGGCAAGAGGTGTTCCGCTTTCGTCATAAACAGTGCTCCAGAGCGCTTGGCAACGGGCACAACGAAACGTGTGTGCGGGATAGTGACCATTCACACCTAGTGCTGGCAATGCACGAGCACTGCCAAAAGGCCAAGGGAGGGGCTTAGAATCCGGCTTGTGTGCAAAGCTTTCAGACTGCCAGAGGACCGCAGCTATGGTAAACCCGCTTGCTCATTTGACGTTAGCTGTCGCCTGCAAGAACTTCACCCGCATCTGGTTTATGCTGCTACCTGTTGTTAGGCGACAACAAGGGCACATGTAGCAAATGCTTTTTCCTGTTTCATTTTGC
The DNA here is from genome assembly GCF_030490865.1 of Poecile atricapillus. Lineage (NCBI taxonomy): Eukaryota > Metazoa > Chordata > Aves > Passeriformes > Paridae > Poecile > Poecile atricapillus. The sequence continues at coordinate 1,068,450 of NC_081256.1, read as the reverse complement.
TAGGCCACGCTCTTCTGTGGCTCTTTAGTGCTTGCCAAACTGCTATGTGCGTGCTGCTGCTTCCATCTGACAAGGAGCACAACCTTCTGACAGCAGCTTTCAACTTGCCTAAGGAAGAGCTTGGCCATTTAGATGTGCTGCAAATCTGTGTGTGTGTAAGGTGCAGGTGCAAGCTCCTGACAATGGTGTTCTCCAGGTTCAGTTTCTATCTGCCAGACGCATTGGAAATGTTTTCCTCTGGCATTCGCACCAAGAGTCGTAGATTGCTTAACTGAGGAGCTCTGAGAATGGAACGGCAAGAGGTGTTCCGCTTTCGTCATAAACAGTGCTCCAGAGCGCTTGGCAACGGGCACAACGAAACGTGTGTGCGGGATAGTGACCATTCACGCCTAGTGCTGGCAATGCACGAGCACTGCCAAAAGGCCAAGGGAGGCGCTTAGAATCCGGCTTGTGCGCAAAGCTTTCAGACTGCCAGAGGACCGCAGCTATGGTAAACCCGCTTGCTCATTTGACGTTAGCTGTCGTCTGCAAGAACTTCACCCGCATCTGGTTTATGCTGCTACCTGTTGTTAGGAGACAACAAGGGCACATGTAGCAAATGCTTTTTCCTGTTTCATTTTGCTAGGCCACGCTCTTCTGTGGCTCTTTAGTGCTTGCCAAACTGCTATGTGCGTGCTGCTGCTTCCATCTGACAAGGAGCACAACCTTCTGACAGCAGCTTTCAACTTGCCTAAGAAAGAGCTTGGCCATTTAGATGTGCTGAAAACCCGTGTGTGTGTAAGTTGCAGGTGCAAGCTCCTGACAAAGGTGTTCTCCAGGTTCAGTTTCTCCCTGCCAGACGCATTGGAAATGTTTTCCTCTGGCATTCGAAGCAAGAGTCGCAGATTGCTTAACTGAGGAGCTCTGAGAATGGAACGGCAAGAGGTGTTCCGCTTTCGTCATAAACAGTGCTCCAGAGCGCTTGGCAACGGGCACAACGAAACGTGTGTGCGGGATAGTGACCATTCACGCCTAGTGCTGGCAATGCAGGAGCACTGCCAAAAGGCCAAGGAATCGGCGTAGCATCCGGCTTGTGTGCAAAGCTTTCAGACTGCCAGAGGACCGCAGCTGTGGTAAGCCCGCTTGCTCATTTGACGTTAGCTGTCGCCTGCAAGAACTTCACCCGCATCTGGTTTATGCTGCTACCTGTTGTTAGGCGACAACAAGGGCACATGTAGCAAATGCTTTTTCCTGTTTCATTTTGCTAGGCCACGCTCTTCTGTGGCTCTTTAGTGCTTGCCAAACTGCTATGTGCGTGCTGCTGCTTCCATCTGACAAGGAGCACAACCTTCTGACAGCAGCTTTCAACTTGCCTAAGAAAGAGCTTGGCCATTTAGATGTGCTGCAAATCTGTGTGTGTGTAAGGTACAGGTGCAAGCTCCTGACAAAGGTGTTCTCCAGGTTCAGTTTCTCCCTGCCAGACGCATTGGAAATGTTTTCCTCTGGCATTCGCAGCAAGAGTCGCAGATTGCTTAACTGAGGAGCTCTGAGAATGGAACGGCAAGAGGTGTTCCGCTTTCGTCATAAACAGTGCTCCAGAGCGCTTGGCAACGGGCACAACGAAACGTGTGTGCGGGATAGTGACCATTCACGCCTAGTGCTGGCAATGCAGGAGCACTGCCAAAAGGCCAAGGAAGGGGCGTAGCATCCGGCTTGTGTGCAAAGCTTTCAGACTGCCAGAGGACCGCAGCTGTGGTAAGCCCGCTTGCTCATTTGACGTTAGCTGTCGCCTGCAAGAACTTCACCCGCATCTGGTTTATGCTGCTACCTGTTGTTAGGCGACAACAAGGGCACATGTAGCAAATGCTTTTTCCTGTTTCATTTTGCTAGGCCACGCTCTTCTGTGGCTCTTTAGTGCTTGCCAAACTGCTATGTGCGTGCTGCTGCTTCCATCTGACAAGGAGCACAACCTTCTGACAGCAGCTTTCAACTTGCCTAAGAAAGAGCTTGGCCATTTAGATGTGCTGCAAATCTGTGTGTGTGTAAGGTACAGGTGCAAGCTCCTGACAAAGGTGTTCTCCAGGTTCAGTTTCTCCCTGCCAGACACATTGGAAATGTTTTCCTCTGGCATTCGCAGCAAGAGTCGCAGATTGCTTAACTGAGGAGCTCTGAGAATGGAACGGCAAGAGGTGTTCCGCTTTCGTCATAAACAGTGCTCCAGAGCGCTTGGCAACGGGCACAACGAAACGTGTGTGCGGGATAGTGACCATTCACACCTAGTGCTGGCAATGCACGAGCACTGCCAAAAGGCCAAGGGAGGCGCTTAGAATCCGGCTTGTGCGCAAAGCTTTCAGACTGCCAGAGGACCGCAGCTATGGTAAACCCGCTTGCTCATTTGACGTTAGCTGTCGCCTGCAAGAACTTCACCCGCATCTGGTTTATGCTGCTACCTGTTGTTAGGCGACAACAAGGGCACATGTAGCAAATGCTTTTTCCTGTTTCATTTTGCTAGGCCACGCTCTTCTGTGGCTCTTTAGTGCTTGCCAAACTGCTATGTGCGTGCTGCTGCTTCCATCTGACAAGGAGCACAACCTTCTGACAGCAGCTTTCAACTTGCCTAAGAAAGAGCTTGGCCATTTAGATGTGCTGCAAATCTGTGTGTGTGTAAGGTGCAGGTGCAAGCTCCTGACAATGGTGTTCTCCAGGTTCAGTTTCTATCTGCCAGACGCATTGGAAATGTTTTCCTCTGGCATTCGCACCAAGAGTCGTAGATTGCTTAACTGAGGAGCTCTGAGAATGGAACGGCAAGAGGTGTTCCGCTTTCGTCATAAACAGTGCTCCAGAGCGCTTGGCAACGGGCACAACGAAACGTGTGTGCGGGATAGTGACCATTCACACCTAGTGCTGGCAATGCACGAGCACTGCCAAAAGGCCAAGGGAGGGGCTTAGAATCCGGCTTGTGCGCAAAGCTTTCAGACTGCCAGAGGACCGCAGCTATGGTAAACCCGCTTGCTCATTTGACGTTAGCTGTCGCCTGCAAGAACTTCACCCGCATCTGGTTTATGCTGCTACCTGTTGTTAGGCGACAACAAGGGCACATGTAGCAAATGCTTTTTCCTGTTTCATTTTGCTAGGCCACGCTCTTCTGTGGCTCTTTAGTGCTTGCCAAACTGCTATGTGCGTGCTGCTGCTTCCATCTGACAAGGAGCACAACCTTCTGACAGCAGCTTTCAACTTGCCTAAGAAAGAGCTTGGCTATTTAGATGTGCTGAAAACCCGTGTGTGTGTAAGTTGCAGGTGCAAGCTCCTGACAAAGGTGTTCTCCAGGTTCAGTTTCTCCCTGCCAGACACATTGGAAATGTTTTCCTCTGGCATTCGAAGCAAGAGTCGCAGATTGCTTAACTGAGGAGCTCTGAGAATGGAACGGCAAGAGGTGTTCCGCTTTCGTCATAAACAGTGCTCCAGAGCGCTTGGCAACGGGCACAACGAAACGTGTGTGCGGGATAGTGACCATTCACGCCTAGTGCTGGCAATGCACGAGCACTGCCAAAAGGCCAAGGGAGGCGCTTAGAATCCGGCTTGTGCGCAAAGCTTTCAGACTGCCAGAGGACCGCAGCTATGGTAAACCCGCTTGCTCATTTGACGTTAGCTGTCGTCTGCAAGAACTTCACCCGCATCTGGTTTATGCTGCTACCTGTTGTTAGGAGACAACAAGGGCACATGTAGCAAATGCTTTTTCCTGTTTCATTTTGCTAGGCCACGCTCTTCTGTGGCTCTTTAGTGCTTGCCAAACTGCTATGTGCGTGCTGCTGCTTCCATCTGACAAGGAGCACAACCTTCTGACAGCAGCTTTCAACTTGCCTAAGAAAGAGCTTGGCTATTTAGATGTGCTGAAAACCCGTGTGTGTGTAAGTTGCAGGTGCAAGCTCCTGACAAAGGTGTTCTCCAGGTTCAGTTTCTCCCTGCCAGACGCATTGGAAATGTTTTCCTCTGGCATTCGAAGCAAGAGTCGCAGATTGCTTAACTGAGGAGCTCTGAGAATGGAACGGCAAGAGGTGTTCCGCTTTCGTCATAAACAGTGCTCCAGAGCGCTTGGCAACGGGCACAACGAAACGTGTGTGCGGGATAGTGACCATTCACGCCTAGTGCTGGCAATGCAGGAGCACTGCCAAAAGGCCAAGGAAGGGGCGTAGCATCCGGCTTGTGTGCAAAGCTTTCAGACTGCCAGAGGACCGCAGCTGTGGTAAGCCCGCTTGCTCATTTGACGTTAGCTGTCGCCTGCAAGAACTTCACCCGCATCTGGTTTATGCTGCTACCTGTTGTTAGGCGACAACAAGGGCACATGTAGCAAATGCTTTTTCCTGTTTCATTTTGCTAGGCCACGCTCTTCTGTGGCTCTTTAGTGCTTGCCAAACTGCTATGTGCGTGCTGCTGCTTCCATCTGACAAGGAGCACAACCTTCTGACAGCAGCTTTCAACTTGCCTAAGAAAGAGCTTGGCCATTTAGATGTGCTGCAAATCTGTGTGTGTGTAAGGTACAGGTGCAAGCTCCTGACAAAGGTGTTCTCCAGGTTCAGTTTCTATCTGCCAGACACATTGGAAATGTTTTCCTCTGGCATTCGCAGCAAGAGTCGCAGATTGCTTAACTGAGGAGCTCTGAGAATGGAACGGCAAGAGGTGTTCCGCTTTCGTCATAAACAGTGCTCCAGAGCGCTTGGCAACGGGCACAACGAAACGTGTGTGCGGGATAGTGACCATTCACACCTAGTGCTGGCAATGCACGAGCACTGCCAAAAGGCCAAGGGAGGCGCTTAGAATCCGGCTTGTGCGCAAAGCTTTCAGACTGCCAGAGGACCGCAGCTATGGTAAACCCGCTTGCTCATTTGACGTTAGCTGTCGCCTGCAAGAACTTCACCCGCATCTGGTTTATGCTGCTACCTGTTGTTAGGCGACAACAAGGGCACATGTAGCAAATGCTTTTTCCTGTTTCATTTTGCTAGGCCACGCTCTTCTGTGGCTCTTTAGTGCTTGCCAAACTGCTATGTGCGTGCTGCTGCTTCCATCTGACAAGGAGCACAACCTTCTGACAGCAGCTTTCAACTTGCCTAAGGAAGAGCTTGGCCATTTAGATGTGCTGCAAATCTGTGTGTGTGTAAGGTGCAGGTGCAAGCTCCTGACAATGGTGTTCTCCAGGTTCAGTTTCTATCTGCCAGACGCATTGGAAATGTTTTCCTCTGGCATTCGCACCAAGAGTCGTAGATTGCTTAACTGAGGAGCTCTGAGAATGGAACGGCAAGAGGTGTTCCGCTTTCGTCATAAACAGTGCTCCAGAGCGCTTGGCAACGGGCACAACGAAACGTGTGTGCGGGATAGTGACCATTCACGCCTAGTGCTGGCAATGCACGAGCACTGCCAAAAGGCCAAGGGAGGCGCTTAGAATCCGGCTTGTGCGCAAAGCTTTCAGACTGCCAGAGGACCGCAGCTATGGTAAACCCGCTTGCTCATTTGACGTTAGCTGTCGTCTGCAAGAACTTCACCCGCATCTGGTTTATGCTGCTACCTGTTGTTAGGAGACAACAAGGGCACATGTAGCAAATGCTTTTTCCTGTTTCATTTTGCTAGGCCACGCTCTTCTGTGGCTCTTTAGTGCTTGCCAAACTGCTATGTGCGTGCTGCTGCTTCCATCTGACAAGGAGCACAACCTTCTGACAGCAGCTTTCAACTTGCCTAAGAAAGAGCTTGGCCATTTAGATGTGCTGAAAACCCGTGTGTGTGTAAGTTGCAGGTGCAAGCTCCTGACAAAGGTGTTCTCCAGGTTCAGTTTCTCCCTGCCAGACGCATTGGAAATGTTTTCCTCTGGCATTCGAAGCAAGAGTCGCAGATTGCTTAACTGAGGAGCTCTGAGAATGGAACGGCAAGAGGTGTTCCGCTTTCGTCATAAACAGTGCTCCAGAGCGCTTGGCAACGGGCACAACGAAACGTGTGTGCGGGATAGTGACCATTCACGCCTAGTGCTGGCAATGCAGGAGCACTGCCAAAAGGCCAAGGAATCGGCGTAGCATCCGGCTTGTGTGCAAAGCTTTCAGACTGCCAGAGGACCGCAGCTGTGGTAAGCCCGCTTGCTCATTTGACGTTAGCTGTCGCCTGCAAGAACTTCACCCGCATCTGGTTTATGCTGCTACCTGTTGTTAGGCGACAACAAGGGCACATGTAGCAAATGCTTTTTCCTGTTTCATTTTGCTAGGCCACGCTCTTCTGTGGCTCTTTAGTGCTTGCCAAACTGCTATGTGCGTGCTGCTGCTTTCATCTGACAAGGAGCACAACCTTCTGACAGCAGCTTTCAACTTGCCTAAGGAAGAGCTTGGCCATTTAGATGTGCTGCAAATCTGTGTGTGTGTAAGGTGCAGGTGCAAGCTCCTGACAATGGTGTTCTCCAGGTTCAGTTTCTATCTGCCAGACGCATTGGAAATGTTTTCCTCTGGCATTCGCACCAAGAGTCGTAGATTGCTTAACTGAGGAGCTCTGAGAATGGAACGGCAAGAGGTGTTCCGCTTTCGTCATAAACAGTGCTCCAGAGCGCTTGGCAACGGGCACAACGAAACGTGTGTGCGGGATAGTGACCATTCACGCCTAGTGCTGGCAATGCACGAGCACTGCCAAAAGGCCAAGGGAGGCGCTTAGAATCCGGCTTGTGCGCAAAGCTTTCAGACTGCCAGAGGACCGCAGCTATGGTAAACCCGCTTGCTCATTTGACGTTAGCTGTCGTCTGCAAGAACTTCACCCGCATCTGGTTTATGCTGCTACCTGTTGTTAGGAGACAACAAGGGCACATGTAGCAAATGCTTTTTCCTGTTTCATTTTGCTAGGCCACGCTCTTCTGTGGCTCTTTAGTGCTTGCCAAACTGCTATGTGCGTGCTGCTGCTTCCATCTGACAAGGAGCACAACCTTCTGACAGCAGCTTTCAACTTGCCTAAGAAAGAGCTTGGCCATTTAGATGTGCTGAAAACCCGTGTGTGTGTAAGTTGCAGGTGCAAGCTCCTGACAAAGGTGTTCTCCAGGTTCAGTTTCTCCCTGCCAGACGCATTGGAAATGTTTTCCTCTGGCATTCGAAGCAAGAGTCGCAGATTGCTTAACTGAGGAGCTCTGAGAATGGAACGGCAAGAGGTGTTCCGCTTTCGTCATAAACAGTGCTCCAGAGCGCTTGGCAACGGGCACAACGAAACGTGTGTGCGGGATAGTGACCATTCACGCCTAGTGCTGGCAATGCAGGAGCACTGCCAAAAGGCCAAGGAATCGGCGTAGCATCCGGCTTGTGTGCAAAGCTTTCAGACTGCCAGAGGACCGCAGCTGTGGTAAGCCCGCTTGCTCATTTGACGTTAGCTGTCGCCTGCAAGAACTTCACCCGCATCTGGTTTATGCTGCTACCTGTTGTTAGGCGACAACAAGGGCACATGTAGCAAATGCTTTTTCCTGTTTCATTTTGCTAGGCCACGCTCTTCTGTGGCTCTTTAGTGCTTGCCAAACTGCTATGTGCGTGCTGCTGCTTCCATCTGACAAGGAGCACAACCTTCTGACAGCAGCTTTCAACTTGCCTAAGAAAGAGCTTGGCCATTTAGATGTGCTGCAAATCTGTGTGTGTGTAAGGTACAGGTGCAAGCTCCTGACAATGGTGTTCTCCAGGTTCAGTTTCTCCCTGCCAGACGCATTGGAAATGTTTTCCTCTGGCATTCGCAGCAAGAGTCGCAGATTGCTTAACTGAGGAGCTCTGAGAATGGAACGGCAAGAGGTGTTCCGCTTTCGTCATAAACAGTGCTCCAGAGCGCTTGGCAACGGGCACAACGAAAACGTGTGTGCGGGATAGTGACCATTCACGCCTAGTGCTGGCAATGCACGAGCACTGCCAAAAGGCCAAGGGAGGCGCTTAGCATCCGGCTTGTGCGCAAAGCTTTCAGACTGCCAGAGGACCGCAGCTATGGTAAACCCGCTTGCTCATTTGACGTTAGCTGTCGCCTGCAAGAACTTCACCCGCATCTGGTTTATGCTGCTACCTGTTGTTAGGAGACAACAAGGGCACATGTAGCAAATGCTTTTTCCTGTTTCATTTTGCTAGGCCACGCTCTTCTGTGGCTCTTTAGTGCTTGCCAAACTGCTATGTGCGTGCTGCTGCTTCCATCTGACAAGGAGCACAACCTTCTGACAGCAGCTTTCAACTTGCCTAAGAAAGAGCTTGGCCATTTAGATGTGCTGCAAATCTGTGTGTGTGTAAGGTGCAGGTGCAAGCTCCTGACAATGGTGTTCTCCAGGTTCAGTTTCTATCTGCCAGACGCATTGGAAATGTTTTCCTCTGGCATTCGCACCAAGAGTCGTAGATTGCTTAACTGAGGAGCTCTGAGAATGGAACGGCAAGAGGTGTTCCGCTTTCGTCATAAACAGTGCTCCAGAGCGCTTGGCAACGGGCACAACGAAACGTGTGTGCGGGATAGTGACCATTCACACCTAGTGCTGGCAATGCACGAGCACTGCCAAAAGGCCAAGGGAGGGGCTTAGAATCCGGCTTGTGCGCAAAGCTTTCAGACTGCCAGAGGACCGCAGCTATGGTAAACCCGCTTGCTCATTTGACGTTAGCTGTCGCCTGCAAGAACTTCACCCGCATCTGGTTTATGCTGCTACCTGTTGTTAGGCGACAACAAGGGCACATGTAGCAAATGCTTTTTCCTGTTTCATTTTGCTAGGCCACGCTCTTCTGTGGCTCTTTAGTGCTTGCCAAACTGCTATGTGCGTGCTGCTGCTTCCATCTGACAAGGAGCACAACCTTCTGACAGCAGCTTTCAACTTGCCTAAGAAAGAGCTTGGCTATTTAGATGTGCTGAAAACCCGTGTGTGTGTAAGTTGCAGGTGCAAGCTCCTGACAAAGGTGTTCTCCAGGTTCAGTTTCTCCCTGCCAGCCGCATTGGAAATGTTTTCCTCTGGCATTCGAAGCAAGAGTCGCAGATTGCTTAACTGAGGAGCTCTGAGAATGGAACGGCAAGAGGTGTTCCGCTTTCGTCATAAACAGTGCTCCAGAGCGCTTGGCAACGGGCACAACGAAACGTGTGTGCGGGATAGTGACCATTCACGCCTAGTGCTGGCAATGCACGAGCACTGCCAAAAGGCCAAGGAAGGGGCGTAGCATCCGGCTTGTGTGCAAAGCTTTCAGACTGCCAGAGGACCGCAGCTATGGTAAACCCGCTTGCTCATTTGACGTTAGCTGTCGCCTGCAAGAACTTCACCCGCATCTGGTTTATGCTGCTACCTGTTGTTAGGCGACAACAAGGGCACATGTAGCAAATGCTTTTTCCTGTTTCATTTTGCTAGGCCACGCTCTTCTGTGGCTCTTTAGTGCTTGCCAAACTGCTATGTGCGTGCTGCTGCTTCCATCTGACAAGGAGCACAACCTTCTGACAGCAGCTTTCAACTTGCCTAAGGAAGAGCTTGGCCATTTAGATGTGCTGCAAATCTGTGTGTGTGTAAGGTGCAGGTGCAAGCTCCTGACAATGGTGTTCTCCAGGTTCAGTTTCTATCTGCCAGACGCATTGGAAATGTTTTCCTCTGGCATTCGCACCAAGAGTCGTAGATTGCTTAACTGAGGAGCTCTGAGAATGGAACGGCAAGAGGTGTTCCGCTTTCGTCATAAACAGTGCTCCAGAGCGCTTGGCAACGGGCACAACGAAACGTGTGTGCGGGATAGTGACCATTCACGCCTAGTGCTGGCAATGCACGAGCACTGCCAAAAGGCCAAGGGAGGCGCTTAGAATCCGGCTTGTGCGCAAAGCTTTCAGACTGCCAGAGGACCGCAGCTATGGTAAACCCGCTTGCTCATTTGACGTTAGCTGTCGTCTGCAAGAACTTCACCCGCATCTGGTTTATGCTGCTACCTGTTGTTAGGCGACAACAAGGGCACATGTAGCAAATGCTTTTTCCTGTTTCATTTTGCTAGGCCACGCTCTTCTGTGGCTCTTTAGTGCTTGCCAAACTGCTATGTGCGTGCTGCTGCTTCCATCTGACAAGGAGCACAACCTTCTGACAGCAGCTTTCAACTTGCCTAAGAAAGAGCTTGGCCATTTAGATGTGCTGAAAACCCGTGTGTGTGTAAGTTGCAGGTGCAAGCTCCTGACAAAGGTGTTCTCCAGGTTCAGTTTCTCCCTGCCAGACGCATTGGAAATGTTTTCCTCTGGCATTCGAAGCAAGAGTCGCAGATTGCTTAACTGAGGAGCTCTGAGAATGGAACGGCAAGAGGTGTTCCGCTTTCGTCATAAACAGTGCTCCAGAGCGCTTGGCAACGGGCACAACGAAACGTGTGTGCGGGATAGTGACCATTCACGCCTAGTGCTGGCAATGCAGGAGCACTGCCAAAAGGCCAAGGAATCGGCGTAGCATCCGGCTTGTGTGCAAAGCTTTCAGACTGCCAGAGGACCGCAGCTATGGTAAGCCCGCTTGCTCATTTGACGTTAGCTGTCGCCTGCAAGAACTTCACCCGCATCTGGTTTATGCTGCTACCTGTTGTTAGGCGACACCAAGGGCACATGTAGCAAATGCTTTTTCCTGTTTCATTTTGCTAGGCCACGCTCTTCTGTGGCTCTTTAGTGCTTGCCAAACTGCTATGTGCGTGCTGCTGCTTCCATCTGACAAGGAGCACAACCTTCTGACAGCAGCTTTCAACTTGCCTAAGAAAGAGCTTGGCCATTTAGATGTGCTGCAAATCTGTGTGTGTGTAAGGTACAGGTGCAAGCTCCTGACAAAGGTGTTCTCCAGGTTCAGTTTCTCCCTGCCAGACACATTGGAAATGTTTTCCTCTGGCATTCGCAGCAAGAGTCGCAGATTGCTTAACTGAGGAGCTCTGAGAATGGAACGGCAAGAGGTCTTCCGCTTTCGTCATAAACAGTGCTCCAGAGCGCTTGGCAACGGGCACAACGAAACGTGTGTGCGGGATAGTGACCATTCACACCTAGTGCTGGCAATGCACGAGCACTGCCAAAAGGCCAAGGGAGGCGCTTAGCATCCGGCTTGTGCGCAAAGCTTTCAGACTGCCAGAGGACCGCAGCTATGGTAAACCCGCTTGCTCATTTGACGTTAGCTGTCGCCTGCAAGAACTTCACCCGCATCTGGTTTATGCTGCTACCTGTTGTTAGGCGACAACAAGGGCACATGTAGCAAATGCTTTTTCCTGTTTCATTTTGCTAGGCCACGCTCTTCTGTGGCTCTTTAGTGCTTGCCAAACTGCTATGTGCGTGCTGCTGCTTCCATCTGACAAGGAGCACAACCTTCTGACAGCAGCTTTCAACTTGCCTAAGAAAGAGCTTGGCCATTTAGATGTGCTGCAAATCTGTGTGTGTGTAAGGTGCAGGTGCAAGCTCCTGACAATGGTGTTCTCCAGGTTCAGTTTCTATCTGCCAGACGCATTGGAAATGTTTTCCTCTGACATTCGCACCAAGAGTCGTAGATTGCTTAACTGAGGAGCTCTGAGAATGGAACGGCAAGAGGTGTTCCGCTTTCGTCATAAACAGTGCTCCAGAGCGCTTGGCAACGGGCACAACGAAACGTGTGTGCGGGATAGTGACCATTCACGCCTAGTGCTGGCAATGCAGGAGCACTGCCAAAAGGCCAAGGAATCGGCGTAGCATCCGGCTTGTGTGCAAAGCTTTCAGACTGCCAGAGGACCGCAGCTGTGGTAAGCCCGCTTGCTCATTTGACGTTAGCTGTCGCCTGCAAGAACTTCACCCGCATCTGGTTTATGCTGCTACCTGTTGTTAGGCGACAACAAGGGCACATGTAGCAAATGCTTTTTCCTGTTTCATTTTGCTAGGCCACGCTCTTCTGTGGCTCTTTAGTGCTTGCCAAACTGCTATGTGCGTGCTGCTGCTTCCATCTGACAAGGAGCACAACCTTCTGACAGCAGCTTTCAACTTGCCTAAGAAAGAGCTTGGCCATTTAGATGTGCTGCAAATCTGTGTGTGTGTAAGGTACAGGTGCAAGCTCCTGACAAAGGTGTTCTCCAGGTTCAGTTTCTCCCTGCCAGCCGCATTGGAAATGTTTTCCTCTGGCATTCGCAGCAAGAGTCGCAGATTGCTTAACTGAGGAGCTCTGAGAATGGAACGGCAAGAGGTGTTCCGCTTTCGTCATAAACAGTGCTCCAGAGCGCTTGGCAACGGGCACAACGAAAACGTGTGTGCGGGATAGTGACCATTCACGCCTAGTGCTGGCAATGCACGAGCACTGCCAAAAGGCCAAGGGAGGCGCTTAGCATCCGGCTTGTGCGCAAAGCTTTCAGACTGCCAGAGGACCGCAGCTATGGTAAACCCGCTTGCTCATTTGACGTTAGCTGTCGCCTGCAAGAACTTCACCCGCATCTGGTTTATGCTGCTACCTGTTGTTAGGAGACAACAAGGGCACATGTAGCAAATGCTTTTTCCTGTTTCATTTTGCTAGGCCACGCTCTTCTGTGGCTCTTTAGTGCTTGCCAAACTGCTATGTGCGTGCTGCTGCTTCCATCTGACAAGGAGCACAACCTTCTGACAGCAGCTTTCAACTTGCCTAAGGAAGAGCTTGGCCATTTAGATGTGCTGCAAATCTGTGTGTGTGTAAGGTACAGGTGCAAGCTCCTGACAATGGTGTTCTCCAGGTTCAGTTTCTATCTGCCAGACGCATTGGAAATGTTTTCCTCTGGCATTCGCACCAAGAGTCGTAGATTGCTTAACTGAGGAGCTCTGAGAATGGAACGGCAAGAGGTGTTCCGCTTTCGTCATAAACAGTGCTCCAGAGCGCTTGGCAACGGGCACAACGAAACGTGTGTGCGGGATAGTGACCATTCACGCCTAGTGCTGGCAATGCACGAGCACTGCCAAAAGGCCAAGGGAGGCGCTTAGAATCCGGCTTGTGCGCAAAGCTTTCAGACTGCCAGAGGACCGCAGCTATGGTAAACCCGCTTGCTCATTTGACGTTAGCTGTCGTCTGCAAGAACTTCACCCGCATCTGGTTTATGCTGCTACCTGTTGTTAGGCGACAACAAGGGCACATGTAGCAAATGCTTTTTCCTGTTTCATTTTGCTAGGCCACGCTCTTCTGTGGCTCTTTAGTGCTTGCCAAACTGCTATGTGCGTGCTGCTGCTTCCATCTGACAAGGAGCACAACCTTCTGACAGCAGCTTTCAACTTGCCTAAGAAAGAGCTTGGCCATTTAGATGTGCTGAAAACCCGTGTGTGTGTAAGTTGCAGGTGCAAGCTCCTGACCAAGGTGTTCTCCAGGTTCAGTTTCTCCCTGCCAGACGCATTGGAAATGTTTTCCTCTGGCATTCGAAGCAAGAGTCGCAGATTGCTTAACTGAGGAGCTCTGAGAATGGAACGGCAAGAGGTGTTCCGCTTTCGTCATAAACAGTGCTCCAGAGCGCTTGGCAACGGGCACAACGAAACGTGTGTGCGGGATAGTGACCATTCACGCCTAGTGCTGGCAATGCAGGAGCACTGCCAAAAGGCCAAGGAAGGGGCGTAGCATCCGGCTTGTGTGCAAAGCTTTCAGACTGCCAGAGGACCGCAGCTATGGTAAACCCGCTTGCTCATTTGACGTTAGCTGTCGCCTGCAAGAACTTCACCCGCATCTGGTTTATGCTGCTACCTGTTGTTAGGCGACAACAAGGGCACATGTAGCAAATGCTTTTTCCTGTTTCATTTTGCTAGGCCACGCTCTTCTGTGGCTCTTTAGTGCTTGCCAAACTGCTATGTGCGTGCTGCTGCTTCCATCTGACAAGGAGCACAACCTTCTGACAGCAGCTTTCAACTTGCCTAAGGAAGAGCTTGGCCATTTAGATGTGCTGCAAATCTGTGTGTGTGTAAGGTGCAGGTGCAAGCTCCTGACAATGGTGTTCTCCAGGTTCAGTTTCTATCTGCCAGACGCATTGGAAATGTTTTCCTCTGGCATTCGCACCAAGAGTCGTAGATTGCTTAACTGAGGAGCTCTGAGAATGGAACGGCAAGAGGTGTTCCGCTTTCGTCATAAACAGTGCTCCAGAGCGCTTGGCAACGGGCACAACGAAACGTGTGTGCGGGATAGTGACCATTCACGCCTAGTGCTGGCAATGCACGAGCACTGCCAAAAGGCCAAGGGAGGCGCTTAGAATCCGGCTTGTGCGCAAAGCTTTCAGACTGCCAGAGGACCGCAGCTATGGTAAACCCGCTTGCTCATTTGACGTTAGCTGTCGTCTGCAAGAACTTCACCCGCATCTGGTTTATGCTGCTACCTGTTGTTAGGCGACAACAAGGGCACATGTAGCAAATGCTTTTTCCTGTTTCATTTTGCTAGGCCACGCTCTTCTGTGGCTCTTTAGTGCTTGCCAAACTGCTATGTGCGTGCTGCTGCTTCCATCTGACAAGGAGCACAACCTTCTGACAGCAGCTTTCAACTTGCCTAAGAAAGAGCTTGGCCATTTAGATGTGCTGAAAACCCGTGTGTGTGTAAGTTGCAGGTGCAAGCTCCTGACAAAGGTGTTCTCCAGGTTCAGTTTCTCCCTGCCAGACGCATTGGAAATGTTTTCCTCTGGCATTCGAAGCAAGAGTCGCAGATTGCTTAACTGAGGAGCTCTGAGAATGGAACGGCAAGAGGTGTTCCGCTTTCGTCATAAACAGTGCTCCAGAGCGCTTGGCAACGGGCACAACGAAACGTGTGTGCGGGATAGTGACCATTCACGCCTAGTGCTGGCAATGCAGGAGCACTGCCAAAAGGCCAAGGAATCGGCGTAGCATCCGGCTTGTGTGCAAAGCTTTCAGACTGCCAGAGGACCGCAGCTATGGTAAGCCCGCTTGCTCATTTGACGTTAGCTGTCGCCTGCAAGAACTTCACCCGCATCTGGTTTATGCTGCTACCTGTTGTTAGGCGACAACAAGGGCACATGTAGCAAATGCTTTTTCCTGTTTCATTTTGCTAGGCCACGCTCTTCTGTGGCTCTTTAGTGCTTGCCAAACTGCTATGTGCGTGCTGCTGCTTCCATCTGACAAGGAGCACAACCTTCTGACAGCAGCTTTCAACTTGCCTAAGAAAGAGCTTGGCCATTTAGATGTGCTGCAAATCTGTGTGTGTGTAAGGTACAGGTGCAAGCTCCTGACAAAGGTGTTCTCCAGGTTCAGTTTCTCCCTGCCAGACACATTGGAAATGTTTTCCTCTGGCATTCGCAGCAAGAGTCGCAGATTGCTTAACTGAGGAGCTCTGAGAATGGAACGGCAAGAGGTGTTCCGCTTTCGTCATAAACAGTGCTCCAGAGCGCTTGGCAACGGGCACAACGAAACGTGTGTGCGGGATAGTGACCATTCACACCTAGTGCTGGCAATGCACGAGCACTGCCAAAAGGCCAAGGGAGGCGCTTAGCATCCGGCTTGTGCGCAAAGCTTTCAGACTGCCAGAGGACCGCAGCTATGGTAAACCCGCTTGCTCATTTGACGTTAGCTGTCGCCTGCAAGAACTTCACCCGCATCTGGTTTATGCTGCTACCTGTTGTTAGGCGACAACAAGGGCACATGTAGCAAATGCTTTTTCCTGTTTCATTTTGCTAGGCCACGCTCTTCTGTGGCTCTTTAGTGCTTGCCAAACTGCTATGTGCGTGCTGCTGCTTCCATCTGACAAGGAGCACAACCTTCTGACAGCAGCTTTCAACTTGCCTAAGAAAGAGCTTGGCCATTTAGATGTGCTGCAAATCTGTGTGTGTGTAAGGTGCAGGTGCAAGCTCCTGACAATGGTGTTCTCCAGGTTCAGTTTCTATCTGCCAGACGCATTGGAAATGTTTTCCTCTGACATTCGCACCAAGAGTCGTAGATTGCTTAACTGAGGAGCTCTGAGAATGGAACGGCAAGAGGTGTTCCGCTTTCGTCATAAACAGTGCTCCAGAGCGCTTGGCAACGGGCACAACGAAACGTGTGTGCGGGATAGTGACCATTCACGCCTAGTGCTGGCAATGCAGGAGCACTGCCAAAAGGCCAAGGAATCGGCGTAGCATCCGGCTTGTGTGCAAAGCTTTCAGACTGCCAGAGGACCGCAGCTGTGGTAAGCCCGCTTGCTCATTTGACGTTAGCTGTCGCCTGCAAGAACTTCACCCGCATCTGGTTTATGCTGCTACCTGTTGTTAGGCGACAACAAGGGCACATGTAGCAAATGCTTTTTCCTGTTTCATTTTGCTAGGCCACGCTCTTCTGTGGCTCTTTAGTGCTTGCCAAACTGCTATGTGCGTGCTGCTGCTTCCATCTGACAAGGAGCACAACCTTCTGACAGCAGCTTTCAACTTGCCTAAGAAAGAGCTTGGCCATTTAGATGTGCTGCAAATCTGTGTGTGTGTAAGGTACAGGTGCAAGCTCCTGACAAAGGTGTTCTCCAGGTTCAGTTTCTCCCTGCCAGCCGCATTGGAAATGTTTTCCTCTGGCATTCGCAGCAAGAGTCGCAGATTGCTTAACTGAGGAGCTCTGAGAATGGAACGGCAAGAGGTGTTCCGCTTTCGTCATAAACAGTGCTCCAGAGCGCTTGGCAACGGGCACAACGAAAACGTGTGTGCGGGATAGTGACCATTCACGCCTAGTGCTGGCAATGCACGAGCACTGCCAAAAGGCCAAGGGAGGCGCTTAGCATCCGGCTTGTGCGCAAAGCTTTCAGACTGCCAGAGGACCGCAGCTATGGTAAACCCGCTTGCTCATTTGACGTTAGCTGTCGCCTGCAAGAACTTCACCCGCATCTGGTTTATGCTGCTACCTGTTGTTAGGAGACAACAAGGGCACATGTAGCAAATGCTTTTTCCTGTTTCATTTTGCTAGGCCACGCTCTTCTGTGGCTCTTTAGTGCTTGCCAAACTGCTATGTGCGTGCTGCTGCTTCCATCTGACAAGGAGCACAACCTTCTGACAGCAGCTTTCAACTTGCCTAAGGAAGAGCTTGGCCATTTAGATGTGCTGCAAATCTGTGTGTGTGTAAGGTGCAGGTGCAAGCTCCTGACAATGGTGTTCTCCAGGTTCAGTTTCTATCTGCCAGACGCATTGGAAATGTTTTCCTCTGGCATTCGCACCAAGAGTCGTAGATTGCTTAACTGAGGAGCTCTGAGAATGGAACGGCAAGAGGTGTTCCGCTTTCGTCATAAACAGTGCTCCAGAGCGCTTGGCAACGGGCACAACGAAACGTGTGTGCGGGATAGTGACCATTCACGCCTAGTGCTGGCAATGCACGAGCACTGCCAAAAGGCCAAGGGAGGCGCTTAGAATCCGGCTTGTGCGCAAAGCTTTCAGACTGCCAGAGGACCGCAGCTATGGTAAACCCGCTTGCTCATTTGACGTTAGCTGTCGTCTGCAAGAACTTCACCCGCATCTGGTTTATGCTGCTACCTGTTGTTAGGAGACAACAAGGGCACATGTAGCAAATGCTTTTTCCTGTTTCATTTTGCTAGGCCACGCTCTTCTGTGGCTCTTTAGTGCTTGCCAAACTGCTATGTGCGTGCTGCTGCTTCCATCTGACAAGGAGCACAACCTTCTGACAGCAGCTTTCAACTTGCCTAAGAAAGAGCTTGGCCATTTAGATGTGCTGAAAACCCGTGTGTGTGTAAGTTGCAGGTGCAAGCTCCTGACCAAGGTGTTCTCCAGGTTCAGTTTCTCCCTGCCAGACGCATTGGAAATGTTTTCCTCTGGCATTCGAAGCAAGAGTCGCAGATTGCTTAACTGAGGAGCTCTGAGAATGGAACGGCAAGAGGTGTTCCGCTTTCGTCATAAACAGTGCTCCAGAGCGCTTGGCAACGGGCACAACGAAACGTGTGTGCGGGATAGTGACCATTCACGCCTAGTGCTGGCAATGCAGGAGCACTGCCAAAAGGCCAAGGAAGGGGCGTAGCATCCGGCTTGTGTGCAAAGCTTTCAGACTGCCAGAGGACCGCAGCTGTGGTAAGCCCGCTTGCTCATTTGACGTTAGCTGTCGCCTGCAAGAACTTCACCCGCATCTGGTTTATGCTGCTACCTGTTGTTAGGCGACAACAAGGGCACATGTAGCAAATGCTTTTTCCTGTTTCATTTTGCTAGGCCACGCTCTTCTGTGGCTCTTTAGTGCTTGCCAAACTGCTATGTGCGTGCTGCTGCTTTCATCTGACAAGGAGCACAACCTTCTGACAGCAGCTTTCAACTTGCCTAAGGAAGAGCTTGGCCATTTAGATGTGCTGCAAATCTGTGTGTGTGTAAGGTGCAGGTGCAAGCTCCTGACAATGGTGTTCTCCAGGTTCAGTTTCTATCTGCCAGACGCATTGGAAATGTTTTCCTCTGGCATTCGCACCAAGAGTCGTAGATTGCTTAACTGAGGAGCTCTGAGAATGGAACGGCAAGAGGTGTTCCGCTTTCGTCATAAACAGTGCTCCAGAGCGCTTGGCAACGGGCACAACGAAACGTGTGTGCGGGATAGTGACCATTCACGCCTAGTGCTGGCAATGCACGAGCACTGCCAAAAGGCCAAGGGAGGCGCTTAGAATCCGGCTTGTGCGCAAAGCTTTCAGACTGCCAGAGGACCGCAGCTATGGTAAACCCGCTTGCTCATTTGACGTTAGCTGTCGTCTGCAAGAACTTCACCCGCATCTGGTTTATGCTGCTACCTGTTGTTAGGAGACAACAAGGGCACATGTAGCAAATGCTTTTTCCTGTTTCATTTTGCTAGGCCACGCTCTTCTGTGGCTCTTTAGTGCTTGCCAAACTGCTATGTGCGTGCTGCTGCTTCCATCTGACAAGGAGCACAACCTTCTGACAGCAGCTTTCAACTTGCCTAAGAAAGAGCTTGGCCATTTAGATGTGCTGAAAACCCGTGTGTGTGTAAGTTGCAGGTGCAAGCTCCTGACAAAGGTGTTCTCCAGGTTCAGTTTCTCCCTGCCAGACGCATTGGAAATGTTTTCCTCTGGCATTCGAAGCAAGAGTCGCAGATTGCTTAACTGAGGAGCTCTGAGAATGGAACGGCAAGAGGTGTTCCGCTTTCGTCATAAACAGTGCTCCAGAGCGCTTGGCAACGGGCACAACGAAACGTGTGTGCGGGATAGTGACCATTCACGCCTAGTGCTGGCAATGCAGGAGCACTGCCAAAAGGCCAAGGAATCGGCGTAGCATCCGGCTTGTGTGCAAAGCTTTCAGACTGCCAGAGGACCGCAGCTGTGGTAAGCCCGCTTGCTCATTTGACGTTAGCTGTCGCCTGCAAGAACTTCACCCGCATCTGGTTTATGCTGCTACCTGTTGTTAGGCGACAACAAGGGCACATGTAGCAAATGCTTTTTCCTGTTTCATTTTGCTAGGCCACGCTCTTCTGTGGCTCTTTAGTGCTTGCCAAACTGCTATGTGCGTGCTGCTGCTTCCATCTGACAAGGAGCACAACCTTCTGACAGCAGCTTTCAACTTGCCTAAGAAAGAGCTTGGCCATTTAGATGTGCTGCAAATCTGTGTGTGTGTAAGGTACAGGTGCAAGCTCCTGACAATGGTGTTCTCCAGGTTCAGTTTCTCCCTGCCAGACGCATTGGAAATGTTTTCCTCTGGCATTCGCACCAAGAGTCGCAGATTGCTTAACTGAGGAGCTCTGAGAATGGAACGGCAAGAGGTGTTCCGCTTTCGTCATAAACAGTGCTCCAGAGCGCTTGGCAACGGGCACAACGAAAACGTGTGTGCGGGATAGTGACCATTCACGCCTAGTGCTGGCAATGCACGAGCACTGCCAAAAGGCCAAGGGAGGCGCTTAGCATCCGGCTTGTGCGCAAAGCTTTCAGACTGCCAGAGGACCGCAGCTATGGTAAACCCGCTTGCTCATTTGACGTTAGCTGTCGCCTGCAAGAACTTCACCCGCATCTGGTTTATGCTGCTACCTGTTGTTAGGAGACAACAAGGGCACATGTAGCAAATGCTTTTTCCTGTTTCATTTTGCTAGGCCACGCTCTTCTGTGGCTCTTTAGTGCTTGCCAAACTGCTATGTGCGTGCTGCTGCTTCCATCTGACAAGGAGCACAACCTTCTGACAGCAGCTTTCAACTTGCCTAAGAAAGAGCTTGGCCATTTAGATGTGCTGCAAATCTGTGTGTGTGTAAGGTGCAGGTGCAAGCTCCTGACAATGGTGTTCTGCAGGTTCAGTTTCTATCTGCCAGACGCATTGGAAATGTTTTCCTCTGGCATTCGCACCAAGAGTCGTAGATTGCTTAACTGAGGAGCTCTGAGAATGGAACGGCAAGAGGTGTTCCGCTTTCGTCATAAACAGTGCTCCAGAGCGCTTGGCAACGGGCACAACGAAACGTGTGTGCAGGATAGTGACCATTCACACCTAGTGCTGGCAATGCACGAGCACTGCCAAAAGGCCAAGGGAGGGGCTTAGAATCCGGCTTGTGCGCAAAGCTTTCAGACTGCCAGAGGACCGCAGCTATGGTAAACCCGCTTGCTCATTTGACGTTAGCTGTCGCCTGCAAGAACTTCACCCGCATCTGGTTTATGCTGCTACCTGTTGTTAGGCGACAACAAGGGCACATGTAGCAAATGCTTTTTCCTGTTTCATTTTGCTAGGCCACGCTCTTCTGTGGCTCTTTAGTGCTTGCCAAACTGCTATGTGCGTGCTGCTGCTTCCATCTGACAAGGAGCACAACCTTCTGACAGCAGCTTTCAACTTGCCTAAGAAAGAGCTTGGCTATTTAGATGTGCTGAAAACCCGTGTGTGTGTAAGTTGCAGGTGCAAGCTCCTGACAAAGGTGTTCTCCAGGTTCAGTTTCTCCCTGCCAGCCGCATTGGAAATGTTTTCCTCTGGCATTCGAAGCAAGAGTCGCAGATTGCTTAACTGAGGAGCTCTGAGAATGGAACGGCAAGAGGTGTTCCGCTTTCGTCATAAACAGTGCTCCAGAGCGCTTGGCAACGGGCACAACGAAACGTGTGTGCGGGATAGTGACCATTCACGCCTAGTGCTGGCAATGCAGGAGCACTGCCAAAAGGCCAAGGAAGGGGCGTAGCATCCGGCTTGTGTGCAAAGCTTTCAGACTGCCAGAGGACCGCAGCTATGGTAAACCCGCTTGCTCATTTGACGTTAGCTGTCGCCTGCAAGAACTTCACCCGCATCTGGTTTATGCTGCTACCTGTTGTTAGGCGACAACAAGGGCACATGTAGCAAATGCTTTTTCCTGTTTCATTTTGCTAGGCCACGCTCTTCTGTGGCTCTTTAGTGCTTGCCAAACTGCTATGTGCGTGCTGCTGCTTCCATCTGACAAGGAGCACAACCTTCTGACAGCAGCTTTCAACTTGCCTAAGGAAGAGCTTGGCCATTTAGATGTGCTGCAAATCTGTGTGTGTGTAAGGTGCAGGTGCAAGCTCCTGACAATGGTGTTCTCCAGGTTCAGTTTCTATCTGCCAGACGCATTGGAAATGTTTTCCTCTGGCATTCGCACCAAGAGTCGTAGATTGCTTAACTGAGGAGCTCTGAGAATGGAACGGCAAGAGGTGTTCCGCTTTCGTCATAAACAGTGCTCCAGAGCGCTTGGCAACGGGCACAACGAAACGTGTGTGCGGGATAGTGACCATTCACGCCTAGTGCTGGCAATGCACGAGCACTGCCAAAAGGCCAAGGGAGGCGCTTAGAATCCGGCTTGTGCGCAAAGCTTTCAGACTGCCAGAGGACCGCAGCTATGGTAAACCCGCTTGCTCATTTGACGTTAGCTGTCGTCTGCAAGAACTTCACCCGCATCTGGTTTATGCTGCTACCTGTTGTTAGGCGACAACAAGGGCACATGTAGCAAATGCTTTTTCCTGTTTCATTTTGCTAGGCCACGCTCTTCTGTGGCTCTTTAGTGCTTGCCAAACTGCTATGTGCGTGCTGCTGCTTCCATCTGACAAGGAGCACAACCTTCTGACAGCAGCTTTCAACTTGCCTAAGAAAGAGCTTGGCCATTTAGATGTGCTGAAAACCCGTGTGTGTGTAAGTTGCAGGTGCAAGCTCCTGACAAAGGTGTTCTCCAGGTTCAGTTTCTCCCTGCCAGACGCATTGGAAATGTTTTCCTCTGGCATTCGAAGCAAGAGTCGCAGATTGCTTAACTGAGGAGCTCTGAGAATGGAACGGCAAGAGGTGTTCCGCTTTCGTCATAAACAGTGCTCCAGAGCGCTTGGCAACGGGCACAACGAAACGTGTGTGCGGGATAGTGACCATTCACGCCTAGTGCTGGCAATGCAGGAGCACTGCCAAAAGGCCAAGGAATCGGCGTAGCATCCGGCTTGTGTGCAAAGCTTTCAGACTGCCAGAGGACCGCAGCTGTGGTAAGCCCGCTTGCTCATTTGACGTTAGCTGTCGCCTGCAAGAACTTCACCCGCATCTGGTTTATGCTGCTACCTGTTGTTAGGCGACAACAAGGGCACATGTAGCAAATGCTTTTTCCTGTTTCATTTTGCTAGGCCACGCTCTTCTGTGGCTCTTTAGTGCTTGCCAAACTGCTATGTGCGTGCTGCTGCTTCCATCTGACAAGGAGCACAACCTTCTGACAGCAGCTTTCAACTTGCCTAAGAAAGAGCTTGGCCATTTAGATGTGCTGCAAATCTGTGTGTGTGTAAGGTACAGGTGCAAGCTCCTGACAAAGGTGTTCTCCAGGTTCAGTTTCTCCCTGCCAGACACATTGGAAATGTTTTCCTCTGGCATTCGCAGCAAGAGTCGCAGATTGCTTAACTGAGGAGCTCTGAGAATGGAACGGCAAGAGGTGTTCCGCTTTCGTCATAAACAGTGCTCCAGAGCGCTTGGCAACGGGCACAACGAAAACGTGTGTGCGGGATAGTGACCATTCACGCCTAGTGCTGGCAATGCACGAGCACTGCCAAAAGGCCAAGGGAGGGGCTTAGAATCCGGCTTGTGCGCAAAGCTTTCAGACTGCCAGAGGACCGCAGCTATGGTAAACCCGCTTGCTCATTTGACGTTAGCTGTCGCCTGCAAGAACTTCACCCGCATCTGGTTTATGCTGCTACCTGTTGTTAGGCGACAACAAGGGCACATGTAGCAAATGCTTTTTCCTGTTTCATTTTTCTAGGCCACGCTCTTCTGTGGCTCTTTAGTGCTTGCCAAACTGCTATGTGCGTGCTGCTGCTTCCATCTGACAAGGAGCACAACCTTCTGACAGCAGCTTTCAACTTGCCTAAGAAAGAGCTTGGCTATTTAGATGTGCTGAAAACCCGTGTGTGTGTAAGTTGCAGGTGCAAGCTCCTGACAAAGGTGTTCTCCAGGTTCAGTTTCTCCCTGCCAGACGCATTGGAAATGTTTTCCTCTGGCATTCGAAGCAAGAGTCGCAGATTGCTTAACTGAGGAGCTCTGAGAATGGAACGGCAAGAGGTGTTCCGCTTTCGTCATAAACAGTGCTCCAGAGCGCTTGGCAACGGGCACAACGAAACGTGTGTGCGGGATAGTGACCATTCACGCCTAGTGCTGGCAATGCACGAGCACTGCCAAAAGGCCAAGGAAGGGGCGTAGCATCCGGCTTGTGTGCAAAGCTTTCAGACTGCCAGAGGACCGCAGCTATGGTAAACCCGCTTGCTCATTTGACGTTAGCTGTCGCCTGCACGAACTTCACCCGCATCTGGTTTATGCTGCTACCTGTTGTTAGGCGACAACAAGGGCACATGTAGCAAATGCTTTTTCCTGTTTCATTTTGCTAGGCCACGCTCTTCTGTGGCTCTTTAGTGCTTGCCAAACTGCTATGTGCGTGCTGCTGCTTCCATCTGACAAGGAGCACAACCTTCTGACAGCAGCTTTCAACTTGCCTAAGGAAGAGCTTGGCCATTTAGATGTGCTGCAAATCTGTGTGTGTGTAAGGTGCAGGTGCAGGTGCAAGCTCCTGACAATGGTGTTCTCCAGGTTCAGTTTCTATCTGCCAGACGCATTGGAAATGTTTTCCTCTGGCATTCGCACCAAGAGTCGTAGATTGCTTAACTGAGGAGCTCTGAGAATGGAACGGCAAGAGGTGTTCCGCTTTCGTCATAAACAGTGCTCCAGAGCGCTTGGCAACGGGCACAACGAAACGTGTGTGCGGGATAGTGACCATTCACGCCTAGTGCTGGCAATGCACGAGCACTGCCAAAAGGCCAAGGGAGGCGCTTAGAATCCGGCTTGTGCGCAAAGCTTTCAGACTGCCAGAGGACCGCAGCTATGGTAAACCCGCTTGCTCATTTGACGTTAGCTGTCGTCTGCAAGAACTTCACCCGCATCTGGTTTATGCTGCTACCTGTTGTTAGGCGACAACAAGGGCACATGTAGCAAATGCTTTTTCCTGTTTCATTTTGCTAGGCCACGCTCTTCTGTGGCTCTTTAGTGCTTGCCAAACTGCTATGTGCGTGCTGCTGCTTCCATCTGACAAGGAGCACAACCTTCTGACAGCAGCTTTCAACTTGCCTAAGAAAGAGCTTGGCCATTTAGATGTGCTGAAAACCCGTGTGTGTGTAAGTTGCAGGTGCAAGCTCCTGACAAAGGTGTTCTCCAGGTTCAGTTTCTCCCTGCCAGACGCATTGGAAATGTTTTCCTCTGGCATTCGAAGCAAGAGTCGCAGATTGCTTAACTGAGGAGCTCTGAGAATGGAACGGCAAGAGGTGTTCCGCTTTCGTCATAAACAGTGCTCCAGAGCGCTTGGCAACGGGCACAACGAAAACGTGTGTGCGGGATAGTGACCATTCACGCCTAGTGCTGGCAATGCACGAGCACTGCCAAAAGGCCAAGGGAGGCGCTTAGCATCCGGCTTGTGCGCAAAGCTTTCAGACTGCCAGAGGACCGCAGCTATGGTAAACCCGCTTGCTCATTTGACGTTAGCTGTCGCCTGCAAGAACTTCACCCGCATCTGGTTTATGCTGCTACCTGTTGTTAGGAGACAACAAGGGCACATGTAGCAAATGCTTTTTCCTGTTTCATTTTGCTAGGCCACGCTCTTCTGTGGCTCTTTAGTGCTTGCCAAACTGCTATGTGCGTGCTGCTGCTTCCATCTGACAAGGAGCACAACCTTCTGACAGCAGCTTTCAACTTGCCTAAGGAAGAGCTTGGCCATTTAGATGTGCTGCAAATCTGTGTGTGTGTAAGGTGCAGGTGCAAGCTCCTGACAATGGTGTTCTCCAGGTTCAGTTTCTATCTGCCAGACGCATTGGAAATGTTTTCCTCTGGCATTCGAAGCAAGAGTCGCAGATTGCTTAACTGAGGAGCTCTGAGAATGGAACGGCAAGAGGTGTTCCGCTTTCGTCATAAACAGTGCTCCAGAGCGCTTGGCAACGGGCACAACGAAACGTGTGTGCGGGATAGTGACCATTCACGCCTAGTGCTGGCAATGCAGGAGCACTGCCAAAAGGCCAAGGAATCGGCGTAGCATCCGGCTTGTGTGCAAAGCTTTCAGACTGCCAGAGGACCGCAGCTGTGGTAAGCCCGCTTGCTCATTTGACGTTAGCTGTCGCCTGCAAGAACTTCACCCGCATCTGGTTTATGCTGCTACCTGTTGTTAGGCGACAACAAGGGCACATGTAGCAAATGCTTTTTCCTGTTTCATTTTGCTAGGCCACGCTCTTCTGTGGCTCTTTAGTGCTTGCCAAACTGCTATGTGCGTGCTGCTGCTTCCATCTGACAAGGAGCACAACCTTCTGACAGCAGCTTTCAACTTGCCTAAGAAAGAGCTTGGCCATTTAGATGTGCTGCAAATCTGTGTGTGTGTAAGGTGCAGGTGCAAGCTCCTGACAATGGTGTTCTCCAGGTTCAGTTTCTATCTGCCAGACGCATTGGAAATGTTTTCCTCTGGCATTCGCACCAAGAGTCGTAGATTGCTTAACTGAGGAGCTCTGAGAATGGAACGGCAAGAGGTGTTCCGCTTTCGTCATAAACAGTGCTCCAGAGCGCTTGGCAACGGGCACAACGAAACGTGTGTGCGGGATAGTGACCATTCACGCCTAGTGCTGGCAATGCACGAGCACTGCCAAAAGGCCAAGGGAGGCGCTTAGAATCCGGCTTGTGCGCAAAGCTTTCAGACTGCCAGAGGACCGCAGCTATGGTAAACCAGCTTGCTCATTTGACGTTAGCTGTCGCCTGCAAGAACTTCACCCGCATCTGGTTTATGCTGCTACCTGTTGTTAGGCGACAACAAGGGCACATGTAGCAAATGCTTTTTCCTGTTTCATTTTGCTAGGCCACGCTCTTCTGTGGCTCTTTAGTGCTTGCCAAACTGCTATGTGCGTGCTGCTGCTTCCATCTGACAAGGAGCACAACCTTCTGACAGCAGCTTTCAACTTGCCTAAGAAAGAGCTTGGCCATTTAGATGTGCTGCAAATCTGTGTGTGTGTAAGGTGCAGGTGCAAGCTCCTGACAATGGTGTTCTCCAGGTTCAGTTTCTATCTGCCAGACGCATTGGAAATGTTTTCCTCTGGCATTCGCACCAAGAGTCGTAGATTGCTTAACTGAGGAGCTCTGAGAATGGAACGGCAAGAGGTGTTCCGCTTTCGTCATAAACAGTGCTCCAGAGCGCTTGGCAACGGGCACAACGAAACGTGTGTGCGGGATAGTGACCATTCACGCCTAGTGCTGGCAATGCACGAGCACTGCCAAAAGGCCAAGGGAGGCGCTTAGAATCCGGCTTGTGCGCAAAGCTTTCAGACTGCCAGAGGACCGCAGCTGTGGTAAGCCCGCTTGCTCATTTGACGTTAGCTGTCGCCTGCAAGAACTTCACCCGCATCTGGTTTATGCTGCTACGTGTTGTTAGGAGACAACAAGGGCACATGTAGCAAATGCTTTTTCCTGTTTCATTTTTCTAGGCCACGCTCTTCTGTGGCTCTTTAGTGCTTGCCAAACTGCTATGTGCGTGCTGCTGCTTCCATCTGACAAGGAGCACAACCTTCTGACAGCAGCTTTCAACTTGCCTAAGAAAGAGCTTGGCCATTTAGATGTGCTGCAAACCCGTGTGTGTGTAAGGTGCAGGTGCCAGCTCCTGACAAAGCTTTTCTCCAGGTTCAGTTTCTATCTGCCAGACACATTGGAAATGTTTTCCTCTGGCATTCGCAGCAAGAGTCGCAGATTGCTTAACTGAGGAGCTCTGAGAATGGAACGGCAAGAGGTGTTCCGCTTTCGTCATAAACAGTGCTCCAGAGCGCTTGGCAACGGGCCAATCGAAACGTGTGTGCGGGATAGTGACCATTCACGCCTAGTGCTGGCAATGCAGGAGCACTGCCAAAAGGCCAAGGAAGGGGCGTAGCATCCGGCTTGTGTGCAAAGCTTTCAGACTGCCAGAGGACCGCAGCTGTGGTAAGCCCGCTTGCTCATTTGACGTTAGCTGTCGCCTGCAAGAACTTCACCCGCATCTGGTTTATGCTGCTACCTGTTGTTAGGCGACAACAAGGGCACATGTAGCAAATGCTTTTTCCTGGCCCATTTTGCTAGGCCACGCTCTTCTGTGGCTCTTTAGTGCTTGCCAAACTGCTATGTGCGTGCTGCTGCTTCCATCTGACAAGGAGCACAACCTTCTGACAGCAGCTTTCAACTTGCCTAAGGAAGAGCTTGGCCATTTAGATGTGCTGCAAATCTGTGTGTGTGTAAGGTGCAGGTGCAAGCTCCTGACAATGGTGTTCTCCAGGTTCAGTTTCTATCTGCCAGACGCATTGGAAATGTTTTCCTCTGGCATTCGAAGCAAGAGTCGCAGATTGCTTAACTGAGGAGCTCTGAGAATGGAACGGCAAGAGGTGTTCCGCTTTCGTCATAAACAGTGCTCCAGAGCGCTTGGCAACGGGCACAACGAAACGTGTGTGCGGGATAGTGACCATTCACGCCTAGTGCTGGCAATGCAGGAGCACTGCCAAAAGGCCAAGGAATCGGCGTAGCATCCGGCTTGTGTGCAAAGCTTTCAGACTGCCAGAGGACCGCAGCTGTGGTAAGCCCGCTTGCTCATTTGACGTTAGCTGTCGCCTGCAAGAACTTCACCCGCATCTGGTTTATGCTGCTACCTGTTGTTAGGCGACAACAAGGGCACATGTAGCAAATGCTTTTTCCTGTTTCATTTTGCTAGGCCACGCTCTTCTGTGGCTCTTTAGTGCTTGCCAAACTGCTATGTGCGTGCTGCTGCTTCCATCTGACAAGGAGCACAACCTTCTGACAGCAGCTTTCAACTTGCCTAAGAAAGAGCTTGGCCATTTAGATGTGCTGCAAATCTGTGTGTGTGTAAGGTACAGGTGCAAGCTCCTGACAAAGGTGTTCTCCAGGTTCAGTTTCTCCCTGCCAGACGCATTGGAAATGTTTTCCTCTGGCATTCGCAGCAAGAGTCGCAGATTGCTTAACTGAGGAGCTCTGAGAATGGAACGGCAAGAGGTGTTCCGCTTTCGTCATAAACAGTGCTCCAGAGCGCTTGGCAACGGGCACAACGAAACGTGTGTGCGGGATAGTGACCATTCACACCTAGTGCTGGCAATGCACGAGCACTGCCAAAAGGCCAAGGGAGGCGCTTAGAATCCGGCTTGTGCGCAAAGCTTTCAGACTGCCAGAGGACCGCAGCTATGGTAAACCCGCTTGCTCATTTGACGTTAGCTGTCGCCTGCAAGAACTTCACCCGCATCTGGTTTATGCTGCTACCTGTTGTTAGGCGACAACAAGGGCACATGTAGCAAATGCTTTTTCCTGTTTCATTTTGCTAGGCCACGCTCTTCTGTGGCTCTTTAGTGCTTGCCAAACTGCTATGTGCGTGCTGCTGCTTCCATCTGACAAGGAGCACAACCTTCTGACAGCAGCTTTCAACTTGCCTAAGGAAGAGCTTGGCCATTTAGATGTGCTGCAAATCTGTGTGTGTGTAAGGTGCAGGTGCAAGCTCCTGACAATGGTGTTCTCCAGGTTCAGTTTCTATCTGCCAGACGCATTGGAAATGTTTTCCTCTGGCATTCGAAGCAAGAGTCGCAGATTGCTTAACTGAGGAGCTCTGAGAATGGAACGGCAAGAGGTGTTCCGCTTTCGTCATAAACAGTGCTCCAGAGCGCTTGGCAACGGGCACAACGAAACGTGTGTGCGGGATAGTGACCATTCACACCTAGTGCTGGCAATGCACGAGCACTGCCAAAAGGCCAAGGGAGGCGCTTAGAATCCGGCTTGTGCGCAAAGCTTTCAGACTGCCAGAGGACCGCAGCTATGGTAAACCCGCTTGCTCATTTGACGTTAGCTGTCGCCTGCAAGAACTTCACCCGCATCTGGTTTATGCTGCTACCTGTTGTTAGGCGACAACAAGGGCACATGTAGCAAATGCTTTTTCCTGTTTCATTTTGCTAGGCCACGCTCTTCTGTGGCTCTTTAGTGCTTGCCAAACTGCTATGTGCGTGCTGCTGCTTCCATCTGACAAGGAGCACAACCTTCTGACAGCAGCTTTCAACTTGCCTAAGAAAGAGCTTGGCCATTTAGATGTGCTGCAAATCTGTGTGTGTGTAAGGTGCAGGTGCAAGCTCCTGACAATGGTGTTCTCCAGGTTCAGTTTCTATCTGCCAGACGCATTGGAAATGTTTTCCTCTGGCATTCGCACCAAGAGTCGTAGATTGCTTAACTGAGGAGCTCTGAGAATGGAACGGCAAGAGGTGTTCCGCTTTCGTCATAAACAGTGCTCCAGAGCGCTTGGCAACGGGCACAACGAAACGTGTGTGCGGGATAGTGACCATTCACGCCTAGTGCTGGCAATGCACGAGCACTGCCAAAAGGCCAAGGGAGGCGCTTAGAATCCGGCTTGTGCGCAAAGCTTTCAGACTGCCAGAGGACCGCAGCTATGGTAAAACAGCTTGCTCATTTGACGTTAGCTGTCGCCTGCAAGAACTTCACCCGCATCTGGTTTATGCTGCTACCTGTTGTTAGGCGACAACAAGGGCACATGTAGCAAATGCTTTTTCCTGTTTCATTTTGCTAGGCCACGCTCTTCTGTGGCTCTTTAGTGCTTGCCAAACTGCTATGTGCGTGCTGCTGCTTCCATCTGACAAGGAGCACAACCTTCTGACAGCAGCTTTCAACTTGCCTAAGAAAGAGCTTGGCCATTTAGATGTGCTGCAAATCTGTGTGTGTGTAAGGTGCAGGTGCAAGCTCCTGACAATGGTGTTCTCCAGGTTCAGTTTCTATCTGCCAGACGCATTGGAAATGTTTTCCTCTGGCATTCGCACCAAGAGTCGTAGATTGCTTAACTGAGGAGCTCTGAGAATGGAACGGCAAGAGGTGTTCCGCTTTCGTCATAAACAGTGCTCCAGAGCGCTTGGCAACGGGCACAACGAAACGTGTGTGCGGGATAGTGACCATTCACGCCTAGTGCTGGCAATGCACGAGCACTGCCAAAAGGCCAAGGGAGGCGCTTAGAATCCGGCTTGTGCGCAAAGCTTTCAGACTGCCAGAGGACCGCAGCTGTGGTAAGCCCGCTTGCTCATTTGACGTTAGCTGTCGCCTGCAAGAACTTCACCCGCATCTGGTTTATGCTGCTACGTGTTGTTAGGAGACAACAAGGGCACATGTAGCAAATGCTTTTTCCTGTTTCATTTTTCTAGGCCACGCTCTTCTGTGGCTCTTTAGTGCTTGCCAAACTGCTATGTGCGTGCTGCTGCTTCCATCTGACAAGGAGCACAACCTTCTGACAGCAGCTTTCAACTTGCCTAAGAAAGAGCTTGGCCATTTAGATGTGCTGCAAACCCGTGTGTGTGTAAGGTGCAGGTGCCAGCTCCTGACAAAGGTGTTCTCCAGGTTCAGTTTCTATCTGCCAGACACATTGGAAATGTTTTCCTCTGGCATTCGCAGCAAGAGTCGCAGATTGCTTAACTGAGGAGCTCTGAGAATGGAACGGCAAGAGGTGTTCCGCTTTCGTCATAAACAGTGCTCCAGAGCGCTTGGCAACGGGCCAATCGAAACGTGTGTGCGGGATAGTGACCATTCACGCCTAGTGCTGGCAATGCAGGAGCACTGCCAAAAGGCCAAGGAAGGGGCGTAGCATCCGGCTTGTGTGCAAAGCTTTCAGACTGCCAGAGGACCGCAGCTGTGGTAAGCCCGCTTGCTCATTTGACGTTAGCTGTCGCCTGCAAGAACTTCACCCGCATCTGGTTTATGCTGCTACCTGTTGTTAGGCGACAACAAGGGCACATGTAGCAAATGCTTTTTCCTGTTTCATTTTGCTAGGCCACGCTCTTCTGTGGCTCTTTAGTGCTTGCCAAACTGCTATGTGCGTGCTGCTGCTTCCATCTGACAAGGAGCACAACCTACTGACAGCAGCTTTCAACTTGCCTAAGAAAGAGCTTGGCCATTTAGATGTGCTGCAAATCTGTGTGTGTGTAAGGTGCAGGTGCAAGCTCCTGACAATGGTATTCTCCAGGTTCAATTTCTATTTCCCAGACACATTGGAAATGTTTTCCTCTGGCATTCGCACCAAGAGTCGTAGATTGCTTAACTGAGGAGCTCTGAGAATGGAACGGCAAGAGGTGTTCCGCTTTCGTCATAAACAGTGCTCCAGAGCGCTTGGCAACGGGCACAACGAAACGTGTGTGCGGGATAGTGACCATTCACACCTAGTGCTGGCAATGCACGAGCATTGCCAAAAGGCCAAGGGAGGCGCTTAGAATCCGGCTTGTGCGCAAAGCTTTCAGACTGCCAGAGGACCGCAGCTATGGTAAACCCGCTTGCTCATTTGACGTTAGCTGTCGCCTGCAAGAACTTCACCCGCATCTGGTTTATGCTGCTACCTGTTGTTAGGCGACAACAAGGGCACATGTAGCAAATGCTTTTTCCTGTTTCATTTTGCTAGGCCACGCTCTTCTGTGGCTCTTTAGTGCTTGCCAAACTGCTATGTGCGTGCTGCTGCTTCCATCTGACAAGGAGCACAACCTTCTGACAGCAGCTTTCAACTTGCCTAAGAAAGAGCTTGGCCATTTAGATGTGCTGAAAACCCGTGTGTGTGTAAGGTGCAGGTGCAAGCTCCTGACAAAGCTTTTCTCCAGGTTCAGTTTCTCCCTGCCAGACACATTGGAAATGTTTTCCTCTGGCATTCGAAGCAAGAGTCGCAGATTGCTTAACTGAGGAGCTCTGAGAATGGAACGGCAAGAGGTGTTCCGCTTTCGTCATAAACAGTGCTCCAGAGCGCTTGGCAACGGGCACAACGAAACGTGTGTGCGGGATAGTGACCATTCACGCCTAGTGCTGGCAATGCAGGAGCACTGCCAAAAGGCCAAGGAAGGGGCGTAGCATCCGGCTTGTGTGCAAAGCTTTCAGACTGCCAGAGGACCGCAGCTGTGGTAAGCCCGCTTGCTCATTTGACGTTAGCTGTCGCCTGCAAGAACTTCACCCGCATCTGGTTTATGCTGCTACCTGTTGTTAGGCGACACCAAGGGCACATGTAGCAAATGCTTTTTCCTGTTTCATTTTGCTAGGCCACGCTCTTCTGTGGCTCTTTAGTGCTTGCCAAACTGCTATGTGCGTGCTGCTGCTTCCATCTGACAAGGAGCACAACCTTCTGACAGCAGCTTTCAACTTGCCTAAGAAAGAGCTTGGCCATTTAGATGTGCTGCAAATCTGTGTGTGTGTAAGGTACAGGTGCAAGCTCCTGACAAAGGTGTTCTCCAGGTTCAGTTTCTCCCTGCCAGACACATTGGAAATGTTTTCCTCTGGCATTCGCAGCAAGAGTCGCAGATTGCTTAACTGAGGAGCTCTGAGAATGGAACGGCAAGAGGTGTTCCGCTTTCGTCATAAACAGTGCTCCAGAGCGCTTGGCAACGGGCACAACGAAACGTGTGTGCGGGATAGTGACCATTCACGCCTAGTGCTGGCAATGCACGAGCACTGCCAAAAGGCCAAGGAATCGGCGTAGCATCCGGCTTGTGTGCAAAGCTTTCAGACTGCCAGAGGACCGCAGCTGTGGTAAGCCCGCTTGCTCATTTGACGTTAGCTGTCGCCTGCAAGAACTTCACCCGCATCTGGTTTATGCTGCTACCTGTTGTTAGGCGACAACAAGGGCACATGTAGCAAATGCTTTTTCCTGTTTCATTTTGCTAGGCCACGCTCTTCTGTGGCTCTTTAGTGCTTGCCAAACTGCTATGTGCGTGCTGCTGCTTCCATCTGACAAGGAGCACAACCTTCTGACAGCAGCTTTCAACTTGCCTAAGAAAGAGCTTGGCCATTTAGATGTGCTGCAAATCTGTGTGTGTGTAAGGTGCAGGTGCAAGCTCCTGACAATGGTATTCTCCAGGTTCAATTTCTATTTCCCAGACACATTGGAAATGTTTTCCTCTGGCATTCGCACCAAGAGTCGTAGATTGCTTAACTGAGGAGCTCTGAGAATGGAACGGCAAGAGGTGTTCCGCTTTCGTCATAAACAGTGCTCCAGAGCGCTTGGCAACGGGCACAACGAAACGTGTGTGCGGGATAGTGACCATTCACACCTAGTGCTGGCAATGCACGAGCATTGCCAAAAGGCCAAGGAAGGGGCGTAGCATCCGGCTTGTGTGCAAAGCTTTCAGACTGCCAGAGGACCGCAGCTGTGGTAAGCCCGCTTGCTCATTTGACGTTAGCTGTCGCCTGCAAGAACTTCACCCGCATCTGGTTTATGCTGCTACCTGTTGTTAGGCGACACCAAGGGCACATGTAGCAAATGCTTTTTCCTGTTTCATTTTGCTAGGCCACGCTCTTCTGTGGCTCTTTAGTGCTTGCCAAACTGCTATGTGCGTGCTGCTGCTTCCATCTGACAAGGAGCACAACCTTCTGACAGCAGCTTTCAACTTGCCTAAGAAAGAGCTTGGCCATTTAGATGTGCTGCAAATCTGTGTGTGTGTAAGGTACAGGTGCAAGCTCCTGACAAAGGTGTTCTCCAGGTTCAGTTTCTCCCTGCCAGACACATTGGAAATGTTTTCCTCTGGCATTCGCAGCAAGAGTCGCAGATTGCTTAACTGAGGAGCTCTGAGAATGGAACGGCAAGAGGTGTTCCGCTTTCGTCATAAACAGTGCTCCAGAGCGCTTGGCAACGGGCACAACGAAACGTGTGTGCGGGATAGTGACCATTCACGCCTAGTGCTGGCAATGCACGAGCACTGCCAAAAGGCCAAGGAATCGGCGTAGCATCCGGCTTGTGTGCAAAGCTTTCAGACTGCCAGAGGACCGCAGCTGTGGTAAGCCCGCTTGCTCATTTGACGTTAGCTGTCGCCTGCAAGAACTTCACCCGCATCTGGTTTATGCTGCTACCTGTTGTTAGGCGACAACAAGGGCACATGTAGCAAATGCTTTTTCCTGTTTCATTTTGCTAGGCCACGCTCTTCTGTGGCTCTTTAGTGCTTGCCAAACTGCTATGTGCGTGCTGCTGCTTCCATCTGACAAGGAGCACAACCTTCTGACAGCAGCTTTCAACTTGCCTAAGAAAGAGCTTGGCCATTTAGATGTGCTGCAAATCTGTGTGTGTGTAAGGTACAGGTGCAAGCTCCTGACAAAGGTGTTCTCCAGGTTCAGTTTCTCCCTGCCAGCCGCATTGGAAATGTTTTCCTCTGGCATTCGCAGCAAGAGTCGCAGATTGCTTAACTGAGGAGCTCTGAGAATGGAACGGCAAGAGGTGTTCCGCTTTCGTCATAAACAGTGCTCCAGAGCGCTTGGCAACGGGCACAACGAAAACGTGTGTGCGGGATAGTGACCATTCACGCCTAGTGCTGGCAATGCACGAGCACTGCCAAAAGGCCAAGGGAGGCGCTTAGCATCCGGCTTGTGCGCAAAGCTTTCAGACTGCCAGAGGACCGCAGCTATGGTAAACCCGCTTGCTCATTTGACGTTAGCTGTCGCCTGCAAGAACTTCACCCGCATCTGGTTTATGCTGCTACCTGTTGTTAGGAGACAACAAGGGCACATGTAGCAAATGCTTTTTCCTGTTTCATTTTGCTAGGCCACGCTCTTCTGTGGCTCTTTAGTGCTTGCCAAACTGCTATGTGCGTGCTGCTGCTTCCATCTGACAAGGAGCACAACCTTCTGACAGCAGCTTTCAACTTGCCTAAGAAAGAGCTTGGCCATTTAGATGTGCTGCAAATCTGTGTGTGTGTAAGGTGCAGGTGCAAGCTCCTGACAATGGTGTTCTCCAGGTTCAGTTTCTATCTGCCAGACGCATTGGAAATGTTTTCCTCTGGCATTCGCAGCAAGAGTCGTAGATTGCTTAACTGAGGAGCTCTGAGAATGGAACGGCAAGAGGTGTTCCGCTTTCGTCATAAACAGTGCTCCAGAGCGCTTGGCAACGGGCACAACGAAACGTGTGTGCGGGATAGTGACCATTCACGCCTAGTGCTGGCAATGCAGGAGCACTGCCAAAAGGCCAAGGAATCGGCGTAGCATCCGGCTTGTGTGCAAAGCTTTCAGACTGCCAGAGGACCGCAGCTGTGGTAAGCCCGCTTGCTCATTTGACGTTAGCTGTCGCCTGCAAGAACTTCACCCGCATCTGGTTTATGCTGCTACCTGTTGTTAGGCGACAACAAGGGCACATGTAGCAAATGCTTTTTCCTGTTTCATTTTGCTAGGCCACGCTCTTCTGTGGCTCTTTAGTGCTTGCCAAACTGCTATGTGCGTGCTGCTGCTTCCATCTGACAAGGAGCACAACCTTCTGACAGCAGCTTTCAACTTGCCTAAGAAAGAGCTTGGCCATTTAGATGTGCTGCAAATCTGTGTGTGTGTAAGGTACAGGTGCAAGCTCCTGACAATGGTGTTCTCCAGGTTCAGTTTCTCCCTGCCAGACGCATTGGAAATGTTTTCCTCTGGCATTCGCAGCAAGAGTCGCAGATTGCTTAACTGAGGAGCTCTGAGAATGGAACGGCAAGAGGTGTTCCGCTTTCGTCATAAACAGTGCTCCAGAGCGCTTGGCAACGGGCACAACGAAAACGTGTGTGCGGGATAGTGACCATTCACGCCTAGTGCTGGCAATGCACGAGCACTGCCAAAAGGCCAAGGGAGGCGCTTAGCATCCGGCTTGTGCGCAAAGCTTTCAGACTGCCAGAGGACCGCAGCTATGGTAAACCCGCTTGCTCATTTGACGTTAGCTGTCGCCTGCAAGAACTTCACCCGCATCTGGTTTATGCTGCTACCTGTTGTTAGGAGACAACAAGGGCACATGTAGCAAATGCTTTTTCCTGTTTCATTTTGCTAGGCCACGCTCTTCTGTGGCTCTTTAGTGCTTGCCAAACTGCTATGTGCGTGCTGCTGCTTCCATCTGACAAGGAGCACAACCTTCTGACAGCAGCTTTCAACTTGCCTAAGAAAGAGCTTGGCCATTTAGATGTGCTGCAAATCTGTGTGTGTGTAAGGTGCAGGTGCAAGCTCCTGACAATGGTGTTCTCCAGGTTCAGTTTCTATCTGCCAGACGCATTGGAAATGTTTTCCTCTGGCATTCGCACCAAGAGTCGTAGATTGCTTAACTGAGGAGCTCTGAGAATGGAACGGCAAGAGGTGTTCCGCTTTCGTCATAAACAGTGCTCCAGAGCGCTTGGCAACGGGCACAACGAAACGTGTGTGCGGGATAGTGACCATTCACACCTAGTGCTGGCAATGCACGAGCACTGCCAAAAGGCCAAGGGAGGGGCTTAGAATCCGGCTTGTGCGCAAAGCTTTCAGACTGCCAGAGGACCGCAGCTATGGTAAACCCGCTTGCTCATTTGACGTTAGCTGTCGCCTGCAAGAACTTCACCCGCATCTGGTTTATGCTGCTACCTGTTGTTAGGCGACAACAAGGGCACATGTAGCAAATGCTTTTTCCTGTTTCATTTTGCTAGGCCACGCTCTTCTGTGGCTCTTTAGTGCTTGCCAAACTGCTATGTGCGTGCTGCTGCTTCCATCTGACAAGGAGCACAACCTTCTGACAGCAGCTTTCAACTTGCCTAAGAAAGAGCTTGGCTATTTAGATGTGCTGAAAACCCGTGTGTGTGTAAGTTGCAGGTGCAAGCTCCTGACAAAGGTGTTCTCCAGGTTCAGTTTCTCCCTGCCAGACGCATTGGAAATGTTTTCCTCTGGCATTCGAAGCAAGAGTCGCAGATTGCTTAACTGAGGAGCTCTGAGAATGGAACGGCAAGAGGTGTTCCGCTTTCGTCATAAACAGTGCTCCAGAGCGCTTGGCAACGGGCACAACGAAACGTGTGTGCGGGATAGTGACCATTCACGCCTAGTGCTGGCAATGCAGGAGCACTGCCAAAAGGCCAAGGAAGGGGCGTAGCATCCGGCTTGTGTGCAAAGCTTTCAGACTGCCAGAGGACCGCAGCTGTGGTAAGCCCGCTTGCTCATTTGACGTTAGCTGTCGCCTGCAAGAACTTCACCCGCATCTGGTTTATGCTGCTACCTGTTGTTAGGCGACAACAAGGGCACATGTAGCAAATGCTTTTTCCTGTTTCATTTTGCTAGGCCACGCTCTTCTGTGGCTCTTTAGTGCTTGCCAAACTGCTATGTGCGTGCTGCTGCTTCCATCTGACAAGGAGCACAACCTTCTGACAGCAGCTTTCAACTTGCCTAAGAAAGAGCTTGGCCATTTAGATGTGCTGCAAATCTGTGTGTGTGTAAGGTACAGGTGCAAGCTCCTGACAAAGGTGTTCTCCAGGTTCAGTTTCTCCCTGCCAGACACATTGGAAATGTTTTCCTCTGGCATTCGCAGCAAGAGTCGCAGATTGCTTAACTGAGGAGCTCTGAGAATGGAACGGCAAGAGGTGTTCCGCTTTCGTCATAAACAGTGCTCCAGAGCGCTTGGCAACGGGCACAACGAAACGTGTGTGCGGGATAGTGACCATTCACACCTAGTGCTGGCAATGCACGAGCACTGCCAAAAGGCCAAGGGAGGCGCTTAGAATCCGGCTTGTGCGCAAAGCTTTCAGACTGC
Organism: Poecile atricapillus; assembly: GCF_030490865.1. Taxonomy (NCBI): domain Eukaryota; kingdom Metazoa; phylum Chordata; class Aves; order Passeriformes; family Paridae; genus Poecile; species Poecile atricapillus. Next base: position 1,030,644 of record NC_081256.1, on the reverse strand, counting down.
CAGAGGACCGCAGCTATGGTAAACCCGCTTGCTCATTTGACGTTAGCTGTCGCCTGCAAGAACTTCACCCGCATCTGGTTTATGCTGCTACCTGTTGTTAGGCGACAACAAGGGCACATGTAGCAAATGCTTTTTCCTGTTTCATTTTGCTAGGCCACGCTCTTCTGTGGCTCTTTAGTGCTTGCCAAACTGCTATGTGCGTGCTGCTGCTTCCATCTGACAAGGAGCACAACCTTCTGACAGCAGCTTTCAACTTGCCTAAGGAAGAGCTTGGCCATTTAGATGTGCTGCAAATCTGTGTGTGTGTAAGGTGCAGGTGCAAGCTCCTGACAATGGTGTTCTCCAGGTTCAGTTTCTATCTGCCAGACGCATTGGAAATGTTTTCCTCTGGCATTCGAAGCAAGAGTCGCAGATTGCTTAACTGAGGAGCTCTGAGAATGGAACGGCAAGAGGTGTTCCGCTTTCGTCATAAACAGTGCTCCAGAGCGCTTGGCAACGGGCACAACGAAACGTGTGTGCGGGATAGTGACCATTCACACCTAGTGCTGGCAATGCACGAGCACTGCCAAAAGGCCAAGGGAGGCGCTTAGAATCCGGCTTGTGCGCAAAGCTTTCAGACTGCCAGAGGACCGCAGCTATGGTAAACCCGCTTGCTCATTTGACGTTAGCTGTCGCCTGCAAGAACTTCACCCGCATCTGGTTTATGCTGCTACCTGTTGTTAGGCGACAACAAGGGCACATGTAGCAAATGCTTTTTCCTGTTTCATTTTGCTAGGCCACGCTCTTCTGTGGCTCTTTAGTGCTTGCCAAACTGCTATGTGCGTGCTGCTGCTTCCATCTGACAAGGAGCACAACCTTCTGACAGCAGCTTTCAACTTGCCTAAGAAAGAGCTTGGCCATTTAGATGTGCTGCAAATCTGTGTGTGTGTAAGGTGCAGGTGCAAGCTCCTGACAATGGTGTTCTCCAGGTTCAGTTTCTATCTGCCAGACGCATTGGAAATGTTTTCCTCTGGCATTCGCACCAAGAGTCGTAGATTGCTTAACTGAGGAGCTCTGAGAATGGAACGGCAAGAGGTGTTCCGCTTTCGTCATAAACAGTGCTCCAGAGCGCTTGGCAACGGGCACAACGAAACGTGTGTGCGGGATAGTGACCATTCACACCTAGTGCTGGCAATGCACGAGCACTGCCAAAAGGCCAAGGGAGGCGCTTAGAATCCGGCTTGTGCGCAAAGCTTTCAGACTGCCAGAGGACCGCAGCTATGGTAAACCCGCTTGCTCATTTGACGTTAGCTGTCGCCTGCAAGAACTTCACCCGCATCTGGTTTATGCTGCTACCTGTTGTTAGGCGACAACAAGGGCACATGTAGCAAATGCTTTTTCCTGTTTCATTTTGCTAGGCCACGCTCTTCTGTGGCTCTTTAGTGCTTGCCAAACTGCTATGTGCGTGCTGCTGCTTCCATCTGACAAGGAGCACAACCTTCTGACAGCAGCTTTCAACTTGCCTAAGGAAGAGCTTGGCCATTTAGATGTGCTGCAAATCTGTGTGTGTGTAAGGTGCAGGTGCAAGCTCCTGACAATGGTGTTCTCCAGGTTCAGTTTCTATCTGCCAGACGCATTGGAAATGTTTTCCTCTGGCATTCGAAGCAAGAGTCGTAGATTGCTTAACTGAGGAGCTCTGAGAATGGAACGGCAAGAGGTGTTCCGCTTTCGTCATAAACAGTGCTCCAGAGCGCTTGGCAACGGGCACAACGAAACGTGTGTGCGGGATAGTGACCATTCACACCTAGTGCTGGCAATGCACGAGCACTGCCAAAAGGCCAAGGGAGGCGCTTAGAATCCGGCTTGTGCGCAAAGCTTTCAGACTGCCAGAGGACCGCAGCTATGGTAAACCCGCTTGCTCATTTGACGTTAGCTGTCGCCTGCAAGAACTTCACCCGCATCTGGTTTATGCTGCTACCTGTTGTTAGGCGACAACAAGGGCACATGTAGCAAATGCTTTTTCCTGTTTCATTTTGCTAGGCCACGCTCTTCTGTGGCTCTTTAGTGCTTGCCAAACTGCTATGTGCGTGCTGCTGCTTCCATCTGACAAGGAGCACAACCTTCTGACAGCAGCTTTCAACTTGCCTAAGAAAGAGCTTGGCCATTTAGATGTGCTGCAAATCTGTGTGTGTGTAAGGTGCAGGTGCAAGCTCCTGACAATGGTGTTCTCCAGGTTCAGTTTCTATCTGCCAGACGCATTGGAAATGTTTTCCTCTGGCATTCGCACCAAGAGTCGTAGATTGCTTTACTGAGGAGCTCTGAGAATGGAACGGCAAGAGGTGTTCCGCTTTCGTCATAAACAGTGCTCCAGAGCGCTTGGCAACGGGCACAACGAAACGTGTGTGCGGGATAGTGACCATTCACACCTAGTGCTGGCAATGCACGAGCACTGCCAAAAGGCCAAGGGAGGCGCTTAGAATCCGGCTTGTGCGCAAAGCTTTCAGACTGCCAGAGGACCGCAGCTATGGTAAACCAGCTTGCTCATTTGACGTTAGCTGTCGCCTGCAAGAACTTCACCCGCATCTGGTTTATGCTGCTACCTGTTGTTAGGCGACAACAAGGGCACATGTAGCAAATGCTTTTTCCTGTTTCATTTTGCTAGGCCACGCTCTTCTGTGGCTCTTTAGTGCTTGCCAAACTGCTATGTGCGTGCTGCTGCTTCCATCTGACAAGGAGCACAACCTTCTGACAGCAGCTTTCAACTTGCCTAAGAAAGAGCTTGGCCATTTAGATGTGCTGCAAATCTGTGTGTGTGTAAGGTGCAGGTGCAAGCTCCTGACAATGGTGTTCTCCAGGTTCAGTTTCTATCTGCCAGACGCATTGGAAATGTTTTCCTCTGGCATTCGCACCAAGAGTCGTAGATTGCTTAACTGAGGAGCTCTGAGAATGGAACGGCAAGAGGTGTTCCGCTTTCGTCATAAACAGTGCTCCAGAGCGCTTGGCAACGGGCACAACGAAACGTGTGTGCGGGATAGTGACCATTCACGCCTAGTGCTGGCAATGCACGAGCACTGCCAAAAGGCCAAGGGAGGCGCTTAGAATCCGGCTTGTGCGCAAAGCTTTCAGACTGCCAGAGGACCGCAGCTGTGGTAAGCCCGCTTGCTCATTTGACGTTAGCTGTCGCCTGCAAGAACTTCACCCGCATCTGGTTTATGCTGCTACGTGTTGTTAGGAGACAACAAGGGCACATGTAGCAAATGCTTTTTCCTGTTTCATTTTGCTAGGCCACGCTCTTCTGTGGCTCTTTAGTGCTTGCCAAACTGCTATGTGCGTGCTGCTGCTTCCATCTGACAAGGAGCACAACCTTCTGACAGCAGCTTTCAACTTGCCTAAGAAAGAGCTTGGCCATTTAGATGTGCTGCAAACCCGTGTGTGTGTAAGGTGCAGGTGCCAGCTCCTGACAAAGCTTTTCTCCAGGTTCAGTTTCTATCTGCCAGACACATTGGAAATGTTTTCCTCTGGCATTCGCAGCAAGAGTCGCAGATTGCTTAACTGAGGAGCTCTGAGAATGGAACGGCAAGAGGTGTTCCGCTTTCGTCATAAACAGTGCTCCAGAGCGCTTGGCAACGGGCCAATCGAAACGTGTGTGCGGGATAGTGACCATTCACGCCTAGTGCTGGCAATGCAGGAGCACTGCCAAAAGGCCAAGGAAGGGGCGTAGCATCCGGCTTGTGTGCAAAGCTTTCAGACTGCCAGAGGACCGCAGCTGTGGTAAGCCCGCTTGCTCATTTGACGTTAGCTGTCGCCTGCAAGAACTTCACCCGCATCTGGTTTATGCTGCTACCTGTTGTTAGGCGACAACAAGGGCACATGTAGCAAATGCTTTTTCCTGGCCCATTTTGCTAGGCCACGCTCTTCTGTGGCTCTTTAGTGCTTGCCAAACTGCTATGTGCGTGCTGCTGCTTCCATCTGACAAGGAGCACAGCCTTCTGACAGCAGCTTTCAACTTGCCTAAGAAAGAGCTTGGCCATTTAGATGTGCTGCAAATCTGTGTGTGTGTAAGGTGCAGGTGCAAGCTCCTGACAATGGTATTCTCCAGGTTCAATTTCTATTTCCCAGACACATTGGAAATGTTTTCCTCTGGCATTCGCACCAAGAGTCGTAGATTGCTTAACTGAGGAGCTCTGAGAATGGAACGGCAAGAGGTGTTCCGCTTTCGTCATAAACAGTGCTCCAGAGCGCTTGGCAACGGGCACAACGAAACGTGTGTGCGGGATAGTGACCATTCACACCTAGTGCTGGCAATGCACGAGCATTGCCAAAAGGCCAAGGGAGGCGCTTAGAATCCGGCTTGTGCGCAAAGCTTTCAGACTGCCAGAGGACCGCAGCTATGGTAAACCCGCTTGCTCATTTGACGTTAGCTGTCGCCTGCAAGAACTTCACCCGCATCTGGTTTATGCTGCTACCTGTTGTTAGGCGACAACAAGGGCACATGTAGCAAATGCTTTTTCCTGTTTCATTTTGCTAGGCCACGCTCTTCTGTGGCTCTTTAGTGCTTGCCAAACTGCTATGTGCGTGCTGCTGCTTCCATCTGACAAGGAGCACAACCTTCTGACAGCAGCTTTCAACTTGCCTAAGAAAGAGCTTGGCCATTTAGATGTGCTGAAAACCCGTGTGTGTGTAAGGTGCAGGTGCAAGCTCCTGACAAAGCTTTTCTCCAGGTTCAGTTTCTCCCTGCCAGACACATTGGAAATGTTTTCCTCTGGCATTCGAAGCAAGAGTCGCAGATTGCTTAACTGAGGAGCTCTGAGAATGGAACGGCAAGAGGTGTTCCGCTTTCGTCATAAACAGTGCTCCAGAGCGCTTGGCAACGGGCACAACGAAACGTGTGTGCGGGATAGTGACCATTCACGCCTAGTGCTGGCAATGCACGAGCACTGCCAAAAGGCCAAGGAAGGGGCGTAGCATCCGGCTTGTGTGCAAAGCTTTCAGACTGCCAGAGGACCGCAGCTGTGGTAAGCCCGCTTGCTCATTTGACGTTAGCTGTCGCCTGCAAGAACTTCACCCGCATCTGGTTTATGCTGCTACCTGTTGTTAGGCGACACCAAGGGCACATGTAGCAAATGCTTTTTCCTGTTTCATTTTGCTAGGCCACGCTCTTCTGTGGCTCTTTAGTGCTTGCCAAACTGCTATGTGCGTGCTGCTGCTTCCATCTGACAAGGAGCACAACCTTCTGACAGCAGCTTTCAACTTGCCTAAGAAAGAGCTTGGCCATTTAGATGTGCTGCAAATCTGTGTGTGTGTAAGGTACAGGTGCAAGCTCCTGACAAAGGTGTTCTCCAGGTTCAGTTTCTCCCTGCCAGACGCATTGGAAATGTTTTCCTCTGGCATTCGCAGCAAGAGTCGCAGATTGCTTAACTGAGGAGCTCTGAGAATGGAACGGCAAGAGGTGTTCCGCTTTCGTCATAAACAGTGCTCCAGAGCGCTTGGCAACGGGCACAACGAAACGTGTGTGCGGGATAGTGACCATTCACGCCTAGTGCTGGCAATGCAGGAGCACTGCCAAAAGGCCAAGGAATCGGCGTAGCATCCGGCTTGTGTGCAAAGCTTTCAGACTGCCAGAGGACCGCAGCTGTGGTAAGCCCGCTTGCTCATTTGACGTTAGCTGTCGCCTGCAAGAACTTCACCCGCATCTGGTTTATGCTGCTACCTGTTGTTAGGCGACAACAAGGGCACATGTAGCAAATGCTTTTTCCTGTTTCATTTTGCTAGGCCACGCTCTTCTGTGGCTCTTTAGTGCTTGCCAAACTGCTATGTGCGTGCTGCTGCTTCCATCTGACAAGGAGCACAACCTTCTGACAGCAGCTTTCAACTTGCCTAAGAAAGAGCTTGGCCATTTAGATGTGCTGCAAATCTGTGTGTGTGTAAGGTACAGGTGCAAGCTCCTGACAAAGGTGTTCTCCAGGTTCAGTTTCTCCCTGCCAGCCGCATTGGAAATGTTTTCCTCTGGCATTCGCAGCAAGAGTCGCAGATTGCTTAACTGAGGAGCTCTGAGAATGGAACGGCAAGAGGTGTTCCGCTTTCGTCATAAACAGTGCTCCAGAGCGCTTGGCAACGGGCACAACGAAACGTGTGTGCGGGATAGTGACCATTCACGCCTAGTGCTGGCAATGCAGGAGCACTGCCAAAAGGCCAAGGAAGGGGCGTAGCATCCGGCTTGTGTGCAAAGCTTTCAGACTGCCAGAGGACCGCAGCTGTGGTAAGCCCGCTTGCTCATTTGACGTTAGCTGTCGCCTGCAAGAACTTCACCCGCATCTGGTTTATGCTGCTACCTGTTGTTAGGCGACAACAAGGGCACATGTAGCAAATGCTTTTTCCTGTTTCATTTTGCTAGGCCACGCTCTTCTGTGGCTCTTTAGTGCTTGCCAAACTGCTATGTGCGTGCTGCTGCTTCCATCTGACAAGGAGCACAACCTTCTGACAGCAGCTTTCAACTTGCCTAAGAAAGAGCTTGGCCATTTAGATGTGCTGCAAATCTGTGTGTGTGTAAGGTACAGGTGCAAGCTCCTGACAAAGGTGTTCTCCAGGTTCAGTTTCTCCCTGCCAGACACATTGGAAATGTTTTCCTCTGGCATTCGCACCAACAGTCACAGATTGCTTAACTGAGGAGCTCTGAGAATGGAACGGCAAGAGGTGTTCCGCTTTCGTCATAAACAGTGCTCCAGAGCGCTTGGCAACGGGCACAACGAAACGTGTGTGCGGGATAGTGACCATTCACACCTAGTGCTGGCAATGCACGAGCACTGCCAAAAGGCCAAGGGAGGCGCTTAGAATCCGGCTTGTGCGCAAAGCTTTCAGACTGCCAGAGGACCGCAGCTATGGTAAACCCGCTTGCTCATTTGACGTTAGCTGTCGCCTGCAAGAACTTCACCCGCATCTGGTTTATGCTGCTACCTGTTGTTAGGCGACAACAAGGGCACATGTAGCAAATGCTTTTTCCTGTTTCATTTTGCTAGGCCACGCTCTTCTGTGGCTCTTTAGTGCTTGCCAAACTGCTATGTGCGTGCTGCTGCTTCCATCTGACAAGGAGCACAACCTTCTGACAGCAGCTTTCAACTTGCCTAAGGAAGAGCTTGGCCATTTAGATGTGCTGCAAATCTGTGTGTGTGTAAGGTGCAGGTGCAAGCTCCTGACAATGGTGTTCTCCAGGTTCAGTTTCTATCTGCCAGACGCATTGGAAATGTTTTCCTCTGGCATTCGAAGCAAGAGTCGCAGATTGCTTAACTGAGGAGCTCTGAGAATGGAACGGCAAGAGGTGTTCCGCTTTCGTCATAAACAGTGCTCCAGAGCGCTTGGCAACGGGCACAACGAAACGTGTGTGCGGGATAGTGACCATTCACACCTAGTGCTGGCAATGCACGAGCACTGCCAAAAGGCCAAGGGAGGCGCTTAGAATCCGGCTTGTGCGCAAAGCTTTCAGACTGCCAGAGGACCGCAGCTATGGTAAACCCGCTTGCTCATTTGACGTTAGCTGTCGCCTGCAAGAACTTCACCCGCATCTGGTTTATGCTGCTACCTGTTGTTAGGCGACAACAAGGGCACATGTAGCAAATGCTTTTTCCTGTTTCATTTTGCTAGGCCACGCTCTTCTGTGGCTCTTTAGTGCTTGCCAAACTGCTATGTGCGTGCTGCTGCTTCCATCTGACAAGGAGCACAACCTTCTGACAGCAGCTTTCAACTTGCCTAAGAAAGAGCTTGGCCATTTAGATGTGCTGCAAATCTGTGTGTGTGTAAGGTGCAGGTGCAAGCTCCTGACAATGGTGTTCTCCAGGTTCAGTTTCTATCTGCCAGACGCATTGGAAATGTTTTCCTCTGGCATTCGCAGCAAGAGTCGTAGATTGCTTAACTGAGGAGCTCTGAGAATGGAACGGCAAGAGGTGTTCCGCTTTCGTCATAAACAGTGCTCCAGAGCGCTTGGCAACGGGCACAACGAAACGTGTGTGCGGGATAGTGACCATTCACGCCTAGTGCTGGCAATGCACGAGCACTGCCAAAAGGCCAAGGGAGGCGCTTAGAATCCGGCTTGTGCGCAAAGCTTTCAGACTGCCAGAGGACCGCAGCTATGGTAAACCCGCTTGCTCATTTGACGTTAGCTGTCGCCTGCAAGAACTTCACCCGCATCTGGTTTATGCTGCTACCTGTTGTTAGGCGACAACAAGGGCACATGTAGCAAATGCTTTTTCCTGTTTCATTTTGCTAGGCCACGCTCTTCTGTGGCTCTTTAGTGCTTGCCAAACTGCTATGTGCGTGCTGCTGCTTCCATCTGACAAGGAGCACAACCTTCTGACAGCAGCTTTCAACTTGCCTAAGAAAGAGCTTGGCCATTTAGATGTGCTGCAAATCTGTGTGTGTGTAAGGTGCAGGTGCAAGCTCCTGACAATGGTGTTCTCCAGGTTCAGTTTCTATCTGCCAGACGCATTGGAAATGTTTTCCTCTGGCATTCGCACCAAGAGTCGTAGATTGCTTAACTGAGGAGCTCTGAGAATGGAACGGCAAGAGGTGTTCCGCTTTCGTCATAAACAGTGCTCCAGAGCGCTTGGCAACGGGCACAACGAAACGTGTGTGCGGGATAGTGACCATTCACGCCTAGTGCTGGCAATGCACGAGCACTGCCAAAAGGCCAAGGGAGGCGCTTAGAATCCGGCTTGTGCGCAAAGCTTTCAGACTGCCAGAGGACCGCAGCTGTGGTAAGCCCGCTTGCTCATTTGACGTTAGCTGTCGCCTGCAAGAACTTCACCCGCATCTGGTTTATGCTGCTACGTGTTGTTAGGAGACAACAAGGGCACATGTAGCAAATGCTTTTTCCTGTTTCATTTTTCTAGGCCACGCTCTTCTGTGGCTCTTTAGTGCTTGCCAAACTGCTATGTGCGTGCTGCTGCTTCCATCTGACAAGGAGCACAACCTTCTGACAGCAGCTTTCAACTTGCCTAAGAAAGAGCTTGGCCATTTAGATGTGCTGCAAACCCGTGTGTGTGTAAGGTGCAGGTGCAAGCTCCTGACAAAGCTTTTCTCCAGGTTCAGTTTCTATCTGCCAGACACATTGGAAATGTTTTCCTCTGGCATTCGCAGCAAGAGTCGCAGATTGCTTAACTGAGGAGCTCTGAGAATGGAACGGCAAGAGGTGTTCCGCTTTCGTCATAAACAGTGCTCCAGAGCGCTTGGCAACGGGCCAATCGAAACGTGTGTGCGGGATAGTGACCATTCACGCCTAGTGCTGGCAATGCAGGAGCACTGCCAAAAGGCCAAGGAAGGGGCGTAGCATCCGGCTTGTGTGCAAAGCTTTCAGACTGCCAGAGGACCGCAGCTGTGGTAAGCCCGCTTGCTCATTTGACGTTAGCTGTCGCCTGCAAGAACTTCACCCGCATCTGGTTTATGCTGCTACCTGTTGTTAGGCGACAACAAGGGCACATGTAGCAAATGCTTTTTCCTGGCCCATTTTGCTAGGCCACGCTCTTCTGTGGCTCTTTAGTGCTTGCCAAACTGCTATGTGCGTGCTGCTGCTTCCATCTGACAAGGAGCACAGCCTTCTGACAGCAGCTTTCAACTTGCCTAAGAAAGAGCTTGGCCATTTAGATGTGCTGCAAATCTGTGTGTGTGTAAGGTGCAGGTGCAAGCTCCTGACAATGGTATTCTCCAGGTTCAATTTCTATTTCCCAGACACATTGGAAATGTTTTCCTCTGGCATTCGCACCAAGAGTCGTAGATTGCTTAACTGAGGAGCTCTGAGAATGGAACGGCAAGAGGTGTTCCGCTTTCGTCATAAACAGTGCTCCAGAGCGCTTGGCAACGGGCACAACGAAACGTGTGTGCGGGATAGTGACCATTCACACCTAGTGCTGGCAATGCACGAGCACTGCCAAAAGGCCAAGGGAGGCGCTTAGAATCCGGCTTGTGCGCAAAGCTTTCAGACTGCCAGAGGACCGCAGCTATGGTAAGCCCGCTTGCTCATTTGACGTTAGCTGTCGCCTGCAAGAACTTCACCCGCATCTGGTTTATGCTGCTACCTGTTGTTAGGCGACAACAAGGGCACATGTAGCAAATGCTTTTTCCTGTTTCATTTTGCTAGGCCACGCTCTTCTGTGGCTCTTTAATGCTTGCCAAACTGCTATGTGCGTGCTGCTGCTTCCATCTGACAAGGAGCACAACCTTCTGACAGCAGCTTTCAACTTGCCTAAGAAAGAGCTTGGCCATTTAGATGTGCTGCAAATCTGTGTGTGTGTAAGGTGCAGGTGCAAGCTCCTGACAATGGTGTTCTCCAGGTTCAGTTTCTATCTGCCAGACGCATTGGAAATGTTTTCCTCTGGCATTCGCACCAAGAGTCGTAGATTGCTTAACTGAGGAGCTCTGAGAATGGAACGGCAAGAGGTGTTCCGCTTTCGTCATAAACAGTGCTCCAGAGCGCTTGGCAACGGGCCAATCGAAACGTGTGTGCGGGATAGTGACCATTCACGCCTAGTGCTGGCAATGCAGGAGCACTGCCAAAAGGCCAAGGAAGGGGCGTAGCATCCGGCTTGTGTGCAAAGCTTTCAGACTGCCAGAGGACCGCAGCTGTGGTAAGCCCGCTTGCTCATTTGACGTTAGCTGTCGCCTGCAAGAACTTCACCCGCATCTGGTTTATGCTGCTACCTGTTGTTAGGCGACAACAAGGGCACATGTAGCAAATGCTTTTTCCTGTTTCATTTTGCTAGGCCACGCTCTTCTGTGGCTCTTTAGTGCTTGCCAAACTGCTATGTGCGTGCTGCTGCTTCCATCTGACAAGGAGCACAACCTTCTGACAGCAGCTTTCAACTTGCCTAAGAAAGAGCTTGGCCATTTAGATGTGCTGCAAATCTGTGTGTGTGTAAGGTGCAGGTGCAAGCTCCTGACAATGGTATTCTCCAGGTTCAATTTCTATTTCCCAGACACATTGGAAATGTTTTCCTCTGGCATTCGCACCAAGAGTCGTAGATTGCTTAACTGAGGAGCTCTGAGAATGGAACGGCAAGAGGTGTTCCGCTTTCGTCATAAACAGTGCTCCAGAGCGCTTGGCAACGGGCACAACGAAACGTGTGTGCGGGATAGTGACCATTCACACCTAGTGCTGGCAATGCACGAGCACTGCCAAAAGGCCAAGGGAGGCGCTTAGAATCCGGCTTGTGCGCAAAGCTTTCAGACTGCCAGAGGACCGCAGCTATGGTAAACCCGCTTGCTCATTTGACGTTAGCTGTCGCCTGCAAGAACTTCACCCGCATCTGGTTTATGCTGCTACCTGTTGTTAGGCGACAACAAGGGCACATGTAGCAAATGCTTTTTCCTGTTTCATTTTGCTAGGCCACGCTCTTCTGTGGCTCTTTAGTGCTTGCCAAACTGCTATGTGCGTGCTGCTGCTTCCATCTGACAAGGAGCACAACCTTCTGACAGCAGCTTTCAACTTGCCTAAGAAAGAGCTTGGCCATTTAGATGTGCTGCAAACCCGTGTGTGTGTAAGGTGCAGGTGCCAGCTCCTGACAAAGCTTTTCTCCAGGTTCAGTTTCTATCTGCCAGACACATTGGAAATGTTTTCCTCTGGCATTCGCAGCAAGAGTCGCAGATTGCTTAACTGAGGAGCTCTGAGAATGGAACGGCAAGAGGTGTTCCGCTTTCATCATAAACAGTGCTCCAGAGCGCTTGGCAACGGGCCAATCGAAACGTGTGTGCGGGATAGTGACCATTCACGCCTAGTGCTGGCAATGCAGGAGCACTGCCAAAAGGCCAAGGGAGGCGCTTAGAATCCGGCTTGTGCGCAAAGCTTTCAGACTGCCAGAGGACCGCAGCTATGGTAAACCCGCTTGCTCATTTGACGTTAGCTGTCGCCTGCAAGAACTTCACCCGCATCTGGTTTATGCTGCTACCTGTTGTTAGGCGACAACAAGGGCACATGTAGCAAATGCTTTTTCCTGTTTCATTTTGCTAGGCCACGCTCTTCTGTGGCTCTTTAGTGCTTGCCAAACTGCTATGTGCGTGCTGCTGCTTCCATCTGACAAGGAGCACAACCTTCTGACAGCAGCTTTCAACTTGCCTAAGAAAGAGCTTGGCCATTTAGATGTGCTGCAAATCTGTGTGTGTGTAAGGTGCAGGTGCAAGCTCCTGACAATGGTGTTCTCCAGGTTCAGTTTCTATCTGCCAGACGCATTGGAAATGTTTTCCTCTGGCATTCGCAGCAAGAGTCGTAGATTGCTTAACTGAGGAGCTCTGAGAATGGAACGGCAAGAGGTGTTCCGCTTTCGTCATAAACAGTGCTCCAGAGCGCTTGGCAACGGGCACAACGAAACGTGTGTGCGGGATAGTGACCATTCACGCCTAGTGCTGGCAATGCACGAGCACTGCCAAAAGGCCAAGGGAGGCGCTTAGAATCCGGCTTGTGCGCAAAGCTTTCAGACTGCCAGAGGACCGCAGCTATGGTAAACCCGCTTGCTCATTTGACGTTAGCTGTCGCCTGCAAGAACTTCACCCGCATCTGGTTTATGCTGCTACCTGTTGTTAGGCGACAACAAGGGCACATGTAGCAAATGCTTTTTCCTGTTTCATTTTTCTAGGCCACGCTCTTCTGTGGCTCTTTAGTGCTTGCCAAACTGCTATGTGCGTGCTGCTGCTTCCATCTGACAAGGAGCACAACCTTCTGACAGCAGCTTTCAACTTGCCTAAGAAAGAGCTTGGCCATTTAGATGTGCTGCAAACCCGTGTGTGTGTAAGGTGCAGGTGCAAGCTCCTGACAAAGCTTTTCTCCAGGTTCAGTTTCTATCTGCCAGACACATTGGAAATGTTTTCCTCTGGCATTCGCAGCAAGAGTCGCAGATTGCTTAACTGAGGAGCTCTGAGAATGGAACGGCAAGAGGTGTTCCGCTTTCGTCATAAACAGTGCTCCAGAGCGCTTGGCAACGGGCCAATCGAAACGTGTGTGCGGGATAGTGACCATTCACGCCTAGTGCTGGCAATGCAGGAGCACTGCCAAAAGGCCAAGGAAGGGGCGTAGCATCCGGCTTGTGTGCAAAGCTTTCAGACTGCCAGAGGACCGCAGCTGTGGTAAGCCCGCTTGCTCATTTGACGTTAGCTGTCGCCTGCAAGAACTTCACCCGCATCTGGTTTATGCTGCTACCTGTTGTTAGGCGACAACAAGGGCACATGTAGCAAATGCTTTTTCCTGGCCCATTTTGCTAGGCCACGCTCTTCTGTGGCTCTTTAGTGCTTGCCAAACTGCTATGTGCGTGCTGCTGCTTCCATCTGACAAGGAGCACAGCCTTCTGACAGCAGCTTTCAACTTGCCTAAGAAAGAGCTTGGCCATTTAGATGTGCTGCAAATCTGTGTGTGTGTAAGGTGCAGGTGCAAGCTCCTGACAATGGTATTCTCCAGGTTCAATTTCTATTTCCCAGACACATTGGAAATGTTTTCCTCTGGCATTCGCACCAAGAGTCGTAGATTGCTTAACTGAGGAGCTCTGAGAATGGAACGGCAAGAGGTGTTCCGCTTTCGTCATAAACAGTGCTCCAGAGCGCTTGGCAACGGGCACAACGAAACGTGTGTGCGGGATAGTGACCATTCACACCTAGTGCTGGCAATGCACGAGCACTGCCAAAAGGCCAAGGGAGGCGCTTAGAATCCGGCTTGTGCGCAAAGCTTTCAGACTGCCAGAGGACCGCAGCTATGGTAAACCCGCTTGCTCATTTGACGTTAGCTGTCGCCTGCAAGAACTTCACCCGCATCTGGTTTATGCTGCTACCTGTTGTTAGGCGACAACAAGGGCACATGTAGCAAATGCTTTTTCCTGTTTCATTTTGCTAGGCCACGCTCTTCTGTGGCTCTTTAGTGCTTGCCAAACTGCTATGTGCGTGCTGCTGCTTCCATCTGACAAGGAGCACAACCTTCTGACAGCAGCTTTCAACTTGCCTAAGAAAGAGCTTGGCCATTTAGATGTGCTGCAAACCCGTGTGTGTGTAAGGTGCAGGTGCCAGCTCCTGACAAAGCTTTTCTCCAGGTTCAGTTTCTATCTGCCAGACACATTGGAAATGTTTTCCTCTGGCATTCGCAGCAAGAGTCGCAGATTGCTTAACTGAGGAGCTCTGAGAATGGAACGGCAAGAGGTGTTCCGCTTTCATCATAAACAGTGCTCCAGAGCGCTTGGCAACGGGCCAATCGAAACGTGTGTGCGGGATAGTGACCATTCACGCCTAGTGCTGGCAATGCAGGAGCACTGCCAAAAGGCCAAGGGAGGCGCTTAGAATCCGGCTTGTGCGCAAAGCTTTCAGACTGCCAGAGGACCGCAGCTATGGTAAACCCGCTTGCTCATTTGACGTTAGCTGTCGCCTGCAAGAACTTCACCCGCATCTGGTTTATGCTGCTACCTGTTGTTAGGCGACAACAAGGGCACATGTAGCAAATGCTTTTTCCTGTTTCATTTTGCTAGGCCACGCTCTTCTGTGGCTCTTTAGTGCTTGCCAAACTGCTATGTGCGTGCTGCTGCTTCCATCTGACAAGGAGCACAACCTTCTGACAGCAGCTTTCAACTTGCCTAAGAAAGAGCTTGGCCATTTAGATGTGCTGCAAATCTGTGTGTGTGTAAGGTGCAGGTGCAAGCTCCTGACAATGGTGTTCTCCAGGTTCAGTTTCTATCTGCCAGACGCATTGGAAATGTTTTCCTCTGGCATTCGCAGCAAGAGTCGTAGATTGCTTAACTGAGGAGCTCTGAGAATGGAACGGCAAGAGGTGTTCCGCTTTCGTCATAAACAGTGCTCCAGAGCGCTTGGCAACGGGCACAACGAAACGTGTGTGCGGGATAGTGACCATTCACGCCTAGTGCTGGCAATGCACGAGCACTGCCAAAAGGCCAAGGGAGGCGCTTAGAATCCGGCTTGTGCGCAAAGCTTTCAGACTGCCAGAGGACCGCAGCTATGGTAAACCCGCTTGCTCATTTGACGTTAGCTGTCGCCTGCAAGAACTTCACCCGCATCTGGTTTATGCTGCTACCTGTTGTTAGGCGACAACAAGGGCACATGTAGCAAATGCTTTTTCCTGTTTCATTTTGCTAGGCCACGCTCTTCTGTGGCTCTTTAGTGCTTGCCAAACTGCTATGTGCGTGCTGCTGCTTCCATCTGACAAGGAGCACAACCTTCTGACAGCAGCTTTCAACTTGCCTAAGAAAGAGCTTGGCCATTTAGATGTGCTGCAAATCTGTGTGTGTGTAAGGTGCAGGTGCAAGCTCCTGACAATGGTGTTCTCCAGGTTCAGTTTCTATCTGCCAGACGCATTGGAAATGTTTTCCTCTGGCATTCGCACCAAGAGTCGTAGATTGCTTAACTGAGGAGCTCTGAGAATGGAACGGCAAGAGGTGTTCCGCTTTCGTCATAAACAGTGCTCCAGAGCGCTTGGCAACGGGCACAACGAAACGTGTGTGCGGGATAGTGACCATTCACGCCTAGTGCTGGCAATGCACGAGCACTGCCAAAAGGCCAAGGGAGGCGCTTAGAATCCGGCTTGTGCGCAAAGCTTTCAGACTGCCAGAGGACCGCAGCTATGGTAAGCCCGCTTGCTCATTTGACGTTAGCTGTCGCCTGCAAGAACTTCACCCGCATCTGGTTTATGCTGCTACGTGTTGTTAGGAGACAACAAGGGCACATGTAGCAAATGCTTTTTCCTGTTTCATTTTTCTAGGCCACGCTCTTCTGTGGCTCTTTAGTGCTTGCCAAACTGCTATGTGCGTGCTGCTGCTTCCATCTGACAAGGAGCACAACCTTCTGACAGCAGCTTTCAACTTGCCTAAGAAAGAGCTTGGCCATTTAGATGTGCTGCAAATCTGTGTGTGTGTAAGGTGCAGGTGCAAGCTCCTGACAATGGTATTCTCCAGGTTCAATTTCTATTTCCCAGACACATTGGAAATGTTTTCCTCTGGCATTCGCACCAAGAGTCGTAGATTGCTTAACTGAGGAGCTCTGAGAATGGAACGGCAAGAGGTGTTCCGCTTTCGTCATAAACAGTGCTCCAGAGCGCTTGGCAACGGGCACAACGAAACGTGTGTGCGGGATAGTGACCATTCACACCTAGTGCTGGCAATGCACGAGCACTGCCAAAAGGCCAAGGAAGGGGCGTAGCATCCGGCTTGTGTGCAAAGCTTTCAGACTGCCAGAGGACCGCAGCTGTGGTAAGCCCGCTTGCTCATTTGACGTTAGCTGTCGCCTGCAAGAACTTCACCCGCATCTGGTTTATGCTGCTACCTGTTGTTAGGCGACAACAAGGGCACATGTAGCAAATGCTTTTTCCTGTTTCATTTTGCTAGGCCACGCTCTTCTGTGGCTCTTTAGTGCTTGCCAAACTGCTATGTGCGTGCTGCTGCTTCCATCTGACAAGGAGCACAGCCTTCTGACAGCAGCTTTCAACTTGCCTAAGAAAGAGCTTGGCCATTTAGATGTGCTGCAAACCCGTGTGTGTGTAAGGTGCAGGTGCCAGCTCCTGACAAAGCTTTTCTCCAGGTTCAGTTTCTATCTGCCAGACACATTGGAAATGTTTTCCTCTGGCATTCGCAGCAAGAGTCGCAGATTGCTTAACTGAGGAGCTCTGAGAATGGAACGGCAAGAGGTGTTCCGCTTTCGTCATAAACAGTGCTCCAGAGCGCTTGGCAACGGGCCAATCGAAACGTGTGTGCGGGATAGTGACCATTCACGCCTAGTGCTGGCAATGCAGGAGCACTGCCAAAAGGCCAAGGAAGGGGCGTAGCATCCGGCTTGTGTGCAAAGCTTTCAGACTGCCAGAGGACCGCAGCTGTGGTAAGCCCGCTTGCTCATTTGACGTTAGCTGTCGCCTGCAAGAACTTCACCCGCATCTGGTTTATGCTGCTACCTGTTGTTAGGCGACAACAAGGGCACATGTAGCAAATGCTTTTTCCTGGCCCATTTTGCTAGGCCACGCTCTTCTGTGGCTCTTTAGTGCTTGCCAAACTGCTATGTGCGTGCTGCTGCTTCCATCTGACAAGGAGCACAGCCTTCTGACAGCAGCTTTCAACTTGCCTAAGAAAGAGCTTGGCCATTTAGATGTGCTGCAAATCTGTGTGTGTGTAAGGTGCAGGTGCAAGCTCCTGACAATGGTGTTCTCCAGGTTCAGTTTCTATCTGCCAGACGCATTGGAAATGTTTTCCTCTGGCATTCGCACCAAGAGTCGTAGATTGCTTAACTGAGGAGCTCTGAGAATGGAACGGCAAGAGGTGTTCCGCTTTCGTCATAAACAGTGCTCCAGAGCGCTTGGCAACGGGCACAACGAAAAGTGTGTGCGGGATAGTGACCATTCACGCCTAGTGCTGGCAATGCACGAGCACTGCCAAAAGGCCAAGGGAGGCGCTTAGAATCCGGCTTGTGTGCAAAGCTTTCAGACTGCCAGAGGACCGCAGCTATGGTAAACCCGCTTGCTCATTTGACGTTAGCTGTCGTCTGCAAGAACTTCACCCGCATCTGGTTTATGCTGCTACCTGTTGTTAGGCGACAACAAGGGCACATGTAGCAAATGCTTTTTCCTGTTTCATTTTGCTAGGCCACGCTCTTCTGTGGCTCTTTAGTGCTTGCCAAACTGCTATGTGCGTGCTGCTGCTTCCATCTGACAAGGAGCACAACCTTCTGACAGCAGCTTTCAACTTGCCTAAGAAAGAGCTTGGCCATTTAGATGTGCTGAAAACCCGTGTGTGTGTAAGTTGCAGGTGCAAGCTCCTGACAAAGGTGTTCTCCAGGTTCAGTTTCTCCCTGCCAGACGCATTGGAAATGTTTTCCTCTGGCATTCGAAGCAAGAGTCGCAGATTGCTTAACTGAGGAGCTCTGAGAATGGAACGGCAAGAGGTGTTCCGCTTTCGTCATAAACAGTGCTCCAGAGCGCTTGGCAACGGGCACAACGAAACGTGTGTGCGGGATAGTGACCATTCACGCCTAGTGCTGGCAATGCAGGAGCACTGCCAAAAGGCCAAGGAATCGGCGTAGCATCCGGCTTGTGTGCAAAGCTTTCAGACTGCCAGAGGACCGCAGCTGTGGTAAGCCCGCTTGCTCATTTGACGTTAGCTGTCGCCTGCAAGAACTTCACCCGCATCTGGTTTATGCTGCTACCTGTTGTTAGGCGACAACAAGGGCACATGTAGCAAATGCTTTTTCCTGTTTCATTTTGCTAGGCCACGCTCTTCTGTGGCTCTTTAGTGCTTGCCAAACTGCTATGTGCGTGCTGCTGCTTCCATCTGACAAGGAGCACAACCTTCTGACAGCAGCTTTCAACTTGCCTAAGAAAGAGCTTGGCCATTTAGATGTGCTGCAAATCTGTGTGTGTGTAAGGTACAGGTGCAAGCTCCTGACAAAGGTGTTCTCCAGGTTCAGTTTCTCCCTGCCAGACACATTGGAAATGTTTTCCTCTGGCATTCGCAGCAAGAGTCGCAGATTGCTTAACTGAGGAGCTCTGAGAATGGAACGGCAAGAGGTGTTCCGCTTTCGTCATAAACAGTGCTCCAGAGCGCTTGGCAACGGGCACAACGAAACGTGTGTGCGGGATAGTGACCATTCACACCTAGTGCTGGCAATGCACGAGCACTGCCAAAAGGCCAAGGGAGGCGCTTAGAATCCGGCTTGTGCGCAAAGCTTTCAGACTGCCAGAGGACCGCAGCTATGGTAAACCCGCTTGCTCATTTGACGTTAGCTGTCGCCTGCAAGAACTTCACCCGCATCTGGTTTATGCTGCTACCTGTTGTTAGGCGACAACAAGGGCACATGTAGCAAATGCTTTTTCCTGTTTCATTTTGCTAGGCCACGCTCTTCTGTGGCTCTTTAGTGCTTGCCAAACTGCTATGTGCGTGCTGCTGCTTCCATCTGACAAGGAGCACAACCTTCTGACAGCAGCTTTCAACTTGCCTAAGAAAGAGCTTGGCCATTTAGATGTGCTGCAAATCTGTGTGTGTGTAAGGTGCAGGTGCAAGCTCCTGACAATGGTGTTCTCCAGGTTCAGTTTCTATCTGCCAGACGCATTGGAAATGTTTTCCTCTGGCATTCGCACCAAGAGTCGTAGATTGCTTAACTGAGGAGCTCTGAGAATGGAACGGCAAGAGGTGTTCCGCTTTCGTCATAAACAGTGCTCCAGAGCGCTTGGCAACGGGCACAACGAAACTTGTGTGTGCGGGATAGTGACCATTCACGCCTAGTGCTGGCAATGCACGAGCACTGCCAAAAGGCCAAGGGAGGCGCTTAGAATCCGGCTTGTGCGCAAAGCTTTCAGACTGCCAGAGGACCGCAGCTGTGGTAAGCCCGCTTGCTCATTTGACGTTAGCTGTCGCCTGCAAGAACTTCACCCGCATCTGGTTTATGCTGCTACCTGTTGTTAGGAGACAACAAGGGCACATGTAGCAAATGCTTTTTCCTGTTTCATTTTTCTAGGCCACGCTCTTCTGTGGCTCTTTAGTGCTTGCCAAACTGCTATGTGCGTGCTGCTGCTTCCATCTGACAAGGAGCACAACCTTCTGACAGCAGCTTTCAACTTGCCTAAGAAAGAGCTTGGCCATTTAGATGTGCTGCAAACCCGTGTGTGTGTAAGGTGCAGGTGCCAGCTCCTGACAAAGCTTTTCTCCAGGTTCAGTTTCTATCTGCCAGACACATTGGAAATGTTTTCCTCTGGCATTCGCAGCAAGAGTCGCAGATTGCTTAACTGAGGAGCTCTGAGAATGGAACGGCAAGAGGTGTTCCGCTTTCGTCATAAACAGTGCTCCAGAGCGCTTGGCAACGGGCCAATCGAAACGTGTGTGCGGGATAGTGACCATTCACGCCTAGTGCTGGCAATGCAGGAGCACTGCCAAAAGGCCAAGGAAGGGGCGTAGCATCCGGCTTGTGTGCAAAGCTTTCAGACTGCCAGAGGACCGCAGCTGTGGTAAGCCCGCTTGCTCATTTGACGTTAGCTGTCGCCTGCAAGAACTTCACCCGCATCTGGTTTATGCTGCTACCTGTTGTTAGGCGACAACAAGGGCACATGTAGCAAATGCTTTTTCCTGTTTCATTTTGCTAGGCCACGCTCTTCTGTGGCTCTTTAGTGCTTGCCAAACTGCTATGTGCGTGCTGCTGCTTCCATCTGACAAGGAGCACAGCCTTCTGACAGCAGCTTTCAACTTGCCTAAGAAAGAGCTTGGCCATTTAGATGTGCTGCAAATCTGTGTGTGTGTAAGGTGCAGGTGCAAGCTCCTGACAATGGTATTCTCCAGGTTCAATTTCTATTTCCCAGACACATTGGAAATGTTTTCCTCTGGCATTCGCACCAAGAGTCGTAGATTGCTTAACTGAGGAGCTCTGAGAATGGAACGGCAAGAGGTGTTCCGCTTTCGTCATAAACAGTGCTCCAGAGCGCTTGGCAACGGGCACAACGAAACTTGTGTGTGCGGGATAGTGACCATTCACGCCTAGTGCTGGCAATGCACGAGCACTGCCAAAAGGCCAAGGGAGGCGCTTAGAATCCGGCTTGTGCGCAAAGCTTTCAGACTGCCAGAGGACCGCAGCTGTGGTAAGCCCGCTTGCTCATTTGACGTTAGCTGTCGCCTGCAAGAACTTCACCCGCATCTGGTTTATGCTGCTACCTGTTGTTAGGAGACAACAAGGGCACATGTAGCAAATGCTTTTTCCTGTTTCATTTTTCTAGGCCACGCTCTTCTGTGGCTCTTTAGTGCTTGCCAAACTGCTATGTGCGTGCTGCTGCTTCCATCTGACAAGGAGCACAACCTTCTGACAGCAGCTTTCAACTTGCCTAAGAAAGAGCTTGGCCATTTAGATGTGCTGCAAACCCGTGTGTGTGTAAGGTGCAGGTGCCAGCTCCTGACAAAGCTTTTCTCCAGGTTCAGTTTCTATCTGCCAGACACATTGGAAATGTTTTCCTCTGGCATTCGCAGCAAGAGTCGCAGATTGCTTAACTGAGGAGCTCTGAGAATGGAACGGCAAGAGGTGTTCCGCTTTCGTCATAAACAGTGCTCCAGAGCGCTTGGCAACGGGCCAATCGAAACGTGTGTGCGGGATAGTGACCATTCACGCCTAGTGCTGGCAATGCACGAGCACTGCCAAAAGGCCAAGGAAGGGGCGTAGCATCCGGCTTGTGTGCAAAGCTTTCAGACTGCCAGAGGACCGCAGCTGTGGTAAGCCCGCTTGCTCATTTGACGTTAGCTGTCGCCTGCAAGAACTTCACCCGCATCTGGTTTATGCTGCTACCTGTTGTTAGGCGACAACAAGGGCACATGTAGCAAATGCTTTTTCCTGGCCCATTTTGCTAGGCCACGCTCTT
The DNA here is from genome assembly GCF_030490865.1 of Poecile atricapillus. Lineage (NCBI taxonomy): Eukaryota > Metazoa > Chordata > Aves > Passeriformes > Paridae > Poecile > Poecile atricapillus. Next base: position 1,009,328 of record NC_081256.1, on the reverse strand, counting down.
CTGTGGCTCTTTAGTGCTTGCCAAACTGCTATGTGCGTGCTGCTGCTTCCATCTGACAAGGAGCACAGCCTTCTGACAGCAGCTTTCAACTTGCCTAAGAAAGAGCTTGGCCATTTAGATGTGCTGCAAATCTGTGTGTGTGTAAGGTGCAGGTGCAAGCTCCTGACAATGGTATTCTCCAGGTTCAATTTCTATTTCCCAGACACATTGGAAATGTTTTCCTCTGGCATTCGCACCAAGAGTCGTAGATTGCTTAACTGAGGAGCTCTGAGAATGGAACGGCAAGAGGTGTTCCGCTTTCGTCATAAACAGTGCTCCAGAGCGCTTGGCAACGGGCACAACGAAAACGTGTGTGCGGGATAGTGACCATTCACACCTAGTGCTGGCAATGCACGAGCACTGCCAAAAGGCCAAGGGAGGCGCTTAGAATCCGGCTTGTGCGCAAAGCTTTCAGACTGCCAGAGGACCGCAGCTATGGTAAACCCGCTTGCTCATTTGACGTTAGCTGTCGCCTGCAAGAACTTCACCCGCATCTGGTTTATGCTGCTACCTGTTGTTAGGCGACAACAAGGGCACATGTAGCAAATGCTTTTTCCTGTTTCATTTTGCTAGGCCACGCTCTTCTGTGGCTCTTTAGTGCTTGCCAAACTGCTATGTGCGTGCTGCTGCTTCCATCTGACAAGGAGCACAACCTTCTGACAGCAGCTTTCAACTTGCCTAAGAAAGAGCTTGGCCATTTAGATGTGCTGAAAACCCGTGTGTGTGTAAGGTGCAGGTGCAAGCTCCTGACAAAGCTTTTCTCCAGGTTCAGTTTCTCCCTGCCAGACACATTGGAAATGTTTTCCTCTGGCATTCGAAGCAAGAGTCGCAGATTGCTTAACTGAGGAGCTCTGAGAATGGAACGGCAAGAGGTGTTCCGCTTTCGTCATAAACAGTGCTCCAGAGCGCTTGGCAACGGGCACAACGAAACGTGTGTGCGGGATAGTGACCATTCACGCCTAGTGCTGGCAATGCAGGAGCACTGCCAAAAGGCCAAGGAAGGGGCGTAGCATCCGGCTTGTGTGCAAAGCTTTCAGACTGCCAGAGGACCGCAGCTGTGGTAAGCCCGCTTGCTCATTTGACGTTAGCTGTCGCCTGCAAGAACTTCACCCGCATCTGGTTTATGCTGCTACCTGTTGTTAGGCGACAACAAGGGCACATGTAGCAAATGCTTTTTCCTGTTTCATTTTGCTAGGCCACGCTCTTCTGTGGCTCTTTAGTGCTTGCCAAACTGCTATGTGCGTGCTGCTGCTTCCATCTGACAAGGAGCACAACCTTCTGACAGCAGCTTTCAACTTGCCTAAGAAAGAGCTTGGCCATTTAGATGTGCTGCAAATCTGTGTGTGTGTAAGGTACAGGTGCAAGCTCCTGACAAAGGTGTTCTCCAGGTTCAGTTTCTCCCTGCCAGACACATTGGAAATGTTTTCCTCTGGCATTCGCACCAAGAGTCGCAGATTGCTTAACTGAGGAGCTCTGAGAATGGAACGGCAAGAGGTGTTCCGCTTTCGCCATAAACAGTGCTCCAGAGCGCTTGGCAACGGGCACAACGAAAACGTGTGTGCGGGATAGTGACCATTCACGCCTAGTGCTGGCAATGCACGAGCACTGCCAAAAGGCCAAGGGAGGCGCTTAGAATCCGGCTTGTGCGCAAAGCTTTCAGACTGCCAGGGGACCGCAGCTATGGTAAACCCGCTTGCTCATTTGACGTTAGCTGTCGCCTGCAAGAACTTCACCCGCATCTGGTTTATGCTGCTACCTGTTGTTAGGCGACAACAAGGGCACATGTAGCAAATGCTTTTTCCTGTTTCATTTTGCTAGGCCACGCTCTTCTGTGGCTCTTTAGTGCTTGCCAAACTGCTATGTGCGTGCTGCTGCTTCCATCTGACAAGGAGCACAACCTTCTGACAGCAGCTTTCAACTTGCCTAAGAAAGAGCTTGGCCATTTAGATGTGCTGAAAACCCGTGTGTGTGTAAGTTGCAGGTGCAAGCTCCTGACAAAGGTGTTCTCCAGGTTCAGTTTCTCCCTGCCAGACGCATTGGAAATGTTTTCCTCTGGCATTCGAAGCAAGAGTCGCAGATTGCTTAACTGAGGAGCTCTGAGAATGGAACGGCAAGAGGTGTTCCGCTTTCGTCATAAACAGTGCTCCAGAGCGCTTGGCAACGGGCACAACGAAACGTGTGTGCGGGATAGTGACCATTCACGCCTAGTGCTGGCAATGCACGAGCACTGCCAAAAGGCCAAGGAATCGGCGTAGCATCCGGCTTGTGTGCAAAGCTTTCAGACTGCCAGAGGACCGCAGCTGTGGTAAGCCCGCTTGCTCATTTGACGTTAGCTGTCGCCTGCAAGAACTTCACCCGCATCTGGTTTATGCTGCTACCTGTTGTTAGGCGACAACAAGGGCACATGTAGCAAATGCTTTTTCCTGTTTCATTTTGCTAGGCCACGCTCTTCTGTGGCTCTTTAGTGCTTGCCAAACTGCTATGTGCGTGCTGCTGCTTCCATCTGACAAGGAGCACAACCTTCTGACAGCAGCTTTCAACTTGCCTAAGAAAGAGCTTGGCCATTTAGATGTGCTGCAAATCTGTGTGTGTGTAAGGTACAGGTGCAAGCTCCTGACAAAGGTGTTCTCCAGGTTCAGTTTCTCCCTGCCAGACACATTGGAAATGTTTTCCTCTGGCATTCGCAGCAAGAGTCGCAGATTGCTTAACTGAGGAGCTCTGAGAATGGAACGGCAAGAGGTGTTCCGCTTTCGTCATAAACAGTGCTCCAGAGCGCTTGGCAACGGGCACAACGAAACGTGTGTGCGGGATAGTGACCATTCACACCTAGTGCTGGCAATGCACGAGCACTGCCAAAAGGCCAAGGGAGGCGCTTAGCATCCGGCTTGTGCGCAAAGCTTTCAGACTGCCAGAGGACCGCAGCTATGGTAAACCCGCTTGCTCATTTGACGTTAGCTGTCGCCTGCAAGAACTTCACCCGCATCTGGTTTATGCTGCTACCTGTTGTTAGGAGACAACAAGGGCACATGTAGCAAATGCTTTTTCCTGTTTCATTTTGCTAGGCCACGCTCTTCTGTGGCTCTTTAGTGCTTGCCAAACTGCTATGTGCGTGCTGCTGCTTCCATCTGACAAGGAGCACAACCTTCTGACAGCAGCTTTCAACTTGCCTAAGAAAGAGCTTGGCCATTTAGATGTGCTGCAAATCTGTGTGTGTGTAAGGTGCAGGTGCAAGCTCCTGACAATGGTATTCTCCAGGTTCAATTTCTATTTCCCAGACACATTGGAAATGTTTTCCTCTGGCATTCGCACCAAGAGTCGTAGATTGCTTAACTGAGGAGCTCTGAGAATGGAACGGCAAGAGGTGTTCCGCTTTCGTCATAAACAGTGCTCCAGAGCGCTTGGCAACGGGCACAACGAAACGTGTGTGCGGGATAGTGACCATTCACACCTAGTGCTGGCAATGCACGAGCACTGCCAAAAGGCCAAGGGAGGCGCTTAGAATCCGGCTTGTGCGCAAAGCTTTCAGACTGCCAGAGGACCGCAGCTATGGTAAACCCGCTTGCTCATTTGACGTTAGCTGTCGCCTGCAAGAACTTCACCCGCATCTGGTTTATGCTGCTACCTGTTGTTAGGCGACACCAAGGGCACATGTAGCAAATGCTTTTTCCTGTTTCATTTTGCTAGGCCACGCTCTTCTGTGGCTCTTTAGTGCTTGCCAAACTGCTATGTGCGTGCTGCTGCTTCCATCTGACAAGGAGCACAACCTTCTGACAGCAGCTTTCAACTTGCCTAAGAAAGAGCTTGGCCATTTAGATGTGCTGAAAACCCGTGTGTGTGTAAGGTGCAGGTGCAAGCTCCTGACAAAGCTTTTCTCCAGGTTCAGTTTCTCCCTGCCAGACACATTGGAAATGTTTTCCTCTGGCATTCGAAGCAAGAGTCGCAGATTGCTTAACTGAGGAGCTCTGAGAATGGAACGGCAAGAGGTGTTCCGCTTTCGTCATAAACAGTGCTCCAGAGCGCTTGGCAACGGGCACAACGAAACGTGTGTGCGGGATAGTGACCATTCACGCCTAGTGCTGGCAATGCAGGAGCACTGCCAAAAGGCCAAGGAAGGGGCGTAGCATCCGGCTTGTGTGCAAAGCTTTCAGACTGCCAGAGGACCGCAGCTGTGGTAAGCCCGCTTGCTCATTTGACGTTAGCTGTCGCCTGCAAGAACTTCACCCGCATCTGGTTTATGCTGCTACCTGTTGTTAGGCGACAACAAGGGCACATGTAGCAAATGCTTTTTCCTGTTTCATTTTGCTAGGCCACGCTCTTCTGTGGCTCTTTAGTGCTTGCCAAACTGCTATGTGCGTGCTGCTGCTTCCATCTGACAAGGAGCACAACCTTCTGACAGCAGCTTTCAACTTGCCTAAGAAAGAGCTTGGCCATTTAGATGTGCTGCAAATCTGTGTGTGTGTAAGGTACAGGTGCAAGCTCCTGACAAAGGTGTTCTCCAGGTTCAGTTTCTCCCTGCCAGACACATTGGAAATGTTTTCCTCTGGCATTCGCACCAAGAGTCGCAGATTGCTTAACTGAGGAGCTCTGAGAATGGAACGGCAAGAGGTGTTCCGCTTTCGCCATAAACAGTGCTCCAGAGCGCTTGGCAACGGGCACAACGAAAACGTGTGTGCGGGATAGTGACCATTCACGCCTAGTGCTGGCAATGCACGAGCACTGCCAAAAGGCCAAGGGAGGCGCTTAGAATCCGACTTGTGCGCAAAGCTTTCAGACTGCCAGAGGACCGCAGCTATGGTAAACCCGCTTGCTCATTTGACGTTAGCTGTCGCCTGCAAGAACTTCACCCGCATCTGGTTTATGCTGCTACCTGTTGTTAGGCGACAACAAGGGCACATGTAGCAAATGCTTTTTCCTGTTTCATTTTGCTAGGCCACGCTCTTCTGTGGCTCTTTAGTGCTTGCCAAACTGCTATGTGCGTGCTGCTGCTTCCATCTGACAAGGAGCACAACCTTCTGACAGCAGCTTTCAACTTGCCTAAGAAAGAGCTTGGCCATTTAGATGTGCTGAAAACCCGTGTGTGTGTAAGTTGCAGGTGCAAGCTCCTGACAAAGGTGTTCTCCAGGTTCAGTTTCTCCCTGCCAGACGCATTGGAAATGTTTTCCTCTGGCATTCGAAGCAAGAGTCGCAGATTGCTTAACTGAGGAGCTCTGAGAATGGAACGGCAAGAGGTGTTCCGCTTTCGTCATAAACAGTGCTCCAGAGCGCTTGGCAACGGGCACAACGAAACGTGTGTGCGGGATAGTGACCATTCACGCCTAGTGCTGGCAATGCAGGAGCACTGCCAAAAGGCCAAGGAATCGGCGTAGCATCCGGCTTGTGCGCAAAGCTTTCAGACTGCCAGAGGACCGCAGCTATGGTAAACCCGCTTGCTCATTTGACGTTAGCTGTCGCCTGCAAGAACTTCACCCGCATCTGGTTTATGCTGCTACCTGTTGTTAGGAGACAACAAGGGCACATGTAGCAAATGCTTTTTCCTGTTTCATTTTGCTAGGCCACGCTCTTCTGTGGCTCTTTAGTGCTTGCCAAACTGCTATGTGCGTGCTGCTGCTTCCATCTGACAAGGAGCACAACCTTCTGACAGCAGCTTTCAACTTGCCTAAGAAAGAGCTTGGCCATTTAGATGTGCTGCAAATCTGTGTGTGTGTAAGGTGCAGGTGCAAGCTCCTGACAATGGTGTTCTCCAGGTTCAGTTTCTATCTGCCAGACGCATTGGAAATGTTTTCCTCTGGCATTCGCACCAAGAGTCGTAGATTGCTTAACTGAGGAGCTCTGAGAATGGAACGGCAAGAGGTGTTCCGCTTTCGTCATAAACAGTGCTCCAGAGCGCTTGGCAACGGGCACAACGAAACGTGTGTGCGGGATAGTGACCATTCACACCTAGTGCTGGCAATGCACGAGCACTGCCAAAAGGCCAAGGGAGGCGCTTAGCATCCGGCTTGTGCGCAAAGCTTTCAGACTGCCAGAGGACCGCAGCTATGGTAAACCCGCTTGCTCATTTGACGTTAGCTGTCGCCTGCAAGAACTTCACCCGCATCTGGTTTATGCTGCTACCTGTTGTTAGGAGACAACAAGGGCACATGTAGCAAATGCTTTTTCCTGTTTCATTTTGCTAGGCCACGCTCTTCTGTGGCTCTTTAGTGCTTGCCAAACTGCTATGTGCGTGCTGCTGCTTCCATCTGACAAGGAGCACATCCTTCTGACAGCAGCTTTCAACTTGCCTAAGAAAGAGCTTGGCCATTTAGATGTGCTGCAAATCTGTGTGTGTGTAAGGTGCAGGTGCAAGCTCCTGACAATGGTATTCTCCAGGTTCAATTTCTATTTCCCAGACACATTGGAAATGTTTTCCTCTGGCATTCGCACCAAGAGTCGTAGATTGCTTAACTGAGGAGCTCTGAGAATGGAACGGCAAGAGGTGTTCCGCTTTCGTCATAAACAGTGCTCCAGAGCGCTTGGCAACGGGCACAACGAAACGTGTGTGCGGGATAGTGACCATTCACACCTAGTGCTGGCAATGCACGAGCACTGCCAAAAGGCCAAGGGAGGCGCTTAGAATCCGGCTTGTGTGCAAAGCTTTCAGACTGCCAGAGGACCGCAGCTGTGGTAAGCCCGCTTGCTCATTTGACGTTAGCTGTCGCCTGCAAGAACTTCACCCGCATCTGGTTTATGCTGCTACCTGTTGTTAGGCGACAACAAGGGCACATGTAGCAAATGCTTTTTCCTGTTTCATTTTGCTAGGCCACGCTCTTCTGTGGCTCTTTAGTGCTTGCCAAACTACTATGTGCGTGCTGCTGCTTCCATCTGACAAGGAGCACAGCCTTCTGACAGCAGCTTTCAACTTGCCTAAGAAAGAGCTTGGCCATTTAGATGTGCTGCAAATCTGTGTGTGTGTAAGGTGCAGGTGCAAGCTCCTGACAATGGTATTCTCCAGGTTCAATTTCTATTTCCCAGACACATTGGAAATGTTTTCCTCTGGCATTCGCACCAAGAGTCGTAGATTGCTTAACTGAGGAGCTCTGAGAATGGAACGGCAAGAGGTGTTCCGCTTTCGTCATAAACAGTGCTCCAGAGCGCTTGGCAACGGGCACAACGAAACGTGTGTGCGGGATAGTGACCATTCACACCTAGTGCTGGCAATGCACGAGCACTGCCAAAAGGCCAAGGGAGGCGCTTAGAATCCGGCTTCTGCGCAAAGCTTTCAGACTGCCAGAGGACCGCAGCTATGGTAAACCCGCTTGCTCATTTGACGTTAGCTGTCGCCTGCAAGAACTTCACCCGCATCTGGTTTATGCTGCTACCTGTTGTTAGGCGACAACAAGGGCACATGTAGCAAATGCTTTTTCCTGTTTCATTTTGCTAGGCCACGCTCTTCTGTGGCTCTTTAGTGCTTGCCAAACTGCTATGTGCGTGCTGCTGCTTCCATCTGACAAGGAGCACAACCTTCTGACAGCAGCTTTCAACTTGCCTAAGAAAGAGCTTGGCCATTTAGATGTGCTGAAAACCCGTGTGTGTGTAAGGTGCAGGTGCAAGCTCCTGACAAAGGTGTTCTCCAGGTTCAGTTTCTCCCTGCCAGACACATTGGAAATGTTTTCCTCTGGCATTCGAAGCAAGAGTCGCAGATTGCTTAACTGAGGAGCTCTGAGAATGGAACGGCAAGAGGTGTTCCGCTTTCGTCATAAACAGTGCTCCAGAGCGCTTGGCAACGGGCACAACGAAACGTGTGTGCGGGATAGTGACCATTCACGCCTAGTGCTGGCAATGCACGAGCACTGCCAAAAGGCCAAGGAAGGGGCGTAGCATCCGGCTTGTGTGCAAAGCTTTCAGACTGCCAGAGGACCGCAGCTGTGGTAAGCCCGCTTGCTCATTTGACGTTAGCTGTCGCCTGCAAGAACTTCACCCGCATCTGGTTTATGCTGCTACCTGTTGTTAGGCGACACCAAGGGCACATGTAGCAAATGCTTTTTCCTGTTTCATTTTGCTAGGCCACGCTCTTCTGTGGCTCTTTAGTGCTTGCCAAACTGCTATGTGCGTGCTGCTGCTTCCATCTGACAAGGAGCACAACCTTCTGACAGCAGCTTTCAACTTGCCTAAGAAAGAGCTTGGCCATTTAGATGTGCTGCAAATCTGTGTGTGTGTAAGGTACAGGTGCAAGCTCCTGACAAAGGTGTTCTCCAGGTTCAGTTTCTCCCTGCCAGACACATTGGAAATGTTTTCCTCTGGCATTCGCACCAAGAGTCGCAGATTGCTTAACTGAGGAGCTCTGAGAATGGAACGGCAAGAGGTGTTCCGCTTTCGCCATAAACAGTGCTCCAGAGCGCTTGGCAACGGGCACAACGAAAACGTGTGTGCGGGATAGTGACCATTCACGCCTAGTGCTGGCAATGCACGAGCATTGCCAAAAGGCCAAGGGAGGCGCTTAGAATCCGACTTGTGCGCAAAGCTTTCAGACTGCCAGAGGACCGCAGCTATGGTAAACCCGCTTGCTCATTTGACGTTAGCTGTCGCCTGCAAGAACTTCACCCGCATCTGGTTTATGCTGCTACCTGTTGTTAGGCGACAACAAGGGCACATGTAGCAAATGCTTTTTCCTGTTTCATTTTGCTAGGCCACGCTCTTCTGTGGCTCTTTAGTGCTTGCCAAACTGCTATGTGCGTGCTGCTGCTTCCATCTGACAAGGAGCACAACCTTCTGACAGCAGCTTTCAACTTGCCTAAGAAAGAGCTTGGCCATTTAGATGTGCTGAAAACCCGTGTGTGTGTAAGTTGCAGGTGCAAGCTCCTGACAAAGGTGTTCTCCAGGTTCAGTTTCTCCCTGCCAGACGCATTGGAAATGTTTTCCTCTGGCATTCGAAGCAAGAGTCGCAGATTGCTTAACTGAGGAGCTCTGAGAATGGAACGGCAAGAGGTGTTCCGCTTTCGTCATAAACAGTGCTCCAGAGCGCTTGGCAACGGGCACAACGAAACGTGTGTGCGGGATAGTGACCATTCACGCCTAGTGCTGGCAATGCAGGAGCACTGCCAAAAGGCCAAGGAATCGGCGTAGCATCCGGCTTGTGTGCAAAGCTTTCAGACTGCCAGAGGACCGCAGCTGTGGTAAGCCCGCTTGCTCATTTGACGTTAGCTGTCGCCTGCAAGAACTTCACCCGCATCTGGTTTATGCTGCTACCTGTTGTTAGGCGACAACAAGGGCACATGTAGCAAATGCTTTTTCCTGTTTCATTTTGCTAGGCCACGCTCTTCTGTGGCTCTTTAGTGCTTGCCAAACTGCTATGTGCGTGCTGCTGCTTCCATCTGACAAGGAGCACAACCTTCTGACAGCAGCTTTCAACTTGCCTAAGAAAGAGCTTGGCCATTTAGATGTGCTGCAAATCTGTGTGTGTGTAAGGTACAGGTGCAAGCTCCTGACAAAGGTGTTCTCCAGGTTCAGTTTCTCCCTGCCAGACACATTGGAAATGTTTTCCTCTGGCATTCGCAGCAAGAGTCGCAGATTGCTTAACTGAGGAGCTCTGAGAATGGAACGGCAAGAGGTGTTCCGCTTTCGTCATAAACAGTGCTCCAGAGCGCTTGGCAACGGGCACAACGAAACGTGTGTGCGGGATAGTGACCATTCACACCTAGTGCTGGCAATGCACGAGCACTGCCAAAAGGCCAAGGGAGGCGCTTAGCATCCGGCTTGTGCGCAAAGCTTTCAGACTGCCAGAGGACCGCAGCTATGGTAAACCCGCTTGCTCATTTGACGTTAGCTGTCGCCTGCAAGAACTTCACCCGCATCTGGTTTATGCTGCTACCTGTTGTTAGGAGACAACAAGGGCACATGTAGCAAATGCTTTTTCCTGTTTCATTTTGCTAGGCCACGCTCTTCTGTGGCTCTTTAGTGCTTGCCAAACTGCTATGTGCGTGCTGCTGCTTCCATCTGACAAGGAGCACAACCTTCTGACAGCAGCTTTCAACTTGCCTAAGAAAGAGCTTGGCCATTTAGATGTGCTGCAAATCTGTGTGTGTGTAAGGTGCAGGTGCAAGCTCCTGACAATGGTATTCTCCAGGTTCAATTTCTATTTCCCAGACACATTGGAAATGTTTTCCTCTGGCATTCGCACCAAGAGTCGTAGATTGCTTAACTGAGGAGCTCTGAGAATGGAACGGCAAGAGGTGTTCCGCTTTCGTCATAAACAGTGCTCCAGAGCGCTTGGCAACGGGCACAACGAAACGTGTGTGCGGGATAGTGACCATTCACACCTAGTGCTGGCAATGCACGAGCACTGCCAAAAGGCCAAGGGAGGCGCTTAGAATCCGGCTTGTGCGCAAAGCTTTCAGACTGCCAGAGGACCGCAGCTATGGTAAACCCGCTTGCTCATTTGACGTTAGCTGTCGCCTGCAAGAACTTCACCCGCATCTGGTTTATGCTGCTACCTGTTGTTAGGCGACAACAAGGGCACATGTAGCAAATGCTTTTTCCTGTTTCATTTTGCTAGGCCACGCTCTTCTGTGGCTCTTTAGTGCTTGCCAAACTGCTATGTGCGTGCTGCTGCTTCCATCTGACAAGGAGCACAACCTTCTGACAGCAGCTTTCAACTTGCCTAAGAAAGAGCTTGGCCATTTAGATGTGCTGAAAACCCGTGTGTGTGTAAGGTGCAGGTGCAAGCTCCTGACAAAGCTTTTCTCCAGGTTCAGTTTCTCCCTGCCAGACACATTGGAAATGTTTTCCTCTGGCATTCGAAGCAAGAGTCGCAGATTGCTTAACTGAGGAGCTCTGAGAATGGAACGGCAAGAGGTGTTCCGCTTTCGTCATAAACAGTGCTCCAGAGCGCTTGGCAACGGGCACAACGAAACGTGTGTGCGGGATAGTGACCATTCACGCCTAGTGCTGGCAATGCAGGAGCACTGCCAAAAGGCCAAGGAAGGGGCGTAGCATCCGGCTTGTGTGCAAAGCTTTCAGACTGCCAGAGGACCGCAGCTGTGGTAAGCCCGCTTGCTCATTTGACGTTAGCTGTCGCCTGCAAGAACTTCACCCGCATCTGGTTTATGCTGCTACCTGTTGTTAGGCGACACCAAGGGCACATGTAGCAAATGCTTTTTCCTGTTTCATTTTGCTAGGCCACGCTCTTCTGTGGCTCTTTAGTGCTTGCCAAACTGCTATGTGCGTGCTGCTGCTTCCATCTGACAAGGAGCACAACCTTCTGACAGCAGCTTTCAACTTGCCTAAGAAAGAGCTTGGCCATTTAGATGTGCTGCAAATCTGTGTGTGTGTAAGGTACAGGTGCAAGCTCCTGACAAAGGTGTTCTCCAGGTTCAGTTTCTCCCTGCCAGACACATTGGAAATGTTTTCCTCTGGCATTCGCAGCAAGAGTCGCAGATTGCTTAACTGAGGAGCTCTGAGAATGGAACGGCAAGAGGTGTTCCGCTTCCGCCATAAACAGTGCTCCAGAGCGCTTGGCAACGGGCACAACGAAAACGTGTGTGCGGGATAGTGACCATTCACGCCTAGTGCTGGCAATGCACGAGCACTGCCAAAAGGCCAAGGGAGGCGCTTAGAATCCGGCTTGTGCGCAAAGCTTTCAGACTGCCAGAGGACCGCAGCTATGGTAAACCCGCTTGCTCATTTGACGTTAGCTGTCGCCTGCAAGAACTTCACCCGCATCTGGTTTATGCTGCTACCTGTTGTTAGGCGACAACAAGGGCACATGTAGCAAATGCTTTTTCCTGTTTCATTTTGCTAGGCCACGCTCTTCTGTGGCTCTTTAGTGCTTGCCAAACTGCTATGTGCGTGCTGCTGCTTCCATCTGACAAGGAGCACAACCTTCTGACAGCAGCTTTCAACTTGCCTAAGAAAGAGCTTGGCCATTTAGATGTGCTGCAAATCTGTGTGTGTGTAAGGTGCAGGTGCAAGCTCCTGACAATGGTGTTCTCCAGGTTCAGTTTCTATCTGCCAGACACATTGGAAATGTTTTCCTCTGGCATTCGCACCAAGAGTCGTAGATTGCTTAACTGAGGAGCTCTGAGAATGGAACGGCAAGAGGTGTTCCGCTTTCGTCATAAACAGTGCTCCAGAGCGCTTGGCAACGGGCACAACGAAACGTGTGTGCGGGATAGTGACCATTCACGCCTAGTGCTGGCAATGCACGAGCACTGCCAAAAGGCCAAGGGAGGCGCTTAGAATCCGGCTTGTGCGCAAAGCTTTCAGACTGCCAGAGGACCGCAGCTGTGGTAAGCCCGCTTGCTCATTTGACGTTAGCTGTCGCCTGCAAGAACTTCACCCGCATCTGGTTTATGCTGCTACCTGTTGTTAGGAGACAAGGGCACATGTAGCAAATGCTTTTTCCTGTTTCATTTTTCTAGGCCACGCTCTTCTGTGGCTCTTTAGTGCTTGCCAAACTGCTATGTGCGTGCTGCTGCTTCCATCTGACAAGGAGCACAACCTTCTGACAGCAGCTTTCAACTTGCCTAAGAAAGAGCTTGGCCATTTAGATGTGCTGCAAACCCGTGTGTGTGTAAGGTGCAGGTGCCAGCTCCTGACAAAGCTTTTCTCCAGGTTCAGTTTCTATCTGCCAGACACATTGGAAATGTTTTCCTCTGGCATTCGCAGCAAGAGTCGCAGATTGCTTAACTGAGGAGCTCTGAGAATGGAACGGCAAGAGGTGTTCCGCTTTCGTCATAAACAGTGCTCCAGAGCGCTTGGCAACGGGCCAATCGAAACGTGTGTGCGGGATAGTGACCATTCACGCCTAGTGCTGGCAATGCACGAGCACTGCCAAAAGGCCAAGGAAGGGGCGTAGCATCCGGCTTGTGTGCAAAGCTTTCAGACTGCCAGAGGACCGCAGCTGTGGTAAGCCCGCTTGCTCATTTGACGTTAGCTGTCGCCTGCAAGAACTTCACCCGCATCTGGTTTATGCTGCTACCTGTTGTTAGGCGACAACAAGGGCACATGTAGCAAATGCTTTTTCCTGTTTCATTTTGCTAGGCCACGCTCTTCTGTGGCTCTTTAGTGCTTGCCAAACTGCTATGTGCGTGCTGCTGCTTCCATCTGACAAGGAGCACAGCCTTCTGACAGCAGCTTTCAACTTGCCTAAGAAAGAGCTTGGCCATTTAGATGTGCTGCAAATCTGTGTGTGTGTAAGGTGCAGGTGCAAGCTCCTGACAATGGTATTCTCCAGGTTCAATTTCTATTTCCCAGACACATTGGAAATGTTTTCCTCTGGCATTCGCACCAAGAGTCGTAGATTGCTTAACTGAGGAGCTCTGAGAATGGAACGGCAAGAGGTGTTCCGCTTTCGTCATAAACAGTGCTCCAGAGCGCTTGGCAACGGGCACAACGAAACGTGTGTGCGGGATAGTGACCATTCACACCTAGTGCTGGCAATGCACGAGCACTGCCAAAAGGCCAAGGGAGGCGCTTAGAATCCGGCTTGTGTGCAAAGCTTTCAGACTGCCAGAGGACCGCAGCTGTGGTAAGCCCGCTTGCTCATTTGACGTTAGCTGTCGCCTGCAAGAACTTCACCCGCATCTGGTTTATGCTGCTACCTGTTGTTAGGCGACAACAAGGGCACATGTAGCAAATGCTTTTTCCTGTTTCATTTTGCTAGGCCACGCTCTTCTGTGGCTCTTTAGTGCTTGCCAAACTGCTATGTGCGTGCTGCTGCTTCCATCTGACAAGGAGCACAGCCTTCTGACAGCAGCTTTCAACTTGCCTAAGAAAGAGCTTGGCCATTTAGATGTGCTGCAAATCTGTGTGTGTGTAAGGTGCAGGTGCAAGCTCCTGACAATGGTATTCTCCAGGTTCAATTTCTATTTCCCAGACACATTGGAAATGTTTTCCTCTGGCATTCGCACCAAGAGTCGTAGATTGCTTAACTGAGGAGCTCTGAGAATGGAACGGCAAGAGGTGTTCCGCTTTCGTCATAAACAGTGCTCCAGAGCGCTTGGCAACGGGCACAACGAAACGTGTGTGCGGGATAGTGACCATTCACACCTAGTGCTGGCAATGCACGAGCACTGCCAAAAGGCCAAGGGAGGCGCTTAGAATCCGGCTTGTGCGCAAAGCTTTCAGACTGCCAGAGGACCGCAGCTATGGTAAACCCGCTTGCTCATTTGACGTTAGCTGTCGCCTGCAAGAACTTCACCCGCATCTGGTTTATGCTGCTACCTGTTGTTAGGCGACAACAAGGGCACATGTAGCAAATGCTTTTTCCTGTTTCATTTTGCTAGGCCACGCTCTTCTGTGGCTCTTTAGTGCTTGCCAAACTGCTATGTGCGTGCTGCTGCTTCCATCTGACAAGGAGCACAACCTTCTGACAGCAGCTTTCAACTTGCCTAAGAAAGAGCTTGGCCATTTAGATGTGCTGAAAACCCGTGTGTGTGTAAGGTGCAGGTGCAAGCTCCTGACAAAGCTTTTCTCCAGGTTCAGTTTCTCCCTGCCAGACACATTGGAAATGTTTTCCTCTGGCATTCGAAGCAAGAGTCGCAGATTGCTTAACTGAGGAGCTCTGAGAATGGAACGGCAAGAGGTGTTCCGCTTTCGTCATAAACAGTGCTCCAGAGCGCTTGGCAACGGGCACAACGAAACGTGTGTGCGGGATAGTGACCATTCACGCCTAGTGCTGGCAATGCAGGAGCACTGCCAAAAGGCCAAGGAAGGGGCGTAGCATCCGGCTTGTGTGCAAAGCTTTCAGACTGCCAGAGGACCGCAGCTGTGGTAAGCCCGCTTGCTCATTTGACGTTAGCTGTCGCCTGCAAGAACTTCACCCGCATCTGGTTTATGCTGCTACCTGTTGTTAGGCGACACCAAGGGCACATGTAGCAAATGCTTTTTCCTGTTTCATTTTGCTAGGCCACGCTCTTCTGTGGCTCTTTAGTGCTTGCCAAACTGCTATGTGCGTGCTGCTGCTTCCATCTGACAAGGAGCACAACCTTCTGACAGCAGCTTTCAACTTGCCTAAGAAAGAGCTTGGCCATTTAGATGTGCTGCAAATCTGTGTGTGTGTAAGGTACAGGTGCAAGCTCCTGACAAAGGTGTTCTCCAGGTTCAGTTTCTCCCTGCCAGACACATTGGAAATGTTTTCCTCTGGCATTCGCACCAAGAGTCGCAGATTGCTTAACTGAGGAGCTCTGAGAATGGAACGGCAAGAGGTGTTCCGCTTTCGCCATAAACAGTGCTCCAGAGCGCTTGGCAACGGGCACAACGAAAACGTGTGTGCGGGATAGTGACCATTCACGCCTAGTGCTGGCAATGCACGAGCACTGCCAAAAGGCCAAGGGAGGCGCTTAGAATCCGACTTGTGCGCAAAGCTTTCAGACTGCCAGAGGACCGCAGCTATGGTAAACCCGCTTGCTCATTTGACGTTAGCTGTCGCCTGCAAGAACTTCACCCGCATCTGGTTTATGCTGCTACCTGTTGTTAGGCGACAACAAGGGCACATGTAGCAAATGCTTTTTCCTGTTTCATTTTGCTAGGCCACGCTCTTCTGTGGCTCTTTAGTGCTTGCCAAACTGCTATGTGCGTGCTGCTGCTTCCATCTGACAAGGAGCACAACCTTCTGACAGCAGCTTTCAACTTGCCTAAGAAAGAGCTTGGCCATTTAGATGTGCTGAAAACCCGTGTGTGTGTAAGTTGCAGGTGCAAGCTCCTGACAAAGGTGTTCTCCAGGTTCAGTTTCTCCCTGCCAGACGCATTGGAAATGTTTTCCTCTGGCATTCGAAGCAAGAGTCGCAGATTGCTTAACTGAGGAGCTCTGAGAATGGAACGGCAAGAGGTGTTCCGCTTTCGTCATAAACAGTGCTCCAGAGCGCTTGGCAACGGGCACAACGAAACGTGTGTGCGGGATAGTGACCATTCACGCCTAGTGCTGGCAATGCAGGAGCACTGCCAAAAGGCCAAGGAATCGGCGTAGCATCCGGCTTGTGTGCAAAGCTTTCAGACTGCCAGAGGACCGCAGCTGTGGTAAGCCCGCTTGCTCATTTGACGTTAGCTGTCGCCTGCAAGAACTTCACCCGCATCTGGTTTATGCTGCTACCTGTTGTTAGGCGACACCAAGGGCACATGTAGCAAATGCTTTTTCCTGTTTCATTTTGCTAGGCCACGCTCTTCTGTGGCTCTTTAGTGCTTGCCAAACTGCTATGTGCGTGCTGCTGCTTCCATCTGACAAGGAGCACAACCTTCTGACAGCAGCTTTCAACTTGCCTAAGAAAGAGCTTGGCCATTTAGATGTGCTGCAAATCTGTGTGTGTGTAAGGTACAGGTGCAAGCTCCTGACAAAGGTGTTCTCCAGGTTCAGTTTCTCCCTGCCAGACACATTGGAAATGTTTTCCTCTGGCATTCGCAGCAAGAGTCGCAGATTGCTTAACTGAGGAGCTCTGAGAATGGAACGGCAAGAGGTGTTCCGCTTTCGTCATAAACAGTGCTCCAGAGCGCTTGGCAACGGGCACAACGAAACGTGTGTGCGGGATAGTGACCATTCACACCTAGTGCTGGCAATGCACGAGCACTGCCAAAAGGCCAAGGGAGGCGCTTAGCATCCGGCTTGTGCGCAAAGCTTTCAGACTGCCAGAGGACCGCAGCTATGGTAAACCCGCTTGCTCATTTGACGTTAGCTGTCGCCTGCAAGAACTTCACCCGCATCTGGTTTATGCTGCTACCTGTTGTTAGGAGACAACAAGGGCACATGTAGCAAATGCTTTTTCCTGTTTCATTTTGCTAGGCCACGCTCTTCTGTGGCTCTTTAGTGCTTGCCAAACTGCTATGTGCGTGCTGCTGCTTCCATCTGACAAGGAGCACAACCTTCTGACAGCAGCTTTCAACTTGCCTAAGAAAGAGCTTGGCCATTTAGATGTGCTGCAAATCTGTGTGTGTGTAAGGTGCAGGTGCAAGCTCCTGACAATGGTGTTCTCCAGGTTCAGTTTCTATCTGCCAGACGCATTGGAAATGTTTTCCTCTGGCATTCGCACCAAGAGTCGTAGATTGCTTAACTGAGGAGCTCTGAGAATGGAACGGCAAGAGGTGTTCCGCTTTCGTCATAAACAGTGCTCCAGAGCGCTTGGCAACGGGCACAACGAAACGTGTGTGCGGGATAGTGACCATTCACACCTAGTGCTGGCAATGCACGAGCACTGCCAAAAGGCCAAGGGAGGCGCTTAGCATCCGGCTTGTGCGCAAAGCTTTCAGACTGCCAGAGGACCGCAGCTATGGTAAACCCGCTTGCTCATTTGACGTTAGCTGTCGCCTGCAAGAACTTCACCCGCATCTGGTTTATGCTGCTACCTGTTGTTAGGAGACAACAAGGGCACATGTAGCAAATGCTTTTTCCTGTTTCATTTTGCTAGGCCACGCTCTTCTGTGGCTCTTTAGTGCTTGCCAAACTGCTATGTGCGTGCTGCTGCTTCCATCTGACAAGGAGCACAGCCTTCTGACAGCAGCTTTCAACTTGCCTAAGAAAGAGCTTGGCCATTTAGATGTGCTGCAAATCTGTGTGTGTGTAAGGTGCAGGTGCAAGCTCCTGACAATGGTATTCTCCAGGTTCAATTTCTATTTCCCAGACACATTGGAAATGTTTTCCTCTGGCATTCGCACCAAGAGTCGTAGATTGCTTAACTGAGGAGCTCTGAGAATGGAACGGCAAGAGGTGTTCCGCTTTCGTCATAAACAGTGCTCCAGAGCGCTTGGCAACGGGCACAACGAAACGTGTGTGCGGGATAGTGACCATTCACACCTAGTGCTGGCAATGCACGAGCACTGCCAAAAGGCCAAGGGAGGCGCTTAGAATCCGGCTTGTGTGCAAAGCTTTCAGACTGCCAGAGGACCGCAGCTGTGGTAAGCCCGCTTGCTCATTTGACGTTAGCTGTCGCCTGCAAGAACTTCACCCGCATCTGGTTTATGCTGCTACCTGTTGTTAGGCGACAACAAGGGCACATGTAGCAAATGCTTTTTCCTGTTTCATTTTGCTAGGCCACGCTCTTCTGTGGCTCTTTAGTGCTTGCCAAACTGCTATGTGCGTGCTGCTGCTTCCATCTGACAAGGAGCACAGCCTTCTGACAGCAGCTTTCAACTTGCCTAAGAAAGAGCTTGGCCATTTAGATGTGCTGCAAATCTGTGTGTGTGTAAGGTGCAGGTGCAAGCTCCTGACAATGGTATTCTCCAGGTTCAATTTCTATTTCCCAGACACATTGGAAATGTTTTCCTCTGGCATTCGCACCAAGAGTCGTAGATTGCTTAACTGAGGAGCTCTGAGAATGGAACGGCAAGAGGTGTTCCGCTTTCGTCATAAACAGTGCTCCAGAGCGCTTGGCAACGGGCACAACGAAACGTGTGTGCGGGATAGTGACCATTCACACCTAGTGCTGGCAATGCACGAGCACTGCCAAAAGGCCAAGGGAGGCGCTTAGAATCCGGCTTGTGCGCAAAGCTTTCAGACTGCCAGAGGACCGCAGCTATGGTAAACCCGCTTGCTCATTTGACGTTAGCTGTCGCCTGCAAGAACTTCACCCGCATCTGGTTTATGCTGCTACCTGTTGTTAGGCGACAACAAGGGCACATGTAGCAAATGCTTTTTCCTGTTTCATTTTGCTAGGCCACGCTCTTCTGTGGCTCTTTAGTGCTTGCCAAACTGCTATGTGCGTGCTGCTGCTTCCATCTGACAAGGAGCACAACCTTCTGACAGCAGCTTTCAACTTGCCTAAGAAAGAGCTTGGCCATTTAGATGTGCTGCAAATCTGTGTGTGTGTAAGGTACAGGTGCAAGCTCCTGACAAAGGTGTTCTCCAGGTTCAGTTTCTCCCTGCCAGACACATTGGAAATGTTTTCCTCTGGCATTCGCAGCAAGAGTCGCAGATTGCTTAACTGAGGAGCTCTGAGAATGGAACGGCAAGAGGTGTTCCGCTTTCGTCATAAACAGTGCTCCAGAGCGCTTGGCAACGGGCACAACGAAACGTGTGTGCGGGATAGTGACCATTCACGCCTAGTGCTGGCAATGCAGGAGCACTGCCAAAAGGCCAAGGAAGGGGCGTAGCATCCGGCTTGTGTGCAAAGCTTTCAGACTGCCAGAGGACCGCAGCTGTGGTAAGCCCGCTTGCTCATTTGACGTTAGCTGTCGCCTGCAAGAACTTCACCCGCATCTGGTTTATGCTGCTACCTGTTGTTAGGCGACACCAAGGGCACATGTAGCAAATGCTTTTTCCTGTTTCATTTTGCTAGGCCACGCTCTTCTGTGGCTCTTTAGTGCTTGCCAAACTGCTATGTGCGTGCTGCTGCTTCCATCTGACAAGGAGCACAACCTTCTGACAGCAGCTTTCAACTTGCCTAAGAAAGAGCTTGGCCATTTAGATGTGCTGCAAATCTGTGTGTGTGTAAGGTACAGGTGCAAGCTCCTGACAAAGGTGTTCTCCAGGTTCAGTTTCTCCCTGCCAGACACATTGGAAATGTTTTCCTCTGGCATTCGCACCAAGAGTCGCAGATTGCTTAACTGAGGAGCTCTGAGAATGGAACGGCAAGAGGTGTTCCGCTTTCGCCATAAACAGTGCTCCAGAGCGCTTGGCAACGGGCACAACGAAAACGTGTGTGCGGGATAGTGACCATTCACGCCTAGTGCTGGCAATGCACGAGCATTGCCAAAAGGCCAAGGGAGGCGCTTAGAATCCGACTTGTGCGCAAAGCTTTCAGACTGCCAGAGGACCGCAGCTATGGTAAACCCGCTTGCTCATTTGACGTTAGCTGTCGCCTGCAAGAACTTCACCCGCATCTGGTTTATGCTGCTACCTGTTGTTAGGCGACAACAAGGGCACATGTAGCAAATGCTTTTTCCTGTTTCATTTTGCTAGGCCACGCTCTTCTGTGGCTCTTTAGTGCTTGCCAAACTGCTATGTGCGTGCTGCTGCTTCCATCTGACAAGGAGCACAACCTTCTGACAGCAGCTTTCAACTTGCCTAAGAAAGAGCTTGGCCATTTAGATGTGCTGAAAACCCGTGTGTGTGTAAGTTGCAGGTGCAAGCTCCTGACAAAGGTGTTCTCCAGGTTCAGTTTCTCCCTGCCAGACGCATTGGAAATGTTTTCCTCTGGCATTCGAAGCAAGAGTCGCAGATTGCTTAACTGAGGAGCTCTGAGAATGGAACGGCAAGAGGTGTTCCGCTTTCGTCATAAACAGTGCTCCAGAGCGCTTGGCAACGGGCACAACGAAACGTGTGTGCGGGATAGTGACCATTCACGCCTAGTGCTGGCAATGCAGGAGCACTGCCAAAAGGCCAAGGAATCGGCGTAGCATCCGGCTTGTGTGCAAAGCTTTCAGACTGCCAGAGGACCGCAGCTGTGGTAAGCCCGCTTGCTCATTTGACGTTAGCTGTCGCCTGCAAGAACTTCACCCGCATCTGGTTTATGCTGCTACCTGTTGTTAGGCGACAACAAGGGCACATGTAGCAAATGCTTTTTCCTGTTTCATTTTGCTAGGCCACGCTCTTCTGTGGCTCTTTAGTGCTTGCCAAACTGCTATGTGCGTGCTGCTGCTTCCATCTGACAAGGAGCACAACCTTCTGACAGCAGCTTTCAACTTGCCTAAGAAAGAGCTTGGCCATTTAGATGTGCTGCAAATCTGTGTGTGTGTAAGGTACAGGTGCAAGCTCCTGACAAAGGTGTTCTCCAGGTTCAGTTTCTCCCTGCCAGACACATTGGAAATGTTTTCCTCTGGCATTCGCAGCAAGAGTCGCAGATTGCTTAACTGAGGAGCTCTGAGAATGGAACGGCAAGAGGTGTTCCGCTTTCGTCATAAACAGTGCTCCAGAGCGCTTGGCAACGGGCACAACGAAACGTGTGTGCGGGATAGTGACCATTCACACCTAGTGCTGGCAATGCACGAGCACTGCCAAAAGGCCAAGGGAGGCGCTTAGCATCCGGCTTGTGCGCAAAGCTTTCAGACTGCCAGAGGACCGCAGCTATGGTAAACCCGCTTGCTCATTTGACGTTAGCTGTCGCCTGCAAGAACTTCACCCGCATCTGGTTTATGCTGCTACCTGTTGTTAGGAGACAACAAGGGCACATGTAGCAAATGCTTTTTCCTGTTTCATTTTGCTAGGCCACGCTCTTCTGTGGCTCTTTAGTGCTTGCCAAACTGCTATGTGCGTGCTGCTGCTTCCATCTGACAAGGAGCACAACCTTCTGACAGCAGCTTTCAACTTGCCTAAGAAAGAGCTTGGCCATTTAGATGTGCTGCAAATCTGTGTGTGTGTAAGGTGCAGGTGCAAGCTCCTGACAATGGTGTTCTCCAGGTTCAGTTTCTATCTGCCAGACGCATTGGAAATGTTTTCCTCTGGCATTCGCACCAAGAGTCGTAGATTGCTTAACTGAGGAGCTCTGAGAATGGAACGGCAAGAGGTGTTCCGCTTTCGTCATAAACAGTGCTCCAGAGCGCTTGGCAACGGGCACAACGAAACGTGTGTGCGGGATAGTGACCATTCACACCTAGTGCTGGCAATGCACGAGCACTGCCAAAAGGCCAAGGGAGGCGCTTAGCATCCGGCTTGTGCGCAAAGCTTTCAGACTGCCAGAGGACCGCAGCTATGGTAAACCCGCTTGCTCATTTGACGTTAGCTGTCGCCTGCAAGAACTTCACCCGCATCTGGTTTATGCTGCTACCTGTTGTTAGGAGACAACAAGGGCACATGTAGCAAATGCTTTTTCCTGTTTCATTTTGCTAGGCCACGCTCTTCTGTGGCTCTTTAGTGCTTGCCAAACTGCTATGTGCGTGCTGCTGCTTCCATCTGACAAGGAGCACAACCTTCTGACAGCAGCTTTCAACTTGCCTAAGAAAGAGCTTGGCCATTTAGATGTGCTGAAAACCCGTGTGTGTGTAAGGTACAGGTGCAAGCTCCTGACAAAGCTTTTCTCCAGGTTCAGTTTCTCCCTGCCAGACACATTGGAAATGTTTTCCTCTGGCATTCGAAGCAAGAGTCGCAGATTGCTTAACTGAGGAGCTTTGAGAATGGAACGGCAAGAGGTGTTCCGCTTTCGTCATAAACAGTGCTCCAGAGCGCTTGGCAACGGGCACAACGAAACGTGTGTGCGGGATAGTGACCATTCACGCCTAGTGCTGGCAATGCAGGAGCACTGCCAAAAGGCCAAGGAAGGGGCGTAGCATCCGGCTTGTGTGCAAAGCTTTCAGACTGCCAGAGGACCGCAGCTGTGGTAAGCCCGCTTGCTCATTTGACGTTAGCTGTCGCCTGCAAGAACTTCACCCGCATCTGGTTTATGCTGCTACCTGTTGTTAGGCGACAACAAGGGCACATGTAGCAAAACTTTTTCCTGGCCCATTTTGCTAGGCCACGCTCTTCTGTGGCTCTGTAATGCTTGCCAAACTGCTATGTGCATGCTGCTGCTTCCATCTGACAAGGAGCACAACCTTCTGACAGCAGCTTTCAACTTGCCTAAGGAAGAGCTTGGCCATTTAGATGTGCTGCAAATCTGTGTGTGTGTAAGGTGCAGGTGCAAGCTCCTGACAATGGTGTTCTCCAGGTTCAGTTTCTATCTGCCAGACGCATTGGAAATGTTTTCCTCTGGCATTCGCACCAAGAGTCGTAGATTGCTTAACTGAGGAGCTCTGAGAATGGAACGGCAAGAGGTGTTCCGCTTTCGTCATAAACAGTGCTCCAGAGCGCTTGGCAACGGGCACAACGAAACGTGTGTGCGGGATAGTGACCATTCACACCTAGTGCTGGCAATGCACGAGCACTGCCAAAAGGCCAAGGGAGGCGCTTAGAATCCGGCTTGTGCGCAAAGCTTTCAGACTGCCAGAGGACCGCAGCTATGGTAAACCCGCTTGCTCATTTGACGTTAGCTGTCGCCTGCAAGAACTTCACCCGCATCTGGTTTATGCTGCTACCTGTTGTTAGGCGACAACAAGGGCACATGTAGCAAATGCTTTTTCCTGTTTCATTTTGCTAGGCCACGCTCTTCTGTGGCTCTTTAGTGCTTGTCAAACTGCTATGTGCGTGCTGCTGCTTCCATCTGACAAGGAGCACAACCTTCTGACAGCAGCTTTCAACTTGCCTAAGAAAGAGCTTGGCCATTTAGATGTGCTGAAAACCCGTGTGTGTGTAAGGTGCAGGTGCAAGCTCCTGACAAAGCTTTTCTCCAGGTTCAGTTTCTCCCTGCCAGACACATTGGAAATGTTTTCCTCTGGCATTCGCAGCAAGAGTCGCAGATTGCTTAACTGAGGAGCTCTGAGAATGGAACGGCAAGAGGTGTTCCGCTTTCGTCATAAACAGTGCTCCAGAGCGCTTGGCAACGGGCACAACGAAACGTGTGTGCGGGATAGTGACCATTCACGCTTAGTGCTGGCAATGCAGGAGCACTGCCAAAAGGCCAAGGAAGGGGCGTAGCATCCGGCTTGTGTGCAAAGCTTTCAGACTGCCAGAGGACCGCAGCTGTGGTAAGCCCGCTTGCTCATTTGACGTTAGCTGTCGCCTGCAAGAACTTCACCCGCATCTGGTTTATGCTGCTACCTGTTGTTAGGCGACAACAAGGGCACATGTAGCAAATGCTTTTTCCTGTTTCATTTTGCTAGGCCACGCTCTTCTGTGGCTCTTTAGTGCTTGCCAAACTGCTATGTGCGTGCTGCTGCTTCCATCTGACAAGGAGCACAACCTTCTGACAGCAGCTTTCAACTTGCCTAAGAAAGAGCTTGGCCATTTAGATGTGCTGCAAATCTGTGTGTGTGTAAGGTACAGGTGCAAGCTCCTGACAAAGGTGTTCTCCAGGTTCAGTTTCTCCCTGCCAGATGCATTGGAAATGTTTTCCTCTGGCATTCGCAGCAAGAGTCGCAGATTGCTTAACTGAGGAGCTCTGAGAATGGAACGGCAAGAGGTGTTCCGCTTTCGTCATAAACAGTGCTCCAGAGCGCTTGGCCACGGGCACAACGAAACGTGTGTGCGGGATAGTGACCATTCACGCCTAGTGCTGGCAATGCACGAGCACTGCCAAAAGGCCAAGGGAGGCGCTTAGCATCCGGCTTGTGCGCAAAGCTTTCAGACTGCCAGAGGACCGCAGCTATGGTAAACCCGCTTGCTCATTTGACGTTAGCTGTCGCCTGCAAGAACTTCACCCGCATCTGGTTTATGCTGCTACCTGTTGTTAGGAGACAACAAGGGCACATGTAGCAAATGCTTTTTCCTGTTTCATTTTGCTAGGCCACGCTCTTCTGTGGCTCTTTAGTGCTTGCCAAACTGCTATGTGCGTGCTGCTGCTTCCATCTGACAAGGAGCACAACCTTCTGACAGCAGCTTTCAACTTGCCTAAGAAAGAGCTTGGCCATTTAGATGTGCTGCAAATCTGTGTGTGTGTAAGGTGCAGGTGCAAGCTCCTGACAAAGCTTTTCTCCAGGTTCAGTTTCTCCCTGCCAGACACATTGGAAATGTTTTCCTCTGGCATTCGAAGCAAGAGTCGCAGATTGCTTAACTGAGGAGCTCTGAGAATGGAACGGCAAGAGGTGTTCCGCTTTCGTCATAAACAGTGCTCCAGAGCGCTTGGCAACGGGCACAACGAAACGTGTGTGCGGGATAGTGACCATTCACGCCTAGTGCTGGCAATGCAGGAGCACTGCCAAAAGGCCAAGGAATCGGCGTAGCATCCGGCTTGTGTGCAAAGCTTTCAGACTGCCAGAGGACCGCAGCTGTGGTAAGCCCGCTTGCTCATTTGACGTTAGCTGTCGCCTGCAAGAACTTCACCCGCATCTGGTTTATGCTGCTACCTGTTGTTAGGCGACACCAAGGGCACATGTAGCAAATGCTTTTTCCTGTTTCATTTTGCTAGGCCACGCTCTTCTGTGGCTCTTTAGTGCTTGCCAAACTGCTATGTGCGTGCTGCTGCTTCCATCTGACAAGGAGCACAACCTTCTGACAGCAGCTTTCAACTTGCCTAAGAAAGAGCTTGGCCATTTAGATGTGCTGAAAACCCGTGTGTGTGTAAGTTGCAGGTGCAAGCTCCTGACAAAGGTGTTCTCCAGGTTCAGTTTCTCCCTGCCAGACGCATTGGAAATGTTTTCCTCTGGCATTCGAAGCAAGAGTCGCAGATTGCTTAACTGAGGAGCTCTGAGAATGGAACGGCAAGAGGTGTTCCGCTTTCGTCATAAACAGTGCTCCAGAGCGCTTGGCAACGGGCACAACGAAACGTGTGTGCGGGATAGTGACCATTCACGCCTAGTGCTGGCAATGCAGGAGCACTGCCAAAAGGCCAAGGAATCGGCGTAGCATCCGGCTTGTGTGCAAAGCTTTCAGACTGCCAGAGGACCGCAGCTGTGGTAAGCCCGCTTGCTCATTTGACGTTAGCTGTCGCCTGCAAGAACTTCACCCGCATCTGGTTTATGCTGCTACCTGTTGTTAGGCGACAACAAGGGCACATGTAGCAAATGCTTTTTCCTGTTTCATTTTGCTAGGCCACGCTCTTCTGTGGCTCTTTAGTGCTTGCCAAACTGCTATGTGCGTGCTGCTGCTTCCATCTGACAAGGAGCACAACCTTCTGACAGCAGCTTTCAACTTGCCTAAGAAAGAGCTTGGCCATTTAGATGTGCTGCAAATCTGTGTGTGTGTAAGGTACAGGTGCAAGCTCCTGACAATGGTGTTCTCCAGGTTCAGTTTCTCCCTGCCAGATGCATTGGAAATGTTTTCCTCTGGCATTCGCAGCAAGAGTCGCAGATTGCTTAACTGAGGAGCTCTGAGAATGGAACGGCAAGAGGTGTTCCGCTTTCGTCATAAACAGTGCTCCAGAGCGCTTGGCCACGGGCACAACGAAACGTGTGTGCGGGATAGTGACCATTCACGCCTAGTGCTGGCAATGCACGAGCACTGCCAAAAGGCCAAGGGAGGCGCTTAGCATCCGGCTTGTGCGCAAAGCTTTCAGACTGCCAGAGGACCGCAGCTATGGTAAACCCGCTTGCTCATTTGACGTTAGCTGTCGCCTGCAAGAACTTCACCCGCATCTGGTTTATGCTGCTACCTGTTGTTAGGAGACAACAAGGGCACATGTAGCAAATGCTTTTTCCTGTTTCATTTTGCTAGGCCACGCTCTTCTGTGGCTCTTTAGTGCTTGCCAAACTGCTATGTGCGTGCTGCTGCTTCCATCTGACAAGGAGCACAACCTTCTGACAGCAGCTTTCAACTTGCCTAAGAAAGAGCTTGGCCATTTAGATGTGCTGCAAATCTGTGTGTGTGTAAGGTGCAGGTGCAAGCTCCTGACAAAGCTTTTCTCCAGGTTCAGTTTCTCCCTGCCAGACACATTGGAAATGTTTTCCTCTGGCATTCGAAGCAAGAGTCGCAGATTGCTTAACTGAGGAGCTCTGAGAATGGAACGGCAAGAGGTGTTCCGCTTTCGTCATAAACAGTGCTCCAGAGCGCTTGGCAACGGGCACAACGAAACGTGTGTGCGGGATAGTGACCATTCACGCCTAGTGCTGGCAATGCAGGAGCACTGCCAAAAGGCCAAGGAATCGGCGTAGCATCCGGCTTGTGTGCAAAGCTTTCAGACTGCCAGAGGACCGCAGCTGTGGTAAGCCCGCTTGCTCATTTGACGTTAGCTGTCGCCTGCAAGAACTTCACCCGCATCTGGTTTATGCTGCTACCTGTTGTTAGGCGACACCAAGGGCACATGTAGCAAATGCTTTTTCCTGTTTCATTTTGCTAGGCCACGCTCTTCTGTGGCTCTTTAGTGCTTGCCAAACTGCTATGTGCGTGCTGCTGCTTCCATCTGACAAGGAGCACAACCTTCTGACAGCAGCTTTCAACTTGCCTAAGAAAGAGCTTGGCCATTTAGATGTGCTGAAAACCCGTGTGTGTGTAAGTTGCAGGTGCAAGCTCCTGACAAAGGTGTTCTCCAGGTTCAGTTTCTCCCTGCCAGACGCATTGGAAATGTTTTCCTCTGGCATTCGAAGCAAGAGTCGCAGATTGCTTAACTGAGGAGCTCTGAGAATGGAACGGCAAGAGGTGTTCCGCTTTCGTCATAAACAGTGCTCCAGAGCGCTTGGCAACGGGCACAACGAAACGTGTGTGCGGGATAGTGACCATTCACGCCTAGTGCTGGCAATGCAGGAGCACTGCCAAAAGGCCAAGGAATCGGCGTAGCATCCGGCTTGTGTGCAAAGCTTTCAGACTGCCAGAGGACCGCAGCTGTGGTAAGCCCGCTTGCTCATTTGACGTTAGCTGTCGCCTGCAAGAACTTCACCCGCATCTGGTTTATGCTGCTACCTGTTGTTAGGCGACACCAAGGGCACATGTAGCAAATGCTTTTTCCTGTTTCATTTTGCTAGGCCACGCTCTTCTGTGGCTCTTTAGTGCTTGCCAAACTGCTATGTGCGTGCTGCTGCTTCCATCTGACAAGGAGCACAACCTTCTGACAGCAGCTTTCAACTTGCCTAAGAAAGAGCTTGGCCATTTAGATGTGCTGCAAATCTGTGTGTGTGTAAGGTACAGGTGCAAGCTCCTGACAAAGGTGTTCTCCAGGTTCAGTTTCTCCCTGCCAGACGCATTGGAAATGTTTTCCTCTGGCATTCGAAGCAAGAGTCGCAGATTGCTTAACTGAGGAGCTCTGAGAATGGAACGGCAAGAGGTGTTCCGCTTTCGTCATAAACAGTGCTCCAGAGCGCTTGGCAACGGGCACAACGAAACGTGTGTGCGGGATAGTGACCATTCACGCCTAGTGCTGGCAATGCAGGAGCACTGCCAAAAGGCCAAGGAATCGGCGTAGCATCCGGCTTGTGTGCAAAGCTTTCAGACTGCCAGAGGACCGCAGCTGTGGTAAGCCCGCTTGCTCATTTGACGTTAGCTGTCGCCTGCAAGAACTTCACCCGCATCTGGTTTATGCTGCTACCTGTTGTTAGGCGACAACAAGGGCACATGTAGCAAATGCTTTTTCCTGTTTCATTTTGCTAGGCCACGCTCTTCTGTGGCTCTTTAGTGCTTGCCAAACTGCTATGTGCGTGCTGCTGCTTCCATCTGACAAGGAGCACAACCTTCTGACAGCAGCTTTCAACTTGCCTAAGAAAGAGCTTGGCCATTTAGATGTGCTGCAAATCTGTGTGTGTGTAAGGTACAGGTGCAAGCTCCTGACAAAGGTGTTCTCCAGGTTCAGTTTCTCCCTGCCAGACACATTGGAAATGTTTTCCTCTGGCATTCGCAGCAAGAGTCGCAGATTGCTTAACTGAGGAGCTCTGAGAATGGAACAGCAAGAGGTGTTCCGCTTTCGTCATAAACAGTGCTCCAGAGCGCTTGGCAACGGGCACAACGAAACGTGTGTGCGGGATAGTGACCATTCACACCTAGTGCTGGCAATGCACGAGCACTGCCAAAAGGCCAAGGGAGGCGCTTAGCATCCGGCTTGTGCGCAAAGCTTTCAGACTGCCAGAGGACCGCAGCTATGGTAAACCCGCTTGCTCATTTGACGTTAGCTGTCGCCTGCAAGAACTTCACCCGCATCTGGTTTATGCTGCTACCTGTTGTTAGGCGACAACAAGGGCACATGTAGCAAATGCTTTTTCCTGTTTCATTTTGCTATGCCACGCTCTTCTGTGGCTCTTTAATGCTTGCCAAACTGCTATGTGCGTGCTGCTGCTTCCATCTGACAAGGAGCACAACCTTCTGACAGCAGCTTTCAACTTGCCTAAGAAAGAGCTTGGCCATTTAGATGTGCTGCAAATCTGTGTGTGTGTAAGGTGCAGGTGCAAGCTCCTGACAATGGTGTTCTCCAGGTTCAGTTTCTATCTGCCAGACGCATTGGAAATGTTTTCCTCTGGCATTCGCAGCAAGAGTCGTAGATTGCTTAACTGAGGAGCTCTGAGAATGGAACGGCAAGAGGTGTTCCGCTTTCGTCATAAACAGTGCTCCAGAGCGCTTGGCAACGGGCACAACGAAACGTGTGTGCGGGATAGTGACCATTCACGCCTAGTGCTGGCAATGCACGAGCACTGCCAAAAGGCCAAGGGAGGCGCTTAGCATCCGGCTTGTGCGCAAAGCTTTCAGACTGCCAGAGGACCGCAGCTATGGTAAACCCGCTTGCTCATTTGACGTTAGCTGTCGCCTGCAAGAACTTCACCCGCATCTGGTTTATGCTGCTACCTGTTGTTAGGAGACAACAAGGGCACATGTAGCAAATGCTTTTTCCTGTTTCATTTTGCTAGGCCACACTCTTCTGTGGCTCTTTAGTGCTTGCCAAACTGCTATGTGCGTGCTGCTGCTTCCATCTGACAAGGAGCACAACCTTCTGACAGCAGCTTTCAACTTGCCTAAGAAAGAGCTTGGCCATTTAGATGTGCTGAAAACCCGTGTGTGTGTAAGGTGCAGGTGCAAGCTCCTGACAAAGCTTTTCTCCAGGTTCAGTTTCTCCCTGCCAGACACATTGGAAATGTTTTCCTCTGGCATTCGAAGCAAGAGTCGCAGATTGCTTAACTGAGGAGCTCTGAGAATGGAACGGCAAGAGGTGTTCCGCTTTCGTCATAAACAGTGCTCCAGAGCGCTTGGCAACGGGCACAACGAAACGTGTGTGCGGGATAGTGACCATTCACGCCTAGTGCTGGCAATGCAGGAGCACTGCCAAAAGGCCAAGGAAGGGGCGTAGCATCCGGCTTGTGTGCAAAGCTTTCAGACTGCCAGAGGACCGCAGCTGTGGTAAGCCCGCTTGCTCATTTGACGTTAGCTGTCGCCTGCAAGAACTTCACCCGCATCTGGTTTATGCTGCTACCTGTTGTTAGGCGACAACAAGGGCACATGTAGCAAAACTTTTTCCTGGCCCATTTTGCTAGGCCACGCTCTTCTGTGGCTCTTTAATGCTTGCCAAACTGCTATGTGCGTGCTGCTGCTTCCATCTGACAAGGAGCACAACCTTCTGACAGCAGCTTTCAACTTGCCTAAGAAAGAGCTTGGCCATTTAGATGTGCTGCAAATCTGTGTGTGTGTAAGGTGCAGGTGCAAGCTCCTGACAATGGTGTTCTCCAGGTTCAGTTTCTATCTGCCAGACGCATTGGAAATGTTTTCCTCTGGCATTCGCACCAAGAGTCGTAGATTGCTTAACTGAGGAGCTCTGAGAATGGAACGGCAAGAGGTGTTCCGCTTTCGTCATAAACAGTGCTCCAGAGCGCTTGGCAACGGGCACAACGAAACGTGTGTGCGGCATAGTGACCATTCACACCTAGTGCTGGCAATGCACGAGCACTGCCAAAAGGCCAAGGGAGGCGCTTAGAATCCGGCTTGTGCGCAAAGCTTTCAGACTGCCAGAGGACCGCAGCTATGGTAAACCCGCTTGCTCATTTGACGTTAGCTGTCGCCTGCAAGAACTTCACCCGCATCTGGTTTATGCTGCTACCTGTTGTTAGGCGACAACAAGGGCACATGTAGCAAATGCTTTTTCCTGTTTCATTTTGCTAGGCCACGCTCTTCTGTGGCTCTTTAGTGCTTGCCAAACTGCTATGTGCGTGCTGCTGCTTCCATCTGACAAGGAGCACAACCTTCTGACAGCAGCTTTCAACTTGCCTAAGAAAGAGCTTGGCCATTTAGATGTGCTGAAAACCCGTGTGTGTGTAAGGTGCAGGTGCAAGCTCCTGACAAAGCTTTTCTCCAGGTTCAATTTCTCCCTGCCAGACACATTGGAAATGTTTTCCTCTGGCATTCGCAGCAAGAGTCGCAGATTGCTTAACTGAGGAGCTCTGAGAATGGAACGGCAAGAGGTGTTCCGCTTTCGTCATAAACAGTGCTCCAGAGCGCTTGGCAACGGGCACAACGAAACGTGTGTGCGGGATAGTGACCATTCACGCTTAGTGCTGGCAATGCAGGAGCACTGCCAAAAGGCCAAGGAAGGGGCGTAGCATCCGGCTTGTGTGCAAAGCTTTCAGACTGCCAGAGGACCGCAGCTGTGGTAAGCCCGCTTGCTCATTTGACGTTAGCTGTCGCCTGCAAGAACTTCACCCGCATCTGGTTTATGCTGCTACCTGTTGTTAGGCGACAACAAGGGCACATGTAGCAAATGCTTTTTCCTGTTTCATTTTGCTAGGCCACGCTCTTCTGTGGCTCTTTAGTGCTTGCCAAACTGCTATGTGCGTGCTGCTGCTTCCATCTGACAAGGAGCACAACCTTCTGACAGCAGCTTTCAACTTGCCTAAGAAAGAGCTTGGCCATTTAGATGTGCTGCAAATCTGTGTGTGTGTAAGGTACAGGTGCAAGCTCCTGACAAAGGTGTTCTCCAGGTTCAGTTTCTCCCTGCCAGATGCATTGGAAATGTTTTCCTCTGGCATTCGAAGCAAGAGTCGCAGATTGCTTAACTGAGGAGCTCTGAGAATGGAACGGCAAGAGGTGTTCCGCTTTCGTCATAAACAGTGCTCCAGAGCGCTTGGCAACGGGCACAACGAAACGTGTGTGCGGGATAGTGACCATTCACACCTAGTGCTGGCAATGCACGAGCACTGCCAAAAGGCCAAGGGAGGCGCTTAGCATCCGGCTTTTGCGCAAAGCTTTCAGACTGCCAGAGGACCGCAGCTATGGTAAACCCGCTTGCTCATTTGACGTTAGCTGTCGCCTGCAAGAACTTCACCCGCATCTGGTTTATGCTGCTACCTGTTGTTAGGCGACAACAAGGGCACATGTAGCAAATGCTTTTTCCTGTTTCATTTTGCTAGGCCACGCTCTTCTGTGGCTCTTTAGTGCTTGCCAAACTGCTATGTGCGTGCTGCTGCTTCCATCTGACAAGGAGCACAACCTTCTGACAGCAGCTTTCAACTTGCCTAAGGAAGAGCTTGGCCATTTAGATGTGCTGCAAATCTGTGTGTGTGTAAGGTGCAGGTGCAACCTCCTGACAATGGTGTTCTCCAGGTTCAGTTTCTATCTGCCAGACGCATTGGAAATGTTTTCCTCTGGCATTCGCACCAAGAGTCGTAGATTGCTTAACTGAGGAGCTCTGAGAATGGAACGGCAAGAGGTGTTCCGCTTTCGTCATAAACAGTGCTCCAGAGCGCTTGGCAACGGGCACAACGAAACGTGTGTGCGGGATAGTGACCATTCACGCCTAGTGCTGGCAATGCACGAGCACTGCCAAAAGGCCAAGGGAGGCGCTTAGCATCCGGCTTGTGCGCAAAGCTTTCAGACTGCCAGAGGACCGCAGCTATGGTAAACCCGCTTGCTCATTTGACGTTAGCTGTCGCCTGCAAGAACTTCACCCGCATCTGGTTTATGCTGCTACCTGTTGTTAGGAGACAACAAGGGCACATGTAGCAAATGCTTTTTCCTGTTTCATTTTGCTAGGCCACGCTCTTCTGTGGCTCTTTAGTGCTTGCCAAACTGCTATGTGCGTGCTGCTGCTTCCATCTGACAAGGAGCACAACCTTCTGACAGCAGCTTTCAACTTGCCTAAGAAAGAGCTTGGCCATTTAGATGTGCTGCAAATCTGTGTGTGTGTAAGGTGCAGGTGCAAGCTCCTGACAATGGTGTTCTCCAGGTTCAGTTTCTATCTGCCAGACGCATTGGAAATGTTTTCCTCTGGCATTCGCACCAAGAGTCGTAGATTGCTTAACTGAGGAGCTCTGAGAATGGAACGGCAAGAGGTGTTCCGCTTTCGTCATAAACAGTGCTCCAGAGCGCTTGGCAACGGGCACAACGAAACGTGTGTGCGGGATAGTGACCATTCACGCCTAGTGCTGGCAATGCACGAGCACTGCCAAAAGGCCAAGGGAGGCGCTTAGCATCCGGCTTGTGCGCAAAGCTTTCAGACTGCCAGAGGACCGCAGCTATGGTAAACCCGCTTGCTCATTTGACGTTAGCTGTCGCCTGCAAGAACTTCACCCGCATCTGGTTTATGCTGCTACCTGTTGTTAGGAGACAACAAGGGCACATGTAGCAAATGCTTTTTCCTGTTTCATTTTGCTAGGCCACGCTCTTCTGTGGCTCTTTAGTGCTTGCCAAACTGCTATGTGCGTGCTGCTGCTTCCATCTGACAAGGAGCACAACCTTCTGACAGCAGCTTTCAACTTGCCTAAGAAAGAGCTTGGCCATTTAGATGTGCTGCAAATCTGTGTGTGTGTAAGGTGCAGGTGCAAGCTCCTGACAATGGTGTTCTCCAGGTTCAGTTTCTATCTGCCAGACGCATTGGAAATGTTTTCCTCTGGCATTCGCACCAAGAGTCGTAGATTGCTTAACTGAGGAGCTCTGAGAATGGAACGGCAAGAGGTGTTCCGCTTTCGTCATAAACAGTGCTCCAGAGCGCTTGGCAACGGGCACAACGAAACGTGTGTGCGGGATAGTGACCATTCACGCCTAGTGCTGGCAATGCAGGAGCACTGCCAAAAGGCCAAGGAAGGGGCGTAGCATCCGGCTTGTGTGCAAAGCTTTCAGACTGCCAGAGGACCGCAGCTGTGGTAAGCCCGCTTGCTCATTTGACGTTAGCTGTCGCCTGCAAGAACTTCACCCGCATCTGGTTTATGCTGCTACCTGTTGTTAGGCGACAACAAGGGCACATGTAGCAAAACTTTTTCCTGGCCCATTTTGCTAGGCCACGCTCTTCTGTGGCTCTTTAATGCTTGCCAAACTGCTATGTGCATGCTGCTGCTTCCATCTGACAAGGAGCACAACCTTCTGACAGCAGCTTTCAACTTGCCTAAGGAAGAGCTTGGCCATTTAGATGTGCTGCAAATCTGTGTGTGTGTAAGGTGCAGGTGCAAGCTCCTGACAATGGTGTTCTCCAGGTTCAGTTTCTATCTGCCAGACGCATTGGAAATGTTTTCCTCTGGCATTCGCACCAAGAGTCGTAGATTGCTTAACTGAGGAGCTCTGAGAATGGAACGGCAAGAGGTGTTCCGCTTTCGTCATAAACAGTGCTCCAGAGCGCTTGGCAACGGGCACAACGAAACGTGTGTGCGGCATAGTGACCATTCACACCTAGTGCTGGCAATGCAGGAGCACTGCCAAAAGGCCAAGGGAGGCGCTTAGAATCCGGCTTGTGCGCAAAGCTTTCAGACTGCCAGAGGACCGCAGCTATGGTAAACCCGCTTGCTCATTTGACGTTAGCTGTCGCCTGCAAGAACTTCACCCGCATCTGGTTTATGCTGCTACCTGTTGTTAGGCGACAACAAGGGCACATGTAGCAAATGCTTTTTCCTGTTTCATTTTGCTAGGCCACGCTCTTCTGTGGCTCTTTAGTGCTTGCCAAACTGCTATGTGCGTGCTGCTGCTTCCATCTGACAAGGAGCACAACCTTCTGACAGCAGCTTTCAACTTGCCTAAGAAAGAGCTTGGCCATTTAGATGTGCTGAAAACCCGTGTGTGTGTAAGGTGCAGGTGCAAGCTCCTGACAAAGCTTTTCTCCAGGTTCAGTTTCTCCCTGCCAGACACATTGGAAATGTTTTCCTCTGGCATTCGCAGCAAGAGTCGCAGATTGCTTAACTGAGGAGCTCTGAGAATGGAACGGCAAGAGGTGTTCCGCTTTCGTCATAAACAGTGCTCCAGAGCGCTTGGCAACGGGCACAACGAAACGTGTGTGCGGGATAGTGACCATTCACGCTTAGTGCTGGCAATGCAGGAGCACTGCCAAAAGGCCAAGGAAGGGGCGTAGCATCCGGCTTGTGTGCAAAGCTTTCAGACTGCCAGAGGACCGCAGCTGTGGTAAGCCCGCTTGCTCATTTGACGTTAGCTGTCGCCTGCAAGAACTTCACCCGCATCTGGTTTATGCTGCTACCTGTTGTTAGGCGACAACAAGGGCACATGTAGCAAATGCTTTTTCCTGTTTCATTTTGCTAGGCCACGCTCTTCTGTGGCTCTTTAGTGCTTGCCAAACTGCTATGTGCGTGCTGCTGCTTCCATCTGACAAGGAGCACAACCTTCTGACAGCAGCTTTCAACTTGCCTAAGAAAGAGCTTGGCCATTTAGATGTGCTGCAAATCTGTGTGTGTGTAAGGTACAGGTGCAAGCTCCTGACAAAGGTGTTCTCCAGGTTCAGTTTCTCCCTGCCAGATGCATTGGAAATGTTTTCCTCTGGCATTCGCAGCAAGAGTCGCAGATTGCTTAACTGAGGAGCTCTGAGAATGGAACGGCAAGAGGTGTTCCGCTTTCGTCATAAACAGTGCTCCAGAGCGCTTGGCAACGGGCACAACGAAACGTGTGTGCGGGATAGTGACCATTCACGCCTAGTGCTGGCAATGCACGAGCACTGCCAAAAGGCCAAGGGAGGCGCTTAGCATCCGGCTTGTGCGCAAAGCTTTCAGACTGCCAGAGGACCGCAGCTATGGTAAACCCGCTTGCTCATTTGACGTTAGCTGTCGCCTGCAAGAACTTCACCCGCATCTGGTTTATGCTGCTACCTGTTGTTAGGAGACAACAAGGGCACATGTAGCAAATGCTTTTTCCTGTTTCATTTTGCTAGGCCACGCTCTTCTGTGGCTCTTTAGTGCTTGCCAAACTGCTATGTGCGTGCTGCTGCTTCCATCTGACAAGGAGCACAACCTTCTGACAGCAGCTTTCAACTTGCCTAAGAAAGAGCTTGGCCATTTAGATGTGCTGAAAACCCGTGTGTGTGTAAGGTGCAGGTGCAAGCTCCTGACAAAGCTTTTCTCCAGGTTCAGTTTCTCCCTGCCAGACACATTGGAAATGTTTTCCTCTGGCATTCGCAGCAAGAGTCGCAGATTGCTTAACTGAGGAGCTCTGAGAATGGAACGGCAAGAGGTGTTCCGCTTTCGTCATAAACAGTGCTCCAGAGCGCTTGGCAACGGGCACAACGAAACGTGTGTGCGGGATAGTGACCATTCACACCTAGTGCTGGCAATGCACGAGCACTGCCAAAAGGCCAAGGGAGGCGCTTAGAATCCGGCTTGTGCGCAAAGCTTTCAGACTGCCAGAGGACCGCAGCTATGGTAAACCCGCTTGCTCATTTGACGTTAGCTGTCGCCTGCAAGAACTTCACCCGCATCTGGTTTATGCTGCTACCTGTTGTTAGGCGACAACAAGGGCACATGTAGCAAATGCTTTTTCCTGTTTCATTTTGCTAGGCCACGCTCTTCTGTGGCTCTTTAGTGCTTGCCAAACTGCTATGTGCGTGCTGCTGCTTCCATCTGACAAGGAGCACAACCTTCTGACAGCAGCTTTCAACTTGCCTAAGAAAGAGCTTGGCCATTTAGATGTGCTGAAAACCCGTGTGTGTGTAAGGTGCAGGTGCAAGCTCCTGACAAAGCTTTTCTCCAGGTTCAGTTTCTCCCTGCCAGACACATTGGAAATGTTTTCCTCTGGCATTCGAAGCAAGAGTCGCAGATTGCTTAACTGAGGAGCTCTGAGAATGGAACGGCAAGAGGTGTTCCGCTTTCGTCATAAACAGTGCTCCAGAGCGCTTGGCAACGGGCACAACGAAACGTGTGTGCGGGATAGTGACCATTCACGCCTAGTGCTGGCAATGCAGGAGCACTGCCAAAAGGCCAAGGAAGGGGCGTAGCATCCGGCTTGTGTGCAAAGCTTTCAGACTGCCAGAGGACCGCAGCTGTGGTAAGCCCGCTTGCTCATTTGACGTTAGCTGTCGCCTGCAAGAACTTCACCCGCATCTGGTTTATGCTGCTACCTGTTGTTAGGCGACAACAAGGGCACATGTAGCAAATGCTTTTTCCTGTTTCATTTTGCTAGGCCACGCTCTTCTGTGGCTCTTTAGTGCTTGCCAAACTGCTATGTGCGTGCTGCTGCTTCCATCTGACAAGGAGCACAACCTTCTGACAGCAGCTTTCAACTTGCCTAAGAAAGAGCTTGGCCATTTAGATGTGCTGCAAATCTGTGTGTGTGTAAGGTACAGGTGCAAGCTCCTGACAAAGGTGTTCTCCAGGTTCAGTTTCTCCCTGCCAGATGCATTGGAAATGTTTTCCTCTGGCATTCGCAGCAAGAGTCGCAGATTGCTTAACTGAGGAGCTCTGAGAATGGAACGGCAAGAGGTGTTCCGCTTTCGTCATAAACAGTGCTCCAGAGCGCTTGGCAACGGGCACAACGAAACGTGTGTGCGGGATAGTGACCATTCACGCCTAGTGCTGGCAATGCACGAGCACTGCCAAAAGGCCAAGGGAGGCGCTTAGCATCCGGCTTGTGCGCAAAGCTTTCAGACTGCCAGAGGACCGCAGCTATGGTAAACCCGCTTGCTCATTTGACGTTAGCTGTCGCCTGCAAGAACTTCACCCGCATCTGGTTTATGCTGCTACCTGTTGTTAGGAGACAACAAGGGCACATGTAGCAAATGCTTTTTCCTGTTTCATTTTGCTAGGCCACGCTCTTCTGTGGCTCTTTAGTGCTTGCCAAACTGCTATGTGCGTGCTGCTGCTTCCATCTGACAAGGAGCACAACCTTCTGACAGCAGCTTTCAACTTGCCTAAGAAAGAGCTTGGCCATTTAGATGTGCTGAAAACCCGTGTGTGTGTAAGGTGCAGGTGCAAGCTCCTGACAAAGCTTTTCTCCAGGTTCAGTTTCTCCCTGCCAGACACATTGGAAATGTTTTCCTCTGGCATTCGCAGCAAGAGTCGCAGATTGCTTAACTGAGGAGCTCTGAGAATGGAACGGCAAGAGGTGTTCCGCTTTCGTCATAAACAGTGCTCCAGAGCGCTTGGCAACGGGCACAACGAAACGTGTGTGCGGGATAGTGACCATTCACACCTAGTGCTGGCAATGCACGAGCACTGCCAAAAGGCCAAGGGAGGCGCTTAGAATCCGGCTTGTGCGCAAAGCTTTCAGACTGCCAGAGGACCGCAGCTATGGTAAACCCGCTTGCTCATTTGACGTTAGCTGTCGCCTGCAAGAACTTCACCCGCATCTGGTTTATGCTGCTACCTGTTGTTAGGCGACAACAAGGGCACATGTAGCAAATGCTTTTTCCTGTTTCATTTTGCTAGGCCACGCTCTTCTGTGGCTCTTTAGTGCTTGCCAAACTGCTATGTGCGTGCTGCTGCTTCCATCTGACAAGGAGCACAACCTTCTGACAGCAGCTTTCAACTTGCCTAAGAAAGAGCTTGGCCATTTAGATGTGCTGAAAACCCGTGTGTGTGTAAGGTGCAGGTGCAAGCTCCTGACAAAGCTTTTCTCCAGGTTCAGTTTCTCCCTGCCAGACACATTGGAAATGTTTTCCTCTGGCATTCGAAGCAAGAGTCGCAGATTGCTTAACTGAGGAGCTCTGAGAATGGAACGGCAAGAGGTGTTCCGCTTTCGTCATAAACAGTGCTCCAGAGCGCTTGGCAACGGGCACAACGAAACGTGTGTGCGGGATAGTGACCATTCACGCCTAGTGCTGGCAATGCAGGAGCACTGCCAAAAGGCCAAGGAAGGGGCGTAGCATCCGGCTTGTGTGCAAAGCTTTCAGACTGCCAGAGGACCGCAGCTGTGGTAAGCCCGCTTGCTCATTTGACGTTAGCTGTCGCCTGCAAGAACTTCACCCGCATCTGGTTTATGCTGCTACCTGTTGTTAGGCGACAACAAGGGCACATGTAGCAAATGCTTTTTCCTGTTTCATTTTGCTAGGCCACGCTCTTCTGTGGCTCTTTAGTGCTTGCCAAACTGCTATGTGCGTGCTGCTGCTTCCATCTGACAAGGAGCACAACCTTCTGACAGCAGCTTTCAACTTGCCTAAGAAAGAGCTTGGCCATTTAGATGTGCTGAAAACCCGTGTGTGTGTAAGGTGCAGGTGCAAGCTCCTGACAAAGCTTTTCTCCAGGTTCAGTTTCTCCCTGCCAGACACATTGGAAATGTTTTCCTCTGGCATTCGCAGCAAGAGTCGCAGATTGCTTAACTGAGGAGCTCTGAGAATGGAACGGCAAGAGGTGTTCCGCTTTCGTCATAAACAGTGCTCCAGAGCGCTTGGCAACGGGCACAACGAAACGTGTGTGCGGGATAGTGACCATTCACACCTAGTGCTGGCAATGCACGAGCACTGCCAAAAGGCCAAGGGAGGCGCTTAGAATCCGGCTTGTGCGCAAAGCTTTCAGACTGCCAGAGGACCGCAGCTATGGTAAACCCGCTTGCTCATTTGACGTTAGCTGTCGCCTGCAAGAACTTCACCCGCATCTGGTTTATGCTGCTACCTGTTGTTAGGCGACAACAAGGGCACATGTAGCAAATGCTTTTTCCTGTTTCATTTTGCTAGGCCACGCTCTTCTGTGGCTCTTTAGTGCTTGCCAAACTGCTATGTGCGTGCTGCTGCTTCCATCTGACAAGGAGCACAACCTTCTGACAGCAGCTTTCAACTTGCCTAAGAAAGAGCTTGGCCATTTAGATGTGCTGAAAACCCGTGTGTGTGTAAGGTGCAGGTGCAAGCTCCTGACAAAGCTTTTCTCCAGGTTCAGTTTCTCCCTGCCAGACACATTGGAAATGTTTTCCTCTGGCATTCGAAGCAAGAGTCGCAGATTGCTTAACTGAGGAGCTCTGAGAATGGAACGGCAAGAGGTGTTCCGCTTTCGTCATAAACAGTGCTCCAGAGCGCTTGGCAACGGGCACAACGAAACGTGTGTGCGGGATAGTGACCATTCACGCCTAGTGCTGGCAATGCAGGAGCACTGCCAAAAGGCCAAGGAAGGGGCGTAGCATCCGGCTTGTGTGCAAAGCTTTCAGACTGCCAGAGGACCGCAGCTGTGGTAAGCCCGCTTGCTCATTTGACGTTAGCTGTCGCCTGCAAGAACTTCACCCGCATCTGGTTTATGCTGCTACCTGTTGTTAGGCGACAACAAGGGCACATGTAGCAAATGCTTTTTCCTGTTTCATTTTGCTAGGCCACGCTCTTCTGTGGCTCTTTAGTGCTTGCCAAACTGCTATGTGCGTGCTGCTGCTTCCATCTGACAAGGAGCACAACCTTCTGACAGCAGCTTTCAACTTGCCTAAGAAAGAGCTTGGCCATTTAGATGTGCTGCAAATCTGTGTGTGTGTAAGGTACAGGTGCAAGCTCCTGACAAAGGTGTTCTCCAGGTTCAGTTTCTCCCTGCCAGATGCATTGGAAATGTTTTCCTCTGGCATTCGCAGCAAGAG
Organism: Poecile atricapillus; assembly: GCF_030490865.1. NCBI lineage: Eukaryota > Metazoa > Chordata > Aves > Passeriformes > Paridae > Poecile > Poecile atricapillus. The sequence continues at coordinate 969,277 of NC_081256.1, read as the reverse complement.
TCGCAGATTGCTTAACTGAGGAGCTCTGAGAATGGAACGGCAAGAGGTGTTCCGCTTTCGTCATAAACAGTGCTCCAGAGCGCTTGGCAACGGGCACAACGAAACGTGTGTGCGGGATAGTGACCATTCACGCCTAGTGCTGGCAATGCACGAGCACTGCCAAAAGGCCAAGGGAGGCGCTTAGCATCCGGCTTGTGCGCAAAGCTTTCAGACTGCCAGAGGACCGCAGCTATGGTAAACCCGCTTGCTCATTTGACGTTAGCTGTCGCCTGCAAGAACTTCACCCGCATCTGGTTTATGCTGCTACCTGTTGTTAGGAGACAACAAGGGCACATGTAGCAAATGCTTTTTCCTGTTTCATTTTGCTAGGCCACGCTCTTCTGTGGCTCTTTAGTGCTTGCCAAACTGCTATGTGCGTGCTGCTGCTTCCATCTGACAAGGAGCACAACCTTCTGACAGCAGCTTTCAACTTGCCTAAGAAAGAGCTTGGCCATTTAGATGTGCTGAAAACCCGTGTGTGTGTAAGGTGCAGGTGCAAGCTCCTGACAAAGCTTTTCTCCAGGTTCAGTTTCTCCCTGCCAGACACATTGGAAATGTTTTCCTCTGGCATTCGCAGCAAGAGTCGCAGATTGCTTAACTGAGGAGCTCTGAGAATGGAACGGCAAGAGGTGTTCCGCTTTCGTCATAAACAGTGCTCCAGAGCGCTTGGCAACGGGCACAACGAAACGTGTGTGCGGGATAGTGACCATTCACACCTAGTGCTGGCAATGCACGAGCACTGCCAAAAGGCCAAGGGAGGCGCTTAGAATCCGGCTTGTGCGCAAAGCTTTCAGACTGCCAGAGGACCGCAGCTATGGTAAACCCGCTTGCTCATTTGACGTTAGCTGTCGCCTGCAAGAACTTCACCCGCATCTGGTTTATGCTGCTACCTGTTGTTAGGCGACAACAAGGGCACATGTAGCAAATGCTTTTTCCTGTTTCATTTTGCTAGGCCACGCTCTTCTGTGGCTCTTTAGTGCTTGCCAAACTGCTATGTGCGTGCTGCTGCTTCCATCTGACAAGGAGCACAACCTTCTGACAGCAGCTTTCAACTTGCCTAAGAAAGAGCTTGGCCATTTAGATGTGCTGAAAACCCGTGTGTGTGTAAGGTGCAGGTGCAAGCTCCTGACAAAGCTTTTCTCCAGGTTCAGTTTCTCCCTGCCAGACACATTGGAAATGTTTTCCTCTGGCATTCGAAGCAAGAGTCGCAGATTGCTTAACTGAGGAGCTCTGAGAATGGAACGGCAAGAGGTGTTCCGCTTTCGTCATAAACAGTGCTCCAGAGCGCTTGGCAACGGGCACAACGAAACGTGTGTGCGGGATAGTGACCATTCACGCCTAGTGCTGGCAATGCAGGAGCACTGCCAAAAGGCCAAGGAAGGGGCGTAGCATCCGGCTTGTGTGCAAAGCTTTCAGACTGCCAGAGGACCGCAGCTGTGGTAAGCCCGCTTGCTCATTTGACGTTAGCTGTCGCCTGCAAGAACTTCACCCGCATCTGGTTTATGCTGCTACCTGTTGTTAGGCGACAACAAGGGCACATGTAGCAAATGCTTTTTCCTGTTTCATTTTGCTAGGCCACGCTCTTCTGTGGCTCTTTAGTGCTTGCCAAACTGCTATGTGCGTGCTGCTGCTTCCATCTGACAAGGAGCACAACCTTCTGACAGCAGCTTTCAACTTGCCTAAGAAAGAGCTTGGCCATTTAGATGTGCTGCAAATCTGTGTGTGTGTAAGGTACAGGTGCAAGCTCCTGACAAAGGTGTTCTCCAGGTTCAGTTTCTCCCTGCCAGATGCATTGGAAATGTTTTCCTCTGGCATTCGCAGCAAGAGTCGCAGATTGCTTAACTGAGGAGCTCTGAGAATGGAACGGCAAGAGGTGTTCCGCTTTCGTCATAAACAGTGCTCCAGAGCGCTTGGCAACGGGCACAACGAAACGTGTGTGCGGGATAGTGACCATTCACGCCTAGTGCTGGCAATGCACGAGCACTGCCAAAAGGCCAAGGGAGGCGCTTAGCATCCGGCTTGTGCGCAAAGCTTTCAGACTGCCAGAGGACCGCAGCTATGGTAAACCCGCTTGCTCATTTGACGTTAGCTGTCGCCTGCAAGAACTTCACCCGCATCTGGTTTATGCTGCTACCTGTTGTTAGGAGACAACAAGGGCACATGTAGCAAATGCTTTTTCCTGTTTCATTTTGCTAGGCCACGCTCTTCTGTGGCTCTTTAGTGCTTGCCAAACTGCTATGTGCGTGCTGCTGCTTCCATCTGACAAGGAGCACAACCTTCTGACAGCAGCTTTCAACTTGCCTAAGAAAGAGCTTGGCCATTTAGATGTGCTGAAAACCCGTGTGTGTGTAAGGTGCAGGTGCAAGCTCCTGACAAAGCTTTTCTCCAGGTTCAGTTTCTCCCTGCCAGACACATTGGAAATGTTTTCCTCTGGCATTCGCAGCAAGAGTCGCAGATTGCTTAACTGAGGAGCTCTGAGAATGGAACGGCAAGAGGTGTTCCGCTTTCGTCATAAACAGTGCTCCAGAGCGCTTGGCAACGGGCACAACGAAACGTGTGTGCGGGATAGTGACCATTCACACCTAGTGCTGGCAATGCACGAGCACTGCCAAAAGGCCAAGGGAGGCGCTTAGAATCCGGCTTGTGCGCAAAGCTTTCAGACTGCCAGAGGACCGCAGCTATGGTAAACCCGCTTGCTCATTTGACGTTAGCTGTCGCCTGCAAGAACTTCACCCGCATCTGGTTTATGCTGCTACCTGTTGTTAGGCGACAACAAGGGCACATGTAGCAAATGCTTTTTCCTGTTTCATTTTGCTAGGCCACGCTCTTCTGTGGCTCTTTAGTGCTTGCCAAACTGCTATGTGCGTGCTGCTGCTTCCATCTGACAAGGAGCACAACCTTCTGACAGCAGCTTTCAACTTGCCTAAGAAAGAGCTTGGCCATTTAGATGTGCTGAAAACCCGTGTGCGTGTAAGTTGCAGGTGCAAGCTCCTGACAAAGGTGTTCTCCAGGTTCAGTTTCTCCCTGCCAGACGCATTGGAAATGTTTTCCTCTGGCATTCGAAGCAAGAGCCGCAGATTACTTAACTGAGGAGCTCTGAGAATGGAACGGCAAGAGGTGTTCCGCTTTCGTCATAAACAGTGCTCCAGAGCGCTTGGCAACGGGCACAACGAAACGTGTGTGCGGGATAGTGACCATTCACGCCTAGTGCTGGCAATGCAGGAGCACTGCCAAAAGGCCAAGGAATCGGCGTAGCATCCGGCTTGTGTGCAAAGCTTTCAGACTGCCAGAGGACCGCAGCTGTGGTAAGCCCGCTTGCTCATTTGACGTTAGCTGTCGCCTGCAAGAACTTCACCCGCATCTGGTTTATGCTGCTACCTGTTGTTAGGCGACAACAAGGGCACATGTAGCAAATGCTTTTTCCTGTTTCATTTTGCTAGGCCACGCTCTTCTGTGGCTCTTTAGTGCTTGCCAAACTGCTATGTGCGTGCTGCTGCTTCCATCTGACAAGGAGCACAACCTTCTGACAGCAGCTTTCAACTTGCCTAAGAAAGAGCTTGGCCATTTAGATGTGCTGCAAATCTGTGTGTGTGTAAGGTACAGGTGCAAGCTCCTGACAAAGGTGTTCTCCAGGTTCAGTTTCTCCCTGCCAGACACATTGGAAATGTTTTCCTCTGGCATTCGCAGCAAGAGTCGCAGATTGCTTAACTGAGGAGCTCTGAGAATGGAACGGCAAGAGGTGTTCCGCTTTCGTCATAAACAGTGCTCCAGAGCGCTTGGCAACGGGCACAACGAAACGTGTGTGCGGGATAGTGACCATTCACACCTAGTGCTGGCAATGCACGAGCACTGCCAAAAGGCCAAGGAATCGGCGTAGCATCCGGCTTGTGTGCAAAGCTTTCAGACTGCCAGAGGACCGCAGCTGTGGTAAGCCCGCTTGCTCATTTGACGTTAGCTGTCGCCTGCAAGAACTTCACCCGCATCTGGTTTATGCTGCTACCTGTTGTTAGGCGACAACAAGGGCACATGTAGCAAATGCTTTTTCCTGTTTCATTTTGCTAGGCCACGCTCTTCTGTGGCTCTTTAGTGCTTGCCAAACTGCTATGTGCGTGCTGCTGCTTCCATCTGACAAGGAGCACAACCTTCTGACAGCAGCTTTCAACTTGCCTAAGAAAGAGCTTGGCCATTTAGATGTGCTGCAAATCTGTGTGTGTGTAAGGTACAGGTGCAAGCTCCTGACAAAGGTGTTCTCCAGGTTCAGTTTCTCCCTGCCAGATGCATTGGAAATGTTTTCCTCTGGCATTCGAAGCAAGAGTCGCAGATTGCTTAACTGAGGAGCTCTGAGAATGGAACGGCAAGAGGTGTTCCGCTTTCGTCATAAACAGTGCTCCAGAGCGCTTGGCAACGGGCACAACGAAACGTGTGTGCGGGATAGTGACCATTCACACCTAGTGCTGGCAATGCACGAGCACTGCCAAAAGGCCAAGGGAGGCGCTTAGCATCCGGCTTTTGCGCAAAGCTTTCAGACTGCCAGAGGACCGCAGCTATGGTAAACCCGCTTGCTCATTTGACGTTAGCTGTCGCCTGCAAGAACTTCACCCGCATCTGGTTTATGCTGCTACCTGTTGTTAGGCGACAACAAGGGCACATGTAGCAAATGCTTTTTCCTGTTTCATTTTGCTAGGCCACGCTCTTCTGTGGCTCTTTAGTGCTTGCCAAACTGCTATGTGCGTGCTGCTGCTTCCATCTGACAAGGAGCACAACCTTCTGACAGCAGCTTTCAACTTGCCTAAGGAAGAGCTTGGCCATTTAGATGTGCTGCAAATCTGTGTGTGTGTAAGGTGCAGGTGCAAGCTCCTGACAATGGTGTTCTCCAGGTTCAGTTTCTATCTGCCAGACGCATTGGAAATGTTTTCCTCTGGCATTCGCAGCAAGAGTCGTAGATTGCTTAACTGAGGAGCTCTGAGAATGGAACGGCAAGAGGTGTTCCGCTTTCGTCATAAACAGTGCTCCAGAGCGCTTGGCAACGGGCACAACGAAACGTGTGTGCGGGATAGTGACCATTCACGCCTAGTGCTGGCAATGCACGAGCACTGCCAAAAGGCCAAGGGAGGCGCTTAGCATCCGGCTTGTGCGCAAAGCTTTCAGACTGCCAGAGGACCGCAGCTATGGTAAACCCGCTTGCTCATTTGACGTTAGCTGTCGCCTGCAAGAACTTCACCCGCATCTGGTTTATGCTGCTACCTGTTGTTAGGAGACAACAAGGGCACATGTAGCAAATGCTTTTTCCTGTTTCATTTTGCTAGGCCACGCTCTTCTGTGGCTCTTTAGTGCTTGCCAAACTGCTATGTGCGTGCTGCTGCTTCCATCTGACAAGGAGCACAACCTTCTGACAGCAGCTTTCAACTTGCCTAAGAAAGAGCTTGGCCATTTAGATGTGCTGCAAATCTGTGTGTGTGTAAGGTGCAGGTGCAAGCTCCTGACAATGGTGTTCTCCAGGTTCAGTTTCTATCTGCCAGACGCATTGGAAATGTTTTCCTCTGGCATTCGCACCAAGAGTCGTAGATTGCTTAACTGAGGAGCTCTGAGAATGGAACGGCAAGAGGTGTTCCGCTTTCGTCATAAACAGTGCTCCAGAGCGCTTGGCAACGGGCACAACGAAACGTGTGTGCGGGATAGTGACCATTCACGCCTAGTGCTGGCAATGCACGAGCACTGCCAAAAGGCCAAGGGAGGCGCTTAGCATCCGGCTTGTGCGCAAAGCTTTCAGACTGCCAGAGGACCGCAGCTATGGTAAACCCGCTTGCTCATTTGACGTTAGCTGTCGCCTGCAAGAACTTCACCCGCATCTGGTTTATGCTGCTACCTGTTGTTAGGAGACAACAAGGGCACATGTAGCAAATGCTTTTTCCTGTTTCATTTTGCTAGGCCACGCTCTTCTGTGGCTCTTTAGTGCTTGCCAAACTGCTATGTGCGTGCTGCTGCTTCCATCTGACAAGGAGCACAACCTTCTGACAGCAGCTTTCAACTTGCCTAAGAAAGAGCTTGGCCATTTAGATGTGCTGCAAATCTGTGTGTGTGTAAGGTGCAGGTGCAAGCTCCTGACAATGGTGTTCTCCAGGTTCAGTTTCTATCTGCCAGACGCATTGGAAATGTTTTCCTCTGGCATTCGCACCAAGAGTCGTAGATTGCTTAACTGAGGAGCTCTGAGAATGGAACGGCAAGAGGTGTTCCGCTTTCGTCATAAACAGTGCTCCAGAGCGCTTGGCAACGGGCACAACGAAACGTGTGTGCGGGATAGTGACCATTCACGCCTAGTGCTGGCAATGCAGGAGCACTGCCAAAAGGCCAAGGAAGGGGCGTAGCATCCGGCTTGTGTGCAAAGCTTTCAGACTGCCAGAGGACCGCAGCTGTGGTAAGCCCGCTTGCTCATTTGACGTTAGCTGTCGCCTGCAAGAACTTCACCCGCATCTGGTTTATGCTGCTACCTGTTGTTAGGCGACAACAAGGGCACATGTAGCAAAACTTTTTCCTGGCCCATTTTGCTAGGCCACGCTCTTCTGTGGCTCTTTAATGCTTGCCAAACTGCTATGTGCATGCTGCTGCTTCCATCTGACAAGGAGCACAACCTTCTGACAGCAGCTTTCAACTTGCCTAAGGAAGAGCTTGGCCATTTAGATGTGCTGCAAATCTGTGTGTGTGTAAGGTGCAGGTGCAAGCTCCTGACAATGGTGTTCTCCAGGTTCAGTTTCTATCTGCCAGACGCATTGGAAATGTTTTCCTCTGGCATTCGCACCAAGAGTCGTAGATTGCTTAACTGAGGAGCTCTGAGAATGGAACGGCAAGAGGTGTTCCGCTTTCGTCATAAACAGTGCTCCAGAGCGCTTGGCAACGGGCACAACGAAACGTGTGTGCGGCATAGTGACCATTCACACCTAGTGCTGGCAATGCAGGAGCACTGCCAAAAGGCCAAGGGAGGCGCTTAGAATCCGGCTTGTGCGCAAAGCTTTCAGACTGCCAGAGGACCGCAGCTATGGTAAACCCGCTTGCTCATTTGACGTTAGCTGTCGCCTGCAAGAACTTCACCCGCATCTGGTTTATGCTGCTACCTGTTGTTAGGCGACAACAAGGGCACATGTAGCAAATGCTTTTTCCTGTTTCATTTTGCTAGGCCACGCTCTTCTGTGGCTCTTTAGTGCTTGCCAAACTGCTATGTGCGTGCTGCTGCTTCCATCTGACAAGGAGCACAACCTTCTGACAGCAGCTTTCAACTTGCCTAAGAAAGAGCTTGGCCATTTAGATGTGCTGAAAACCCGTGTGTGTGTAAGGTGCAGGTGCAAGCTCCTGACAAAGCTTTTCTCCAGGTTCAGTTTCTCCCTGCCAGACACATTGGAAATGTTTTCCTCTGGCATTCGCAGCAAGAGTCGCAGATTGCTTAACTGAGGAGCTCTGAGAATGGAACGGCAAGAGGTGTTCCGCTTTCGTCATAAACAGTGCTCCAGAGCGCTTGGCAACGGGCACAACGAAACGTGTGTGCGGGATAGTGACCATTCACGCTTAGTGCTGGCAATGCAGGAGCACTGCCAAAAGGCCAAGGAAGGGGCGTAGCATCCGGCTTGTGTGCAAAGCTTTCAGACTGCCAGAGGACCGCAGCTGTGGTAAGCCCGCTTGCTCATTTGACGTTAGCTGTCGCCTGCAAGAACTTCACCCGCATCTGGTTTATGCTGCTACCTGTTCTTAGGCGACACCAAGGGCACATGTAGCAAATGCTTTTTCCTGTTTCATTTTGCTAGGCCACGCTCTTCTGTGGCTCTTTAGTGCTTGCCAAACTGCTATGTGCGTGCTGCTGCTTCCATCTGACAAGGAGCACAACCTTCTGACAGCAGCTTTCAACTTGCCTAAGAAAGAGCTTGGCCATTTAGATGTGCTGCAAATCTGTGTGTGTGTAAGGTACAGGTGCAAGCTCCTGACAAAGGTGTTCTCCAGGTTCAGTTTCTCCCTGCCAGATGCATTGGAAATGTTTTCCTCTGGCATTCGCAGCAAGAGTCGCAGATTGCTTAACTGAGGAGCTCTGAGAATGGAACGGCAAGAGGTGTTCCGCTTTCGTCATAAACAGTGCTCCAGAGCGCTTGGCAACGGGCACAACGAAACGTGTGTGCGGGATAGTGACCATTCACGCCTAGTGCTGGCAATGCACGAGCACTGCCAAAAGGCCAAGGGAGGCGCTTAGCATCCGGCTTGTGCGCAAAGCTTTCAGACTGCCAGAGGACCGCAGCTATGGTAAACCCGCTTGCTCATTTGACGTTAGCTGTCGCCTGCAAGAACTTCACCCGCATCTGGTTTATGCTGCTACCTGTTGTTAGGAGACAACAAGGGCACATGTAGCAAATGCTTTTTCCTGTTTCATTTTGCTAGGCCACGCTCTTCTGTGGCTCTTTAGTGCTTGCCAAACTGCTATGTGCGTGCTGCTGCTTCCATCTGACAAGGAGCACAACCTTCTGACAGCAGCTTTCAACTTGCCTAAGAAAGAGCTTGGCCATTTAGATGTGCTGAAAACCCGTGTGTGTGTAAGGTGCAGGTGCAAGCTCCTGACAAAGCTTTTCTCCAGGTTCAGTTTCTCCCTGCCAGACACATTGGAAATGTTTTCCTCTGGCATTTGCAGCAAGAGTCGCAGATTGCTTAACTGAGGAGCTCTGAGAATGGAACGGCAAGAGGTGTTCCGCTTTCGTCATAAACAGTGCTCCAGAGCGCTTGGCAACGGGCACAACGAAACGTGTGTGCGGGATAGTGACCATTCACACCTAGTGCTGGCAATGCACGAGCACTGCCAAAAGGCCAAGGGAGGCGCTTAGAATCCGGCTTGTGCGCAAAGCTTTCAGACTGCCAGAGGACCGCAGCTATGGTAAACCCGCTTGCTCATTTGACGTTAGCTGTCGCCTGCAAGAACTTCACCCGCATCTGGTTTATGCTGCTACCTGTTGTTAGGCGACAACAAGGGCACATGTAGCAAATGCTTTTTCCTGTTTCATTTTGCTAGGCCACGCTCTTCTGTGGCTCTTTAGTGCTTGCCAAACTGCTATGTGCGTGCTGCTGCTTCCATCTGACAAGGAGCACAACCTTCTGACAGCAGCTTTCAACTTGCCTAAGAAAGAGCTTGGCCATTTAGATGTGCTGAAAACCCGTGTGTGTGTAAGTTGCAGGTGCAAGCTCCTGACAAAGGTGTTCTCCAGGTTCAGTTTCTCCCTGCCAGACGCATTGGAAATGTTTTCCTCTGGCATTCGAAGCAAGAGCCGCAGATTACTTAACTGAGGAGCTCTGAGAATGGAACGGCAAGAGGTGTTCCGCTTTCGTCATAAACAGTGCTCCAGAGCGCTTGGCAACGGGCACAACGAAACGTGTGTGCGGGATAGTGACCATTCACGCCTAGTGCTGGCAATGCAGGAGCACTGCCAAAAGGCCAAGGAAGGGGCGTAGCATCCGGCTTGTGTGCAAAGCTTTCAGACTGCCAGAGGACCGCAGCTGTGGTAAGCCCGCTTGCTCATTTGACGTTAGCTGTCGCCTGCAAGAACTTCACCCGCATCTGGTTTATGCTGCTACCTGTTGTTAGGCGACAACAAGGGCACATGTAGCAAATGCTTTTTCCTGTTTCATTTTGCTAGGCCACGCTCTTCTGTGGCTCTTTAGTGCTTGCCAAACTGCTATGTGCGTGCTGCTGCTTCCATCTGACAAGGAGCACAACCTTCTGACAGCAGCTTTCAACTTGCCTAAGAAAGAGCTTGGCCATTTAGATGTGCTGCAAATCTGTGTGTGTGTAAGGTACAGGTGCAAGCTCCTGACAAAGGTGTTCTCCAGGTTCAGTTTCTCCCTGCCAGACACATTGGAAATGTTTTCCTCTGGCATTCGCAGCAAGAGTCGCAGATTGCTTAACTGAGGAGCTCTGAGAATGGAACGGCAAGAGGTGTTCCGCTTTCGTCATAAACAGTGCTCCAGAGCGCTTGGCAACGGGCACAACGAAACGTGTGTGCGGGATAGTGACCATTCACACCTAGTGCTGGCAATGCACGAGCACTGCCAAAAGGCCAAGGGAGGCGCTTAGAATCCGGCTTGTGCGCAAAGCTTTCAGACTGCCAGAGGACCGCAGCTATGGTAAACCCGCTTGCTCATTTGACGTTAGCTGTCGCCTGCAAGAACTTCACCCGCATCTGGTTTATGCTGCTACCTGTTGTTAGGCGACAACAAGGGCACATGTAGCAAATGCTTTTTCCTGTTTCATTTTGCTAGGCCACGCTCTTCTGTGGCTCTTTAGTGCTTGCCAAACTGCTATGTGCGTGCTGCTGCTTCCATCTGACAAGGAGCACAACCTTCTGACAGCAGCTTTCAACTTGCCTAAGGAAGAGCTTGGCCATTTAGATGTGCTGCAAATCTGTGTGTGTGTAAGTTGCAGGTGCAAGCTCCTGACAATGGTGTTCTCCAGGTTCAGTTTCTATCTGCCAGACGCATTGGAAATGTTTTCCTCTGGCATTCGCACCAAGAGTCGTAGATTGCTTAACTGAGGAGCTCTGAGAATGGAACGGCAAGAGGTGTTCCGCTTTCGTCATAAACAGTGCTCCAGAGCGCTTGGCAACGGGCACAACGAAACGTGTGTGCGGGATAGTGACCATTCACGCCTAGTGCTGGCAATGCACGAGCACTGCCAAAAGGCCAAGGGAGGCGCTTAGCATCCGGCTTGTGTGCAAAGCTTTCAGACTGCCAGAGGACCGCAGGTATGGTAAACCCGCTTGCTCATTTGACGTTAGCTGTCGCCTGCAAGAACTTCACCCGCATCTGGTTTATGCTGCTACCTGTTGTTAGGAGACAACAAGGGCACATGTAGCAAATGCTTTTTCCTGTTTCATTTTGCTAGGCCACGCTCTTCTGTGGCTCTTTAGTGCTTGCCAAACTGCTATGTGCGTGCTGCTGCTTCCATCTGACAAGGAACACAACCTTCTGACAGCAGCTTTCAACTTGCCTAAGAAAGAGCTTGGCCATTTAGATGTGCTGCAAATCTGTGTGTGTGTAAGGTACAGGTGCAAGCTCCTGACAAAGGTGTTCTCCAGGTTCAGTTTCTCCCTGCCAGACACATTGGAAATGTTTTCCTCTGGCATTCGCAGCAAGAGTCGCAGATTGCTTAACTGAGGAGCTCTGAGAATGGAACGGCAAGAGGTGTTCCGCTTTCGTCATAAACAGTGCTCCAGAGCGCTTGGCAACGGGCACAACGAAACGTGTGTGCGGGATAGTGACCATTCACACCTAGTGCTGGCAATGCACGAGCACTGCCAAAAGGCCAAGGAATCGGCGTAGCATCCGGCTTGTGTGCAAAGCTTTCAGACTGCCAGAGGACCGCAGCTGTGGTAAGCCCGCTTGCTCATTTGACGTTAGCTGTCGCCTGCAAGAACTTCACCCGCATCTGGTTTATGCTGCTACCTGTTGTTAGGCGACAACAAGGGCACATGTAGCAAATGCTTTTTCCTGTTTCATTTTGCTAGGCCACGCTCTTCTGTGGCTCTTTAGTGCTTGCCAAACTGCTATGTGCGTGCTGCTGCTTCCATCTGACAAGGAGCACAACCTTCTGACAGCAGCTTTCAACTTGCCTAAGAAAGAGCTTGGCCATTTAGATGTGCTGCAAATCTGTGTGTGTGTAAGGTACAGGTGCAAGCTCCTGACAAAGGTGTTCTCCAGGTTCAGTTTCTCCCTGCCAGACACATTGGAAATGTTTTCCTCTGGCATTCGCAGCAAGAGTCGCAGATTGCTTAACTGAGGAGCTCTGAGAATGGAACGGCAAGAGGTGTTCCGCTTTCGTCATAAACAGTGCTCCAGAGCGCTTGGCAACGGGCACAACGAAACGTGTGTGCGGGATAGTGACCATTCACACCTAGTGCTGGCAATGCACGAGCACTGCCAAAAGGCCAAGGGAGGCGCTTAGAATCCGGCTTGTGCGCAAAGCTTTCAGACTGCCAGAGGACCGCAGCTATGGTAAACCCGCTTGCTCATTTGACGTTAGCTGTCGCCTGCAAGAACTTCACCCGCATCTGGTTTATGCTGCTACCTGTTGTTAGGCGACAACAAGGGCACATGTAGCAAATGCTTTTTCCTGTTTCATTTTGCTAGGCCACGCTCTTCTGTGGCTCTTTAGTGCTTGCCAAACTGCTATGTGCGTGCTGCTGCTTCCATCTGACAAGGAGCACAACCTTCTGACAGCAGCTTTCAACTTGCCTAAGGAAGAGCTTGGCCATTTAGATGTGCTGCAAATCTGTGTGTGTGTAAGGTGCAGGTGCAAGCTCCTGACAATGGTGTTCTCCAGGTTCAGTTTCTATCTGCCAGACGCATTGGAAATGTTTTCCTCTGGCATTCGCACCAAGAGTCGTAGATTGCTTAACTGAGGAGCTCTGAGAATGGAACGGCAAGAGGTGTTCCGCTTTCGTCATAAACAGTGCTCCAGAGCGCTTGGCAACGGGCACAACGAAACGTGTGTGCGGGATAGTGACCATTCACGCCTAGTGCTGGCAATGCACGAGCACTGCCAAAAGGCCAAGGGAGGCGCTTAGCATCCGGCTTGTGTGCAAAGCTTTCAGACTGCCAGAGGACCGCAGGTATGGTAAACCCGCTTGCTCATTTGACGTTAGCTGTCGCCTGCAAGAACTTCACCCGCATCTGGTTTATGCTGCTACCTGTTGTTAGGAGACAACAAGGGCACATGTAGCAAATGCTTTTTCCTGTTTCATTTTGCTAGGCCACGCTCTTCTGTGGCTCTTTAGTGCTTGCCAAACTGCTATGTGCGTGCTGCTGCTTCCATCTGACAAGGAGCACAACCTTCTGACAGCAGCTTTCAACTTGCCTAAGAAAGAGCTTGGCCATTTAGATGTGCTGCAAATCTGTGTGTGTGTAAGGTGCAGGTGCAAGCTCCTGACAATGGTGTTCTCCAGGTTCAGTTTCTATCTGCCAGACGCATTGGAAATGTTTTCCTCTGGCATTCGCACCAAGAGTCGCAGATTGCTTAACTGAGGAGCTCTGAGAATGGAACGGCAAGAGGTGTTCCGCTTTCGTCATAAACAGTGCTCCAGAGCGCTTGGCAACGGGCACAACGAAACGTGTGTGCGGCATAGTGACCATTCACACCTAGTGCTGGCAATGCACGAGCACTGCCAAAAGGCCAAGGGAGGCGCTTAGAATCCGGCTTGTGCGCAAAGCTTTCAGACTGCCAGAGGACCGCAGCTATGGTAAACCCGCTTGCTCATTTGACGTTAGCTGTCGCCTGCAAGAACTTCACCCGCATCTGGTTTATGCTGCTACCTGTTGTTAGGCGACAACAAGGGCACATGTAGCAAATGCTTTTTCCTGTTTCATTTTGCTAGGCCACGCTCTTCTGTGGCTCTTTAGTGCTTGCCAAACTGCTATGTGCGTGCTGCTGCTTCCATCTGACAAGGAGCACAACCTTCTGACAGCAGCTTTCAACTTGCCTAAGAAAGAGCTTGGCCATTTAGATGTGCTGCAAATCTGTGTGTGTGTAAGGTGCAGGTGCAAGCTCCTGACAAAGCTTTTCTCCAGGTTCAGTTTCTCCCTGCCAGACACATTGGAAATGTTTTCCTCTGGCATTCGAAGCAAGAGTCGCAGATTGCTTAACTGAGGAGCTCTGAGAATGGAACGGCAAGAGGTGTTCCGCTTTCGTCATAAACAGTGCTCCAGAGCGCTTGGCAACGGGCACAACGAAACGTGTGTGCGGGATAGTGACCATTCACGCCTAGTGCTGGCAATGCAGGAGCACTGCCAAAAGGCCAAGGAAGGGGCGTAGCATCCGGCTTGTGTGCAAAGCTTTCAGACTGCCAGAGGACCGCAGCTGTGGTAAGCCCGCTTGCTCATTTGACGTTAGCTGTCGCCTGCAAGAACTTCACCCGCATCTGGTTTATGCTGCTACCTGTTGTTAGGCGACAACAAGGGCACATGTAGCAAATGCTTTTTCCTGTTTCATTTTGCTAGGCCACGCTCTTCTGTGGCTCTTTAGTGCTTGCCAAACTGCTATGTGCGTGCTGCTGCTTCCATCTGACAAGGAGCACAACCTTCTGACAGCAGCTTTCAACTTGCCTAAGAAAGAGCTTGGCCATTTAGATGTGCTGCAAATCTGTGTGTGTGTAAGGTACAGGTGCAAGCTCCTGACAAAGGTGTTCTCCAGGTTCAGTTTCTCCCTGCCAGACGCATTGGAAATGTTTTCCTCTGGCATTCGCAGCAAGAGTCGCAGATTGCTTAACTGAGGAGCTCTGAGAATGGAACGGCAAGAGGTGTTCCGCTTTCGTCATAAACAGTGCTCCAGAGCGCTTGGCAACGGGCACAACGAAACGTGTGTGCGGGATAGTGACCATTCACGCCTAGTGCTGGCAATGCACGAGCACTGCCAAAAGGCCACGGGAGGCGCTTGGCATCCGGATTGTGCGCAAAGCTTTCAGACTGCCAGAGGACCGCAGCTATGGTAAACCCGCTTGCTCATTTGACGTTAGCTGTCGCCTGCAAGAACTTCACCCGCATCTGGTTTATGCTGCTACCTGTTGTTAGGAGACAACAAGGGCACATGTAGCAAATGCTTTTTCCTGTTTCATTTTGCTAGGCCACGCTCTTCTGTGGCTCTTTAGTGCTTGCCAAACTGCTATGTGCGTGCTGCTGCTTCCATCTGACAAGGAGCACAACCTTCTGACAGCAGCTTTCAACTTGCCTAAGAAAGAGCTTGGCCATTTAGATGTGCTGCAAATCTGTGTGTGTGTAAGGTGCAGGTGCAAGCTCCTGACAATGGTGTTCTCCAGGTTCAGTTTCTATCTGCCAGACGCATTGGAAATGTTTTCCTCTGGCATTCGCACCAAGAGTCGTAGATTGCTTAACTGAGGAGCTCTGAGAATGGAACGGCAAGAGGTGTTCCGCTTTCGTCATAAACAGTGCTCCAGAGCGCTTGGCAACGGGCACAACGAAACGTGTGTGCGGGATAGTGACCATTCACACCTAGTGCTGGCAATGCACGAGCACTGCCAAAAGGCCAAGGGAGGCGCTTAGCATCCGGCTTTTGCGCAAAGCTTTCAGACTGCCAGAGGACCGCAGCTATGGTAAACCCGCTTGCTCATTTGACGTTAGCTGTCGCCTGCAAGAACTTCACCCGCATCTGGTTTATGCTGCTACCTGTTGTTAGGAGACAACAAGGGCACATGTAGCAAATGCTTTTTCCTGTTTCATTTTGCTAGGCCACGCTCTTCTGTGGCTCTTTAGTGCTTGCCAAACTGCTATGTGCGTGCTGCTGCTTCCATCTGACAAGGAGCACAACCTTCTGACAGCAGCTTTCAACTTGCCTAAGAAAGAGCTTGGCCATTTAGATGTGCTGAAAACCCGTGTGTGTGTAAGTTGCAGGTGCAAGCTCCTGACAAAGGTGTTCTCCAGGTTCAGTTTCTCCCTGCCAGACGCATTGGAAATGTTTTCCTCTGGCATTCGAAGCAAGAGTCGCAGATTGCTTAACTGAGGAGCTCTGAGAATGGAACGGCAAGAGGTGTTCCGCTTTCGTCATAAACAGTGCTCCAGAGCGCTTGGCAACGGGCACAACGAAACGTGTGTGCGGGATAGTGACCATTCACGCCTAGTGCTGGCAATGCAGGAGCACTGCCAAAAGGCCAAGGAATCGGCGTAGCATCCGGCTTGTGTGCAAAGCTTTCAGACTGCCAGAGGACCGCAGCTGTGGTAAGCCCGCTTGCTCATTTGACGTTAGCTGTCGCCTGCAAGAACTTCACCCGCATCTGGTTTATGCTGCTACCTGTTGTTAGGCGACAACAAGGGCACATGTAGCAAATGCTTTTTCCTGTTTCATTTTGCTAGGCCACGCTCTTCTGTGGCTCTTTAGTGCTTGCCAAACTGCTATGTGCGTGCTGCTGCTTCCATCTGACAAGGAGCACAACCTTCTGACAGCAGCTTTCAACTTGCCTAAGAAAGAGCTTGGCCATTTAGATGTGCTGCAAATCTGTGTGTGTGTAAGGTACAGGTGCAAGCTCCTGACAAAGGTGTTCTCCAGGTTCAGTTTCTCCCTGCCAGACACATTGGAAATGTTTTCCTCTGGCATTCGCAGCAAGAGTCGCAGATTGCTTAACTGAGGAGCTCTGAGAATGGAACGGCAAGAGGTGTTCCGCTTTCGTCATAAACAGTGCTCCAGAGCGCTTGGCAACGGGCACAACGAAACGTGTGTGCGGGATAGTGACCATTCACACCTAGTGCTGGCAATGCACGAGCACTGCCAAAAGGCCAAGGGAGGCGCTTAGCATCCGGCTTTTGCGCAAAGCTTTCAGACTGCCAGAGGACCGCAGCTATGGTAAACCCGCTTGCTCATTTGACGTTAGCTGTCGCCTGCAAGAACTTCACCCGCATCTGGTTTATGCTGCTACCTGTTGTTAGGCGACAACAAGGGCACATGTAGCAAATGCTTTTTCCTGTTTCATTTTGCTAGGCCACGCTCTTCTGTGGCTCTTTAGTGCTTGCCAAACTGCTATGTGCGTGCTGCTGCTTCCATCTGACAAGGAGCACAACCTTCTGACAGCAGCTTTCAACTTGCCTAAGAAAGAGCTTGGCCATTTAGATGTGCTGAAAACCCGTGTGTGTGTAAGGTGCAGGTGCAAGCTCCTGACAAAGCTTTTCTCCAGGTTCAGTTTCTCCCTGCCAGACACATTGGAAATGTTTTCCTCTGGCATTCGCAGCAAGAGTCGCAGATTGCTTAACTGAGGAGCTCTGAGAATGGAACGGCAAGAGGTGTTCCGCTTTCGTCATAAACAGTGCTCCAGAGCGCTTGGCAACGGGCACAACGAAACGTGTGTGCGGGATAGTGACCATTCACGCCTAGTGCTGGCAATGCAGGAGCACTGCCAAAAGGCCAAGGAAGGGGCGTAGCATCCGGCTTGTGTGCAAAGCTTTCAGACTGCCAGAGGACCGCAGCTGTGGTAAGCCCGCTTGCTCATTTGACGTTAGCTGTCGCCTGCAAGAACTTCACCCGCATCTGGTTTATGCTGCTACCTGTTGTTAGGCGACAACAAGGGCACATGTAGCAAATGCTTTTTCCTGTTTCATTTTGCTAGGCCACGCTCTTCTGTGGCTCTTTAGTGCTTGCCAAACTGCTATGTGCGTGCTGCTGCTTCCATCTGACAAGGAGCACAACCTTCTGACAGCAGCTTTCAACTTGCCTAAGAAAGAGCTTGGCCATTTAGATGTGCTGCAAATCTGTGTGTGTGTAAGGTACAGGTGCAAGCTCCTGACAAAGGTGTTCTCCAGGTTCAGTTTCTCCCTGCCAGACACATTGGAAATGTTTTCCTCTGGCATTCGCAGCAAGAGTCGCAGATTGCTTAACTGAGGAGCTCTGAGAATGGAACGGCAAGAGGTGTTCCGCTTTCGCCATAAACAGTGCTCCAGAGCGCTTGGCAACGGGCACAACGAAAACGTGTGTGCGGGATAGTGACCATTCACACCTAGTGCTGGCAATGCACGAGCACTGCCAAAAGGCCAAGGGAGGCGCTTAGAATCCGGCTTGTGCGCAAAGCTTTCAGACTGCCAGAGGACCGCAGCTATGGTAAACCCGCTTGCTCATTTGACGTTAGCTGTCGCCTGCAAGAACTTCACCCGCATCTGGTTTATGCTGCTACCTGTTGTTAGGCGACACCAAGGGCACATGTAGCAAATGCTTTTTCCTGTTTCATTTTGCTAGGCCACGCTCTTCTGTGGCTCTTTAGTGCTTGCCAAACTGCTATGTGCGTGCTGCTGCTTCCATCTGACAAGGAGCACAACCTTCTGACAGCAGCTTTCAACTTGCCTAAGAAAGAGCTTGGCCATTTAGATGTGCTGAAAACCCGTGTGTGTGTAAGTTGCAGGTGCAAGCTCCTGACAAAGGTGTTCTCCAGGTTCAGTTTCTCCCTGCCAGACGCATTGGAAATGTTTTCCTCTGGCATTCGAAGCAAGAGTCGCAGATTGCTTAACTGAGGAGCTCTGAGAATGGAACGGCAAGAGGTGTTCCGCTTTCGTCATAAACAGTGCTCCAGAGCGCTTGGCAACGGGCACAACGAAACGTGTGTGCGGGATAGTGACCATTCACGCCTAGTGCTGGCAATGCAGGAGCACTGCCAAAAGGCCAAGGAATCGGCGTAGCATCCGGCTTGTGTGCAAAGCTTTCAGACTGCCAGAGGACCGCAGCTGTGGTAAGCCCGCTTGCTCATTTGACGTTAGCTGTCGCCTGCAAGAACTTCACCCGCATCTGGTTTATGCTGCTACCTGTTGTTAGGCGACAACAAGGGCACATGTAGCAAATGCTTTTTCCTGTTTCATTTTGCTAGGCCACGCTCTTCTGTGGCTCTTTAATGCTTGCCAAACTGCTATGTGCATGCTGCTGCTTCCATCTGACAAGGAGCACAACCTTCTGACAGCAGCTTTCAACTTGCCTAAGGAAGAGCTTGGCCATTTACATGTGCTGCAAATCTGTGTGTGTGTAAGGTGCAGGTGCAAGCTCCTGACAATGGTGTTCTCCAGGTTCAGTTTCTATCTGCCAGACGCATTGGAAATGTTTTCCTCTGGCATTCGCACCAAGTGTCGTAGATTGCTTAACTGAGGAGCTCTGAGAATGGAACGGCAAGAGGTGTTCCGCTTTCGTCATAAACAGTGCTCCAGAGCGCTTGGCAACGGGCACAACGAAATGTGTGTGCGGGATAGTGACCATTCACGCCTAGTGCTGGCAATGCACGAGCACTGCCAAAAGGCCAAGGGAGGCGCTTAGAATCCGGCTTGTGCGCAAAGCTTTCAGACTGCCAGAGGACCGCAGCTATGGTAAACCCGCTTGCTCATTTGACGTTAGCTGTCGCCTGCAAGAACTTCACCCGCATCTGGTTTATGCTGCTACCTGTTGTTAGGCGACAACAAGGGCACATGTAGCAAATGCTTTTTCCTGTTTCATTTTGCTAGGCCACGCTCTTCTGTGGCTCTTTAGTGCTTGCCAAACTGCTATGTGCGTGCTGCTGCTTCCATCTGACAAGGAGCACAACCTTCTGACAGCAGCTTTCAACTTGTCTAAGAAAGAGCTTGGCCATTTAGATGTGCTGCAAATCTGTGTGTGTGTAAGGTGCAGGTGCAAGCTCCTGACAATGGTGTTCTCCAGGTTCAGTTTCTATCTGCCAGACGCATTGGAAATGTTTTCCTCTGGCATTCGCAGCAAGAGTCGCAGATTGCTTAACTGAGGAGCTCTGAGAATGGAACGGCAAGAGGTGTTCCGCTTTCGTCATAAACAGTGCTCCAGAGCGCTTGGCAACGGGCACAACGAAAACGTGTGTGCGGGATAGTGACCATTCACGCCTAGTGCTGGCAATGCACGAGCACTGCCAAAAGGCCAAGGGAGGCGCTTAGCATCCGGCTTGTGCGCAAAGCTTTCAGACTGCCAGAGGACCGCAGCTATGGTAAACCCGCTTGCTCATTTGACGTTAGCTGTCGCCTGCAAGAACTTCACCCGCATCTGGTTTATGCTGCTACCTGTTGTTAGGAGACAACAAGGGCACATGTAGCAAATGCTTTTTCCTGTTTCATTTTGCTAGGCCACGCTCTTCTGTGGCTCTTTAGTGCTTGCCAAACTGCTATGTGCGTGCTGCTGCTTCCATCTGACAAGGAGCACAACCTTCTGACAGCAGCTTTCAACTTGCCTAAGAAAGAGCTTGGCCATTTAGATGTGCTGCAAATCTGTGTGTGTGTAAGGTGCAGGTGCAAGCTCCTGACAATGGTGTTCTCCAGGTTCAGTTTCTATCTGCCAGACGCATTGGAAATGTTTTCCTCTGGCATTCGCACCAAGAGTCGTAGATTGCTTAACTGAGGAGCTCTGAGAATGGAACGGCAAGAGGTGTTCCGCTTTCGTCATAAACAGTGCTCCAGAGCGCTTGGCAACGGGCACAACGAAACGTGTGTGCGGGATAGTGACCATTCACGCCTAGTGCTGGCAATGCAGGAGCACTGCCAAAAGGCCAAGGAAGGGGCGTAGCATCCGGCTTGTGTGCAAAGCTTTCAGACTGCCAGAGGACCGCAGCTGTGGTAAGCCCGCTTGCTCATTTGACGTTAGCTGTCGCCTGCAAGAACTTCACCCGCATCTGGTTTATGCTGCTACCTGTTGTTAGGCGACAACAAGGGCACATGTAGCAAAACTTTTTCCTGGCCCATTTTGCTAGGCCACGCTCTTCTGTGGCTCTTTAATGCTTGCCAAACTGCTATGTGCATGCTGCTGCTTCCATCTGACAAGGAGCACAACCTTCTGACAGCAGCTTTCAACTTGCCTAAGGAAGAGCTTGGCCATTTAGATGTGCTGCAAATCTGTGTGTGTGTAAGGTGCAGGTGCAAGCTCCTGACAATGGTGTTCTCCAGGTTCAGTTTCTATCTGCCAGACGCATTGGAAATGTTTTCCTCTGGCATTCGCACCAAGAGTCGTAGATTGCTTAACTGAGGAGCTCTGAGAATGGAACGGCAAGAGGTGTTCCGCTTTCGTCATAAACAGTGCTCCAGAGCGCTTGGCAACGGGCACAACGAAACGTGTGTGCGGGATAGTGACCATTCACACCTAGTGCTGGCAATGCACGAGCACTGCCAAAAGGCCAAGGGAGGCGCTTAGAATCCGGCTTGTGCGCAAAGCTTTCAGACTGCCAGAGGACCGCAGCTATGGTAAACCCGCTTGCTCATTTGACGTTAGCTGTCGCCTGCAAGAACTTCACCCGCATCTGGTTTATGCTGCTACCTGTTGTTAGGCGACAACAAGGGCACATGTAGCAAATGCTTTTTCCTGTTTCATTTTGCTAGGCCACGCTCTTCTGTGGCTCTTTAGTGCTTGCCAAACTGCTATGTGCGTGCTGCTGCTTCCATCTGACAAGGAGCACAACCTTCTGACAGCAGCTTTCAACTTGCCTAAGAAAGAGCTTGGCCATTTAGATGTGCTGCAAATCTGTGTGTGTGTAAGGTGCAGGTGCAAGCTCCTGACAAAGCTTTTCTCCAGGTTCAGTTTCTCCCTGCCAGACACATTGGAAATGTTTTCCTCTGGCATTCGAAGCAAGAGTCGCAGATTGCTTAACTGAGGAGCTCTGAGAATGGAACGGCAAGAGGTGTTCCGCTTTCGTCATAAACAGTGCTCCAGAGCGCTTGGCAACGGGCACAACGAAACGTGTGTGCGGGATAGTGACCATTCACGCCTAGTGCTGGCAATGCAGGAGCACTGCCAAAAGGCCAAGGAATCGGCGTAGCATCCGGCTTGTGTGCAAAGCTTTCAGACTGCCAGAGGACCGCAGCTGTGGTAAGCCCGCTTGCTCATTTGACGTTAGCTGTCGCCTGCAAGAACTTCACCCGCATCTGGTTTATGCTGCTACCTGTTGTTAGGCGACAACAAGGGCACATGTAGCAAATGCTTTTTCCTGTTTCATTTTGCTAGGCCACGCTCTTCTGTGGCTCTTTAGTGCTTGCCAAACTGCTATGTGCGTGCTGCTGCTTCCATCTGACAAGGAGCACAACCTTCTGACAGCAGCTTTCAACTTGCCTAAGAAAGAGCTTGGCCATTTAGATGTGCTGCAAATCTGTGTGTGTGTAAGGTACAGGTGCAAGCTCCTGACAAAGGTGTTCTCCAGGTTCAGTTTCTCCCTGCCAGACACATTGGAAATGTTTTCCTCTGGCATTCGCAGCAAGAGTCGCAGATTGCTTAACTGAGGAGCTCTGAGAATGGAACGGCAAGAGGTGTTCCGCTTTCGTCATAAACAGTGCTCCAGAGCGCTTGGCAACGGGCACAACGAAACGTGTGTGCGGGATAGTGACCATTCACACCTAGTGCTGGCAATGCACGAGCCCTGCCAAAAGGCCAAGGGAGGCGCTTAGAATCCGGCTTGTGCGCAAAGCTTTCAGACTGCCAGAGGACCGCAGCTATGGTAAACCCGCTTGCTCATTTGACGTTAGCTGTCGCCTGCAAGAACTTCACCCGCATCTGGTTTATGCTGCTACCTGTTGTTAGGAGACAACAAGGGCACATGTAGCAAATGCTTTTTCCTGTTTCATTTTGCTAGGCCACGCTCTTCTGTGGCTCTTTAGTGCTTGCCAAACTGCTATGTGCGTGCTGCTGCTTCCATCTGACAAGGAGCACAACCTTCTGACAGCAGCTTTCAACTTGCCTAAGGAAGAGCTTGGCCATTTAGATGTGCTGCAAATCTGTGTGTGTGTAAGGTGCAGGTGCAACCTCCTGACAATGGTGTTCTCCAGGTTCAGTTTCTATCTGCCAGACGCATTGGAAATGTTTTCCTCTGGCATTCGCACCAAGAGTCGTAGATTGCTTAACTGAGGAGCTCTGAGAATGGAACGGCAAGAGGTGTTCCGCTTTCGTCATAAACAGTGCTCCAGAGCGCTTGGCAACGGGCACAACGAAACGTGTGTGCGGGATAGTGACCATTCCCGCCTAGTGCTGGCAATGCACGAGCACTGCCAAAAGGCCAAGGGAGGCGCTTAGCATCCGGCTTTTGCGCAAAGCTTTCAGACTGCCAGAGGACCGCAGCTATGGTAAACCCGCTTGCTCATTTGACGTTAGCTGTCGCCTGCAAGAACTTCACCCGCATCTGGTTTATGCTGCTACCTGTTGTTAGGAGACAACAAGGGCACATGTAGCAAATGCTTTTTCCTGTTTCATTTTGCTAGGCCACGCTCTTCTGTGGCTCTTTAGTGCTTGCCAAACTGCTATGTGCGTGCTGCTGCTTCCATCTGACAAGGAGCACAACCTTCTGACAGCAGCTTTCAACTTGCCTAAGAAAGAGCTT
Source organism: Poecile atricapillus (assembly GCF_030490865.1). Classification (NCBI taxonomy): domain Eukaryota; kingdom Metazoa; phylum Chordata; class Aves; order Passeriformes; family Paridae; genus Poecile; species Poecile atricapillus. The sequence continues at coordinate 946,397 of NC_081256.1, read as the reverse complement.
GGCCATTTAGATGTGCTGCAAATCTGTGTGTGTGTAAGGTGCAGGTGCAAGCTCCTGACAATGGTGTTCTCCAGGTTCAGTTTCTATCTGCCAGACGCATTGGAAATGTTTTCCTCTGGCATTCGAAGCAAGAGTCGCAGATTGCTTAACTGAGGAGCTCTGAGAATGGAACGGCAAGAGGTGTTCCGCTTTCGTCATAAACAGTGCTCCAGAGCGCTTGGCAACGGGCACAACGAAACGTGTGTGCGGGATAGTGACCATTCACGCCTAGTGCTGGCAATGCAGGAGCACTGCCAAAAGGCCAAGGAAGGGGCGTAGCATCCGGCTTGTGTGCAAAGCTTTCAGACTGCCAGAGGACCGCAGCTGTGGTAAGCCCGCTTGCTCATTTGACGTTAGCTGTCGCCTGCAAGAACTTCACCCGCATCTGGTTTATGCTGCTACCTGTTGTTAGGCGACAACAAGGGCACATGTAGCAAATGCTTTTTCCTGGCCCATTTTGCTAGGCCACGCTCTTCTGTGGCTCTTTAATGCTTGCCAAACTGCTATGTGCATGCTGCTGCTTCCATCTGACAAGGAGCACAACCTTCTGACAGCAGCTTTCAACTTGCCTAAGGAAGAGCTTGGCCATTTAGATGTGCTGCAAATCTGTGTGTGTGTAAGGTGCAGGTGCAAGCTCCTGACAATGGTGTTCTCCAGGTTCAGTTTCTATCTGCCAGACGCATTGGAAATGTTTTCCTCTGGCATTCGCACCAAGAGTCGTAGATTGCTTAACTGAGGAGCTCTGAGAATGGAACGGCAAGAGGTGTTCCGCTTTCGTCATAAACAGTGCTCCAGAGCGCTTGGCAACGGGCACAACGAAACGTGTCTGCGGGATAGTGACCATTCACGCCTAGTGCTGGCAATGCAGGAGCACTGCCAAAAGGCCAAGGGAGGCGCTTAGAATCCGGCTTGTGTGCAAAGCTTTCAGACTGCCAGAGGACCGCAGCTGTGGTAAGCCCGCTTGCTCATTTGACGTTAGCTGTCGCCTGCAAGAACTTCACCCGCATCTGGTTTATGCTGCTACCTGTTGTTAGGAGACAACAAGGGCACATGTAGCAAATGCTTTTTCCTGTTTCATTTTGCTAGGCCACGCTCTTCTGTGGCTCTTTAGTGCTTGCCAAACTGCTATGTGCGTGCTGCTGCTTCCATCTGACAAGGAGCACAACCTTCTGACAGCAGCTTTCAACTTGCCTAAGAAAGAGCTTGGCCATTTAGATGTGCTGCAAATCTGTGTGTGTGTAAGGTGCAGGTGCAAGCTCCTGACAATGGTGTTCTCCAGGTTCAGTTTCTATCTGCCAGACGCGTTGGAAATGTTTTCCTCTGGCATTCGCAGCAAGAGTCGCAGATTGCTTAACTGAGGAGCTCTGAGAATGGAACGGCAAGAGGTGTTCCGCTTTCGTCATAAACAGTGCTCCAGAGCGCTTGGCAACGGGCCAATCGAAACGTGTGTGCGGGATAGTGACCATTCACGCCTAGTGCTGGCAATGCAGGAGCACTGCCAAAAGGCCAAGGAAGGGGCGTAGCATCCGGCTTGTGTGCAAAGCTTTCAGACTGCCAGAGGACTGCAGCTGTGGTAAGCCCGCTTGCTCATTTGACGTTAGCTGTCGCCTGCAAGAACTTCACCCGCATCTGGTTTATGCTGCTACCTGTTGTTAGGCGACAACAAGGGCACATGTAGCAAATGCTTTTTCCTGGCCCATTTTGCTAGGCCACGCTCTTCTGTGGCTCTTTAGTGCTTGCCAAACTGCTATGTGCGTGCTGCTGCTTCCATCTGACAAGGAGCACAGCCTTCTGACAGCAGCTTTCAACTTGCCTAAGAAAGAGCTTGGCCATTTAGATGTGCTGCAAATCTGTGTGTGTGTAAGGTACAGGTGCAAGCTCCTGACAAAGGTGTTCTCCAGGTTCAGTTTCTCCCTGCCAGACACATTGGAAATGTTTTCCTCTGGCATTCGCAGCAAGAGTCGCAGATTGCTTAACTGAGGAGCTCTGAGAATGGAACGACAAGAGGTGTTCCGCTTTCGTCATAAACAGTGCTCCAGAGCGCTTGGCAACGGGCACAACGAAAACGTGTGTGCGGGATAGTGACCATTCACGCCTAGTGCTGGCAATGCACGAGCACTGCCAAAAGGCCAAGGGAGGCGCTTAGCATCCGGCTTGTGCGCAAAGCTTTCAGACTGCCAGAGGACCGCAGCTATGGTAAACCCGCTTGCTCATTTGACGTTAGCTGTCGCCTGCAAGAACTTCACCCGCATCTGGTTTATGCTGCTACCTGTTGTTAGGAGACAACAAGGGCACATGTAGCAAATGCTTTTTCCTGTTTCATTTTGCTAGGCCACGCTCTTCTGTGGCTCTTTAGTGCTTGCCAAACTGCTATGTGCGTGCTGCTGCTTCCATCTGACAAGGAGCACAACCTTCTGACAGCAGCTTTCAACTTGCCTAAGAAAGAGCTTGGCCATTTAGATGTGCTGCAAATCTGTGTGTGTGTAAGGTGCAGGTGCAAGCTCCTGACAATGGTGTTCTCCAGGTTCAGTTTCTATCTGCCAGACGCATTGGAAATGTTTTCCTCTGGCATTCGCACCAAGAGTCGTAGATTGCTTAACTGAGGAGCTCTGAGAATGGAACGGCAAGAGGTGTTCCGCTTTCGTCATAAACAGTGCTCCAGAGCGCTTGGCAACGGGCACAACGAAACGTGTGTGCGGGATAGTGACCATTCACGCTTAGTGCTGGCAATGCAGGAGCACTGCCAAAAGGCCAAGGAAGGGGCGTAGCATCCGGCTTGTGTGCAAAGCTTTCAGACTGCCAGAGGACCGCAGCTGTGGTAAGCCCGCTTGCTCATTTGACGTTAGCTGTCGCCTGCAAGAACTTCACCCGCATCTGGTTTATGCTGCTACCTGTTGTTAGGCGACAACAAGGGCACATGTAGCAAATGCTTTTTCCTGTTTCATTTTGCTAGGCCACGCTCTTCTGTGGCTCTTTAGTGCTTGCCAAACTGCTATGTGCGTGCTGCTGCTTCCATCTGACAAGGAGCACAACCTTCTGACAGCAGCTTTCAACTTGCCTAAGAAAGAGCTTGGCCATTTAGATGTGCTGCAAATCTGTGTGTGTGTAAGGTACAGGTGCAAGCTCCTGACAAAGGTGTTCTCCAGGTTCAGTTTCTCCCTGCCAGATGCATTGGAAATGTTTTCCTCTGGCATTCGAAGCAAGAGTCGCAGATTGCTTAACTGAAGAGCTCTGAGAATGGAACGGCAAGAGGTGTTCCGCTTTCGTCATAAACAGTGCTCCAGAGCGCTTGGCAACGGGCACAACGAAACGTGTGTGCGGGATAGTGACCATTCACACCTAGTGCTGGCAATGCACGAGCACTGCCAAAAGGCCAAGGGAGGCGCTTAGCATCCGGCTTTTGCGCAAAGCTTTCAGACTGCCAGAGGACCGCAGCTATGGTAAACCCGCTTGCTCATTTGACGTTAGCTGTCGCCTGCAAGAACTTCACCCGCATCTGGTTTATGCTGCTACCTGTTGTTAGGCGACAACAAGGGCACATGTAGCAAATGCTTTTTCCTGTTTCATTTTGCTAGGCCACGCTCTTCTGTGGCTCTTTAGTGCTTGCCAAACTGCTATGTGCGTGCTGCTGCTTCCATCTGACAAGGAGCACAACCTTCTGACAGCAGCTTTCAACTTGCCTAAGAAAGAGCTTGGCCATTTAGATGTGCTGAAAACCCGTGTGTGTGTAAGTTGCAGGTGCAAGCTCCTGACAAAGGTGTTCTCCAGGTTCAGTTTCTCCCTGCCAGACGCATTGGAAATGTTTTCCTCTGGCATTCGAAGCAAGAGCCGCAGATTACTTAACTGAGGAGCTCTGAGAATGGAACGGCAAGAGGTGTTCCGCTTTCGTCATAAACAGTGCTCCAGAGCGCTTGGCAACGGGCACAACGAAACGTGTGTGCGGGATAGTGACCATTCACGCCTAGTGCTGTTAATGCAGGAGCACTGCCAAAAGGCCAAGGAATCGGCGTAGCATCCGGCTTGTGTGCAAAGCTTTCAGACTGCCAGAGGACCGCAGCTGTGGTAAGCCCGCTTGCTCATTTGACGTTAGCTGTCGCCTGCAAGAACTTCACCCGCATCTGGTTTATGCTGCTACCTGTTGTTAGGCGACAACAAGGGCACATGTAGCAAATGCTTTTTCCTGTTTCATTTTGCTAGGCCACGCTCTTCTGTGGCTCTTTAGTGCTTGCCAAACTGCTATGTGCGTGCTGCTGCTTCCATCTGACAAGGAGCACAACCTTCTGACAGCAGCTTTCAACTTGCCTAAGAAAGAGCTTTGCCATTTAGATGTGCTGCAAATCTGTGTGTGTGTAAGGTACAGGTGCAAGCTCCTGACAAAGGTGTTCTCCAGGTTCAGTTTCTCCCTGCCAGACACATTGGAAATGTTTTCCTCTGGCATTCGCAGCAAGAGTCGCAGATTGCTTAACTGAGGAGCTCTGAGAATGGAACGGCAAGAGGTGTTCCGCTTTCGTCATAAACAGTGCTCCAGAGCGCTTGGCAACGGGCACAACGAAACGTGTGTGCGGGATAGTGACCATTCACACCTAGTGCTGGCAATGCACGAGCACTGCCAAAAGGCCAAGGGAGGCGCTTAGAATCCGGCTTGTGCGCAAAGCTTTCAGACTGCCAGAGGACCGCAGCTATGGTAAACCCGCTTGCTCATTTGACGTTAGCTGTCGCCTGCAAGAACTTCACCCGCATCTGGTTTATGCTGCTACCTGTTGTTAGGCGACAACAAGGGCACATGTAGCAAATGCTTTTTCCTGTTTCATTTTGCTAGGCCACGCTCTTCTGTGGCTCTTTAGTGCTTGCCAAACTGCTATGTGCGTGCTGCTGCTTCCATCTGACAAGGAGCACAACCTTCTGACAGCAGCTTTCAACTTGCCTAAGGAAGAGCTTGGCCATTTAGATGTGCTGCAAATCTGTGTGTGTGTAAGGTGCAGGTGCAAGCTCCTGACAATGGTGTTCTCCAGGTTCAGTTTCTATCTGCCAGACGCATTGGAAATGTTTTCCTCTGGCATTCGCACCAAGAGTCGTAGATTGCTTAACTGAGGAGCTCTGAGAATGGAACGGCAAGAGGTGTTCCGCTTTCGTCATAAACAGTGCTCCAGAGCGCTTGGCAACGGGCACAACGAAACGTGTGTGCGGGATAGTGACCATTCACGCCTAGTGCTGGCAATGCACGAGCACTGCCAAAAGGCCAAGGGAGGCGCTTAGCATCCGGCTTGTGTGCAAAGCTTTCAGACTGCCAGAGGACCGCAGGTATGGTAAACCCGCTTGCTCATTTGACGTTAGCTGTCGCCTGCAAGAACTTCACCCGCATCTGGTTTATGCTGCTACCTGTTGTTAGGAGACAACAAGGGCACATGTAGCAAATGCTTTTTCCTGTTTCATTTTGCTAGGCCACGCTCTTCTGTGGCTCTTTAGTGCTTGCCAAACTGCTATGTGCGTGCTGCTGCTTCCATCTGACAAGGAACACAACCTTCTGACAGCAGCTTTCAACTTGCCTAAGAAAGAGCTTGGCCATTTAGATGTGCTGCAAATCTGTGTGTGTGTAAGGTACAGGTGCAAGCTCCTGACAAAGGTGTTCTCCAGGTTCAGTTTCTCCCTGCCAGACACATTGGAAATGTTTTCCTCTGGCATTCGCAGCAAGAGTCGCAGATTGCTTAACTGAGGAGCTCTGAGAATGGAACGGCAAGAGGTGTTCCGCTTTCGTCATAAACAGTGCTCCAGAGCGCTTGGCAACGGGCACAACGAAACGTGTGTGCGGGATAGTGACCATTCACACCTAGTGCTGGCAATGCACGAGCACTGCCAAAAGGCCAAGGAATCGGCGTAGCATCCGGCTTGTGTGCAAAGCTTTCAGACTGCCAGAGGACCGCAGCTGTGGTAAGCCCGCTTGCTCATTTGACGTTAGCTGTCGCCTGCAAGAACTTCACCCGCATCTGGTTTATGCTGCTACCTGTTGTTAGGCGACAACAAGGGCACATGTAGCAAATGCTTTTTCCTGTTTCATTTTGCTAGGCCACGCTCTTCTGTGGCTCTTTAGTGCTTGCCAAACTGCTATGTGCGTGCTGCTGCTTCCATCTGACAAGGAGCACAACCTTCTGACAGCAGCTTTCAACTTGCCTAAGAAAGAGCTTGGCCATTTAGATGTGCTGCAAATCTGTGTGTGTGTAAGGTACAGGTGCAAGCTCCTGACAAAGGTGTTCTCCAGGTTCAGTTTCTCCCTGCCAGACACATTGGAAATGTTTTCCTCTGGCATTCGCAGCAAGAGTCGCAGATTGCTTAACTGAGGAGCTCTGAGAATGGAACGGCAAGAGGTGTTCCGCTTTCGTCATAAACAGTGCTCCAGAGCGCTTGGCAACGGGCACAACGAAACGTGTGTGCGGGATAGTGACCATTCACACCTAGTGCTGGCAATGCACGAGCACTGCCAAAAGGCCAAGGGAGGCGCTTAGAATCCGGCTTGTGCGCAAAGCTTTCAGACTGCCAGAGGACCGCAGCTATGGTAAACCCGCTTGCTCATTTGACGTTAGCTGTCGCCTGCAAGAACTTCACCCGCATCTGGTTTATGCTGCTACCTGTTGTTAGGCGACAACAAGGGCACATGTAGCAAATGCTTTTTCCTGTTTCATTTTGCTAGGCCACGCTCTTCTGTGGCTCTTTAGTGCTTGCCAAACTGCTATGTGCGTGCTGCTGCTTCCATCTGACAAGGAGCACAACCTTCTGACAGCAGCTTTCAACTTGCCTAAGGAAGAGCTTGGCCATTTAGATGTGCTGCAAATCTGTGTGTGTGTAAGGTGCAGGTGCAAGCTCCTGACAATGGTGTTCTCCAGGTTCAGTTTCTATCTGCCAGACGCATTGGAAATGTTTTCCTCTGGCATTCGCACCAAGAGTCGTAGATTGCTTAACTGAGGAGCTCTGAGAATGGAACGGCAAGAGGTGTTCCGCTTTCGTCATAAACAGTGCTCCAGAGCGCTTGGCAACGGGCACAACGAAACGTGTGTGCGGGATAGTGACCATTCACGCCTAGTGCTGGCAATGCACGAGCACTGCCAAAAGGCCAAGGGAGGCGCTTAGCATCCGGCTTGTGTGCAAAGCTTTCAGACTGCCAGAGGACCGCAGGTATGGTAAACCCGCTTGCTCATTTGACGTTAGCTGTCGCCTGCAAGAACTTCACCCGCATCTGGTTTATGCTGCTACCTGTTGTTAGGAGACAACAAGGGCACATGTAGCAAATGCTTTTTCCTGTTTCATTTTGCTAGGCCACGCTCTTCTGTGGCTCTTTAGTGCTTGCCAAACTGCTATGTGCGTGCTGCTGCTTCCATCTGACAAGGAACACAACCTTCTGACAGCAGCTTTCAACTTGCCTAAGAAAGAGCTTGGCCATTTAGATGTGCTGCAAATCTGTGTGTGTGTAAGGTACAGGTGCAAGCTCCTGACAAAGGTGTTCTCCAGGTTCAGTTTCTCCCTGCCAGACACATTGGAAATGTTTTCCTCTGGCATTCGCAGCAAGAGTCGCAGATTGCTTAACTGAGGAGCTCTGAGAATGGAACGGCAAGAGGTGTTCCGCTTTCGTCATAAACAGTGCTCCAGAGCGCTTGGCAACGGGCACAACGAAACGTGTGTGCGGGATAGTGACCATTCACGCCTAGTGCTGGCAATGCACGAGCACTGCCAAAAGGCCAAGGGAGGCGCTTAGCATCCGGCTTTTGCGCAAAGCTTTCAGACTGCCAGAGGACCGCAGCTATGGTAAACCCGCTTGCTCATTTGACGTTAGCTGTCGCCTGCAAGAACTTCACCCGCATCTGGTTTATGCTGCTACCTGTTGTTAGGAGACAACAAGGGCACATGTAGCAAATGCTTTTTCCTGTTTCATTTTGCTAGGCCACGCTCTTCTGTGGCTCTTTAGTGCTTGCCAAACTGCTATGTGCGTGCTGCTGCTTCCATCTGACAAGGAGCACAACCTTCTGACAGCAGCTTTCAACTTGCCTAAGAAAGAGCTTGGCCATTTAGATGTGCTGCAAATCTGTGTGTGTGTAAGGTGCAGGTGCAAGCTCCTGACAATGGTGTTCTCCAGGTTCAGTTTCTATCTGCCAGACGCATTGGAAATGTTTTCCTCTGGCATTCGCACCAAGAGTCGCAGATTGCTTAACTGAGGAGCTCTGAGAATGGAACGGCAAGAGGTGTTCCGCTTTCGTCATAAACAGTGCTCCAGAGCGCTTGGCAACGGGCACAACGAAACGTGTGTGCGGGATAGTGACCATTCACACCTAGTGCTGGCAATGCACGAGCACTGCCAAAAGGCCAAGGGAGGCGCTTAGAATCCGGCTTGTGCGCAAAGCTTTCAGACTGCCAGAGGACCGCAGCTATGGTAAACCCGCTTGCTCATTTGACGTTAGCTGTCGCCTGCAAGAACTTCACCCGCATCTGGTTTATGCTGCTACCTGTTGTTAGGCGACAACAAGGGCACATGTAGCAAATGCTTTTTCCTGTTTCATTTTGCTAGGCCACGCTCTTCTGTGGCTCTTTAGTGCTTGCCAAACTGCTATGTGCGTGCTGCTGCTTCCATCTGACAAGGAGCACAACCTTCTGACAGCAGCTTTCAACTTGCCTAAGAAAGAGCTTGGCCATTTAGATGTGCTGCAAATCTGTGTGTGTGTAAGGTGCAGGTGCAAGCTCCTGACAAAGCTTTTCTCCAGGTTCAGTTTCTCCCTGCCAGACACATTGGAAATGTTTTCCTCTGGCATTCGAAGCAAGAGTCGCAGATTGCTTAACTGAGGAGCTCTGAGAATGGAACGGCAAGAGGTGTTCCGCTTTCGTCATAAACAGTGCTCCAGAGCGCTTGGCAACGGGCACAACGAAACGTGTGTGCGGGATAGTGACCATTCACGCCTAGTGCTGGCAATGCAGGAGCACTGCCAAAAGGCCAAGGAAGGGGCGTAGCATCCGGCTTGTGTGCAAAGCTTTCAGACTGCCAGAGGACCGCAGCTGTGGTAAGCCCGCTTGCTCATTTGACGTTAGCTGTCGCCTGCAAGAACTTCACCCGCATCTGGTTTATGCTGCTACCTGTTGTTAGGCGACAACAAGGGCACATGTAGCAAATGCTTTTTCCTGTTTCATTTTGCTAGGCCACGCTCTTCTGTGGCTCTTTAGTGCTTGCCAAACTGCTATGTGCGTGCTGCTGCTTCCATCTGACAAGGAGCACAACCTTCTGACAGCAGCTTTCAACTTGCCTAAGAAAGAGCTTGGCCATTTAGATGTGCTGCAAATCTGTGTGTGTGTAAGGTACAGGTGCAAGCTCCTGACAAAGGTGTTCTCCAGGTTCAGTTTCTCCCTGCCAGACGCATTGGAAATGTTTTCCTCTGGCATTCGCAGCAAGAGTCGCAGATTGCTTAACTGAGGAGCTCTGAGAATGGAACGGCAAGAGGTGTTCCGCTTTCGTCATAAACAGTGCTCCAGAGCGCTTGGCAACGGGCACAACGAAACGTGTGTGCGGGATAGTGACCATTCACGCCTAGTGCTGGCAATGCACGAGCACTGCCAAAAGGCCACGGGAGGCGCTTGGCATCCGGATTGTGCGCAAAGCTTTCAGACTGCCAGAGGACCGCAGCTATGGTAAACCCGCTTGCTCATTTGACGTTAGCTGTCGCCTGCAAGAACTTCACCCGCATCTGGTTTATGCTGCTACCTGTTGTTAGGAGACAACAAGGGCACATGTAGCAAATGCTTTTTCCTGTTTCATTTTGCTAGGCCACGCTCTTCTGTGGCTCTTTAGTGCTTGCCAAACTGCTATGTGCGTGCTGCTGCTTCCATCTGACAAGGAGCACAACCTTCTGACAGCAGCTTTCAACTTGCCTAAGAAAGAGCTTGGCCATTTAGATGTGCTGCAAATCTGTGTGTGTGTAAGGTGCAGGTGCAAGCTCCTGACAATGGTGTTCTCCAGGTTCAGTTTCTATCTGCCAGACGCATTGGAAATGTTTTCCTCTGGCATTCGCACCAAGAGTCGTAGATTGCTTAACTGAGGAGCTCTGAGAATGGAACGGCAAGAGGTGTTCCGCTTTCGTCATAAACAGTGCTCCAGAGCGCTTGGCAACGGGCACAACGAAACGTGTGTGCGGGATAGTGACCATTCACACCTAGTGCTGGCAATGCACGAGCACTGCCAAAAGGCCAAGGGAGGCGCTTAGCATCCGGCTTTTGCGCAAAGCTTTCAGACTGCCAGAGGACCGCAGCTATGGTAAACCCGCTTGCTCATTTGACGTTAGCTGTCGCCTGCAAGAACTTCACCCGCATCTGGTTTATGCTGCTACCTGTTGTTAGGAGACAACAAGGGCACATGTAGCAAATGCTTTTTCCTGTTTCATTTTGCTAGGCCACGCTCTTCTGTGGCTCTTTAGTGCTTGCCAAACTGCTATGTGCGTGCTGCTGCTTCCATCTGACAAGGAGCACAACCTTCTGACAGCAGCTTTCAACTTGCCTAAGAAAGAGCTTGGCCATTTAGATGTGCTGAAAACCCGTGTGTGTGTAAGTTGCAGGTGCAAGCTCCTGACAAAGGTGTTCTCCAGGTTCAGTTTCTCCCTGCCAGACGCATTGGAAATGTTTTCCTCTGGCATTCGAAGCAAGAGTCGCAGATTGCTTAACTGAGGAGCTCTGAGAATGGAACGGCAAGAGGTGTTCCGCTTTCGTCATAAACAGTGCTCCAGAGCGCTTGGCAACGGGCACAACGAAACGTGTGTGCGGGATAGTGACCATTCACGCCTAGTGCTGGCAATGCAGGAGCACTGCCAAAAGGCCAAGGAATCGGCGTAGCATCCGGCTTGTGTGCAAAGCTTTCAGACTGCCAGAGGACCGCAGCTGTGGTAAGCCCGCTTGCTCATTTGACGTTAGCTGTCGCCTGCAAGAACTTCACCCGCATCTGGTTTATGCTGCTACCTGTTGTTAGGCGACAACAAGGGCACATGTAGCAAATGCTTTTTCCTGTTTCATTTTGCTAGGCCACGCTCTTCTGTGGCTCTTTAGTGCTTGCCAAACTGCTATGTGCGTGCTGCTGCTTCCATCTGACAAGGAGCACAACCTTCTGACAGCAGCTTTCAACTTGCCTAAGAAAGAGCTTGGCCATTTAGATGTGCTGCAAATCTGTGTGTGTGTAAGGTACAGGTGCAAGCTCCTGACAAAGGTGTTCTCCAGGTTCAGTTTCTCCCTGCCAGACACATTGGAAATGTTTTCCTCTGGCATTCGCAGCAAGAGTCGCAGATTGCTTAACTGAGGAGCTCTGAGAATGGAACGGCAAGAGGTGTTCCGCTTTCGTCATAAACAGTGCTCCAGAGCGCTTGGCAACGGGCACAACGAAACGTGTGTGCGGGATAGTGACCATTCACGCCTAGTGCTGGCAATGCACGAGCACTGCCAAAAGGCCAAGGGAGGCTCTTAGAATCCGGCTTGTGCGCAAAGCTTTCAGACTGCCAGAGGACCGCAGCTATGGTAAACCCGCTTGCTCATTTGACGTTAGCTGTCGCCTGCAAGAACTTCACCCGCATCTGGTTTATGCTGCTACCTGTTGTTAGGCGACAACAAGGGCACATGTAGCAAATGCTTTTTCCTGTTTCATTTTGCTAGGCCACGCTCTTCTGTGGCTCTTTAGTGCTTGCCAAACTGCTATGTGCGTGCTGCTGCTTCCATCTGACAAGGAGCACAACCTTCTGACAGCAGCTTTCAACTTGCCTAAGAAAGAGCTTGGCCATTTAGATGTGCTGAAAACCCGTGTGTGTGTAAGGTGCAGGTGCAAGCTCCTGACAAAGCTTTTCTCCAGGTTCAGTTTCTCCCTGCCAGACACATTGGAAATGTTTTCCTCTGGCATTCGAAGCAAGAGTCGCAGATTGCTTAACTGAGGAGCTCTGAGAATGGAACGGCAAGAGGTGTTCCGCTTTCGTCATAAACAGTGCTCCAGAGCGCTTGGCAACGGGCACAACGAAACGTGTGTGCGGGATAGTGACCATTCACGCCTAGTGCTGGCAATGCAGGAGCACTGCCAAAAGGCCAAGGAAGGGGCGTAGCATCCGGCTTGTGTGCAAAGCTTTCAGACTGCCAGAGGACCGCAGCTGTGGTAAGCCCGCTTGCTCATTTGACGTTAGCTGTCGCCTGCAAGAACTTCACCCGCATCTGGTTTATGCTGCTACCTGTTGTTAGGCGACAACAAGGGCACATGTAGCAAATGCTTTTTCCTGTTTCATTTTGCTAGGCCACGCTCTTCTGTGGCTCTTTAGTGCTTGCCAAACTGCTATGTGCGTGCTGCTGCTTCCATCTGACAAGGAGCACAACCTTCTGACAGCAGCTTTCAACTTGCCTAAGAAAGAGCTTGGCCATTTAGATGTGCTGCAAATCTGTGTGTGTGTAAGGTACAGGTGCAAGCTCCTGACAAAGGTGTTCTCCAGGTTCAGTTTCTCCCTGCCAGACACATTGGAAATGTTTTCCTCTGGCATTCGCAACAAGAGTCGCAGATTGCTTAACTGAGGAGCTCTGAGAATGGAACGGCAAGAGGTGTTCCGCTTTCGTCATAAACAGTGCTCCAGAGCGCTTGGCAACGGGCACAACGAAACGTGTGTGCGGGATAGTGACCATTCACGCCTAGTGCTGGCAATGCACGAGCACTGCCAAAAGGCCAAGGGAGGCGCTTAGCATCCGGCTTTTGCGCAAAGCTTTCAGACTGCCAGAGGACCGCAGCTATGGTAAACCCGCTTGCTCATTTGACGTTAGCTGTCGCCTGCAAGAACTTCACCCGCATCTGGTTTATGCTGCTACCTGTTGTTAGGCGACAACAAGGGCACATGTAGCAAATGCTTTTTCCTGTTTCATTTTGCTATGCCACGCTCTTCTGTGGCTCTTTAGTGCTTGCCAAACTGCTATGTGCGTGCTGCTGCTTCCATCTGACAAGGAGCACAACCTTCTGACAGCAGCTTTCAACTTGCCTAAGAAAGAGCTTGGCCATTTAGATGTGCTGCAAATCTGTGTGTGTGTAAGGTGCAGGTGCAAGCTCCTGACAATGGTGTTCTCCAGGTTCAGTTTCTATCTGCCAGACGCATTGGAAATGTTTTCCTCTGGCATTCGCACCAAGAGTCGCAGATTGCTTAACTGAGGAGCTCTGAGAATGGAACGGCAAGAGGTGTTCCGCTTTCGTCATAAACAGTGCTCCAGAGCGCTTGGCAACGGGCACAACGAAACGTGTGTGCGGGATAGTGACCATTCACACCTAGTGCTGGCAATGCACGAGCACTGCCAAAAGGCCAAGGGAGGCGCTTAGAATCCGGCTTGTGCGCAAAGCTTTCAGACTGCCAGAGGACCGCAGCTATGGTAAACCCGCTTGCTCATTTGACGTTAGCTGTCGCCTGCAAGAACTTCACCCGCATCTGGTTTATGCTGCTACCTGTTGTTAGGCGACAACAAGGGCACATGTAGCAAATGCTTTTTCCTGTTTCATTTTGCTAGGCCACGCTCTTCTGTGGCTCTTTAGTGCTTGCCAAACTGCTATGTGCGTGCTGCTGCTTCCATCTGACAAGGAGCACAACCTTCTGACAGCAGCTTTCAACTTGCCTAAGAAAGAGCTTGGCCATTTAGATGTGCTGCAAATCTGTGTGTGTGTAAGGTGCAGGTGCAAGCTCCTGACAAAGCTTTTCTCCAGGTTCAGTTTCTCCCTGCCAGACACATTGGAAATGTTTTCCTCTGGCATTCGAAGCAAGAGTCGCAGATTGCTTAACTGAGGAGCTCTGAGAATGGAACGGCAAGAGGTGTTCCGCTTTCGTCATAAACAGTGCTCCAGAGCGCTTGGCAACGGGCACAACGAAACGTGTGTGCGGGATAGTGACCATTCACGCCTAGTGCTGGCAATGCAGGAGCACTGCCAAAAGGCCAAGGAAGGGGCGTAGCATCCGGCTTGTGTGCAAAGCTTTCAGACTGCCAGAGGACCGCAGCTGTGGTAAGCCCGCTTGCTCATTTGACGTTAGCTGTCGCCTGCAAGAACTTCACCCGCATCTGGTTTATGCTGCTACCTGTTGTTAGGCGACAACAAGGGCACATGTAGCAAATGCTTTTTCCTGTTTCATTTTGCTAGGCCACGCTCTTCTGTGGCTCTTTAGTGCTTGCCAAACTGCTATGTGCGTGCTGCTGCTTCCATCTGACAAGGAGCACAACCTTCTGACAGCAGCTTTAAACTTGCCTAAGAAAGAGCTTGGCCATTTAGATGTGCTGCAAATCTGTGTGTGTGTAAGGTACAGGTGCAAGCTCCTGACAAAGGTGTTCTCCAGGTTCAGTTTCTCCCTGCCAGACACATTGGAAATGTTTTCCTCTGGCATTCGCAGCAAGAGTCGCAGATTGCTTAACTGAGGAGCTCTGAGAATGGAACGGCAAGAGGTGTTCCGCTTTCGTCATAAACAGTGCTCCAGAGCGCTTGGCAACGGGCACAACGAAACGTGTGTGCGGGATAGTGACCATTCACGCCTAGTGCTGGCAATGCACGAGCACTGCCAAAAGGCCACGGGAGGCGCTTGGCATCCGGATTGTGCGCAAAGCTTTCAGACTGCCAGAGGACCGCAGCTATGGTAAACCCGCTTGCTCATTTGACGTTAGCTGTCGCCTGCAAGAACTTCACCCGCATCTGGTTTATGCTGCTACCTGTTGTTAGGAGACAACAAGGGCACATGTAGCAAATGCTTTTTCCTGTTTCATTTTGCTAGGCCACGCTCTTCTGTGGCTCTTTAGTGCTTGCCAAACTGCTATGTGCGTGCTGCTGCTTCCATCTGACAAGGAGCACAACCTTCTGACAGCAGCTTTCAACTTGCCTAAGAAAGAGCTTGGCCATTTAGATGTGCTGCAAATCTGTGTGTGTGTAAGGTGCAGGTGCAAGCTCCTGACAATGGTGTTCTCCAGGTTCAGTTTCTATCTGCCAGACGCATTGGAAATGTTTTCCTCTGGCATTCGCACCAAGAGTCGTAGATTGCTTAACTGAGGAGCTCTGAGAATGGAACGGCAAGAGGTGTTCCGCTTTCGTCATAAACAGTGCTCCAGAGCGCTTGGCAACGGGCACAACGAAACGTGTGTGCGGGATAGTGACCATTCACACCTAGTGCTGGCAATGCACGAGCACTGCCAAAAGGCCAAGGGAGGCGCTTAGCATCCGGCTTTTGCGCAAAGCTTTCAGACTGCCAGAGGACCGCAGCTATGGTAAACCCGCTTGCTCATTTGACGTTAGCTGTCGCCTGCAAGAACTTCACCCGCATCTGGTTTATGCTGCTACCTGTTGTTAGGAGACAACAAGGGCACATGTAGCAAATGCTTTTTCCTGTTTCATTTTGCTAGGCCACGCTCTTCTGTGGCTCTTTAGTGCTTGCCAAACTGCTATGTGCGTGCTGCTGCTTCCATCTGACAAGGAGCACAACCTTCTGACAGCAGCTTTCAACTTGCCTAAGAAAGAGCTTGGCCATTTAGATGTGCTGAAAACCCGTGTGTGTGTAAGTTGCAGGTGCAAGCTCCTGACAAAGGTGTTCTCCAGGTTCAGTTTCTCCCTGCCAGACGCATTGGAAATGTTTTCCTCTGGCATTCGAAGCAAGAGTCGCAGATTGCTTAACTGAGGAGCTCTGAGAATGGAACGGCAAGAGGTGTTCCGCTTTCGTCATAAACAGTGCTCCAGAGCGCTTGGCAACGGGCACAACGAAACGTGTGTGCGGGATAGTGACCATTCACGCCTAGTGCTGGCAATGCAGGAGCACTGCCAAAAGGCCAAGGAAGGGGCGTAGCATCCGGCTTGTGTGCAAAGCTTTCAGACTGCCAGAGGACCGCAGCTGTGGTAAGCCCGCTTGCTCATTTGACGTTAGCTGTCGCCTGCAAGAACTTCACCCGCATCTGGTTTATGCTGCTACCTGTTGTTAGGCGACAACAAGGGCACATGTAGCAAATGCTTTTTCCTGTTTCATTTTGCTAGGCCACGCTCTTCTGTGGCTCTTTAGTGCTTGCCAAACTGCTATGTGCGTGCTGCTGCTTCCATCTGACAAGGAGCACAACCTTCTGACAGCAGCTTTCAACTTGCCTAAGAAAGAGCTTGGCCATTTAGATGTGCTGCAAATCTGTGTGTGTGTAAGGTACAGGTGCAAGCTCCTGACAAAGGTGTTCTCCAGGTTCAGTTTCTCCCTGCCAGACACATTGGAAATGTTTTCCTCTGGCATTCGCAGCAAGAGTCGCAGATTGCTTAACTGAGGAGCTCTGAGAATGGAACGGCAAGAGGTGTTCCGCTTTCGTCATAAACAGTGCTCCAGAGCGCTTGGCAACGGGCACAACGAAACGTGTGTGCGGGATAGTGACCATTCACACCTAGTGCTGGCAATGCACGAGCACTGCCAAAAGGCCAAGGGAGGCTCTTAGAATCCGGCTTGTGCGCAAAGCTTTCAGACTGCCAGAGGACCGCAGCTATGGTAAACCCGCTTGCTCATTTGACGTTAGCTGTCGCCTGCAAGAACTTCACCCGCATCTGGTTTATGCTGCTACCTGTTGTTAGGCGACAACAAGGGCACATGTAGCAAATGCTTTTTCCTGTTTCATTTTGCTAGGCCACGCTCTTCTGTGGCTCTTTAGTGCTTGCCAAACTGCTATGTGCGTGCTGCTGCTTCCATCTGACAAGGAGCACAACCTTCTGACAGCAGCTTTCAACTTGCCTAAGAAAGAGCTTGGCCATTTAGATGTGCTGAAAACCCGTGTGTGTGTAAGGTGCAGGTGCAAGCTCCTGACAAAGCTTTTCTCCAGGTTCAGTTTCTCCCTGCCAGACACATTGGAAATGTTTTCCTCTGGCATTCGAAGCAAGAGTCGCAGATTGCTTAACTGAGGAGCTCTGAGAATGGAACGGCAAGAGGTGTTCCGCTTTCGTCATAAACAGTGCTCCAGAGCGCTTGGCAACGGGCACAACGAAACGTGTGTGCGGGATAGTGACCATTCACGCCTAGTGCTGGCAATGCAGGAGCACTGCCAAAAGGCCAAGGAAGGGGCGTAGCATCCGGCTTGTGTGCAAAGCTTTCAGACTGCCAGAGGACCGCAGCTGTGGTAAGCCCGCTTGCTCATTTGACGTTAGCTGTCGCCTGCAAGAACTTCACCCGCATCTGGTTTATGCTGCTACCTGTTGTTAGGCGACAACAAGGGCACATGTAGCAAATGCTTTTTCCTGTTTCATTTTGCTAGGCCACGCTCTTCTGTGGCTCTTTAGTGCTTGCCAAACTGCTATGTGCGTGCTGCTGCTTCCATCTGACAAGGAGCACAACCTTCTGACAGCAGCTTTCAACTTGCCTAAGAAAGAGCTTGGCCATTTAGATGTGCTGCAAATCTGTGTGTGTGTAAGGTACAGGTGCAAGCTCCTGACAAAGGTGTTCTCCAGGTTCAGTTTCTCCCTGCCAGACACATTGGAAATGTTTTCCTCTGGCATTCGCAGCAAGAGTCGCAGATTGCTTAACTGAGGAGCTCTGAGAATGGAACGGCAAGAGGTGTTCCGCTTTCGCCATAAACAGTGCTCCAGAGCGCTTGGCAACGGGCACAACGAAAACGTGTGTGCGGGATAGTGACCATTCACGCCTAGTGCTGGCAATGCACGAGCACTGCCAAAAGGCCAAGGGAGGCGCTTAGAATCCGGCTTGTGCGCAAAGCTTTCAGACTGCCAGAGGACCGCAGCTATGGTAAACCCGCTTGCTCATTTGACGTTAGCTGTCGCCTGCAAGAACTTCACCCGCATCTGGTTTATGCTGCTACCTGTTGTTAGGCGACAACAAGGGCACATGTAGCAAATGCTTTTTCCTGTTTCATTTTGCTATGCCACGCTCTTCTGTGGCTCTTTAGTGCTTGCCAAACTGCTATGTGCGTGCTGCTGCTTCCATCTGACAAGGAGCACAACCTTCTGACAGCAGCTTTCAACTTGCCTAAGAAAGAGCTTGGCCATTTAGATGTGCTGAAAACCCGTGTGTGTGTAAGTTGCAGGTGCAAGCTCCTGACAAAGCTTTTCTCCAGGTTCAGTTTCTCCCTGCCAGACGCATTGGAAATGTTTTCCTCTGGCATTCGAAGCAAGAGTCGCAGATTGCTTAACTGAGGAGCTCTGAGAATGGAACGGCAAGAGGTGTTCCGCTTTCGTCATAAACAGTGCTCCAGAGCGCTTGGCAACGGGCACAACGAAACGTGTGTGCGGGATAGTGACCATTCACGCCTAGTGCTGGCAATGCAGGAGCACTGCCAAAAGGCCAAGGAATCGGCGTAGCATCCGGCTTGTGTGCAAAGCTTTCAGACTGCCAGAGGACCGCAGCTGTGGTAAGCCCGCTTGCTCATTTGACGTTAGCTGTCGCCTGCAAGAACTTCACCCGCATCTGGTTTATGCTGCTACCTGTTGTTAGGCGACAACAAGGGCACATGTAGCAAATGCTTTTTCCTGTTTCATTTTGCTAGGCCACGCTCTTCTGTGGCTCTTTAGTGCTTGCCAAACTGCTATGTGCGTGCTGCTGCTTCCATCTGACAAGGAGCACAACCTTCTGACAGCAGCTTTCAACTTGCCTAAGAAAGAGCTTGGCCATTTAGATGTGCTGCAAATCTGTGTGTGTGTAAGGTACAGGTGCAAGCTCCTGACAAAGGTGTTCTCCAGGTTCAGTTTCTCCCTGCCAGACACATTGGAAATGTTTTCCTCTGGCATTCGCAGCAAGAGTCGCAGATTGCTTAACTGAGGAGCTCTGAGAATGGAACGGCAAGAGGTGTTCCGCTTTCGTCATAAACAGTGCTCCAGAGCGCTTGGCAACGGGCACAACGAAACGTGTGTGCGGGATAGTGACCATTCACGCCTAGTGCTGGCAATGCAGGAGCACTGCCAAAAGGCCAAGGAAGGGGCGTAGCATCCGGCTTGTGTGCAAAGCTTTCAGACTGCCAGAGGACCGCAGCTGTGGTAAGCCCGCTTGCTCATTTGACGTTAGCTGTCGCCTGCAAGAACTTCACCCGCATCTGGTTTATGCTGCTACCTGTTGTTAGGCGACAACAAGGGCACATGTAGCAAATGCTTTTTCCTGTTTCATTTTGCTAGGCCACGCTCTTCTGTGGCTCTTTAGTGCTTGCCAAACTGCTATGTGCGTGCTGCTGCTTCCATCTGACAAGGAGCACAACCTTCTGACAGCAGCTTTCAACTTGCCTAAGAAAGAGCTTGGCCATTTAGATGTGCTGCAAATCTGTGTGTGTGTAAGGTACAGGTGCAAGCTCCTGACAAAGGTGTTCTCCAGGTTCAGTTTCTCCCTGCCAGACGCATTGGAAATGTTTTCCTCTGGCATTCGCAGCAAGAGTCGCAGATTGCTTAACTGAGGAGCTCTGAGAATGGAACGGCAAGAGGTGTTCCGCTTTCGTCATAAACAGTGCTCCAGAGCGCTTGGCAACGGGCACAACGAAACGTGTGTGCGGGATAGTGACCATTCACGCCTAGTGCTGGCAATGCACGAGCACTGCCAAAAGGCCACGGGAGGCGCTTGGCATCCGGATTGTGCGCAAAGCTTTCAGACTGCCAGAGGACCGCAGCTATGGTAAACCCGCTTGCTCATTTGACGTTAGCTGTCGCCTGCAAGAACTTCACCCGCATCTGGTTTATGCTGCTACCTGTTGTTAGGAGACAACAAGGGCACATGTAGCAAATGCTTTTTCCTGTTTCATTTTGCTAGGCCACGCTCTTCTGTGGCTCTTTAGTGCTTGCCAAACTGCTATGTGCGTGCTGCTGCTTCCATCTGACAAGGAGCACAACCTTCTGACAGCAGCTTTCAACTTGCCTAAGAAAGAGCTTGGCCATTTAGATGTGCTGCAAATCTGTGTGTGTGTAAGGTGCAGGTGCAAGCTCCTGACAATGGTGTTCTCCAGGTTCAGTTTCTATCTGCCAGACGCATTGGAAATGTTTTCCTCTGGCATTCGCACCAAGAGTCGTAGATTGCTTAACTGAGGAGCTCTGAGAATGGAACGGCAAGAGGTGTTCCGCTTTCGTCATAAACAGTGCTCCAGAGCGCTTGGCAACGGGCACAACGAAACGTGTGTGCGGGATAGTGACCATTCACACCTAGTGCTGGCAATGCACGAGCACTGCCAAAAGGCCAAGGGAGGCGCTTAGCATCCGGCTTTTGCGCAAAGCTTTCAGACTGCCAGAGGACCGCAGCTATGGTAAACCCGCTTGCTCATTTGACGTTAGCTGTCGCCTGCAAGAACTTCATCCGCATCTGGTTTATGCTGCTACCTGTTGTTAGGCGACAATAAGGGCACATGTAGCAAATGCTTTTTCCTGTTTCATTTTGCTAGGCCACGCTCTTCTGTGGCTCTTTAGTGCTTGCCAAACTGCTATGTGCGTGCTGCTGCTTCCATCTGACAAGGAGCACAACCTTCTGACAGCAGCTTTCAACTTGTCTAAGAAAGAGCTTGGCCATTTAGATGTGCTGCAAATCTGTGTGTGTGTAAGGTGCAGGTGCAAGCTCCTGACAATGGTGTTCTCCAGGTTCAGTTTCTATCTGCCAGACGCATTGGAAATGTTTTCCTCTGGCATTCGCAGCAAGAGTCGCAGATTGCTTAACTGAGGAGCTCTGAGAATGGAACGGCAAGAGGTGTTCCGCTTTCGTCATAAACAGTGCTCCAGAGCGCTTGGCAACGGGCACAACGAAAACGTGTGTGCGGGATAGTGACCATTCACGCCTAGTGCTGGCAATGCACGAGCACTGCCAAAAGGCCAAGGGAGGCGCTTAGCATCCGGCTTGTGCGCAAAGCTTTCAGACTGCCAGAGGACCGCAGCTATGGTAAACCCGCTTGCTCATTTGACGTTAGCTGTCGCCTGCAAGAACTTCACCCGCATCTGGTTTATGCTGCTACCTGTTGTTAGGAGACAACAAGGGCACATGTAGCAAATGCTTTTTCCTGTTTCATTTTGCTAGGCCACGCTCTTCTGTGGCTCTTTAGTGCTTGCCAAACTGCTATGTGCGTGCTGCTGCTTCCATCTGACAAGGAGCACAACCTTCTGACAGCAGCTTTCAACTTGCCTAAGAAAGAGCTTGGCCATTTAGATGTGCTGCAAATCTGTGTGTGTGTAAGGTGCAGGTGCAAGCTCCTGACAATGGTGTTCTCCAGGTTCAGTTTCTATCTGCCAGACGCATTGGAAATGTTTTCCTCTGGCATTCGCACCAAGAGTCGTAGATTGCTTAACTGAGGAGCTCTGAGAATGGAACGGCAAGAGGTGTTCCGCTTTCGTCATAAACAGTGCTCCAGAGCGCTTGGCAACGGGCACAACGAAACGTGTGTGCGGGATAGTGACCATTCACGCCTAGTGCTGGCAATGCAGGAGCACTGCCAAAAGGCCAAGGAAGGGGCGTAGCATCCGGCTTGTGTGCAAAGCTTTCAGACTGCCAGAGGACCGCAGCTGTGGTAAGCCCGCTTGCTCATTTGACGTTAGCTGTCGCCTGCAAGAACTTCACCCGCATCTGGTTTATGCTGCTACCTGTTGTTAGGCGACAACAAGGGCACATGTAGCAAAACTTTTTCCTGGCCCATTTTGCTAGGCCACGCTCTTCTGTGGCTCTTTAATGCTTGCCAAACTGCTATGTGCATGCTGCTGCTTCCATCTGACAAGGAGCACAACCTTCTGACAGCAGCTTTCAACTTGCCTAAGAAAGAGCTTGGCCATTTAGATGTGCTGCAAATCTGTGTGTGTGTAAGGTGCAGGTGCAAGCTCCTGACAATGGTGTTCTCCAGGTTCAGTTTCTATCTGCCAGACGCATTGGAAATGTTTTCCTCTGGCATTCGCACCAAGAGTCGTAGATTGCTTAACTGAGGAGCTCTGAGAATGGAACGGCAAGAGGTGTTCCGCTTTCGTCATAAACAGTGCTCCAGAGCGCTTGGCAACGGGCACAACGAAACGTGTGTGCGGGATAGTGACCATTCACACCTAGTGCTGGCAATGCACGAGCACTGCCAAAAGGCCAAGGGAGGCGCTTAGAATCCGGCTTGTGCGCAAAGCTTTCAGACTGCCAGAGGACCGCAGCTATGGTAAACCCGCTTGCTCATTTGACGTTAGCTGTCGCCTGCAAGAACTTCACCCGCATCTGGTTTATGCTGCTACCTGTTGTTAGGCGACAACAAGGGCACATGTAGCAAATGCTTTTTCCTGTTTCATTTTGCTAGGCCACGCTCTTCTGTGGCTCTTTAGTGCTTGCCAAACTGCTATGTGCGTGCTGCTGCTTCCATCTGACAAGGAGCACAACCTTCTGACAGCAGCTTTCAACTTGCCTAAGAAAGAGCTTGGCCATTTAGATGTGCTGCAAATCTGTGTGTGTGTAAGGTGCAGGTGCAAGCTCCTGACAAAGCTTTTCTCCAGGTTCAGTTTCTCCCTGCCAGACACATTGGAAATGTTTTCCTCTGGCATTCGAAGCAAGAGTCGCAGATTGCTTAACTGAGGAGCTCTGAGAATGGAACGGCAAGAGGTGTTCCGCTTTCGTCATAAACAGTGCTCCAGAGCGCTTGGCAACGGGCACAACGAAACGTGTGTGCGGGATAGTGACCATTCACGCCTAGTGCTGGCAATGCAGGAGCACTGCCAAAAGGCCAAGGAATCGGCGTAGCATCCGGCTTGTGTGCATAGCTTTCAGACTGCCAGAGGACCGCAGCTGTGGTAAGCCCGCTTGCTCATTTGACGTTAGCTGTCGCCTGCAAGAACTTCACCCGCATCTGGTTTATGCTGCTACCTGTTGTTAGGCGACAACAAGGGCACATGTAGCAAATGCTTTTTCCTGTTTCATTTTGCTAGGCCACGCTCTTCTGTGGCTCTTTAGTGCTTGCCAAACTGCTATGTGCGTGCTGCTGCTTCCATCTGACAAGGAGCACAACCTTCTGACAGCAGCTTTCAACTTGCCTAAGAAAGAGCTTGGCCATTTAGATGTGCTGCAAATCTGTGTGTGTGTAAGGTACAGGTGCAAGCTCCTGACAAAGGTGTTCTCCAGGTTCAGTTTCTCCCTGCCAGACGCATTGGAAATGTTTTCCTCTGGCATTCGCACCAAGAGTCGCAGATTGCTTAACTGAGGAGCTCTGAGAATGGAACGGCAAGAGGTGTTCCGCTTTCGTCATAAACAGTGCTCCAGAGCGCTTGGCAACGGGCACAACGAAACGTGTGTGCGGGATAGTGACCATTCACACCTAGTGCTGGCAATGCACGAGCACTGCCAAAAGGCCAAGGGAGGCGCTTAGAATCCGGCTTGTGCGCAAAGCTTTCAGACTGCCAGAGGACCGCAGCTATGGTAAACCCGCTTGCTCATTTGACGTTAGCTGTCGCCTGCAAGAACTTCACCCGCATCTGGTTTATGCTGCTACCTGTTGTTAGGCGACAACAAGGGCACATGTAGCAAATGCTTTTTCCTGTTTCATTTTGCTAGGCCACGCTCTTCTGTGGCTCTTTAGTGCTTGCCAAACTGCTATGTGCGTGCTGCTGCTTCCATCTGACAAGGAGCACAACCTTCTGACAGCAGCTTTCAACTTGCCTAAGAAAGAGCTTGGCCATTTAGATGTGCTGCAAATCTGTGTGTGTGTAAGGTGCAGGTGCAAGCTCCTGACAATGGTGTTCTCCAGGTTCAGTTTCTATCTGCCAGACGCATTGGAAATGTTTTCCTCTGGCATTCGCACCAAGAGTCGTAGATTGCTTAACTGAGGAGCTCTGAGAATGGAACGGCAAGAGGTGTTCCGCTTTCGTCATAAACAGTGCTCCAGAGCGCTTGGCAACGGGCACAACGAAACGTGTGTGCGGGATAGTGACCATTCACACCTAGTGCTGGCAATGCACGAGCCCTGCCAAAAGGCCAAGGGAGGCGCTTAGAATCCGGCTTGTGCGCAAAGCTTTCAGACTGCCAGAGGACCGCAGGTATGGTAAACCCGCTTGCTCATTTGACGTTAGCTGTCGCCTGCAAGAACTTCACCCGCATCTGGTTTATGCTGCTACCTGTTGTTAGGAGACAACAAGGGCACATGTAGCAAATGCTTTTTCCTGTTTCATTTTGCTAGGCCACGCTCTTCTGTGGCTCTTTAGTGCTTGCCAAACTGCTATGTGCGTGCTGCTGCTTCCATCTGACAAGGAGCACAACCTTCTGACAGCAGCTTTCAACTTGCCTAAGAAAGAGCTTGGCCATTTAGATGTGCTGCAAATCTGTGTGTGTGTAAGGTGCAGGTGCAAGCTCCTGACAATGGTGTTCTCCAGGTTCAGTTTCTATCTGCCAGACGCATTGGAAATGTTTTCCTCTGGCATTCGCACCAAGAGTCGTAGATTGCTTAACTGAGGAGCTCTGAGAATGGAACGGCAAGAGGTGTTCCGCTTTCGTCATAAACAGTGCTCCAGAGCGCTTGGCAACGGGCACAACGAAACGTGTGTGCGGGATAGTGACCATTCCCGCCTAGTGCTGGCAATGCACGAGCACTGCCAAAAGGCCAAGGGAGGCGCTTAGCATCCGGCTTTTGCGCAAAGCTTTCAGACTGCCAGAGGACCGCAGCTATGGTAAACCCGCTTGCTCATTTGACGTTAGCTGTCGCCTGCAAGAACTTCACCCGCATCTGGTTTATGCTGCTACCTGTTGTTAGGAGACAACAAGGGCACATGTAGCAAATGCTTTTTCCTGTTTCATTTTGCTAGGCCACGCTCTTCTGTGGCTCTTTAGTGCTTGCCAAACTGCTATGTGCGTGCTGCTGCTTCCATCTGACAAGGAGCACAACCTTCTGACAGCAGCTTTCAACTTGCCTAAGAAAGAGCTTGGCCATTTAGATGTGCTGCAAATCTGTGTGTGTGTAAGGTGCAGGTGCAAGCTCCTGACAATGGTGTTCTCCAGGTTCAGTTTCTATCTGCCAGACGCATTGGAAATGTTTTCCTCTGGCATTCGAAGCAAGAGTCGCAGATTGCTTAACTGAGGAGCTCTGAGAATGGAACGGCAAGAGGTGTTCCGCTTTCGTCATAAACAGTGCTCCAGAGCGCTTGGCAACGGGCACAACGAAACGTGTGTGCGGGATAGTGACCATTCACGCCTAGTGCTGGCAATGCAGGAGCACTGCCAAAAGGCCAAGGAAGGGGCGTAGCATCCGGCTTGTGTGCAAAGCTTTCAGACTGCCAGAGGACCGCAGCTGTGGTAAGCCCGCTTGCTCATTTGACGTTAGCTGTCGCCTGCAAGAACTTCACCCGCATCTGGTTTATGCTGCTACCTGTTGTTAGGCGACAACAAGGGCACATGTAGCAAATGCTTTTTCCTGGCCCATTTTGCTAGGCCACGCTCTTCTGTAGCTCTTTAATGCTTGCCAAACTGCTATGTGCATGCTGCTGCTTCCATCTGACAAGGAGCACAACCTTCTGACAGCAGCTTTCAACTTGCCTAAGGAAGAGCTTGGCCATTTAGATGTGCTGCAAATCTGTGTGTGTGTAAGGTGCAGGTGCAAGCTCCTGACAATGGTGTTCTCCAGGTTCAGTTTCTATCTGCCAGACGCATTGGAAATGTTTTCCTCTGGCATTCGCACCAAGAGTCGTAGATTGCTTAACTGAGGAGCTCTGAGAATGGAACGGCAAGAGGTGTTCCGCTTTCGTCATAAACAGTGCTCCAGAGCGCTTGGCAACGGGCACAACGAAACGTGTGTGCGGGATAGTGACCATTCACGCCTAGTGCTGGCAATGCAGGAGCACTGCCAAAAGGCCAAGGGAGGCGCTTAGAATCCGGCTTGTGTGCAAAGCTTTCAGACTGCCAGAGGACCGCAGCTGTGGTAAGCCCGCTTGCTCATTTGACGTTAGCTGTCGCCTGCAAGAACTTCACCCGCATCTGGTTTATGCTGCTACCTGTTGTTAGGAGACAACAAGGGCACATGTAGCAAATGCTTTTTCCTGTTTCATTTTGCTAGGCCACGCTCTTCTGTGGCTCTTTAGTGCTTGCCAAACTGCTATGTGCGTGCTGCTGCTTCCATCTGACAAGGAGCACAACCTTCTGACAGCAGCTTTCAACTTGCCTAAGAAAGAGCTTGGCCATTTAGATGTGCTGCAAATCTGTGTGTGTGTAAGGTGCAGGTGCAAGCTCCTGACAATGGTGTTCTCCAGGTTCAGTTTCTATCTGCCAGACGCGTTGGAAATGTTTTCCTCTGGCATTCGCAGCAAGAGTCGCAGATTGCTTAACTGAGGAGCTCTGAGAATGGAACGGCAAGAGGTGTTCCGCTTTCGTCATAAACAGTGCTCCAGAGCGCTTGGCAACGGGCCAATCGAAACGTGTGTGCGGGATAGTGACCATTCACGCCTAGTGCTGGCAATGCAGGAGCACTGCCAAAAGGCCAAGGAAGGGGCGTAGCATCCGGCTTGTGTGCAAAGCTTTCAGACTGCCAGAGGACTGCAGCTGTGGTAAGCCCGCTTGCTCATTTGACGTTAGCTGTCGCCTGCAAGAACTTCACCCGCATCTGGTTTATGCTGCTACCTGTTGTTAGGCGACAACAAGGGCACATGTAGCAAATGCTTTTTCCTGGCCCATTTTGCTAGGCCACGCTCTTCTGTGGCTCTTTAGTGCTTGCCAAACTGCTATGTGCGTGCTGCTGCTTCCATCTGACAAGGAGCACAGCCTTCTGACAGCAGCTTTCAACTTGCCTAAGAAAGAGCTTAGCCATTTAGATGTGCTGCAAATCTGTGTGTGTGTAAGGTACAGGTGCAAGCTCCTGACAAAGGTGTTCTCCAGGTTCAGTTTCTCCCTGCCAGACACATTGGAAATGTTTTCCTCTGGCATTCGCAGCAAGAGTCGCAGATTGCTTAACTGAGGAGCTCTGAGAATGGAACGACAAGAGGTGTTCCGCTTTCGTCATAAACAGTGCTCCAGAGCGCTTGGCAACGGGCACAACGAAAACGTGTGTGCGGGATAGTGACCATTCACGCCTAGTGCTGGCAATGCACGAGCACTGCCAAAAGGCCAAGGGAGGCGCTTAGCATCCGGCTTGTGCGCAAAGCTTTCAGACTGCCAGAGGACCGCAGCTATGGTAAACCCGCTTGCTCATTTGACGTTAGCTGTCGCCTGCAAGAACTTCACCCGCATCTGGTTTATGCTGCTACCTGTTGTTAGGAGACAACAAGGGCACATGTAGCAAATGCTTTTTCCTGTTTCATTTTGCTAGGCCACGCTCTTCTGTGGCTCTTTAGTGCTTGCCAAACTGCTATGTGCGTGCTGCTGCTTCCATCTGACAAGGAGCACAACCTTCTGACAGCAGCTTTCAACTTGCCTAAGAAAGAGCTTGGCCATTTAGATGTGCTGCAAATCTGTGTGTGTGTAAGGTGCAGGTGCAAGCTCCTGACAATGGTGTTCTCCAGGTTCAGTTTCTATCTGCCAGACGCATTGGAAATGTTTTCCTCTGGCATTCGCACCAAGAGTCGTAGATTGCTTAACTGAGGAGCTCTGAGAATGGAACGGCAAGAGGTGTTCCGCTTTCGTCATAAACAGTGCTCCAGAGCGCTTGGCAACGGGCACAACGAAACGTGTGTGCGGGATAGTGACCATTCACGCCTAGTGCTGGCAATGCAGGAGCACTGCCAAAAGGCCAAGGAAGGGGCGTAGCATCCGGCTTGTGTGCAAAGCTTTCAGACTGCCAGAGGACCGCAGCTGTGGTAAGCCCGCTTGCTCATTTGACGTTAGCTGTCGCCTGCAAGAACTTCACCCGCATCTGGTTTATGCTGCTACCTGTTGTTAGGCGACAACAAGGGCACATGTAGCAAAACTTTTTCCTGGCCCATTTTGCTAGGCCACGCTCTTCTGTGGCTCTTTAATGCTTGCCAAACTGCTATGTGCATGCTGCTGCTTCCATCTGACAAGGAGCACAACCTTCTGACAGCAGCTTTCAACTTGCCTAAGGAAGAGCTTGGCCATTTAGATGTGCTGCAAATCTGTGTGTGTGTAAGGTGCAGGTGCAAGCTCCTGACAATGGTGTTCTCCAGGTTCAGTTTCTATCTGCCAGACGCATTGGAAATGTTTTCCTCTGGCATTCGCACCAAGAGTCGTAGATTGCTTAACTGAGGAGCTCTGAGAATGGAACGGCAAGAGGTGTTCCGCTTTCGTCATAAACAGTGCTCCAGAGCGCTTGGCAACGGGCACAACGAAACGTGTGTGCGGGATAGTGACCATTCACACCTAGTGCTGGCAATGCACGAGCACTGCCAAAAGGCCAAGGGAGGCGCTTAGAATCCGGCTTGTGCGCAAAGCTTTCAGACTGCCAGAGGACCGCAGCTATGGTAAACCCGCTTGCTCATTTGACGTTAGCTGTCGCCTGCAAGAACTTCACCCGCATCTGGTTTATGCTGCTACCTGTTGTTAGGCGACAACAAGGGCACATGTAGCAAATGCTTTTTCCTGTTTCATTTTGCTAGGCCACGCTCTTCTGTGGCTCTTTAGTGCTTGCCAAACTGCTATGTGCGTGCTGCTGCTTCCATCTGACAAGGAGCACAACCTTCTGACAGCAGCTTTCAACTTGCCTAAGAAAGAGCTTGGCCATTTAGATGTGCTGCAAATCTGTGTGTGTGTAAGGTGCAGGTGCAAGCTCCTGACAAAGCTTTTCTCCAGGTTCAGTTTCTCCCTGCCAGACACATTGGAAATGTTTTCCTCTGGCATTCGAAGCAAGAGTCGCAGATTGCTTAACTGAGGAGCTCTGAGAATGGAACGGCAAGAGGTGTTCCGCTTTCGTCATAAACAGTGCTCCAGAGCGCTTGGCAACGGGCACAACGAAACGTGTGTGCGGGATAGTGACCATTCACGCCTAGTGCTGGCAATGCAGGAGCACTGCCAAAAGGCCAAGGAATCGGCGTAGCATCCGGCTTGTGTGCAAAGCTTTCAGACTGCCAGAGGACCGCAGCTGTGGTAAGCCCGCTTGCTCATTTGACGTTAGCTGTCGCCTGCAAGAACTTCACCCGCATCTGGTTTATGCTGCTACCTGTTGTTAGGCGACAACAAGGGCACATGTAGCAAATGCTTTTTCCTGTTTCATTTTGCTAGGCCACGCTCTTCTGTGGCTCTTTAGTGCTTGCCAAACTGCTATGTGCGTGCTGCTGCTTCCATCTGACAAGGAGCACAACCTTCTGACAGCAGCTTTCAACTTGCCTAAGAAAGAGCTTGGCCATTTAGATGTGCTGCAAATCTGTGTGTGTGTAAGGTGCAGGTGCAAGCTCCTGACAATGGTGTTCTCCAGGTTCAGTTTCTATCTGCCAGACGCATTGGAAATGTTTTCCTCTGGCATTCGCACCAAGAGTCGTAGATTGCTTAACTGAGGAGCTCTGAGAATGGAACGGCAAGAGGTGTTCCGCTTTCGTCATAAACAGTGCTCCAGAGCGCTTGGCAACGGGCACAACGAAACGTGTGTGCGGGATAGTGACCATTCACGCCTAGTGCTGGCAATGCACGAGCACTGCCAAAAGGCCAAGGAAGGGGCGTAGCATCCGGCTTGTGTGCAAAGCTTTCAGACTGCCAGAGGACCGCAGCTGTGGTAAACCCGCTTGCTCATTTGACGTTAGCTGTCGCCTGCAAGAACTTCACCCGCATCTGGTTTATGCTGCTACCTGTTGTTAGGCGACAACAAGGGCACATGTAGCAAAACTTTTTCCTGGCCCATTTTGCTAGGCCACGCTCTTCTGTGGCTCTTTAGTGCTTGCCAAACTGCTATGTGCGTGCTGCTGCTTCCATCTGACAAGGAGCACAACCTTCTGACAGCAGCTTTCAACTTGCCTAAGAAAGAGCTTGGCCATTTAGATGTGCTGCAAATCTGTGTGTGTGTAAGGTGCAGGTGCAAGCTCCTGACAAAGCTTTTCTCCAGGTTCAGTTTCTCCCTGCCAGACACATTGGAAATGTTTTCCTCTGGCATTCGAAGCAAGAGTCGCAGATTGCTTAACTGAGGAGCTCTGAGAATGGAACGGCAAGAGGTGTTCCGCTTTCGTCATAAACAGTGCTCCAGAGCGCTTGGCAACGGGCACAACGAAACGTGTGTGCGGGATAGTGACCATTCACGCCTAGTGCTGGCAATGCAGGAGCACTGCCAAAAGGCCAAGGAATCGGCGTAGCATCCGGCTTGTGTGCAAAGCTTTCAGACTGCCAGAGGACCGCAGCTGTGGTAAGCCCGCTTGCTCATTTGACGTTAGCTGTCGCCTGCAAGAACTTCACCCGCATCTGGTTTATGCTGCTACCTGTTGTTAGGCGACAACAAGGGCACATGTAGCAAATGCTTTTTCCTGTTTCATTTTGCTAGGCCACGCTCTTCTGTGGCTCTTTAGTGCTTGCCAAACTGCTATGTGCGTGCTGCTGCTTCCATCTGACAAGGAGCACAACCTTCTGACAGCAGCTTTCAACTTGCCTAAGAAAGAGCTTGGCCATTTAGATGTGCTGCAAATCTGTGTGTGTGTAAGGTACAGGTGCAAGCTCCTGACAAAGGTGTTCTCCAGGTTCAGTTTCTCCCTGCCAGACACATTGGAAATGTTTTCCTCTGGCATTCGCAGCAAGAGTCGCAGATTGCTTAACTGAGGAGCTCTGAGAATGGAACGGCAAGAGGTGTTCCGCTTTCGTCATAAACAGTGCTCCAGAGCGCTTGGCAACGGGCACAACGAAACGTGTGTGCGGGATAGTGACCATTCACACCTAGTGCTGGCAATGCACGAGCACTGCCAAAAGGCCAAGGGAGGCGCTTAGAATCCGGCTTGTGCGCAAAGCTTTCAGACTGCCAGAGGACCGCAGCTATGGTAAACCCGCTTGCTCATTTGACGTTAGCTGTCGCCTGCAAGAACTTCACCCGCATCTGGTTTATGCTGCTACCTGTTGTTAGGCGACAACAAGGGCACATGTAGCAAATGCTTTTTCCTGTTTCATTTTGCTAGGCCACGCTCTTCTGTGGCTCTTTAGTGCTTGCCAAACTGCTATGTGCGTGCTGCTGCTTCCATCTGACAAGGAGCACAACCTTCTGACAGCAGCTTTCAACTTGCCTAAGAAAGAGCTTGGCCATTTAGATGTGCTGCAAATCTGTGTGTGTGTAAGGTGCAGGTGCAAGCTCCTGACAATGGTGTTCTCCAGGTTCAGTTTCTATCTGCCAGACGCATTGGAAATGTTTTCCTCTGGCATTCGCACCAAGAGTCGTAGATTGCTTAACTGAGGAGCTCTGAGAATGGAACGGCAAGAGGTGTTCCGCTTTCGTCATAAACAGTGCTCCAGAGCGCTTGGCAACGGGCACAACGAAACGTGTGTGCGGGATAGTGACCATTCACACCTAGTGCTGGCAATGCACGAGCCCTGCCAAAAGGCCAAGGGAGGCGCTTAGAATCCGGCTTGTGCGCAAAGCTTTCAGACTGCCAGAGGACCGCAGCTATGGTAAACCCGCTTGCTCATTTGACGTTAGCTGTCGCCTGCAAGAACTTCACCCGCATCTGGTTTATGCTGCTACCTGTTGTTAGGAGACAACAAGGGCACATGTAGCAAATGCTTTTTCCTGTTTCATTTTGCTAGGCCACGCTCTTCTGTGGCTCTTTAGTGCTTGCCAAACTGCTATGTGCGTGCTGCTGCTTCCATCTGACAAGGAGCACAACCTTCTGACAGCAGCTTTCAACTTGCCTAAGAAAGAGCTTGGCCATTTAGATGTGCTGCAAATCTGTGTGTGTGTAAGGTGCAGGTGCAAGCTCCTGACAATGGTGTTCTCCAGGTTCAGTTTCTATCTGCCAGACGCATTGGAAATGTTTTCCTCTGGCATTCGCACCAAGAGTCGTAGATTGCTTAACTGAGGAGCTCTGAGAATGGAACGGCAAGAGGTGTTCCGCTTTCGTCATAAACAGTGCTCCAGAGCGCTTGGCAACGGGCACAACGAAACGTGTGTGCGGGATAGTGACCATTCCCGCCTAGTGCTGGCAATGCACGAGCACTGCCAAAAGGCCAAGGGAGGCGCTTAGCATCCGGCTTTTGCGCAAAGCTTTCAGACTGCCAGAGGACCGCAGCTATGGTAAACCCGCTTGCTCATTTGACGTTAGCTGTCGCCTGCAAGAACTTCACCCGCATCTGGTTTATGCTGCTACCTGTTGTTAGGAGACAACAAGGGCACATGTAGCAAATGCTTTTTCCTGTTTCATTTTGCTAGGCCACGCTCTTCTGTGGCTCTTTAGTGCTTGCCAAACTGCTATGTGCGTGCTGCTGCTTCCATCTGACAAGGAGCACAACCTTCTGACAGCAGCTTTCAACTTGCCTAAGAAAGAGCTTGGCCATTTAGATGTGCTGCAAATCTGTGTGTGTGTAAGGTGCAGGTGCAAGCTCCTGACAATGGTGTTCTCCAGGTTCAGTTTCTATCTGCCAGACGCATTGGAAATGTTTTCCTCTGGCATTCGCACCAAGAGTCGTAGATTGCTTAACTGAGGAGCTCTGAGAATGGAACGGCAAGAGGTGTTCCGCTTTCGTCATAAACAGTGCTCCAGAGCGCTTGGCAACGGGCACAACGAAACGTGTGTGCGGGATAGTGACCATTCACACCTAGTGCTGGCAATGCACGAGCCCTGCCAAAAGGCCAAGGGAGGCGCTTAGAATCCGGCTTGTGCGCAAAGCTTTCAGACTGCCAGAGGACCGCAGCTATGGTAAACCCGCTTGCTCATTTGACGTTAGCTGTCGCCTGCAAGAACTTCACCCGCATCTGGTTTATGCTGCTACCTGTTGTTAGGAGACAACAAGGGCACATGTAGCAAATGCTTTTTCCTGTTTCATTTTGCTAGGCCACGCTCTTCTGTGGCTCTTTAGTGCTTGCCAAACTGCTATGTGCGTGCTGCTGCTTCCATCTGACAAGGAGCACAACCTTCTGACAGCAGCTTTCAACTTGCCTAAGGAAGAGCTTGGCCATTTAGATGTGCTGCAAATCTGTGTGTGTGTAAGGTGCAGGTGCAAGCTCCTGACAATGGTGTTCTCCAGGTTCAGTTTCTATCTGCCAGATGCATTGGAAATGTTTTCCTCTGGCATTCGCACCAAGAGTCGTAGATTGCTTAACTGAGGAGCTCTGAGAATGGAACGGCAAGAGGTGTTCCGCTTTCGTCATAAACAGTGCTCCAGAGCGCTTGGCAACGGGCACAACGAAACGTGTGTGCGGGATAGTGACCATTCCCGCCTAGTGCTGGCAATGCACGAGCACTGCCAAAAGGCCAAGGGAGGCGCTTAGCATCCGGCTTTTGCGCAAAGCTTTCAGACTGCCAGAGGACCGCAGCTATGGTAAACCCGCTTGCTCATTTGACGTTAGCTGTCGCCTGCAAGAACTTCACCCGCATCTGGTTTATGCTGCTACCTGTTGTTAGGAGACAACAAGGGCACATGTAGCAAATGCTTTTTCCTGTTTCATTTTGCTAGGCCACGCTCTTCTGTGGCTCTTTAGTGCTTGCCAAACTGCTATGTGCGTGCTGCTGCTTCCATCTGACAAGGAGCACAACCTTCTGA
Source organism: Poecile atricapillus (assembly GCF_030490865.1). Lineage (NCBI taxonomy): Eukaryota > Metazoa > Chordata > Aves > Passeriformes > Paridae > Poecile > Poecile atricapillus. The sequence continues at coordinate 912,840 of NC_081256.1, read as the reverse complement.
CAGCAGCTTTCAACTTGCCTAAGAAAGAGCTTGGCCATTTAGATGTGCTGCAAATCTGTGTGTGTGTAAGGTGCAGGTGCAAGCTCCTGACAATGGTGTTCTCCAGGTTCAGTTTCTATCTGCCAGACGCATTGGAAATGTTTTCCTCTGGCATTCGAAGCAAGAGTCGCAGATTGCTTAACTGAGGAGCTCTGAGAATGGAACGGCAAGAGGTGTTCCGCTTTCGTCATAAACAGTGCTCCAGAGCGCTTGGCAACGGGCACAACGAAACGTGTGTGCGGGATAGTGACCATTCACGCCTAGTGCTGGCAATGCAGGAGCACTGCCAAAAGGCCAAGGAAGGGGCGTAGCATCCGGCTTGTGTGCAAAGCTTTCAGACTGCCAGAGGACCGCAGCTGTGGTAAGCCCGCTTGCTCATTTGACGTTAGCTGTCGCCTGCAAGAACTTCACCCGCATCTGGTTTATGCTGCTACCTGTTGTTAGGCGACAACAAGGGCACATGTAGCAAATGCTTTTTCCTGGCCCATTTTGCTAGGCCACGCTCTTCTGTGGCTCTTTAATGCTTGCCAAACTGCTATGTGCATGCTGCTGCTTCCATCTGACAAGGAGCACAACCTTCTGACAGCAGCTTTCAACTTGCCTAAGGAAGAGCTTGGCCATTTAGATGTGCTGCAAATCTGTGTGTGTGTAAGGTGCAGGTGCAAGCTCCTGACAATGGTGTTCTCCAGGTTCAGTTTCTATCTGCCAGACGCATTGGAAATGTTTTCCTCTGGCATTCGCACCAAGAGTCGTAGATTGCTTAACTGAGGAGCTCTGAGAATGGAACGGCAAGAGGTGTTCCGCTTTCGTCATAAACAGTGCTCCAGAGCGCTTGGCAACGGGCACAACGAAACGTGTGTGCGGGATAGTGACCATTCACGCCTAGTGCTGGCAATGCAGGAGCACTGCCAAAAGGCCAAGGGAGGCGCTTAGAATCCGGCTTGTGTGCAAAGCTTTCAGACTGCCAGAGGACCGCAGCTGTGGTAAGCCCGCTTGCTCATTTGACGTTAGCTGTCGCCTGCAAGAACTTCACCCGCATCTGGTTTATGCTGCTACCTGTTGTTAGGAGACAACAAGGGCACATGTAGCAAATGCTTTTTCCTGTTTCATTTTGCTAGGCCACGCTCTTCTGTGGCTCTTTAGTGCTTGCCAAACTGCTATGTGCGTGCTGCTGCTTCCATCTGACAAGGAGCACAACCTTCTGACAGCAGCTTTCAACTTGCCTAAGAAAGAGCTTGGCCATTTAGATGTGCTGCAAATCTGTGTGTGTGTAAGGTACAGGTGCAAGCTCCTGACAAAGGTGTTCTCCAGGTTCAGTTTCTCCCTGCCAGACACATTGGAAATGTTTTCCTCTGGCGTTCGCAGCAAGAGTCGCAGATTGCTTAACTGAGGAGCTCTGAGAATGGAACGGCAAGAGGTGTTCCGCTTTCGTCATAAACAGTGCTCCAGAGCGCTTGGCAACGGGCACAACGAAAACGTGTGTGCGGGATAGTGACCATTCCCGCCTAGTGCTGGCAATGCACGAGCACTGCCAAAAGGCCAAGGGAGGCGCTTAGCATCCGGCTTGTGCGCAAAGCTTTCAGACTGCCAGAGGACCGCAGCTATGGTAAACCCGCTTGCTCATTTGACGTTAGCTGTCGCCTGCAAGAACTTCACCCGCATCTGGTTTATGCTGCTACCTGTTGTTAGGAGACAACAAGGGCACATGTAGCAAATGCTTTTTCCTGTTTCATTTTGCTAGGCCACGCTCTTCTGTGGCTCTTTAGTGCTTGCCAAACTGCTATGTGCGTGCTGCTGCTTCCATCTGACAAGGAGCACAACCTTCTGACAGCAGCTTTCAACTTGCCTAAGAAAGAGCTTGGCCATTTAGATGTGCTGCAAATCTGTGTGTGTGTAAGGTGCAGGTGCAAGCTCCTGACAATGGTGTTCTCCAGGTTCAGTTTCTATCTGCCAGACGCATTGGAAATGTTTTCCTCTGGCATTCGCACCAAGAGTCGTAGATTGCTTAACTGAGGAGCTCTGAGAATGGAACGGCAAGAGGTGTTCCGCTTTCGTCATAAACAGTGCTCCAGAGCGCTTGGCAACGGGCACAACGAAACGTGTGTGCGGGATAGTGACCATTCCCGCCTAGTGCTGGCAATGCACGAGCACTGCCAAAAGGCCAAGGGAGGCGCTTAGCATCCGGCTTTTGCGCAAAGCTTTCAGACTGCCAGAGGACCGCAGCTATGGTAAACCCGCTTGCTCATTTGACGTTAGCTGTCGCCTGCAAGAACTTCACCCGCATCTGGTTTATGCTGCTACCTGTTGTTAGGAGACAACAAGGGCACATGTAGCAAATGCTTTTTCCTGTTTCATTTTGCTAGGCCACGCTCTTCTGTGGCTCTTTAGTGCTTGCCAAACTGCTATGTGCGTGCTGCTGCTTCCATCTGACAAGGAGCACAACCTTCTGACAGCAGCTTTCAACTTGCCTAAGAAAGAGCTTGGCCATTTAGATGTGCTGCAAATCTGTGTGTGTGTAAGGTGCAGGTGCAAGCTCCTGACAATGGTGTTCTCCAGGTTCAGTTTCTATCTGCCAGACGCATTGGAAATGTTTTCCTCTGGCATTCGAAGCAAGAGTCGCAGATTGCTTAACTGAGGAGCTCTGAGAATGGAACGGCAAGAGGTGTTCCGCTTTCGTCATAAACAGTGCTCCAGAGCGCTTGGCAACGGGCACAACGAAACGTGTGTGCGGGATAGTGACCATTCACGCCTAGTGCTGGCAATGCAGGAGCACTGCCAAAAGGCCAAGGAAGGGGCGTAGCATCCGGCTTGTGTGCAAAGCTTTCAGACTGCCAGAGGACCGCAGCTGTGGTAAGCCCGCTTGCTCATTTGACGTTAGCTGTCGCCTGCAAGAACTTCACCCGCATCTGGTTTATGCTGCTACCTGTTGTTAGGCGACAACAAGGGCACATGTAGCAAATGCTTTTTCCTGGCCCATTTTGCTAGGCCACGCTCTTCTGTGGCTCTTTAATGCTTGCCAAACTGCTATGTGCATGCTGCTGCTTCCATCTGACAAGGAGCACAACCTTCTGACAGCAGCTTTCAACTTGCCTAAGGAAGAGCTTGGCCATTTAGATGTGCTGCAAATCTGTGTGTGTGTAAGGTGCAGGTGCAAGCTCCTGACAATGGTGTTCTCCAGGTTCAGTTTCTATCTGCCAGACGCATTGGAAATGTTTTCCTCTGGCATTCGCACCAAGAGTCGTAGATTGCTTAACTGAGGAGCTCTGAGAATGGAACGGCAAGAGGTGTTCCGCTTTCGTCATAAACAGTGCTCCAGAGCGCTTGGCAACGGGCACAACGAAACGTGTGTGCGGGATAGTGACCATTCACGCCTAGTGCTGGCAATGCAGGAGCACTGCCAAAAGGCCAAGGGAGGCGCTTAGAATCCGGCTTGTGTGCAAAGCTTTCAGACTGCCAGAGGACCGCAGCTGTGGTAAGCCCGCTTGCTCATTTGACGTTAGCTGTCGCCTGCAAGAACTTCACCCGCATCTGGTTTATGCTGCTACCTGTTGTTAGGAGACAACAAGGGCACATGTAGCAAATGCTTTTTCCTGTTTCATTTTGCTAGGCCACGCTCTTCTGTGGCTCTTTAGTGCTTGCCAAACTGCTATGTGCGTGCTGCTGCTTCCATCTGACAAGGAGCACAACCTTCTGACAGCAGCTTTCAACTTGCCTAAGAAAGAGCTTGGCCATTTAGATGTGCTGCAAATCTGTGTGTGTGTAAGGTGCAGGTGCAAGCTCCTGACAATGGTGTTCTCCAGGTTCAGTTTCTATCTGCCAGACGCGTTGGAAATGTTTTCCTCTGGCATTCGCAGCAAGAGTCGCAGATTGCTTAACTGAGGAGCTCTGAGAATGGAACGGCAAGAGGTGTTCCGCTTTCGTCATAAACAGTGCTCCAGAGCGCTTGGCAACGGGCCAATCGAAACGTGTGTGCGGGATAGTGACCATTCACGCCTAGTGCTGGCAATGCAGGAGCACTGCCAAAAGGCCAAGGAAGGGGCGTAGCATCCGGCTTGTGTGCAAAGCTTTCAGACTGCCAGAGGACTGCAGCTGTGGTAAGCCCGCTTGCTCATTTGACGTTAGCTGTCGCCTGCAAGAACTTCACCCGCATCTGGTTTATGCTGCTACCTGTTGTTAGGCGACAACAAGGGCACATGTAGCAAATGCTTTTTCCTGGCCCATTTTGCTAGGCCACGCTCTTCTGTGGCTCTTTAGTGCTTGCCAAACTGCTATGTGCGTGCTGCTGCTTCCATCTGACAAGGAGCACAGCCTTCTGACAGCAGCTTTCAACTTGCCTAAGAAAGAGCTTGGCCATTTAGATGTGCTGCAAATCTGTGTGTGTGTAAGGTACAGGTGCAAGCTCCTGACAAAGGTGTTCTCCAGGTTCAGTTTCTCCCTGCCAGACACATTGGAAATGTTTTCCTCTGGCATTCGCAGCAAGAGTCGCAGATTGCTTAACTGAGGAGCTCTGAGAATGGAACGGCAAGAGGTGTTCCGCTTTCGTCATAAACAGTGCTCCAGAGCGCTTGGCAACGGGCACAACGAAAACGTGTGTGCGGGATAGTGACCATTCACGCCTAGTGCTGGCAATGCACGAGCACTGCCAAAAGGCCAAGGAAGGGGCGTAGCATCCGGCTTGTGTGCAAAGCTTTCAGACTGCCAGAGGACCGCAGCTGTGGTAAGCCCGCTTGCTCATTTGACGTTAGCTGTCGCCTGCAAGAACTTCACCCGCATCTGGTTTATGCTGCTACCTGTTGTTAGGCGACAACAAGGGCACATGTAGCAAAACTTTTTCCTGGCCCATTTTGCTAGGCCACGCTCTTCTGTGGCTCTTTAATGCTTGCCAAACTGCTATGTGCATGCTGCTGCTTCCATCTGACAAGGAGCACAACCTTCTGACAGCAGCTTTCAACTTGCCTAAGGAAGAGCTTGGCCATTTAGATGTGCTGCAAATCTGTGTGTGTGTAAGGTGCAGGTGCAAGCTCCTGACAATGGTGTTCTCCAGGTTCAGTTTCTATCTGCCAGACGCATTGGAAATGTTTTCCTCTGGCATTCGCACCAAGAGTCGTAGATTGCTTAACTGAGGAGCTCTGAGAATGGAACGGCAAGAGGTGTTCCGCTTTCGTCATAAACAGTGCTCCAGAGCGCTTGGCAACGGGCACAACGAAACGTGTGTGCGGGATAGTGACCATTCACGCCTAGTGCTGGCAATGCAGGAGCACTGCCAAAAGGCCAAGGAAGGGGCGTAGCATCCGGCTTGTGTGCAAAGCTTTCAGACTGCCAGAGGACCGCAGCTGTGGTAAGCCCGCTTGCTCATTTGACGTTAGCTGTCGCCTGCAAGAACTTCACCCGCATCTGGTTTATGCTGCTACCTGTTGTTAGGCGACAACAAGGGCACATGTAGCAAAACTTTTTCCTGGCCCATTTTGCTAGGCCACGCTCTTCTGTGGCTCTTTAATGCTTGCCAAACTGCTATGTGCATGCTGCTGCTTCCATCTGACAAGGAGCACAACCTTCTGACAGCAGCTTTCAACTTGCCTAAGGAAGAGCTTGGCCATTTAGATGTGCTGCAAATCTGTGTGTGTGTAAGGTGCAGGTGCAAGCTCCTGACAATGGTGTTCTCCAGGTTCAGTTTCTATCTGCCAGACGCATTGGAAATGTTTTCCTCTGGCATTCGCACCAAGAGTCGTAGATTGCTTAACTGAGGAGCTCTGAGAATGGAACGGCAAGAGGTGTTCCGCTTTCGTGATAAACAGTGCTCCAGAGCGCTTGGCAACGGGCACAACGAAACGTGTGTGCGGGATAGTGACCATTCACGCCTAGTGCTGGCAATGCACGAGCACTGCCAAAAGGCCAAGGGAGGCGCTTAGAATCCGGCTTGTGCGCAAAGCTTTCAGACTGCCAGAGGACCGCAGCTATGGTAAACCCGCTTGCTCATTTGACGTTAGCTGTCGCCTGCAAGAACTTCACCCGCATCTGGTTTATGCTGCTACCTGTTGTTAGGAGACAACAAGGGCACATGTAGCAAATGCTTTTTCCTGTTTCATTTTGCTAGGCCACGCTCTTCTGTGGCTCTTTAGTGCTTGCCAAACTGCTATGTGCGTGCTGCTGCTTCCATCTGACAAGGAGCACAACCTTCTGACAGCAGCTTTCAACTTGCCTAAGGAAGAGCTTGGCCATTTAGATGTGCTGCAAATCTGTGTGTGTGTAAGGTGCAGGTGCAAGCTCCTGACAATGGTGTTCTCCAGGTTCAGTTTCTATCTGCCAGACGCATTGGAAATGTTTTCCTCTGGCATTCGCACCAAGAGTCGTAGATTGCTTAACTGAGGAGCTCTGAGAATGGAACGGCAAGAGGTGTTCCGCTTTCGTCATAAACAGTGCTCCAGAGCGCTTGGCAACGGGCACAACGAAACGTGTGTGCGGGATAGTGACCATTCACGCCTAGTGCTGGCAATGCAGGAGCACTGCCAAAAGGCCAAGGGAGGCGCTTAGAATCCGGCTTGTGTGCAAAGCTTTCAGACTGCCAGAGGACCGCAGCTGTGGTAAGCCCGCTTGCTCATTTGACGTTAGCTGTCGCCTGCAAGAACTTCACCCGCATCTGGTTTATGCTGCTACCTGTTGTTAGGAGACAACAAGGGCACATGTAGCAAATGCTTTTTCCTGTTTCATTTTGCTAGGCCACGCTCTTCTGTGGCTCTTTAGTGCTTGCCAAACTGCTATGTGCGTGCTGCTGCTTCCATCTGACAAGGAGCACAACCTTCTGACAGCAGCTTTCAACTTGCCTAAGAAAGAGCTTGGCCATTTAGATGTGCTGCAAATCTGTGTGTGTGTAAGGTGCAGGTGCAAGCTCCTGACAATGGTGTTCTCCAGGTTCAGTTTCTATCTGCCAGACGCGTTGGAAATGTTTTCCTCTGGCATTCGCAGCAAGAGTCGCAGATTGCTTAACTGAGGAGCTCTGAGAATGGAACGGCAAGAGGTGTTCCGCTTTCGTCATAAACAGTGCTCCAGAGCGCTTGGCAACGGGCCAATCGAAACGTGTGTGCGGGATAGTGACCATTCACGCCTAGTGCTGGCAATGCAGGAGCACTGCCAAAAGGCCAAGGAAGGGGCGTAGCATCCGGCTTGTGTGCAAAGCTTTCAGACTGCCAGAGGACTGCAGCTGTGGTAAGCCCGCTTGCTCATTTGACGTTAGCTGTCGCCTGCAAGAACTTCACCCGCATCTGGTTTATGCTGCTACCTGTTGTTAGGCGACAACAAGGGCACATGTAGCAAATGCTTTTTCCTGTTTCATTTTGCTAGGCCACGCTCTTCTGTGGCTCTTTAGTGCTTGCCAAACTGCTATGTGCGTGCTGCTGCTTCCATCTGACAAGGAGCACAGCCTTCTGACAGCAGCTTTCAACTTGCCTAAGAAAGAGCTTGGCCATTTAGATGTGCTGCAAATCTGTGTGTGTGTAAGGTACAGGTGCAAGCTCCTGACAAAGGTGTTCTCCAGGTTCAGTTTCTCCCTGCCAGACACATTGGAAATGTTTTCCTCTGGCATTCGCAGCAAGAGTCGCAGATTGCTTAACTGAGGAGCTCTGAGAATGGAACGGCAAGAGGTGTTCCGCTTTCGTCATAAACAGTGCTCCAGAGCGCTTGGCAACGGGCACAACGAAAACGTGTGTGCGGGATAGTGACCATTCACGCCTAGTGCTGGCAATGCACGAGCACTGCCAAAAGGCCAAGGAAGGGGCGTAGCATCCGGCTTGTGTGCAAAGCTTTCAGACTGCCAGAGGACCGCAGCTGTGGTAAGCCCGCTTGCTCATTTGACGTTAGCTGTCGCCTGCAAGAACTTCACCCGCATCTGGTTTATGCTGCTACCTGTTGTTAGGCGACAACAAGGGCACATGTAGCAAAACTTTTTCCTGGCCCATTTTGCTAGGCCACGCTCTTCTGTGGCTCTTTAATGCTTGCCAAACTGCTATGTGCATGCTGCTGCTTCCATCTGACAAGGAGCACAACCTTCTGACAGCAGCTTTCAACTTGCCTAAGGAAGAGCTTGGCCATTTAGATGTGCTGCAAATCTGTGTGTGTGTAAGGTGCAGGTGCAAGCTCCTGACAATGGTGTTCTCCAGGTTCAGTTTCTATCTGCCAGACGCATTGGAAATGTTTTCCTCTGGCATTCGCACCAAGAGTCGTAGATTGCTTAACTGAGGAGCTCTGAGAATGGAACGGCAAGAGGTGTTCCGCTTTCGTCATAAACAGTGCTCCAGAGCGCTTGGCAACGGGCACAACGAAACGTGTGTGCGGGATAGTGACCATTCCCGCCTAGTGCTGGCAATGCAGGAGCACTGCCAAAAGGCCAAGGGAGGCGCTTAGAATCCGGCTTGTGTGCAAAGCTTTCAGACTGCCAGAGGACCGCAGCTGTGGTAAGCCCGCTTGCTCATTTGACGTTAGCTGTCGCCTGCAAGAACTTCACCCGCATCTGGTTTATGCTGCTACCTGTTGTTAGGAGACAACAAGGGCACATGTAGCAAATGCTTTTTCCTGTTTCATTTTGCTAGGCCACGCTCTTCTGTGGCTCTTTAGTGCTTGCCAAACTGCTATGTGCGTGCTGCTGCTTCCATCTGACAAGGAGCACAACCTTCTGACAGCAGCTTTCAACTTGCCTAAGAAAGAGCTTGGCCATTTAGATGTGCTGCAAATCTGTGTGTGTGTAAGGTGCAGGTGCAAGCTCCTGACAATGGTGTTCTCCAGGTTCAGTTTCTATCTGCCAGACGCGTTGGAAATGTTTTCCTCTGGCATTCGCAGCAAGAGTCGCAGATTGCTTAACTGAGGAGCTCTGAGAATGGAACGGCAAGAGGTGTTCCGCTTTCGTCATAAACAGTGCTCCAGAGCGCTTGGCAACGGGCCAATCGAAACGTGTGTGCGGGATAGTGACCATTCACGCCTAGTGCTGGCAATGCAGGAGCACTGCCAAAAGGCCAAGGAAGGGGCGTAGCATCCGGCTTGTGTGCAAAGCTTTCAGACTGCCAGAGGACTGCAGCTGTGGTAAGCCCGCTTGCTCATTTGACGTTAGCTGTCGCCTGCAAGAACTTCACCCGCATCTGGTTTATGCTGCTACCTGTTGTTAGGCGACAACAAGGGCACATGTAGCAAATGCTTTTTCCTGTTTCATTTTGCTAGGCCACGCTCTTCTGTGGCTCTTTAGTGCTTGCCAAACTGCTATGTGCGTGCTGCTGCTTCCATCTGACAAGGAGCACAGCCTTCTGACAGCAGCTTTCAACTTGCCTAAGAAAGAGCTTGGCCATTTAGATGTGCTGCAAATCTGTGTGTGTGTAAGGTACAGGTGCAAGCTCCTGACAAAGGTGTTCTCCAGGTTCAGTTTCTCCCTGCCAGACACATTGGAAATGTTTTCCTCTGGCATTCGCAGCAAGAGTCGCAGATTGCTTAACTGAGGAGCTCTGAGAATGGAACGGCAAGAGGTGTTCCGCTTTCGTCATAAACAGTGCTCCAGAGCGCTTGGCAACGGGCACAACGAAAACGTGTGTGCGGGATAGTGACCATTCACGCCTAGTGCTGGCAATGCACGAGCACTGCCAAAAGGCCAAGGAAGGGGCGTAGCATCCAGCTTGTGTGCAAAGCTTTCAGACTGCCAGAGGACCGCAGCTGTGGTAAGCCCGCTTGCTCATTTGACGTTAGCTGTCGCCTGCAAGAACTTCACCCGCATCTGGTTTATGCTGCTACCTGTTGTTAGGCGACAACAAGGGCACATGTAGCAAAACTTTTTCCTGGCCCATTTTGCTAGGCCACGCTCTTCTGTGGCTCTTTAATGCTTGCCAAACTGCTATGTGCATGCTGCTGCTTCCATCTGACAAGGAGCACAACCTTCTGACAGCAGCTTTCAACTTGCCTAAGGAAGAGCTTGGCCATTTAGATGTGCTGCAAATCTGTGTGTGTGTAAGGTGCAGGTGCAAGCTCCTGACAATGGTGTTCTCCAGGTTCAGTTTCTATCTGCCAGACGCATTGGAAATGTTTTCCTCTGGCATTCGCACCAAGAGTCGTAGATTGCTTAACTGAGGAGCTCTGAGAATGGAACGGCAAGAGGTGTTCCGCTTTCGTCATAAACAGTGCTCCAGAGCGCTTGGCAACGGGCACAACGAAACGTGTGTGCGGGATAGTGACCATTCACGCCTAGTGCTGGCAATGCAGGAGCACTGCCAAAAGGCCAAGGGAGGCGCTTAGAATCCGGCTTGTGTGCAAAGCTTTCAGACTGCCAGAGGACCGCAGCTGTGGTAAGCCCGCTTGCTCATTTGACGTTAGCTGTCGCCTGCAAGAACTTCACCCGCATCTGGTTTATGCTGCTACCTGTTGTTAGGCGACAACAAGGGCACATGTAGCAAAACTTTTTCCTGGCCCATTTTGCTAGGCCACGCTCTTCTGTGGCTCTTTAATGCTTGCCAAACTGCTATGTGCATGCTGCTGCTTCCATCTGACAAGGAGCACAACCTTCTGACAGCAGCTTTCAACTTGCCTAAGGAAGAGCTTGGCCATTTAGATGTGCTGCAAATCTGTGTGTGTGTAAGGTGCAGGTGCAAGCTCCTGACAATGGTGTTCTCCAGGTTCAGTTTCTATCTGCCAGACGCATTGGAAATGTTTTCCTCTGGCATTCGCACCAAGAGTCGTAGATTGCTTAACTGAGGAGCTCTGAGAATGGAACGGCAAGAGGTGTTCCGCTTTCGTCATAAACAGTGCTCCAGAGCGCTTGGCAACGGGCACAACGAAACGTGTGTGCGGGATAGTGACCATTCACACCTAGTGCTGGCAATGCACGAGCTCTGCCAAAAGGCCAAGGGAGGCGCTTAGAATCCGGCTTGTGCGCAAAGCTTTCAGACTGCCAGAGGACCGCAGCTATGGTAAACCCGCTTGCTCATTTGACGTTAGCTGTCGTCTGCAAGAACTTCACCCGCATCTGGTTTATGCTGCTACCTGTTGTTAGGCGACAACAAGGGCACATGTAGCAAATGCTTTTTCCTGTTTCATTTTGCTAGGCCACGCTCTTCTGTGGCTCTTTAGTGCTTGCCAAACTGCTATGTGCGTGCTGCTGCTTCCATCTGACAAGGAGCACAACCTTCTGACAGCAGCTTTCAACTTGCCTAAGAAAGAGCTTGGCCATTTAGATGTGCTGCAAATCTGTGTGTGTGTAAGGTGCAGGTGCAAGCTCCTGACAAAGCTTTTCTCCAGGTTCAGTTTCTCCCTGCCAGACACATTGGAAATGTTTTCCTCTGGCATTCGAAGCAAGAGTCGCAGATTGCTTAACTGAGGAGCTCTGAGAATGGAACGGCAAGAGGTGTTCCGCTTTCGTCATAAACAGTGCTCCAGAGCGCTTGGCAACGGGCACAACGAAACGTGTGTGCGGGATAGTGACCATTCACGCCTAGTGCTGGCAATGCAGGAGCACTGCCAAAAGGCCAAGGAATCGGCGTAGCATCCGGCTTGTGTGCAAAGCTTTCAGACTGCCAGAGGACCGCAGCTGTGGTAAGCCCGCTTGCTCATTTGACGTTAGCTGTCGCCTGCAAGAACTTCACCCGCATCTGGTTTATGCTGCTACCTGTTGTTAGGCGACAACAAGGGCACATGTAGCAAATGCTTTTTCCTGTTTCATTTTGCTAGGCCACGCTCTTCTGTGGCTCTTTAGTGCTTGCCAAACTGCTATGTGCGTGCTGCTGCTTCCATCTGACAAGGAGCACAACCTTCTGACAGCAGCTTTCAACTTGCCTAAGAAAGAGCTTGGCCATTTAGATGTGCTGCAAATCTGTGTGTGTGTAAGGTGCAGGTGCAAGCTCCTGACAATGGTGTTCTCCAGGTTCAGTTTCTATCTGCCAGACGCATTGGAAATGTTTTCCTCTGGCATTCGAAGCAAGAGTCGCAGATTGCTTAACTGAGGAGCTCTGAGAATGGAACGGCAAGAGGTGTTCCGCTTTCGTCATAAACAGTGCTCCAGAGCGCTTGGCAACGGGCACAACGAAACGTGTGTGCGGGATAGTGACCATTCACGCCTAGTGCTGGCAATGCACGAGCACTGCCAAAAGGCCAAGGAAGGGGCGTAGCATCCGGCTTGTGTGCAAAGCTTTCAGACTGCCAGAGGACCGCAGCTGTGGTAAGCCCGCTTGCTCATTTGACGTTAGCTGTCGCCTGCAAGAACTTCACCCGCATCTGGTTTATGCTGCTACCTGTTGTTAGGCGACAACAAGGGCACATGTAGCAAATGCTTTTTCCTGGCCCATTTTGCTAGGCCACGCTCTTCTGTGGCTCTTTAATGCTTGCCAAACTGCTATGTGCATGCTGCTGCTTCCATCTGACAAGGAGCACAACCTTCTGACAGCAGCTTTCAACTTGCCTAAGGAAGAGCTTGGCCATTTAGATGTGCTGCAAATCTGTGTGTGTGTAAGGTGCAGGTGCAAGCTCCTGACAATGGTGTTCTCCAGGTTCAGTTTCTATCTGCCAGACGCATTGGAAATGTTTTCCTCTGACATTCGCACCAAGAGTCGCAGATTGCTTAACTGAGGAGCTCTGAGAATGGAACGGCAAGAGGTGTTCCGCTTTCGTCATAAACAGTGCTCCAGAGCGCTTGGCAACGGGCACAACGAAACGTGTGTGCGGGATAGTGACCATTCCCGCCTAGTGCTGGCAATGCACGAGCACTGCCAAAAGGCCAAGGGAGGCGCTTAGAATCCGGCTTGTGCGCAAAGCTTTCAGACTGCCAGAGGACCGCAGCTATGGTAAACCCGCTTGCTCATTTGACGTTAGCTGTCGCCTGCAAGAACTTCACCCGCATCTGGTTTATGCTGCTACCTGTTGTTAGGAGACAACAAGGGCACATGTAGCAAATGCTTTTTCCTGTTTCATTTTGCTAGGCCACGCTCTTCTGTGGCTCTTTAGTGCTTGCCAAACTGCTATGTGCGTGCTGCTGCTTCCATCTGACAAGGAGCACAACCTTCTGACAGCAGCTTTCAACTTGCCTAAGAAAGAGCTTGGCCATTTAGATGTGCTGCAAATCTGTGTGTGTGTAAGGTGCAGGTGCAAGCTCCTGACAATGGTGTTCTCCAGGTTCAGTTTCTATCTGCCAGACGCATTGGAAATGTTTTCCTCTGGCATTCGAAGCAAGAGTCGCAGATTGCTTAACTGAGGAGCTCTGAGAATGGAACGGCAAGAGGTGTTCCGCTTTCGTCATAAACAGTGCTCCAGAGCGCTTGGCAACGGGCACAACGAAACGTGTGTGCGGGATAGTGACCATTCACGCCTAGTGCTGGCAATGCAGGAGCACTGCCAAAAGGCCAAGGAAGGGGCGTAGCATCCGGCTTGTGTGCAAAGCTTTCAGACTGCCAGAGGACCGCAGCTGTGGTAAGCCCGCTTGCTCATTTGACGTTAGCTGTCGCCTGCAAGAACTTCACCCGCATCTGGTTTATGCTGCTACCTGTTGTTAGGCGACAACAAGGGCACATGTAGCAAATGCTTTTTCCTGGCCCATTTTGCTAGGCCACGCTCTTCTGTGGCTCTTTAATGCTTGCCAAACTGCTATGTGCATGCTGCTGCTTCCATCTGACAAGGAGCACAACCTTCTGACAGCAGCTTTCAACTTGCCTAAGGAAGAGCTTGGCCATTTAGATGTGCTGCAAATCTGTGTGTGTGTAAGGTGCAGGTGCAAGCTCCTGACAATGGTGTTCTCCAGGTTCAGTTTCTATCTGCCAGACGCATTGGAAATGTTTTCCTCTGGCATTCGCACCAAGAGTCGTAGATTGCTTAACTGAGGAGCTCTGAGAATGGAACGGCAAGAGGTGTTCCGCTTTCGTCATAAACAGTGCTCCAGAGCGCTTGGCAACGGGCACAACGAAACGTGTGTGCGGGATAGTGACCATTCACGCCTAGTGCTGGCAATGCAGGAGCACTGCCAAAAGGCCAAGGGAGGCGCTTAGAATCCGGCTTGTGCGCAAAGCTTTCAGACTGCCAGAGGACCGCAGCTGTGGTAAGCCCGCTTGCTCATTTGACGTTAGCTGTCGCCTGCAAGAACTTCACCCGCATCTGGTTTATGCTGCTACCTGTTGTTAGGAGACAACAAGGGCACATGTAGCAAATGCTTTTTCCTGTTTCATTTTGCTAGGCCACGCTCTTCTGTGGCTCTTTAGTGCTTGCCAAACTGCTATGTGCGTGCTGCTGCTTCCATCTGACAAGGAGCACAACCTTCTGACAGCAGCTTTCAACTTGCCTAAGAAAGAGCTTGGCCATTTAGATGTGCTGCAAATCTGTGTGTGTGTAAGGTGCAGGTGCAAGCTCCTGACAATGGTGTTCTCCAGGTTCAGTTTCTATCTGCCAGACGCGTTGGAAATGTTTTCCTCTGGCATTCGCAGCAAGAGTCGCAGATTGCTTAACTGAGGAGCTCTGAGAATGGAACGGCAAGAGGTGTTCCGCTTTCGTCATAAACAGTGCTCCAGAGCGCTTGGCAACGGGCCAATCGAAACGTGTGTGCGGGATAGTGACCATTCACGCCTAGTGCTGGCAATGCAGGAGCACTGCCAAAAGGCCAAGGAAGGGGCGTAGCATCCGGCTTGTGTGCAAAGCTTTCAGACTGCCAGAGGACTGCAGCTGTGGTAAGCCCGCTTGCTCATTTGACGTTAGCTGTCGCCTGCAAGAACTTCACCCGCATCTGGTTTATGCTGCTACCTGTTGTTAGGCGACAACAAGGGCACATGTAGCAAATGCTTTTTCCTGTTTCATTTTGCTAGGCCACGCTCTTCTGTGGCTCTTTAGTGCTTGCCAAACTGCTATGTGCGTGCTGCTGCTTCCATCTGACAAGGAGCACAGCCTTCTGACAGCAGCTTTCAACTTGCCTAAGAAAGAGCTTGGCCATTTAGATGTGCTGCAAATCTGTGTGTGTGTAAGGTACAGGTGCAAGCTCCTGACAAAGGTGTTCTCCAGGTTCAGTTTCTCCCTGCCAGACACATTGGAAATGTTTTCCTCTGGCATTCGCAGCAAGAGTCGCAGATTGCTTAACTGAGGAGCTCTGAGAATGGAACGGCAAGAGGTGTTCCGCTTTCGTCATAAACAGTGCTCCAGAGCGCTTGGCAACGGGCACAACGAAAACGTGTGTGCGGGATAGTGACCATTCCCGCCTAGTGCTGGCAATGCACGAGCACTGCCAAAAGGCCAAGGGAGGCGCTTAGCATCCGGCTTGTGCGCAAAGCTTTCAGACTGCCAGAGGACCGCAGCTATGGTAAACCCGCTTGCTCATTTGACGTTAGCTGTCGCCTGCAAGAACTTCACCCGCATCTGGTTTATGCTGCTACCTGTTGTTAGGAGACAACAAGGGCACATGTAGCAAATGCTTTTTCCTGTTTCATTTTGCTAGGCCACGCTCTTCTGTGGCTCTTTAGTGCTTGCCAAACTGCTATGTGCGTGCTGCTGCTTCCATCTGACAAGGAGCACAACCTTCTGACAGCAGCTTTCAACTTGCCTAAGAAAGAGCTTGGCCATTTAGATGTGCTGCAAATCTGTGTGTGTGTAAGGTGCAGGTGCAAGCTCCTGACAATGGTGTTCTCCAGGTTCAGTTTCTATCTGCCAGACGCATTGGAAATGTTTTCCTCTGGCATTCGCACCAAGAGTCGTAGATTGCTTAACTGAGGAGCTCTGAGAATGGAACGGCAAGAGGTGTTCCGCTTTCGTCATAAACAGTGCTCCAGAGCGCTTGGCAACGGGCACAACGAAACGTGTGTGCGGGATAGTGACCATTCACGCCTAGTGCTGGCAATGCAGGAGCACTGCCAAAAGGCCAAGGAAGGGGCGTAGCATCCGGCTTGTGTGCAAAGCTTTCAGACTGCCAGAGGACCGCAGCTGTGGTAAGCCCGCTTGCTCATTTGACGTTAGCTGTCGCCTGCAAGAACTTCACCCGCATCTGGTTTATGCTGCTACCTGTTGTTAGGCGACAACAAGGGCACATGTAGCAAAACTTTTTCCTGGCCCATTTTGCTAGGCCACGCTCTTCTGTGGCTCTTTAATGCTTGCCAAACTGCTATGTGCATGCTGCTGCTTCCATCTGACAAGGAGCACAACCTTCTGACAGCAGCTTTCAACTTGCCTAAGGAAGAGCTTGGCCATTTAGATGTGCTGCAAATCTGTGTGTGTGTAAGGTGCAGGTGCAAGCTCCTGACAATGGTGTTCTCCAGGTTCAGTTTCTATCTGCCAGACGCATTGGAAATGTTTTCCTCTGGCATTCGCACCAAGAGTCGTAGATTGCTTAACTGAGGAGCTCTGAGAATGGAACGGCAAGAGGTGTTCCGCTTTCGTCATAAACAGTGCTCCAGAGCGCTTGGCAACGGGCACAACGAAATGTGTGTGCGGGATAGTGACCATTCACACCTAGTGCTGGCAATGCACGAGCACTGCCAAAAGGCCAAGGGAGGCGCTTAGAATCCGGCTTGTGCGCAAAGCTTTCAGACTGCCAGAGGACCGCAGCTATGGTAAACCCGCTTGCTCATTTGACGTTAGCTGTCGCCTGCAAGAACTTCACCCGCATCTGGTTTATGCTGCTACCTGTTGTTAGGCGACAACAAGGGCACATGTAGCAAATGCTTTTTCCTGTTTCATTTTGCTAGGCCACGCTCTTCTGTGGCTCTTTAGTGCTTGCCAAACTGCTATGTGCGTGCTGCTGCTTCCATCTGACAAGGAGCACAACCTTCTGACAGCAGCTTTCAACTTGCCTAAGAAAGAGCTTGGCCATTTAGATGTGCTGAAAACCCGTGTGTGTGTAAGGTGCAGGTGCAAGCTCCTGACAAAGCTTTTCTCCAGGTTCAGTTTCTCCCTGCCAGACACATTGGAAATGTTTTCCTCTGGCATTCGAAGCAAGAGTCGTAGATTGCTTAACTGAGGAGCTCTGAGAATGGAACGGCAAGAGGTGTTCCGCTTTCGTCATAAACAGTGCTCCAGAGCGCTTGGCAACGGGCACAACGAAACGTGTGTGCGGGATAGTGACCATTCACGCCTAGTGCTGGCAATGCAGGAGCACTGCCAAAAGGCCAAGGAAGGGGCGTAGCATCCGGCTTGTGTGCAAAGCTTTCAGACTGCCAGAGGACCGCAGCTGTGGTAAGCCCGCTTGCTCATTTGACGTTAGCTGTCGCCTGCAAGAACTTCACCCGCATCTGGTTTATGCTGCTACCTGTTGTTAGGCGACAACAAGGGCACATGTAGCAAATGCTTTTTCCTGTTTCATTTTGCTAGGCCACGCTCTTCTGTGGCTCTTTAGTGCTTGCCAAACTGCTATGTGCGTGCTGCTGCTTCCATCTGACAAGGAGCACAACCTTCTGACAGCAGCTTTCAACTTGCCTAAGAAAGAGCTTGGCCATTTAGATGTGCTGCAAATCTGTGTGTGTGTAAGGTACAGGTGCAAGCTCCTGACAAAGGTGTTCTCCAGGTTCAGTTTCTCCCTGCCAGACACATTGGAAATGTTTTCCTCTGGCATTCGCAGCAAGAGTCGCAGATTGCTTAACTGAGGAGCTCTGAGAATGGAACGGCAAGAGGTGTTCCGCTTTCGCCATAAACAGTGCTCCAGAGCGCTTGGCAACGGGCACAACGAAAACGTGTGTGCGGGATAGTGACCATTCACACCTAGTGCTGGCAATGCACGAGCACTGCCAAAAGGCCAAGGGAGGCGCTTAGAATCCGGCTTGTGCGCAAAGCTTTCAGACTGCCAGAGGACCGCAGCTATGGTAAACCCGCTTGCTCATTTGACGTTAGCTGTCGCCTGCAAGAACTTCACCCGCATCTGGTTTATGCTGCTACCTGTTGTTAGGCGACAACAAGGGCACATGTAGCAAATGCTTTTTCCTGTTTCATTTTGCTATGCCACGCTCTTCTGTGGCTCTTTAGTGCTTGCCAAACTGCTATGTGCGTGCTGCTGCTTCCATCTGACAAGGAGCACAACCTTCTGACAGCAGCTTTCAACTTGCCTAAGAAAGAGCTTGGCCATTTAGATGTGCTGAAAACCCGTGTGTGTGTAAGTTGCAGGTGCAAGCTCCTGACAAAGCTTTTCTCCAGGTTCAGTTTCTCCCTGCCAGACGCATTGGAAATGTTTTCCTCTGGCATTCGAAGCAAGAGTCGCAGATTGCTTAACTGAGGAGCTCTGAGAATGGAACGGCAAGAGGTGTTCCGCTTTCGTCATAAACAGTGCTCCAGAGCGCTTGGCAACGGGCACAACGAAACGTGTGTGCGGGATAGTGACCATTCACGCCTAGTGCTGGCAATGCAGGAGCACTGCCAAAAGGCCAAGGAATCGGCGTAGCATCCGGCTTGTGTGCAAAGCTTTCAGACTGCCAGAGGACCGCAGCTGTGGTAAGCCCGCTTGCTCATTTGACGTTAGCTGTCGCCTGCAAGAACTTCACCCGCATCTGGTTTATGCTGCTACCTGTTGTTAGGCGACAACAAGGGCACATGTAGCAAATGCTTTTTCCTGTTTCATTTTGCTAGGCCACGCTCTTCTGTGGCTCTTTAGTGCTTGCCAAACTGCTATGTGCGTGCTGCTGCTTCCATCTGACAAGGAGCACAACCTTCTGACAGCAGCTTTCAACTTGCCTAAGAAAGAGCTTGGCCATTTAGATGTGCTGCAAATCTGTGTGTGTGTAAGGTACAGGTGCAAGCTCCTGACAAAGGTGTTCTCCAGGTTCAGTTTCTCCCTGCCAGACACATTGGAAATGTTTTCCTCTGGCATTCGCAGCAAGAGTCGCAGATTGCTTAACTGAGGAGCTCTGAGAATGGAACGGCAAGAGGTGTTCCGCTTTCGTCATAAACAGTGCTCCAGAGCGCTTGGCAACGGGCACAACGAAACGTGTGTGCGGGATAGTGACCATTCACGCCTAGTGCTGGCAATGCAGGAGCACTGCCAAAAGGCCAAGGAAGGGGCGTAGCATCCGGCTTGTGTGCAAAGCTTTCAGACTGCCAGAGGACCGCAGCTGTGGTAAGCCCGCTTGCTCATTTGACGTTAGCTGTCGCCTGCAAGAACTTCACCCGCATCTGGTTTATGCTGCTACCTGTTGTTAGGCGACAACAAGGGCACATGTAGCAAATGCTTTTTCCTGGCCCATTTTGCTAGGCCACGCTCTTCTGTGGCTCTTTAATGCTTGCCAAACTGCTATGTGCATGCTGCTGCTTCCATCTGACAAGGAGCACAACCTTCTGACAGCAGCTTTCAACTTGCCTAAGGAAGAGCTTGGCCATTTACATGTGCTGCAAATCTGTGTGTGTGTAAGGTGCAGGTGCAAGCTCCTGACAATGGTGTTCTCCAGGTTCAGTTTCTATCTGCCAGACGCATTGGAAATGTTTTCCTCTGGCATTCGCACCAAGAGTCGTAGATTGCTTAACTGAGGAGCTCTGAGAATGGAACGGCAAGAGGTGTTCCGCTTTCGTCATAAACAGTGCTCCAGAGCGCTTGGCAACGGGCACAACGAAATGTGTGTGCGGGATAGTGACCATTCACGCCTAGTGCTGGCAATGCACGAGCACTGCCAAAAGGCCAAGGGAGGCGCTTAGAATCCGGCTTGTGCGCAAAGCTTTCAGACTGCCAGAGGACCGCAGCTATGGTAAGCCCGCTTGCTCATTTGACGTTAGCTGTCGCCTGCAAGAACTTCACCCGCATCTGGTTTATGCTGCTACCTGTTGTTAGGCGACAATAAGGGCACATGTAGCAAATGCTTTTTCCTGTTTCATTTTGCTAGGCCACGCTCTTCTGTGGCTCTTTAGTGCTTGCCAAACTGCTATGTGCGTGCTGCTGCTTCCATCTGACAAGGAGCACAACCTTCTGACAGCAGCTTTCAACTTGTCTAAGAAAGAGCTTGGCCATTTAGATGTGCTGCAAATCTGTGTGTGTGTAAGGTGCAGGTGCAAGCTCCTGACAATGGTGTTCTCCAGGTTCAGTTTCTATCTGCCAGACGCATTGGAAATGTTTTCCTCTGGCATTCGCAGCAAGAGTCGCAGATTGCTTAACTGAGGAGCTCTGAGAATGGAACGGCAAGAGGTGTTCCGCTTTCGTCATAAACAGTGCTCCAGAGCGCTTGGCAACGGGCACAACGAAAACGTGTGTGCGGGATAGTGACCATTCACGCCTAGTGCTGGCAATGCACGAGCACTGCCAAAAGGCCAAGGGAGGCGCTTAGAATCCGGCTTGTGCGCAAAGCTTTCAGACTGCCAGAGGACCGCAGCTATGGTAAACCCGCTTGCTCATTTGACGTTAGCTGTCGCCTGCAAGAACTTCACCCGCATCTGGTTTATGCTGCTACCTGTTGTTAGGAGACAACAAGGGCACATGTAGCAAATGCTTTTTCCTGTTTCATTTTGCTAGGCCACGCTCTTCTGTGGCTCTTTAGTGCTTGCCAAACTGCTATGTGCGTGCTGCTGCTTCCATCTGACAAGGAGCACAACCTTCTGACAGCAGCTTTCAACTTGCCTAAGAAAGAGCTTGGCCATTTAGATGTGCTGCAAATCTGTGTGTGTGTAAGGTACAGGTGCAAGCTCCTGACAATGGTGTTCTCCAGGTTCAGTTTCTATCTGCCAGACGCATTGGAAATGTTTTCCTCTGGCATTCGCACCAAGAGTCGTAGATTGCTTAACTGAGGAGCTCTGAGAATGGAACGGCAAGAGGTGTTCCGCTTTCGTCATAAACAGTGCTCCAGAGCGCTTGGCAACGGGCACAACGAAACGTGTGTGCGGGATAGTGACCATTCACGCCTAGTGCTGGCAATGCAGGAGCACTGCCAAAAGGCCAAGGAAGGGACGTAGCATCCGGCTTGTGTGCAAAGCTTTCAGACTGCCAGAGGACCGCAGCTGTGGTAAGCCCGCTTGCTCATTTGACGTTAGCTGTCGCCTGCAAGAACTTCACCCGCATCTGGTTTATGCTGCTACCTGTTGTTAGGCGACAACAAGGGCACATGTAGCAAAACTTTTTCCTGGCCCATTTTGCTAGGCCACGCTCTTCTGTGGCTCTTTAATGCTTGCCAAACTGCTATGTGCATGCTGCTGCTTCCATCTGACAAGGAGCACAACCTTCTGACAGCAGCTTTCAACTTGCCTAAGGAAGAGCTTGGCCATTTAGATGTGCTGCAAATCTGTGTGTGTGTAAGGTGCAGGTGCAAGCTCCTGACAATGGTGTTCTCCAGGTTCAGTTTCTATCTGCCAGACGCATTGGAAATGTTTTCCTCTGGCATTCGCACCAAGAGTCGTAGATTGCTTAACTGAGGAGCTCTGAGAATGGAACGGCAAGAGGTGTTCCGCTTTCGTCATAAACAGTGCTCCAGAGCGCTTGGCAACGGGCACAACGAAACGTGTGTGCGGGATAGTGACCATTCACACCTAGTGCTGGCAATGCACGAGCACTGCCAAAAGGCCAAGGGAGGCGCTTAGAATCCGGCTTGTGCGCAAAGCTTTCAGACTGCCAGAGGACCGCAGCTATGGTAAACCCGCTTGCTCATTTGACGTTAGCTGTCGCCTGCAAGAACTTCACCCGCATCTGGTTTATGCTGCTACCTGTTGTTAGGCGACAACAAGGGCACATGTAGCAAATGCTTTTTCCTGTTTCATTTTGCTAGGCCACGCTCTTCTGTGGCTCTTTAGTGCTTGCCAAACTGCTATGTGCGTGCTGCTGCTTCCATCTGACAAGGAGCACAACCTTCTGACAGCAGCTTTCAACTTGCCTAAGAAAGAGCTTGGCCATTTAGATGTGCTGCAAATCTGTGTGTGTGTAAGGTGCAGGTGCAAGCTCCTGACAAAGCTTTTCTCCAGGTTCAGTTTCTCCCTGCCAGACACATTGGAAATGTTTTCCTCTGGCATTCGAAGCAAGAGTCGCAGATTGCTTAACTGAGGAGCTCTGAGAATGGAACGGCAAGAGGTGTTCCGCTTTCGTCATAAACAGTGCTCCAGAGCGCTTGGCAACGGGCACAACGAAACGTGTGTGCGGGATAGTGACCATTCACGCCTAGTGCTGGCAATGCACGAGCACTGCCAAAAGGCCAAGGAATCGGCGTAGCATCCGGCTTGTGTGCAAAGCTTTCAGACTGCCAGAGGACCGCAGCTGTGGTAAGCCCGCTTGCTCATTTGACGTTAGCTGTCGCCTGCAAGAACTTCACCCGCATCTGGTTTATGCTGCTACCTGTTGTTAGGAGACAACAAGGGCACATGTAGCAAATGCTTTTTCCTGTTTCATTTTGCTAGGCCACGCTCTTCTGTGGCTCTTTAGTGCTTGCCAAACTGCTATGTGCGTGCTGCTGCTTCCATCTGACAAGGAGCACAACCTTCTGACAGCAGCTTTCAACTTGCCTAAGGAAGAGCTTGGCCATTTAGATGTGCTGCAAATCTGTGTGTGTGTAAGGTGCAGGTGCAAGCTCCTGACAATGGTGTTCTCCAGGTTCAGTTTCTATCTGCCAGACGCATTGGAAATGTTTTCCTCTGGCATTCGCACCAAGAGTCGTAGATTGCTTAACTGAGGAGCTCTGAGAATGGAACGGCAAGAGGTGTTCCGCTTTCGTCATAAACAGTGCTCCAGAGCGCTTGGCAACGGGCACAACGAAACGTGTGTGCGGGATAGTGACCATTCCCGCCTAGTGCTGGCAATGCACGAGCACTGCCAAAAGGCCAAGGGAGGCGCTTAGCATCCGGCTTTTGCGCAAAGCTTTCAGACTGCCAGAGGACCGCAGCTATGGTAAACCCGCTTGCTCATTTGACGTTAGCTGTCGCCTGCAAGAACTTCACCCGCATCTGGTTTATGCTGCTACCTGTTGTTAGGAGACAACAAGGGCACATGTAGCAAATGCTTTTTCCTGTTTCATTTTGCTAGGCCACGCTCTTCTGTGGCTCTTTAGTGCTTGCCAAACTGCTATGTGCGTGCTGCTGCTTCCATCTGACAAGGAGCACAACCTTCTGACAGCAGCTTTCAACTTGCCTAAGGAAGAGCTTGGCCATTTAGATGTGCTGCAAATCTGTGTGTGTGTAAGGTGCAGGTGCAAGCTCCTGACAATGGTGTTCTCCAGGTTCAGTTTCTATCTGCCAGACGCATTGGAAATGTTTTCCTCTGGCATTCGAAGCAAGAGTCGCAGATTGCTTAACTGAGGAGCTCTGAGAATGGAACGGCAAGAGGTGTTCCGCTTTCGTCATAAACAGTGCTCCAGAGCGCTTGGCAACGGGCACAACGAAACGTGTGTGCGGGATAGTGACCATTCACGCCTAGTGCTGGCAATGCAGGAGCACTGCCAAAAGGCCAAGGAAGGGGCGTAGCATCCGGCTTGTGTGCAAAGCTTTCAGACTGCCAGAGGACCGCAGCTGTGGTAAGCCCGCTTGCTCATTTGACGTTAGCTGTCGCCTGCAAGAACTTCACCCGCATCTGGTTTATGCTGCTACCTGTTGTTAGGCGACAACAAGGGCACATGTAGCAAATGCTTTTTCCTGGCCCATTTTGCTAGGCCACGCTCTTCTGTGGCTCTTTAATGCTTGCCAAACTGCTATGTGCATGCTGCTGCTTCCATCTGACAAGGAGCACAACCTTCTGACAGCAGCTTTCAACTTGCCTAAGGAAGAGCTTGGCCATTTAGATGTGCTGCAAATCTGTGTGTGTGTAAGGTGCAGGTGCAAGCTCCTGACAATGGTGTTCTCCAGGTTCAGTTTCTATCTGCCAGACGCATTGGAAATGTTTTCCTCTGGCATTCGCACCAAGAGTCGTAGATTGCTTAACTGAGGAGCTCTGAGAATGGAACGGCAAGAGGTGTTCCGCTTTCGTCATAAACAGTGCTCCAGAGCGCTTGGCAACGGGCACAACGAAACGTGTGTGCGGGATAGTGACCATTCACACCTAGTGCTGGCAATGCACGAGCACTGCCAAAAGGCCAAGGGAGGCGCTTAGAATCCGGCTTGTGCGCAAAGCTTTCAGACTGCCAGAGGACCGCAGCTATGGTAAACCCGCTTGCTCATTTGACGTTAGCTGTCGCCTGCAAGAACTTCACCCGCATCTGGTTTATGCTGCTACCTGTTGTTAGGCGACAACAAGGGCACATGTAGCAAATGCTTTTTCCTGTTTCATTTTGCTAGGCCACGCTCTTCTGTGGCTCTTTAGTGCTTGCCAAACTGCTATGTGCGTGCTGCTGCTTCCATCTGACAAGGAGCACAACCTTCTGACAGCAGCTTTCAACTTGCCTAAGAAAGAGCTTGGCCATTTAGATGTGCTGAAAACCCGTGTGTGTGTAAGGTGCAGGTGCAAGCTCCTGACAAAGCTTTTCTCCAGGTTCAGTTTCTCCCTGCCAGACACATTGGAAATGTTTTCCTCTGGCATTCGAAGCAAGAGTCGCAGATTGCTTAACTGAGGAGCTCTGAGAATGGAACGGCAAGAGGTGTTCCGCTTTCGTCATAAACAGTGCTCCAGAGCGCTTGGCAACGGGCACAACGAAACGTGTGTGCGGGATAGTGACCATTCACGCCTAGTGCTGGCAATGCAGGAGCACTGCCAAAAGGCCAAGGAATCGGCGTAGCATCCGGCTTGTGTGCAAAGCTTTCAGACTGCCAGAGGACCGCAGCTGTGGTAAGCCTGCTTGCTCATTTGACGTTAGCTGTCGCCTGCAAGAACTTCACCCGCATCTGGTTTATGCTGCTACCTGTTGTTAGGCGACAACAAGGGCACATGTAGCAAATGCTTTTTCCTGTTTCATTTTGCTAGGCCACGCTCTTCTGTGGCTCTTTAGTGCTTGCCAAACTGCTATGTGCGTGCTGCTGCTTCCATCTGACAAGGAGCACAACCTTCTGACAGCAGCTTTCAACTTGCCTAAGAAAGAGCTTGGCCATTTAGATGTGCTGCAAATCTGTGTGTGTGTAAGGTACAGGTGCAAGCTCCTGACAAAGGTGTTCTCCAGGTTCAGTTTCTCCCTGCCAGACACATTGGAAATGTTTTCCTCTGGCATTCGCAGCAAGAGTCGCAGATTGCTTAACTGAGGAGCTCTGAGAATGGAACGGCAAGAGGTGTTCCGCTTTCGTCATAAACAGTGCTCCAGAGCGCTTGGCAACGGGCACAACGAAACGTGTGTGCGGGATAGTGACCATTCACACCTAGTGCTGGCAATGCACGAGCACTGCCAAAAGGCCAAGGGAGGCGCTTAGAATCCGGCTTGTGCGCAAAGCTTTCAGACTGCCAGAGGACCGCAGCTATGGTAAACCCGCTTGCTCATTTGACGTTAGCTGTCGCCTGCAAGAACTTCACCCGCATCTGGTTTATGCTGCTACCTGTTGTTAGGCGACAACAAGGGCACATGTAGCAAATGCTTTTTCCTGTTTCATTTTGCTAGGCCACGCTCTTCTGTGGCTCTTTAGTGCTTGCCAAACTGCTATGTGCGTGCTGCTGCTTCCATCTGACAAGGAGCACAACCTTCTGACAGCAGCTTTCAACTTGCCTAAGAAAGAGCTTGGCCATTTAGATGTGCTGCAAATCTGTGTGTGTGTAAGGTGCAGGTGCAAGCTCCTGACAATGGTGTTCTCCAGGTTCAGTTTCTATCTGCCAGACGCATTGGAAATGTTTTCCTCTGGCATTCGCACCAAGAGTCGTAGATTGCTTAACTGAGGAGCTCTGAGAATGGAACGGCAAGAGGTGTTCCGCTTTCGTCATAAACAGTGCTCCAGAGCGCTTGGCAACGGGCACAACGAAACGTGTGTGCGGGATAGTGACCATTCCCGCCTAGTGCTGGCAATGCACGAGCACTGCCAAAAGGCCAAGGGAGGCGCTTAGCATCCGGCTTGTGCGCAAAGCTTTCAGACTGCCAGAGGACCGCAGCTATGGTAAACCCGCTTGCTCATTTGACGTTAGCTGTCGCCTGCAAGAACTTCACCCGCATCTGGTTTATGCTGCTACCTGTTGTTAGGCGACAATAAGGGCACATGTAGCAAATGCTTTTTCCTGTTTCATTTTGCTAGGCCACGCTCTTCTGTGGCTCTTTAGTGCTTGCCAAACTGCTATGTGCGTGCTGCTGCTTCCATCTGACAAGGAGCACAACCTTCTGACAGCAGCTTTCAACTTGTCTAAGAAAGAGCTTGGCCATTTAGATGTGCTGCAAATCTGTGTGTGTGTAAGGTGCAGGTGCAAGCTCCTGACAATGGTGTTCTCCAGGTTCAGTTTCTATCTGCCAGACGCATTGGAAATGTTTTCCTCTGGCATTCGCACCAAGAGTCGTAGATTGCTTAACTGAGGAGCTCTGAGAATGGAACGGCAAGAGGTGTTCCGCTTTCGTCATAAACAGTGCTCCAGAGCGCTTGGCAACGGGCACAACGAAACGTGTGTGCGGGATAGTGACCATTCACGCCTAGTGCTGGCAATGCAGGAGCACTGCCAAAAGGCCAAGGGAGGCGCTTAGAATCCGGCTTGTGTGCAAAGCTTTCAGACTGCCAGAGGACCGCAGCTGTGGTAAGCCCGCTTGCTCATTTGACGTTAGCTGTCGCCTGCAAGAACTTCACCCGCATCTGGTTTATGCTGCTACCTGTTGTTAGGCGACAACAAGGGCACATGTAGCAAATGCTTTTTCCTGTTTCATTTTGCTAGGCCACGCTCTTCTGTGGCTCTTTAGTGCTTGCCAAACTGCTATGTGCGTGCTGCTGCTTCCATCTGACAAGGAGCACAACCTTCTGACAGCAGCTTTCAACTTGCCTAAGAAAGAGCTTGGCCATTTAGATGTGCTGCAAATCTGTGTGTGTGTAAGGTGCAGGTGCAAGCTCCTGACAATGGTGTTCTCCAGGTTCAGTTTCTATCTGCCAGACGCGTTGGAAATGTTTTCCTCTGGCATTCGCAGCAAGAGTCGCAGATTGCTTAACTGAGGAGCTCTGAGAATGGAACGGCAAGAGGTGTTCCGCTTTCGTCATAAACAGTGCTCCAGAGCGCTTGGCAACGGGCCAATCGAAACGTGTGTGCGGGATAGTGACCATTCACACCTAGTGCTGGCAATGCACGAGCACTGCCAAAAGGCCAAGGGAGGCGCTTAGAATCCGGCTTGTGCGCAAAGCTTTCAGACTGCCAGAGGACCGCAGCTATGGTAAACCCGCTTGCTCATTTGACGTTAGCTGTCGCCTGCAAGAACTTCACCCGCATCTGGTTTATGCTGCTACCTGTTGTTAGGAGACAACAAGGGCACATGTAGCAAATGCTTTTTCCTGTTTCATTTTGCTAGGCCACGCTCTTCTGTGGCTCTTTAGTGCTTGCCAAACTGCTATGTGCGTGCTGCTGCTTCCATCTGACAAGGAGCACAACCTTCTGACAGCAGCTTTCAACTTGCCTAAGGAAGAGCTTGGCCATTTAGATGTGCTGCAAATCTGTGTGTGTGTAAGGTGCAGGTGCAAGCTCCTGACAATGGTGTTCTCCAGGTTCAGTTTCTATCTGCCAGACGCATTGGAAATGTTTTCCTCTGGCATTCGCACCAAGAGTCGTAGATTGCTTAACTGAGGAGCTCTGAGAATGGAACGGCAAGAGGTGTTCCGCTTTCGTCATAAACAGTGCTCCAGAGCGCTTGGCAACGGGCACAACGAAACGTGTGTGCGGGATAGTGACCATTCCCGCCTAGTGCTGGCAATGCACGAGCACTGCCAAAAGGCCAAGGGAGGCGCTTAGCATCCGGCTTTTGCGCAAAGCTTTCAGACTGCCAGAGGACCGCAGCTATGGTAAACCCGCTTGCTCATTTGACGTTAGCTGTCGCCTGCAAGAACTTCACCCGCATCTGGTTTATGCTGCTACCTGTTGTTAGGAGACAACAAGGGCACATGTAGCAAATGCTTTTTCCTGTTTCATTTTGCTAGGCCACGCTCTTCTGTGGCTCTTTAGTGCTTGCCAAACTGCTATGTGCGTGCTGCTGCTTCCATCTGACAAGGAGCACAACCTTCTGACAGCAGCTTTCAACTTGCCTAAGAAAGAGCTTGGCCATTTAGATGTGCTGCAAATCTGTGTGTGTGTAAGGTGCAGGTGCAAGCTCCTGACAATGGTGTTCTCCAGGTTCAGTTTCTATCTGCCAGACGCATTGGAAATGTTTTCCTCTGGCATTCGCACCAAGAGTCGTAGATTGCTTAACTGAGGAGCTCTGAGAATGGAACGGCAAGAGGTGTTCCGCTTTCGTCATAAACAGTGCTCCAGAGCGCTTGGCAACGGGCACAACGAAACGTGTGTGCGGGATAGTGACCATTCACGCCTAGTGCTGGCAATGCACGAGCACTGCCAAAAGGCCAAGGGAGGCGCTTAGAATCCGGCTTGTGCGCAAAGCTTTCAGACTGCCAGAGGACCGCAGCTATGGTAAACCCGCTTGCTCATTTGACGTTAGCTGTCGCCTGCAAGAACTTCACCCGCATCTGGTTTATGCTGCTACCTGTTGTTAGGAGACAACAAGGGCACATGTAGCAAATGCTTTTTCCTGTTTCATTTTGCTAGGCCACGCTCTTCTGTGGCTCTTTAGTGCTTGCCAAACTGCTATGTGCGTGCTGCTGCTTCCATCTGACAAGGAGCACAACCTTCTGACAGCAGCTTTCAACTTGCCTAAGAAAGAGCTTGGCCATTTAGATGTGCTGCAAATCTGTGTGTGTGTAAGGTGCAGGTGCAAGCTCCTGACAATGGTGTTCTCCAGGTTCAGTTTCTATCTGCCAGACGCATTGGAAATGTTTTCCTCTGGCATTCGCACCAAGAGTCGTAGATTGCTTAACTGAGGAGCTCTGAGAATGGAACGGCAAGAGGTGTTCCGCTTTCATCATAAACAGTGCTCCAGAGCGCTTGGCAACGGGCACAACGAAACGTGTGTGCGGGATAGTGACCATTCACGCCTAGTGCTGGCAATGCAGGAGCACTGCCAAAAGGCCAAGGAAGGGGCGTAGCATCCGGCTTGTGTGCAAAGCTTTCAGACTGCCAGAGGACCGCAGCTGTGGTAAGCCCGCTTGCTCATTTGACGTTAGCTGTCGCCTGCAAGAACTTCACCCGCATCTGGTTTATGCTGCTACCTGTTGTTAGGCGACAACAAGGGCACATGTAGCAAAACTTTTTCCTGGCCCATTTTGCTAGGCCACGCTCTTCTGTGGCTCTTTAATGCTTGCCAAACTGCTATGTGCATGCTGCTGCTTCCATCTGACAAGGAGCACAACCTTCTGACAGCAGCTTTCAACTTGCCTAAGGAAGAGCTTGGCCATTTAGATGTGCTGCAAATCTGTGTGTGTGTAAGGTGCAGGTGCAAGCTCCTGACAATGGTGTTCTCCAGGTTCAGTTTCTATCTGCCAGACGCATTGGAAATTTTTTCCTCTGGCATTCGCACCAAGAGTCGTAGATTGCTTAACTGAGGAGCTCTGAGAATGGAACGGCAAGAGGTGTTCCGCTTTCGTCATAAACAGTGCTCCAGAGCGCTTGGCAACGGGCACAACGAAACGTGTGTGCGGGATAGTGACCATTCACACCTAGTGCTGGCAATGCACGAGCACTGCCAAAAGGCCAAGGGAGGCGCTTAGAATCCGGCTTGTGCGCAAAGCTTTCAGACTGCCAGAGGACCGCAGCTATGGTAAACCCGCTTGCTCATTTGACGTTAGCTGTCGCCTGCAAGAACTTCACCCGCATCTGGTTTATGCTGCTACCTGTTGTTAGGCGACAACAAGGGCACATGTAGCAAATGCTTTTTCCTGTTTCATTTTGCTAGGCCACGCTCTTCTGTGGCTCTTTAGTGCTTGCCAAACTGCTATGTGCGTGCTGCTGCTTCCATCTGACAAGGAGCACAACCTTCTGACAGCAGCTTTCAACTTGCCTAAGAAAGAGCTTGGCCATTTAGATGTGCTGAAAACCCGTGTGTGTGTAAGGTGCAGGTGCAAGCTCCTGACAAAGCTTTTCTCCAGGTTCAGTTTCTCCCTGCCAGACACATTGGAAATGTTTTCCTCTGGCATTCGAAGCAAGAGTCGCAGATTGCTTAACTGAGGAGCTCTGAGAATGGAACGGCAAGAGGTGTTCCGCTTTCGTCATAAACAGTGCTCCAGAGCGCTTGGCAACGGGCACAACGAAACGTGTGTGCGGGATAGTGACCATTCACGCCTAGTGCTGGCAATGCAGGAGCACTGCCAAAAGGCCAAGGAATCGGCGTAGCATCCGGCTTGTGTGCAAAGCTTTCAGACTGCCAGAGGACCGCAGCTGTGGTAAGCCTGCTTGCTCATTTGACGTTAGCTGTCGCCTGCAAGAACTTCACCCGCATCTGGTTTATGCTGCTACCTGTTGTTAGGCGACAACAAGGGCACATGTAGCAAATGCTTTTTCCTGTTTCATTTTGCTAGGCCACGCTCTTCTGTGGCTCTTTAGTGCTTGCCAAACTGCTATGTGCGTGCTGCTGCTTCCATCTGACAAGGAGCACAACCTTCTGACAGCAGCTTTCAACTTGCCTAAGAAAGAGCTTGGCCATTTAGATGTGCTGCAAATCTGTGTGTGTGTAAGGTACAGGTGCAAGCTCCTGACAAAGGTGTTCTCCAGGTTCAGTTTCTCCCTGCCAGACACATTGGAAATGTTTTCCTCTGGCATTCGCAGCAAGAGTCGCAGATTGCTTAACTGAGGAGCTCTGAGAATGGAACGGCAAGAGGTGTTCCGCTTTCGTCATAAACAGTGCTCCAGAGCGCTTGGCAACGGGCACAACGAAACGTGTGTGCGGGATAGTGACCATTCACACCTAGTGCTGGCAATGCACGAGCACTGCCAAAAGGCCAAGGGAGGCGCTTAGAATCCGGCTTGTGCGCAAAGCTTTCAGACTGCCAGAGGACCGCAGCTATGGTAAACCCGCTTGCTCATTTGACGTTAGCTGTCGCCTGCAAGAACTTCACCCGCATCTGGTTTATGCTGCTACCTGTTGTTAGGCGACAACAAGGGCACATGTAGCAAATGCTTTTTCCTGTTTCATTTTGCTAGGCCACGCTCTTCTGTGGCTCTTTAGTGCTTGCCAAACTGCTATGTGCGTGCTGCTGCTTCCATCTGACAAGGAGCACAACCTTCTGACAGCAGCTTTCAACTTGCCTAAGAAAGAGCTTGGCCATTTAGATGTGCTGCAAATCTGTGTGTGTGTAAGGTGCAGGTGCAAGCTCCTGACAATGGTGTTCTCCAGGTTCAGTTTCTATCTGCCAGACGCATTGGAAATGTTTTCCTCTGGCATTCGCACCAAGAGTCGTAGATTGCTTAACTGAGGAGCTCTGAGAATGGAACGGCAAGAGGTGTTCCGCTTTCGTCATAAACAGTGCTCCAGAGCGCTTGGCAACGGGCACAACGAAACGTGTGTGCGGGATAGTGACCATTCCCGCCTAGTGCTGGCAATGCACGAGCACTGCCAAAAGGCCAAGGGAGGCGCTTAGCATCCGGCTTGTGCGCAAAGCTTTCAGACTGCCAGAGGACCGCAGCTATGGTAAACCCGCTTGCTCATTTGACGTTAGCTGTCGCCTGCAAGAACTTCACCCGCATCTGGTTTATGCTGCTACCTGTTGTTAGGCGACAATAAGGGCACATGTAGCAAATGCTTTTTCCTGTTTCATTTTGCTAGGCCACGCTCTTCTGTGGCTCTTTAGTGCTTGCCAAACTGCTATGTGCGTGCTGCTGCTTCCATCTGACAAGGAGCACAACCTTCTGACAGCAGCTTTCAACTTGCCTAAGAAAGAGCTTGGCCATTTAGATGTGCTGCAAATCTGTGTGTGTGTAAGGTGCAGGTGCAAGCTCCTGACAATGGTGTTCTCCAGGTTCAGTTTCTATCTGCCAGACGCATTGGAAATGTTTTCCTCTGGCATTCGCACCAAGAGTCGTAGATTGCTTAACTGAGGAGCTCTGAGAATGGAACGGCAAGAGGTGTTCCGCTTTCGTCATAAACAGTGCTCCAGAGCGCTTGGCAACGGGCACAACGAAACGTGTGTGCGGGATAGTGACCATTCACGCCTAGTGCTGGCAATGCAGGAGCACTGCCAAAAGGCCAAGGGAGGCGCTTAGAATCCGGCTTGTGTGCAAAGCTTTCAGACTGCCAGAGGACCGCAGCTGTGGTAAGCCCGCTTGCTCATTTGACGTTAGCTGTCGCCTGCAAGAACTTCACCCGCATCTGGTTTATGCTGCTACCTGTTGTTAGGCGACAACAAGGGCACATGTAGCAAATGCTTTTTCCTGTTTCATTTTGCTAGGCCACGCTCTTCTGTGGCTCTTTAGTGCTTGCCAAACTGCTATGTGCGTGCTGCTGCTTCCATCTGACAAGGAGCACAACCTTCTGACAGCAGCTTTCAACTTGCCTAAGAAAGAGCTTGGCCATTTAGATGTGCTGCAAATCTGTGTGTGTGTAAGGTGCAGGTGCAAGCTCCTGACAATGGTGTTCTCCAGGTTCAGTTTCTATCTGCCAGACGCGTTGGAAATGTTTTCCTCTGGCATTCGCAGCAAGAGTCGCAGATTGCTTAACTGAGGAGCTCTGAGAATGGAACGGCAAGAGGTGTTCCGCTTTCGTCATAAACAGTGCTCCAGAGCGCTTGGCAACGGGCCAATCGAAACGTGTGTGCGGGATAGTGACCATTCACACCTAGTGCTGGCAATGCACGAGCACTGCCAAAAGGCCAAGGGAGGCGCTTAGCATCCGGCTTTTGCGCAAAGCTTTCAGACTGCCAGAGGACCGCAGCTATGGTAAACCCGCTTGCTCATTTGACGTTAGCTGTCGCCTGCAAGAACTTCACCCGCATCTGGTTTATGCTGCTACCTGTTGTTAGGCGACAACAAGGGCACATGTAGCAAATGCTTTTTCCTGTTTCATTTTGCTAGGCCACGCTCTTCTGTGGCTCTTTAGTGCTTGCCAAACTGCTATGTGCGTGCTGCTGCTTCCATCTGACAAGGAGCACAACCTTCTGACAGCAGCTTTCAACTTGCCTAAGAAAGAGCTTGGCCATTTAGATGTGCTGAAAACCCGTGTGTGTGTAAGGTGCAGGTGCAAGCTCCTGACAAAGCTTTTCTCCAGGTTCAGTTTCTCCCTGCCAGACACATTGGAAATGTTTTCCTCTGGCATTCGAAGCAAGAGTCGCAGATTGCTTAACTGAGGAGCTCTGAGAATGGAACGGCAAGAGGTGTTCCGCTTTCGTCATAAACAGTGCTCCAGAGCGCTTGGCAACGGGCACAACGAAACGTGTGTGCGGGATAGTGACCATTCACGCCTAGTGCTGGCAATGCAGGAGCACTGCCAAAAGGCCAAGGAAGGGGCGTAGCATCCGGCTTGTGCGCAAAGCTTTCAGACTGCCAGAGGACCGCAGCTGTGGTAAGCCCGCTTGCTCATTTGACGTTAGCTGTCGCCTGCAAGAACTTCACCCGCATCTGGTTTATGCTGCTACCTGTTGTTAGGCGACAACAAGGGCACATGTAGCAAATGCTTTTTCCTGTTTCATTTTGCTAGGCCACGCTCTTCTGTGGCTCTTTAGTGCTTGCCAAACTGCTATGTGCGTGCTGCTGCTTCCATCTGACAAGGAGCACAACCTTCTGACAGCAGCTTTCAACTTGCCTAAGGAAGAGCTTGGCCATTTAGATGTGCTGCAAATCTGTGTGTGTGTAAGGTGCAGGTGCAAGCTCCTGACAATGGTGTTCTCCAGGTTCAGTTTCTATCTGCCAGACGCATTGGAAATTTTTTCCTCTGGCATTCGCACCAAGAGTCGTAGATTGCTTAACTGAGGAGCTCTGAGAATGGAACGGCAAGAGGTGTTCCGCTTTCGTCATAAACAGTGCTCCAGAGCGCTTGGCAACGGGCACAACGAAACGTGTGTGCGGGATAGTGACCATTCCCGCCTAGTGCTGGCAATGCACGAGCACTGCCAAAAGGCCAAGGGAGGCGCTTAGCATCCGGCTTTTGCGCAAAGCTTTCAGACTGCCAGAGGACCGCAGCTATGGTAAACCCGCTTGCTCATTTGACGTTAGCTGTCGCCTGCAAGAACTTCACCCGCATCTGGTTTATGCTGCTACCTGTTGTTAGGAGACAACAAGGGCACATGTAGCAAATGCTTTTTCCTGTTTCATTTTGCTAGGCCACGCTCTTCTGTGGCTCTTTAGTGCTTGCCAAACTGCTATGTGCGTGCTGCTGCTTCCATCTGACAAGGAGCACAACCTTCTGACAGCAGCTTTCAACTTGCCTAAGAAAGAGCTTGGCCATTTAGATGTGCTGCAAATCTGTGTGTGTGTAAGGTGCAGGTGCAAGCTCCTGACAAAGCTTTTCTCCAGGTTCAGTTTCTCCCTGCCAGACACATTGGAAATGTTTTCCTCTGGCATTCGAAGCAAGAGTCGCAGATTGCTTAACTGAGGAGCTCTGAGAATGGAACGGCAAGAGGTGTTCCGCTTTCGTCATAAACAGTGCTCCAGAGCGCTTGGCAACGGGCACAACGAAACGTGTGTGCGGGATAGTGACCATTCCCGCCTAGTGCTGGCAATGCACGAGCACTGCCAAAAGGCCAAGGGATCGGCGTAGCATCCGGCTTGTGTGCAAAGCTTTCAGACTGCCAGAGGACCGCAGCTATGGTAAGCCCGCTTGCTCATTTGACGTTAGCTGTCGCCTGCAAGAACTTCACCCGCATCTGGTTTATGCTGCTACCTGTTGTTAGGAGACAACAAGGGCACATGTAGCAAATGCTTTTTCCTGTTTCATTTTGCTAGGCCACGCTCTTCTGTGGCTCTTTAGTGCTTGCCAAACTGCTATGTGCGTGCTGCTGCTTCCATCTGACAAGGAGCACAACCTTCTGACAGCAGCTTTCAACTTGCCTAAGAAAGAGCTTGGCCATTTAGATGTGCTGCAAACCCGTGTGTGTGTAAGGTGCAGGTGCAAGCTCCTGACAATGGTGTTCTCCAGGTTCAGTTTCTATCTGCCAGACGCATTGGAAATGTTTTCCTCTGGCATTCGCACCAAGAGTCGCAGATTGCTTAACTGAGGAGCTCTGAGAATGGAACGGCAAGAGGTGTTCCGCTTTCGTCATAAACAGTGCTCCAGAGCGCTTGGCAACGGGCACAACGAAACGTGTGTGCGGGATAGTGACCATTCCCGCCTAGTGCTGGCAATGCAGGAGCACTGCCAAAAGGCCAAGGGAGGCGCTTAGAATCCGGCTTGTGTGCAAAGCTTTCAGACTGCCAGAGGACCGCAGCTGTGGTAAGCCCGCTTGCTCATTTGACGTTAGCTGTCGCCTGCAAGAACTTCACCCGCATCTGGTTTATGCTGCTACCTGTTGTTAGGCGACAACAAGGGCACATGTAGCAAATGCTTTTTCCTGTTTCATTTTGCTAGGCCACGCTCTTCTGTGGCTCTTTAGTGCTTGCCAAACTGCTATGTGCGTGCTGCTGCTTCCATCTGACAAGGAGCACAACCTTCTGACAGCAGCTTTCAACTTGCCTAAGGAAGAGCTTGGCCATTTAGATGTGCTGCAAATCTGTGTGTGTGTAAGGTGCAGGTGCAAGCTCCTGACAATGGTGTTCTCCAGGTTCAGTTTCTATCTGCCAGACGCATTGGAAATTTTTTCCTCTGGCATTCGCACCAAGAGTCGTAGATTGCTTAACTGAGGAGCTCTGAGAATGGAACGGCAAGAGGTGTTCCGCTTTCGTCATAAACAGTGCTCCAGAGCGCTTGGCAACGGGCACAACGAAACGTGTGTGCGGGATAGTGACCATTCCCGCCTAGTGCTGGCAATGCACGAGCACTGCCAAAAGGCCAAGGGAGGCGCTTAGCATCCGGCTTTTGCGCAAAGCTTTCAGACTGCCAGAGGACCGCAGCTATGGTAAACCCGCTTGCTCATTTGACGTTAGCTGTCGCCTGCAAGAACTTCACCCGCATCTGGTTTATGCTGCTACCTGTTGTTAGGAGACAACAAGGGCACATGTAGCAAATGCTTTTTCCTGTTTCATTTTGCTAGGCCACGCTCTTCTGTGGCTCTTTAGTGCTTGCCAAACTGCTATGTGCGTGCTGCTGCTTCCATCTGACAAGGAGCACAACCTTCTGACAGCAGCTTTCAACTTGCCTAAGAAAGAGCTTGGCCATTTAGATGTGCTGCAAATCTGTGTGTGTGTAAGGTGCAGGTGCAAGCTCCTGACAAAGCTTTTCTCCAGGTTCAGTTTCTCCCTGCCAGACACATTGGAAATGTTTTCCTCTGGCATTCGAAGCAAGAGTCGCAGATTGCTTAACTGAGGAGCTCTGAGAATGGAACGGCAAGAGGTGTTCCGCTTTCGTCATAAACAGTGCTCCAGAGCGCTTGGCAACGGGCACAACGAAACGTGTGTGCGGGATAGTGACCATTCACGCCTAGTGCTGGCAATGCAGGAGCACTGCCAAAAGGCCAAGGAATCGGCGTAGCATCCGGCTTGTGTGCAAAGCTTTCAGACTGCCAGAGGACCGCAGCTATGGTAAGCCCGCTTGCTCATTTGACGTTAGCTGTCGCCTGCAAGAACTTCACCCGCATCTGGTTTATGCTGCTACCTGTTGTTAGGAGACAACAAGGGCACATGTAGCAAATGCTTTTTCCTGTTTCATTTTGCTAGGCCACGCTCTTCTGTGGCTCTTTAGTGCTTGCCAAACTGCTATGTGCGTGCTGCTGCTTCCATCTGACAAGGAGCACAACCTTCTGACAGCAGCTTTCAACTTGCCTAAGAAAGAGCTTGGCCATTTAGATGTG
The DNA here is from genome assembly GCF_030490865.1 of Poecile atricapillus. Classification (NCBI taxonomy): domain Eukaryota; kingdom Metazoa; phylum Chordata; class Aves; order Passeriformes; family Paridae; genus Poecile; species Poecile atricapillus. Next base: position 876,096 of record NC_081256.1, on the reverse strand, counting down.
CTGCAAACCCGTGTGTGTGTAAGGTGCAGGTGCAAGCTCCTGACAAAGCTTTTCTCCAGGTTCAGTTTCTCCCTGCCAGACACATTGGAAATGTTTTCCTCTGGCATTCGAAGCAAGAGTCGCAGATTGCTTAACTGAGGAGCTCTGAGAATGGAACGGCAAGAGGTGTTCCGCTTTCGTCATAAACAGTGCTCCAGAGCGCTTGGCAACGGGCACAACGAAACGTGTGTGCGGGATAGTGACCATTCACGCCTAGTGCTGGCAATGCAGGAGCACTGCCAAAAGGCCAAGGAAGGGGCGTAGCATCCGGCTTGTGTGCAAAGCTTTCAGACTGCCAGAGGACCGCAGCTGTGGTAAGCCCGCTTGCTCATTTGACGTTAGCTGTCGCCTGCAAGAACTTCACCCGCATCTGGTTTATGCTGCTACCTGTTGTTAGGCGACAACAAGGGCACATGTAGCAAATGCTTTTTCCTGTTTCATTTTGCTAGGCCACGCTCTTCTGTGGCTCTTTAGTGCTTGCCAAACTGCTATGTGCGTGCTGCTGCTTCCATCTGACAAGGAGCACAACCTTCTGACAGCAGCTTTCAACTTGCCTAAGAAAGAGCTTGGCCATTTAGATGTGCTGCAAATCTGTGTGTGTGTAAGGTACAGGTGCAAGCTCCTGACAAAGGTGTTCTCCAGGTTCAGTTTCTATCTGCCAGACGCATTGGAAATGTTTTCCTCTGGCATTCACACCAAGAGTCGTAGATTGCTTAACTGAGGAGCTCTGAGAATGGAACGGCAAGAGGTGTTCCGCTTTCGTCATAAACAGTGCTCCAGAGCGCTTGGCAACGGGCACAACGAAACGTGTGTGCGGGATAGTGACCATTCACACCTAGTGCTGGCAATGCACGAGCCCTGCCAAAAGGCCAAGGGAGGCGCTTAGAATCCGGCTTGTGCGCAAAGCTTTCAGACTGCCAGAGGACCGCAGCTATGGTAAACCCGCTTGCTCATTTGACGTTAGCTGTCGCCTGCAAGAACTTCACCCGCATCTGGTTTATGCTGCTACCTGTTGTTAGGAGACAACAAGGGCACATGTAGCAAATGCTTTTTCCTGTTTCATTTTGCTAGGCCACGCTCTTCTGTGGCTCTTTAGTGCTTGCCAAACTGCTATGTGCGTGCTGCTGCTTCCATCTGACAAGGAGCACAACCTTCTGACAGCAGCTTTCAACTTGCCTAAGGAAGAGCTTGGCCATTTAGATGTGCTGCAAATCTGTGTGTGTGTAAGGTGCAGGTGCAAGCTCCTGACAATGGTGTTCTCCAGGTTCAGTTTCTATCTGCCAGACGCATTGGAAATGTTTTCCTCTGGCATTCGCACCAAGAGTCGTAGATTGCTTAACTGAGGAGCTCTGAGAATGGAACGGCAAGAGGTGTTCCGCTTTCGTCATAAACAGTGCTCCAGAGCGCTTGGCAACGGGCCAATCGAAACGTGTGTGCGGGATAGTGACCATTCACACCTAGTGCTGGCAATGCACGAGCACTGCCAAAAGGCCAAGGGAGGCGCTTAGAATCCGGCTTGTGCGCAAAGCTTTCAGACTGCCAGAGGACCGCAGCTATGGTAAACCCGCTTGCTCATTTGACGTTAGCTGTCGCCTGCAAGAACTTCACCCGCATCTGGTTTATGCTGCTACCTGTTGTTAGGCGACAACAAGGGCACATGTAGCAAATGCTTTTTCCTGTTTCATTTTGCTAGGCCACGCTCTTCTGTGGCTCTTTAGTGCTTGCCAAACTGCTATGTGCGTGCTGCTGCTTCCATCTGACAAGGAGCACAACCTTCTGACAGCAGCTTTCAACTTGCCTAAGGAAGAGCTTGGCCATTTAGATGTGCTGCAAATCTGTGTGTGTGTAAGGTGCAGGTGCAAGCTCCTGACAATGGTGTTCTCCAGGTTCAGTTTCTATCTGCCAGACGCATTGGAAATGTTTTCCTCTGGCATTCGCACCAAGAGTCGTAGATTGCTTAACTGAGGAGCTCTGAGAATGGAACGGCAAGAGGTGTTCCGCTTTCGTCATACACAGTGCTCCAGAGCGCTTGGCAACGGGCACAACGAAACGTGTGTGCGGGATAGTGACCATTCACACCTAGTGCTGGCAATGCAGGAGCACTGCCAAAAGGCCAAGGGAGGGGCTTAGAATCCGGCTTGTGCGCAAAGCTTTCAGACTGCCAGAGGACCGCAGCTATGGTAAACCCGCTTGCTCATTTGACGTTAGCTGTCGCCTGCAAGAACTTCACCCGCATCTGGTTTATGCTGCTACCTGTTGTTAGGAGACAACAAGGGCACATGTAGCAAATGCTTTTTCCTGTTTCATTTTGCTAGGCCACGCTCTTCTGTGGCTCTTTAGTGCTTGCCAAACTGCTATGTGCGTGCTGCTGCTTCCATCTGACAAGGAGCACAACCTTCTGACAGCAGCTTTCAACTTGCCTAAGGAAGAGCTTGGCCATTTAGATGTGCTGCAAATCTGTGTGTGTGTAAGGTGCAGGTGCAAGCTCCTGACAATGGTGTTCTCCAGGTTCAGTTTCTATCTGCCAGACGCATTGGAAATGTTTTCCTCTGGCATTCGCACCAAGAGTCGTAGATTGCTTAACTGAGGAGCTCTGAGAATGGAACGGCAAGAGGTGTTCCGCTTTCGTCATAAACAGTGCTCCAGAGCGCTTGGCAACGGGCACAACGAAACGTGTGTGCGGGATAGTGACCATTCCCGCCTAGTGCTGGCAATGCAGGAGCACTGCCAAAAGGCCAAGGGAGGCGCTTAGAATCCGGCTTGTGTGCAAAGCTTTCAGACTGCCAGAGGACCGCAGCTGTGGTAAGCCCGCTTGCTCATTTGACGTTAGCTGTCGCCTGCAAGAACTTCACCCGCATCTGGTTTATGCTGCTACCTGTTGTTAGGCGACAACAAGGGCACATGTAGCAAATGCTTTTTCCTGTTTCATTTTGCTAGGCCACGCTCTTCTGTGGCTCTTTAGTGCTTGCCAAACTGCTATGTGCGTGCTGCTGCTTCCATCTGACAAGGAGCACAACCTTCTGACAGCAGCTTTCAACTTGCCTAAGAAAGAGCTTGGCCATTTAGATGTCCTGCAAATCTGTGTGTGTGTAAGGTGCAGGTGCAAGCTCCTGACAATGGTGTTCTCCAGGTTCAGTTTCTATCTGCCAGACGCGTTGGAAATGTTTTCCTCTGGCATTCGCAGCAAGAGTCGCAGATTGCTTAACTGAGGAGCTCTGAGAATGGAACGGCAAGAGGTGTTCCGCTTTCGTCATAAACAGTGCTCCAGAGCGCTTGGCAACGGGCCAATCGAAACGTGTGTGCGGGATAGTGACCATTCACACCTAGTGCTGGCAATGCACGAGCACTGCCAAAAGGCCAAGGGAGGCGCTTAGAATCCGGCTTGTGCGCAAAGCTTTCAGACTGCCAGAGGACCGCAGCTATGGTAAACCCGCTTGCTCATTTGACGTTAGCTGTCGCCTGCAAGAACTTCACCCGCATCTGGTTTATGCTGCTACCTGTTGTTAGGCGACAACAAGGGCACATGTAGCAAATGCTTTTTCCTGTTTCATTTTGCTAGGCCACGCTCTTCTGTGGCTCTTTAGTGCTTGCCAAACTGCTATGTGCGTGCTGCTGCTTCCATCTGACAAGGAGCACAACCTTCTGACAGCAGCTTTCAACTTGCCTAAGGAAGAGCTTGGCCATTTAGATGTGCTGCAAATCTGTGTGTGTGTAAGGTGCAGGTGCAAGCTCCTGACAATGGTGTTCTCCAGGTTCAGTTTCTATCTGCCAGACGCATTGGAAATGTTTTCCTCTGGCATTCGCACCAAGAGTCGTAGATTGCTTAACTGAGGAGCTCTGAGAATGGAACGGCAAGAGGTGTTCCGCTTTCGTCATACACAGTGCTCCAGAGCGCTTGGCAACGGGCACAACGAAACGTGTGTGCGGGATAGTGACCATTCACACCTAGTGCTGGCAATGCAGGAGCACTGCCAAAAGGCCAAGGGAGGGGCTTAGAATCCGGCTTGTGCGCAAAGCTTTCAGACTGCCAGAGGACCGCAGCTATGGTAAACCCGCTTGCTCATTTGACGTTAGCTGTCGCCTGCAAGAACTTCACCCGCATCTGGTTTATGCTGCTACCTGTTGTTAGGAGACAACAAGGGCACATGTAGCAAATGCTTTTTCCTGTTTCATTTTGCTAGGCCACGCTCTTCTGTGGCTCTTTAGTGCTTGCCAAACTGCTATGTGCGTGCTGCTGCTTCCATCTGACAAGGAGCACAACCTTCTGACAGCAGCTTTCAACTTGCCTAAGGAAGAGCTTGGCCATTTAGATGTGCTGCAAATCTGTGTGTGTGTAAGGTGCAGGTGCAAGCTCCTGACAATGGTGTTCTCCAGGTTCAGTTTCTATCTGCCAGACGCATTGGAAATGTTTTCCTCTGGCATTCGCACCAAGAGTCGTAGATTGCTTAACTGAGGAGCTCTGAGAATGGAACGGCAAGAGGTGTTCCGCTTTCGTCATAAACAGTGCTCCAGAGCGCTTGGCAACGGGCACAACGAAACGTGTGTGCGGGATAGTGACCATTCCCGCCTAGTGCTGGCAATGCACGAGCACTGCCAAAAGGCCAAGGGAGGCGCTTAGCATCCGGCTTTTGCGCAAAGCTTTCAGACTGCCAGAGGACCGCAGCTATGGTAAACCCGCTTGCTCATTTGACGTTAGCTGTCGCCTGCAAGAACTTCACCCGCATCTGGTTTATGCTGCTACCTGTTGTTAGGAGACAACAAGGGCACATGTAGCAAATGCTTTTTCCTGTTTCATTTTGCTAGGCCACGCTCTTCTGTGGCTCTTTAGTGCTTGCCAAACTGCTATGTGCGTGCTGCTGCTTCCATCTGACAAGGAGCACAACCTTCTGACAGCAGCTTTCAACTTGCCTAAGAAAGAGCTTGGCCATTTAGATGTGCTGCAAATCTGTGTGTGTGTAAGGTGCAGGTGCAAGCTCCTGACAATGGTGTTCTCCAGGTTCAGTTTCTATCTGCCAGACGCATTGGAAATGTTTTCCTCTGGCATTCGCACCAAGAGTCGTAGATTGCTTAACTGAGGAGCTCTGAGAATGGAACGGCAAGAGGTGTTCCGCTTTCGTCATAAACAGTGCTCCAGAGCGCTTGGCAACGGGCACAACGAAACGTGTGTGCGGGATAGTGACCATTCACACCTAGTGCTGGCAATGCACGAGCACTGCCAAAAGGCCAAGGGAGGCGCTTAGAATCCGGCTTGTGCGCAAAGCTTTCAGACTGCCAGAGGACCGCAGCTATGGTAAACCCGCTTGCTCATTTGACGTTAGCTGTCGCCTGCAAGAACTTCACCCGCATCTGGTTTATGCTGCTACCTGTTGTTAGGCGACAACAAGGGCACATGTAGCAAATGCTTTTTCCTGTTTCATTTTGCTAGGCCACGCTCTTCTGTGGCTCTTTAGTGCTTGCCAAACTGCTATGTGCGTGCTGCTGCTTCCATCTGACAAGGAGCACAACCTTCTGACAGCAGCTTTCAACTTGCCTAAGAAAGAGCTTGGCCATTTAGATGTGCTGAAAACCCGTGTGTGTGTAAGGTGCAGGTGCAAGCTCCTGACAAAGCTTTTCTCCAGGTTCAGTTTCTCCCTGCCAGACACATTGGAAATGTTTTCCTCTGGCATTCGAAGCAAGAGTCGCAGATTGCTTAACTGAGGAGCTCTGAGAATGGAACGGCAAGAGGTGTTCCGCTTTCGTCATAAACAGTGCTCCAGAGCGCTTGGCAACGGGCACAACGAAACGTGTGTGCGGGATAGTGACCATTCACGCCTAGTGCTGGCAATGCACGAGCACTGCCAAAAGGCCAAGGAAGGGGCGTAGCATCCGGCTTGTGTGCAAAGCTTTCAGACTGCCAGAGGACCGCAGCTGTGGTAAGCCCGCTTGCTCATTTGACGTTAGCTGTCGCCTGCAAGAACTTCACCCGCATCTGGTTTATGCTGCTACCTGTTGTTAGGCGACAACAAGGGCACATGTAGCAAATGCTTTTTCCTGTTTCATTTTGCTAGGCCACGCTCTTCTGTGGCTCTTTAGTGCTTGCCAAACTGCTATGTGCGTGCTGCTGCTTCCATCTGACAAGGAGCACAACCTTCTGACAGCAGCTTTCAACTTGCCTAAGGAAGAGCTTGGCCATTTAGATGTGCTGCAAATCTGTGTGTGTGTAAGGTGCAGGTGCAAGCTCCTGACAATGGTGTTCTCCAGGTTCAGTTTCTATCTGCCAGACGCATTGGAAATTTTTTCCTCTGGCATTCGCACCAAGAGTCGTAGATTGCTTAACTGAGGAGCTCTGAGAATGGAACGGCAAGAGGTGTTCCGCTTTCGTCATAAACAGTGCTCCAGAGCGCTTGGCAACGGGCACAACGAAACGTGTGTGCGGGATAGTGACCATTCCCGCCTAGTGCTGGCAATGCACGAGCACTGCCAAAAGGCCAAGGGAGGCGCTTAGCATCCGGCTTTTGCGCAAAGCTTTCAGACTGCCAGAGGACCGCAGCTATGGTAAACCCGCTTGCTCATTTGACGTTAGCTGTCGCCTGCAAGAACTTCACCCGCATCTGGTTTATGCTGCTACCTGTTGTTAGGAGACAACAAGGGCACATGTAGCAAATGCTTTTTCCTGTTTCATTTTGCTAGGCCACGCTCTTCTGTGGCTCTTTAGTGCTTGCCAAACTGCTATGTGCGTGCTGCTGCTTCCATCTGACAAGGAGCACAACCTTCTGACAGCAGCTTTCAACTTGCCTAAGAAAGAGCTTGGCCATTTAGATGTGCTGCAAATCTGTGTGTGTGTAAGGTGCAGGTGCAAGCTCCTGACAAAGCTTTTCTCCAGGTTCAGTTTCTCCCTGCCAGACACATTGGAAATGTTTTCCTCTGGCATTCGAAGCAAGAGTCGCAGATTGCTTAACTGAGGAGCTCTGAGAATGGAACGGCAAGAGGTGTTCCGCTTTCGTCATAAACAGTGCTCCAGAGCGCTTGGCAACGGGCACAACGAAACGTGTGTGCGGGATAGTGACCATTCACGCCTAGTGCTGGCAATGCAGGAGCACTGCCAAAAGGCCAAGGAATCGGCGTAGCATCCGGCTTGTGTGCAAAGCTTTCAGACTGCCAGAGGACCGCAGCTATGGTAAGCCCGCTTGCTCATTTGACGTTAGCTGTCGCCTGCAAGAACTTCACCCGCATCTGGTTTATGCTGCTACCTGTTGTTAGGAGACAACAAGGGCACATGTAGCAAATGCTTTTTCCTGTTTCATTTTGCTAGGCCACGCTCTTCTGTGGCTCTTTAGTGCTTGCCAAACTGCTATGTGCGTGCTGCTGCTTCCATCTGACAAGGAGCACAACCTTCTGACAGCAGCTTTCAACTTGCCTAAGAAAGAGCTTGGCCATTTAGATGTGCTGCAAACCCGTGTGTGTGTAAGGTGCAGGTGCAAGCTCCTGACAAAGCTTTTCTCCAGGTTCAGTTTCTCCCTGCCAGACACATTGGAAATGTTTTCCTCTGGCATTCGAAGCAAGAGTCGCAGATTGCTTAACTGAGGAGCTCTGAGAATGGAACGGCAAGAGGTGTTCCGCTTTCGTCATAAACAGTGCTCCAGAGCGCTTGGCAACGGGCACAACGAAACGTGTGTGCGGGATAGTGACCATTCACGCCTAGTGCTGGCAATGCAGGAGCACTGCCAAAAGGCCAAGGAAGGGGCGTAGCATCCGGCTTGTGTGCAAAGCTTTCAGACTGCCAGAGGACCGCAGCTGTGGTAAGCCCGCTTGCTCATTTGACGTTAGCTGTCGCCTGCAAGAACTTCACCCGCATCTGGTTTATGCTGCTACCTGTTGTTAGGCGACAACAAGGGCACATGTAGCAAATGCTTTTTCCTGTTTCATTTTGCTAGGCCACGCTCTTCTGTGGCTCTTTAGTGCTTGCCAAACTGCTATGTGCGTGCTGCTGCTTCCATCTGACAAGGAGCACAACCTTCTGACAGCAGCTTTCAACTTGCCTAAGAAAGAGCTTGGCCATTTAGATGTGCTGCAAATCTGTGTGTGTGTAAGGTACAGGTGCAAGCTCCTGACAAAGGTGTTCTCCAGGTTCAGTTTCTCCCTGCCAGACGCATTGGAAATGTTTTCCTCTGGCATTCGCAGCAAGAGTCGCAGATTGCTTAACTGAGGAGCTCTGAGAATGGAACGGCAAGAGGTGTTCCGCTTTCGTCATAAACAGTGCTCCAGAGCGCTTGGCAACGGGCACAACGAAACGTGTCTGCGGGATAGTGACCATTCACGCCTAGTGCTGGCAATGCACGAGCACTGCCAAAAGGCCAAGGGAGGCGCTTAGCATCCGGCTTGTGCGCAAAGCTTTCAGACTGCCAGAGGACCGCAGCTATGGTAAACCCGCTTGCTCATTTGACGTTAGCTGTCGCCTGCAAGAACTTCACCCGCATCTGGTTTATGCTGCTACCTGTTGTTAGGAGACAACAAGGGCACATGTAGCAAATGCTTTTTCCTGTTTCATTTTGCTAGGCCACGCTCTTCTGTGGCTCTTTAGTGCTTGCCAAACTGCTATGTGCGTGCTGCTGCTTCCATCTGACAAGGAGCACAACCTTCTGACAGCAGCTTTCAACTTGCCTAAGAAAGAGCTTGGCCATTTAGATGTGCTGCAAATCTGTGTGTGTGTAAGGTGCAGGTGCAAGCTCCTGACAATGGTGTTCTCCAGGTTCAGTTTCTATCTGCCAGACGCATTGGAAATGTTTTCCTCTGGCATTCGCACCAAGAGTCGTAGATTGCTTAACTGAGGAGCTCTGAGAATGGAACGGCAAGAGGTGTTCCGCTTTCGTCATAAACAGTGCTCCAGAGCGCTTGGCAACGGGCACAACGAAACGTGTGTGCGGGATAGTGACCATTCACACCTAGTGCTGGCAATGCACGAGCCCTGCCAAAAGGCCAAGGGAGGCGCTTAGCATCCGGCTTGTGCGCAAAGCTTTCAGACTGCCAGAGGACCGCAGCTATGGTAAACCCGCTTGCTCATTTGACGTTAGCTGTCGCCTGCAAGAACTTCACCCGCATCTGGTTTATGCTGCTACCTGTTGTTAGGAGACAACAAGGGCACATGTAGCAAATGCTTTTTCCTGTTTCATTTTGCTAGGCCACGCTCTTCTGTGGCTCTTTAGTGCTTGCCAAACTGCTATGTGCGTGCTGCTGCTTCCATCTGACAAGGAGCACAACCTTCTGACAGCAGCTTTCAACTTGCCTAAGGAAGAGCTTGGCCATTTAGATGTGCTGCAAATCTGTGTGTGTGTAAGGTGCAGGTGCAAGCTCCTGACAATGGTGTTCTCCAGGTTCAGTTTCTATCTGCCAGACGCATTGGAAATGTTTTCCTCTGGCATTCGCACCAAGAGTCGTAGATTGCTTAACTGAGGAGCTCTGAGAATGGAACGGCAAGAGGTGTTCCGCTTTCGTCATAAACAGTGCTCCAGAGCGCTTGGCAACGGGCACAACGAAACGTGTGTGCGGGATAGTGACCATTCACACCTAGTGCTGGCAATGCACGAGCCCTGCCAAAAGGCCAAGGGAGGCGCTTAGAATCCGGCTTGTGCGCAAAGCTTTCAGACTGCCAGAGGACCGCAGCTATGGTAAACCCGCTTGCTCATTTGACGTTAGCTGTCGCCTGCAAGAACTTCACCCGCATCTGGTTTATGCTGCTACCTGTTGTTAGGAGACAACAAGGGCACATGTAGCAAATGCTTTTTCCTGTTTCATTTTGCTAGGCCACGCTCTTCTGTGGCTCTTTAGTGCTTGCCAAACTGCTATGTGCGTGCTGCTGCTTCCATCTGACAAGGAGCACAACCTTCTGACAGCAGCTTTCAACTTGCCTAAGGAAGAGCTTGGCCATTTAGATGTGCTGCAAATCTGTGTGTGTGTAAGGTGCAGGTGCAAGCTCCTGACAATGGTGTTCTCCAGGTTCAGTTTCTATCTGCCAGACGCATTGGAAATGTTTTCCTCTGGCATTCGCACCAAGAGTCGTAGATTGCTTAACTGAGGAGCTCTGAGAATGGAACGGCAAGAGGTGTTCCGCTTTCGTCATAAACAGTGCTCCAGAGCGCTTGGCAACGGGCACAACGAAACGTGTGTGCGGGATAGTGACCATTCACGCCTAGTGCTGGCAATGCAGGAGCACTGCCAAAAGGCCAAGGGAGGCGCTTAGAATCCGGCTTGTGTGCAAAGCTTTCAGACTGCCAGAGGACCGCAGCTGTGGTAAGCCCGCTTGCTCATTTGACGTTAGCTGTCGCCTGCAAGAACTTCACCCGCATCTGGTTTATGCTGCTACCTGTTGTTAGGAGACAACAAGGGCACATGTAGCAAATGCTTTTTCCTGTTTCATTTTGCTAGGCCACGCTCTTCTGTGGCTCTTTAGTGCTTGCCAAACTGCTATGTGCGTGCTGCTGCTTCCATCTGACAAGGAGCACAACCTTCTGACAGCAGCTTTCAACTTGCCTAAGAAAGAGCTTGGCCATTTAGATGTGCTGCAAATCTGTGTGTGTGTAAGGTGCAGGTGCAAGCTCCTGACAATGGTGTTCTCCAGGTTCAGTTTCTATCTGCCAGACGCGTTGGAAATGTTTTCCTCTGGCATTCGCAGCAAGAGTCGCAGATTGCTTAACTGAGGAGCTCTGAGAATGGAACGGCAAGAGGTGTTCCGCTTTCGTCATAAACAGTGCTCCAGAGCGCTTGGCAACGGGCCAATCGAAACGTGTGTGCGGGATAGTGACCATTCACGCCTAGTGCTGGCAATGCAGGAGCACTGCCAAAAGGCCAAGGAAGGGGCGTAGCATCCGGCTTGTGTGCAAAGCTTTCAGACTGCCAGAGGACTGCAGCTGTGGTAAGCCCGCTTGCTCATTTGACGTTAGCTGTCGCCTGCAAGAACTTCACCCGCATCTGGTTTATGCTGCTACCTGTTGTTAGGCGACAACAAGGGCACATGTAGCAAATGCTTTTTCCTGGCCCATTTTGCTAGGCCACGCTCTTCTGTGGCTCTTTAGTGCTTGCCAAACTGCTATGTGCGTGCTGCTGCTTCCATCTGACAAGGAGCACAGCCTTCTGACAGCAGCTTTCAACTTGCCTAAGAAAGAGCTTGGCCATTTAGATGTGCTGCAAATCTGTGTGTGTGTAAGGTACAGGTGCAAGCTCCTGACAAAGGTGTTCTCCAGGTTCAGTTTCTCCCTGCCAGACACATTGGAAATGTTTTCCTCTGGCATTCGCAGCAAGAGTCGCAGATTGCTTAACTGAGGAGCTCTGAGAATGGAACGGCAAGAGGTGTTCCGCTTTCGTCATAAACAGTGCTCCAGAGCGCTTGGCAACGGGCACAACGAAAACGTGTGTGCGGGATAGTGACCATTCACGCCTAGTGCTGGCAATGCACGAGCACTGCCAAAAGGCCAAGGGAGGCGCTTAGCATCCGGCTTGTGCGCAAAGCTTTCAGACTGCCAGAGGACCGCAGCTATGGTAAACCCGCTTGCTCATTTGACGTTAGCTGTCGCCTGCAAGAACTTCACCCGCATCTGGTTTATGCTGCTACCTGTTGTTAGGAGACAACAAGGGCACATGTAGCAAATGCTTTTTCCTGTTTCATTTTGCTAGGCCACGCTCTTCTGTGGCTCTTTAGTGCTTGCCAAACTGCTATGTGCGTGCTGCTGCTTCCATCTGACAAGGAGCACAACCTTCTGACAGCAGCTTTCAACTTGCCTAAGAAAGAGCTTGGCCATTTAGATGTGCTGCAAATCTGTGTGTGTGTAAGGTGCAGGTGCAAGCTCCTGACAATGGTGTTCTCCAGGTTCAGTTTCTATCTGCCAGACGCATTGGAAATGTTTTCCTCTGGCATTCGAAGCAAGAGTCGCAGATTGCTTAACTGAGGAGCTCTGAGAATGGAACGGCAAGAGGTGTTCCGCTTTCGTCATAAACAGTGCTCCAGAGCGCTTGGCAACGGGCACAACGAAACGTGTGTGCGGGATAGTGACCATTCACGCCTAGTGCTGGCAATGCAGGAGCACTGCCAAAAGGCCAAGGAAGGGGCGTAGCATCCGGCTTGTGTGCAAAGCTTTCAGACTGCCAGAGGACCGCAGCTGTGGTAAGCCCGCTTGCTCATTTGACGTTAGCTGTCGCCTGCAAGAACTTCACCCGCATCTGGTTTATGCTGCTACCTGTTGTTAGGCGACAACAAGGGCACATGTAGCAAATGCTTTTTCCTGGCCCATTTTGCTAGGCCACGCTCTTCTGTGGCTCTTTAATGCTTGCCAAACTGCTATGTGCATGCTGCTGCTTCCATCTGACAAGGAGCACAACCTTCTGACAGCAGCTTTCAACTTGCCTAAGGAAGAGCTTGGCCATTTAGATGTGCTGCAAATCTGTGTGTGTGTAAGGTGCAGGTGCAAGCTCCTGACAATGGTGTTCTCCAGGTTCAGTTTCTATCTGCCAGACGCATTGGAAATGTTTTCCTCTGGCATTCGCACCAAGAGTCGTAGATTGCTTAACTGAGGAGCTCTGAGAATGGAACGGCAAGAGGTGTTCCGCTTTCGTCATAAACAGTGCTCCAGAGCGCTTGGCAACGGGCACAACGAAACGTGTGTGCGGGATAGTGACCATTCACGCCTAGTGCTGGCAATGCACGAGCACTGCCAAAAGGCCAAGGGAGGCGCTTAGCATCCGGCTTGTGCGCAAAGCTTTCAGACTGCCAGAGGACCGCAGCTATGGTAAACCCGCTTGCTCATTTGACGTTAGCTGTCGCCTGCAAGAACTTCACCCGCATCTGGTTTATGCTGCTACCTGTTGTTAGGAGACAACAAGGGCACATGTAGCAAATGCTTTTTCCTGTTTCATTTTGCTAGGCCACGCTCTTCTGTGGCTCTTTAGTGCTTGCCAAACTGCTATGTGCGTGCTGCTGCTTCCATCTGACAAGGAGCACAACCTTCTGACAGCAGCTTTCAACTTGCCTAAGAAAGAGCTTGGCCATTTAGATGTGCTGCAAATCTGTGTGTGTGTAAGGTGCAGGTGCAAGCTCCTGACAATGGTGTTCTCCAGGTTCAGTTTCTATCTGCCAGACGCATTGGAAATGCTTTCCTCTGGCATTCGCACCAAGAGTCGTAGATTGCTTAACTGAGAAGCTCTGAGAGTGGAACGGCAAGAGGTGTTCCGCTTTCGTCATAAACAGTGCTCCAGAGCGCTTGGCAACGGGCACAACGAAACGTGTGTGCGGGATAGTGACCATTCACGCCTAGTGCTGGCAATGCACGAGCACTGCCAAAAGGCCAAGGAAGGGGCGTAGCATCCGGCTTGTGTGCAAAGCTTTCAGACTGCCAGAGGACCGCAGCTGTGGTAAGCCCGCTTGCTCATTTGACGTTAGCTGTCGCCTGCAAGAACTTCACCCGCATCTGGTTTATGCTGCTACCTGTTGTTAGGCGACAACAAGGGCACATGTAGCAAAACTTTTTCCTGGCCCATTTTGCTAGGCCACGCTCTTCTGTGGCTCTTTAATGCTTGCCAAACTGCTATGTGCATGCTGCTGCTTCCATCTGACAAGGAGCACAACCTTCTGACAGCAGCTTTCAACTTGCCTAAGGAAGAGCTTGGCCATTTAGATGTGCTGCAAATCTGTGTGTGTGTAAGGTGCAGGTGCAAGCTCCTGACAATGGTGTTCTCCAGGTTCAGTTTCTATCTGCCAGACGCATTGGAAATGTTTTCCTCTGGCATTCGCACCAAGAGTCGTAGATTGCTTAACTGAGGAGCTCTGAGAATGGAACGGCAAGAGGTGTTCCGCTTTCGTCATAAACAGTGCTCCAGAGCGCTTGGCAACGGGCACAACGAAACGTGTGTGCGGGATAGTGACCATTCACACCTAGTGCTGGCAATGCACGAGCACTGCCAAAAGGCCAAGGGAGGCGCTTAGAATCCGGCTTGTGTGCAAAGCTTTCAGACTGCCAGAGGACCGCAGCTGTGGTAAGCCCGCTTGCTCATTTGACGTTAGCTGTCGCCTGCAAGAACTTCACCCGCATCTGGTTTATGCTGCTACCTGTTGTTAGGCGACAACAAGGGCACATGTAGCAAAACCTTTTCCTGGCCCATTTTGCTAGGCCACGCTCTTCTGTGGCTCTTTAATGCTTGCCAAACTGCTATGTGCATGCTGCTGCTTCCATCTGACAAGGAGCACAACCTTCTGACAGCAGCTTTCAACTTGCCTAAGGAAGAGCTTGGCCATTTAGATGTGCTGCAAATCTGTGTGTGTGTAAGGTGCAGGTGCAAGCTCCTGACAATGGTGTTCTCCAGGTTCAGTTTCTATCTGCCAGACGCATTGGAAATGTTTTCCTCTGGCATTCGCACCAAGAGTCGTAGATTGCTTAACTGAGGAGCTCTGAGAATGGAACGGCAAGAGGTGTTCCGCTTTCGTCATAAACAGTGCTCCAGAGCGCTTGGCAACGGGCACAACGAAACGTGTGTGCGGGATAGTGACCATTCACACCTAGTGCTGGCAATGCACGAGCACTGCCAAAAGGCCAAGGGAGGCGCTTAGAATCCGGCTTGTGCGCAAAGCTTTCAGACTGCCAGAGGACCGCAGCTATGGTAAACCCGCTTGCTCATTTGACGTTAGCTGTCGCCTGCAAGAACTTCACCCGCATCTGGTTTATGCTGCTACCTGTTGTTAGGCGACAACAAGGGCACATGTAGCAAATGCTTTTTCCTGTTTCATTTTGCTAGGCCACGCTCTTCTGTGGCTCTTTAGTGCTTGCCAAACTGCTATGTGCGTGCTGCTGCTTCCATCTGACAAGGAGCACAACCTTCTGACAGCAGCTTTCAACTTGCCTAAGAAAGAGCTTGGCCATTTAGATGTGCTGCAAATCTGTGTGTGTGTAAGGTGCAGGTGCAAGCTCCTGACAAAGCTTTTCTCCAGGTTCAGTTTCTCCCTGCCAGACACATTGGAAATGTTTTCCTCTGGCATTCGAAGCAAGAGTCGCAGATTGCTTAACTGAGGAGCTCTGAGAATGGAACGGCAAGAGGTGTTCCGCTTTCGTCATAAACAGTGCTCCAGAGCGCTTGGCAACGGGCACAACGAAACGTGTGTGCGGGATAGTGACCATTCACACCTAGTGCTGGCAATGCACGAGCACTGCCAAAAGGCCAAGGAATCGGCGTAGCATCCGGCTTGTGTGCAAAGCTTTCAGACTGCCAGAGGACCGCAGCTGTGGTAAGCCCGCTTGCTCATTTGACGTTAGCTGTCGCCTGCAAGAACTTCACCCGCATCTGGTTTATGCTGCTACCTGTTGTTAGGCGACAACAAGGGCACATGTAGCAAATGCTTTTTCCTGTTTCATTTTGCTAGGCCACGCTCTTCTGTGGCTCTTTAGTGCTTGCCAAACTGCTATGTGCGTGCTGCTGCTTCCATCTGACAAGGAGCACAACCTTCTGACAGCAGCTTTCAACTTGCCTAAGAAAGAGCTTGGCCATTTAGATGTGCTGCAAATCTGTGTGTGTGTAAGGTACAGGTGCAAGCTCCTGACAAAGGTGTTCTCCAGGTTCAGTTTCTCCCTGCCAGACACATTGGAAATGTTTTCCTCTGGCATTCGCAGCAAGAGTCGCAGATTGCTTAACTGAGGAGCTCTGAGAATGGAACGGCAAGAGGTGTTCCGCTTTCGTCATAAACAGTGCTCCAGAGCGCTTGGCAACGGGCACAACGAAACGTGTGTGCGGGATAGTGACCATTCACACCTAGTGCTGGCAATGCACGAGCACTGCCAAAAGGCCAAGGGAGGCGCTTAGAATCCGGCTTGTGCGCAAAGCTTTCAGACTGCCAGAGGACCGCAGCTATGGTAAACCCGCTTGCTCATTTGACGTTAGCTGTCGCCTGCAAGAACTTCACCCGCATCTGGTTTATGCTGCTACCTGTTGTTAGGCGACAACAAGGGCACATGTAGCAAATGCTTTTTCCTGTTTCATTTTGCTAGGCCACGCTCTTCTGTGGCTCTTTAGTGCTTGCCAAACTGCTATGTGCGTGCTGCTGCTTCCATCTGACAAGGAGCACAACCTTCTGACAGCAGCTTTCAACTTGCCTAAGAAAGAGCTTGGCCATTTAGATGTGCTGCAAATCTGTGTGTGTGTAAGGTGCAGGTGCAAGCTCCTGACAATGGTGTTCTCCAGGTTCAGTTTCTATCTGCCAGACGCATTGGAAATGTTTTCCTCTGGCATTCGCACCAAGAGTCGTAGATTGCTTAACTGAGGAGCTCTGAGAATGGAACGGCAAGAGGTGTTCCGCTTTCGTCATAAACAGTGCTCCAGAGCGCTTGGCAACGGGCACAACGAAACGTGTGTGCGGGATAGTGACCATTCACACCTAGTGCTGGCAATGCACGAGCCCTGCCAAAAGGCCAAGGGAGGCGCTTAGAATCCGGCTTGTGCGCAAAGCTTTCAGACTGCCAGAGGACCGCAGCTATGGTAAACCCGCTTGCTCATTTGACGTTAGCTGTCGCCTGCAAGAACTTCACCCGCATCTGGTTTATGCTGCTACCTGTTGTTAGGAGACAACAAGGGCACATGTAGCAAATGCTTTTTCCTGTTTCATTTTGCTAGGCCACGCTCTTCTGTGGCTCTTTAGTGCTTGCCAAACTGCTATGTGCGTGCTGCTGCTTCCATCTGACAAGGAGCACAACCTTCTGACAGCAGCTTTCAACTTGCCTAAGAAAGAGCTTGGCCATTTAGATGTGCTGCAAATCTGTGTGTGTGTAAGGTGCAGGTGCAAGCTCCTGACAATGGTGTTCTCCAGGTTCAGTTTCTATCTGCCAGACGCATTGGAAATGTTTTCCTCTGGCATTCGCACCAAGAGTCGTAGATTGCTTAACTGAGGAGCTCTGAGAATGGAACGGCAAGAGGTGTTCCGCTTTCGTCATAAACAGTGCTCCAGAGCGCTTGGCAACGGGCACAACGAAACGTGTGTGCGGGATAGTGACCATTCCCGCCTAGTGCTGGCAATGCACGAGCACTGCCAAAAGGCCAAGGGAGGCGCTTAGCATCCGGCTTGTGCGCAAAGCTTTCAGACTGCCAGAGGACCGCAGCTATGGTAAACCCGCTTGCTCATTTGACGTTAGCTGTCGCCTGCAAGAACTTCACCCGCATCTGGTTTATGCTGCTACCTGTTGTTAGGAGACAACAAGGGCACATGTAGCAAATGCTTTTTCCTGTTTCATTTTGCTAGGCCACGCTCTTCTGTGGCTCTTTAGTGCTTGCCAAACTGCTATGTGCGTGCTGCTGCTTCCATCTGACAAGGAGCACAACCTTCTGACAGCAGCTTTCAACTTGCCTAAGAAAGAGCTTGGCCATTTAGATGTGCTGCAAATCTGTGTGTGTGTAAGGTGCAGGTGCAAGCTCCTGACAATGGTGTTCTCCAGGTTCAGTTTCTATCTGCCAGACGCATTGGAAATGTTTTCCTCTGGCATTCGAAGCAAGAGTCGCAGATTGCTTAACTGAGGAGCTCTGAGAATGGAACGGCAAGAGGTGTTCCGCTTTCGTCATAAACAGTGCTCCAGAGCGCTTGGCAACGGGCACAACGAAACGTGTGTGCGGGATAGTGACCATTCACGCCTAGTGCTGGCAATGCAGGAGCACTGCCAAAAGGCCAAGGAAGGGGCGTAGCATCCGGCTTGTGTGCAAAGCTTTCAGACTGCCAGAGGACCGCAGCTGTGGTAAGCCCGCTTGCTCATTTGACGTTAGCTGTCGCCTGCAAGAACTTCACCCGCATCTGGTTTATGCTGCTACCTGTTGTTAGGCGACAACAAGGGCACATGTAGCAAATGCTTTTTCCTGGCCCATTTTGCTAGGCCACGCTCTTCTGTGGCTCTTTAATGCTTGCCAAACTGCTATGTGCATGCTGCTGCTTCCATCTGACAAGGAGCACAACCTTCTGACAGCAGCTTTCAACTTGCCTAAGGAAGAGCTTGGCCATTTAGATGTGCTGCAAATCTGTGTGTGTGTAAGGTGCAGGTGCAAGCTCCTGACAATGGTGTTCTCCAGGTTCAGTTTCTATCTGCCAGACGCATTGGAAATGTTTTCCACTGGCATTCGCACCAAGAGTCGTAGATTGCTTAACTGAGGAGCTCTGAGAATGGAACGGCAAGAGGTGTTCCGCTTTCGTCATAAACAGTGCTCCAGAGCGCTTGGCAACGGGCACAACGAAACGTGTGTGCGGGATAGTGACCATTCCCGCCTAGTGCTGGCAATGCACGAGCACTGCCAAAAGGCCAAGGGAGGCGCTTAGCATCCGGCTTGTGCGCAAAGCTTTCAGACTGCCAGAGGACCGCAGCTATGGTAAACCCGCTTGCTCATTTGACGTTAGCTGTCGCCTGCAAGAACTTCACCCGCATCTGGTTTATGCTGCTACCTGTTGTTAGGAGACAACAAGGGCACATGTAGCAAATGCTTTTTCCTGTTTCATTTTGCTAGGCCACGCTCTTCTGTGGCTCTTTAGTGCTTGCCAAACTGCTATGTGCGTGCTGCTGCTTCCATCTGACAAGGAGCACAACCTTCTGACAGCAGCTTTCAACTTGCCTAAGAAAGAGCTTGGCCATTTAGATGTGCTGCAAATCTGTGTGTGTGTAAGGTGCAGGTGCAAGCTCCTGACAATGGTGTTCTCCAGGTTCAGTTTCTATCTGCCAGACGCATTGGAAATGTTTTCCTCTGGCATTCGCACCAAGAGTCGTAGATTGCTTAACTGAGGAGCTCTGAGAATGGAACGGCAAGAGGTGTTCCGCTTTCGTCATAAACAGTGCTCCAGAGCGCTTGGCAACGGGCACAACGAAACGTGTGTGCGGGATAGTGACCATTCACGCCTAGTGCTGGCAATGCACGAGCACTGCCAAAAGGCCAAGGAAGGGGCGTAGCATCCGGCTTGTGTGCAAAGCTTTCAGACTGCCAGAGGACCGCAGCTGTGGTAAGCCCGCTTGCTCATTTGACGTTAGCTGTCGCCTGCAAGAACTTCACCCGCATCTGGTTTATGCTGCTACCTGTTGTTAGGCGACAACAAGGGCACATGTAGCAAAACTTTTTCCTGGCCCATTTTGCTAGGCCACGCTCTTCTGTGGCTCTTTAATGCTTGCCAAACTGCTATGTGCATGCTGCTGCTTCCATCTGACAAGGAGCACAACCTTCTGACAGCAGCTTTCAACTTGCCTAAGGAAGAGCTTGGCCATTTAGATGTGCTGCAAATCTGTGTGTGTGTAAGGTGCAGGTGCAAGCTCCTGACAATGGTGTTCTCCAGGTTCAGTTTCTATCTGCCAGACGCATTGGAAATGTTTTCCTCTGGCATTCGCACCAAGAGTCGTAGATT
This sequence comes from Poecile atricapillus, assembly GCF_030490865.1. Taxonomy (NCBI): domain Eukaryota; kingdom Metazoa; phylum Chordata; class Aves; order Passeriformes; family Paridae; genus Poecile; species Poecile atricapillus. The sequence continues at coordinate 856,688 of NC_081256.1, read as the reverse complement.
GCTTAACTGAGGAGCTCTGAGAATGGAACGGCAAGAGGTGTTCCGCTTTCGTCATAAACAGTGCTCCAGAGCGCTTGGCAACGGGCACAACGAAACGTGTGTGCGGGATAGTGACCATTCACACCTAGTGCTGGCAATGCACGAGCACTGCCAAAAGGCCAAGGGAGGCGCTTAGAATCCGGCTTGTGTGCAAAGCTTTCAGACTGCCAGAGGACCGCAGCTGTGGTAAGCCCGCTTGCTCATTTGACGTTAGCTGTCGCCTGCAAGAACTTCACCCGCATCTGGTTTATGCTGCTACCTGTTGTTAGGCGACAACAAGGGCACATGTAGCAAAACCTTTTCCTGGCCCATTTTGCTAGGCCACGCTCTTCTGTGGCTCTTTAATGCTTGCCAAACTGCTATGTGCATGCTGCTGCTTCCATCTGACAAGGAGCACAACCTTCTGACAGCAGCTTTCAACTTGCCTAAGGAAGAGCTTGGCCATTTAGATGTGCTGCAAATCTGTGTGTGTGTAAGGTGCAGGTGCAAGCTCCTGACAATGGTGTTCTCCAGGTTCAGTTTCTATCTGCCAGACGCATTGGAAATGTTTTCCTCTGGCATTCGCACCAAGAGTCGTAGATTGCTTAACTGAGGAGCTCTGAGAATGGAACGGCAAGAGGTGTTCCGCTTTCGTCATAAACAGTGCTCCAGAGCGCTTGGCAACGGGCACAACGAAACGTGTGTGCGGGATAGTGACCATTCACACCTAGTGCTGGCAATGCACGAGCACTGCCAAAAGGCCAAGGGAGGCGCTTAGAATCCGGCTTGTGCGCAAAGCTTTCAGACTGCCAGAGGACCGCAGCTATGGTAAACCCGCTTGCTCATTTGACGTTAGCTGTCGCCTGCAAGAACTTCACCCGCATCTGGTTTATGCTGCTACCTGTTGTTAGGCGACAACAAGGGCACATGTAGCAAATGCTTTTTCCTGTTTCATTTTGCTAGGCCACGCTCTTCTGTGGCTCTTTAGTGCTTGCCAAACTGCTATGTGCGTGCTGCTGCTTCCATCTGACAAGGAGCACAACCTTCTGACAGCAGCTTTCAACTTGCCTAAGAAAGAGCTTGGCCATTTAGATGTGCTGCAAATCTGTGTGTGTGTAAGGTGCAGGTGCAAGCTCCTGACAAAGCTTTTCTCCAGGTTCAGTTTCTCCCTGCCAGACACATTGGAAATGTTTTCCTCTGGCATTCGAAGCAAGAGTCGCAGATTGCTTAACTGAGGAGCTCTGAGAATGGAACGGCAAGAGGTGTTCCGCTTTCGTCATAAACAGTGCTCCAGAGCGCTTGGCAACGGGCACAACGAAACGTGTGTGCGGGATAGTGACCATTCACACCTAGTGCTGGCAATGCACGAGCACTGCCAAAAGGCCAAGGAATCGGCGTAGCATCCGGCTTGTGTGCAAAGCTTTCAGACTGCCAGAGGACCGCAGCTGTGGTAAGCCCGCTTGCTCATTTGACGTTAGCTGTCGCCTGCAAGAACTTCACCCGCATCTGGTTTATGCTGCTACCTGTTGTTAGGCGACAACAAGGGCACATGTAGCAAATGCTTTTTCCTGTTTCATTTTGCTAGGCCACGCTCTTCTGTGGCTCTTTAGTGCTTGCCAAACTGCTATGTGCGTGCTGCTGCTTCCATCTGACAAGGAGCACAACCTTCTGACAGCAGCTTTCAACTTGCCTAAGAAAGAGCTTGGCCATTTAGATGTGCTGCAAATCTGTGTGTGTGTAAGGTACAGGTGCAAGCTCCTGACAAAGGTGTTCTCCAGGTTCAGTTTCTCCCTGCCAGACACATTGGAAATGTTTTCCTCTGGCATTCGCAGCAAGAGTCGCAGATTGCTTAACTGAGGAGCTCTGAGAATGGAACGGCAAGAGGTGTTCCGCTTTCGTCATAAACAGTGCTCCAGAGCGCTTGGCAACGGGCACAACGAAACGTGTGTGCGGGATAGTGACCATTCACACCTAGTGCTGGCAATGCACGAGCACTGCCAAAAGGCCAAGGGAGGCGCTTAGAATCCGGCTTGTGCGCAAAGCTTTCAGACTGCCAGAGGACCGCAGCTATGGTAAACCCGCTTGCTCATTTGACGTTAGCTGTCGCCTGCAAGAACTTCACCCGCATCTGGTTTATGCTGCTACCTGTTGTTAGGCGACAACAAGGGCACATGTAGCAAATGCTTTTTCCTGTTTCATTTTGCTAGGCCACGCTCTTCTGTGGCTCTTTAGTGCTTGCCAAACTGCTATGTGCGTGCTGCTGCTTCCATCTGACAAGGAGCACAACCTTCTGACAGCAGCTTTCAACTTGCCTAAGAAAGAGCTTGGCCATTTAGATGTGCTGCAAATCTGTGTGTGTGTAAGGTGCAGGTGCAAGCTCCTGACAATGGTGTTCTCCAGGTTCAGTTTCTATCTGCCAGACGCATTGGAAATGTTTTCCTCTGGCATTCGCACCAAGAGTCGTAGATTGCTTAACTGAGGAGCTCTGAGAATGGAACGGCAAGAGGTGTTCCGCTTTCGTCATAAACAGTGCTCCAGAGCGCTTGGCAACGGGCACAACGAAACGTGTGTGCGGGATAGTGACCATTCACACCTAGTGCTGGCAATGCACGAGCCCTGCCAAAAGGCCAAGGGAGGCGCTTAGAATCCGGCTTGTGCGCAAAGCTTTCAGACTGCCAGAGGACCGCAGCTATGGTAAACCCGCTTGCTCATTTGACGTTAGCTGTCGCCTGCAAGAACTTCACCCGCATCTGGTTTATGCTGCTACCTGTTGTTAGGAGACAACAAGGGCACATGTAGCAAATGCTTTTTCCTGTTTCATTTTGCTAGGCCACGCTCTTCTGTGGCTCTTTAGTGCTTGCCAAACTGCTATGTGCGTGCTGCTGCTTCCATCTGACAAGGAGCACAACCTTCTGACAGCAGCTTTCAACTTGCCTAAGAAAGAGCTTGGCCATTTAGATGTGCTGCAAATCTGTGTGTGTGTAAGGTGCAGGTGCAAGCTCCTGACAATGGTGTTCTCCAGGTTCAGTTTCTATCTGCCAGACGCATTGGAAATGTTTTCCTCTGGCATTCGCACCAAGAGTCGTAGATTGCTTAACTGAGGAGCTCTGAGAATGGAACGGCAAGAGGTGTTCCGCTTTCGTCATAAACAGTGCTCCAGAGCGCTTGGCAACGGGCACAACGAAACGTGTGTGCGGGATAGTGACCATTCCCGCCTAGTGCTGGCAATGCACGAGCACTGCCAAAAGGCCAAGGGAGGCGCTTAGCATCCGGCTTGTGCGCAAAGCTTTCAGACTGCCAGAGGACCGCAGCTATGGTAAACCCGCTTGCTCATTTGACGTTAGCTGTCGCCTGCAAGAACTTCACCCGCATCTGGTTTATGCTGCTACCTGTTGTTAGGAGACAACAAGGGCACATGTAGCAAATGCTTTTTCCTGTTTCATTTTGCTAGGCCACGCTCTTCTGTGGCTCTTTAGTGCTTGCCAAACTGCTATGTGCGTGCTGCTGCTTCCATCTGACAAGGAGCACAACCTTCTGACAGCAGCTTTCAACTTGCCTAAGAAAGAGCTTGGCCATTTAGATGTGCTGCAAATCTGTGTGTGTGTAAGGTGCAGGTGCAAGCTCCTGACAATGGTGTTCTCCAGGTTCAGTTTCTATCTGCCAGACGCATTGGAAATGTTTTCCTCTGGCATTCGAAGCAAGAGTCGCAGATTGCTTAACTGAGGAGCTCTGAGAATGGAACGGCAAGAGGTGTTCCGCTTTCGTCATAAACAGTGCTCCAGAGCGCTTGGCAACGGGCACAACGAAACGTGTGTGCGGGATAGTGACCATTCACGCCTAGTGCTGGCAATGCAGGAGCACTGCCAAAAGGCCAAGGAAGGGGCGTAGCATCCGGCTTGTGTGCAAAGCTTTCAGACTGCCAGAGGACCGCAGCTGTGGTAAGCCCGCTTGCTCATTTGACGTTAGCTGTCGCCTGCAAGAACTTCACCCGCATCTGGTTTATGCTGCTACCTGTTGTTAGGCGACAACAAGGGCACATGTAGCAAATGCTTTTTCCTGGCCCATTTTGCTATGCCACGCTCTTCTGTGGCTCTTTAATGCTTGCCAAACTGCTATGTGCATGCTGCTGCTTCCATCTGACAAGGAGCACAACCTTCTGACAGCAGCTTTCAACTTGCCTAAGGAAGAGCTTGGCCATTTAGATGTGCTGCAAATCTGTGTGTGTGTAAGGTGCAGGTGCAAGCTCCTGACAATGGTGTTCTCCAGGTTCAGTTTCTATCTGCCAGACGCATTGGAAATGTTTTCCTCTGGCATTCGCACCAAGAGTCGTAGATTGCTTAACTGAGGAGCTCTGAGAATGGAACGGCAAGAGGTGTTCCGCTTTCGTCATAAACAGTGCTCCAGAGCGCTTGGCAACGGGCACAACGAAACGTGTGTGCGGGATAGTGACCATTCACGCCTAGTGCTGGCAATGCAGGAGCACTGCCAAAAGGCCAAGGGAGGCGCTTAGAATCCGGCTTGTGTGCAAAGCTTTCAGACTGCCAGAGGACCGCAGCTGTGGTAAGCCCGCTTGCTCATTTGACGTTAGCTGTCGCCTGCAAGAACTTCACCCGCATCTGGTTTATGCTGCTACCTGTTGTTAGGAGACAACAAGGGCACATGTAGCAAATGCTTTTTCCTGTTTCATTTTGCTAGGCCACGCTCTTCTGTGGCTCTTTAGTGCTTGCCAAACTGCTATGTGCGTGCTGCTGCTTCCATCTGACAAGGAGCACAACCTTCTGACAGCAGCTTTCAACTTGCCTAAGAAAGAGCTTGGCCATTTAGATGTGCTGCAAATCTGTGTGTGTGTAAGGTGCAGGTGCAAGCTCCTGACAATGGTGTTCTCCAGGTTCAGTTTCTATCTGCCAGACGCGTTGGAAATGTTTTCCTCTGGCATTCGCAGCAAGAGTCGCAGATTGCTTAACTGAGGAGCTCTGAGAATGGAACGGCAAGAGGTGTTCCGCTTTCGTCATAAACAGTGCTCCAGAGCGCTTGGCAACGGGCACAACGAAACGTGTGTGCGGGATAGTGACCATTCACGCCTAGTGCTGGCAATGCAGGAGCACTGCCAAAAGGCCAAGGAATCGGCGTAGCATCCGGCTTGTGTGCAAAGCTTTCAGACTGCCAGAGGACCGCAGCTGTGGTAAGCCCGCTTGCTCATTTGACGTTAGCTGTCGCCTGCAAGAACTTCACCCGCATCTGGTTTATGCTGCTACCTGTTGTTAGGCGACAACAAGGGCACATGTAGCAAATGCTTTTTCCTGGCCCATTTTGCTAGGCCACGCTCTTCTGTGGCTCTTTAGTGCTTGCCAAACTGCTATGTGCGTGCTGCTGCTTCCATCTGACAAGGAGCACAACCTTCTGACAGCAGCTTTCAACTTGCCTAAGAAAGAGCTTGGCCATTTAGATGTGCTGCAAATCTGTGTGTGTGTAAGGTACAGGTGCAAGCTCCTGACAAAGGTGTTCTCCAGGTTCAGTTTCTCCCTGCCAGACACATTGGAAATGTTTTCCTCTGGCATTCGCAGCAAGAGTCGCAGATTGCTTAACTGAGGAGCTCTGAGAATGGAACGGCAAGAGGTGTTCCGCTTTCGTCATAAACAGTGCTCCAGAGCGCTTGGCAACGGGCACAACGAAACGTGTGTGCGGGATAGTGACCATTCACACCTAGTGCTGGCAATGCACGAGCACTGCCAAAAGGCCAAGGGAGGCGCTTAGAATCCGGCTTGTGCGCAAAGCTTTCAGACTGCCAGAGGACCGCAGCTATGGTAAACCCGCTTGCTCATTTGACGTTAGCTGTCGCCTGCAAGAACTTCACCCGCATCTGGTTTATGCTGCTACCTGTTGTTAGGCGACAACAAGGGCACATGTAGCAAATGCTTTTTCCTGTTTCATTTTGCTAGGCCACGCTCTTCTGTGGCTCTTTAGTGCTTGCCAAACTGCTATGTGCGTGCTGCTGCTTCCATCTGACAAGGAGCACAACCTTCTGACAGCAGCTTTCAACTTGCCTAAGAAAGAGCTTGGCCATTTAGATGTGCTGCAAATCTGTGTGTGTGTAAGGTGCAGGTGCAAGCTCCTGACAATGGTGTTCTCCAGGTTCAGTTTCTATCTGCCAGACGCATTGGAAATGTTTTCCTCTGGCATTCGCACCAAGAGTCGTAGATTGCTTAACTGAGGAGCTCTGAGAATGGAACGGCAAGAGGTGTTCCGCTTTCGTCATAAACAGTGCTCCAGAGCGCTTGGCAACGGGCACAACGAAACGTGTGTGCGGGATAGTGACCATTCACACCTAGTGCTGGCAATGCACGAGCCCTGCCAAAAGGCCAAGGGAGGCGCTTAGAATCCGGCTTGTGCGCAAAGCTTTCAGACTGCCAGAGGACCGCAGCTATGGTAAACCCGCTTGCTCATTTGACGTTAGCTGTCGCCTGCAAGAACTTCACCCGCATCTGGTTTATGCTGCTACCTGTTGTTAGGAGACAACAAGGGCACATGTAGCAAATGCTTTTTCCTGTTTCATTTTGCTAGGCCACGCTCTTCTGTGGCTCTTTAGTGCTTGCCAAACTGCTATGTGCGTGCTGCTGCTTCCATCTGACAAGGAGCACAACCTTCTGACAGCAGCTTTCAACTTGCCTAAGAAAGAGCTTGGCCATTTAGATGTGCTGCAAATCTGTGTGTGTGTAAGGTGCAGGTGCAAGCTCCTGACAATGGTGTTCTCCAGGTTCAGTTTCTATCTGCCAGACGCATTGGAAATGTTTTCCTCTGGCATTCGCACCAAGAGTCGTAGATTGCTTAACTGAGGAGCTCTGAGAATGGAACGGCAAGAGGTGTTCCGCTTTCGTCATAAACAGTGCTCCAGAGCGCTTGGCAACGGGCACAACGAAACGTGTGTGCGGGATAGTGACCATTCCCGCCTAGTGCTGGCAATGCACGAGCACTGCCAAAAGGCCAAGGGAGGCGCTTAGCATCCGGCTTGTGCGCAAAGCTTTCAGACTGCCAGAGGACCGCAGCTATGGTAAACCCGCTTGCTCATTTGACGTTAGCTGTCGCCTGCAAGAACTTCACCCGCATCTGGTTTATGCTGCTACCTGTTGTTAGGAGACAACAAGGGCACATGTAGCAAATGCTTTTTCCTGTTTCATTTTGCTAGGCCACGCTCTTCTGTGGCTCTTTAGTGCTTGCCAAACTGCTATGTGCGTGCTGCTGCTTCCATCTGACAAGGAGCACAACCTTCTGACAGCAGCTTTCAACTTGCCTAAGAAAGAGCTTGGCCATTTAGATGTGCTGCAAATCTGTGTGTGTGTAAGGTGCAGGTGCAAGCTCCTGACAATGGTGTTCTCCAGGTTCAGTTTCTATCTGCCAGACGCATTGGAAATGTTTTCCTCTGGCATTCGAAGCAAGAGTCGCAGATTGCTTAACTGAGGAGCTCTGAGAATGGAACGGCAAGAGGTGTTCCGCTTTCGTCATAAACAGTGCTCCAGAGCGCTTGGCAACGGGCACAACGAAACGTGTGTGCGGGATAGTGACCATTCACGCCTAGTGCTGGCAATGCAGGAGCACTGCCAAAAGGCCAAGGAAGGGGCGTAGCATCCGGCTTGTGTGCAAAGCTTTCAGACTGCCAGAGGACCGCAGCTGTGGTAAGCCCGCTTGCTCATTTGACGTTAGCTGTCGCCTGCAAGAACTTCACCCGCATCTGGTTTATGCTGCTACCTGTTGTTAGGCGACAACAAGGGCACATGTAGCAAATGCTTTTTCCTGGCCCATTTTGCTAGGCCACGCTCTTCTGTGGCTCTTTAATGCTTGCCAAACTGCTATGTGCATGCTGCTGCTTCCATCTGACAAGGAGCACAACCTTCTGACAGCAGCTTTCAACTTGCCTAAGGAAGAGCTTGGCCATTTAGATGTGCTGCAAATCTGTGTGTGTGTAAGGTGCAGGTGCAAGCTCCTGACAATGGTGTTCTCCAGGTTCAGTTTCTATCTGCCAGACGCATTGGAAATGTTTTCCTCTGGCATTCGCACCAAGAGTCGTAGATTGCTTAACTGAGGAGCTCTGAGAATGGAACGGCAAGAGGTGTTCCGCTTTCGTCATAAACAGTGCTCCAGAGCGCTTGGCAACGGGCACAACGAAACGTGTGTGCGGGATAGTGACCATTCACGCCTAGTGCTGGCAATGCACGAGCACTGCCAAAAGGCCAAGGGAGGCGCTTAGCATCCGGCTTGTGCGCAAAGCTTTCAGACTGCCAGAGGACCGCAGCTATGGTAAACCCGCTTGCTCATTTGACGTTAGCTGTCGCCTGCAAGAACTTCACCCGCATCTGGTTTATGCTGCTACCTGTTGTTAGGAGACAACAAGGGCACATGTAGCAAATGCTTTTTCCTGTTTCATTTTGCTAGGCCACGCTCTTCTGTGGCTCTTTAGTGCTTGCCAAACTGCTATGTGCGTGCTGCTGCTTCCATCTGACAAGGAGCACAACCTTCTGACAGCAGCTTTCAACTTGCCTAAGAAAGAGCTTGGCCATTTAGATGTGCTGCAAATCTGTGTGTGTGTAAGGTGCAGGTGCAAGCTCCTGACAATGGTGTTCTCCAGGTTCAGTTTCTATCTGCCAGACGCATTGGAAATGTTTTCCTCTGGCATTCGCACCAAGAGTCGTAGATTGCTTAACTGAGGAGCTCTGAGAATGGAACGGCAAGAGGTGTTCCGCTTTCGTCATAAACAGTGCTCCAGAGCGCTTGGCAACGGGCACAACGAAACGTGTGTGCGGGATAGTGACCATTCACGCCTAGTGCTGGCAATGCACGAGCACTGCCAAAAGGCCAAGGAAGGGGCGTAGCATCCGGCTTGTGTGCAAAGCTTTCAGACTGCCAGAGGACCGCAGCTGTGGTAAGCCCGCTTGCTCATTTGACGTTAGCTGTCGCCTGCAAGAACTTCACCCGCATCTGGTTTATGCTGCTACCTGTTGTTAGGCGACAACAAGGGCACATGTAGCAAAACTTTTTCCTGGCCCATTTTGCTAGGCCACGCTCTTCTGTGGCTCTTTAATGCTTGCCAAACTGCTATGTGCATGCTGCTGCTTCCATCTGACAAGGAGCACAACCTTCTGACAGCAGCTTTCAACTTGCCTAAGGAAGAGCTTGGCCATTTAGATGTGCTGCAAATCTGTGTGTGTGTAAGGTGCAGGTGCAAGCTCCTGACAATGGTGTTCTCCAGGTTCAGTTTCTATCTGCCAGACGCATTGGAAATGTTTTCCTCTGGCATTCGCACCAAGAGTCGTAGATTGCTTAACTGAGGAGCTCTGAGAATGGAACGGCAAGAGGTGTTCCGCTTTCGTCATAAACAGTGCTCCAGAGCGCTTGGCAACGGGCACAACGAAACGTGTGTGCGGGATAGTGACCATTCACACCTAGTGCTGGCAATGCACGAGCACTGCCAAAAGGCCAAGGGAGGCGCTTAGAATCCGGCTTGTGTGCAAAGCTTTCAGACTGCCAGAGGACCGCAGCTGTGGTAAGCCCGCTTGCTCATTTGACGTTAGCTGTCGCCTGCAAGAACTTCACCCGCATCTGGTTTATGCTGCTACCTGTTGTTAGGCGACAACAAGGGCACATGTAGCAAAACCTTTTCCTGGCCCATTTTGCTAGGCCACGCTCTTCTGTGGCTCTTTAATGCTTGCCAAACTGCTATGTGCATGCTGCTGCTTCCATCTGACAAGGAGCACAACCTTCTGACAGCAGCTTTCAACTTGCCTAAGGAAGAGCTTGGCCATTTAGATGTGCTGCAAATCTGTGTGTGTGTAAGGTGCAGGTGCAAGCTCCTGACAATGGTGTTCTCCAGGTTCAGTTTCTATCTGCCAGACGCATTGGAAATGTTTTCCTCTGGCATTCGCACCAAGAGTCGTAGATTGCTTAACTGAGGAGCTCTGAGAATGGAACGGCAAGAGGTGTTCCGCTTTCGTCATAAACAGTGCTCCAGAGCGCTTGGCAACGGGCACAACGAAACGTGTGTGCGGGATAGTGACCATTCACACCTAGTGCTGGCAATGCACGAGCACTGCCAAAAGGCCAAGGGAGGCGCTTAGAATCCGGCTTGTGCGCAAAGCTTTCAGACTGCCAGAGGACCGCAGCTATGGTAAACCCGCTTGCTCATTTGACGTTAGCTGTCGCCTGCAAGAACTTCACCCGCATCTGGTTTATGCTGCTACCTGTTGTTAGGCGACAACAAGGGCACATGTAGCAAATGCTTTTTCCTGTTTCATTTTGCTAGGCCACGCTCTTCTGTGGCTCTTTAGTGCTTGCCAAACTGCTATGTGCGTGCTGCTGCTTCCATCTGACAAGGAGCACAACCTTCTGACAGCAGCTTTCAACTTGCCTAAGAAAGAGCTTGGCCATTTAGATGTGCTGCAAATCTGTGTGTGTGTAAGGTGCAGGTGCAAGCTCCTGACAATGGTGTTCTCCAGGTTCAGTTTCTATCTGCCAGACGCATTGGAAATGTTTTCCTCTGGCATTCGCACCAAGAGTCGTAGATTGCTTAACTGAGGAGCTCTGAGAATGGAACGGCAAGAGGTGTTCCGCTTTCGTCATAAACAGTGCTCCAGAGCGCTTGGCAACGGGCACAACGAAACGTGTGTGCGGGATAGTGACCATTCACACCTAGTGCTGGCAATGCACGAGCCCTGCCAAAAGGCCAAGGGAGGCGCTTAGAATCCGGCTTGTGCGCAAAGCTTTCAGACTGCCAGAGGACCGCAGCTATGGTAAACCCGCTTGCTCATTTGACGTTAGCTGTCGCCTGCAAGAACTTCACCCGCATCTGGTTTATGCTGCTACCTGTTGTTAGGAGACAACAAGGGCACATGTAGCAAATGCTTTTTCCTGTTTCATTTTGCTAGGCCACGCTCTTCTGTGGCTCTTTAGTGCTTGCCAAACTGCTATGTGCGTGCTGCTGCTTCCATCTGACAAGGAGCACAACCTTCTGACAGCAGCTTTCAACTTGCCTAAGAAAGAGCTTGGCCATTTAGATGTGCTGCAAATCTGTGTGTGTGTAAGGTGCAGGTGCAAGCTCCTGACAATGGTGTTCTCCAGGTTCAGTTTCTATCTGCCAGACGCATTGGAAATGTTTTCCTCTGGCATTCGCACCAAGAGTCGTAGATTGCTTAACTGAGGAGCTCTGAGAATGGAACGGCAAGAGGTGTTCCGCTTTCGTCATAAACAGTGCTCCAGAGCGCTTGGCAACGGGCACAACGAAACGTGTGTGCGGGATAGTGACCATTCCCGCCTAGTGCTGGCAATGCACGAGCACTGCCAAAAGGCCAAGGGAGGCGCTTAGCATCCGGCTTGTGCGCAAAGCTTTCAGACTGCCAGAGGACCGCAGCTATGGTAAACCCGCTTGCTCATTTGACGTTAGCTGTCGCCTGCAAGAACTTCACCCGCATCTGGTTTATGCTGCTACCTGTTGTTAGGAGACAACAAGGGCACATGTAGCAAATGCTTTTTCCTGTTTCATTTTGCTAGGCCACGCTCTTCTGTGGCTCTTTAGTGCTTGCCAAACTGCTATGTGCGTGCTGCTGCTTCCATCTGACAAGGAGCACAACCTTCTGACAGCAGCTTTCAACTTGCCTAAGAAAGAGCTTGGCCATTTAGATGTGCTGCAAATCTGTGTGTGTGTAAGGTGCAGGTGCAAGCTCCTGACAATGGTGTTCTCCAGGTTCAGTTTCTATCTGCCAGACGCATTGGAAATGTTTTCCTCTGGCATTCGAAGCAAGAGTCGCAGATTGCTTAACTGAGGAGCTCTGAGAATGGAACGGCAAGAGGTGTTCCGCTTTCGTCATAAACAGTGCTCCAGAGCGCTTGGCAACGGGCACAACGAAACGTGTGTGCGGGATAGTGACCATTCACGCCTAGTGCTGGCAATGCAGGAGCACTGCCAAAAGGCCAAGGAAGGGGCGTAGCATCCGGCTTGTGTGCAAAGCTTTCAGACTGCCAGAGGACCGCAGCTGTGGTAAGCCCGCTTGCTCATTTGACGTTAGCTGTCGCCTGCAAGAACTTCACCCGCATCTGGTTTATGCTGCTACCTGTTGTTAGGCGACAACAAGGGCACATGTAGCAAATGCTTTTTCCTGGCCCATTTTGCTATGCCACGCTCTTCTGTGGCTCTTTAATGCTTGCCAAACTGCTATGTGCATGCTGCTGCTTCCATCTGACAAGGAGCACAACCTTCTGACAGCAGCTTTCAACTTGCCTAAGGAAGAGCTTGGCCATTTAGATGTGCTGCAAATCTGTGTGTGTGTAAGGTGCAGGTGCAAGCTCCTGACAATGGTGTTCTCCAGGTTCAGTTTCTATCTGCCAGACGCATTGGAAATGTTTTCCTCTGGCATTCGCACCAAGAGTCGTAGATTGCTTAACTGAGGAGCTCTGAGAATGGAACGGCAAGAGGTGTTCCGCTTTCGTCATAAACAGTGCTCCAGAGCGCTTGGCAACGGGCACAACGAAACGTGTGTGCGGGATAGTGACCATTCACGCCTAGTGCTGGCAATGCAGGAGCACTGCCAAAAGGCCAAGGGAGGCGCTTAGAATCCGGCTTGTGTGCAAAGCTTTCAGACTGCCAGAGGACCGCAGCTGTGGTAAGCCCGCTTGCTCATTTGACGTTAGCTGTCGCCTGCAAGAACTTCACCCGCATCTGGTTTATGCTGCTACCTGTTGTTAGGAGACAACAAGGGCACATGTAGCAAATGCTTTTTCCTGTTTCATTTTGCTAGGCCACGCTCTTCTGTGGCTCTTTAGTGCTTGCCAAACTGCTATGTGCGTGCTGCTGCTTCCATCTGACAAGGAGCACAACCTTCTGACAGCAGCTTTCAACTTGCCTAAGAAAGAGCTTGGCCATTTAGATGTGCTGCAAATCTGTGTGTGTGTAAGGTGCAGGTGCAAGCTCCTGACAATGGTGTTCTCCAGGTTCAGTTTCTATCTGCCAGACGCGTTGGAAATGTTTTCCTCTGGCATTCGCAGCAAGAGTCGCAGATTGCTTAACTGAGGAGCTCTGAGAATGGAACGGCAAGAGGTGTTCCGCTTTCGTCATAAACAGTGCTCCAGAGCGCTTGGCAACGGGCACAACGAAACGTGTGTGCGGGATAGTGACCATTCACGCCTAGTGCTGGCAATGCAGGAGCACTGCCAAAAGGCCAAGGAATCGGCGTAGCATCCGGCTTGTGTGCAAAGCTTTCAGACTGCCAGAGGACCGCAGCTGTGGTAAGCCCGCTTGCTCATTTGACGTTAGCTGTCGCCTGCAAGAACTTCACCCGCATCTGGTTTATGCTGCTACCTGTTGTTAGGCGACAACAAGGGCACATGTAGCAAATGCTTTTTCCTGGCCCATTTTGCTAGGCCACGCTCTTCTGTGGCTCTTTAGTGCTTGCCAAACTGCTATGTGCGTGCTGCTGCTTCCATCTGACAAGGAGCACAGCCTTCTGACAGCAGCTTTCAACTTGCCTAAGAAAGAGCTTGGCCATTTAGATGTGCTGCAAATCTGTGTGTGTGTAAGGTACAGGTGCAAGCTCCTGACAAAGGTGTTCTCCAGGTTCAGTTTCTCCCTGCCAGACACATTGGAAATGTTTTCCTCTGGCATTCGCAGCAAGAGTCGCAGATTGCTTAACTGAGGAGCTCTGAGAATGGAACGGCAAGAGGTGTTCCGCTTTCGTCATAAACAGTGCTCCAGAGCGCTTGGCAACGGGCACAACGAAAACGTGTGTGCGGGATAGTGACCATTCACGCCTAGTGCTGGCAATGCACGAGCACTGCCAAAAGGCCAAGGGAGGCGCTTAGCATCCGGCTTGTGCGCAAAGCTTTCAGACTGCCAGAGGACCGCAGCTATGGTAAACCCGCTTGCTCATTTGACGTTAGCTGTCGCCTGCAAGAACTTCACCCGCATCTGGTTTATGCTGCTACCTGTTGTTAGGAGACAACAAGGGCACATGTAGCAAATGCTTTTTCCTGTTTCATTTTGCTAGGCCACGCTCTTCTGTGGCTCTTTAGTGCTTGCCAAACTGCTATGTGCGTGCTGCTGCTTCCATCTGACAAGGAGCACAACCTTCTGACAGCAGCTTTCAACTTGCCTAAGGAAGAGCTTGGCCATTTAGATGTGCTGCAAATCTGTGTGTGTGTAAGGTGCAGGTGCAAGCTCCTGACAATGGTGTTCTCCAGGTTCAGTTTCTATCTGCCAGACGCATTGGAAATGTTTTCCTCTGGCATTCGCACCAAGAGTCGTAGATTGCTTAACTGAGGAGCTCTGAGAATGGAACGGCAAGAGGTGTTCCGCTTTCGTCATAAACAGTGCTCCAGAGCGCTTGGCAACGGGCACAACGAAACGTGTGTGCGGGATAGTGACCATTCACGCCTAGTGCTGGCAATGCACGAGCACTGCCAAAAGGCCAAGGAAGGGGCGTAGCATCCGGCTTGTGTGCAAAGCTTTCAGACTGCCAGAGGACCGCAGCTGTGGTAAGCCCGCTTGCTCATTTGACGTTAGCTGTCGCCTGCAAGAACTTCACCCGCATCTGGTTTATGCTGCTACCTGTTGTTAGGCGACAACAAGGGCACATGTAGCAAAACTTTTTCCTGGCCCATTTTGCTAGGCCACGCTCTTCTGTGGCTCTTTAATGCTTGCCAAACTGCTATGTGCATGCTGCTGCTTCCATCTGACAAGGAGCACAACCTTCTGACAGCAGCTTTCAACTTGCCTAAGGAAGAGCTTGGCCATTTAGATGTGCTGCAAATCTGTGTGTGTGTAAGGTGCAGGTGCAAGCTCCTGACAATGGTGTTCTCCAGGTTCAGTTTCTATCTGCCAGACGCATTGGAAATGTTTTCCTCTGGCATTCGCACCAAGAGTCGTAGATTGCTTAACTGAGGAGCTCTGAGAATGGAACGGCAAGAGGTGTTCCGCTTTCGTCATAAACAGTGCTCCAGAGCGCTTGGCAACGGGCACAACGAAACGTGTGTGCGGGATAGTGACCATTCACACCTAGTGCTGGCAATGCACGAGCACTGCCAAAAGGCCAAGGGAGGCGCTTAGAATCCGGCTTGTGTGCAAAGCTTTCAGACTGCCAGAGGACCGCAGCTGTGGTAAGCCCGCTTGCTCATTTGACGTTAGCTGTCGCCTGCAAGAACTTCACCCGCATCTGGTTTATGCTGCTACCTGTTGTTAGGCGACAACAAGGGCACATGTAGCAAAACCTTTTCCTGGCCCATTTTGCTAGGCCACGCTCTTCTGTGGCTCTTTAATGCTTGCCAAACTGCTATGTGCATGCTGCTGCTTCCATCTGACAAGGAGCACAACCTTCTGACAGCAGCTTTCAACTTGCCTAAGGAAGAGCTTGGCCATTTAGATGTGCTGCAAATCTGTGTGTGTGTAAGGTGCAGGTGCAAGCTCCTGACAATGGTGTTCTCCAGGTTCAGTTTCTATCTGCCAGACGCATTGGAAATGTTTTCCTCTGGCATTCGCACCAAGAGTCGTAGATTGCTTAACTGAGGAGCTCTGAGAATGGAACGGCAAGAGGTGTTCCGCTTTCGTCATAAACAGTGCTCCAGAGCGCTTGGCAACGGGCACAACGAAACGTGTGTGCGGGATAGTGACCATTCACACCTAGTGCTGGCAATGCACGAGCACTGCCAAAAGGCCAAGGGAGGCGCTTAGAATCCGGCTTGTGCGCAAAGCTTTCAGACTGCCAGAGGACCGCAGCTATGGTAAACCCGCTTGCTCATTTGACGTTAGCTGTCGCCTGCAAGAACTTCACCCGCATCTGGTTTATGCTGCTACCTGTTGTTAGGCGACAACAAGGGCACATGTAGCAAATGCTTTTTCCTGTTTCATTTTGCTAGGCCACGCTCTTCTGTGGCTCTTTAGTGCTTGCCAAACTGCTATGTGCGTGCTGCTGCTTCCATCTGACAAGGAGCACAACCTTCTGACAGCAGCTTTCAACTTGCCTAAGAAAGAGCTTGGCCATTTAGATGTGCTGCAAATCTGTGTGTGTGTAAGGTGCAGGTGCAAGCTCCTGACAATGGTGTTCTCCAGGTTCAGTTTCTATCTGCCAGACGCATTGGAAATGTTTTCCTCTGGCATTCGCACCAAGAGTCGTAGATTGCTTAACTGAGGAGCTCTGAGAATGGAACGGCAAGAGGTGTTCCGCTTTCGTCATAAACAGTGCTCCAGAGCGCTTGGCAACGGGCACAACGAAACGTGTGTGCGGGATAGTGACCATTCACACCTAGTGCTGGCAATGCACGAGCCCTGCCAAAAGGCCAAGGGAGGCGCTTAGAATCCGGCTTGTGCGCAAAGCTTTCAGACTGCCAGAGGACCGCAGCTATGGTAAACCCGCTTGCTCATTTGACGTTAGCTGTCGCCTGCAAGAACTTCACCCGCATCTGGTTTATTCTGCTACCTGTTGTTAGGAGACAACAAGGGCACATGTAGCAAATGCTTTTTCCTGTTTCATTTTGCTAGGCCACGCTCTTCTGTGGCTCTTTAGTGCTTGCCAAACTGCTATGTGCGTGCTGCTGCTTCCATCTGACAAGGAGCACAACCTTCTGACAGCAGCTTTCAACTTGCCTAAGAAAGAGCTTGGCCATTTAGATGTGCTGCAAATCTGTGTGTGTGTAAGGTGCAGGTGCAAGCTCCTGACAATGGTGTTCTCCAGGTTCAGTTTCTATCTGCCAGACGCATTGGAAATGTTTTCCTCTGGCATTCGCACCAAGAGTCGTAGATTGCTTAACTGAGGAGCTCTGAGAATGGAACGGCAAGAGGTGTTCCGCTTTCGTCATAAACAGTGCTCCAGAGCGCTTGGCAACGGGCACAACGAAACGTGTGTGCGGGATAGTGACCATTCCCGCCTAGTGCTGGCAATGCACGAGCACTGCCAAAAGGCCAAGGGAGGCGCTTAGCATCCGGCTTGTGCGCAAAGCTTTCAGACTGCCAGAGGACCGCAGCTATGGTAAACCCGCTTGCTCATTTGACGTTAGCTGTCGCCTGCAAGAACTTCACCCGCATCTGGTTTATGCTGCTACCTGTTGTTAGGCGACAACAAGGGCACATGTAGCAAATGCTTTTTCCTGGCCCATTTTGCTATGCCACGCTCTTCTGTGGCTCTTTAATGCTTGCCAAACTGCTATGTGCATGCTGCTGCTTCCATCTGACAAGGAGCACAACCTTCTGACAGCAGCTTTCAACTTGCCTAAGGAAGAGCTTGGCCATTTAGATGTGCTGCAAATCTGTGTGTGTGTAAGGTGCAGGTGCAAGCTCCTGACAATGGTGTTCTCCAGGTTCAGTTTCTATCTGCCAGACGCATTGGAAATGTTTTCCTCTGGCATTCGCACCAAGAGTCGTAGATTGCTTAACTGAGGAGCTCTGAGAATGGAACGGCAAGAGGTGTTCCGCTTTCGTCATAAACAGTGCTCCAGAGCGCTTGGCAACGGGCACAACGAAACGTGTGTGCGGGATAGTGACCATTCACGCCTAGTGCTGGCAATGCAGGAGCACTGCCAAAAGGCCAAGGGAGGCGCTTAGAATCCGGCTTGTGTGCAAAGCTTTCAGACTGCCAGAGGACCGCAGCTGTGGTAAGCCCGCTTGCTCATTTGACGTTAGCTGTCGCCTGCAAGAACTTCACCCGCATCTGGTTTATGCTGCTACCTGTTGTTAGGAGACAACAAGGGCACATGTAGCAAATGCTTTTTCCTGTTTCATTTTGCTAGGCCACGCTCTTCTGTGGCTCTTTAGTGCTTGCCAAACTGCTATGTGCGTGCTGCTGCTTCCATCTGACAAGGAGCACAACCTTCTGACAGCAGCTTTCAACTTGCCTAAGAAAGAGCTTGGCCATTTAGATGTGCTGCAAATCTGTGTGTGTGTAAGGTGCAGGTGCAAGCTCCTGACAATGGTGTTCTCCAGGTTCAGTTTCTATCTGCCAGACGCGTTGGAAATGTTTTCCTCTGGCATTCGCAGCAAGAGTCGCAGATTGCTTAACTGAGGAGCTCTGAGAATGGAACGGCAAGAGGTGTTCCGCTTTCGTCATAAACAGTGCTCCAGAGCGCTTGGCAACGGGCACAACGAAACGTGTGTGCGGGATAGTGACCATTCACGCCTAGTGCTGGCAATGCAGGAGCACTGCCAAAAGGCCAAGGAATCGGCGTAGCATCCGGCTTGTGTGCAAAGCTTTCAGACTGCCAGAGGACCGCAGCTGTGGTAAGCCCGCTTGCTCATTTGACGTTAGCTGTCGCCTGCAAGAACTTCACCCGCATCTGGTTTATGCTGCTACCTGTTGTTAGGCGACAACAAGGGCACATGTAGCAAATGCTTTTTCCTGGCCCATTTTGCTAGGCCACGCTCTTCTGTGGCTCTTTAGTGCTTGCCAAACTGCTATGTGCGTGCTGCTGCTTCCATCTGACAAGGAGCACAGCCTTCTGACAGCAGCTTTCAACTTGCCTAAGAAAGAGCTTGGCCATTTAGATGTGCTGCAAATCTGTGTGTGTGTAAGGTACAGGTGCAAGCTCCTGACAAAGGTGTTCTCCAGGTTCAGTTTCTCCCTGCCAGACACATTGGAAATGTTTTCCTCTGGCATTCGCAGCAAGAGTCGCAGATTGCTTAACTGAGGAGCTCTGAGAATGGAACGGCAAGAGGTGTTCCGCTTTCGTCATAAACAGTGCTCCAGAGCGCTTGGCAACGGGCACAACGAAAACGTGTGTGCGGGATAGTGACCATTCACGCCTAGTGCTGGCAATGCACGAGCACTGCCAAAAGGCCAAGGGAGGCGCTTAGCATCCGGCTTGTGCGCAAAGCTTTCAGACTGCCAGAGGACCGCAGCTATGGTAAACCCGCTTGCTCATTTGACGTTAGCTGTCGCCTGCAAGAACTTCACCCGCATCTGGTTTATGCTGCTACCTGTTGTTAGGAGACAACAAGGGCACATGTAGCAAATGCTTTTTCCTGTTTCATTTTGCTAGGCCACGCTCTTCTGTGGCTCTTTAGTGCTTGCCAAACTGCTATGTGCGTGCTGCTGCTTCCATCTGACAAGGAGCACAACCTTCTGACAGCAGCTTTCAACTTGCCTAAGGAAGAGCTTGGCCATTTAGATGTGCTGCAAATCTGTGTGTGTGTAAGGTGCAGGTGCAAGCTCCTGACAATGGTGTTCTCCAGGTTCAGTTTCTATCTGCCAGACGCATTGGAAATGTTTTCCTCTGGCATTCGCACCAAGAGTCGTAGATTGCTTAACTGAGGAGCTCTGAGAATGGAACGGCAAGAGGTGTTCCGCTTTCGTCATAAACAGTGCTCCAGAGCGCTTGGCAACGGGCACAACGAAACGTGTGTGCGGGATAGTGACCATTCACACCTAGTGCTGGCAATGCACGAGCACTGCCAAAAGGCCAAGGGAGGCGCTTAGCATCCGGCTTTTGCGCAAAGCTTTCAGACTGCCAGAGGACCGCAGCTATGGTAAACCCGCTTGCTCATTTGACGTTAGCTGTCGCCTGCAAGAACTTCACCCGCATCTGGTTTATGCTGCTACCTGTTGTTAGGAGACAACAAGGGCACATGTAGCAAATGCTTTTTCCTGTTTCATTTTGCTAGGCCACGCTCTTCTGTGGCTCTTTAGTGCTTGCCAAACTGCTATGTGCGTGCTGCTGCTTCCATCTGACAAGGAGCACAACCTTCTGACAGCAGCTTTCAACTTGCCTAAGAAAGAGCTTGGCCATTTAGATGTGCTGCAAATCTGTGTGTGTGTAAGGTGCAGGTGCAAGCTCCTGACAATGGTGTTCTCCAGGTTCAGTTTCTATCTGCCAGACGCATTGGAAATGTTTTCCTCTGGCATTCGAAGCAAGAGTCGCAGATTGCTTAACTGAGGAGCTCTGAGAATGGAACGGCAAGAGGTGTTCCGCTTTCGTCATAAACAGTGCTCCAGAGCGCTTGGCAACGGGCACAACGAAACGTGTGTGCGGGATAGTGACCATTCACGCCTAGTGCTGGCAATGCAGGAGCACTGCCAAAAGGCCAAGGAAGGGGCGTAGCATCCGGCTTGTGTGCAAAGCTTTCAGACTGCCAGAGGACCGCAGCTGTGGTAAGCCCGCTTGCTCATTTGACGTTAGCTGTCGCCTGCAAGAACTTCACCCGCATCTGGTTTATGCTGCTACCTGTTGTTAGGAGACAACAAGGGCACATGTAGCAAATGCTTTTTCCTGTTTCATTTTGCTAGGCCACGCTCTTCTGTGGCTCTTTAGTGCTTGCCAAACTGCTATGTGCGTGCTGCTGCTTCCATCTGACAAGGAGCACAACCTTCTGACAGCAGCTTTCAACTTGCCTAAGAAAGAGCTTGGCCATTTAGATGTGCTGCAAATCTGTGTGTGTGTAAGGTGCAGGTGCAAGCTCCTGACAATGGTGTTCTCCAGGTTCAGTTTCTATCTGCCAGACGCATTGGAAATGTTTTCCTCTGGCATTCGCACCAAGAGTCGTAGATTGCTTAACTGAGGAGCTCTGAGAATGGAACGGCAAGAGGTGTTCCGCTTTCGTCATAAACAGTGCTCCAGAGCGCTTGGCAACGGGCACAACGAAACGTGTGTGCGGGATAGTGACCATTCACGCCTAGTGCTGGCAATGCACGAGCACTGCCAAAAGGCCAAGGAAGGGGCGTAGCATCCGGCTTGTGTGCAAAGCTTTCAGACTGCCAGAGGACCGCAGCTGTGGTAAGCCCGCTTGCTCATTTGACGTTAGCTGTCGCCTGCAAGAACTTCACCCGCATCTGGTTTATGCTGCTACCTGTTGTTAGGCGACAACAAGGGCACATGTAGCAAAACTTTTTCCTGGCCCATTTTGCTAGGCCACGCTCTTCTGTGGCTCTTTAATGCTTGCCAAACTGCTATGTGCATGCTGCTGCTTCCATCTGACAAGGAGCACAACCTTCTGACAGCAGCTTTCAACTTGCCTAAGGAAGAGCTTGGCCATTTAGATGTGCTGCAAATCTGTGTGTGTGTAAGGTGCAGGTGCAAGCTCCTGACAATGGTGTTCTCCAGGTTCAGTTTCTATCTGCCAGACGCATTGGAAATGTTTTCCTCTGGCATTCGCACCAAGAGTCGTAGATTGCTTAACTGAGGAGCTCTGAGAATGGAACGGCAAGAGGTGTTCCGCTTTCGTCATAAACAGTGCTCCAGAGCGCTTGGCAACGGGCACAACGAAACGTGTGTGCGGGATAGTGACCATTCACGCCTAGTGCTGGCAATGCAGGAGCACTGCCAAAAGGCCAAGGAAGGGGCGTAGCATCCGGCTTGTGTGCAAAGCTTTCAGACTGCCAGAGGACCGCAGCTGTGGTAAGCCCGCTTGCTCATTTGACGTTAGCTGTCGCCTGCAAGAACTTCACCCGCATCTGGTTTATGCTGCTACCTGTTGTTAGGCGACAACAAGGGCACATGTAGCAAAACTTTTTCCTGGCCCATTTTGCTAGGCCACGCTCTTCTGTGGCTCTTTAATGCTTGCCAAACTGCTATGTGCATGCTGCTGCTTCCATCTGACAAGGAGCACAACCTTCTGACAGCAGCTTTCAACTTGCCTAAGGAAGAGCTTGGCCATTTAGATGTGCTGCAAATCTGTGTGTGTGTAAGGTGCAGGTGCAAGCTCCTGACAAAGGTGTTCTCCAGGTTCAGTTTCTATCTGCCAGACGCATTGGAAATGTTTTCCTCTGGCATTCGCACCAAGAGTCGTAGATTGCTTAACTGAGGAGCTCTGAGAATGGAACGGCAAGAGGTGTTCCGCTTTCGTCATGAACAGTGCTCCAGAGCGCTTGGCAATGGGCACAACGAAACGTGTGTGCGGGATAGTGACCATTCACACCTAGTGCTGGCAATGCACGAGCACTGCCAAAAGGCCAAGGGAGGCGCTTAGAATCCGGCTTGTGCGCAAAGCTTTCAGACTGCCAGAGGACCGCAGCTATGGTAAACCCGCTTGCTCATTTGACGTTAGCTGTCGCCTGCAAGAACTTCACCCGCATCTGGTTTATGCTGCTACCTGTTGTTAGGCGACAACAAGGGCACATGTAGCAAATGCTTTTTCCTGTTTCATTTTGCTAGGCCACGCTCTTCTGTGGCTCTTTAGTGCTTGCCAAACTGCTATGTGCGTGCTGCTGCTTCCATCTGACAAGGAGCACAACCTTCTGACAGCAGCTTTCAACTTGCCTAAGAAAGAGCTTGGCCATTTAGATGTGCTGCAAATCTGTGTGTGTGTAAGGTGCAGGTGCAAGCTCCTGACAAAGCTTTTCTCCAGGTTCAGTTTCTCCCTGCCAGACACATTGGAAATGTTTTCCTCTGGCATTCGCAGCAAGAGTCGCAGATTGCTTAACTGAGGAGCTCTGAGAATGGAACGGCAAGAGGTGTTCCGCTTTCGTCATAAACAGTGCTCCAGAGCGCTTGGCAACGGGCACAACGAAACGTGTGTGCGGGATAGTGACCATTCACGCCTAGTGCTGGCAATGCAGGAGCACTGCCAAAAGGCCAAGGAATCGGCGTAGCATCCGGCTTGTGTGCAAAGCTTTCAGACTGCCAGAGGACCGCAGCTGTGGTAAGCCCGCTTGCTCATTTGACGTTAGCTGTCGCCTGCAAGAACTTCACCCGCATCTGGTTTATGCTGCTACCTGTTGTTAGGCGACAACAAGGGCACATGTAGCAAATGCTTTTTCCTGTTTCATTTTGCTAGGCCACGCTCTTCTGTGGCTCTTTAGTGCTTGCCAAACTGCTATGTGCGTGCTGCTGCTTCCATCTGACAAGGAGCACAACCTTCTGACAGCAGCTTTCAACTTGCCTAAGAAAGAGCTTGGCCATTTAGATGTGCTGCAAATCTGTGTGTGTGTAAGGTACAGGTGCAAGCTCCTGACAAAGGTGTTCTCCAGGTTCAGTTTCTCCCTGCCAGACACATTGGAAATGTTTTCCTCTGGCATTCGCAGCAAGAGTCGCAGATTGCTTAACTGAGGAGCTCTGAGAATGGAACGGCAAGAGGTGTTCCGCTTTCGTCATAAACAGTGCTCCAGAGCGCTTGGCAACGGGCACAACGAAACGTGTGTGCGGGATAGTGACCATTCACACCTAGTGCTGGCAATGCACGAGCCCTGCCAAAAGGCCAAGGGAGGCGCTTAGAATCCGGCTTGTGCGCAAAGCTTTCAGACTGCCAGAGGACCGCAGCTATGGTAAACCCGCTTGCTCATTTGACGTTAGCTGTCGCCTGCAAGAACTTCACCCGCATCTGGTTTATGCTGCTACCTGTTGTTAGGAGACAACAAGGGCACATGTAGCAAATGCTTTTTCCTGTTTCATTTTGCTAGGCCACGCTCTTCTGTGGCTCTTTAGTGCTTGCCAAACTGCTATGTGCGTGCTGCTGCTTCCATCTGACAAGGAGCACAACCTTCTGACAGCAGCTTTCAACTTGCCTAAGGAAGAGCTTGGCCATTTAGATGTGCTGCAAATCTGTGTGTGTGTAAGGTGCAGGTGCAAGCTCCTGACAATGGTGTTCTCCAGGTTCAGTTTCTATCTGCCAGACGCATTGGAAATGTTTTCCTCTGGCATTCGCACCAAGAGTCGTAGATTGCTTAACTGAGGAGCTCTGAGAATGGAACGGCAAGAGGTGTTCCGCTTTCGTCATAAACAGTGCTCCAGAGCGCTTGGCAACGGGCACAACGAAACGTGTGTGTGGGATAGTGACCATTCCCGCCTAGTGCTGGCAATGCACGAGCACTGCCAAAAGGCCAAGGGAGGCGCTTAGCATCCGGCTTTTGCGCAAAGCTTTCAGACTGCCAGAGGACCGCAGCTATGGTAAACCCGCTTGCTCATTTGACGTTAGCTGTCGCCTGCAAGAACTTCACCCGCATCTGGTTTATGCTGCTACCTGTTGTTAGGAGACAACAAGGGCACATGTAGCAAATGCTTTTTCCTGTTTCATTTTGCTAGGCCACGCTCTTCTGTGGCTCTTTAGTGCTTGCCAAACTGCTATGTGCGTGCTGCTGCTTCCATCTGACAAGGAGCACAACCTTCTGACAGCAGCTTTCAACTTGCCTAAGAAAGAGCTTGGCCATTTAGATGTGCTGCAAATCTGTGTGTGTGTAAGGTGCAGGTGCAAGCTCCTGACAATGGTGTTCTCCAGGTTCAGTTTCTATCTGCCAGACGCATTGGAAATGTTTTCCTCTGGCATTCGAAGCAAGAGTCGCAGATTGCTTAACTGAGGAGCTCTGAGAATGGAACGGCAAGAGGTGTTCCGCTTTCGTCATAAACAGTGCTCCAGAGCGCTTGGCAACGGGCACAACGAAACGTGTGTGCGGGATAGTGACCATTCACGCCTAGTGCTGGCAATGCAGGAGCACTGCCAAAAGGCCAAGGAAGGGGCGTAGCATCCGGCTTGTGTGCAAAGCTTTCAGACTGCCAGAGGACCGCAGCTGTGGTAAGCCCGCTTGCTCATTTGACGTTAGCTGTCGCCTGCAAGAACTTCACCCGCATCTGGTTTATGCTGCTACCTGTTGTTAGGCGACAACAAGGGCACATGTAGCAAATGCTTTTTCCTGGCCCATTTTGCTAGGCCACGCTCTTCTGTGGCTCTTTAATGCTTGCCAAACTGCTATGTGCATGCTGCTGCTTCCATCTGACAAGGAGCACAACCTTCTGACAGCAGCTTTCAACTTGCCTAAGGAAGAGCTTGGCCATTTAGATGTGCTGCAAATCTGTGTGTGTGTAAGGTGCAGGTGCAAGCTCCTGACAATGGTGTTCTCCAGGTTCAGTTTCTATCTGCCAGACGCATTGGAAATGTTTTCCTCTGGCATTCGCACCAAGAGTCGTAGATTGCTTAACTGAGGAGCTCTGAGAATGGAACGGCAAGAGGTGTTCCGCTTTCGTCATAAACAGTGCTCCAGAGCGCTTGGCAACGGGCACAACGAAACGTGTGTGCGGGATAGTGACCATTCACGCCTAGTGCTGGCAATGCAGGAGCACTGCCAAAAGGCCAAGGGAGGCGCTTAGAATCCGGCTTGTGCGCAAAGCTTTCAGACTGCCAGAGGACCGCAGCTGTGGTAAGCCCGCTTGCTCATTTGACGTTAGCTGTCGCCTGCAAGAACTTCACCCGCATCTGGTTTATGCTGCTACCTGTTGTTAGGAGACAACAAGGGCACATGTAGCAAATGCTTTTTCCTGTTTCATTTTGCTAGGCCACGCTCTTCTGTGGCTCTTTAGTGCTTGCCAAACTGCTATGTGCGTGCTGCTGCTTCCATCTGACAAGGAGCACAACCTTCTGACAGCAGCTTTCAACTTGCCTAAGAAAGAGCTTGGCCATTTAGATGTGCTGCAAATCTGTGTGTGTGTAAGGTGCAGGTGCAAGCTCCTGACAATGGTGTTCTCCAGGTTCAGTTTCTATCTGCCAGACGCGTTGGAAATGTTTTCCTCTGGCATTCGCAGCAAGAGTCGCAGATTGCTTAACTGAGGAGCTCTGAGAATGGAACGGCAAGAGGTGTTCCGCTTTCGTCATAAACAGTGCTCCAGAGCGCTTGGCAACGGGCACAACGAAACGTGTGTGCGGGATAGTGACCATTCACGCCTAGTGCTGGCAATGCAGGAGCACTGCCAAAAGGCCAAGGAATCGGCGCTTAGCATCCGGCTTGTGCGCAAAGCTTTCAGACTGCCAGAGGACCGCAGCTGTGGTAAGCCCGCTTGCTCATTTGACGTTAGCTGTCGCCTGCAAGAACTTCACCCGCATCTGGTTTATGCTGCTACCTGTTGTTAGGCGACAACAAGGGCACATGTAGCAAATGCTTTTTCCTGGCCCATTTTGCTAGGCCACGCTCTTCTGTGGCTCTTTAGTGCTTGCCAAACTGCTATGTGCGTGCTGCTGCTTCCATCTGACAAGGAGCACAGCCTTCTGACAGCAGCTTTCAACTTGCCTAAGAAAGAGCTTGGCCATTTAGATGTGCTGCAAATCTGTGTGTGTGTAAGGTACAGGTGCAAGCTCCTGACAAAGGTGTTCTCCAGGTTCAGTTTCTCCCTGCCAGACACATTGGAAATGTTTTCCTCTGGCATTCGCAGCAAGAGTCGCAGATTGCTTAACTGAGGAGCTCTGAGAATGGAACGGCAAGAGGTGTTCCGCTTTCGTCATAAACAGTGCTCCAGAGCGCTTGGCAACGGGCACAACGAAAACGTGTGTGCGGGATAGTGACCATTCACGCCTAGTGCTGGCAATGCACGAGCACTGCCAAAAGGCCAAGGGAGGCGCTTAGCATCCGGCTTGTGCGCAAAGCTTTCAGACTGCCAGAGGACCGCAGCTATGGTAAACCCGCTTGCTCATTTGACGTTAGCTGTCGCCTGCAAGAACTTCACCCGCATCTGGTTTATGCTGCTACCTGTTGTTAGGAGACAACAAGGGCACATGTAGCAAATGCTTTTTCCTGTTTCATTTTGCTAGGCCACGCTCTTCTGTGGCTCTTTAGTGCTTGCCAAACTGCTATGTGCGTGCTGGTGCTTCCATCTGACAAGGAGCACAACCTTCTGACAGCAGCTTTCAACTTGCCTAAGGAAGAGCTTGGCCATTTAGATGTGCTGCAAATCTGTGTGTGTGTAAGGTGCAGGTGCAAGCTCCTGACAATGGTGTTCTCCAGGTTCAGTTTCTATCTGCCAGACGCATTGGAAATGTTTTCCTCTGGCATTCGCACCAAGAGTCGTAGATTGCTTAACTGAGGAGCTCTGAGAATGGAACGGCAAGAGGTGTTCCGCTTTCGTCATAAACAGTGCTCCAGAGCGCTTGGCAACGGGCACAACGAAACGTGTGTGCGGGATAGTGACCATTCACACCTAGTGCTGGCAATGCACGAGCACTGCCAAAAGGCCAAGGGAGGCGCTTAGCATCCGGCTTTTGCGCAAAGCTTTCAGACTGCCAGAGGACCGCAGCTATGGTAAACCCGCTTGCTCATTTGACGTTAGCTGTCGCCTGCAAGAACTTCACCCGCATCTGGTTTATGCTGCTACCTGTTGTTAGGAGACAACAAGGGCACATGTAGCAAATGCTTTTTCCTGTTTCATTTTGCTAGGCCACGCTCTTCTGTGGCTCTTTAGTGCTTGCCAAACTGCTATGTGCGTGCTGCTGCTTCCATCTGACAAGGAGCACAACCTTCTGACAGCAGCTTTCAACTTGCCTAAGAAAGAGCTTGGCCATTTAGATGTGCTGCAAATCTGTGTGTGTGTAAGGTGCAGGTGCAAGCTCCTGACAATGGTGTTCTCCAGGTTCAGTTTCTATCTGCCAGACGCATTGGAAATGTTTTCCTCTGGCATTCGAAGCAAGAGTCGCAGATTGCTTAACTGAGGAGCTCTGAGAATGGAACGGCAAGAGGTGTTCCGCTTTCGTCATAAACAGTGCTCCAGAGCGCTTGGCAACGGGCACAACGAAACGTGTGTGCGGGATAGTGACCATTCACGCCTAGTGCTGGCAATGCAGGAGCACTGCCAAAAGGCCAAGGAAGGGGCGTAGCATCCGGCTTGTGTGCAAAGCTTTCAGACTGCCAGAGGACCGCAGCTGTGGTAAGCCCGCTTGCTCATTTGACGTTAGCTGTCGCCTGCAAGAACTTCACCCGCATCTGGTTTATGCTGCTACCTGTTGTTAGGCGACAACAAGGGCACATGTAGCAAATGCTTTTTCCTGGCCCATTTTGCTAGGCCACGCTCTTCTGTGGCTCTTTAATGCTTGCCAAACTGCTATGTGCATGCTGCTGCTTCCATCTGACAAGGAGCACAACCTTCTGACAGCAGCTTTCAACTTGCCTAAGGAAGAGCTTGGCCATTTAGATGTGCTGCAAATCTGTGTGTGTGTAAGGTGCAGGTGCAAGCTCCTGACAATGGTGTTCTCCAGGTTCAGTTTCTATCTGCCAGACGCATTGGAAATGTTTTCCTCTGGCATTCGCACCAAGAGTCGTAGATTGCGTAACTGAGGAGCTCTGAGAATGGAACGGCAAGAGGTGTTCCGCTTTCGTCATAAACAGTGCTCCAGAGCGCTTGGCAACGGGCACAACGAAAACGTGTGTGCGGGATAGTGACCATTCACGCCTAGTGCTGGCAATGCACGAGCACTGCCAAAAGGCCAAGGGAGGCGCTTAGCATCCGGCTTGTGCGCAAAGCTTTCAGACTGCCAGAGGACCGCAGCTATGGTAAACCCGCTTGCTCATTTGACGTTAGCTGTCGCCTGCAAGAACTTCACCCGCATCTGGTTTATGCTGCTACCTGTTGTTAGGAGACAACAAGGGCACATGTAGCAAATGCTTTTTCCTGTTTCATTTTGCTAGGCCACGCTCTTCTGTGGCTCTTTAGTGCTTGCCAAACTGCTATGTGCGTGCTGCTGCTTCCATCTGACAAGGAGCACAACCTTCTGACAGCAGCTTTCAACTTGCCTAAGAAAGAGCTTGGCCATTTAGATGTGCTGCAAATCTGTGTGTGTGTAAGGTGCAGGTGCAAGCTCCTGACAATGGTGTTCTCCAGGTTCAGTTTCTATCTGCCAGACGCATTGGAAATGTTTTCCTCTGGCATTCGCACCAAGAGTCGTAGATTGCTTAACTGAGGAGCTCTGAGAATGGAACGGCAAGAGGTGTTCCGCTTTCGTCATAAACAGTGCTCCAGAGCGCTTGGCAACGGGCACAACGAAACGTGTGTGCGGGATAGTGACCATTCACGCCTAGTGCTGGCAATGCACGAGCACTGCCAAAAGGCCAAGGAAGGGGCGTAGCATCCGGCTTGTGTGCAAAGCTTTCAGACTGCCAGAGGACCGCAGCTGTGGTAAGCCCGCTTGCTCATTTGACGTTAGCTGTCGCCTGCAAGAACTTCACCCGCATCTGGTTTATGCTGCTACCTGTTGTTAGGCGACAACAAGGGCACATGTAGCAAAACTTTTTCCTGGCCCATTTTGCTAGGCCACGCTCTTCTGTGGCTCTTTAATGCTTGCCAAACTGCTATGTGCATGCTGCTGCTTCCATCTGACAAGGAGCACAACCTTCTGACAGCAGCTTTCAACTTGCCTAAGGAAGAGCTTGGCCATTTAGATGTGCTGCAAATCTGTGTGTGTGTAAGGTGCAGGTGCAAGCTCCTGACAATGGTGTTCTCCAGGTTCAGTTTCTATCTGCCAGACGCATTGGAAATGTTTTCCTCTGGCATTCGCACCAAGAGTCGTAGATTGCTTAACTGAGGAGCTCTGAGAATGGAACGGCAAGAGGTGTTCCGCTTTCGTCATAAACAGTGCTCCAGAGCGCTTGGCAACGGGCACAACGAAACGTGTGTGCGGGATAGTGACCATTCACGCCTAGTGCTGGCAATGCAGGAGCACTGCCAAAAGGCCAAGGAAGGGGCGTAGCATCCGGCTTGTGTGCAAAGCTTTCAGACTGCCAGAGGACCGCAGCTGTGGTAAGCCCGCTTGCTCATTTGACGTTAGCTGTCGCCTGCAAGAACTTCACCCGCATCTGGTTTATGCTGCTACCTGTTGTTAGGCGACAACAAGGGCACATGTAGCAAAACTTTTTCCTGGCCCATTTTGCTAGGCCACGCTCTTCTGTGGCTCTTTAATGCTTGCCAAACTGCTATGTGCATGCTGCTGCTTCCATCTGACAAGGAGCACAACCTTCTGACAGCAGCTTTCAACTTGCCTAAGGAAGAGCTTGGCCATTTAGATGTGCTGCAAATCTGTGTGTGTGTAAGGTGCAGGTGCAAGCTCCTGACAAAGGTGTTCTCCAGGTTCAGTTTCTATCTGCCAGACGCATTGGAAATGTTTTCCTCTGGCATTCGCACCAAGAGTCGTAGATTGCTTAACTGAGGAGCTCTGAGAATGGAACGGCAAGAGGTGTTCCGCTTTCGTCATAAACAGTGCTCCAGAGCGCTTGGCAACGGGCACAACGAAACGTGTGTGCGGGATAGTGACCATTCACACCTAGTGCTGGCAATGCACGAGCACTGCCAAAAGGCCAAGGGAGGCGCTTAGAATCCGGCTTGTGCGCAAAGCTTTCAGACTGCCAGAGGACCGCAGCTATGGTAAACCCGCTTGCTCATTTGACGTTAGCTGTCGCCTGCAAGAACTTCACCCGCATCTGGTTTATGCTGCTACCTGTTGTTAGGCGACAACAAGGGCACATGTAGCAAATGCTTTTTCCTGTTTCATTTTGCTAGGCCACGCTCTTCTGTGGCTCTTTAGTGCTTGCCAAACTGCTATGTGCGTGCTGCTGCTTCCATCTGACAAGGAGCACAACCTTCTGACAGCAGCTTTCAACTTGCCTAAGAAAGAGCTTGGCCATTTAGATGTGCTGCAAATCTGTGTGTGTGTAAGGTGCAGGTGCAAGCTCCTGACAAAGCTTTTCTCCAGGTTCAGTTTCTCCCTGCCAGACACATTGGAAATGTTTTCCTCTGGCATTCGAAGCAAGAGTCGCAGATTGCTTAACTGAGGAGCTCTGAGAATGGAACGGCAAGAGGTGTTCCGCTTTCGTCA
Source organism: Poecile atricapillus (assembly GCF_030490865.1). Taxonomy (NCBI): domain Eukaryota; kingdom Metazoa; phylum Chordata; class Aves; order Passeriformes; family Paridae; genus Poecile; species Poecile atricapillus. Next base: position 826,159 of record NC_081256.1, on the reverse strand, counting down.
TAAACAGTGCTCCAGAGCGCTTGGCAACGGGCACAACGAAACGTGTGTGCGGGATAGTGACCATTCACGCCTAGTGCTGGCAATGCAGGAGCACTGCCAAAAGGCCAAGGAATCGGCGTAGCATCCGGCTTGTGTGCAAAGCTTTCAGACTGCCAGAGGACCGCAGCTGTGGTAAGCCCGCTTGCTCATTTGACGTTAGCTGTCGCCTGCAAGAACTTCACCCGCATCTGGTTTATGCTGCTACCTGTTGTTAGGCGACAACAAGGGCACATGTAGCAAATGCTTTTTCCTGGCCCATTTTGCTAGGCCACGCTCTTCTGTGGCTCTTTAGTGCTTGCCAAACTGCTATGTGCGTGCTGCTGCTTCCATCTGACAAGGAGCACAACCTTCTGACAGCAGCTTTCAACTTGCCTAAGAAAGAGCTTGGCCATTTAGATGTGCTGCAAATCTGTGTGTGTGTAAGGTACAGGTGCAAGCTCCTGACAAAGGTGTTCTCCAGGTTCAGTTTCTCCCTGCCAGACACATTGGAAATGTTTTCCTCTGGCATTCGCAGCAAGAGTCGCAGATTGCTTAACTGAGGAGCTCTGAGAATGGAACGGCAAGAGGTGTTCCGCTTTCGTCATAAACAGTGCTCCAGAGCGCTTGGCAACGGGCACAACGAAACGTGTGTGCGGGATAGTGACCATTCACACCTAGTGCTGGCAATGCACGAGCCCTGCCAAAAGGCCAAGGGAGGCGCTTAGAATCCGGCTTGTGCGCAAAGCTTTCAGACTGCCAGAGGACCGCAGCTATGGTAAACCCGCTTGCTCATTTGACGTTAGCTGTCGCCTGCAAGAACTTCACCCGCATCTGGTTTATGCTGCTACCTGTTGTTAGGAGACAACAAGGGCACATGTAGCAAATGCTTTTTCCTGTTTCATTTTGCTAGGCCACGCTCTTCTGTGGCTCTTTAGTGCTTGCCAAACTGCTATGTGCGTGCTGCTGCTTCCATCTGACAAGGAGCACAACCTTCTGACAGCAGCTTTCAACTTGCCTAAGGAAGAGCTTGGCCATTTAGATGTGCTGCAAATCTGTGTGTGTGTAAGGTGCAGGTGCAAGCTCCTGACAATGGTGTTCTCCAGGTTCAGTTTCTATCTGCCAGACGCATTGGAAATGTTTTCCTCTGGCATTCGCACCAAGAGTCGTAGATTGCTTAACTGAGGAGCTCTGAGAATGGAACGGCAAGAGGTGTTCCGCTTTCGTCATAAACAGTGCTCCAGAGCGCTTGGCAACGGGCACAACGAAACGTGTGTGTGGGATAGTGACCATTCCCGCCTAGTGCTGGCAATGCACGAGCACTGCCAAAAGGCCAAGGGAGGCGCTTAGCATCCGGCTTTTGCGCAAAGCTTTCAGACTGCCAGAGGACCGCAGCTATGGTAAACCCGCTTGCTCATTTGACGTTAGCTGTCGCCTGCAAGAACTTCACCCGCATCTGGTTTATGCTGCTACCTGTTGTTAGGAGACAACAAGGGCACATGTAGCAAATGCTTTTTCCTGTTTCATTTTGCTAGGCCACGCTCTTCTGTGGCTCTTTAGTGCTTGCCAAACTGCTATGTGCGTGCTGCTGCTTCCATCTGACAAGGAGCACAACCTTCTGACAGCAGCTTTCAACTTGCCTAAGAAAGAGCTTGGCCATTTAGATGTGCTGCAAATCTGTGTGTGTGTAAGGTGCAGGTGCAAGCTCCTGACAATGGTGTTCTCCAGGTTCAGTTTCTATCTGCCAGACGCATTGGAAATGTTTTCCTCTGGCATTCGAAGCAAGAGTCGCAGATTGCTTAACTGAGGAGCTCTGAGAATGGAACGGCAAGAGGTGTTCCGCTTTCGTCATAAACAGTGCTCCAGAGCGCTTGGCAACGGGCACAACGAAACGTGTGTGCGGGATAGTGACCATTCACGCCTAGTGCTGGCAATGCAGGAGCACTGCCAAAAGGCCAAGGAAGGGGCGTAGCATCCGGCTTGTGTGCAAAGCTTTCAGACTGCCAGAGGACCGCAGCTGTGGTAAGCCCGCTTGCTCATTTGACGTTAGCTGTCGCCTGCAAGAACTTCACCCGCATCTGGTTTATGCTGCTACCTGTTGTTAGGCGACAACAAGGGCACATGTAGCAAATGCTTTTTCCTGGCCCATTTTGCTAGGCCACGCTCTTCTGTGGCTCTTTAATGCTTGCCAAACTGCTATGTGCATGCTGCTGCTTCCATCTGACAAGGAGCACAACCTTCTGACAGCAGCTTTCAACTTGCCTAAGGAAGAGCTTGGCCATTTAGATGTGCTGCAAATCTGTGTGTGTGTAAGGTGCAGGTGCAAGCTCCTGACAATGGTGTTCTCCAGGTTCAGTTTCTATCTGCCAGACGCATTGGAAATGTTTTCCTCTGGCATTCGCACCAAGAGTCGTAGATTGCTTAACTGAGGAGCTCTGAGAATGGAACGGCAAGAGGTGTTCCGCTTTCGTCATAAACAGTGCTCCAGAGCGCTTGGCAACGGGCACAACGAAACGTGTGTGCGGGATAGTGACCATTCACGCCTAGTGCTGGCAATGCAGGAGCACTGCCAAAAGGCCAAGGGAGGCGCTTAGAATCCGGCTTGTGTGCAAAGCTTTCAGACTGCCAGAGGACCGCAGCTGTGGTAAGCCCGCTTGCTCATTTGACGTTAGCTGTCGCCTGCAAGAACTTCACCCGCATCTGGTTTATGCTGCTACCTGTTGTTAGGAGACAACAAGGGCACATGTAGCAAATGCTTTTTCCTGTTTCATTTTGCTAGGCCACGCTCTTCTGTGGCTCTTTAGTGCTTGCCAAACTGCTATGTGCGTGCTGCTGCTTCCATCTGACAAGGAGCACAACCTTCTGACAGCAGCTTTCAACTTGCCTAAGAAAGAGCTTGGCCATTTAGATGTGCTGCAAATCTGTGTGTGTGTAAGGTGCAGGTGCAAGCTCCTGACAATGGTGTTCTCCAGGTTCAGTTTCTATCTGCCAGACGCATTGGAAATGTTTTCCTCTGGCATTCGCACCAAGAGTCGTAGATTGCTTAACTGAGGAGCTCTGAGAATGGAACGGCAAGAGGTGTTCCGCTTTCGTCATAAACAGTGCTCCAGAGCGCTTGGCAACGGGCACAACGAAACGTGTGTGCGGGATAGTGACCATTCACACCTAGTGCTGGCAATGCACGAGCACTGCCAAAAGGCCAAGGGAGGCGCTTAGAATCCGGCTTGTGCGCAAAGCTTTCAGACTGCCAGAGGACCGCAGCTATGGTAAACCCGCTTGCTCATTTGACGTTAGCTGTCGCCTGCAAGAACTTCACCCGCATCTGGTTTATGCTGCTACCTGTTGTTAGGCGACAACAAGGGCACATGTAGCAAATGCTTTTTCCTGTTTCATTTTGCTAGGCCACGCTCTTCTGTGGCTCTTTAGTGCTTGCCAAACTGCTATGTGCGTGCTGCTGCTTCCATCTGACAAGGAGCACAACCTTCTGACAGCAGCTTTCAACTTGCCTAAGAAAGAGCTTGGCCATTTAGATGTGCTGAAAACCCGTGTGTGTGTAAGGTGCAGGTGCAAGCTCCTGACAAAGCTTTTCTCCAGGTTCAGTTTCTCCCTGCCAGACACATTGGAAATGTTTTCCTCTGGCATTCGAAGCAAGAGTCGCAGATTGCTTAACTGAGGAGCTCTGAGAATGGAACGGCAAGAGGTGTTCCGCTTTCGTCATAAACAGTGCTCCAGAGCGCTTGGCAACGGGCACAACGAAACGTGTGTGCGGGATAGTGACCATTCACGCCTAGTGCTGGCAATGCAGGAGCACTGCCAAAAGGCCAAGGAAGGGGCGTAGCATCCGGCTTGTGTGCAAAGCTTTCAGACTGCCAGAGGACCGCAGCTGTGGTAAGCCCGCTTGCTCATTTGACGTTAGCTGTCGCCTGCAAGAACTTCACCCGCATCTGGTTTATGCTGCTACCTGTTGTTAGGCGACAACAAGGGCACATGTAGCAAATGCTTTTTCCTGTTTCATTTTGCTAGGCCACGCTCTTCTGTGGCTCTTTAGTGCTTGCCAAACTGCTATGTGCGTGCTGCTGCTTCCATCTGACAAGGAGCACAACCTTCTGACAGCAGCTTTCAACTTGCCTAAGAAAGAGCTTGGCCATTTAGATGTGCTGCAAATCTGTGTGTGTGTAAGGTACAGGTGCAAGCTCCTGACAAAGGTGTTCTCCAGGTTCAGTTTCTCCCTGCCAGACACATTGGAAATGTTTTCCTCTGGCATTCGCAGCAAGAGTCGCAGATTGCTTAACTGAGGAGCTCTGAGAATGGAACGGCAAGAGGTGTTCCGCTTTCGCCATAAACAGTGCTCCAGAGCGCTTGGCAACGGGCACAACGAAAACGTGTGTGCGGGATAGTTACCATTCACACCTAGTGCTGGCAATGCACGAGCACTGCCAAAAGGCCAAGGGAGGCGCTTAGAATCCGGCTTGTGCGCAAAGCTTTCAGACTGCCAGAGGACCGCAGCTATGGTAAACCCGCTTGCTCATTTGACGTTAGCTGTCGCCTGCAAGAACTTCACCCGCATCTGGTTTATGCTGCTACCTGTTGTTAGGCGACAACAAGGGCACATGTAGCAAATGCTTTTTCCTGTTTCATTTTGCTAGGCCACGCTCTTCTGTGGCTCTTTAGTGCTTGCCAAACTGCTATGTGCGTGCTGCTGCTTCCATCTGACAAGGAGCACAACCTTCTGACAGCAGCTTTCAACTTGCCTAAGAAAGAGCTTGGCCATTTAGATGTGCTGAAAACCCGTGTGTGTGTAAGTTGCAGGTGCAAGCTCCTGACAATGGTGTTCTCCAGGTTCAGTTTCTATCTGCCAGACGCATTGGAAATGTTTTCCTCTGGCATTCGAAGCAAGAGTCGCAGATTGCTTAACTGAGGAGCTCTGAGAATGGAACGGCAAGAGGTGTTCCGCTTTCGTCATAAACAGTGCTCCAGAGCGCTTGGCAACGGGCACAACGAAACGTGTGTGCGGGATAGTGACCATTCACGCCTAGTGCTGGCAATGCAGGAGCACTGCCAAAAGGCCAAGGAATCGGCGTAGCATCCGGCTTGTGTGCAAAGCTTTCAGACTGCCAGAGGACCGCAGCTGTGGTAAGCCCGCTTGCTCATTTGACGTTAGCTGTCGCCTGCAAGAACTTCACCCGCATCTGGTTTATGCTGCTACCTGTTGTTAGGCGACAACAAGGGCACATGTAGCAAATGCTTTTTCCTGTTTCATTTTGCTAGGCCACGCTCTTCTGTGGCTCTTTAGTGCTTGCCAAACTGCTATGTGCGTGCTGCTGCTTCCATCTGACAAGGAGCACAACCTTCTGACAGCAGCTTTCAACTTGCCTAAGAAAGAGCTTGGCCATTTAGATGTGCTGCAAATCTGTGTGTGTGTAAGGTACAGGTGCAAGCTCCTGACAAAGGTGTTCTCCAGGTTCAGTTTCTCCCTGCCAGACACATTGGAAATGTTTTCCTCTGGCATTCGCAGCAAGAGTCGCAGATTGCTTAACTGAGGAGCTCTGAGAATGGAACGGCAAGAGGTGTTCCGCTTTCGTCATAAACAGTGCTCCAGAGCGCTTGGCAACGGGCACAACGAAACGTGTGTGCGGGATAGTGACCATTCACGCCTAGTGCTGGCAATGCAGGAGCACTGCCAAAAGGCCAAGGAAGGGGCGTAGCATCCGGCTTGTGTGCAAAGCTTTCAGACTGCCAGAGGACCGCAGCTGTGGTAAGCCCGCTTGCTCATTTGACGTTAGCTGTCGCCTGCAAGAACTTCACCCGCATCTGGTTTATGCTGCTACCTGTTGTTAGGCGACAACAAGGGCACATGTAGCAAATGCTTTTTCCTGTTTCATTTTGCTAGGCCACGCTCTTCTGTGGCTCTTTAATGCTTGCCAAACTGCTATGTGCATGCTGCTGCTTCCATCTGACAAGGAGCACAACCTTCTGACAGCAGCTTTCAACTTGCCTAAGGAAGAGCTTGGCCATTTACATGTGCTGCAAATCTGTGTGTGTGTAAGGTGCAGGTGCAAGCTCCTGACAATGGTGTTCTCCAGGTTCAGTTTCTATCTGCCAGACGCATTGGAAATGTTTTCCTCTGGCATTCGCACCAAGAGTCGTAGATTGCTTAACTGAGGAGCTCTGAGAATGGAACGGCAAGAGGTGTTCCGCTTTCGTCATAAACAGTGCTCCAGAGCGCTTGGCAACGGGCACAACGAAATGTGTGTGCGGGATAGTGACCATTCACGCCTAGTGCTGGCAATGCACGAGCACTGCCAAAAGGCCAAGGGAGGCGCTTAGAATCCGGCTTGTGTGCAAAGCTTTCAGACTGCCAGAGGACCGCAGCTATGGTAAACCCGCTTGCTCATTTGACGTTAGCTGTCGCCTGCAAGAACTTCACCCGCATCTGGTTTATGCTGCTACCTGTTGTTAGGCGACAATAAGGGCACATGTAGCAAATGCTTTTTCCTGTTTCATTTTGCTAGGCCACGCTCTTCTGTGGCTCTTTAGTGCTTGCCAAACTGCTATGTGCGTGCTGCTGCTTCCATCTGACAAGGAGCACAACCTTCTGACAGCAGCTTTCAACTTGTCTAAGAAAGAGCTTGGCCATTTAGATGTGCTGCAAATCTGTGTGTGTGTAAGGTGCAGGTGCAAGCTCCTGACAATGGTGTTCTCCAGGTTCAGTTTCTATCTGCCAGACGCATTGGAAATGTTTTCCTCTGGCATTCGCAGCAAGAGTCGCAGATTGCTTAACTGAGGAGCTCTGAGAATGGAACGGCAAGAGGTGTTCCGCTTTCGTCATAAACAGTGCTCCAGAGCGCTTGGCAACGGGCACAACGAAAACGTGTGTGCGGGATAGTGACCATTCACGCCTAGTGCTGGCAATGCACGAGCACTGCCAAAAGGCCAAGGGAGGCGCTTAGCATCCGGCTTTTGCGCAAAGCTTTCAGACTGCCAGAGGACCGCAGCTATGGTAAACCCGCTTGCTCATTTGACGTTAGCTGTCGCCTGCAAGAACTTCACCCGCATCTGGTTTATGCTGCTACCTGTTGTTAGGAGACAACAAGGGCACATGTAGCAAATGCTTTTTCCTGTTTCATTTTGCTAGGCCACGCTCTTCTGTGGCTCTTTAGTGCTTGCCAAACTGCTATGTGCGTGCTGCTGCTTCCATCTGACAAGGAGCACAACCTTCTGACAGCAGCTTTCAACTTGCCTAAGAAAGAGCTTGGCCATTTAGATGTGCTGCAAATCTGTGTGTGTGTAAGGTGCAGGTGCAAGCTCCTGACAAAGCTTTTCTCCAGGTTCAGTTTCTCCCTGCCAGACACATTGGAAATGTTTTCCTCTGGCATTCGAAGCAAGAGTCGCAGATTGCTTAACTGAGGAGCTCTGAGAATGGAACGGCAAGAGGTGTTCCGCTTTCGTCATAAACAGTGCTCCAGAGCGCTTGGCAACGGGCACAACGAAACGTGTGTGCGGGATAGTGACCATTCACGCCTAGTGCTGGCAATGCACGAGCACTGCCAAAAGGCCAAGGAATCGGCGTAGCATCCGGCTTGTGTGCAAAGCTTTCAGACTGCCAGAGGACCGCAGCTGTGGTAAGCCCGCTTGCTCATTTGACGTTAGCTGTCGCCTGCAAGAACTTCACCCGCATCTGGTTTATGCTGCTACCTGTTGTTAGGCGACAACAAGGGCACATGTAGCAAATGCTTTTTCCTGTTTCATTTTGCTAGGCCACGCTCTTCTGTGGCTCTTTAGTGCTTGCCAAACTGCTATGTGCGTGCTGCTGCTTCCATCTGACAAGGAGCACAACCTTCTGACAGCAGCTTTCAACTTGCCTAAGAAAGAGCTTGGCCATTTAGATGTGCTGCAAATCTGTGTGTGTGTAAGGTGCAGGTGCAAGCTCCTGACAATGGTGTTCTCCAGGTTCAGTTTCTATCTGCCAGACGCATTGGAAATGTTTTCCTCTGGCATTCGCACCAAGAGTCGTAGATTGCTTAACTGAGGAGCTCTGAGAATGGAACGGCAAGAGGTGTTCCGCTTTCGTCATAAACAGTGCTCCAGAGCGCTTGGCAACGGGCACAACGAAATGTGTGTGCGGGATAGTGACCATTCACGCCTAGTGCTGGCAATGCACGAGCACTGCCAAAAGGCCAAGGGAGGCGCTTAGAATCCGGCTTGTGCGCAAAGCTTTCAGACTGCCAGAGGACCGCAGCTATGGTAAACCCGCTTGCTCATTTGACGTTAGCTGTCGCCTGCAAGAACTTCACCCGCATCTGGTTTATGCTGCTACCTGTTGTTAGGCGACAATAAGGGCACATGTAGCAAATGCTTTTTCCTGTTTCATTTTGCTAGGCCACGCTCTTCTGTGGCTCTTTAGTGCTTGCCAAACTGCTATGTGCGTGCTGCTGCTTCCATCTGACAAGGAGCACAACCTTCTGACAGCAGCTTTCAACTTGCCTAAGAAAGAGCTTGGCCATTTAGATGTGCTGCAAATCTGTGTGTGTGTAAGGTGCAGGTGCAAGCTCCTGACAATGGTGTTCTCCAGGTTCAGTTTCTATCTGCCAGACGCATTGGAAATGTTTTCCTCTGGCATTCGCAGCAAGAGTCGCAGATTGCTTAACTGAGGAGCTCTGAGAATGGAACGGCAAGAGGTGTTCCGCTTTCGTCATAAACAGTGCTCCAGAGCGCTTGGCAACGGGCACAACGAAAACGTGTGTGCGGGATAGTGACCATTCACGCCTAGTGCTGGCAATGCACGAGCACTGCCAAAAGGCCAAGGGAGGCGCTTAGCATCCGGCTTGTGCGCAAAGCTTTCAGACTGCCAGAGGACCGCAGCTATGGTAAACCCGCTTGCTCATTTGACGTTAGCTGTCGCCTGCAAGAACTTCACCCGCATCTGGTTTATGCTGCTACCTGTTGTTAGGAGACAACAAGGGCACATGTAGCAAATGCTTTTTCCTGTTTCATTTTGCTAGGCCACGCTCTTCTGTGGCTCTTTAGTGCTTGCCAAACTGCTATGTGCGTGCTGCTGCTTCCATCTGACAAGGAGCACAACCTTCTGACAGCAGCTTTCAACTTGCCTAAGAAAGAGCTTGGCCATTTAGATGTGCTGCAAATCTGTGTGTGTGTAAGGTGCAGGTGCAAGCTCCTGACAATGGTGTTCTCCAGGTTCAGTTTCTATCTGCCAGACGCATTGGAAATGTTTTCCTCTGGCATTCGCACCAAGAGTCGTAGATTGCTTAACTGAGGAGCTCTGAGAATGGAACGGCAAGAGGTGTTCCGCTTTCGTCATAAACAGTGCTCCAGAGCGCTTGGCAACGGGCACAACGAAACGTGTGTGCGGGATAGTGACCATTCACGCCTAGTGCTGGCAATGCAGGAGCACTGCCAAAAGGCCAAGGAAGGGACGTAGCATCCGGCTTGTGTGCAAAGCTTTCAGACTGCCAGAGGACCGCAGCTGTGGTAAGCCCGCTTGCTCATTTGACGTTAGCTGTCGCCTGCAAGAACTTCACCCGCATCTGGTTTATGCTGCTACCTGTTGTTAGGCGACAACAAGGGCACATGTAGCAAAACTTTTTCCTGGCCCATTTTGCTAGGCCACGCTCTTCTGTGGCTCTTTAATGCTTGCCAAACTGCTATGTGCATGCTGCTGCTTCCATCTGACAAGGAGCACAACCTTCTGACAGCAGCTTTCAACTTGCCTAAGGAAGAGCTTGGCCATTTAGATGTGCTGCAAATCTGTGTGTGTGTAAGGTGCAGGTGCAAGCTCCTGACAATGGTGTTCTCCAGGTTCAGTTTCTATCTGCCAGACGCATTGGAAATGTTTTCCTCTGGCATTCGCACCAAGAGTCGTAGATTGCTTAACTGAGGAGCTCTGAGAATGGAACGGCAAGAGGTGTTCCGCTTTCGTCATAAACAGTGCTCCAGAGCGCTTGGCAACGGGCACAACGAAACGTGTGTGCGGGATAGTGACCATTCACACCTAGTGCTGGCAATGCACGAGCACTGCCAAAAGGCCAAGGGAGGCGCTTAGAATCCGGCTTGTGCGCAAAGCTTTCAGACTGCCAGAGGACCGCAGCTATGGTAAACCCGCTTGCTCATTTGACGTTAGCTGTCGCCTGCAAGAACTTCACCCGCATCTGGTTTATGCTGCTACCTGTTGTTAGGCGACAACAAGGGCACATGTAGCAAATGCTTTTTCCTGTTTCATTTTGCTAGGCCACGCTCTTCTGTGGCTCTTTAGTGCTTGCCAAACTGCTATGTGCGTGCTGCTGCTTCCATCTGACAAGGAGCACAACCTTCTGACAGCAGCTTTCAACTTGCCTAAGAAAGAGCTTGGCCATTTAGATGTGCTGCAAATCTGTGTGTGTGTAAGGTGCAGGTGCAAGCTCCTGACAAAGCTTTTCTCCAGGTTCAGTTTCTCCCTGCCAGACACATTGGAAATGTTTTCCTCTGGCATTCGAAGCAAGAGTCGCAGATTGCTTAACTGAGGAGCTCTGAGAATGGAACGGCAAGAGGTGTTCCGCTTTCGTCATAAACAGTGCTCCAGAGCGCTTGGCAACGGGCACAACGAAACGTGTGTGCGGGATAGTGACCATTCCCGCCTAGTGCTGGCAATGCACGAGCACTGCCAAAAGGCCAAGGAATCGGCGTAGCATCCGGCTTGTGTGCAAAGCTTTCAGACTGCCAGAGGACCGCAGCTGTGGTAAGCCCGCTTGCTCATTTGACGTTAGCTGTCGCCTGCAAGAACTTCACCCGCATCTGGTTTATGCTGCTACCTGTTGTTAGGCGACAACAAGGGCACATGTAGCAAATGCTTTTTCCTGTTTCATTTTGCTAGGCCACGCTCTTCTGTGGCTCTTTAGTGCTTGCCAAACTGCTATGTGCGTGCTGCTGCTTCCATCTGACAAGGAGCACAACCTTCTGACAGCAGCTTTCAACTTGCCTAAGAAAGAGCTTGGCCATTTAGATGTGCTGCAAATCTGTGTGTGTGTAAGGTGCAGGTGCAAGCTCCTGACAATGGTGTTCTCCAGGTTCAGTTTCTATCTGCCAGACGCATTGGAAATGTTTTCCTCTGGCATTCGCACCAAGAGTCGTAGATTGCTTAACTGAGGAGCTCTGAGAATGGAACGGCAAGAGGTGTTCCGCTTTCGTCATAAACAGTGCTCCAGAGCGCTTGGCAACGGGCACAACGAAACGTGTGTGCGGGATAGTGACCATTCACACCTAGTGCTGGCAATGCACGAGCCCTGCCAAAAGGCCAAGGGAGGCGCTTAGAATCCGGCTTGTGCGCAAAGCTTTCAGACTGCCAGAGGACCGCAGCTATGGTAAACCCGCTTGCTCATTTGACGTTAGCTGTCGCCTGCAAGAACTTCACCCGCATCTGGTTTATGCTGCTACCTGTTGTTAGGAGACAACAAGGGCACATGTAGCAAATGCTTTTTCCTGTTTCATTTTGCTAGGCCACGCTCTTCTGTGGCTCTTTAGTGCTTGCCAAACTGCTATGTGCATGCTGCTGCTTCCATCTGACAAGGAGCACAACCTTCTGACAGCAGCTTTCAACTTGCCTAAGGAAGAGCTTGGCCATTTAGATGTGCTGCAAATCTGTGTGTGTGTAAGGTGCAGGTGCAAGCTCCTGACAATGGTGTTCTCCAGGTTCAGTTTCTATCTGCCAGACGCATTGGAAATGTTTTCCTCTGGCATTCGCACCAAGAGTCGTAGATTGCTTAACTGAGGAGCTCTGAGAATGGAACGGCAAGAGGTGTTCCGCTTTCGTCATAAACAGTGCTCCAGAGCGCTTGGCAACGGGCACAACGAAACGTGTGTGCGGGATAGTGACCATTCACGCCTAGTGCTGGCAATGCAGGAGCACTGCCAAAAGGCCAAGGGAGGCGCTTAGAATCCGGCTTGTGTGCAAAGCTTTCAGACTGCCAGAGGACCGCAGCTGTGGTAAGCCCGCTTGCTCATTTGACGTTAGCTGTCGCCTGCAAGAACTTCACCCGCATCTGGTTTATGCTGCTACCTGTTGTTAGGAGACAACAAGGGCACATGTAGCAAATGCTTTTTCCTGTTTCATTTTGCTAGGCCACGCTCTTCTGTGGCTCTTTAGTGCTTGCCAAACTGCTATGTGCGTGCTGCTGCTTCCATCTGACAAGGAGCACAACCTTCTGACAGCAGCTTTCAACTTGCCTAAGAAAGAGCTTGGCCATTTAGATGTGCTGCAAATCTGTGTGTGTGTAAGGTGCAGGTGCAAGCTCCTGACAATGGTGTTCTCCAGGTTCAGTTTCTATCTGCCAGACGCATTGGAAATGTTTTCCTCTGGCATTCGCACCAAGAGTCGTAGATTGCTTAACTGAGGAGCTCTGAGAATGGAACGGCAAGAGGTGTTCCGCTTTCGTCATAAACAGTGCTCCAGAGCGCTTGGCAACGGGCACAACGAAACGTGTGTGCGGGATAGTGACCATTCACGCCTAGTGCTGGCAATGCAGGAGCACTGCCAAAAGGCCAAGGAATCGGCGTAGCATCCGGCTTGTGTGCAAAGCTTTCAGACTGCCAGAGGACCGCAGCTGTGGTAAGCCTGCTTGCTCATTTGACGTTAGCTGTCGCCTGCAAGAACTTCACCCGCATCTGGTTTATGCTGCTACCTGTTGTTAGGCGACAACAAGGGCACATGTAGCAAATGCTTTTTCCTGTTTCATTTTGCTAGGCCACGCTCTTCTGTGGCTCTTTAGTGCTTGCCAAACTGCTATGTGCGTGCTGCTGCTTCCATCTGACAAGGAGCACAACCTTCTGACAGCAGCTTTCAACTTGCCTAAGAAAGAGCTTGGCCATTTAGATGTGCTGCAAATCTGTGTGTGTGTAAGGTACAGGTGCAAGCTCCTGACAAAGGTGTTCTCCAGGTTCAGTTTCTCCCTGCCAGACACATTGGAAATGTTTTCCTCTGGCATTCGCAGCAAGAGTCGCAGATTGCTTAACTGAGGAGCTCTGAGAATGGAACGGCAAGAGGTGTTCCGCTTTCGTCATAAACAGTGCTCCAGAGCGCTTGGCAACGGGCACAACGAAACGTGTGTGCGGGATAGTGACCATTCACACCTAGTGCTGGCAATGCACGAGCACTGCCAAAAGGCCAAGGGAGGCGCTTAGAATCCGGCTTGTGCGCAAAGCTTTCAGACTGCCAGAGGACCGCAGCTATGGTAAACCCGCTTGCTCATTTGACGTTAGCTGTCGCCTGCAAGAACTTCACCCGCATCTGGTTTATGCTGCTACCTGTTGTTAGGCGACAACAAGGGCACATGTAGCAAATGCTTTTTCCTGTTTCATTTTGCTAGGCCACGCTCTTCTGTGGCTCTTTAGTGCTTGCCAAACTGCTATGTGCGTGCTGCTGCTTCCATCTGACAAGGAGCACAACCTTCTGACAGCAGCTTTCAACTTGCCTAAGAAAGAGCTTGGCCATTTAGATGTGCTGCAAATCTGTGTGTGTGTAAGGTGCAGGTGCAAGCTCCTGACAATGGTGTTCTCCAGGTTCAGTTTCTATCTGCCAGACGCATTGGAAATGTTTTCCTCTGGCATTCGCACCAAGAGTCGTAGATTGCTTAACTGAGGAGCTCTGAGAATGGAACGGCAAGAGGTGTTCCGCTTTCGTCATAAACAGTGCTCCAGAGCGCTTGGCAACGGGCACAACGAAACGTGTGTGCGGGATAGTGACCATTCACGCCTAGTGCTGGCAATGCACGAGCACTGCCAAAAGGCCAAGGGAGGCGCTTAGCATCCGGCTTGTGCGCAAAGCTTTCAGACTGCCAGAGGACCGCAGCTATGGTAAACCCGCTTGCTCATTTGACGTTAGCTGTCGCCTGCAAGAACTTCACCCGCATCTGGTTTATGCTGCTACCTGTTGTTAGGCGACAATAAGGGCACATGTAGCAAATGCTTTTTCCTGTTTCATTTTGCTAGGCCACGCTCTTCTGTGGCTCTTTAGTGCTTGCCAAACTGCTATGTGCGTGCTGCTGCTTCCATCTGACAAGGAGCACAACCTTCTGACAGCAGCTTTCAACTTGTCTAAGAAAGAGCTTGGCCATTTAGATGTGCTGCAAATCTGTGTGTGTGTAAGGTGCAGGTGCAAGCTCCTGACAATGGTGTTCTCCAGGTTCAGTTTCTATCTGCCAGACGCATTGGAAATGTTTTCCTCTGGCATTCGCACCAAGAGTCGTAGATTGCTTAACTGAGGAGCTCTGAGAATGGAACGGCAAGAGGTGTTCCGCTTTCGTCATAAACAGTGCTCCAGAGCGCTTGGCAACGGGCACAACGAAACGTGTGTGCGGGATAGTGACCATTCACGCCTAGTGCTGGCAATGCAGGAGCACTGCCAAAAGGCCAAGGAATCGGCGTAGCATCCGGCTTGTGTGCAAAGCTTTCAGACTGCCAGAGGACCGCAGCTGTGGTAAGCCTGCTTGCTCATTTGACGTTAGCTGTCGCCTGCAAGAACTTCACCCGCATCTGGTTTATGCTGCTACCTGTTGTTAGGCGACAACAAGGGCACATGTAGCAAATGCTTTTTCCTGTTTCATTTTGCTAGGCCACGCTCTTCTGTGGCTCTTTAGTGCTTGCCAAACTGCTATGTGCGTGCTGCTGCTTCCATCTGACAAGGAGCACAACCTTCTGACAGCAGCTTTCAACTTGCCTAAGAAAGAGCTTGGCCATTTAGATGTGCTGCAAATCTGTGTGTGTGTAAGGTACAAGTGCAAGCTCCTGACAAAGGTGTTCTCCAGGTTCAGTTTCTATCTGCCAGACACATTGGAAATGTTTTCCTCTGGCATTCGCAGCAAGAGTCGCAGATTGCTTAACTGAGGAGCTCTGAGAATGGAACGGCAAGAGGTGTTCCGCTTTCGTCATAAACAGTGCTCCAGAGCGCTTGGCAACGGGCACAACGAAACGTGTGTGCGGGATAGTGACCATTCACACCTAGTGCTGGCAATGCACGAGCACTGCCAAAAGGCCAAGGGAGGCGCTTAGAATCCGGCTTGTGCGCAAAGCTTTCAGACTGCCAGAGGACCGCAGCTATGGTAAACCCGCTTGCTCATTTGACGTTAGCTGTCGCCTGCAAGAACTTCACCCGCATCTGGTTTATGCTGCTACCTGTTGTTAGGCGACAACAAGGGCACATGTAGCAAATGCTTTTTCCTGTTTCATTTTGCTAGGCCACGCTCTTCTGTGGCTCTTTAGTGCTTGCCAAACTGCTATGTGCGTGCTGCTGCTTCCATCTGACAAGGAGCACAACCTTCTGACAGCAGCTTTCAACTTGCCTAAGAAAGAGCTTGGCCATTTAGATGTGCTGCAAATCTGTGTGTGTGTAAGGTGCAGGTGCAAGCTCCTGACAATGGTGTTCTCCAGGTTCAGTTTCTATCTGCCAGACGCATTGGAAATGTTTTCCTCTGGCATTCGCACCAAGAGTCGTAGATTGCTTAACTGAGGAGCTCTGAGAATGGAACGGCAAGAGGTGTTCCGCTTTCGTCATAAACAGTGCTCCAGAGCGCTTGGCAACGGGCACAACGAAACGTGTGTGCGGGATAGTGACCATTCACGCCTAGTGCTGGCAATGCACGAGCACTGCCAAAAGGCCAAGGGAGGCGCTTAGCATCCGGCTTGTGCGCAAAGCTTTCAGACTGCCAGAGGACCGCAGCTATGGTAAACCCGCTTGCTCATTTGACGTTAGCTGTCGCCTGCAAGAACTTCACCCGCATCTGGTTTATGCTGCTACCTGTTGTTAGGCGACAATAAGGGCACATGTAGCAAATGCTTTTTCCTGTTTCATTTTGCTAGGCCACGCTCTTCTGTGGCTCTTTAGTGCTTGCCAAACTGCTATGTGCGTGCTGCTGCTTCCATCTGACAAGGAGCACAACCTTCTGACAGCAGCTTTCAACTTGTCTAAGAAAGAGCTTGGCCATTTAGATGTGCTGCAAATCTGTGTGTGTGTAAGGTGCAGGTGCAAGCTCCTGACAATGGTGTTCTCCAGGTTCAGTTTCTATCTGCCAGACGCATTGGAAATGTTTTCCTCTGGCATTCGCACCAAGAGTCGTAGATTGCTTAACTGAGGAGCTCTGAGAATGGAACGGCAAGAGGTGTTCCGCTTTCGTCATAAACAGTGCTCCAGAGCGCTTGGCAACGGGCACAACGAAACGTGTGTGCGGGATAGTGACCATTCACGCCTAGTGCTGGCAATGCAGGAGCACTGCCAAAAGGCCAAGGGAGGCGCTTAGAATCCGGCTTGTGTGCAAAGCTTTCAGACTGCCAGAGGACCGCAGCTGTGGTAAGCCCGCTTGCTCATTTGACGTTAGCTGTCGCCTGCAAGAACTTCACCCGCATCTGGTTTATGCTGCTACCTGTTGTTAGGCGACAACAAGGGCACATGTAGCAAATGCTTTTTCCTGTTTCATTTTGCTAGGCCACGCTCTTCTGTGGCTCTTTAGTGCTTGCCAAACTGCTATGTGCGTGCTGCTGCTTCCATCTGACAAGGAGCACAACCTTCTGACAGCAGCTTTCAACTTGCCTAAGAAAGAGCTTGGCCATTTAGATGTGCTGCAAATCTGTGTGTGTGTAAGGTGCAGGTGCAAGCTCCTGACAATGGTGTTCTCCAGGTTCAGTTTCTATCTGCCAGACGCGTTGGAAATGTTTTCCTCTGGCATTCGCAGCAAGAGTCGCAGATTGCTTAACTGAGGAGCTCTGAGAATGGAACGGCAAGAGGTGTTCCGCTTTCGTCATAAACAGTGCTCCAGAGCGCTTGGCAACGGGCCAATCGAAACGTGTGTGCGGGATAGTGACCATTCACACCTAGTGCTGGCAATGCACGAGCACTGCCAAAAGGCCAAGGGAGGCGCTTAGAATCCGGCTTGTGCGCAAAGCTTTCAGACTGCCAGAGGACCGCAGCTATGGTAAACCCGCTTGCTCATTTGACGTTAGCTGTCGCCTGCAAGAACTTCACCCGCATCTGGTTTATGCTGCTACCTGTTGTTAGGCGACAACAAGGGCACATGTAGCAAATGCTTTTTCCTGTTTCATTTTGCTAGGCCACGCTCTTCTGTGGCTCTTTAGTGCTTGCCAAACTGCTATGTGCGTGCTGCTGCTTCCATCTGACAAGGAGCACAACCTTCTGACAGCAGCTTTCAACTTGCCTAAGGAAGAGCTTGGCCATTTAGATGTGCTGCAAATCTGTGTGTGTGTAAGGTGCAGGTGCAAGCTCCTGACAATGGTGTTCTCCAGGTTCAGTTTCTATCTGCCAGACGCATTGGAAATGTTTTCCTCTGGCATTCGCACCAAGAGTCGTAGATTGCTTAACTGAGGAGCTCTGAGAATGGAACGGCAAGAGGTGTTCCGCTTTCGTCATAAACAGTGCTCCAGAGCGCTTGGCAACGGGCACAACGAAACGTGTGTGCGGGATAGTGACCATTCACACCTAGTGCTGGCAATGCAGGAGCACTGCCAAAAGGCCAAGGGAGGGGCTTAGAATCCGGCTTGTGCGCAAAGCTTTCAGACTGCCAGAGGACCGCAGCTATGGTAAACCCGCTTGCTCATTTGACGTTAGCTGTCGCCTGCAAGAACTTCACCCGCATCTGGTTTATGCTGCTACCTGTTGTTAGGAGACAACAAGGGCACATGTAGCAAATGCTTTTTCCTGTTTCATTTTGCTAGGCCACGCTCTTCTGTGGCTCTTTAGTGCTTGCCAAACTGCTATGTGCGTGCTGCTGCTTCCATCTGACAAGGAGCACAACCTTCTGACAGCAGCTTTCAACTTGCCTAAGGAAGAGCTTGGCCATTTAGATGTGCTGCAAATCTGTGTGTGTGTAAGGTGCAGGTGCAAGCTCCTGACAATGGTGTTCTCCAGGTTCAGTTTCTATCTGCCAGACGCATTGGAAATGTTTTCCTCTGGCATTCGCACCAAGAGTCGTAGATTGCTTAACTGAGGAGCTCTGAGAATGGAACGGCAAGAGGTGTTCCGCTTTCGTCATAAACAGTGCTCCAGAGCGCTTGGCAACGGGCACAACGAAACGTGTGTGCGGGATAGTGACCATTCCCGCCTAGTGCTGGCAATGCACGAGCACTGCCAAAAGGCCAAGGGAGGCGCTTAGCATCCGGCTTTTGCGCAAAGCTTTCAGACTGCCAGAGGACCGCAGCTATGGTAAACCCGCTTGCTCATTTGACGTTAGCTGTCGCCTGCAAGAACTTCACCCGCATCTGGTTTATGCTGCTACCTGTTGTTAGGAGACAACAAGGGCACATGTAGCAAATGCTTTTTCCTGTTTCATTTTGCTAGGCCACGCTCTTCTGTGGCTCTTTAGTGCTTGCCAAACTGCTATGTGCGTGCTGCTGCTTCCATCTGACAAGGAGCACAACCTTCTGACAGCAGCTTTCAACTTGCCTAAGAAAGAGCTTGGCCATTTAGATGTGCTGCAAATCTGTGTGTGTGTAAGGTGCAGGTGCAAGCTCCTGACAATGGTGTTCTCCAGGTTCAGTTTCTCCCTGCCAGACGCATTGGAAATGTTTTCCTCTGGCATTCGCACCAAGAGTCGTAGATTGCTTAACTGAGGAGCTCTGAGAATGGAACGGCAAGAGGTGTTCCGCTTTCGTCATAAACAGTGCTCCAGAGCGCTTGGCAACGGGCACAACGAAACGTGTGTGCGGGATAGTGACCATTCACACCTAGTGCTGGCAATGCACGAGCACTGCCAAAAGGCCAAGGGAGGCGCTTAGAATCCGGCTTGTGCGCAAAGCTTTCAGACTGCCAGAGGACCGCAGCTATGGTAAACCCGCTTGCTCATTTGACGTTAGCTGTCGCCTGCAAGAACTTCACCCGCATCTGGTTTATGCTGCTACCTGTTGTTAGGCGACAACAAGGGCACATGTAGCAAATGCTTTTTCCTGTTTCATTTTGCTAGGCCACGCTCTTCTGTGGCTCTTTAGTGCTTGCCAAACTGCTATGTGCGTGCTGCTGCTTCCATCTGACAAGGAGCACAACCTTCTGACAGCAGCTTTCAACTTGCCTAAGAAAGAGCTTGGCCATTTAGATGTGCTGCAAATCTGTGTGTGTGTAAGGTGCAGGTGCAAGCTCCTGACAAAGCTTTTCTCCAGGTTCAGTTTCTCCCTGCCAGACACATTGGAAATGTTTTCCTCTGGCATTCGAAGCAAGAGTCGCAGATTGCTTAACTGAGGAGCTCTGAGAATGGAACGGCAAGAGGTGTTCCGCTTTCGTCATAAACAGTGCTCCAGAGCGCTTGGCAACGGGCACAACGAAACGTGTGTGCGGGATAGTGACCATTCACGCCTAGTGCTGGCAATGCACGAGCACTGCCAAAAGGCCAAGGAATCGGCGTAGCATCCGGCTTGTGTGCAAAGCTTTCAGACTGCCAGAGGACCGCAGCTGTGGTAAGCCCGCTTGCTCATTTGACGTTAGCTGTCGCCTGCAAGAACTTCACCCGCATCTGGTTTATGCTGCTACCTGTTGTTAGGCGACAACAAGGGCACATGTAGCAAATGCTTTTTCCTGTTTCATTTTGCTAGGCCACGCTCTTCTGTGGCTCTTTAGTGCTTGCCAAACTGCTATGTGCGTGCTGCTGCTTCCATCTGCCAAGGAGCACAACCTTCTGACAGCAGCTTTCAACTTGCCTAAGAAAGAGCTTGGCCATTTAGATGTGCTGCAAATCTGTGTGTGTGTAAGGTACAGGTGCAAGCTCCTGACAAAGGTGTTCTCCAGGTTCAGTTTCTCCCTGCCAGACGCATTGGAAATGTTTTCCTCTGGCATTCGCAGCAAGAGTCGCAGATTGCTTAACTGAGGAGCTCTGAGAATGGAACGGCAAGAGGTGTTCCGCTTTCGTCATAAACAGTGCTCCAGAGCGCTTGGCAACGGGCACAACGAAACGTGTGTGCGGGATAGTGACCATTCACGCCTAGTGCTGGCAATGCACGAGCACTGCCAAAAGGCCAAGGGAGGCGCTTAGCATCCGGCTTGTGCGCAAAGCTTTCAGACTGCCAGAGGACCGCAGCTATGGTAAACCCGCTTGCTCATTTGACGTTAGCTGTCGCCTGCAAGAACTTCACCCGCATCTGGTTTATGCTGCTACCTGTTGTTAGGAGACAACAAGGGCACATGTAGCAAATGCTTTTTCCTGTTTCATTTTGCTAGGCCACGCTCTTCTGTGGCTCTTTAGTGCTTGCCAAACTGCTATGTGCGTGCTGCTGCTTCCATCTGACAAGGAGCACAACCTTCTGACAGCAGCTTTCAACTTGCCTAAGAAAGAGCTTGGCCATTTAGATGTGCTGCAAATCTGTGTGTGTGTAAGGTGCAGGTGCAAGCTCCTGACAATGGTGTTCTCCAGGTTCAGTTTCTATCTGCCAGACGCATTGGAAATGTTTTCCTCTGGCATTCGCACCAAGAGTCGTAGATTGCTTAACTGAGGAGCTCTGAGAATGGAACGGCAAGAGGTGTTCCGCTTTCGTCATAAACAGTGCTCCAGAGCGCTTGGCAACGGGCACAACGAAACGTGTGTGCGGGATAGTGACCATTCACACCTAGTGCTGGCAATGCACGAGCACTGCCAAAAGGCCAAGGGAGGCGCTTAGAATCCGGCTTGTGCGCAAAGCTTTCAGACTGCCAGAGGACCGCAGCTATGGTAAACCCGCTTGCTCATTTGACGTTAGCTGTCGCCTGCAAGAACTTCACCCGCATCTGGTTTATGCTGCTACCTGTTGTTAGGCGACAACAAGGGCACATGTAGCAAATGCTTTTTCCTGTTTCATTTTGCTAGGCCACGCTCTTCTGTGGCTCTTTAGTGCTTGCCAAACTGCTATGTGCGTGCTGCTGCTTCCATCTGACAAGGAGCACAACCTTCTGACAGCAGCTTTCAACTTGCCTAAGAAAGAGCTTGGCCATTTAGATGTGCTGCAAATCTGTGTGTGTGTAAGGTACAGGTGCAAGCTCCTGACAATGGTGTTCTCCAGGTTCAGTTTCTCCCTGCCAGACACATTGGAAATGTTTTCCTCTGGCATTCGCAGCAAGAGTCGCAGATTGCTTAACTGAGGAGCTCTGAGAATGGAACGGCAAGAGGTGTTCCGCTTTCGTCATAAACAGTGCTCCAGAGCGCTTGGCAACGGGCACAACGAAACGTGTGTGCGGGATAGTGACCATTCACGCCTAGTGCTGGCAATGCACGAGCACTGCCAAAAGGCCAAGGAAGGGGCGTAGCATCCGGCTTGTGTGCAAAGCTTTCAGACTGCCAGAGGACCGCAGCTGTGGTAAGCCCGCTTGCTCATTTGACGTTAGCTGTCGCCTGCAAGAACTTCACCCGCATCTGGTTTATGCTGCTACCTGTTGTTAGGCGACAACAAGGGCACATGTAGCAAATGCTTTTTCCTGGCCCATTTTGCTAGGCCACGCTCTTCTGTGGCTCTTTAATGCTTGCCAAACTGCTATGTGCATGCTGCTGCTTCCATCTGACAAGGAGCACAACCTTCTGACAGCAGCTTTCAACTTGCCTAAGGAAGAGCTTGGCCATTTAGATGTGCTGCAAATCTGTGTGTGTGTTAAGGTGCAGGTGCAAGCTCCTGACAATGGTGTTCTCCAGGTTCAGTTTCTATCTGCCAGACGCATTGGAAATGTTTTCCTCTGGCATTCGCACCAAGAGTCGTAGATTGCTTAACTGAGGAGCTCTGAGAATGGAACGGCAAGAGGTGTTCCGCTTTCGTCATAAACAGTGCTCCAGAGCGCTTGGCAACGGGCACAACGAAACGTGTGTGCGGGATAGTGACCATTCCCGCCTAGTGCTGGCAATGCACGAGCACTGCCAAAAGGCCAAGGGAGGCGCTTAGCATCCGGCTTTTGCGCAAAGCTTTCAGACTGCCAGAGGACCGCAGCTATGGTAAACCCGCTTGCTCATTTGACGTTAGCTGTCGCCTGCAAGAACTTCACCCGCATCTGGTTTATGCTGCTACCTGTTGTTAGGAGACAACAAGGGCACATGTAGCAAATGCTTTTTCCTGTTTCATTTTGCTAGGCCACGCTCTTCTGTGGCTCTTTAGTGCTTGCCAAACTGCTATGTGCGTGCTGCTGCTTCCATCTGACAAGGAGCACAACCTTCTGACAGCAGCTTTCAACTTGCCTAAGAAAGAGCTTGGCCATTTAGATGTGCTGAAAACCCGTGTGTGTGTAAGGTGCAGGTGCAAGCTCCTGACAAAGCTTTTCTCCAGGTTCAGTTTCTCCCTGCCAGACACATTGGAAATGTTTTCCTCTGGCATTCGAAGCAAGAGTCGCAGATTGCTTAACTGAGGAGCTCTGAGAATGGAACGGCAAGAGGTGTTCCGCTTTCGTCATAAACAGTGCTCCAGAGCGCTTGGCAACGGGCACAACGAAACGTGTGTGCGGGATAGTGACCATTCACGCCTAGTGCTGGCAATGCAGGAGCACTGCCAAAAGGCCAAGGAAGGGGCGTAGCATCCGGCTTGTGTGCAAAGCTTTCAGACTGCCAGAGGACCGCAGCTGTGGTAAGCCCGCTTGCTCATTTGACGTTAGCTGTCGCCTGCAAGAACTTCACCCGCATCTGGTTTATGCTGCTACCTGTTGTTAGGAGACAACAAGGGCACATGTAGCAAATGCTTTTTCCTGTTTCATTTTGCTAGGCCACGCTCTTCTGTGGCTCTTTAGTGCTTGCCAAACTGCTATGTGCGTGCTGCTGCTTCCATCTGACAAGGAGCACAACCTTCTGACAGCAGCTTTCAACTTGCCTAAGAAAGAGCTTGGCCATTTAGATGTGCTGCAAATCTGTGTGTGTGTAAGGTGCAGGTGCAAGCTCCTGACAATGGTGTTCTCCAGGTTCAGTTTCTATCTGCCAGACGCATTGGAAATGTTTTCCTCTGGCATTCGCACCAAGAGTCGTAGATTGCTTAACTGAGGAGCTCTGAGAATGGAACGGCAAGAGGTGTTCCGCTTTCGTCATAAACAGTGCTCCAGAGCGCTTGGCAACGGGCACAACGAAACGTGTGTGCGGGATAGTGACCATTCACACCTAGTGCTGGCAATGCACGAGCACTGCCAAAAGGCCAAGGGAGGCGCTTAGAATCCGGCTTGTGCGCAAAGCTTTCAGACTGCCAGAGGACCGCAGCTATGGTAAACCCGCTTGCTCATTTGACGTTAGCTGTCGCCTGCAAGAACTTCACCCGCATCTGGTTTATGCTGCTACCTGTTGTTAGGCGACACCAAGGGCACATGTAGCAAATGCTTTTTCCTGTTTCATTTTGCTAGGCCACGCTCTTCTGTGGCTCTTTAGTGCTTGCCAAACTGCTATGTGCGTGCTGCTGCTTCCATCTGACAAGGAGCACAACCTTCTGACAGCAGCTTTCAACTTGCCTAAGAAAGAGCTTGGCCATTTAGATGTGCTGCAAATCTGTGTGTGTGTAAGGTACAGGTGCAAGCTCCTGACAAAGGTGTTCTCCAGGTTCAGTTTCTCCCTGCCAGACACATTGGAAATGTTTTCCTCTGGCATTCGCAGCAAGAGTCGCAGATTGCTTAACTGAGGAGCTCTGAGAATGGAACGGCAAGAGGTGTTCCGCTTTCGTCATAAACAGTGCTCCAGAGCGCTTGGCAACGGGCACAACGAAACGTGTGTGCGGGATAGTGACCATTCCCGCCTAGTGCTGGCAATGCAGGAGCACTGCCAAAAGGCCAAGGAAGGGGCGTAGCATCCGGCTTTTGCGCAAAGCTTTCAGACTGCCAGAGGACCGCAGCTGTGGTAAGCCCGCTTGCTCATTTGACGTTAGCTGTCGCCTGCAAGAACTTCACCCGCATCTGGTTTATGCTGCTACCTGTTGTTAGGCGACAACAAGGGCACATGTAGCAAATGCTTTTTCCTGTTTCATTTTGCTAGGCCACGCTCTTCTGTGGCTCTTTAGTGCTTGCCAAACTGCTATGTGCGTGCTGCTGCTTCCATCTGACAAGGAGCACAACCTTCTGACAGCAGCTTTCAACTTGCCTAAGAAAGAGCTTGGCCATTTAGATGTGCTGAAAACCCGTGTGTGTGTAAGGTGCAGGTGCAAGCTCCTGACAAAGCTTTTCTCCAGGTTCAGTTTCTCCCTGCCAGACACATTGGAAATGTTTTCCTCTGGCATTCGAAGCAAGAGTCGCAGATTGCTTAACTGAGGAGCTCTGAGAATGGAACGGCAAGAGGTGTTCCGCTTTCGTCATAAACAGTGCTCCAGAGCGCTTGGCAACGGGCACAACGAAACGTGTGTGCGGGATAGTGACCATTCACGCCTAGTGCTGGCAATGCAGGAGCACTGCCAAAAGGCCAAGGAATCGGCGTAGCATCCGGCTTGTGTGCAAAGCTTTCAGACTGCCAGAGGACCGCAGCTGTGGTAAGCCCGCTTGCTCATTTGACGTTAGCTGTCGCCTGCAAGAACTTCACCCGCATCTGGTTTATGCTGCTACCTGTTGTTAGGCGACAACAAGGGCACATGTAGCAAATGCTTTTTCCTGTTTCATTTTGCTAGGCCACGCTCTTCTGTGGCTCTTTAGTGCTTGCCAAACTGCTATGTGCGTGCTGCTGCTTCCATCTGACAAGGAGCACAACCTTCTGACAGCAGCTTTCAACTTGCCTAAGAAAGAGCTTGGCCATTTAGATGTGCTGAAAACCCGTGTGTGTGTAAGGTGCAGGTGCAAGCTCCTGACAAAGCTTTTCTCCAGGTTCAGTTTCTCCCTGCCAGACACATTGGAAATGTTTTCCTCTGGCATTCGAAGCAAGAGTCGCAGATTGCTTAACTGAGGAGCTCTGAGAATGGAACGGCAAGAGGTGTTCCGCTTTCGTCATAAACAGTGCTCCAGAGCGCTTGGCAACGGGCACAACGAAACGTGTGTGCGGGATAGTGACCATTCACGCCTAGTGCTGGCAATGCAGGAGCACTGCCAAAAGGCCAAGGAAGGGGCGTAGCATCCGGCTTGTGTGCAAAGCTTTCAGACTGCCAGAGGACCGCAGCTGTGGTAAGCCCGCTTGCTCATTTGACGTTAGCTGTCGCCTGCAAGAACTTCACCCGCATCTGGTTTATGCTGCTACCTGTTGTTAGGCGACAACAAAGGCACATGTAGCAAATGCTTTTTCCTGTTTCATTTTGCTAGGCCACGCTCTTCTGTGGCTCTTTAGTGCTTGCCAAACTGCTATGTGCGTGCTGCTGCTTCCATCTGACAAGGAGCACAACCTTCTGACAGCAGCTTTCAACTTGCCTAAGAAAGAGCTTGGCCATTTAGATGTGCTGCAAATCTGTGTGTGTGTAAGGTACAGGTGCAAGCTCCTGACAAAGGTGTTCTCCAGGTTCAGTTTCTCCCTGCCAGACGCATTGGAAATGTTTTCCTCTGGCATTCGCAGCAAGAGTCGCAGATTGCTTAACTGAGGAGCTCTGAGAATGGAACGGCAAGAGGTGTTCCGCTTTCGTCATAAACAGTGCTCCAGAGCGCTTGGCAACGGGCACAACGAAACGTGTGTGCGGGATAGTGACCATTCACGCCTAGTGCTGGCAATGCACGAGCACTGCCAAAAGGCCAAGGGAGGCGCTTAGCATCCGGCTTGTGCGCAAAGCTTTCAGACTGCCAGAGGACCGCAGCTATGGTAAACCCGCTTGCTCATTTGACGTTAGCTGTCGCCTGCAAGAACTTCACCCGCATCTGGTTTATGCTGCTACCTGTTGTTAGGAGACAACAAGGGCACATGTAGCAAATGCTTTTTCCTGTTTCATTTTACTAGGCCACGCTCTTCTGTGGCTCTTTAGTGCTTGCCAAACTGCTATGTGCGTGCTGCTGCTTCCATCTGACAAGGAGCACAACCTTCTGACAGCAGCTTTCAACTTGCCTAAGAAAGAGCTTGGCCATTTAGATGTGCTGCAAATCTGTGTGTGTGTAAGGTGCAGGTGCAAGCTCCTGACAATGGTGTTCTCCAGGTTCAGTTTCTATCTGCCAGACGCATTGGAAATGTTTTCCTCTGGCATTCGCACCAAGAGTCGTAGATTGCTTAACTGAGGAGCTCTGAGAATGGAACGGCAAGAGGTGTTCCGCTTTCGTCATAAACAGTGCTCCAGAGCGCTTGGCAACGGGCACAACGAAACGTGTGTGCGGGATAGTGACCATTCACACCTAGTGCTGGCAATGCACGAGCACTGCCAAAAGGCCAAGGGAGGCGCTTAGAATCCGGCTTGTGCGCAAAGCTTTCAGACTGCCAGAGGACCGCAGCTATGGTAAACCCGCTTGCTCATTTGACGTTAGCTGTCGCCTGCAAGAACTTCACCCGCATCTGGTTTATGCTGCTACCTGTTGTTAGGCGACACCAAGGGCACATGTAGCAAATGCTTTTTCCTGTTTCATTTTGCTAGGCCACGCTCTTCTGTGGCTCTTTAGTGCTTGCCAAACTGCTATGTGCGTGCTGCTGCTTCCATCTGACAAGGAGCACAACCTTCTGACAGCAGCTTTCAACTTGCCTAAGAAAGAGCTTGGCCATTTAGATGTGCTGCAAATCTGTGTGTGTGTAAGGTACAGGTGCAAGCTCCTGACAAAGGTGTTCTCCAGGTTCAGTTTCTCCCTGCCAGACACATTGGAAATGTTTTCCTCTGGCATTCGCAGCAAGAGTCGCAGATTGCTTAACTGAGGAGCTCTGAGAATGGAACGGCAAGAGGTGTTCCGCTTTCGTCATAAACAGTGCTCCAGAGCGCTTGGCAACGGGCACAACGAAACGTGTGTGCGGGATAGTGACCATTCACGCCTAGTGCTGGCAATGCAGGAGCACTGCCAAAAGGCCAAGGAAGGGGCGTAGCATCCGGCTTGTGTGCAAAGCTTTCAGACTGCCAGAGGACCGCAGCTGTGGTAAGCCCGCTTGCTCATTTGACGTTAGCTGTCGCCTGCAAGAACTTCACCCGCATCTGGTTTATGCTGCTACCTGTTGTTAGGCGACAACAAGGGCACATGTAGCAAATGCTTTTTCCTGTTTCATTTTGCTAGGCCACGCTCTTCTGTGGCTCTTTAGTGCTTGCCAAACTGCTATGTGCGTGCTGCTGCTTCCATCTGACAAGGAGCACAACCTTCTGACAGCAGCTTTCAACTTGCCTAAGAAAGAGCTTGGCCATTTAGATGTGCTGCAAATCTGTGTGTGTGTAAGGTACAGGTGCAAGCTCCTGACAAAGGTGTTCTCCAGGTTCAGTTTCTCCCTGCCAGACGCATTGGAAATGTTTTCCTCTGGCATTCGCAGCAAGAGTCGCAGATTGCTTAACTGAGGAGCTCTGAGAATGGAACGGCAAGAGGTGTTCCGCTTTCGTCATAAACAGTGCTCCAGAGCGCTTGGCAACGGGCACAACGAAACGTGTGTGCGGGATAGTGACCATTCACGCCTAGTGCTGGCAATGCAGGAGCACTGCCAAAAGGCCAAGGAAGGGGCGTAGCATCCGGCTTGTGTGCAAAGCTTTCAGACTGCCAGAGGACCGCAGCTGTGGTAAGCCCGCTTGCTCATTTGACGTTAGCTGTCGCCTGCAAGAACTTCACCCGCATCTGGTTTATGCTGCTACCTGTTGTTAGGCGACAACAAGGGCACATGTAGCAAATGCTTTTTCCTGGCCCATTTTGCTAGGCCACGCTCTTCTGTGGCTCTTTAATGCTTGCCAAACTGCTATGTGCATGCTGCTGCTTCCATCTGACAAGGAGCACAACCTTCTGACAGCAGCTTTCAACTTGCCTAAGAAAGAGCTTGGCCATTTAGATGTGCTGCAAATCTGTGTGTGTGTAAGGTGCAGGTGCAAGCTCCTGACAATGGTGTTCTCCAGGTTCAGTTTCTATCTGCCAGACGCATTGGAAATGTTTTCCTCTGGCATTCGCACCAAGAGTCGTAGATTGCTTAACTGAGGAGCTCTGAGAATGGAACGGCAAGAGGTGTTCCGCTTTCGTCATAAACAGTGCTCCAGAGCGCTTGGCAACGGGCACAACGAAACGTGTGTGCGGGATAGTGACCATTCACACCTAGTGCTGGCAATGCACGAGCACTGCCAAAAGGCCAAGGGAGGCGCTTAGAATCCGGCTTGTGCGCAAAGATTTCAGACTGCCAGAGGACCGCAGCTATGGTAAACCCGCTTGCTCATTTGACGTTAGCTGTCGCCTGCAAGAACTTCACCCGCATCTGGTTTATGCTGCTACCTGTTGTTAGGCGACAACAAGGGCACATGTAGCAAATGCTTTTTCCTGTTTCATTTTGCTAGGCCACGCTCTTCTGTGGCTCTTTAGTGCTTGCCAAACTGCTATGTGCGTGCTGCTGCTTCCATCTGACAAGGAGCACAACCTTCTGACAGCAGCTTTCAACTTGCCTAAGAAAGAGCTTGGCCATTTAGATGTGCTGCAAATCTGTGTGTGTGTAAGGTACAGGTGCAAGCTCCTGACAAAGGTGTTCTCCAGGTTCAGTTTCTCCCTGCCAGACGCATTGGAAATGTTTTCCTCTGGCATTCGCAGCAAGAGTCGCAGATTGCTTAACTGAGGAGCTCTGAGAATGGAACGGCAAGAGGTGTTCCGCTTTCGTCATAAACAGTGCTCCAGAGCGCTTGGCAACGGGCACAACGAAACGTGTGTGCGGGATAGTGACCATTCACGCCTAGTGCTGGCAATGCACGAGCACTGCCAAAAGGCCAAGGAAGGGGCGTAGCATCCGGCTTGTGTGCAAAGCTTTCAGACTGCCAGAGGACCGCAGCTGTGGTAAGCCCGCTTGCTCATTTGACGTTAGCTGTCGCCTGCAAGAACTTCACCCGCATCTGGTTTATGCTGCTACCTGTTGTTAGGCGACAACAAGGGCACATGTAGCAAAACTTTTTCCTGGCCCATTTTGCTAGGCCACGCTCTTCTGTGGCTCTTTAGTGCTTGCCAAACTGCTATGTGCGTGCTGCTGCTTCCATCTGACAAGGAGCACAACCTTCTGACAGCAGCTTTCAACTTGTCTAAGAAAGAGCTTGGCCATTTAGATGTGCTGCAAATCTGTGTGTGTGTAAGGTGCAGGTGCAAGCTCCTGACAATGGTGTTCTCCAGGTTCAGTTTCTATCTGCCAGACGCATTGGAAATGTTTTCCTCTGGCATTCGCAGCAAGAGTCGTAGATTGCTTAACTGAGGAGCTCTGAGAATGGAACGGCAAGAGGTGTTCCGCTTTCGTCATAAACAGTGCTCCAGAGCGCTTGGCAACGGGCACAACGAAACGTGTGTGCGGGATAGTGACCATTCACGCCTAGTGCTGGCAATGCAGGAGCACTGCCAAAAGGCCAAGGGAGGCGCTTAGAATCCGGCTTGTGTGCAAAGCTTTCAGACTGCCAGAGGACCGCAGCTGTGGTAAGCCCGCTTGCTCATTTGACGTTAGCTGTCGCCTGCAAGAACTTCACCCGCATCTGGTTTATGCTGCTACCTGTTGTTAGGAGACAACAAGGGCACATGTAGCAAATGCTTTTTCCTGTATCATTTTGCTAGGCCACGCTCTTCTGTGGCTCTTTAGTGCTTGCCAAACTGCTATGTGCGTGCTGCTGCTTCCATCTGACAAGGAGCACAACCTTCTGACAGCAGCTTTCAACTTGCCTAAGAAAGAGCTTGGCCATTTAGATGTGCTGCAAATCTGTGTGTGTGTAAGGTGGAGGTGCAAGCTCCTGACAAAGCTTTTCTCCAGGTTCAGTTTCTCCCTGCCAGACACATTGGAAATGTTTTCCTCTGGCATTCGAAGCAAGAGTCGCAGATTGCTTAACTGAGGAGCTCTGAGAATGGAACGGCAAGAGGTGTTCCGCTTTCGTCATAAACAGTGCTCCAGAGCGCTTGGCAACGGGCACAACGAAACGTGTGTGCGGGATAGTGACCATTCACGCCTAGTGCTGGCAATGCAGGAGCACTGCCAAAAGGCCAAGGAATCGGCGTAGCATCCGGCTTGTGTGCAAAGCTTTCAGACTGCCAGAGGACCGCAGCTGTGGTAAGCCCGCTTGCTCATTTGACGTTAGCTGTCGCCTGCAAGAACTTCACCCGCATCTGGTTTATGCTGCTACCTGTTGTTAGGCGACAACAAGGGCACATGTAGCAAATGCTTTTTCCTGTTTCATTTTGCTAGGCCACGCTCTTCTGTGGCTCTTTAGTGCTTGCCAAACTGCTATGTGCGTGCTGCTGCTTCCATCTGACAAGGAGCACAACCTTCTGACAGCAGCTTTCAACTTGCCTAAGAAAGAGCTTGGCCATTTAGATGTGCTGCAAATCTGTGTGTGTGTAAGGTACAGGTGCAAGCTCCTGACAAAGGTGTTCTCCAGGTTCAGTTTCTCCCTGCCAGACACATTGGAAATGTTTTCCTCTGGCATTCGCAGCAAGAGTCGCAGATTGCTTAACTGAGGAGCTCTGAGAATGGAACGGCAAGAGGTGTTCCGCTTTCGTCATAAACAGTGCTCCAGAGCGCTTGGCAACGGGCACAACGAAACGTGTGTGCGGGATAGTGACCATTCACACCTAGTGCTGGCAATGCACGAGCACTGCCAAAAGGCCAAGGGAGGCGCTTAGAATCCGGCTTGTGCGCAAAGCTTTCAGACTGCCAGAGGACCGCAGCTATGGTAAACCCGCTTGCTCATTTGACGTTAGCTGTCGCCTGCAAGAACTTCACCCGCATCTGGTTTATGCTGCTACCTGTTGTTAGGCGACAACAAGGGCACATGTAGCAAATGCTTTTTCCTGTTTCATTTTGCTAGGCCACGCTCTTCTGTGGCTCTTTAGTGCTTGCCAAACTGCTATGTGCGTGCTGCTGCTTCCATCTGACAAGGAGCACAACCTTCTGACAGCAGCTTTCAACTTGCCTAAGAAAGAGCTTGGCCATTTAGATGTGCTGCAAATCTGTGTGTGTGTAAGGTGCAGGTGCAAGCTCCTGACAATGGTGTTCTCCAGGTTCAGTTTCTATCTGCCAGACGCATTGGAAATGTTTTCCTCTGGCATTCGCACCAAGAGTCGTAGATTGCTTAACTGAGGAGCTCTGAGAATGGAACGGCAAGAGGTGTTCCGCTTTCGTCATAAACAGTGCTCCAGAGCGCTTGGCAACGGGCACAACGAAACGTGTGTGCGGGATAGTGACCATTCACACCTAGTGCTGGCAATGCAGGAGCACTGCCAAAAGGCCAAGGGAGGGGCTTAGAATCCGGCTTGTGCGCAAAGCTTTCAGACTGCCAGAGGACCGCAGCTATGGTAAACCCGCTTGCTCATTTGACGTTAGCTGTCGCCTGCAAGAACTTCACCCGCATCTGGTTTATGCTGCTACCTGTTGTTAGGAGACAACAAGGGCACATGTAGCAAATGCTTTTTCCTGTTTCATTTTGCTAGGCCACGCTCTTCTGTGGCTCTTTAGTGCTTGCCAAACTGCTATGTGCGTGCTGCTGCTTCCATCTGACAAGGAGCACAACCTTCTGACAGCAGCTTTCAACTTGCCTAAGGAAGAGCTTGGCCATTTAGATGTGCTGCAAATCTGTGTGTGTGTAAGGTGCAGGTGCAAGCTCCTGACAATGGTGTTCTCCAGGTTCAGTTTCTATCTGCCAGACGCATTGGAAATGTTTTCCTCTGGCATTCGCACCAAGAGTCGTAGATTGCTTAACTGAGGAGCTCTGAGAATGGAACGGCAAGAGGTGTTCCGCTTTCGTCATAAACAGTGCTCCAGAGCGCTTGGCAACGGGCACAACGAAACGTGTGTGCGGGATAGTGACCATTCACGCCTAGTGCTGGCAATGCACGAGCACTGCCAAAAGGCCAAGGGAGGCGCTTAGAATCCGGCTTGTGCGCAAAGCTTTCAGACTGCCAGAGGACCGCAGCTATGGTAAACCCGCTTGCTCATTTGACGTTAGCTGTCGCCTGCAAGAACTTCACCCGCATCTGGTTTATGCTGCTACCTGTTGTTAGGCGACAATAAGGGCACATGTAGCAAATGCTTTTTCCTGTTTCATTTTGCTAGGCCACGCTCTTCTGTGGCTCTTTAGTGCTTGCCAAACTGCTATGTGCGTGCTGCTGCTTCCATCTGACAAGGAGCACAACCTTCTGACAGCAGCTTTCAACTTGTCTAAGAAAGAGCTTGGCCATTTAGATGTGCTGCAAATCTGTGTGTGTGTAAGGTGCAGGTGCAAGCTCCTGACAATGGTGTTCTCCAGGTTCAGTTTCTATCTGCCAGACGCATTGGAAATGTTTTCCTCTGGCATTCGCACCAAGAGTCGTAGATTGCTTAACTGAGGAGCTCTGAGAATGGAACGGCAAGAGGTGTTCCGCTTTCGTCATAAA
The DNA here is from genome assembly GCF_030490865.1 of Poecile atricapillus. Classification (NCBI taxonomy): domain Eukaryota; kingdom Metazoa; phylum Chordata; class Aves; order Passeriformes; family Paridae; genus Poecile; species Poecile atricapillus. The sequence continues at coordinate 793,809 of NC_081256.1, read as the reverse complement.
CAGTGCTCCAGAGCGCTTGGCAACGGGCACAACGAAACGTGTGTGCGGGATAGTGACCATTCACGCCTAGTGCTGACAATGCAGGAGCACTGCCAAAAGGCCAAGGGAGGCGCTTAGAATCCGGCTTGTGTGCAAAGCTTTCAGACTGCCAGAGGACCGCAGCTGTGGTAAGCCCGCTTGCTCATTTGACGTTAGCTGTCGCCTGCAAGAACTTCACCCGCATCTGGTTTATGCTGCTACCTGTTGTTAGGAGACAACAAGGGCACATGTAGCAAATGCTTTTTCCTGTTTCATTTTGCTAGGCCACGCTCTTCTGTGGCTCTTTAGTGCTTGCCAAACTGCTATGTGCGTGCTGCTGCTTCCATCTGACAAGGAGCACAACCTTCTGACAGCAGCTTTCAACTTGCCTAAGAAAGAGCTTGGCCATTTAGATGTGCTGAAAACCCGTGTGTGTGTAAGGTGCAGGTGCAAGCTCCTGACAAAGCTTTTCTCCAGGTTCAGTTTCTCCCTGCCAGACACATTGGAAATGTTTTCCTCTGGCATTCGAAGCAAGAGTCGCAGATTGCTTAACTGAGGAGCTCTGAGAATGGAACGGCAAGAGGTGTTCCGCTTTCGTCATAAACAGTGCTCCAGAGCGCTTGGCAACGGGCACAACGAAACGTGTGTGCGGGATAGTGACCATTCACGCCTAGTGCTGGCAATGCAGGAGCACTGCCAAAAGGCCAAGGAATCGGCGTAGCATCCGGCTTGTGTGCAAAGCTTTCAGACTGCCAGAGGACCGCAGCTGTGGTAAGCCCGCTTGCTCATTTGACGTTAGCTGTCGCCTGCAAGAACTTCACCCGCATCTGGTTTATGCTGCTACCTGTTGTTAGGCGACAACAAGGGCACATGTAGCAAATGCTTTTTCCTGTTTCATTTTGCTAGGCCACGCTCTTCTGTGGCTCTTTAGTGCTTGCCAAACTGCTATGTGCGTGCTGCTGCTTCCATCTGACAAGGAGCACAACCTTCTGACAGCAGCTTTCAACTTGCCTAAGAAAGAGCTTGGTCATTTAGATGTGCTGCAAATCTGTGTGTGTGTAAGGTACAGGTGCAAGCTCCTGACAAAGGTGTTCTCCAGGTTCAGTTTCTCCCTGCCAGACGCATTGGAAATGTTTTCCTCTGGCATTCGCAGCAAGAGTCGCAGATTGCTTAACTGAGGAGCTCTGAGAATGGAACGGCAAGAGGTGTTCCGCTTTCGTCATAAACAGTGCTCCAGAGCGCTTGGCAACGGGCACAACGAAACGTGTGTGCGGGATAGTGACCATTCACGCCTAGTGCTGGCAATGCACGAGCACTGCCAAAAGGCCAAGGGAGGCGCTTAGCATCCGGCTTGTGCGCAAAGCTTTCAGACTGCCAGAGGACCGCAGCTATGGTAAACCCGCTTGCTCATTTGACGTTAGCTGTCGCCTGCAAGAACTTCACCCGCATCTGGTTTATGCTGCTACCTGTTGTTAGGAGACAACAAGGGCACATGTAGCAAATGCTTTTTCCTGTTTCATTTTGCTAGGCCACGCTCTTCTGTGGCTCTTTAGTGCTTGCCAAACTGCTATGTGCGTGCTGCTGCTTCCATCTGACAAGGAGCACAACCTTCTGACAGCAGCTTTCAACTTGCCTAAGGAAGAGCTTGGCCATTTAGATGTGCTGCAAATCTGTGTGTGTGTAAGGTGCAGGTGCAAGCTCCTGACAATGGTGTTCTCCAGGTTCAGTTTCTATCTGCCAGACGCATTGGAAATGTTTTCCTCTGGCATTCGCACCAAGAGTCGTAGATTGCTTAACTGAGGAGCTCTGAGAATGGAACGGCAAGAGGTGTTCCGCTTTCGTCATAAACAGTGCTCCAGAGCGCTTGGCAACGGGCACAACGAAACGTGTGTGCGGGATAGTGACCATTCACACCTAGTGCTGGCAATGCACGAGCACTGCCAAAAGGCCAAGGGAGGCGCTTAGAATCCGGCTTGTGCGCAAAGCTTTCAGACTGCCAGAGGACCGCAGCTATGGTAAACCCGCTTGCTCATTTGACGTTAGCTGTCGCCTGCAAGAACTTCACCCGCATCTGGTTTATGCTGCTACCTGTTGTTAGGCGACAACAAGGGCACATGTAGCAAATGCTTTTTCCTGTTTCATTTTGCTAGGCCACGCTCTTCTGTGGCTCTTTAGTGCTTGCCAAACTGCTATGTGCGTGCTGCTGCTTCCATCTGACAAGGAGCACAACCTTCTGACAGCAGCTTTCAACTTGCCTAAGAAAGAGCTTGGCCATTTAGATGTGCTGAAAACCCGTGTGTGTGTAAGGTGCAGGTGCAAGCTCCTGACAAAGCTTTTCTCCAGGTTCAGTTTCTCCCTGCCAGACACATTGGAAATGTTTTCCTCTGGCATTCGAAGCAAGAGTCGCAGATTGCTTAACTGAGGAGCTCTGAGAATGGAACGGCAAGAGGTGTTCCGCTTTCGTCATAAACAGTGCTCCAGAGCGCTTGGCAACGGGCACAACGAAACGTGTGTGCGGGATAGTGACCATTCACGCCTAGTGCTGGCAATGCACGAGCACTGCCAAAAGGCCAAGGAATCGGCGTAGCATCCGGCTTGTGTGCAAAGCTTTCAGACTGCCAGAGGACCGCAGCTGTGGTAAGCCCGCTTGCTCATTTGACGTTAGCTGTCGCCTGCAAGAACTTCACCCGCATCTGGTTTATGCTGCTACCTGTTGTTAGGCGACAACAAGGGCACATGTAGCAAATGCTTTTTCCTGTTTCATTTTGCTAGGCCACGCTCTTCTGTGGCTCTTTAGTGCTTGCCAAACTGCTATGTGCGTGCTGCTGCTTCCATCTGACAAGGAGCACAACCTTCTGACAGCAGCTTTCAACTTGCCTAAGAAAGAGCTTGGCCATTTAGATGTGCTGCAAATCTGTGTGTGTGTAAGGTACAGGTGCAAGCTCCTGACAAAGGTGTTCTCCAGGTTCAGTTTCTCCCTGCCAGACGCATTGGAAATGTTTTCCTCTGGCATTCGCAGCAAGAGTCGCAGATTGCTTAACTGAGGAGCTCTGAGAATGGAACGGCAAGAGGTGTTCCGCTTTCGTCATAAACAGTGCTCCAGAGCGCTTGGCAACGGGCACAACGAAACGTGTGTGCTGGATAGTGACCATTCACGCCTAGTGCTGGCAATGCACGAGCACTGCCAAAAGGCCAAGGGAGGCGCTTAGCATCCGGCTTGTGCGCAAAGCTTTCAGACTGCCAGAGGACCGCAGCTATGGTAAACCCGCTTGCTCATTTGACGTTAGCTGTCGCCTGCAAGAACTTCACCCGCATCTGGTTTATGCTGCTACCTGTTGTTAGGAGACAACAAGGGCACATGTAGCAAATGCTTTTTCCTGTTTCATTTTGCTAGGCCACGCTCTTCTGTGGCTCTTTAGTGCTTGCCAAACTGCTATGTGCGTGCTGCTGCTTCCATCTGACAAGGAGCACAACCTTCTGACAGCAGCTTTCAACTTGCCTAAGAAAGAGCTTGGCCATTTAGATGTGCTGCAAATCTGTGTGTGTGTAAGGTGCAGGTGCAAGCTCCTGACAATGGTGTTCTCCAGGTTCAGTTTCTATCTGCCAGACGCATTGGAAATGTTTTCCTCTGGCATTCGCACCAAGAGTCGTAGATTGCTTAACTGAGGAGCTCTGAGAATGGAACGGCAAGAGGTGTTCCGCTTTCGTCATAAACAGTGCTCCAGAGCGCTTGGCAACGGGCACAACGAAACGTGTGTGCGGGATAGTGACCATTCACGCCTAGTGCTGGCAATGCAGGAGCACTGCCAAAAGGCCAAGGAATCGGCGTAGCATCCGGCTTGTGCGCAAAGCTTTCAGACTGCCAGAGGACCGCAGCTGTGGTAAGCCCGCTTGCTCATTTGACGTTAGCTGTCGCCTGCAAGAACTTCACCCGCATCTGGTTTATGCTGCTACCTGTTGTTAGGCGACAACAAGGGCACATGTAGCAAATGCTTTTTCCTGTTTCATTTTGCTAGGCCACGCTCTTCTGTGGCTCTTTAGTGCTTGCCAAACTGCTATGTGCGTGCTGCTGCTTCCATCTGACAAGGAGCACAACCTTCTGACAGCAGCTTTCAACTTGCCTAAGAAAGAGCTTGGCCATTTAGATGTGCTGCAAATCTGTGTGTGTGTAAGGTACAGGTGCAAGCTCCTGACAAAGGTGTTCTCCAGGTTCAGTTTCTCCCTGCCAGACACATTGGAAATGTTTTCCTCTGGCATTCGCACCAAGAGTCGCAGATTGCTTAACTGAGGAGCTCTGAGAATGGAACGGCAAGAGGTGTTCCGCTTTCGTCATAAACAGTGCTCCAGAGCGCTTGGCAACGGGCACAACGAAAACGTGTGTGCGGGATAGTGACCATTCACGCCTAGTGCTGGCAATGCACGAGCACTGCCAAAAGGCCAAGGGAGGCGCTTAGCATCCGGCTTGTGCGCAAAGCTTTCAGACTGCCAGAGGACCGCAGCTATGGTAAACCCGCTTGCTCATTTGACGTTAGCTGTCGCCTGCAAGAACTTCACCCGCATCTGGTTTATGCTGCTACCTGTTGTTAGGAGACAACAAGGGCACATGTAGCAAATGCTTTTTCCTGGCCCATTTTGCTAGGCCACGCTCTTCTGTGGCTCTTTAGTGCTTGCCAAACTGCTATGTGCGTGCTGCTGCTTCCATCTGACAAGGAGCACAACCTTCTGACAGCAGCTTTCAACTTGCCTAAGGAAGAGCTTGGCCATTTAGATGTGCTGCAAATCTGTGTGTGTGTAAGGTGCAGGTGCAAGCTCCTGACAATGGTGTTCTCCAGGTTCAGTTTCTATCTGCCAGACGCATTGGAAATGTTTTCCTCTGGCATTCGCACCAAGAGTCGTAGATTGCTTAACTGAGGAGCTCTGAGAATGGAACGGCAAGAGGTGTTCCGCTTTCGTCATAAACAGTGCTCCAGAGCGCTTGGCAACGGGCACAACGAAACGTGTGTGCGGGATAGTGACCATTCCCGCCTAGTGCTGGCAATGCACGAGCACTGCCAAAAGGCCAAGGGAGGCGCTTAGAATCCGGCTTGTGCGCAAAGCTTTCAGACTGCCAGAGGACCGCAGCTATGGTAAACCCGCTTGCTCATTTGACGTTAGCTGTCGCCTGCAAGAACTTCACCCGCATCTGGTTTATGCTGCTACCTGTTGTTAGGCGACAATAAGGGCACATGTAGCAAATGCTTTTTCCTGTTTCATTTTGCTAGGCCACGCTCTTCTGTGGCTCTTTAGTGCTTGCCAAACTGCTATGTGCGTGCTGCTGCTTCCATCTGACAAGGAGCACAACCTTCTGACAGCAGCTTTCAACTTGTCTAAGAAAGAGCTTGGCCATTTAGATGTGCTGCAAATCTGTGTGTGTGTAAGGTGCAGGTGCAAGCTCCTGACAATGGTGTTCTCCAGGTTCAGTTTCTATCTGCCAGACGCATTGGAAATGTTTTCCTCTGGCATTCGCACCAAGAGTCGTAGATTGCTTAACTGAGGAGCTCTGAGAATGGAACGGCAAGAGGTGTTCCGCTTTCGTCATAAACAGTGCTCCAGAGCGCTTGGCAACGGGCACAACGAAACGTGTGTGCGGGATAGTGACCATTCACGCCTAGTGCTGGCAATGCAGGAGCACTGCCAAAAGGCCAAGGGAGGCGCTTAGAATCCGGCTTGTGTGCAAAGCTTTCAGACTGCCAGAGGACCGCAGCTGTGGTAAGCCCGCTTGCTCATTTGACGTTAGCTGTCGCCTGCAAGAACTTCACCCGCATCTGGTTTATGCTGCTACCTGTTGTTAGGAGACAACAAGGGCACATGTAGCAAATGCTTTTTCCTGTTTCATTTTGCTAGGCCACGCTCTTCTGTGGCTCTTTAGTGCTTGCCAAACTGCTATGTGCGTGCTGCTGCTTCCATCTGACAAGGAGCACAACCTTCTGACAGCAGCTTTCAACTTGCCTAAGAAAGAGCTTGGCCATTTAGATGTGCTGCAAATCTGTGTGTGTGTAAGGTGCAGGTGCAAGCTCCTGACAATGGTGTTCTCCAGGTTCAGTTTCTATCTGCCAGACGCGTTGGAAATGTTTTCCTCTGGCATTCGCAGCAAGAGTCGCAGATTGCTTAACTGAGGAGCTCTGAGAATGGAACGGCAAGAGGTGTTCCGCTTTCGTCATAAACAGTGCTCCAGAGCGCTTGGCAACGGGCCAATCGAAACGTGTGGGCGGGATAGTGACCATTCACGCCTAGTGCTGGCAATGCACGAGCACTGCCAAAAGGCCAAGGGAGGCGCTTAGAATCCGGCTTGTGCGCAAAGCTTTCAGACTGCCAGAGGACCGCAGCTATGGTAAACCCGCTTGCTCATTTGACGTTAGCTGTCGCCTGCAAGAACTTCACCCGCATCTGGTTTATGCTGCTACCTGTTGTTAGGCGACAACAAGGGCACATGTAGCAAATGCTTTTTCCTGTTTCATTTTGCTAGGCCACGCTCTTCTGTGGCTCTTTAGTGCTTGCCAAACTGCTATGTGCGTGCTGCTGCTTCCATCTGACAAGGAGCACAACCTTCTGACAGCAGCTTTCAACTTGCCTAAGAAAGAGCTTGGCCATTTAGATGTGCTGCAAATCTGTGTGTGTGTAAGGTGCAGGTGCAAGCTCCTGACAATGGTGTTCTCCAGGTTCAGTTTCTATCTGCCAGACGCATTGGAAATGTTTTCCTCTGGCATTCGCAGCAAGAGTCGTAGATTGCTTAACTGAGGAGCTCTGAGAATGGAACGGCAAGAGGTGTTCCGCTTTCGTCATAAACAGTGCTCCAGAGCGCTTGGCAACGGGCACAACGAAACGTGTGTGCGGGATAGTGACCATTCACACCTAGTGCTGGCAATGCAGGAGCACTGCCAAAAGGCCAAGGGAGGCGCTTAGAATCCGGCTTGTGCGCAAAGCTTTCAGACTGCCAGAGGACCGCAGCTATGGTAAACCCGCTTGCTAATTTGACGTTAGCTGTCGCCTGCAAGAACTTCACCCGCATCTGGTTTATGCTGCTACCTGTTGTTAGGAGACAACAAGGGCACATGTAGCAAATGCTTTTTCCTGTTTCATTTTGCTAGGCCACGCTCTTCTGTGGCTCTTTAGTGCTTGCCAAACTGCTATGTGCGTGCTGCTGCTTCCATCTGACAAGGAGCACAACCTTCTGACAGCAGCTTTCAACTTGCCTAAGGAAGAGCTTGGCCATTTAGATGTGCTGCAAATCTGTGTGTGTGTAAGGTGCAGGTGCAAGCTCCTGACAATGGTGTTCTCCAGGTTCAGTTTCTATCTGCCAGACGCATTGGAAATGTTTTCCTCTGGCATTCGCACCAAGAGTCGTAGATTGCTTAACTGAGGAGCTCTGAGAATGGAACGGCAAGAGGTGTTCCGCTTTCGTCATAAACAGTGCTCCAGAGCGCTTGGCAACGGGCACAACGAAACGTGTGTGCGGGATAGTGACCATTCCCGCCTAGTGCTGGCAATGCACGAGCACTGCCAAAAGGCCAAGGGAGGCGCTTAGCATCCGGCTTGTGCGCAAAGCTTTCAGACTGCCAGAGGACCGCAGCTATGGTAAACCCACTTGCTCATTTGACGTTAGCTGTCGCCTGCAAGAACTTCACCCGCATCTGGTTTATGCTGCTACCTGTTGTTAGGAGACAACAAGGGCACATGTAGCAAATGCTTTTTCCTGTTTCATTTTGCTAGGCCACGCTCTTCTGTGGCTCTTTAGTGCTTGCCAAACTGCTATGTGCGTGCTGCTGCTTCCATCTGACAAGGAGCACAACCTTCTGACAGCAGCTTTCAACTTGCCTAAGAAAGAGCTTGGCCATTTAGATGTGCTGCAAATCTGTGTGTGTGTAAGGTGCAGGTGCAAGCTCCTGACAATGGTGTTCTCCAGGTTCAGTTTCTATCTGCCAGACGCATTGGAAATGTTTTCCTCTGGCATTCGCACCAAGAGTCGTAGATTGCTTAACTGAGGAGCTCTGAGAATGGAACGGCAAGAGGTGTTCCGCTTTCGTCATAAACAGTGCTCCAGAGCGCTTGGCAACGGGCACAACGAAACGTGTGTGCGGGATAGTGACCATTCACGCCTAGTGCTGGCAATGCACGAGCACTGCCAAAAGGCCAAGGGAGGCGCTTAGAATCCGGCTTGTGCGCAAAGCTTTCAGACTGCCAGAGGACCGCAGCTATGGTAAACCCGCTTGCTCATTTGACGTTAGCTGTCGCCTGCAAGAACTTCACCCGCATCTGGTTTATGCTGCTACCTGTTGTTAGGCGACAACAAGGGCACATGTAGCAAATGCTTTTTCCTGTTTCATTTTGCTAGGCCACGCTCTTCTGTGGCTCTTTAGTGCTTGCCAAACTGCTATGTGCGTGCTGCTGCTTCCATCTGACAAGGAGCACAACCTTCTGACAGCAGCTTTCAACTTGCCTAAGAAAGAGCTTGGCCATTTAGATGTGCTGAAAACCCGTGTGTGTGTAAGGTGCAGGTGCAAGCTCCTGACAAAGGTGTTCTCCAGGTTCAGTTTCTCCCTGCCAGACACATTGGAAATGTTTTCCTCTGGCATTCGAAGCAAGAGTCGCAGATTGCTTAACTGAGGAGCTCTGAGAATGGAACGGCAAGAGGTGTTCCACTTTCGTCATAAACAGTGCTCCAGAGCGCTTGGCAACGGGCACAACGAAACGTGTGTGCGGGATAGTGACCATTCACGCCTAGTGCTGGCAATGCAGGAGCACTGCCAAAAGGCCAAGGAAGGGGCGTAGCATCCGGCTTGTGTGCAAAGCTTTCAGACTGCCAGAGGACCGCAGCTATGGTAAACCCGCTTGCTCATTTGACGTTAGCTGTCGCCTGCAAGAACTTCACCCGCATCTGGTTTATGCTGCTACCTGTTGTTAGGCGACAACAAGGGCACATGTAGCAAATGCTTTTTCCTGTTTCATTTTGCTAGGCTACGCTCTTCTGTGGCTCTTTAATGCTTGCCAAACTGCTATGTGCGTGCTGCTGCTTCCATCTGACAAGGAGCACAGCCTTCTGACAGCAGCTTTCAACTTGCCTAAGAAAGAGCTTGGCCATTTAGATGTGCTGCAAATCTGTGTGTGTGTAAGGTACAGGTGCAAGCTCCTGACAAAGGTGTTCTCCAGGTTCAGTTTCTCCCTGCCAGACGCATTGGAAATGTTTTCCTCTGGCATTCGCAGCAAGAGTCGCAGATTGCTTAACTGAGGAGCTCTGAGAATGGAACGGCAAGAGGTGTTCCGCTTTCGCCATAAACAGTGCTCCAGAGCGCTTGGCAACGGGCACAACGAAAACGTGTGTGCGGGATAGTGACCATTCACACCTAGTGCTGGCAATGCACGAGCACTGCCAAAAGGCCAAGGGAGGCGCTTAGAATCCGGCTTGTGCGCAAAGCTTTCAGACTGCCAGAGGACCGCAGCTATGGTAAACCCGCTTGCTCATTTGACGTTAGCTGTCGCCTGCAAGAACTTCACCCGCATCTGGTTTATGCTGCTACCTGTTGTTAGGCGACAACAAGGGCACATGTAGCAAATGCTTTTTCCTGTTTCATTTTGCTAGGCCACGCTCTTCTGTGGCTCTTTAGTGCTTGCCAAACTGCTATGTGCGTGCTGCTGCTTCCATCTGACAAGGAGCACAACCTTCTGACAGCAGCTTTCAACTTGCCTAAGAAAGAGCTTGGCCATTTAGATGTGCTGAAAACCCGTGTGTGTGTAAGTTGCAGGTGCAAGCTCCTGACAAAGCTTTTCTCCAGGTTCAGTTTCTCCCTGCCAGACACATTGGAAATGTTTTCCTCTGGCATTCGAAGCAAGAGTCGCAGATTGCTTAACTGAGGAGCTCTGAGAATGGAACGGCAAGAGGTGTTCCGCTTTCGTCATAAACAGTGCTCCAGAGCGCTTGGCAACGGGCACAACGAAACGTGTGTGCGGGATAGTGACCATTCACGCCTAGTGCTGGCAATGCAGGAGCACTGCCAAAAGGCCAAGGAATCGGCGTAGCATCCGGCTTGTGTGCAAAGCTTTCAGGCTGCCAGAGGACCGCAGCTGTGGTAAGCCCGCTTGCTCATTTGACGTTAGCTGTCGCCTGCAAGAACTTCACCCGCATCTGGTTTATGCTGCTACCTGTTGTTAGGAGACAACAAGGGTACATGTAGCAAATGCTTTTTCCTGTTTCATTTTGCTAGGCCACGCTCTTCTGTGGCTCTTTAGTGCTTGCCAAACTGCTATGTGCGTGCTGCTGCTTCCATCTGACAAGGAGCACAACCTTCTGACAGCAGCTTTCAACTTGCCTAAGAAAGAGCTTGGCCATTTAGATGTGCTGGAAATCTGTGTGTGTGTAAGGTGCAGGTGCAAGCTCCTGACAATGGTGTTCTCCAGGTTCAGTTTCTATCTGCCAGACGCGTTGGAAATGTTTTCCTCTGGCATTCGAAGCAAGAGTCGCAGATTGCTTAACTGAGGAGCTCTGAGAATGGAACGGCAAGAGGTGTTCCACTTTCGTCATAAACAGTGCTCCAGAGCGCTTGGCAATGGGCCAATCGAAACGTGTGTGCGGGATAGTGACCATTCACGCCTAGTGCTGGCAATGCAGGAGCACTGCCAAAAGGCCAAGGAAGGGGCGTAGCATCCGGCTTGTGTGCAAAGCTTTCAGACTGCCAGAGGACCGCAGCTGTGGTAAGCCCGCTTGCTCATTTGACGTTAGCTGTCGCCTGCAAGAACTTCACCCGCATCTGGTTTATGCTGCTACCTGTTGTTAGGCGACAACAAGGGCACATGTAGCAAATGCTTTTTCCTGTTTCATTTTGCTAGGCCACGCTCTTCTGTGGCTCTTTAGTGCTTGCCAAACTGCTATGTGCGTGCTGCTGCTTCCATCTGACAAGGAGCACAGCCTTCTGACAGCAGTTTTCAACTTGCCTAAGAAAGAGCTTGGCCATTTAGATGTGCTGCAAATCTGTGTGTGTGTAAGGTACAGGTGCAAGCTCCTGACAAAGGTGTTCTCCAGGTTCAGTTTCTCCCTGCCAGACGCATTGGAAATGTTTTCCTCTGGCATTCGCAGCAAGAGTCGCAGATTGCTTAACTGAGGAGCTCTGAGAATGGAACGGCAAGAGGTGTTCCGCTTTCGTCATAAACAGTGCTCCAGAGCGCTTGGCAACGGGCACAACGAAAACGTGTGTGCGGGATAGTGACCATTCACGCCTAGTGCTGGCAATGCACGAGCACTGCCAAAAGGCCAAGGAAGGGGCGTAGCATCCGGCTTGTGTGCAAAGCTTTCAGACTGCCAGAGGACCGCAGCTGTGGTAAGCCCGCTTGCTCATTTGACGTTAGCTGTCGCCTGCAAGAACTTCACCCGCATCTGGTTTATGCTGCTACCTGTTGTTAGGTGACAACAAGGGCACATGTAGCAAAACTTTTTCCTGGCCCATTTTGCTAGGCCACGCTCTTCTGTGGCTCTTTAATGCTTGCCAAACTGCTATGTGCATGCTGCTGCTTCCATCTGACAAGGAGCACAACCTTCTGACAGCAGCTTTCAACTTGCCTAAGAAAGAGCTTGGCCATTTAGATGTGCTGCAAATCTGTGTGTGTGTAAGGTGCAGGTGCAAGCTCCTGACAATGGTGTTCTCCAGGTTCAGTTTCTATCTGCCAGACGCATTGGAAATGTTTTCCTCTGGCATTCGCACCAAGAGTCGTAGATTGCTTAACTGAGGAGCTCTGAGAATGGAACGGCAAGAGGTGTTCCGCTTTCGTCATAAACAGTGCTCCAGAGCGCTTGGCAACGGGCACAACGAAACGTGTGTGCGGGATAGTGACCATTCACACCTAGTGCTGGCAATGCACGAGCACTGCCAAAAGGCCAAGGGAGGCGCTTAGAATCCGGCTTGTGCGCAAAGCTTTCAGACTGCCAGAGGACCGCAGCTATGGTAAACCCGCTTGCTCATTTGACGTTAGCTGTCGCCTGCAAGAACTTCACCCGCATCTGGTTTATGCTGCTACCTGTTGTTAGGCGACAACAAGGGCACATGTAGCAAATGCTTTTTCCTGTTTCATTTTGCTAGGCCACGCTCTTCTGTGGCTCTTTAGTGCTTGCCAAACTGCTATGTGCGTGCTGCTGCTTCCATCTGACAAGGAGCACAACCTTCTGACAGCAGCTTTCAACTTGCCTAAGAAAGAGCTTGGCCATTTAGATGTGCTGAAAACCCGTGTGTGTGTAAGGTGCAGGTGCAAGCTCCTGACAAAGCTTTTCTCCAGGTTCAGTTTCTCCCTGCCAGACGCATTGGAAATGTTTTCCTCTGGCATTCGAAGCAAGAGTCGCAGATTGCTTAACTGAGGAGCTCTGAGAATGGAACGGCAAGAGGTGTTCCGCTTTCGTCATAAACAGTGCTCCAGAGCGCTTGGCAACGGGCACAACGAAACGTGTGTGCGGGATAGTGACCATTCACGCCTAGTGCTGGCAATGCAGGAGCACTGCCAAAAGGCCAAGGAATCGGCGTAGCATCCGGCTTGTGTGCAAAGCTTTCAGACTGCCAGAGGACCGCAGCTGTGGTAAGCCCGCTTGCTCATTTGACGTTAGCTGTCGCCTGCAAGAACTTCACCCGCATCTGGTTTATGCTGCTACCTGTTGTTAGGCGACAACAAGGGCACATGTAGCAAATGCTTTTTCCTGTTTCATTTTGCTAGGCCACGCTCTTCTGTGGCTCTTTAGTGCTTGCCAAACTGCTATGTGCGTGCTGCTGCTTCCATCTGACAAGGAGCACAACCTTCTGACAGCAGCTTTCAACTTGCCTAAGAAAGAGCTTGGCCATTTAGATGTGCTGCAAATCTGTGTGTGTGTAAGGTACAGGTGCAAGCTCCTGACAAAGGTGTTCTCCAGGTTCAGTTTCTCCCTGCCAGACGCATTGGAAATGTTTTCCTCTGGCATTCGCAGCAAGAGTCGCAGATTGCTTAACTGAGGAGCTCTGAGAATGGAACGGCAAGAGGTGTTCCGCTTTCGTCATAAACAGTGCTCCAGAGCGCTTGGCAACGGGCACAACAAAAACGTGTGTGCGGGATAGTGACCATTCACGCCTAGTGCTGGCAATGCACGAGCACTGCCAAAAGGCCAAGGGAGGCGCTTAGCATCCGGCTTGTGCGCAAAGCTTTCAGACTGCCAGAGGACCGCAGCTATGGTAAACCCGCTTGCTCATTTGACGTTAGCTGTCGCCTGCAAGAACTTCACCCGCATCTGGTTTATGCTGCTACCTGTTGTTAGGAGACAACAAGGGCACATGTAGCAAATGCTTTTTCCTGTTTCATTTTGCTAGGCCACGCTCTTCTGTGGCTCTTTAGTGCTTGCCAAACTGCTATGTGCGTGCTGCTGCTTCCATCTGACAAGGAGCACAACCTTCTGACAGCAGCTTTCAACTTGCCTAAGAAAGAGCTTGGCCATTTAGATGTGCTGCAAATCTGTGTGTGTGTAAGGTGCAGGTGCAAGCTCCTGACAATGGTGTTCTCCAGGTTCAGTTTCTATCTGCCAGACGCATTGGAAATGTTTTCCTCTGGCATTCGCACCAAGAGTCGTAGATTGCTTAACTGAGGAGCTCTGAGAATGGAACGGCAAGAGGTGTTCCGCTTTCGTCATAAACAGTGCTCCAGAGCGCTTGGCAACGGGCACAACGAAACGTGTGTGCGGGATAGTGACCATTCACGCCTAGTGCTGGCAATGCAGGAGCACTGCCAAAAGGCCAAGGAAGGGGCGTAGCATCCGGCTTGTGTGCAAAGCTTTCAGACTGCCAGAGGACCGCAGCTGTGGTAAGCCCGCTTGCTCATTTGACGTTAGCTGTCGCCTGCAAGAACTTCACCCGCATCTGGTTTATGCTGCTACCTGTTGTTAGGCGACAACAAGGGCACATGTAGCAAATGCTTTTTCCTGTTTCATTTTGCTAGGCCACGCTCTTCTGTGGCTCTTTAGTGCTTGCCAAACTGCTATGTGCGTGCTGCTGCTTCCATCTGACAAGGAGCACAACCTTCTGACAGCAGCTTTCAACTTGCCTAAGAAAGAGCTTGGCCATTTAGATGTGCTGCAAATCTGTGTGTGTGTAAGGTACAGGTGCAAGCTCCTGACAAAGGTGTTCTCCAGGTTCAGTTTCTCCCTGCCAGACACATTGGAAATGTTTTCCTCTGGCATTCGCAGCAAGAGTCGCAGATTGCTTAACTGAGGAGCTCTGAGAATGGAACGGCAAGAGGTGTTCCGCTTTCGTCATAAACAGTGCTCCAGAGCGCTTGGCAACGGGCACAACGAAACGTGTGTGCGGGATAGTGACCATTCACGCCTAGTGCTGGCAATGCAGGAGCACTGCCAAAAGGCCAAGGGAGGCGCTTAGAATCCGGCTTGTGTGCAAAGCTTTCAGACTGCCAGAGGACCGCAGCTGTGGTAAGCCCGCTTGCTCATTTGACGTTAGCTGTCGCCTGCAAGAACTTCACCCGCATCTGGTTTATGCTGCTACCTGTTGTTAGGAGACAACAAGGGCACATGTAGCAAATGCTTTTTCCTGTTTCATTTTGCTAGGCCACGCTCTTCTGTGGCTCTTTAGTGCTTGCCAAACTGCTATGTGCGTGCTGCTGCTTCCATCTGACAAGGAGCACAACCTTCTGACAGCAGCTTTCAACTTGCCTAAGAAAGAGCTTGGCCATTTAGATGTGCTGCAAATCTGTGTGTGTGTAAGGTGCAGGTGCAAGCTCCTGACAATGGTGTTCTCCAGGTTCAGTTTCTATCTGCCAGACACATTGGAAATGTTTTCCTCTGGCATTCGCAGCAAGAGTCGCAGATTGCTTAACTGAGGAGCTCTGAGAATGGAACGGCAAGAGGTGTTCCGCTTTCGTCATAAACAGTGCTCCAGAGCGCTTGGCAACGGGCCAATCGAAACGTGTTTGCGGGATAGTGACCATTCACACCTAGTGCTGGCAATGCACGAGCACTGCCAAAAGGCCAAGGGAGGCGCTTAGAATCCGGCTTGTGCGCAAAGCTTTCAGACTGCCAGAGGACCGCAGCTATGGTAAACCCGCTTGCTCATTTGACGTTAGCTGTCGCCTGCAAGAACTTCACCCGCATCTGGTTTATGCTGCTACCTGTTGTTAGGCGACAACAAGGGCACATGTAGCAAATGCTTTTTCCTGTTTCATTTTGCTAGGCCACGCTCTTCTGTGGCTCTTTAGTGCTTGCCAAACTGCTATGTGCGTGCTGCTGCTTCCATCTGACAAGGAGCACAACCTTCTGACAGCAGCTTTCAACTTGCCTAAGAAAGAGCTTGGCCATTTAGATGTGCTGCAAATCTGTGTGTGTGTAAGGTGCAGGTGCAAGCTCCTGACAATGGTGTTCTCCAGGTTCAGTTTCTATCTGCCAGACGCATTGGAAATGTTTTCCTCTGGCATTCGCACCAAGAGTCGTAGATTGCTTAACTGAGGAGCTCTGAGAATGGAACGGCAAGAGGTGTTCCGCTTTCGTCATAAACAGTGCTCCAGAGCGCTTGGCAACGGGCACAACGAAACGTGTGTGCGGGATAGTGACCATTCACACCTAGTGCTGGCAATGCAGGAGCACTGCCAAAAGGCCAAGGGAGGCGCTTAGCATCCGGCTTGTGCGCAAAGCTTTCAGACTGCCAGAGGACCGCAGCTATGGTAAACCCGCTTGCTCATTTGACGTTAGCTGTCGCCTGCAAGAACTTCACCCGCATCTGGTTTATGCTGCTACCTGTTGTTAGGAGACAACAAGGGCACATGTAGCAAATGCTTTTTCCTGTTTCATTTTGCTAGGCCACGCTCTTCTGTGGCTCTTTAGTGCTTGCCAAACTGCTATGTGCGTGCTGCTGCTTCCATCTGACAAGGAGCACAACCTTCTGACAGCAGCTTTCAACTTGCCTAAGGAAGAGCTTGGCCATTTAGATGTGCTGCAAATCTGTGTGTGTGTAAGGTGCAGGTGCAAGCTCCTGACAATGGTGTTCTCCAGGTTCAGTTTCTATCTGCCAGACGCATTGGAAATGTTTTCCTCTGGCATTCGCACCAAGAGTCGTAGATTGCTTAACTGAGGAGCTCTGAGAATGGAACGGCAAGAGGTGTTCCGCTTTCGTCATAAACAGTGCTCCAGAGCGCTTGGCAACGGGCACAACGAAACGTGTGTGCGGGATAGTGACCATTCACACCTAGTGCTGGCAATGCACGAGCACTGCCAAAAGGCCAAGGGAGGCGCTTAGAATCCGGCTTGTGCGCAAAGCTTTCAGACTGCCAGAGGACCGCAGCTATGGTAAACCCGCTTGCTCATTTGACGTTAGCTGTCGCCTGCAAGAACTTCACCCGCATCTGGTTTATGCTGCTACCTGTTGTTAGGCGACAACAAGGGCACATGTAGCAAATGCTTTTTCCTGTTTCATTTTGCTAGGCCACGCTCTTCTGTGGCTCTTTAGTGCTTGCCAAACTGCTATGTGCGTGCTGCTGCTTCCATCTGACAAGGAGCACAACCTTCTGACAGCAGCTTTCAACTTGCCTAAGAAAGAGCTTGGCCATTTAGATGTGCTGAAAACCCGTGTGTGTGTAAGGTGCAGGTGCAAGCTCCTGACAAAGCTTTTCTCCAGGTTCAGTTTCTCCCTGCCAGACACATTGGAAATGTTTTCCTCTGGCATTCGAAGCAAGAGTCGCAGATTGCTTAACTGAGGAGCTCTGAGAATGGAACGGCAAGAGGTGTTCCGCTTTCGTCATAAACAGTGCTCCAGAGCGCTTGGCAACGGGCACAACGAAACGTGTGTGCGGGATAGTGACCATTCACGCCTAGTGCTGGCAATGCAGGAGCACTGCCAAAAGGCCAAGGAATCGGCGTAGCATCCGGCTTGTGTGCAAAGCTTTCAGACTGCCAGAGGACCGCAGCTGTGGTAAGCCCGCTTGCTCATTTGACGTTAGCTGTCGCCTGCAAGAACTTCACCCGCATCTGGTTTATGCTGCTACCTGTTGTTAGGCGACAACAAGGGCACATGTAGCAAATGCTTTTTCCTGTTTCATTTTGCTAGGCCACGCTCTTCTGTGGCTCTTTAGTGCTTGCCAAACTGCTATGTGCGTGCTGCTGCTTCCATCTGACAAGGAGCACAACCTTCTGACAGCAGCTTTCAACTTGCCTAAGAAAGAGCTTGGTCATTTAGATGTGCTGCAAATCTGTGTGTGTGTAAGGTACAGGTGCAAGCTCCTGACAAAGGTGTTCTCCAGGTTCAGTTTCTCCCTTCCAGACGCATTGGAAATGTTTTCCTCTGGCATTCGCAGCAAGAGTCGCAGATTGCTTAACTGAGGAGCTCTGAGAATGGAACGGCAAGAGGTGTTCCGCTTTCGTCATAAACAGTGCTCCAGAGCGCTTGGCAACGGGCACAACGAAACGTGTGTGCGGGATAGTGACCATTCACGCCTAGTGCTGGCAATGCACGAGCACTGCCAAAAGGCCAAGGGAGGCGCTTAGCATCCGGCTTGTGCGCAAAGCTTTCAGACTGCCAGAGGACCGCAGCTATGGTAAACCCGCTTGCTCATTTGACGTTAGCTGTCGCCTGCAAGAACTTCACCCGCATCTGGTTTATGCTGCTACCTGTTGTTAGGAGACAACAAGGGCACATGTAGCAAATGCTTTTTCCTGTTTCATTTTGCTAGGCCACGCTCTTCTGTGGCTCTTTAGTGCTTGCCAAACTGCTATGTGCGTGCTGCTGCTTCCATCTGACAAGGAGCACAACCTTCTGACAGCAGCTTTCAACTTGCCTAAGAAAGAGCTTGGCCATTTAGATGTGCTGCAAATCTGTGTGTGTGTAAGGTGCAGGTGCAAGCTCCTGACAATGGTGTTCTCCAGGTTCAGTTTCTATCTGCCAGACGCATTGGAAATGTTTTCCTCTGGCATTCGCACCAAGAGTCGTAGATTGCTTAACTGAGGAGCTCTGAGAATGGAACGGCAAGAGGTGTTCCGCTTTCGTCATAAACAGTGCTCCAGAGCGCTTGGCAACGGGCACAACGAAACGTGTGTGCGGAATAGTGACCATTCACGCCTAGTGCTGGCAATGCACGAGCACTGCCAAAAGGCCAAGGGAGGCGCTTAGAATCCGGCTTGTGCGCAAAGCTTTCAGACTGCCAGAGGACCGCAGCTATGGTAAACCCGCTTGCTCATTTGACGTTAGCTGTCGCCTGCAAGAACTTCACCCGCATCTGGTTTATGCTGCTACCTGTTGTTAGGTGACAACAAGGGCACATGTAGCAAATGCTTTTTCCTGTTTCATTTTGCTAGGCCACGCTCTTCTGTGGCTCTTTAGTGCTTGCCAAACTGCTATGTGCGTGCTGCTGCTTCCATCTGACAAGGAGCACAACCTTCTGACAGCAGCTTTCAACTTGCCTAAGAAAGAGCTTGGCCATTTAGATGTGCTGCAAATCTGTGTGTGTGTAAGGTACAGGTGCAAGCTCCTGACAAAGGTGTTCTCCAGGTTCAGTTTCTCCCTGCCAGACACATTGGAAATGTTTTCCTCTGGCATTCGCAGCAAGAGTCGCAGATTGCTTAACTGAGGAGCTCTGAGAATGGAACGGCAAGAGGTGTTCCGCTTTCGTCATAAACAGTGCTCCAGAGCGCTTGGCAACGGGCACAACGAAACGTGTGTGCGGGATAGTGACCATTCACGCCTAGTGCTGGCAATGCAGGAGCACTGCCAAAAGGCCAAGGAAGGGGCGTAGCATCCGGCTTGTGTGCAAAGCTTTCAGACTGCCAGAGGACCGCAGCTATGGTAAACCCGCTTGCTCATTTGACGTTAGCTGTCGCCTGCAAGAACTTCACCCGCATCTGGTTTATGCTGCTACCTGTTGTTAGGCGACAACAAGGGCACGTGTAGCAAATGCTTTTTCCTGGCCCATTTTGCTAGGCCACGCTCTTCTGTGGCTCTTTAATGCTTGCCAAACTGCTATGTGCATGCTGCTGCTTCCATCTGACAAGGAGCACAACCTTCTGACAGCAGCTTTCAACTTGCCTAAGGAAGAGCTTGGCCATTTAGATGTGCTGCAAATCTGTGTGTGTGTAAGGTGCAGGTGCAAGCTCCTGACAATGGTGTTCTCCAGGTTCAGTTTCTATCTGCCAGACGCATTGGAAATGTTTTCCTCTGGCATTCGCACCAAGAGTCGTAGATTGCTTAACTGAGGAGCTCTGAGAATGGAACGGCAAGAGGTGTTCCGCTTTCGTCATAAACAGTGCTCCAGAGCGCTTGGCAACGGGCACAACGAAACGTGTGTGCGGGATAGTGACCATTCACACCTAGTGCTGGCAATGCACGAGCACTGCCAAAAGGCCAAGGGAGGCGCTTAGCATCCGGCTTTTGCGCAAAGCTTTCAGACTGCCAGAGGACCGCAGCTATGGTAAACCCGCTTGCTCATTTGACGTTAGCTGTCGCCTGCAAGAACTTCACCCGCATCTGGTTTATGCTGCTACCTGTTGTTAGGAGACAACAAGGGCACATGTAGCAAATGCTTTTTCCTGTTTCATTTTGCTAGGCCACGCTCTTCTGTGGCTCTTTAGTGCTTGCCAAACTGCTATGTGCGTGCTGCTGCTTCCATCTGACAAGGAGCACAACCTTCTGACAGCAGCTTTCAACTTGCCTAAGAAAGAGCTTGGCCATTTAGATGTGCTGCAAATCTGTGTGTGTGTAAGGTGCAGGTGCAAGCTCCTGACAATGGTGTTCTCCAGGTTCAGTTTCTATCTGCCAGACGCATTGGAAATGTTTTCCTCTGGCATTCGCACCAAGAGTCGTAGATTGCTTAACTGAGGAGCTCTGAGAATGGAACGGCAAGAGGTGTTCCGCTTTCGTCATAAACAGTGCTCCAGAGCGCTTGGCAACGGGCACAACGAAACGTGTGTGCGGGATAGTGACCATTCACACCTAGTGCTGGCAATGCACGAGCACTGCCAAAAGGCCAAGGGAGGGGCTTAGAATCCGGCTTGTGCGCAAAGCTTTCAGACTGCCAGAGGACCGCAGCTATGGTAAACCCGCTTGCTCATTTGACGTTAGCTGTCGCCTGCAAGAACTTCACCCGCATCTGGTTTATGCTGCTACCTGTTGTTAGGCGACAACAAGGGCACATGTAGCAAATGCTTTTTCCTGTTTCATTTTGCTAGGCCACGCTCTTCTGTGGCTCTTTAGTGCTTGCCAAACTGCTATGTGCGTGCTGCTGCTTCCATCTGACAAGGAGCACAACCTTCTGACAGCAGCTTTCAACTTGCCTAAGAAAGAGCTTGGCCATTTAGATGTGCTGCAAATCTGTGTGTGTGTAAGGTGCAGGTGCAAGCTCCTGACAATGGTGTTCTCCAGGTTCAGTTTCTATCTGCCAGACGCATTGGAAATGTTTTCCTCTGGCATTCGCACCAAGAGTCGTAGATTGCTTAACTGAGGAGCTCTGAGAATGGAACGGCAAGAGGTGTTCCGCTTTCGTCATAAACAGTGCTCCAGAGCGCTTGGCAACGGGCACAACGAAACGTGTGTGCGGAATAGTGACCATTCACGCCTAGTGCTGGCAATGCACGAGCACTGCCAAAAGGCCAAGGGAGGCGCTTAGAATCCGGCTTGTGCGCAAAGCTTTCAGACTGCCAGAGGACCGCAGCTATGGTAAACCCGCTTGCTCATTTGACGTTAGCTGTCGCCTGCAAGAACTTCACCCGCATCTGGTTTATGCTGCTACCTGTTGTTAGGTGACAACAAGGGCACATGTAGCAAATGCTTTTTCCTGTTTCATTTTGCTAGGCCACGCTCTTCTGTGGCTCTTTAGTGCTTGCCAAACTGCTATGTGCGTGCTGCTGCTTCCATCTGACAAGGAGCACAACCTTCTGACAGCAGCTTTCAACTTGCCTAAGAAAGAGCTTGGCCATTTAGATGTGCTGCAAATCTGTGTGTGTGTAAGGTACAGGTGCAAGCTCCTGACAAAGGTGTTCTCCAGGTTCAGTTTCTCCCTGCCAGACACATTGGAAATGTTTTCCTCTGGCATTCGCAGCAAGAGTCGCAGATTGCTTAACTGAGGAGCTCTGAGAATGGAACGGCAAGAGGTGTTCCGCTTTCGTCATAAACAGTGCTCCAGAGCGCTTGGCAACGGGCACAACGAAACGTGTGTGCGGGATAGTGACCATTCACGCCTAGTGCTGGCAATGCAGGAGCACTGCCAAAAGGCCAAGGAAGGGGCGTAGCATCCGGCTTGTGTGCAAAGCTTTCAGACTGCCAGAGGACCGCAGCTATGGTAAACCCGCTTGCTCATTTGACGTTAGCTGTCGCCTGCAAGAACTTCACCCGCATCTGGTTTATGCTGCTACCTGTTGTTAGGCGACAACAAGGGCACGTGTAGCAAATGCTTTTTCCTGGCCCATTTTGCTAGGCCACGCTCTTCTGTGGCTCTTTAATGCTTGCCAAACTGCTATGTGCATGCTGCTGCTTCCATCTGACAAGGAGCACAACCTTCTGACAGCAGCTTTCAACTTGCCTAAGGAAGAGCTTGGCCATTTAGATGTGCTGCAAATCTGTGTGTGTGTAAGGTGCAGGTGCAAGCTCCTGACAATGGTGTTCTCCAGGTTCAGTTTCTATCTGCCAGACGCATTGGAAATGTTTTCCTCTGGCATTCGCACCAAGAGTCGTAGATTGCTTAACTGAGGAGCTCTGAGAATGGAACGGCAAGAGGTGTTCCGCTTTCGTCATAAACAGTGCTCCAGAGCGCTTGGCAACGGGCACAACGAAACGTGTGTGCGGGATAGTGACCATTCACACCTAGTGCTGGCAATGCACGAGCACTGCCAAAAGGCCAAGGGAGGCGCTTAGCATCCGGCTTTTGCGCAAAGCTTTCAGACTGCCAGAGGACCGCAGCTATGGTAAACCCGCTTGCTCATTTGACGTTAGCTGTCGCCTGCAAGAACTTCACCCGCATCTGGTTTATGCTGCTACCTGTTGTTAGGAGACAACAAGGGCACATGTAGCAAATGCTTTTTCCTGTTTCATTTTGCTAGGCCACGCTCTTCTGTGGCTCTTTAGTGCTTGCCAAACTGCTATGTGCGTGCTGCTGCTTCCATCTGACAAGGAGCACAACCTTCTGACAGCAGCTTTCAACTTGCCTAAGAAAGAGCTTGGCCATTTAGATGTGCTGCAAATCTGTGTGTGTGTAAGGTGCAGGTGCAAGCTCCTGACAATGGTGTTCTCCAGGTTCAGTTTCTATCTGCCAGACGCATTGGAAATGTTTTCCTCTGGCATTCGCACCAAGAGTCGTAGATTGCTTAACTGAGGAGCTCTGAGAATGGAACGGCAAGAGGTGTTCCGCTTTCGTCATAAACAGTGCTCCAGAGCGCTTGGCAACGGGCACAACGAAACGTGTGTGCGGGATAGTGACCATTCACACCTAGTGCTGGCAATGCACGAGCACTGCCAAAAGGCCAAGGGAGGCGCTTAGAATCCGGCTTGTGCGCAAAGCTTTCAGACTGCCAGAGGACCGCAGCTATGGTAAACCCGCTTGCTCATTTGACGTTAGCTGTCGCCTGCAAGAACTTCACCCGCATCTGGTTTATGCTGCTACCTGTTGTTAGGCGACAACAAGGGCACATGTAGCAAATGCTTTTTCCTGTTTCATTTTGCTAGGCCACGCTCTTCTGTGGCTCTTTAGTGCTTGCCAAACTGCTATGTGCGTGCTGCTGCTTCCATCTGACAAGGAGCACAACCTTCTGACAGCAGCTTTCAACTTGCCTAAGAAAGAGCTTGGCCATTTAGATGTGCTGAAAACCCGTGTGTGTGTAAGGTGCAGGTGCAAGCTCCTGACAAAGCTTTTCTCCAGGTTCAGTTTCTCCCTGCCAGACACATTGGAAATGTTTTCCTCTGGCATTCGAAGCAAGAGTCGCAGATTGCTTAACTGAGGAGCTCTGAGAATGGAACGGCAAGAGGTGTTCCGCTTTCGTCATAAACAGTGCTCCAGAGCGCTTGGCAACGGGCACAACGAAACGTGTGTGCGGGATAGTGACCATTCACGCCTAGTGCTGGCAATGCACGAGCACTGCCAAAAGGCCAAGGAATCGGCGTAGCATCCGGCTTGTGTGCAAAGCTTTCAGACTGCCAGAGGACCGCAGCTGTGGTAAGCCCGCTTGCTCATTTGACGTTAGCTGTCGCCTGCAAGAACTTCACCCGCATCTGGTTTATGCTGCTACCTGTTGTTAGGCGACAACAAGGGCACATGTAGCAAATGCTTTTTCCTGTTTCATTTTGCTAGGCCACGCTCTTCTGTGGCTCTTTAGTGCTTGCCAAACTGCTATGTGCGTGCTGCTGCTTCCATCTGACAAGGAGCACAACCTTCTGACAGCAGCTTTCAACTTGCCTAAGAAAGAGCTTGGCCATTTAGATGTGCTGCAAATCTGTGTGTGTGTAAGGTACAGGTGCAAGCTCCTGACAAAGGTGTTCTCCAGGTTCAGTTTCTCCCTGCCAGACGCATTGGAAATGTTTTCCTCTGGCATTCGCAGCAAGAGTCGCAGATTGCTTAACTGAGGAGCTCTGAGAATGGAACGGCAAGAGGTGTTCCGCTTTCGTCATAAACAGTGCTCCAGAGCGCTTGGCAACGGGCACAACGAAACGTGTGTGCGGGATAGTGACCATTCACGCCTAGTGCTGGCAATGCACGAGCACTGCCAAAAGGCCAAGGGAGGCGCTTAGCATCCGGCTTGTGCGCAAAGCTTTCAGACTGCCAGAGGACCGCAGCTATGGTAAACCCGCTTGCTCATTTGACGTTAGCTGTCGCCTGCAAGAACTTCACCCGCATCTGGTTTATGCTGCTACCTGTTGTTAGGAGACAACAAGGGCACATGTAGCAAATGCTTTTTCCTGTTTCATTTTGCTAGGCCACGCTCTTCTGTGGCTCTTTAGTGCTTGCCAAACTGCTATGTGCGTGCTGCTGCTTCCATCTGACAAGGAGCACAACCTTCTGACAGCAGCTTTCAACTTGCCTAAGAAAGAGCTTGGCCATTTAGATGTGCTGCAAATCTGTGTGTGTGTAAGGTGCAGGTGCAAGCTCCTGACAATGGTGTTCTCCAGGTTCAGTTTCTATCTGCCAGACGCATTGGAAATGTTTTCCTCTGGCATTCGCACCAAGAGTCGTAGATTGCTTAACTGAGGAGCTCTGAGAATGGAACGGCAAGAGGTGTTCCGCTTTCGTCATAAACAGTGCTCCAGAGCGCTTGGCAACGGGCACAACGAAACGTGTGTGCGGGATAGTGACCATTCACGCCTAGTGCTGGCAATGCAGGAGCACTGCCAAAAGGCCAAGGAATCGGCGTAGCATCCGGCTTGTGCGCAAAGCTTTCAGACTGCCAGAGGACCGCAGCTGTGGTAAGCCCGCTTGCTCATTTGACGTTAGCTGTTGCCTGCAAGAACTTCACCCGCATCTGGTTTATGCTGCTACCTGTTGTTAGGCGACAACAAGGGCACATGTAGCAAATGCTTTTTCCTGTTTCATTTTGCTAGGCCACGCTCTTCTGTGGCTCTTTAGTGCTTGCCAAACTGCTATGTGCGTGCTGCTGCTTCCATCTGACAAGGAGCACAACCTTCTGACAGCAGCTTTCAACTTGCCTAAGAAAGAGCTTGGCCATTTAGATGTGCTGCAAATCTGTGTGTGTGTAAGGTGCAGGTGCAAGCTCCTGACAATGGTGTTCTCCAGGTTCAGTTTCTATCTGCCAGACGCATTGGAAATGTTTTCCTCTGGCATTCGCACCAAGAGTCGTAGATTGCTTAACTGAGGAGCTCTGAGAATGGAACGGCAAGAGGTGTTCCGCTTTCGTCATAAACAGTGCTCCAGAGCGCTTGGCAACGGGCACAACGAAACGTGTGTGCGGAATAGTGACCATTCACGCCTAGTGCTGGCAATGCACGAGCACTGCCAAAAGGCCAAGGGAGGCGCTTAGAATCCGGCTTGTGCGCAAAGCTTTCAGACTGCCAGAGGACCGCAGCTATGGTAAACCCGCTTGCTCATTTGACGTTAGCTGTCGCCTGCAAGAACTTCACCCGCATCTGGTTTATGCTGCTACCTGTTGTTAGGTGACAACAAGGGCACATGTAGCAAATGCTTTTTCCTGTTTCATTTTGCTAGGCCACGCTCTTCTGTGGCTCTTTAGTGCTTGCCAAACTGCTATGTGCGTGCTGCTGCTTCCATCTGACAAGGAGCACAACCTTCTGACAGCAGCTTTCAACTTGCCTAAGAAAGAGCTTGGCCATTTAGATGTGCTGCAAATCTGTGTGTGTGTAAGGTACAGGTGCAAGCTCCTGACAAAGGTGTTCTCCAGGTTCAGTTTCTCCCTGCCAGACACATTGGAAATGTTTTCCTCTGGCATTCGCAGCAAGAGTCGCAGATTGCTTAACTGAGGAGCTCTGAGAATGGAACGGCAAGAGGTGTTCCGCTTTCGTCATAAACAGTGCTCCAGAGCGCTTGGCAACGGGCACAACGAAACGTGTGTGCGGGATAGTGACCATTCACGCCTAGTGCTGGCAATGCAGGAGCACTGCCAAAAGGCCAAGGAAGGGGCGTAGCATCCGGCTTGTGTGCAAAGCTTTCAGACTGCCAGAGGACCGCAGCTATGGTAAACCCGCTTGCTCATTTGACGTTAGCTGTCGCCTGCAAGAACTTCACCCGCATCTGGTTTATGCTGCTACCTGTTGTTAGGCGACAACAAGGGCACGTGTAGCAAATGCTTTTTCCTGGCCCATTTTGCTAGGCCACGCTCTTCTGTGGCTCTTTAATGCTTGCCAAACTGCTATGTGCATGCTGCTGCTTCCATCTGACAAGGAGCACAACCTTCTGACAGCAGCTTTCAACTTGCCTAAGGAAGAGCTTGGCCATTTAGATGTGCTGCAAATCTGTGTGTGTGTAAGGTGCAGGTGCAAGCTCCTGACAATGGTGTTCTCCAGGTTCAGTTTCTATCTGCCAGACGCATTGGAAATGTTTTCCTCTGGCATTCGCACCAAGAGTCGTAGATTGCTTAACTGAGGAGCTCTGAGAATGGAACGGCAAGAGGTGTTCCGCTTTCGTCATAAACAGTGCTCCAGAGCGCTTGGCAACGGGCACAACGAAACGTGTGTGCGGGATAGTGACCATTCACACCTAGTGCTGGCAATGCACGAGCACTGCCAAAAGGCCAAGGGAGGCGCTTAGCATCCGGCTTTTGCGCAAAGCTTTCAGACTGCCAGAGGACCGCAGCTATGGTAAACCCGCTTGCTCATTTGACGTTAGCTGTCGCCTGCAAGAACTTCACCCGCATCTGGTTTATGCTGCTACCTGTTGTTAGGAGACAACAAGGGCACATGTAGCAAATGCTTTTTCCTGTTTCATTTTGCTAGGCCACGCTCTTCTGTGGCTCTTTAGTGCTTGCCAAACTGCTATGTGCGTGCTGCTGCTTCCATCTGACAAGGAGCACAACCTTCTGACAGCAGCTTTCAACTTGCCTAAGAAAGAGCTTGGCCATTTAGATGTGCTGCAAATCTGTGTGTGTGTAAGGTGCAGGTGCAAGCTCCTGACAATGGTGTTCTCCAGGTTCAGTTTCTATCTGCCAGACGCATTGGAAATGTTTTCCTCTGGCATTCGCACCAAGAGTCGTAGATTGCTTAACTGAGGAGCTCTGAGAATGGAACGGCAAGAGGTGTTCCGCTTTCGTCATAAACAGTGCTCCAGAGCGCTTGGCAACGGGCACAACGAAACGTGTGTGCGGGATAGTGACCATTCACACCTAGTGCTGGCAATGCACGAGCACTGCCAAAAGGCCAAGGGAGGCGCTTAGAATCCGGCTTGTGCGCAAAGCTTTCAGACTGCCAGAGGACCGCAGCTATGGTAAACCCGCTTGCTCATTTGACGTTAGCTGTCGCCTGCAAGAACTTCACCCGCATCTGGTTTATGCTGCTACCTGTTGTTAGGCGACAACAAGGGCACATGTAGCAAATGCTTTTTCCTGTTTCATTTTGCTAGGCCACGCTCTTCTGTGGCTCTTTAGTGCTTGCCAAACTGCTATGTGCGTGCTGCTGCTTCCATCTGACAAGGAGCACAACCTTCTGACAGCAGCTTTCAACTTGCCTAAGAAAGAGCTTGGCCATTTAGATGTGCTGAAAACCCGTGTGTGTGTAAGGTGCAGGTGCAAGCTCCTGACAAAGCTTTTCTCCAGGTTCAGTTTCTCCCTGCCAGACACATTGGAAATGTTTTCCTCTGGCATTCGAAGCAAGAGTCGCAGATTGCTTAACTGAGGAGCTCTGAGAATGGAACGGCAAGAGGTGTTCCGCTTTCGTCATAAACAGTGCTCCAGAGCGCTTGGCAACGGGCACAACGAAACGTGTGTGCGGGATAGTGACCATTCACGCCTAGTGCTGGCAATGCACGAGCACTGCCAAAAGGCCAAGGAATCGGCGTAGCATCCGGCTTGTGTGCAAAGCTTTCAGACTGCCAGAGGACCGCAGCTGTGGTAAGCCCGCTTGCTCATTTGACGTTAGCTGTCGCCTGCAAGAACTTCACCCGCATCTGGTTTATGCTGCTACCTGTTGTTAGGCGACAACAAGGGCACATGTAGCAAATGCTTTTTCCTGTTTCATTTTGCTAGGCCACGCTCTTCTGTGGCTCTTTAGTGCTTGCCAAACTGCTATGTGCGTGCTGCTGCTTCCATCTGACAAGGAGCACAACCTTCTGACAGCAGCTTTCAACTTGCCTAAGAAAGAGCTTGGCCATTTAGATGTGCTGCAAATCTGTGTGTGTGTAAGGTACAGGTGCAAGCTCCTGACAAAGGTGTTCTCCAGGTTCAGTTTCTCCCTGCCAGACGCATTGGAAATGTTTTCCTCTGGCATTCGCAGCAAGAGTCGCAGATTGCTTAACTGAGGAGCTCTGAGAATGGAACGGCAAGAGGTGTTCCGCTTTCGTCATAAACAGTGCTCCAGAGCGCTTGGCAACGGGCACAACGAAACGTGTGTGCGGGATAGTGACCATTCACGCCTAGTGCTGGCAATGCACGAGCACTGCCAAAAGGCCAAGGGAGGCGCTTAGCATCCGGCTTGTGCGCAAAGCTTTCAGACTGCCAGAGGACCGCAGCTATGGTAAACCCGCTTGCTCATTTGACGTTAGCTGTCGCCTGCAAGAACTTCACCCGCATCTGGTTTATGCTGCTACCTGTTGTTAGGAGACAACAAGGGCACATGTAGCAAATGCTTTTTCCTGTTTCATTTTGCTAGGCCACGCTCTTCTGTGGCTCTTTAGTGCTTGCCAAACTGCTATGTGCGTGCTGCTGCTTCCATCTGACAAGGAGCACAACCTTCTGACAGCAGCTTTCAACTTGCCTAAGAAAGAGCTTGGCCATTTAGATGTGCTGCAAATCTGTGTGTGTGTAAGGTGCAGGTGCAAGCTCCTGACAATGGTGTTCTCCAGGTTCAGTTTCTATCTGCCAGACGCATTGGAAATGTTTTCCTCTGGCATTCGCACCAAGAGTCGTAGATTGCTTAACTGAGGAGCTCTGAGAATGGAACGGCAAGAGGTGTTCCGCTTTCGTCATAAACAGTGCTCCAGAGCGCTTGGCAACGGGCACAACGAAACGTGTGTGCGGGATAGTGACCATTCACGCCTAGTGCTGGCAATGCAGGAGCACTGCCAAAAGGCCAAGGAATCGGCGTAGCATCCGGCTTGTGCGCAAAGCTTTCAGACTGCCAGAGGACCGCAGCTGTGGTAAGCCCGCTTGCTCATTTGACGTTAGCTGTTGCCTGCAAGAACTTCACCCGCATCTGGTTTATGCTGCTACCTGTTGTTAGGCGACAACAAGGGCACATGTAGCAAATGCTTTTTCCTGTTTCATTTTGCTAGGCCACGCTCTTCTGTGGCTCTTTAGTGCTTGCCAAACTGCTATGTGCGTGCTGCTGCTTCCATCTGACAAGGAGCACAACCTTCTGACAGCAGCTTTCAACTTGCCTAAGAAAGAGCTTGGCCATTTAGATGTGCTGCAAATCTGTGTGTGTGTAAGGTACAGGTGCAAGCTCCTGACAAAGGTGTTCTCCAGGTTCAGTTTCTCCCTGCCAGACACATTGGAAATGTTTTCCTCTGGCATTCGCACCAAGAGTCGCAGATTG
Organism: Poecile atricapillus; assembly: GCF_030490865.1. Taxonomy (NCBI): domain Eukaryota; kingdom Metazoa; phylum Chordata; class Aves; order Passeriformes; family Paridae; genus Poecile; species Poecile atricapillus. The sequence continues at coordinate 764,629 of NC_081256.1, read as the reverse complement.
CTTAACTGAGGAGCTCTGAGAATGGAACGGCAAGAGGTGTTCCGCTTTCGTCATAAACAGTGCTCCAGAGCGCTTGGCAACGGGCACAACGAAAACGTGTGTGCGGGATAGTGACCATTCACGCCTAGTGCTGGCAATGCACGAGCACTGCCAAAAGGCCAAGGGAGGCGCTTAGCATCCGGCTTGTGCGCAAAGCTTTCAGACTGCCAGAGGACCGCAGCTATGGTAAACCCGCTTGCTCATTTGACGTTAGCTGTCGCCTGCAAGAACTTCACCCGCATCTGGTTTATGCTGCTACCTGTTGTTAGGAGACAACAAGGGCACATGTAGCAAATGCTTTTTCCTGGCCCATTTTGCTAGGCCACGCTCTTCTGTGGCTCTTTAGTGCTTGCCAAACTGCTATGTGCGTGCTGCTGCTTCCATCTGACAAGGAGCACAACCTTCTGACAGCAGCTTTCAACTTGCCTAAGGAAGAGCTTGGCCATTTAGATGTGCTGCAAATCTGTGTGTGTGTAAGGTGCAGGTGCAAGCTCCTGACAATGGTGTTCTCCAGGTTCAGTTTCTATCTGCCAGACGCATTGGAAATGTTTTCCTCTGGCATTCGCACCAAGAGTCGTAGATTGCTTAACTGAGGAGCTCTGAGAATGGAACGGCAAGAGGTGTTCCGCTTTCGTCATAAACAGTGCTCCAGAGCGCTTGGCAACGGGCACAACGAAACGTGTGTGCGGGATAGTGACCATTCCCGCCTAGTGCTGGCAATGCACGAGCACTGCCAAAAGGCCAAGGGAGGCGCTTAGAATCCGGCTTGTGCGCAAAGCTTTCAGACTGCCAGAGGACCGCAGCTATGGTAAACCCGCTTGCTCATTTGACGTTAGCTGTCGCCTGCAAGAACTTCACCCGCATCTGGTTTATGCTGCTACCTGTTGTTAGGCGACAATAAGGGCACATGTAGCAAATGCTTTTTCCTGTTTCATTTTGCTAGGCCACGCTCTTCTGTGGCTCTTTAGTGCTTGCCAAACTGCTATGTGCGTGCTGCTGCTTCCATCTGACAAGGAGCACAACCTTCTGACAGCAGCTTTCAACTTGTCTAAGAAAGAGCTTGGCCATTTAGATGTGCTGCAAATCTGTGTGTGTGTAAGGTGCAGGTGCAAGCTCCTGACAATGGTGTTCTCCAGGTTCAGTTTCTATCTGCCAGACGCATTGGAAATGTTTTCCTCTGGCATTCGCACCAAGAGTCGTAGATTGCTTAACTGAGGAGCTCTGAGAATGGAACGGCAAGAGGTGTTCCGCTTTCGTCATAAACAGTGCTCCAGAGCGCTTGGCAACGGGCACAACGAAACGTGTGTGCGGGATAGTGACCATTCACGCCTAGTGCTGGCAATGCAGGAGCACTGCCAAAAGGCCAAGGGAGGCGCTTAGAATCCGGCTTGTGTGCAAAGCTTTCAGACTGCCAGAGGACCGCAGCTGTGGTAAGCCCGCTTGCTCATTTGACGTTAGCTGTCGCCTGCAAGAACTTCACCCGCATCTGGTTTATGCTGCTACCTGTTGTTAGGAGACAACAAGGGCACATGTAGCAAATGCTTTTTCCTGTTTCATTTTGCTAGGCCACGCTCTTCTGTGGCTCTTTAGTGCTTGCCAAACTGCTATGTGCGTGCTGCTGCTTCCATCTGACAAGGAGCACAACCTTCTGACAGCAGCTTTCAACTTGCCTAAGAAAGAGCTTGGCCATTTAGATGTGCTGCAAATCTGTGTGTGTGTAAGGTGCAGGTGCAAGCTCCTGACAATGGTGTTCTCCAGGTTCAGTTTCTATCTGCCAGACGCGTTGGAAATGTTTTCCTCTGGCATTCGCAGCAAGAGTCGCAGATTGCTTAACTGAGGAGCTCTGAGAATGGAACGGCAAGAGGTGTTCCGCTTTCGTCATAAACAGTGCTCCAGAGCGCTTGGCAACGGGCCAATCGAAACGTGTGGGCGGGATAGTGACCATTCACACCTAGTGCTGGCAATGCAGGAGCACTGCCAAAAGGCCAAGGGAGGCGCTTAGAATCCGGCTTGTGCGCAAAGCTTTCAGACTGCCAGAGGACCGCAGCTATGGTAAACCCGCTTGCTCATTTGACGTTAGCTGTCGCCTGCAAGAACTTCACCCGCATCTGGTTTATGCTGCTACCTGTTGTTAGGCGACAACAAGGGCACATGTAGCAAATGCTTTTTCCTGTTTCATTTTGCTAGGCCACGCTCTTCTGTGGCTCTTTAGTGCTTGCCAAACTGCTATGTGCGTGCTGCTGCTTCCATCTGACAAGGAGCACAACCTTCTGACAGCAGCTTTCAACTTGCCTAAGAAAGAGCTTGGCCATTTAGATGTGCTGCAAATCTGTGTGTGTGTAAGGTGCAGGTGCAAGCTCCTGACAATGGTGTTCTCCAGGTTCAGTTTCTATCTGCCAGACGCATTGGAAATGTTTTCCTCTGGCATTCGCACCAAGAGTCGTAGATTGCTTAACTGAGGAGCTCTGAGAATGGAACGGCAAGAGGTGTTCCGCTTTCGTCATAAACAGTGCTCCAGAGCGCTTGGCAACGGGCACAACGAAACGTGTGTGCGGGATAGTGACCATTCACACCTAGTGCTGGCAATGCAGGAGCACTGCCAAAAGGCCAAGGGAGGGGCTTAGAATCCGGCTTGTGCGCAAAGCTTTCAGACTGCCAGAGGACCGCAGCTATGGTAAACCCGCTTGCTCATTTGACGTTAGCTGTCGCCTGCAAGAACTTCACCCGCATCTGGTTTATGCTGCTACCTGTTGTTAGGAGACAACAAGGGCACATGTAGCAAATGCTTTTTCCTGTTTCATTTTGCTAGGCCACGCTCTTCTGTGGCTCTTTAGTGCTTGCCAAACTGCTATGTGCGTGCTGCTGCTTCCATCTGACAAGGAGCACAACCTTCTGACAGCAGCTTTCAACTTGCCTAAGGAAGAGCTTGGCCATTTAGATGTGCTGCAAATCTGTGTGTGTGTAAGGTGCAGGTGCAAGCTCCTGACAATGGTGTTCTCCAGGTTCAGTTTCTATCTGCCAGACGCATTGGAAATGTTTTCCTCTGGCATTCGCACCAAGAGTCGTAGATTGCTTAACTGAGGAGCTCTGAGAATGGAACGGCAAGAGGTGTTCCGCTTTCGTCATAAACAGTGCTCCAGAGCGCTTGGCAACGGGCACAACGAAACGTGTGTGCGGGATAGTGACCATTCCCGCCTAGTGCTGGCAATGCACGAGCACTGCCAAAAGGCCAAGGGAGGCGCTTAGCATCCGGCTTGTGCGCAAAGCTTTCAGACTGCCAGAGGACCGCAGCTATGGTAAACCCACTTGCTCATTTGACGTTAGCTGTCGCCTGCAAGAACTTCACCCGCATCTGGTTTATGCTGCTACCTGTTGTTAGGAGACAACAAGGGCACATGTAGCAAATGCTTTTTCCTGTTTCATTTTGCTAGGCCACGCTCTTCTGTGGCTCTTTAGTGCTTGCCAAACTGCTATGTGCGTGCTGCTGCTTCCATCTGACAAGGAGCACAACCTTCTGACAGCAGCTTTCAACTTGCCTAAGAAAGAGCTTGGCCATTTAGATGTGCTGCAAATCTGTGTGTGTGTAAGGTGCAGGTGCAAGCTCCTGACAATGGTGTTCTCCAGGTTCAGTTTCTATCTGCCAGACGCATTGGAAATGTTTTCCTCTGGCATTCGCACCAAGAGTCGTAGATTGCTTAACTGAGGAGCTCTGAGAATGGAACGGCAAGAGGTGTTCCGCTTTCGTCATAAACAGTGCTCCAGAGCGCTTGGCAACGGGCACAACGAAACGTGTGTGCGGGATAGTGACCATTCACACCTAGTGCTGGCAATGCACGAGCACTGCCAAAAGGCCAAGGGAGGCGCTTAGAATCCGGCTTGTGCGCAAAGCTTTCAGACTGCCAGAGGACCGCAGCTATGGTAAACCCGCTTGCTCATTTGACGTTAGCTGTCGCCTGCAAGAACTTCACCCGCATCTGGTTTATGCTGCTACCTGTTGTTAGGCGACAACAAGGGCACATGTAGCAAATGCTTTTTCCTGTTTCATTTTGCTAGGCCACGCTCTTCTGTGGCTCTTTAGTGCTTGCCAAACTGCTATGTGCGTGCTGCTGCTTCCATCTGACAAGGAGCACAACCTTCTGACAGCAGCTTTCAACTTGCCTAAGAAAGAGCTTGGCCATTTAGATGTGCTGAAAACCCGTGTGTGTGTAAGGTGCAGGTGCAAGCTCCTGACAAAGGTGTTCTCCAGGTTCAGTTTCTCCCTGCCAGACACATTGGAAATGTTTTCCTCTGGCATTCGAAGCAAGAGTCGCAGATTGCTTAACTGAGGAGCTCTGAGAATGGAACGGCAAGAGGTGTTCCACTTTCGTCATAAACAGTGCTCCAGAGCGCTTGGCAACGGGCACAACGAAACGTGTGTGCGGGATAGTGACCATTCACGCCTAGTGCTGGCAATGCAGGAGCACTGCCAAAAGGCCAAGGAAGGGGCGTAGCATCCGGCTTGTGTGCAAAGCTTTCAGACTGCCAGAGGACCGCAGCTATGGTAAACCCGCTTGCTCATTTGACGTTAGCTGTCGCCTGCAAGAACTTCACCCGCATCTGGTTTATGCTGCTACCTGTTGTTAGGCGACAACAAGGGCACATGTAGCAAATGCTTTTTCCTGTTTCATTTTGCTAGGCTACGCTCTTCTGTGGCTCTTTAATGCTTGCCAAACTGCTATGTGCGTGCTGCTGCTTCCATCTGACAAGGAGCACAGCCTTCTGACAGCAGCTTTCAACTTGCCTAAGAAAGAGCTTGGCCATTTAGATGTGCTGCAAATCTGTGTGTGTGTAAGGTACAGGTGCAAGCTCCTGACAAAGGTGTTCTCCAGGTTCAGTTTCTCCCTGCCAGACGCATTGGAAATGTTTTCCTCTGGCATTCGCAGCAAGAGTCGCAGATTGCTTAACTGAGGAGCTCTGAGAATGGAACGGCAAGAGGTGTTCCGCTTTCGCCATAAACAGTGCTCCAGAGCGCTTGGCAACGGGCACAACGAAAACGTGTGTGCGGGATAGTGACCATTCACACCTAGTGCTGGCAATGCACGAGCACTGCCAAAAGGCCAAGGGAGGCGCTTAGAATCCGGCTTGTGCGCAAAGCTTTCAGACTGCCAGAGGACCGCAGCTATGGTAAACCCGCTTGCTCATTTGACGTTAGCTGTCGCCTGCAAGAACTTCACCCGCATGTGGTTTATGCTGCTACCTGTTGTTAGGCGACAACAAGGGCACATGTAGCAAATGCTTTTTCCTGTTTCATTTTGCTATGCCACGCTCTTCTGTGGCTCTTTAGTGCTTGCCAAACTGCTATGTGCGTGCTGCTGCTTCCATCTGACAAGGAGCACAACCTTCTGACAGCAGCTTTCAACTTGCCTAAGAAAGAGCTTGGCCATTTAGATGTGCTGAAAACCTGTGTGTGTGTAAGTTGCAGGTGCAAGCTCCTGACAAAGCTTTTCTCCAGGTTCAGTTTCTCCCTGCCAGACACATTGGAAATGTTTTCCTCTGGCATTCGAAGCAAGAGTCGCAGATTGCTTAACTGAGGAGCTCTGAGAATGGAACGGCAAGAGGTGTTCCGCTTTCGTCATAAACAGTGCTCCAGAGCGCTTGGCAACGGGCACAACGAAACGTGTGTGCGGGATAGTGACCATTCACGCCTAGTGCTGGCAATGCAGGAGCACTGCCAAAAGGCCAAGGAATCGGCGTAGCATCCGGCTTGTGTGCAAAGCTTTCAGACTGCCAGAGGACCGCAGCTGTGGTAAGCCCGCTTGCTCATTTGACGTTAGCTGTCGCCTGCAAGAACTTCACCCGCATCTGGTTTATGCTGCTACCTGTTGTTAGGCGACAATAAGGGCACATGTAGCAAATGCTTTTTCCTGTTTCATTTTGCTAGGCCACGCTCTTCTGTGGCTCTTTAGTGCTTGCCAAACTGCTATGTGCGTGCTGCTGCTTCCATCTGACAAGGAGCACAACCTTCTGACAGCAGCTTTCAACTTGCCTAAGAAAGAGCTTGGCCATTTAGATGTGCTGCAAATCTGTGTGTGTGTAAGGTGCAGGTGCAAGCTCCTGACAATGGTGTTCTCCAGGTTCAGTTTCTATCTGCCAGACGCATTGGAAATGTTTTCCTCTGGCATTCGCAGCAAGAGTCGCAGATTGCTTAACTGAGGAGCTCTGAGAATGGAACGGCAAGAGGTGTTCCGCTTTCGTCATAAACAGTGCTCCAGAGCGCTTGGCAACGGGCACAACGAAACGTGTGTGCGGGATAGTGACCATTCACGCCTAGTGCTGGCAATGCAGGAGCACTGCCAAAAGGCCAAGGGAGGCGCTTAGAATCCGGCTTGTGTGCAAAGCTTTCAGGCTGCCAGAGGACCGCAGCTGTGGTAAGCCCGCTTGCTCATTTGACGTTAGCTGTCGCCTGCAAGAACTTCACCCGCATCTGGTTTATGCTGCTACCTGTTGTTAGGAGACAACAAGGGTACATGTAGCAAATGCTTTTTCCTGTTTCATTTTGCTAGGCCACGCTCTTCTGTGGCTCTTTAGTGCTTGCCAAACTGCTATGTGCGTGCTGCTGCTTCCATCTGACAAGGAGCACAACCTTCTGACAGCAGCTTTCAACTTGCCTAAGAAAGAGCTTGGCCATTTAGATGTGCTGCAAATCTGTGTGTGTGTAAGGTGTAGGTGCAAGCTCCTGACAATGGTGTTCTCCAGGTTCAGTTTCTATCTGCCAGACGCGTTGGAAATGTTTTCCTCTGGCATTCGCAGCAAGAGTCGCAGATTGCTTAACTGAGGAGCTCTGAGAATGGAACGGCAAGAGGTGTTCCACTTTCGTCATAAACAGTGCTCCAGAGCGCTTGGCAATGGGCCAATCGAAACGTGTGTGCGGGATAGTGACCATTCACGCCTAGTGCTGGCAATGCAGGAGCACTGCCAAAAGGCCAAGGAAGGGGCGTAGCATCCGGCTTGTGTGCAAAGCTTTCAGACTGCCAGAGGACCGCAGCTGTGGTAAGCCCGCTTGCTCATTTGACGTTAGCTGTCGCCTGCAAGAACTTCACCCGCATCTGGTTTATGCTGCTACCTGTTGTTAGGCGACAACAAGGGCACATGTAGCAAAACTTTTTCCTGGCCCATTTTGCTAGGCCACGCTCTTCTGTGGCTCTTTAATGCTTGCCAAACTGCTATGTGCATGCTGCTGCTTCCATCTGACAAGGAGCACAACCTTCTGACAGCAGCTTTCAACTTGCCTAAGAAAGAGCTTGGCCATTTAGATGTGCTGCAAATCTGTGTGTGTGTAAGGTGCAGGTGCAAGCTCCTGACAATGGTGTTCTCCAGGTTCAGTTTCTATCTGCCAGACGCATTGGAAATGTTTTCCTCTGGCATTCGCACCAAGAGTCGTAGATTGCTTAACTGAGGAGCTCTGAGAATGGAACGGCAAGAGGTGTTCCGCTTTCGTCATAAACAGTGCTCCAGAGCGCTTGGCAACGGGCACAACGAAACGTGTGTGCGGGATAGTGACCATTCACACCTAGTGCTGGCAATGCACGAGCACTGCCAAAAGGCCAAGGGAGGCGCTTAGAATCCGGCTTGTGCGCAAAGCTTTCAGACTGCCAGAGGACCGCAGCTATGGTAAACCCGCTTGCTCATTTGACGTTAGCTGTCGCCTGCAAGAACTTCACCCGCATCTGGTTTATGCTGCTACCTGTTGTTAGGCGACAACAAGGGCACATGTAGCAAATGCTTTTTCCTGTTTCATTTTGCTAGGCCACGCTCTTCTGTGGCTCTTTAGTGCTTGCCAAACTGCTATGTGCGTGCTGCTGCTTCCATCTGACAAGGAGCACAACCTTCTGACAGCAGCTTTCAACTTGCCTAAGAAAGAGCTTGGCCATTTAGATGTGCTGAAAACCCGTGTGTGTGTAAGGTGCAGGTGCAAGCTCCTGACAAAGCTTTTCTCCAGGTTCAGTTTCTCCCTGCCAGACGCATTGGAAATGTTTTCCTCTGGCATTCGAAGCAAGAGTCGCAGATTGCTTAACTGAGGAGCTCTGAGAATGGAACGGCAAGAGGTGTTCCGCTTTCGTCATAAACAGTGCTCCAGAGCGCTTGGCAACGGGCACAACGAAACGTGTGTGCGGGATAGTGACCATTCACGCCTAGTGCTGGCAATGCAGGAGCACTGCCAAAAGGCCAAGGAATCGGCGTAGCATCCGGCTTGTGTGCAAAGCTTTCAGACTGCCAGAGGACCGCAGCTGTGGTAAGCCCGCTTGCTCATTTGACGTTAGCTGTCGCCTGCAAGAACTTCACCCGCATCTGGTTTATGCTGCTACCTGTTGTTAGGCGACAACAAGGGCACATGTAGCAAATGCTTTTTCCTGTTTCATTTTGCTAGGCCACGCTCTTCTGTGGCTCTTTAGTGCTTGCCAAACTGCTATGTGCGTGCTGCTGCTTCCATCTGACAAGGAGCACAACCTTCTGACAGCAGCTTTCAACTTGCCTAAGAAAGAGCTTGGCCATTTAGATGTGCTGCAAATCTGTGTGTGTGTAAGGTACAGGTGCAAGCTCCTGACAAAGGTGTTCTCCAGGTTCAGTTTCTATCTGCCAGACGCATTGGAAATGTTTTCCTCTGGCATTCGCAGCAAGAGTCGCAGATTGCTTAACTGAGGAGCTCTGAGAATGGAACGGCAAGAGGTGTTCCGCTTTCGTCATAAACAGTGCTCCAGAGCGCTTGGCAACGGGCACAACAAAAACGTGTGTGCGGGATAGTGACCATTCACGCCTAGTGCTGGCAATGCACGAGCACTGCCAAAAGGCCAAGGGAGGCGCTTAGCATCCGGCTTGTGCGCAAAGCTTTCAGACTGCCAGAGGACCGCAGCTATGGTAAACCCGCTTGCTCATTTGACGTTAGCTGTCGCCTGCAAGAACTTCACCCGCATCTGGTTTATGCTGCTACCTGTTGTTAGGAGACAACAAGGGCACATGTAGCAAATGCTTTTTCCTGTTTCATTTTGCTAGGCCACGCTCTTCTGTGGCTCTTTAGTGCTTGCCAAACTGCTATGTGCGTGCTGCTGCTTCCATCTGACAAGGAGCACAACCTTCTGACAGCAGCTTTCAACTTGCCTAAGAAAGAGCTTGGCCATTTAGATGTGCTGCAAATCTGTGTGTGTGTAAGGTACAGGTGCAAGCTCCTGACAAAGGTGTTCTCCAGGTTCAGTTTCTCCCTGCCAGACACATTGGAAATGTTTTCCTCTGGCATTCGCAGCAAGAGTCGCAGATTGCTTAACTGAGGAGCTCTGAGAATGGAACGGCAAGAGGTGTTCCGCTTTCGTCATAAACAGTGCTCCAGAGCGCTTGGCAACGGGCACAACGAAACGTGTGTGCGGGATAGTGACCATTCACGCCTAGTGCTGGCAATGCAGGAGCACTGCCAAAAGGCCAAGGGAGGCGCTTAGAATCCGGCTTGTGTGCAAAGCTTTCAGACTGCCAGAGGACCGCAGCTGTGGTAAGCCCGCTTGCTCATTTGACGTTAGCTGTCGCCTGCAAGAACTTCACCCGCATCTGGTTTATGCTGCTACCTGTTGTTAGGAGACAACAAGGGCACATGTAGCAAATGCTTTTTCCTGTTTCATTTTGCTAGGCCACGCTCTTCTGTGGCTCTTTAGTGCTTGCCAAACTGCTATGTGCGTGCTGCTGCTTCCATCTGACAAGGAGCACAACCTTCTGACAGCAGCTTTCAACTTGCCTAAGAAAGAGCTTGGCCATTTAGATGTGCTGAAAACCCGTGTGTGTGTAAGGTGCAGGTGCAAGCTCCTGACAAAGCTTTTCTCCAGGTTCAGTTTCTCCCTGCCAGACACATTGGAAATGTTTTCCTCTGGCATTCGAAGCAAGAGTCGCAGATTGCTTAACTGAGGAGCTCTGAGAATGGAACGGCAAGAGGTGTTCCGCTTTCGTCATAAACAGTGCTCCAGAGCGCTTGGCAACGGGCACAACGAAACGTGTGTGCGGGATAGTGACCATTCACGCCTAGTGCTGGCAATGCAGGAGCACTGCCAAAAGGCCAAGGAATCGGCGTAGCATCCGGCTTGTGTGCAAAGCTTTCAGACTGCCAGAGGACCGCAGCTGTGGTAAGCCCGCTTGCTCATTTGACGTTAGCTGTCGCCTGCAAGAACTTCACCCGCATCTGGTTTATGCTGCTACCTGTTGTTAGGCGACAACAAGGGCACATGTAGCAAATGCTTTTTCCTGTTTCATTTTGCTAGGCCACGCTCTTCTGTGGCTCTTTAGTGCTTGCCAAACTGCTATGTGCGTGCTGCTGCTTCCATCTGACAAGGAGCACAACCTTCTGACAGCAGCTTTCAACTTGCCTAAGAAAGAGCTTGGCCATTTAGATGTGCTGCAAATCTGTGTGTGTGTAAGGTACAGGTGCAAGCTCCTGACAAAGGTGTTCTCCAGGTTCAGTTTCTCCCTGCCAGACGCATTGGAAATGTTTTCCTCTGGCATTCGCAGCAAGAGTCGCAGATTGCTTAACTGAGGAGCTCTGAGAATGGAACGGCAAGAGGTGTTCCGCTTTCGTCATAAACAGTGCTCCAGAGCGCTTGGCAACGGGCACAACGAAACGTGTGTGCGGGATAGTGACCATTCACGCCTAGTGCTGGCAATGCACGAGCACTGCCAAAAGGCCAAGGGAGGCGCTTAGCATCCGGCTTGTGCGCAAAGCTTTCAGACTGCCAGAGGACCGCAGCTATGGTAAACCCGCTTGCTCATTTGACGTTAGCTGTCGCCTGCAAGAACTTCACCCGCATCTGGTTTATGCTGCTACCTGTTGTTAGGAGACAACAAGGGCACATGTAGCAAATGCTTTTTCCTGTTTCATTTTGCTAGGCCACGCTCTTCTGTGGCTCTTTAGTGCTTGCCAAACTGCTATGTGCGTGCTGCTGCTTCCATCTGACAAGGAGCACAACCTTCTGACAGCAGCTTTCAACTTGCCTAAGAAAGAGCTTGGCCATTTAGATGTGCTGCAAATCTGTGTGTGTGTAAGGTGCAGGTGCAAGCTCCTGACAATGGTGTTCTCCAGGTTCAGTTTCTATCTGCCAGACGCATTGGAAATGTTTTCCTCTGGCATTCGCACCAAGAGTCGTAGATTGCTTAACTGAGGAGCTCTGAGAATGGAACGGCAAGAGGTGTTCCGCTTTCGTCATAAACAGTGCTCCAGAGCGCTTGGCAACGGGCACAACGAAACGTGTGTGCGGGATAGTGACCATTCACGCCTAGTGCTGGCAATGCAGGAGCACTGCCAAAAGGCCAAGGAATCGGCGTAGCATCCGGCTTGTGTGCAAAGCTTTCAGACTGCCAGAGGACCGCAGCTGTGGTAAGCCCGCTTGCTCATTTGACGTTAGCTGTCGCCTGCAAGAACTTCACCCGCATCTGGTTTATGCTGCTACCTGTTGTTAGGCGACAACAAGGGCACATGTAGCAAATGCTTTTTCCTGTTTCATTTTGCTAGGCCACGCTCTTCTGTGGCTCTTTAGTGCTTGCCAAACTGCTATGTGCGTGCTGCTGCTTCCATCTGACAAGGAGCACAACCTTCTGACAGCAGCTTTCAACTTGCCTAAGAAAGAGCTTGGCCATTTAGATGTGCTGCAAATCTGTGTGTGTGTAAGGTACAGGTGCAAGCTCCTGACAAAGGTGTTCTCCAGGTTCAGTTTCTCCCTGCCAGACGCATTGGAAATGTTTTCCTCTGGCATTCGCAGCAAGAGTCGCAGATTGCTTAACTGAGGAGCTCTGAGAATGGAACGGCAAGAGGTGTTCCGCTTTCGTCATAAACAGTGCTCCAGAGCGCTTGGCAACGGGCACAACAAAAACGTGTGTGCGGGATAGTGACCATTCACGCCTAGTGCTGGCAATGCACGAGCACTGCCAAAAGGCCAAGGGAGGCGCTTAGCATCCGGCTTGTGCGCAAAGCTTTCAGACTGCCAGAGGACCGCAGCTATGGTAAACCCGCTTGCTCATTTGACGTTAGCTGTCGCCTGCAAGAACTTCACCCGCATCTGGTTTATGCTGCTACCTGTTGTTAGGAGACAACAAGGGCACATGTAGCAAATGCTTTTTCCTGTTTCATTTTGCTAGGCCACGCTCTTCTGTGGCTCTTTAGTGCTTGCCAAACTGCTATGTGCGTGCTGCTGCTTCCATCTGACAAGGAGCACAACCTTCTGACAGCAGCTTTCAACTTGCCTAAGAAAGAGCTTGGCCATTTAGATGTGCTGCAAATCTGTGTGTGTGTAAGGTGCAGGTGCAAGCTCCTGACAATGGTGTTCTCCAGGTTCAGTTTCTATCTGCCAGACGCATTGGAAATGTTTTCCTCTGGCATTCGCACCAAGAGTCGTAGATTGCTTAACTGAGGAGCTCTGAGAATGGAACGGCAAGAGGTGTTCCGCTTTCGTCATAAACAGTGCTCCAGAGCGCTTGGCAACGGGCACAACGAAACGTGTGTGCGGGATAGTGACCATTCACGCCTAGTGCTGGCAATGCAGGAGCACTGCCAAAAGGCCAAGGAAGGGGCGTAGCATCCGGCTTGTGTGCAAAGCTTTCAGACTGCCAGAGGACCGCAGCTGTGGTAAGCCCGCTTGCTCATTTGACGTTAGCTGTCGCCTGCAAGAACTTCACCCGCATCTGGTTTATGCTGCTACCTGTTGTTAGGCGACAACAAGGGCACATGTAGCAAATGCTTTTTCCTGTTTCATTTTGCTAGGCCACGCTCTTCTGTGGCTCTTTAGTGCTTGCCAAACTGCTATGTGCGTGCTGCTGCTTCCATCTGACAAGGAGCACAACCTTCTGACAGCAGCTTTCAACTTGCCTAAGAAAGAGCTTGGCCATTTAGATGTGCTGCAAATCTGTGTGTGTGTAAGGTACAGGTGCAAGCTCCTGACAAAGGTGTTCTCCAGGTTCAGTTTCTCCCTGCCAGACACATTGGAAATGTTTTCCTCTGGCATTCGCAGCAAGAGTCGCAGATTGCTTAACTGAGGAGCTCTGAGAATGGAACGGCAAGAGGTGTTCCGCTTTCGTCATAAACAGTGCTCCAGAGCGCTTGGCAACGGGCACAACGAAACGTGTGTGCGGGATAGTGACCATTCACGCCTAGTGCTGGCAATGCAGGAGCACTGCCAAAAGGCCAAGGGAGGCGCTTAGAATCCGGCTTGTGTGCAAAGCTTTCAGACTGCCAGAGGACCGCAGCTGTGGTAAGCCCGCTTGCTCATTTGACGTTAGCTGTCGCCTGCAAGAACTTCACCCGCATCTGGTTTATGCTGCTACCTGTTGTTAGGAGACAACAAGGGCACATGTAGCAAATGCTTTTTCCTGTTTCATTTTGCTAGGCCACGCTCTTCTGTGGCTCTTTAGTGCTTGCCAAACTGCTATGTGCGTGCTGCTGCTTCCATCTGACAAGGAGCACAACCTTCTGACAGCAGCTTTCAACTTGCCTAAGAAAGAGCTTGGCCATTTAGATGTGCTGCAAATCTGTGTGTGTGTAAGGTGCAGGTGCAAGCTCCTGACAATGGTGTTCTCCAGGTTCAGTTTCTATCTGCCAGACGCGTTGGAAATGTTTTCCGCTGGCATTCGCAGCAAGAGTCGCAGATTGCTTAACTGAGGAGCTCTGAGAATGGAACGGCAAGAGGTGTTCCGCTTTCGTCATAAACAGTGCTCCAGAGCGCTTGGCAACGGGCCAATCGAAACGTGTGTGCGGGATAGTGACCATTCACGCCTAGTGCTGGTAATGCAGGAGCACTGCCAAAAGGCCAAGGAATCGGCGTAGCATCCGGCTTGTGTGCAAAGCTTTCAGACTGCCAGAGGACCGCAGCTGTGGTAAGCCCGCTTGCTCATTTGACGTTAGCTGTCGCCTGCAAGAACTTCACCCGCATCTGGTTTATGCTGCTACCTGTTGTTAGGCGACAACAAGGGCACATGTAGCAAATGCTTTTTCCTGGCCCATTTTGCTAGGCCACGCTCTTCTGTGGCTCTTTAGTGCTTGCCAAACTGCTATGTGCGTGCTGCTGCTTCCATCTGACAAGGAGCACAGCCTTCTGACAGCAGCTTTCAACTTGCCTAAGAAAGAGCTTGGCCATTTAGATGTGCTGCAAATCTGTGTGTGTGTAAGGTACAGGTGCAAGCTCCTGACAAAGGTGTTCTCCAGGTTCAGTTTCTCCCTGCCAGACGCATTGGAAATGTTTTCCTCTGGCATTCGCAGCAAGAGTCGCAGATTGCTTAACTGAGGAGCTCTGAGAATGGAACGGCAAGAGGTGTTCCGCTTTCGTCATAAACAGTGCTCCAGAGCGCTTGGCAACGGGCACAACGAAAACGTGTGTGCGGGATAGTGACCATTCACGCCTAGTGCTGGCAATGCACGAGCACTGCCAAAAGGCCAAGGGAGGCGCTTAGCATCCGGCTTGTGCACAAAGCTTTCAGACTGCCAGAGGACCGCAGCTATGGTAAACCCGCTTGCTCATTTGACGTTAGCTGTCGCCTGCAAGAACTTCACCCGCATCTGGTTTATGCTGCTACCTGTTGTTAGGCGACAACAAGGGCACATGTAGCAAATGCTTTTTCCTGTTTCATTTTGCTAGGCCACGCTCTTCTGTGGCTCTTTAGTGCTTGCCAAACTGCTATGTGCGTGCTGCTGCTTCCATCTGACAAGGAGCACAACCTTCTGACAGCAGCTTTCAACTTGCCTAAGAAAGAGCTTGGCCATTTAGATGTGCTGAAAACCCGTGTGTGTGTAAGGTGCAGGTGCAAGCTCCTGACAAAGCTTTTCTCCAGGTTCAGTTTCTCCCTGCCAGACACATTGGAAATGTTTTCCTCTGGCATTCGAAGCAAGAGTCGCAGATTGCTTAACTGAGGAGCTCTGAGAATGGAACGGCAAGAGGTGTTCCGCTTTCGTCATAAACAGTGCTCCAGAGCGCTTGGCAACGGGCACAACGAAACGTGTGTGCGGGATAGTGACCATTCACGCCTAGTGCTGGCAATGCAGGAGCACTGCCAAAAGGCCAAGGGAGGGGCTTAGAATCCGGCTTGTGCGCAAAGCTTTCAGACTGCCAGAGGACCGCAGCTATGGTAAACCCGCTTGCTCATTTGACGTTAGCTGTCGCCTGCAAGAACTTCACCCGCATCTGGTTTATGCTGCTACCTGTTGTTAGGAGACAACAAGGGCACATGTAGCAAATGCTTTTTCCTGTTTCATTTTGCTAGGCCACGCTCTTCTGTGGCTCTTTAGTGCTTGCCAAACTGCTATGTGCGTGCTGCTGCTTCCATCTGACAAGGAGCACAACCTTCTGACAGCAGCTTTCAACTTGCCTAAGGAAGAGCTTGGCCATTTAGATGTGCTGCAAATCTGTGTGTGTGTAAGGTGCAGGTGCAAGCTCCTGACAATGGTGTTCTCCAGGTTCAGTTTCTATCTGCCAGACGCATTGGAAATGTTTTCCTCTGGCATTCGCACCAAGAGTCGTAGATTGCTTAACTGAGGAGCTCTGAGAATGGAACGGCAAGAGGTGTTCCGCTTTCGTCATAAACAGTGCTCCAGAGCGCTTGGCAACGGGCACAACGAAACGTGTGTGCGGGATAGTGACCATTCCCGCCTAGTGCTGGCAATGCACGAGCACTGCCAAAAGGCCAAGGGAGGCGCTTAGCATCCGGCTTGTGCGCAAAGCTTTCAGACTGCCAGAGGACCGCAGCTATGGTAAACCCACTTGCTCATTTGACGTTAGCTGTCGCCTGCAAGAACTTCACCCGCATCTGGTTTATGCTGCTACCTGTTGTTAGGAGACAACAAGGGCACATGTAGCAAATGCTTTTTCCTGTTTCATTTTGCTAGGCCACGCTCTTCTGTGGCTCTTTAGTGCTTGCCAAACTGCTATGTGCGTGCTGCTGCTTCCATCTGACAAGGAGCACAACCTTCTGACAGCAGCTTTCAACTTGCCTAAGAAAGAGCTTGGCCATTTAGATGTGCTGCAAATCTGTGTGTGTGTAAGGTGCAGGTGCAAGCTCCTGACAATGGTGTTCTCCAGGTTCAGTTTCTATCTGCCAGACGCATTGGAAATGTTTTCCTCTGGCATTCGCACCAAGAGTCGTAGATTGCTTAACTGAGGAGCTCTGAGAATGGAACGGCAAGAGGTGTTCCGCTTTCGTCATAAACAGTGCTCCAGAGCGCTTGGCAACGGGCACAACGAAACGTGTGTGCGGGATAGTGACCATTCACACCTAGTGCTGGCAATGCAGGAGCACTGCCAAAAGGCCAAGGGAGGCGCTTAGAATCCGGCTTGTGCGCAAAGCTTTCAGACTGCCAGAGGACCGCAGCTATGGTAAACCCGCTTGCTCATTTGACGTTAGCTGTCGCCTGCAAGAACTTCACCCGCATCTGGTTTATGCTGCTACCTGTTGTTAGGCGACAACAAGGGCACATGTAGCAAATGCTTTTTCCTGTTTCATTTTGCTAGGCCACGCTCTTCTGTGGCTCTTTAGTGCTTCCCAAACTGCTATGTGCGTGCTGCTGCTTCCATCTGACAAGGAGCACAACCTTCTGACAGCAGCTTTCAACTTGCCTAAGAAAGAGCTTGGCCATTTAGATGTGCTGAAAACCCGTGTGTGTGTAAGGTGCAGGTGCAAGCTCCTGACAAAGGTGTTCTCCAGGTTCAGTTTCTCCCTGCCAGACACATTGGAAATGTTTTCCTCTGGCATTCGAAGCAAGAGTCGCAGATTGCTTAACTGAGGAGCTCTGAGAATGGAACGGCAAGAGGTGTTCCACTTTCGTCATAAACAGTGCTCCAGAGCGCTTGGCAACGGGCACAACGAAACGTGTGTGCGGGATAGTGACCATTCACGCCTAGTGCTGGCAATGCAGGAGCACTGCCAAAAGGCCAAGGAAGGGGCGTAGCATCCGGCTTGTGTGCAAAGCTTTCAGACTGCCAGAGGACCGCAGCTATGGTAAACCCGCTTGCTCATTTGACGTTAGCTGTCGCCTGCAAGAACTTCACCCGCATCTGGTTTATGCTGCTACCTGTTGTTAGGCGACAACAAGGGCACATGTAGCAAATGCTTTTTCCTGTTTCATTTTGCTAGGCTACGCTCTTCTGTGGCTCTTTAATGCTTGCCAAACTGCTATGTGCGTGCTGCTGCTTCCATCTGACAAGGAGCACAGCCTTCTGACAGCAGCTTTCAACTTGCCTAAGAAAGAGCTTGGCCATTTAGATGTGCTGCAAATCTGTGTGTGTGTAAGGTACAGGTGCAAGCTCCTGACAAAGGTGTTCTCCAGGTTCAGTTTCTCCCTGCCAGACGCATTGGAAATGTTTTCCTCTGGCATTCGCAGCAAGAGTCGCAGATTGCTTAACTGAGGAGCTCTGAGAATGGAACGGCAAGAGGTGTTCCGCTTTCGCCATAAACAGTGCTCCAGAGCGCTTGGCAACGGGCACAACGAAAACGTGTGTGCGGGATAGTGACCATTCACACCTAGTGCTGGCAATGCACGAGCACTGCCAAAAGGCCAAGGGAGGCGCTTAGAATCCGGCTTGTGCGCAAAGCTTTCAGACTGCCAGAGGACCGCAGCTATGGTAAACCCGCTTGCTCATTTGACGTTAGCTGTCGCCTGCAAGAACTTCACCCGCATCTGGTTTATGCTGCTACCTGTTGTTAGGCGACAACAAGGGCACATGTAGCAAATGCTTTTTCCTGTTTCATTTTGCTATGCCACGCTCTTCTGTGGCTCTTTAGTGCTTGCCAAACTGCTATGTGCGTGCTGCTGCTTCCATCTGACAAGGAGCACAACCTTCTGACAGCAGCTTTCAACTTGCCTAAGAAAGAGCTTGGCCATTTAGATGTGCTGAAAACCCGTGTGTGTGTAAGTTGCAGGTGCAAGCTCCTGACAAAGCTTTTCTCCAGGTTCAGTTTCTCCCTGCCAGACACATTGGAAATGTTTTCCTCTGGCATTCGAAGCAAGAGTCGCAGATTGCTTAACTGAGGAGCTCTGAGAATGGAACGGCAAGAGGTGTTCCGCTTTCGTCATAAACAGTGCTCCAGAGCGCTTGGCAACGGGCACAACGAAACGTGTGTGCGGGATAGTGACCATTCACGCCTAGTGCTGGCAATGCAGGAGCACTGCCAAAAGGCCAAGGAATCGGCGTAGCATCCGGCTTGTGTGCAAAGCTTTCAGACTGCCAGAGGACCGCAGCTGTGGTAAGCCCGCTTGCTCATTTGACGTTAGCTGTCGCCTGCAAGAACTTCACCCGCATCTGGTTTATGCTGCTACCTGTTGTTAGGCGACAATAAGGGCACATGTAGCAAATGCTTTTTCCTGTTTCATTTTGCTAGGCCACGCTCTTCTGTGGCTCTTTAGTGCTTGCCAAACTGCTATGTGCGTGCTGCTGCTTCCATCTGACAAGGAGCACAACCTTCTGACAGCAGCTTTCAACTTGCCTAAGAAAGAGCTTGGCCATTTAGATGTGCTGCAAATCTGTGTGTGTGTAAGGTGCAGGTGCAAGCTCCTGACAATGGTGTTCTCCAGGTTCAGTTTCTATCTGCCAGACGCATTGGAAATGTTTTCCTCTGGCATTCGCAGCAAGAGTCGCAGATTGCTTAACTGAGGAGCTCTGAGAATGGAACGGCAAGAGGTGTTCCGCTTTCGTCATAAACAGTGCTCCAGAGCGCTTGGCAACGGGCACAACGAAACGTGTGTGCGGGATAGTGACCATTCACGCCTAGTGCTGGCAATGCAGGAGCACTGCCAAAAGGCCAAGGGAGGCGCTTAGAATCCGGCTTGTGTGCAAAGCTTTCAGGCTGCCAGAGGACCGCAGCTGTGGTAAGCCCGCTTGCTCATTTGACGTTAGCTGTCGCCTGCAAGAACTTCACCCGCATCTGGTTTATGCTGCTACCTGTTGTTAGGAGACAACAAGGGTACATGTAGCAAATGCTTTTTCCTGTTTCATTTTGCTAGGCCACGCTCTTCTGTGGCTCTTTAGTGCTTGCCAAACTGCTATGTGCGTGCTGCTGCTTCCATCTGACAAGGAGCACAACCTTCTGACAGCAGCTTTCAACTTGCCTAAGAAAGAGCTTGGCCATTTAGATGTGCTGCAAATCTGTGTGTGTGTAAGGTGCAGGTGCAAGCTCCTGACAATGGTGTTCTCCAGGTTCAGTTTCTATCTGCCAGACGCGTTGGAAATGTTTTCCTCTGGCATTCGCAGCAAGAGTCGCAGATTGCTTAACTGAGGAGCTCTGAGAATGGAACGGCAAGAGGTGTTCCACTTTCGTCATAAACAGTGCTCCAGAGCGCTTGGCAATGGGCCAATCGAAACGTGTGTGCGGGATAGTGACCATTCACGCCTAGTGCTGGCAATGCAGGAGCACTGCCAAAAGGCCAAGGAAGGGGCGTAGCATCCGGCTTGTGTGCAAAGCTTTCAGACTGCCAGAGGACCGCAGCTGTGGTAAGCCCGCTTGCTCATTTGACGTTAGCTGTCGCCTGCAAGAACTTCACCCGCATCTGGTTTATGCTGCTACCTGTTGTTAGGCGACAACAAGGGCACATGTAGCAAATGCTTTTTCCTGTTTCATTTTGCTAGGCCACGCTCTTCTGTGGCTCTTTAGTGCTTGCCAAACTGCTATGTGCGTGCTGCTGCTTCCATCTGACAAGGAGCACAGCCTTCTGACAGCAGTTTTCAACTTGCCTAAGAAAGAGCTTGGCCATTTAGATGTGCTGCAAATCTGTGTGTGTGTAAGGTACAGGTGCAAGCTCCTGACAAAGGTGTTCTCCAGGTTCAGTTTCTCCCTGCCAGACGCATTGGAAATGTTTTCCTCTGGCATTCGCAGCAAGAGTCGCAGATTGCTTAACTGAGGAGCTCTGAGAATGGAACGGCAAGAGGTGTTCCGCTTTCGTCATAAACAGTGCTCCAGAGCGCTTGGCAACGGGCACAACGAAAACGTGTGTGCGGGATAGTGACCATTCACGCCTAGTGCTGGCAATGCACGAGCACTGCCAAAAGGCCAAGGGAGGCGCTTAGCATCCGGCTTGTGTGCAAAGCTTTCAGACTGCCAGAGGACCGCAGCTATGGTAAACCCGCTTGCTCATTTGACGTTAGCTGTCGCCTGCAAGAACTTCACCCGCATCTGGTTTATGCTGCTACCTGTTGTTAGGAGACAACAAGGGCACATGTAGCAAATGCTTTTTCCTGTTTCATTTTGCTAGGCCACGCTCTTCTGTGGCTCTTTAGTGCTTGCCAAACTGCTATGTGCGTGCTGCTGCTTCCATCTGACAAGGAGCACAACCTTCTGACAGCAGCTTTCAACTTGCCTAAGAAAGAGCTTGGCCATTTAGATGTGCTGCAAATCTGTGTGTGTGTAAGGTGCAGGTGCAAGCTCCTGACAATGGTGTTCTCCAGGTTCAGTTTCTATCTGCCAGACGCATTGGAAATGTTTTCCTCTGGCATTCGCACCAAGAGTCGTAGATTGCTTAACTGAGGAGCTCTGAGAATGGAACGGCAAGAGGTGTTCCGCTTTCGTCATAAACAGTGCTCCAGAGCGCTTGGCAACGGGCACAACGAAACGTGTGTGCGGGATAGTGACCATTCACGCCTAGTGCTGGCAATGCAGGAGCACTGCCAAAAGGCCAAGGAAGGGGCGTAGCATCCGGCTTGTGTGCAAAGCTTTCAGACTGCCAGAGGACCGCAGCTGTGGTAAGCCCGCTTGCTCATTTGACGTTAGCTGTCGCCTGCAAGAACTTCACCCGCATCTGGTTTATGCTGCTACCTGTTGTTAGGCGACAACAAGGGCACATGTAGCAAAACTTTTTCCTGGCCCATTTTGCTAGGCCACGCTCTTCTGTGGCTCTTTAATGCTTGCCAAACTGCTATGTGCATGCTGCTGCTTCCATCTGACAAGGAGCACAACCTTCTGACAGCAGCTTTCAACTTGCCTAAGAAAGAGCTTGGCCATTTAGATGTGCTGCAAATCTGTGTGTGTGTAAGGTGCAGGTGCAAGCTCCTGACAATGGTGTTCTCCAGGTTCAGTTTCTATCTGCCAGACGCATTGGAAATGTTTTCCTCTGGCATTCGCACCAAGAGTCGTAGATTGCTTAACTGAGGAGCTCTGAGAATGGAACGGCAAGAGGTGTTCCGCTTTCGTCATAAACAGTGCTCCAGAGCGCTTGGCAACGGGCACAACGAAACGTGTGTGCGGGATAGTGACCATTCACACCTAGTGCTGGCAATGCACGAGCACTGCCAAAAGGCCAAGGGAGGCGCTTAGAATCCGGCTTGTGCGCAAAGCTTTCAGACTGCCAGAGGACCGCAGCTATGGTAAACCCGCTTGCTCATTTGACGTTAGCTGTCGCCTGCAAGAACTTCACCCGCATCTGGTTTATGCTGCTACCTGTTGTTAGGCGACAACAAGGGCACATGTAGCAAATGCTTTTTCCTGTTTCATTTTGCTAGGCCACGCTCTTCTGTGGCTCTTTAGTGCTTGCCAAACTGCTATGTGCGTGCTGCTGCTTCCATCTGACAAGGAGCACAACCTTCTGACAGCAGCTTTCAACTTGCCTAAGAAAGAGCTTGGCCATTTAGATGTGCTGCAAATCTGTGTGTGTGTAAGGTACAGGTGCAAGCTCCTGACAAAGGTGTTCTCCAGGTTCAGTTTCTCCCTGCCAGACGCATTGGAAATGTTTTCCTCTGGCATTCGCAGCAAGAGTCGCAGATTGCTTAACTGAGGAGCTCTGAGAATGGAACGGCAAGAGGTGTTCCGCTTTCGTCATAAACAGTGCTCCAGAGCGCTTGGCAACGGGCACAACAAAAACGTGTGTGCGGGATAGTGACCATTCACGCCTAGTGCTGGCAATGCACGAGCACTGCCAAAAGGCCAAGGGAGGCGCTTAGCATCCGGCTTGTGCGCAAAGCTTTCAGACTGCCAGAGGACCGCAGCTATGGTAAACCCGCTTGCTCATTTGACGTTAGCTGTCGCCTGCAAGAACTTCACCCGCATCTGGTTTATGCTGCTACCTGTTGTTAGGAGACAACAAGGGCACATGTAGCAAATGCTTTTTCCTGTTTCATTTTGCTAGGCCACGCTCTTCTGTGGCTCTTTAGTGCTTGCCAAACTGCTATGTGCGTGCTGCTGCTTCCATCTGACAAGGAGCACAACCTTCTGACAGCAGCTTTCAACTTGCCTAAGAAAGAGCTTGGCCATTTAGATGTGCTGCAAATCTGTGTGTGTGTAAGGTGCAGGTGCAAGCTCCTGACAATGGTGTTCTCCAGGTTCAGTTTCTATCTGCCAGACGCATTGGAAATGTTTTCCTCTGGCATTCGCACCAAGAGTCGTAGATTGCTTAACTGAGGAGCTCTGAGAATGGAACGGCAAGAGGTGTTCCGCTTTCGTCATAAACAGTGCTCCAGAGCGCTTGGCAACGGGCACAACGAAACGTGTGTGCGGGATAGTGACCATTCACGCCTAGTGCTGGCAATGCAGGAGCACTGCCAAAAGGCCAAGGAAGGGGCGTAGCATGCGGCTTGTGTGCAAAGCTTTCAGACTGCCAGAGGACCGCAGCTGTGGTAAGCCCGCTTGCTCATTTGACGTTAGCTGTCGCCTGCAAGAACTTCACCCGCATCTGGTTTATGCTGCTACCTGTTGTTAGGCGACAACAAGGGCACATGTAGCAAATGCTTTTTCCTGTTTCATTTTGCTAGGCCACGCTCTTCTGTGGCTCTTTAGTGCTTGCCAAACTGCTATGTGCGTGCTGCTGCTTCCATCTGACAAGGAGCACAACCTTCTGACAGCAGCTTTCAACTTGCCTAAGAAAGAGCTTGGCCATTTAGATGTGCTGCAAATCTGTGTGTGTGTAAGGTACAGGTGCAAGCTCCTGACAAAGGTGTTCTCCAGGTTCAGTTTCTCCCTGCCAGACACATTGGAAATGTTTTCCTCTGGCATTCGCAGCAAGAGTCGCAGATTGCTTAACTGAGGAGCTCTGAGAATGGAACGGCAAGAGGTGTTCCGCTTTCGTCATAAACAGTGCTCCAGAGCGCTTGGCAACGGGCACAACGAAACGTGTGTGCGGGATAGTGACCATTCACGCCTAGTGCTGGCAATGCAGGAGCACTGCCAAAAGGCCAAGGGAGGCGCTTAGAATCCGGCTTGTGTGCAAAGCTTTCAGACTGCCAGAGGACCGCAGCTGTGGTAAGCCCGCTTGCTCATTTGACGTTAGCTGTCGCCTGCAAGAACTTCACCCGCATCTGGTTTATGCTGCTACCTGTTGTTAGGAGACAACAAGGGCACATGTAGCAAATGCTTTTTCCTGTTTCATTTTGCTAGGCCACGCTCTTCTGTGGCTCTTTAGTGCTTGCCAAACTGCTATGTGCGTGCTGCTGCTTCCATCTGACAAGGAGCACAACCTTCTGACAGCAGCTTTCAACTTGCCTAAGAAAGAGCTTGGCCATTTAGATGTGCTGCAAATCTGTGTGTGTGTAAGGTGCAGGTGCAAGCTCCTGACAATGGTGTTCTCCAGGTTCAGTTTCTATCTGCCAGACGCGTTGGAAATGTTTTCCGCTGGCATTCGCAGCAAGAGTCGCAGATTGCTTAACTGAGGAGCTCTGAGAATGGAACGGCAAGAGGTGTTCCGCTTTCGTCATAAACAGTGCTCCAGAGCGCTTGGCAACGGGCCAATCGAAACGTGTGTGCGGGATAGTGACCATTCACGCCTAGTGCTGGCAATGCAGGAGCACTGCCAAAAGGCCAAGGAAGGGGCGTAGCATCCGGCTTGTGTGCAAAGCTTTCAGACTGCCAGAGGACCGCAGCTGTGGTAAGCCCGCTTGCTCATTTGACGTTAGCTGTCGCCTGCAAGAACTTCACCCGCATCTGGTTTATGCTGCTACCTGTTGTTAGGCGACAACAAGGGCACATGTAGCAAATGCTTTTTCCTGTTTCATTTTGCTAGGCCACGCTCTTCTGTGGCTCTTTAGTGCTTGCCAAACTGCTATGTGCGTGCTGCTGCTTCCATCTGACAAGGAGCACAGCCTTCTGACAGCAGCTTTCAACTTGCCTAAGAAAGAGCTTGGCCATTTAGATGTGCTGCAAATCTGTGTGTGTGTAAGGTACAGGTGCAAGCTCCTGACAAAGGTGTTCTCCAGGTTCAGTTTCTCCCTGCCAGACGCATTGGAAATGTTTTCCTCTGGCATTCGCAGCAAGAGTCGCAGATTGCTTAACTGAGGAGCTCTGAGAATGGAACGGCAAGAGGTGTTCCGCTTTCGTCATAAACAGTGCTCCAGAGCGCTTGGCAACGGGCACAACGAAAACGTGTGTGCGGGATAGTGACCATTCACGCCTAGTGCTGGCAATGCACGAGCACTGCCAAAAGGCCAAGGGAGGCGCTTAGCATCCGGCTTGTGCGCAAAGCTTTCAGACTGCCAGAGGACCGCAGCTATGGTAAACCCGCTTGCTCATTTGACGTTAGCTGTCGCCTGCAAGAACTTCACCCGCATCTGGTTTATGCTGCTACCTGTTGTTAGGAGACAACAAGGGCACATGTAGCAAATGCTTTTTCCTGTTTTATTTTGCTAGGCCACGCTCTTCTGTGGCTCTTTAGTGCTTGCCAAACTGCTATGTGCGTGCTGCTGCTTCCATCTGACAAGGAGCACAACCTTCTGACAGCAGCTTTCAACTTGCTTAAGAAAGAGCTTGGCCATTTAGATGTGCTGAAAACCCGTGTGTGTGTAAGGTGCAGGTGCAAGCTCCTGACAAAGCTTTTCTCTAGGTTCAGTTTCTCCCTGCCAGACACATTGGAAATGTTTTCCTCTGGCATTCGAAGCAAGAGTCGCAGATTGCTTAACTGAGGAGCTCTGAGAATGGAACGGCAAGAGGTGTTCCGCTTTCGTCATAAACAGTGCTCCAGAGCGCTTGGCAACGGGCACAACGAAACGTGTGTGCGGGATAGTGACCATTCACGCCTAGTGCTGGCAATGCAGGAGCACTGCCAAAAGGCCAAGGAAGGGGCGTAGCATCCGGCTTGTGTGCAATGCTTTCAGACTGCCAGAGGACCGCAGCTGTGGTAAGCCCGCTTGCTCATTTGACGTTAGCTGTCGCCTGCAAGAACTTCACCCGCATCTGGTTTATGCTGCTACCTGTTGTTAGGCGACAACAAGGGCACATGTAGCAAATGCTTTTTCCTGTTTCATTTTGCTAGGCCACGCTCTTCTGTGGCTCTTTAGTGCTTGCCAAACTGCTATGTGCGTGCTGCTGCTTCCATCTGACAAGGAGCACAACCTTCTGACAGCAGCTTTCAACTTGCCTAAGAAAGAGCTTGGCCATTTAGATGTGCTGAAAACCCGTGTGTGTGTAAGGTGCAGGTGCAAGCTCCTGACAAAGCTTTTCTCCAGGTTCAGTTTCTCCCTGCCAGACACATTGGAAATGTTTTCCTCTGGCATTCGAAGCAAGAGTCGCAGATTGCTTAACTGAGGAGCTCTGAGAATGGAACGGCAAGAGGTGTTCCGCTTTCGTCATAAACAGTGCTCCAGAGCGCTTGGCAACGGGCACAACGAAACGTGTGTGCGGGATAGTGACCATTCACGCCTAGTGCTGGCAATGCAGGAGCACTGCCAAAAGGCCAAGGAAGGGGCGTAGCATCCGGCTTGTGTGCAATGCTTTCAGACTGCCAGAGGACCGCAGCTGTGGTAAGCCCGCTTGCTCATTTGACGTTAGCTGTCGCCTGCAAGAACTTCACCCGCATCTGGTTTATGCTGCTACCTGTTGTTAGGCGACAACAAGGGCACATGTAGCAAATGCTTTTTCCTGTTTCATTTTGCTAGGCCACGCTCTTCTGTGGCTCTTTAGTGCTTGCCAAACTGCTATGTGCGTGCTGCTGCTTCCATCTGACAAGGAGCACAACCTTCTGACAGCAGCTTTCAACTTGCCTAAGAAAGAGCTTGGCCATTTAGATGTGCTGCAAATCTGTGTGTGTGTAAGGTACAGGTGCAAGCTCCTGACAAAGGTGTTCTCCAGGTTCAGTTTCTCCCTGCCAGACACATTGGAAATGTTTTCCTCTGGCATTCGCAGCAAGAGTCGCAGATTGCTTAACTGAGGAGCTCTGAGAATGGAACGGCAAGAGGTGTTCCGCTTTCGCCATAAACAGTGCTCCAGAGCGCTTGGCAACGGGCACAACGAAAACGTGTGTGCGGGATAGTGACCATTCACGCCTAGTGCTGGCAATGCACGAGCACTGCCAAAAGGCCAAGGGAGGCGCTTAGCATCCGGCTTGTGCACAAAGCTTTCAGACTGCCAGAGGACCGCAGCTATGGTAAACCCGCTTGCTCATTTGACGTTAGCTGTCGCCTGCAAGAACTTCACCCGCATCTGGTTTATGCTGCTACCTGTTGTTAGGCGACAACAAGGGCACATGTAGCAAATGCTTTTTCCTGTTTCATTTTGCTATGCCACGCTCTTCTGTGGCTCTTTAGTGCTTGCCAAACTGCTATGTGCGTGCTGCTGCTTCCATCTGACAAGGAGCACAACCTTCTGACAGCAGCTTTCAACTTGCCTAAGAAAGAGCTTGGCCATTTAGATGTGCTGAAAACCCGTGTGTGTGTAAGTTGCAGGTGCAAGCTCCTGACAAAGCTTTTCTCCAGGTTCAGTTTCTCCCTGCCAGACACATTGGAAATGTTTTCCTCTGGCATTCGAAGCAAGAGTCGCAGATTGCTTAACTGAGGAGCTCTGAGAATGGAACGGCAAGAGGTGTTCCGCTTTCGTCATAAACAGTGCTCCAGAGCGCTTGGCAACGGGCACAACGAAACGTGTGTGCGGGATAGTGACCATTCACGCCTAGTGCTGGCAATGCAGGAGCACTGCCAAAAGGCCAAGGAATCGGCGTAGCATCCGGCTTGTGTGCAAAGCTTTCAGACTGCCAGAGGACCGCAGCTGTGGTAAGCCCGCTTGCTCATTTGACGTTAGCTGTCGCCTGCAAGAACTTCACCCGCATCTGGTTTATGCTGCTACCTGTTGTTAGGCGACAACAAGGGCACATGTAGCAAATGCTTTTTCCTGTTTCATTTTGCTAGGCCACGCTCTTCTGTGGCTCTTTAGTGCTTGCCAAACTGCTATGTGCGTGCTGCTGCTTCCATCTGACAAGGAGCACAACCTTCTGACAGCAGCTTTCAACTTGCCTAAGAAAGAGCTTGGCCATTTAGATGTGCTGCAAATCTGTGTGTGTGTAAGGTACAGGTGCAAGCTCCTGACAAAGCTTTTCTCCAGGTTCAGTTTCTCCCTGCCAGACACATTGGAAATGTTTTCCTCTGGCATTCGCAGCAAGAGTCGCAGATTGCTTAACTGAGGAGCTCTGAGAATGGAACGGCAAGAGGTGTTCCGCTTTCGTCATAAACAGTGCTCCAGAGCGCTTGGCAACGGGCACAACGAAACGTGTGTGCGGGATAGTGACCATTCACGCCTAGTGCTGGCAATGCAGGAGCACTGCCAAAAGGCCAAGGAATCGGCGTAGCATCCGGCTTGTGTGCAAAGCTTTCAGACTGCCAGAGGACCGCAGCTGTGGTAAGCCCGCTTGCTCATTTGACGTTAGCTGTCGCCTGCAAGAACTTCACCCGCATCTGGTTTATGCTGCTACCTGTTGTTAGGCGACAACAAGGGCACATGTAGCAAATGCTTTTTCCTGTTTCATTTTGCTAGGCCACGCTCTTCTGTGGCTCTTTAGTGCTTGCCAAACTGCTATGTGCGTGCTGCTGCTTCCATCTGACAAGGAGCACAACCTTCTGACAGCAGCTTTCAACTTGCCTAAGAAAGAGCTTGGCCATTTAGATGTGCTGCAAATCTGTGTGTGTGTAAGGTGCAGGTGCAAGCTCCTGACAATGGTGTTCTCCAGGTTCAGTTTCTATCTGCCAGACGCGTTGGAAATGTTTTCCGCTGGCATTCGCAGCAAGAGTCGCAGATTGCTTAACTGAGGAGCTCTGAGAATGGAACGGCAAGAGGTGTTCCGCTTTCGTCATAAACAGTGCTCCAGAGCGCTTGGCAACGGGCCAATCGAAACGTGTGTGCGGGATAGTGACCATTCACGCCTAGTGCTGGCAATGCAGGAGCACTGCCAAAAGGCCAAGGAAGGGGCGTAGCATCCGGCTTGTGTGCAAAGCTTTCAGACTGCCAGAGGACCGCAGCTGTGGTAAGCCCGCTTGCTCATTTGACGTTAGCTGTCGCCTGCAAGAACTTCACCCGCATCTGGTTTATGCTGCTACCTGTTGTTAGGCGACAACAAGGGCACATGTAGCAAATGCTTTTTCCTGGCCCATTTTGCTAGGCCACGCTCTTCTGTGGCTCTTTAGTGCTTGCCAAACTGCTATGTGCGTGCTGCTGCTTCCATCTGACAAGGAGCACAGCCTTCTGACAGCAGCTTTCAACTTGCCTAAGAAAGAGCTTGGCCATTTAGATGTGCTGCAAATCTGTGTGTGTGTAAGGTACAGGTGCAAGCTCCTGACAAAGGTGTTCTCCAGGTTCAGTTTCTCCCTGCCAGACGCATTGGAAATGTTTTCCTCTGGCATTCGCAGCAAGAGTCGCAGATTGCTTAACTGAGGAGCTCTGAGAATGGAACGGCAAGAGGTGTTCCGCTTTCGTCATAAACAGTGCTCCAGAGCGCTTGGCAACGGGCACAACGAAAACGTGTGTGCGGGATAGTGACCATTCACGCCTAGTGCTGGCAATGCACGAGCACTGCCAAAAGGCCAAGGGAGGCGCTTAGCATCCGGCTTGTGCACAAAGCTTTCAGACTGCCAGAGGACCGCAGCTATGGTAAACCCGCTTGCTCATTTGACGTTAGCTGTCGCCTGCAAGAACTTCACCCGCATCTGGTTTATGCTGCTACCTGTTGTTAGGAGACAACAAGGGCACATGTAGCAAATGCTTTTTCCTGTTTCATTTTGCTAGGCCACGCTCTTCTGTGGCTCTTTAGTGCTTGCCAAACTGCTATGTGCGTGCTGCTGCTTCCATCTGACAAGGAGCACAACCTTCTGACAGCAGCTTTCAACTTGCCTAAGAAAGAGCTTGGCCATTTAGATGTGCTGCAAATCTGTGTGTGTGTAAGGTACAGGTGCAAGCTCCTGACAAAGGTGTTCTCCAGGTTCAGTTTCTCCCTGCCAGACGCATTGGAAATGTTTTCCTCTGGCATTCGCAGCAAGAGTCGCAGATTGCTTAACTGAGGAGCTCTGAGAATGGAACGGCAAGAGGTGTTCCGCTTTCGTCATAAACAGTGCTCCAGAGCGCTTGGCAACGGGCACAACGAAAACGTGTGTGCGGGATAGTGACCATTCACGCCTAGTGCTGGCAATGCACGAGCACTGCCAAAAGGCCAAGGGAGGCGCTTAGCATCCGGCTTGTGCGCAAAGCTTTCAGACTGCCAGAGGACCGCAGCTATGGTAAACCCGCTTGCTCATTTGACGTTAGCTGTTGCCTGCAAGAACTTCACCCGCATCTGGTTTATGCTGCTACCTGTTGTTAGGAGACAACAAGGGCACATGTAGCAAATGCTTTTTCCTGTTTTATTTTGCTAGGCCACGCTCTTCTGTGGCTCTTTAGTGCTTGCCAAACTGCTATGTGCGTGCTGCTGCTTCCATCTGACAAGGAGCACAACCTTCTGACAGCAGCTTTCAACTTGCTTAAGAAAGAGCTTGGCCATTTAGATGTGCTGAAAACCCGTGTGTGTGTAAGGTGCAGGTGCAAGCTCCTGACAAAGCTTTTCTCTAGGTTCAGTTTCTCCCTGCCAGACACATTGGAAATGTTTTCCTCTGGCATTCGAAGCAAGAGTCGCAGATTGCTTAACTGAGGAGCTCTGAGAATGGAACGGCAAGAGGTGTTCCGCTTTCGTCATAAACAGTGCTCCAGAGCGCTTGGCAACGGGCACAACGAAACGTGTGTGCGGGATAGTGACCATTCACGCCTAGTGCTGGCAATGCAGGAGCACTGCCAAAAGGCCAAGGAAGGGGCGTAGCATCCGGCTTGTGTGCAATGCTTTCAGACTGCCAGAGGACCGCAGCTGTGGTAAGCCCGCTTGCTCATTTGACGTTAGCTGTCGCCTGCAAGAACTTCACCCGCATCTGGTTTATGCTGCTACCTGTTGTTAGGCGACAACAAGGGCACATGTAGCAAATGCTTTTTCCTGTTTCATTTTGCTAGGCCACGCTCTTCTGTGGCTCTTTAGTGCTTGCCAAACTGCTATGTGCGTGCTGCTGCTTCCATCTGACAAGGAGCACAACCTTCTGACAGCAGCTTTCAACTTGCCTAAGAAAGAGCTTGGCCATTTAGATGTGCTGCAAATCTGTGTGTGTGTAAGGTACAGGTGCAAGCTCCTGACAAAGGTGTTCTCCAGGTTCAGTTTCTCCCTGCCAGACACATTGGAAATGTTTTCCTCTGGCATTCGCAGCAAGAGTCGCAGATTGCTTAACTGAGGAGCTCTGAGAATGGAACGGCAAGAGGTGTTCCGCTTTCGCCATAAACAGTGCTCCAGAGCGCTTGGCAACGGGCACAACGAAAACGTGTGTGCGGGATAGTGACCATTCACACCTAGTGCTGGCAATGCACGAGCACTGCCAAAAGGCCAAGGGAGGCGCTTAGAATCCGGCTTGTGCGCAAAGCTTTCAGACTGCCAGAGGACCGCAGCTATGGTAAACCCGCTTGCTCATTTGACGTTAGCTGTCGCCTGCAAGAACTTCACCCGCATCTGGTTTATGCTGCTACCTGTTGTTAGGAGACAACAAGGGCACATGTAGCAAATGCTTTTTCCTGTTTCATTTTGCTAGGCCACGCTCTTCTGTGGCTCTTTAGTGCTTGCCAAACTGCTATGTGCGTGCTGCTGCTTCCATCTGACAAGGAGCACAACCTTCTGACAGCAGCTTTCAACTTGCCTAAGAAAGAGCTTGGCCATTTAGATGTGCTGAAAACCCGTGTGTGTGTAAGTTGCAGGTGCAAGCTCCTGACAAAGCTTTTCTCCAGGTTCAGTTTCTCCCTGCCAGACACATTGGAAATGTTTTCCTCTGGCATTCGAAGCAAGAGTCGCAGATTGCTTAACTGAGGAGCTCTGAGAATGGAACGGCAAGAGGTGTTCCGCTTTCGTCATAAACAGTGCTCCAGAGCGCTTGGCAACGGGCACAACGAAACGTGTGTGCGGGATAGTGACCATTCACGCCTAGTGCTGGCAATGCAGGAGCACTGCCAAAAGGCCAAGGAAGGGGCGTAGCATCCGGCTTGTGTGCAATGCTTTCAGACTGCCAGAGGACCGCAGCTGTGGTAAGCCCGCTTGCTCATTTGACGTTAGCTGTCGCCTGCAAGAACTTCACCCGCATCTGGTTTATGCTGCTACCTGTTGTTAGGCGACAACAAGGGCACATGTAGCAAATGCTTTTTCCTGTTTCATTTTGCTAGGCCACGCTCTTCTGTGGCTCTTTAGTGCTTGCCAAACTGCTATGTGCGTGCTGCTGCTTCCATCTGACAAGGAGCACAACCTTCTGACAGCAGCTTTCAACTTGCCTAAGAAAGAGCTTGGCCATTTAGATGTGCTGCAAATCTGTGTGTGTGTAAGGTACAGGTGCAAGCTCCTGACAAAGGTGTTCTCCAGGTTCAGTTTCTCCCTGCCAGACACATTGGAAATGTTTTCCTCTGGCATTCGCAGCAAGAGTCGCAGATTGCTTAACTGAGGAGCTCTGAGAATGGAACGGCAAGAGGTGTTCCGCTTTCGTCATAAACAGTGCTCCAGAGCGCTTGGCAACGGGCACAACGAAACGTGTGTGCGGGATAGTGACCATTCACGCCTAGTGCTGGCAATGCAGGAGCACTGCCAAAAGGCCAAGGAATCGGCGTAGCATCCGGCTTGTGTGCAAAGCTTTCAGACTGCCAGAGGACCGCAGCTATGGTAAGCCCGCTTGCTCATTTGACGTTAGCTGTCGCCTGCAAGAACTTCACCCGCATCTGGTTTATGCTGCTACCTGTTGTTAGGCGACAACAAGGGCACATGTAGCAAATGCTTTTTCCTGTTTCATTTTGCTAGGCCACGCTCTTCTGTGGCTCTTTAGTGCTTGCCAAACTGCTATGTGCGTGCTGCTGCTTCCATCTGACAAGGAGCACAACCTTCTGACAGCAGCTTTCAACTTGCCTAAGAAAGAGCTTGGCCATTTAGATGTGCTGCAAATCTGTGTGTGTGTAAGGTACAGGTGCAAGCTCCTGACAAAGGTGTTCTCCAGGTTCAGTTTCTCCCTGCCAGACACATTGGAAATGTTTTCCTCTGGCATTCGCAGCAAGAGTCGCAGATTGCTTAACTGAGGAGCTCTGAGAATGGAACGGCAAGAGGTGTTCCGCTTTCGTCATAAACAGTGCTCCAGAGCGCTTGGCAACGGGCACAACGAAACGTGTGTGCGGGATAGTGACCATTCACGCCTAGTGCTGGCAATGCAGGAGCACTGCCAAAAGGCCAAGGAATCGGCGTAGCATCCGGCTTGTGTGCAAAGCTTTCAGACTGCCAGAGGACCGCAGCTGTGGTAAGCCCGCTTGCTCATTTGACGTTAGCTGTCGCCTGCAAGAACTTCACCCGCATCTGGTTTATGCTGCTACCTGTTGTTAGGCGACAACAAGGGCACATGTAGCAAATGCTTTTTCCTGTTTCATTTTGCTAGGCCACGCTCTTCTGTGGCTCTTTAGTGCTTGCCAAACTGCTATGTGCGTGCTGCTGCTTCCATCTGACAAGGAGCACAACCTTCTGACAGCAGCTTTCAACTTGCCTAAGAAAGAGCTTGGCCATTTAGATGTGCTGCAAATCTGTGTGTGTGTAAGGTGCAGGTGCAAGCTCCTGACAATGGTGTTCTCCAGGTTCAGTTTCTATCTGCCAGACGCGTTGGAAATGTTTTCCGCTGGCATTCGCAGCAAGAGTCGCAGATTGCTTAACTGAGGAGCTCTGAGAATGGAACGGCAAGAGGTGTTCCGCTTTCGTCATAAACAGTGCTCCAGAGCGCTTGGCAACGGGCCAATCGAAACGTGTGTGCGGGATAGTGACCATTCACGCCTAGTGCTGGCAATGCAGGAGCACTGCCAAAAGGCCAAGGAAGGGGCGTAGCATCCGGCTTGTGTGCAAAGCTTTCAGACTGCCAGAGGACCGCAGCTGTGGTAAGCCCGCTTGCTCATTTGACGTTAGCTGTCGCCTGCAAGAACTTCACCCGCATCTGGTTTATGCTGCTACCTGTTGTTAGGCGACAACAAGGGCACATGTAGCAAATGCTTTTTCCTGGCCCATTTTGCTAGGCCACGCTCTTCTGTGGCTCTTTAGTGCTTGCCAAACTGCTATGTGCGTGCTGCTGCTTCCATCTGACAAGGAGCACAGCCTTCTGACAGCAGCTTTCAACTTGCCTAAGAAAGAGCTTGGCCATTTAGATGTGCTGCAAATCTGTGTGTGTGTAAGGTACAGGTGCAAGCTCCTGACAAAGGTGTTCTCCAGGTTCAGTTTCTCCCTGCCAGACGCATTGGAAATGTTTTCCTCTGGCATTCGCAGCAAGAGTCGCAGATTGCTTAACTGAGGAGCTCTGAGAATGGAACGGCAAGAGGTGTTCCGCTTTCGTCATAAACAGTGCTCCAGAGCGCTTGGCAACGGGCACAACGAAAACGTGTGTGCGGGATAGTGACCATTCCCGCCTAGTGCTGGCAATGCACGAGCACTGCCAAAAGGCCAAGGGAGGCGCTTAGCATCCGGCTTGTGCACAAAGCTTTCAGACTGCCAGAGGACCGCAGCTATGGTAAACCCGCTTGCTCATTTGACGTTAGCTGTCGCCTGCAAGAACTTCACCCGCATCTGGTTTATGCTGCTACCTGTTGTTAGGAGACAACAAGGGCACATGTAGCAAATGCTTTTTCCTGTTTCATTTTGCTAGGCCACGCTCTTCTGTGGCTCTTTAGTGCTTGCCAAACTGCTATGTGCGTGCTGCTGCTTCCATCTGACAAGGAGCACAACCTTCTGACAGCAGCTTTCAACTTGCCTAAGAAAGAGCTTGGCCATTTAGATGTGCTGCAAATCTGTGTGTGTGTAAGGTACAGGTGCAAGCTCCTGACAAAGGTGTTCTCCAGGTTCAGTTTCTCCCTGCCAGACGCATTGGAAATGTTTTCCTCTGGCATTCGCAGCAAGAGTCGCAGATTGCTTAACTGAGGAGCTCTGAGAATGGAACGGCAAGAGGTGTTCCGCTTTCGTCATAAACAGTGCTCCAGAGCGCTTGGCAACGGGCACAACGAAAACGTGTGTGCGGGATAGTGACCATTCACGCCTAGTGCTGGCAATGCACGAGCACTGCCAAAAGGCCAAGGGAGGCGCTTAGCATCCGGCTTGTGCGCAAAGCTTTCAGACTGCCAGAGGACCGCAGCTGTGGTAAACCCGCTTGCTCATTTGACGTTAGCTGTCGCCTGCAAGAACTTCACCCGCATCTGGTTTATGCTGCTACCTGTTGTTAGGAGACAACAAGGGCACATGTAGCAAATGCTTTTTCCTGTTTTATTTTGCTAGGCCACGCTCTTCTGTGGCTCTTTAGTGCTTGCCAAACTGCTATGTGCGTGCTGCTGCTTCCATCTGACAAGGAGCACAACCTTCTGACAGCAGCTTTCAACTTGCTTAAGAAAGAGCTTGGCCATTTAGATGTGCTGAAAACCCGTGTGTGTGTAAGGTGCAGGTGCAAGCTCCTGACAAAGCTTTTCTCTAGGTTCAGTTTCTCCCTGCCAGACACATTGGAAATGTTTTCCTCTGGCATTCGAAGCAAGAGTCGCAGATTGCTTAACTGAGGAGCTCTGAGAATGGAACGGCAAGAGGTGTTCCGCTTTCGTCATAAACAGTGCTCCAGAGCGCTTGGCAACGGGCACAACGAAACGTGTGTGCGGGATAGTGACCATTCACGCCTAGTGCTGGCAATGCACGAGCACTGCCAAAAGGCCAAGGAAGGGGCGTAGCATCCGGCTTGTGTGCAATGCTTTCAGACTGCCAGAGGACCGCAGCTGTGGTAAGCCCGCTTGCTCATTTGACGTTAGCTGTCGCCTGCAAGAACTTCACCCGCATCTGGTTTATGCTGCTACCTGTTGTTAGGCGACAACAAGGGCACATGTAGCAAATGCTTTTTCCTGTTTCATTTTGCTAGGCCACGCTCTTCTGTGGCTCTTTAGTGCTTGCCAAACTGCTATGTGCGTGCTGCTGCTTCCATCTGACAAGGAGCACAACCTTCTGACAGCAGCTTTCAACTTGCCTAAGAAAGAGCTTGGCCATTTAGATGTGCTGCAAATCTGTGTGTGTGTAAGGTACAGGTGCAAGCTCCTGACAAAGGTGTTCTCCAGGTTCAGTTTCTCCCTGCCAGACACATTGGAAATGTTTTCCTCTGGCATTCGCAGCAAGAGTCGCAGATTGCTTAACTGAGGAGCTCTGAGAATGGAACGGCAAGAGGTGTTCCGCTTTCGCCATAAACAGTGCTCCAGAGCGCTTGGCAACGGGCACAACGAAAACGTGTGTGCGGGATAGTGACCATTCACACCTAGTGCTGGCAATGCACGAGCACTGCCAAAAGGCCAAGGGAGGCGCTTAGAATCCGGCTTGTGCGCAAAGCTTTCAGACTGCCAGAGGACCGCAGCTATGGTAAACCCGCTTGCTCATTTGACGTTAGCTGTCGCCTGCAAGAACTTCACCCGCATCTGGTTTATGCTGCTACCTGTTGTTAGGCGACAACAAGGGCACATGTAGCAAATGCTTTTTCCTGTTTCATTTTGCTATGCCACGCTCTTCTGTGGCTCTTTAGTGCTTGCCAAACTGCTATGTGCGTGCTGCTGCTTCCATCTGACAAGGAGCACAACCTTCTGACAGCAGCTTTCAACTTGCCTAAGAAAGAGCTTGGCCATTTAGATGTGCTGAAAACCCGTGTGTGTGTAAGTTGCAGGTGCAAGCTCCTGACAAAGCTTTTCTCCAGGTTCAGTTTCTCCCTGCCAGACACATTGGAAATGTTTTCCTCTGGCATTCGAAGCAAGAGTCGCAGATTGCTTAACTGAGGAGCTCTGAGAATGGAACGGCAAGAGGTGTTCCGCTTTCGTCATAAACAGTGCTCCAGAGCGCTTGGCAACGGGCACAACGAAACGTGTGTGCGGGATAGTGACCATTCACGCCTAGTGCTGGCAATGCAGGAGCACTGCCAAAAGGCCAAGGAAGGGGCGTAGCATCCGGCTTGTGTGCAAAGCTTTCAGACTGCCAGAGGACCGCAGCTGTGGTAAGCCCGCTTGCTCATTTGACGTTAGCTGTCGCCTGCAAGAACTTCACCCGCATCTGGTTTATGCTGCTACCTGTTGTTAGGCGACAACAAGGGCACATGTAGCAAAACTTTTTCCTGGCCCATTTTGCTAGGCCACGCTCTTCTGTGGCTCTTTAATGCTTGCCAAACT